>NC_141687.1:198700276-201153095 GCF_964263255.1 Lissotriton vulgaris
AGAAAGCATGCAGCATTTGGTAGCCATAATGGTTTTCTTGCTTTAGGCTAGAAGTAAGTGCAGATTGTAGTGGAATGGAACAATATGGTTGAATCCACATATCAATATATATACATCCAAATTCCTCTGATACCGTCTTTGCTTAGCATGCAGGACAGTGGTAGCATGGATCACTATACAGCATTGTTGCACAGCAAAAGACAATTAATGTCAACACTCTTGTTGGAATACGTTGGTAAGAAAGACATCCTGATTTTTGCTTGAAACAAATTCTTATTTGATTCTAAAATATCCCTTTTTAGCCAAGGGTCAGCAAGGCGGTATATCTGGAGAGCATCAGTATCAATCAATGTCCTGATGCTTGCAAGTTGTTCCACTAGGGTGGTGTATCTGTATGAGTGAATACGTTAACCACTTTACTGAAGAGATAACTGGGGAGTAAGGTCATAATGGTATTTCAACACAATATTGAGTTGTAAATATCCGAAGACAGAAATATTGGAGAAAAAAACATTGTGATACAAAAATAACGTGTTGCAGAAATATTGTCAAGAATATCATTTTTTCAGGTAAGTAATATCACTTTTAAGAATATTGTTGTTGTTAATATCTTTTTCAATAATATAGCTCTAAAAATCTTGGGGCATATTACTAAGCAATAGCGATAATTATCGCTATTGCTTGGTTTGAGACAAAAATTTACCGCTGAGCTGCGGCGATTTTTACCGCAAATAAACCTTGGTATTACCAAGGTTTAACGCAAATGCGATAAAAATCGCCGCAAAGCAGGAATATCGCTGAAAAGTCCGCGACATTCATGCATTACAGAGCTAATGCTCTTAGCCATGTTATCCACCTCCCATTGGATAACATGGCTAAGTACTGCTCAGGGCAGGTGTTAGCTTTTGGAGATATTTGCGCGTAGCGCGAATATCTCCAAAAGTTGGTAATAGGAGATAGCGATGTTAGCGACTGTTTTCAGTCGTTAACATCTTGGCACGCCCACTTTGCATGTCATTAGTGATAAATATCACTGACATGCAAAGTGGGGCCCAAGATGGTCGCTATCTCCTACTAGCTGTCGCTAACTGGTGTTAGCGACAGCTAGGTAATAGGGAGATAATTTTATCTCCGCTTTCTTGGCTTTTAAAGCCAAAAAAGCGGAGATAAACCCCCTTGATAATATGCCCCCTTGTTTTTTTATTACCTTTTGTAGGAGGCTGGCTTAGTATATAGTGTGCACTTATTTTAGTGAAGCACCATGCACTAATCCAGACAACCATATGGTGATTTTAGTGGTCTTAGAGAACCTCATAAAGCTTTCTAAGTCATATCTGTGGGGAGCAGCATTCAGGCTTAGTGGCAAGGAGTGTTAAGCAGCTTGTTTTACCAGTACCAATTATATAGTCTAGCTTAAATGAACAAAAACCACAAAGTGTAGTTATAAAAATAGTTATTTATTATGCACACTCACTAACATTAGTATATCTCCTACTCAGAGATATAATCACATATAATCACAATACACACAATACTTAGTAGAACAGATAAGTAGCATAAATACACAGTGCTCTCCAGGGGGAGACCAAACCAAACACTAATAAAGTGGAATGTGAACTGCTACCGAAGTCGAGACTGGACCCAGAAGACTAAGAAGAGCCGGCGATCCAAGAACACACCCAAAGTAAGTACCTAGGAACACTATGGAGACTGTGTGCAGAGTAGAAACACACTCGCGTACTCAATGCAAGTCAATGGGGAAGTTGCAGTTGCAGTTTTCAAGAAGGACCCTTCCCAGAGGACCCTGAAGAACCCTGTGGAAGATGGAAGGTTGGAGAATCACACCACCCATGGATACTCCAGGAACCAGGATACCTACACCAGGGAATCCGAGTGCATAGGTGCGAAGTGACGTCGAAAACGTCTGTAGACCGAATTTAAGGACTTCAGTGAAGATGCCACTGGCGAAGAAGGTGAAAGAGTCTGGTGGACTTCAAGGGTGGACTAGGAAATAGAAGTCCTGCAGAGAAATCTGCAGTGGGAGTGCAGGCCTCGGATAGCACTCCAAAAGCTGATCCTGGGTTGGTACAATGGGGGTATTGGTTTATCAGACATACGGAGGTACTGGCACATCTGGCGGCTATAAATCATTGTGTATAAACACCTGAGTATGGCCCTGCCTACGTGATTTATAAATGGTTGTTTCTTGGGGCACATACCATAGAGCGCTATACTCCAGACCCAGCCGATATCGATTTACGGACCCGACCAAGCACAGGATGGCTGTGTGGAACACGGTGAGCAAAAGCCTTGGATGGGATGGGAAACTTTCTCTGGCAAACCCCCTATGGGATTTGGAGAAGTTAGGCACACTTGGCACCACCAAGGGATTCGACAAGTGGGATCTCATTAGGCTCTCAACTATCGGTGACCTGTGGAAGGGGGGGCAATGGTGTTGTTTGCAGACTTGGAGCATAGCCATGACCTTGCGGACTCAGAGCGCTTCTGTGATCTACAAGTCAGGCATGCACTACAATCAAACATTACTGTTGGCACTTCCCTGCCGGAAGCCTTGCCGTGAGAGGACAGACTACTGGATGGTTATTTACCAGATAGGGCCATATCACTGTCGTACAAGAAGTTGGTCAACAACACACCTGACCCTCAGGCACTCTTGAGACAGCGCTGGGAAAGCGATGGGCTCGAGATGGATGATGAGGAATGACAGGAGGCCCTGGCCTCCCATAGGGGGTGGCTATCTCTTCTAGATTGAGTCTTTTGCAGTTAAAGATCCTATATCGGATTCATATCTCTGGTCCAACACTTGTTAAAATGGGTAGGATGGATGAGGGTGATTGTCGGCATGGTTGTGGACAGATTGGTTCCTTCATGCATATAATTTGGGAGTGTCCCCTCATTCAGTCTTACTGGTTCAGGGTGCTTGAGTGTGTGAGTCGGGTTACAGGGGTAGTCATACTACCAGAGGCAAAGCACTGCCTCTTGAATATCTGGGAGCCCACAGACCTCAACAGCAAGGATAAATTGTGGGTTACTTTGGGCCAGATGATAGCCAAGGGGAACATAGCACAGTCATGGGGGGCGAGGGAACCACCCAGGGTGACCTCCTGGAAAAACGACATGGACTGGTGCATGTTTAGGGAAAAAAACGGTATATATCTCCCTTGTGTGCCCTAGGAAATGGTCCTCCATCTGGGACAAATAGAACACCTATCGAGGGGGTATCTGTGCCCCACCCCGGACCATGACGACCAACTTACGCCTTAAATACTATTGTAATGCTCTGTACCTGTGATTACTACAAGATTCGAAGCCCATATATCCGCATTTTTCAATGGTTTGCACTGTTGACATTGTTGGAAATTAATAAAAAGATTTACAAAAAAAAGAAGATGCAGTAGAGTTGACAGGGACCTTGTTACCAACCTCCTGGTGGCACCAGGCTTGGGATCTATACACTTGGAACAGAAGCCCCTCCTCCCAATAGATCCTATAGGACCCACTGACCTTCCATGCTTCCTCATCAGCAGCTTGCTGCCTGGACCATTCAAGTGAGGGGCAGGATTTCTGCTCCAAACTCAAGTCTGCCCTGGAAGGGCCCCCTGCTCCCAAGAATTTTGCTGGACCAGGCCCAAGTTCCTCTGGGACAGTTCCTTCACAGGTACTGAGATCATCTCCCTCGGGAGACTGACCCTCACTGGGAGTTTGGGAGGAGGATACATTTTTAACCTTCCTGCTCCTTTTTCTTTAGGTGCTAGAGGGTCCATTTTTCAAGGATCCAGTTCTCCCTCAGGTCTTAGCCGTTTGGCCTGAGCCCTGGTTACAGCAAATGCAATGGCAGAGATGCCCATCATCCCTGCATGTGTCCTGAACTCCATTTAAGACCAGACTGATGTTTCTAAATCGTTGCCCAACAGACAATCTACAGGTAGGTCTGGAGAAACCACAACTTTTTTAGGGCCAGTTACCCCTCCACATTTGAGAATCACAACTGCCAAGGAATGATCAGTCCTTACGTTGCTAGCGTTGGACACTTGGTATAATCTGTACAGGGGACACCAGTAAGGTGACAAGATCTATGCCACTATCACAGAAAAGGACAGCCTTAGTAGGAATTCTGACTAGGCCAAAACCCACTTCAGAACCCAAGGTTAACTCTTCTAATCCCTTAGTTGCTGTACTGCCACTTGCACTGGTGCTAGGGCGAGCAGGTGCCTTAGGGGCAGTGGCAGTGGCTTCCTTGGTGTTGCCCACAGGACAATCAGCATCTGTCATCCAATGGGTCTTCTCCTTACATAAGTAACACCAAGGTTTCTTTTTGCTCTTCTTTGAGTTTTGGGACTCACCCCCAGATGCAGGTTTTTTGGGAACTTGAGAAAACTCCTTTTTGTCTTCACCCTTCTCCCCACCCTTACCTTGAGATTTAGAAGAATCTTGCTTCTTCTGGTCACCTCCACCACCATGGTTGTTCTGCTTCCCCCTGGTGCGGACCCATTTGTCTGCCTTATTTCCCAAACCTTTGGGGAGAGTTCAGATCGGAATCCACCAGCTACTGGTGGTTGATTCTGAAAATTATTAAGGATGTGCTCCCTCACCAACAAATTGTACAATCCCTCATAGTCCTGTACTTTGCTTCCAATAAACCAGCCTGCAAGAGCCTTAATAGCATTGTCTAGGAAATCAACCCAGTCTTGGGTGCGTGCTTTCTGGGTATCCCTGAACTTAACTCTGTTAATACTGTTCAGTGGTTAAGTCAAACCCATCTATGAGGGTACTCTTTAAGGATGAGTATTTGTCAGCATCCTCTTCTCTAACAGTGAGGAGCTTGTCTCTGCCTTTGTTAGCAGAGGAGAGGCACAGGATAGCTGCACACTCCCCCTGAGGGATATTCTGACCTTTACAGGCCATCTCTAAAGCAGTGATCCATTTATAGATATAATTCCCCTCCTGGTAAGGAGGGACTATCCTGCTCAGGTTCCTAGTATCAAATAAGGATTCCCTGACTCTAGGTGCACGAGTGCTGCCACCATGGGGCTCCAGTCCCAAATTCTTCCTAGCCCTCTGGACTTCCAGAGCTCTTTATCAAGGGTCAACTGTTCTTGCCAGAGCTTGAGTCTAACTCTCTCAAGTTTGATCAGATGGTATGCCCTCTCTAAAGAGTCCTCCCTCTTGTTAGAGAAGGAGGTGTCTATGGAATTTCCAGAAGCATTGGAATTAGCAGATAATGACCTGAACCTCCCCTGCTTCCTCTGTACCCTCCCAAGAGGAACAAAGCTGTACCTACCTCTAGGGACACCCTCTGTATCATCTGTACTATTCCCTGGGGGATCAGAGTTCACCAATGTTGGGTAATCAGACACCTCCTAGTCGTGCTCAGAATTAAGGTCACTAGGGCCCCTCCTGACTTTCTTCTGGAGCATCCCCACCCACTTTATCCTGTTCCTCTGACCTATCAGAATTCTGGTGGTCATCTAGGATAAGCAGCTTTAAGAAATGCTTAGTGGTGTTGTTACTACCTGTATTCAATGTTCTAGAGGCACACAGGGTCCTTAGTTCCTTGAACTGAAGACCACTGCATCTAGAGGACTGGGACCCACTGGGTTCCATAACTAAAGAAATGGTGTCTAGGGGGACGCTGAAATCACCTTACTTTGCTGCTGTTCACGGAGGAAGGAGGAAGGACCGCTACAACTCGCGGAACCCGCTGCGCGGGTCCCGCATCGCTGCTGCTGTCACCGGAATCACAGGTAGCTGCTGGGCGCGTGAGCGCGAGACAGGGCTGCGAGTGTAGGAACCGGGACTCGCTTTCCCAGGAGTCCCGGCAATCCTCAGGCCGAGTCACCTGGCCCGCTCTCCCTGACCGCCCTGCCCAGCTGAAGCACCTTAAGAGACCCTGCCTCCCATAGCCTGTGGGGACGCTGAAATCACCTTACTTTGCTGCTGTTCACGGAGGAAGGAGGAAGGACCGCTACAACTCGCGGAACCCGCTGCGCGGGTCCCGCATCGCTGCTGCTGTCACCGGAATCACAGGTAGCTGCTGGGCGTGTGAGCGCGAGACAGGGCTGCGAGTGTAGGAACCGGGACTCGCTTTCCCAGGAGTCCCGGCAATCCTCAGGCCGAGTCATCTGGCCCGCTCTCCCTGACCGCCCCGCCCACCCAAAACCCGACCATCGCTTATTAAAAGCAGTGATCTACGCTGCGCGGGAGCGCGCGGGAGCGCCCGGGGCTAAGCCCGGGCAAAGGGCGGGCCCTCTGTGGCCCTCAGAGGCCCGAGGAGACTGGACTGGGCCAGAAATTCTGGTCGAGTATATATAGCACCCAACCCACCTCTCATTCATCTTGAATACACGGGTTATGTCCTGCCGTGAAACAAGAAGTATGGCCGCTGCAGGAGCTAAAAAACTCACAGGGACCCTGGACGACTTCATCACCCGCACACATGCACTTATCGACGAAGGGATAATTCTCATGGATAGGAGAGTTTCCCAAGACCTGGCCATGGCCAAGCGTTCTTCCCTTGGCCTCATCGCTGAGGCTCAGACACCGAAAACGGATTCCCGTCGAGAAGCACAGGTCTTAGTACATCATCCCGGACCTAATGAGGACTTGGATGCCCTAAATACTGCCCAGGACCTGGAGGCTTCACCTAACCTTAACATATTGACTGAAAGTGGAACGCAATGTAGCGAGACAAACACTAGTAACCCTATAGTTAACCTAATAGAAAGAGCCCGGGTAGAAGGGGCAATCCCTAAACAAAAACGTAAAACCAACACCTCAACGGCTGCGAAAGGGAAGAAGGCTATTACCTTACCTAACTCTCGTAATATTGAAAAACCTTCAGTCAGTCTACCTATCCCCTTAGAGAGCTTACCTCCCAACAACCCTGGTCTACTGCTGAGTCTCCCAGACGATACCATAATTGACCAAAGTCTGGAAGACATTTTGCAACTTAGTGGTCCTACAGGTAACCCAATAATAACACCTCCACTGGAGGAACCCGGTTCTAGTTCAAATAACACAGTAATCTTTAACATGATAAAAGCTTTACTAGAACCCATAGAGGTAAGATTACGCTGTTTGGAAACGGTCCTAAAAAATATACATAAGGACATAAGTGCCCCTAGCTTCACTCTTAATAAAAAGCCCACTCAGGTTACTAACTTACCTAAACCCACAAAGACTATAACGGTTCCTAATAAAGCGTTGGAGACCAATAATACGACGGCTAAGAAACCCAGTAATACTTCAAACCAAGTAGGTTCTAAACCTAAACCCCCCGTTGTAGAGCAAACTAAGAAAACAGACACTACTCTGACCTCTTCTAAAAACAATACAATTTCCCAGCCCACACCCGGCGATGGTCTATCCCAGGCCCCAAATCTTGATACTCAGGATAAGGTTAGGTCGCGTAGAAATATTCACCTCCCCCCGGATGCCGCACCCTATGTGGTTATCCTTACTGGAGTTACAGAACTTCGCTCGCCAGAAGAAGAATCATATCAGGCTCTCAAAAATAAAGTCTGTCACTGGTTAGCGAATAATTATCCCCTCCCACCAAACATACCCACCGACATTCTAATGATACAGAGGGCTCCCTGGGTAGGAGGCAATAGGAAAAATTTGCAAGGGGACTGCGTGGTGGTTACTTTTGAAAATCCGGAGGTAATAGATTTTATTTGTAACAGCAGGGCCCCAAGATACCAGGCCAGCAGGGTGACTGCTAGACCTCTTTCGTATTTCTATCTTCCCCACAATCAAGCGGATAATCGTTGGAGCTGGCTTAAAGGTTCACACGATCGCATCCCTAGGCAAAGGCTTAACTTCCCCCGGGACATACAACCCCCAGTCAGGGATGAGGGCTGGGATGGGGGGTGGAATTTGGTGGGGACTAGAGGAGGTAGACCACGCCAAGGTGGCCCCTTGCATGGTTCCCAACTCATCCATCCCTATTATTACCAGCAGCCACTAAATGGCCCATCTAATCCCTTGCATTTCCCTATAGCAAATCGCTTTGATTGTCCGTCATCTACAGATTGGGTGGACTGACATACCCAGGGCTCGCCAGGGGAATGTGGTGTTTGTGCAGATCCAACGCGTCCCCGCAAGGATGTTGGCATAGCGGACCCGATAATAGCTAATTTATCCCCCACACCCGGAACTAGCCCGATGATGAGAGAGAGCCGGGGCGCGGGTACATCGATGGCCCCTATCACAGACTTAGCTCTCTGTAAAGTCTTCACTTGGAATGTGGCAGGTCTAAACGCTAAGGCTTTAGACCCAACATGGCAAAGATTCATTAAACAACATCACATCCTAGGACTTCAAGAAACGTGGGATACAACACACAGTTTTTCCCTGGATGGATTCTGCAGCTTTTCTACTCCGGCAGTTCCAGGTGTAAGAGGGAGAGCAAAGGGTGGTTTACTCATCTTGTGTTCCCTGGATCTAGTAGGGGTTTTCAGAAAACTAGATACCGCATTAACAAATGCCCTTGCGGTGGAGTGGACCCTCCCTAACTCAAAGACTTTTTTGCTGATAAATTTTTATAATTCAAAGGAGTCCGCCACTGTAAATGAACATCTGATTTCTCTTTTAAATTTTTTGTCAGCCTATAGACGTGATTGCACTACCCTCCCGGAACTGGTTATTCTGGGGGATTTTAACATTCACCCCTGTGAGGGAGGTTGTTTTAACGATAGATATGGGGGTATACCATCCGAAGCCATTCCTCATTTTGAGCATACCACCGAAGGCGAGTACCTAGAGTACCTACTAGTATCCTAAACCTCTTTGAATTCGATCAAGGCATTAGTGATCCCAGAGCCCCAACTTTTGTTGGGAGAGATGCCAACACGGTCATAGATTATATCTTTGTTTCAAATGGGGTCTTGGTAAAGGCACATGAGTATAGCGTGGTTGACCTTATTTCATCAGATCATTATCCTGTCCTCCTGACCTTGGATCTAGACTGCTTCCGTACTGGCAGCCCACCAAGTATGGCAGCCCCAAAGGACTTGAAATCTAAAGAGCAGGGAAGGCGCCTGAAATGGGAGATGATTGTTCCAGATGAATTCTTTCATTTGATCGCCCAAGAGTCGGGGGCCAGTATGGCAGTGTGTTTGGACCCAACTGCTGAGGGCCCCATGGTCTTGACCGCTTATGAGTAGATCTGTTCCAGGATCAGCAAGAATTTGGAAAGAAGGTCAGCTGGGCAAGGGAATACAAAGACCCATAAATGGTTCAACAAGGAATGTTCGAGGATACACAGTGCTCTGCTGAAAGCCATTAAACAAAAACCCAGAGACACGTCATTAGTGGCCAAGCTAAGGAGGGAATACAAAACCATAATCCATAAGCGCAAAACCCAAATTAAGGAGGAAGCTTGGAATAGCCTTTTATCTGTGGATGTGCTGAGAGACAGTAAAAAGTTTTGGGCCATCGTAAATCAGCCCTTTTTTTCTGACAATGGGCCAACGGATTTAGACTGTGTCATAGAGGATAACAGATGGCTAGCCCATTTTGGCAAAATCTATGAGTCTACAGTCCCTGCCTCAACTGCCAAAACCCTTGACCATTCCAACTCGGTTATGGATTTCAACACCATGGAAGTCGAAAGGGCGATTAGAGATACCAGCAAACACAAGGCCCCGGGACCCGATGGGGTACCAGCAGATCTCTATATACTGTACCCACAATTCTGGTCAAAAATTTTAACCAACGTTTTTAATGCTATTCTGACAGCTGGCTTCCCACCCTCCTGGTCTACCTCTATAATTGTGCCTATATTCAAGAAAGGGAATAGGGCGGACCCGGCCTGCTATAGACCAATCTCCCTGTTGGACTCTGCCGTTAAGATCTTAGGCAGAGTCATCCTGCACAGAATGGGGGATTGGCTGGAGGAGAGCGGGATCCTTTCAGATTTGCAGTACGGGTTCAGGGCACACAGAGGGACAATTGACCAATGTTTGAACCTCCATCTAATCATTAGCAAATACACTGTGGTGAAGGGGGGGCTTCTTTATTTGGGGTTTATGGACCTATCCTCCACTTTTGATTTGGTTAATCGCTCAAAATTATGGACCATCTTACGAAATTTGGGTTTGGACACTACCTTGGTTAGCTTTTTACATGACCTTCATTCTAATTTGTTTGCGTCTGTTAGGGCATCAAGGGATGGTAGGTGTACAGCAAAGTTTAGATCAGGGAGAGGGGTCAGACAAGGGTGCATCCTGGCCCCTCTTCTCTTTACACTGTACATCAACGCCTTGGGGAAATTTCTGAACCCAGCCACCCTGGACATTCCACGTATGGGGGGGCTACCTATCCCGGTCCTCCTATACGCGGATGACGCTGTCCTTATAGCGCGGACTGGCATAGGTCTCCAAAGACTTTTGGACCATTTCGGCCTTTTCATGGAAGCCCTTGATCTAAAAATTAACACCGTCAAGTCCCATGTTATGGTCGTTGGCTCTCGAAAGAAAAATATGAAGATTAGATCCTTCAGCTCTAACAACTCACCAATTTCGAGGGTGCCCTCCTTTTGTTACCTGGGCGTCACTTTTGACGAGAGAGGAACTTGGAAGCCACAAATGAAACTCAAGGAAAACGGAGTCATTAGATCCACAACAGCACTGCTGAGCTTCTCCAAAAGATTGGGCTCGAAACCTATGGAAGCTATGACCAGGATCTACAGAGCCAAATGTATGGCAATCGCTTCCTACGGGGCAGACATTTGGGGCTATGTTCCAACTCCAGGCATACAAATTGCTGAAAACAACTTCATACGGGCTCTGCTGACTCTCCTGAAATCTTCTCCCACACATTCAACCCATAATGAAATAGGCATGGGTTATGTCTCTGATCTTCTAAAAATGTCCCCAGTACTTTGCTGGATTCAAACCTGGACAAATGAAGAAATCGGCTTAAATCACTGCATCCTTAAAGATTGTATATCTCTGGACAAAGCTCATACTATTCCGTGGCTGGCACATGTTAGAGCGGCATGTGCGAGGCTAGGGCGTCCGGAAATGTACTCTCTACCGCAACACCTTAAAAAGAGGACGCAAAGTGGGTGAAGCAGCACTTTCGGACTCTGTTGGAATGCGAAAGAGAATCGGCTGAACTTAGCAAACCTACGGTCAGATTACTTTTTCAACTTTCAACAACCACAGCTATGGAACCCTATTTAAAATATGTCACAAAGCCCTACCATCGCTTTCTGCTCATAAGGTTTAGATTTAATTTGATCCATCTTATTCTTGGCACGCACACAGAATGGGGTACACCAGAATATTTTCCCCCTTGCACATGTGACTGTTTTTCAACACAGGACACTTTGCACTTGGTCATGTTCTGTGAGCACTACCTGGTGCCGCGAAAAAAATTCCTTGTTCCCATCTTGAAACCTCTGAATTTCGTTCAGGTACGGCCAGCATTACTATACCTTCAGATGCTGAACTCAGTGCCGGTTGCATATTGCGTAGCTTGTTTTTTAGTAGCAGCCGCCAGACAGAAAAAACTAAGAGCTGCCGCACCACTAAATCATCAAATTTGACTTCCTGTACAAACTCTGGCGAGAATGTCTTTTATATGCTGATATAGGTGTTCCCCATATCTATCAAATCCCTTTTTCTTAATGAATGTGCCCTTTTTTTGTTTTTAGAAGGAGTAGCAATCAATTCTTTTTCATCTGTTTAATTGTTTTTTAAATCTGATATTATGTATCATGTACTGCTTTTATGGTTTTAATTAACCGAATAAAGTTTTTTGACTGACTGACTGACTGGTGTCTAGGTGTAGTGTGGTTTTGCACCTACCTACCCTAGTGAAAACTAAACTTCCTAAGTTCGGAGAAAGGGTTGTGCTAAACCCTTAACAACCAATCTAAACGTTGAGTAGAACGTACTTGTCTACAAACATGTTTTATATGTGCCAAATGCTATTGATAGTTCTGCATTTAATCCACACCTAGATTAGCTAGTAAAACAGTGCAGGCTTAAATTCAAAGCCCTGCACACCAATATAGGAGGGTTTTTTCAGATAAGTAATATCGCTTTTAAGAATATTGGTGTTGTTAATATTGTTTTCTATGATATAGCTCTAAAATTATTGCTTTTTAATGACCTTATGTAGGAGGCTGGCTTAGTATATGGTGCACACAAATTTAAGAGAAGCACCCTGCATTAATCCAGACAACCCTTATGGTGATCTTAGTGGTCTAGAGAACATTAGAAAGCTCTCTAAGTGGTAGCAGTAGAGAGCAGCCCTCAAGATTAGCCCAGAAGAAGTGTAAAGCAGCTTGTTTTATCAGTACCAATCATATAGTCTAGCTTACACTAAAAAGAACCACATGGTGTAGTTATAAATATAGCTATTTATTATAAACACTCACTAACACATTGGTATATCTCCTACCTGGAGATATGATCACAATACACACAATACTTTAATAGTAGAACAGGTAAGTAGCACAAATGCACAGTGGTCTCCAGGGGGAGACCACACCATGTACTAATAAAGTGGAATGTGAACTGCAACCGAAGTCGAGACTGGGCCCATAAGACTTAGAAGGGTGGGAGACCCAAGGAACCACCGAAGGTAAGTACCCAGGAACCCCACAGAGGCCTTGTGCAGAGGGGAAACACAGCCGCGTACTCAATGCAAGTAAATGGGGAAAATGCGGTTACAGTTTTCAAAAAGAAGAACTCTTCCCAATTGGACCCTGAAGAAATCGTGTTGAAGATGGAAGGTTGGAGAGTCATCCCACCCATGGATACCAGAGGAACCAGGATACCTACACCAGGGAAGCCAGGTGCCTAGGTGCGAAGTGACCACCGTAGACCACAATGGAGGACTTCAGTGAAGCGGCCTCTGGCGTAGAAGGTGAAAGGATCACGTGGAATCCAAATGTGGACTCTTGAAGAAGAGTACCTGCAAGCAGAGGGGACAGAGCTTATTTCACTTGGGAGTGGCCAGGAGACACTGAAGACTAATGACCACTGATGATGGAAGATGCAGGAGAGTTGACGGTGACCTTGTTGCTGCAGCTGTGAGGACCAAGCGGCACTGTGGCAAACCAGGAGCCTTTAACGAGCTGTCCCACGTCAGAAGTTGAGAACCAGGAGGTTGGAGTCCAGCAGGAGCACCAACAAGCATTGGCAGCAGCAACATATGAGGAAAACGAAGAAGATGCAGTGTCGGGACCAGCAAGGTCCAAGGAACTCATCTAGTGCAAGAGCATCAGAGCAGGCCCCAAGCAGGGGAGCCCGCTGGAGCCAAAGAAGACTCTAAAAAAGACCCACAGGCCAGAGGCACAGGAGTCTCAAGAGGTCCTCCAGCAGCTCACCAATGATGCAGGCCCATGAAGTGGAGGATGTGGTGAGGACAAAGATCTTGGTAGCAAGAGATGCTGGAGGACAGAGCTCCTTGGTGTCTGAAGATCTCTGGAGAAGAAAGTCAACAAGCCTTGGCAACGTCAAGTTAACGAGGTGCACAGGGGTGCTGTTCCAGCGGTTCTGATGAGGGATACTGGCTTCAAACTCAGTGAGAAGACAGTGCAGGCATTGAGGGAGGTGCAGAGCCACGACTTGTGTTGTTGAACCTTTCAGACTCTGTGGGAGTTTGGAGCAGCAGACGGTTAGCTTTGTTGCGGTGCCTGCAGATGCAGGGGAGTGACTCCTTCACTTCAAGGAAGATTCCTTTGGGTGTCTTTGATGCTCACAGGCCTGTAGTAGAACCTGGATGGAGCACAGGCACAGATGATGCAAAGGACTGGCAGGACGGTGAGACCAGAAGCAGCAGGAGTATTCCAGATGCAGTCTCGGTTCCCAAAGTGAAGTCCAACGAACTCCAAAGCGCCCAGTTGGTGACGATGAAGTGGTTTCGGATCTGAATCTTGTCCCAGGACGAATCTGAAAATCCACCCACAGGTAAGCCCTTCAGTACTAAAAGGTAAGAGTTGGGACGATTCAGGGGTCCCTCCCGGAGGAGGGGCTGGAAGGAGGGGAGGATGCTCCAATGTCTTTTGTCCAGTTGCGTGCCACAGAGGGAGCCAATGGCTCCCTGAACTGGTTTCAACTGAAGTATGCAAGGAGGGCACCAAATGCACCCTTCAAAGCAGTTTGTGGCACTGGCAAGCACTCTCACCCCAGCGAAATACACTCAGTCCTGCCTGGGAAGAGGTCACACCTCCTTGTGACAGGAAAACTATTGTTCTACCTTCCCCTGCTTGAGCCTGGCTCTGCAGCAGGAGGGCAGAATCATGTCTATGGTTGGCAGCAGCACTAGCTTGCTGTTAGACCCTGAAAGGCTGGCACTGGGAATACAGTGCCAGCCTTTCAGGGTCCATGGGATCCTACATCCAACACTAGAATTGGTGTTGGGGTAGAATTCCAGCATATTTGATACCAAACATAACCAGTTTTGGTGCAGCTAATATATAGTTAGACATTTCATAATTGACTTGATGTTCACTATCTACCACATGCATCAACACAGAAGGAATTGCGATTCCAAAAAAGCGATTTTTAAGGAATTCCTATTTAGGAATCGCAAAAACCTATGCATTTAGGAATCGCTATAAAAATAGCGATTCCTACACATTTCGTAATTGCTACTCGCAAATTGCTAGTCGCAATTAAGGAATGCTGTCTCATTCATTCCAATGGGCCTCCATGCCCATAGGAATGAATTGGGGATCGCATGAGCAATTTGCGAGTACCAGTAGGTACTCGCAAATTGCTCATGCAATTTCAATGGTACAAGGGTGTCGAATTGACACCCTGTTGCACCCCTGAAATTGATCTGTGCAGATATGTTGCACACACACATGCCCTAAGGGCATGTGTGTGCGCAACATGAAACTTTGAAAAATGCACAAAAGTGCATTTGCAATTACCATGAAGTTCAACTTCATGGTAATTTGCTACTCCTATTAGCGAAATCGCTAATTTTTTTACTTTAATGCATTGCATTTCTGGAATCTCAATTTGGAATTCCTTAAATGCAATCGCAATTTAAGGAATCGCAATTTAGAGACTCCTTCATTGTGATTTTTGCATTTGGGATGATTCATCCCAAATCCAAAAATACCAGTCACAAATGGGCAGATTCTGAGGTTCGGCCCGTTTGCTACCGGTTTTTCCTATGATGCATGTGCCTGTATATGTATAAAATGTTGGTCCGCACTTACAAAGCCTGGAGAATCACTCCTGGATTTATAGGGTGTGTCTTACTGCTGCAAGGCACCCTCACAGTTATAACCAAGCACTCTGCCTTCAGGATTAAAAGGCCTACCTTAAGGGTGACTTATAGTTTGTTAGTGTAGTGACCTCAGATATAAGGAAATGTATATATTTTTTGAGGAGTGCTACCACCAACTCACACTGGCTGCAATGGCAGGCCAGTAGTCACAGTTTGAGTGGCTTCTCATAGCCCATGGGATACTCCTGCTGTGTCTATGCCCTGGGTACCTTAGTACCATATACTAGGGACTTAGAAGGGTACACCAGTAGCCAATTAGGAAGGTACCAAAGTGTGATTAGCAGGATCCCAGTCAGACTAATCAGAAGATAGAATGACATCAGCAAAAAGTGGGGGGGGACCATGAAAGCAGATCAAACTTTCCAACACCTTAAGGTGTTTTTTTTTCATATATTCATTTTATGTGTTATAATTGTTTGTATAACTGTTAATAATGTTTTAAAATATAGTTTGTAATTTTACGTTTTTTAATTTATAATTTGATTACTAATAGTCATTGAAAGTGTTGTAAAAATTAATTAACAATGAATGATTAATGTTGAATTAATTAGTTAATTAATTATCAATTCAAAAAATGGTGTTATACCTATTTATTTATGTTATATTTTAAGCTTTGTCTTTCTATACTTGTAGGAGTACATAATAAATAAACACTAAACACGTAATTTGTAATTATTAAATTGTTTAATAATTTTCTAAATGCATTAACTGTCTGAAGTCCAATGCTTTCCCTAATGTTGCACAGACTGGAGTGGGACTAGTAAAGAACAGAAAATCACTTTTGGGTTTTAGTGAACGTGTGTTATCGGATGTTAACTTTAAATCAGGGAGCATGCCCGCTCCAACATCAAAAAGAGTAATTTTCTTTTCTATCTACCTCATGTTTAGCATCTCGGTTGTAGGGTTCATCGGTGGTATTTACATATTGGCTATCCCTCCACAGTGCTAAATTTGGGGTGGTTGTCTCCCATCCATGCTGCTGGGAGCTTGATGCCCTCCCTCTTCTAGGCGCCCAAGGTGGCCTTGAGTGATGCTTTAAACAAGAACTGATTTGTGATTTCGAGTGTCATAGTACGTCCACTAGTGTCTGACACGACGGTAAGTTCTGCCTGGCCTGCTGTTTTCCCTCCATGAGTTCAGGTGTCACACCCCCATACAAATACACGCCACGCGCCCTCTGCGTCCCACTGTGGCGTGACAGGATTTGATCATCTACTGCTGACGTCACTCGCAATGCCCGGCAGAAACGAACACTAGAATGCGTTCAGCACACAAAGAGTACACTCGCACGGGAAAACATTCCACGGATTACATGAAATGCAGCGCAGTGAACGGAGCAAAACAGTTTCATTCAAACGCCTGTGCACTGCCACTAAATCAAGCCCAGACACACATCTACAAGCAGATTCACTCGCATGTGCTGCAGATGGTAATTGAGATTGTCATTTTAAACCACGGCAGCCAAAGACTCGTCATGCTAAACAGTGCTGATTCCGGCAGATGGCAGAGATTAGCATTTCAACATAGCCTGTGCTTGTGTGGTGAAATGCTGCTTCCGATGGACGGCTGGGGAAATACACCAGATACGTTGCACTCTCTGCCCATTGTCTGTCTGCGAGTTGAAATGGAAGCCGCACAGCACCTTGGGGAGACACTGGTGAAACATGACACACAGCTCCATACAGGAGCTCAGCCAGGCCTTTCCTGTCAAGGTTGGCAAGAACTGATGATGGACGCACAATTCTTATTATTGAGTCCCACTGCCCAGGCCACACTTCCCCGACCTCCACTCAGGCGCCTCCTCCAGGAGCAGTCCGGCCCCCCTCCCCCCCCCCCCCCCCCCCTCTCACCCCCTCAGGCCTAAAATGCTGCCGAGGTACTCGCAAAGAGCAGAAAGTGGACTTAACTGGAACAATTCAGCCACTGGACAGGTCACAGAGATTCAGAGAGGAGCCGAGAAGACAAATCCCTGACATTATAATTGGGTGCAGGCATGATGCTGCCTTTGGTCTGTGCAGTGTGATATAATGATACTTCAGGGACAAAACTCCAATTAAAAACAAACTCGATTCACTTTCAATTATGGCCTGTCAGCCCCCTCTAAATAAGGAACTGAATTGCTTTAGAAAGGCTTTCTTTTATGCAGCATTATTCTATTTTATTTAAAATTGATGCCACTGTGTTGCTTAACTAAAATAACGATATTAACGTATAGTACAGAGCAGTTCTGCTTCACCCTTCTCTCTGCTCCAGACTTCACACGTGGCACAACTTGGGAAGAGACAAGCAGCTGTGCTTCACACTGACCTGACCCCAATTCACATTGACCGGATCCCAAACTAAAAGTGACATCTTTGTTACATACGCAGATTCCTGCAGGTCCGGTTTATTACCAGTTTACCTGATCTTTCCAGCTCTTTAAGACATGAGCACTAAGATATATCATTATTTCAAATGTGACTTAATTCAGCACTGCTTTTGAAGTGCTAGTGCTGTCCCGTTGAAAGAATAACAAGCGTGCTAAGAAAGTGCCAGTCGTCACATTAAAAGTATAGTATCACCCTTTAAAGGGCTTGTGCCATGGAATTATAGCGGCCGTGCTTAGAACTGCTGCATTGACAGATTAAAGGTACCGAGCTCCAGCCTGAGATACTGGGGCAGGGTCGCCTTTAGGGGGTGCATGCACTGATTTTCGTGGGGTCGCTGTGTTTAAAAATAACATGGATTTAGAAGTACTGAACTTGCTTGAGGATCCAGCCGTTTTCAGGCAACAATAAATATGCGACTGTCACTCCGATGATTAATGTTACTTCTGGTGAGAGATCCGAATTTTGGGGCATATTTACAATAAGTGGCGCATCCCTGCATATCAGCAGGGATGCGCCACTTATTGTGCGCCATGCCTACACCAACATGGTTGCGCTGCATTTAGAATGCGGCGCACCATGGGGCAAAAACGGCACAGATGCGTCACGCATCTGTGCCCTAAAAGTGTCGCATTGCTGGATCGCAAGCACGACGCATCTCCAGCAATGCTGGGGGGGCCTATTCTTCCAATGCTGCGTCATTCCTTACGCCTGCTTCCAAGCAGGCGCAGGGTTTTGACGCATCATGGGCCCAGAAGTGACTGAGTGAAATGTTGTAGATTTCACTCAGCCACTTTCAGGAGGCGTTCCTGCGCCGGAACACCACCCCCCCCCCCCCCCCCCCCCTGTGCTGGAACGCCTCCTTCTGGCGCCGAGCTTTACAACGTGACGCATCTCCCAGATGCGTCACATTGTAAATACCCCGCACCATGGCGCATCTTTTGCGCCGCCGCTGCGTCACAAAAGTGATGTAACAGCATTGCAAAAGTGGCGCAAAGGGCTTTGTAAATATGCCCCTTTGTCTATTGGCAGTTTTTACTCATTGTAAAGTAGTGCAGAGGGGGCTCGACCTCGGACCTGGGGATCTGTGTTCGAGTCTCGGTAACGACGCCATAACCTCCTGTGATTCTGGGCAAATCACTTAATCTCCCTGTGCCTAAAATAAATGTGTGTCCTCGTGTAATGTAACTGGTGCTATGTAAAGCGCTCTGTTCGCGCTAGATAAAACTCTGCAAAAAAATAATAATAATAATGTGTACCAAGCAGATCAAAAAACAATAAGTGAAGAATGAGAAGTGCTTCAAAAATGAAAAAGAAATGTATCTAAGAGTTGGGGCTGTGGAGAGGTTAGGGGCACTGTTAGAGAGTGGTAGGGAGGGGATTCGTGAAGAATGAGGTCTTGGGGGGGGGGTGCCTAAAAAGAATGTTGAACCAGGCACCACTAGCGTAAAAACCGGCCCTGCGTGGGGGGGTCCCCTTGATATATTTTGAAAGGTGGACCCCTCAAGTGTCATTATGCCACTGCATGGCAGTACATGTTGTGCCATCATAAAACATTCAAAATAGTGAACAGCCAGGAGCTGAGAAGTCAAGAAATCACTTGTTGCATTCCTTTTGGTAGAAATCAAGGGAAGACTTAGCCTGGCTCTCTGAAGCCCACTACAGCAGGAGACTGTGTGCGATTTGGGAGGCTCTCTGGCACAGGATTCTGGATAGCTGCGCCCATTTTTAAATGGGCTCGCCTGGGTCCCAAGCCCCCTCACCATAGACTGGCTCAAAATAAGGCATGCACCCAGGGGCGGCTGTTGAAATTTTCAAGTGGCGGGGCGCAAACTGATTTGCGAGTGCGGGCCCCAGGCCACTCAGGCCGGCGGCGACCCCACCCCCTCCCCATACACAACACGCAAAGAAATGTATTCACACACGCATACACACAAACACATACATTCGCAACACTCCCCACCAAACATTAATGCATACACTTACGCTCGCACCAAACACTTTAAAATAAAAGAAAAACACACACACTTACCTTGCTGCCGGTCCCGGTCCGCGCCACCTCTGGGCTCTGCTCCCCACACGCCACAGACTCACAGCGCCCCAGGCCAATCCTGGCGCCAGGGGCACAGGTACCTTCTCGCCCGCAGCACGCCCATTTGGGCTCCTAATGGGCATGCGCAACGTCTCAAAAACACAGGTGCGCAAGCGGGGCACGGGTAAAAATTCACCCTCCGTCCCCACGCATGCGCACTTGTGTTGCCGCCTGTACAATCATTTCAATCAATCAACATGACGCCAGACCGCCCACCCCTTCAGACTCTGAAGGGGCAGGGTGGTCTGACGTCATGTTGATTCATTGACATGATTGACGCCGAGGGAGCTGCGGGCGACTTCGGGCAGGGGGGGCTACGCTCCCACGCCCCAATGGAAGAACCGCGCCTGCATGCATCTGGTTTCTACTGTTACCTCATAAAGCGCACTGGGGCCTTTAATTTGCATTAATATCAAACGGATGTATGACGTTATAACGCATACCATTACAACTACCTACCATTACAACGCGACCATTACAACGCATACCATTACAACGCATAGCTCTTAGAGGTGCTGGATAGTGGTAAGTATAATTTACTATTCCAACTCCAGTCCCCGTGGACACTAGGGAAGGTGTTGCATAGTAAATTAAACGTATTCCCTATCCTAGAGCGCCCCCCAGCGCAATGCGTTGTAATGGTATGCGTTGTAAAAGTTGCGTTGTAATGGTAGGTAGTTGTAAAAGTTGCGTTGTAACAGGTGTATACCATATCAAACATAACTCCAGAGGAATTCCATTTCGACTTGCAATTAAAAAACATTTGCTTATTTATTCCCTTGGGAACTTAAATACAACAAGTATCACTGGGACTAGTGTTTAATTTGTAATAAAAAATAAGTGCCACTACCAGAATTGCCAATGACAGTAACTACTTAACTACTTAACTACTAACCGAACTACTAACTGGCACACTGGTGCAAGTCTGACAATTCAGACTTTTCCAGGCCCCTCAATCTATAAAAATAATTTGGGGGGCAGGTATTCGTTGTTTTAGTGCATACTGAATCAATAAACAATTGCTGTACTGTTCATCTCTAAATTATACAAACAGCACCACCATGTGGCAGCTGAATTAATAGACAATTGCTGTACTGCTCATCTCTAAATTATACAAACAGCACCACCATGTGGCTGCTATTATAAGTGCTGGTGTCAACAATTATGTGCCAGTGCCGCAATTAAGTACTGGTCCCGGCACCAGAAACCACAGGCTCAAATTAAGCACTGACTGTGGGGCTCTATTGATTCCTTCCTCACACTGTGCCAACACCCCAAAACCCACAACGGGAGCCCTTAATGGGCCCAACATTGCCAGATTCATCAAAGAAAACTATACAACATGGCCCAAGTTTTAGGTACCTAAAGAGAGCAAATATGCTGCTGGAAGTACAGGATATTTTACGTTCCACCACCATATTTAGAAGTCACTGTTTGAAGCGGAAGTCTCAAATGTAAGTGAGATATGTTGTTTACCCATGCTTATTTGATTGGCCTACTGCTCATCTTGATCTGTTGAGTTCTTAATGTCAGTTCCCTGGAAAAAAACACTTTGCTCTAAAAAGGGAAACATGTAAGATGCATTAATTTGAGAGGCATTCTATCAAAGATTACCTTTGCGCTGCCTCTCTAAATTGCGGGTGCATGCCACGGTTTTTACTGACATTTGAAGCAGTTTAACAAAAAGCGTGTTTTAAAAATTCAGGGTGCAAATGTGCCATAAATTTCAACATCTGGCTTGCAAGCTGGGCTAGTCCTGGCACTAAAAAGCACCCTTTTAAAATCATCAGTGCCTCTTTGACAGCCTGACCTTCACAAGGCAGTGGCAGATTTGAAACATTTTGCTATGAAACTGTTACTTTTTTTTTTCAGGGAGCATATTACTCTTGTCTCCCCTCCCTCATAACCTATTTCCCATTTTCAGGTTCTCCAAGGCCGCAAGGTCATAGGAATGGCAAAACCTTTATGCAAATATAACCACTCCACTCCAAATAAAATAACAAACGTCAAAAACATTGCCATTTTCAACACCAAGAACTCTAATGTTCACAAATGTGAGACCGAGTGCATTGCAAATGCTTGTTTTCACATTTCCTTCAGGCCCAGGAGGCAAGCAAGACCGCATCCACTGGAGCATGGGTGTTCCAAGTTTTGTCATCTGTAGACCCGGTGTCAATAGTATTACTACCCCCCACCCTGCCCCTCCCCCTGCCCACATCACCGCCCTGCAAGAACTCCTACTGCCGACCGTGGCTGGTTTTTGTGTGCGTGATATGCTGTGAGTGTTAGTCAAGCCCAGGCTTTGCAGGACTGCTGATTGAGACGCGCTGACATCCACAGACTTTTTGCCTGGATCTATTCTGGATCGTTTTCCGTTGCACTGATTAATTGCCAACTCGACCTAGGAATAAAGTCTGGGTTGGTTCAACACTGATGTGTTGTTTTAAGGTGGATTTACTCCTTTAACCTCATCTCTGAGATTCTACTTAGCTGAGCCTTCCTGACAAGTGCAGATCGTTCTGGCAGCCCCCACCCAGCGAGTGACGACAAGGGATACCTCCCACTTATTGGACTGTCTTTTTGTCCTGAAGAAGACGCGTTATGACACCTCATTAATGCATTATCAGGATTGAAACGTCGACGATAATACATGGCTCAGTGTTAAACAAATCTCTTGGTGTATATCATTGAGTGGTCCTGCCACAACCAGAAATATTGTTTCCGTTGTTATTCTGACCATTCTTCAACTTGTACATACTTGTTTATAGCATCACTCCTGTATATATGCACTGCACTGCCAGCACTGAGCACCCACTGTCACTTTGATACACTGGTCACTTTATAATTATGCTTCACCTTGACAACCCTTGAAAAATGTTCTTCTAAAAATGTTTTAAAAAACTCAAAAATAACAAATATTAATAACTTTTGAAAGCAACTTTGAGTCTTTTTTTGTTCCAATATCTGTGCTGTTGCGCGCTGGGATTTATCCCATTTGTACTCTCTGGCATATTGATTACGCAGATAGTCATATTAAGTATTCTTAACAAGATTCGTCCTTATTAACGATGTAATTGCTTTCTTCCCGACAAAGATATTGTAGCTTTACACAGAAGCTTTGCAGTGAGCACTGCTTTAGATACTGCATATGACTATAGGGGCTCATTATGATGTAGGGCAGACTCCCTCCCATGACAGGCCGTTGGTGGCGGGCCGTCCAACATCTAGGGCAGCGGTCTGACTGACAGATTATGATGCTGGTAGTCATAGCTCAGAGGATGGGACCGCACCCTCCGACTGGCTACAGGAGTCCATCGGGGTGGCAGTCGGACCAAAATCACTACAATGGGTGCGGCCACTGTTGGGATTACTATGTCCATTTCCCACTGTCTTTCCATGGTAGTCCCACCACCATGAAAAGGCTGTCAGAAAGGGACTTTGTGAGCTACTAGCAGGGACCCCATCCCCGTGGGCCTCCGCTATGTGGCACATGTGGTGCCCCCGCAAACAACACTTTTTCTATTGTGGCTTATGCTGTGGCACTTTTTTGGGCAGCAGCACAAGCCGCAATAGAAAAAGGGATGTTTCTGACCTCCTACACAGCAGTCACATCATAATCTGGTGGGTTGGGCCGCCAACTTCTGGTCGGGCGGTCCCGATCCCACAGCGATGGCTACCGATGCCGCCATCATAATAAGGCCCATAATGTCTATGCTTATTTTAGCATACTGAAATTTAAAAGTAAAAGGTTTCATTAGACAAAGATGTTTTAACAGAGATGTTATACTTTGAGATGCACATTCATTTAATATTGCTGTTTTCTATTAGCTTTTTTTTCATATAATGATGGCCACGTCTTACTTTTTGTCTGCATCCGTTCACATTTGAAATAATCCAGAAATATAAATAGCCCTTGCTGGAAATGGGATTCCTGATTGGCTGAGGCAAGAGCCTAAGCCAGACAGAAAGCCCCACTCTAGTCAGGGCAAGGGAGTTACACGCTGAAGATAACCCCTGCTCACCCCCTTGGTAGCTTGGGACGAGCAGTCAGACTTATCCCATAGGCAATGTGTAAAGCGTTTGCACAACAGATACACACAGCAGCAACACACTAGGCACACCACAAAGGAAACTCCACACAAGGTTATTAAAAAAATTGCCTTTGTATTATCCATAACACATTAGAATCATAATCACACATATAAACTGTGCCAACTGGCACTAGGCAATATTCACAGGCTATTATATACATGACAGGGTCAATCGGGCCACTGTCAGAACCATCACAAAGCGCAAGTAGTAAATAACACAACCAGTAACTACTGGTAAAATAATTACCTCAGCATTATATCACATGAGCATTAGGAATCACCATCAGCATAACCACATTATGCATGAATCACAATTAGGCGTGCACCTTATTAACACTCCCTAGGTGCATACATAACCTTCCTTCAGGGCCTTGTGCCCTCCTGGTACACACAGGTACCAAACCTGACCCCAGACCAACTGGCCTTCCGTGGTGCTCAAATGTCCTTTGTCCAAAATGTCAGGGCTCTGAATTATAGGGTGTACCAAGTGGTCCTCTGGCTGCCATAGGAGCAAAAGCCATGTGCGTCATGCACTGGGGGCTAAGGGGTGAATTTAAGAGAAATGACCTTTCACACTGCCGTGCCTCCTGAGCCCCCCCGGGACACTAGATCAATATTGCCCAACGTTGCAGCTGCCCGTGTTTGTGCGGTGCAGCTATGATATTGAGGACTGGCACCACTGCGCCTCTCAGGGAACCAAAATCACCCCAAAAGACCAATCAGCCCTGGCACCACGGTGCCTCGAGGGAGCGCCAACATCGCTCCGCTCTGCTTTACTCACCGGGGCTTCCTCGGACTCCTCCTTATTATCCGATGCGGTGGAAGTATCTGCGCTGGGAGCCCTCGAGGCTCCCCGTGATTGCGGCAGTGTCTCCTGGTAAACGAGTGGTGGGCTCCCGCTTGTGAAGAAACACCATAGGCGGTGCACATATAATTTTTGTTCACTGCATCACGCACGATCTTTTCTTTGGGTTTAGGACACGTTTCCGTTATAGCTTGATGGTACCAATAATGATAACAGGGCCATCCTGGTGAGTACCAGCCAGGGGTCCCATTGGTGTTGCGCCCGTGAGGTGCCATCTCGCTTTCTCACCTATTTTCTATGTTACACTAGGTGAATGTGGGCTTTGTAAATGTTTGTTAAGTCTATCAGAATTGGGCTATTTTAGTAGTGGCAGCAGACTGAGGCATCCCCTACACCAAATTCATGGCAAGAGGGGAGGTATGTTGTAATTTTGGTGCAACTTGTGATGCCGCAGATCTTTTGAGAATATTGTTTCTGCCTTGAGCACGAGCAGAATGAAAGAGTCAGGGGGAGAGATCATGCAAAGAGGAAAGTAAATGTCCGCATTCAATCCTGGTCAGGCTTTTTACATTGTTAGTCTGACTGTTGGAGAACGAGGCAGCATCTGTGAGGCCTGCACAAATAACATGACTACATTTGTCCTTCACTGGGAACCAAACACCCAATTGTAGCGCTTGACTCTCAGAGGGTGGTGTTGCAGAGCAGTCTGAGGCTTACTCAAGGGAGGTGGTGTGGGCTAGTAATCACCATTTGCAGGCGCGCAAAAATAACACTCAATAATTGATTGTCCAGTCTGTACTTTGCTTTATAAAAGTAAGAGTACATTTATTAAACACACACACTACTCAATACTTTGCACCAATTTACAAATATGCATAAGCTGTTGGAATTACTTAGTGACATTGCGTAACATCTCCACCCCTACTGCAGGGGGGGTGGGGTTTAGTACCACCACTCCCATGTATGCACATCCTCTTGCCCCCAATGCAGTGAGTTGGACATAACCTGGAGTGAGGGCCCTGTGCACTGGCACCATCCCAGTGGCGACCCCCCCAATTACCTCAACAATCATTTAAAATAGGTAACCCTGCCTTTGTGACACACAACCCTAACTGAGCATTTCTGACTGACCATAAAGTATGCACCTCTATATCTTAAGGGCTTACAGTCTGGGTTCTTCACCTAAGTGCAGCAGCAAGAATACATGTTTACGCACACTTTAGAATGACAGTACTCAGCACATTTGGGTATCATTAGAATGCTTTGCAATTACAGCCCCTAAAGGCATCACAGATAAAATCTGAGGATTACGCCTATATAGCCAGACACCCTAGGAGATAACCAGATTTTGCTTATGACATCCCCTTACACCAGTACTTCACATTAAACATGTGACTTGCAGTCTCTCTAAAAGAAATAATATCAGTAACAGCATTTCTGGTGCAATTACACCTCTTCATCTCCAGGGGATGCCCTTCTCCAGACATCTGCACCTCAGCCCATCACTCCTTGATGCAATTATCAGAACACCCTCAGCTGAAAAACAAACATTCCAGCCCAGTAGGTGTTAAATGCTGACTGAGCCCTTGTGGGGTTATTCCTTTGAAATCCCCAGGACACCTAGGGTGACTTGTCTCTTTGTGCTGGAGGAAGAGACTGCGCTTCTCCAGCAGCTCCCCCAGCACCTTTTCACCATTGACGGTGCCCCCTCCTCTGGGGGGCCACCACGCACCGAAACGGCAAACTTCCAAATACCTGGCAAGGCATTATGGGGCGATTGTGCTCCTGTTCGTAAATATTATATTAGCGTCTCTTCCGCTGTGCTGGGGAGAGCCACAATGCCGCCGCCGGCCTCCTGCCACCTCTACCGGCCTCAGTGGGGGGCCTGTTCCCACCTGGAACCCCAGGTGAGATTAACGGCTCGGGGAGCCGCCCCACCCCCGGCCGTTCGTCGACTTTTCGGGGGCCCGGTCCCACCTGGGCCCCGCGGTGTCCCCACTGTTCTTCCGGGGGTCCCGGTCCCGCCCAGGACCCCCATGTGCCTTCATGCTGGAGGGCAGCCCGGGGAGCCAACCCTCAGACTGTCCCCTGCTGGCCCCTTACGCGACCAGGACCCTTGTGTGCTGCCGCGGGAACCGGCGAGGATCTTCGGGTCTGCCTGCTCAAGCGGGCAGACACATCTCCTTCCGCAAGTCCAGCAGGACCGTGGGAGAGTGCGGCGGCACTCCCCCAGCCTCCTCCCACTCTTCAGGGCTTGGGGATGGGGTCCCGGGCCCCCGGACACCTTCGGGGGTGCGACGATGCCCCCCCACGCCACGTCACTTCGTGGCACGGGGATGGGATCCCGGGCCCCCTCCTCGTCCTTGGCGGTTTCGGCGGGCACTAGGGTGGGCTCCTGGTGCCCGCTGGGGCATCTTCTCGGGGAACGTGACGACGCTCCCCAACTTGGGGGAGGAGCTCCCCTGCCTCCATCTTCGGTGGAGGCCAGGGTGGGCTCCTGGCCCCCACGCAGGGCACCGCGCTCGCCGTCTATACTTCTCCTGGGGGGGCAGCCCCCGGGAGCTGACCCAGCCCTGGGGCATATCTGAGATCATCGACGGAGCCCCACACGCTTTGTCGTCGGTCTTCTCAGGGGTCAAAGGTCACCTACATTCTGGGGGCCATATCTCAGCCCCTGGGGGTTAGATTTGCCCCATTTATGCATCTTCTTGCTCTTGGAGGCGCCCCCCAGCCACGGTAAGCACTCTCCTTTGCCCTCCGGGTATCCAAGCGGGTGCATTCTGCAGGGAGCAGTCTTGACTGGCTCCATGCGCCATATAACGGGGGGTTTTACCCAAAAAGTCGCTGGGACATGGGTGCTAAACAATACAGAATAGAAGGGTCCCAGAGACGGAACGTGACGCAAAAAAGTACGTAGATTACTGAATCACTTAAATTTCAAGTATATCATATTTAATAAAGTCAGCATTGTCATTACATCACAATGTGCCATATGTTCAATGCAATTTAGCAGTGTAAAAACATTAAAGCCCCAAATGAGGAAAGGGAAAGGGAGTGATGTGTGAAATGAGAAGAGTAAAGTGATTGAGAAAAGGAAGTAAATTATATATTCAAATACAATACATTCATTGTCACTTATAAAAAGGCTGTAACTTATTCAAGCCAATATCATACAAGAAACAAATAAAGAAATCATTCTACGGTCACAATTATGAATCATTTAATCTTGGATAGTGCCGGATGATGAGGTAAGTAGTGCCGTCGACGTTTCGACCGCTACACGGAAGGTTAACTTGAACCCTTACAACTGGGTCTTCATCAGGACGAGAAGGATTTTGGGGCAAGACAATTCTATGAAATAAAAATATATTTCAATAAATTCCAAGACATAAATTAATTATCAAATTTAGGTCGTTTATTAAAGGTGAAGGGTTTAAAATTTACCATTGAAAATCGGGCCAGCCGGCACCGAATCAATGTAATCTGAAGAGCAACTTCCACGAAGTCAGCAATTGATGAAGCAGACTAGAGGGGAACAAGATGGAGTCTAATCAGTACAGTTATGTAGTTGAAATACAGGAGTCAAGAGTGAAAAGTGAAAAGGGAGTTTTCACTTACATATTTTCTTTAGTTAATTTGGTCTGAATAACCGGCCTTCTTATTTGGTTGATTAATGAGGCAGAAAGGTCTTCCTCAGCTGTCACTAGAGGGAAAAGGGGGGAAGGGTTAGTTCCCATGACTCGAAATAAATTAAATTAAACTAAATCTGAACCAAGGTGGCCTCCTAATCCCTAATCAGGTACTCACAGGTATCATATGATTGATACTGGTATGATGGTCGAAGGTGATGGAGGTTCAGTCGGCAGTATATCCGAGTCCCTGCAAGCTTTAAGTAGAAGGGGCGAGTGTCAGTATTATTAGGACGCTCGCCAGCCGAGAGAAACATTTAGGACTGAGGGACGAGGTTTAAAGTACTTACATATCCCAAGTAGTAAACGCGCTATCAATGGGTAGCTTTAGTGGCGTATATCCGAGTCCCTGCAAATTTAAGTAAAAGGAGCAAGTGTCAGTATTACAGTTTCATATTTTCGAGTATTATTAGGACGCTCGCCAGTCGAGAAAAACATTTAGGTCTGACGGACGAGGTTAAAGTAGTTACATATCCCAAGTAGTAAACGCGCTATCATTGGGTAGCTTTAGTGGCGATTATACCATCAGCGCTTCGTAAATCACTGTGGGCTGTGGTGTAGTGAATTCACTCCAATCTACAAAGGAACGAAGCATGCATCAATATTATATATTATGGTCCGTCCCGCAATAGAGTCGAACAGAGAGACGCCAGGTTTTTACAAAGGTCGACTTACTTGTGAGCGTAGCCGCAGTAGCGGTCTGTAACTCAAAAACGCCTCGCTGTTACGAGTCAAAGAGGCAGACTACTTCCGTGTTTGAATCATCTCGTCGTCAAGTCACATGAGTGACTAACATAGAGGAAATACTACCCTAAAGCTCGGGCCAATGCGTAAATGTGTATTGTCATATCGCCCTACATTTGAAACTGCAATAAGCACAACCATGCGTGTCTCATATTAAGAGCTGGGAACCGTTAAGTATTGACAGTATTATTTAAATGTAGTTGAAAACGACTTTACCATTGCTCACAGATCACAATAAAACACGAGCATATACTGAGCATTGAATGCGTACTAATTTCCAATATTCAGTCTACATTAGCAGCAATTTGTAAACATGTGCACCTCTCAAGCATGGGGGTATAAACGTCAATTACAATAGATGAAAAGTCATTAAAACATGATAATGAAGGTAAATAAATACACAGTTATTAACAGACGTGCACCTCACAAGACATGGGGGTGTAAACGTCATGTCCCTGTATTAGTGGACTAACCTGTAAAAGTATAAAGTCATTTCAGCTGTATGCATTCAAAAATACTCACACATGGATTCGGTGCCGGCTGGCCCGATTTTCAATGGTAAATTTTAAACCCTTCACCTTTAATAAACGACCTATATTTTATAATTAATTTATGTCTTGGAATTTATTGAAATATATTTTTATTTCATAGAATTGTCTTGCCCCAAAATCCTTCTCGTCCTGTAAGGGTTCAAGTTAACCTTCCGTGTAGGGGTTGAAACGTCGACGGCTCTACTTACCTCATCATCCGGCACTATCCAAGATTAAATGATTCATAATTGTGACCGTAGAATGATTTCTTTATTTGTTTCTTGTATGATATAGGCTTGAATAAGTTACAGCCTTTTTATAAGTGACAATGAATGTATTGCATTTGAATATATAATTTACTTCCTTTTCTCCATCACTTTACTCTTCTCATTTCACACATCACTCCCTTTCGCTTTCCTCATTTGGGGCTTTAATGTTTTTACACTGCTAAATTGCATTGAACATATGGCACATTGTGATGTAATGACAATGTTGACTTTATTAAATATGATATACTTGAAATTTAATTGATTCAGTAATCTACGTACTTTTCTGCGTTACGTTCCGTCTCGGGGACCCTCCTATTCTGTATTGTTAGCACCCAGGTCCCAGCGACTTTTTGGGTAAAACCCCCCTTGGTAATATTATCTGAGCAGGTGCTGACCTGCGAGGTTTCCTTTCTTTTAAATTGTTTTTCTTTTACCATGGTGGAATCTGAATTGCTGTCTTATACAGAACAGTAAATAAGTCAAGTGAACACTTTCCTTTCCAGTACTACACATAGAGTAGATTTCTCCCTTAATGACAAAGTCTCCCGTTTGGAAAGATTAGAAAAAAAGCTAGTTAGAACACGCCTACATGGTCACCTTTTAACATTATACCTCCAAGAAAATATAATACCGGTTGGTCTCCAAATTAAGATAGAGCCTGCGATTTTCGTAGATGTACCTAAATTTAAGGAGGGCTTCAGCTACGTGGCCAACAATTGCTCCCGGCACTAGATGGTGCTGGGAGTAGAAACGGCGGCTGAACAGGTTCAAACACTAACAAAAGAAATAGCTGCGTTGAGATCTGAGATTTTGGGCGACAGTACTCTAACCAACGCCAAAGAGGATTCAGAAAATTTGGAAGTTACCCTAAAAGAATTTGATATTGCAGCTCAAACCAAAATTTTTTTAAAACTTGCCAAAGATCTGCGAACATTCGATAAAAAGACTGTTTATCCCTATTTACAACCTGATTACTTTAAACAGGATAACCAAGGCCGGTTCACCAATCGTGGACGGGGCATCTTTCGTGGCAGACGTAATTACACTACGTTTTCTGACTCCTCATTTAGTTCCGGGAGTGAAGGCGAAGCAAATACGAGTGCACCATATAGTTACCAACAACAGGATTTTGGATACCAACAATATCCTCCTTCCATCCCACCTCAATGTCCACCTCATTTTTTAGATCAAGGCCGTGGGCAGTGGAGACCGCCCCGCGGCAACAATTGGACTTGTGGACAAGCACGGGGACAGAATTCCAACAACTGGAGTGGAGGCAGAGGCAAGGTGCAGAAACAGGTGACTTTCCGTCCGGGAACACATGGAGAAATTTCAACCAGGAGAAACACCTACCGATGGTAAACCATCTTCAAACGGCCCAAGGAGTTAATAACAACCAGAATGAGGGTACACACACACAAGTAGGGACCAACCCGGTGATTAATATTTCCCAACAGGAGCTTACCAATGTGGAAGTACAGGTCCTCAGCCGCGGACTTTTATAAGTCCCTACATCTCTACCCAATAAATTCCAACTAAAGACGGAGTTGGTCAGATTTTTCCGTAAAATCCGTTTGAGATATTATTTCAGGAATCATCCAATCCAACGACGTTCCTTCTCCACCACAGGACTCAGACCACCTTCAACCTTTTTTTCTCCAACTTATGCCATGAGCCATAACATTTTGGCTTTTGAGGATGTAGTGACCAAAGAAGTGGACCAACTTTTCGGACTCCGAAAGTTCACGAGATTCAATCTGAGCAAAGCTGAAAAGACCGCATTGAACGCCCTCAATAAGAACTCAAAGTTGGTAATAAAACCTGCCGACAAAGGGGGAGCGATTGTGATCCAAGATTTAACCAAGTATAAGGATGAGATAGACTGTCAACTCTCCGATGGCATAAGCTATAAAAAGTTGCGAAAAGATCCTTCCCGGGATTTAGCTACAGATATACTACAGGTGACACAACGAGGCCTTGATGAAGGCTTTCTGTCAGATCTAGAATTCAAGTTCTTGAATCCACGAGATCCAAGGTTGGCCACAATATATACTTTACCGAAAGTAAATAAGGATGCGAACAATCCTCCGGGTTGCCCTATCGTCTCGGGCTGTGGCTCGATGCTTGAGCCCCTATGTAAGTACATAGACTTTTTTCTAAAACCGATAGCTGTCAAGACCCAAGCATACCTTCGTGATACCACCGAAACCATCAATTTAGTGGATCAACGTCCTTTTGACTGCACTCGACAGTTATTAGTCACCTGTGATAGAGTGTCATTATACACTAGTATCCCCCAACTTGAAGCCCTAGAAGTCATCCGGGATGTTTCAGACCAACGCCCAGCACCAGTACCTGTACCAACTGATTTCATTGTAGAGCTGTTGAAGCTAGCCATGATGAGAAATGTCTTTGTCTTTCAGGGGGACTTCTACCTACAAACAAAGGGAGCCGCAATGGGGGCTACTTTTGCCCCAAACCTCGCGATAATTTTTATGGACTCATTTGAGCAAAGGTTTATTTTTTCCGATACAAACCCATTCCATGCAAAATTGGCGGTTTGGGTTAGATATATTGATGATGTCCTGTGTGTCTGGGATGGCAAGCTGGAGGAGTTGAATAATTTCCATCTGTCGTTAAATAAACGTAATCCACATATACAATTTACTATGGAGTCTAGTAACAATCGGATTCCATTTCTGGATATTACAATCTATGTGGAAAATGGACATCTACTAATGACATTGTACAGAAAACCCAAGGAGAGGAACTCCCTGTTACAATACGAGAGCCACCATCCAAGAGGATTAAAAGACAAGCTGCCCGTGGGTCAGTTCCTACGGATTAGAAGGAATTGTTCCAAGAAAGAGGATTATATACAGGAATCTCAGGATCTGTCGGAGCGGCTAGTTGCCCGAGGATATCCAGGACGACTGGTGAAAAGAGCCCGTAAACGGGCATGGTACAATCCTCGTGACATTCTCCTGATGACTGACAAACAAGAGAGGATCAACCCAGAACGCATGATTTGCGTAACAACTTTTTCGACAACGTCCAACGACATCAAAAAGATCATTAATAAAAATTGGTCCTTAGTAGCGGATGATATTCAACAGAAAGATCTACCTCTACACTCTTTCAAAAGAGCTAAGAATATCCGAGATACAGTGGTACATTCCTTCTTGGATTTACCGGAACAGCCCACTTTAACCTCCTTGTGGAATCTCCCTCCGATCATTGGACACTATAAGTGCGGCACATGCATTGCTTGTATGTCTACATTACAAACAAAAGAGTTCATATATAAGAATCGAAACTTCCCTTTGAAATCATACACCAATTGTAACACTACCAATGTTATATATATCCTGCTGTGCCCGTGTGACAAAATTATTGTTGGGCAGACCCAACAAAAGATTAAACAAAGGATTTTACAGCATGCCAGTAGGATACGCTGTGCTGTACCAGGAGCCCTTTGGTTGAACACTGCCAAAGAATGAACTATGTTCCTCAAGATTTCAAATGGTTGGTTATAGAGAGGATAACTTTGGGCAAGAGGGGTGGGAATCCGTCTACAGTACTTAACACCCGAGAATTGAAATGGATGGCTACTTTTGATTCTATTGCCAATGGTTTGAACGAAACTGACAGTAGCTATGCCCAAATGGCAGTATTGGGATATTGATCTGTGTGAGTATTTTTGAATGCATACAGCTGAAATGACTTTATACTTTTACAGGTTAGTCCACTAATACAGAGACATGACGTTTACACCCCCATGTCTTGTGAGGTGCACGTCTGTTAATATCTGTGTATTTATTTACCTTCATTATCATGTTTTAATGACTTTTCATCTATTGTAATGGACGTTTACACCCCCATGCTTGAGAGGTGCACGTGTTTACAAATTGCTGCTAATGTAGACTGAATATTGGAAATTAGTACGTATTCAATGCCCAGTATATGCTCGTGTTTTATTGTGATCTGTGAGCAATGGTAAAGTTGTTTTCAACTACATTTAAATAATACTGTCAATACTTAATGGTTCCCTGCTCTTAATATGAGACACGCATGGTTGTGCTTATTGCAGTTTCAAATGTAGGGCGATATGGCAATACACATTTACGCATTGAACCCGAGCTTTAGTGTAGTATTTCCTCTATGTCAGTCACTCACGTGACTTGACGACGAGATGATTCAAACACAGAAGTAGTCTGCCTCTTTGACTCGTAACAGCGAGGCGTTTTTGAGTTACAGACCGCGGCTGCGGCTACGCTCACAAGTAAGTCGACCTTTGTAAAAACCTGGCGTCTCTCTGTTCGACTCTATTGCGGGACGGACCATAATATATAATATTGATGCATGCTTCGTTCCTTTGTAGATTGGAGTGAATTCACTACACCACAGCCCACAGTGATTTACGAAGCACTGATGGTATAATCGCCACTAAAGCTACCCAATGATAGCGCGTTTACTACTTGGGATATGTAAGTACTTTAACCTCGTCCATCAGTCCTAAATGTTTTTCTCGACTGGCAAGCGTCCTAATAATACTGACACTCGCCCCTTTTACTTAAAGCTTGCAGGGACTCGGATATACTGCCGACTGAACCTCCATCACCTTCGACCATCATACCAGTACCAATCATATGATACCTGTGAGTACCTGATTAGGGATTAGGAGGCCACCTTGGTTCAGATTTAGTTTAATTTAATTTATTTCGAGTCATGGGAATTAACTCTTCCCCCCTTATCCCTCTAGTGACAGCTGAGGAAGACCTTTCTGCCTCATTAATCAACCAAATAAGAAGGCTGGTTATTCAGACCAAATTAACTAAAGAAAATATGTAAGTGAAAACTCCCTTTTCACTTTTCACTTTTCACTCTTGACTCCTGTATTTCAACTACATAACTGTACTGATTAGACTCCATCTTGTTCCCCTCTAGTCGGCTTCATCAATTGCTGACTTCGTGGAAGTTGCTCTTCAGATTCCAGGGATTCGGTGCCGGCTGGCCCGATTTTCAATGGTAAATTTTAAACCCTTCACCTTTAATAAACAACCTAAATTTGATAATTAATTTATGTCTTGGAATTTATTGAAATATATTTTTTTTCATAGAATTGTCTTGCCCCAAAATCCTTCTTGTCCTGATGAAGACCCTGTTGTAAGGGTTCAAGTTAACCTTCCGTGTAGGGGTCGAAACGTCGACGGCTCTACTTACCTCATCATCCTGCACTATCCAAGATTAAATGATTCATAATTGTGACCGTAGAAGGATTTCTTTATTTGTTTCTTGTATGATATTGGCTTGAATAAGTTACAGCCTTTTTATAAGTGACAATGAATGTATTGTATTTGAATATATAATTTACTTCCTTTTCTCATTCACTTTACTCTTCTCATTTCACACATCACTCACTCCCTTGCCCTTTCCTCATTTGGGGCTTTAATATTTTTACACTGCTAAATTGCATTGAACATATGGCACATTGTGATGTAATGACAATGTTGACTTTATTAAATATGATATACTTGAAGTTTAATTGATTCAGTAATCTACGTACTTTTTTTGCGTCACGTTCCGTCTCTGGGACCCTCCTATTCTGTATGGCTCCATGCGCCACCCTTTCGCCTGGCTCTCCTCCTGGGCCTCTCTTCACCCTGTGCAAAGGCCCCTGCTTCTGCGCACCGGTCCTGGGCTCTTCGTCTGGTGCTGTTAGGGCCCTGGGGGGCAGTCCGGGGATCTCTCCTTTCAACTGCCCATTGCCAGGCTCCTGCACCTTCCGCCTCAACAGACCATACCCAAGAGAGACCTTCTCTTCCTGTGCAAGTTCTTTTAAGAATTTGGGGAGGGGGCTGGCAGGAAGTCTCTGTTTGCCCTATCACACAGTGACACATCACTTCCCTGCCCCTGCTCCCTCCTTCTTGTCGAGCCTCTGGGTTTTTTCAAAATGGCGTTGTCCAGTGTCTCTGGCCAGATGGTCTCTGAAACCCAACTTCTCCCCCCCTCACTGTCTTTCCTCCTTGTTGCAGACTGGTGCCTGGCACCCAGTGACAGATGCTAATGAATGAGCCTGTAGCCCCTCCCATCTTCTCTTCGTGGAGAGGGGGACTTAGCTTGTGGAAGAAAGGTTATCAATCCATCCAGCTGAGGTCGGCCCTCTGCCTGGGTCTGGTCATGGCTGGCTCAGAGAAATATGACAGTTCTCTATGACCCAAAAGCATTACAAATATGACGTTGGACTCTGCAGAATACTTCTTTTCACATTCATTCGCTACAGTGGACTTTAGTGCATGTCTAAAATCTGTAGGAAGTTACCCTAGCCATGGGCTCCACCTCCCCATAAGGGAATAATGAAGTGAAAAACACAGTAAAACACACTCACTTTCCATGGCATGTTTCTTTCCAGTGTTTAAAGCCTGTTCCATGTCACCGCCCTATTCTGCATAAGTCCTGCCACACCAGGCTATCTGCACCTGCTCCTTGGAAGCGCACAATAGGAATCTCCCCTGCGCAGCCCCTACCCATGTGCACGGGTGAGTCCCAACTTATGAGGCTCCCCCACAGTCAATGCTCAACAATTAAGTGCTCAAAAAGCGAAAAATCTGGGCGGCCCATTGTGTCAGAACCACCTTCTAACACTGGCAATTGTCAATTCTGCTACACTGCCAGAATGGTGAATTGACAATTCACAGAGTGCACAACTGTTCCAATGTTCATTACGTAATGTATTTCTTTCTTTGAATTAATGTCTGCTGGTAGGAAGAAACTGTACCAGGTAACACATAGATAATTGGTTAAAGATGTGGGGCCTCATTTATGAGGCCGTGCGTCACTTTTACGCCGCCGGTGCGTCACTTTTTGTAATGCACCAGCAGCGTAAAAAATGTGCCTTGTTGCACCATATTTACAAAGTGACGCATCTAGGTAGATGCGTCCCTTTGTAAACCCCTGCGCTACATTATACCTACGCCAAGTATAATGTATGCAGGGGGGCGTTCTGACGCAAGAAAGGGTCATAGAATTGACGCAGTGAAATCTATAAGCACGTCTCGCTGATTTTTAGCACCGTGAGCTTGTTCTGCACTGTAGAATCAGTGCAAATAGCACCACATGGCATGCCACAGGGCGATGATTCTTTCTGTCGCTCGAGTAGATTTTCTATTTAAGCCCCAGCTTTTTCAACATGAAAGGCAGCATTGCAGAAAATCTTGCCGGGAGGCGTTCTAGTGTCCACAAATTGAGCTAGGAGACACAAATTCTCTCTTGCGCTTGCCAACTTAAAGTTAGCGAGCTGTGTGGAACAAGAACTCTGCCAAGTGGCGGCTGGCAGAGTTTTGCCAGAACTCCGTGCTGTAAGCAGACCGTGTTGTGGGCAAAACTCTGCATACTCCACTGGCAGAGCAGAATTATTCGCCCACCCTTAGTTTTAAGCCATGTCTCGGCTGCAGGAAATAAATATTGGTCACAGGCCTGCACAGAGTGCCTCTTTGGTGTCTTGGCTCATACCACAACTGCAAGTTGGGTGATAAGTGCTCCATCATGCACTTGAAGGCGATATGAGACTGGAAATGGAAGCTGTATGTCCTCAACACAAGAAGTCACAGACTTCAAGTAGGTCCCACTCCTAAGTCACAGTCCCAGACCTGATTCCAGATCTCAAGGCCATCACAGAGACCATTCAATTTCACACTTGAAGTCCTTCAGTAAGTCCAAGTTCTAGTGCAAGTATAAGAAAGTAAAGCCGGCTTGACTCCATCCCCTACTCTGTCTACAAAGAGAAGGCATAAGGCATCATCAACTTTCTCGCACCCTATTGAGGTCTCCAATCACAGAACAGATTTATTTGCCAGTCCAGATGTACTGTGAATTTCCAAGGCAAGAGTCGACTCTGCAGCAGATCGAGGCCTCCAAGGGCCTCCAGCTCCCTGTGGTGTTCCTCTAGGCCTCACAGAACTTCAGGCGCCCACAGTCAGGTTACCGCCAACAGGTTTACCTCTGATGCTGCACATCCCCCTGGCACCCATTACTGTGCCTGTACCAACTGTGGTACAGACATCTACTCCAGGCCTGAGTTTCATGCCAGCCCCTGCTACACCGGCACCCGTGTGGACATTATTGGTTCAGGAAGAGGACTTGTTGATGATGATGACTAATGTCGCACTACAAACTCTGACAGCGTTTTAAAGAACAGAAACAAGTTATGCTTTGACACTAATCATCCCCGCACTCACCTCTCAGTGCCGCCTCTTCTCCCCAGTGATGTATTGCTGAAAGGGACACCTCGCTGCCCAAGAAGGTGGATGGAGGTGGCCCCCGATCACTCCTGCACTTCCGGTTTGCCCTTGGTGGCTGATAGGCCGCACCAACATAATTAAAATCGATGTAAGGTTACCATGGCACAGGGCACAAAGGGGGCATGCTGCAACAACGTGATTAAAAGCGTTTAAAGCTCCCCGGGCATAAACTTGCCTTCTGCTGGGGTGGGTCTACGTCCCCCAGCATTCCTATACTTCCTGTTTACCCTCAGTGGTGGGGAGGAGGGGCCACGTCGCAAAAACGTGCTTGAAAGCTTTTTAAGCTTTCCGTGGCAGGGACGCTCCTGGGACAAAGGCGGGTAGGTCTTTCGCTTGACGAAGAGATGGCTACAAAAATAAACCAGGAGTCTGGGAAGAGAAGCGGAGGGGGCTTGAGGCACATTGCCGCTGCCTACCAATCCGTGCAGCCATCACCACCGCAGGGCGAGAGGAACCCAAGAGACCCGGTGAGTGGGGTCGGGGGGGGCTGTGTGTGTGCGCATGAGCCTGTGACTGGGGTGGGAGTGGGGTGGGAGGGGGGGTGCGTGTGTGTGTGTGTGTGTGCTTGTGCATGCTGTATCTGTGTGCTGACTTGCTGGGAATCTGAGGCAGGGGATGTGCACGGCGCAGGCCTGGACGTGCACGTCCCCATACAGCATTTCATTTCTAATTGAGTGCGTTAACTGAAAGCGGAAGCGCGCCCACACAGCAAGCAGTCAGCAGCAAAGCGCGCTCACAAGGACAAATCTGAGACAGAAAAAGCGTGCGTCCGACTCGTGTCCACATTCCCAGAAACGGGCAACATTAGTTGTCGAGCTAGATGCTTTGCTTTCTCTAGCTCGACCTAAAAACGTCATCATAAAAATATACTTTTATAAATTTCTCTAAAATTCAATCTGTCAGAGCCCCTATATTGTGTTTTGGAATAGTTTCTGTTAGAAGGTGACCAGGACCTAGGGTGTCCCCCTGTCTGTTAATTACATGGACTGTCCGTAATTTGACCACAGTGTTATCGAAGTCATAACGGCCAGCATTGATCCGTAATTTCAGAAAATTTCATGTTACAGGTTTGTGTCATACTGTGCATTTTAACCTGCTCAGCACTTACCAGAACAGACATTGGAATTGGCTTGAAATGCAGTTAACCTCGTCAGTTTTCTGTTTGAAAAATGTTCTCGTTAGTTACCAGTTGTTAGTTACCAGTTGTGCTTTTATTATGTTTTTTATATTTATTTTAAGTCTTTGCTGTTTTCCCTCACTTAACATGGCGTAAAGCTTTTTAAGTACCTATGTGTTGGAACTGGGGTCACCAGATCCTGAGGGTAGAATGGCACGAGCGGGTAGGCATCCGAAAGCTTATGTGTAAAGCGACCATACAGCACACGCAACCACTGAGACAGTAAAATGGGCACGCAATGAGTGACACCACTCCAGTTAGTTTGTATAAAAAAATTAGATAACTTTTATATAGAGCAGAGTCAGGGTGATCAAAAATTACAGTATCAATTACTTATTAGTTTTCCTTCAGAATACATAAGTTTCAACACTTTGTAATTAATACTTAGAGGAATAAATATTAAATATCAGATAAATATTGAATATTAGATAATATTAAGTATAGATAACCACAGGCCTGACCTTAGCCTTGCTTCTTGTCAGCACCTGTAAGAAATACATTATAAAGGCAACCAAATGACATTGCATCTTATTAGTTCTGTAAACATATTACCCACTCATCACCAAACAAGGGTGAGCGTTCCACAGCAAAGAACATGTAAATAAATAACTGTAGGCTTCCAGTAATGCGTCACTAAAGGGGAGAAAACATTTCCTTAAGGATAAACATCCCCTTGTGCAGGATTAACCATTTTTAAGAATCACTACCAGCAGGAATGAGCATTAAGCAGTTCCATAGTTGAAGTAGAACTTTTCATTAGTTATGCACCAACATTTCATCTAGGAAGTAACCACTTCTCTGAGCAGAAGTAAACATTTAATAACAGGTTAACCATGCATAAGGCCTAGGCTGAGCAGGACACTAGGCGAAACAGGGATAATCCCTGGGTTTGGGCCTAGCCCTCGCTAATACTCTTCATCCTGGTACTGTAGGCATTCCATTACATCCTCTAATCAGGGGTTAACCTTTTATGAATTGAGACCTATAAACTGTGGGCCTTGGGACCTCTAAAACAGTCCAACACCAGGGTAAACACCCCCTTAATCTAGTAGGGACCTTTCATTAGGAAGTATCCTGTTCGCAGGTGTGAACAACATTTCATGTAGAGCCATTCATATTCTCATTAGCAATAACTTATTTCAATAAAGGTTAAAACGTTACATTACCCAGTATTAAACATTTCCTGGAGTTGTACTTAAGGAACATTGCACTTCGCATATAACCCTTCCCTATGCAGACACATTTCATTATATAAATGTAGGTGTTTCAGAGACCCTGGCATCAGGCAGGAGTAGAAAACACTTCCTTAAAGATCAGGCAACATGTCATTATGCAAAAACCCACATTTCATTTGGCCAGGATAACCTTTGCATTTAACTGGGGGTCAACATTTCATTATGTGAGCAAAGGGAGCACATTATTAATCACTGTAGCATAAATAACCAATTCATCAGGAATAATCGTTACAGCAAGGAGATATTGCATCAAGAATAAACCTGGCGTCAAAGATAACCATTGCATTAGCCAGCACTAACCCGGTATGAGGCCAAAATGAGCACTTAACTTTACTCCCAGGCCGGGGTTAACCTTAGTGGCCCAGCAGCCCCTTAACTTGTAAACCCTTCTCAGTGGCAAGAATCACCAGGGCCATAATAGACCCCTAACCGGGGGTTAATTCTTAAATGGGACCAGGCCCAGTTCAGATGCTTTTATGGGCCTGATCAGGGCCAACAGGGCCCAACTGCAGTTTCTCCTCATAGCACTCTACACTTCCACAGCGCTCGCACTGGCTGAGGTGTTTTGGGGCATAACAGCGCTCTTCCTCACAGTGCTCTCCACAGCCTCAGCGCTCACACTAGCGGCAATGATCTTGGGCACAGGGCGCTTTCTGAATCAGCGCCAGGCAGTGAATTCAGGTCCTGGGCCCACAGCGCCTCGCTGATGCAGCGCTTGAAATTAATGACAGATGCTGGATGTACAGCGGTTCACAGTACCTCAAGGGTCCCCAGGCAGCAGCAGAGCTCACAGGTTGACAACGCTTCCCAGTCACAGCGCTGGTAGTGGGTTTCAGGGATCATGTACACAGTGCGACCCATTCACAGCGCTGGTAATGGATTTCTGGTGTCAGTTGTAGGGGAAGGGAATATGGCAGTCCTGGAGATAGCGCCTCTCTGGTACAGCGCTTCGCAGGGGCCCTTCCCATAGATAAGACAGTTCAGACACCACCGGCAGGACAGGTAGTCCAGGATGCTAGCGCTAGGGAATAGGGGCGCTTAGCCAGCAGACAGTTCATTTAAGTTGGAATCAGATCAGCAGGACCAACAGGACAGGCCACACAACAGTGGCAAACCAGCAAAAGGGGTCCCAGGTGGTGTCAGGGAGCGCGGGGAGCGACACAGCACCAATACCTGGTTTATTTCTCAATAGTCCTGTGGTGGTTTGGTTTCTTCTTGGCGCTTTATGTTTCTTGCACCCTTGTAAATAGCAGTCTCTGTGTTCCTTGAAGGGGGGGTTTGAGTTGTTGGCTGATATCAAATCTCCTCAGCCAGTTCCCTTCAAGTGGTCCCTGGGTTCCCCTTCCGCCGGGCCAGATCAGGGGGCAAGTTCAGGATCCCTCAACACTTGGAAGGCAGCACCTAGGCCCTGTCACTCCCAGTGTCATAGGTCCCTGTCTAGGCCCCACTGCCTAGAACTCCTGCATAGGTCTCCCCCAGGTCAGTGTTCCCTCAATCTGACAGGAAAGTTTCCCTCCCTTTCCTTCTATAGTGCCAGTTGACAGTTGGTAGTGGCAGTTGGTGTCACCTCACCTGTTCCAGAAGGTTCCAGGAGGTTCTAGGAGGTTACACCATTCTGGCTATGGGCAGGCTGGCAGGCTAGTATAGATACATTGTCTGAGGGTTCTAGCCAGCTCCTGGCTACTAGAATGCGCCCACAAAGACCGCGCTGCAGTAGCAGGGGTCAGTGGCAGCCATGTTAGGGGAAGAAAGCGCCTGTACCTTAACATTAGTTTGATATTACACAGGGCTTAATCCCCTACACAAGGCCTATACACTTTTGTTACAATAGGGGGCACCCTAAATTAAAGGAATAAAAAGTGAAAAATTCCTGGGGAAAGGGCCAAGTCCTACACTATGTTTTTATTCATCATGAGCATGTTAAATAATTTGAATGTTTTTGTTAGTACTGAGTAGGGTGGACTGGAAGCCTGATGAATACATTGACGGATGGATGAGTGGATGGATGGTGGAGGCAGAGTTTGGGGATTGATGTAGAGGGCATAAATTGGTGGATGGACGAGGCATCATAAAGAAGATGGATGGTTAGATTATGACTGAATGGATCTGGCAAGATATAGGGATGAGGGTTTGATACAAGGATGGACTGATGGGGGGATGGATTGGAGCATTGATGGATGGATGAGTGATTGGATGGATGGATGCTTAGATGGATTAACAGATGGATCTTGGGGGGTAAATACATCCTGGTGGGCGCATGGATTGACAGATGGATGGATGGATTCATGGATGGATGAATGGATTCTGGTGGACGCATGGATTGAGAGATGGATGGATGGATTCATGAATGGATCGAACCTGGTGGACGCATGGATTGACAGAATCAGTCACACAAAAATAGGGATGCAAAATCTTGTGGATGCAACAAAGAGATACTCCGATGAGAATCACCTGACAATAAACTTGGAGAAGACCAAAACAATGTCAATCAACAAGAAAGAAAAAACATCATACAGCTGGTTTTGGAAGAACACCCGTATAGAGGATACAACAATGTACAAGTACCTAGGGGTCAAAATTGATAGCAGTGGCCAGTTTATCATCCAAAAAGAAAGCATCAGAGGAAAAGGCATGGCTATAGCAGTTTCACTAAAAAAAACTAAAGGGCAAACTCACCAGCCCATCTCTTCTTCCTTTGGCACAAGTTATACGAGCCAAACTTTTGCCCACAATTATCTACGGTAGAGAACTACAAAGAGGAAGAGATGCAGCAACTCTGGATAAGGCTGTGACATCAGCATTCAGGATCATCTTTGGCCTGCCAAAATATACCTCCCCGGCTCAACTCACGCTAGAGTTTGGTGGTCAGAAGCAGTCCCTTGCAAGGCAGGGGGCGTACATAACCACGTGGGACAAAATCAGGAAGGCCAAACAGGGGACCTTAAATAGCTTACTATGGTCGTAATTACAGCGAAACCCAGTCTCGCAAGCTGCCAAGTACTTGGAAAAAATCCTGGCGAACCTAGGCACACAGGAGCTGTGGAACACTTCTACCAATCATGCCACAGTCAAAACATTGGTAAAGAAAACAACAAAATATCTTTCGTGGATTGAAGATAAAGTGGCAGTTGCCAAGAGGTCACACGGATGGTTTGTTTTAAACTCCTACTCTAAATAAACAAGGTCAACAGAGTTACCTCAACCTGGGGTACTCAAGGACCACAAAATTGAAATTTTTAAAATTCAGATTGGGCCTTTTACCTTGCAGAACCCACCTCCCACATTGGCAGAGGGATAAAGGAGCTTCCTCTGTCGTTTATGTGGCAAGGCAAATGAGGACATGCCACATCTGTTGTGTTCCTGCGAGAAATTGCTAGAGGAAAGAAAACACATGCTGAAATTTCTGTTCAACCAACGAGGAATACGTACTCGAAGGCATGCAGTTCTTGCCTGCTTCACACCCGACATCCCACAGTTAAACTGCAGCTTGGTGAAGTTTTTGAAGGAGGTGGAGAAAAAGATGCAGAAACTTGACTTTCAACTTAGCTTGCAGTCACTTGACTAGGCTGAACTACATTTAAAATGTTTGTTTAATATTATCAGATCTATGAAGGTGGTGGAAAGAAGATACTGGAACTCAACCTTCTTTTTTAGGCTCACAAAGACAAAACCAAGATGAACCTCATTGTTAATTTGTATTTCATTTGGAAGATTTTAATAAAGATTTATTATCGTTTTATATGCAATATTACGTTACGGTGAAAATGTACAGTACTTATATGTATTTTTAAAATGGAGAAATTGCAATGGTTTTTATTAACTATGCAAATAAAATGTACTTACTTACTTAGATGGATGGATGGATTCATGGATGGATAGATTCATGGATGGATGGATCCTGGTGGACGCATGGATTGATGGATGGATGGATTCATGGATGGATGGATGGATCCTGGTGGATGCATGGATTGACAGATGGATGGATGGATTCATGGATGGATAGATTCATGGATGGATGGATCCTGGTGGACGCATGGATTGATGGAAGGATGGACTCATGGATGGATGGATGGATCCTGGTGGATGCATGGATTGACAGATGGATGGATGGATTCATGGATGGATGGATTGATCCTGGTGGACGCATGGATTGACAGATGATGGATGGATTTATGGCTGGATGGATCCAGGAAGATAGATGGATCTTGGTGCATGCATGGATGGGTAGCTATGAACAAACATCATTTTTAATAATAGTTATTGGCATTTTCAATAGAACATAAATAGAACAAAGCACATATCCTTGCATCATCATACATCATATCGCCTAAATCTGAGTGTACATGTGGAGAAATAAGTGCAACAGTGGCACGACAAGAACAGGCATTTACAAATGGTTTTCCATTGGCCATACTCTCACTAAGCCCTTACCACGTGTCCATGTCCCTGATATCTGTCACAGTATAATTTCCCTGGAATTCCAGGATTAATAATCATTACCAGGAATCCCATATGTTCTGGTACTTGTGCACTGGGGCACGTATAATGGGATCTCAAGTGTTATGCTGTGGTTTGGACTACATGACGAGGTTTAATAAAAAAATGTTATATAGCGGGAACTCATCCCTAAGATATTGGAGCGCTTTGCATGAGCACCAGCTACATCACATAACGTCACACGGTTTCTGGCATGAATCCTGATGGTGCAGTGAGCAAGGGACTCATGTCTGAGTATACCCTGCCACACTTATAGTGGCCAAAAACGAATCAGAAAAGGGGGTGGTGATGAACAGAGTGTCTGAATTAAGCAGAACACTCTTACCCAGTCCAAAGATCAGGGCTTGATCCATCACCGTTATTTAGCTCACTGCACCATCCCAGCTCAGAACTTGGCTATATGCAAACCAGTCTGTCCCTAGCCCAGTGCATCATGGGAACAGGGCAGACTAAACTACCAAGCCAATTCTTCACCAGAAAGGAGACAAGCTTCCGCGGACCGGTTTCTGGCATTTCAGCCATCGTGGGCCCGGCTTGCTTGAATCCTGATGGTGCAGTGAGCAAGGGACTCATGTCTGAGTATACCCTGCCACACCTATAGTGGCCAAAAACGATTCAGAAAAGGGGGTGGTGATGAACAGAGTGTCTGAATTAAGCAGCCCACTCTTACCCAGTCCAATGATCAGGGCTTGATCCATCACCATTATTTAGCTCACTGCACCATCCCAGCTCAGAACCTGGCTATATGCAAATCAGTCTGTCCCTGGCCCAGTGCATCATGGGAACAGGGCAGACTAAACTATCAAGCCAATTCTTCACCAGAAAGGAGACAAGCTTCCGGGGACCGGTTTCTGGCATTTCAGTCGTCGTGGGCCCGGCTTGCTTGAATCCTGATGGCGCAGTGAGCAAGGGACTCATGTCTGGGTATACCCTGCCACACCTATAGTGGCCAAAAATGATTCAGAAAAGGGGGTGGTGATGAACAGAGTGTTTGAATTAAGCAGACCACTCTTAACCAGTCCAAAGATCAGGGCTTGATCCATCACCATTATTTAGCTCACTGCACCATCCCAGCTCAGAACCTGGCTATATGCAAATCAGTCTGTCCCTGGCCCAGTGCATCATGGGAACAGAGCAGACTAAACTACCAAGCCAATTCTTCACCAGAAAGGAGACAAGCTTCCGGGGACTGGTTTCTGGCATTTCAGCCGTCGTCGGCCCGGCTTGGGACAAGAACAGACTAATTTGCATATAGCTTGGTAGTTTGGTTTGCCCTGTTCCCATCATGCACTGGGACAGGAACAGACTAATTTGCATATAGCCAGGTTCTGAGCTGGGATGGTGCAGTGAGCTAAAAAACGGTGTTGGATCTAGCCCTGATCTCTTGACTGGGTGAGAGTATTCTGCTTAATTCAGAGACTCTGTCCATCACCACCCCTTGTTGTTAAATATTTTGTCCACCTTAAGTGTGGAAGGATATACTCAGATGTGAGTCCCTTGCTCATTGCACCATCAGGATTCAAGCAAGCCGGGCCGACAGCTGAAATGCCAGAAACCGGTCCCCGGAAGCTTGTTTCCTTCCCAGTGTAAGAATTGGCTTGGTAGTTTGGTTTGCCCTGTTCCCATCATGCACTGGGACAGGAACAGACTAATTTGCATATAGCCAGGTTCTGAGCTGGGATGGTGCAGTGAGCTAAAAATTGGTGTTGGATCTAGCCCTGATCTCTTGACTGGGTGAGAGTATTCTGCTTAATTCAGAGACTCTGTCCATCACCACCCCTTGTTGTTAAACATTCTTTTTTTAAGCATGGTGAAATTGAGGGATTTGCCCAGATTCAAAGGATGTTGCGCCACCGCCATGACTCGAAGCTGGTTTACTAGTGGCAAAGTCTGCATCTCTGATCACAACACCACATCCTCTCCAAGACTTCCATGTCTTGCGGGGTCATTCTACACTGTTTTTGTAAAATATCTTGGTTAGCCGCTATCATACTGATGTGTGTAAATGCTTTAGTTTATCTGTTTCAATGTCCAACAGAATATTGAGCAGTTCAGATTTGGATGTGAGCTCAAGACATCTCCCTAGCCCTGGCAACACGGTGTGGACTCCACTTCACCAAAAGGTCTATATCGCAAGGCATAGCCAGGTCATGTGCAGGAAGTCTCCCTCTGCACCATTACATTTTAAGCACCAAGGATAGGAGCCACATCAAAGCCCCAGAGCTTCTTCTGTGTTAAGTAGATGTAGTGGAGGTACTTGCAATGGATTCATCTGAATTGGGCTGTTATTGATACATGTATTGGACCCATTTATGCATCTCACAAATCATCTTCATTGAGTGGGCCAAGGCGTGCCTTCCAAGCCTTGCACAGTATGGAAAAATAATTGAGGGTGCTGATTATGAGTGATCCGTATAGCCAAGGTATTCTATCCATGCCCTTTACACCCATCAGTAGTTTGACTTCTAGTTGGTTAAACTCTGCGAGGGCGGAGATGGCTTTCAGATAAGAGGAGACATCATGGAAAAGCTATAAGTACATAAGCAATTAATGTTTATGGAGTCCAAAATTAGATTGTAGGCTATTAAATGAGCAGAGAGCATTTTTCAGCACAACACTCTTAATTTAGAGATCCCTTTGATGACTCAATCCCTAAAGCCTAATAGGGAATGGAATTCTTTTAATACTGTGCCCATCCTTAGCAGAATTTCACCTCTGAGTGGTCTATCTAATGGCCATAGTCTATCATTCCACACCCAAATTGTCTTGGAGGACAGTGGTGAGAGACTGGTGTTGGAGGGGTTGCTCTTGAGTAAAAGATGCATAGGCTGAGAATCGTCCATGGACCACCACAAGGGAGCGTGTGCATCGTGTTTCTTCATTCGTAGAAGTGGTGCTGTGTCACATGCCAAGATTCCAGATCTTTGTTTAGATGAGTCAGCCAGTTTACTCTCTTTTTCGAAAGGTCCTGAAAACCTGGTTCTTCAGGGAGACCTATATGTAATTTCTCCCCTTTCCCCCACAGCGTATACCATCGTTAGCGCCTTGACGCCTACGGGCAAAGTTGCGCTGCATAAATCCGGTTTCATTCATTCATTCATTCATTCATTCATGAGTCTGACATAGGAAACATTTGTGGTAGGGCTATGTTTGAGAGTAAATCAGGTGTATGTGAAGTAGGAGGATATGTTTCCAGGCGAGAAGCCCTGCCTACAACCAGAACTGTCTTTAGGGCAGTGCTACCAGTGCAGCCGCATCTGATGCTGACCTCAAGGGGTGATGTGTTTAGAAATAACACAGATTTAAAAAGTACCTGCTGCAGAGTTCCTGGTGTATCCAGCAGTTTTACAGCAACAAAAAAAGTAAAAATAACTCCGGTAAGTAAGTATGTAATTTTATAATTTGAATAGTATTTAAAACCAGTGCAATATAATCGACTTAAAAAGGAGTAATAAAATACAATATAAAACCCAGTGTGAAAAGATAGGTATAAAATACAATTGCAAAGGAGTTAAAATTATACAGAACACAATGTTGCTTTTGCACTAGCAGCTGAAGTTAGTTTAGTTGGTTAGTGAATGAACCTGCATGCGAGCAGAGTTTTGCTATATACTCTGAAAAGTCAGGGGTACCAATTTGTCCCTGTTCCAGACCTTCCTTGTGTGATGAACCTGGGAAATTACAAAGTGCAAAGATAACTCTGATGATTAATGTTACTGTTGTAGAGACATCTGAGTTTTGTCTAGTGGAAGTTTTGAGGTATTGCAAAGTAGCGCAGCGGGTTAATGTGCCTGCTGCAGAGAACATGTACACAGATCACAGACCTGAGTATGAGTAAACTATGAATAGCGCTATAAAAAATATGCAATGTATATGAGAGAGCACCTATGGAAAATATGAGGGGTACTGTTGTAGGGTGGTAGTGAAGGAATTCGTGAAGAAGGAGGTCATCATTAAGAGGGGCACCAAAAAGGATTGTAGCACCTTGTGCCACCAGAGCTAAAGCCAGGCCTGCCTCCAGCAGTGTCACCGTTTCTTGTCGGAAAAGGGTTGCATCCTTCTATGTGACTGATTATGGCGTATGTTTTATCCTACTGCAATCTGGCATAGTACAAGACTTTGAAGCTACTTCCAAAGACCAAGCCGTTTCTAGGCTGGTAGAAGCCGGGTGGAGCAAGTAGCACTCTATAAGTCAATTTCTGCTTAGTGTGCATATTTCCTAGTTTTTAAATCTTTACATAATCCAGTTGTTCTAGATTATTATTTTCTCAATGGAACGAAAGAAAATAAATCTACTTTCTCTTTATTAAAGGAGTATAAAATTGCTTGTTAATGTTATTTCAAGAGACGTATTCAAAACGTAGTACGGCAGCTTCTGTGCCACAACAGCTGTCAGCATTATGCTGAATCAACTGACATTCCAACTGCCCTAGGAAGGTTGGTAAATACCAAGATACAGAGTGGGGCGGGGAGAAAACAGGGCGAGGGAATGGACCAACAAAAGGGCAAGCAAAGGAATGGAAGACATAGCTACAACACTTCTCTCTCCTACAATAATGAAACAATGGCATCATATAAATCAAAAAGACCATGGTGAAACGGAAAACTGAATAAGGCAATCACTAGAAACATAACAGAAATAGAGCACTAAGTAGCTAGATTGCTTTATAAAAATATGAGTTAAACATGTAGACTTTGTGCCACATAGGAACATTGCGGGAGTATAGCTATGATACAATTAATCATCTGACAAAGCACAGGGAGCTTCACTGCCCAAAGATGTGTGACATCGTGTTAATCTGTCCGTGTGATAAGCCATTGTGCTTTGCATACTGGGTTCAAATCCTCGTCGCCAATATTAAAGGAGTATGAAGTTGCTTGTTATGTCAAGAGACTTTTATTCAAGACATAGTAGAGCAGCTTCGGTGCCTGCCCTCAACAGCTGTACAGTCAGCGTTACATTGCATCAACTGACATTCCAACTATCCTCGCAGTGTTTGTAAATACCAAGATACAGAGTGGGGAGTGGGAGGGGGGGGGGCGAGGGAGTGGAACACGAAACGACAGGAAAGGGATTGGTTAAAATAACTACAACACTCTAAACCCTGTGTCAGCTGTGTGCTAATTTACTTTTATTGTATTGCTTGTTCTTTTCAGAAGCAGCTGTGAAAGTGACCCTTTGTCCTGAATTTTGGCACGTTCTGACAGTCATCGCCCACAACTTGCCTCCATGCCAGGTGGTCCCACCCAGACCAGTTTATATAGTGCTTTTCCCATCATGTTTGCATGAAGGGGTTCTTTGTGAATTCATATAGTGCACTGTGAGATACACTTCCAATAAAGTTTGTCTTCCTTTTATCCAGCCTACCAGACTCTGCTGAATGTAGCTCCTCCCCGAGGCTCGTTCCTTCGCGGCGCTGTGCGCGCCCGCTGCCTCTGACGGGATACAGTAATGGAAGCGGACACATTCCCTCTCTGCGGCAGCAGTTTGCTAATGAGATAGGGGTGTGTCGTGTGTGCCGGACAGGAGGCAGAGAAGCTGGAAGCAGGTGCGTCTTCCTGCATCAAACATCTGCGCCCGTTTCTAGCTAATTACCTGTGCAGCCTCCCCGCTGGCGGGAGGCAGCACCTGCTCCGGCTCTCTTAATTAGTCACATTTTATTTGTATTTACTTAGCATCTTGAAACAGAGAAGAACAAGGGGGGCGGACTACGTGCTCTCCCTCGCGCTCTCTCCCTGATGGAGAGCTCTCTCGCGCAGACACCCAGGAGCTAAAATGGAGGCATCCGTAAAGGAAACTCTGGTTAGGCGGTTATAGAGTTTTCAGCACACCCTCTTATGAGCCCAGGTATTTGTCACGGGCCCCGGAGCCCTCATCTGCCAGGACTAGGTACTGATCGAGAATTATTATTTTGTATATGATAAAATTCACAATTCAAAAAAATGTGTTAAAAGTAAAAGTTACAAAACAAAATTGAATGCATCATTTACTATCATTTATTGATAGAAAAACAAAAATACAACTTCCCTGAAACTCATAGATAATAGTTACAAGACTGCTATTCATATTCAAGTGTAAGATAATTTTTTTGTTACTATATAACTTCTTTATTTAGATATATAAAAACATCTTTAAAAGATTCTTCCAGCAGATTATTTATTTAATACTCAATAATGGTTCCACAGACATTGCTTCTTTACCATCATTACAATTCATCAACATTCATGAATCAATTATAATAATATTGGGGATTAATAATATAAAAGTGCATTCGAAAGTATAACTCTCGACATACGAAATTTCCTCACAAAACCTTGGGTCCGCTTAATTATTTCATTATATCATGATGTAAATGTAAATGTAAATGTGTTTCGATTTATATAGCGCACTTTAACCCAGGGGTCCCAAGGCGCTTGCTTAGGGAACCCGTCCTGGTATTCCCCTGTGAGATATCCCGGCCGGGTATCCACAAGGCGAAAGCCAGGCATCCCGCTGCGAGGGGCCTTAGTGGTGATCAAGGGAGCTTGACTCCCGAAACGCGTTGATGTAATTCTCAAACAATAAAAGTAGACTGAAACAACGATACCCTTGTTCGAGTGCCGGATGATTTCCTTGTGTTGTGAAATGGATATCCTATTCTGAATATATATATATATATATATATATTTGAATGTGTGTAAAAAAGGTTATATTAGGGTGGGAGAAGGTCTGCCACTCTTCCACAAGGATGATGTCATCAGTGATGTCATTTGAGATGCCATGAGTGATGTCACTGACCATGTCATGAGTGATGTAATATGTGACATCATCAGCAGTGCATTGCGCGCGCGCGAGTTATAGTTAGCTGAACCAACTATAACAGGGGGATTTCAATGGTTTTATATGAGTGAAATGTCCAGCTAACTATAACATGTGTCAAACCTATGTTTTTTTCAGTGAATTTCAAAGGTTTTGTAAATGCTACTTCCTAACTATAACGTGTGTAAAACCTATGGTTTTTTCAGTGAATTTGCAAGGTTTTTTAAATGCTAAATCCTAACTATAATGTGTGTGAAACCTATGTTTTTTTTAGTGAATTTGCAAGGTTTTTTAAATGCTAACCCCTAAATAAAATATGTGTGTAAATCTTTGTTTTTTTGAAAGAATATAAATACAACATTAAAACACTGAAAGTAGTTTTTTTCTCTCCTTTCTTTCCTGCCCTTCCCTTAGTTTTTCATTCCCCTTAACTCACTCCTCTACCTATAGTCCCCTTCTTTCACTCACTCTTCGACTCCTCTTTTGTCACTCATCATACTCCCCTTTTCTCACTCTTTCTCTTAGTCCCTTCCTTCCCTTCACTCAGTCATTTCAATCACTCATTTATGCACTACGCTTTCATTCAAAAAAATGAACGACACAGTGTATTAGGAATATAACTCTTTTTAGGGAATTGAATGAGTTCTGAAAATAACTTTTTTTTTCTTTTGTTGTTTTATATTTTTTTAGCTTTTTTTAAAGTTTTATATTTGTTTTGGTTTTTTTGCAAAAAAATCAGTAACTGCAACTTGGAAATTGTTCAACAAGAACAAAATAAATGAAAAATATAAAAAAATGTATCTCCTTTCAGAGCATTTATGATTCTGAATGCTGCGTTCAATTAGATTCAGGCTCTGTTCACCAAAAACAATAACATCAAAACATTTGTTGCATCGCATATGCACATGCGCCAAATATGGCTTAAGGTCCATTTCTGCTGTTGCTGGCGATGGAGGTGGAGCTGTAGATGTGCTGGACACAGCTAGTGGAATCTGCTGGGAAAGGGCTCTTGTGGCTGCTTGGGCATATTGCACAGGGTGCACACTTTTTACATGTCTTATCATAGTATGGATTGAAAAAGAGTATTTTTTAAGAGGGTTTCCCCTTGAAAGAACAGTACCAGAAAGGGTACACGTTACTTTAGGGGCATTTACCTTTTTTAGTTCCTCAGGAAAAGTAAAAAACGTCCAAATAAAAGAAGATTTCCCCTTCTTGGCTTGCTGGCGATATTCTATGTGGGAGTCAGAAGAAGAAGATGTTGTTTCCTGTCTTTCTGCCATCCTGTTGTTTTTTCTGCTTCCAGCTCCAAAATGGGTCCTTCTTCCAGGAGAATAAAGCAAATGGTTAGGGAAATGGGTGGGGTTTTTGAAGATTCAAGAACAGAAACTACTATGAACCAATGAAAGTGTTGTTTTCGAGTCACATGACTTGATGTGCGGGCTCGGGTGCGCGCACGCGGTGCGAGCACCCAGTCGCGCACGTCTCTTGAAAATGGCCTTTTGCCCGATTTACATAAAAGTTTCAAAACATGAAAAGGAGGCAAGGTAGACACTCCCTGACCCCCTAGAGTTTCTCAGGGGGTCCCAGAAGAATCTCGACGGGCCAAAAAAAAACTTTTTTATGTTGAAAAAATAGCGGGGTGCGCGCACCCGGTCGCGCACGTCGCTTGAAAATGGCGTTTTGCCCGATTTTCATAAAAGTTTCAAAACGTGAAAAGGAGGCAAGGTAAACACTCCCTGACCCCCTAGAGCTTCTCAGGGGGTCCCTAAAGAACCCTGAAGGGCAAAAAAACCCTTTTTTTAAATTAAATTGCGAGGTGCGGGACCGGGTGCGTGCAGCCCGCAAATTTTTCACCCAGATTCATTTAAAAACAAGCTTAACTCACAGTGTGATCTTAGACACATGACCAGGATGTTACATGCAATCTTTATGATATGTACTGCTAGAGAATCTTAGGCAGCATGTCTGTTAGGCCTCTTAGTTGACAAAAGGAATCACAATGGATCTTTTGGCAACTAAGAGGCCTAACAGACATGCTGCCTAAGATTCTCCATCAGTACATATCATAAAGCCTAACTGACTTCAAGAAATGATTTTTAAACACATCAACTAAGCAAATTATTCACCCAGATTCATTTAAAATCAAGCTTGACTCACAGTGTTATCTTAGACACATGACCAGGATATTACATGCACTCTTTATGATATGTACTGCTGGAGAATCTTAGGCAGCATGTCTGTTAGGCCTCTTAGTTGCCAAAAGGAACCACCATGGATCTTTCGGCAACTAAGAAGCCTAACAAACATGCTTCCTAAGATTCTCAAGCAGTACATATCATAAAGCCTAACTGACTTAAAAAAATGATTTTTAAACACAAGTAAGAAAATTATTCACCCAGATTCATTTAAAATCAAGCTTGACTCACAGTGTGATCTTAGACACATGACCAGGATGTTACATGCAATCTACCATGTCTGTCTCTGCCTGCACTATGTGTGTCTCTGCTCATACCATCTCACTGTCTCTACTGGCAAAAAATAGACCATCTATATGTAAGCAAGAAATAACATTCCTTTTTCATTTCAACAGCACACCCTGGATCTTTTGGCAACTAAGAGACCTAACAGACATGCTGCCTAAGATTCTCTAGCAGTACATATCATAAAGCCTTACTAACTTCAAGAAATGATTTTTTAACACATCAATGAAGCAAATTATTCACCCAGATTCATTTAAAAACAAGCTTGACTCACAGTGTGATCTTAGACACATGACTACGATGTTACATGTAATCTACCATGTCTGTCTCTGACTGCACTATGCGTGTCTCTGCTCATACCATCTCTCCATCTCCTTTACAGATTACAGAAACACGCTTGCAAATCAGTGAAATAATTACTGTCTGCTCTAAAAACATTTTATATACCATTTATTCAGTATACCAAAAATGGTTGCAAAACTACAAAGTGACAGTTGAAGGAAAGAAAGCGAGGAAGGAGAATAAGGAAAAATAACTGACAGTGTATAAAAAGTAGTAACAGTGAGGGAATACATATCAGGATGAGTGAAGAGTACTGAGGATAATAAAACATAATAAGAGAAATTTAAAAGTAGTAAGTGAGAGCAAATAATTTATATAAAGAGTGAGGAAATGAAAAGGAAGAGTAGTAGAAAGAAAATAAAACAGTGCCAGAGAGAAAAATGAGGACAGTCAGAGACTGTGAGGGAGTGAAACAGTTATAGTGACTAAGGCATAATTTGAGGTGAAACACAGTGAAAAAGAATTAGAGACTCACCTTTAAAAATTGCTTTATTAGATGTATAACAGTGGCAGTCACAAACCAGATTTTCTTATGTAGAATCTCTGAATAATGCTTCTGTCACTTCAGCCTCAGAATAATGGCACAGATTTCCTCTCAATACAGACTCATATTCGTCTATATAACCAATCATATTTCTTCCCACACAAATTCAAAATCAAACTAACATTTCAGTTGGTTGTACCTTTCAGTATTTTCAAAGTCACATAAAGTTCACCGTTCACCCTCTGCCTTCTCTGGCTGTTACCATGGTAACACCTCATTCTGCACCTGGCTAAAGACACAGGTCAAAAGTTCATATGTCAATGTTGCAAATCAAACCAGCAAGGCTGATTGACCTCCAAACACACCTGCTTATCCACTGCTTTGTTAGTAAGCATGGGTGGAAAATCCGTTCCGCTCGCGGATTTTGCGGATTTTCGGTAAATTCTCAATCCGCGAACGCTTGCGAATTTACCGAAAATCCGCAAATTCGCACGCAGCGGATTTTTTTGTCTTGGTGATACAATTTTGCGGCGTGCGGTGTAAGTTCGCAATTGCGAACATGTAGGTGCGGCGGGCAGCAACAATCTTGCACTCGCGAAATTACAAAAATTGCAATTCTGCACAAGAAATCTACTAGCAAGCAGCATAGACCTTCTGAAAATGATGATTTTTATCAGAATAACTCCTCAGGTTGACATTTGCCTGCACTTTTTTGGATTTGAGGCCTTTTGATTTTCTTTGGATAACTTTTGGATTAGAAATCAACTTTCTCATATAAGCTTGTTTGGGGCATTACAGTTGCTGTAATGCTGTTCTGTGGAAAAACGAGTTTTGCAAAAGTGAAAGCATTCAGCAGGTTCAAAAGTTCAAACTCATCATTAGTAACCATTCCCAGTAGTGCTTCCTGACAAGGGCCCCTCCAGAGTTCAGTTGCTAGTTGCAACAATTGTATGACCCTGCTCTGACCCTCACAGCACGCTCATAGAATAGCTACAAGTAGGCCACAAAGGTCCTGGAAAAAAAAATTGCGCTGCAACAGAAAGCAAATTACAGATAAGGAAGCAGGTGCCAGACTGGAATTTTAAAACAATGACACATTAATAAATGAACCCCAAATTAATTCATGTCAGTTGAAGCAGGCAGGTGTGCTTGCTTTTTCCCCCCATAATCTACAGTGATGATGAACCAGAGGGTGGCATTGATGTACCAGAGGGTGGCATGAGTGAAACAGAGGGTGGCAGGGGTGAAACAGAGGGTGCTGGGAACCTGTGATGATGAACCAGACGTAGAAACAACATATTCTCGACCGTTGCGAGCCGACATGTAAGTTCGCAATTGCGAACTGGTACAAAAACCCTCGAGAACTGGCAAAAATCCTTGCGAACTGGCAGAAATCCTTGTGAACACAAAAAAAATCCACAAATTCGCGAGAATTCGCTGATTTTGCGGACTGCGAGTTCGCAAATTCGCAAAATACGCGAACGCCAGATTCGCAAAATTCGCCCATGCTTATTTCTTAGTTTTCATGATTTTTTCACAACCAATAGCATTTTTCGTTTTAAAACAACATTTAACATGCAACCTAGTCTTCAATCTTGAATTGTATGAATCAACCAATCATTTCTATTTTTTCAAGTGCACCAAACCTCATCCACGTTTTTTCAAAACTCTCAGCTTCTAACTGCCATTTCCCTTCCAGAACCCATCTGAGTACTACTGGATCTGCCTTGAAAATGATGAAAGTTTGGCTTATAGGGCACAGCTATATTTACTGGAGTGAAAGATATACAGAAAACAGAGGTATTTCCAACCTTGATTTACCAAATGTGGACATTATGTGGATTGGCCAGAGAGGATTGAGATGTCAGCAATTGATACCATTGGTGAAAACCTTTATGCATCTCCCACAACCTGACCTCATAATTGTGCACTGTGGTGGAAATGATCTAGGCACATTGACTGGGGTAGGTCTGGAAATGCTTTTAAAGGACACCTTTGGGCAATTGATGTCACTTTTTCCTCAAACTGCCTTTGTGTATTCCAATATATGCCAAAGACAGAAATGGAATTGGTCCAATCAATATTGTCCACAGATTTACAAAGCAAAGAAACATGTAAATAAATCGGGTTCTGCTTTCCTCAGAGACTGTGGCATGGGTTCTATATACCACAACAACTTCCGTTACAACCATGCAAGGCATCTATAGGAGAGATGGTGTTCATTTCACGGATGAGGGGAATAGAATCTTCCTCTGTAACATGATACTCTGCATCGATACTTACTTGTAGGTACAAAAAACACCCAATTAACACAACAGCTCTTTTTAGAGCCAACTAACTTCTAAACACTCAAACTTGTAACTCCTTAATGGACCCCCTGAGAAAACCTAGGGGGTCAGGGAGTCTCCACTCTGCCCCCTTTCCACGCTCTCTGCTATAGTTTTTCACACTCTTGTAAATAGTGGTGCGCGACCAGGTGCGTGCACCTCGCAACTTTTTTGCAAAAAAAAATGTTTCTTTTTGGCTTTGGGGGTCCTTAATGGACCCCCTGAGAAAACCTAGGGTGTCAGGGAGTCTCCACCCTGCCCCCTTTCCACGCTCTCCGCTATAGTTTTTCACACTCTTGTAAATAGTGGTGCGCGACCGGGTGTGCGCACCCCGCAACATATTTGCAAAAAAAATGTTTCTTTTTGACTTTGGGGGTCCTTAATGGACCCCCTGAGAAAACGTAGGGGGACAGGGAGTCTCCACCCTGCCCCCTTTCCACGCTCTCCGCTATAGTTTTTCACACTCTTGTAAATAGTGGTGCGCGACCGGGTGTGCGCACCCCGCAACTTTTTTGCAAAAAAAAAATGTTTCTTTTTGGCTTTGGGGGTCCTTAATGGACCCCCTGAGAAAACCTAGGGGGTCACGGAGTCTCCACCCTGCCCCCTTTCCAAGATCTACACTATAGTTTTTCATAGTCTTGTAAAGGAAGGTGCGCTCAAGGTGCGCGCACCTCGCAATTTTGTAAAAAAAAAAAATTTTTTTTAGGCCTTGGGGGTCCTTAATGGACCCCCTGAGAAAACCTAGGGGGTCAGGGAGTCTCTACCTTATCCCCTTTCCATATTCTGCTCCTTTGTTCTCTACAATATGTTGACTCGCACTGACAAAATGGCCGTCTACACTTACTGATTTCCTCTGAATCGAATGTTGACAGACGTCAAACAGCAAATCAGAATTCTGCTCGTGCACGGGGTGCGCACACGGGTGCGCGAACCCGTGCGCGCTTATAGATATATAATTGATTTCAACTTTCATTTTCTCAGCAACTACTGGACGGATTTACACCATTTAAGGAAAAGCGTAATCTGCGAGCCGAACTCTACCTTTTTGCCAAATTTCCTATAATTCCATTCAACCGTTCGGGCTGTAGCCGTGTCTAAACGTCCTATGGAAAATAACATGGGGAAAACACGTTTTGGGACCCCCCTTTTATCTCAGCCCCCACTTGACGAATCCTCCTCAAACTTTCAGGGAAGAAGTGAAGCGGAGCGAGCCAACTTCTTTGAGAAATTCGCAAAGATTCAACCACCGGCGCCAAAGTTATTCCCAAAGGAATGTTGCAGATTTCCTATGGAAACTAGGTCCTAACTATACCTACCTACTGGTGTTTTAGGTGCAATTAGGCTGTCAAAAAAAGAAATTCCGACATACATGCCAACATATAAAATTCCAACCTACAAAACTAAAACATAAAACATGTCAATTATTATTAAATCACAATCTTTGTGAAAATTACAAAAAACCTACAACAATATTTGAATTTATTTATTAACTGTACAATTAATAATAAACATTACACTAAAAGGAAACGTCCTAAAAGCTAAAACAATGATAAAACCTCAATTTATGATAACATTTTTGATAAATGGGATTTGTCCCCCACCCAACCCCCCAGTTCCAACAAGATCAGCCTTCCTCAGGGTTTGTGCTCTTCGACGTGTAGCCGTATTCACAATCCATAATCCCACATTGTTCTATGAAAATGGGTTGCATTACACGACTATGTCTCGTTAACCTCTAGTTACTCATCCAGTAGGGCACTATCCTAGAGAGGGTACTGGAAATGCAAAAAGGCATCAGTGCGCAATAAAGACCCCTCAGCTATTTTCTGCTGGATTTACAGTGCTCTTCTCGGGAGTTTTATTGCGTTCGTTAGCAGCTTTTAAGCCAGTCATGATGTAATGGATACATTCCCCAGTCTTGCTAGGGTCGTCATGCTAGAAGTAGAAAAGCACATGGCTGACGCTTCACTGCAAGATTTTATTCCATTGGTGGTACAAATTGGGCGCAGTAGTCGCCCATGTTCATAGATGAGATTGGGGCAACAGCATAGGAGGTGCAGCCACGATTCCCTATTGTAGGGGCACAGTCTTCAGTTTGTGGCTTCCCCCTTTCGGGCCCATGCAGGGTTAAAATCCGCAATTCCTAGAGTCAGTGGCGACTCCTCTATGGGGGCGTTTGGGCACCGCCCCCCTGCTTTCTCGCCGTGCGAGAAGGCAGAAACCAATGGTAGTTATTACCATAATAACTACCATTTGTTTCTGCCTTCTCGCACGGCGAGAAAGCAGTAGTTCCTGGTTGAGAGTGGGCGGTGTTACTCGAGGGCAGGGGGGAGTGGCTTGCCCACTGTTGTTAATATTGTCTGTTTGGGCAGCCCGAGGCCACCCAAACAGACAGTATTAACAACAGTGGGCATGCCACTGCCCCCTGCCCTCGAGTAACACCGCCCACTCTCCCTGGGGAACTCTCTCTGTATGCTGCAGCATACTGAAAAAATTACGCTGGTGGGGCAGGTGGCCGCACCAATCGCAGCCCTGAGTGTGGTGGAGGGGAGGGAGGCTGCCTGCAGCCTTCCTGTTGATGACAAGCCCAGACAAATTCAAAATCCAGGACGGCGGGAGTAAGGAGTCTGAAGCCTCGGGACTTAAGAAAAGCGGGAAGCCAAGGTAAGTTTTATTATTTTATTATTTATCGCATCTCCCCTCATCCCCTCCGCCGCGATAACCCCATTTCCACCCCCTCGCCCTTAATGCCGGCCCGGACGCGACTAGGTTCACCTCTGATCTAGTGATGCAGCTAGTATCACCCCTCTTTCTAAATCTGTTGCAAAAATAAGTTTGCCTTGCATGTCATTGACGTTCAAAATGTTACCCACCCGTCTACTAGATGTTTCAGACTCATTTATAGTTGTTTAGTCGTTCATTCGGAATCTACATGTCAAAAAATATGTTCCTCATGATAAAGCGTGCAAATGTGCAGGGGTGTTTAGTATTCGTTTTATAATGCGCTTATTAGGTTTGGAAGTTTCAGCCTAGAAAAAAAAAATCTGTCTGGGTTTGTTCCGTTCGATTTTGCTCTGAATAGTAAAATATAGTCCTCTCTGGACCACTAAATTATGACAACCTCTCGGCATGTCGGGGAATGTGTGTTTGAGCCTATTTCCACTATTGAACTAAATGAAAGGGATTTCAACTTGGATTCATTTTACGGAGCATTTGTACTACAAGTTGTCTGTGAGCTGTCTTCACAAGATATAAGAACTCTTCACTCCTTCCACTACTCGCACTTCGCTGGACTCCATGTACTTGTGGTGGAAGCGGATATCTTGCTTGCTTTGCTTCATCATCATATTGACATGGATTGGGTTTGCGTATTTCCTGCCTGTCTTAAATTGCTGTTTGGAGTGCCTATTTAGTGAAGTTTGTCAAATGAGTGAGTTTGGGCCAACATGGGAGCAGCACACGACAAGGAGCAGTTGTTGCAGCAGTGCTTTTGCACGTTCCACCGGCATGCACGCATTCAGAATGCACACATGCTAGTTGGTTGTTGGAGAAGTGTGGCTCAATGGTTAGAGCGGCAGACCCTGATGCAGAGGTCTGGCCCGGGACCAGGGTTCAATTCCCCACATCGGCGGGTCTTGGGCTCAAAAATTCCACGGACCTGATAATTCTCGCCTCAGTGCCTATTCCAATCATGGAGTCCCACTCTGCAACTCTGGGCAATAGCTTGCTTAATCGCCACAACGGCCCCCAACAACACTAAGGATGCCTGGCCTCCACCTTGGGGGTGCCCAGGAGTGGACGCCTCACAGGGAAAGCCAGGATGGGTTCCACAGCGGTATTCGTACAAGCGCCTTGAGACCCTTCCGGGTGAGTAGTGCGCTATACAAGTATCAATTTACATTTTACATTACATTTTGTTCTATCTGTACCGAATTGTGAGTGCGTAATCACACACAACAGCGTAGCCATAGCATAGCCATCTTAGATCGTCGCATTTTAATAACATGAATCACTGAAATATAATTTGTGGTATTCCGTTGTTTCAGCACCTTAATTTAAATTACATTGCAGGGTACTTTGGTTGTCCTTCTTGGCACTGCAAAGGCTCGAGTTGTACTTCAGTATTTCTTAATGTATCCTTTTACTGGGGCCCTGCCTTCAGCTGCCACATCGGCACCTTCCTCTCCCTACATGACGCATGGTGTGCTCCTGCTCACAAAAACTGCAAGAATAAAGTTTGATACCGTTTGTACAGACAAGCCTGATGTGTAAGCAGACTTCTGAAGAAAAGCCATTCTGGATAAAAAAGCCAGCACTGATTAACCACATCTGACTTCCTCGTTCAAAGGGTTAATGCGCCACCGACGTGCAACACTCGCACAAAAGGCAGATATGCCTGACAATGAAGCTTTCAGACGAGCAGAAAGGTAGGGGGCATCTTTGTTGTTACTGTAAAGTAGAGAACGCACTTTTATACATGTGTTTGTTACTGATTGGGCCGAGTGGGTGAGTGCTATGAAGTTTGGGATTACAACAAGCGCTTTAGCTAGCCTAAGACCTCGCAGCATGGCATCACACTGTGTGTGCTTCCCTGCGTAAACCCGCATTCCTGCCACTCCAGTCTGTTTCTGGTGTCCGCATGAGTGATAAATAAGGGATTTGGGCAAAAGTCATTCTTGTAACAACATAATGAGTTTTGTGTGTGCGAGTCAGGTGGGTGACTAAGTGCCCATGGATGTCGGGCAAGCGTAAAGCTGCTCCAGTGTGCATCAGACACCAGCTTATTGATAGAGAAGGGTTTCTGTGATATAAGTGTGCGCCTTCTATTTGTTTATTTTACATTGCAAGTTCTACATTTGGTGCCATTGCTTATGGATTGGCTGCTGTACATTCTGTGCTTTGGTGGAATTTACTGAGCCCGGCATCCACATGAGACTGTCTCTGCACGCCACCGGACTGTGGTAGGGCTAGGCGTTGACTGCAAGGGCTTGTTTGGTGCTCCAAATAGTTTCTTACTTCTGTTTCACCAGCTGTTCTTGGATTTGTTCCACATTGCCTTGTACATCGTTATTCGTGATATTGGACATGTATTATGAAGTGGGTACATATGAGGACTCATGTGAGTTGCTTTCATGAGTTGCTTTGCCTGACACTAGTATCTAGTGAGAACAATTTAAGTGGGTGATTGGCCTCCCATGGCTAGTATGCAGGATTAGGGGTGGCTGCTATTGACTAGGCATTACCAACCAGTACAGAGGACAGTAGAGTGGTCAGTTCAAACCGTGGACACAATACAAAATTGGTGAACTCATCCTGAACTTTTACGCCCCACTTCTTTCAAATGTCACCAGCTGCCACATCCTAGAGTGATTAATCTCATAGATAGAATTTTACTTCGGGTCATTGGAGTGAGAGCCTCGCTTAGGTAAGGCTGAGCTTTACCTGCTGTATAAGAGCTGTTCAGTGAATCTAAGTGTGAACTTAAACTGAGAGATTTGTGGTCGAGATCAAGTGAGGTTTCACGCACTTGTTTGTTTATGGCTCTTTTCCAGGCATTCAGGGGGATTTCTGGCCACGATATGCTCTCTTCAACAGTCATCAATGTTTCGATCGCTTTTTCTAGGCTGGTGTGCTAGGTCGTACATGACTCTCCAAAATGGATCTCAGTTGGTGTTTTAGTGTGTTAGCCTGGGCCCTTAATATCCTAAGATAGAGCTTTATGATCTCCCCCTGGCACATCAAGTCCGGCCTCACTACGCCTAGTTCCAGCCTTAGCCTTGCTTTCCTTGCTGACCTCGGAATACGGAGCACTGTTTTGTATGCTTTCGCTTGGGCTGAGTTGAGGAAGGCATGCAGTGACCCGGGGAAGGCCGGGTGGCGATAGCCTATTGCTGGTAGATGTTTTGCTTTTAAAACTTTCAGTATTGGACCAGCAGTCGAAATGATCAGGTGGTGGCTTAACTGCTTTAGTAGGTGTGTGACCTTATTAGCCTTGGCGCTCTAATGTTTCAAGTGGGCGTTTGCCTTAGCCCGTTCCGCCAGCCAAACTCCTAGGTACTTGTATGACGCCGCCGTCTTAATTTGCAAATTGCCTATTTGCCACTGTGCTTTCTTTTTCAGGTGGTAAGTCCCAAAAATAACGACCTTGGTCTTTCCTTGATTTACTGTCAAGTTATTGAAGCAAGTTAGTGCATTTAGGGCTCTTTGTAGGCCCACCTTCGTATGGTCCATTATGGCTGTATCGTCGGTGTATTGTAACACCAGCAGGCTCATGTTTCCCAATCTTGGTTCTACTAGGCAGTTTCTTTAGGGCATCCCCCAAATCCGGAGTGTATAAGTAAAAAACGATGGGTGCCAGCACGCATCCTTCCTTCAGCCCGTTTTCCGTGGTTATTTTAGGGGACACTGTGCTGGCGCTGGTTTTAACCCGTACCCAGGTGTCTTCATATAGCGATCTGATTGCCTTCAGTAGGTTTGGTTTAATGCCCCAGTTTTCTAACTTCCACCATAGTCTTCTATGAACAACTTTATCGAAGGCTGTGCTATAATCCATGAAGCAGCAGAAAAGTGGAGGGTGGATCTTCAGGGTTGCCTGGCCTGATAAGTACCCTAGCGCCAGTACATTGTCAATAGTCGAAGCCTGTGACCTAAATCCAGTCTGGTAAAAAGGTATGATGCTGTTCTCTTCCACCCACATCTCCAAGTCCTTTAGTAGTAGGCGGGCATAGGCCTTGGCTTCGAGGTCAAGAAGGGCGATGAGCCTGTAATTTGATGGCTTTGAAATGCCTCCTTTTTTGAAAATAGTGACAAAGATGGAGCTCCTCTAAGAATCAGGGGTTATGGCTGTCAGGAAAGTGTAGTTGTATAATGAAGTTGGCATTGCTGCCCAGAAGTCGGGGGCCTTTTTGAAGACCGGTGCTGGAATCCCATTGGGTCCAGGAGCCTCATCATTCTTCATGTTCTTGAAGGTCTTAATGACCATTTGGGGGTTTATCTGGGCTGGAGGTGTACAGTATGTATCCGCCGGAGTTCTGTTACCCACAGGCAGATTGCCTTGGCTAGCAATCGTATCTCCTGGCTTTGTGTTGATTGCCACTCTCGGCCCGCCCCCCTACTGGCCCCTTCTTTGCTATCTTTGTATGTGAGGGCAATTGCGTAGAGCTGCTTGACATGGATCAGCCAGTCTTTTTCTGCTACTCAGTTTTCTCTTGAGAGTCCTCTGCTGCTTAGCTGGTATATATGTCTCCACAGTTACGCTGGGTACTTCTGCTTAATCAGGGAGAAGACTTTGAGCAATTCCCTTTCCATGGTGTCATTTTTATGTTCCCATATTTTCTTCCTCAGGGCTGCCCTCAATGAAGCAACCGATGGTCCCTCCGATGGTCCACCCCCTTTTATTTTTTGCGAGGGCCTTATGCAGGAGACGTTTGCAATCTTGTATGTCTTTGTTTGGCCCTGTACTGTCACATCTTGGTTGCCCTTTGGGCCTGGGTGGTTGTGGCTGGGAATTCCCGAGCTTTGCTTGTAGGTCCTCTACGGTATCTTCCCAGTCCTTTATGGGTGAGAGCGCCAAAGATAGACTGCCATCCTGTTTCTCATCCAACCACGCTTGGAGCTTATTGCCTATCTTGTCGGACCATTTGATCATCCTCAAGACACTATGTTTTTCATCCCCTCTTGACACACCAATGGTTTGGTGGCAGATGGCTGACGGAACTATCAACTGAAAGACCTCTCTCAATGGCCTGTGATCGCTTTCTGTCCTATCTTCAACTTCAAAGTCATCCAATCTGGCCACCGTCTCTTCATTGGTCATGATATAATACATTCTTGAGTTGTCCCAGAAGGTAGGGAGAGGATCCCATGAGTTCGAATGAGCTTTTTTAAGTGCGTGAGTTGAGATAATGTTATGGTTGTTAAGGAAGTTGGAAAAGGGTGCTACCCTGCCTGATCCCAGGGGAGGGGGTTTGGTTGTATCAAGATCCTTCAGGTTAAAATCCTCATCTAGGATAACCTGGTGAGATTTGTATTTGCATAAGAGGTCTTCTAGTTTCCCTAGCAATCCCTCCAACTTCTCTTTCATGGTGAACTGCTCCAGATTGATGTAACAGTTAATTATTAGAAGGAGCATTGGATGTGAGTTAAGGTTCAGGCCTCTGATGTGTAGCGCTTGCAATCCGGGTGAGTTTAAATTGATATCTGTAGCTTTGAGGGAACTTTCGTGCTTTATAAAGACTGATAGACTGCCGGCTGGTCGGCCAAATAGGTTCTTTTTTGTAGCTGGAATAAAGTGTTCATAGTACCTTGCCAGTAGAATGCTGGACAAGGCCCAGGTCTCTTGGAGACAAAGTATGTCGCCAGTTTCCAGAAATTGCTTCAAGTTTTCATTTCCACTGATTTTACTAATCCCTGCTATATTCCAGGAGATTATAGTTAATTGGTGTTTGTGGAATGCTCTTCGCTTGGCCGCTTCCCTGGTAGGCAGGGTTTTACCGCAGTTAGGAATACTGGTACCCCCACTTGGGATTCTGGGTAAGTTCGAAGAAAAGGGGCCTTCACAAATGTCCCGATGGTTATTTTGGTAAGAGATCCTGATGCCCAATGGGACCCTGGGGGCTATCCAACTTTTGCCCGGGTATCCCGAACTGTTTTTCTCATGCAGGATCGAACAAGGGGCCTTTCCCCTGTTATCCGGTACCAAAACATGTGGGTATTTTGGATGCGGCAGCGTCTGGAGATCAGTGCCCCACTTGGCTAATTGTATAGAGTTGTCCACAATGGCTTGTTGTATTTTTATGTGATTCAGGCCACCACTGTTGAGTCGCCGTGTGTGTCCCCCTTCATGTACAGGAAGTTAACCCATTCTATGTCACCCATTTGTATCTGTTCTAGGATGGCCAGATGTTTGAAGAGGCGGAGTATGTTGCTCCTGTTCAAGATGTCGTGCTGTCCCATACTGGGATACCTTGGGGTGAGGATATCCTCTTGGACCACTATTGGCGAGCCCGGGGTTAAGGCCAAAATTTTGCCCCTTTGTGGGGCAGGCACTGCCAAGATTGATCCTGAGCTTCGGCTTCCTTGTTTGGTCGTAGAGTGTCCTGCTTGGGGCCGCTTATTGTGGCCTTGAGCAGTACAAAAGGGGGTGGTAATGGACGGAGCATCTGAACCAATCAAACACTCACACCCAGTCAAAAGATCTGGGTTTAATCCATCACCGTTCTTTAGCCCACTCTGCCACCCCAGTTCAGACATGGCTATATGCAAATCAGTCTGACCCTGTGCCTCATGGGAACAGTCCAGCCCGAACTTCCAAGCCATACCTTCCCTGGACCGGAAACAAGCTTCCGAGGACTGGTTTCTGGCATTCCAAACGTCTTCAGCCCGGCTTGCTTGAATCCAGTGGCAAAGTGAGCAAGGGACTCATGTCTCAGCATACCCTGCCACACTTATGGCGGCCAAAAGCGGTACAATAGGGGGTGGTAATGGACGGAGCATCTGAACCAATCAAACACTCACACCCAGTCAAAAGATCTGGGTTTAATTTATCACCGTTCTTTAGCCCACTCTGCCACCCCAGTTCAGACATGGCTATATGCAAATCAATCTGATCCTGTGCCTCATGGGAACAGTTCAGCCCGAACTGCCAAGCCATGCCTTCCGTGGACCGGAAACAAGCTTCCGAGGACCGGTTTCTGGCATTCCAGCCGTCTTCAGCCCGGCTTGCTTGAATCCAGTGGCAAAGTGAGCAAGGGACTCACGTCTGAGCATACCCTGCCACACTTATAGTAGCCAAAAGCGGTACAAAACGGGGTGGTAATGGACGAGTATCTGAACCAACCAAACCAGTCAAAAGATCTGGGTTTAATCTAAGTATGGGTGGAAAATCCGTTCCGCTCGCGGATTTTGCGGATTTTCGGTAAATTCGCGATCCGCGAACGCCTGCGAATTTACAGAAAATCCGCAAATTCTCACGCAGCGGATTTTTTTTTCTTGGTGATACAATTTTGCGGCGTAAGTTCGCAATTGCGAACATGTAGGTGCGGCGGGCAGCAACAATCTCGCACTCGTGAAATTACAAAATTTGCAATTCTGCACAAGAAATCCACTAGCAAGCAGCATATACCTTCTGAAAATGATGATTTTTATCAGAATAACTCCTCAGGTTGACATTTGCCTGCCCTTTTTTGGATTTGAGGCCTTTTGACTTTCTTTGGATCACTTTTGGATTAGAAATCAACTTTCACAAGTAAGTGTGTTTGGGGCATTACATTTGCTGTTCTGCAGAAAAACTAGTTTTGCTAAACTGAAAGCACTCAGCAGGTGCAAAAGTTCAAATTCATCATTAGTAACCATTCCCTGTAGTGCTTCCTGACTGGGGCCCCTCCAGAGTTCAGTTGCTAGTTGCAACAATTGTATGACCCTGCTCTGACCCTCACAGCCAGAGCATAGAATAGCTACAAGTAGGCCACAAAGGTCCTGTAAAAAAAATTTGCACTGCAACAGAAAGCAAATTACAGATAAGGAAGCAGGTGCCAGACTGGAATTTTAAAACAGTGACACATTAATGAATCAACCCCAAATTAATTCATGTCAGTTGAAGCAGGGCAGGTGTGCTTGCTTTTTCCCCCCATAATCTACAGTGATGATGATGAACCAGAGGGTGGCATTGATGTACCAGAGGGTGGCAGTGTTGAAACAGAGGGTGCTGTGAACCTGTGATGATGAACCAGACGTAGAAACAACATAGTTGCGACCTTTGCGTGCCGACAAGTAAGTTCGCAATTGCGAACTCGTACAAAATCTTTGCGAACTGGCAGAAACCCTTGCGAACACTATAAAAACAAAAAAATCTGCAAATTCGCGAGAATTCCCGGATTTTGCAGATTGCGAGTTCGCAAATACGCAAATTCGCGAACGCCAGATTCGCAAAATTCGCCCATGCTTAGTTTAATCCATCACCTTTCTTTAGCCCACTCTGCCACCCCAGTTCAGACATGGCTATATGCAAATCAGTGTGACCCTGTGCCTCATGGGTACAGTCCAGCCCGAACTGCCAAGCCATGTCTTCCCTGGACCGGAAACAAGCTTCCGAGGACTGGTTTCTGGCATTCCAGCTGTCTTCAGCCCGGCTTGCTTGAATCCAGTGGCAAAGCGAGCAAGGGACTCACGTCTGAGCATACCCTGCCACACTTATGGTGGCCAAAAGCGGTACAAAAGGGGGTGGTAATGGACAAAGCATCTGAACAAATCAAACACTCACGCCCAGTCAAAAGATCTGGGTTTAATCCATCACCGTTCTTTAGCCCACTCTGCCACCCCAGTTCAGACATAGCTATATGCAAACCAGTCTGACCCTGTGCCTCATGGGAACAGTCCAGCTGAACTGCCAAGCCATGCCTTCCCTGGACCGGAAACAAGTTTCCGCCATAAGCTTTTGACTGGGTGTGAGTGTTTGATTGATTCAGATGCTCCGTCTATCACCACCCCCTTTTGTACTGCTTTTGGCCGCCATAAGTGTGGCAGGGTATACTCAGACGTGAGTCCCTTGCTCACTTTGCCACTAGATTCAAGCAAGCCGGGCTGAAGACGGCTGGAATGCCAGAAACCGGTCTTCGGAAGCTTGTTTCCGGTCCAGGGAAGACATAGCTTGGCAGTTCGGGTTGGACTGTTCCCATGAGGCACAGGGTCAGACTGATTTGCATATAGCCATGTCTGAACTGGGGTAGCAGAGTGGGCTAAAGAACGGTGATGGATTAAACCCTGATCTTTTGACTGGGTGTGAGTGTTTGATTGATTCAGATGCTCCGTCCATCACCACCCCCTTTTGTACCGCTTTTGACCGCCATAAGTGTGGCAGGGTATGCTCAGACGTGAGTCCCTTGCTCACTTTGTCACTGGATTCAAGCAAACCGGGCTGAAGATGGCTGGAATGCCAGAAACCGGTCCTCGGAAGCTTGTTTTCGGTCCAGGTAAGACATGGCTTGGCAGTTCGGGCTGGACTGTTCCCATGAGGCACAGGGTCCGACTGATTTGCATATAGCCATGTCTGAACTGAGGTGGCAGAGTGGGCTAAAGAACGGTGATGGATTAAACCCAGATCTTTTGACTGGGTGTAAGTGTTTGATTCAGATGCTCCATCCATCACCACACCCTTTTGTACCGCTTTTGGCCGCCATAAGTTTGGCAGGGTATGCTCAGACGTGAGTCCCTTGCTCACTTTCCCACTGGATTCAAGCAAGCCGGGCTGAAGACGGCTGGAATGCCAGAAAACCGTCCTCGGAAGCTTGTTTCCGGTCCAGGGAAGACATGGCTTGGCAGTTCGGGCTGGACTGTTCCCATAAGGCACAGGGTCAGACTGATTTGCATATAGCCATGTCTGAACTGGGGTGGCAGAGTGGGATAAAGAACGGTGATGGATTAAACCCAGATCTTTTGACTGGGTGTGAGTGCCTGATTGATTCAGATGATCCGTCCATCACCACACCCTTTTGTACCGCTTTTGGCCGCCATAAGTGTGGCAGGGTATGCTCAGACGTGAGTCCCTTGCTCACTTTGCCACTGGATTCAAGCAAGCCAGGCTGAAGACGGCTGGAATGCATGAAACTGGTCCTCGGAAGCTTGTTTCCAGTCCAGGGAGGACATGGCTTGACAGTTCGGGCTGGACTGTTCCCATGATGCCCAGGGTCAGACTGATTTGCATATAGCCATGTCTGAACTGGGGTGGCAGAGTGGGCTAAAGAACGGTGATGGATTAAACCCAGATCTTTTGACTGGGTGTGAGTGTTTGATTGATTCAGATGCTCCGTCCATCACCACCCTCTTTTGTACCGCATTTGGCCGCCATAAGTGTGGCAGGGTATGCTCAGACGTGAGTATCTTGCTCACTTTGCCACTGTATTCAAGCAAGCCGGGCTGAAGACGGCTGGAATACCAGAAACCGGTCCTTGGAAGCTTGTTTCCGGTCCAGGGAAGACATGGCTTGGCAGTTCGGGCTGGACTGTTCCCATGAGGCACAGGGTCAGACTGATTTGCATATACATGGCTGCAACACAAGCCATGCCATTTACATGATAACTTGCCCGTGCCAAATGAGATATATTGGCATGACCTGTCGCAAAGCAAAACAAAGACTTTGCGAACACCGCAGCAATGTGAACTGTAAAAAAATACAAACACAAAAATGTCAACTCACTACAAAGAATCTGGCCACTCTGTGAATGACCTACAGTGGGTCATCCTGGAAACCCTCGAAACTGTGGACAGGAATGCAGCTAAAATGTTATTTGAAAAAGAACAACGTTGGGTGCACAGACTTAAGACAGACAGTGAGGGCCTGAATGATGCCGTTCCGTGGTTAAGTCTTAACAAATAATTGATATTTTGCCTGAATTACGAATTTCCTAATGTTCTTTGATTATGAGAACATTTCGAATGAGCGCTTAAAGAGTACACTCTCATAAACTCCATTTGTCTATTTTCAAGCTAGAAAGTATTACAATTCTCATCTGAAAATTAGGTATAACAATTTAGCACAACTAATAAGTACAAACACTCGAGTAACTCTTCAGTTTCCATTACTTTGCAATAAAAGAAGACAAGTTACACACTGGCGATTGATTCCGGGTCACCAAGGGCAGAGACAGCACAAGCTGCTAGACGGGTGTTTGAAGGCTAGAGGTATCGAGGAGCATTGTCCTTTTCGTTATGGAGTAAACTGCAAGTATTGAAACCCCTTTACTAAACTCCCCTTTTTTTCCTCACTCCAAAACAGTGAAGCCTCCCCCTAACTGCCATGGTTCCCGAGGAGACAAGTCTTACATAATGTAGAGGTACATTCTATAAGGTCTAGTTACGCATAAGCGCATGTGAAGATCCCGCTCTGTATTGAGTTTTGCTTAGTTTTAGACTTTTGTTAGAAGTGCCTACTTTTTGAAGAGAATCTTTTTCTGAATAGGCTTTCCAGAGTACGCATTTAAAGAGACTATAGCGGCAGTATGCACATGTTCAGTTTTCAGAATACATGTAGAACGAGTGCTTGGTACCGTCTAATAACGAATGCATGTACTTTTAAATATTTGTAAGAGTCTATACTCGAACAGATATTACATAGTTATACCAATGTCTAAGATAATCGTGATGACACAGTAAAATTGATTAGCGCCTTGGACGTCATGGCAATGTAACAATAGAATTGCGCATTAAATTAAATAGCGCTTTCAATATCAGGGCACTGTAAAGGAATGATCTCATGACGCCTAAATACAATTTTGGGATTTATACATCACAATATTCCGCATAGAATTTTGAGAATGAGTAAGTTGACGCTTAATATGAATGTGACTCTGAGTTTAGTATTGCACAACTCGTTTTTAATTATATGTTTTTTAATAATATGCTTCTTAATTCTCAACTGTGTCTCTATGTCATTGTACATTGCTGAAGTGTCTTTTCCCAAATATTCGCTACAAATGTGGTTGCACTATCTCCCTTTTCTTTTATTACAGGTACAATGTGACCTACTACCACGAAACGAATCAGGTTACAAATTTACCTTTTCCCTTTTTTTCACTTAATCACTTTATGGTCCTGAGGAAAGCCGACTGACCAACAGGCAGATAAGGCTGAAACATGTCGACCACTTTTAACCTCACAAGATTAGTGCGCTAGAATTCCTAAATAATTCCATAGGGACACGCCTTAACCTTTTACCCGAATCCAGAAATATTAAAGTTGAACCACTGGCTGTCCGGGTATTTTAGAACACTTTTATAGCACTATTTCACTTATTCACCATCACTACTGTTTAACCAAAGGTACAACCTCCTGGCGGAGGGTGCAAACAAAAACTGACCCAAGGATTACGCACGAACACGTGTTACAAGAAGCGGGGACACATCATATACCGCTACACGACTCTGAAAAAACACGTGTATGAGGGTCTTTTATTTAGGAGACACCGACTGATCCACCTGCAGACCATGGTTATGCAGGACCAGTGATCCTTTCCACATTGATTTATAATTATTGAAAGGAGATTGAAAGGATCTCTACTCTCTCTCCCTCCACCAATTGATGATACGTGATTTGCATATAGCCATGTCTGAACTGGGGTGGCAGAGTGGACTGAAGAACGGTGATGGATTAAACCCAGATCTTTTGACTGGGTGTGAGTGTTTGATTGATTCAGATGCTCAGTCCATCACCTCCCCCTTTTGTACCGGTATTGTGGCCTTGGGTGCCCCCAGCACCAGGCTGTTGTCCAGGTCCTAGTTGAAGTGGAACTAGATCCATTGGTTGCAGCGCTATTGTGGTCGTTGCCTATGGGGGCTTGCTTCACGAGATGCCAAGCTTATTCCTCTGTTGGAGCGATGCCAATAGGCTGGTCTGTCCTTGCTGAAGTTTGTTGGTCCTTTTCGGTTAGGGTGCTCAGTGAAATTGTTTGTACTTGCTCTTCAGCCTGAGGCTGAGCAGCTGGGAAGACCTTTTTGCCCCAGTTTTTAGGAATAAAAATTTGGTGGGGCTGAAATGGGTTGGTCACCCCTTGAAGGGGTGGCTAGTTGCTATTCATCAGCTACAGTTTTCTCCCTCTTGTCTTTATTTTTTCCAGTTGTTTCTTCAACTTCTTTTTTGCTCGCCTTGAGAGAATAGGTTCTTGTGCGGCCGTTGTGCTGAGGGTGCGTTCCTGCAAATCTGGTGCCAGGGCATTGCTCCCCCTGCTGCACCCATGGTTTATGCTAGATGTGCCTTGAGCTGTTTTAGAGCTTCCCTGTTCGATGGAGTCTTCAGTTCTGATCCCGGTCGAGGTTCTACTGGCTGTCTTGCCTCCTGGCGATTTTAGTTAAATCACGCCCTGTCATCTGTGTTGTTTGAGCTCAATGCCTCCATGCCTCCTTTGGGTATCTCTTCTATGTTCGTTAGGACCTTGGGAGAGAGGCCCATTTCTCCATGAGGATTGAGCAGCAACAAGATCAGTCCCCCAGGTTGGAGACCAGGTACTGGGAGAACCTGTTATCTAATTCCTCCACACTGGAGCTTATGTTGACGTGGCGGGCTGTAATGGCTTGTAGGAGGTCTATTTGAAATTCCATTTTAGATTGCCACAAAAGAGCTTTATTTGTGGTGCAGTTTGTCTCGGTATGGGGAGTTTTCTCCAAATCCGCATCTGTACTGACATTGCAGAGTTTGTGCTCTACTTTAAAATTGGTGCCCCATGGGGGTGTTGATGGCAGCAGCAGATTTGGGGTTAATTCTAAAGTTCTTTCAATCTTCTGGCCAAGATTATGGAGAAATGAAGCTGTAAGGTATCCTCCCGCAGGGGATTCTAGTCCCTTGGAAACTGAGTGGGACCACAGGCTTTTGAGTTTTACTTCGATCTCGGCGCTCTGAGTGTCTGAACCGTGGGCTTTAAAATGATGAATTAGCACGTTTGTCACTACAGTTGAAACATCCTTGGTCAAAACTGTTTTGTGGGTCTTGGAGATTATGGTGTCTCGCCCCATGTCTAAGATTTGATGAGGGGTTTAAAACATGGGTTGACCATTAAGCTGCGTTGGGCCGGGTTGCCCAAGGGCTGCACCCGCCATTTCCTTCTGTTTCCTGGACTCCTTGCAGGGGGGTAGACCCTCCCTGCATATACGGGTGTGCTCTGGGGTAATCTGCCCAGCTCTTTGGGACTGCTGTCTTTAGCCAGGCTCAGGCCGTGAGATAGTACGACATGGGTTAACCCATGGTCGATGTTGGGGGTATAATTTTTCTCGAAATAGTGCCTTATCAAGCCCTATGTGTCGCTTCTTGCGATGTTTCCTTTGGGCTGTCTGTGAGTGATTTGCTCATTGTAATCCTTCGGATCCCTTTGTTGGGGGAGTGACTTTATAGAGTTTCCTCCGGGGTCGTGTGCGCACGGCCTTTTCTTCAGGGGCCCATTTGCTATGTGAAACACTAAGGTTGCTACTCCTGCTGCTTGCTCCAAGTAGTTCACTTACAGCTCTTGCCGCTCTGTGCAACTACGCATGCTGCTGAGTCAAATGCTCCTTTCGTTGATGCTAGAGCATTGCAAGAGTGTTTGGAGATTGGGGTCTTTGGAAGTGCTTTGACATGACCATGGTTATGCGCAATGATCCCCCAGTTATTCGTTGTCCTCTCCCAGGCATTGTGCGGAAAGGCGAGGCAAGGAGCAGATGAAGCAGTGGGGCAGCGGGGCTGAAGGTGGGAGGCAGGCCGGGCAAGCAGTGTTTGCAGGGTGGGTCAACACTGCACCTAGCTCCATGGGCCGCCGAGGGTACCCCTCACCGTGGCCTAGTGGTGACCTCGCTCACCTGTACCTTGCCAAGCACCTTGCCAGGCACACCCGCTGGTATAGTTGAGAATAGGGCGGCACAATTTACTGAGACTCCGCCGCGCTCAGCTACTTCTCAGCCGCTTTCAACCGCTCTCAGCTGCTCATTTATCCATGGCTCACCCGGCGGTGTGTGTGACCCCACTTCTGTACAGGAGGGGTCAACCTGTGCATGAATCCAAGTTGCTGGGCCAGAACTCGGGCTGGAGCGGGGCCCAAGCGCCGGTTTGAAATAATCCAACGAGAGTTCATCAATTGGGCATCCTCTTCCCTCGCTGTCTGCCTAAAACAATATTGAATTCCTTTATTTCGCCTGTTATCAATCATTAACATTTTTGAAAAGTGCCAATGTGCATCCCTGTGTCATTTTCAAGTCATTTTATACTGTTTGTTGCTAAAGTCCTTCTTCATATAACTACTTAAGAACATTTCTGAGTCCATCAAGAAATTTGATTTTAGCAATAAGTCGAAATCCAGAAAACGCTGTTTTTCGAGTCTCCGCTCCATGACCAGCCAAACTTCATGACGCAACAGGTCATTTTTCAAAGAACCCTCAAATTGGTCTTTGAAGTCTGCCAGCGATGTGTGTTGGTGTTAGGTACTTGAATCCTGGATTCCGTATGGGTTCCTTTTATTGGACAGGAATATCCTTGTCATGTCTTTCCATTCGCCCATGGATAATATATGTAATGTGTCCCAGCTTCCAGATTTGAATTGTTCTGCTAGTTGACCGATGGTGATTTAATTTTAAGAAAAAGAGGTCTGAGACCAGCATCTGAAAGTAGAGTTGAAAAGCGGTGAGGAGTGGTGTGACCACATAGTTTGGAATATAACAAGTGCTTTTTCTCAATGATTACAGAGATTGCCATAACATTTAAATTCTAGGCTTATTCTATATTGAGGAGAGGATCGGCGAAGATAGAATTTTTGCTGTTTGCAGTATATCTGGAGCAGCGGCGTCTCCTCCGCTAAGGTGGAGGAGCATCGCCCCACACGAAAAATAAAATGATAATAACATAATGTTATTATAATTTTATTTTCACGGTACAGATCTTGTTTTATTTAAGGGGTGTGGCTGGGCTGGGCGAGCTGGGCTGTCAGCTAGCAGGGGAGGAGAGGAGTGCTATGTGCACTTAAGTGCGCATGACATTTGGCCGGCTGGCCAAACCATCATGCACAATATGCATGTTCTCCATCCAGGCTGTATTACAGCCTGGGTGGAGAACATGCCAAAGCTCCCATTGCCTATCTGAGCGCCGAACCACAGTGCTCAGACCAATCATGACACTGCTATCAGCAGCGTCATGATTGGCTGGGAGAAACTGGGGGCAGGGTGCTTCCTGTTCCTGCTCCGACAGAAGAAGAACGTAAGAGAGGCGGTGGTCAGGTAAGTGTGATTTTCTTTCAATTTTTTTAATCTCCCCCTCTCACCTGCAAACTAACATGGCTCCATAGCAGCCGCCACTGATCTGGAGTATGTCTAGGCTGAAGACAAGGACAGGGGGCCTGCACACTCAGTGACAGAAGCCTTTATCTGTTGGACATAGACCCACAACCTATCTCTCCCTGGACTCAAAGGACTAGAGCACTGTCACCGATAAGCAACATATTTCTCCCCAGCACTGACAGGTCCAGGATATTGTCACCCAGATACAGAGTTCTTCTTCTAGATGGATGACAGGGCTAGGGAATAGAATATTTCTCCTGTAGGGCTCACAGGACTATGGTACTGGACCAGTGATGTAGAGCGTTTCTCCTGTAGGAACAATAAGCCCAGTGGTAAACTGCCAATTTCATTTGGAAAAATAATTCCCTTGCCAGACCTAAAACTCAGTTTGTATTATATATAACCCCTAAGGTAGGTCCTAAATAGCCAATAGGGCAGGGTGCACTGTATTCAGAAAGCTGGGCATGTACTTTTACACTTTATGTGTACTGATAGTGACATTTCGTTTTTCACTACTGTCAGGCATACCTCTCTCATAGGATAACATTGGGTTATCCTATTACATTTATTAAGTGATCACTTTTGTTTTCAAACCGGTAGAAATGCATGTTGGATACTAAGAAATTGTAATTTAAAAACCTCTTTCATGGTAAAGTTGGAATTTAAGTCACAATTCTGAAAGTGTCACTTTTAGAAAGTTGGCATTTTCTTGTCCTAACCATTTGGAGCCTGCAACCTGTTTCTTGGGTCACATGACTAGGTGTGGTTGGCCTTTGTGTATTCATTCCTCCCATACAGCCAGGCAAAAAAGAGAATGGGTGTTGGCAGGCTGGGCCATCGTAGCAGGATGAGGGGAGTGAGCTGTGCACAGCCCCGCTTTCTAAGACACTGCCTCAGCTAACATACAAAGAACTTCATACTAGCCCATTGTGACTGCAGACAGACTGGAACCATTCCATTCAATAACTTTATTTCGGCCATACGGGCCATAAAAGTGCATTGCAAAAAGACAAATAGACACATTAAAATATGTACAATTCAACTGTAGATTGCACAGCCTGAAACTCGCCTCATATACAAAGTTGTCAGAGCTAGCAAACAGACTGATAAGGACTCTAATACAATGTAGTTTTAAAACTAATACAAGGGCCTAGGCCGGATTAAAGTACAATAAAACAGTCATCTGTAGAGAAGAGACACCTCCTGGAATTTACTAAAATAAAAATGAATGAAATACGATGATAAAACCAGGTGAAAATAGGCCAATATGGCCATGTACAGGTTAGACAGTTACATTATCTATACAGAAATACTTTAAAAAAGCCCGCCGAATATGCAACATAGAATTTAAGAACCGGATACAGCAAAGACAATAGGTGGATGAATGTCACATTTTAAAACTCTGTATGTCTCCGCACAGCGCGCCAAACCTAAATTCTTGCATAATTGGATATGCCAGAGCTTACGCAGCAATGAGTAGTCAGGACAGCGGAACAAAACATGTATTTCAGATTCTTCCTTGCAGTTACAAGCAGGACATTCACCAGTATGTGTTTTGTCCCACTTGTTAAAATGCATAAAAAACGGTAAGATCCCAAATCTGAGCTGAACGTACAGTTTCCTAGCCAAAGTGGGTTGGATATTGTCCACAAAGTGTTCCCTGGTGTATACATCTTTGACTTGAAAAAACTCTACTGTCAGTCTACCACAGGAGGCACTTTCCAGGCTAGTCAATAAGTTGAGTGATCTATAGTGTCTTACTAGTTCCAGCCTGGCAATTGTGGGATAGGAAGCCTCAGGTGTCCTCAATAGGTCCCACTTACCTAGCTTTAAGGACAGGACCCTTATGTGGCAAAAGCATGGAATTTTCTTTAAAGCATGGGTGGACAAGAGCTCATTGAGCTTGGACCTATAGATGGCCAGTTCCAGGGCCACCCAGAGCCGGCGCCAAAAAGTCACAGGTCTAAGGGCAATCTCTTCATCAATGGGCCTAATACCCAGGTCCATACAAAGAGGAATAAGAGGGGTATTGAGTTGAAGGCCTAATAGCTGTCTCTTTAAGTTGTTCTCCACCTTAGCCAAGCTAGAGGTGGAGCAGTGTCCCCACAATTCCACCCCATACAATGTGGCACCCTGAGCTTGTGCTTTGTAAATTTCGAATACTGGGCCTAATGGTTTAAATATGGAGGTTATGTGGAGTTTCAGAAACTCACCCGCTGTCTGAGTTAACCTGAGACTTGCTTTAGCCATCTGTGGCCCCCATTCAAAATGCTCTGTCAATGTGACCCCCAGATAGTCAAATACCAACACTCTTTCAAGGGGTATGCCTTGTAGCGATGGATTTGGGCGGGACATGTTGGGGGAGTTGAAGACCATATATTTTGTCTTTGCTGTATTGATTTCCAACCCCCCAACTTGCAAAAGTTAGCAAAGCCGTCAAGGATGCGCTGGATTTCCATTAGTGATTTTGAAAGTAAGCTGGTATCATCAACGAACATCAACGCAGGGACCTTCCCTGAGGCTAATTTGGGGGCATCATTATCCTTAATTTTTCTTAGCTGGTCAATAAGCCCATTGATAAAAAGACAGAATAAGGTAGGGGCTAAGACACAACCCTGTCTTACCCCTTTTTTGACTGGGAAGCGAGGAGTAAGTTCACCATGTTTTCCGTATCTTACTTGAGCAAAGGTTTTTAAGTGTAGCCTCTCTATAACGTTGAGAAGGTAAAATGGAACCCCTGGGTCTCTGAGCACGTTCCAAAGTTTCTCCCTAGGTACAAGATCGAAGGCCGACTTCAGATCAACAAATATTAGATAGAGGCTGCCACCCTCTATTGTCACAGTTTTCTTGAAAAGGAGTTAGAGTCTGAATATCTGGTTGACGGTTGACATATTTGCTCTGAAGCCAGCTTGGTAGGGGCTCAGGATCTCCTCCTCCTCCATCCAAGCCTGTAAGCGATCCAGAAGCACCGGCCAAAAAGTTTTTCAGTAATGTCAATTAGGCTGATCGGCCTGTAGTTAGTAGGCAGGAGGGGACAGCCTTTTTTATGGACAGGAACAATCTCTGTCCCTCGCCAAGTATTAGGGGAATCCATACCATTCATGATGGCATTAAATAGTGCTCATGGGTATGGTACCCACATTGTAGGTTCCTCCCGAAAGAGGTTCCCCGGTAGTTTATCTAGACCTGGTGCTTTGTTGCTGTGAAGTTTATTAATAGCGTTTCCCACTTCGATCATAGAAATTTCCATAACACCTCCTGGTGGGGCTCTGGGAGTAGATCAGGGGGAACAGTGTTGTCAGACAGGACTTCCTTAGCTGAGTACAGTGACCGGAAGTGGGATTCCCAAACTTCAGAGGCTAAATTTGGCTCAATGGCCGATTTTCTTTCCGTATAACCAGAGTTCACTATTGCCCAAAACGATTTCAGATCTTTATCATTCAAAGCAGTCTTGAGTGATTCCCATCTGTCTAGTTACCAGGTTTTTTTTCCCTTCATGATGGTCCCTTTGTACAATGCATGAGTTAATTTAAATTGTGGCTTATTCTTCGCCTTCACAGCAGCCAATTAAACCTGCTTGACTTTGCGGCATTTATCATTATACCAAGTACATGTGGGTTGAAACCGCCCACATTTTTGTCATTGTCAGGATTGCTGTCTGATAGACTTTTGCTAGCTTAAGGGGTGATTGTTTGTTGTGGCTCCACCTGATATTCCTTCTGTTGGTAGTTAGCGTCAATGCGCTGTTCACATTTACAGAGGAATATGGAGGATAAGGGGAACCCAGGTCCCATGACTTCAAAATCAAGATCAGGGCATTGTGATCGCTATCCTGTCTCTGTCTAGCCAAGAAGTCGCAGACCTTATCCCAGAGTCTAGTTTCTACTAAGTTGTAATCAAGCAAGGTGGCTTGACCTACTCTATTGAATGTGAGCTGTCCGGGAGAGTCGGATTTTGTCCACCCCTTGCATGCCCTAATGGAGAGTGCTAAAGTAAGTGAGTTAAACTACAGTGCCAATGGTGACACACTTTGATGGGAGTAATCTGAGGGTCAGGGATTAACCGTTGTAGATCTTCTTCACTCGGCATGGTATGGCTTGGGTCAATAAGGGGTTCAAATTGACAGTTGAAATCACCCCCTATGATCAGCCGTACGGCTGGATCAATAGTTGGAATAAAGTACCCTAGGTGGTTGATGGTAACAGATTCTTGGCTGTTATCAATGGGTCGGGAATACACGTTGATTAGGGATAATTTTATCTTTGTGGGAAAGGTGAGCAAGACACACTGTATATCGTTTGTGGGGGTTCACAGATGTTATGCTCTACAGCCCAGGTGAGAGACCACCAGAGGGTCTACGCCTTCCCCCCGTTGTGGCTGAGATGTTAAATTAGGCAAAACACACCCTCTGGTAATCTTCCCTAGCCCATGTCTCCTGGAATATACAGATGTCCTGGTTATCCACAAAAAGGCCCCATTCTGGACAGAGCAGTTTGCTTTTGAGTCCTGGCAGGTTCTATGATAAGACCCTCAGTCTGCTGCCCTGCTCTAATTTCCCGTTCGGGGCCTCGGGAACACTGAGACAGGGGGGTGGGAGTTCGCCGGGTTGAACCTTGCAATATCTATCTTGTGCCCTACTATGTTCTCCTTTTCTCATTGCCTCACTCAAGGGGCGAGGGCTATATTGTCAGGGGCCCCCCTCGTTAGTGCCCTCGCACCGGATGAATCTACGGACTGAGGGGTGCCGATCTCACTACCCCCAGTTATTCATCCCAAGACACAGTTCTCATCACACGTAGGATCCCGCCACTGTGTTTCTGGATTCCCTCCGTTAGTTGGACCCTCCTCCTGTCAATCTACCTCCTCTAGGCTTCCATATCTATTGTTCTCAGGAATATTGGACAGAGGAGGCATAGGATGGGCGTCCCTCCTTCTCTCAGTTAGAGGTCTGTGCTCCTATGTTGGTATTAAAGGTAGTACACAACCCCTTAATGGCATTAGATGTTGGGGATAGAAAAAATCCAACGGGTGGAGACGCATTCCTGTTGGAGAGTTATAGTGGCTGGGGTCTGTCTCAGTAGGTTGGATACAGTGTAAGGGTTTTTAAAGTTAATAACAACACAATCCACTGTTTCAATGTTCTGGCGGTTTCCAACCCACCCTACTCTTCGAACTGTTAAAACCTCCCCCTGCTCTGGCATAGTCAAAGTGCTTGTGTCTTGCAAGTCAAAACAGGCATTTATTTCTTAACTCAATATGAGTTTCTCTATTACTGTTTACGATTACTGGGACTCCTGTCAATATGACTACGTACGGGGAGCAAGCAGGGAGGAAATTTATATTAGGCAACTTTGAGCTTTCCAGCCTCCCCCCAGTGTTATGTGGCGCTGTCCTCCCACTTGTTTGCTTCTTTATACTAGGATCTGGGAGCTAGGTGTGTCCAGTGCCCTAAAAGGGGAGGATGTATTGTTGGCACCAGTCTCGTAGCTGGTGCTCGTACATGCCTGCTGGTGATTGGCACTCTGGCTCCTTGTCTTGTGACTAATAGTGTGACCATCATGTGCGTGCACCCCCAGAATAGGCAGGGGTGTTAAGTTTGAAGTATCCGCCTGGCAACCTTTATCGATCCCTCTTCCTGGCTTGTTGATGGAGTAGTTAAGATGGTCATTAATCAGGATTCCCCTGTTGCTATCAATTTTTCTATCTAGTTTATCTAGGCTACTATTAAGGGGGGCTAATTCTTCTCTTTTAAAGGGTCTCAGTTTGTCCTGTAGATCTGACATCAGATTCAGAGCCCATAATGGATAGGTTGTATCTGCGCTATTGGGTAGTGGGATATCTTGGTTTTGTACTTGCCCCCCCCCCTCTGGGGTGGCTACAGGGCCCTCACAAAATGTCTTTCTTTTGGGGCCAACCTCTGTCATTTGTTTACGTTTCCTGTTCTTGGGGAAGCTGGTAGTGTTTCAACCCTTGCGGGCTACTTTCTTAGTGAGGGCTTCCCAGGGAGGTGACAATAAGATGTCATCTGGCAGGGGTTGGGTATGGGTTGGGGAGGTGGGCAAATCAGATGATGGTATAAATAAATCAGGGGTAAGTGACAGCTGCCGTTCCGGGAGCTCCATTTATGTGTTAACCACCCCTATTGCCCCTTGTTACATTTTCTCAATTGATGTTGGGGGCAGTGGGGGTACACTTATAATTTTTGTTTTAGAAAGACATGTCCTTTTCCCCATTTTACCGCCTTTAATACTAACCCAGCACAACGGCACCCTACTCACTTATTAACAACACTCCTGCCCTAGTGAAAAACACATACAGTCAACTGAGCAACTTATTGGTGAAGGGTGCAAGCTACTGGTGGCCCAGGTACCTACATCCCGTGTTGTACGCCAGCATCCAGTTCGTGGCCTCACCGACTCAGCGAAACATTTAACCTTGGGCACCAAACCAGTTCTTGCAAGCCCGTTCTTTAGTACCCATGTAGGGCTCTGCTGTCCCAAGCGAAAAACACTGAGTCACATCAACCTTTTAGTCTTATTGGGTGTGAGTAGGATCTTTTGATCTCCTTTATGCTCCACCTCTCACAAACGAGGAAGCAAAACAGGCGAAGATTCGTCAAGAGAATTGGCTGCATAACAGGACAGTGGAGAGAGACGCAGCATACACTGCAGGCTTACCTGTTGCCTTCGATAAGTAGAAATAGGATGCAGCCAAGAGATGTTGTCCAGCCCTATCTCTTCCAGTCGTTGATGGGCGCAGGACGGGCCTGCTCTTGGCCAGGCCTTGGCCCGGGCGCTGCCAGCGTACGCCCCGCACTGCAGGGGCCCGCTTCAGATTTTAAACAAGCGCCTCCTGGCGCTTGATGATGATGGTGGGTGAGCGCTAATTTGGGGCGCGAGGCAAACTGGGGCAGTGAGTCCAAGCCCCGTCTGGTCCCAGGAAGATGCACAGATGCGCAGGGAGGCAGGAAATTCCACACACTTATGTGGGGTGGGGGGTACTTCTGAAGTTTCTTTTATTTCAAAGCTGGTATCAGGTATAAAATCAGGACTTTCAGACCCACTCTTCAGTTCACTTCTGGACATGCAGAAGAACTCTGAGGAGGGCCCTGCTGCATATGGCCTGCTGTGTACTTCAGATGACTGCCCTGCTACACAAGACGATTGCCCTGCTACTTGAAGTCTGCCTTGTGCCCTCAGTGATTAAACAATAAATTGGATAGCCATTTGGAGGGACATCTGGTCACCTGCACAAAGCTGGTGTTTCTACCTCTCTCCATGTCGCCAGGGTTAGGGCCAGCACCTGCAGAGCAGAGCACTCAAGATTCCCTGGTTACTGAATAAGTAGATCATTGAGGAAAGGTTTTTTCTTTTCATTCTATTACTTCATTGCCCTGATTCTACAATGTAAGAAACAGGATTACAAGTAACATAGTGCAAAGTAAAACCTAGACAGATATGCACACTTCGAAACATGATTCACCATGTGCGAGAGAAAGGGAGTGAGCAAGGCCATTATGAAGGGCGGGCCATTATGAGGAACACTGACTGAAACCCACTCCTTACCCTCCCCATAATACAAACAAAACCTTTTGAGGCTGCCGCAGGTGTCCAGCAGGGTTGTATGACAGAACACTGCATGTGATTACTTTGCATGCCTTAACAACGCAGTCTTTACTAGGACTGCTTCTTTAAAAATGCATGCCTTTACAGCGAATTTTGTCGTAAAGGCAGCATGATTGGTAAAGGTAAATTGCATGGTTAGGGTTACATCCTGGTCCCCCGTCCTGAGTCCTATAACCCAGCATTGGCCCGAGCCCTTAAAAGTACTCCAACCCCATCCTTTACAACACCACATTACCACCCCGAGCCTTAAAACAGACCCCAGCACTAAAAACTACGCTCCCCTCCTGCCTTCAGCCCTAAAACCTTTCCCCCAGCTCTGAAAACAACCCCAACACTGCCCAAAAAACCCTACTCCCCAAGATGCAGGCAGGAAGGAAGGAAGCAGGAAGTTTGGGCCGGTAGTCTCCAACACCTCCCACCCCCTGTCTATTTTCTCCAGGACTAGAGGTCTGATTCTTTATACCATGCATATGCCTTCACCGCTTTACAATGGAAATTGTTGTCACGGCATGCGTGGTAAAGTAATATGCATGGTAAAGACATATGCGAGGTAAAGGCAAGTGTGGTAACGCTTGCGTTCTTACAGCATGCATGGTTCCAACTGAGTTGTTAATGCCATTTCCCTTCCAGCGGAAGTGGCATCAGCTGTGCATAGCCACCACAAGCAAGCTGGAAACCCACTCTCTGCAGAGGTTTCTAGCTCACCTTATATACACTCTGTGATATCAACTTTTCACAGTGTGACCAGTGAGGAGAGGTTGTATTGTGTGACAGGTCTAACTTGATGAGGTAGTCACTGGTACATGGGTACCTTGGACACATTTAGGAAATCTGTACTTCACACAGAGGTATGAACTTCTCCAAATTTGGCCAATCAGGTGTAGTTCTAGTGCTTAACTTGGACCGGTGCTCTCTGGTGCTTAGCACCAGCACGTACTTATCAGGGCCAGGTCTACACATGGCGGAGTCTGCACATCACATATGGCCTTGATGATAAGTCTCGGCATGACTGCTTTATTGTGCAGAGTGTTGGTATTGACACACTACACGCAGGCTTCCTGGGCTCGAAATAAGCTTGGTTGGGGCTCATTTAAAAAAAATACTTTTTATTGTTGTGCTTTTAGTATCAGTACTTGCACATTCTCTTGCCTGCCTAATCTTCTCCTGTTCCGCTGCGCACCCCGTTCTACCGCGGTTTGTACCGGTTGTGTGGAGGGTCCAGGCGGCTCCATTGCTCCTCTGATGGCTGGTGAGGGGCGGGGACAGGGAGGTTAGCGCTCTAGTGAGCCTAACTTATTGAAGGCAGTCGCTCAGTCGCCGCGTTATTGACACACTACATGCAGGCTTCCTGGGCTCGGAATCAGCTTGGTTGGGGCTCATTTAAAAAAATACTTTTATTATTGTGCTTTTATTATCACTACTTGCACTTTCTCTTACCTGCCTAATCGTTTCCTGTTCCGCCGTACACCCCGTTCCACCACGGGTGGGGCAGGGAGGTTAGCGCTCTAGTTACCCCAGCCTATTTAAACAGTATGTCCCATCCCCCGCACAGCGGGTGCGCTTCCGGCGCACCGATGGCACTCCAAAGGCAAGCCCGTCTGTGCCCGCCTGTGCCAGGACGGGGCTGGGGGCTGGAACCCCTGTCCAAACTCCCCCCGGTAATTCCTGCTATAACAGGGAGCAGCTCTTGAGGATTAAAGGTGAGAGGCCGAATATATGTACACATATTTTGTCTTTTAAGAGGGACCATAACTACTGTCCTCTCTGTAATTTTAAACTTAAGCCTCCAGAGATTCCCCCCCTAGGAGCTGGGAAAGTGAAATCTTTTTCTTTGTTACTTCTTAATTGTCGTTCCCTTCCCAAGCACGCGAGTGAAATATGCCTGCTTTTAGAAGAAAGGAGTCCTGATGCTCTGTTTCTTACAGAAACATGGACAAATACGGCCCCTCGCACCCAACTACGCTATTATTAGACAGGATCGAGACAGTGGACGGGGTGGGGGAATTGCCATTATGTACAAAAATATTTATAGTTGTAGATCAACGAGGTGTCTTTTATCGGACTGTGAGAGTGTTTCCTTTGCTATTGGCTTCTCTCCTACTTGTACTTTTTGGAGGCCAGTAAGTGCAATTATAGAACTGCATTTAGGCTTTATACAAGTAAAATAAAAGCTGCTCAAGCCAGCTACTATCAGGAGAAGATTGTCTCTGCCTCAAATCCATTCTCCCAGGGAAATTTTTAAAATCTTTAAATCCCTGATCACTCCTCCCAGTTCTCTGACTGAACCGGTGAAAGCTCAAAAACGCTGTGATGAATTAGCAAATTATTTCGATACTAAGGTTTCTAACATTTACTCGCTGTTTCAGCAAACTGAGCCTGAAGTACAACTCACTCCACCAGTTCAACAAGTTAGGCTGCAGGAATTTGCTCAGCTTGCCTTATTCGATCTGCAGTGACTTTGGGGAATCTTAAGTCAGGATCCCTGGCCGATGTCGAGCCCCCTCCTATTCTTAAATTGGCCTCGGAGACTGTCTCCCCAGTTATTCGGGATGTAATTAATTCCTCCCTTGTAACCAGACTGGTCCCACCTTTATGGAAACAAGCAAGAGGTAAAGCTTTACTATAAAGAAAACAATTTATACCCTGAGGATTGGGCGAATTATCGCCCCACCTCTTTACTGCCTGGTATTAGCAAACTTGCTGAAAAATATGTTAATTCCATACTAGCTGCGTTTGTGGAGAATAACAATGGCCTGCACCCCACCCAGACGGGCTTCAGAAGCAAGCAGGGCACGGAGACCGCCCTTCTTGCCGTAGTTGAAGAATCCAGGAAAATCGTGGATACCGGAGGCTGCGCTGCTATTATTTTGTTAGATCTCAGTGCAGCCTTCGACACTGTAAATCATTCTATCATGATTCAAAGATTGAGGGAGGTGGGTGTAGCAGGGACTGCCCTTAAGTGGCTGCAGTCCTTTCTCTCTGATAGATCTTTCGCAGTGTTTGAAGAGGATGTTCTTTCGAAACAGTTCCCTCTGCAGTATGGTGTACCCATCCAAGGTGTTTCATGCCGTTTACAGATTTTCCTGAAGTGCTATTGGCCACTCACCCACCTATCCAATGGTGGAATTGTTCAAGTTTAATTGTTTAAGTTATTTTTGTATTTTTGTTTATCCTCTCATGAATATCTGTGAAACATAACTGTCACATATTCTGCACGAACACCCATCCACGATGCACACTTCACTAGCACTCGAGTACTTTCACCCGCGTAAGATGGCCGCCACCCGTAGTCTTTCCTTTATATTCATCACACACCATCGGGTGTTACACACCCACTTCCTGGTTCGCGGGGAGTAGGAACATCGGAGAAGTCTACCTCTACAGCACGGAGCACTTTAACATTCAGTAAGTAACATGCGGCGAATTAAAAGCCGAATCTGTACAGGCGCTTAGTGCGCATCTAGAAAAGAAACTGGTTAGCCACTAACACACGCTCCCATTTATCTTCCATAGACGCCCTATGATACCGGGTACACGTGAGTGTTTACAACGTTGAACCCATTTTGCGCGATTAGACACTTAACAGCACAGCCGCACGCACGAAGCCATGAATGCCTCACTATTTTATTTTATTTTATTTAAGTACACCGAGCACTGTTATAAGCCACCTTACTTTACTTGCCCGATCACTTTGCCATTGAAGCGGGTCACCCACACCACCAACCCTACCTGCATGTTACGATAATCACACATTAGATCGCGAACCCCCACTTAGCTATATCTTATATTGTTGTTTTCAGAAGCTCCCAGATGAAGGGTATACCACCCGAAATGCATTGGAGCCATTTCAAGAATGCATAACATGTATATAAAGAAAAGAAACTTAACGTCATGAAAGTAATGATGAAACACGATTAAAGTATATCAACAACCTATCATTTGGAAGCTTGTTTGTTCAAGCACCTACGGTGTGCACAAAAAACAGAGATGTCTCCAAGCTATATGGGGACACAGTGACTATTTGTACCCCTAGGTTCCTCATTAAGTTCGACCATGTATAACATCTATATGAGGCCCATGGCGGACGTGGTGCTTCCCTGGGGGGGTCCAGTTGGTCACCTATGCTGATGACACTCAACTGGTGGTGTCCCTCAGCCGACATGATACTCGCAACAAGAATCTTACATCCTGTCTGATCAAAGTATCTGAGTGGAAGAATTTGTCTTTCCTTAAACTTAATGGCTCTAAGACGGAAATTATGATGCTAGGACACATGGCCACCATGAAAATAAGAGTCTAGCAGCCTTATTCATGAAGCCGAAATCGGCTCGCAAAGGGCCAGATTCTGAGAATCTGGCCCTTTGCGAGTGCGATTTTTGCATTTGGGATTCATCATCCCAAATGCAAAAATCGCTAATTGCGATCTCGCAATTTTGCGAGGAATTACATTTAAGGAATCTCTATTTGAGATTCCTTAAATGCAATTCATCATCCAATTTTGTTTTGCGAATTCGCAATTTCTGGCCGCAATTTACCGCGAGGTCAGACCTCGTGGTAAATTGCGAAAACTCAGAAAAATGCTTTTAAATGCATTTTTCTGAGTTGCAACACCTGTGTAAAATTTCATTTGAGGGGTGCTACAGGGTGTACTTTGGACACCCCTGGCACCCTTCAATTCGCTATCTTATTTGCGATTAGCTAATTGCTAAACGCAAAAAAGGAATACTCCCCATTCATTCCTACGGGCCTTTTGGCCCATAGGAATGAATGGCGAGTTATTCCTTATTTGCGATTAGCAATTTGCTAATCGCAAATAAGGATTATGTAGGAATCGCATTTCTTTATGCAATTTCTACATGAATCCCGTTTTGCGAGTCCTTAATAGCGATTCGCTATCAATCGCTATAAGGGGCTCGCAAAACGGGAGAATGATGAATCAGGCTGTAAGTCCAGGGTATGCGCCGCTACATGTGTGGGATGGGAGACGGATTGTTTGAGATTAGCCCCAGCTAATGATGTAATTAACTGCATTGCTTGCATGCACTTCAAGTCGTTTACATGCAGGTTAAAATCTCCCAAGTAACTGAGCATCCTTGTAAATAAACCATGAGCCGAAAATGCAAGGGAGACGAGGTAGGCAAAGCAAATGCACGAGGTCAATAGGGAAGATGGGAATGTAAGTATTTTTGTGCTGGAGGGGCAATTAAATGAAAGGGGGAGGAGGGAAGAGGGAGGAGGAGGGAGAAGAAAGTGATACAGGTAGTGAGGGGGTAGACATCCTGTCTACGTCCAATCCAGTCGATTGTATTTCAGCCTACCAGTAAAAAAAGCCTCTACAAAATACCGCCACTGCACTTTCTTGCCCCCTCCCACCCCCCCATCCAGGAGAGGTGATGCAACCAATAGATAATCATTTAAAAAATGCTCAATTTAAAGTTTCATTTCCAACTGTGACGCACACACAATAGCCTCCCAGGCGAGTGAGAATCAGTCCAAGCGGGACGGCTTTTCTCAACAGATTTAAAACAACTTGAAGCATTCTTTGAGTGCAATATTAAGCAGAATCAAGGTTGGGGGGGAGGTTGTTAATAACAAGACGTAGAACAGTTATGGTCACAAATTGACCACTCCTAGGGCCAACCATTCCACAGAATGCCCCAAAATGATATACAAGGCAAGAAGTAAGAGAGAAGCACTCTGCATGGCAGTCAGAGAATATGTTTATACAACAAACAGGGTATCAGTGTCTCCCTATAAGTTCTGTGTAAGAGTTACAACTTTGTGTAGCTGCCACAACACTAATGTAATTTATCAATGTGTTCTTTATTTCATGCTTGGAAGCAACAGATATGTGGACACAGCCAACACGTTTCATCCCATAGCAATGGGACTTATTCAGGGCTGTTAAGACATATACGACATTTATGCCCCAAACATAACATAGAACAATGCACATAATCGACATATAATGCACAGAAAGCAACAGACAAGCAAGACAAATGTATTAAAAAACATATTATAAACAATATATACAACAATATACATTAAAAAACTGTTCATTTCTGTTTGGGAAAAATAAACTAGTAGAACAACAAATAATTTATAATATCCAATTGTTAAAAACTATTTAGGTCCATAAAATCTCATGGTAGAATGTCACCTGGGGACTTACAGAATTTGTAAATTTGTTTGTCTGACAACGTACATTCCAATAGCAAGGTTATGATACTACTGAGCTGCAGAAGCTCTTAGAAATTATTTTTAAAAAGTGCTGCCGTGCTTCACATTGGTGGTCATTTCACTGCTGCTGACTCTCCACAAATGACCCGAGTGACATATGTGTGGATAAATTCTTGGCATTTAATTCTAGCTTACAATGCTTGTCTGCAGACTCGACTGCTTGTAGTTCTTCAGCAAGGAAAGATGTCTGTATAATGCTTATTCTAAGCAAGAGGTGGTGGGGGTCACACTCCTAAATACAGCTCAGAGGGCTTGCATCGCGCAGGACCAGGAGCGCAAATAACAAGTAAAATAAGCTGAATACAGAATGCCACTAAATTTATCAAAGAAGTGTCTGACTTTGAGATGAGAGCAGGGATAAAAGGCTTACTCCCATGCATCACACCTCACCGTGCCACCCCCTCTTTCTGAAGGGATAAGACAATAGTAATCAAGCTTCACTGTCTGAGGAATGAATATATTTACTTAGTGCACACAGCAATGTTTGTTGAACTGTGAAGAGGTGCCTGGATATTTTTTAAGGTGACAGGAACAGAAATATACCAGCCACTGCAGAGTTGCACTCATCGGCAGCTAGGGAAGCCATTGCTAAAGAGATCTGTTACAACATATGTAGTGCTCAGTGCGAACAGCGCCAATATGAACTTGAATGACTTTCCACACAATGGGTGTTAAAGAGACTATTTTTTACCGTGTCGTGCACCAACCAGAGGGATTAAAGCAAAAAGCAGTGCAACAGATAAGGGAGACGGCCTAAAAGACGATTCCTTTGTGTGTATTTTCAAAAAAAGAACCGGCATTGTAACTAAGGGAGCCAGAGGTTCGGGGAACAAAACAATGCAGCAACAGAGTGTGAATAAGAGCAAAGAGCAATGGAGCGAGAGGCGTTGGAAGGATAGCAGCAACAACAGGGGAAGAAGGGGACGGGAGGGAAGATGCAATAAAATAGGTGCACTGAAGATGAACACGCACCCACAGTGTAATACGGGCAGGAAAGATATAAAAAAATAGTCCCACAAATGAACAGATAAACAACCAAAACGTAAAGAAACAGTACTTTGTCCCTGCTGTGTAGGAGGAAACAAAAGACAAATACGAGGGACAAAGAGGAAGTATTGACTACTAACAAGCAAGGATTGTTAAAGGACACTGAAACAAACAAATGAAAATCAGTGGGCGGGCTGTAATCCTACAAAGAAGTATGTATAAAGTATACACATCAGATCTCGAAAGTTCGACCTAAGAAGGTAGAAGGAGAAAATGGTGTTATCAGCACAAGATTGGACAAAGGGGCAGAGGATTTAGAGGGTAAATCAATGTTTGCCTGGTTAGCATTGCTGAAAACAAAACATGGTAAAGGATCAGTAGCAGTTGCTGGAGATGAAAGTAGTAATTAATGAACAGACATGAAAACCAAGATGTCTAGTGTAAAGGGCAAGTACAGGACACCATTGGAAAGAGTAGGAGAGGTGGCTAAAAGTGACAAATGACAAAAAATACAGAACAATAACACTTAAATATCTTCATAACAAAGATGAAGAGCAAAATAGAGTGATGATTATGGAGAAAAATTATTCTCAATCTGTTGTCATTAAAAAGCATTGTTTCAAACTTTTAAAATGTCCAATTTAAACAAGACATTTTAAATGTATCCATTCAAACATATTTTTTCAAACTAGTTTGTTTTCCAAGTTTCGATTTCAAAATGATCACCTGGATTTTCTCCCACCAAAATATTTTAGAAAAGTATCTGGCAAATGAAGACTTCTAAGGTTATTTACACTGTTGAAAAGTTGAAAGGATTTCCAGATGAGGTGGCAGAAAGGCTGGGTGATCCTGTTCAAGGAATTATATACACTGTGGTGAATGGGGAACGTAGCACACTAGTCCTGTATCAGTAGTCTAATCTGGATATGAATTAAAGGCCACATTATGGAATGCATCCCGAAAGGACTATCTGTGTCGTATAGTAAAGTACACAGGACGAGTACCATTGATCCAAACAGGATAGGAGGGTCTATTTTATAGAATGGGTTGATGGGTCTAAATAAGAAATATTTAGGAAGGCCAAAAGGCTTTGATTGAATGAGCCTCCATAACCAGTGGCAGTGACCAGAGACGATTTGCCAGTATTCCACTGTGGCTATGCCAAACCCTAAATGTCTCCCAAAATCATTTCTAGATTTCTTGTGGCTCTTTGTATCCCATAACAGCACATAATTGCTTCACGTATGCACACTGCGCACATTAACACTATTAGCCTGATGAGAGAACCCAATTTCCCCTTATCAGCACAATAAAACTGATCCGTTGGCAAATGCACACGGTGTGGGATGGAAGACAGTCTATATGTTTTTTGTGTGTCCAGAGCGGAGGTATTTGACTAACAGGATGGAGGTTTTTTTAACGGTGGTGACAGGGGCACAGATCATGATCACACCCAGCATTATGCTATTGGGAGTTCTGGAAGACTCAATGGTTAACTATGAGATGTATAAATTCAGATATTTCATATTTTTAGCAGTTGCAGTGGCTAGATTATGTACAGTGTCATTGTGGCGGCAGAAAGAGCCACCATCCTTTGAAATGTGGTGAGAAAGGTTACATGCATCTGTAACTTAGAGTATGGTCTATATGCCCTTAAAGGGCCGCAAAAACATAGATTGGGCATTGAGCTATAGGGTGCTTTACTTGATCAATAGGTACTTGCTAAGGCCTAGCTTTTCTCTCTAGGTGCTGTTGGAAGAGGAAGTTGGAGGTGGGAGTCCCTGACCCCTCGTTTCAATGTTAGGCTAAGTAAGGACACCGTCTGAGATAGCCATGCTCACCCCCTTAGTAGCTTGGCATGAGCAGCCAGGCTTATCTCCAAGGCACGAGTGTACAGTATGTGCAACCACACTAACAGCAACCAATGATGTCACCACAAATAGACTCCACAAAAGTTTTTATAAAATAAGTATAACATTTATATAAGCAGATATAAGATATGACCACACGATACAAAATCAACATATAAGAATGGGTAGTGTTCTTTCCAGTGGATTGGTAAGTTCTAATCCAAAACACCACTTCTAACCAACAGTTAAGCTCACTTCTAGCCGTATTGCTAGAATCACACACGTTGCAGAAGAAAAGAAATACTGCAATGTGTAACGATATTCTCTTGTACTGTGCAACAGAGAAACAATGCCATAGGTGTACAGTCATGTACTTTGCAATAGAAAGAATAATGCAATGCGTATCACAACCAGCATGCCCTGTATCAGGAAGAGACAAAACAATGCGTCATGCTACAATCATGTACTGTGCAATGAAGAACTAATGCACTGCACCAAGTTATAATCAGGTACTGTGCGATGAAGAAATATTGCAATACGCCACATTACAATCATGTACTCTGCAAGGGAAAAATAACGCAGTGCGTAGGGCACCAAGCATGTAGTTCGTCAGGCAAAATTAGGTCAGACGTCATACGACAGTTCCATGGTTTGGTAGCAGCAATAATGCAAAGTGTAATACGAAAGTTTAGGTGCTCCATTAACAGTGCCCCCAATACGGATCAATGATGACACAAAAGTACTGCTTCTCACTAAGGCCCCAGTACTGCCCCTCATTGGGCCAGCATGGGCTGAGGTCCGAGCCGGAGCAACAGGCTCGCGCAGCTGACAGAAGCGAGAGGCCGAGAGAGTGTCCCTCCAGGCCCGCACCCCACCACAGGTGCTGATCCATGTTACCTGGGAGGCCCAAACCCACTATCCTCTCCTCCGTCAGTGACTTGGGCCATGATCCAGAACTCCGTCAATAGGTACAGCGAGCTCGGGCCGGTGGCTCAACTCCTCTGGGGCTGCCAGTCCAGGCTGCTGCTGTTTCACTCCAAGGGCCAGATGACCTGTCCCTCCTTCCGGCGGTGTCAGTGAACACTAAGACCTGCCTTCTGTACTGTGGAGACTTACTTCGAATTTGGTGCACACACTACCCAGGCACTCCTCACCAGTGCCTCAGGTTGCACCTCGACATGCACTCTGCGCGTCCGAGACTCTCCTCTTCTCTGGTGCTCATGATGACCCGGCGCTCTTCATCAATGCCCTGGCTGCACCACGACACGCACTCTGCACGTCCCAGGCTCACTTCTTCACTCAGGGCACACCACAACCAGGCGATCTTCACCAATGCCTTGGCTGAACCACGACACGCACTCTGAGTGTCCGAGTCTTACTTTTTCATTCTGTGCACAAGATGACCAAGCACTCCTCACCAACGCCTTGGCTGCACCAAAACAGGCACTCTGCGCGTCCGAGACTTACTTCTTCTTTCGGTGCACAACGACCAGGTGCTCCTCACCAACACGCTGGCCTGCATCATGACATGCACCCCGTGCTTCCGAGTCTCACCTCATCTCCCCATGCACACAACGACCAGGCACTCCTCACCAACACCTTGGCCTACACCACGATACGCACACTGCGCCTCCGAGACTCAGCTTACTCATGCGTGCCCGTGATCACAAGGCACAACTTCTGAGGGTCTCCAGCTGAAAAAGTACGTGCACACCGCGTTGCTTGGGACTTCTCCGGAAACTTTTATGCTCCTGAGTTTCCAAACAGGGAGCCAGCTCAACTCAGGCCCTTGGGGTAACAACTACTATCAAGAAAGAGCTGGCTCTAATCAGTAAGGCTGAGCACTTATACCAATATAACAAGAAGAAATGCCTAAACTGATATAATTGTTCAAACAATAATTTGGCTCAAACGGAAGAACAACTTATTTCCACCGGAGATTTGCTATTTAATAGCTGTTTAATCATTTTAAATAGAAAAAAGCACTACATGAATTCTTGGCAAATTACATACATTAAATCAAAATGAATTGAACACAACACATTAGGAGATAATACATACACATTTATACTAATCAGACACATTACAGTCATTCAAATCACATGCATACATTCATACAAGGCCTGACACACCCTAGATTCACGGATGTGCCAGTGTGAGAAAGTGAAACAAAAATAGGAGTGCTCTGTAAATCAAACGAAATGTTATAAACAGATATTTTTCAAGGAAAAAGTACACTCAGAAAAATTAAGTACCAATAATAATTTTCAACACAAATTTCATCAGCAATGTGTACAATAAAACTCGAGTGAGGTGTCACTCAACACTTAGGTTTATATTAGAGCAACTCCTTAGACAGAGGCCTACGCGTTTCGAATCCCAGCAGATCACAAATGGGATTCTCCTCAGGGCCAGTGAGTTTCTGAAAAACAGAAAATAAATTCTGCATGTCAGCTTATTCCGAGTGTTTAAGAAAACACATGAGTGGAGACCACCACTATTCCACACAGCTTACCCTTCTGGTATGTAAGGCGAATTGAAGGTGTTGCGTGACAGAATTCTGTAAAGATAAAAAAAGGATGGAAAAAGAAGATTTAGACTTGCTCTAAAACGAGGGGGAAAGTACACTAGATGAAGGGGGGGTTTCAATTTACCTATCAGTGAAAACAGAGGGTCCACGGCGCAATCGTCTATTTTTTGTAAGAGGCGGGGGACCGAAGACTATCTTTTAATGGCAACGGTGGATAAAAACGGAGCGGCGAGTAGCTTGTTTTCTTGCTAGAGGCAAAAAACAATTGTTCAATGTAATGCAGTGAAAAAAAGGAACTGAGGCAGTTTAGCAATGTACCTAGTTAGCGTGGTCAGAAGCGCTTACTCAGTTGACATGCGCAGAAGCGAGGATATTTGAAACTGACAGCTCACAGGCTACGTGATGAACTGGGTGTCTAAAACAAAACGAAATTACATTGAACAATATGGCTAAGTATAGGCATTTCTTCTTGGGGTAACAAGACACTGCACAAAGCACAGTCTTCTTCAAGCAGGGGGACCCAGCGCCTCCAAGCACAGTCCCAACAGCCTCTCTCTTGGTTAGAACAGCAAACTGCAGACCAGCCCCAGATCACGAAGCAAGGATTGGTCTTTCCACCGTAGTCTCTACAGTTACTCCTTCTTTAGCAGAGGTTCCTCTTGACCACAGAATGGGTCCAAGCATTTTCAGTCACAACCCATTTCTGTTTCATTCCCCCGTTCAGGAGTTTCAGCTCTCATAGTTATACCCCTTAATGTCTTTGAAGTTCTTGGGTGCTCAGGGGTCCCTGACCCCTCCCTAAATCAGTTCTGGGTGTATCCCTCCCAGTGTCACCTCTCTTCCTTTGATACTGGGGGTCTGTATCCCTAATCACTCAGCAGGAGATGGGTCAATTGGTTTATAGCACCAGCCCAGGCCTTTTCACCACCCAGGATTCTTCTCCCCTACTCTCCGGATGCAGGGCAGTCTGGTGCCATCTCCACTCTCTCTGGGTCAAGACCTTTCCCAGCTCCTCTCACCTTACAGATGCAGACAGACAATCCACATTTCAGCAGAGACACACAGAAATGTTTAAAGCACAAAACTCAGCCACTTTCTAAAAGAGTGGTTTCTGAAAACTCAGTGACAAAACCACCTTCACAGAAATATGTGTTATGACACTGTGAGTTCATACATACTAAACTTCACCTCTCCATTATAAACTTACAGAAAGCTAGGATAACAAACACAACACCTATCCTCCCCCATTCTGTCCTATGGGCAGGATGGCCTTTCAGCAGTGAAAAATGAAATTGAGTGTTTTTTCACTGTCAGGACATAATACACACCTTAATATAAGTCCTGCCTTTTACCTACACTGCACCCTGCCCAGGGATTACACTGGACCTACCACAGGGGGGGGGTTGGGGGGAGGGCAATGTGTATGCAAAAGGGAAAGTCAGGCCTGATAAGTAGCTGCACTTATCAGGACAACATGCTAACTTAGCGAACTGCACATAGGCCCTGCACTGCAGGCCTGAGTTCCTTTCTCCGCGCGCCCTTGCATTACTAGCCCTGGCACACACAGTTCACATCACTAGGGACTTTACTAGTAAGGCAAACATACCAACAATGGTCAACCAATTACCATTACACTTTACATAGGGAACACTTGGACTTTGACATGGATCAGCAGTGGCAAAGTACCCAAAGCATCTAAATTGGCAACTTTATGTCAGGAAAACGGTCTGGGAGGAAAGCAAAAAGTTTAGGGAACTTTAACCAAAAAGGCCAAGTCCTACAGGTGCATTCTGTGTGTCTCTCTCTCTTGTGCTCCTTTTCTTTTCTTTGCCCGGTCTCTACGAATTAATATTTATGTTGGGTCCTACCAGTGGACGTGATGAAACATCAGACCACTATGGCTGCAAACAGTATTGGCATGTATGTATTTGGGACTCCTCCCTTTTTTTCTCTTTTTTTCTTCTTTTTTTCCCTTTGTTGTGCTTATTTATTCTCTCTCCCATTTGTAACCCTGGGATTGTATGTTTGCTGCAGCATTGTGTTTTGACAATGTATACTATCTGTTATTGGCATATCAAAAACAAAAAAACAAATAATTTTTTAAAAAACAGATCCCAATGTTGGCACATAACTTTCCCTTGTTATTACTCTTTATGCACAGGCTATCGTCAGCCAACATAAAATGAGAATTCTTGCTGACATCTATGCCAGAATATATTGAGCCAAGTCCAAAAAATGTTGTTTTAATCTCCAGTGCATGCATATATGTTTACGATGAACAAAGCAGAACTAAGGCGAATTTGAAGTTTTAAAACATATTTTCTCTCCATCTGACAAGTAGATTACCAAAAAAGTTGGCAAACCAATAAAGCTTGGTCTGGACTGCCTGCCTTTTGGTTTCACCAATGCTTGCTTTGTTTTTGAAAAATGTTATTGTTGGAGAGCTGCCAGGCCCTCACCAGTGTTTAAGAAATCATTGGCTAAAAGCAAAACAATTTTTGGTCTCAATAAGCAAATTTTGCTGCAGTATTGCTTGGCCCAGAGTGGAACAACTTTGTATGCGGATGTACTCCTTGTGAAAAGCAGAATTCTACCACTCACAGTTAAAGTAGTCAATGGCTGAAGTCCGCTGACCAATTTCCTGACTTTGGTGTGTGGAAAAAAGCATTTGAATGACAACAACAGACAAATAAATAAAGAGGGCCAATTGAAAGTCTTCTAAAAAATAAGTGCTTTATATATGTTTACTACAATTAAGAAGTATCCACTAACGCGGCCCTAAAAATAGTTGTCAATCCACATTTTCTGAATCTATTTTGACTGGGAAGTGCTTTTAGAAGTTCATCTCACTGAGAATTGGCATCATCTGGATTGTCCATTAACGGACAACTTTTTCCCCTTCCCTAGATTGTATTCTATTGTAATTGCATTTATATGGTGCTTACTACCCATGACTAGGCATTGAAGCACTACTTCGGAACCCATAAAGGATTGGTGGTGGATTAATATAGTGAAAATATAAAAGTAATTTGAGTTATGGATATGTTAGCTAGTTATTTGGATTGCAAAGGATAGTGGACGGACAGAGAAGGGAAAAAGGTTTGCATTTATATAGTGCTCGCTACCTTTGATGGGGTGTTGAAGTGCTTTTTCAGCGAGTACCACGCTACTTCAAAACCCATACAGTGTTAGTGGTGAATTCGTATAGTGAAATATGAAAGTAATTTGAGTGGTGGATATGTTAGTTATTTGGATTGATAAGGAAAGCGAATGGGTAGAAGAGGTAAAAAGGTTTGCATTTATATAGTGCTTGCTTCACCTGATGAGGTGTTGAAGTGCTTTTTCAGTGAGTAGCACACTACTCCGGAACTCAGACCGGATTACTGGTGAATTAGTATTTTGAAATATGAAATTAATTTGAGTGGTGGATATGGTAGTCTGTTATTTTGGATTGAAAATGATAGTGGAGGGATAGAAGGGAAGGATTTAGAATTTCTGTTTCTTTTGATTGTTTGTTTGTTTGTTTTGTAGCTCATAGTGGTAGGAGGAGGCTTGGGATGGGTAAAAAGGAAGCGAGTGATGAGTAAAGAGAGGTGGAAGGGGGAAAGTCAAGGTGAGGGTTTAGAAAGGATTGTTTTTGGGGGTCGGAATATTAAAAAGGGGTATGAGATAATGTAAGGAGGGAAGGGTTATTTTGTGGATCATAGTAGTGGTATGGGGTTTGGGATGAATGAGAGAGTGGAGGTAATGGATATTTTGAAAGAGGTATAGGGTGAGGCATAAGGTAGTGCATTGGAAAGATTAGTAGAAAGAGGTTGGAGATGAGTCAGAGAGTTGAGGTAGATGATATGTTGAAAGCGGTATAGGATGGAAAATAGGATAGTGCGTTGAATATGCTAAATCTGAGGAAAAGTAATAAAGAAGTAAAAGTAATAAAAACATAGATCCAAAAGTAATAAATATACAGATCCATAAGTACATGGAAGGTATAAAGATGCATAAAGGACATAAAGGACTGTAGTAAAGGTAGATTAAAGATGCAATAAATAAACTCCGGCTTTCAAGTGTACTTTAAATTTGTTTTATTTATTTATATATATTGTGTGGATCAATACAAAGCAACTGTAGATAAATATTTATGATAAAAAGGTTTACTTATTTATGCAGTCACATATACATGTTAAAAACATAGAATAATGTAAGTATCAGTAATATGTACATTTGTTATGAAGAACTAATGACTATCTATATATAATTTTTTTAAACATAATTAATCTACACGTTTATACAAAGCAATACACATATATAGGTACATATCTATAGTACAAATAAATGCTTATATACAGGAAGGTATGCTGTATATTTCTATCTGTTTGCGCATGATGGTTATGTAGGAAAGAGAGAATTCTTGAGTAGTTTTTGGAAGATAAGGTGGTTATCCATGGATTTTATGTTGGGGGGTAAATAATTCCATAGTTTGGCTGCTTACAACAGAGAATGATGTGCCACCCACAGTGAAACAAGACATTGTGGAGGCATAGCAGGCGTTGGGTCAAAGGGGGCAGTTAAGTGCTGTGATAAATGGTAGCCTGTACATGTTAAATAGATGATACAAAGTTCCAGCAGCAAGGGTGAGAGTTAATGGTCACACTTCAGACTCTTTTAGAATTTACAGGGGTACTAGGCAGTTTTGCCCGCTGTCTCCATTATTATTTACACTCGCAATGGAGCCGCTGGCTTGCAAAATAAGGCAGAAACACGTAGCAGTGGCGCTAAACATTCAATTGCGCCCATTGATCATATCACTATATGCAGACGATATGATGCTATATCTCAGAGACCCAGAGAGGCATTTAGGACCTATAATTAGCGCAAAGAGGGAATATTCGGTGCCTCTTTCTGGACGGAATCCCTTTTGAAAGTCTGAAAGTATGGTTTTCTCTTCAATGAATTGTGACACAAGGCGAAAGCTGCTCTTTCTATCAGTTTCGCCAGGAAAGGTCTATTTGAAACTGGTCTGTAGCTGTCAGGGTTCCGCGGGTCCAAGTTTGTTTTCTTTAGTAATGGGCGAATGTATGACTTTTTGAGTTCTTCTGGGAATATTCCGGTTGTTAAGGAGTTATTGATGATTCTCTTTACTGGAGTGGCAGCAGTGGTTGTTAGAAGAATTGTCTTGAAGTTTTGTGGTGGAAGTGGGTCTTCAAACTGCTTGAACAAGCATTGCCAAAGCCAATAGATCGGCCTGTCTTGAGTATGCGATGTTTGCTATAAGCACTGCAATTACTGCATCTATCCAACTTACTGCAAGAATGCATATATCGATGAGCCTAATAAAGAGAACTGTGGGCTAGCACAGTGAATGCACCAATGAGCCCTGTACCAGCTACCACACACACAGAAAAAGCCTGAATGGACCAAGTTAGAGTGTCCTTGGCCCTCTCTTTAAAGAAAATGACTGGGTGAGCTGAGACATATGTGCATGCATCACGTTCTTTTTTTTAATTTAGTCTCTTAATAACATATTTGTTCAAGAATGGGAACTTGATGAAACAGCCTTGATTTGGATTACAAAGCAAAATCCTACCTGTGTTACTGCACCATAGCAGAGCCGCAGGTTTAAAGGATGGAATGGGATACCTGGATGTTTTTCATGTTCTCCGGTCTATGATGTCATTTATAGATGCAGTGTGCACTGAGAAGCAGAGAGAGTGGATTGTTTGAAATTTGTGGACTATGGAATCATTAGCACAGAGTTAAAAATCCTGCTTTGTGCAATGCTGCCAGTGATGCTAACTCATGCATGACACCTTCAGCTAGTAATGCCTTTTAGTCAACTGAACATTGCATTCAGAGTCTTGTAGTTTCACTTTCAATATTGTAAGGCTAGGAAATAACAGAACTTTCTAATGGGCCAGGGGCATGCAGAGTTTATTCAATTAAAGGAGGGGGCGCACATGGTCATTTTTATGCCCTGGGAGCACCACCTCCCCGGGGCTTATATTTTGATTAAAGGCAGGGGCTCTCGAAACCCCCGAAGGACCACCGCCTTCCTGGGGCATGAAAGAAAATTAATAGGGTGCTGCATGGTCCCCCCGAGTACAAGGGACCACCACCGCCCTGTTTTTTTTTTTAAATTAAACGTGGAGGCACGCACACCCCCAGCCACGTGGCCAAATACAAGAAAGGAGGGGCCCACACTGGCCCCCTCCTGGAGCCAATAATGGCCCTGGGGACCACCACCCCCTAGGACCAGCTCCTGCTATGTCCCAGGGTGCCAACACCCGGGACACAGCTGTTTGATTTTTCTTGGCTGAAGCTGAGCGCTCCTACAAAGCAAAAGAAAAAACTCTGGTTCCAGCAGACGGTAGCAGTAAAAGTGCTCCCACCCACTGCATGAGGAAGTTTCAACTCTTTCCCTGTCCATCTTCCGAGGCCAGCCACATTTATTTAGGGAATGGGTACATGGCACCCTCCCTGAGCCATACTCCTGCCAAAGGGACCCCATCTACTGGGGCCCAATCTTAATGTAAATGGGGAGGGGGCACACAGCCCTCTTCCTTGGGCCAATTTCTAGCCAAGGGGACCACATCTTCCAAGGAGGCCTGGCCATATTTACAAGGGGGTACATAGACCACCTTCCTCAGGCAAATCGTGGCCAGAGGGTCTCATCTCCAGGGCCCAGCCATTGTTTGAAAGGGGAGGGGGCATGCCGGCCCTCTCCCCTGGCCAATATTGGCCCCAGAGACCCCATCCCCAGGGGCCCCGTCATTAAATGGTGGGTGGCCTGGAGCCCGCACATGGGGGCCTATTAGGTTGACGGGCGGACAAAGTCCGCCCGTCATCCTACCGGGGATTGGGACCGCCCACCATAAGGGCAGGGGTCCGGGGGGGATTAGGATGTGCCCGCCACAGTGGTGGGCGCATCCTGCATTTATAGCATTGTGGCGGGCGGTACTCTCAGCCCCGCCGCCACAATGCTAAAAATGCATTAATGCATTTGCATAAACAAGGCGGCAGGCAGTGCGCGGTGCCTGCCGCTTTGTTTATGCAAATGCAGGGGAGTACCACAGGTACCCCCCCGTGTGCACCCCCCACCCCTCCTTCACTCTGGGGGCCCGCTGGGGGCCCCCAGAGTTAAGACTGCATGCCTTTACATGGCGGCATGGCCGCCATGGAAAGGCATCTGTTTTTGCACATACTCATTTGGCTGGCGGTGTGTCTAATAGACACCGCCACCATATTAAACCTTTTCCGCCCCGGCCGCAAGGCAACCGGGGCAGAAAAGCGGTGAACGGTCTTTACGTCCGCCACGGTGCCCCGCCATTCTAATATGGCGGTGGTCATTTAGGAGAGGATGGCGGGTGGATTGTTCCCGCCAGGCCGGCGTTGGCTACCGCCAGCCTGGCGGGGGCAATCCGCCCGCCATCCTAATGGGCCCCTTGGCACCCACCCTTGTTTATGTGTAGGGCTGCAGTGAGAACCCTAATGCCCTGCGGACCCAAACGGCTCCACGCCTCCAGCAAAAGCTGGCACAGCTGCTGCATGCAGGCAGCAGTACAAAATACTGCTCCCAGCAGTCAGGAGCAATTTTTTCATCTGTTTACCTGCCCACTTCAGTGCATGAAGGGAAACAGATGAAAAGTCCTCTCCCAGCAGGCGGAAGCATTTTTCATGCACCCGTCTGCTGGGAGCGGACTTAGTGTTTGCTCTGGCTTGGTGGTAGGTTTTAAATTGCTCCCGCCTTGCAAGAGCAAACACTGGTTTCCCTGCCCGCACCATTGCAGGCAGAGTAACAGCTATGTACCCGGGGTAGGCACGCCAGGTAATAGCTGAACTGATCCTTGGAGACGAGGTCCCCAGGGCCCTTAATGGATCTAGGAGGGGGTAACGAGGTCCCCTCCCATTTTGCACAATGTTAGGGCTCAGGGGTTTGGGTCCCCACGGCCAAAAATGTCCCAGGGAGGGGACACCCCGACCCTTTTATTGATACAGCGGGGCTGAAATCGGCCCCCTTAATTATAACATCAATGCACCAGTGGTAGTGATCCCCAGGACTGAAAGCGGTCTGGGTAGGGAGGGCTGCAGCAAACCCCCAATATCTTACTATTTCCCCTCCCGGGGAGCCTCTAGGAAAAAAACAAACGCCGGAGTCTGCGCTTTTTTAAACATATTTCTGTTTGGCAATTGCTTGGGGGTAACGCTTTTTGTGACCCTTTTTCCTGCTTGAGGAATCACTCAGAAACCTTCCAGGCAGCAGCTGAAGTGACTTCGTACTAGTTTTGAAAATGTTATGAAGATTTGTCAAATGGAACCAAAGTTATTAGCAAAACAAACAATTCTTTGTCTGTGGAAAACTAGGTCCAAACTGTAACTACCTAGTAGAGAATAATATATTTATATAGGGTAATCACTTGCAACCCCAACATTTAGATGCAGGAAAGGTTCTATCAATCCGCCATAGCATGCTGCCAAACACCTGATATCAGCTGTGATTTTTCCCAGGTGAAACTACACATGTACATGAGCTAAATTAATTTTAAAATTCAGCAAAATACTTAGTATTGCACACAGAGCGTTACCACATAGGATACTGTATGTTTCACAGCGTTTCTTAGCACCGACAGGATGGAAACTTTAAATTATGCATAGTTACAGCATGTGTGAAGTGTGTGACGCGATTACTGTTTTGCATTAATACTGTGAAATGCTTACTGATCTTTTAATGAGGGTTTCGGTCCGCATAATTCCACGGTTATGCGCACCCGTACACATTTACTCAATTTCAATGGCCCTGCAGCTGTGCCCATTGTTGCCTCTTTTGCACAGCGCTGCAGTAAAGCACACATTTGCCAGGCTTTAACAAGGCTACAGTTATGCAAATATTTGTCCAATTTCCCAAATGCAAAACACATTCACGTTTTTGTGTTTTTTTTACAATAGTGCAATAGTACACTTACTGCTCAATTTACAACATTGTGTGCATCCCTATAGGAGGATTTTAAAAATACTTAAACTTTGTGAAGGTTACCAAGTTTTGAAAAAAACTTCATATATTGAGGAGTGAAGTCTTCCCAACTTTACCCCCTCTGGCTACAGTCCCTGTATAGATGCATCCAATTGAACTATCCTGAGTCGGCGATAACTACAAAAAGTGCATTTTACAGTTTAAATGCAACAAATACAGTCCTTCCAAACGAGACCATTGTTCTCTGCACAAGGGAAAATCAGGAATGTGAAATCCAATAGGAATCGTTCATGAATATGGACCAGCTTCGCAGAAGGGTGGTTTTACTAGGTTAGGTATGCCTACCTAATTTTAGGGGTGGGCGTAACTTGCCTAATCACGCTACGCAAAGCTCCGCGAAATGGTAAAAAATCTCTGCGAGCACGCAGAGTTCTGAGAACACACAGAATTGCTTGTTCTGCCCATTCCCTATGCTTTTTTTCCTGTTCACGAACGCTGTTTGCTTGCATGGGGGGAAATATCTCATGAACACACATTTTGAAAGCGTGAACAAGCAACAAATTCTGCAAAACTGTGGATCACGGAATTTTGGGCAATTCCGCGTTCTCCGCAGAACACAAAGTTACCCAAATTCCACAAATTCCGAGAGCAGAACGGAATTTACCGCACAGGCCTACTTATCTCATTCTCCCGGTGTCTGTTACAGACGTCATCCCCAAGGATCCTTCCCAGGTCTTCTATTAATCTTTCCACACTCTACCTCTTTTGGAGAGATCATCTCCTATTGTGGGTTCTACTACCATCTTCATGCTGACACTTCTCTTTTCCAAGCTCTTACTCCCTACTCCAATAGAGAACTTCTGTCTCAAGGCAATCAGACTTTGGATAGCGCTCCACTTTGAATCATTCAATTAATCAATTTTTGTATTGCCCTACTAATCACCTGTGAGTGTATCAAGGAGATAGATTTCAGGGCTCAGTCAAACAGCCAGAATATCTTCCTGAAATTCACCAGCAATGGTGATGTCTGGAGGTGGAGAGGAAGGAAGTTTCAGGACTTGGCGGTGAGGTAGAAGAAGGAATGGCCTCCGCTGCGGCTTTGGCAGATGTGCGAGGCCTGCAGAGCAGAGGTCTCTGGATGATTGACAGCAGTTCCAGCAGTGGTTGATGTATGCTGGTCCTATGTCGTGGAGGGCTTTAAAGAAGTGTGTCAATATCTTGAAATGGCCTCTTTTCTGGATGGAGAGCCAGTGGAGGTTCCTAAGGTGTTGGGGTGATGTAGGTTCATTTGGACAGGGTGAGGGAGAGTCTGGCTGCTAAGTTTTGTATCATCTGTAGTCTCTTTATGAGTATAGCGGCAGTTCCTGCGTACAGCACATTGCTGTAGTCATGCTGGCTGTTTACTAGAGCTTGAATTACAGTTTTCCTCATGCTTATGGGGAGCCATTTAAAGATTCTTATGGAGCATGTGGACTGAGTGGGCGCAGACAGAGGAGGATGCGTTGATCAGATGCTTCATGTTGAGCTTGCTGTACAGGATGATACCAAGGTTGCTGGCGTGGTCTGTCGGCGTGGGAATGAGTCTGAGTTAGGGGGCCACTAGGTATCATTCCAAGGAGAGGTGTTGTTGACTAAGATCAGCACTTCAGTCTTGTCAGTATTGAGCTTCAGACAGATGGTCTTCATCCAGTCGCCGATGTTCTTCATACAGTTGGGAAGCTGGTCTTCGTTGTGGTGGGGTCTGCTGAGAGTGAGAGGATGAGCTGGGTGTCATTGGTGTGGGAAATGAGATTCTGGGTTCTGGAGATGTTGGCTCGAGGTGTTATGTAGGTGTTGAAGAGGATGGGGCTAAGGGATGACAGTTGAGGGACACCACAGTTGAGGCTCTTGGGTTCCGAGGGAGAAGGGAGACGAGTGGACTCTCTGCCTTCGTCCCATGAAGGAAGAACCAATCCATCTGAAGGCACCTCCCTGGATCCAGATGCAGTGAAGCCTCTTGATAAGTGTATGGTGGGATACGGTGTTGAATGCTGCGGAGAGATCGAGGAAGGTCAGAGATGCCGATTCTCCTCTGTAACGGAGGGTGTGCGTGTCATCAGTGGTGGCAGTCAGGTCGGCGTCGGTGCAGAAACCAGATTGAGAGGCACCGAGCAGGATTTTTCTTTACAAGTGTTCAGCAAGTTGTTGATTGATGGCCTTCTTTAGGACTTTGGTGGGGAAAGGAAGAAGTGAGATGGGGTAGTAATTCTGGAGTTCGCTGAGCTCAGAGGAGGGTTTCTTGAGGAGGTGTCTGACTTCTGCATGTTTCCAATCATCTGTAAATGTGGCTGCGGTTATGGATGCGTTGAGGAAGGTGGTGAGTTGACAGCTGATAGCCTTGCCTCCGAGGTTGAAGAGGTGCTGGGGGCAGGGGTCTGTGGGTGCTCCCGAGTAGATGCAGTTCACGATGGCTGTGGTGTTCTGTGTGGTGAGCTGTTTCCATTCAGTGAGTAGTGGATCGGGGAGGCTTCCATTGAAGCGAGGAGGACCTGGATGTCAGTGGGATGGGGATAAAAATTCTTGTTGATGGTGGATATCTTGCTGTGAAAATGGTCAGCTGGAGCGTTGCAGAGTTCCTTTGAGGGGAGGTATTGTGTTCTCTGTGATCGTAGGGCAGGAGAACTCTCTGAAGAGTTCCCATTGTCCGTTATTGAGAAGTAAATCCAAAAGCCTAGAGCCATATAACACAACGCTACATTTGTAAACAGCGAGAGTAGAACAAAAAACCTTCCATAGTTTATATAAAAGGTATTCTATTATGGGTCCATAGTACACATTGCAGATGGCATTTCCTCTCATATTTGTCAAGGGAAAATTTGGAACAGCAGCCAAGTTTACCTATATCATTCCCAAACACCCAAGAATAGTATTAGCATGGGCTAGATGTATTTCCTCTCATATCTATCAAGGTTGAACCGCAGCCCAAGTTTACTTATATTACTCCTTAAGAACGCCAAAAATAGGATTAGCACGGGCTAGTATACCTAAACTTGTCCGTTTTAAGGTTGGCATCTAAATAAACCTCCAGCACATCATTAATGGGAAGGAGGATTCCTAACCCCCGGTAAAGTAAAAGAGCATTACCCAAAAGATGTGAGATAACAACACCGCTAATGGTAAATTAAAGCCCTTCCCTAGTCCTTACTTACTTGGATCCGCACGACGTGTTCATTCTCCCTCAGTCCCGGTCACGAGTTTGTGGTTCGAGATACGACCGGGAGATGCGAGTTTAAATAGCCCGCAAATTTGCATCAGCTGTTCTAGGTTGGTGAGCAAGAGCGCGGCAGAGCATCTGAAAACGGCCGCCATCTTGTAATGGGCTAGCTTCCTAAGCCATCAGCCTACCCAATGCCCACCACACGCATTGATAATTGGAAATATATATATATATATATATATAATATAAAAAATTCTATATAAGTTTGACTGATAAAGTCATATGACACTAGAAGCTCAGGCACCTACTCTAGATCAACCAGATGGATGCTAGACCTGGCAACAAACCGCTCTTCCTGCTGTTCTGTTATGTGTATTTATAAAGTGCATGGTCACTTCTCAAGGGTATCCTGAAAATGAGCAGAGGTAAGTGCTTAGCCATGCCCATGGTAGGTTGGATAATTGAAAAGCCAAGTCTTACTCTTCTTGCAGAATTCAAGGGGAGAGGAGTCCCATTTCAAGAACTCCCTGTTGGTCTTATGCCTGCCATGCCTGATGCTCAGTGCCATAGTACCTACCAAGCACAGGCCACATTGGGAAGGTTAAAGCGAGAGGTCTTGTAGACTCTGATGGACCCAAAATTCATCCCAAAGTCTGCCAGGGTAGACCCCTGGGGTAGCTCCTAGAGTAATGTACTGGCTCAAGGCAAAGATCAGCTTAGTTTGCTCCTCAGGTTTGCCTTCTTGCCTAAGAGTATTACTGCTCTGGTTCTAGAGAGAGCTAGTGGAGTTAGATAAACAGCTGGTGATAAGGTTGCGTGATGCAAATGATGGCACAGTAACAGACTGGGGAAATAATCTGCACTGTCGGGGATAACCACAGTGACTCCCCCTTCCCCACCCAAGTCATTCTGGGTAGGTAGCCTTATACCAGACTTCACACAAGGCTCTGGGACTAATGAGTGAAGATTCGGAGAAAAAGGACATGCTGTGAGGTTTTTCTCTTCAGACCCAGATTCCTCTCACAGTGAAGCTAAACTGAGGGAGAGTGTCTATAAATGGACAGGGGGTTCTCAGTTTAGATTACAGCACCTCCCAATGCTCCGCCTAGGAGGCCACAGGACAGCGTGTATTCATTCAGCATGTTCAGTGCCTTCTGACCCAGGGATCATCCTGCTGGCTTATGGTGCTACCCAGGTAAATCCTTTGTAACCCTTTTTCCCATCCTAAACTGAGAAATCCCTTGAGAGCCATATGGTTTTCAGATGGATTGAGCATCTAGTCTGTCTCTGGTATTCAGATAAATCTTCTGGCTCAACTGGATCTGTTCAGATATCAACAAACCGGCAAAGAGGGGTCTCCTTAACTGATAAATACCATAGTGGTTTTTTGATTATAAAGACCTTCCAACTGCGTTCTGCTAAGGGTACTGAGGGACTGCCAAGGTGCTGGGGCAAGTTTATGATTTTAAGCTAACCTCTGTCTCATCTTATTTTTAAATCTTGTAACAAACCTATCCTGCTGATGAGGTCCAAAAGGTCAAAGCCAGTCACGCTTGCTTGCATTCAAATCTTGAGAGGACCTGGCCTGGCGGTTCCAACTGAACTACACCTGTAGAAGCACAAACAAGACGGATTTGCAGACGTCTTGTCCCTGTCTGGAGTGGCACAGTGGGCAAAAGATCAATGAATTGGAATACAGTCGCTAGTAGTTATCAGAGGTTGAGATATATTATAGCATTTGATACATCGCTGTTTTGGATTTTCTGAGGGAGCTCCATACTACTTGTTGCTTACTTCTGTGGCTATACACCATTCTGCCAGGACAGCATGATTCCTGAACTATGTTTTGACAACCTATGGTGAGGTAGGGGCCGGGCTCGAGTCGCGGTACCATGCGGGTGGACGGTGTCCCTCCACTTTTTTTACCAGGGTGACTCCATCCCCCTGCCAAACAGCCGGACTTCACTCTTTGGCCTCTCTGGGACAAGGAGCTCGGCACCTTTCGTGACGTCCCTTTCTGTTGTGACGTCACTTCCGGTGACAGCATCCCCCCACTTCTTTTTGAGGACTTGTGCCCTGTGTAGGGGGTTGTAGTTTTTAGTTGATTTGAACAGACAACAATTGAGTCTGATAAACCAGGAAACAATCATTTGTCAACAGAACAACAAGTTATGAAGAAATGGAGCACGGTCAACCAATGCTGGAAAGTAGGGGGAATCTCGCATTATTTCAGCCCCGGCTGCTATTTCTGGATGGATCTTGGATACGGCCAACCCAGGGAAACAAGCAGAATTTGTCCAGGTGTAATATTATGATACCAGGACACAATCCAGCCGCACCCGTGCTTTGTCTACATTACATTTATAACAGCAACGTGCAGGCGGCAAGAGGGATTTCTTATTTACAGTTCCAGCTGACCCCAATACAAAGACCTGATTTAAAGGGCTTTCAGCCCTCCTTTTGTCCACGTATAATACTGGATGGGAGCAATCTGGAGCTTAACTCCTAGACTCCAAAGCAATTGAAGAAAACAAAGTTGTACAACATGTTATCACTTCACGAGTACTGAAGAGAAACTATGATTTGGTTCAGCTCCTTGTGTAAGAGATGTACTTGCACTGTACAGTTGAAATATTTATATGTCTTTGCGAGTCAATACACATATCTTGATGGAAATGTCACATTTTTAGGTTTCGCTGGGGAACGGAGCTGTAAGCTCCCCCTCCAGAGAAATCTGTAGTTTCTAGTATGGGTGCCTTGAATCTCGCCCTCTGTTTCATTGGCATGCTCCATAAATGGAGGCTAGCCATTGGAACAGAGAGGCGTCCGTCATGGCCGGACCAGATTCGGGGGCGTTCCCGAGAATTTTTGGCTTTTGGCTACGTCACGCGACGTCAGCCAAAAGCCGGGAACGCCCCCGAATCTGTTCCGGCATTGCCGGCACCCACCTTCCTGCTCCGGCCGTCTTCTGCGTCTCTCCTCCCCCTTTCCCGCCCCCTCCCGCTTGTTTCCTGATGCTGGTCCTCGCGTGTGTGTCCGTGTGAAAGAAAGTACTACGAGTCGAAGCATTCTGCTGCCTTATAACACTGCAGGGATATGTTTACAAAAGGACACGTTCAAGATGACGCACATCTGCCAGCCGATAAGAACTCTCCAGAGATGGAAATGGTGGAACGTCACACGCAATGTTCCCCCCCCCCCCTTCCCAGCTGTCCTGTGCCCGTTCCCGCCCCCCCCCTCCCGGCTGTCCTGTGCCCGTTCCCGCCCCCCCCCTCACGGCTGTCCTGTGCCCGTTCCCGCCCCCCTCCCCGTGTGTCCGTTCCACCCCCCTCCCCGTGTGCCCGTTCCCGCCCCCCCTCCCCTTTCACTCTCCGTTGCTTGACACCAGAATGCAACACATTTTGTTACAGTTACACCACACATTACATATGGGTAGCACGCTAAAACGTTGTACGTTTGTGAGACCATGACCCATCTTCGGTAACACCCCACCGTGCTGACTATATCAGTTTGTCTCTTTAAGGGACTTCAGAGCCGGATGCGTTTTGTTGTCTTTGTACTCTGTAGCCCTGCCTACATGTGCGTTACGTTGTATTATGCTGTATGGCACTAGATATATGCGGTACATTAAACTTTACTACAGGAAGTGTGCAATTCTAGTTTGAACCTGCATTTGCTACTCTGCAATACGTTGTGCTCTGCATTACTCCATTCGACGCTGAATAGATTGCTTGTAAACTGAATAGTGCTGAATATGTAATTCTCTCGGCGAAGAGTATAATGTTGGGTACATGGGGTTCCTGAGATTCTTATTACACAGTGCAGTGCTACCAGTAGTATCTTGAACATGATGAATTATATAAAGTTTAATCTAAAATTAACTTTACTGCGCTGAATAAACGGCTCCCTTTGCAGTGCGCAGTACAGCACCGTGTACCTGTGTGTTGCAAACACTAAGGAACTAGAGGTGGTTTATCTTCTGGGTGTCAGACCTCATACTTGAGCTACTACAGCGTGTTCGAATCCAACTTTCACGAGATAGGCGCATGTGAGTCGTAACATTTCAAGATCGGCACGTGCTGTCACACAACTTATGATACATTGTGTTTTTAATATCTTCTTTATGACTCTCAGTGCGTCGTGTATCCAGGAATGCCTTAAGCCGTGGCTCTCCATAATTATATGTGGTAGTATCTTGGTTCTAGGGTGACAGACTGTTTTGTCATCATCTCCAAGTTGCCGTGACTCTATTGAAATGTGTGTGTTCTCTTTTTTTTTTCCTTTTGTTTTTTTCTTGTTTCTTTCTCTGGTATTGAATGTCGAAACCATGGAAGTTGTAAATACGGTTGAGATTAACCTTCAGGGGAATTCCATACAGCCATTAGAGGGGTAATTAAAGTAGTTGGAGTGTGAATATAATTTTATGGCAACCGTTGCTTCGGAAATACGAAGGGAGTTCTTGGTAGCAGCTTTTAATAACCAGACTTTTTCATGCTGTAAGCAGGAGCTAACAAGTATTTACAATGCAATAGGTCTCCGTTCCGCCCCACTCCCCGTGTGCCCGTTCCCGCCCCCCCCCCTCCCCTTTCACTCTCTGTTGCTTGTTGGTTTATCCACGGAAGAGCCCCACAGGACTGCCCACCATCCAAAATCTATTCTTGACGCCACTTTGTTGAAACCTTTAACGCTCACATTTATCAAGTGGGTTTATTTTCCATAGACAGAAAACGGGAAACAGCCCTGGACGAAAGCTATTCATTCTCATCATCTCACACCACACACGTTATCCTGATTTGAAACCTTTGTACATTTTTAGATTTGTTAATGTTGTAAATGTGGCTCTGTAGTTTCTGAATCTTATTCACAGCGGGACGATAGTGCCAAGTGATTCCAGTAATAACAGTTTGGCATGACACCAGAATGCAACACATTTTGTTTTACAGTTTTTGTACTTTTTATAAACTCTGTAGAGTCGGATAGTGAAGACGGCTATCTATTAAACAGCCCTCAGCTTCATTATGCACTTTTCTCTTTCTTTTTTCTCATTCTCAAGTTGTGGGTATCCATCATCCATGAAGTAATACATCATACGATACGCTGTCAAATGGTGTTGATTGATACCTTATTCTGTCGTCCTCTTCTTATGTGGGTGGGGCAGAGGCCATCCGTAAAATTTTCAATATTGGATTTGTTTTTCGTTTTTTCTCCGTCCATAGTCTTCCTTCAGCTCGAGTAGCTTATGTGACACCAGTCTGTTTTTTTACCCTTGCATATTGTGCCATCAACCATTTGCAGTAGATGACCAACATAAGTGAAGGCTTGCCTGGGGTGACCATTCACATGAGAAGTAGATTCTCATGTGAATGGTCACCCCGGGCAAGCCTTCACTTCAAGTGAAACTTTTAATACCAGGTTCCTCCAGGACGATCTGGTTTGCGTGAAGGATAATGGTGCCCGAATCACCAGGAGACATTGTTTTTCAGCATTAAGAATAATAGGAGATGTTTAGAGGGTCTCGGTCTGTCTGTGGCTCCCGGGATGCTTCTTTGTGGAGGCAACCGTCACCCACCCAATCCAAGCAGGTCAAGTAACCATGGCAAAATGGAAGGGTCACGCAACCCCCTTTCCTCGATGACCTGACACCGAGTTTGAGTCACTCCAGTTAAGGTCAAGAAATTCGAGGTGTGCATCCAGGAAATGAGAGCCTTTTAAGGGCAAAAACGATTTGGCTCTTTAAACTACATGGCACAGTCAGGTTAAGCATCGATGCCCCTCTGGAGTTAAAGTTCCAAGTTGCTCATACAGGCTCTCCTTCTGGCAGTCATGCTGCAGGCCTTTTGCGCCAAGAGGTTGAGAACGTCTGCCTCATTGGACGTGGGCCTGGGGAAGAAGCCTCAGTTTGCTGCAGTGACTCTGGATGCTGGACTTGCACCAAGAGTAAACTTAGTAAGGTCTAACTCCTAACCAATCCCCATCCATGTATTTGAGTGCAGCTCTAGCACTGTGCAGGTGACAGTTGAGACGGAGGTGATGACCCGGTCAGTCAATGCAGACCTTCACCACAAGTAGTAGTGCAGGAAAACAGAGACTTCCAGTGTTTGACCTAATCACTTGTTTTTCCCAGTGGCCCTGTGTATCAGCCATTGCTACACTTTGCATGGCACTGAATATCCATCCATTATCTAAGCACACTCAAACAGGGCCAAGGAGGCGTTGATTGTATTTCCCGGGCGTGTACCTGTAAGAGATGCATGCTGGGTGGCTTTGCAGGTTTTCCTATGTGCATTCTTTTGATACTTGGCTCTGTCCTACTTTCGTTCTTCTGATACTTGGCTCTTAAGACTTGCTCACTGCATCATTCTAAGCTTGGCCCAATTTCGCTAAGTCGTGTACTACCAAATAATTCTAGCTCCTCCTCCCTTTTTCATTCATTCTCAGTTGCTGTGAACTCTACAAATAAAGTCATCAGTTGGAAAGATCCCAGATGTAAGAAGAGTATAAAGTTTTCTTTGGAATAACATCATTACTTTTTGTTCATAAGTTTCTTGTCATAATGAATATTGTCCTGCTGTCACTGAGCCTTCAGCTAAAACTCATGCAAGCTTGCTCCTTCAAGAAGGAAGTTGGCAAAGGCATTCATATGAGCAGGTATGGGGACAGGGTGTGTATGATGCATGTTTGCCATTTTGATACTGGTTGCTAAGTTCTCATGATTTTAAAACTTTTGTAGCTGTTTACAGTCTTGTCCACTGTATAGCACATAGCGGATGATGGGAAAGAGCTTACAGAAAATTGCTGGGAGTTTCCATAAAGTAAACTTTATCTTTTTCAATATTACCACCCCACTCAAATGTGTGGTCAAAGACCTCTTCATATATTAATTACAGATAACCACACAGCTTGTCAGGGGTGGCTGGTTAATTGTGGCATAAACGCTGTATGAAAATTAAAGTTGTTCTGTTCCTGAATGATCTAGAATTTAGAAATATACAAAGGACAATAGGCTATAGAGTCAAAGAGATGGGAATCCATTTCTTTGGAATGTAATGCCCTCACACACCCAGTTGGGTGTCATGCTTCATCATCGAGCTGCTCGTCATCTGGCTGGCGCTGCAATGCCTGACGGCTCCCGATGAGGTGCACTTTGGCGGAGATCTTTTTCCAAATAGCTGTTTGGTGCAGTGGGGGTGAGAGATTTAGTGAGTGTAGATAAATAAGTGGTGTGTGATGTTTATGTGAGTTAAAACAGGGTTGGGAGTACCAGCAAAAATAACTTTAATTGTGGGGTCTCCTACCCTGATTAAAATAAAGAGGAAAGGCGCAATGGTAAGTTAATGCCTTAGGTGTGACCCTCCTCCTTGTGGTTGGTCAACATGTTTCTTTTCAATTTTACAAGTCTAGAGGCCATTCGTCAGGAGCTAAAGTTAAAAAACTATCTACACTAAGGTGGACTAGAGAACTATAATGAATTAATTTTGGGGATTTAAGCCACCATGACTTACTCTATCTGATGGCTGATAGTACTGGTTCTACCCTAATTGGAATATACTACTGCTTCATCAATCCCCGGCCTTGCCACACCATTGTGATCCACCACTCACTTGGGAGGGCTAGGGAGTGCAGAGTGACTAGGGAGTGCTATGGAGTGCTAGTGACTGCAGAGATTAAGCTAATGGCAATGTAAATGACAATGCCATTTATTTATCTGTTTTCAAAACCAACACATTAATACAAATTTTGTCATTTACAATGCCAATAGCTCTAACTTTTCCAAAGGCGAAACCATTGCATTGTAAATGCTTGTTTCTTTTTCTATTGTGCTACTCCTCCCAGGGTGTGATGTCAGAAGCACTTTATGTCACACACAGAGGCACAATAAATCATAAACGTGAAAATCAATGTACAGTAAATGTTACATAAGACAATGAGGGTTATAACTTTAAGATGCACAAACCACTTATCATGCATACTTGTAGAAATTAAATGTTAATAGTGAACGTCCTCACGTAGTGATTGTGGTTGTCTGTACTAATAACACGTTATTACTTCCAAAAGGAATCCTTCTTTGCAATCTTAGAATAACAAGAGATTGATTTTTTAGAAAAAATCTAAACCCATGACTTACAGTTGGATTGCAGCTCATTGATGCTGGTTAATAGAGCACTGCGCTATATTAGAAGGCTTGCCACTTACGAACTGGAAGTTAAAAAAAGTATCCAAGTGTCAAAAGCAGAGTCCATTTACCTATTTAAATAAAAAACAAATCTGTGATGTGCATGTTACACGATGTACTTTGCAGCAGGCACATTAACCCTCTATGCCACATCACGAGTCAAACTAGGACTGAACAAAATACAGACCTCTCCCAGAACTGTGTTAGCCTTAGAGTTATTTTACCACTACTTTAATGCCCTGAACATTGCAGGGTACACAATGACCTTTGAAGCAGATGTCCTAGCCCTATAAGATATTTTAAAATCAGCCTCTTTGTGACCAATTAAGTAATCCAGAACCGATTTACTAACACATATGTCCTTGCTACCAATTTATTTTCGCAAGTGTTTCAAATACAAGTACAAGTTGATTGTCAGACTGTTTTTCAAGCTCTGCCTTTAGTGACTCCACCCCCTTTCCTCTGAGACACCTTGAACCCCAATATATAGGTTCCCGAAGTCTTTTTTTCCAGTTCTAGCACTGACATCAACTCCATCTGACCCCTACCCAAAATCCCTCACAACTTGCCACTCCTCTCATAAAAACAAATTGAAACTGTTTGGCTTCATAGCTGGCAAAGTGTCTGGCGTCATGAGCGATGCCTTCCTACCATCCTGTTCTATAGCACTTTGCATTATGGTACTTGAAGTTTCGCATTCACATTAAAGGTGTGAGCTGAATAGTACAGTACCCAAAACAGTTATGTTAGAGAATCCAACAGTCTCTCACAAGCCATGATTCCGCTTGTCACATATGGAACTGCATATCACGTAGTTCGACTTAGGGGCTGCCGGAAGTGATGTCCGGACGGCGGAGCCAGATGGGGCTTGTTCCCTAACTGCATTTCCTCTGTCCCATCGTCATTGCTGTCAGTACTGCCACAGTATTCCCGGAAAGAATGCGGAGGGAAATCCAAGTTGAAACATGGAAATTTTGAAAAGATGCAAAAAAACACAGACGTACCATGTAACCTTAGTCAGATGAGAAGTGAGACTTGTACTTTTTTTTCTCTTACAGTATTTTGCATGTACTGCAAGTTTAGGAGTAAGTATATACTGCCCTTGTTTTCTAGTCGTAAAGTAAAAGAGACCACATTGTATGCCCGCACAGCCCTTCGAGGCTTCATCACTTGTGCTTTACAAGACACAGATGTGAGCCTCCTCCTAGGCATTCTGAGCTCGTAGTCCGAATTCCGCTGTTCACAACTATTTGAGCATGGAGTGGGGTAGGGCCACACAGTCAACGAGCAGTCCTTTAACTGTGACTGTGCTGTGCTGCTTTCAGTAAATACACACGCACATGTCCACCACTGCCCAATATAGTGACCCCGCCTTTTTTCAAGTGTCCCCTTCTTTGCAATTCACTGGAAACCATTTCTACTGACCCCACGGACTGTAGGGCTGTCTAGGAGTATCTCCTGGGAGGGTGGTGGGCTAGTTTTTGAAAGCACGCGCTTCTTGTGATCCAGCCTTGATATGGCGCCTGTTGAGAGCTCGCTGTCTCCCATCTTGAAACCCAGTCTTCTGCACCATCCAAGCCACCTTCGCGTCTCCATCCCTTCTCAGGGCTTTGATCTCGAGCCAGAGGCGCGCGCTCGAAGCCGGCTCACCATCCGCAGGCCCCGGTGGCCACGCGGTGACAGTGGTTGGGCGGACGGCTTTGGAACGCTCTCTAATTGCCTTCTGCCTGATTAATAATTCAATCCAGGCGGCGCTCGCTTCTCCATGGGTCCGGCTCCAAAACCTGGTGTCACTCCAAGCCAATGAGGTTGTCTTTTAGGGGGGAGGGAAGCCCGAGACAGGAGCCAGCCTGCTGCCCACGACCACAGGGATTGCTCCAAAACAGAATACAAATATGGAGCCGGCGCGTGCTGTGGAGCCGGGAAGGTTAGCAACAGCGGTGCAGTTTCTAATAACTCGTAATAAAAAGGCCATTAGCGTCCTGAATAGGCAGAGCAGAGACTTACACTCAGAAAGATAAATATTCGTGGTGCTGACGACAACCTCTGAAAGGAAAGGAGTATGTAACCGACAGGGGCCACGCGGGGTTCAGGCCTGGCGCCATGTACATACCTGGTGGTCTGTGTTTTAATTCGACGACCTAATGCTTTCTGGGAATCATAGTCTGAGTTGTTTTTCACAGTACTAATTGGATTAATAGATATTAAAGCCAAGATTTGTAACCGAGGCGCCCAGTTCTAGAAACAGTGCATTGACCAGAGCTCTAAGAAGTGGAGTAGCCTGATAGTCTGCTCGTCTGTATTGTTTTCTAAACAAATTATAAGGCAGACGAAGTTTAAAATATATTTAAAAATAGAAGGGAGTCTCCCATTCAAATGGAACCTGCCTGTTGCTGCCTTCAAGTTTCCTGGACCATGTGTGAGTAGCCCATCCAGACCAGGACTTTCCTTTGGCGCCCGAGACTTGAAATCTTGATTTTATACTCCGATCAAGAGAACCACAAATCCCACAATACAACACAAACATGATAAACTGGATAGCCTTCTCATGCACTGAATTGGGTAACTTGAGATCTCTTCACCCACTTGCCTTATTTTGGTGGTGCCAGGTAGCTTCTCCCTTGCCTATTCCTGGAAGCCATTTGGAATCATTTAAGCAGTTGGTTAAAAGAAAAGACCTGGGCAAGTAGCTGCTATTGTATTTTCCCTCTGTCAGGTAGTCAGGAAAATCAATGGCGGTCGCCCTGTGATGGGTAAAGAAATGCAGCACAGCAGCAATAGTCAAAAGCCTTTGTTTTTATGGCAGTGAGAGTCGCTCAGGCAGTGTGGACTTTAAGTCTCACCTCTTCTATTACCCTACTTCTTTCCTCACGACTAAAAACGTTTCAGTGCTGGCAGTACGAATCTCTTCAGCTTGAAGCAAAAGATATCTGGCTGCAAGAATTGCACGTACAGTGCTTAATTTGTAAAGTATGAAGTCCAGGTGCTCAAAAGTTTGTCGGAGGCCACACCTACTTTTCCCCCCTCTCCACCCACTTCCTCAACTGGGTCCACCCACTTACTCTATTGGCTTCACCCACATCCTCAACTGGCACTGCTAATAGTTAGATGTAATACCGATCTGAATTTCAGCAAGGAAGCCTTCCTCATAAGCAAAGGCAACAATAAACGTAATTTACCTTAAAGTAATGAAAAACGAAGTAGTGATGTCTGAGTTTTTCAAAACTGTTTCCGAAGCTCACTTGGATTATACCATAAAGCAGAGTGTGTGGGGGCGTACTTTGTGGAAAAAGGTAGGGCTGATGACCTTTTTCAGAGTTGCCCGGCGTTAACCGCCTCTATACCCACTCAAGTTACCAAACAAAGAGGCAGGCGCTGGAGACTGGAAGGCAGAAAACAGAAGTTTTATTCCGACGGAGCAGAACACATCAAATCAGACAACAGGGTATCTTCTCGAGGTGCTCTAACCGCATCTCTGAGGCCTGGCCTCTTATACACAAGTTTATTGTTTTATTACGTTAAACACATCTCTGTCACTACTTTGATGTACGGAAAGACATCCTCGGAATCCCCGCTTCAGGCCCGTTCCCACACACATTTATAGTTGAAGTCCCCACCCCGGTCACAACAGGTGATGATTATCACGCAGCTGTACATTCCGCCGATTCACGGAATGTATGTGGTTGATCGGATCTCATGGGATGGGGGCTTTGATCAACTCATGGATCCTTTGATGGGGGAAGCTTCCTACTGTACAGGGGAGGGGGCAATAAACAGTATCCACAGGGCCAGGTGGCGGCCTGGGAACGAGTCACAAAGGAAAGGGGGTTTTATCAAAGGATCCGGGACCATGAAAGGAATGGAGGGAGGTGTCGCGCTGGGAACAGGATGGGGTTCCGAGGCAGAGCTGCGCTGAAGAGGGGTTTATGACCCAAGGCATGTGAGAGCGGGGGCTGTCAGCGTGCGGGGGATGCTTTGCGAGGTCAGGAGAGAGAGAGAGAGAGAGAGACGCGCTGGCTATCAACGATGGGCAGAGAGGCCATGGTACTCAAAATGGCTGCCGCTTACGCGCACGGATGGGCTCGAAAAGGGGCAAGATGGCGCCGATAATGTTGATGCTGCAGCCTAAGTTTTAACAGTCCTCCCTTTTCAACATATCTAGCCAGCTTGCCTACTCGATATCGATCTTCATTAAATTCCTAACCTCGGTATCATACAATGCTCTCATGCGTTCATTTCCAAAGTCCACAGTCTTAGGGCAAATACAATTCGTACATAATGAACACAGAGGGGGCAGGCATTGAGTTCCTAAGCATAGTCCACATATTACAATTACAGGAATCAGGATAATGGAAAACAGTCTCCAGCCCCAGTTCTTAATAGTACTCCAGAACCATCCACCAAGTGACCATTCTTCCTGCTCCTGGTGGACTTCTGAAGAGAGTCTGTGGAGATGTTCGATGGCCTTGTACACTGAGGGTGAATTGTCCGGTATGTATGTACAGCAGCTGGACCCAATAATGCGGCATGCTCCAACACGGTCCACAAGAACCACATCTAGAACAAGGCGGTTCTGGAGAGCCACCAAGCGGACCGCTTGAAGCTCGGCGGTGTTGTTAGCAAGGATACCAGATGTGATGTTCATTGTTGTCTCGACTGCCTGAGTCAGATGTCGGATGGCACAGCTGTTTGCCATCGGGCCCCAGAGCGGAACAAGTCCCTTCATAGCATCGAGGAACTGTGCTCCTGTTGAGTCGGCTTGTTCAATGTCCTTGGCTCGTTTTTGTCTATGGTGATTCGCTGGAGCCACATAAGTCGGAGGAAGGATGAAGGAGATGAAACAAGTGCCCCCCCAGCCTTTGGGGAGCCAGGTGTAAGCCTTTGTGCCGCAGACGAAGTACATGTTTGGAGACGATACGAAGGAAGGTGGATCGGTGGAGTCCAAAGTTCTGGTAAAACGGCAAGCACTGCAGCCTACCAACTGTGTCCCAAGCCCTTCTATGCACATGTGGCCTGTGACGTTGATGACAGATAGAGCCACAGTCAGGGTGGCAGCCGTTCGTTTCCGTAGGTAGGAGAAGGTGGGTCTGGTTGGATTGTTGAACTCCTGCATTTCAATTCGTTCTTTAGCAGGGATGTCCATGTGGATAGAGTCGTTGGAGGTCTGCGGGCAGAAGTGAGTCTTGGTTTTGTTTCGCCAGACCTCATGAAAGAAATGCGTCATGGTTTTGCTGGAGGTGGCATTGTCCTTATAGCTTTCTTGCAGGAGGATCAGCCAAGCAAGGTAGGAGCCGTGAATTGAGAAGGGTGAAGGGATGAAAGGTATTGAATGTCCAGTGGCATGGGGTAGTAACCCACAGATCCAGCAGTTGGTGGCATTGGTGACAAGATTGTGCTGGTGCAGCAGCTGTACAAAGGAGTTATTCCAAAACTCCTTTCGTCTCTCTCTGAGTTGAGGAGAGAGCGAAATCAGATAATGTTCCTTCATAGTGGGAGGCTGAGCAGTGGTCAGGAATGTTTCATGAGCAGGTGCATTCTCTTCCACAATCCAGAGTGTGGTCATGAGGAGAAAGCAGAAAAGGATTGTGATGAAAAGTGCAATTGTCTTTGAGCTGTGGAGTCTGTCTGTTTTTGGGTTTCTGTAGTGGGTATTTCCAGTTGCTTCCATCATCTTCTTATTTGGCGCTTCCATCATCTTCTTATCTGGCGCTTCCATCATCTTCAAGGTGCTCGGTAGCGGGCAGAACCACAGACTTCGTTTAGCTTCTCTCCGGGTGACCCTTGGTGGTGTTTAGGTCACCGTTCTGAGATTTAACTTAGTCTGTGGTCTACTTAGCCGAAGCTCCCTCCTTTCGACGCAGGAAATACCCTTCTCTGGATGGCACAGTGGGATCAGGGAATTTTGCAGGTTCAAGTGCCGCGGTATCAGGATAGCAGTTCAGTGATGGTCGGTCCTTGTTCAGGAGCTCTTCCTGGTTGTCGATGCTTTCTGTTGTGGCCAAGGTCGAGGAGACCTTCTTGCAGTGGTGTGCGTGCAGCCAGTGCCGTTTCCCCTCCACTCAAAGAGCCGTCCGGGTGGTGATCAGTACTTGCCAGGGGCCCGTCCACCGGGGTTCCAAACTCTTCGCCCGTTGAAAATTTCGGATTAGCACATAATCCCCCGGTTGGATGTCGTGGCCGGACCCCTGGAAGCATCGGGGATGGCCTGCTGCACCTGCTGATGAATGACAGACAGAGTTTCAGTCAACTTATACAAATAATCAGACATTAGGACGTCCGGGACGTCATGAATGGAAGTCGGTTTTGGTGCAGACCAGACGCTCATGGGTCGGCCGAAAATGACCTCGTAAGGTGTCAAGTGGTGTTTGGTGGGGGTGGAACGCATCGATAGCAATGCCAGGGGGAGAGCGTCTGGCCATTTCAGTCCTGTGGTAGCCACTATCTTGGCCAATTTTAGTTTTAATGTGGCATTGTGTCGTTCGACAAGTCCAGCAGACTGGGGGTGGAAGACTGCGTGGAACTTCTGCTTGATACCCAGCCCCTTTAAGATGAGCTGGATGACTTCGGCTATTAAGTGGGGGCCGTTGTCGCTCCATAAAATTTGACAAAGGCCGTAGCGAGGGAAGAATTCTTTTAACAGTACTTTTGCAGTGGCCATAGCAGTGTTGTCACGGGTTGGGTATGCCTCCACCCACTTGCTAAATGCGCATACCCCAACAAGTACGTATTTCAGGCCTTGGCATCTGTCTAGCTGGATGTAGTCCATCTGCAGGACTTCAAACGGGTGATTTGGGACCCCAAACCCTCCCCGGGGTACCACAGTTCCTTTCCCGGGGTTATGTTGCAGGCATATCAAGCATTGTTGGACCAGACGTTTGGCGGAGTCTGTGATTTTATCATTGTGCCAAACTCTGGAGACAAGTTCAATCATGGGGGCTGATCCTATGTGAGCAGGGGAGTGTGCCATAGTCAGTATGGGAATCAGGTATGAGTCAGGTAGCAACCATTTGTTTGTGTCTTTTGTCCGCCAGCAGCCTTCGTCGTCTTTTAATCCCACCCGTGCCCATTCAGTCAATTCGTGTTGTGTGCTAGCCATTTGAATGTCTCTAATAGTGTCCCTAGCGTCGGTCCATTTTTCTGCTTGTGACCTGGTCACGTACATACGTGTTGTCGTCCTATTTTCAGCTGTCGTTCGAGCAGTGATGTCGGCTAGTGCATTTCCCTGTCCAATAATGTCTGTCACCTTCTTGTGTGCCTGGCATTTGATGACCGCAAGTCTTTTGGGGAGAAGGACAGCTTCGATCAAGGCGGAGACTAAATCTCCATGTAAGATGGGAGTGCCGTGTGAGGTCAAGAATCCCCTTTCCTTCCAAAGGAGCCCAAAATGGTGAACCACCCCGAAGGCGTACTGGCTGTCGGTGTAAATGTTCGCTGTCGTTCCTGCCGCTAGGATGCAGGCTCGTGTCAGGGCAATCAGTTCCGCTGCCTGAGCAGATCGTTGCGTGATGCGGGCTGTCTCGACTACAGTTCGAGCCGTGGTGACTGCATAGGCAGCAGAAGTGGTGCCATCGGGGAGTTTGATGCAAGAGCCGTCCACCCACAGCTCTCCGTCGGGGTCAGGAAAAGCCGTGTCTCTGAGGTCAATTCTACTTCTAGTCTGTTCGTCCGTGAGGGTCACACAGTCATGTACAGGGGGCGCATCGGGATCATTCTCTGGTAGGGGTAACAGAGTTGCTGGGTTCAGGGTGGTGCATCTTTTCAGGGTGATATGGGGTGCAAGCAGAGTCAGTTCGTATCCAGTCAGTCGTGCACTCGTCAGGTGTTGTGTCTTGGTCTGGTTCAGGAGGGTGTCAACTGCATGGGGTACTAGTACCGTGAGGGAATTCGAGAGTACGATCCCCTCACTCTGTCGGATAGAGATAGCAGCGGCAGCTACAGCTCGAAGGCAGGCAGGTAAGGCTCTGGCTACAGGGTCAAGAGTGGCAGAGAAGTAAGCGCACGGTCGTTGCTTTGGGCCAATGGACTGGGTCAGGACAGATAAAGCGCACCCCTCCCTTTCGTGAGTGTAAAGGGAGAAGGGCTTTGTGTAATCGGGGGTACCTAGGACAGGGGCCGGACAAAGGGCATCTCGTAATTCCGTGAAGGAGGATTGGCATTCAGTGGTCCAAGGGAGGGGGGAAGGGACATCTTTGGCTAGCAGAGAAAGCAACGGTTTTACAATGAGACTGAAGTTTGGTAACCACTGTCGACAGAAGGAGGTGAGGCCTAGTAGGGAGCGAACCTGTTTCTGAGTCTTAGGGACAGGGGTGTCGAGAATGGTTTGGATCCGGTCGGGAGTGAGTTTCCTTCCGTCTTTGGACAGGAGCTGGCCTAAGTAAGTGACCTGGGGTTGGCAGAATTGCAACTTCTTTTTGGAAACCGTGTGGCCATTTTCCGCAAGGAAGTGTAGGAGTTGAATGGTGGCTGTGACTGCTAGTGGAGTGGTGTCAGCTAAACAACTATTAAAGGAGGGTCAAGGGGAATATATTTATAGACCATCCGAGTTCAAAAACCCCTATTAGAACTACAAAGAACACACAGCAAAGTAGACAGTGATTTTGTCACACTGTTTTGCACCCTTTTTAATATGACGTCCAGGTGAATAACAATAAAGGGATTTTTTCTTTTGCCTTGAGCGTCATTTTAATATCACTCACTCACTTTTTTCACTGCACTGCACTGTACCAGTACCGCCAGTGGCGTGGACACTTCCATCCTGTGAACCATAACAGCGTGATATCTAGCCAATTCATCTGGGCATGGATGCACCAACTTGGTTCTAGATGTCCTACATGATGAGGCTCCGCCAAGAGGGTGGGCTGATAGGATTTCTATTGTACACTTGTGTCTATCGACCACTCGGGTCTGGTTCAGTGCAATATCAGTGCGTAGCTTTCATTGAGGACCGTGAGGACTTAGCTTCTTCTTCTTTCAGACCTTCTAGTTCTTTTTGTTCTTTGAGTGGTGTCAGCTGCCAAAAGGATGTCGTCGACGTATTGTACTAACACCACTCCATCGGGTAACTGGACTTGATCCAGTTGTCTCTTGAGGGCCTGGCTGTAGATGCTGGGGCTTTCCGTGTAGCCTTGGGGTGCTCGGCGGAACCTATATGAGCGGGCTTTAGGGTGAAGCCGAAGAGATATCGGCTGTCTGGGTGGATGGGGATAGAGAAAAATGCATTTTTGAGGTCAATGACAGTGAAGGTGGTGGCAGTAGAAGGAATCAAAGTCAGGATAGTGGTGATGTCTGAGACCACGGGGTACTGGGGTACAACCACTTTGTTGATCTCCCGAAGGTCAATGATAAAGCGGTATGCTTTCTCATCTCCCTCTCCTTGTTTCTTGATGATGGGCAAGATAGGGCTGTTGCAAACGTTGCTAACCACTTCCTCTACCACTCCTGCGTCTATCAGTGACTGAATAATCTTTACCAATGCCTTCTCGCCCTCGGGCGATATCCGATATTGTGGAAGTTTTGGGAGTATCGTGTCCGGTCGGACAGTAATGTGCACTGGGTCAATCATCATGCGCCCTACGTCCGAATCTGTCTTGGCCCACAGATACGGAGGCAGAGTGTCAAGCAGGGATGTGTCAGCGTCAGTGATGGAAAACATGCGTCGGGAAGGGCAATGTCTAAGCAGAACGGGGTTGTCGTATAGGAAAACTCGAACTTCGTCTTGGGAACATCTAATGTTCGCTCGGAAGTGTTTCAGTAAGTCAAGTCCCATAATGGCGTCAGGACTATTGGAGGAAAGCAAAAACGTGGTGTCAGTGGTGTTGTTTTCTAAGTCGAAGAGGATCGGAGCGGACAAAGGGTTAGTGGAGGGCCTTCCATCGAAACCTGTCGATGTTATAAGTGAGCCAGACAAGGGTGCCCTTGGAATCAGTCATTTAGATGACGCACTACGTGTTGCGCCAGTGTCTACCAGAAATGGAGACTTTGTACCCAGGACCTTAGCAGTGACATAAGGGCCTTGCTGGTCAACATAGAGCTCGACTGGATCCCTCCCTTGCCCTTGGCAGTCCTATGCAAAGTCGTGGGCATCGTCGTAGGCAGATTGCTGGCACTGGTTCTGTCTGGGTCGGTCAAATGTATTTGGTCTGCTTGATCTATCGTTAGTCGTGTCATTTGCGGGCCCTCGTTGCTGTCCCCTATTTCTCGGTCCGCTTGCTACGTCCTTGGGGTCCCTATTTCTGATTATTTCCAAAAGAACCGGGCACTGGGATTTCCAATGGCCGGATCCTTTACAGAAAGCACACTGGTCCTCTCTAATGTCTGTACGTCCAATGTGGGGAGTCGAGGTGCGGTCTTTGGGAGGTGCGGTCTTAGGGACATTCGTCTGATAGTTTCCTTTGTATTGGTCTCGTCCTATAGTCACCCCTTGTAGTTGTGCAATCATCACCCTCTCTTTCAAGTCTTTCTTCTTTTTCTCTGTTGCTCTATCGTTTTCATTTTTCTGGTGTTCGTAATATTGGGCCATCTGAAGGATAGCCGCAGGTTTGGAGGCTGCCCAACTACTCTCGCTGGCCTGCAGTTTCTGGGAGACCTCTGGTGACAAACCCTTAACATAATTCTGGACAAACAGATGGTGTCCGGTTGCAGTGGTCATGTCCTGGCCGCTGTAATCGGAGAACACCGTTTCAAACCGGGAGAAGTAGTCCGATACATCCTCCTGGGGTTTCTGACGACAAGCCATTACTATCGACCAGTCCACTTTCTTTTCTGGAATCAGGGTTTTCAATTTCTGTACGATTTTATCTGGGAGGTCTAAAATGGATTTCAAAGGTTTCTGTCCAGGTTCCCGTTGTCTATCTATGCCATCGAGTTGTGACCAGGTATGTCCAAACAGCTCAAGGTGGTCGACTTTCCGGATTTGCTTCCACACATCCGCTGGTAGACATAACCCGAAAAACAAGTCGATGTCAGCCAGGGTCATAATGGTTGAACCTAGGGCTGTACCTAATTCAGTATAGAAGGCAGTGGGGTTTTTACGTAGATCAGGCAGAGATTTCCGGAACGTCAGAATATCTTGCCGATCCCATGGCTGGTAGACCCAGTTGTACACTACCCTCCCTCTTGCATCTTTGTGGTTGACGTCATCGTTAGTTCCTTCACCTCATGGAGGAACCCAGTAAGGGGCAGCCTCTCTTATTGGCATCATGGCGTTAGATCGCTCAGTTTGTGGTTCGGTTGCTACGGGTGTCGTGGGTTTAGCTTCCGATTCCTGTTCAGTGAGGTGGCAGAAAACCTCAAGCGTACGCGTAAGGAGGTCCGTCACATCACACTCGCCCTCATCCCCGATATCGACCTTCCTGTACAGAGTCGTTAGGCTCTCGGGACCTTTGTCTCGATATCGGTCCTCGTATGCGTTCAAGACATGATAACACAGTCGTACGGTAAAATGTTGTCTGTGACTCCCTGCATACGAGTTGAACATATCCGTGATGTACTCTTCACCTTCCTTTCTTTCTACCAATGTCCTCGCTATCTTGTCAATCCCTGCTCGCTCATCCTTGCTTAATCTGTTTGTTCTTGCGGAACCAGCCTTTTGGGTCTCAGGGTCTCCTAACGTTGTCGCTTGTGTAGTATCTAATACAAGGAGTTCGGCCGGCACAGAGGCCATGGGGGCCGAAGCTGTGGCGCTACTCTCGTTTGTGCTTGGGGGTAGCGGGTGCTGTGCTAAGGGTTGGGAAGGGGCCTATGGAGGGGGCATGTAGATGATCGGAGGACCTAACAAAAGATCATCGTTGGCCCGTTGTTTCAAGGGCAATTCAGGATAGAGCGTAGAGGGCGTTCTAACCGGACACTGGTTTGATGTTTCTACCTCTGGTTTCTGTTTGGCTTCCTCTCTTTCCTTAATCTCTTCTTCTAGTTTCTTAGCAGCTAGGTGGGCTGCCTTTCGCAGCTCTTTTCCCAACCTACTCTCATTTCTCTTTTTACGCTGTTCGGTTTCTTTGCGCCACATGCCAAGACTTTCAAGCATAGTGGGCGTTGTCTTGTGTTTCCCAAGGGCTGTTTCTAGCGCGCTTATTTTATCCTCATCAAAGGACCCTATCAGTGGCCACTGACTTTCTCGATTCTTTTTCGTATATTTATGCCACAGCTTGCTATATGCTATAGCGGTCAATCCATGCTTCATGAACATGTCCTTATTAGGGGTGCCTTCCAGTGGAGCCGGATGGTTCATCTCTAATAAGCGGTCCGGGCTAAACAGGCTACCAATCAGTGGGGAGAAGACAGGCATGACGGATTACAATAGGGGCAAAAGTCTGCACTACCTATCTTATCACTGCGTGCAAAGACTAGACAGAATATTTCTATTCTTCGTTGTTTGCAGGCGGTGAATACCTCAAAAGAACCAATATCGAACAGTCAATGTTCGGTTAATCAAACAATCAATGGGGAGAATAAGTAGGCAGGACGGGTTACAACGGGGACAAAAGTCTGCGTTACCTACCCTTTCACTACCTGCAAAGAGAGAACCTGTTCTTTCCTGTTTGCAGACAGAGAATCTCCAGAAAACAATCCGCGAACAACAGTTCGGGTCAAACAATCAATCAGTGGGGGAGAAAAGATAGGCACGACGGATTACAATTGGGACAAAAGTCTGCGTTACCTATCCTTCACTGCTTGCAAAGAGAGAGCCTGTTGTTTCTCCGTTTGCAGACAGTGAATCTCCAAACAAATCAACAAAAGAGTAATACTAGTATTTTCCAAACAATCAAACAATCATTTCGCAATTCGTCGTGTTTACACGACCTCACCCGGACCGCATGGACAGTTTCTTGTCTTCCGAATCCAGCGCCCGATCGTCCTCTATTCTTCGTGATCCTCGCGGCACTCCTGATGGTTCCTAGTCAGGACCGTAGATCACTCGAGAGAGGTCTGTTCGGAACCAGTGAAGTTTGGATGATCGGCTGTCAGACGAGGGTCTATCGGACAGGAGCTCTCCCGATCGTTGCAGTCGTTCACTCTGTCGTCGGGACCTCTCCCACTGGATCCACGAGTCGCTGATGGGCCCCACGTTTGGGACGCCAATTTGAGGAAAAAGGTAGGGCTGATGACCTTTTTCAGAGTTGCCCGGCGTTAACCGCCTCTATACCCACTCAAGTTACCAAACAAAGAGGCAGGCGCTGGAGACTGGAAGGCAGGAAACAGAAGTTTTATTCCGACGGAGCAGAACACATCAAATCAGACAACAGGGTATCTTCTCGAGGTGCTCTAACCGCATCTCTGAGGCCTGGCCTCTTATACATAAGTTTATTGTTTTATTACGTTAAACACATCTCTGTCACTACTTTGATGTATGGAAAGACATCCTCGGAATCCCCGCTTCAGGCCCATTCCCACACACATTTACAGTTGAAGTCCCCACCCCGGTCACAACAGGTGATGATTATCACGCAGCTGGACATTCCGCCGATTCACGGAATGTATGTGGTTGATCGGATCTCATGGGGTGGGGGCTTTGATCAACTCATGGATCCTTTGATGGGGGAAGCTTCCTACTGTACAGGGGAGGGGGCAATAAACAGTATCCGCAGGGCCAGGTGGCGGCCTGGGAACGAGTCACAAAGGAAAGGGGGTTTTATCAAATGATCCGGGACCATGAAAGGAATGGAGGGAGGTGTCGCGCTGGGAACAGGATGGGGTTCCGAGGCAGAGCTGCGCTGAAGAGGGGTTTATGACCCAAGGCATGTGAGAGCGGGGGCTGTCAGCGTGCGGGGGATGCTTTGCGAGGCCAGGAGAGAGAGAGAGAGAGAGAGACGCGCTGGCTATCAACGATGGGCAGAGAGGCCATGGTACTCAAAATGGCTGCCACTTACGCGCACGGATGGGCTCGAAAAGGGGCAAGATGGCGCCGATAATGTTGATGCTGCAGCCTAAGTTTTAACAACTTGTCTGCATACGATTAAATATCTTCAGATTTGTGAGTTCGAAAGTTGCCTCTGACGGGTGTTCTATGTTTAAAAAGAGTTGCACATGCTTTTCAGGCACATTGGGACTGGCACTTTGGCAAAGCCGGATGTGCTAGTATAACACTGCCTTTAAAAGCAGGAGTGCATTTACTAAAGCTATAGGAAACACTTTGTCTCTAGTGCAGTCTTTTAAAAAAGCAATAGTTGATGGTAAAGGCAAGTGCAAAACCAGAGGAAGCCCTTGCTGTGCTCGTCTCCTAGGTTCTTATGAAACGGTAATACAAAATATACTGTTAGCACCCGTTTTTGCACTCCCTATGATAACCCAAAAGTACCTTTATCAAAACAATTTGAAAGGATTTTGATATTGTAAGGAAACCGAGAGCTGGCGAACATAAAGTTTTCCACATTCTAACATGAATATGAGAATAAAGTCAAAGCGGTAGGTTGAGAAACAACAATCTATCTATCTATCTATCTATCTATCTATCTATCTATCTATCTATCTATCTATCTATCTATCTATCTATCTATCTATCTATCTATCTATCTATCTATCACCCTCACTCTATCTATCTATCTATCTATCTATCTATCTATCTATCTATCTATCTATCTATCTATCTATCTATCTATCTATCTATCTATCTATCTATCTATTGTGGAAGAGAAAACGACTGCAATTTTTAATGGGCATCCTTCCTCTGGGATGATGTATACAAACTTCCGATTAAAATTAAAAAAAACTTTAAAGTGACATAATGCTTGCCAGTTTGGACAAAAACACGTTGCCATGCTTTCAATATAATAACTTGAAGAAAAAACTACCAGGCTCGTGGGAGGAACATACCATTTCCTTCAACATTGTCTTTCACATAAAAACTAAATATGAGTCAGCACTTGATTACTCAAAATGCTGTCACGCTGTGGTGTTCTGAGAATGACAGGCATGTAATAAAAGAGAGAGGGAAAGGGTTCGACGGAAAATGAAAAATAAAAGGAAGCATCAAGAGGGAGCATTTAAGAGACAGAAGGATATTAAAAAAGAGAGAGGAGGGAAACAAGAATAAAGAGAGAGCGAGAGTGAAAACAGAGTGAGAGGGGCAGGGAAAGAGAGGGGGACAGAAAAAGATAGTGAAAAAAGTGTGGGAGAGAGCGAAAGACAAAGAGAGACCACTTACCAACTGTAATTGCATTAAAGGTATTTTCGTGCGGTGTATTCCTAGAGGAGGGAGAGCCTGATGCTGAGCTGGAAATACCAGTACTTTATGACATTGTAATAGTATTTACCCTTTTGCGTCTAATTACAGGAATAATAACAGGTTTTACTTTAACATGAAAATATTAACTTGTTCAACTGCAGGATCACAAAAGGTTGTGACACCAGCGAGGCCTCAAATTTGTGCCCTACAGGTGCTCACATGTCTCTACTGCACACTTCTAGTTCTCTAAGTTATCTTCCCAGGTGGGGCGACCTTCTTGCGGCTTTAGGAGTGGAGCTAAGTTTGAAAAGAGATCTTTCAAACAGGACTGGATGTGTTTTCACATCGCTGCAAATGCCTTGCAAAGTTTGTTCATAAAACTGCTTCGTGCTCGTCTTGTAAAGAGAACGTTCTCTTCACCATCCCGCTGCAAATTGATTATATTTAACTGTAAGTGCTGGTCAGTGGCTATGTACACAATTAAAATCATTGTAAGACAAGGCAATCAGCCTGCCGCACACAGCCAACAGACCTAAATCATCCAGATTCCGACCCGGGGCAAGGCCTTCCTTAATTTAGCAGCTCTCCGGCCCTAAATTAAGTTCACACAGACTACAGTAGCCTTTGTAAAATCAAATCACACTTCTACTGTGCCTGTTTGGGACCCGACAAGAGGACTTACCCATGGACTCCCTGACCTCTCAATCAAAACACGGTCTAGCCTATTTGACACTTTTGCCGAGAATAAGATGCAGTGTGTAGAATCTGCAAATTTGGCTATTATAATGTATAAGGCTGACGGCTGCGGGCTGGTACTAGGCCAGGTCAGGTACTACAGTAGTGCATCATGAAATCTTGTGGAGCCGTCGCCAGAGCTATCACCACCGTGGAAAAGTGTGGCTCACCGGCTAGAGGAGGCAGACCCGCACGCAGAGGTCAGACCCGGGACCAGGGTTCAATCCCCGACGTGGCAGGGCCTTGAGCTCAAAATGTCCACAGACTCCATAATTCTCGCCTCGGTGCCTACTCGAATCATGGGTTCACACTCTGCAACTCTGGGCAATAGCTTGCTTAATCTCCACTACGGCCCCACCGTAATGGGATGCCTGGCTTTCACCTTGGGGAGGCCCAGTAGGGGTTATCTTGCAGGGAAAAGCCAGGACGGGTTCCCCAAGCAAGCGCCTTGAGACCTTACGGTGAAGGGCGCTATATAAGAACGTACGATTTACCGTGACCGGCGTCACGCCACCACGCTCCAAAAAATAAAAATGGCGTTTGTATCGCAATTAAATGCTTACGGTTTACACGTGGTGATGAGTCGGGGCACTGCCCTATTAACTGGATATGGCATAGCTGCGCAGGCCTGGCTAGTGCCTCTGCTCCTCAACGCCATCAGGATATGACTTGTGGGTGGGGTGCGGGTGTGCCAGGGCGTCACGTGGCAATCTGTAAAAAAATCTGCAAACAGCCCTACAGAACCAAATCCATCCAGATTCCAGCCCAATCACTGTCCCTACTCCCGCCCATCACCAGCAACACTGAACCAAGGGCCACGACCCCCAACGTATGATATGAATATTAGCCTAGGCAGCTCTCACAGCCGCAACACTTCACTGGGACTCAGTCAGAAGACAATGGATGAATACGCATTTATATACCGCATGGCTACCCAAGGGCATCGCAGCGCATTGGTGACACCTAATCATTCTTCACTGATCGCGGAAAAAGAAGGGTTTTCAACAGTTTCCTGAAACAGAGATAATTAGGTTCAAGACAAATAGAGTCTGGGAGCTGGTTCCAAAATTTTGCAGCAGGTGGCAGCAACTTTACGTGATTGTACTAAGAAACAAGATTAGGGTCCAACCATACACCTACAGCCTGATTCATCATTCTCCCGTTTTGCGAGCCCCTAATAGCGATTCATAGCGAATCGCTATTAAGGACTCGCAAAACGGGATTCATGTAGAAATTGCATAAAGAAATGCGATTCCTACATAATCCTTATTTGCGATTAGCAAATTGCTAATCGCAAATAAGGAATAACTCGCCATTCATTCCTATGGGCCAAAAGGCCCGTAGGAAAGAATGGGGAGTATTCCTTATTTGCGATTAGCAATTAGCTAATCGCAAGTAAGATAGCGATTTGATGGGTGCCAGGGGTGTCCAAAGGACACCCTGTAGCACCCCTCAAATGAAATTTTACACAGGTGTTGCACACACAAATGTCCAAAGGACATGTGTGTGTGTAACATGCAACTCAGAAAAATGCATTTAAAAGCATTTTTCTGAGTTTTCGCAATTTACCACGAGGTCTGACCTCGCGGTAAATTGCGGCCAGAAATTGTGAATTCGCAAAACAAAATTGGATGATGAATTGCATTTAGGGAATCTCAAATAGAGATTCCTTAAATGTAATTCCTCGCAAAATTGCGAGATCGCAATTAGCGATTTTTGCATTTGGGATGATGAATCCCAAATGCAAAAATCGCACTCGCAAAGGGCCAGATTCTCAGAATCTGGCCCTTTGCGAGCCGATTTCGGCTTCATGAATAAGGCTGTAAATTCCATTTTGCGAAATAATCCCCTCTGCTTATCGGCTAATCCCGATGTTGATGCAATATCGATACACCAATTAGACACCAATAGAGACACCACTTACCTGCAAACGCCGCCACCGCCGAGAGTCATTAAGGGGACAGAGAAACCCTTGCTGAACAACGCCGACACCGCCAAGAGTCTCCAGAACACCTGACTCCGCGCCGCCGCTCCGGGGGACCACAACTCCCGGCAGGCCTCGCGGCGGCGCGTTCAGAGCGACGCGGAAGGCGCCAGTGAGCGCCAAAGGACCGGATAAAGCCGGCTGCACCCCCGCTTCGCGGGACGCCCGGGGCGAAGCCCGGACAAAGGGCGGGCCCTCTACGGCCCTCATCGGCACTAAGAGGCAGGAGCAGGGCCAAGAACGCTGTCCAATTTTACTCAAGTAAGTGCTGCCACCCTCCCATTCCTGTAATCGTCTGGATCTTCATACTGACTTTTTATCCCAAGGACTACCATTGTTGATAATAACATGTCGAAAGCCAAAGCATCTTCTGCTCCACTGAACACAATAGACAATTATATGGTACAGAAAGTTGCCAAAATCAACCAGGATAGGAGGTCATCTTTGGGTCTTAGCTATTCGCCGGACCTACTCATTGATAATACACCTCTACCAGTTTCAGTTCTTGACATTAGTAATGAGGTCTTCCAAACCCCTGATAATAACCCACTGACCCAATTATTAGTCGAAATTAATGAACCAGCTCCAGAATGTACAACAGATGTTGAAAGTAACACCTTAGAAGAGGAAACCCCTACACCGGTGCCAGCCCCTAGAGTAACAAGGGGTAAGGGTAAAAACATACCAAAAAGGGGCGGACTTAGATCAGGTAAAAAATGCCTTGAGGCCTCCTCTGAGGTGAAAAATGGTGATGACATTGGGAATAACGGGGGAGGAGGAATTCATTTAGATGAAGATCAATTCAAAAAGCTACTGAATGCCATAGACAATAAAATCAAAACGATTACTAAACCACTCCTAAGTAAAATTGACCTGCTCACAGCAGAGGTCACTAGATTGGGATCGCTTTTGCACAAATCCATAATAGAAACACCTAAGTCTGTCCCAATAAATTTGGCTACGGCAGATCCGAAAAATACTAAAGCCGTAGTTTGCCCAGATATTGCCGCAAACACCTCCTAAAATACCACGTCCCGGCCTGGACAAGGGGGAGAGGGGATGGGAATTCTAAACCTAGCTTCCATGGTTGAGGATTCTGCAAGGCCTGTTACTAGAAATACCAATGAGTTAGAGAATATAGATAAAGGTCCTGTAGAACTAATAGTGGAAGCTTCCCCATTAATACTGGTTCTAGCAAATGTTCCTCAATTAGAACCAGGGCAAGAGGAGAATATCCCTTCTTTGATAAACAAATCACTTCATTGGTTATCAAAGGATATGGCTTTTAAACCAGGAGGCAGGGACCAGCTGGCACAGGAAGTAGTAAAAGCTAGAAGGGTTGAATGGATTGGGGGTGGCATTAAAAAGTTTAGGGGGGATTGCGTGGTGTTGCACCTCTCAGATCCTGAAGTCCTACCAAACATACTAGCTAATATATACCCCCCCCAGCGTAGATCTACAGAAATAGTGCCATTAACGCTGGATTTCTTTTATACAAAAAAGGGAAATACCATAAATCCAACATTGTTAAAAACTAAATGGAACCCTGTAATAAGAAAAGCCAAATACCCGGCAAACAAAAATAACTGGGAAATTGCGATAGAAAATAGGTTTTCTGCCATATCAGGATTAAGCCAATGTGACTGACTGGAAAACCCGATGAGTGTAGGGCAACTAAAGATTACAGAGGTCAAGCACGGGAATCCTAGTACTCCCATGACAAAAGAAATAGACCGCGGAGAGACTAGGATACTTGAACCTAGAGGCTATACCTCCAAACCAGTAGAGTACAGCTCATTTGCTGCTCAATCTGGTATTAAACTAGTTGAAGTAAAGTCTCCACCTGGTGCGCCTTCCCCTAACCTGACTATTCCCTTAAATAAGAGGAATATGGAAAGGGAAAGTCCCATCAAGATCATCTCTTGGAATATCGCAGGTATCCAAAATAAAATAGAGACCCCGGAATGGTGTGACTTTATAGATTCTTATGACATTGTGCTGCTACAAGAGACATGGACAGTGTCACCAGTCTTTCGTCCGGGATTTCTAAACTTTTATGTTCCCGCGAAGAAGAATACAAACGGATGCCCTTCAGGGGGTCTAATTATTTGGATACGGCAAGCTCTGCAATGCACCATCAAGCAGAACTATATCTCTAATAACGACCTACTTTCTATACTACTCACTTGTAACGATGGTTGCAAGCTGGCAATATACAACATCTATGTCAGGGGAACCCAAGGGGGTATATCCTCAGATATAGTAGGAGATTTAGATGTTGATCTAGAGATGATATCTACCCAGTATAATATCTTGGTGGGAGGAGACCTAAACACAACTTTTGAACCCCTAGGTTGTGAGGACAATGATCTGACATATGAAGAAGACACCAAATGGGGAATTCCTCAGTTAGACATTCCAGTGGTTAAAAAATGGACAGAAGTAGCTATCCAGGTTAAAAGTTTATGCCTGTCCAGAGGATTGAGGGCAGCCAATGGCCGCACTCCTTCTGATATCCAGGGTAGGCATACCTTTGATAACCTAAGATCAAGCAGTAGGATTGATTATATTTTGATAGATGTCAGAGCCTGGAGTAAAGTGATCGACATGCAGGTCATATCTAGGTTGGAGAGTGATCACAACCCTTTGTCTTTACTATTCAACCTAGAACAAAAAATAAGGACAGAAAACCCAGCTAGGAACTTTATGACTTCAGATGTTGTTTCATCAAATAATCTTCGTCATGTGAGATGGGCAACTTTAGTAGCCAATGCAGAGGACAGGCAGGTCCTTGAGGGGCTAGTTATTGATGAAGTCGCCAGACTACAGGTTTTAACTAATGATGAAAATTTTAAAGTGATGATTGAAGAGTCACAGCCAAAGTTTTTTGCTAGTATTCAGAAGTTATTCTTGAAAACAAGCAAGAAGAAGAAGGGAAATGGACAACCCATAAAGAAGGGTTGGTACGACCAATCATGTAGAATAGCAAGACATAATCTTAGTAATGCTTTAAGATCCAAAACGGGAGTTTTAAAAGCCAGGGACGAATACAGAAAAACCCAGATAAAGGCAAAAAAGCAATGGGATGAGAATCTTTGGTTAGATCTGAAGAAGGCATGTGTTGATAAACACCAGAAAGAGTTTTGGGCCATATTAAAGTGGGGCTCAGGGGGTGTAGCGGAATGCCCAAAAAATCATGTTCCTAAGGAGTCCTGGGTCGACTTTTTCAAACCCCAATATGCTGACAACATAGGTCTCCAGATAGTTCCCCCTCTAGAAAGGGTATTTTTTGTCAATGAATTATTCACATTAAAAGATGTACATGAGGCAATGGATGGAGTGACCAGAGGCAGGGCACCAGGCATTGATGGCATACCGGCTGATGTTTTTCTATTAGACAGAGATAGCTTGTGTAAATATTTTGTATGGCTTGGAAATGCTATCGCTCAGGGGGCAAAGATTCCTACAACATGGAAAGGAGCAGAAATAATCCCAGTTTACAAAAAAGGAGATAAGGCTCTAGCAAGCAACTACAGGCCAATCAGCCTTATCGACTGTGCCCAAAAACTGATGGGCAGGCTGGTTCAAAACAAGTTACAAGCCTGGATAGTTGACAAGGATATTCTTTCGCCTTATCAAGCGGGATTTCGCCCTCTAACCAGCTCTGTTGACCAGGTGTTCCACTTTTTAACTTTATACTGGAAAAATGTTACCCTGCTAAATGGTCCTCTGTTCGCTGTCTTCGTTGACCTAAAGTCCGCGTTTGATTTAGTTCCCCGACAAAAACTTTGGAACGTTTTAAGGGATTTAGGAATAAGCCCGGAACTATTAACTTTGCTTGTAAGACTCCACGAGAACAATTATGCCCGGATTAGGTGGGGAGCCCAGGGTGAGGTCACGGAAACCTTCCCTGTTGAGAGAGGTGTAAGACAGGGCTGTGTCTTGGCCCCCACGTTATTTTCCCTCTACATAAATGGCATTGTGGATTTTCTGAAGCAAGTTCCGACGGATGCTCCATTACTAGATGGGAAGCGAGTGCCAGTACTAATGTTCGCAGACGATACCTTGCTGGTCTCGCGGACCCCTAGTGGTCTACAAAAGACAATAAACGCTTTTGGCGAATTCTGCCGGATCCGGGGCTTAGAAATAAATACATCGAAGACAAAATTCATGAATCTGAATCCCTCCAAGAAATTCAAGGGGAAAATGGTTTACAACGGGGCTTTCTTGGAAGAAGTGGATGCCTTCACCTATCTAGGCATCTCCCTCAACGCTAGTATGAATTGGAGATCCCACATGGACTTTGTACTGTTAAAATTTAATCAGTTGGCAGGGGCAATAGCCAAAAAGCATAAATCTTCATTTACTAAACCAATACAGCCAACATTGGAGATCTATGGCATGAAAGTCCTGGGTGCATGCCTTTATGGATCAGAACTTTGGGGTTTCACCAATTTGAATGCTTTAACAGTGGCAGAAAATAAATTCCTGCGGGGCTTAATCGGGGTTCCACAGAGCACCCCCTCCATTCCTCTCCTTTACGACCTGGGGAGGAAAAGGATCGAGGACATGATCAGACTTCGCCCCCTTCTATATTGGAGGCGTATAAAATCCACCCCGGATTTGAGACATTATGCTGCTGCCTTATTGGACGTTGATAACTCTGATATCTTCCATAAAGTAGTTTGGCTAAAAGAAGTGAGGAAACTACTTCAAAAACTGCACCTTGAACACTTGTGGTCCGAAACAGACCCAGATGACTTTCCTTCAAAGACCACATTAAAAAAGTTATACTGGGACATGATAGATAATGCTGCACTGACCTCTAGCCAATCTCCTGCCCTGACATCCCAGTTCCTAGAGTTAAAAACCTCCCCAATGTTTGAACAGTACTGGGACTTGATCTCCAAGCCTCTAGATAGGAAATTGTTTTTCCAGTTCAGAGTTGGCACCTTGCCCCTAAATGCTTTTACTGCTAAGTGGTCCCCAGATAATGTAAACACTTGCTCCCATTGTAAATCCCATGTAGAAGATATTTTGCACTTCTTATTTGTATGTCCACTATACCTTGCCCCAAGGAATCGATGGCTGAAACCGGCATGCAGAAATTTGGGCACAAGGAGATGTATTGAGGCTTTTAGGGTCCTGAAATCAAATTGTGCCCCTCAATTTGCAATTGCTGTGGCTAAATTCCTAGGTTGGGCCTGGATAATACGCACGCGCACTTTAAAACCCCCATGAACTACATGAGTTTCCCTTGGTCTGTGATGATACTCTTTTTAAAAGAATGTGTAAATTTTTAAAGATCCTTACTCGTCAACAATGTACAAATGTATGGTATTTAATACGTTTTTATTATTAGATTAGTATTTATTCTGTCTAGTTTAGGGAAGAAAGCTTTTATGACAATGTTGTCGAATAAAGTATTTAAACTTGAAACTTGATACACCAATTTAATCGCTACGGCGGTGGAGTCGGTAGCACCAGGCAGAATGGTGAAATCAACTAGATTATCCCCTACTGCCCCATGGTTCTCCAATGCCCTTAGGGAGAGCAAAAGTAGGTTAAAAAAGGTGGAACGACAATGGAGGCTGAGCTACTGTGAGAGAGTGAAGGCAAATTATAAAAAAGACTAAAAAGGGTTTCATAAGGAGATAAAAACAGCTAGACTAAACCATATTGCGTCATCTATTCGAAATGCTAACCAGTCCAGTAGTGAGGTCTTTAAGGTAGTTCAATCTTTTTTCAAGCCCATAGTACTGAAGAGAGAAGTAACCCCATCCCCAGCTCTGTGCGACAAGATCGCGAACTATTTTGATAATAAAATATTAAAGGTCTATCAGTCATTCCGGGCAACAGAGGCCACTGTAAAAGGGGATAAATCTCCGCTCGTAGGGGAGATACCCAAATTGAGTGAGTTTACTCCGATTCTGCCGCAGGATGCACTAATTGAATTTCAGAAATGCCATTCAGGAGCCCCAGATGATCCATGCCCTCCTACATTATGGAAGATGGTATCCTCCTCACTGTTGGATGGGTTACAACACATCTGGAATTCCTCTCTGGAGACAGGCATCTTCCCAGATAAATGGAAGCATGAAAAAGAAATAAAATGGAGATCCGGTTGATCTAAAAAATCTGCGACCAATCTCTTTATTACCCGTTTCTGGAAAAATGTTGGAAAAATTAGTTCAACGTCAATTGACCAGATTTATTGAGCAAAATGGGGCTCTGCATGATACTCAAGCAGGCTTTCGAGCAGGATTTAGTACGGAGACTGCTCTCCTGGAGGTGGCAGAGTCAATAAGGTGGTCTCTTTATTCAGGAGCATCAGCATTGCTGGTGCTCCTGGATCTTTCCGCGGCATTCAACACTGTTGACCACACTATTTTGGTCGAGCGCCTAAAAGAAGTGGGCTTTGAGGGTAAAGTACTCACTTGGCTGACTTCCTATCTGAGGGGACGAACTCAAAAAGTCGACCTTAAGTCATATGAATCTCAACCGAAACAGCTATGGTGTGGGGTGCCCCAGGTCTCAGCTCTGAGTCCTCTATTCTTTACCCTCTACCTAGCTCCTTCGTTTTCCTTGATTGCCAACTGGGGAGTGAAAGCAATTTCTTACGCCGACGACACCCAGTTGGTTTTCTCTTTCAAAGAGGGGATGGTGCATGGTTGTAAGAATTTCAAGGGATGCCTACGCGATATAGCTATTTGGATGAATTCTATTAAATTAAAGTTAAATGCGGATAAAACAGAGGTTCTTTTTTTTGGCAGGTAACTGTGCCAGAGTCAGCACTATGGTGGCCATCAGAAATGGGTGCTCCACCATCCCCGGCCACATCCATTCGCACCTTAAGAGTGAAATGGGAAGCGAATCTCACCTTCTCAGCTCAAATACAACAGGTCTCTATGACCTGTTTCAGCAAATTAAAAAATCTCCGGAAAGTCTTGCATTTTCTACCAGAAGATTGCTGCAAAACAGTTGTACATGCTATAGTAACTTCTAGGCTAGATTATGCTAATGCTCTGTATCTTGGCCTCCCTAAATATGCAATCCAACACCTTCAGATGATTCAAAATGCGGCTGCGAGGCTGGTTTGCCGTATACCATTCCGACACCATGTCTCTCCGCCAGTGGCGGCTGCTGAACTTTGAAAGAGGTGGGGCGTAATTTTCTTCCTCAAATTAGACCGAGCAAAAGTGCAAGTCACCTTACTTTCAGAGGATCCAGGAGTGTTTTCGCTTTTGAGGAAACGCTAACTTTAAAATAAGTGCCAGTTGGTGCATTTTACAACACATTTGAGTTACCCAGGCCTCCATTAGCATTTATCACATTTAGGGCCTCCCTCATCCATAACATGAGTAAACATCACCGAATTCTCTACTTGCTGGCTTTGTTTCCACTGATACCATGGTCCCTTCACTTGTCACAAAGCACCTGTAAACACCCTCAAACCTAATTAGACAACTTGCACATATGTGTATTCTCCCACAGATAGCTTTAAGAAGGTTTCACTGTCTTGCTGATAATCTCCTGCCAGTTCCACATACCCTCTGAGTCATAAAACAATCATGGACATGCCTACACACAACCAATTAACAAAAGTCACATGCACACACCCGACCAAGCTAACTCACACCTATTCATAAACACACTCACTCATACATAACTCACACCTATTCATAAACACACATTCACATACCTCTCAGTCCGTACCCTCCAGCCTTAATCGTCCGCCTACAGCGGAGCAACACATACTGTAAGGACAGTCACTGATTCCATGCACACTAACAAAAGGGGCCACTGTGACAGCCCTAGGCGCACTGAGGAGACAAAGCCCTCACACACTCGGGAGATGGCAACAGTGCAATATATAAAACAAATTTTACCAAGCGATGAGTATGTTGCTTATTTTCTTTTCCCAGAGTGCGTTTCCATATCACTGTTTTTCACGCAACAGTCGGTCTTAATTGCTCAGAAGTGGCCTCTAGGTGTCTGCGTGACAACAGGTTGTGGATGGGTGTTCAAAGCAGGGCACGACTGACAGCTCTGCATTTTATTGTGAAGGGAGTGGAGTTTCTCACGTGCAGAACGTGCTCAAACCAAAGAGTATCGTCAATGCACAACTTCAAATTGTCACTTATGAGACAATTAGTTAAGTATATTAATTAGGTACTCAGCTGCTTAACTATAAGAAACGCGAAGTAAAAGAAAATGCAGCGCAATCGGATTCTGGTTCAATTTAAAGACCCTTAATTGTATCTCTCCTAAAGACCCTCATGGTTCTGTAGCCTGTTCCAGTGGGATGCTCAGTTGTAGCAATAAACCACTTTATTATCCCCACCGCACCATTTGCGAATTCCGACCGCTGACAGTGGCTCCCAGCGCTGCTGTGCTCTCTGCCAGCCTTGTGACCACAGACATATCCCATCGGTATCACCTCTTCCCATCTTTACATCTAGGCGGCAGCGGCCTATCCTTTGTCACCGGTAGCTGGACTGAGTTTACCCTCCTCCACGCCTCACGCTGCCACTGCGCCAAGAGGAGCCGAGGATCACATAGAAGGTGGCGAGTGATAACCAGCCGGAGACTCCCAGAGAGCATCAAGAATACGAAACATGGGGAGGACCCAAGATGGTGACCGGAGCGGACGTGTAGTCACCCGGCTCCACCGGCCCTTGAGCTCCGCAACGGTATCCTGCTATCTATCCTGATCGATCCCGGTGGCGGAACGTGTGTGACGATGCGCTGATTATTCCGGTCCTCTCCCGACATTTCAGCCTGCCCGGATGCCGGAGATAACCGTAATAGTGTCCCCCGCCCTGGACCCTCGCCTGCAATGCCGCTCGTCACTGGCTCTTGGAGGCTTGGTAATGGCCGTACCAGCTGCGTAGCGCCGAGGACTTAGATGCGGCGCTATTTCACGAGACGCGGTCATCACCGCGCCAATGCCGATGTCCACCGCAAGCTGCGCCTGTGACGTGCGGACCGAGTGTGAAAGCCCCGAGGGAGCGGATTCCCTGTTCTGAGTTGGAGGTGTGCGGCGTAGGGGACTCGGCGGCCCGGCTCAGCGCTGGCTGACGGCTCTTTCATCCGGTGCCCAGCCTGATGCGAAGCGGTTCTAGGGGTCGGGCACTCGACTGCTTTCGACCCTGGTAGCATCGGTGTCCTGGAGCGGTGCTTGATTGTGCTACACCCTCCCCGGCTACTATACCACACTACCGGAATCATGGCCTCGTTTGACCACCCTTGGCTTGGGGGAGTTCACCCACCCCTGCCCGTGGACTGTTTCACCCTGCCTGAGTTGTGCACCGGCTTGCCAGCATCGGCTCTGGAAACTGATACGAGGGAGTTGCAGCCTCCACCATCTTGTGGATCCATCCTGGCCGCCCTGCGTGAATTCCACTCTGAGATGCGTAATAGACTCCAGTCACTGGGTGAGCGATTTGATAACATGAGGTCTGATGTGGGTCGCGAATGCAACGTCTGCTTCCAGCGAGGTGTGGATCTGTCTTTGCCGATTTATGGAGATACAATGTTTATCTGCGATTATGGGGACTCTGTGCTTGCTTCTGACTCCATTGACTCCGACGGCCGGCTGCCCCCCAGCCCCGCGTCTGCTACATTGTCTCCCCTTCCCTCGGAACCTGACTCATTGTTGCCTGAAGCATCGCGCTTGTCAATGGATCCAGCTGCGCAACTTTTGGCCCCCGTGTTGGCGTTTATGTTGTGGCCTTCGCCCTTTCCCCTGCGGAACCTCTATCTTCCAGATGCCCTGTTGGAACTATGTATGGAGGACAAAGAACCTTTTCACGATTGTCGGCGGCCATTTTGTGCTCCTGGTTTGTTTTCTTCTTCCAAGCGGCCATACTGTCCTTTTGTGCACCGGAGGGTGGGCTCTCATGTGGTAGTATGCTTAGGGTTACATCCGCGATCGGGTCAGGGCTAGGCTGTTTCTTTTGCAGCTACTGATTTGTGGGCTGACGGGGATGGGATTAAAACTGTTTATGTATGTCATGTGCACGCATCGTACGATGACTTCTTCCACCTGCATTGATATTGTTAATTGATACTGTACTGGCGCTTTTGCGATGGAAGATATATATGGTGTGGGAGTTTGTGGATGGCCGGGGACTCTGGGTGACCTGTTGTCGAGTGGGCTCCTCCCCACCTTCTTCTTTTTGGGAGTCTAGATTAGTTTATTCTTTTCTCACTCCCTATATTATAGGTGTTACTGTTATTCTTCTTTCCTTCATTTTCCTCCTTCTTCTCTCTTGTCTATATTTCGGGTTCTTTAAAGGGCGACAGGCACTTTGTTGGGGGGGGGGCAGGCCGTAGCCTCCACAATGGTGCAGGGTGGGGGGGTAATTTGGTATTCCTTTAGTTCCATGGGCCTTATTTTTCTGTTCTCTGCGCTTTCTTAATCTGGTTCGATTCTGGGTCCGGGTTGGGGTTGGCAGGGAGGGGGCGGCGCTGAATGGGGTGCGTAAATACTGGATGAAGACTTGCTGTTGTTTTGAACCGCCATTTTGTTCTAATTGTTCACTTCTACTGTTGTTTTAGCTATAACGCCGCTTGCCCATGTCGTGAAGCCATAGTGCGGACTCGAATCTTCTTAGTTCTTACTCTTCACTGACTTATCTTATGATGAAACGCATAAAAAACCTTTAAAAAAATTAACCTTCAATTCTCCTCTTCCCCGGCGATATGACTTTTCCCAGTGTAACGCACATTGATTGTTGACATTTTACCTGTTGCTGCTGGGGAATGTAATGCTTGCACCTGTGCTAACAAAGTATCGTGGCCGGCCTGACGGTTGTAGGCCCGTATTTGTTCTTTTATTCATGCACAATAAAGGTTTTCAAAAAATTTAAAAAAAAATAAAGAATACGAAACACTCTTGAGACCACCACCCCTCTGCTTCTGTTCAACTCCCTCGAGAACTGGCTTCGCCTTCAACTTGTGTTATCATCTCTACGAACCAGGCCAGTGATACGAAGCGTGAGACCCTCCCCCCTCCCACACCCCAATACACACTGTACCGCCGGGGAATTAAAATAAAGAAGGAAGAGAAGAATTTAGGAAATCTTACCTGACCGCCGGTCAGCGCCGCATCTCCCGAACCTGTCCTTGGCGCCTTCACTGGAGTGGAAACCCCGCCCTCCGTCCTCAGCCAATCCTGGCGCTGGAACAGCGCCAGGATTGACACAGGGTATAGTTGCTTTCTGCCCGACTGCCCATTAGGAGAGCGAGGTTTCACTCTTCTAATGGGCATGCGCAGGCACAAGTGCGCATGCGTGGGCAAGGCTGAAAAATGTGCCTCCGTCCCCACTCATGCGCACCTGTGTGCTGCGGCCAGTCCCAGACAATGCCTTATGCCTGTCAGTCAACATGACACAGGACCGCCCACCCCCTTCAGACTCTGAAGTGGGTGGGCGGTCCTGCATCATGCTTACTGACAGGCATTGTCCCTCGGCGTCTTTGAACTTAAGTTTACTTCAGTTCAAAGACGCCAAGGAACGGAGCTGCGGATGCGGGCAACGCCCCAACGCCCCCAATGGACGGTCCGCCACTGCTCTCCGCATTTACATAAACTCCACTGGCTTCCAGTGGAGAAAAGAATCATATTCAAGGCTATGACAATGGCCTACCGGGCTCTGAATGGAAACTGCCCGAGTTCTCTGAAGGAAAGATTATGCCCCTACAAGCACAACTGGGTGCTGCTCTCAAACTCTCTTAACTTACTACAGACCCCACGTTTTAAGAAATCTCGGCTAGGGGGCAGAGCATTCACAGTCAGAACGGCTGCTATGTGGAATGCCCTACCAGTCTTCTTACGGAATGCCAAGTCAGAATCCTGTTTTAAAAAGACCCTGAAGACGTGGCTCTTCAGGCCAGCTGGTATTAAGGGATCAATAGGCGTATTACTCCTTTTGTCGCTCTATCACCTGATGTTTCTAGTGCCGGGACACCCCTGTGTTGGGGGTAGCTGTCGCTCTTAATAAATCTCAGTATTATTATTATTATTATTAATGCACGCCACTGATTTGTGACATAATCTTCAGGTCACCTAATGAATCCTGGCAAGAACAACTCAGCCTTTCATGCTTCCGAGGTGGGCTGTGGGGTGCCTTTATTATGGGCAATAGCAACTCCGGTTACTTGCAACACTTAATGCAGCACAGCTACGTCATAAGGAGCTATATAAAAAACAAGCTAATTTGCCATTCTCTTTGCAGTTGGTTCGCAAAAAAAGAGCCCAACTCCTCTTCCTACAGTACCGAAACTGTTCTGAAACGTGACGAGAATGAACCTTCAGAAGCAGTTTTCCTGTCACAAACCTACTTCCGACTGTGGATCGACTGCAGAAAACTGAAGGTCCTATCATTTGTGTAAATCTCTAGTTGCACAGTCACCGCTTCTTTCAAAGCACAACATTTTCTCCATGAACAGTTGCTGCTTCTTTCTTACTCACCCTTGGATCACACATTGGCAAAGTCAGTTGATCTGTGGACTTGAAAGCTGGTGCTATGGCCATGTTTTTAGGTCTCGCCTACGCAGCGCTCATGTGTAGCCATAGGAGGAGACCTTTAGGAATCGCATTCACTGGCATTCACTGGCAACACGTGCACGTTTGGTGATTCCCTTGCAGGAGCGAGCTTTGAAATCATCTATTTGTAATTAACTTGCAAACAGATGGTGTCCTTGCTTGCTCCCACAAGGGAAGCGTAATGTGTGCTCTCGACTGCACTCCCCCCATCCCTCCCCCCTCAGCTGCATTCCTCGCAACCCACATTGTTTTGCCTGCAGGAGCGAGCAGTGCCTCCTTGTTCACATAAAAAGGGTCAGCTTGGGGGGCGTCGACACAAGATGGCCGCTCAAGTCTTCGGCTCCGTCGATACCGCATCCCCAGCACACATCCTGATGGAAATCCGGCTCTCTAACTCCCCCGAAAAGATTGCTGAGGGTGAGCAGTCCCCAATCATACTTTCCTGAGCACTGGAGATTGAGCGGGACCGGAGGTACAAGTCCCGTCGTCTAGGGCCTAGTTACACTTCCAACGCTTGGGACTAAAGTTTTACCCGGGGTCGACACTGTGCATCGGAGGCGGCCTAATCGGACTGGAAATTGCCGGTCGGCGACAATCCCGGAAGTGTGCAGTCGCAGCATGATTTGAGTGCCGTTGCCCCCAATGGCGGTCAACACAACAACACGCGTCCCTCCTGCACTGCCATCGGAGTGCTTGAGTTGCTGCAGCTCCGACTGCACCCTCGGCGGAGCCCGCCTGGGAGCAATACCGTCTGCCCATGGGGCGCATAGCCTGACTTATTCATCAGCCCAGGAATAGCGTGTGGTGAGCGTAGATGGATACCTTTACGAACGCAGACTCGATGTCTGGAGGCCTCGGGGGTGACGCACACCTGATTGTGGATGGAACTGTTGCCCTCTCTGTCACGGCCTCCACCTTTGGAGAACGTGTATGCTGCAGCTGGGGCCCTGAGAACAGTTCGGGGTATAGGACGTGCCTCATTAATATAAAATCATCTTCCTGAGTCCTGGCTGCGCCGCCTTGTGAGGGGGCAGATACAGATGCAGAGAGACAGCAGCGCGCCGGAGTCACACAGTTAAGGTACACCGGGGCTTCCCTTGCTTCAATGCATATAACCAGTAACTATATAAACTGCACTGCAACTGGAGCCCCTCCGGACGCCCTCCCGTGCTTACGCTGCAATTGCGACAGGTGAGAGGTAATCACAGGGGGAAAAGTCCACGGTCATCCTTTGGGGTAATTTACGTAACTGCCTAGAGGGCTGCCTGCCAGCTCTTTCCATGACAATTACCACCAGCAATAACCAGCATACTAATCCTTTCCCCTCTGTCCCTGCTCCCCGCCCGTCGGGTCTCGGCTGGCTCAGACACGACTGACGGTCTCCGCTATTGGGACACGCAATGGCAGGAAGAAATGAGTTGGAGAACGGCCCAGACCACTAAACGGGTGCAGTCAAATAAGCTCGATTGCTAAACCCTTCCTAAGCGTTCCCCCGCAAACACGCATAGCACACTTAAGGCGGAGGAAGACCTTGAGGGCGCCACCTCAGAGCTAACGCTTCAGGATGTCATGGCAGCGCTCAATGGAGTCAAAGATTCTCTAGAACATAAAATGAACACTATATCCTTTAACGTGAATCTAATCCTAGCCGACCTCACAAAAATAGATGAGAAAGTAAAAAACTTGGATATCAAGACAGCCAGTCTAACGGACAAAGTCTCCCTACTCCAAAGAGAAATGCAAGATCTTAAATCCTTCCGCGAGATGACAGAAGGCAAACTGGATGATTACGAAGGACGTGCGCGACGCAACAATGTTTGCATCCTTGGTGTGCCAGAAAAAGCAGAGGGGCCAGCTCCAGATTTGTTTGTGGAAGATCTCATACTTAATCAACTTAGGCCCAAAGGACTGGGGAAATTCTTTACCGTTGAGAGGGCGCATAGAATTCCGGGCTGGCGGCCCAAACCTGGGGCTCCTCCACTACCGTTGATAGCTCGTGTCCTCAACTTTCAGGACAGAGACGCAATCCTTCAACATGCTCGGACCACAGCTGCCCTCCGCTATGAAAAAGCTAATCTCACATTTTTTCCAGATTTTACGCAACTGGTTGAAAGACAGCGTCAAACTTTCATGGCCATCAAGAAAAGGCTCAGGGAGAGGGGACTCAAGTATGCAATGAAGTTCCCGGCACATCTCCGAGTGGAGGCGGAGGGACGAGCTTGGTTCTGTGGCAATCCAGCGGTGGCCGCAGACTGGCTTGATAGCTGACTGAACAATGGATCCAGAGACGGAGATGGTGATGGTGATCCGGACTTGCAGGCTCGGGTGAGATTTCCTGGGGACCATTAGCCCTCATGTAGATTTACTCAGGTTGCGAGATGTAAATGATTCAATTGCCAGATTCAGAATACTATGTTCAGCCTTGCGCCATGGGTGATAAGTGGACACATTTTGTTAGAGACACACTATTTAAAGAGTTGTTGGGGATGCGTGGGGGACGGAGCGATGATATCCCCTCTTTCCTTTCTGCTTTTAGTTAATTCTTAGGGGAGACAGGCACTCTGAAAGTTCGGACTGGGCAGTTCCATGCCTAGGGGGCAGGGTAGCAGGGTGGGGGTAGCGGGAATTGGGTGAGGGTAGGGAATGGGGACAAGGGTGGGTGTGTTCGGGGTTTATGTGTGGTTTGTGTTAAAGTTGTTACATTGGCAAATATTGTACTTCGCATGACCGAGGCTATGGCTGTTATTAACTGTTGCAATGCATACGCAGTGAGATAAAAGTGCAAGTATCCTGATCTGAAATGTAAATGGGCTTGGGGACAAGGTTAAAAGCAGTATAGTTCTTCAATATATCAGGAAACACGCCCCAGATGTTGTTCTACTTCAAGAGACACATTTTATAGGCAGCTCGTGTAAAGCTCTGTGCAGGTCGGTATATAAGCTGGTGGCATATGCTGGGTTTATTACAAGCTCAGGAGGGGTGGGTATAATGCTTAAAAACACTTTTCCCTTCAGCGTGAATTGTATATGGAAAGATGACAGGGGCTGCTACGTAGGTATCACGGGATCCTGGGAGGGACGAACTCTCACACATTGACTGTCTATGTTCCGGCTGGCCTCCAAACTACTATATTCCAGGACCTATGCACCACTCTCCTCTTTCTGCCTGAAGGAGTGTTTTTGCTGGGAGGTGATTTTAATTCCGTGGGGTGGGACACACTAGATCGACACCCACCGTGTGAACTAGGGCCCTCACACAGATGGGTGCCAGACTTTCTTTAGACCATGGGATTGGTGGACGGCAGGTGCACTTACAATCCAGAGAGTATACAACACACTTTCTACTTGGGGGCTCATGGTAGTCTATCCAGATGAGACTATATTTTGATCCCTAGTCCCCAAATCTCACTTATTCATATAATCAGACACCTGTCTAGGGGCATTTCCGATAATTCTCCGCTATGGGTACATATACTTCTTGATTAGATCAGGGTGGGTAGAGTAGTCTCTATTAATCCTTGGCATCTTCGCAACCTCAAAGTTCGCCAAGCCCTCACCAAGATGATAGACACTTATTTTGATGAAAACTCAGGTACGGTGGACTCCTCCCAGACTCTCTGGGAAGCATTCAAAACACTAATCAGAGGGGAAGCTCTGTCCTTAATACCTGGACAGAAGAAAGAACGACAAAAGGAAATAGCTAGCATAGAAAATGAGATTTATCACTTAGAAAAAGAGATGGAAACGACAATCACACCTGACTTAATTCACCTCTTGCAACTCAAACAGGAAGAATACAAGGCACTAATGACAGAAAGCATTGGGTAGGGAGAAACTTAGTAGGATTTATGATCTTGGGGATAAAGCCGGGAAATTAATAGCCTGGCTTGATAAACGTGATTGGCAAGCAGATTGGTCCCACTCTTACTAGATGATAATAAAGTTTGTATAACTGACCCCCAAGTGATAGCAACCGCTGTGCCGGGCACTTTGACTGAATATACACTGCGGTGGCACCCTACATTGAGAAAGACTCTACTGAATTGTTATGGGACATCAAACTCCCCACTCTCTCCTTAGCAGACCAGCACCTGCTAGATAGCTCTCTGACGGCCGATGAGATAGTGCAAGCGATAAGGTCATTAAACCCAGGAAAAGCGCTTGGTCCCAATGGTCTCGCAATTGAATTATATAAACTTAGCCCTGATAAACTGTCTCCTTATCTTAAAAACATGTTTGAGGAGAGCAGGGAAATGGGTGACCTGCCAATTGACCAACGACTATCCACCATCATAACCATACACAAGGAAGGCAAGCCCAAACCAGACTGCAACTCCTATAGACCGATCTCCCTCCTCAATGCTGAGCCAAAGATTCTTGCCAAAGTCCTGGCTAATCGTCTGATTAACGTAATTTCCGAACTGGTACACCCCGACCAATCTGGTTTTATACCGTATAGGAACACAGCTTTGAACCTGCGCCGAGCCCACGGTGTCCTAGGCAAAGTGGACACGATCCTAGAGCCTGCTGTCCTTGTTTTTCTCTTGATGCCATCATGACATTCGATACTATTAAATGGCCTTATCTCATAGCGGTCCTCCGTAAGCTGGGGTTTGGCCAGGTATTTATTGGATGGATTTGTCTCCTGTATTCAAAGCCAATGGCACATGTCGTGGTAAATAACAAAAAGTTGGATACGTTTGTCTTGAGCCGGGGCACCCGTCAAGGTTGCCCTCTCTCTCCCCTCCTCTTTGCACTTGCACTAGAACCCTTGGCTGCTTGGATCCGCCAGGATCCGGTTATCCGGGGTATGCAGTGGTCACATGACTGGGAGGACCGAATTTCGCTCTATGCAGATGACATTTTACTTTACTTAACCGAGCCCAAAAAGTCTTTAATTGCAGTTCTGGACATATTAGCTGTGTTCCGTAGATATTCTGGTTTTAAGATTAACTGGGCTAAATCCCACCTCTATGTCCTTCGGGGAAGCCCACCCGCCTTGCCCCGCAATTGTCCAATTCAGATCAGCACCATGGGCTTTAAATATTTGGGTATATTCCTCTCCCTAAACCCTTCACTTCGATATGACAAAAATCTCCTCCCTCTGATGCTCCGTTTAAAACGCGATATTACCAGTTGGAATTCCCTCCCCCTCTCTCTTCTGGGAAAGGCGGCTCTTTTTAAAATAATTTCCCTACCCCGTTTTCTTTATGTTTTGCAAAATTCGCTTGACCCAGTTCCTTCGACATATTTTAAAGAAATTGAACACCTTCAGAAAGACCTGCTATGGAATGGATCGCCACGCATAGCCTTTGGCACACTCACATTAAAATGGTACGATGGTGGCATCAGTTTGCCTGATACAAGGAAATATTATTGGACTGCACATCTTGCAGCTATCAACCATAGTACATATGGTGACTTTAACAACCCAGTCTACAGGATAGATAATTATAATAGATCTCTTTATTTGTGTCCGAGCCGCTCCTGTTTAACAGGACCCACAGGACACTCCGTCAAAGTATGGCATGCTGCAAATAAATCCCTTGGATGGGAGCATATGCTGACACTAGCTACCGCCCTATGGGACTCGGCACAACTTGTCAATCTGTGGACGTCAAAAGGGTTGAATAAATGGGACATGATGAGCATATCACAAATTAAGGATATGTGGGAGAAGGGAGGGGTGAAACCTTTTGCCACCCTCCAGACCCAGCACAAACTCGCTGACACTGAGATCTTTTGTTACAGTCAGGTCAGTCACGCACTACGTTCCCTCACCCCAAGAGGCACAACTCTTCCCGAATCATCCCCATTAGAGGACAGAATATTGGTTGGCCATGTCCCAGATAAGCCCATCTCATTAATATATAATAAACTAATACACAACTTGGAGGATCCTCTCTCGACTTTGAGGCAGAAGTGGGTGGCAGAAATGGGTGATGAGGACTGGCACGAAGCGGTTTCCTCTCCCCGAGTGGTGGCCATTTCGGCTCGATTAAGACTAGTCCAGCGTAAAATCCTACATAGGATATATATATCACTGGTCCCCGGTTAGTACTGATGAGGAGAGGCGAAACAGGAGATTGCTGTAGAAAATGTGGTCTCACCTGTACGTTTCTGCACATTATATTGGAATGCACACTAATCCATAAGTATTGGAGGGAGGTACACCCAGTAATGAGGGCTGTCATCTCTGTTACTATCTACCCTGAGGCACGTAGATGCTTACTAAACATATGGTAGCCGACTGACCTTAACATCTACCAAACACAGTGGGCCAGTTTGGGTTTCATGCTGGCAAAACGAAACATTGCTCAGGCTGGGTGGCGGCAGCCCCTCCTACTTTGGAAGCCTGGAAGAACAATGTGGATTGGTGTATGGTCCATGAAAAGACAGTGTATACGGCCCAAAGCTGTCCCAAAAAGTGGACCCGTGTCTGGTATAAGTGGAACTCCTAGCGTGGAGATATTTGCGTTCCCCCACAGAACATTGAACATGATGATTTGCTCCCTCCTTGAAATGTCTTCACTGCATTTAATCTGCTGTAATACCGCCTCGAATTGTCAGGCATGTATTTATATTACACTGATGTTTAATGTCGATATGGCGATGTCTGTTTAATAATAAAAATTAAAAGTTATGTAAAAAAAATAAAGAAAGGGTCAGCTTGCCTGCAATACTGAGTATATCGTATGTGTTTTAATTAATCGCAGAATAAAGTATTACACATGAACCCGCAGGTTTGTGGCCTAAAAACTGATCCTGGCACCTGAGCATTTTGAAGAACTTCTCAACCTCTCCTTTTACCTCTCTAACTTTACCTCTCTCTCTACCTCTCTACCTTTCTCTACCTCTCTACATTTCTACCTCTCTCTACCTCTCTCGGTACCTCTCTACCTCTCTATCTCTATCTCTCTCTCTACCTCTACCTCTCTCTCTCGCTCTCTCTCTCTACCTTTCCCTACCTCTCTACTTCTCTACCTCTCCCTCTCTGCCGCTTTCTCTACCTCTCTCTCTGCCTCTCTTTCTGCCTCTCTCTCTCTACCTTCTTCTCTATCCACCTCTCTACCTCTCACTCTCTATCGCTCTGTACCTCTCTACTTCTCTCTACCTCTCTACTTCTCTATCTCTCTCTACCTCTCAACCTCTCTACCTGTCTACATCTCTCTACCTCTTTACCTCTCACTCTACCTCCCCCCTACCTCTCTTTCTACCTCTCTCTCTACCTCTCTCTCTCTACCTCGCTATCTCTCCCTACCTCTCTACCTCTCTCTCTCTACCTCGCTCTCTATACCTCTCTACCTCCCCCTCTACCTCTCTACCTCTACCTCTCTACCCCTACCTCTCTACCTCTCTCTCTTTACCTCTCTCTTACCCTACCTCCCTTTCTACCTCTCTCTCTCTCTACCTCTCTCTCCACCTCTCTCTCTCTCTCTACCTCTCTATGTCTCCCTACCTCTCTCTCTCTACCTTGCTCTCTACCTCGCTCTCTATACCTCTCTACCTCCCCCTCTATCTCTATACCTCTATACCTCTACCTCTCTACCCCTCTCTCTTTACCTCTATCTTACTCTACCACTCTCTCCACCTCTCTCTCTCTACCTCTACTTCTCTACCTCTCTCTCTACCTCTCGCTACCTCTCTACCACTCTCTTATTTATTTTTGTCGTGACTGGCAGTAGTGCAAGAACCAAGAACACCACTAACCTTATCCTGTGGCCAAGCAGAGACGATATCTGATGCTAAGTCCCTTATTTCCTCACAACACGAACCCCAGCAGAGAATATAAAATACTCTGTCAGACTCCGCGCCCCAGAGGAAAAAAGGGAAAGAGGATGAAGGTGTGTTCCCCCGACTTCTCTCAGGGACTTGCTTTACCCTCTGGGCTGGGTCTAGTATACCTTCAAGGCTGTAGGTGGGATGACAAAACACACAATTACTCTTATACTCAATGACCCCTGTTCACTGTATTGTGCACGTGCCTTTCCTTCACTCACCAGGATTCCTCTATTCCCTTCCTTTAGAATTCCAGAATAAACCCAGTCTTCTTTTTTGTTATGCCAAAATTTAATTTTCTCGCGGGTAGAATAGAAGCGTCTCTCGCCTCACACTGACACCGCGGCTACACTAACTAACGAGTGGAAACAAAGTATCCAATGTTCGAGGATCACAGTACATGGAGAGGAAAGGCGAGCCCGCGCTTTCCTCACATAAACAAACAGAATGTGGTTACAATACCAGCCGGTATGCAATAACTCGAAATCCAGGACAAACAGGCTTCCAAAAGGCTGTACTCTTCACGCTGGGATCCGGCGGGGAACACCATCCGCCCTTCCTAGATTCTCCAACAGGTTAATTGACAAGCACCTTCCCCTTGGAGAGGAAGGGCTTATGTCCCACGAGGAAATCCCAGGGCAGCCTGGGACTTGTAGTTAGAAGAACTCTACCCGTTTTCACTGCATATCTGGAATTCCGCCCTCGGGATTTCAGAATCGCCACAGAACCCCCTCTCGAGGACTGCCGTCCCGGCGGTCGTCCAGGCTTCCCAGGATATCTTTCATGGAATTGAGCGACCAACTCAGGACAATTCAGATTGGCCAAAGGCTCACATGTCCTCTCCTCAGGTCGGTAATATCCCTTCCACCCAACCAAGTATTGGATCCTACCCCTAACCATACGGGAGTCAAGGATAGCCTGCACCTCATATTCCTCCTGCCCATCAACGTCAATAGGAAGTGGCCTATCCAGAATTCTAGCACTAGCAGGACAAGGAAGGAGGAGGGAAACATGAAATACAAGAAGTATTTTCCAGGTATCAGGGAGGGACAACCTCATAGCTACAGGGTTAATAACCTCCACTATGCTGTAAGGCCCCACATACTTAGGTTTCAGCTTGTTTTCCCCTTTCAAATGTATGTGCCTAGTGGAAAGCCACACCCTGTCTCCCACCCCGTAATCAGGTGCTGGTGATCTCCTCCTATCAGCAAAGCGTTTCTGGGAAGACTGAGCACTCGCCAAGCTGTTCCGTGCCGCTACCAGCACCGCTTTGAGATGTGCATGACGTTCATGAATGCTGGGTACAGGAGAATGCACGGGCACCTCAAAGGGAAGTGCATTAGGATGATAACCATACAAACAAAAGAAAGGAGAACAACCCAAGGTGGAGTGAATGGCATTATTATAGGCAAACTCAGCCATCCAGATTAACATAGTCCAGTCCATATCGTTTTGCAGAGCAAAGCAGCGAAGATACTGTTCCAACGTCTGGTTCAGACGTTCCGTTTTGCCATCAGTCTGGGGGTGATAGGAGGAAGAGAGTCGAGCATCGACGTCTATGGTCTTACAAAGAGCCTTCCAAAATCGGGAAGTAAATTGAGTTCCTCTATCCGTAATGAGCACACAAGGAATGCCATGTGCTCGAACGATATGTTGCAGAAACACCTGCGCCAGTTCGGCTGAAGTGGGAAGACTCGTCAACGGAATGAAATGACCCATCTTTGTCAAATGGTCGACGACCACTAGGATCACGGTCTTATCATTACAGGGTGGCATTTCTACTATGAAGTCCATAGACAATGTGTGCCAGGGTTTAGGAGGAACAGGCAGAGGTCTCAGAAGTCCCATGGGTTTGACATGGACGGATTTCCCTTGCATGCAAACAGCACAGTTTTTGATATACTGTCTCACATCATCTCTAAGGTTGGACCACCAGAATTCACGTTCCACACCAGCAATGGTCTTGTAGATCCCCAAATGGCCTCCTAAGGGGGAGTCGTGTATCCATTTCAAGACTTGTAGCTGCAAGATCTCAGTGGGGACATAGATAGCGGACCCATGGTAGGCAAGATCATCTTTTTCCATTCGATGTTCAGGATCTTCTTGTATCCATTCTTGTACGTCCGACTCCGCAAGAGCTACTCGCACATCGTCCAAAAAGTCCTGTGTAGCCAACAAGGCTATTGAGGATAGGCGACCACTTGTTTCTTTCAGGATTAGCGGGGGTTCTTCAGCGGTCCCTGCACTTTGGTCTTCAGTTTCACCGATGCGAGACAGGGCGTCCGCTTTACCATTCTGTGGCCCTGGTCTATACTTGATAACAAAATCATAATCTGAGAAGAATAATGTCCATCTCAATTGCCGCGGCGTAAGCGCCTTCGCTGTTTTCAAGAATAGAAGATTTCGATGATCTGTATAGATTTCAAACGTGTGAACAGCTCCCAAAAGGTAGTGACGCCATTCCTCACATGCCCTTTTTATTGCAAGGAGTTCCTTATCCATAAAGGAATAGTTAATCTCGCAAGGCGTAAGTTTCTTGAAGAAAAAGGCAACTGGATGCAATTGACCAGTGTCAGGATGGCGTTGTGATAGGATACCCCCTATCGCATATTGCGAGGCATCCGTTTCCAGCACAAACGGTATTTGAGGATCTGGATGGCGAAGGATGGGAGCTCGTGTAAACTGATCTTTCAAAAACTGGAATGAGATAGCAGCCTCCTGGTTCCATACAAATTGAGTATTTTTTCTCAACAAGCTGGAAATTGGATGGATTATCTTTGAGAAGTCTTTAATAAACCGTCTGTAATAATTGGCAAAGCCAAGGAAACTCTGAACGGATTTAACATTTTGAGGAGTACTCCATCCGATGATCGCCTCGATCTTACTAGAATGCATTTGAAATCCTTTTGCATTGATGATATATCCAAGGAATGCAACCTCCGTGACATGAAACAGACATTTTTCGAGCTTTGCATACAAGGAATTTTGCTGCAATTTACTGAGTACGATCTTCACATGCTCCACATGTTCAGGAAGTGTCGATGAATAGATTAAAATGTCATCAATATACACGATACAAAATGTTTCCAGACAACCTCTTAACACTTCATCCATGAAATACTGGAAGGCGGCAGGGGCGTTACAAAGCCCGAAGGGCATCACTCTATATTCGAACAACCCAAACTTTGTTTGAAACGCCGTCTTCCACTCATCTCCCTTCTGGACTCTGACCAGATGATACGCCCCTCTAAGATCGAGCTTGGTAAAGAAACGGGCACCCTTCAATTGATCCAAAATCACCGGTATAAGAGGGAGCGGATATCGATTCTTTATGGTCATTCCATTGATGGATCTGTAATCGATACATAGTCGTAACTCGTCGCAGTCCTTCTTCGGGATGAAAAACATGGGGGATGAGGCAGGAGATGTTGAATGCCGAATAAATCCTGTAGCCAAATTCTCATCGAGGTAGTTCCTCAGATACCGCGTCTCTTTTTCAGTCAGGGCATATACTCGACTACACGGTATGTCTGCTCCCGGAATGAGTTCGATACGGCAATCGTACACCCGATGTGGAGGTAACTCCGTTGCCTTTTGTTTATCGAACAAAGATCGATAAGACTTGTATTCTTCAGGAAGAACCGTGGCGAAACAATAATGTCCTCTGGTACACTCTGTTGCTAAACACACAGAAGGCGTGATGTGATCCTTTTCCAGGTCAGGCAAAGCTTGTCTACAATTCTCTTTACAAAAGTCCGATGACAGAGTGATGGTACGCGCCGCCCAACTAACCTTAGGATCGTGAAGGGTCAACCATGGCATTCCTAGGATGAGCCGGAATTGAGGCGCATCAATCAGATCGAATTGTATATGTTCCTGGTGATTCTGGTTCGTCTGCATCAATAACGCACGAGTATGATAGGACACAGGACCCGATGACAAGACAGTACCATCTACTGCTTTCACTAGCTCCGGTTTGTCCTTCTTCTCGCAGATGATTCCTATCTTCATCGCGTATTCTTGATCGATGTAGTTGCCTGTAGCACCGGAATCAAGTAACGCATCGATTTCCATGGCTTCACGTGAATTGACCCACAGGGTGACCTTCAGATTCATATGAGCTACAGCGGGATGCAAGGTGTTCGCAAGTATTGGTGAGATCGTTTGTATTTGACAACCCAAGGCAGAGACCTCTTCCTGATTTGGGCTTTCTAGTTTTCCGCCGGTCGTCCTGATTGAATCATCGCTTGGTTAGTTGGCCCTTGGAATCTTCCCGGCAAGGCATTTCTCGCTCTACAATCCTTAATGAAATGGCCTCCCTTGCCACAATACAGGCATTGCTTCAATCTTCTTCTCTTCTCCTTCTCTTCCTTAGAGAGGGGTCCCCGTATACCTCCGATCTGCATAGGCTCTACCCCATCAGGCATGTTCGGTTGCTCCTCTGTGGTACTCTTGAACCGGGGATAGAAGAAACGTCCTTCTCCTCTGTTCCGATCACCCCTTCTCTCCAGGAGTCGGTGGTCTAATTGGACTGTCAGGTCGATCAGTTCCTCACAGGTAGAAGGGAGCTGCACTACCTGGGCCAACACGTCTTTAAGCTCCCCTCTTAGCCCTTGATAGAAGATGGATATTCTTTTTGCCGTGGGCCACTCTGTTTCGACCACTAGTCGATTAAACAATGTGATGTAGGAAAGCAAGTCTTGAGACCCTTGGCGCAATGTTAATAGTTCTCTATCCAAGGACAACATGTGTAGCTTCCGATCAAAAAGCCTTCGTAGTTCTAAACAAAAGTCCTCGAAATTGTGTAGCACAGGATCATTTCTCTCCACCAAGGGGATCGTCCAACTTGATGCATTGCCTCCCATATACGACATCATGAACGCCGTTTTTGCAGCATCCTCCTGAAACACCCCCGGTTTGCACAGAAAGTGCAACCTACACTGGTTCAAGAAGGTCTCAAACTTACGGGGATCCCCGTAGAACCTTTCAGGGGGCGCTAGAGGAATACCAGTGTTTTGTATCACATGAACGGTGGGTACAGTGTCAGAAGGTGAGGAAGTGTCTGAGGAGGATAGAGAGAACCCCCCCCTTCAGCTCCCTGAGTAACCGTAGATGAAGGGGGTTGCAACGTGGCTGGCTTTATGTAAGACGCCCCTCCCGTGTTTTTACGTGCTAACCCTGCCACTTCTTTCCGAAGCACACCCACTTCCTTATATAACACCTGATTCTCAGTTCTAGAAGTAGTGACCTCCTGTTGCAGAGCCGCAAGGCTCTCTACCACAGAATTCAACACACTTTCTATATTCATCGTCTAGGCCGGGCTTGTACACTTGGGCTTGTCAATCTGTCGTGACTGGCAGTAGTGCAAGAACCAAGAACACCACTAACCTTATCCTGTGGCCAAGCAGAGACGATATCTGATGCTAAGTCCCTTATTTCCTCACAACACGAACCCCAGCAGAGAATATAAAATACTCTGTCAGACTCCGCGCCCCAGAGGAAAAAAGGGAAAGAGGATGAAGGTGTGTTCCCCCGACTTCTCTCAGGGACTTGCTTTACACTCTGGGCTGGGTCTAGTATACCTTCAAGGCTGTAGGTGGGATGACAAAACACACAATTACTCTTATACTCAATGACCCCTGTTCACTGTATTGTGCACATGCCTTTCCTTCACTCACCAGGATTCCTCTATTCCCTTCCTTTAGAATTCCAGAATAAACCCAGTCTTCTTTTTTGTTATGCCAAAATCAGAAACTCCAAAAATGCAGGTTCAGGAGGCTAATACCAAAACACGAGCCTCTCCACAGTACTAGTCTCATTCACGAAAGGCACTTCTCTTTTCCTCTTGCTCCCTGGTATTGTTACTCACACAATACAGGGACTTAATCACCCACAACCAGATTCAGTGTCTCCGGCACAAAGAAAAGTTAATGTTGGCTTACTGAGAACTGCAAAATGTCTCGGAGAAAAAGAGCAGGCGGATTTACTTCTTTTTTCAGTACCTGCTTAATGCACACAAAAAGAACCTCTCTACACACTGAAAGCGTTTTCCCTGAGCGCGTCCGGGATCCGGTCGCGTTTTAGAAATTGACACGCTTTTAATTTTCTCGCGGGTAGAATATAAGCATGGGCGGAAAATCCGTTTCGCTCGCGGATTTTGCGGATTTTCGGTAAATTCGCAATCCGCGAGATCCACGAATCTCCCGCAAAATCCGCAAATCCGCGAGCAGCGGATTTTATGGCTTGCTCGCACTGTTCGCGTGAGTTCGCGGCTTGCCGGTACAACTTCGCACCCCGCGAGTAAGTGCTAAATTGCAGAAATACGATCTTAGCAAAACTGAAACTACTTACCAGGTTCAAAAGTTCAGGCTCATCATTAGTAGCCATTTCCTGTAGTGCTTCCTGAGGGGCCCCTCCAGAGTTCAGTTGCCAGTTGCAACTATTATGTGACCCTGCTCTGAACCTCAGAATAGTTACACATATGCCACAAAGGTCCTGAATTACAGCTAAGGGAGACAAGCAGGAGCCAGGCTGGAAGTTAAAATCCATTAATCAGCCCCTAATTCTTTATTGTCAGTTGGGGCAGGGCAGGTGTTGTAACTAATTTTGCAACAATGAAAGCACTTAGCAAGTGCAAAAGATCACTAATCAGGAAGCACTAAGGAAGCAGGTGCCAGCTAAAAAAATATTCTGTGACACATTAATCAGCCCCAAATTAATTCAGGTCACTTGAGGCAGGGAAGGTGTGCTTTGCTTTGCCGAAAATAATGTACACTGGACAACCAGAGGGTGTGGTGATGAAACAGAGGGTGGCATGGGTGGGCCAGAGGGTGGCATGAGTAGTCAGAGAGTGGCAGTGGTGACAGAGAGTGGCAGTGATGAAGAAGAGTGTCCCAAACAGGCTGGACACGTAGAAACAACAAGTTCGCAAAACTTGCGACCCGACAGGTAAGTTCGCAAATTGCGAAATTGTAGAAACCCTCGCGAACTGGCAGAAACACGCGCGAACACAAAAAAAAAAAAATCCGCAAATTCGCGGGAATTCGCGTATTTTGCGGATTGCGAGTTCGCAAATCCGCAAAATTCGCGAACGCGAGATTCGCAAAATTCGCCCATGCTTAGTAGAATAGAAGCGTCTCTCACCTCACACTGACACCGCGGCTACACTAACTAACGAGTGGAAACAAAGTATCCAATGTTCGAGGATCACAGTACATGGAGAGGAAAGGCGAGCCCGCGCTTTCCTCACATAAACAAACAGAATGTGGTTACAATACCAGCCGGTATGCAATAACTCGAAATCCAGGACAAACAGGCTTCCAAAAGGCTGTACTCTTCACGCTGGGATCCAGCGGGGAACACCATCCGCCCTTCCTAGATTCTCCAACAGGTTAATTGACAAGCACCTTCCCCTTGGAGAGGAAGGGCTTATGTCCCACGAGGAAATCCCAGGGCAGTCTGGGACTTTTAGTTAGAAGAACTCTACCTGTTTTCACTGCATATCTGGAATTCCGCCCTCGGGATTTCAGAATCGCCACAATTTTATTTTATTTTAAAAGTTTTATATGACGCTAGCTTGACCCATAAGTATCAGAATGCTTTACATATACACAGTAAACAGCAGAACAATATTACATTACATAGTAGGCAGTAGGGAAGCAAACTACGGAAAATAATAGGACATGGTATGGAGCGGAGGGGGAGAGAGCAATAAAAGAAAAAGGTGAGAGTGACATAGTTCGGTCACCAGTATTCTTGAATGTCCAGAGAGAGAGGAGACAACTCGGATAAGGAAGACTACCTCTCTCTCTCTCTCTCTCTCTCTACCTCTCTCTCTACCTCTCTGTCTACCTCTCTCTCTACCTCCATACCTCTCTAACTCTCTCTCTACCTCCCTCCTCTACCTCTCTCTCTCTACCTCTTTCTCTACCTCTCTACCTCCCTCTCTCTACCTCTCTACCTCTCTCTACCTCTCTACCTCTATCTCTACCTCTCTCTCTCTACCTCACTCTACCTCTACCTCTTCCTCTCTCTCTCTCTCGCTCTCTCTACTTTTGTCTACCTCCCTACATCTATACCTCTACCTCTCTACCTCACTACCTCTTTCTCTACCTCTCTCTCTCCGCCTCTCTCTCTACCTTTCCCTCTCTCTACCTCTCTACTTCTCTCTACCTCTCTACTTCTCTCTACCTCTGTACCTCTCTCTACCCCTCAACCTCTCTACCTTTCTACCTCTCTCTAATTCTCTACTTCTCGCTCTACCTCCCTCTCTCTATCTCTCCCTACCTCTCTCTACCTATCTCTATGCCTCTATACCTCTCTCTACCTCTCTATGTCTCCCTACCTCTCTACCTCTCTTTATCTACATCTCTACCTCTCTCTCTACCTCTCTCTCTCTACCTCTCCTTCTATCTCTCTACCTCTCTAACTCTACCTCTCTACCTGTCTCTCTTTACCTCTCTCTCACTCTACCACTCTCTCTACCTCCCTCTCTTCCTCTCTACCTCTCTACCTCTGGCGACCTCTCTACCACTCTCTATACCTCTCTCTGCCTCTTTCTCTACCTCTTGTTCTCTCTCTCTACCTCTATACCTTTCTTGCTCTACCTCTCTACCTCCCTCTACCTCTCTACCTCTCTCTCTCACTCTCTCTCTCTCTCTCTCTCTCTCTACCTCTCTCACTCCCTCTCTATACCTCTCTCTCTACCTCTCTACCTCTCTCGCTCTCTCTCTCTACCTCTCTCTACCTCTCTATCTCTCTCTTTACCTCCCTCTACCTCTCTATCTCTATTTCTACCTCTGTACCTCTCTTTCTCCAACACTCTACCACTCTCTACCTCTCTCTAACTCTCTCCCTACCTCTGTCTCTCTACCTCTATACCACTCTCTCTACCTCTCTCTCTCTCTACCTCTCCCTCTGCCCCTCTCTTTACCTCTCTCTCTACCTCTCTACTTCTCCCCCTCTTTCTACCTCTCTCCCTTTCTCTACCTCTCTACTTCTCTCTACCATTCTACCTCTCTCAACCACTCTCTCTACCTCCCTTTCTCTCTACTTTTCTCTCTACCTCTCTCTACCTCTCTACCTCTCCCTACCTCTCTACCTCTCCCTACCGCTCTTCCTCTCTCTCTCTCTCTCTACTTCTCTCTACCTCTCTACCCCTCTCTCACTCTACCTCTCTCTCTACCTCTCTCTGTCTACCTCTCTCTCTCCAACTCCACCTCTCTACCGCTCTCTACCTCTCTACCTCTCTCTCTCTACCACTCTACCTCTATCTATCTCTATCTCTCTACCTCTCCCTCTATGTCTCTACCTCTCTCTCTACCTCTCTAACTCTCTCTCTACCACTCTCTCTACCTCTCTCTCTACCTTTTGCTCCCAACCCCCCTCTCTCTCTACTTCTCTCCTACTCTCTACCTCTCTTTGACTCTCTACCACTCTCTACCTCTCTCTATCTACCTCTCTACACCTCTATAAACCTCTCTTCCTCTCTCTACCACTCTACCTCTACCTCTCTCTACCTCTCTCTCTATCTCTCTCTCTCTCTCTCTCTCTCTCTCTCTCTCTCTCTCTCTCTCTCTCTCTCTCTCTGCCTCTATCTCTACCTCTCTCTCTCTCTCTGTCTCCCTCTCTCTCTCTCTCTCTCTCTACCTCTCTATCTCTCTACCTCTGTCTCTCTCTCTGTCTATCTCTATCAATCTCTACCTCTCTATCTCTCTACCTCTCTACCTCTACCTCTTTACCTCTCCACCCCTCTCTCTACCTCTCAATCTCTATTTCTACCTCTGTACCTTTCTTTCTACAACTCTCTACCTCTCTCTACCTCTTTCTACCTCTCTATACCTCTCTCTACATCTCTCCCTACCTCTATCTCTCTACCTCTATACCACTCTCTCTACCTCTCTCTCTACCGCTCTCTCTCTGCCTCTCTCTCTACCGCTGTCTCACTACCTCTTTACCTCTCTCTCTTCCTCTTCCTCTGTCTCTCTACCTCTATCTCTCTACCTCTCTACCTCTACCTCTACCTCTCTCTACCCTCCCCACCTGTCTCTCTACCTCTCTCTGCCTCTCTACTTCTCTCTGCCTCTCTCTCTATCTCTACCTCTCTACCTCTCTCTACCTCTCCCTACCTCTCCCTACCTCTTTACCTCTTTCTACCTCTCTACCTCTCTCTACCTCTCTCTCTACCTCTACACCTCTCTACCTCTCTCTCTACGTCTCTCCCTTTACCTCTCTCTCTCCCACCCTCTACTTCTCTACCTCTCTCTCTCTCTACCTCTTTCTCTACCTCTCTACCTCTCTATACCTCTCTACCTCTATCTCGCTACCTCTCTACCTCTCTCTCTACCTCACTACCTCTACCTCTCTACCTCTCTCTACCGCTCTCTACCTCTCTACCTCTCTCTACCTCTCACACTCTCTCTCTACCTATCTCTACTTCTCTACCTCTCTCCCTACCTCTACCTCTTTCTGCCTCTCTACTTCTCTCTACCTCTCTCTACCTTCCTACCTCTCTCTACCTCTCTCAACCTCTCTACCCCTCTCTCTCTACCTCTCTCTCTACCTCTACCTCTCTTCCTCCACTATTCTAACTCTACCTCTCTTTACATCTCTCTCTACCTCTCTCTACCTCTCTACCTCTCTCTACCTCTCTCTGCCCCTCTCTCTCTACCTTTCTCTCTCTCTACCTTTCTCTCTCTCTATCTCTCTCTACCTCTCTACTTCTCTCTACCTCTCTACTTCTCTCTACCTCTCTACCTTTCTACTTCTTTCAACCACTCTATCTACCTCCCTCTCTCTACCTCTCTCTCTACTTTTCTCTCTACCTCTCTACATCTCCCTACCTCTCTACCTCTCTCTGTACCTCCCTCTACCTCTCTACCTCTCTCTCTACCACTCTACCTCCCTCTCTATACATCTCTCTCTCTCTCTCTCTCTACCTCTCTATCTCTCTCTATACCTCTCTCTCTTTACCTCTTTCTACCTCTCTATCTCTATTTCTACCTCTGTACCTCTCTTTCTCCAACTCTCTACCTCTCTCCCTACCTCTGTCTCTCTACCTCTATACCACTCTCTCTCTACCTCTCTCTCTCTACCTCTCTCTACCTCTCTATGCCTCTCTCTTTACCTCTCTCTACCTCTACCTCTCTACTTCTCTCCCTCTTTCTACCTCTCTCCCTCTCTCCCTCTCTCTACCTGTCTATCTCTCTCAACCACTCTCTCTACCTCGCTCTCTACTTTTCCCTCTACCTCTCTCTACCTCTCTTGCTCTCCTACCTCTCTACCTCTCTCACTACCTCTCTACCTCTCACTATTTCCCTACCTCTGTACCTCTCTCTCTCTACCTCTCTCTACTTTTTTCTCTACCTCTCTACCTCTACCTCTCCCTACTTCTCTACCTCTCTACCTCTCTCTCTACCTCTCAATACCTCTCTACCTCTCCCTACTTCTCTAACTCTCTACCTCTCTCTCTCTACCTCTCTTTACTTCTCTCTACCTCTCTCTACCTCTCTACCACTCCCTACTTCTCTACCTGTCTACCTCTCTCTCTCTACCTCTCTCTACTTCTCTCTACCTCTCTCTACCTCTATCCACCTCTCTATCTCTCTCTACCTCTCTACCCCTCTCTCTCTCTACTAGTCTACCCTTATCTCTCTATCTCTTTACCTCTACCTCTATGTCTCTACCTCTCTCCCTCTCTCTTTACCTCTCTACCTCTCACTACCTTCTACCTCTCCCTACTTCTCTACCTCTCTCTCTACCTCTCTTTACTTCTCTCTACCTCTCTATCTCTCCCTACTTCTCTACCTCTCTACCTCTCTCTCTATCTCTCTCTACTTCTCACTACCTCTCTCTACCTCTTTCCACCTCTCTACCTCTCTCTACCTCTCTACCTCTCTCTCTCTACTACTCTACCTCTATCTCTCTCTCTATCTCTCTACCTCTCCATCTATGTCTCTACCTCTATCCCTCTCTCTCTACCTCTCGAACTCTCTCTCTACCTATCTCTCTACCTCTCTCTCTCTACCTCTCTCTCCTACTATCTGCCTCTCTTTGCCTCTCTACCACTCTTTACCTCTCTCTATCTACCTCTCTCTCCTACTCTCTGCCTCTCTTTGCCTCTCTACTACTCTCTACCTCTCTCTATCTACCTCTCAACCTCTCTACACCTCTCTAAACCCCTCTCCCTCTCTACCTCTCTCTACCACTCAACCTCTACCTCTCTCTACCTCTCTCTCTCTCTCTCTGCCTCTATCTCTACCTCTGTCTCTCTACCTCTCTCTATCGCTCTCTCTGCTTCTCTCTACCTCTCTATCTACCTCTGTACCTCTCTTTCTACAACACTCTACCTCTCTACCTCTCTCTACCTCTCTCTACCTCTCTCCCTACCTCTGTCTCTCTACCTCTATACCACTCTCTCTACCTCTCTCTCTCTCTACCTCTCTCTCTGCCTCTCTCTTTACCTCTCTCTCTACCTCTACTTCTCTACTTCTCTACCTCTTTTTTACCTCTCTCCCTCTCTCTACCTCTTTACCTCTGTCTCACTACCTCTTTACCTCTCTCTCTACCTCTGTCTCTCTACCTCTCTCTACCTCTGCCTCTCTACCTCTGTACCTCTACCTCATTACCTCTACCTCGCTCTACCCTCTCTACCTGTCTCTCGACCTCTCTCTACTTCTCTACTTCTACCTCTCTACCTCTCTCTCTTCCTCTACACCTCTCTCTGCCTCTCTACTTCTCTCTACCTCTCTCTCTATCTCAACCTCTCTACCTCTCTCTAACTCTCTCTACCTGTCTACCTCTCCCCACCTCTCTACCTCTTTCTACCTCTCTACCTCTCTCTCTCTACCTCTCTCTCTACCTCTCTCCTTTACCTCTCTTTCTCCCACCCTCTACTTCTCTGCCTCTCTCTCTCTACCTCTCTACCTCTCTCTACCTTTTTCTCTACCTCTCTACCTCTCTCCCTCTCTACCTCTCTCTACCTCTCTACCTCTGTCTCGCTACCTCTCTACCTCTCTCTCTCCCTCACTACCCCAACCTCTCTACCACTCTCTACCTCTCTCTACCTCTCAAGCTCTCTCTCCACTCTCTACCTCTACCTCTCTACCTCTCTCCCTACCTCTACCTCTCTCTGCCTCTCTACGTCTCTCTACCTCTACCTCTCTCTCTATCTCTACCTCTCTACATCTCTCTACCTCTCTACCTCTCTCTCTCTACCTCTCTCTCTACCTCTACCTCCACCTCTCTACCTCTACTTCTCTTTACATCTCTCTCTACCTCTCTCTACCTCTCTCTCCCTGCCTCTCTCTCTACCTTTCTCTCTCCCTCTATCTCTCTCTACCTGTCTACTTCTCTCTACCTCTCTATTTCTCTCTACCTTTCTTCCTCTCTCAACCACTCTCTCTACCTCTCTCTCTCTCCCTCGCTCTCTATATTTCTCTCTACCTCTCTCTACCTCTTTACCTCTCACTACCTCTCTACCTCTCCCTACCTCTCTACCTCTCTACCTCTCTCTACCTCGCTCTACTTCTCTCTACCTCTCCCTACCTCTCTCTCTACCTCTCTCTACCTTTCTCTCTACCTCTCTCTGTCTATCTCTCTCTCCAACTTTACCTCTCTACCACTCTCTACCTCTCTACCTCTCTCTCTACCTTTATCTCTCTCTATCTCTCTACCTCTCCTCCTCTACCTCCCCCTCTATATCTGTACCTCTCTACCTCTCTCTCTACTTCTCTAACTCTCTCTCTACCTCTCTCTCTATCTCTCTCTCTACCTTTTGCTCCCTACCTCCCTCTCTCTCTCTACCTCTCTCTCCTACTCTCTACCTCTCTTTGCCTCTCTACCACTCTCGACCTCGCTCTATCTACCTCCCTACCTCTCTACACCTCTCTAAACCTCTCTAACTCTCTCTACCACTCTACCTCTACCTCTCTCTACCTCTCTACCTCTCTCTCCATCTCTCTCTCTCTGCCTCTATCTCTACCGCTGTCTCTCTACCTCTCTCTATCTCTCTCTCTCTACCTCTCTATCTCTCTACCTCTCTCTACCTCTCTACCTCTCTCTACCTCTACCTGTTTACCTCTCTACCTCTCTCTACCTCTACCTCTCTCTCCCTACCTCTCTCTCTACCTCTCTCTCCCTCCCTCTCTACCTCTCTACTTCTCTATCTACCTCTCCCTACCTCTCTCTACCTCTCTCTACCACTCTTCGGCTTTACCTCTCTACCTCTATCTACGTATCTATCTATTGCTACCTCACTACATCTACCTCTCTACTAAACCTGGACGTAGTTTGCGTAGCAGCACTACGACTAGCTTCACGTACTATACTTTGAACTTCACGTAGTACACGTAATTAATGACACTGTGTACTTGTCTGCACTGTGAAAAAAATGCAAAAAAATTGCAAAATAATTGCAAATGGCATCCCGCACAGTGCCAGGTATGATAAAACAAGTATCTATAGCTTTGTATGTTAAAGTGCATATAGTACTTTCACAAAAGTGAAACTGAAAAATTAGCAAGCAGTGAGACAGGTAATGATTTTGGGATCCTCCCTAACCTAGGGGGAGTACCAAACAGATGCCTTGAAAACAAAAAAGCACATCTTATTGAACGATTTGGTGGTGGTCCCATCCTCTTAGGACCACCCCAAGTACAGTTATTGGCAAAAACAACATTCCCAACCACAGGCCCTGCAAAGCATTATGGGATGAGATTAGCAGTGGGCAGTGAATATTTAATATTATCTAATATCAAACAAATTCTACAAAGAGCTGCAGTTCAACTGGTGGTTACTAGATGTCCCTCACGAGTCAAATGCAAGTGCTTGATGAAAGGGTCTCAATGGTTTTGCATTTGACTCGTGAGGGACATCTGGTAATGACTAGTGGAACTGCAGCTTGATGTAAGAATAATTTCAATGCTTTGCATTTCACTCATGAGGGACATCTAGTAAAGACTAGGTGAATTGCAGCTCTTTGTAGAATTATTTTGATATTGGATACTATAATATTCACTGCCCACTGATAATCTCGTCCCATAATGCTTTGCGGGGCCTTTGGTTGGGATTGTTTTTTTGCCAATAACTGTGCTTGGTGTGGTCCTAAGAGGATGGGACCACCACTGAAGTTCAACAAAATGTGCTTTTTGTTTTTGCTCTTTGTGTTCAAGGCATCTGCTTGGTCCTCCCCCTAAGTTAGGGGGGGGGGGGAAATCATCAGCTCTCTCATTGCCTAGTGTTTTCAATGTTAAAGTTCACTTTTGTGAATTGGTTATATTCTTTTAAGCATGTAAAATATCTTTTTCAAAGCATCTGAGGATTGTTTTTATTTAGTTGCTATTCTATGTGATTAAGCACTTTTTTTGTACTGTACTACTGCAATTTAGCACGAACTTTGCATGCTCCATTAGCATAGTATTAGGCCCAGGGTTATTCTCTCTACCTCTCTCTCTCTCTCTACCGCTCTCTACCACTAGCTCTCTCTACCTCTCTACCTCTCTCTACCGCTCTCTCTACCTCTCTACACCTCTCAACCTCTCTCTATCTCTCGACCTCTCTCTCTTTCTCTACCTCTCTCAAAAATGGCTGCAGCGTCTATGTGGGATGCGGTGGACTAAGTGGCAGCTGGAGCCTGATAGCACTGCCTGTCGTTTAAAAAAAAGAAGCATTGGCATAGCCAAGAGGTTTCCCTTTTGGGACCTTATAAGTGTTCAGTTATCCAGTACAATATCCTTGGTGCAAGAACATCAATTGTTGCATGGCTAAACACTTATAAGGTCCCAAAGGTGAGACCTATTGGCTATGCCAATGCTTTTTTTTATTGTAAGCATATACCGCAAAAATAAATATGGAAAGGGAAAACATGCAGCCACACAAATCTTTTACCATATGTGTGCAAGGAGTTTGCAAACTCTCTACCTCTCTCTCTCTACCTCTCTTTACTTCTCTCTACCTCTCTCTACCTCTCTACCGCTCCCTACTTCTCTACCTGTCTACCTCTCTCTCTCTACCTCTCTCTACTTCTCTCTACCTCTCTCTACCTCTATCCACCTCTCTATCTCTCTCTACCTCTCTACCCCTCTCTCTCTCTACTACTCTACCCTTATCTCTCTATCTCTTTACCTCTACCTCTATGTCTCTACCTCTCTGCCTCTCTCTTTACCTCTCTACCTCTCACTACCTTCTACCTCTCCCTACTTCTCTACCTTTCTCCCTACCTCTCTTACCTTCTCTCTACCTCTCTCTACCTCTCTATCTCTCCCTACTTCTCTACCTCTCTGCCTCTCTCTCTACCTCTCTACTTCTCACCACCTCTCTCTACCTCTTTCCACCTCTCTACCTCTCTCTACCTCTCTACCTCTCTCTCTCTCTCTATCTCTCTACCTCTCCCTCTATGTCTCTACCTCTATCCCTCTCTCTCTACCTCTCGAACTCTCTCTCTACCTATCTCTCTACCTCTCTCTCTCTACCTCTCTCTCCTACTCTCTGCCTCTCTTTGCCTCTCTACCACTCTCTACCTCTCTCTCCTACTCTCTGCCCCTCTTTGCCTCTCTACTACTCTCTACCTCTCTCTATCTACCTCTCTACCTCTCTACACCTCTCTAAACCCCTCTCCCTCTCTACCTCTCTCTACCTCTCTCTACCACTCAACCTCTACCTCTCTCTACCTCTCTCTATCTCTCTCTCTCTCTGCCTCTATCTCTACCTCTGTCTCTCTACCTCTCTCTATCGCTCTCTCTGCTTCTCTACCTCTCTATCTCTCTACCTCTCTATCTCTATTTCTACCTCCGTACCTCTCTTTCTACAACCCTCTACCTCTCTACCTCTCTCTACCTCTCTCTCTACCACTGTCTCTCTACCTCTATACCACTCTCTCTACCTCTCTCTCTCTCTACCTCTCTCTCTGCCTCTCTCTTTACCTCTCTCTCTACCTCTACTTCTCTACCTCTTTTTACATCTCTCCCTCTCTCTACCTCTGTCTCACTACCTCTTTACCTCTCTCTATACCTCTGTCTCTCTACCTCACTCTACCTCTGCCTCTCTACCTCTGTACCTCTACCTCTTTACTTCTACCTCGCTCTACCCTCTCTACCTGTCTCTCGACCTCTCTCTACTTCTCTACTTCTACCTCTCTACCTCTCTCTCTTCCTCTACACCTCTCTCTGCCTCTCTACTTCTCTCTACCTCTCTCTCTATCTCAACCTCTCTACCTCTCTCTAACTCTCTCTACCTCTCTACCTCTCCCCACCTCTCTACCTCTTTCTACCTCTCTCTCTCTACCTCTCTCTCTCCCACCCTCTACTTCTCTGCTTCTCTCTCTCTACCTCTCTACCTCTCTCTACCTTTTTCTCTACCTCTCTACCTCTCTCCCTCTCTACCTCTCTCTACCTCTGTCTCGTTACCTCTCTACCTCTCTCTCTACCTCACTACCCCAACCTCTCTACCACTCTCTACCTCTCTCTACCTCTCAAGCTCTCTCTCTACTTCTCTACCTCTACCTCTCAACCTCTCTCCCTACCTCTACCTCTCACTGCCTCTCTACGTCTCTTTACCTCTACCTCTCTCTCTATCTCTACCTCTCTACCTCTCTACATCTCTCTACCTCTCTACCTCTCTCTCTCTACCTCTCTCTCTCTACCTCTACCTCTCTACCTCCACCTCTCTACCTCTACTTCTCTTTACATCTCTCTCTACCTCTCTCTACCTCTCTCTCTCTGCCTCTCTCTCTACCTTTCTCTCTCCCTCTATCTCTCTCTACCACTCTCTACCTCTTTACCTCTCACTACCTCTCTACCTCTCCCTACCTCTCTACCTCTCTCTACCTCGCTCTACTTCTCTCTACCTCTCCCTACCTCTCTCTCTACCTCTCTCTCACTCTACCTTTCTCTCTACCTCTCTCTGTCTATCTCTCTCTCCAACACTACCTCTCTACCACTCTCTACCTCTCTACCTCTCTCTCTCTACCACTCTACCTTTATCTCTCTCTATCTCTCTACCTCTCCCCCTCTACCTCTCCCTCTATATCTCTACCTCTCTTCCTCTCTCTCTACTTCTCTAACTCTCTCTCTACCTCTCTCTCTACCTCTCTCTCTATCTCTCACTCTACCTTTTGCTCCCTACCTCCCTCTCTCTCTCTACCTCTCTCTCCTACTCTCTACCTCTCTTTGCCTCTCTACCACTCTCGACCTCTCTCTATCTACCTCCCTACCTTTCTACACCTCTCTAAACCTCTCTAACTCTCTCTACCACTCTACCTCTACCTCTCTCTACCTCTCTCTCTATCTCTCTCTCTCTGCCTCTATCTCTACCTCTATCTCTACCTCTGTCTCTCTACCTCTCTCTATCTCTCTCTCTACCTCTCTCTACCTCTCTACCTCTCTCTACCTCTACCTGTTTACCTCTCTACCTCTCTCTCTCTACCTCTCTCTCCCTACCTCTCTCTCTACCTCTCTCTTCCTCCCTCTCTACCTCTCTACTTCTCTATCTACCTCTACCTACCTCTCTCTACCTCTCTCTACCACTCTTCGGCTTTACCTCTCTACCTCTATCTACTTATCTATCTCTTGCTACCTCACTACCTCTACCTCTCTACTAAACCTGGACGTAGTTTGCGTAGCAGCACTACGACTAGCTTCACGTACTATACTTTGAACTTCACATAGTACACGTAGTTAATGACACTGTGTACTTGTCTGCACTGTGAAAAAAATTGCAAAAAAATTGCAAAATAATTGCAAATGGCATCCCGCACAGTGCCAGGTATGATAAAACAAGTATCTATAGCTTTGTATGTTAAAGTGCAAATAGTACTTTCACAAAAGTGAAACTGAAAAATCAGCAAGCAGTGAGACAGGTAATGATTTTGGGATCCTCCCTAACCTAGGGGGAGTACCAAACAGATGCCTTGAAAACAAAAAAGAACATCTTATTGAACGATTTGGTGGTGGTCCCATCCTCTTAGGACCACCCCAAGTACAGTTATTGGCAAAAACGACATTCCCAACCACAGGCCCTGCAAAGCATTATGGGATGAGATTAGCAGTGGGCAGTGAATATTATATTTTTATCTAATATCAAAAAAATTCTACAAAGAGCTGCAGTTCAACTGGTGGTTACTAGATGTCCCTCACGAGTCAATTGCAAGTGCTTGATGAAAGGGTCTCAATGGTTTTGCATTTGACTCGTGAGGGACATCTGGTAATGACTAGTGGAACTGCAGCTTGATATAAGAATAATTTCAATGCTTTGCATTTCACTCATGAGGGACATCTAGTAAAGACTAGGGGCCTCATTTATGAAAGCCTTGCGCCATCGGTGCGTCACTTTTTCCCATGTTAAAAGTGACGCACCGGTGGCGCAAGGCTTTCATAAATGAGGCCCTAGGTGAATTGCAGCTCTTTGTAGAATTATTTTGATATTGGATACTATAATATTCACTGCCCACTGCTAATCTCGTCCCATAATGCTTTGCGGGGCCTTTGGTTGGGATAGTTTTTTGCCAATAACTGTGCTTGGTGTGGTCCTAAGAGGATGGGACCACCACTGAAGTTCAACAAAATTTGCTTTTTGTTTATGCTCTTTGTGTTCAAGGCATCTGCTTGGTCCTCCCCCTAAGTTAGGGGGGGGGGCAAAATCATCAGCTCTCTCATTGCCTAGTGTTTTCAATGTTAAAGTTCACTTTTGTGAATTGGTTATATTCTTTTAAGCATGTAAAATATCTTTTTCAAAGCATCTGAGGATTATTTTTATTTAGTTGCTATTCTATGTGATTAAGCACTGTTTTTGTACTGTACTACTGCAATTTAGCACCTAAGTATTTGGAACGTTTTCTTTTATCTCTTTTCATTTCAAATGTGTAACTTAACCCACTCCGCTAGGCATTTGTCTTTAAAAGGCAGCCCACCCACACATTGTCAATGTATTTAAATCCTATCCAGCTCTGAGTAATTAAACTACTCCAAATACACTGCAAACGAGTCTTTAAAACCTAACCAATTCTGAGTAATAATTCCAGTCCAGACACCCTGTAAACGTGTTTGTAAACCTTATCCAGTTCTGAGTAACTATACTAGTCCAGGCACAATGTAAATATCTTTAGATCCTACCTAGTTCTGAGTAAGCTTTCTACTACAGTTTTTAAAACTTAACCCTTGCGGTGTAATAATACTAGTCATGTACAGTTCTGAGTAATTAAATTAATTGTAACTATACTACCCCAGACACCCTGTAAATGGCCTAAATCCTACCAAATTCTGAGTTATTATATTAGTCCAGACTCCTTGTAAATGTTTATTTAAATCCTACGCTGAGAAATGAAGCTGTCCGGATACACTGTAAAGGTACCTTAAAATCCTATCTAGTTCTGAGTAATGGTGGTACTAATCCAGACATCCTGTGAATATGTATTTAAATCCTATACAGTTCGTGCCAGGGTTGGAATCAATGTGTAACTTCTAATTTCTTGAAAATATTGTTGCAGGAGATACTTCAACTCTTTGTAAAGTTCCCCTGAATCATATCTATTTTCGAATAAACATCGAGATAGTAAACAAGACACTTAACTGTATTTATTTTTTTATGTTTTTGCAGTGCCTAATTTCTGTTTAGTCTGACAATTCCTAACTCCTACTAAGTCATCTGAGAAAGTATCCCGTTCCAAAGAGAAGGCAGTAATCTTATGGAAATAACCTTAAAACGTTAAGATGTTGTCTTGCGATGGTTGTGACCACAGCCCCAACCGTTTTCACACAAACAGCGTTTTTACAGTTGTCTCTATTACTGAAATGCATGCAGTTTGAGCAAGGGAGCGTAGGTTTCCCTAATGTGCACACTGAGAAGCAGCAGTGAGGGCTCACTGGAGACTGTCATAGAGCAGGTGACTGCTGACAGTAGCAACAGTGAAACCTTCTGTGAGAAGTTGGCCCGATATGCAACGTTCGCTATTCTAGCGACCGCTATGTATCGTTCCAACGACCCTTATGGTGTTTGGTTGTAAGTCAACCTATAGACCAGCTATCCTAATAGCGTGGATACGAGCAGTCTAAGGCTAAAGACTCGAGAGGGCGTGTTAAGCCAGCTGTTTACCACACATGTACCCCTTGAATACCCAGTGAAAGGACACCACACAAGTGTTATGAAAATAAACAGGATATTTATTAAGAATCACAACAGCCCTGTACTCTTTATGAGGACAGGGTACTAAGCACAGACCAAATCTCTTTAGCAAATACTTCAAGTGCACAGTTTAAAAACAAGTGTCCGAGGACACGGAAAGGTTAAGGTCTCGGGCGGACCCGATAAGGCAAGTCGGAAGCGAGGGACTCGGGACCCTAGAGTAAGGAGGCTATGCAGGCACCGAAATGCCGAGTTACCTAGCCACGAGGGCTGCGGCTGCACAAGTCTTACAGGCGTCGGGGTCTTCGCTGACGAGCCAGGAGCCGGAAGGAAGGAGTTGCTGGCCGGCGACCAGTGCTGAATAGTTCGTAGAGATCCAAGCCTGGATCGGAGATTGATGAAACCTGAAAGCAGAGGGGACCAAGTTCGTACTACTAGCCAGTAGTCAGAGGGTACCAGGAAGGCACCGGTTGGCCGTCACCTCGACCAGGTGAGTGGGCGACGCTAGGCTCTGCAGTCTCACGGACCAGGAGGCGTTGTCGGCGACCACGGTGGAGGTGCGAGCTGTCCCACGAAGGATGATGCTGTCGGCGTCGCTGGGCCCAGGATGGGGCAACAAGCCTTGGCAGATCTCGGGGCCACGGGGTGGGCCTAAGATGGCGTCTTGAGTGGACCAGGAGGGTCCGGGGTGCTTCTCGCAAAGATGGAAGCAAGGGCCAGTCTGGAGCAACCAGACCAGCAGTGATGATTCTCGGATGTCGTCACAGAAGGGCACAAGCCAGCGGCGAGTGACCAGACAACGTGCTGAGCAGCGAGCAGAAGGGCCCCACGCAGATCGTGGAGATGCTGGGAGACTGCACTTCGGTGCTAGAGCGGCTCAGGGTCGGGGTTTCTCGGACCCCAGAGCACTCACCAGAGAGTTACCTCGATGGTCGTGCTGGTTTTTAAGAGCGTGCAGGTTCTGATGATGGCCGGTCCCTCGAGGTCTCGTCGCACCCACAGATCACAGCTGAGCTGATGACGTGGGTAGAGGTCAGAGGTGCCAGGGAAGCCGGTTCTCGTCGAGCTGGGCCGTCGGATCCTTGAGGAAGGACTTGCAGCAAACCGCAGAGTTCTTAGATGGTGCCTGCTGATGCAGGGTGACTACTCCTTAGTCACAAGGGAGAAATCTTGAGAATTAGTTCTTGATTCAAAGATGATCTAATTTGGAAGGGTCCCCGCTCCGGTCTTTATCCTAAAGAAAGGGGTGGGTACATGACTAGGTCCTGCCCTAAGGGTGGGACCAGGAAGGGGGGTAGTTACGCCCCTCTCCCCTGCCGGACTTTCCCCAGGCCAGAGCTGTCGCCCCTGGAACTTGTTCTAACCGGCAGATGCGTAGTGAGCACCGGGGTGCCACTCCGCAGTCACCTTCTTGCCAAAGCCCTACCTACCCAGAATACACAAACCCTGTCTGGGACGGTGCGAACAGCGCCCTCGACAGGAAACCCTTTGTCCAAGTGCTCCTCGCTGGAAGGACTCCCAGCAGCAGGAGGTCAGACTTGTGTCTGTGGTGGCAGCATCCATTTTGTGGAGCTGAGGCTTCAGTTAACTTTAACCGGGGTTCACAGTTACGTACATGTCGTGTCCCTCTAGAAAGGCGGAATGTTAACCTCGTCACCAGGGTTGGTGAGAGGGCAGCATCCCGATTCGTATGACACCTTACTCGACATGTCTTGATAACGCGACACCGAAGTTACCGATGTGGTACGCGTTATCATGGAACAGCCATTGGGTCTTGATTCCGCAAGCTGCAACCGGCTCGGCTCGGGCCTGAACCTAGCTCACACGAGCCCACGCACTCTGCCTTCAGGATTGTTAAGGCCTGCCATAGGAGTGACTGATAGGAACTCGGGTGTCCATTGTATGGTTAGATATAGAGCTACTATACCTAAAGCGAAGGGTGGTTACACGTCTTCGCCCCAGCTGTCGTGCAGCCAGTTGTGTCAAATTTAAGAGGCCAGCCAGGGGTGGCATAATACATGCTGCAGCCCCTGGCGGCCCTGGGTACACCTATGCCCTGCGTTACGGGGTCTGATAAGGCGGCCCAGTACCAATTGGTAAATGCACCTAGGGTACATATCGTAATTTAGAAAGAGAACAGCCAGGCTGTGGGTCTGATTAGCAGGCCCACAGCCAGAGAAAGTCGTAAACCAGTGAAACAAAAGCAAAAAATCCGGGTGATCATAGGATTGCAGACCCTACTCTCCTACATGACCCCCCCCAAAACGTCGGAACAATAAGCTAACCTTGACCAGGTGAGTCTTCTTGTTCTAAGTGGAAATATCTGGAGAGCCCATCGGCATTGCCATGATCAGTACCAGGTCTATGTTCCACTGTAAAGTCCATCCCCTGTAGGGAAATGGACCACCTAAGCAGTTTGGGGTTTTCACCCTTCATCTGATTTAGCCACAAGAGGGGCTTATGGTCGGTCTGAATCTTGAAGTGAGTGCCAAACAAGTATGGTCTCAGCTTCTTCAGGGCCCAAACCACAGCAAAGGCCTCCCTCTCAATAGCTGACCAATTCTTCTCTCTAGGGGTCAGCCTTCTGCTTATAAAAGCAATGGGCTGGTCTTGACCATCAAAATTCAGTTGAGAAAGAACAGCTCCCACACCCAACTCAGAAGCATCTGTTTGGACAATGAATGGTTTGGAGTAGTCTGGACTCTTGAGGATAGGCGCCGTGCACATGGCCTGCTTTAGGTCATCGAATGCTTTTTGACAGCTCGCTGTCCACTGAACCTTTTTTGGCATTTTCTTACTTGTCAGTTCGTTTAATGGTGTCACAATGGAACCATAGTTCCTGACAAACTTCCGGTAGTATCCAGTCAGGCCCAAGAAAGCTCGAACCTGAGTCTGGGTGGTTGGAGGAGCCCAGTCCCTGATTGACTGTATCTTGCTCTCCAGTGGCTGAACCTGGCCTCCACCGACAAGGTGGCCCAGGTATACAACCTGTGTCTGCCCTATCTGGCACTTGGTGGCCTTGATAGTGAGGCCTGCTGCTTGCAGGGCCTCCAACGCTTTCCGCAGGTGGACCAGGTGATCCTCCCAGGTGGAGCTAAAGACAGCAATATCGTCAAGATACGCCGCACAGAAGTCATCCAGCCCAGTAAGGACTTGATTCACCAACCTTTGGAAGGTGGCAGGTGCATTCTTCAGACCAAAGGGCATCACCACGAACTGATAATGCCCACCAGGGGTTGAAAATGCGGTTTTGGGCTTGGCGTCCTCAGCTAACCTGATTTGCCAATACCCAGCTGTTAGGTCAAACGTACTTAGGTAGTTGGCCGAAGCCAATCTATCGATAAGCTCGTCTGCCCTCGGTATTGGGTGGGCGTCAGTCTTAGTGACTGCATTGAGACCCCTGTAGTCTACGCAGAACCTCATCTCTCTCTTACCACCCTGGGTGTGAGGTTTCGGCACTAGAACTACGGGACTAGCCCAAGGGCTATCCGAGGGTTCAATGACTCCCAGCTCCAACATTTTCTGCACTTCACTCTTGATGCAGTCTCTAACGTGATCAGGCTGCCGGTAGATTTTACTCTTAACGGGCAAGCTGTCACCAGTGTCAACCTCATGGGTGCACCAATCGGTCTGGCTGGGTGTTAGAGAAAACATATGTCTGAACGACTGAAGAACCTGTTTACAGTCGCTCTGTTGATGTTCGGAGAGGCTGCCACAAAAGACAACACCATCTACCGATCCATCGTCAGGATTCTGAGTGAGCAGGTCGGGGAGAGGGTCACTCTCCTCCTCCTGTCCCTCATCTATGGCCATGAGCAAACTCATGTCCTTCCTGTCGACATATGCTTTAAGCCTGTTGACATGAAGCACCCTGTGGGGGCTCCGGGGAGTTCCCAGGTCGACCAGGTAGGTGACCTCTCCCTTTTTCTCCAGGATGGTGTAGGGGCCGGACCATTTGTCCTTGAGTGCTGCTGGGGCCACTGGCTCCAACACCCACACCTTCTGTCCGGGCTGGTAAACAGTCAAGACAGCCTTTTGGTCATGCCAAGCTTTTTGGAGTTCTTGGCTGGCCTTAAGGTTTTCAGATGCCTTTTCCATGTACTCAGCCATCCGCGAGCGGAGGCCAAGCACATAGTCCACTATGTTGGTTGCAGGCTTTTTGAGAGGTCTCTCCCATCCTTCCTTCACCAAACACAGGGGTCCCCTTACAGGATGCCCGTATAAAAGTTCAAAAGGGCTGTAGCCAACCCCCTTCTGTGGGACTTCTCTGTAGGCGAACAAGAGGCAGGGGATCAGGACGTCCCATCTAAGCCGAAGCTTTTCAGGTAGTCCATGAATCATCCCTTTTAGGGTCCTGTTGAATCTCTCAACAAGCCCATTGCATTGTGGGTGATAGGGTGTAGTGAACTTGTAGTTAACACCACATTCCTTCCACATAGCAGTTAAGTAGCTCGACATAAAGTTTGCACCTCTGTCGGAGACGACCTCCTTAGGGAAGCCCACTCTGGAGAACACTCCAACTAGGGCTCTTGCCACAACAGGTGCTGTAGTGGTCCTAAGGGGAATAGCTTCAGGATACCTGGTGGCATGATCCACTACCACCAGTATAAACTTGTGCCCTGATGCTGTAGGTGGTTCCATGGGACCGACGATGTCGATCCCCAACCGTTCAAAGGGTACCCCCACCACCGGCATGGGTATAAGGGGGGCCTTTGTCGTGCCACCTGACTTACCACTGGCTTGGCAGGTGACACAGGAGCGGCAAAACTCCTTGGTATCTTCGTTCATGTGTGGCCAGTGAAAGTGTGAGACAAGCCTGTCCCACGTTTTCGTCTGGCCCAAGTGACCTGCTAAGGGAATCTCGTGGGCCAAGGTAAGTAGGAAACCACGCTGAGACAAGGGTACAACCAGCCTCCTGGTCATGCCAGGCTTGGGGTCTCTTGACTCAGTGTACAGGAGTCCATCTTCCCAGTATACCTTGTGGGTACCTGTGGCGTTCCCAGCAGCCTCAGCAGCAGCTTGCTGTCTGAGGGGTTCAAGAGAAGGGCAGTCTAACTGGTCCTTCCCCAGGTCTTCCCTTGAGGGTCCCCCTGAACCCAAGAATTCAACTTGATCAAGTTCGAATTCCCTAGGCTCAGTTTCCCGCAATTCCTGTAGGTCAGCCTCCTCTGAGACTTGATCCTCGACCTGGGGCAAGGGGGAAGGCGCAGCCTTAACCCTACTGCTCTTTTTCTTGGGAGGTGTCTGGTCCGTTGTTCCAGGATCCAGCACCTGTTCAGTGGGGCATTTCCTGACCTGTGACCTAGTCACAGCGAACACATGTGCTGGCAAACCTAACATTTCCATGTGAGTCCGGTGCTCCACTTCTGACCATTGTGACGACTCCAAATCATTGCCCAACAAACAATCCACTGGGAGGTCTGGACTAACTACAACCTTCTTTTGGCCAGTTACCCCTCCCCAGGAGAAAGCTACAATTGCCATACTGTGATTGGTAGTGACATTGCTTGCATTGGTCACCAGGAATTCTGTACCTGGCATGATCTGTCCAGGGTCCACAAAGTTAGGCGTCACCATGGTGACGCTGGCACAAGTGTCCCTATAGGCCTGAGCCATCTTTCCATTTATGAAAGGCGTCTGTCGGTATTTGCCCAAAGAATTGGGGCTTACGTCAGGGGACACGTCCACGTCCCCTGTACTGACAAGGACAGCCTGAGTGAGTGTGCCAACTAAGTTGTCACGCCCCTCAGAACCCAGGGTTAACCCTACTAAACTCTCTCTTTACCTCTCTACCTCTCACTACCTTCTACCTCTCCCTACTTCTCTACCTCTCTCTCTACCTCTCTTTACTTCTCTCTACCTCTCTATCTCTCCCTACTTCTCTACCTCTCTACCTCTCTCTCTACCTCTCTCTACTTCTCACTACCTCTCTCTACCTCTTTCCACCTCTCTACCTCTCTCTACCTCTCTACCTCTCTCTCTCTACTACTCTACCTCTATCTCTCTCTCTATCTCTCTACCTCTCCATCTATGTCTCTACCTCTATCCCTCTCTCTCTACCTCTCGAACTCTCTCTCTACCTATCTCTCTACCTCTCTCTCTCTACCTCTCTCTCCTACTATCTGCCTCTCTTTGCCTCTCTACCACTCTTTACCTCTCTCTATCTACCTCTCTCTCCTACTCTCTGCCTCTCTTTGCCTCTCTACTACTCTCTACCTCTCTCTATCTACCTCTCAACCTCTCTACACCTCTCTAAACCCCTCTCCCTCTCTACCTCTCTCTACCACTCAACCTCTACCTCTCTCTACCTCTCTCTCTCTCTCTCTGCCTCTATCTCTACCTCTGTCTCTCTACCTCTCTCTATCGCTCTCTCTGCTTCTCTCTACCTCTCTATCTACCTCTGTACCTCTCTTTCTACAACACTCTACCTCTCTACCTCTCTCTACCTCTCTCTACCTCTCTCCCTACCTCTGTCTCTCTACCTCTATACCACTCTCTCTACCTCTCTCTCTCTCTACCTCTCTCTCTGCCTCTCTCTTTACCTCTCTCTCTACCTCTACTTCTCTACTTCTCTACCTCTTTTTTACCTCTCTCCCTCTCTCTACCTCTTTACCTCTGTCTCACTACCTCTTTACCTCTCTCTCTACCTCTGTCTCTCTACCTCTCTCTACCTCTGCCTCTCTACCTCTGTACCTCTACCTCATTACCTCTACCTCGCTCTACCCTCTCTACCTGTCTCTCGACCTCTCTCTACTTCTCTACTTCTACCTCTCTACCTCTCTCTCTTCCTCTACACCTCTCTCTGCCTCTCTACTTCTCTCTACCTCTCTCTCTATCTCAACCTCTCTACCTCTCTCTAACTCTCTCTACCTGTCTACCTCTCCCCACCTCTCTACCTCTTTCTACCTCTCTACCTCTCTCTCTCTACCTCTCTCTCTACCTCTCTCCTTTACCTCTCTTTCTCCCACCCTCTACTTCTCTGCCTCTCTCTCTCTACCTCTCTACCTCTCTCTACCTTTTTCTCTACCTCTCTACCTCTCTCCCTCTCTACCTCTCTCTACCTCTCTACCTCTGTCTCGCTACCTCTCTACCTCTCTCTCTCCCTCACTACCCCAACCTCTCTACCACTCTCTACCTCTCTCTACCTCTCAAGCTCTCTCTCCACTCTCTACCTCTACCTCTCTACCTCTCTCCCTACCTCTACCTCTCTCTGCCTCTCTACGTCTCTCTACCTCTACCTCTCTCTCTATCTCTACCTCTCTACATCTCTCTACCTCTCTACCTCTCTCTCTCTACCTCTCTCTCTACCTCTACCTCCACCTCTCTACCTCTACTTCTCTTTACATCTCTCTCTACCTCTCTCTACCTCTCTCTCCCTGCCTCTCTCTCTACCTTTCTCTCTCCCTCTATCTCTCTCTACCTGTCTACTTCTCTCTACCTCTCTATTTCTCTCTACCTTTCTTCCTCTCTCAACCACTCTCTCTACCTCTCTCTCTCTCCCTCGCTCTCTATATTTCTCTCTACCTCTCTCTACCTCTTTACCTCTCACTACCTCTCTACCTCTCCCTACCTCTCTACCTCTCTCTACCTCGCTCTACTTCTCTCTACCTCTCCCTACCTCTCTCTCTACCTCTCTCTACCTTTCTCTCTACCTCTCTCTGTCTATCTCTCTCTCCAACTTTACCTCTCTACCACTCTCTACCTCTCTACCTCTCTCTCTACCTTTATCTCTCTCTATCTCTCTACCTCTCCTCCTCTACCTCCCCCTCTATATCTGTACCTCTCTACCTCTCTCTCTACTTCTCTAACTCTCTCTCTACCTCTCTCTCTATCTCTCTCTCTACCTTTTGCTCCCTACCTCCCTCTCTCTCTCTACCTCTCTCTCCTACTCTCTACCTCTCTTTGCCTCTCTACCACTCTCGACCTCGCTCTATCTACCTCCCTACCTCTCTACACCTCTCTAAACCTCTCTAACTCTCTCTACCACTCTACCTCTACCTCTCTCTACCTCTCTACCTCTCTCTCCATCTCTCTCTCTCTGCCTCTATCTCTACCGCTGTCTCTCTACCTCTCTCTATCTCTCTCTCTCTACCTCTCTATCTCTCTACCTCTCTCTACCTCTCTACCTCTCTCTACCTCTACCTGTTTACCTCTCTACCTCTCTCTACCTCTACCTCTCTCTCCCTACCTCTCTCTCTACCTCTCTCTCCCTCCCTCTCTACCTCTCTACTTCTCTATCTACCTCTCCCTACCTCTCTCTACCTCTCTCTACCACTCTTCGGCTTTACCTCTCTACCTCTATCTACGTATCTATCTATTGCTACCTCACTACATCTACCTCTCTACTAAACCTGGACGTAGTTTGCGTAGCAGCACTACGACTAGCTTCACGTACTATACTTTGAACTTCACGTAGTACACGTAATTAATGACACTGTGTACTTGTCTGCACTGTGAAAAAAATGCAAAAAAATTGCAAAATAATTGCAAATGGCATCCCGCACAGTGCCAGGTATGATAAAACAAGTATCTATAGCTTTGTATGTTAAAGTGCATATAGTACTTTCACAAAAGTGAAACTGAAAAATTAGCAAGCAGTGAGACAGGTAATGATTTTGGGATCCTCCCTAACCTAGGGGGAGTACCAAACAGATGCCTTGAAAACAAAAAAGCACATCTTATTGAACGATTTGGTGGTGGTCCCATCCTCTTAGGACCACCCCAAGTACAGTTATTGGCAAAAACAACATTCCCAACCACAGGCCCTGCAAAGCATTATGGGATGAGATTAGCAGTGGGCAGTGAATATTTAATATTATCTAATATCAAACAAATTCTACAAAGAGCTGCAGTTCAACTGGTGGTTACTAGATGTCCCTCACGAGTCAAATGCAAGTGCTTGATGAAAGGGTCTCAATGGTTTTGCATTTGACTCGTGAGGGACATCTGGTAATGACTAGTGGAACTGCAGCTTGATGTAAGAATAATTTCAATGCTTTGCATTTCACTCATGAGGGACATCTAGTAAAGACTAGGTGAATTGCAGCTCTTTGTAGAATTATTTTGATATTGGATACTATAATATTCACTGCCCACTGATAATCTCGTCCCATAATGCTTTGCGGGGCCTTTGGTTGGGATTGTTTTTTTGCCAATAACTGTGCTTGGTGTGGTCCTAAGAGGATGGGACCACCACTGAAGTTCAACAAAATGTGCTTTTTGTTTTTGCTCTTTGTGTTCAAGGCATCTGCTTGGTCCTCCCCCTAAGTTAGGGGGGGGGGGAAATCATCAGCTCTCTCATTGCCTAGTGTTTTCAATGTTAAAGTTCACTTTTGTGAATTGGTTATATTCTTTTAAGCATGTAAAATATCTTTTTCAAAGCATCTGAGGATTGTTTTTATTTAGTTGCTATTCTATGTGATTAAGCACTTTTTTTGTACTGTACTACTGCAATTTAGCACGAACTTTGCATGCTCCATTAGCATAGTATTAGGCCCAGGGTTATTCTCTCTACCTCTCTCTCTCTCTCTACCGCTCTCTACCACTAGCTCTCTCTACCTCTCTACCTCTCTCTACCGCTCTCTCTACCTCTCTACACCTCTCAACCTCTCTCTATCTCTCGACCTCTCTCTCTTTCTCTACCTCTCTCAAAAATGGCTGCAGCGTCTATGTGGGATGCGGTAGACTAAGTGGCAGCTGGAGCCTGATAGCACTGCCTGTCGTTTAAAAAAAAGAAGCATTGGCATAGCCAAGAGGTTTCCCTTTTGGGACCTTATAAGTGTTCAGTTATCCAGTACAATATCCTTGGTGCAAGAACATCAATTGTTGCATGGCTAAACACTTATAAGGTCCCAAAGGTGAGACCTATTGGCTATGCCAATGCTTTTTTTTATTGTAAGCATATACCGCAAAAATAAATATGGAAAGGGAAAACATGCAGCCACACAAATCTTTTACCATATGTGTGCAAGGAGTTTGCAAACTCTCTACCTCTCTCTCTCTACCTCTCTTTACTTCTCTCTACCTCTCTCTACCTCTCTACCGCTCCCTACTTCTCTACCTGTCTACCTCTCTCTCTCTACCTCTCTCTACTTCTCTCTACCTCTCTCTACCTCTATCCACCTCTCTATCTCTCTCTACCTCTCTACCCCTCTCTCTCTCTACTACTCTACCCTTATCTCTCTATCTCTTTACCTCTACCTCTATGTCTCTACCTCTCTGCCTCTCTCTTTACCTCTCTACCTCTCACTACCTTCTACCTCTCCCTACTTCTCTACCTTTCTCCCTACCTCTCTTACCTTCTCTCTACCTCTCTCTACCTCTCTATCTCTCCCTACTTCTCTACCTCTCTGCCTCTCTCTCTACCTCTCTACTTCTCACCACCTCTCTCTACCTCTTTCCACCTCTCTACCTCTCTCTACCTCTCTACCTCTCTCTCTCTCTCTATCTCTCTACCTCTCCCTCTATGTCTCTACCTCTATCCCTCTCTCTCTACCTCTCGAACTCTCTCTCTACCTATCTCTCTACCTCTCTCTCTCTACCTCTCTCTCCTACTCTCTGCCTCTCTTTGCCTCTCTACCACTCTCTACCTCTCTCTCCTACTCTCTGCCCCTCTTTGCCTCTCTACTACTCTCTACCTCTCTCTATCTACCTCTCTACCTCTCTACACCTCTCTAAACCCCTCTCCCTCTCTACCTCTCTCTACCTCTCTCTACCGCTCAACCTCTACCTCTCTCTACCTCTCTCTATCTCTCTCTCTCTCTGCCTCTATCTCTACCTCTGTCTCTCTACCTCTCTCTATCGCTCTCTCTGCTTCTCTACCTCTCTATCTCTCTACCTCTCTATCTCTATTTCTACCTCCGTACCTCTCTTTCTACAACCCTCTACCTCTCTACCTCTCTCTACCTCTCTCTCTACCACTGTCTCTCTACCTCTATACCACTCTCTCTACCTCTCTCTCTCTCTACCTCTCTCTCTGCCTCTCTCTTTACCTCTCTCTCTACCTCTACTTCTCTACCTCTTTTTACATCTCTCCCTCTCTCTACCTCTGTCTCACTACCTCTTTACCTCTCTCTATACCTCTGTCTCTCTACCTCACTCTACCTCTGCCTCTCTACCTCTGTACCTCTACCTCTTTACTTCTACCTCGCTCTACCCTCTCTACCTGTCTCTCGACCTCTCTCTACTTCTCTACTTCTACCTCTCTACCTCTCTCTCTTCCTCTACACCTCTCTCTGCCTCTCTACTTCTCTCTACCTCTCTCTCTATCTCAACCTCTCTACCTCTCTCTAACTCTCTCTACCTCTCTACCTCTCCCCACCTCTCTACCTCTTTCTACCTCTCTCTCTCTACCTCTCTCTCTCCCACCCTCTACTTCTCTGCTTCTCTCTCTCTACCTCTCTACCTCTCTCTACCTTTTTCTCTACCTCTCTACCTCTCTCCCTCTCTACCTCTCTCTACCTCTGTCTCGTTACCTCTCTACCTCTCTCTCTACCTCACTACCCCAACCTCTCTACCACTCTCTACCTCTCTCTACCTCTCAAGCTCTCTCTCTACTTCTCTACCTCTACCTCTCAACCTCTCTCCCTACCTCTACCTCTCTCTGCCTCTCTACGTCTCTTTACCTCTACCTCTCTCTCTATCTCTACCTCTCTACCTCTCTACATCTCTCTACCTCTCTACCTCTCTCTCTCTACCTCTCTCTCTCTACCTCTACCTCTCTACCTCCACCTCTCTACCTCTACTTCTCTTTACATCTCTCTCTACCTCTCTCTACCTCTCTCTCTCTGCCTCTCTCTCTACCTTTCTCTCTCCCTCTATCTCTCTCTACCACTCTCTACCTCTTTACCTCTCACTACCTCTCTACCTCTCCCTACCTCTCTACCTCTCTCTACCTCGCTCTACTTCTCTCTACCTCTCCCTACCTCTCTCTCTACCTCTCTCTCACTCTACCTTTCTCTCTACCTCTCTCTGTCTATCTCTCTCTCCAACACTACCTCTCTACCACTCTCTACCTCTCTACCTCTCTCTCTCTACCACTCTACCTTTATCTCTCTCTATCTCTCTACCTCTCCCCCTCTACCTCTCCCTCTATATCTCTACCTCTCTTCCTCTCTCTCTACTTCTCTAACTCTCTCTCTACCTCTCTCTCTACCTCTCTCTCTATCTCTCACTCTACCTTTTGCTCCCTACCTCCCTCTCTCTCTCTACCTCTCTCTCCTACTCTCTACCTCTCTTTGCCTCTCTACCACTCTCGACCTCTCTCTATCTACCTCCCTACCTTTCTACACCTCTCTAAACCTCTCTAACTCTCTCTACCACTCTACCTCTACCTCTCTCTACCTCTCTCTCTATCTCTCTCTCTCTGCCTCTATCTCTACCTCTATCTCTACCTCTGTCTCTCTACCTCTCTCTATCTCTCTCTCTACCTCTCTCTACCTCTCTACCTCTCTCTACCTCTACCTGTTTACCTCTCTACCTCTCTCTCTCTACCTCTCTCTCCCTACCTCTCTCTCTACCTCTCTCTTCCTCCCTCTCTACCTCTCTACTTCTCTATCTACCTCTACCTACCTCTCTCTACCTCTCTCTACCACTCTTCGGCTTTACCTCTCTACCTCTATCTACTTATCTATCTCTTGCTACCTCACTACCTCTACCTCTCTACTAAACCTGGACGTAGTTTGCGTAGCAGCACTACGACTAGCTTCACGTACTATACTTTGAACTTCACATAGTACACGTAGTTAATGACACTGTGTACTTGTCTGCACTGTGAAAAAAATTGCAAAAAAATTGCAAAATAATTGCAAATGGCATCCCGCACAGTGCCAGGTATGATAAAACAAGTATCTATAGCTTTGTATGTTAAAGTGCAAATAGTACTTTCACAAAAGTGAAACTGAAAAATCAGCAAGCAGTGAGACAGGTAATGATTTTGGGATCCTCCCTAACCTAGGGGGAGTACCAAACAGATGCCTTGAAAACAAAAAAGAACATCTTATTGAACGATTTGGTGGTGGTCCCATCCTCTTAGGACCACCCCAAGTACAGTTATTGGCAAAAACAACATTCCCAACCACAGGCCCTGCAAAGCATTATGGGATGAGATTAGCAGTGGGCAGTGAATATTATATTTTTATCTAATATCAAAAAAATTCTACAAAGAGCTGCAGTTCAACTGGTGGTTACTAGATGTCCCTCACGAGTCAATTGCAAGTGCTTGATGAAAGGGTCTCAATGGTTTTGCATTTGACTCGTGAGGGACATCTGGTAATGACTAGTGGAACTGCAGCTTGATATAAGAATAATTTCAATGCTTTGCATTTCACTCATGAGGGACATCTAGTAAAGACTAGGGGCCTCATTTATGAAAGCCTTGCGCCATCGGTGCGTCACTTTTTCCCATGTTAAAAGTGACGCACCTGTGGCGCAAGGCTTTCATAAATGAGGCCCTAGGTGAATTGCAGCTCTTTGTAGAATTATTTTGATATTGGATACTATAATATTCACTGCCCACTGCTAATCTCGTCCCATAATGCTTTGCGGGGCCTTTGGTTGGGATAGTTTTTTGCCAATAACTGTGCTTGGTGTGGTCCTAAGAGGATGGGACCACCACTGAAGTTCAACAAAATTTGCTTTTTGTTTATGCTCTTTGTGTTCAAGGCATCTGCTTGGTCCTCCCCCTAAGTTAGGGGGGGGGGGCAAAATCATCAGCTCTCTCATTGCCTAGTGTTTTCAATGTTAAAGTTCACTTTTGTGAATTGGTTATATTCTTTTAAGCATGTAAAATATCTTTTTCAAAGCATCTGAGGATTATTTTTATTTAGTTGCTATTCTATGTGATTAAGCACTGTTTTTGTACTGTACTACTGCAATTTAGCACCTAAGTATTTGGAACGTTTTCTTTTATCTCTTTTCATTTCAAATGTGTAACTTAACCCACTCCGCTAGGCATTTGTCTTTAAAAGGCAGCCCACCCACACATTGTCAATGTATTTAAATCCTATCCAGCTCTGAGTAATTAAACTACTCCAAATACACTGCAAACGAGTCTTTAAAACCTAACCAATTCTGAGTAATAATTCCAGTCCAGACACCCTGTAAACGTGTTTGTAAACCTTATCCAGTTCTGAGTAACTATACTAGTCCAGGCACAATGTAAATATCTTTAGATCCTACCTAGTTCTGAGTAAGCTTTCTACTACAGTTTTTAAAACTTAACCCTTGCGGTGTAATAATACTAGTCATGTACAGTTCTGAGTAATTAAATTAATTGTAACTATACTACCCCAGACACCCTGTAAATGGCCTAAATCCTACCAAATTCTGAGTTATTATATTAGTCCAGACTCCTTGTAAATGTTTATTTAAATCCTACGCTGAGAAATGAAGCTGTCCGGATACACTGTAAAGGTACCTTAAAATCCTATCTAGTTCTGAGTAATGGTGGTACTAATCCAGACATCCTGTGAATATGTATTTAAATCCTATACAGTTCGTGCCAGGGTTGGAATCAATGTGTAACTTCTAATTTCTTGAAAATATTGTTGCAGGAGATACTTCAACTCTTTGTAAAGTTCCCCTGAATCATATCTATTTTCGAATAAACATCGAGATAGTAAACAAGACACTTAACTGTATTTATTTTTTTATGTTTTTGCAGTGCCTAATTTCTGTTTAGTCTGACAATTCCTAACTCCTACTAAGTCATCTGAGAAAGTATCCCGTTCCAAAGAGAAGGCAGTAATCTTATGGAAATAACCTTAAAACGTTAAGATGTTGTCTTGCGATGGTTGTGACCACAGCCCCAACCGTTTTCACACAAACAGCGTTTTTACAGTTGTCTCTATTACTGAAATGCATGCAGTTTGAGCAAGGGAGCGTAGGTTTCCCTAATGTGCACACTGAGAAGCAGCAGTGAGGGCTCACTGGAGACTGTCATAGAGCAGGTGACTGCTGACAGTAGCAACAGTGAAACCTTCTGTGAGAAGTTGGCCCGATATGCAACGTTCGCTATTCTAGCGACCGCTATGTATCGTTCCAACGACCCTTATGGTGTTTGGTTGTAAGTCAACCTATAGACCAGCTATCCTAGTAGCGTGGATACGAGCAGTCTAAGGCTAAAGACTCGAGAGGGCGTGTTAAGCCAGCTGTTTACCACACATGTACCCCTTGAATACCCAGTGAAAGGACACCACACAAGTGTTATGAAAATAAACAGGATATTTATTAAGAATCACAACAGCCCTGTACTCTTTATGAGGACAGGGTACTAAGCACAGACCAAATCTCTTTAGCAAATAGTTCAAGTGCACAGTTTAAAAACAAGTGTCCGAGGACACGGAAAGGTTAAGGTCTCGGGCGGACCCGATAAGGCAAGTCGGAAGCGAGGGACTCGGGACCCTAGAGTAAGGAGGCTATGCAGGCACCGAAATGCCGAGTTACCTAGCCACGAGGGCTGCGGCTGCACAAGTCTTACAGGCGTCGGGGTCTTCGCTGACGAGCCAGGAGCCGGAAGGAAGGAGTTGCTGGCCGGCGACCAGTGCTGAATAGTTCGTAGAGATCCAAGCCTGGATCGGAGATTGATGAAACCTGAAAGCAGAGGGGACCAAGTTCGTACTACTAGCCAGTAGTCAGAGGGTACCAGGAAGGCACCGGTTGGCCGTCACCTCGACCAGGTGAGTGGGCGACGCTAGGCTCTGCAGTCTCACGGACCAGGAGGCGTTGTCGGCGACCACGGTGGAGGTGCGAGCTGTCCCACGAAGGATGATGCTGTCGGCGTCGCTGGGCCCAGGATGGGGCAACAAGCCTTGGCAGATCTCGGGGCCACGGGGTGGGCCTAAGATGGCGTCTTGAGTGGACCAGGAGGGTCCGGGGTGCTTCTCGCAAAGATGGAAGCAAGGGCCAGTCTGGAGCAACCAGACCAGCAGTGATGATTCTCGGATGTCGTCACAGAAGGGCACAAGCCAGCGGCGAGTGACCAGACAACGTGCTGAGCAGCGAGCAGAAGGGCCCCACGCAGATCGTGGAGATGCTGGGAGACTGCACTTCGGTGCTAGAGCGGCTCAGGGTCGGGGTTTCTCGGACCCCAGAGCACTCACCAGAGAGTTACCTCGATGGTCGTGCTGGTTTTTAAGAGCGTGCAGGTTCTGATGATGGCCGGTCCCTCGAGGTCTCGTCGCACCCACAGATCACAGCTGAGCTGATGACGTGGGTAGAGGTCAGAGGTGCCAGGGAAGCCGGTTCTCGTCGAGCTGGGCCGTCGGATCCTTGAGGAAGGACTTGCAGCAAACCGCAGAGTTCTTAGATGGTGCCTGCTGATGCAGGGTGACTACTCCTTAGTCACAAGGGAGAAATCTTGAGAAGAGTCTTGAGTGTCCTTTCGTAGAAAGTAGTTCTTGATTCAAAGATGATCTAATTTGGAAGGGTCCCCGCTCCGGTCTTTATCCTAAAGAAAGGGGTGGGTACATGACTAGGTCCTGCCCTAAGGGTGGGACCAGGAAGGGGGGTAGTTACGCCCCTCTCCCCTGCCGGACTTTCCCCAGGCCAGAGCTGTCGCCCCTGGAACTTGTTCTAACCGGCAGATGCGTAGTGAGCACCGGGGTGCCACTCCGCAGTCACCTTCTTGCCAAAGCCCTACCTACCCAGAATACACAAACCCTGTCTGGGACGGTGCGAACAGCGCCCTCGACAGGAAACCCTTTGTCCAAGTGCTCCTCGCTGGAAGGACTCCCAGCAGCAGGAGGTCAGACTTGTGTCTGTGGTGGCAGCATCCATTTTGTGGAGCTGAGGCTTCAGTTAACTTTAACCGGGGTTCACAGTTACGTACATGTCGTGTCCCTCTAGAAGGGCGGAATGTTAACCTCGTCACCAGGGTTGGTGAGAGGGCAGCATCCCGATTCGTATGACACCTTACTCGACATGTCTTGATAACGCGACACCGAAGTTACCGATGTGGTACGCGTTATCATGGAACAGCCATTGGGTCTTGATTCCGCAAGCTGCAACCGGCTCGGCTCGGGCCTGAACCTAGCTCACACGAGCCCACGCACTCTGCCTTCAGGATTGTTAAGGCCTGCCATAGGAGTGACTGATAGGAACTCGGGTGTCCATTGTATGGTTAGATATAGAGCTACTATACCTAAAGCGAAGGGTGGTTACACGTCTTCGCCCCAGCTGTCGTGCAGCCAGTTGTGTCAAATTTAAGAGGCCAGCCAGGGGTGGCATAATACATGCTGCAGCCCCTGGCGGCCCTGGGTACACCTATGCCCTGCGTTACGGGGTCTGATAAGGCGGCCCAGTACCAATTGGTAAATGCACCTAGGGTACATATCGTAATTTAGAAAGAGAACAGCCAGGCTGTGGGTCTGATTAGCAGGCCCACAGCCAGAGAAAGTCGTAAACCAGTGAAACAAAAGCAAAAAATCCGGGTGATCATAGGATTGCAGACCCTACTCTCCTACATGACCCCCCCCAAAACGTCGGAACAATAAGCTAACCTTGACCAGGTGAGTCTTCTTGTTCTAAGTGGAAATATCTGGAGAGCCCATCGGCATTGCCATGATCAGTACCAGGTCTATGTTCCACTGTAAAGTCCATCCCCTGTAGGGAAATGGACCACCTAAGCAGTTTGGGGTTTTCACCCTTCATCTGATTTAGCCACAAGAGGGGCTTATGGTCGGTCTGAATCTTGAAGTGAGTGCCAAACAAGTATGGTCTCAGCTTCTTCAGGGCCCAAACCACAGCAAAGGCCTCCCTCTCAATAGCTGACCAATTCTTCTCTCTAGGGGTCAGCCTTCTGCTTATAAAAGCAATGGGCTGGTCTTGACCATCAAAATTCAGTTGAGAAAGAACAGCTCCCACACCCAACTCAGAAGCATCTGTTTGGACAATGAATGGTTTGGAGTAGTCTGGACTCTTGAGGATAGGCGCCGTGCACATGGCCTGCTTTAGGTCATCGAATGCTTTTTGACAGCTCGCTGTCCACTGAACCTTTTTTGGCATTTTCTTACTTGTCAGTTCGTTTAATGGTGTCACAATGGAACCATAGTTCCTGACAAACTTCCGGTAGTATCCAGTCAGGCCCAAGAAAGCTCGAACCTGAGTCTGGGTGGTTGGAGGAGCCCAGTCCCTGATTGACTGTATCTTGCTCTCCAGTGGCTGAACCTGGCCTCCACCGACAAGGTGGCCCAGGTATACAACCTGTGTCTGCCCTATCTGGCACTTGGTGGCCTTGATAGTGAGGCCTGCTGCTTGCAGGGCCTCCAACGCTTTCCGCAGGTGGACCAGGTGATCCTCCCAGGTGGAGCTAAAGACAGCAATATCGTCAAGATACGCCGCACAGAAGTCATCCAGCCCAGTAAGGACTTGATTCACCAACCTTTGGAAGGTGGCAGGTGCATTCTTCAGACCAAAGGGCATCACCACGAACTGATAATGCCCACCAGGGGTTGAAAATGCGGTTTTGGGCTTGGCGTCCTCAGCTAACCTGATTTGCCAATACCCAGCTGTTAGGTCAAACGTACTTAGGTAGTTGGCCGAAGCCAATCTATCGATAAGCTCGTCTGCCCTCGGTATTGGGTGGGCGTCAGTCTTAGTGACTGCATTGAGACCCCTGTAGTCTACGCAGAACCTCATCTCTCTCTTACCACCCTGGGTGTGAGGTTTCGGCACTAGAACTACGGGACTAGCCCAAGGGCTATCCGAGGGTTCAATGACTCCCAGCTCCAACATTTTCTGCACTTCACTCTTGATGCAGTCTCTAACGTGATCAGGCTGCCGGTAGATTTTACTCTTAACGGGCAAGCTGTCACCAGTGTCAACCTCATGGGTGCACCAATCGGTCTGGCTGGGTGTTAGAGAAAACATATGTCTGAACGACTGAAGAACCTGTTTACAGTCGCTCTGTTGATGTTCGGAGAGGCTGCCACAAAAGACAACACCATCTACCGATCCATCGTCAGGATTCTGAGTGAGCAGGTCGGGGAGAGGGTCACTCTCCTCCTCCTGTCCCTCATCTATGGCCATGAGCAAACTCATGTCCTTCCTGTCGACATATGCTTTAAGCCTGTTGACATGAAGCACCCTGTGGGGGCTCCGGGGAGTTCCCAGGTCGACCAGGTAGGTGACCTCTCCCTTTTTCTCCAGGATGGTGTAGGGGCCGGACCATTTGTCCTTGAGTGCTGCTGGGGCCACTGGCTCCAACACCCACACCTTCTGTCCGGGCTGGTAAACAGTCAAGACAGCCTTTTGGTCATGCCAAGCTTTTTGGAGTTCTTGGCTGGCCTTAAGGTTTTCAGATGCCTTTTCCATGTACTCAGCCATCCGCGAGCGGAGGCCAAGCACATAGTCCACTATGTTGGTTGCAGGCTTTTTGAGAGGTCTCTCCCATCCTTCCTTCACCAAACACAGGGGTCCCCTTACAGGATGCCCGTATAAAAGTTCAAAAGGGCTGTAGCCAACCCCCTTCTGTGGGACTTCTCTGTAGGCGAACAAGAGGCAGGGGATCAGGACGTCCCATCTAAGCCGAAGCTTTTCAGGTAGTCCATGAATCATCCCTTTTAGGGTCCTGTTGAATCTCTCAACAAGCCCATTGCATTGTGGGTGATAGGGTGTAGTGAACTTGTAGTTAACACCACATTCCTTCCACATAGCAGTTAAGTAGCTCGACATAAAGTTTGCACCTCTGTCGGAGACGACCTCCTTAGGGAAGCCCACTCTGGAGAACACTCCAACTAGGGCTCTTGCCACAACAGGTGCTGTAGTGGTCCTAAGGGGAATAGCTTCAGGATACCTGGTGGCATGATCCACTACCACCAGTATAAACTTGTGCCCTGATGCTGTAGGTGGTTCCATGGGACCGACAATGTCGATCCCCAACCGTTCAAAGGGTACCCCCACCACCGGCATGGGTATAAGGGGGGCCTTTGTCGTGCCACCTGACTTACCACTGGCTTGGCAGGTGACACAGGAGCGGCAAAACTCCTTGGTATCTTCGTTCATGTGTGGCCAGTGAAAGTGTGAGACAAGCCTGTCCCACGTTTTCGTCTGGCCCAAGTGACCTGCTAAGGGAATCTCGTGGGCCAAGGTAAGTAGGAAACCACGCTGAGACAAGGGTACAACCAGCCTCCTGGTCATGCCAGGCTTGGGGTCTCTTGACTCAGTGTACAGGAGTCCATCTTCCCAGTATACCTTGTGGGTACCTGTGGCGTTCCCAGCAGCCTCAGCAGCAGCTTGCTGTCTGAGGGGTTCAAGAGAAGGGCAGTCTAACTGGTCCTTCCCCAGGTCTTCCCTTGAGGGTCCCCCTGAACCCAAGAATTCAACTTGATCAAGTTCGAATTCCCTAGGCTCAGTTTCCCGCAATTCCTGTAGGTCAGCCTCCTCTGAGACTTGATCCTCGACCTGGGGCAAGGGGGAAGGCGCAGCCTTAACCCTACTGCTCTTTTTCTTGGGAGGTGTCTGGTCCGTTGTTCCAGGATCCAGCACCTGTTCAGTGGGGCATTTCCTGACCTGTGACCTAGTCACAGCGAACACATGTGCTGGCAAACCTAACATTTCCATGTGAGTCCGGTGCTCCACTTCTGACCATTGTGACGACTCCAAATCATTGCCCAACAAACAATCCACTGGGAGGTCTGGACTAACTACAACCTTCTTTTGGCCAGTTACCCCTCCCCAGGAGAAAGCTACAATTGCCATACTGTGATTGGTAGTGACATTGCTTGCATTGGTCACCAGGAATTCTGTACCTGGCATGATCTGTCCAGGGTCCACAAAGTTAGGCGTCACCATGGTGACGCTGGCACAAGTGTCCCTATAGGCCTGAGCCATCTTTCCATTTATGAAAGGCGTCTGTCGGTATTTGCCCAAAGAATTGGGGCTTACGTCAGGGGACACGTCCACGTCCCCTGTACTGACAAGGACAGCCTGAGTGAGTGTGCCAACTAAGTTGTCACGCCCCTCAGAACCCAGGGTTAACCCTACTAAACCCTTGGGAGGCGCACTACCACTGCTGACTGTACTAGGGGGCACAGGTGCCTTAGGGGCTGCAGTGGCAGGAGTCTGCCCTCCTCCTTTCTTGGTGCACTCACTAAACCAGTGAGATTTACTTTTACAGTACTGGCACCATCTTTTGGATTGGCCTTCTTTCTTCTTTTGGGGAGCCTGACCCCCACCCTCTTTGGGTTGTTGGGGACCTGTCGAAGACTTCTGGTCACTTTGTTCCCCTTTAGAATCTTTACCCTTTTGGTCTGCTTTCTTCTGACCACCTTGATTCTGGCCCTGGTTCTGTTTAACTCTTGTACGAACCCATCTGTCTGCCTTCTTTCCCAATTCTTGGGGAGAGGTCAGATCCGAGTCGACAAGATGCTGATGCAACAACTGGTTCTGACAATTGTTTAAAATTTGCTCTCTCATCATCAAATTATACAATCCTTCGTAATCAGTAACCTTACTGCCCAGCAACCAGCCCTCAAAAGCCTTAGTGGCACAATCGACAAAATCAGACCAATCTTGAGACTGCGTTTTCTGGGTATCCCTGTACAGCACCCTGTACTGCTCAGTGGTTAGGCCGAACCCTTCAACGAGTGTATTTTTCAAGATTTGGTAATTGTTAGCATCCTTCACCCTTGTGGTGAGGAGCTTGTCTCTTCCTTTTCCTTCAAAGGAGAGCCACAAGATAGCTGCCCACTGACTCTGGGGAACGCCCTGCACAGTGCAGGCCCTCTCCAACGCAGTAATCCATTTGTGGATGTCGTCCCCTTGTTTAAAGGGGGGCACTATCTTACCAAGGTGTTTCGTATCGAAACTCTTTTCCCTATTACTAGGTACATTGCTGCCACCAGTGGGGACTACCCCACTTAACTGTTGCTCTCTTGCAAAGGCAAGCCTCTCTTTGGCCAGGGCAAGTTCTTCCCTTTCGATCCTTAGATTAGCTGCCCTTTCCTTAGCTTCGTACACTCTCCTCTGAGGGGACGTCATCCCTCTCTGAGACGAGTTGTGAGAGCCATTGGTTTGAAGGGATCTGCCAGAGCCTCTTGACAGAGATCTGGCTCGTCCATTCCCAATGTTAAGCTGACCTGATAGTGGCCCCAGGGGTCCCCCAGTGCCGCTATCATGTTTGCTTAAGTTGGACCTGCTTAGTCTGACGACTTCTACCTGTCCCTTATCTGCCTCATCCCCAGAGAGATCCTCATCCTCATCCTCCTCCACATCTTCGTTCTCAGTTGCGAGGTGGATGAGGTCAGGATCGTCCCGGGTTCCCTCGAGGGGAGGCATGTCTCCTTATGGATTAGAAGAGCTACGCAGTTTCTCAGCTCTTCTGGCATCATAAGTCTCCAAGAGACCAATCAGAAAGGACGTTGTGGGGTTAGACCCCTGCTGAATCTTCCTGGAGTGACACAGTCGTCTTAACTCCTTGAAGCTCAGCACAGTATATCCTGAAGGGATGACCTGTGGAGGGTCAACTGACATAAGGGGAGACCCAGAGTTTCCTCCTTTGTCCGACATACTGTTTCTAGTGTGGTGTAAGTGGTGCACTTACCTACACTACGTGTTTACCTACTGTACCCTTGCTAAGAGTTGTAGCCAAGGTGTGCTAAGCCTTGAGGAGCTACAACAGCTGGTTCAGTAGAACTCAGAGTATTCTAAGCTTTGGTTATATGTACTAACAGTACTTGTGCGATCTTTCAACAAGATATTCTTAGGATACGTGTGGCAAAACAACAGCAAGCTCAAATCCCAACCGCTGCTCACCAATGTGGGAAGTTGGCCCGATATGCAACGTTCGCTATTCTAGCGACCGCTATGTATCGTTCCATTGACCCTTATGGTGTTTGGTTGTAAGTCAACCTATAGACCAGCTATCCTAGTAGCGTGGATACGAGCAGTCTAAGGCTAAAGACTCGAGAGGGCGTGTTAAGCCAGCTGTTTACCACACATGTACCCCTTGAATACCCAGTGAAAGGACACCACACAAGTGTTATGAAAATAAACAGGATATTTATTAAGAATCACAACAGCCCTGTACTCTTTATGAGGACAGGGTACTAAGCACAGACCAAATCTCTTTAGCAAATACTTCAAGTGCACAGTTTAAAAACAAGTGTCTGAGGACACGGAAAGGTTAAGGTCTCGGGCGGACCCGATAAGGCAAGTCGGAAGCGAGGGACTCGGGACCCTAGAGTAAGGAGGCTATGCAGGCACCGAAATGCCGAGTTACCTAGCCACGAGGGCTGCGGCTGCACAAGTCTTACAGGCGTCGGGGTCTTCGCTGACGAGCCAGGAGCCGGAAGGAAGAAGTTGCTGGCCGGCGACCAGTGCTGAATAGTTCGTAGAGATCCAAGCCTGGATCGGAGATTGATGAAACCTGAAAGCAGAGGGGACCAAGTTCGTACTACTAGCCAGTAGTCAGAGGGTACCAGGAAGGCACCGGTTGGCCGTCACCTCGACCAGGTGAGTGGGCGACGCTAGGCTCTGCAGTCTCACGGACCAGGAGGCGTTGTCGGCGACCACGGTGGAGGTGCGAGCTGTCCCACGAAGGATGATGCTGTCGGCGTCGCTGGGCCCAGGATGGGGCAACAAGCCATGGCAGATCTCGGGGCCACGGGGTGGGCCTAAGATGGCGTCTTGAGTGGACCAGGAGGGTCCGGGGTGCTTCTCGCAAAGATGGAAGCAAGGGCCAGTCTGGAGCAACCAGACCAGCAGTGATGATTCTCGGATGTCGTCACAGAAGGGCACAAGCCAGCGGCGAGTGACCAGACAACGTGCTGAGCAGCGAGCAGAAGGGCCCCACGCAGATCGTGGAGATGCTGGGAGACTGCACTTCAGTGCTAGAGCGGCTCAGGGTCGGGGTTTCTCGGACCCCAGAGCACTCACCAGAGAGTTACCTCGATGGTCGTGCTGGTTTTTAAGAGCGTGCAGGTTCTGATGATGGCCGGTCCCTCGAGGTCTCGTCGCACCCACAGATCACAGCTGAGCTGATGACGTGGGTAGAGGTCAGAGGTGCCAGGGAAGCCGGTTCTCGTCGAGCTGGGCCGTCGGATCCTTGAGGAAGGACTTGCAGCAAACCGCAGAGTTCTTAGATGGTGCCTGCTGATGCAGGGTGACTACTCCTTAGTCACAAGGGAGAAATCTTGAGAAGAGTCTTGAGTGTCCTTTCGTAGAAAGTAGTTCTTGATTCAAAGATGATCTAATTTGGAAGGGTCCCCGCTCCGGTCTTTATCCTAAAGAAAGGGGTGGGTACATGACTAGGTCCTGCCCTAAGGGTGGGACCAGGAAGGGGGGTAGTTACGCCCCTCTCCCCTGCCGGACTTTCCCCAGGCCAGGGCTGTCGCCCCTGGAACTGGTTCTAACCGGCAGATGCGTAGTGAGCACCGGGGTGCCACTCCGCAGTCACCTTCTCGCCAAAGCCCTACCTACCCAGAATACACAAACCCTGTCTGGGACGGTGCGAACAGCGCCCTCGACAGGAAACCCTTTGTCCAAGTGCTCCTCGCTGGAAGGACTCCCAGCAGCAGGAGGTCAGACTTGTGTCTGTGGTGGCAGCATCCATTTTGTGGAGCTGAGGCTTCAGTTAACTTTAACCGGGGTTCACAGTTACGTACATGTCGTGTCCCTCTAGAAGGGCGGAATGTTAACCTCGTCGCCAGGGTTGGTGAGAGGGCAGCATCCCGATTCGTATGACACCTTACTCGACATGTCTTGATAACGCGACACCGAAGTTACCGATGTGGTACGCGTTATCATGGAACAGCCATTGGGTCTTGATTCCGCAAGCTGCAACCGGCTCGGCTCGGGCCTGAACCTAGCTCACACGAGCCCACGCACTCTGCCTTCAGGATTGTTAAGGCCTGCCATAGGAGTGACTGATAGGAACTCGGGTGTCCATTGTATGGTTAGATATAGAGCTACTATACCTAAAGCGAAGGGTGGTTACACGTCTTCGCCCCAGCTGTCGTGCAGCCAGTTGTGTCAAATTTAAGAGGCCAGCCAGGGGTGGCATAATACATGCTGCAGCCCCTGGCGGCCCTGGGTACACCTATGCCCTGCGTTACGGGGTCTGATAAGGCGGCCCAGTACCAATTGGTAAATGCACCTAGGGTACATATCGTAATTTAGAAAGAGAACAGCCAGGCTGTGGGTCTGATTAGCAGGCCCACAGCCAGAGAAAGTCGTAAACCAGTGAAACAAAAGCAAAAAATCCGGGTGATCATAGGATTGCAGACCCTACTCTCCTACACCTTCACTCGCAGACACTCAGCATAAGCATTGCATGTACAGCGGCGGTGCAAGCTTCCTATCAATAACAGCAGTTACCAAAGCATTTCAATATTTTACTTCAAAGAATAAACATAACAAGTAAACAAAAGGAAAGGGTCTTCACCTGCCAATGTATCTCCCTTGTGATCATTTGAAACACTTCTGTTAATATGGACTGCTGTCTTTCCTTAATACCAGGTCAACAGGACAGCTAGTTGTCCTTGAATAGACACTGGGTTGGTGGCTGTAGCAATCACCAGCTGCGCAGATAGATACAGAGGTTAGCTGGTGACATCACACAGTTACCTGTGAGCATTTCCTTCCAAATAGGGCAGTCTTTAATTTGCATAAAGCAAAGTGACAAGCCCAGCTCATAATGCTTACGTCAGGAGGCGATAAATTCTTGTTTTTCACATTGCAGTGGGCTCGGTTTTGGCATTGCAGTGGGCTTTGGGTCCTCCCCTTTTAACCCTTGGATTACTTGATCCAGCCTCTTTCAGCCATTCGCTTGTGACTTTGTTGATCACATTGGTGCAGGCCTGTGCAGCACTCGTTTCTCGCCTAAAGCTATTGACTGTGGGAGTGTATGCGTCTGCGTCCACTTGAGTCCGCGCCTTGAGATGCATGAGGGTCTAGTGTACATCTGTACCCTCCTGTACTCTCTGCTGGCTCTCTCCCATACAGCTCGCTCTGTTTTGCTCTTGAGGTTGTGTGATGCTTCTTCCTGATTCTACCCGATTTCTTACAATGTATAGTAAAACTCTCAATCTTCCTCCACCTGAGAATGTACTGCTCCAGGAGGCCCAAAGGTGGGAAGATCTTGAAGCAGGAGATGGTGAGAGATTCTCCCCGCCAGCATGGCTTCTGGATTCTCAGGGTACCAGAACCGCATAGAATGGTGGGTGGTTGTGTGGGTGGCGGGGGTGGCGAAGAGGGATGGATCTGGGTGTGAGGCATAAACCTAAAGGTGGTTTGATGGGCTGCAGTGCAGAGATGAACATTCTTTGCTTCAATTGGAGTGGATGGGAGAGGCAGAGGCTGGAACTTAGATGAAGGTGAAGAGTTTAACAGATCAAGGCACGGTGTACGACTGCCAAGCATGCCAGTCCACTTGGAGGGGGGATCTAGCATAATATTGTGGTTTTAGTATCAATGTTCCAAAATACAGTGTTCATGATATCGGTCGTGAAGAATTGCTGCTGGCCTCTCTGCCGCTTCCGAAGGACTTTATCTCCCTGGAGCCCCAGGACTGCTCTCACCTGCTCTGAATTGGCCCACAGCCGCTTTAAAACAGCTTGCGGAACCCGCTGCTCGGGTCCCGCTTCTTGAAGAATTTCTGCTGGACTCTCTGCCGCTCCCGAAGGACTCAATCTCCCAGGAGCCCCAGGACTGCTCTCACCTGCTCTGAATTGGCCCACAGCTGCTTTAAAACAACTCGCGGTACCCGCTGCGTGGGACGCGCACGGGCAGGTGCCGGGAGAAGCCCGGGACAAGGGCGGGGCCGTCTGCGGCCGTCATAGGCCAGAAGAGGCCGGGCCCACTTTCTTGGTTTGGGCTTAGCTTAAGATATCTCTGAAATATATTCAGGACGATTGAAGCTATTCTGATACCGCTTCTTGTAGTTATTAATTAGTAATTCTGGCAAATGTAAGGCATTTGGCTATTGTAAAAAATCACAAAGAAAGGCGTAATTATAAATTACACATTTCTACTAGTGCGAATTGGATTGTAATGAATTATTGCTTATTGCTTTAGTTACCATATACCTTCCTGTTTTGGCTTTGTATTATTGTTCGACCATGTCAGATTTAACAATGAGTAAAAGGAAGGGAACGGATGAGTAGATGGTTTTATTACACAAGCAGAACTCGTTTTATCCCACGAGATAGAAATTGCACAAAGAAGACTCTAGTTAGACCCCTCTAAACTTCCTACATATACAGTAACTAGAGGACAGTCCCCAGCAATAGCTTGTGTTTAAATTTAGGCACAGATATGCAACACGATAACGGTAATATGCAATCAACCGTGAACAATTCAATAATAGATCTCAATGAAATCACTTGATACAAATGTGCAGGCAAGCCCTGGGATTTCAAGTAGACTACGAGTACAAAAAACAGTGGCGACAGCGGGAACATCGATTGAGGAAAAAAGTGAAAAATCCCGGAAGGGGAAAAAAGCTAATAAAAAAAAGGAAAAGTAGGGGAGAAAGGGAACCTTTGTAATGGGTATTCAAATGCACTAGAAAAAAAGGTAGTAGTTCGAGATCAATTGGGATACAAACAGATGTTGTTGATCAAATTGGAGTAGGCAGGGACAATGAGGTAATAGGAGCCCTGGAACAAACAGTGGCAGGCATTTTTAAAACTGCCTTAACTTCCATTCAGATACAAATAAATGATTGTATGGATAGTAAATTAAGGGCCATGGACAACAAGATTGTCCAATTAAATGATGCAGTTCACCATTTAGGTAAAAATATAGTAGAAGGAAATAGGATAATTGCAGAAGGGGCAAAATTAATAGCTGATTTAAAATCACTTACAAGGAACAACATCGCATGTGATGTTGGGGAAAGAACTCCTTGTCAAGTAGGTGTAGGATGCCCAGATAGAGTTCAGTTAAGGAACGGGGCAGAGGCTACAGGGGTGCCTGAGCAAATGAAGAGAGCCTCTGTCTCTTCTGATAATATCGTATCTAACCCGGAGCTTCATAGTGGCAGGGAAGTTATGTATAGTCCGAAGGGGACAGATTTGATTCCCAACCCAGATATTTTGAACTTATACCCTGCTACATGTCCATACATTTTAGTTTTAGCTGGTGTCCCTGTATTGAAAAGGGACCAAAAAGAAACCTGTCAAAACCTAAGGAACAAAGTTGTAGACTGGTTATCTAAATATAAAAAATGTAACCCAAATAAAACTAGCGAGATCTTGATGGTACGTAGGGTAGGGTGGGTGGGGAGTTCTCAGAAAGACATACAGGGAGATTGTATTGTTGTACATTTCAGACATCCCCATGTAGTCCGTTCTCTTTTGAGAGCACACGAGGAAACATTCACCTGAAAAACAAATTTCCACACGCTACCATTGGGATATTTTGATAAACCTTTAGAAAATGGAGCGAACAAAACATTAAATAATTTTCTAGTCCCAGAAACGTTTAATAGATTTAAGGAATTGTCCTTACTGAAAGAAGTAGATTGACTGCAACAGTTAGATGCACCTAACATATCAGATAGAGAAGCAGAGAGGATGAGCAAAGAACACACTGGGATTTTTGGTGAAGTGGGTGGAGGGGATGTATACAGTTGTGAGAGTAAAAACGAACCAACTTTATTAAATGGTATTAATTACATTTTTAGTGAAGAACCTATGAGAGATCTAAACTATAAAGCCAGCGCAGATTTGAAAATCATCTCATGGAACATTGCGGGATTAAAAAAGAATACTAGGGACCCTGAGTGGAATAAATTCATTGAAACAAGTGATATTGTATACTACAGGAAACCTGGTCAACTAAGATCTTACATAGGGTTGGCTATAAAAGTTTTTATGCAGCAGCTGTTCCGTCTATAAGAGGAAGACCCTCTGGTGGTCTAGTAATTTGGATAAAAGTTAGCCTTAACATTAGTGTAAAACAATTAGTGATGGATTCTCAAGATATACTTGGTATCAAAATAGTGACCAAGGAAAAGAGGGTGCTGCATATATATAATGTTTACAACCGACCAGGGTTGGGATCAAAGGAGTCAAAAACAATTGATCAATTGGACTCCATTTTAAACTTAGTAGACTTGGGTGTAGGCATAGTAATATGTGGAGACCTTAACTGTAAATATGAACCCATCAAAGTGCTTGAAACGATTTTAGAAGATGAAGATTTGGCCAAAAAGATCCCTGTTTTATCTAGCCTCAAACCTGTCCCGTGTGCTGCTCTAGCACTCCAAATAATGAGATTAACAGTGACTCACGGCCTAAGGACATGTAATGGTCGCTTTCCATCGGATGTAGGAAAGTATCCTACATTTTGCAGAGGAATTAGCCAAAGTAAAATAGATTACATAATGTTATCTTTTGATATATGGCAATATGCAGTAGACTTTAAAGTTAAGCCAAGGGTGGAGAGTGACCATCGTCCGCTTGAACTTGTCTTAGAAAGTAGGTTTATGCCCAGTCCATTGGACGGTAGTAGTATTCCTTGTAATCATATTGACAATGTTATAGTTAGCAACAATCGGTGTTCAGTTAAATGGGCACACATGTTGGAACATGGCGAGAAGTTGGCAAATATTTATGATATCTTTGCGAATACTTTTGGTAATCATGCTACGGACCAAGTGGATTGGGACATATTCTTAGAACTACATAGGGGCTTTTTAAAGGCAATTGCCCCACTGGTAACAAAAAAAGCTACAATAGGCAAAAAAATGGAAGCCAAAAACAGATGGGGAAACCTTGGTATAACAAAGACTGTCGTAGTGCAAAAGCAGAACTAGTACATGCCATCAAAAATAACAAAGGGTTGATAGTTAGGGAAGCCAGGTCAAAATATAAGAGAGTAATAGAGAACACTAAAACATCATGGGACGACGAAATAAGGTTACAAATGTTGGTAGCAGCTAAAAACAGGGACCATATGGGATTTTGGAATATCGTTGCCAATGGAAACAGAAATGAAAAGGGTTCCAGAGAAGTTTATTTGGATGAAACTACTTGGATAGACCATTTTACAAGGTTGTACACAGCTCCGGAGCCTGTAAGCTCTTAAAACGACGGGCTATTACTTAGCTCGAGCGAAGGGAATTTAGAATTCAATGTACAAGAAACGATTACGGCTATTAATTCAGTTAAAGCTAGTAAAGCCCCTGGAATAGATAAGATCCCTGGAGATCTATACAAACATGATACTAGTGTCTGGGGCCCCTACATTAACTATCAGTGTAATTCTGTAGCAGCCGGAGCTGATATACCAGAGACATGGAGGGGAGCAGAAATCATTTGAATTTTTAAAAAGGGCGATAGAAGTGATCCTGCAAACTATGGCCCAATTAGTTTAATCGACATTTTACAAAAAATCTATGCAAAGCACATTTTAAATCATAATAATTTTTTGATCGATGAAAACGCAGTTCTAACAACTTTCCTGGCAGGATTCAGAATTAAAACTAGTACTATAGACCAGGTGTTTAGGTTTTGCTGTATGTGTTGGAAATATGTAAACTTAAAGAAGGGCCATTTATATGTGGCGTTTGTATATTTAAGAGCTGCGTTTGATCTCATCCCCAGACATTTGCAATGGAAATCACTTAATAGCCAAGGATTACCGGCCAACCTCTTTGAACAAATGATCAGATTGCACCAAAACAACTATGCAAAGGTGAGGTGGGGTCCGGGTGGCGAACAAACTCGTACAATACATGTTAGAACTGGCTATTTCAGGTAGGCTAAGGCTAACGCCAAAGCTAGGCAGAAACCACCATTCTAGTCAGGGCAAGGGTATCCAACGCCAAGATAACCCCTGCTCACCCCCTTGGTAGCTTGGCACGAGCAGACAGCCTTATCCCGGAGGCAATGTGTAAAGCATTTGCGCATGCACACAACAGCAACAACATCCTAGGCACACCACAAAAGGAACTCTACACAAGGTTATATAAAAATAACGTTTGTATTGTCAAAACACATCAGATAGTAATCACACAATATACATGATGCCACCTGGCACGGGCAATATTCACAAGGGATTATTTACACAGGACAGGGCCACGTGGGCCACTGTCAGAATCAGCACTTAGTAGAAAATAGAATATAGGATATAAAATCATTGTAGCACAATTTAGCAAATATAGCACACAACCAGTAACCACTGGTAACAGGTAAGTACCACCTATGCAACCCTAACCACCTTAGGAGAATGTCACGCAGGGAACCAGGACCTCACTAGGGCCACCTGTACTAGAAAGAACAACCACCTAAGTATCACAATACAATTAGGGGTATAAGCAAGAACACATTACTCATGATGCATCACAACATTCAGAGGTGTAGGGAAGGAAAACACATGATGCATAAAACATACATTCAGCGGTGTAAGAACAAGGCACATGATGCATCAAAACACATTCAGAGGTGCAGCACAGGAAAAACACATGATGCATAAAAACATTTAGAGGTGTAGGTAAGACACATAATGCATAAAACACATTCAGTGGTGTCACAGGCATAATGGCATAGCACATTACGCATAATTCACATTTGGGCCTAACCAGTAAAAACTACAGTAGGCAAACTCTCACTAGTCTAAACACATTAGACTCTCCCCCTAAGCATAACTCACATTCAGGGGTGTAACTCACATAGTGAAATAAACTCTCACTAGCATAAACCTACATAGGTCAAATAACCTCATAGTCACATTGCTCAAACATCACCTTAGACAATTACTATCAAAACATAGTAAAATCACATTGAGCAGAAATCAGATACCAGCCCCCTGGCCAACTGGCCTACCAACAAGGGGACTCAAAAAGCCCTGTGCCCAGAATGTCAGGGTGCGCTGCCAATGCAGCGCCAGTCAGGGTTGCGCCACCGGCGCAAACCTAAACGTTGCAGCTGCCCACTAATTGGTGGGCAGCTGGAAACACCAACAGGGCCTAAACGTTGCAGCTGGCACTAAGTGCTGCGCAGCTGTAGAAGGCCTGGCACCACTGCCCCATCTCTGTCTCACACAGGGACTTTCACTCACATTGCGCCTAAACGGTGCAGCTGCCCACTAATTGCTGGGCAGCTGTGAAGCAGAACTGCGGCAGGGCCCTCACTAGCCCTCAGGGACCAAAACTGCGCCAACTGGGAGCCTTCTAGGCTCTGGACATACATATGGGGGGGCCCCCATGGCTTTTTAATACATATAGACCAGTCAGAGCCACACAGGCTCTGGACATCCAACATATGCCGCGGGGAGCACACTGGCTCATCAAACAATCATGCCCCTCATCAATCAGGCATTGGCACCACTGGCCGTGGAGACCCCCAATGGGCCTCTTAACCAAAAAATGTGTCCCAACGTTGGAGCCCCGCTCGGGGGACTCGAATAATGAAAATTCCCCCAAAGCCCTTGTGGACTATAAATCAAAAATGCGCCCCTGCACCGGGGAGCTGCCCGCTGCCAGACGGGGCCGCTCTACACTTCCCTCGGAGACCGCCGCCCGAGACGCCCGCACTGACCGGTTTCCTGCTGTGAGGCCACGTCTTCACTGGGGCTTCTTTCGGCGGGGGAGCAGCGCGTCCCTCCCTTTTACTACCATCACTCTCTCCCCCTTTTATCCAGGCTTTTCAGTATAAAAGTAAATATTTAAACAGCATATTTTGGGGTGAAGATGGCCTGGGAGCTCGGGACTGGAGCTCTGTGATGACTGACGCTGCTAGGGGACGGGGGCACTAAGAGGGCTGGGACTGCTAAAGGACGAGAGTTGAAGGTGCCGAGGCTGCTAGTGGATGAGAGGTCTGAGGGACCAGAAGCTCTGGGACAGGAGCTAAGAATGCAGAGGGCTCTGGGGAAGGCCCGGGCTGCCAGGGGGTAGGGAGTTCTGATAAGACTGTAGCTGCTAGAGTGTGGGATCTTTAACGGCCAGGACAGGAGCTGTACAGACAAAAAGGGTTTCAAGAAGACCAGCACTGCTTGAGGACGGGAACTAAGAGGACGGGCTGCAAGGAGACATAGGCTCTGGGAGGACTGAGGGGCGCGCCAGCTAGTGAAAGGGGTCAGTGAGATGGCTGGTGGTAGCTCTGAGAGACTCCCCGGGGCACTGGATGGTCCAAAGGGCAGCGGACTGCTTGAGGCAGCGAGCTCCAAGAAGGCCAGAGCCACTAGGCGATGGGAGGTCTGAGAACACAGGCTGGGTGTTAAGGAGAGTCTCCGAATGTACTGTGTTTCTGAACTCTCAGTGCGGCCTAAGCCCTGTTACGGTTTTGAGAGTGCTTGTTCTCCAAGGAACCTGTCCCTACCTTCAAGGCCCTACTGCCGAGATGATGGACAGAATGCTGAATAAATTAAAACATTCACCCAAGTCAAGAGATCTGGGTTAAATTTGATGATCCTTGGCTCACTGTGCCACCCCAGTTTAGACCCTGCCATATGCAAATCTGTCTTGCCCCTGTTCGGAACAGTCCAGCCCGAACTGCATCAAAACACATTCAGAGGTGCAGCACAGGAAAAACACATGATGCATAAAAACATTTAGAGGTGTAGGTAAGACACATAATGCATAAAACACATTCAGTGGTGTCACAGGCATAATGGCATAGCACATTACGCATAATTCACATTTGGGCCTAACCAGTAAAAACTACAGTAGGCAAACTCTCACTAGTCTAAACACATTAGACTCTCCCCCTAAGCATAACTCACATTCAGGGGTGTAACTCACATAGTGAAATAAACTCTCACTAGCATAAACCTACATAGGTCAAATAACCTCATAGTAACATTGCTCAAACATCACCTTAGACAATTACTATCAACACATAGTAAAATCACATTGAGCAGAAATCAGATACCAGCCCCCTGGCCAACTGGCCATCCAACAAGGGGACTCAAAAAGCCCTGTGCCCAGAATGTCAGGGTGCGCTGCCAATGCAGCGCCAGTCAGGGGTGCGCCACCGGCGCAAACCTAAACGTTGCAGCTGCCCACTAATTGGTGGGCAGCTGGAAACACCAACAGGGCCTAAACGTTGCATCTGGCACTAAGTGCTGCGCAGCTGTGGAAGGCCTGGCACCACTGCGCCATCTCTGTCCCACACAGGGACTTTCACTCACATTGCGCCTAAACGGTGCAGCTGCCCACTAATTGCTGGGCAGCTGTGAAGCAGAACTGCGGCAGGGCCCTCATTAGCCCTCAGGGACCAAAACTGCGCCAACTGGAAGCCTTCTAGGCTCTGGACATACATATGGGGGGGCCCCCATGGCTTTTTAATACATATAGACCAGTCAGAGCCACACAGGCTCTGAACATCCAACATATGCCGCGGGGAGCACACTGGCTCATCAAACAATCATGCCCCTCATCAATCAGGCATTGGCACCACTGGCCGTGGAGACCCCCACTGGGCCTCTTAACCAAAAAATGTGTCCCAACGTTGGAGCCCCGCTCGGGGGACTCGAATAATGAAAATTCCCCCAAAGCCCTTGTGGACTATAAATCAAAAATGCGCCCCTGCACCGGGGAGCTGCCCGCTGCCAGACGGGGCCGCTCTACACTTCCCTCGGAGACCGCCGCCCGAGACGCCCGCACTGACCGGTTTCCTGCTGTGAGGCCACGTCTTCACTGGGGCTTCTTTCGGCGGGGGAGCAGCGCGTCCCTCCCTTTTACTACCATCACTCTCTCCCCCGTTTATCCAGGCTTTTCAGTATAAAAGTAAATATTTAAACAGCATATTTTGGGGTGAAGATGGCCTGGGAGCTCGGGACTGGAGCTCTGTGATGACTGACGCTGCTAGGGGACGAGGGCACTAAGAGGGCTGGGACTGCTAAAGGACGAGAGTTGAAGGTGCCGAGGCTGCCAGTGGATGAGAGGTCTGAGGGACCGGAAGCTCTGTTACAGGAGCTAAGAATGCAGAGGGCTCCGGGGAAGGCCCGGGCTGCCAGGGGGTAGGGAGTTCTGATAAGACTGGTGCTGCTAGACGGTGGGATCTTTAACGGCCAGGACAGGAGCTGTACAGACAAAAAGGGTTTCAAGAAGACCAGCACTGCTTGAGGACGGGAACTAAGAGGACGGGCTGCAAGGAGACATAGGCTCTGGGAGGACTGAGGGGCGCGCCAGCTAGAGGAAGGGGTCAGTGAGATGGCTGGTGGTAGCTCTGGGAGACTCTCCGGGGCACTGGATGGTCCAAAGGGCAGCGGACTGCTTGAGGCAGCGAGCTCCAAGAAGGCCAGAGCCACTAGGCGATGGGAGGTCTGAGAACACAGGCTGGGTGTTAAGGAGAGTCTCCGAATGTACTGTGTTTCTGAACTCTCAGTGCGGCCTAAGCCCTGTTACGGTTTTGAGAGTGCTGTTCTCCAAGGAACCTGTCCCTACCTTCAAGGCCCTACTGCCGAGATGATGGACAGAATGCTGAATAAATTAAAACATTCACCCAAGTCAAGAGATCTGGGTTAAATTTGATGATCCTTGGCTCACTGTGCCACCCCAGTTTAGACCCTGCCATATGCAAATCTGTCTTGCCCCTGTTCGGAACAGTCCAGCCCGAACTGCCAGGCCAGGTCCTCCCTGGACCAGAAACATGAACCTTGGGACCTGTTTCAGGGTTTCACCCCTCATCAGCCAGCCTAGCTTGAATCCTGATCTGTGACTGGGGGGTGAATGTTTGCATTGTCCAACATTCCATCCATCATTTTCTTTTTGCAACTGTCAACCTAAGTGGGAAGGGTATGCCCATACGTGAGTTGCATGCTCGCTACGCCACCAGATTCAAGCTATCCTGGCTACTGAGGGGTGATGCCCCGAAACAGGTCCCAGGAGGCTTGTTTCCTGTCCAGGGAGGACCTGGCAGGACAGTTCGGGCTGGACTGTTCCCATGAGGCACAGGGTCAAGACTGATTTGCATGTGGCTGTGTCTAAATTGGAATGGCGTGGCATGCAAAAAAACAATGGATTTAACCCAGATCTGTGACTGATTGGGGCAATGTTTGATTGGCTCAGCATTACGTCCATCTTCTGTTCTTTTTGCAGTCGTCAGCTTGGGTGGCAAAGAGTGTGTGTACCTACAACATCCAAAGCCACATCCCACTGGCATGCTTTCACTCGCCCATCTCCCTCCCTCCTCCTCGGCCCACCGACTGGGCCCAGATCACACCGAGCGCACTCCACGCGACAGGCACTGTGCTTTTTGACAACCCTACCCTATTTGAAACAACAACAGTAGGAAGCAAAACCTGTCTCTGTCTGAAACATACATGAGGCTCCTACATAAAAGGTTATAGTTAAAGTTCACTGACTCGAAAGGATTGGTGGCATTTAACAGATGATAAAGAATGTAATTACATTACATAGTGTATTAATGTTGGAGGTAACTCTGGTTTTAATGTAGTAGGATACCTGTAGAGAACTGGAATTCTATTACTAAAGAGAGTTAAAGAACGAAGGGCACAATATTCCTTCTGTAAGAATTTGCAAAGGTTTTCTGCTTCGCAATGTGACAAAGGTAAACAAACATTATTGTATGGAGTGTTGATAAAACATGTCATTTTATGCATGTTTTGTGGTATCTGATAACTAAGGATGTGTGTATGAGGGCTGGGAGTTCTGCTGAGGGAACTGTGGGTGTCTGTGTGTGTGGAATAGGTGGGCAGTCGGAAAACAAAAAGAAACAGGTAAATAAGTAAGAGGCGAACTGATGGGGTAACAGTTAGGGACACCCAGGAAAGGTAAGGGGTAGATATGAAACCCAGAGCACAGGCCAAGGAGGCAGGATATAGGCACAGATGGCCGTGGTGGGCTGTGGTGAGGGGGCGGGAGGTGTGAACGAGCACCCCTTCTGTAGCATACATTCATGGCAAATGCAACTAGAGGGCGAAAAATGTTATTCGATGAGAGATAGGATCAGACTTTTAAAATCCGACCACTAACTTTGGGAGAAATAAGACGGCGACAATAAAATAATGACCAGGGGTTCCTTGTTTAGTTCTGGCTTGTCGACTCAGCTGTCTCTACAACCATTTATAGTCATTCTTTAAATTACCCATACAGTAAGCTTCAGTCAGATAAGTCTTTCTCTCAACTCATGCTATTGGCTGTATCCTTTCCACTCCTATGTCATGTTTGCTTGGCAATGCATAAGGGACTATTTCACATCTCTGAATCATGTCATATTAAATTAATTTTCTCCTAATGCATTGTATAAGAAAAGCAATTGTTTTTTCTTTGTTTTGCACTACTATAGGCATTTTAAAAATACATCAGTCAGGTTTCAAAATGCAAGCTATACCCATTGGCTTTGCCAATGCTTGCTTTATTAAGTAGATGGGGAATATCTGTGTCTCAAAGTAAGACTTCAGTGGAGTGGATGATAGAGTGAAACTCTGCATTGCTGCTATGCAGTGTTCGCATCTCAGGAGGATCAGAGATTGTAGGGAAACGAGGGAGGCTGACAAAGGTTGTGTGAGTCAAAGGGGGAGAACTGAAGACTCGGCAGAAGAGAATAAAAGATGCTAACGAGGGGGGTAGTAATGGTGAAGGATTTGAACTTTAAAAAAAAAGCCAGAATAATCCTTGACGGATTATGTGAATTAGACTCTGGATCATTTTGGGGTGGGGGGGGTGGGGACCTGAGGGCACTGAGAGAATGATGGGACTGACGGTGGGTTAGGATGAGTGCACAAAGAGGATCTCAGTTAATAAGTGAGATCTATCTTGCGGTATGTAACTGTTACCACGCATCTTTTAGCACGAAATACTGTTACAACGAAACTATTACCACGCAGGACCCTTTACAACGAATACCTTTACAACTCATTACACTACATCGCAGATATTATTACACCGCATACCATTACAACGTAAGTATAGGTAAGTTTATCTTTTTTTTAAAACATTTATTAGGGGTATTGGGTTTGGGTTTTGGGGTACAGGGGTATTTTTAGGTTTAAGGGTTGGGTTTGGGTTTTGGGGTACAGGGGTACTTTTAGGTTTCAGGGCTGTGTTTGGGTTTTGGGGTACAGGGGTATTTTTAGGTTTCAGGGTTGGGTTTGGGTTCAGGGTTGGGTTTGGGTTTTGGGGTACAGGGGTATTTTTAGGTTTCAGGGTTGGGTTTGGGTTTTGGGGTACAGGGGTATTTTTAGGTTTCAGGGCTGGGTTTGGGTTTTGGGGTACAGGGGTATTTTTAGGGTTCAGGGTTGGGTTTGGGTTTTGGGGTACAGGGGTATTTTTAACATATATATTTACAAATTATTAAATAAAAATTAATATAATTAATTAAAATATTTAATAAAATATTTAATAATTAATAAAATATTTAAAGAATTAATAATTACATTATTTAAAAATATTATATACTTACCTATACTTACGTTGTAATGGTATGCGTTGTAATAGTATCTGCATTGTAGTGTAATGCGTTGTAAAGGTATTCGTTGTAAAAGGTCCTGCGTTGTAAAAAATGCGTGGTAATGGTATGCGTGCTAAAAGTATGCGTGCTAACATCATATATCCCTATCTTGCTGGCTCGAGAGCTGCTGTGAGGCTGAGAAGAATAAACCAGCAGGGGGAAGATGTCTGTGGTGCTAGGTTATCTCGACTTGCGAAGGAGTGAGTGGACTGATGATTAGATGGCATTAGTGCCCTCAGAGGCGAAGAGTGAGTGGAGTGAAGAGTGAAGCGGTGGAGAGGGAGCAGGGGGATGGGGGGGTTGGCACAGTTATGAGATGGTTGCCTAGATTAAGCATCCGCTGCAAATATTACATCAATATCACGACAATGACAACGTTTGCAGCCTACTGTGTGCTTTAACTGCATGTTAGGACTTAGGAGTGCAGGAAAAGGCAGCCAGCCTCTCGGTCTTTTATTAAATGTCAGCTGGTCCAATACGGCAGATTTGAATACCCCTTTGGCCAATGAACATCACCCCCTTCTCCTGCGCCCAGTCTCCATGCAAAGGCCTTTTCAGGCACCAATATTTTATAGCTGTTGGACAGCAGCGCACACAGGCTGAAGCGCTGTGCCGGCCTGGTACCGGCTGTAAGAGAGGCCTGGGCTGCGCCCATCCTTCGGGGAACAGCTTGGCCCCACTGGGCTCTGGAAAGAAGCATGCGGTGACAGGCTGCTCCGCCCCCCCCTCCCTTGACCCAGGGCCCCCATTCCTGCCCATCTCTTCCTCCAGGTGATAAATCACTGACTGTCTCATAGGAGCAGTGTGGGGGCGTCTCATCCATGAACCCTATGCACTGGGATCTGCTGCTGTGTCTCATTCTGGCATGAACGTCACTGGCCCCCAATTAAGTCCCTCATTTGAGCCATTCAAAGAAGGCGCTGCTTTGTTTTACACTCTCTTGGACGAAGATCACACAAGCAGTGACGTCGGAAATCAGAAATGTCTCTGTGATCTCAGAGCCTATGGAGTCAAGGGCCAAACTCATGTTTTTTGCCGCCCTCCCCCTTTTGCCGCCCTAGGCAGCCGCCTAGGCTTGCCTAATGGTAGAAACGGCCCTCACTAGGAGTGACGCTGAGTGGGCGAACCACAGTACCCCAGTGACAGGAGCAAGTTCAGAGATGCCTGAGGGCTCCAGATTGGCACAGCGGACGGGATCATCATGTGTTCAGGATTGTCAGCAAGGTAGCTCAGCAGAGACTTCTATAATTTTGGGCTGGTAGGAACAATCAGGTACTATAACCTTTTACGTCTGTCAATGTAACTGTCAGCGGTGGCTCCTCAGGAGGAGCCTCACCCCCTGCCCGCAGAGGCAAACTAAAAATAAAATGATGACCATTTTATTATTTTTCCTCCCGTAACTGAGTCTTGGGTTGGGGCACAGCACTGTATCAGGGGGAGCAGGAGTGGTGGGCACTGCTGTCAGTGCTTATGACAGGTAAGCCGACCGTATTAGGATGCAAACCATCATGTGCACTGACATCTCTCCATATATATTATATGAATGAACTAAATGGGAAAATGTATGTGCTTATCCACAGTTGTAGTAAAGCACTGGCAATTTTGGTGAGTGACATTTAGATTTTTTTCAGAAGTAATTCTAGAAAATCATCTTAAAAACTGTTTAAACCTATTGATAAAACATCATTTTCAACACTGCATTTTAACACTTTTACAAAACTTTTAGAAGAGGCAGTAGACAGAACAAAAAACATATTTCTCAATTTAGCCCTAAATTAATGTTATCTGCAAAACTTTAACAGTTAGTGTTCCATTTAGTAGTTCTTGTTAGGTTATTTGAAGTATAACCTGCTTCCTCTGCAATCAAGCCCTTCAAAAGTAATTTGCAATTGAATTTAAGTTAGGCATACTCCTTTACATAGCGATAATGCCCCCCATCAATTTCTTTGCACCAAATTCTCCCTGGAACAATTTCAATCATTTCTGTCTTAAAATAGAATTAAGGTGGCATAAGAAAAGAAAATTGCAATCATTTTTTTCCATACCTCTTTTGTCACAGCACTAACCAAGTGCAAATGTGCAACAGAGGGAATATTAGGCACATTTTTATGTTAAAGGAGCGGAGATATTGGTGTTACATATTTCCTTCCAACACACTATATAATTACATTTACAATATAATTGCCTAAACTAAAGTTGGGCAGCTTATTAAAATGTACACTGACTAAATTTTAGACTGGCGTCAGCCAAGGCCTTTTGAGATATATTCATATTACCTACTGGTAGTCACCAGTAGGTAGGTATAGTTCAGGCAATGTTTCAATAGAAAAGCATTTTTTGACTTGTCTATAACTTTGGTGCTGTTTGATTGGTATTTGCAAAATTTTCCAAATACATTTATTTATGTATTTATTTATGCAATTTGTAGAGCGCACAACTACCCTTGGGTGTCTCAGCACTACAAACGGCTGGGAAGAGAGAGAGTGGATGCTGGTAATTTATTGATTGAACAACCAAGTTTTCAAGTGTTTCCGAAAGGAGAGGAGAGTGGAGATAGTCTTGATACAAAGGGGGAATGTGGTCCATAGTCTAGCGGTGGCGACGGTTAATCTTCTGTCACACCAGGAGGCCTTTTTAGTTCTGGGAACAGTTAACAAGTTATCTGCTGGGGAGCATAGGGGTCTAGTTGGCTTGTAGGAGCATAACATACTTTTAAGGAACTCAGGTCCTGTGTTGTGGATTGCCTTGCAGGCAATGCATAGGGCCTTGAACCTTATTCGGCTCCTAATGGGTTAGCCAGTGAAGCTGTCGTATAACTTTGGATGTAGGTTTGAAACTTGGGGGTGCCTGTCAGAATCCTTGCTGCTGTGTTTTTCACAGTTTATTTAGGAATCTTTCCTGTGCGTTAATGAGTGTACCATTACCATAGTCTACCCTGGACATGACTAGTGTGCTTATGAGAGTCCTGTGCTTGGTGGAAGGTAGGCTAGAAGTTTCTTTATCATCCTGTTGGTATAAAGGTCTGAGGAGACGATGGTGTTGGCATGGTGTATAAATGGTAGCTTGTCATCGAAAACTACACCTAAGTTTCTGACTTTTTTGATGGGGGACGGAGGTGGGCCTAACTCTGCTGGCCAGCAGGATGGAGACCAGCTGAGAGAGAGGTCGCCGAAGATCATCACCTCCATTTTGTCAGAATTTAATTTGAGGCAATTGTTTGCCATCCAGGTGCATATTGCAAGCATTCTCTCTTGGAAGTTTGCTGCGACTTTCTCTCTGTCATTGTGAGTCTCGAGCACTAGCTGTGTGTCATCGGCGTATGTGGTAAGTCACATGCCTTAGGAATTGATGACCCTCGCCAAGTCGGACTCATATATATTAAATAAGGTCCGCCTCAGCGAGGATCCCTGCGGGACCCCGCAAGGGAGAGCGAAGGATGGGGATTTAAAGTCACTGAGCGTTACTAGTTGTGTGCAGTTTGAGAGGAAGGAGGTTAGGAGGGCCTCGGCTTTGTTTTTGATGCCTATGGCTGAGACACGTTTGACTAGGGTTGCATGGTCAACAGTGTCAAATTCTGCTGAAAGATCCAGCAGCACCAAAGCTGTGGCTCCTCGCTGGTCAAGAATCATCCTGATTTCATCAGAAGCCTTGATGAGGGCTGTTTCAGTGCAGTGGCCTTTCCTGAAGCTGAATTGAGTGTCGTCCAGGAGGTTGAATATATTGATGAATTGAGTCAACTGAGTGTTTATCAACTTTTTCGAAGATTTTAGCAGGAAAGGGGAGGCAGGCAATTGGTCTGTAGTTCTTGGTCTCTGTGAGGTCAAGGTTGTGTTTCTTTAGTAGTGGCTTGATTACAGTTTTTTTCCAGATGGAAGGGTATGTTCCTGTGGTGAACATTGAGTTGCACATATTGGCTAGTTTGGGGGCTATGATGTAGGGTATCAGTTTTAGTATGGTGGGGGGCATGGATCGTCGGGGGATCTGGATTTGATGGTAGATATGAGATCGTTAATCTGGTCTGCCATGACTTGGGTGAACTCTGAAGGAGTTGAGGTGTGATTATCCTTGGTGGGGCAGAGTTCGGAGGGATTGGAAGAATTATTGTTGTATGTGGGCCCGGTGATCAGATTATCGGTTGAGGAGTTGGCTGAAAAATTATTGTAGATGTGGCTGACTTTTTCTTGAAAGAATGTGGCCAGGGAATAACAGAGTGCTTGCATGGGAGTTTTGGGGGGCGGTTGGTCTTTGGTCCTGATAACCTGGTTACTGCTTAGGACAACTGTTTAGCGGAGTCTTGTGCTTTTTCAATTTGGTTGAGGTAGTATATACTTTTCTCTGTGATTAGGAGATGTTTACATTTAGTCAGTGATTCCTTGTAGCGTGTTTTCTCTGGGATGTCGTAGTCTCAGCGCCAATGTCTTTCTATGTTTCTACATTTTTGTTTTTTGAGTCTTAGTGCCACTAAGAACCATGGGGCAGATGGTGTTTTTCTGTTTTTTTAAATATTTTTTAAAGGGACCATGGTGTTGAATGCTGAATGGAGCCATTGGGTGTAGTGCGTGGCTGCCAGTTCAGGATCGTACGGTGGGTCTTGCTAAGTGTACAGCAAGTGTGATTTCAGGACATGAAGGGAAATATTGCCCAAGCCTTGAATTGTTTGGGTAGAAGGGAACTTGCGTGGGTGGGGGTGCAGTTTTCTATCTGAATATTGAAGAGGACCACACTGTGGTCCGTCCAGGCGGGGGGGACTTTTCGTAGGACGATTTGCTTATTGTTGCTAAACAGTCCATCTAGAGTGTGACCGGCCAAGTGGGTAGGTTTTGTTACTAGTTGGGGGAGTCCTATTGCCTCGAGTTCTGATAGGAGGGCACTGAAGTGTTGTGGTCTTTGCAGGATTCAAGATGAAAATTGAAGTCTCCTAGTATGGTAAAGTTAGCTTCTCCAGCTAAAGGTTCTAAAAGGTGACCTATGGTTGAGAGAAATTCAGTTTGTGGCCCCGGTGGGCGGTACTAAAGGATGCCTTTGACAGAGTATGAGTGAGTGAAATTGTGAAAATAAAGGCTTCACAGCTTTTGGTGGGGATTAGTTCTGTCCTTTCAAAGTAATTATCTCAGTAGGTGAGTGCAAGTCCACCACCTTTTTTGGTGGATCTGTCGAATCTACAGGCACAGAAGCTGTCCGGGATTACTGTGGAGAAGTCTGGTCTGGAGGATGGATCACCCAAGGTTTCTGTTATGAATAGGAGGTCAAGTTTGTAGTTTTCTAAGAGATTTAGTATTTCATATTTATGTTTGGTGAGGGAATGTGCATTTATAAGAGCTGAGTTAGTTGTCCCGTAGAGTGGCAAGTTGGCTCTTGGTGTGCATGTGAAAGTTCTGGTTGATTCATGAAGCATGGACAGAGGAAAAGGGGGTCATAAAAAGTGTGTTCTCCATGTCAAGTACCATAAAATCTTTAGACACGCCTGCAGGTAAACTGTTGGATGGAATTACACCAAATTTGTCAAAAAATTAGATTTTTTTCTAGAGTTCATGCTTTTTGATAATTGGTGTAAATCCATGCAGTAGTTTTGGAGATATTAAAGGAAATCCAAATTTGTATATCCGGGCCTGTGAAGTGGTCATGAATAATGGAGTGAACACCCTAAATATCGAATCCAAAATATAGACTGGCCAAAATATAGACATCCAAGAATATCGAATTACTAAAATATAGACTGCCCAGAATATCAAATTTAGCTTATGAAATATCTAATTCCATAATATCGAATTTAAAAAATCGATTTTTTTATTTTTAGTGTTATGTATGGTAGTATATGTATTACAATTATCTATTAATTTTGTAATGTAAGTTAATTTTTTTCAAGTAATGAATGTTCTGTAATTTAATTTTTGTGTAATTTAATTCCGTGTGATAATTATGTTAATTGTATTTTATTTGGAGCAGGTTGTGGGTTTACAGGGGAATATGGTGGGAAGTAAATTAATTGTAATAAAGTAAATACTTATTGTTATTTATATGTATTGATAATTAATTGATAATTAAGTATGAATGGGTAATTCAATTTTTTTAATTGCCAATTAATTTTTATTAATTGGTAATTCTTTTTAATTCTTTTTTTATTGGTATTGATAATTAATTACATTTTATTTTAATAATAAATTATTACTTTCCCTACTTTCCCTACTGTTGCACTTTCTGAAGTGGGAATAGTAATTTTTACCCCTACACATTCCAAAGCTTTACCTACTGTGGGAATAGTAATTTTTACCCCAACTCTATCCAACGCTTACCCTACTGTTGCACTCACTGGAGTGGGAATAGTAATTTTAACTCCCACCCGCTATCCTACGCTTTCCCTACTGTTGCACTTTTTGAAGTGGGAATAGTAATATTTACCCCTATGCAATCCGTTTTCCCTACTGTTGCACTCACTGGAGTGGGAATAGAAATGTTTACCCACCCGCTATCAAACGTTTTCCCTACTGTTGCACTCTCTGAAGTGGGAATAGTAATTCCCCTCCCCCGCTATCCTACGCTTTCCCTACTGTTGCACTCACTGGAGTGGGAATAGTAATTTTTACCCCTATGCTATCCAAAGTTTTCCCTACTGTTGCACTCACTGGAGTGGGAATAGTCATTTTTACCCCTCCGCTATTTAACGCTTTCCCTACTGTTGCACTCTTTGGAGCGGGAATAGTAATTTTTACCCCTACGCTATCCAACGCTTTGCCTACTATTGCACTCACTAGAATGTGGGAATAATAATTTTTACCCTCTTGCTATCCAACAAATTCTCTTTTTTTTTACATTACATTTATTATGTTTATATTTTAAGATTTTTTACACTATTTTAAGTTTTTTATTTAATTGTTTTAATATTGAATTACTTTTATATTATGTTTAATATATTTTAAAAATTCAATATTTTAGTTAACTATATTTTTAACATTCTATATTTTTGATTCTATATTTTAGTACTTACCTGTTTGTAGATAGGGATTCTATATTTTGTCCTTAGAGTCGATATTTATGGCATTCTATATTATGTCCCTCGATATTAAGTCACTGAACCGAATAATGGCCAGCTCATGCTGGGACCACCACCTACCCAGGGCCAAATCTTTTAAAAAAGAGGGCACCCCCCCTCTCTGGCCATATATGGCCCCAGGGACCACCACCACCCCATGACCAGCCCATATAGAACTAAGGATGTGGCTGCGTGTACACTGCCACCCTTCAGGTCGGGCTCCTGCTAATTCCTAAGTCGCCCACCCTCAGGAGATAGCTGTTTGCTTTTTCTCCAGACAGCTCTCGCTTGAAGCAAAACCAAACACTCTGCTTCCAGCAAGTGGGGGCTGTCAAAGTGCTGCATGCTGGATGAAGGACTGCTATTTGGACAGGGAAATAGATGAAAGTATTGCTCCCACATGCAAGGAGCTGCATTACCAGCAGCTCCCTGCATGCAGGAGCAATGCAGGCTCCCACAGGAGGCAGTGAGCTGGCTGAAACTGTAGGGGCATGAGTCCCGTTGTTCCCAAAATGCATACTGGGTGCCCTGGCCATGGCACCGTCTGGAATGGGATCACCAGGCCTGAAATCAGCACAGGGAGGGGGGCCTGTGACTTCCCTCCCCCATTGAATTTTGGGCAGGTCCCATAGAATGGGGCCCCCAGGACTGGAATCTGCCTGGGAGGCTAGCCATGTGGCTAATCTTTCATAATATTAAGCAAAAATCTTCCCTCTTTTCCCGTGCTAATGGACAGCTTAAATAGATTTCCAGCCGATTTTGGGGATGCATTATTGACGTAGAGAAATACAAGGACATATCCACCAAACAAAGAAGCATGTACTTCATTTAGTTAAGGGGTAGTAGCCCTGTTTATTGGTGATTCACCTCTTTCTGGTCTTATCACTTCCTTAGGAAGGACTTGAAAACATTTTTTCCAGCCAAATTCGCTAATAGTCATCTGGGTTAAACTCATTACCTGCAGGCTTCTAATGAAATTGTTTTAGACAGGGATAATGACGGCACCAAGAAGCCTCATGGTGATTGCTCAGTTTAAAAAAACACATTAACATTACCAGGCCCACTCACAGGCACTACTCAGAGACCCACTCACAGCCACACAAAGGCACTCCCACACCCAGTCACACAGGCACTTACATACCGACTCACAGACCCACACAGGCATTCACACAGGCACTCACAGACCCACTAACAAATCTACACAGTCACTGTCAAAGGTGAAGGGTTATACTTAGGATTAAAAAGTTTAAAAAACCTTAGAAATTCACTGAAAAACAAACAAAGATTACAGGGATTTAAAGTAAGATTCAGATTTAACTTGTACAAAACCAGTGAAATTCAGCAGTTATAATTACCTAAGGTGATTATAACTTATGGCCCCACAATGCACTTCTCATGACCTCACATATTATTAGGGCCGAGCGGTTAACTCTGCTCCATGGAGTTTGCAGAGTTTTCTCCTCACTTGCGCTCACCAACGTCAATCTGGATTGTTAATGCAAGCGATTCATTCCCCTTTGAATATAAGTATGGGTGGATATGTCAGTGGCTTATTAGTAATTAAGTGGGGGTATGCGTGGCTGTATGGATGAGTGAGTGGATGTGTGTGTATATCTATTAATCAGTGAGTGGGTATGTAAGTACTGGTATGGGTCTTTGAATGGGTTTATGAATGCTTGCGTGGGAGTCAGTGTATAAAAGGTTCTATGGGGCGTGAGTGGGTGCGTCAGTAATTCAGTGGATGATGTCATCAGTGATGAAATTTGAAATGTCATCAGTGATGCCACTGACAATGTCATTAGTGATGTAATATGTGAAGTCATAAACAGTGCATTGCGGGGGTATAAGGTTGTATTTAGCTCAAAAACCTTAGTTTTTAGTGTGAATTTCAAAGATTTTTTAAATAGTAATTCCTAACTATAAAGTCCCTGTAATCATTGTTTTTTTTTTCGTGAATTTTTAATGGTTTTTTAACTACTCATTGCGTTTGCAGTGTGAAGGAAAAAGGGGGGGGGCTCTGACCATCTCTCATCAATCCTGCTGTCTGGGACTTACTGGAGGTAACAGAAGGGGTTCCTGACCCCCATGGAGCCTCAACATCCAAGGGGACATCATCCCCTAAACAGCAGTGCACTAGGAGGCGCTTTTGCAGAGTGGTGGTAAAAGGAGACATGGCCTCCAAAAAAACTATCAGCAATCCCACTGTGCAGGACTTACTGGATGTAATAGGAGGGGTTTCTGGCCCCCACGGACTCTCAGAAGTCAAGGGGACTTTATCCCCCAACGCGTAGTGTGCCAGGAGGCACATTTGCAGAGTGTTGGCGAAAGAGGGCGTGGCCTCAGAAGTCCTCTCAGTAATCCAGCTGTTTGGGACTTACTGGAGGTAACAGTAGGTCTTGGTGGCTCCAAAGGAACCTCAGCAGCCAAGGTAACTTCATCCCTCCACCAGCAGTGTACCAGGAGGTGCATTTATAGAGTGGTGGACAAAGGGGGCATGGCCTCAGACATCCTCTCAGCAGTCCCGCTGTTTTGGACATATTGGAGGTGACAGGAGGGCTTAATGTCCCCCCAAGGACCCTGAGCATTCAATGGAACTTGATCCTCCAACTAGTAGTGCGCAAGAAGGCACATTTGCAGAGTGGTGGGCAAAGGGGATATGGCCTCTGACCACCTCTCAGCAATCCAGCTATTGTGGGACTTACTAGAGGTAATAGTAGGGGTTTCTGCCCCCCAAGGACTCTCAGACGTCAAGGGGATTTTATCCTCTAACACATAGGGGCTCATTAGGATGACAGGCGGACTTTGTCCGCCTGCCATCCTGTCGAAATGTGGGACCATCTGCCATAAGGGCGGGGGTTCCGTGGGGGGTATTAGGATGTGCCCGCCACAGTGGCGGGCACATCCTGCATTTTTACAATTGTGGCGGGCGGTGCTTTCTGCAAAATGCATTGTTGCATTTGCATAAACAAAGCGGCAGGCACCGCGCGGTGCCTGCCGCTTTGTTTATGCAAATGCTGGGGGGTACAACAGGTACCCCCTGTGTGCACCCCCCCACCTCTCCTTTACTCTGGTGGCCCACAGGGGCCCCCAGAGTGAAGACCGCTTGCCTTTCCATGGCGGCATCACCGCCCCGGAAAGGCACCTACAGACGCCCATCATAATATGGCTGGCGGTGTCTGATAGACACCGCCACCATATTATTCCTTTTCAGCCCCGGCCTCAAGGCGACCGGGGCAGAAAAGCAGCAGACGGTCCTTCTGTCCGCCGAGGTCCCCACGCCATACTAATATGGCGGGGAGGCGAAAACGATTGTGAATATCGGGCAGATTGCCCACGCCAGGCTGGCGGTGGCTGCCGCAAGCCTGTCGGGGGCAATCCGCCCGACATCATAATGGGCCCCATAGTGTTCCAGGAGGCGCATTTGCAGAGTGGTAGAGAAAGGGGGCGTGGCCTCAGAAGTCTTCAGCAATCCTGCTGTTTGGGACTTACTGGAGGTAACAGTAGGTCTTGTTGGCTCCCAAGGAACCTCAGCAGCCAAGGGAACTTCATCCCCCAACCAGCAGCGCACCAGGAGGTGCGTTTGCAGAGTGGTGGAGAAATGGGAATGGGCCTCTGGCAAGTTGCTGGGCATTTTTCTTTCTAGAAGGGGGGGCCAAACACAGCACTGAGTCCTCCTTAATTGAGGTAACGGACCATATCAGAATGGCCCTGGATAATGGTCAGACTGCACTGCTGGTGCTGCTTGACCTATCAGTGGTGTTTGACACCATCTCTCACCATATCCTACTGGAGAGACTTCAAGGCATTGGAGTACAGGAGGTTGCACTAAAATGGTTGACTGACTTTCTTACCGACAGAACCCAGACAGTCACATTGGGAACTTTTAGATCCAAGACCACCAAAGTTACCAAAGGGGTACCGAAGAGCTCATGTCTGAGCCCCACTCTCTTTAACATTTATGTTACCCCCTTGGCCAAACGTAGAAGGAATTTTGGGTTTAGTCCCATCTCCTAAGCAGACGACACCCAACTCCTCCTCACCTTCGATAAATCTAACCCCAATATACAAATCACCTCTGAGGGCATGAAGATCATTGGATGAGGACCAATTTCCTCTAACTGAATGCCGAGAGATCAGAGATCATGCTCTTTGGAGGAGCAGACATATGCAGGACTCCCAGGTGGTGGTCGGAGGAGTTTGGCATGGCTCTCTCTCCCAAAGAAGTAGCCAAGAATCTAGGATTCCGTATTGACCACAATCTCACATTCGATGCCCACGCCACAACCATTGCTGGCAGCAGCTTCCATACACTCAGCCTACTCAGAAGAGTCTTCTCTCTACTTCCTTCCTCAACAAAAAAAACGTTGACGCAAGCCCTGGTATTGAGCTGCCTGGACTATTGGAATGCACTTTTAGCTTCGGCTAACGAGACCTCCTTAAACAAGCTACAGGTTGTACAGAATACAGTTGCCCGACTAGTAGCTAATGCCCCTCCCAGAATGGCTTCCATCCCCCCTTCCTAATAAACTCCACTGGCTCCCTGTGACAAAGTGGGTGTAGTTCAAGATCGGCTGTATTGCTTATAAAGCCCTTAATGGTCAAGGGCGTTCATATTTATCCGACAAACTCATCAAGTACACTCCCCCGCCAACCCTTAGATCAGGGTCCAAGCTACTTCTGTGCACTCCCAGAGTTAAAAAGCCTCGCAAGGGTGGCAAAGCTTTTTCACATCTTGCCCCTACTTTCTGGAATGAACTGCCCCTCCATCTTTGCGATTGTCAGAGCCTCCCTCTATTCAGGAAGCTTTTAAAAACCTTTCTCTTCTGATTCCCCGTGTCTGGTCCCGGGTCACACTGTCCTAGGCACTGAGATACCCCTCAAGGGGTGAATCAGCACTATAGAAGTAAATAAATATTAAATATCAAATATTGGTTGTCTTGGTTTCTGAACATATAGGAAAATATCTTCCACATATAGAGAAATACGTTACTCCCATTTCCCACCCACCGGAATACCCTATATAAGGGTTCTTGTTGCATCTAGGCCGCTACCTGCTTCAGCGCCAAGGCAAAGACTATTGGGGACAGTAGACAACCCTGTCTCCTCCCTTTCGACAGAGGGTACACCCTCAACACTGTGGTGTTGACCCCTGCCCTTGCCAAAGGATGGTGATAAAGAAGTTTCACCCAAGCCCAGGAGGCCCAGCACGGTGAAGAGGCAGCCCCATTCCACACTCTCAAAGGCCATACTAGCATCCAGGGATAGAAGGGCTGCAGGATCAGACGTACCTGAATTTGTCATTTGGAGGATACCGAGCAATAGTTTGAGATTTAGACTGGAGCACCTAAGGGGCATATACCCGGGTTGGTCTAAGAGAGATAACCACTTTGCATAAATGTATGGAGGGGATCTTGGCCAACACTTTTACTTCATAATGAAGCAGGGAGATCAGCCTGTAGAATCAGCAGTCTATTGGAGATTTACCTTCTTTGGGAATGACCACGATCACAGCCGCTTTTTGATACTGGGGTACGGCAAATTCTCTCCGACCTCCGTAAACATATCAAGAAGGTGTTCTGCCATTTTGTCTAGCATGCATTTAAGTAGCTCCACTGGTATGCCATTCGTTCCCATTTTTTTTCCTGATTGTAGGGATAGAGATCCGATTGATAACTTCCCCCACTGTCAGGTCTCCCTCTAACATTTTGTGGTCCTCAGCCGCCAACCTTGGCAAGTTTATGTCTTGGAGGAATACTGCAAGCCTATCTGCTTCCGTCTGGGCCTGGACCACGCACAGCACCAGGAACCCTGGCTCTCCTGCCATCCATCCCCACCTCTGAACTCCTAGCCCTGGCACCCATGGGCCATGACAACAGCTGATGCATCGCCTCTCTTAGACACACGGGAAGACCCCTCTCCTTCCACCACTGCTGGTTCACCTGCATCGCTGATCCCCCTGCTGCACCTACACAGCCAACCTCCAAACCTTTGCAACAGTTCCAGTACATGCTGCTTCATGTCTAATCCCACTGCAAGCATGCCACCAAAATCTAGGCCACCATCACCACCTCCAGCCCCTAGGTGATGTTCATCACAGAGACCTGCCTCATACCGTCTTAAGCTCTATACATAACAACCATAATGCTGTAAGGGCTACAAGATGATACACAGAGAACAACCCAACAAACATTAAGGGGGCATCGCCATTATCCACAAGGAGACACTCCAATGCACCACAATCAACAACTGAATTTCATTAGTCATGGAACACCACAACTTACAAGTCCGAATCAACGTGAACTCTACCATCAGATGAACCTTCACCTACAGACCCCTGTTCCCCCGCACCAGCTTCTACAGTGCAATCTCCAAACTCAGTGCCTCCCTGGCAATCAACTCCAAGCACTACATCTTTCTCGGCAACCTCAACTTTCACCTCGACGACCCTAATGACACCAACTCCGCACCAAATTCCTGGATAGCATTAGCAACATCGGACTCAGACAGCTGATCACCTGCCCCACACACTGAGCAGGACACACCCTGAAGCCAATTTTTACAGCCAGGAATAGAATCAAATCCAGCAACACCACCGAACACACCAGGACAGACCCCAGCATCGTCCACTTCACCATGGCAGGCTCATCATGACCCACCTCCATGCCTCCCTGGAGCTAGCTGTCCAAAAAATCTCTGCTGATTCTGTAACTGCACCAACACAATTGCACCCATGAAAAAGCCCAAAACCAGGAAACCCAGCAAACATGTCAGCTGCTTCACCCCCAAACTCCCGCCTTCAAACTTGAGTGCAAGAGACTGGAGAGAGTGTGCCGCTAAAGCTGGAATCCCTCAGACCTCACTACCTTCAAATCTGCCTTCAGCAAATACCACCACTGCTTCAAGAAAGCCATCAAAGACACACCAATCATCCCACATTGAAGCAGTGCCAATAACACAAAAGAACTATTCAGTATCATCAAAGAATTCTCCTGCCCGTCTTCTATCAGACCACAATTCGCCCTTCACAAGCCCTCTGCGACTCCCTAGCGGACTACTTCCACAATAAGATAGCAGACATCTACAAATACTTTGACCCACAGCCAACCGGCCTCAGCCACCTCCTGACACCCAACGGCAACTCATCCCGCACACCTGGTGGGGCCCCAGCGGAATTTGTTCTTTCTTCTACCTTGCCGCCAATTCCTGGAACAACCTCCCACTCCACCTACGAACCTCCTTCTCACTCGACTTCAGGAAGGGACTCAAGACCTGGCTCTTTGACTAAGACTCTTTATTCCTCACCACCTGGATATCCCCCAGGGCAATAAGCCTGGCTATATAAATATGGATTGATTGATTGATTGACAAAGCAGCTGAAATTCACAAATTATAGTTATCTCAATTAACTATAACTCGTGTCCTAAAGTAACCATAACACGAGCACCCGCCGTGAAGTGGTCTCATCAATCATGTAATTTCAGATATTGCTGTGATGTCATCAAGGACGTCATTACATTTCGTGAGTGATATGAGGTCATTAGTAGTGCATGGCGAAGGCACAAGCTATAGCTACTTTATGGCATGAGTTATAATTACTTGAGATAACTATAAATGGTGAATTTCAGTAGTTTTGTTCATTTAAACTTTCACCTAGATATAACATCCCTGTTGTAAATTGGTTTAGTAGTTAAGGAGGGTGAAACCTCACTCAAGCAGCAACCACAATCTCTGTCAGGGTGCAAAACAAGCAAACCCCGATTAACCCATTGCTTAACCCTCTGGTAGCTTGGCACAAAAGGAGTCAAGCTTAACTTAGAGCCAATGTGTAAAGTATGTATTAAGCACTTCAAACAGTAATGAAGAGAGATCACAGCCCAAGAAAAAAAACCACACTCTTAACCCGAAACCTGTCCCAGGATGCTTGTTTCCGGTCCAGGGAAGACATGGCTTGGCAGTTTGGGGTGGACTGTTCCCATGAAGCACAGGGTAAAGACTGATCTGCATATAGCTGTGTCTGAACTGGGGTGGCGAAGTGAGCTAAAAAATGATGATGGATTCAACCCAGATCTGTGACTGGGGGTGAGTGTCTGAAAAGTTTCAGCGCTCCGTCCATCCTCCCCTAGTGCTCGCTTTAAAAGCACATAGTGCTACTCACGATTATCTGATCCTGCAAAATCAAGTGAAAGTCACACGTTCAGGCTAACCACAATGGAGTGTGACCTGGATATAGACACCTGGTTAGTCCTGCTGAAAGAGTTACCTTCAAAGTCCAACGCAAAGAGTTCTGTTTGCAGTGGAAGGGACTGCAAATTGAAGGGATAACTTAACGGATGGTCATCGATGTAGCTTAAAGAGCAGTCCAGGCAACGCAGACAGCCTTTGCTGTAGTGCAAAGATCTGGTTAGGCGTTGTGGATGGTTGTTGCTGGAGCTTTGCATCAGTGGTCACTGCGAACTGTCATTGCTGTAGCGCGAAGTGCCGATCCGAAGAGATACCATTAATAAATAGACACTGAGATGTGCTGTCACTGCTGAGGACTCTCAAGACAGGGAGAGTGTTGTGTGGTGAATACTCTTTTACCCACTCTACCCAATGACAAAACGCTTGAGGTCCCATCTCCTCTCAGTAAATCAAAGCGATGCTTATGGGAGAACGCAGATTGTGTTCATGCTGCTGCCGAGACACTTGCAGGTGGGCAATGGACTGTTGCTCACCCTTGGGGATGAAATGAATGTACCCATCCTAAGGCAGACACACTCAAACACACCACATCATAAAGATCCCTTTATAATTGGACAAAGAGTATTCATCCCACTGAACCAACAGAAGCCATCACTACACAATAAATCGAAAAGATCACTCTCCACTTAGCAAACCATACCAAATACAGTGACAACAGCCACCCACCATTGTGAAAATTCAAGAAGCACGTGATAAGAATGCCCAGATTCCAAAACCACTATGAGGCCATGCAAATGCAGAAGCACACTGCAGATTAGGTTAACATAAGATAACATTTGCACATTTAGAGCCTATACCCTATGTTCTTCCATGTAACCCCTTAGGTGAGATGCCAAGGATAGGAAAGCTATGGAATCACACTCTGCCTCCTCCAGCTGAGAAGGGCGGATTCCTAATCCTGAGAAAATGCGGACCCAATGTCCTCTGCCACCTAGCCGACTCCTCCATGGCAGCTCTTGAGATAGGCAAGCGAGTAAATGAGACCATTTGAATTGGGTGCACCATGGATAAGGTTACCAGATATCTCCACGTCATCAGACAAGCCAGGTTTCAATGTTTCGCATGTATCTTTGAATACCGTATTTTCATGGATTTGCATTCCTGGTTCACATCACATCATCTAATTGGGCTAAAGGTTCCAGACACAGTGCTTTACAAAAGGACCAACTGAACTGGGATATCAAGACCCACAATGGATCCCTTGTTAACCTTAAATATGCAGATGATGCCTCTTGGCAGTGGTTATTGGCTGCTAAATGGCACTAAGATGCTCAGGAGGTGGTATTGATAGCATGAATTTGTTGAAGGCAAACCACTGGGGGGGGGGGGAGTGTGGGGGGGGGACATGCAATGTCCGTGAACATGCAAATTCAGATAGCCATGTTTTTACATTAGATGGCTGATTTCGATCAGCACAAACCGCTGGCAACCCATGTTACATAAAAGAACTGTCCTTATATATTTTAAATCTGCGGTAAATGAGTTTAAGAACACGTAATAGACTTCATTGCTGTTATTAGGCTTAGGTGAAATTTTATTTAGGCCGGCATAATGCCTCTTAATTTTCAGCATTTTGCATTACAACTGCAATGCAAAACGCCTGAGATTACATCATTATGCCATTTTGCATAATTGAGATGCTGTTGGCGCAAAAATCATATCGCAAGAGCACAGGAAGTGAATAGCTGTTGTTTGCGTCACACAAGATTTTTTTTGTTTTATGTGAAATGCGTATAAATACCAAAAATTGACTCAAGGGCGCATTTGTACTAACGAAAACAAAGTAGGAGTCTAGAGGGAAAGACAAAACTAGGACGCCCTCCACTCAGTAAGTCATCAAACAACAAAAGTCCTAGTTTTCAAGGCAGTTCTCATTTATTGATCTGCAGACATCATTAGTTATAAATCAATTATTCCCAAAAACCTCTTGTCATGGCGATAAAGGATGCCTCAGTCTATTGCCTTTATAAAAACAGCCCAGCTCTGATCAACAACCAGTTGATCAGAGCTGGGCTGTTTTTATAAAGGCAATAGACTGAGGCATCCTTTATCGCCATGACAAGAGATTTTTGGGAATAATTGATTTATAACTAATGATGTCTGCAGATCAATAAATGAGAACTGCCTTGAAAACTAGGACTTTTGTTGTTTGATGACGCATTTGTACTAAACCATAATGCAAAATGCCAAAACGGCATTTCGAGTAATAGCGCATATATCTCTGCAATTTTTGGTGCATTTTCTGTAGTTTGGGCATTAGAAATTATCCAAATCCCCCAGGCCTGTTATGTGCAGATGCTCAAATGTCTTCTTAAACTATTTCCAGTAATTTTCATGGATTTTCCCGTTATATCAAAGGGCAGTTGGCGGGTTAACAGGCTTGGTTGACCAAACCCGTTCTCATCTAGGTTAAGGTGGGCAGCAGAGACTGCAGGACTGCAACCCCACCTCCCAGCCTCGCGCCAATGTAAATAGGACGAGACTTGTAATAGAGCAGTAGAGACTGTGACATCACTCGGCGCGCGCCGGAGCACGTGCGAGCCAGTGACCCTCGCCGTGGGTAAACACTGATGAATAGTTGATCAGGTCTCCTGCCCTTTGCATTATAGATTCTAAAAACAGATGCGGCGGAGATAAAAGCGGAAAGTTTCTGGCGCAAGCCGCATTGTGTTCTGAGTGATCCACGCTGTCCATTATAGATACGGACAGTGGCACGCCGGTATTAATGATATTGATTCCTCACTAATGCATTATACATCAATGCCCCTCACACCTCCGAGAGGATATGCTGGCATCCCCGAGGCGAGCTCCGGCCTATCTGAAAACTGTCATCTCTGGAAGCTTTGCTGCCTGCTCATGACGCCAATGAGGGCTATGGAGCTGGACGGCTGCGGCCTGGTGCATGACTGCGCGTGCATTAGGGATGAGAGCATTTGAAGAGCTAGCGCTGTGCGAAGTTACAATATTTTTGTAACCTTTGTGAAGGGCCATGGAAATCCTTGCATCTATGAAACATTTTGTGCTATACTATGTTTTCTTATAGCTTATTTTGCACGCATCGTTATTTAGCTTTAATAAAATCATTCTGCATTAGATGTTCCTTGCAGAAAAATGTAGCGTCTTTCTGCTCTGCCTTGTCATTGTACAGAGAAAATCATGACAAAAGCTACCCTTGCTATTTATTAGCGCTGATGTCTCAGGACTGGGAGCATTTCTGTAACTATGTAGGAAGGGCACTTCTTTTGGGTCTGACATGGAGATATGGACCCACCCAGGTTTCCCCAGTCTGAAAGAGTAGAGGAGATGACAGGTAGGATCAAAAACTGCGTGGACTCCGGGGCACCCATCAGACCCAGCAAGCATAGTAGATCAAACAAGCAGGCCAGTTGGTATGCAGAAGATCTCTGAGGCAACAAAAACACTGTAGGCAGCTAGAAAGGCAAGGGAGAGTCAGCAACAAGCCCCCCAACAAAACTATGCACAAGGCTGTACTCGGATGCTATTGCCAGCAAATTAGAGATATCAAGAAAAACACTAGTGGACTTTATCGAAGGAAGCTCAAACAGCTGCAAGGAGATCTTTTCGATCATCAAGGATTTTACCTCAGCCACTGTCAACAACATTGCTGCCTCCTACTAACTCTGCAACACCTACTCAACTTCTTCTAAAACAAAACCACAAACATTTACTGCAACTTCGCACACCAACTTAAACACTGGGATTCATAGCTAACCTACCCACCACCAACCAAGAAGGCCACCTGACCGAATAAACAACCCTCATCAGAAAGAGACAGCAGCAATCATGAAGTCCATCCATGCAGAGCCCCCAATGAACCCATTCCCACAACTTCTACAACCTGGGAACATCATCAATCAGCACCACCCTAAGCCACATCAATACCTCCATCACGTCCACCACTTTCTCAGATGAATGGAAGCTTGCAGAAATAAACACCCTCCTCAGGGGAGGCCGTAGGCATGTGCAAGCTGTGCACCTGCACAGGGCCACCAAACCCCAAGGGCCACCACGCCAATATATATCCTTAATATAACAATCCTCTGAGGATGGATACATATTTGCGTGGCGGCCTCTGGCAGGGATTTTGGGGCCTCCGGCTCTGTTACACTTTCAAACACCCTCACCCCACCCCCTGCACTGGCCTCCGCGCTCCGCCCCGGGCCCCCTACCTGCGTTCCCTGCCCAGGGCCGCGTTGACCCTAGAGCCGCCCCTGTACTCCTAAAGAACCCCGCAGCTGACCTCATTCAACTGAGCAACTTACTTCCCATCTCACTGTTCCCCTATCAAGCCAAAGTGATTGAGAAGGCCATTAACATGCAATTCACAAAACACCTTGAACTTCACCATCTTCTAGACTACACACAATCGGGATTTAGAAAGAACCACAGCACCGAAACAGCACTCATCACGGCCACTGACGACATTTGAAACACCCTGGACCAAGGAGAATTAGCAGCCTTCATCCTGCTCAACCTCTCCATAGCCGTCAACACTATCTCCCACAATACCTTCATCAGAAGACTCCACAAAATTGTCATACAAGGATCTGCTCCCAAATGGATCTGTTCCTTTCTCACAAAAAGAACACAAAGGGTCAGGCTACCACCTTTCACATCAGAGGCCAAGAAACTGATATGCAGTGTCCCTTAGGGATCGTCCATCAGCGCCACTGCTTTCAACATTTACATGACACCGCTTGCCAACATCATCCGATCACAAGATATCACCATCATATCCTACACCAATGACACTCAACTCATCTTTTCCTTGACAGACAAAACAAACACCAGCAGGAGAGGAGTGTTGCAGCGGGCGGAGAGGCTGACTCCGGAGCACGGGGATCACGTTTCGATCCCCGGCGGCAGTTCAGCTCAGCAACCAGTGACTCTGTGCAATAGCTCACTTAATCTCCCCGACGGCCCCCAGCACCTTGAGACCCCTTGGGGTGAATAGTTTGCACTTTAGAAATACTGCATACAAACATACATACAGTAGAACCAACTTTACAGACTGAATGACCATGGCAGAAGACTGGATGATGAATGAAGTGACCTGAATAGGGTCACCCTTGTCACTCCCGACCACCTCTCAGCCTTCCAAGAAGAAGTGTTGATGAAACAGTACAGAATACAAACAAAGTTATTTATTAGTAATTGCGCTGCAGCGTTGCCCAGTCTGGCCAGCCTCATGAGATAGCTGCAGAGGGACTGGCTTACAAAAGCATAAAGGTAACGATTATAGGTTTCAGAATGAGTACAAGATACACCCACCCGGTAACTTTCCACAGAAGACAACTTTAGAAAAAGGAGCACACAGAGATGAGCTAAGAGTCTGAGACCAGGTACACACCATCTCTCTGGGAAGATTGTCCTGCCTGTACCCGCTGCTGGATCAGTGAGAGCAAACCTCTATCTTAAGGGAAAAGTATGTGCTAATGAGCAACTTTCTCATGCTTACAGTGAGGCCTAACCTGGGAGACACAAGTACATAGGCACTGCTTTTATTAATGAAAGCAGAAATATGAGTCGATCATGATTCAAAATGGCGACAGAAGAAAATGGTGCCATGAATGCTAACTTAACACAGAACAAAGAAACAGTAAGGAGCAGGTACCGACTTCAACCAACAAATTGGGAACTACTTCCAAAAATAACAACAACCCACAACTTACAGTACCTTCTCCTAGCCACAGCCATTCGCTACCACAAGCAGAGGCACAAAACTTTGAACTGAAATTAAATGCAAAACAAAGACGCGTACAACAACGAAAAGGTCGGAAACATAAGCAAAGTCCCACTAGGAACGGCTGCCAAAGACTCTTTGGGGCATCTTTACTGCAAGAAGGGACAAAGCTACACTCCACTGGGTCATTATCAGCTCTCGAAGGGACAACACAACGGAACACTCCCACACCTGAAATAACCGCCATTAAGAACACTGCAAACATGTCTAGCGGTGCCCAAGACTTCTTCAGCAGAAAGAAAGAAAACCGCATACTCGAGGATGCCCGAGGGGAGGCGGGAGCCAACCCTTCCCAGTCCCTTCGAGTTGGAAACCCTATCGCTTACCAAATCAACATAAGAAGGGAAGAAGACAAAGGGACGAGAATCCACATTAAAACGATATGTACACTATACACACCGACATTTTCAAACAATAACATCGCCGCGGTGGGGAACACAAACCAGGGGAGTCTGAACATCCAACACAGCGAACAAACAGCTAAAGGGAAAAATGGGAAAGCTCAGAACAGTCAGCTTCTGCCCATAGATGCAGCAGCCACACAACAATTGGCCAATAAGCACCAGACACCTCAAAAACTAAATCTCCTGATACCCCAAGAACAAATTCAAACCAGCCAGAGTTCAAACTGGCAAAGAAACTTATGCCACATAGAAGGAATCCAAAAGACACCGAATAGCGCACTGAACAAGGCCAGTAGGCCAATTACAGAAAACCAATTTGGTGTCTCCAACTGGGCAGGGGCAAGGGATACTAATGTAATATGGTTCATACCTGTATACGCCTCTAAAGGGAGGCATGACATCCTGAACCGAGGTAACATACTGCGGTTACTACCCCACATACCACAACTAGCAGATGTAAAAACAACAGACTTAGAGTCAATAGAATTGATTAATTGCGGTGACGTAAAGGCAGGCGAAAAAACAAGAGCTGCATGGACCACTGTAACAACAGCACATAAAATACTCTCAGAAAGGGATATCCTAAAATCCTGGGGGATAACCATCGTCCCGTTTTATAAACCAGGTTACCCGGATCTGTTAAACCCAGTCCCACCGAGAGGTTCTGTGACAGCATCTACTAGACCAACTACATCAGTGCTGAGAGGAGCCTCAGGGTACTGCAACATGGACATGAGGCATCAAGCAGAGCAACTAAGGAGCCACAACGATCCCCTTACTCTGCAAGCTCGGGAAGGAGACACACAATGGTTCGCAAGAACCATCAACAATACAAAAGATTGACACAATCTTCGCTCACTATATGGGGAAAAAAAAAAAGGACACAGTACGGATCTGTTCTTGGAACACAAACGGCCTCGCCAACAAAGTAACTGATGTCAACTTTGTCACCTAAGTCAGGGCCTTCAACATTGTGGCACTACAAGAAACATGGGCAGAAGATCCACCCCACCTTCAAGGATTCTTGCGCTTCCACACAAATGCCATCAGGGGAGCAAAATATGGCCATCTGCAAGGAGGGTTGGTAATATATGTGGCAAACACAATTGCTCGCTCTGTTCGCATCTTTGGCCCTCCACTGCAATCATCACTAGCAGTTACTGTAACTTTCTCGCAAACATCGACAAACAAAAGGGACATGGGCATCAAGATAATAAACGAATACATTCAACCGACATTAAAAACCAAACTAATTAAGGAAATGTGCAAGTTTGCGGAAACATGCCTAAGAGAGGGTCCCACAACCGATCTTATTTTAACCGGGGACTTAAATTATTATCTAATGGGCTCTTCATCGGAAGAAGAAGTGCTGTTGCATAACACAAACTGGAATATCCCGCTGTAAGGGAAACCGGAAACGTGTAATCAAACCAAGATCGGAAAAACGATCTTGGAGGATTTAGAACATCTTAACCTGAGGGCTCAAAATGGCAGACTGCCAGAAGATAATCCTCCTGTAGCCACACACAACTCCACAAAAATCAGCTCATTTCTGGACTTCACCTTTGTTTCTTTAGGCCTTATACACCAAATCACATCTTTCCAAATGGGCAAAAAAGGTGACAGCGATCACCGGCCCCAAGAAATAGCTCTGAGAACAGTGACCTCAACATTCGAACGCTGCCGGGAGCCTCAAGGAATAACAACTACCATCGACCTAAGACAAATTAAATTCAAATTAGCAGCAAGCAGTGCGATGCTGGAAAATGCTAAAAAACTTTTTTTTTAAAGGGTCGGAAACGGAGAAGTCGAGAAATGGAAAAACGTCTTATCTGGGATGGAATCATACGCTACCAAGGTTAAACCACCAAACCAGCAAAGATTCAGCGGCACAATGCCCATGTCACACATGGCAAAACAAGGAATTAAGTAGGCAAAAAAAAGGATTAACCAACTCCTTGGATACCTTCGGGACAGACCCAGTGATAAAACTCGACTGAAAGCATTACAGAATCAAAGGGCAGCCCTAAAAAAACTGAAAAGGGACGCAAACATAGCTAAGGTGGAAGATCTCTGGGCCAAATTACACGCCGACGTCAAACACAACAACAGCTCCAGATTTTGGATGACCATAAATCAATTCATCAATAACAATCATGATGGAATCTGCTCCTATATCTCTGAGGAAGTCTGGGCAAACTACCTCAGGTCCCATTTCCATCGAGGCAGCGACCAGCGAGACCATGATCAAGCAGATCGAAACGTAGTAGATTGCCAAAAGACACACAAGTCCGGGGCGGAAAACAATCTCGCTGACTCTGAGAACTCAGTAACAGTCACATCTTCCGAGGACCCCCAAACCAACCATATTGAGGCCATCAAACGACAGATAGGAAAAGGGAGTAGAGAAGGCGCCCCTGGCCCAAATGGGCTGGCACCAGCATTGTATAAATAACCCATGACCCAGTCCTGAGGCGGAAGCCGGGAGCTGGAGGTACTCGTTTGATTGTTTTGATTTAAAAAAAACTGTATACAAACTGCTATTTTCGCTATTCTGTGTGGTGTCACTGTTGTTTTGTGCTTTTAAAATAACACTCACCCAAGCGCTTCCTCTGCCCTCTGCGCACAGCTGATTTCAGAGCTGCCGCGCCCTACCTCGCGCTTTCTCAGCTGCCGCCATCATCCCAGGCGTGCGCGCTGACTCCGCCCCCTTTCAGGCCACGCCCCCTGCTGCCTGTATTTAAACCGCCGATTCCTGGCGATTTCAGATAACCCATGACCCAGTCCTGAGGCGGAAGCCGGGAGCTGGAGGTACTCGTTTGATTGTTTTGATTTTAAAAAAACTGTATACAAACTGCTGTTTTCGCTATTCTGTGTGGTGTCACTGTTGTTTTGTGCTTTTAAAATAACACTCACCCAAGCGCTTCCTCTGCCCTCTGCGCACAGCTGATTTCAGAGCTGCCGCGCCCTACCTCGCGCTTTCTCAGCTGCCGCCATCAACCCAGGAATGCGCGCTGACTCCGCCCCCTTTCAGGCCACACCCCCTCCCTCACCTTGATATGTGTCAGTACAGGAAGCGCAGCGGACGAGCGCAGCGGGAGCGCCTAAGGCTAGCCCGTCTGCGCCCGTCATCGCCAAGTCATCGCCTCTCGCCAGTCCCCCTGGCCTAATCCCGTCACCACCCCTTTCCTATGACAGAGAGCTACTACTTGGACTGAACCCTGGACGGTCTTGTGCCAACACTACAGGTAGGCCCGGCCTCACCTGCCTACAATGTCAAACCTGCACTTTTACTACGACTGAACCCCACCCCATTCAACAGCTCCTAGCTCCGGAAATAAACACCTTCGTCTCGATACTTCACCTCAACGTGAGATCGCTAGCCAAACATCACCCTGAGGTTAATACCCTCATCCTGGAAGAAAATCCAGACATCCTCTTCCTCTGTGAAACTTGGTTATGGGACGGTACTTCCACCATCCCCAACCTCACGCTACCAGACGACTATCTGATGTTAACCATTAACAGAGATGGAAGAGGAGGCGGTATCGCCATAATCTATAAAAAAATATTCTCTTGTACATTTGTTAAGGAAGAACTGCCAAACTCCGAATGCGCCCATTTTAAAATCACCATAAATCCTAACTTCACGGTGTCGGGTCTTTACATCTATCGCCCACCTGGCCCTACCTCAAAATTCATTGAGGCCCTCCTTGATACAACAACTTCCTTAATAACCAAAAACTCTAATTTCACAATTCTGGGAGATCTTAATCTTCATTTCGACCAGCTAAATGACCCCACGATCAAAACGCTCCTTGCAGATCTCTCCGCACTGCAACTCAACTCCTTCATTTCCACTCCAACCCACTTAGCCGGTCACATCCTAGACCCAGTTTTCTCAAACCTAGAGAAACTTACTTCAGAGCCACCCTTACCAATGGGATGGACGGACCACTCCCTTATCAAATTGGCCATTCCGGTCAATAAAAACAGACACAACACGGCCTCGACTCGCCAACTAAAAAGGCCATGGCATAAACTATCTCTTAACGACCTGCATACGACCTTAGGGGACTTCCACCTGGACACCCATTCCAATATCAACGCTAACTATAGCGCGTTTCAAGAATGGATCACGGGCGGGCTAGACAGTCTCATTCCAGCTAAATGGGCTAAAGGCCGCAATTCCCCATCCAATCCCTGGTATAACGATATCCTCAAAAATCTACGCAAAGAATGCAAAAAGGCAGAACGCCTCTGGCGCAGAGACTACAACAAAGAGGACAAAGTAAAATATCTAGGTCTACAGAAAACGTATCACAAAGCCATCCGTGCGACACGTACCGCCTTCTACGCCGACAAGATCGAATCTAGTCCCATCCCTGCTAAAGAAATCTTCAAACTCGTACAAGAACTGCAGAGCAGTAAAGCCCCCCTCCCTACTATTTCCTCCGAGCAGCAGTGCGAAGACCTCGCCAGTTTCTTCGTCGATAAAGTACGGAAGATTTACACCTCCTTCCCTCAGCCCGCCCCTAGTACTACCAGCACCTCCTCTTCCCCCAGTTACTCGAACATGACGCACATCCCAGAAATCACCGATGATATCCTCCTTAGACTATGCAAAAAGGTCAAATCTGGTTCCCCCGCAGACCCTATGCGCCCGGCTCAATTCTTGGAGTCACTCAACTTCTTTCTACCAGCACTTACCGCCATTCTGAACCTCTCCTTCACTTCAGCGTGCGTACCTTCAACCTGGAAGCAAGCTTGGGTTTCGCCTATCATCAAGAAACCCACCCTAGACACATCTAAACCGGAGAACTTTCGTCCTATCTCCCTGCTCCCATGGCTGTCTAAACTCGCTGAAGCTCATGTCAACAGCTCTCTGTCCCAGCACATGGTCAAAAACAACATCCTTGACCCATCGCAAAACGGGTTTAGACCAGGTCATAGCACTGAATCTGCTCTCTAAGCCACCACAGAGCACCTCCGAACGATCTTAGATGCCGGTCAAAGCGCTGCGCTAATCCTTCTGGATCTTAGCGCGGCCTTTGACACGGTATCCCATGTCATCCTTCTCAACCGTTTGGAGGCCTTTGGAATAACTGGTCATGCCTTGAACTGGTTCAGATCTTTCCTCGAAAACAGATCCTTTCGAGTTTCCGCCCCTCCCTTCCTATCCAAACCCCACCCCATTGCACAGGGAGTTCCGCAGGGCTCTGCACTGAGCCCATCCCTTTTTAATCTCTACGTCCAGCCTTTGGCGGCAGTGGCCAAAGAGTGGGGATTGACAATAGTATCATACGCCGATGATACACAGCTGGCCATCGCTCTCTCAGAAGGTCCTTCCAACCTCTCCTCTAATTTCAAAAACGGACTTTCTGCAGTCGCCCAGTGGATGACAATGAACTGTCTTCAGCTTAACGGCGGAAAGACAGAGGTTCTTCTCCTGGGAAATAACACCAACCTTTGGAATGAACATTGGTGGCCGTCTTCCCTGGGCACCATCCCCCCCCCCCAAAAACCTAGTGAAAAACCTGGGCGTCTGGATGGACGACTCACTCAATTTCCGATCCCACACCAAGAAAGTGGCCGGCACCTGCATTGGCCTACTGAGAAGCCTCAGCCACATACTAGGCTTTTTCAACGCCAAAACCCGACAACTAATTATTCAAGCCACCATCCTCTCGCGACTAGACTACGCCAATGTACTCCTTCTTGGTGCCAACAAATGTGAGATAGCACGTCTCCAACGTGTGCAGAACTCTGCGGCCAGAAATCTGGTCGGCCTCCCCCGCAGATGCTCAGCCAGAGCGACCATCAAAAAATTACACTGGCTACCCGTTGATTCTAGAATCAAATTCAAGACCCTTGTTATGTCCTTCAAAATTCTCAGACTCAACACCCCTCCCCTGCTTCAACCCCTCCTCACTCCCTACGCCCCGGCACGAAACCTTAGATCCTCCAACCAAAATCTTCTATGCGTTCCTCGCATAAAACTCAGCCGCATGGGCGGCCGCTCCTTTAGGTTCCTCGGAGCCAAGTTGTGGAATGACCTGCCACAACATATCCGTTCTATAGACAGCCTACCAGCATTCCGGAAAGCTGTGAAAACGTCTCTATTCCCTTGCCTGTAACCCCCCTTGTCCTGTCCTCCTCTCAGATCAGGATCTGGGTTTCTAGCGCCGGGACGCCTCATTGCTGGGGCAGCTGTTGCGCTTTACCAAAACTATAGAATAGAATAGAATAGAATAAACAGGAGGCAACCTTCTGGGCAGAAACTCTGGATCCACTCTTTAGAGAAATTAGAACAATGAACACCCTGCCTAGCTCATGGAGAGGCTCAATCATCTCCCCAATCTGCAAATCCGGCGAGAAGTCGGATCCACAAAATTACAGATTAGTGGCATTATTAGACAACAAAGCTAAATTTTTTGCTGGTTTGCTATTGGAGGATTTCCAGGCTTGTGCAGAAGAAAAATCCATAATTCCCCTACAACAGACTTGCTTCATAAAATCGGTTGGGACAACGACAAACATACTAAGCATGGTCATGCTTATGGACAAGGCTGAGGCCACACGGTCGTCTCTATTTTTTTGTTTCCTTGATTACAAAGCCGCCTTCGATCATGTCAACCGCACCACACTGTGGTCCAAACTACACAGCTGGGGGCTGCCACAGCCTTTACTCAAACTAATAATGAATCTACATACGAATACGTGGCTACAGGTGAAGCTGAGAAACGGAACGCATCTATCAAGGCGCATACCGACGGAAAAAGGTCTAAAGCAGGGTTGCGTCTTAGCACCCACACTTTTTAATCTGTACATTGCCGATTTAGTCCAGCTACTAACCAGCTGCAACTCTCATGCCCCGAAATTAGGAGATATTTCATTACCTTGTCTCTTCTACGCAGATGACATAGTCCTGATCAGCCAAACAAAAGTAGGGCTACAACATCTCTTAAACACAACGCAGGATTTTTCCCAAGCAAATGACCTGATGATTAACCTTGGCAAAACAAGAACAATGATAGTCAGGAGAAAAAGACGTCAAACTGCTGCCTGGTTCTGGGGTGAGACCAGAATAGAGGACACAATGGAATACAAATATCTAGGCGTGAAGTTGGATACAGGCAGCCCGTTTGTGGCACAGAAGAATAGCATAAGGCACAAAGGTCTAGCACTGGCAATTACCCTAAAAACACTAAACTCTAAATGAACAGGCCCATCGATCCTTCCAATCGTTGAGGTTGCTCGGGCAAAATTCCTGCCAACAATCACCTATGGCAGTGAGGTACAGAAAGGGAAGGATGCAAAAATACTGGATGCCACAGTAACAACGGCATATAGGGTCATCTTTGGGCTGCCGAAATACACCTCACCCGCCCAAATCAGACTTGAATTTGGCGTTCTGAAAGAATCACTTGCCAGACAAGGGGTCTTTATCATCACTTGGGACAAAGTGCGAAGAGCAGAATGTGGCACACTAAACGAACAGTTGTGGAAGAAGCTACAATCACACCCCGCATTACCAGCCGCAGAATTTCTACACAGCAGCCTTCATAATTTGAGGCTAAACCAGCTCTGGGAGACACTGACAACCACCCCTACTTTAAAAAAATGAGTGTGGAAAACTGTGAAACTCCTTTCATGGCTGGAGGACAAGGATGCACTATCGGTACACAGACAAAATATCGATTTTTTAATATCGATAAGCAAAAATATCGAAGTTTAAATATCGATATACAAAAATATCGAAGGTAAGTAATATCGACAGTCTAAATATCGATATTGGTATGATATCAGTAATATCGAAGTTGTAAATATCGATGTTAATAATATCGAAATTAATAACTTTGATGTTACTAATATCTATTTTTAAATAAATTTAGTGTATATTATATTGTATTAATTATGTTTTATTATTTTTTTAATGTTATTTTATTAAATATTGTGTTTTACTACTGTAGCGGGTTGTGGGTTTATAGGGGAATAGGGTGGGAAGTAATTTAATTATGTTAAATTAATTATTAATTATTAGGAATTATTAATTAATTAATTGAGAATTAATTTTAAATTATTTTTAATTAATTTATTAATTGATAAATATGTTCTGTAGCGGGTTATGGGTTTATAGGGGAATAGGGTGGGAAGTAATTTAATAATAATTAATTAATTGATATATGTTTGTATATATTTTAATTAATAATTAATTGGTAATTAATTTCTATTAATTACTTAATTAATTATTATAATTTTTTTCATATTTATAATGATTCATTAGTTGGTAATTAATTATTATTAATTATTTTAAAAATAAATTATAGTAATTTTTATATATAATTTATTGTTATTCTTAATTAATTAATTGTGCAAAATAATATTAATATTTAAATTAGATTAATTACAGCAAATGTGCTAATATATTTACTTTATTGTTATTGTTAATTAATAATTAATTGGTAATTAAATAATATTAATTAATTTTGGGTACAGGGGTATTTTTAGGGTTCAGGGTCAGTTTTCAGTTCATGGGTACAGGGGTATTTTTAGGGTTCAGGTCAGTTTTCAGTTCATGGGTACAGGGGTATTTTTAGGGTTCAGGGTCAGTTTTCAGTTCATGGGTAAAGGGGTATTTTTAGGGTTCAGGGTCAGTTTTCAGTTCATGGGTACAGGGGTATTTTTAGGGTTCAGGGTCAGTTTTCAGTTCATGGGTACAGGGGTATTTTTAGGGTTCAGGGTCAGTTTTCAGTTCATGGGTACAGGGGTATTTTTAGGGTTCAGGGTCAGTTTTCAGTTCATGGGTACAGGGGTATTTTTAGGGTTCAGGGTCAGTTTTCAGTTCATGGGTAAAGGGGTATTTTTAGGGTTCAGGGTCAGTTTTCAGTTCATGGGTACAGGGGTATTTTTAGGGTTCAGGGTCAGTTTTCAGTTCATGGGTAAAGGGGTATTTTTAGGGTTCAGGGTCAGTTTTCAGTTCATGGGTACAGGGGTATTTTTAGGGTTCAGGGTCAGTTTTCAGTTCATGGGTACAGGGGTATTTTTAGGGTTCAGGGTCAGTTTTCAGTTCATGGGTACAGGGGTATTTTTAGGGTTCAGGGTCAGTTTTCAGTTCATGGGTACAGGGGTATTTTTAGGGTTCAGGGTCAGTTTTCAGTTCATGGGTAAAGGGGTATTTTTAGGGTTCAGGGTCAGTTTTCAGTTTTTGGGTAAAGGGGTATTTTTAGGGTTCAGGGTCAGTTTTCAGTTCATGGGTAAAGGGGTATTTTTAGGGTTCTGGGTCAGTTTTGGGTTTTTGGGGTACAGTCGTACAGGGTAAAAATTAAATAAATTTAAATTAAATCAATTAAATGAAATTACAAAATATAAAATTACATTAAATTAAGTTTTTAATTTATTTTAAATGTATATGTATTAGTTTTAATTTTTAAATTATGTTTTAATATTTTTAATTAATATTTGTAACATTATATGTATTTTATAATTATTTTAACATCATTATTAATACATTTTAAAAAACGATATTTTTTATTTCGATATTTTTGTACTACGATATTATTTTTCCGATATTTTTGTACTTACCTTGTTAGGGATAGGATTCCGATATTTTTGACTTCGATATTTTTGTCCCGATATTTTTGTAGGTCGATATTTTTAATTTCGATATTTAGTCAGACATTCGCACTATCAAAGAGATCCCACGGCTGGATGACCCTGAACACATACACGAAGCCGGGCATACAAACCTACTTCAACTTGGGTTATGATAAAAGCATAAAAACTGCTTTTTATGAGATATAGGCTCGGACTGCTCCCTTGCGCCGAGCATCTCCCTCCCTGGCTTCGGATCCAAGCTGGCTCTGCGTGCCGCCTATGTGGATCGGCTCAGGAAGACATGCTGCACCTACTATGCTCCTGTAACGAGCTCACAAAGGAATATGTTAAATTTCTGAAACAACCTTTCAATCAACGAGGGATCTGCACCAGGAGGCAAGCTTTGCTAGCATGTTTTGAACCAAGCGACCCACAATTGAACTGTAGGACAGTAAAATATCTGAGACTGTGCGGCAGCAAGATGCCAGAAATACTGACAATAGGAACCGAATCAGAAATAGCACTTGCATAAACGCAAAGGGTCTGTGAACACTCTGAGTATATGATTCAGGAATCCAGACAACATGGATTTTTAGATACAAGAGTTTTAATTATGTACATGACAGTTCTTAAATGAGTAAATTTTTTGTATTGCAATGGTTTTAATTAACTATGCAAATAAAGTAAACTTGAACTTGAATATGACAGTAATATTTCAATCCTAACAATGAGAACCAACTTTCCGAAGCTCAACTCTCACAAGACGGAATTACTGGTCTGTGGCAGCCACACCTTCCCTTGGGATTCCACCTGGTGATCGTCGGAGCTAGGACCAACATCTACACCCACAGACCACGCAGGAAATCTAGGGATCATCCTAGATGACAAGCTCAGCATGACAACCCAAGTGTGCATCTTCTGCTTCCATATCCCATTCTTACTGTGAAAGATCTTCAAATAGTTTCCTCACAACACCAGACAGACCTCTCACACAAGCACTCATCACCAGTAGGCTGGACGGCGGCCACACTCTTTACACTGGGATCTCCAAACAACTTCTGCACAGATTCCAGGCCATCCTGAATGTAGCTGTTAGACTCATGCTCGATCTCCCATGAAGCACCCACATCATACCACATCTCAGGAAGCAACACTGGCATTTCATTCACAAGTGCAGCCAATACTTCTAAGGCACACATGCAAATACAAAGCCCTACACAACACAGGACCAGAATGCCTGACCAGCTGCATACACTTTCACTAACCCTCCAGCCGCTTATTCTCTACCTCATTCTCACTCACACACATTCCTGCATCCACAGAAGCAAAAGTCACTCAGTGTCCTACATCTCACCCAAGACATAGGACGACCCCCCTCAACACCTCCGAGCCTCCTCCTCTCTTCTTGATTTCTGCAAAACGCTGACAACCTGGATCCTGGACTACACACCGACACACATTGCCCAAGCGCCTGGATATCATCTCAGGTGATTCGTTTGATATATAAATCAATATAACATAACACAGGTAAATGTGAGGAGCTAGTTGACCTGTATGGGGCGCAGAAGCTTATCCCTTTGAAGAAGCCAAAAACAAATTTAAGATTGCTTGTGTCAATTTCTGACATTCACCAAACTGACTGCAGCCGTGCACAGATGCTGTACTGGCTTTCCAATACGACCCCCAGAATCACATTGTGGGACTTCTAGATGGGGTCAGGTGTGTCTGTGAATTGTAGGACAATGCTGCAAGATAGGGCAAATGTCCCCCTGACAATACGTGCATTATGGGATCCTGATGTTGGTGAACAGGTCTATGACCAGGATTGGGAGAGGGTGCTAGTATACAGCAGATGTTTCAAGCAATAGTAGATTTTACTGGCTAAAATTTAAAAATCTGCACTATCCCTTCATCAACAATGTATTTCAACATTCATGGTGAACCGTTTTAGATGCACACAGGTTGCAGCCCACTTCTTCCACATGATATGGTCATGCTTGGTAATTAGCAAATATTTGGGCCTGGTGATAGAGGCCCTGACTACGATACAATCACTGCAAGTCACCTACTCTTGGAACCCCTGTATGCTGGGCATACTTTCCAAAAAAATAGTAAAATCTGATATAGGTTCACAATATTGGTGATGTTCTTATCGAAGCATACAATAATGAAACACTGGATACTACCCAGAGGCCCTCAGATAAAGCTGTGGTATATGAATGTCTGATAGTGGCTGTTGATCGAAGAAGTTGAGATTAAAATGGTACGAACTGATGAAAAAGTCCTTTATGATATCCAAGATGGGAGGGAAATATCAAATAGGCTCCACAAAGTTGAATCTGAGTCTTTTTGGGCACAATCTCAGCGCACGGCTTGATACTAATGTTACATAATCAAATATGTTGTTTTACATATGGGGCAAAAGTTTCTGTTTGCTGTTGTGTGTCACTGTCACTGGACAGGACCAAGCTTATGGCCTGCAGACCACTTTGTACTGCAATCTCACAAGAGAAACTATTGCAATGACTGCTTTGCCATTTGTCAATTTTTCAAATAGAAGAATAAAAATGTTAAAATAAGGTACGCTTGGAAATACATTTTCTGCAAATAATTGACACTATGGATAGAAAAGCTTTGCAGAAGATAAGCCAAAGATTTTTCATTAGCTTTCCAGCTTCGTGCTATACAGGCAGTATAGCTATCATAAACTATGAAGCAGTTTGAATCCCTTGTTCTCCCAGAATAAACGCATTCTGCAGGGATAGTTGATTCTGCTTTGGTGTGTTTACCTGCTCCTTCGGTCTAATTATTCACTGCCTTGCTCCATGTCTCTCCATTTGACTTATATGTTTCTGTCCCTTGTGACTCATTTCATGTGCCAAACAGGGTTGGACTGGCCTTGGCGGGCATCGGGCGTTTCCCCGGGAGGCTGGAAGGTAGAGGGCTGATTTTGCAGCTGTGGGGGCAGGTTTTATTACTGACGGCTGGTTTTGCAGCAGTGCAGCTATATCGGCCCCCAGTGACAAGAGCAGCAGTGGCTAACACTTGCCAACACCCCCCTCCCTCATTCCCTCTCCTGGGGGGCTGGTCATACAAAATTGACAGGGTTCCCAGTCTGGTCCTGGTGCCATATGTCCCAGCTCCTCCCTTTTTAGATATTTTTTCTTACAGTCTATGCTATTGAATACATTGAAATAGGAGGGCTAGAGGATGGGGTGAGTGGGGACATTGACTTGAAAGGAAAAAGAGGTGATATGTTAATTAGAGGTTGCTGGATTATCACAACATATTGTCCTCCTTGAACCTTAGTAATTAATAAAGCAATGTCCCAAACAACCACAAGAGTTCAGAAGTATAATTATCTGCTTAACAACACGGTTAGGTGTTCTTTCAGCAACAAGCATGAGTACTTAACCTCAACAATATTGTTAACTCTCACAAGGAGCAAAGGGGTGAAACTGGAAAAATACTTCACATTTTCAAATCAAATTATGCTGGTGTAATTTTAGGAATATCACATTATGGGCTAGATGTAGGTAAACTACATTTACGGATTCTAAAATACCGAATTTTACTGATTTGGTATTTTAGAATCGGTAAATGCTAAGTAGGTAATTACTCGGTAAGGCCCATAGGAATGAATGGGAATTACCGAATCGGTATTTACCGATTCGGTAAAAGGGGGGGAAACATTCAAGGGTGGCAGGGTGTCACTTTGACACCCTGTTGCACCCTTGAATTGTGCATGGGTGCACATGTGGCAGACATGCATGCCCTATAGTACCACTCCAATGGCCTCTCACAATCCTACATGGCTATATATAGTGACTTCAGTTTAGCGATATGAGTTGCCCCTCTTGCAACAATACCACTTGCACCTAATTTGGGAAAGGACGACACATCTAGAGTAGTAGTCTCGCTTCTCCATATATTGGAAGCATTTTTAGTCACTGTTCGTCAGCATGTCAAACAAAGCAAGCCTTGCGCAGGACTAGCCAAACATCCTGAATCATTGAAGCCCAAAAAAGTAGTGTGTGGCAGACTGACGTTAAAGCTACCGCTTGGAAACAAAGACGAGGGCAGTCAAGACCACGCCTTTGATTAAAAAATACAAATGCGCACACATATAAGCCATCACAAAGCTTAAATCATAGAAATAAGAACCAGTGTTCCAGCTGTCCAGTAGCATCAGGAGATGGTATGATTAGTTGCAAATCGACGGGTCTCTTGGCCCGACTTGGAAGATGTGATCAAGGAGCATGGAAGAAGTCAGGGGTATATTATCAAGAACTCAGGGCGACTAGTTGGAAAATCAAAGGGTGATGCTGCTCCATTCACACCCTCGCGTTTACTGCGTCAGCACAATGCTACTGTATTCTGTTTCTGACAGGTAACAATGAGGACTGATGGGAATGGCCTAATTTCCCAGAGATGCCGAGTCAGTGCAAACACAGTCTACGGCTTCAATGGTATTTTTCCAGGTGGTCACTATCGTGATGCCACATCATCATGGTCGTGAGACTTTGTTTGACATTCATTAATGTTTAAAGAGAATTTTGCATGTGAATCAGACTCCCCTGGTTTGGTGGAACCTACCTCTATCTACCTGATGGCTAGATACAATTGTAAGCCCTGCTGGTAATGGGCCTGTCTATCTGCCAACACCAACTTGCAACAGTGTCTCTCCTGTTTGCGTTCATGAATGTGGTGGTCAAGTAAGGAACATGCATGCAGAACCTAAACATTCTAATTGGAAAGGTAGAAGCCTAGTTGTGATGACCCTTCATATATCTTGTGTACCAACACACAAAACCCACCCTCCACATTCACACAGTTACTTGACAACCCCCCCTCCCCCTCAGCTTTCTTTTTTTTCCATATTGACCCACTATTCTCTGTGCCTGTCTTGTACTGACATTCCATGGACTTAATAAATCATTCGAGTGGCAGAAAGAGTGCCATATAACTGTGTATTACATTACATTGAAACAAGCATTTGCAAAATCACAAGGCCTTGGCTCGCCCGAGCTATTGCATTTGCCAATGATTTTGATGAGTGCATGTATAAAGAAACGGTATATGCAATATTGGCCAACTTGTAAAGGCTTTTTTATTAAATAAAATCCTGTCTCAGATGGCCGTTGAGGTACACGCATGTTGTGATACATGCGTGCCTTGTGAAGCATGCATCTCCTAACATGCATTATGGTGCAGATGGCCATTTGTAATTTACTGTTCTTACATGGTAGATATCCATGTTAGAATGGTAAATTAAAAAGTGTAGAAAAAAACAATATGATTGCATGTAAATTGAACAGTGTCACAACAGCACTGTAAAACTGCCGGGGCCTTGTAAAAATAATATAACACATTTGTTCAACTAGGCGAGTGGGGCAGTAAGCATTGAAGAGCAGGGGATGGCTGAGAGACCAAGGAAACGCATGCACTCTGATGGATTGCTGAAAGTAAATTAGAATCCCCTCATGTAAGCAGTGGACGGATACAACTCATTTAATCAGAACACTGAGACAAAAATGCATCTTGGTGGGACAAGCACAGTAATTTCAGGAATGCCAGTGAATAAGGAGCATCCTTTAGAGATAGACAACAAATTCATCAAGTCATGGGCAAGAGGCTGACCAAAAGCCCACTTTAACTTTATTGTAAACAATTAGGTGTAGCCAAACCTAAAAAGAGTGGACCTAGTTCAACAGCATGTTTTACATGGAGCATTTTTATTGCTGCAGAAGCATGTCACACATATGGTGGTCTACATAAATTGTATGACATGAGATATTTACATGACACTATTATTGAAAACAGGAAGGTGTAGGGAAAGTAGCATGGAGCATCTTATTTTAATAGAATTAGATTTTTTACTGTTGAGTTATTTACCATGTGTACATTTCAGGCACATTAAAAAAAATATTTCCCAAAGTCAAACAATTTAGTTAGTCAAGTGTAGAAGATAGAATTAAAACCCACATCTACATTCTGAGGTGAGAGACTTGGCTACTAAGACCACCTCGTCTCACACATATAAAGACTTGTGGGGACGAAGCATGGAATTGAACCGGGCTTTTTTGATGTAGTCCTCTTCAGTAATTACTAACCAGTTGCGAGGGGAAAGAACAGAGAATTCAGAAGAAGGACGTTTACAGGCATGCTAAGTGTGATATTTGTGTCTGCATCCCTTAGAGTGTGTAGGCGTGTGACCTGCTAACTATCTACGGGTAATGTTAATGATTAAAAGGTTGTTCCTGTGGCATGTAATCATAGCCAAGAGGCTGGTGGTGAAGTTACCCATGGCTGAGTAGTTGTTGTGTCATCAACTCGCCAAACTAATGCTTGGAATGTGACAAAATATAGTTTTTTGCCCACTGCCCAAAAGCCTGAGCCAAACAAGGAGAAATGATCTTGAGATAGAGAGACCATCCCTAAACACCCTTAAGGAAACTTGGCTCACTTGGTTCCTTTCTTTCACCTACGGTTTCACCATCTTTTATAGTGTACCCCAGTCCCAATAAATCGCCACACGAGAAAAAACGATTTGCATAGCTAATAGGTCTCACCTTTGGAACCTTATAAGAGTTTATCCAGAACTATTGGCTTTGCCAATGTATTTAAGCTACATGCAACATGCTGCACAGCAGCCATGCTGCTTTACAGTATAGCTTAAATACATTGGCAAAGCCAATAGCTCTGGCTAAACACTCATAAGGTTCCAAAGGCGAGACCTATTGGCTATGCAAATGCTTGTTAAATTTGATTTTATGCTTTCTTTTACTCCCCTGTAAGTTAATTTTTTTAATTTACTAGTAGAGTCCTGTTCATAGGGGGGCCTCAGTCAGGACTCGTGGGTTGCTTGACCATGGTTGCTTATTTTGTTCCCCACTCTTTTTCTAGCTCTGCAGAGAACTCAAACCGCTCCCCTGTCATGGCCCCCTTGTATGGCAAGCTACACAGAGGGTGCAGAAGATGTGCCAAAGGCAAGCCGTCTGCGCCCATCCAAAACAGGACGGGGCAAAGTGCCTTCCTCATGCCAGTTTCATGGCCCACACCAGGCCAAAAATCCATTACACATGAGAGGAGCTTCGGGCTCTCAATACGACAGTTAAGAAGAAGGTCTGCACTTACGATGACCCTCATTCGGTTGTGGCAAACAACTCCATATTAGCCTGCCAAGGTGTGGAGTGCACCTGAACTTCTTTTAAGCTGACCACATGGGCATGGAACAAAATCTAACTGTACACCTGTATTTTAACAATTCAGGAGCTGGTACAGGAGTGGCCAGAGGATATAGACACAACAGTTGCTAACTACACACAATGGCTGGAAGGAGCTGGCCCCAGTCAGTGTTAAAGTCTAAAAGGGGCAATCCATCAGCCCCTCAGTATTCAGAGGATCTTAAGACGTAAAAACAAAGATGTAGGAGACAGGAATAAAGATGGCGGAAAGATCACAATGTGTTAGAAAAAACGACATATAAAAAAGTGCCTGATGAATTACAAGGCCTTGAATATTAAGGAAAACCTCCCTATTGAACACATAAGATAGAAGCTTCACACAAATCCACAAAAAAATATTTTCAGAGTGTTATGGAACTGACAACAGAAACATCCAATAAACTGGTTAACACAGGCCAACTGTTTTGTAACAACCCAGCTGACTTTTTTTCAATGCAAAGTTGAAGAGGCGTATAACCAGTTGTCAGAATCAGTCCTTTCTTCCTCCAGCAATTCAATCTCTTCCTCCAACGACTTGAGTCTTTTAATCTTCATATACAGAGATTCAACTCCTTCAAGAATTCACTTCTCCAACTAAGGAGGAAGTAGCAACTTTGAATAAATCAATAAAATCTGGCTCTCCACATGATGAGCGCTGGATATTATCGCCTCTAGGCTGATTGAATTCTTCCATGCTGATGTTTCACATGGGTTACTTTCCTACCACTTGGAAGAGAACCTTACTACTTCGTTTAATCAAAAAGCCTTTGTTCAATCCCTTGGACCCTAGTAGTTATCGATCCAACTCACGGCTGGACTTGCCAGCTAAAATAGCTGATAAGATCATGAACAAGCAATTGTTTAATCACATCCAACAAAATAGGGTTTGCGACCCGTTTGCCCATAGAAAAAATAATTGGGCCATGTACTAACCCTATTTAGCGAGTCACACATGATTTGCGACTCGCTAAATAGGATTAGCGACTCGCTAGTAGGAAGGGGAGTTCCAAGGGCGTCCCTTACTAATAGCAAGTCTGACCCCCATGTAAGAGTGTTTTGTGACCGCAATTGCGGGCGCAATAAAGTCGCAGTTTACCACCCTTCTAAGAAGAATAGTAAAGCACTTGCAAACGGGAAAGGGTCCCCAGGGGATTTAGGGGATTTCTTTCATTACTTTTGTTTTTCACTTAAGCATGGTTGCATTCTTTCTTCTTGCCTGTAGAAGGATGTAAAGTTGGGCACCAGGTTCGAAGTCCCGGCTGCTGAATCCTCAAATGAGTTTTACTGGCTGGATCGGGTAAAATTGTGTTTCATGTTCACGCACCCAGAAAAAATAACTGCCAGAACACCAAGTTTGTTGGAATCAGGCAAACATGATAGTTTCTAGGCCAAAACGTACTAAAACGTCTAATTAACCTCCCAGATGTATAGGGGATCTGTCCTTTAGCCACTCACTAGTAAAAGTAACAGATTAGAGGGCTGTGGCTAGGAGAGGGCCTAACTGGGACTTAGAGAGGCCAAACTGAACTCAAGATAGAGACAGTAGTACAGGCAAGTGAGACTGCTCAGAAAATCCTGTTGAACTAGAAGTGGGATCCGTTGCGTTTAATAAATTAATCTCACGTTAATGTCTCATATGGGGCTGTTGACTCTCCATTAAGCAGCAAAATCCGAGCAGATGGGGTTAAAGCTGTATGTACAGTAAGTTCAAATTGTGGCATACTTGTGTGCTTGAAGATATGTTAAAAACAGGCCACAAATAGAAATAATTACCAGTCGTTGACAGGGAAACACAGACAGTTTTTCTGAAAAATACAGAATTGCATTAATTAACATATGCTTTTATGTAGTAGTAAAAAAGCTATTAACACTCATTTCCTGTGGCATCTAGGGAAAACCGTTCCCCACAGCATTTTGTGTACTGGCCTTCTTTACCCGTCCTCCTTGAGGCTGACTTTGGTCTGAGAAGTACCCCTTTAAAAGTATTTTTATTTTTGGTAATGTGTATTTTTTAAACAAAGGGGCATATGGACCAGGATTTAACGCCATCAAAACGTCACTTTAAATGACATTCTGGTGACATTAAGTCCATGGGCTTATTTACAAGGCAGTGTTACGCCGCCTTGTGAATAATGCCACCTTTCACACTACACTTAGAGTGAAAGAGGGCGGGCAATGGGTGTAGCGGTGGGCGTTCTGCCACAACACCCATTGGTTTTGACGCTGCCCCACATTTACAAGAGTAGGATAAATATGGGGCTGCGTCAAATTTAAGACCAAAAAAACCCTGGTCTTAACATAGCGAAACGAGGAGAAATATCACATTTCTTCTCGTTTTGATGTTTCGGTGTGTGCTGCATTGTGCAGCACACATAGAAACAGCATATAGCCATGAATTATTGTTCATGTGTAGGAGTGTGTCCCTTCCTGCACATAATCAATCATTGAAAAAATGGTAATTTGCAACTACTATGCATGCTGCAGCACACATAAGAATTCCAAAGTGCCATTACTGACACCTTACTGCACATAAACAATCATTCCCCGCAATGCAGGCACCCTTTCACTATGGTGCAAGGGTACCTGTGTGGATGCTGGGCAGCTTAATTTAGCGCCAATGCTAGGGGAAACGCATGGGATGCTCTCTATCATTGTACATACGGCACATCCATGCGTTTTTGAACTGACAGAGTGCCGTGTTTGCAATTTTGGAGCTCACTCGCCAATGCAATGTACATGTGCAAATTAAATATGCAACTACAATGCAATGCCCATGATACAATACGAGACAAGAAAGTAAGAGAGGCCTAGTAAAACCTAGGTACAGACCTAATATCATTGTTGTTGTGCTGTTGGAGTGCAGACAGGGACTTCTTTGATTTCTTGATTTCTTTGCCCTGGACACTGTCAGCTGTCTGTGATTTAGTGGGTTAATTAGAGGTGTTTAAACCTTAGTAAGTCTGTTTCATAGTGGAGTGCTCAGGATATGCCTAATGCATACCTGTAGCCAGAAGAGAATATCTTGGAGGGGGGGGGGGGGGGGCATAGCCCAGCTATCAACAACAAATGAAAAGGTATTTTGGGAGAGGAAGAATAAAGTTTTCCTCAGCGACCCATGGGTCTCCATGCACGGGAGTTGACCCACCAGCCAATCTATTATGCTCCTTGTGTTTCTCACCTCCCGCAGGCAGAAACTGTTAAATCACATCCTTGATCCTCAGGGTCTGAAAGCATGAATAGATCAAAGTTGGGGAAATTAGCCGTAAAAACAAATAAAAAAACCTATACTGGACTTAACTTAGACTCAATCATCCACTTATCCATCATTACAAAAGTAACTGTGATTCAACCACAAGATCAATTTAACAACAATGTTCTTTTCAAGTATACTAATCCGGCTTCAGACCACACTGAAGCACAGAGACAGCCCCCTTCAAGCAGGGATGCATCATCTCCTCCGTTATACTCAACCTCTGCAGACAACTGCTTGTGTCCACTCTCACTGACAGCAGCCTCAGAATCCATCAATCAAAAAACCAATGACAAACTTATGTGCCTCAAAGTCTCCTCAGCTCCAAAAATCCATGACTCAGAACATGCCTCAAATCCAGAATTTAGGGTCAAGCACCTATCTGAAAGTTAAACCAAGTAAGGCAGTATTCCTCCTCTAACAGAAACCAAGCATTCTCAGATTGTTGCCTGGCTGTCTGGCTGGAATCTAGATGGCTTCACAGACACTGCAAAATCCATCCGATTCACCCTTGCCGCAGACCTCTCCTTCAAAGAACACACTATCAAGGATATCAAAACATTCTGGTACAAGTTCTTGCTCCAGAATAAATTGAAAACATTCCTATCTGAATCAGACCTCACAGCTACAATACACCCTGGCCCTCTCCTGCCTGGCTGGAGGCAAGGCTCTACACAACAGCCTCCCCAATATCACCTTAACACTCCTGAACGGTACCCTCCATCTAAAGGACAATTTATCAAAGGCTTGATGACATTTGTTCACATTACCCTAAACTCTGGGGGTACTAAACTGGTTCTCCCTCCAAGTCCACATCACCTTCAAGACCACTACACGACCTGGAAAACTATCAGAAACAGCACTGCAACAAACCTCGTCAATCAAACTAATACCCCAGGCTGATACCAACAAACCGGTAGCTAATACACAACCAGACTGAAATGTAATAACCGTAAGATAGAAAAGATAAGAAGGGCTTCTCCATCCGTCATCCTAGGAGCTGGAATGACATCCCAGCAACATCAGAATGGTTTTTGTCTTCCTACATTTTACAAAGAAAGTGAAGGTCCACCTCTTCAAAGAACTTTGTCACCCCAGACATCAGGAGTCTGAATAATCCTCTGCCAGTAAAGGATAATGAATAATGTCATGGGGTACACACCCTCTGTTTCTCCCCAGCTTGGGTAGCTTTATACAAATATCAACATACACACTAGGCATGTACTGTACCGTATATCCCTTAGCCCCCCCATGTTCTGTGTCTTACATGTCAGTGAGTAATAAAAGAGAGGTACCCCTGAGTCAGCCAAGGGAATTGGGGTTATTAAACCTGGGAAAGAAGAGGGTTCCCTTGAGACAGAGCTAAGTGAAGGTTTAGAATACTAGACCTTACAGTGTCAAAAGTACATACAACAAAAACACAAGAAAGTTAAAAATTCATTTATTTTGAATAAACTAAAACACACAATAGGGCAAACTAATCTAGATCCCTAAGCATAAAACACAATAAAACAATTCACTCAATAATGACCCACACTATTGAGAACAGACAGAATGGGTACAACATAAGAATTGTTGGTTACAACTTGTACATTCCTGCACCGTACTTAAACCACCAGTGTTGTACTGCTACGACTTCGGCATATCAAATCTGGTGTTGGAGACTTGAATTGTACGGTATGTAGCGTCGACGCGTTTCGGTGGGTTCTCTTATTGGTTACCATCTTTATCAAGACAAGTAATATTCTGTCCTCACCAGGGAATGTATACACTCGCCCCTGGATTGAAAGATGGACTCTTGTAATCTTCAGAGTTAACTTCTTGATCCCAGAAAGCAGTACCACTGGAGCCTTCTTAAATATCTGCTACCAGTGGGTTGTCCTGTCATACCTGTTGCGGTTCGTATAAGTCCCCCTTAATTCACTGTTCCAAGTTAAATTAGACGAAGTGAAAAAGATAGATTTTTTGGTTTGTTTGAAGACTAGGCCAGAGTTGCCATTGAGGGTGTTTGTGAGGTCCCAGCTAAGGCAGGTTGTTTTTAGATTTGGTCCCTTCTGGTCTCTTCCTCCCTTTTGGCTTTTTCAGTGATTAACTACTCGGATGGCACGGGGTTCCAATGTCCATCTAGTAGTCTATCCTGGCCTTTGTTAAAATACCTATTCCTTAGGTACTTGTTCCGCCGTCTGTGGGAGTCCGCCTTGCATGCCAACGTTTGCTACTGCATATCAAAAATGTGAAAACATAACTAAATCAATCAAAGGATACAACTGTGTCGTAAATGTTTCTCTCAATCCTCTGTATCAAACAGTGTTGATTGTATCTGTTCCCTTTTTTTACCTTTTCCAGAGCGGGCCTCATTTTATCCTGAGCAAGGTACCAGGAGAGGTGAGGTTTGTTCCCTGTACAATGCAGATCAGTACATAGCAAGTTAAAAAAAATTGTAGTCACCTCTGTATGGGAATGTGACCAATGAGCAATCTTCCTTTGGGATTCATGTTATATACTTTTGATTTTTTGTGAACAGATACAATCGACACTGGTTGATACAGAGGATTGAGAGAAACATTTACAACACAGTTGTATCCTTTGATTGATTTAGTTATGTTTTCACGTTTTGATTTGCATTAGCAAACGTTAAGGACTGTGGCCCTGAAGAAAGCCGCGGGATTTCGTTCCCTTGAGGCTGGAACATGTTGGCCGAATACATGCAGTTATATGGTTAGACTGCATCTTTGTACTGTTCCTGTTTTTAGTAAGGGAGTGATCAAGTTATATTAAAGTTTTGTATTGATCTTCTATCCTTTTTTAACCTCACTACACTTTATTATTTTTCTGCACTGCACCGGACTCTATCACGATCTTTGTTCGCATGGTCTTCACTACATTTGGAGATGTGACCCAGATAAGCATAGGTTATGGACTAGTCTCAATGATCATGGGACACACCATTCCTATTTGGATGACCAAATGAGAATACATGATCTACATCTGACGTTGATGGACATCCAGTCTTTCTCTGTATGGGTCTATTCGATATTTGAAGTGAATCCCAATACACGGGTCGCTCAGGTTGGCACTTTATGAGTAAGCTAAATGGTATGTAGCCTCAGCAACGCCCACTGACTTGGTTAGCAGTGTGCTTTGACCTCTGGAGCACGTTAGGCCCAGATATTAGACCCCCAGTGTGTGTTTTTTGTTTTTGATCTATTCAAGTACCACCTGCTACCATCTCTCATTTACCGTTGGAGCCCATATGTCAATGTTCCATCGGCAGTATCAGTGTTTCAAATTTCTTTGTCTCATTCATTGCCCTAGTGGTAATGTCTCATTATCAGTGTTACTTTCCTATCACTGTCTTCTGTCTGTGCCCCTGTGGGTATGTTAGTGTGCCAAAGTTAGTTTGATTGTCACTAAGTCTCTGTCCCTTTGTCACTGTATGAAAGTTTGTGGCCTTGTGTCAGTGTCCCGTTGTTAGGGTAATGTTAGACCTACCATCCTTAGCGTGATCTTCCCCTGACCTTTTGGCTTCAGACCTCCTGTTTCTAATGACTTCATTTTTGCCGGTCATAGGACTCTGTGCGCTTTATCACTGCTAACCTTTGCTGAAGTGCTCTTTCTTTAAAACATGTTAAATTGGCTTATACCCAATTCTCATATTTAAAAATGTACATGTAAGTCCTTAGTAAAGTGGAACTACCTGTGCCCTGGGCTTGTAAATTAAATGCTCCTAGTGGGCCTGTAGTTCTGATTGTGCCACCCACTTAAGTAGCACTTCTAACATGTCTCAGGCTTGCTATTGCAGCCTGCACCTGTGCAATTATAGACTTCTATTTCAACATTGCAAGATAAACTTTTACCAAGCCCAAACCTTCCTTTCTAATACAAATATGTCACCCCAAAGGGAAGCCCTGGATAGCTTCAAGGTCAGGTGCAGTTGGTTTATTCTTCTTCGCTCTCCTTTCTTACACGTTTTTAAAAAAAAAACATAACTACAAAAGCATTGTTCATGTTACGCTCACTTTTTCATCAAGGCCTGAATTCATCCTGGGAAAGGAGGCAGCACACTGCAAAGAAAAATGCTGAGGAGGAAGCTTCAGGAAAAGCAACATGGAAAGACAATCAGGATAGGTTGGGAACGCAGAGAGATTAAGAAAGAAGGCCGGCTCACAGACTGATATCTTCTTCCTCTATATCATTCTTTAAATGTTCACTTACAGACAGACTCTGCAACAAATTTTTATAGAGGCTCCATTAGAGATAAGGAGGTTGAATTAAGAGATATCAGGCGTGGCTCTTGCTCAAGCTGGTATAGCATGTTGAGCTGAGGCTCCCTACCCACCAAGCCTCACTGGCACCCTACTGCTACCCTCGGAGCTCCTCTGAACCGATGCAACATCCCAACTGTGTGCCGTATCCTCAAACCCGGACTTCGCATCACAAGCCCCGTCAATGTCTCTCACTCTGCTGTCTCTCTCTCTGCTGTCACTCTCTCTGCTGTCACTCACTCTGCTGTCACTCTCTGCTGTCACTCTCACTCTGCTGCCACTCTCACTCTGCTGATGCTGGCCCTCGCATCGTAGCCTCACTGCATCTTGGAACTGACTTATAAGTTCAGCTGCGTAAAGTAACTTTAACACAGATCGTCACAACTCAACGCAAACAAGAATTTAAGGTACTTTGTTCAGCTGGCCAAACTGGGTCCTCTAGCCAGTCCACGCTCTATAACAGTCATCCTGAACTGGTGACTGTGTCCCCTTCTGGCACGACTAGATATTCTCAGTTGGCACTTTGTGCTTTCTGACTCTATTTTTTATTAAAACCTTTAAAATTGGATATCTCCAGTTCTGCTGATTGGATTTTTTTTTTATTCTCGTTATGTTAATTAAAGAAAGCTTTCATTTTCTAACTTGGTGTGGGATTCTTTTTGTGTGGTGTTGTTACTTTTACTGTTGTAGAGTTGCACAAATACTTTACATATTGCCTCTAGTTCAAGCCTAGCTCCTCGGTGCTAACCTAACAGAGGGTTGAACACAGGTGATTTTAAGGTTGACCATGCCTCACCCTGATTAGGATTGTGGTTGCTGCTTGACCAGGGATCAAACCCCAGTAAACCTACAGCCCAATGTCTCACAGGTAGACATCTCAGTGTTACATTGTCTGTTTGCCACTGTGGACGCCATTGTGTAGTTTCCTAGTGTTAAAAAAATATTTGCCTGTCTAGTGCTTATTGCGTCTTTAGGACCTTTGACTGTACTAATGGGAAAGGTAAGGGAACAGTGACATGAAAGATGAGTGGATTTATACTGAGATTATATAGAAAAAGGGCCCAGTACATATGAGCTGGAGCTAAGAATGCTATAACTTTGTGAAAAATAATGATAGCCCCAACTTGAAGACTACTTAAATGATTTTGGTAACCACTATAAAAATATCCTCAAAGCTGCCTAATTCTGTAGGATGAATGTAAGGAAAACATAAAAAAATCACATCATTCTTAGTAAAAAAGGATAGAATATCATTTTAAAAAGAATTTACAAGTCCCATAAATTAAAAGTAAGAACTGTTGAAATTACATATATAAAGCTATTTCTGACAAGACAAGTATTTTGGCTGTCCTGTAGCCATCCCACTTCCAATTTGGTTGGTGAAGGAGTACTGTGAAAACGCAGGTTTATTGACATTTTTATTTACTGGTGGAAAAGTAAAGGTTTCTGTGTCATAAATATTTCTTTTATAGTGCTGGCTGGTCTTCCACTTAGCTGCAGGCTTCTGTACTTTGTTGGAGGTGAAATAAAATTAACCACGAACAAAGCCTTTCAACTAGGCTGACCTGGCCCCTAGCCCCCCTTTTCTGGTCTGAAGTTTCTCGTCAAAATATTACATCAGTTTTTATTGCCTGTTGAATTTGGGATGGACATTCATAGCTTTGGCAGTTCTTACTTTGAATTGCACCCTAGATCGCAGACATTTTTTATAAGGGAAATGATTAATAATATATGTCATCCTGTCACTAACACTGTATGCATTTGCTGTTAGATTTTAGTGGTTTTGTTACTTTCTGTGATTTTTAATATTGTATGACTTTCTGTTAGTCTCTGAGGCATTAAAACAAATAATTTAAAGGACAATACATTTGAATCGTTAGCTTGAAAAATGTATTTGAGTGAATTCATGAAAATAAATAAATACTTGAGTCCAAAGATCTTTCCTATTTTTATTTTCTCTTTGTGCTGCAATAGAATGCTTGCGAGTCCACTTTTCTCAGATGTGTGCGGAATGAAGAATAGCAATGAGTCACCACATAGGCGATCCTAGTGAGTGAGTTACCACTTTGGATAGTGCAGGTACAGAAGACTGACGGAGAAGAGCGAGATCTATCACAGTTGAAGGACTCGGGTTCCACGTTCTAGATGTACTATGCAACCCCAGGCCAATGTTTCTTTTTGACAGCATGGAAGCGTGGAGGGGAGAGAAATTGTTAGCCAACCAATTGTTACTGTTCCAGTGAACTATGAGTCAGAAGAATCACAGACTCCCAATTAAGTTTAGTTAGTTTATTACAAAGCCAGGAACAAGCACCTTAGAATGAGGTTGTAGAAATACATTGGAACTAATGCAAAGCCAAACCTACTTGTGAAATACAGGAGCTTGCAGGTAATATCCCAAGATGCATTGCGACATCACACTGATCCAGTCAAGCCACCTCCTTGTAGGTAACTTTCCACGTGGCAGTGATGCTCCCAGGCGTTGGGTAAATGACCTTGATCCCAGGCTGACTCAGATGAGAAAATACAAAAATTCTTTATTATCAGTATCACAGTTCAATGGATCCTCTCCTCCCTAATCCTAACTTCTAAAACAAAGACATTATTCTTGCTAACAAGGATGAATTTCTCCACCTGCAACAGAAACTTGAGAAAGAACAAATCCAACATGCGCACGAATTTCACTAATAAATCTAATGCAAGAGCCTCCAGGGGAAAAATACAATTAAGGCCTAAAGAAATCGGTCAACATACGAAATGGCACATTAAGTTACACATATTAATGAACATTATTACTGAGCACATCTAAATGAACATATTACATAAGCACATCAATTGTGTGAATAGTTGTAAGTGATCTTACCGAAGTATGCATGTTAATGTTTTGTCTAACCCTATGTAGTTGCAACATTAATTACTTCACGTTCTCATTTAAATTTATCCCTAACACATCACCTTCATGTTATTACAGTACACGTTCTAAAGACTTAATGTTAGACAATAAATGAGTATATACGGGAGTGAACTAACCATGATTATAATGCACCCTGAGAATGTTATGTAAAAAACCCAAAGCAACCCAGTGAATAGTTTAAGTGGCGGTCAGTGACCAACAAGAATGGTGAGCTGACATAAATAAAATTATGAAAAATAAAAATAAACATTTATATTTAAAAATATGAATAAAAAGTTTCACTTACCTTCTTAGCCTGCAGTTTGTTCTCATTGTTCTCCGGCCCCAGCTCCAGACTCTACGAGCGCGAGGTCCCACAGCTCCTTATCCAATCGGGACACATTCTCTCATGCTGCATGGGAGAAGCGTCTGGATTTGCTGGAGCAGGCTGCCTCAGCGCTCCGAAGAGCACTGAAGTCCTGTGCCTGCTCTCAAACTGAGCTGTCTAAGACAGCCAGGTTGGAGAGTTTGAATTGTGCATGTCAGTTTGGCCGTAGCAAGGTAGCCAGCCAAACCGACATGAGCAATTCATACTGAAGGGGCCACTTGTCATTGCTGCCAATCAGCAGCCATTATATACTGGCCCGCCCTATCCTCTCAGTTCATCAGAAAGCTGGAAAATGGAAAGGGGCGACCACTCGGTCCCCCCGAACGTATGGTTGGGGGCCCGGATCCCCCCGGGAAGCCATTTTGGGTGGGGGGCGTGTCTCAGCTGGTATGCCCGAAGTGGCGTAGCCGGGGCGCGCCTTTTCCCGCCCAAGAAGTGTTGTCCTAGACACCTACACCGTTGGCCACGCCCCGTAGGCGTACCGGAGGAGGGTACACGCCCTCCTGAAGAGGAATAAAAGGAGCAGCAACCCGAAGAAGCATCCTCTTGTTCCTGTGCTTGGAAGCTGCACCCTCTCGTTGCACGTGAGCCCTCGACGGAACAAGGAGCAATTTTTGAGAACTTGTAATATTTGTGTTTCTCTTTCAGCGACTCCGAACCTTCGGATCCAGGACCACGTTGAACGCCAAGGATCGAACATCCGACAACGATGCCTGGCAAGAAGGCCGGAAAGAAGGCAGGGACTGAACAGATGCTCCGCAGGCTGATAAAGGATATGGTGAGCATGAAAAAGCAGATGGCGGCAATGAACAATTCGGGCAGACCGAAGAAAGTCATAGGCCCAGCATTGCCGGGAGTCGTCCCCGCTGGGAGAGGTAAAAGGGCCAGGAATAGGGCGGCAGGGGGGGAGGTCCCAGTTCCCGAGTCACCCCCGGCAAGCCCGGTTAGTCCAGTTGAGGCCCCGGTACCGAGCCCGGACGCGGGCCAACCGATTCTGGTTGTAGTTACGCCCACCAACGAGGAGGATATGCCTCCGGAATTGGCCGCCCAGTTGGCCGCATGGCTTGGCAAAAATCCAGGGGGTGCTGCTGCACCTGGAGACACGGCCGAAGAGGCCAAGTTGCTAATGAAGCAGTTGCGGCAATCACGAGATGCTGCGAAGGCGAATCTCCCTCTTGTCACCCCACAGGTTCCATCGGAAGGACCGACGGCTGGCGGTGGAAAATCAGCGGGATCAGCTATGGAGTCGGGTAAGCAGCCATTGCCAATGGCAAAGGAGGGGTCTTTACCCTCGAGAAGGGAAAAAGTAGTCCAACATATTCCGCTGGCCACGAAAGAAATGATTTGGGCTGATAAGTATGTGAATATGTTTTCTCTCCTGACTGACCATCACGAGATAGAGTATGTTAAGGCTCAGAAGGATTCGTGGCACCCGAGTGTGTGGCGCGCAAAAATGGCGGGGTTCAGGGTTGATGAGACGATCTCAAATTGGGCCAAGGCCTTTGCAATGTTTATTGCAGTCATGGGGGAACGTAAGCCCGAGGTTTTGACCGAATTGGCCTGCTATCAGGCACGTATAATGGATTTCTATGAAACATATGAGGGCGATGAATGGAGGGGTAATGATAGTAAGTTTCGTAAGGCCAAGGAGCACGATTCATCTCTGACGTGGGACTGTCTCGACTCCATCTCTTGGCAGAAGCAGCTCCTGCCGGGCACGACGAAGTCGTCTTCGCTTGGCGGGAATGGGTCGGCGCCCTCCCGCCATCAATCGGCGGCGCCCTTTCGAGCAGCCCCCGCTGGTGACCATCAACCGGGGAATGGGGGTAGAAAAGGGGTCTGCTGGAATTTTAACAGAGGCAAGTGCACGAGGCCTCAAGGGACATGTAAGTTCAGGCATGAGTGTGCAGGGTGCGGACATTCTTCACACCCTGAGAGTTCGTGTAGAGCCAAGAATGGTGATACCGGGGGTAGAGGAGGTGCCAAACAGGTCTAATATCGACCACGGGGTACCGCTACCTACCCCCGTAGATATCATGGCAATGATCCCCTGGCTAAACGAATACCCTGATCATGTCTCCGCTGGGGTGTTGCGGGACGGCTTCTCGTATGGTTTCCACATCCCGGCGGGGGATTTTCGGGGGGAACCACTGTGTAAAAACCAACTGTCCGTTCAGCAGAACCCGGTGGTGGTAGAAAGAAAGATTGCAAAGGAAGTTGCCCGTGGCCGGGTCGCCGGCCCATATAGGCACCCGCCAGTCACTAATTTTATTTGTTCACCGTTGGGAGAAGTCCCCAAGAAGGACCCAGGTGAGTTTAGGTTGATTCATAACTTGTCGGCTCCTAGGGGTCTTTCGGTGAACGATGCAATTGACCCAGGAGTTTGTTCGGTACGGTACGCATCCTTCGATGAGGCCGTTGCCATGTTAAATCGCCTGGGGCCCGGGGCGCTGATGGCGAAGTCAGATATCGAGTCAGCGTTCCGGTTGCTCCCGGTACACCCGCAGGATCAGCGTCTGTTAGGTTTTGTGTTTCAAGGACGCTACTACATGGATAGATGTATGCCAATGGGTTGCTCCATTTCTTGTTCTTATTTTGAGAAATTCAGTTGTTTTCTGCAATGGGCGTTTACCAAAGCTATGGGCTATACACAGGTTATGCTTCTTCTTGGGGGCAGCCGGTGACACGGAATGTGCGCAGGCGTTACGGGAATTTTGCATTCTCATGAAGCAGTTCGGCGTGCCATTGGCACCGGGCAAGACGGTGGGACCATCTACTTCACTCGAGTTTCTTGGAATTGAGCTTGATTCGGTGGAGGGATGCTTCCGTTTGCCAAGGGACAAAGTAGCGAAATTCATGGCCTCTCTCGAACTGTGCATTAGCAAAGAGAAGGTTACTCTCCATCAGTTGCAGCAAGCAGTGGGCCAGCTTAACTTTGCCCTTAGAGTGATACCAATGGCCCGCCCCTTTTCCCGCTCTATTGCACAAGCCATGGTTGGTCTCAAGGAAGGGCACCACCGCACAAGACTGTCTGCAGAGGTTCGCCAGGATATGCGCATATGGTTGGCCTTCTTGGCGGGTTTCAACGGTTGAGTGGTGTGGGGCAAGCCACCAGCGTCCTCGGACGAGCTGGGTTTATGGACCGACTCGGCAGGGAGCGTGGGATTTGGCGCCATCTTCGGTAATCGATGGTCGGCGCAAACATGGCCGACGTGGTGGCACACCAGTGGGCTCACAGGTAACATTGGGTTTCTGGAGTTGTTCCCCATTTTTGTGGCTCTGAAGGCATGGCCGGAAGAGTTTCGTGATCGCTCAGTGGTGTTTTGGTCCGACAACATGACCGTAGTCGAATGCATAAATAATCAGGCAGCACGCTGCAAGTGGATACTGAGATTACTGAAGGAAATTGTACTACTTTGCATGAGACTGAACGTTCAATTTAGGGCGAGGCATGTGCCGGGTGTGCTGAACCATGTGGCTGATGCACTCTCTCGTTCCCACATGCAGGCATTCAGGGGTTATCTACCTTCCGCGGACCTAGTGGCGGCGTCATTCCCCGAAGCACTCTGGTTACTCGGTGCCCCGGATTACAGGACCTCGTGGGAGCAAGCCTAGCCCCCAGGACATGGAAGGCATACGAAGGAGTGTTTCGTTCCTATTGTGCATTTTTGGGTCCAGCGGGAGGGGACAAATGGGGGCAGGAGGAGTATGTCCTAAAGTTTATAGTAGCACTAACCAGGGCAGGCCGATTAGCGTTCCATGGGGCTATGCGGGTGAGCAAGCTGGTTGCAAAAAATAAGAAGGATGTGGAGGGAGGTCTGTGTCGAGAACACATTTTGATCAAGGGTGATTCAATGGTGGTCACAATAGCCAGGTCCAAGACCGATCAGGGTGCTGTGGGAGACAGTATTGTTGTCCGGCGCATGCGAGGGTCCCCCGGGTGCCCGGTGAAGTGCGTTGAGGAATATTTAGCGCAAAGGGCAGAAGCATGGGGGGGAAGCTTGCTGAGACACAGTGACGCCACCCCACTGACAAGGTTTCAGTTTCAGCGGGTGCTAACAATGGCAATCGCAGCGGCGGGCTTGGACCCGTGCGATTTCGGGACCCATTCCTTTAGGATAGGGGCTGCTACAGAGGCTACAGCCAGGGGTCAGAGTGTTGAAGAGGTGAAACAATTGGGACGATGGTCCTCGAACTGTTATAAAAGGTATGTGCGGATGCACATGTTGTGAAGACAATGTTGTGAAGCCAATGTCATGCACTCACGCTTCTTGTCTTCTGTTTGGTTTACAGTTTCGCGAGCATGCTATGCGGGGCGGACTGAGCAGTCGACCCAACACCTGGGGACCAGCGGTCAGAGATCACCGGCTGTGGAAAGAGTGGTGTGGGTCGTGGGCCACTCATACGTGAGGCGGGCCGGGGACGTATTCAAAGCAGGTGACATGATTCACGCAGCTGGGGAATACGGGTACAGGGTGACCTTCCACGGAAGGGGCGGGCTCTGTATTGACCAGTTTCAATGTTTTGTCGAGGGACTGCTAGGGCGGACAAGGTCACCGCTGTCTGTAATCATAGTACACCTGGGAGGCAATGATTTGGTGACACTCGGGCGGCGAGTACTACTCGAGCGAGTTCTGTCTACCGTTAGCTGGTTGGCGAGGAGGATCCCGGGGTGCACGATAGCATGGTCCCACATGATTCCCAGGAAGGTGTGGCGGGGGGGCCTCTCGATGTCAGCACTGAACCATTCAGTAAAGAAAGTTAATAACAAGCTTGGTAGGTTGTTTCGCTCGGCGCAGTTACACTGTATTCCACATGGATGTATTCGGGGGGAGCACATGTATCTCGAAGATGGGGTCCATTTGTCCCGGGAAGGGAATGTCTTACTCATAGGAGACCTCATAGCATGGTTAAAGGGTTTGTAAAAGCATGACCTTTAGTAGGAGTTGTGGGGGGTCCGGATAGCCGGTCAACTATCCGGCCTGTGGCGGTAAGGTCATGATCGGTGAGCAGTAATTTCAAGGTCCCTAGAGGGGGGGCGCCACCCATTATAGATGGGAGCGCCCGGGGGGAGGCGGCCATTGGCCCCTCACACGGGGAGGCGGCACCCACTAAGTATGGGGTCGCCTAAGGGAAGGCGGTCATAGGCCCCTCCCAGGGGAGGAGGCGGCTAGATGCCCCTCCTACAGGAATTTCCCGGGGCCAGGATATCCGCGACGGCGGATGTGATGAACAGTGTGGGGTGGTAGGGGGGTCCACGCTACCTTCTAGACACCTCACACGAGTCCTCGGACGACCACTAAGATGGCGTCGAGTTAAATAGGGGCCCCGCAAAGACAAGGGAAATTGGAGTTGGCACAGAGGTACAGTCCTCTGTGCGCCCGCCCCTCACACCGTGAGGGGGGAGTTCTGGTAGTAGGGATCTGACACCGGTTGCGACCTTGCCGTTGGCCCGTAATGCTAGGATGTATAATTTTTAGAAAGTATGCATTTGCAGGATGTTTAGACTCGGCTAGGAAAACCTTTGTATTAGAGATTTGTTAAGGTTAGCCAATGAACGTGTCTGCATCGTAATGTAATAAATGAAAATTGTACATGATATGAAACTGTTATTTTAATGTTTTAATTTTGTTTCATGTTTTAATAAATACGGCCGGGAGGGTAACTCCCTCCCGCCTTCCAAAAGTTCAGAACTGCGTCCGTCTTCCCATCCTTGGGGATTGTGTTGGGAGGGGGTGACAGGCATCCCGGCCATAATAAAATCCTTTAACTACTATTTTATTTTTCCAGCTTTCTGAAGCATTGTGTGGGGGGGCAGCACTCTTCCACTCCCATGGAGGAACTGCCACTGGATTGTTTGTTGTCTGTTGCATCTAATAGATTGTGCGATGTTAACAGTTATTTTTTAAGGATGTATGACAGCACTACACAGGGAAACACTTTGCATGCCTTTACAACGCATTGTCTACCCCATATTTTTTTAGAACGCATATGTTTTTGGCACGCATGCCATTACCACGCATTGTTTATTTATATAAAAACAATGGGCCTCATTTATGAGAAATGACGCATCGCTGCGCGAAAGCAGCGATGAGTCACTTCTCAGTGCACACTGCTTGCGACATACCTGATGCGTCATATTTAATATATGACGCATGATGTCGCAAGGAGTTACAGATACGTCAGTATTTCTGACGTATCTGTATGGCGCAAAAGTGACGCATTGCTGAAGTGTGTCACAAAAGTGACGCAACTCCAGCAATGCGTCCTTTCACATGGGGCAAGCCGCATGTAAAAGGGCCTGCGTCAGTCTTACGCCTGCTGTGAGGCAGGCGCAAGATTTTGACGCAACGGCGTCCTAGAAGTGCGCAGTACATTATACATGCATACATTATATCTGGGGCAGGTATAATGTAGCGCTGGGGTTTACAAAGTTACGCATCTGCTTAGATGTATCACTTTGTAAATAGTGCCCAGCAGGAGGCATGTTTTACGTCGCTGATGATTCACAAAAAGTGACGCATCGGAAGCGCAAAACTGATGCAAGGCCTCGTAAATGAGGCTCAACGTGTTTATGGGGGGCGAACCTTAAATGTGTGGTATAGGCATGTGTTGTAAATGCATGTACATGGTAAAAACATCCATGGTAAAAAATGCATGGAAAGGCACAGCACGGTAAAAACCTTGTTGTAAAGGCTGTTTCCCATTGAATTGACCTTACCTTTTATGAGTTCACAGATGATACTTAAACCCAATACAGTGCTCTTCCGTAAATATATTATGCAATTAATGGTTAGAGAAATGTGTTCTAGACCCCCAATAAAATGGTAATTGTGCATGTCAATACAAGTGATAACTGGAATAGACTTGTCTAATGTAAACCAGCAGCACCCAGGGCCGTAGTCGAGGGATGAGGGTGAGCGAGACCCAGCAAGGCCTTAATGTGCTCAGGCCACCCCAACTGAAAGGCCCTGAAATTTCAATTTCTGTTATTTAAATACCTAATTAAGTTTGACATCTGAAACAGTGCATGTGATCTGCTCCCTGAACCGTGCCTCCATTACCAATTGTGAAACTGAAAGAACCTTATATTGTCTCCAGAGTAAGAGAACAGAACGAGGCAGAGAGAGAGCCTGAGGAAGGGCGCTGGGCTGAGCAGAGCTTGCCGTGCACATGCGGGCAAATTGAATGATACTAATACGACTCATATATACCTGGGATCACAATCGATAGCAGCAAGGTGGAGCCTCTCTACCATCAATTAGGGTGCTACAGCACAATAACATGAAGCGTGAATGTACTGCTCTTGGCCCCTCCTCAAGATTATCTGTGCAGGGCAGAAGGAATGTCTGCAAAGACACGGATGGTAGGTGACTCAGAGACATTTTAAGGCATGGGCAAAATAGGCGCTCCAGAGCCTACACCTTCCCAGGTCACTTGAGTCCCACACCACAGCACCAGTTTTCCATTTACCAGCTTTGAATAAAAAAATGCATATATGTGCTTTAAAAACAATATAATTTAAAAAATACTGTAATTTGTGGTCACAACCTGACCCATTTTTTGCTGCAAGAGCATCGTAAGCGTTAAGAGATTGGGCTGGGCATGTGCACCATGCTTCTATTAGTATAAATCTGACTGCTCTAGCATACAATAGTGGGGCAGGGCATTGTCAACCAGCAGTAGGGTCCCAGTAAGGCTGTGGGTAGAGTCCCGGGCCTTAGATCAACATGCTATGCCAGCATGACCAAGAGCTGCACCTGACATTTCTTAATTCTACCTCCTTATCTCGCATGGAGCCTCTGTAAACATTTGATGCCGAGTCTGTAGATAGGTGCTCATTTAAATAATGATATGGAGGAAGAAGATATCAGTCTGTGAGTCGGCCTTCTTTCTTAATCTCTCTGCGTTCCCACCCTATCCTGATTGTCTTTCCATGTTGCCTTCCGAGAAGATTCCTCCACAGCATTTTTTTGCAGTTTGTTGCTCTCTATTCCAGGATGAGTTCAGACCTTTATTAAATTATGGGAAATGAGTATACCATGAACAATGCTTTTGCAGTTATGTTTTTTAAATGTGTAAGAAAGGAGAGCCAAGAAGAATACACCAATTCCACCTGTTCTCTACTCATAACGTGAAAAGCATGACAGAGCCACGAGACCGGCTTGTATAAAAAATATATATAGTAAAACAGAGCCACGAAACCCGGCTTGTATAAAAAAATTACATAGTAAAACAGAAAACTACATACAGACAATTACATCTCTAGAGACACAAGTTAATATAGCACTCACACTCACAGAAAAACAGGCATATGGACAACTATGCACACAGACATACAGACACCCATCCAGAGAGAATGGCAAACATAAAGACATCCATGCACTTGGCCCGACATACAGTATAAATAGTCACCAGTACCACCCATGCAGACAGACTAACATAAAGGCACCCAGGCACACCTGCTTCCAATGTGATCAATATGCGCCTGTGTGGCTGCATGTTGTGTGGCTCTGTTAGTAATCCCTGTACAAAGTCAATTCTTTCTGAAGCTGAAAGTGGTATTTCCAAACCTTTACTAGTCATTGTTGTGAAAGAATGGCCTACTGGTGAAGGGAAGTGTTGATTTATAGTTAGAGGTTCCTCTGCCCTTTTTGTGGATTTAGATCTCAAAAATACCTAGAGCTAAATTCTCTTCTCTGGTAAAATCTAATAATTGTTGAGATGGGAGGTGCAGTCTTTGGTGTGAATGAGAAGGGTTTATTATACTTGCTGTTGATCAACAAACATACAAACACTCCTACACACAGTCCTGCCTAACCAGAATCCTTATTCTCTGAGCCATTTCGTGACAATTCAATTAAAATAATGAACTTTCTGTCTCTTTCGATGATCACCTAACCTCTTCTGTCTTACCACTTTCTCTACCAATCTCTACAACACGGGTCTCACCCTATTTAAACTCTCCCCATCACCAAGATTTACCCATCCTCACTATCAATAGACCTCTCCCACTCCCCACATCTGTCTACCTCTCTCTCATGACCTCACGTCTTTCTCTCCACCAATCTCTATCTCAACCTCTCTACATCCTTACCCCTCTATCTTACTCAACTGTCTATTTCAACTACGTCTCTGCACACACTGTTCTGTTTTCATCTCACAGCCTGTGTCTCTCCTCCATGTACTTTAAGTCTATCTCAACTGTATCATTCACTTTACCTCACCTCTGTCGCTCTCTCAGTCTCTATATATGAAACCTATTTTGACCTCACTCCTAAACCTCTTACTATACCACCCCTCTGACTCTACCTCATTTCTCTCTGTCCCACATCTCTCTCAGCATCACATCTATCTCTATATAAATGACCACCGTCTTTCACTACCCAATCTCTCACCATTTATTTGCTACCTATCTTCTCCACCACTCCTCTCTCTCTACCTAGCCCTGTTCCCTCAATGCTTTACTCGTTCTCGCTATCTTTCCTTTTCTATCTTTTTTCTCTATCTGTTCCTCCACTCTGCTTCTACTCTCTCTGGACCTCCTCTCTTTTTCAGTTTACCCTCCCTACCTTACCTCACTCTCCCTACCGCCCTCTTTGTACAGTCCTACTACACACATCTGTCTCTGCTTCTTATTTTATTACACAACACACTCTATTACTCACCCTCTGTTTCTCTCACTCTCTATTCCTATCACTGTATCAACCTTCCCCCTCTTTCTGTGCCTCACCTATGTCACCCTACTTTAACTCTTTTATCTCAACCGCTCATCTCACTTTCTATCCTTCACACTTTTCCTTTCTTCCCGTTCTCTCACTTACCACTCTCTTTACCCAGCCTGTCTTTCCTTCTGCCTTTTCTCATTTGCTCCTCTCTTTTTGTCACCGCTCTCTCTACCTTACATCTCTTTATACAGCTGTTAGTAATGGGGCCTCTGGTTGGCAGTGGTTTGCACCCTGTCCTAATAGGGACCCGCACTCTAGTCAGGGCAAGGTAGTCACACAGCTAAGAAAACCCCTCCTCCCCCCCTTGGTAGCTTGGCACGAACAGTCAGGCTTACCTCTGAAGCAATGTGTAAAACATATGTACACACAAACACAATACCACAGTGAATAAATAAAAGAAGACAAAAATGACAAAGATTCTATATGCTCAAGTCAAAATATCTCTTTTAAAAGATTAAGCAAATTTAGTCCATTGAATTCAATTGGTGCATTTTTTTTAGCACAAAGTATCTTGGATGCATCAAAAATGAAAGCTGAAGCCTCGGAGGCGAGGTGGCGGAAAAGCAAAGCCATGTGTTGGTTCCTTACTCCACAGGGGGGGAGGAGCGTCTGTTCTTTACTGCCAAGGGAGGTGATACGTTGGTTCTTTACTGCTAGGCAGGGGAAGTGAGGCATCTGTTCCTTACTGTCAGGAGAGCTGACTGTTGGTTCCTTACTGCAAAGAGAGGTTATGCTTCGATCTCCAGACATGCAGCCTTGGTTCCTTACTGTGATTCGACATTGATGAAGAGTTGGAGTTTAGGGATGATGCGTTAAAAATCCAGACATGCTGCATCAATGCGACAGCGGCAATGCTGGCGCTGCGTTGATTTCACTGCTGCGAAGCAGGTACTGCGTCAATTCTTCGGCGGCGTAGAAGGTGCTGCAACAGAGTCAGAGCGGGTGTCACGGACGTCACTGACACTGCACTCAGGACTCACACTGCGGTGTGTTTTCAGGGGCAAGGCAGGTGCTGCGTTGAGAAACAGGCACAGAGAGTCGATGCATGGGTTTTCTTACGGGGTTACACTTCCAAGGGCCCAGGAACTGGATTTGGCACCACTTGGCAAGTCAGGACTCTCAGTAGAAGAGCCCAGGCACTGGTAGGGGAAGTCTTTGATGGTCCTGAGGCTTCTTAACAGGAGGCAGCAAGCAACTGGACAGCAGAACAAAGCAACATACAGAGTGGCAGTCCCTCCTACAGCATCTAGCTCTTCTTCCTTGCAGAATGTCCTTAGACCAGAAGTGTTCTGATTTTGGAGCTTCAGAGGCCCAATACCTATACCACGTTCTGCCTTTTAAGAAGACAATTTTCAAAGGAAAGTCTTTTCACTGCACAATACTCTGCCTTTCCCTGACATGGCTCCAGACACACTACAGGGGGTTGGGGACAGCTTTATGTGAAGACAGTTACAGCCCTATTCAGGTGTCAGTGACAACTCCTCCCACCACTCTAGCTCAGGCAGACCCATCAGCCTGGTGATGTGAATTCAGTATATGTAAGGCACACCTCAGCTCCCTTTGTGTGACTTTCTAGAGTGAATGTACAGGACCCCAACTGTCAGCCAACACAGACGTGTATTCTACAGACAGGCAAAGGCACAGAAGGGTTAAGCAAGAACATGCCCACTTTCTAAAAGTGGCATTTTCAAACACTCAATTTAAAAAACATCTTCACCAAAATATTTGTTTTTAAATTGTGAGTTCAAGGACTCCAAACTCAAATTCTCTATCTACTCCCAAAAGGAAATTACACTTAAAAGAAATTTCAACTCAAATCCCCATGTTATGCTATGGGAGAGAAAATCCTTGCAATAGTGAAAAACACATTTGCAGAATTTCACTATTAGGACATGTAAAACATACCAGTACATGTCCTATTTTTTAAATACATTGCACCCTGCCCATGGGGGCTGGCTTGGGCCTACCTTAGGGGTGACTTACATGTAGTAAAAGGGAAGGTTTGGGCCTGGCAAGTGGGTGCACTTACCAGGTCAAAATGGCAGTTTAAAACTGCACTCACAGACACTGCAGTGGCAAGCCTGAGACATTTTTGCAGGGCTATTCATGAGGGTGACATAATTAGTACTGCAGGCCCACTAGTAGCATTTGATATACAGGCCCTGGGCACACCTGGTGCACTTTACTAGGGACTTACTAGTGAATCAAATATGCCAATCATGGCTAAACCAATTACTAATACAATTTAGATAAAGAGCATATCCTCTTTAGCACCGGTTAGCAGTGGTGAAGTGCCCAGAGATCTAAAACCAACAACACCAGGTCAGAAAAAATAGAAGGAAGAAGGCAAAATGTTTGGGGATAACCTTGCAAAAAGGGCCAGGTCAAACAACATCTCTCACTACTGCATCTATTATTCACCTTTATCCCTCTATGCCTTTATGTCTAATGTGCTTATCTTTCTTCCTACATTCACTATATTTTTCCACAATGAAGAGCTTGAATTTAATAGTAAAAGTGTGCATATTTTTAAAAAACTTTAAAATGGAGGTTTGGGGACAAAATGTTAGCATTGCCAATGATATATTGAAAGCTAATGTTTAAATGATAATCACTACTACAGTTTGAGACCATAGGCTGAATGGTTGATGTAACCTTTATGTACGTGTGTATGATATTTCTGTAGCACAAACCTAGCCAATAGCAGCAAAGTACTGTTGGGGACCAAAGATAAGCATAATGTAAGAGTGAAGAGAGTAGTAGCTGGGTTGTGGGTGGTTAATGCATTGTTGTGTAATGTTCTTTCAAGAGGTGAGTCCTTCCTAAACTGAAGCAGTGTTGCAGAGGATCGGGAGGATAAGACAAACTTTTTCCAGATCCTGGGTGCATAGATGGAAAAACCCTTCTGCTTTGTTTTTCTTTTTTACACTTCTCAGCCTGCAGTCTAATCATGTCTGGGCTGCCGGTAGGTGAGACCCACCAGAGATTGTGAGCTGGTCTGCAATATTATTGGAAGTGTTGGTCGTGTTGACTTTGTAAATGATGCAGCTAGTTATAAAGAGGATGTAGGCCCATAAATGGAGCCAATGGAGTTCCTTCATGTTGTAGGGAAGTGATCATATTTCTTGAGGCTGTGGATGAGATGTGCTTCAGAATGTAGGATGCCCATAATGAGTCCAAGTGTGGGCTCTCAGAGGCAATGGAGCAGGGTATTACTACTGTCCAGATGCAAGAGTTTGAGGTTGCTTTCTGGAAGAAACAGTCTCACTTCTTCAAAAGCCAGAGCTGGTTCCCAGCCGTCTTCTTTTTTTGTTTTACAATGTGTTGTCCAAACCTGTTAGAACGCTGTAATTTAGTACCAATTTGTATGAGCCTATACAACATGTGGCTCACTGTGTATGTTGGGTATGCATGAAATTGTGAGATGCCTGACATTTTTATTTTCCCAGTCTTCAGTGACATCATCTGGCATAACCCTCAAACTCTCCAAATACTATGTAGGAAGTGAGGTTTGCAAACTTTGTTTGCTTGCTTAGTGCAATGCTCAGCACTTTAAAATATCACCAGACACCGTTGCTCTGGGTTAAAGCATTTGCAGGTTTCACTGCTCTCATAAAGACTACCTCCCTCTGTTCTATTTCACACCATTCTGCATTGATCTCTGTTATATATATATATATCTGGAGCAATAAGCGGATGTGTTTGGGAGGGAGTACTTTTTGTGATATGTCTGGTGTGTGTGTGTGTTGTAAACTCAGGGTTGTTATTTATTGATAAGGTACATCTTTTTCAGGCTGATTATTTTGGCAACTGGAAACTATTGGCAATGCTTTGTGGAACTGATTTAGGACTGGAATAGTTGGTCATGGTCGGATTTTCAGAACATTATTGGATGGACAATTATTGAGAATAAAGTATATCCACTAGGTCCCACAGTGATGACACCAATAAGTATCAGCTGAAACCATTTATCTTTATCAGTTCAATTGTTTTATTGTGGTAACATTAAAATTCAGTATAGTGCACTGATGCCTTTGGCAGGACAAGCTTTAAAATGTGTTACTCCCACACTTCAGAGAGATTATCTAGCATAACTCCTACCATTGTTTAGTGGACCAACAGCAACCCTACCTACGAAGATACCTGTAATAAAATCCTTAAATCATACATGATTTAACCATGTGCATTTGAGTTAATTTTGCTCAATAATTAATAGAAATTATCCCACCTCTGCTGTAAAGCCATATTTTAGTTCTATCCCATTTTGATTAAAGTGATCACTCTAATATGTTTTATGCAACATGCACACAAACTATCATAAAGATCCCTTGTAAGGACCCTCAATTATCCTGTAAAACTGGCTTTAAATCCTACTCAGTTTTATGTAAGGTTGTTAGTTAATATGCTTAAATTGTAAGACTGGGTTCAAATATTTTCAGCAATCTGTCAATATATCCACAACCCACTCTTTACAATTTGCCACTCATTTCCCCAAAACACTCTAGGGGATCGTTCTGTAGACAAATATACAAAATAAAAAGAAAATGTTTTAAAATATCACCAAAATTAAAGAGTTTTTTCAAACAGATTCTGTAGATAGAAACCATTACAGCACCGTGTTTCATATAGATCACGTATGTGGAAACCATATTGGATCTATGACGGCCTTTCAGCCTGTCAACATCATCATGTTTGGATATATGGAAGCCATATTGGATGTACAGCAAACTGGCAGCGAACACCAGTGCCTTTGTGCCATATGTTGAACTAGACTGCAGTCTGGTGTCCAGGATTGCTAATAACATCAGGCAATACTTACTTCTAGCGCGAGCAGCCCCACGGAACGCAAACGTGCTGTAAGAGAGTTTACGCTACCAACGCTATTAATATCCACTGGTTTAGCATAATTTTGTGTTGTCTTAATTATTCTTCAGAATAACTAGTGCCCAGGGTTTTGTGTTAGCTATTTTATAGAAAGCACTCTGCGCCAAGTCTGCTGTTAGAAGTGGTTTTGCGGAATATTTGTTGTTCCTAAAGCACACCCAGCATTTTTACTTATGACTACTCCTCAAAACGTCAAGCAACCCACATTATTCCTTCATAATCCAGGAAAACAACTGTTAAAAATGGAATTGATGGCTGAAGGTCTTCTGAAATATTTAGCAGTAATTGATGAGAACATGTTTGATGTGGATAGTAAGAAGCCATTGCTCTTTAATCATGTAGGAGATGCTGGGCAATAGGGCTTCAATAATATTCCTGAAACTGAACATCCACAATTAGAATTTGGTAGTTGGGATAAATTCAGAAAGGCAGTGGCGCTACTTGAAAAAAAAGCTTTCTGATGCACAGAGGAACTGGTTACCTTAAAAATCTAGAAGATTACACCGAAACCTTGAGCTCACAGGGCATCAACAGTGATCTGCTCAAGCTGCAGCTTAATCTAATAGCACAGAAAATACAAACTTTTTTTGATCTACCAATATTGTGGGGCAACATTACGTAGTCGATGAGTTTTGTTTCTCACTTTTTTATCTTGATTGTGATTACATCTTTACTCAGTGAGTTCTGGCGACTGCCAGCTGGTCCTAAAGGTTTGATACCATTCTCTATGCAAAGGAGGGTTCCTTATTTGCCTTTATCTTTAATAAGGTTGTGAAAACTTAAATGCTGCTTGAATCGTGCTCATATGTTCTTATATAGTATAGTGTTAAATAACATGCATTTAACCAAAATTAACCAACCATTGTATTAATAGAAAACATGAATATACAGGTTTAATTTTTGTGTTTTTTAGCTCTATGCTCCAATTGACCTTTTTCTTTTGAGATCCCTCCTCAGTTGAAATGGCATTTGTCTCTGATCTTTTAGGCTACCCGCCTTTTGTTTTTTATTTTTTTATTAGTTTTTTAAGGAACACTGATAAGACATTAGGAGAAGGAAAATTGCATGTGTGATGTGTAGGTCTTCAACGTATTATAAGGTACAAATATATTTCATAAGAGTAAGACTTGGTGGGAGACACTTTTCTGTTCTTTGGGACTAGATAACCTCAAGGGCTGTTACTGCAACACACACAACAAATAATTACTAACTTTCTCATAACCAGCATTGAGGGGGCAGCGGGTAAATCTCACATGATCCGCAGATGAGTACTTGCAGCCCCCCTCCCCTTCGTTGCCATCAGGACGGTGTCTCCGTGTTGCGCTGGAGTATCGAAGCTTCTGGATCAGGAAGCCGAGAGGCTGGTAGTGGAGGTAGTGTGGTTTCCCTTTGATGAATGCCTCGTCTGAAGATGGTAACTTTATAGTTGCAGTATACAGCACTTTTTAGGCCGCAGCCAGACCCTGAAGGTCCACAGTCGGATGCCAATGGAGGTAAATGCTAATCATGGCTAGCTGCCAGAAGCATCCAGAATGGGGACAGCAGTTGTAGTCTGGTCTGCTTTTAACTGCCACTATAGGTAGCCTATGTACACAGATAATTGCTTCTTCCCCTCTCTTTCCAGCACCTGCTATTGCTTTAATGCCTAATCATGATATCCTGCAATTATCTTCATTGCCTCCTCAGGAGGCTTTATCTAGCACATTTCAATCAAATGGATTGGCTAAATTGCCACAGGATGTTGTAAGCCCCATTGTGAAATTAGAAGTAAAAAATATTCTCAATCTTATCTTGAATGGGAATAGGGGTTTAAGGTCTCTTAAGCGTCGGAGACAGCTTCCCTACATGCTAGGCTTTCCAAAATCGACAATTCTATTACTCAGCTCCCAGAGAAGTGAAAGGAGGTAGAATTCCAGATTTCTGAGTTGGAGAACCAGCTTGTGATGACGCAGAAGGAAATCAGCCAGTTCCATAAACAAAAGTCTTTTATTGCAAATAAGATTGAGGAACTTGAAAATCAATCACGTCATTCCAATTTGTGCATATTTGGGGTTCCGGAGGGCTGTGATGGCCAACAAATGCTTCAGTGGGCCGATTCATTTATTAAGATCCATGTTCTACCAGAATTTTTCAAGGTGATTTAACATTAACACAAAATGTTTGTGTTCCAGTTCAAAATACCCACGTACAATTCTTTTTAAGTTTGGGGACTATTGAGTTAAAGAGCAAGTTTTGTCTAAGGCAAGTCTCAAGAGGAAGTTTTTGTATGCCTGATGTACCCCTGTGTCACATCTTTTCTGATTTGCCTGCCTCTGAAGCAAGAAGACAGAAGGAATTTGTTAAAGTGCTTCATTTATTTAAAGCACAGTGTGAACAGGCAGCAATTGTGCAGCAATCTAAATTTAAGGTTCTGGTAAAGGGGCAATTCCATATTTTTTGTAATGTCACTGGGCACAGGAGCTTTTTCAGCAGATTTCTAATAAGACCTAATTGTGTTTTCATAATGTCAGCGGATATAGGGGGTCTAAGTAACTGGCAGTAGATATGTAGTTTCTTTTCCTGATTGGGGACGGTGTTGGGGGGGGGGGGGTGTAATGCTATGGCACCCTGTTTAGGTAGGTGCACTTTAGGAGGGGTATGGTTGGCATTTCTCTTCTCATTGGGGGTGACGTTTTTTGTGTGATCTCCTTATGACATATTTTTTCAGGGGTCACTGGGGGATTCTGGGAGGGCTAGGGGATGGGTGCACATATAAAAAAAAGGAGCAGTTTGTTTCATGAATTTCTAATGGAAGAAGTTGGGGTGTTTAGCGATTTCTTTTTTAAAAAACTTTAAAAATCAAGCAGCTTGTTCAGAGCCTCAGGTCGGTACCAGCCTGCCTCTCATATTGAATTCTTTTTACTTTCTCATTCAGTTACTAGGGCAGGTTCTGACATTTAGGCAAATTATTTTTCAGATTGTTCACTTATTTCAGTTGTTATAGAGGTTGGGGGAACTCAGAAAGATAGGCTCAGGTGGCAGCTGGAATGCTCATTACTGTCGGATCACAATGGCTTATTGTATGAGAAAATTTATTTTGGATTTTTTCCAACAAAATAAGGGTATGCCTCCTTGGTTTTCTATATGGGAAGCTTTTAAGTCCTCAGCTAGAGGGAAAGTTATAGCCTATCTGGTAAATTGACAATGGGAGCGCCGACAAAAAATTGCTCAGTTGCAAATGGCAGTAGATCAAGCATCACAAATAAGTAGATATACATCAGCCTATGCAAAGGACAAGCCGAATTTGAAGGAATTTTGTGGACACAAGAAATTACTAGCCAAAGGGCCTTTCATCAGCAATTACATGAAGAAAGCCAACAGATTGGGGATTTTTGGGCCTGATCTGGGCGGGAAAAACAAGAGGCAGTTTCATGGTTATATAGTAGTGGATGAGGACCAAGTCTCTGAGCTTTCTGTAGAGCAGTATAAGCATGTATATGAAACCGGTTATTTTACTTCCCATTTAAGTTTAGCCCAATATTAGAATACCATCTTTGGGAGTGAATCAGGCAAACAAATTTATAACCGCTTTTACATTTAAAGAGGCAAAAGACACTCTAGCCAGGATGCCTAATGGAAATGCCTGTGGTAATGATGGCTTTCCAGCCGAATTTTATAATCTTTTCATTGTTGAATTATTGCCTTTCTTGGATGGATTATTCAATCATATTAAAGATAAGAGTGAAGGATCGTCCTAATTTAAGGAATCAATTATAGTCAGTTTGTTTAAAAAGGGGAAGGATCCTGAGGATGTAAATTCCTACAGGACTATTAGTTTGCTCAACGCTGATTAATTCACAGGGATCAAAGAGGATTTGTGGCAGATAGGCTGATAACCGCAAATATAGCTTTTTTGCTTCAGGCAATTGATTTCTTCTCAGTTAACCAGACACAGGCTGCAGTTATAATTGGTTGTTAGACTTGGAATCATTGACGTGAGTCTCCCTTCCATTTTTTACTGATTGCCTCCTCTATTTTTGATATGTTTTGCTGGTTATATGCTTTGGGCACTGCGCCACTGCTATTCAGTGCGACAGTGCAAATGCTCCCTATGTTAAATTAATGTACTGATTAGTGACTCCATAATTGGGTTATTTAATTTACTTGTCATCCCCTAGTACAGTGCACCATGGGTGCCCAGGGCTTGTAAATAAAATGCTGCTGGTGGGCTTGCAGCACTGGTTGTGCCACTAACAGAAGCAGCTTGTAAAGTGTGTCTCAGGCCTGCCATTGCAAGGCCTGTGTGCAGTTTGTGACTGCCATGTCGATTTGGCAAGTACACCCACTTGCCAGTACCTAAACATTCCCTTTTCTTCATATCAGACACCCCTAATGTAGGCCCAAGGGCAGGGTGATATTCGAATTTAATATGCCTGAACTCAGAATGATAAAATACATCTTTAGTAAAGTTGATTTTACCATTCTCTGTTTGAAAATACTACTTTTAGAAAGTAGGTATTTTCTTGTCTAACTGTCCAAGCCTGCCTCAGCTAGGTTGTGTATCCTGGAGTTTGAGTAACAGGGCTGGGGGATTCCTGGAGACTGGCTGAGGCAGCCAGTGGTGAAAGAGAGATCCCAATCTAGATGGGAGGGAGGAGTTGCGCCTGGGACCTGAATAGGGCTGGGCCTTCCCTCCACTATGTTGGCTCCACCTCCTGTGGGGCATCTGATGTTTCTGCCCTGCACTGTGAAAGGAAAGAAGGAGTCATGTACACAGAGTGCTTCAGAACTGGTTTTGACTAGGCAGAGGCCTCTCTGCCTTCAGAGAACCAAGGATTTTGGGGTATAAATATTGGGACCCAGACCCAAGAACTTTAGATCACTTCTGGGAGCAAGACGAACCGTTAGCCAAGGAGAAGAACCAAGAAACTGCAGGAGTTTGGACTGCCCCTCTGCCAGTGCGCTGTTTTCTGGGTTGGCCTGCAGTGGTTTCTTCATTGTCAAGGAAAGGAGAAGGAGCTTTCAAAGAACTTTCATCATCTTGCAGAATATTGCTCCAAAGGCTTGAACTTGTGCTTTCCTCCTGCTGAAGTCTCAGGGACAAAAGACTTCACCTCCAGCTCCCCTCAGAGTTTCCTTGCTGGGAATTCTGTCTCAAAAGCCTGGGTGTCCCTGGGAGGTGTATCCGCGACACATTGAGAGAAGCGTGTTGCAGTCGCAGTTGTTGCCATCGCATCACCGGTGAAGCATGTCGCCGCTGCTGAGGTTGCAGCTGCATCAACACAGAAGCGTGACTTGACCAAAGCTGTTACCTGACGCACCACCAGAGAGCGTGTCGCCACCGCAAGGTCGCCGTCGCATTGCCGGAGAAGCGCGTCGCAAGGCTTGACTCGGCTCCAAAGCTACAGAGTTTGCCGCACGGCTGCCAGGCGTGCACACATTGCCTTCACGTCGTCACATCAAGGGTGCCACCTTCTCTACATCGCACCCGGAGTGTCACATTGCGACGCCATCTTGCGCATCACAACCAGGCCGCAGGACGAGAATCTATGCATCACCTCCACACCTGCAAGGATAAAGATGCATCCCCTACTCTGCACAAACATTGAGGCACGACGCATCATCTTCCCCGAATCACGGAACCGACGCATCTCCCACTCTGCGAGCCTTTTGTTTGCTTTGCGTGACTCATCCAGGTACTGTGTTGAGAACTGTGTTGCATTTATCATCAACCTGAACTAAGCAACTTTTACCATCTTTAAGTCAACTTTCAGCACAGTATTGTGGATTTTTGTCATTTGTGGTCTTGTGTTAAGTCTATATAAAGAATACTTATTTTTATAAAACCTGTGTGGTGTCCATCGCTAGTGTTCTCACTGTATTACTGTGTATATTCCAAATGCTTAACACACTGCCTCTGAGATAAGTCTGTCTGCTCGTGCCAAGCTACCAATGGGGTGAGCAGGGGTTATCTAGGAGTGTTATCCCCTTGTCATGACTTAGAAGCAAGGGTCCCTATTTGGTCAAAGGTGTATACCATTGCCAACTAGAGACCACCTATTCTAACAATGGTTGACCCAGAAAAAGCCTGTGATTTAGTAAACTGGGATGTGCTATTCTTTGGTCTGGAAACATATAGATTTCCTCAGCACTTTATTAGAATGTTATCAAATGTCTATCATGGGGCTAATATCCACATTTTTTGTTAACTCCCATCTAGCAGGCACTGTGGAGACAAATAGGGGGACGGACAGGGATGCCCACTTTCAACAATTTTTATTACTTTTTTTTATAAAACCTCTCACGATCAGGATTAGGGCCTCCCAGGCAATTGAGTCCCCTCTTTCAAGTATGACAAATGTTAAAAATATTCGCGGTTGATGTTATTCTTTATTTGAAACAAGAAAAGGACACTATTTTACAGGTTTTGGAGGAATTTGATTGTTTTAAGGTTATTGTGTGATATAAGATCAATCCTATAAAAACAGAGGTTTTGCTTTTTAATTCTTCTGCCGATGATCTCCCTGCCCTTTTACAGTGACCAGCCCAAGACCAGTCGCAGATTTGTTACTTAGGGTTTATGCCACTCAAGAATATTCTAAACTTTTTCAATTAAACTATCTTCCAATGTATTATAAAAGGGGCTGCTTGATAGATGGACTATGTTTCCTTGGACCTTTGTTGGCAGAGTTGCTCTTATAAAGATGTCTGTTCTTCTGATTTGGATGTGCTTTTGAGACGGTTCATCTGGAACAACAAAGTGCCCAGGTTGAAATATTCTGCCTTACAAGGGGCGGGTTCCCCATTTTCAGAGGTATTATCGGGCTGCTCTTTTAGAGTTATGCGCAAGGGTTCTGGACGGCAGTGGCATGGATGATTCCGTTTTTCTTGATAAAATGATGTAGGGTGTCGGTACTCAACAGCCATGGTTTAATATCAAGGTTCTGAAATGTTCCCAAAAAACTACATATAGGGTGTTATTAGATTTAAGGGTGACACTCTTGAATATATATATATATATATATATATATTATTCTCATAAAGCTTCCTCAGGCTGGATGTCTCTCACACTTCAGGAATTAGGGATTTGGGTTTTACCATTTCCCCTGCTGAAGTGAGTCTTTGGGGCCATTCTGGGTTCAGAGAGTTGGGGCATTTTCTTTTACAAGGTATATGGATGACATGGCCTGAGGTTTCGACTCAGTGCGGTGAAGATGGGCCTCAACTTGGGGCTATCATCACATTTTTCCTTTATTACAGACTCAACTCTTTGATCCGAGTCCGGACACCCACTCTCTATTTCAAGCTTTTTTTACTGTCTAGATTGGTTGGGTTAGAGAATTGGTATTGGTTAATATGGAATTCAGAGCGGCAATCTGATAATATTAAGAATAAATATGTGCAGCAACACACTGACATTTCTCAGGGGTGAGTGGCAGACCATATCACTTTTAGGCCATAAATCCCTGAGAGCGGCAAACTTTAAGAGGATGTCTTTGAATGACATGTTATACTCCTGCAGCTTTGAATAGACAATTTTTGTTTTCGTTTTAAGCAGCAGGTTGCACATTTTTTACTCTTGCTCTATGTTAATCCCCTTTTGGAGTTGATTGCAGTTTTGAGTTCTGTCATGGGGCTAACGATTGAGTTAGACCCTGCCTTGGTACTCTTAGGCTTTTTTTAAAATGGGCAATCTTTGTATGTGGTAAAAGTAGAAGCGCGGTTCTTGCCAATTTTTTTATATCATAACTCGTTCTTTGATTCTGTAAATGTGGTGAACCTGTAAGGTTCTTGTCTCTCAAGAATGGCTGAATACAATGATCAGAACAAAGCAATTTGAGAAAGCCTATGCAAAGAGGGTCGGGGCATAAAGCAATTTAATGCCTCCTGGCAGTAGTTCCACTTGATTGAAAACCAGGGGCTGGGGGCCCAGTATACTTCGAGATCTCCTCAAGTTGAAATATGCCTTTAAGTAAAGACTGTAGTGGTATTTTAACGAGCTATAGACCGAGCATTCGATCTAATCTAGTGAAATGAAAATATCAATACTGGTCTATGCATTTTATAGTTGAAGCGACTTTTGGATACTAGTTGACTTTGCACATGCAGATATACTTAATTATATTTATAAAGAGCTGTATGTATGGTATATTAATGCATTTTATATGTCCCTGAGGTCGGGCCACAGTTTTTCTTTATTATGACACGGTTTTAGCTGATTTAATCCAGGATGATTGAAAGCATCAATGCTGGCTTGCTGCACTTCATTGTCGGAGTATCTTTTATTCAGCATTTATAGAGTGATAGGGGTCCTTTCCGATACTATTTTGTTTTTGTATCAAGCACTTTATTACATCATTAAGGACTAGTCATAATGAATGTTATTCAACTCAAACTACGCATATGACCTTTATTATATCTGAAAGGAACAGAAGTCATGATTATTGTTTAAAATGTGTGTCTCACTTTGCACTTTTTGGAAACCTTACAAATGAATTTTATAAATATCCTGGATTTATCAAAAGGTTTAAAATGTATTTTTCTGAATGTTATTTTCTTTTGTGGTTTTCACCATTATGGATATTTATAGTCATGATCGATCAGTTAAATGTTTTTGTTTTAAGGAAATTCTGCTCAATAAAAAAAATATTAAAAACATTAACTTGCTCATAAACATACATTTCAGAAGTCATAACCTCAAAAGTATGAATGCTTGTAACTTTTTCAGAAGTTTCCATGTACCTATGATGCATTGATTGAAGGGCGCCTGGACACTCTTTGTTAATTAGCTAATGCAATACTTCAGAACTTCAATCGTTTTGTCAGAGCAGGGAACTGAAACCAAAGCAAAATAAATCAATGCCCCGCGACGACTGAAGAGCTACTCATAAGAAGTTTAATAATGAGACACTACTACTAGGTGAGGTTCTTCCATTTTATAAACGGTTTAAATTTGAACTAAATCATTGATCTGCCCTGCCGTGCTCATGGGAAGTGAGCTATCCTTGGCGCTGCCCTCTTACTATAGGGCGTTACTCAACCGTAAGCCTCAGTCCAACAAATCACCCTCGAAAGTATTCTAGATTCCTGCATATGTGGCGTGGTATCCTTGTCCTCCAACCTCCACTTATACATTTTCCCCACTCAATGGGCCACAGATGCATTCTTCTGATGCACTGTAATGCACCTGCCCACACATGCACCACCCTTCCTCTCTGCAGGCCTTCTCCTCACAGGCATGAACAACCCTTGCCTCACACCTGCAATCCTACAGCATCCCTAGTCCTGAGCATCATCCTGCAGGTCTTCAGGTCAAACTCCTGAGCCTTCTCTCTGACCGTGGACAGGCATTGAACAACCAAACTCCCTGTTAACGCGGGACGTAATGATGAACTACTTCTCATGCAAGCTCATGGCTTTAGGCTGCTTTAATAGTGGCCATTATTAAGCAGCAAATACTGGACAGCAAGTGTGGTCCAATCAGTCTAAGCCAATGGGAGAGCAAGAGAGCAAGGAACTCCATACTATGATCTCAAAGAGCTTTAGGATAAACTCCTACTAACACGCTCCTCATGAGTACCTGAGTACTTGCATGGGATTTCTTAGCCCTCTATTTGAAAAGGGTTCTTTAGGGTAATCACATGATGACAGCGGATGCCTACATTGGTACAAACGAGATCATTTATTTTGCCTAGTATACCTGTTTTGGGTCTTGCTTTAATGCTAGGTTTCCCACAGAGACGCCATTGCAGGAGGAAGGGTGGGCAAGAAATAATTCAGCACAGCTAAAGTACATTCAGGAGGGCTGTGCAGTTGGATTGTGGGCTACTGCATGCCAGAATGTATTTTAATTCTTACAAAGGTTAAATTGCTCAGCAGTTGTACTGCCCTGATGTGGCTAAACTTGTCATTACACAGGGACATTTTTTGTGTAGGGGTTTTGGAAGCTCCCAATTCGCACCCTTTGCCATGTGTGCATGTTTCTTAGTTTACTTTTGTTGCTGCCCATGCAAGATATATTTGCACATCAACATTTCAGAGACTATTAAGATAATTTTCACTGTAGTCAAACCCAACTTGAGTTTTTGGATATTTTTAAATTTTTATGCACGATGGCATTTGTGGAGTAGAAAAACACTAATAGCCTCTGAGTCATACAGGCCCTCCTTTATCGGATTTTGCTGTAGGACAGTGCAGCAAGGCACCACGCAGCACGGCCCATGCCAAAGAGGAATGTCAGCAGCCTAGCACCAATGTAGGCATTGTTGCACCATTGTGCAAGGGAGACTCCGTTGTAATCAGGATCAAAAGAGGGGTTTTCTTCTTTCTATGTGTGATGCAGAATGATGCAGCATGCATAGAAAGAGGAAAAATTAGGAGAAATAAACATATTTCTCCTCGTTACTCCTCACTTCAGAAGGCGTACAGATTTGGCACTTCCCCAGGTTTGCTTGATTTTAATCTGTGTAAGCATCAAAATCCATGGGTACTACGTGGGAAAACTCACTGTAACGATTATGGAACGCTTCCCGGGCGCAGAGTAAGTTGGCGCCTTGATTTGCACTGAGTTGCCTTACTCAAGATGTATGAGGCCACTCAAAGCCATGCAGGGTGACTTTGCATGGATTCATGAATTGGATTAAAGGCCTTGTGCCATGCTTGTACCACTTTAAGTAGTGCAAAAGTAATGCAGGGTTCTCATAAATAAGCTCCACAGTTTTTCCAGCTGCAAAAAATTAACCCAAAGAAAAGCTGCTAATGCATGTAGGGTTTATTTATCAGAGGTAGTTTTACCTCCTTGTTGCAAATGTTATATGCAGGAATTTAGAATAATGTGCATTTATGGTGTTAATGTCAGTGCTTAATTTAAGCCAGTGGTTTTTGGAGGGGGGCACTGGCACTCATTTTTGGGGACCGGCACATCAGACATTTCACAAGAGCAAATGAGGGAAAATCGTACAAAAAGAAAGCAGGAAGAGAAAGGCGGAAACATCCGTCACAAAGGGAGAAAGCAAGCATCTGCAGGAATGAAGTAAGGGGCAGGGAGTGGGAGGATGTCGACAGTGAAGTAGAGGCATGAGGTATATTGAAAGTTTGAAGGCTGCAAAGCCTCGGTATTCAGTGTGTGGACCTTTTATGAGCTCTGGTCTCTGGCTTCTGGGCAGCGCTTTTGGCACTACACTCCTTATTTCACAAATGATCACTTGTTACCCTATGGTATAACAAACACTCTTTATACTAACCAGTAAAAGCTGGAATTAGGAAGGGAAGAAATACTTCACAATGTCCTCCACATTTCATTGAAGGGATGTTTGCGGGTAACATCGCGGGTTTCATTTGTGTAGGATTCTGAATCAACATGAAGTGCAGGGGTGAATTCTCCATTAGGGTTCAGAGGCAGTGCCCCCCTGATATTTCTTCACATTCCTGTAGAAATAATAAATAGATCAATGTATTTAGAGATACAATCGCATCTCTAAATAAATCGATGTATTTAAATCTGGGCTGTGTGTCCCAGGCTGCCTGCCCCTCCTCGCTCTGAAGCAGGAGACAGAAGCCAGGCAGTAAATCATCTTTCCGCACTGTGACGAACAATGCAGGGATTACTGTTCTAAAGCTCTTCATTGCCATTGTGGTCTATGGTGGTATGCAGGGTCTCCTTCCCTGCATGAGAGTTGCCGCCTGCCATTCCCAGGCACAGATCCCACCTTTTCCCATTCATCACACATAGGAGTGGATGCAAGCATGTGTGTTTTGAGGCCTTGTTCTCAGTAATGGTAAATGTTAGAATGCTAATCGTCTATTATGTATATTGTGCTGAGACTCCTCACCATGCTAACCTCAGCTACTCTGACACCCCAGGCCCTGGCTGCAAGTCGCTGGCCCTGTTTGATGTTGAGTTGCTGCATTTGCTCCCTGTAGAGTGGATTCAAAATACGAGCAGGCCAGGGTTCTTGCTCCCTCTGAAGTTGATCTAAAGATCCAATCCCAGTAAAATGCAAAGAGGGAGAAATGTGCTTACAGTAGACAATTATCTGCTGTATGACATTAAAACTGGCCCTGAGTGTCCAGTCATGCAGAGAGGTACATGCTGTGCGCCTTAAAGTCTTTCCAGTCCAGCTGAGCTATGTTGGCTAATTTGATATATTTGCATTTCTAGAGTATCTTTAAATCAGCTGCATACCTCAACGCCAGTGCTACATCCCTGCAGGTGCATGGCCATGCTGCTTAGTACCCAGACTGAGAGCATGCAATGCAGACTTAAACAATAAGAAGGTATAAATGGCAAAGTTTTATGTTTGAAGAAATTATACTCTGAAAAGAAAAGCAGCGTGTGTCATTTTTCAAATATGATTTACAAGATAAAGATGGATATTAGTGATCATAGTAGTCCAAACCATGGCCCTCCAGCCCTCATTACGGCAGTCTTGCATTCCAGTGACATGCCCTTAACAACATTAATGTGCCAAAAGCATGGATTGATTTACAAGCAAAGAGTGTTAAAGCAGTAAAGCAATGCATGTCAGCTATTTATTTCCTCTTTTATTTCAAGTTTTACTTAATTTTACCTCCCTCAGAGTTAACTATTTAAACATGCTGCGTTTCTTTCTGTATTTTTTTCCATGCATACTTTGAGCTGTGAAGGTGTTTATGAGGGGCTTTGATTGCGAGCTCTGATGCTGATGCTGAAGCCAAAGCAAAGTGCCAATCAGTGGGCGTGCCACTTTGCAGAGCACACAGAACAGTGGTCATGTCTTCCAGTTGTAATTGCATTTGTGTGAAAATGTGTATGAAGGGGGTGCAGAGATGGCAAACTTTTACCATGCAAAAGCAAAAGTAAATACATTGCTTAAATGTGAGTGAGTGCAGTATATGTTTGGAAGTGGTGAAGTGCAGGAGATTCGAGCAAATGCATTCGGGAACAGTAAATAGAGGGTGCTGAACAGGGAAGAGAGGTGTTTGAAGATGTGCAGATGGAAGATATGTGCAGAGAAAAAGGACATACATATCTAACATAAAGCACACATAAATGAAAGCCAAAAGTCCTTGTACAGGTCTTAATACTATTGACATTTCAGAACTGAAATATTTTTATGGTTAATTATTTATATCAAATCATTGTTGTTACTCATTTATTTGAAACAGCTAATAACCATTGACATAGCCAATTGTACTGACAGGTTTTAGTTGTAGGTCAAGTGTTATGTTAAATATCTGGATGTAATTACATCTCAGAGAGAAATATAAATACCGGTCAGGTAGCACACTAGGGGAATCACAGGCATTTATTTAGCATTTTCCCATTTAGAGAGTCAACACATTTTTCATCCCATTTAAAGACCTGTCTTCACATATTTCTATATGATTGATTGCAATCAGCAGCTGTGGGTCCTTCTCAAAGCCTAGTTAGAGTATTTCTTTCAGAGAAGTTGTCGCATTTTACAATTTGCGCATTACAGTACATGTTGAACATATCAATGCAATAAGATATAGGGCATTTTTTTGTGTTTAATAGTTAAAAACTATACATTCTCACCCACTGGTTTATAAGCTTAGCTTTATCACTAAGTTAATTTGCTTTAAAGTGCACAATTTACCAAACTTTTTTTTTATTCTCTGGAGCAGGTTCCAGCCTGGTACCCACGTTTGTCCATTAAGCTTGCCCGTGTCGCTTACTACATAAAAGCAAAAAGAACAATTGATGGACAGAATGCAGAACAATGTCATATATTCACCCCAGTACAGAGATCTGGGCCTAAATCCATTGTTTTTTGCTCACCATGCCATTCCAGTTTGGACCCAGCCATATGCAAATCAGTCTTGACCCTGCAGCCAAAGGGAACAGTCCAGCCCGAACTGCCAGGCCAGGTCCTCCCTGGACTGGAAACAAGCATACTAGGACCGGTTTCAGGCTTTCAGCCCTCATCAGCCAGGATAGCTTGACTCCATTGACATGGAGAGCACTGGACCACGTCTGAGCACACCCGTCCCACTTGGGGTGACAAATGCAAAAAGAACAATTAATGGACAGAATGCAGAAGAAAGATCTGAGCCTAATCCATTGCTTTTTTGCTCACCATATCATTCCAGTTTGGACCCAGCCATATGCAAATCAGTCTTGACCCTGCACCCAATAGGAACAGTACAGCCGAGTTGGTAGGCCAGGACTTCCTGGACTGGAAAAAAGCATCCTAGGACCGGTTTCGGGCATTCAGCCCTCATCAGCCACGATATGGCATTATCCCTCCCCAGCCCAGGGCGCTTGTTTCTGGTCCAGGGAGGACCTGGCTTGGCAATTCCCATGAGGCACAGGGTCAAGACTGATTTGTATATGGCTGGGACTAAACTGGGGTGTCATGGTGAGCAAAAGAAATATGGATTTAACCTGGATCTCTTGATTTGTTGTGAATGTATGATTTATTCGGCATTCCGTCCATTAGGTGTTTGTGTAGCGCTCACTACATAAAAGCCATACCAAACTTTTATGCTTCACCACTTTCAAATGTCACCAACCACCATTGAAAACTTGGGCACAAATGGTGTTTGAAAGTCAAAATGAAGGACGCAAGTGTTTTTTAAAAAGTATATTGTTAATAAAATGTTCATAATATTAAAGATATGTGCAAGACAAATTGTTACTAAAGTCACAATCAGATATAACAAAGGGGAGAACTCTACATTTTGTAACCTTGCATAGCTTTACACACTCCTTGGAGAAGGTTACAAAAACAAAATAATTAAAAAAAAGTTTGCACCTTCTTACATTTCCATTTAGATGCTAAGGAATTGCTCATACACACATCAATGATTGAAATGCCCTTGAAGCATTCTACCTTGAATGTAATTATCCTTTACCAGATATCATTAAATGATTTAGCTTTAAATCACATCTAACTAATCAAGAACATTTCTTACATTCAAGTGTAGTTGGGAAATACTACTCTGGTGCAATTGTTTTTTTTTTTTAAATCAAGCGTGGGTTAGGTAAAATTTTTCCCATTTCAGGTTTTCCTTATATCCAATTTCATGCTACTTGCAATTGAGATTCAAAACAAACACACAAATCTTAAGAATAGCTATAGTAAAAAGGGAGACAACATTAATTCCTTGGAGTAAAACACTTAATTACTATAAATTCAACACTGAATAACTGAGGTTGACCAGTTCATTAACTAAAACTCAGTAAAAAACTAGCTAGGTAAGGATGCCTTGTACCTTCAGATGTGTGACTGTTTTCACTGTTCTGATTTTAGAGAACCCTTGCCTGCGGCCTCCCAAGCATGCACAGTGTGGTACGCAGAAGGAAATAGCCTCTATGTAGATATTCAGCACCTAGGGGCCGAATACGATTGTGGAAGGACCGCCAACGCCAGCCATGCAGTGGCGGTCCTTCCACAATCGGACCTCGATTTTTCCCAGCCACATTACGATGGCGGGGGTAATTGCGTTTGGACCATGGCGGATGCAAAGACCGTCCACCACAGAACCGCCACAGGCAATTGCAATTGCCTGGCATAGCGGTCTGCATCCATGAAGTGGTGGCAGTGCCAAGCAGGCACCATCCGTCAAATCATGATGCTGTCTCCAGCCAGCCATTCCGTGGCGGGTAAACCTCCATTGAAACGCTGGTGTAGATTGGTTTTGGGGGCCCATTGTGGGCCCCCCATTTGTTGGGGGGAGGTATGGTTGCACTGGGGGGTTACCCATGGTACCATCTTACATTCCACTGCACCAAGTGGCAGCCACCGTATGATGCTTGCCACGCAGTGCAATGAAAGGCACAACATGCTATTTTGTCATCGCGGAGGGTGCTTCTGTCAGCAGCACCCGCCGCAATTTTACAATGCAAATTGCGGCTGCCATGGTGGTGGTTGCATCCTGATTTGGTGTGCCGAACCGCCGCATGTAATGCAGACTGTCCCGTTCACCACCACAATGGCGGACGGACTCCAGTCCGTCTCCCATCGTAATAAGCCCCCTAGTATCCTGTTCTGTAGCGAGATTGCGAAATGCATGCGAAGAAAATGTGTCCCATTACACTCCCTTGTGTTGTAGTAAAAGGCAACCATGACAAGGGGAACCTTGCACGTCTTGGTCCTGGTGCCACTCGTCTTGTTGCTCTACGGATTGCGAAATCCCTGGAACATTCCTTTAGCATAAATTACGTGGTTACTCCTTAGAGTCTCTCTTGATAGCTACTGCACAAGAAAACTTTGCTGCCTGGTTTTTGCAGCGCTCTTTCAGCTTTTTTGCAATTTCTTAGAGCCATTTGACTCATACCTAAACCATTTTCATCATCTGAAGGGCCACTGGAATTATGTGGGAGGAGAGGGCCAAACTATGTGGCGGGGTAGACAAAATTACGCGTCAAGAAAAGCCACACCATGCAGCTTAATGTGCTACATTTTCTGATAGTATTATTTCATGATTTTGCCATTTGTACACTTGTTAACACTGTCTGGGCACAGATTGCATCTTATTAGTACCAGTTTAACACCGAAAAATAGCAATATGTATAGGCATTTATATAGCGCACTACTTACCCGGAGGGTCCCAAGGCGCTTCGACCGCTGCGAAACCCTTCCTGGCTTCCCTGAGAGATGGTCCCTTAATGGGTATCTCCAGGGTGAGACCAGGCATCCCCGGCGGTCTGGTGGGGCCGTTAGTGAAGATGAGGCAAGCTAGTGCCCAGAGTTGCCGAGTGTGATCGCTGATCAGAGTGGGCACCGAGGAGAGAGAATTATCGAGTCCGCTGACCCTGGTCCAGAAACCTGCCGCGCCGGGAATCGAACCCTGGTACCGGGCCGTCCTCTGCTCTCGGGTCTGCCGCCTCTAACCAGTGAGCCACACTACTTCACAATAAACAACAGAAATGTGACCAGTCAACCTTTGCTCAACATGTCACTTCCTTTTTCAGTAACTTTTGAACCATTTGAGCTATCAACAATTTTTTTTGTTAACATCTGGACATTATGCAACAGGTGATTACTTATGTGGAAAATGCAGCAGACCCATAATTATGCGAAAAATGCTGCAGCTGCACAATCGCATAATTCTAGTGACCCTGCCCGTATGTCAGTGCCACACATTACATTTTGTTTCAATTTGTAGCTTAACCTTTCTACTGCAAAGGCTCTTGTGCTTGTTCACAGTAGTTCTACATTATGCTCCTCCTTTGCGCAGCTCTACGACGTGCAGGTCTTTTCATGCCTACAGCCCTATTAATTGATGACAGCATCTTTCAATCCACTTCACCAGGACCAGACAAGGAACCAAACGCAGCCCTGCTAAAATATTCAAAATAGCCCCCACTCCCTGCCTGCCTTTCTTTCCAATCTCGCTCTCACTTTTTGCCTGTTTTGCACCATCATAAACCCTGGGGAGCTGGAGACTTAGGGGCACCTGTGGACCTTCAAAAACTGGCCTCCAATGGCTCCTGCCACCCAGAAATTGCCCTATGGAATAAATGGCTAATCTGGTCTGCCCCTAACCTGCGGTTTTGAGAAAAGGTTTGAAAAGCAGAGGGAGTGGTGTAAAGTGATAGTGGGTTTCTGTGCTGATGGGAAAGGGGAGAATTGGAGAAAGCAGGCTAGCAATGAGGAGATAAAGGCAGGGCCACTGGAATTATGTAATTGTACAGCTGCAGCAATTTTTGCATATTCATAGATTTCCACATATCCATATTCTGCGGTATAATCTCCAGATTTTGGGGCATATTACCAACGTGGGCGATAGGCAATTATCGCCGGTTTAGCGGCTGTTTTCGGCCACTAAGCAGCGATAATTCTATCGCTATATTAGCAAGCTGTCGCTAACTGATGTTAGCGACAGCTTTTAGACGATAGCGAGTGGTTTGGGGCCCGCTTTGCATGTCAGCGATCTTTATCGCTAATGACATGCAAAGTGGGCGTACCCAACCTGTTAGCGACCGAAAGCAGTCGCTAACGTCGCTATCGACTATTAGCAAGGCAGGCGTAGCGATGGAAATATTCCTGCTATCGCCAAAAACCAACACCTGCTCAGACCAGTTCTTAGCCATGTTATCCAATGGGAGGTGGTTAACATGGCTAAGAGCATTTCGTTGTTAATGCGTGAATATCGCTGTATTCTCAGCAATATTCACGCTATCGCCAGAAGAATTATTGCTTTGGAGATAAATGTTGCTAATAGCACGTTATCTCAGCGATAATTTCCGGCGATGCTCAGCGATAAATAAATCGTTGCTAAGCCTAGTTAGCGATAAATATCGCTACTCATTGGTAATATGCGCCTTTGTTTCTAGCTGAAACGGTTCAAATGTTAATAAAATGCAGCAAGACGTGTTGCTGCGTAGTGGATGATCCTATATGAAGTGGGACTGGTCACCTTTCTGTTGCTTATTGCTATATTTGGGTGTCAAACTAGTACTAATGAAGTGCAACAAATGTGTCCACAGTGTTACCAAGCATACAAATAATGAAGTAATACTATTACAAAAGGTGCAGCATTATGCCGCATAATTTGGCTTTTCTTGCTGCATAATTTATTCAACACTGCCACATAATTTGTCCCTCTCCTGTTGCATAATTCCAGTGGCCCTGGATATAGGGTAATACATTAGAGAATGGCACTTGAAAGATGGGAAGTTCACAAGCATCTCTGAACAATGGCCACATAAGCGTTGTCACACTGTATTATTGCTAATCCCCAAAATGACCACAAACACAAGACAGCAGAACAAGCAATGGTGGATCTTGCCATTCTGGAACCATCTAGCAAGACTTCTACTATCCTCGTGTGTGCTCATGAAACACCAGGCACCCAAGATGCCTGTTACAACTACTGCTCTATTACAAAAAAAGGCAGCAGCAAAGAGTTGCACAGCAAAATGAAGTACAGAGCCTGGAATAAGCATCAAACAACTGAAACTAGAGATTTGCATCCCTGAAATGCAGGGACTCGGTAAACCCGGGCTTAAGCACATCCCATTTAACGGGCTCAAAGTACATGCAACAACCAACAGGTATACTAAACAGAAGACAGGAAAATTGGAACAGACGAAAGAACAGCAGCTAACTTTCAAAGTTTGGATGGACTGCTCCCAAGACCTATATGAAAAAATGTGCGTTAAAATCCGACACTGTGTTAGAAAATAATACTTCCAGTGCAAAATACTATGCATAGACTGACAAACCAGTTTCCCTCTTTTATGTGTGCTGTAGAGTGCAGCACACATACAAAGAGGGAAAAGAATGGAGAAATTAAAGCAAATCCCCTTCCTTGCGCCTACGTCAAAAGGGCACAGAATGCTGATGCTAAACGGTGTCAAGTTTATTTATTAAATTGGGTTTTGCATTAGAGACCTTGCGTGGTTGCATGATAACGCCCATGCTCCACCTATGGTGACCCTCTTGGCACTATTAGCTACCTGATTTTACTTTCACGATGTTTCCAGCCCTAAACCAGTTTAGCGCAGGAAAGTAAATTGGAAAAAAAAAGATTTTGTGGCGATTTGCATCACTTTTGTAAAATTTTAGGAAATCTCCCCCTGGAAGCCTTAAATCTCTTAGAGAAAATCTGCAAAGTCCAAATAACAAACCAAAAATAATGGACGAATCAAAAAAAAAAAAAATACGAATAAAAAGAAAAATTTCTTGCTGCCCAGGTAACATTTTTATAAAAATGAGATGATGAAATGCAATTCTGAGTTGGGCCAAAACACTGCTAAAATTATTTTACCTTTTCCTGTGAATCAGTCATCAGGCCCTGCCAGAGGCCATAAAGACATGGGTACACTGGAGCTAAATACGTGTATACACTAGAGCCAAAGTACATATTAGATTAGATTAAATTAGAGTATTTATAGAGTGCATTGGTGCCTTGGCAAAAAGGCGTCCTATGGCTGGAGCAGAGCAGAGCAGAGAACTTAGGCAGGGAATTAGATGGGAGAGAATGGCCAGGTTTTCACTTGCCATCTAAAGATCTTATGGTCCGGCTCGGCGCAGATGAAGAGAGGGAGGGAATTCCAGAGTGTGGGAGCCAGTCATCTAAAAGAGCGGCCGCCAGATCTAGCTTTACGTATACGAGGAGTGCGTGCAAGGCACTGGTTTGCTGAGCGCAATGCACGAGCAGGGCCGGCTCTAGGCTCATGGTGGCCCTGTGCAGGGAGCGAAGGTGGGGGCCCCGGAAGAGGGGGTCCGGACCCTCATGGACATCGATTCGCCAAAATGTTATGGGTGACAAAAGCGACATGTCACTCCCTTTCACACCCAGTGACATCAGAGGCGTGTCTAACCTTGGACTTTCGACGGCCTCTTATTTACTGCTTGAGGTGTTATGGAAAGAGCAAGAAATGGAGACAACAGAAAAGTAAACAAAGCTCCATGGGCCCTCTTTAGTTTCTGTTCTCTCTGTCAGTCAGTCTCTCTCTTTGTCAGTCTCTGTCAGTCAATCTCTCTCTAAGTCAGTCTCTCTCTCTGTCAGTCTCTCTCTCTGTCAGTCTATCTCTCTCTGACAGTCTCTCTCTCAGCCAGTAAGTCTCCCAGTCTCTCTCTCTCTCTCTCTCTTAGTCTCTCTCTCTGTCAGCCAGTCTCGCTCTCTCCCAGTCAGTCTCTCTCTCTCCCAGTCAGTCAGTCTCTCTCAGTCAGTCATTCTCTCTCTACCTCAGTCAGTCTCTCTCTCTCTCTCTCCCTGTCAGTCCCCCTCTCAGTCAGTCTCTCTCTCTCTCTGTCAGTCTCTCTCAGTCAGTCAGTCTCTCTCAGTCAGTCAGTCTCTCTCGCAGTCAATCAGTCTATCTCTCTCAGTCAGTCAGTCTCTGCCTCTCTCTCTGTCTCTCTCTCTGTCAGTCAGTATCTCTCTACCTCAGTCAGTCAGTATCTCTCTACCTCAGTCAGTCTCTCTCTCTGCCAGTCAGTCTCACTCTCAATCAGTCTCTCTCTCTCTGTTAGTCAGTCAGTCACTCTCTTAGTCAGCCAATCTTGCTCTCTCTCTCTCTGTCAGTTTCCTAGCCAGTCAGTCAGTCAGTATTCAGTCTCTGAGTCAGTCGGTCAGTCAGTCTCTCTCTCTCTCAACTCTCTCTCTCTCTCCATTCTCTCTCTCAACTCTGTCCACTCCATCTCCACTGTCTCTCCACTCTCTCTCCACTGTCTCTCTCTCCACTTTCTCTCTCTCTACTCTCTCTCCACTCTCTCTCCACTATCTCCCTCCACTGTCTCCCTCCACTCTCTCTACTCTCTCTCCACTCTCCCCCCACTCTCTCCCCACTCTCTCTCCCCTCTCTCCACCCTCTCTCCCTTCACACTCTCTCTCTACTTTCTCTCCACTCTCTCTTTCTCTCCGCTCTCTCTCTCCCTCTCTCTCCACTCTCTCACTCCACTCTCTCACTCTCTCTCTCACTCTCTGTCTCACTCTCTTTCCACCCTCTATCTACTCTCTCCACACTCTTTCTACTCTCTCTCCACTCCCTCTCCACTGCCTCTCCACTCTCTCTCCACTCTCTCCACACTCTCTCTCTGCACTGTCTCCTCCACTGTCTCCCTCCACTCTCTCCCTCCACTCTCCCTCCACTCTCTCTCCACTCTCTATGCACTCTCTCTCCTCTCTCTCTTCTCTCTCTCTCCACTCTCCACTCTCTCTCTCTTCTATCTCTCTCTCTCCACAGTCTCCTCCACTGTCTCCCTCCACTCTCTCTCCACTCTCTCTCCACTCTCTATCTCCTCTCTCTCTCTCTCCTCTCTCTCTCTCCACTCTCTCTCTCTCCTCTCTCTCTCTCTCCACTCTCTCTCTCTCTCCACTCTCTCTCTCCACTCTCTCTCTCCACTCTCTCTCTCCACTGTCTCTCTCTCCACTTTCTCTCTCTCTCCACTGTCTAGCTCCACTCCCACCACACTCTCTCTCTCTCTCTCCACTCTCTCTCTCTCTTCACTGTCTCTCTCACCACTTTCTCTCTCTCTCTCCACTCTCTATCCACTGTCTAGCTCCACTTTCTCTCCACTCTCTCTCTCTACTCTTTCTCCACTCTCTCTCTCTACTCTCTCTCCACTCTCTCTCTCCACTCTCTCTCCCTCCACTCTCTCCCCCTCCACTCTCTCTCCCTCCACACTCTCTCCCTCCACTCTCTCTCCCTCCACTCTCTCTCTCTCTCTACTCTCTCTCCACTCTCTCTACTCTCTCTCCACTGTCTTTCTCTCCACTCTCTCTCCACTGTCTCCCTCCACTCTCTCTCTCTCCACTCTCTTGCTCACTCTCTCCACTGTCTCCATGCTCTCTCCACTCTCTCTCTCTCCACTGTCTAGCTCCACTCTCTCTCCACTCTCTCTCTCTACTCTCTCTCCACGCTCTCTCTCCACTCTCTAGCTCCACCCTCTCTCCCTCCACTCTCTCTCTCTAGTCTCTCTCCACTCTCTCTCTCTAGTCTCTCTCCACTCTCTCTCTCCACTCTCTCTCTACTCTCTCTCCACTGTCTTTCTCTCCACTCTCTCTACTCTCTCTCCACTCTCTCTCTACTGACTCTCTCTCTCTACTCTCTCGCTACTCTCTCTCTCCACTCTCTCTATACTCTCTCTCCACTGCCTCACTCCACTCTTTCTCCACTCTCTCTCCACTCTCTCTCTCCACCGTCTCTCTCCACCCTCACTCTCTCTCCACTCTCGCTCTCTACTCTCGCTCTCTACTCTCGCTCTCTACTCTCTCTCTCCACACTCTCTCTCCACTCTCTCTCTCTCCACTCTCTTCCACTCTCTCTCACAAAGTAGTGTGCATTCCATGGGCATCCGCAGAAATGTTTCCGGGGGGGGGCACATTTTTAACTTCATCTCCATCCCCCTTGCACCCTTCTCCCCTCTGCCTTGCAGCACCCTTCTCGCCCTCCCCCTTGCACCCTTCTCCCCCTCCCCCTTGCACCCTTCTCCGCCTTGCACCCTTTTCTACCTTACACCATTCTCCCCTCTGCCTTGCACCCTTCTCCCCTCTGCCTTGCACCCTTCTCCTCTCTGCCTTGCACCCTTCTCCCCTCTGCCTGGCACCCTTCTCCCCTCTGCCTTGCAGCACCCTTCTCGCCCTCCCCCTTGCACCCTTCTCCCCCTCCCCCTTGCACCCTTCTCCACCTCCGCCTTGCACCCTTTTCTACCTTGCACCATTCTCCCCTCTGCCTTGCACCCTTCTCCCCTCTGCCTTGCACCCTTCTCCTCTCTGCCTTGCACCCTTCTCCCCTCTGCCTTGCACCCTTCTCCCTTCTGCCTTGCACCCTTCTCCCCTCTGCCTTGCACCCTTCTCCCCTCTGCCTTGCACCCTTCTCCTCTCTGCCTTGCACCCTTCTCCCCTCTGCCTTGCACCCTTCTCCCCTCTGCCTTGCACCCTTCTCCTCTCTGCCTTGCAGCCTTCTCTACCGTGCACCCTTCTCCTCTCTGCCTTGCACCCTTCTCCTCTCTGCCTTGCACCCTTCTCCCCTCTCTGCCTTGCACCCTTCTCCTCTCCACCTTGCACCCTTCTCCTCTCCACCTTGCACCCTTCTCCCCTCCGCCTTGCACCCTTCTCCCCCTCCCCGTTGCACCATTCTCCCCTCTTCCTTGCACCCTTCTCCTCTCCGCCTTGCGCCCTTCTCCTCTCTGCCTTGCACCCTTCTTCCCTCTGCCTTGCACCCTTCTCCCCTCCGCCTTGCGCCCTTCTCCTCTCTGCCTTGCGCCCTTCTCCTCTCTGCCTTGTGCCCTTCTCCCCTCTGCCTTGCACCCTTCTCCTCTCTGCCTTGCACCCTTCTCCCCTCTGTCTTGCACCCTTCTCCTCTCTGCCTTGCGCCCTTCTCCTCTCTGCCTTCCGCCCTTCTCCCCTCTGCCTTGCACCCTTCTCCCCTCTGCCTTGCACCCTTCCCCCCCTCCGCCTGGACTCCAAAACATAAGCTGATCACTTTCTTCAAACAAAATAATTTTGACCCAATAGACAAGCTTTTTATTTTTAGTAAATGCATGGCAGGTGCTCTACTATCAGTTTGCAGTTTTCATCCAGTATCCATATGTACTCTGGCTATTCAAGGAAAGTGCCACCATCCAAAGCCAAGGATACACACTAAATACTAAGAACTACCAACAATATATCGGCCAAACAAGGGTGGGCAGAGAGCATATCACCCTCACATGCATTCATGTTTTAATGAGGATGCTTTTCTCTCACAATAAAATTAATGTTTGTACAAATGCCATTTTGACACCTCTATGTGCTGTACATAACGATTGTCACTGTAACTCAGCTTACCGAACTCAGAGGGAAGGTTGACTTGGTACACCGCGAGAATAACAAATGACTCGGAGGACTTAAACAGATGTCAGGGTGAGCGTGAAACGGACTACGATAAAGCAAGCAATTAAAATTGTATTTTGTTTAAAAGAACCATGACTTGTGGGAAAACACAGTTTCTATTATGTATAAAAGTTCCTAAAAATGTCACAGTGATTACAAACTATATTACACAGGCACGTATGTTGGAGAAAGGACCTACAGGCTGTCTGAACAGATGTAATCTTCCCTTACTTGCAGGTCCGTTATCCCATTCCACCGAGACCTCTGATTCACCTTTCAACAATAAAAATAAACTTACTCACTGTCTCGTTCCTTGTCCCAAACTTGGTGGCTGAGGAAGCGCTTCTGCATCTGGAGCGTTCTTTCTAATAATTATAATTCACCATGGGCCAACCTGTGCACAATCACATAGCAGAACACTGCGTCTTCGCCACATGCCAGCTCTCCACATTTACCGAGGCCCACTCAAGAGGGGGGTGCAAATCGCTTTCACTTTCGCAATGTTAGGCATGCGTAGTCGAGCCGGCTTAAATCTTCCAGAAAAGGTGTGCATGCTTTTAAAATGCTGATGTGGAAACACAGAGCCAGCTTCAACATTGTAATTGTGTCTTTAGATAACTTGTAGGGGAGGCAGGGAAGCAGTTTTTTTAAGGGTGCCACAATCACATTAAAGCCAAGTGGTTAAGAGGTCCCCAGCCCATGTAGGCCCCCAAACCCTGACAACCCCCCTCCCCCACCCCTCACCCCTCACAGCCCTGGCCTCCTCCCTTCTCAAAGAAATAGTGCCCTGAGGAGAATGCACAATCTTGGGGCCCCCACCCCCTCCTCTTTCCGGGCTTGGCTCGTGGCTTTGACTGAAGAGAAACAATGGAAGTTGATACTTTATTTCTCTTCAGTCAAAGGTCAGCAGCGAGGAGTGAGGAGCAGGCTGCAGACAGCAGCAGCTGCTTTTGACAGAGAGAGGGAGAGAGACAGCTCTCTACCGGAGAGCTCAGCTGAGGGGCCCCCTTCATCTAATGGAGACTCGCCCCCCCCCCCCGAAAACAACAACACGTGCTGAGAGATGGATAGAGAGACAGGGGAAGCGCGAGATATCCTAAAAAATAATAGAAGCCGGGAGGCTGCCAAATCCTGCCAGGGGGCCGCCAGTGATCCTTCTGATCTGATCCTCGTCGTGGCGGCCCCTGGGGTTTGGCGGCCCTGTGCAGGTGCACAGTTTGCACATGCCTAGGGCCGGCCCTGGCATGAGCTGGAGTGTACAGGGTGCATAGCTCATTGAGAATGTCTGGGGCTATTCCTGTCAGAATCTTGTGCGTGGTACAGAGCGTCTTGAAGCTGACCCGCTGCTCAATGGGCAGCCAATGGAGACGATAGAGGAGATTAGAGGCGTGCCTGAATTTCGGCAGGGCAAAGATGGCGCGTGCTGCCGCATTCTGGACCCGCTGCAATCTCCTCATCACAGATTTATTCGATCCGAGAAGAAGTACATTGCAGTAGTCCAGGAGAGCCAGGATAGAAGCTTGAACAATCAACTGCCGTGTTTGGGCATCAAAAAGTCCCAAAATCGGTCTCAGGCCACGGAGTATCCCAAAGCATTTCCCGGCCACTGTTTTAGCATGTATTTCAAAGTTCAGATCTTTATCCAATATAAAGCCCACGTTTTTTACCATGGGTTTGGGGTCAGGAGGGTTACCCAATGCCGAAGGCCACCATTCATTTGTCCAGAGATGGGAATCTTTGCCCACCAGGAGGATTTCTGCTTTGGTGGCATCCAGTTGCAAACAGTTGTTTGTCATCCATTCCGCTAAGGAGGAGATATCCTCTTTAAATTTTTGTTTGTCTTGAGTGGGATTATTGGTTAGGGTGATCACCAGTTGGGTGTCATCGGCGTGTGACACCAGGGACATTCCTCTTGCCTTGGCCATCCTGGCTAGGGGGCTCATATAAATGTTAAAGGGCGTAGGGCTCAGAGCCGAGCCCTGAGGAACCTCACAGCGAAGCGTGTGGACCTGAGTGGCAAAAGGGGGAGCAGTCACTTGGAAAGTCCGCTCAGACAGGAAGGAAGAGAACCAGGCTAGAGCAGTATTTCTAATTCCTATCTCCTCCAGCCGGTGGAGCAAGCTTTCATGTGAGACTGTGTCAAATGCCGCGCTTAGATCCAGCAGCACAAAACTGACGTGCTGCCGGTATCTAGCGCGGATTTGAGATGTTCAACCACCGCTAACAGGGCCGACTCGGTACTGTACCGAGGACGGAAACCATTCTGTGAACTGTCAAGAATGTTATTGACTTCTAAGAAATGCGTAAGCGTGTTATTCACGTGGGCTTCCAGAATTTTAGACAGAAACGGAAGCAGTGAGATTGGGTGGTAGTTTTCTGATTTGGAGCTGTCAAGAGAAGGTTTTTTAAGCAAGGGTTCTACTTTAGCATGCTTCCATGGCTTAGACACTATCACAGTGGAGAGAGATAGATTAAGTCATTCTAAACATGTGGACAAGAGATCGGATTGGATTTTCCTGAAAACTTCTGGTTTTAGGGGATCGGCAGGAGATCCAGATTTAATTTTGGCTACTGATTTCTCTAGTTCCTTAAAGGTCATGCGGAGGAGTGATGCAAGAAAGGTGGATTCGGGACCGAGGTACACGTCCCTACTCAAGGCATTGAGAGAATGTCTTCACGAAGAATGTCGCCAATTCCTCACAGTGTGAGGTAGAGGAGATAGTATTGCCAGATTCAGTTGGTGAGGTCGTCACATCCTTTAGTTGCGAGAATATCGTTTTACTGCGATTAGTGCTAGTGGAGATCAAACTGGAATAGTGTGCTGCTCTGGTTTTACGCACTAGCTTATGGTATGTTTTAATAGCTGTTCTATATGGTATCTTAGCCTGGATGTCATATGATTTTCTCCAGGATCTTTCCAGAGTTTTGCATTTTTTTTTGGCCAGCGTGAGTTCTTCATTGAACCACGCATTGGCTCAGGTGCTTTTGGAGTGAGTGAGTTTAATGGGAATGCACGTGTCTAGGGCTTGGATAGGCCATTTTTTCAAAAGCGCATCAGCCTCTTCCACATTGTTTGATTGTAGCAATGGTTTTGCGCTTAGAGCAGAGCAAAGAACTGCTTGATCAAGTTTGTGCCTTGGCCGTTTAAGTGAGGGCTGCTATTGCATAGGAGGATTTGCTTAAATCACTTTTTTACTGCCTTCAGAATCTCAATACCTGGATACTAATTGATTAGCAGGGTCTAATGGATTAGTGGATAATGCGTCCCCTATACAGGCCTGTGTTTGACCTCAAGGTCACAGGTTCACATACACTCAGCCTTTCATCCTTCTGAGGTGACAAATTAATATTTATCACCAAGATGCCCACCAGTGAATGTGCTTTACAAATACACATGTTAAGTTAAGAAGGTGTAAAATGGAATTTCTCTAGAACCTAAATTTCAGGGTCAGGTTTTGAAAAAATGCTGGGCTATGTACCCCCATATAATCTGTCTTTCTGCAACAGGAGGAGATGCTCGAGAGGAAAATCGTTTTTTTTAACATGTCCAGAAGGATTGGAGCATCTGCATGAACTTCTAGATTTATTTGCTTAATGTAAAGGAGTCTGAAAAAATGTATGTGGCCAGCTGACTAGGAAAGCATCCCTCAGTGAGCCTTGGCCTCCATAGTCCAAAACACATGTGGATCATACTTTCTATGGCGCCTGGTGACCTAGATCGAGCCAGAGGTAAGCAGGCTGCTGAAATGGTCCAGATGATTAACATGTCTGATGTTGAAAGTCACAGTTTAGCATTTCAGCTGAATTGACTCAGGCCTTGAACCAAACAAATTGAAAACAAACCAGGGGTCGGGCCAATATATTTTCAGCAAGTCTAGGCCACTTTAAATATCATATACAAAACAAAGGCCAGGTCTGACATTACTTCACAACAACATTATTTTATATTTGTGACCATGAAACTCGATTAATGTGGTCGCCATTTATTTCACAATTCTTTTCTCAACAGATCATTATTGATTTTTTGGTGTCTGTCATAGACGTAGGAATCAACAAACAAAAAATGTTTACTTCAAAGAATGCTTGATTCAAGCCAATTAACATAAAAGCAAACAGCACAATACATTAAATAGTGTATAAACACAAATTCAGATGCACTTGAAATATACATGAACATAAATGTATCACAGTTCTCAAATTCAACATCAAAAAGGAGCCTACGTGTAATTTAAAAATAAGTGAGGGCCCCTATTTAATGGACCAAACCAGGGGATGGAAGAAACGGAATATCGCCAAAGACGGACACCAGGGGCCATGGAAATGCGAATTGTTCCTATAGATCATGGGTACTCTCAAACATTTTCCCAGGGGCTGAAATGTTTAGTCTTTGGTGTGACTGAGGGGTGGGTGAAGTCAGCAGGAAGGGTAAAGTGGGTGTAGGCGAAGCGTAGCATGTACATCTAGGGGCAGATTTATGACGGACTTGCGCCACGTTTACGCCGCCGTTGCGTCACGCAACGGCGCGGAAACGTGGCGCATCCCTGCGACCTATTTACAACGTGACGCATCTAGGCAGATGCGTCACGTTGTAAAGCCCTGCGCCACATGAAACCTGCGTCAGGTTTCATGTGGGCGTTCTGTCGCAGGGTGGGCGTTCCCTCTTAGGAAAGCCCGTAAAACTGACGCAGTGAAATCTACAAGATTTCACTGAGTCAGTTTTACGACGCTGCTGCGTCAAATCCTTACGCCTGCTTGAAGCAGGCGTAAGGAGTGACGCACCACGTTATGTATGGGTGGCCTCTGTACATTGCAGGAGGTGCGTCGCACTTGCGACGCTACTCCAGCAATGCGCCGCCTGTACACCACAAGATGCGTCACACATCTGCCCTTCTTGCACCATGGTGCGCCGCATTGTAAACTAAACTGAATACACTGCTATAATTTGATTTGGATGACTAAGGTAAAATTGTTCTGCAGGTTAATGAAACTTTTTGGATTTTGAAGTTACTATCATATTTTTACACATTGGGCTCTTTGAAAATGGAGGTATTCCTAAAGTTAAGGGGTGCAGTACGCCCTAGTTACTTCCTTTCTTTAACTGCAGTTAATCTTTAAATAAATGCTTACTGTTTATTTAATATTTTTCTAATGTTAGTGCTGAATCTAGTAAACAGCAGCCCAGTGTGCCACATCTAAAGGTTAGGAGGGCCACATGCTGCCCCCGGGGCGTACTTTGAGTATCACTGCTATAGATGGTTCCTTGTGTCATGCAAGCCTTTATTGCTTTTTTGTCCACACTCTCCCTGGTGAATTCAGCTGTCGACGGTTGTGGAATCTGGATTCAGTTTTGGGTTCTCCTCAGGACTGAGAACTGCTTACCCATAGGCTTAAATTGGAGTTCTTCTTACATGCATATCTTTTTTGTTGCAGGGGTTTGCTATGGTTGTTTGGATGTGGGCATAAAGAAGGCTGAAATCAATTACATCTCATTTATTTATCGAGCCTGTTGAGATCTCTAATGGTCTTTTCAGGAGCTTTCAGTGGAATATGTGAATCCAACTGTTGCCTCCTGTGAGTCTTTCTGTGAGTCCTCAGACTACTTAGTAGAGAAGATCACCTAGTAAGCACAAGCCCCTGGTTCTGCCACAGAAAGTCTCCAATGAGAAGAAACCCCTAACAGTGCTATGTTATGTTGAGTTATGTTAAGTTATGTTAAGTTATGTTGAGTTATGTTGAGTTATGTTGAGTTATGTTGAGTTATGTTGAGTTATGATGTTGAGTTAAGTCAAGTCAAGTCAAGTCAAGTCAAGTCAAGTCAAGTCATGTCATGTCATGTCATGTCATGTCATGTCATGTCATGTCATGTCATGTTATGTTATGTTATGTTATGTTATGTTATGTTATGTCATGTCATGTTATGTTATGTTATGCAGAGAAAACCCCTCAGTGTGCAGAAGTCCTTGATTATGCTGCAGAGAAGAATCCCAATGAAGAGAAGTACTAAGGGTGCTGCAGACAAGATCCTCCAGTGAGTGGTAGACTCTTGTTATGCTGTAGAAAGCCCCCATTGAGGATAGGTGACATAGTGTGCTGCAGAGAAGATCCTCTAGTGAGTAGAACAGCCAGGTTATGCTGAAGAAAGCCCCCTAATGAAGAATAGCCAGAAACCGTGCTGCAGAGAAGATTCCTCAGTGCACAGAGTCCCCTGGGTATGCTGCAGAGAAGAACCACAATGAAAATAATTCACTGTTGCTGCTGCAGAGAAGACTCTCCAGTGAGCAGAAGCCCCTGGTTATATTGAGAAAGTCCCACGATGAGCCTACATCTCTGAAGGTGCTGCAGACAAGATCCCTAGTGAGTGGAAGTCCCTTGGGGTGATGCAAAGCAGAAGAGGAGGAGCCACTGGGGTGATGCAGCAAAGATCAGCCTCTGGGTAGAAACCCCTGAGGATGCTGCAGAGAAGATTATTTCACCTGGTCATAGATGATCTTTTCAGCTGTTTGGAGCTGCGTCAGAGCAAACTGAGCATCTGGGTATCTTCTGTACTCTGCGTGCAGCATAAAGAAGTCTCACCTTGCACCTTAAAATATTAGATTAAAAACGCAAAATAAAGGCTGTCGCGTCAAATATTGGACATAAGAATGCCAGCGTGGAGAGGGAGTGTTAATGTTCTCATCGAAGATTCATATACCACTCTATCCACTTTCCGTGGGTAAAGTCACTATATATGGTAGCACTGAATATTTTTACTTCAATAAATAAAAAATACACTCCCCTAGTCTGGGTCACAAGGCTAAAATATCCAGTACAGCCAATGACAGCTGCACTGCTACTGCCTGCACGAGGGAGGTCTACACATTTAAATTCATGCAGCCTTTGATGCCTGATAGCTCTAAGTATATCGATTCAGTTTTGTGGATACCTGCTACATGGCATTTTAGCCCATTGGTTGGTTGTTTGCTTGTGTTCTGTTTGGGATTCCCTACCCTATTTCATCTTATTGAGTAGCACTTCCAGAGCTGCTGATTTCTTAATTGGAATTCCATATATTAATCATTTTCTTCAAGGCTGACCCCTCCACCCACTGCTCATTTCACATTTGTGTCTGCCACCCAATTCACTCCACTTCTCCTTGGTCTCCCTTGGTCTCCTCTCCGATCCATCTCTCAATTGTGCTTCACCTAGATGGAGGTCTTATATTTTATTTGCCCCAAACCTATAGAACGTTTACTCATCAATATTCATTTTGTTCCTACTAATATCAAAAGTAAAGCTAGAATGGAAACACACTTAGCGCCTGATTAAAAGTCTGGCGGTCCACAGACTGCCAGACTTGTGGAGATGCAGCGATGGCGGTCTGCTGACTGCCCTATTATGATTCAGGTAGTCAGACCTCCACAGCCCACCACAGCCACCTGGGAACTGCCATTCCCTGGCGGTGTTGGGGTGGTCAGGAGGCCGCAATATGCTTGGAGGGGCTGCCGCAGTCCTGCCAAGCAGTGGCGTCACTAGGGTTGGTGTCACCCGGTGCTGGTAACTCATGGTGTCACCCCCTCATAACTTACTGCATGGCCCTCCTCCGCTCTGAGTCCGCCAGTGGACACAGATGGCAAATAACCGCGGCTGCTGCCAGGAGCCCCTATGTGGGGCTGCAGGAAGTCGTTGCAGTGGGCTGGCCCTTTCCTCTGATGGCGCTGCCTGCTACAGAGTACAAGTAAGTGTCTGTGTCACAAGGTAATCTCCAATTCTTCTCCAATTATTTTAAACATGTCTGATACTGAGCAAACTAAAGTTGAAGCAGCTGAACCTGAGGCCTCAAAGCCTGTAGCTCCTCTATAACAGTGACCATAATGAGTATACTCACTCTAGCTGTGGCTTGTGCCTCTCCGGCTGTGGGGCTGGGGCAGCACAACAACACTGCACCTGCTCGACAATCGTGACAAGCCACTTCTCATTTGTAAGACGCATTTGATGCCCTCAAATAACCCCGTTTACATGGGGGGGGGTCCCCATCATCAGGCAGAACTGTGATCCTAGGTAATGTTGGGACATGTTCTGCTGTGTGCTGGGGTGCCTGTCAATTCCACACCCAGAGAAGGTGACACAGAGCGACCCTATTCTTGGTGGTCTTTGGAGCCTGTAAGTCGTCGTGCTCCTGGGCCAAGCCATATGTCTGAACACCGTCCGTCCAAGCCAAAGAGCAGACCTCCCTCACTCTGTACCCCTGTGATCCCGCAGTATGGCCCCAGTTTGAAAATGATTACAGCTTTCGCCTGGATCAATCGATTCTGGCTGTCATGTCTGGTCAGCATCGGTGTTCGCAGTGCCCAAGTGTAAGGTATAGGCACAGTTCACTTTAAACTGCATATAAAATCATAGCTCACACACTTTAAAATGAAAGACAAGTAAAACTTAAATAATCAGTAGGATTCTTTTTTTACATTACGAACTTCTGACCTTTTCCATTACGAAATATTTTCATCTCATCTATCGTACTACATAGAAGAGTTAAAAGAAAATTTGCATTATCTTTTGTTATCTATTTTGTTTTACATCTGCAATATTATGTAATTCTGAATGTTGTGTAGTGTTGTGTTCCAGGCGCTACCGTCAAGTGCTGGCTGGCTGGCTGCAGAGTGCCCTTTTCTAACTGGCGTTTCTCTGTACTTTAGGTAAACATTTTTAATAACACTAATGTGCATTCTGATATTGTTGCGAGCATGGAAGCTGAGACTTCCTAGCAGAAACAAGTGACCTGTTTGGGGGCAGGGCTCTCTGTGTCATATTAGTTAGTGTCCTTCCATTTCTGGTATAGCAGCAGTTTTAAGATTTTGTTTTTTTAGAGTTTCTTATTCCTCACACGGGTTTAACTTCTAAGTTCTAACATTTATATGTTTCAATCGTCTTCATTGCTTGACTTTGGTTGTGAGAAAGTGTCACTCATAGTCATAGTTATTGAAATGTCACTCATAATAACACTGTAATTACGAAAATTTCACGCATAGCAATCTGAAACCTTGGCAGCTATGTAAAAGCAGACAGGCCCTGACCGCCGGCCAGCTCCTCATACGGTATTGTGGTGTTGCTATTTCAATGGGGGTTTTGAGTTTGGTGGCACACATTTAGTGCCTGGTTATATTTAGGGAAATGTAGTGACCTTCAGTACCAAACCCGACCCCCAAAGAGTTGACAGCAACGCCAAGCCAGCGCACATAAATAATGAAGCGATAGCGAGCACCAGCCCTGAAATCATTAGTTCGCTCCTTGACACGTCTTTAAAGCTTCCTTTTTTATAGCACCCACTGTGTGACTGTCTTGGCCCGACCTTGGGGATTGGGACTCTAATGCGATTGCGAATGCGATCTGATTGTTGTGTGCCACATTTCCATTTGCACCCACATCCAGGCACCTACTCACCGACTTCAAACACTTGATACGATCGGACACTGGATACTCACAACACAGTAGTGCGCAACCCGCTCCCTCCCAGTTCAAAGCAGGTCAGGCACTTTTTACATATGTGTATTGGCGCTTTTTGGGACACCGAATCCGATCTTTCACTATGGTAGACACTTATCCAATTTTACTACCAATTATTCCGACAAGCCCAATTAAGAGCACTATATAAAAAACACTCTCCCCAAATCCATTTACCACCATTTCTAAAGTAAACTCCTTCATAAAATAAATAAAATTTCTTCTCACCTCGGCCTCCGGACCCATTACCGGATGAAGGGGAGATGACGGGGCGCGATAACAAACACTGACAGAGACTGTCTCTCCACAGACGTGGTACGCTGTCGCGCGACCGCCGTGACGCGTTGAGGAGCACAGCGCGCGGGGCTGCCCCAGGGCCGTCATTGGTAGCTCTAAAGATTGACGGCCCTGGGACCCACAAACTGGGTAAGCCGCCGCGCATCGCACCATCACATCACCACTATAGTAGGTGGTGGGTGCGTGCGTTACGACGTGCATTGGCAGCACTGCACTGACTGCAGTATTTCAATTTGCAAGCAGAAGCAGATGGGGGCGCTGCGCACCATAATAAAGCAGCACACTCAGAGCAGAGTTGAAGCTGCACTACAGTGCAGAGCTGTGTTTGTGTTACACAGCGAGGCGAGCCAGCAGTGTAACCAGATTGGTGTCACCCCATGATGGGGTGACACCCGGTGCGGTCCGCACCCCCCGCACCCCTCTAGTGACGCCACTGCTGCCAGGCATATTACTCGTTTCCTCTCTGTCAACAGTGGGAACACCATGGTGGAGAGGAAACAAAGGTTTCCACATGTGGATGCACACAGGGGAGGGGGGCACAAAATGTGCCCCCTGTGTGCATGCACACCAGTTCCTGCAAGTCATGGACTTACAGTCCATGCCATGCAGGAACAATTTTTGGCGTTTTCATTGCGGTGCCCATTTTCAGGACACCGCTGTGGGAACGTCGAAAAAAAAAGGCCGGCCAGACAGGAGAAAACTCCTAATCTGGCGAGCAGTCTGACAATGGCTTTGGCGGTGCGGCAGGGTGTGGTAATCGGGACCTTCATTTCATCTACCTTTCCCATCCACTAAAAACATGAATTGTTGTCTTAAGCGATTCTTTTGGCCACCGTTCCCCATACCTTTCAGTAGTGTGACAACCAACAGTGGTACTAGAGTGTGGATGGAAACACCCTCGATCTCATCCTTACAGCACTTTTTTTAGCATGGCCTACCCACAACATCATTCTCTTTCTATTTACTGTAGTCCTGTCTTTCTGCTCAGGCCTCTGGATTGTCACATTGATGAGAGTGTTAGTCCGAGAGGAGCCAGCTTGAGAGGTGTTGGAACAGAAAAATTCCTCGCACAGTGTTTGACGTGCACTCGTGCCCTGAGTGCCCCTACTACAATGATGTCTGGATCCCTGTTGATGATTTTTGTTGTCATGAGCAAACGAGACAACCGAACAAGTAGTCTCTGCAAACCAACCCTGGTGTGACTTAGCAGGACCAGATCGTCGGCTTACAGTAGATTACTTACTCTTGTCCCGGCGAGTTTTGGAAGATGATAATTCATTTCGTCAAGTGACTCTGAATAATTGGAAATGAAGAGGTTGAAGAGGAGGGGCGCCAGCCCACACACTTGTTTCACTCCGCAAGTTGTTTTATACGGATCCATGTGTTAGTGTGTAGTGCAATTATGGCTTGTAGTAGCGCTGGTGGAATCCCCCATTTCCGGAATTTGAGCCATAATTGGCTTCGAGGTACGCAGTCGAAAGCAGCCTTAAAGTCAACGAAACAGCCATGCATTAACGTTCCTGAAGCTGCCACTTTATCCAACAGGACAGAAATTGCAAGCAAGTTTGTTATGGTGCCTGATTTTTGCACAAATCCTGTCTGGTTGAAAGGTATGAGATGATTTTTTGCCGCCCAGGATGCCAGGTCTTGAAGGAGAAGCTTTGCATAGTATTTCGATTTCACGTCCAGTAGGGTGATCATCCTGTAGTTTTTCAGGTCCAATCTCTTACCACCTTTATAAATGGAATGTATAATGGCACGATTCCGGTAACACCGAGTTGATGCGGCAATAGGAAAAAAAGAGGTGCCAATTGATTGGCCCAAAATTCTGTATCCTGTTTAAACAGAGACTGGGGTAGACCATTTGGGCCTGGAGCTCCATCTGAGCGGCCCTCAGATTTAATTTGAGCGTTTTTTTCCGTAATGATTCCCAGAGTTGTTGGTGCACTTTGTGACAATTCTGTGTGCTGAGGCAAAAATTTCTTATCAGTTCTCGATGGAGTCCTTGTGTTTCATTCAGCATGGTTTCCTAGTGTCTTTGCATCCATTGGCATGAGGTGGGTTGTAGAGCCGTGGCTAGTGGTCAGGCCAATGGGACATCTTTTACTGGGTCATCGAAATGAGTTGTTAGATAGGATACCCATTCAGCTTCAGAGATGTTAGCGCTACTTTGTCCTCCTTGTTTGCGCGTTTTGGAATTAACAAGTTTTTGGGTTTTGATTTTGGGTTATGATTTTTACTTGCTTATATTATTTTAGCCAGAACTGCTGGGAGCGTTTCTTTTTCTCGATGAATATTGCATGTCGAAGTGCTTTTTGGGCTTGCTTATATTTGTTAAGATTATGGTCTTCCCCTGCGAACCTGCGTGCTTGTCTTACGGCACTATTACATGCTGATTTTAATTTCCTCATTTCAGCTGTTAATATTGCCTGATTTCCTTTTTTGGATTTTCATGTAGTACCTGGGAATTTTTTAAGCAGTTCCCGGGAGAAGAGTTTCCATGATGTAGTAGGCAGGGATGTAACAATACTCATTGTATCTCGCTGGGCTCTACATTGGCTCAATATTGCTGGTACTATTGGATCAAACCATTTCAACCTTTTGAGATTTTCAGTATAGTTACCTTCTGAGGTCAGGCTTGTCATGGCATGATGTACTAAGTGAAATGACAAGGTGGTCACTTGGGGGCGATGGTCAATGTCTCCTCGAACAGCTATGGTGTAAATCTCGATAAAAGGAAGGATTTCCTTGTTACAGATGGTATAGTCTAGAAAAGAATGGGTATGACCGTTTGATCTCATCCAGTTGGGAGGGTTATCCTTGGGGAAGCGACCATTTAAGATTGTGTAACCCAGAGCACTGAGTTGTAGCACCATATATTCACCTAGTTTGCTGTGTTTATTGCCAGTGGGTTTTGTTTGTTCCAGAATGTCTGGCCATGGTGCGTCGTACTCTTCTGGAAGTTCTTGAAAGAGGTTTAATTGTTGATCATTACGCCGGAAATCCAATCTTCTTCAAATGTCAATTGCGTTATATTAATATTTAACTTGGCTGAAATGTCAATTGAGAGGCCGCCGCTGGGTCGGCCAGACTTATGCAGCCTCTGAGCAGGTGTTTTGTATTCCAAGTATCCTTCTATTGGGGGGCTGACCAAATACCATCTTTCCTGCAATAGTATAATCTCATGTTTATTGCATGAATGTGCTGGGTGTATGTGTGCCCGTGGAGGGTGCAATACATGGAAGATTCTGGGTTTCATTTTGAGAGACCCAGGGCTGACTGGAGGAGCATAGGGATATAGAGGCATCCCCAAGATACATTTGTGTATTGCTGCATTCCTGTGCAGAAATGCAGCAATAAACAAATCCGTCTGGGGCATGCCTCTATGTACCTGTGCTCCTGGGTGGGATATACACTGTAGGAAAGAGATCCATGTTCCCCTGCACACTACAAAAGGTGCTCTGTGATTCAGAGCGAGGTCTGGAAGGGAACCTGGACACATCTCAGGAAGGAGAGGGGACTGATAAGAAAATCGCAAAAAGTAGGGCTGAGGCCCTGGGTTAAACTTTATATACCCGTATTTCTGTGGCTGCCATCCAAGTGTGAGACTCTAGTCACTCTTAAGGCCTTTGCTGTGGGGGTTTCAGATTAGGAGTAGATCCTGCTGTGGCAGACTGCTATTTGCAGGAAGGGCAGGGCAGAGGTAAGAGCACATCAAAAGGAAGCAGACCCTCCAAATAACCTTCAAAAACTCAGATCCTAAATCATATTTGGTATCGGGAAATGTCTTGAGATAACAAGATAACAACACAGACGGAAGATCCACAAAAACTTCTCAAAAGCTTCTGTAATTTTTTTAGCAACAGGGCTTTCGTGCACTGAACTGAAGATTTTCAGGTGATCGCCCGCAGACAGAGACATTTCACAATGCAGTAGCAAGTACCACAATAGACTACACATTGTGCTCTCGCTGCATGTTCTCAAAAGTAAAGGACTATTGCATTGGAAGTCTAGATTACAGCGATCGTCTGCCCCAGGAAATTACGGTAGAAGCACCATTGATATGCAAATTGCTCCCAGCAAATATATCCTGCCCGGAGTTTACTAATAACAAGAAAAGAGTGAAATGTAGAACAAACGATCCAGAAGGCCTCTTTTCCCTCGCAAAATAACTCCTCAGAGAAGCGCAAGTGGCTGATCCTGACAGAATAGCAATCTGGGAGGTGTTTAAAAAACCCTACGGAACAGCTACAAAGACATAAAGGGATGCTCTCAAAACAGGAGAATGGCTCATCCTCAAAATCAACGCTTATGCCACAATTCCATGAATAAAACCAAATAAAAAAACTAAAAGCATTGATAAACCACACACTATGGAGGTTGAAGAAAGACCCGCAGGCACTAAGGCAGCTAAAAGCCACCCACAAGAAACTAACTTGGCGATTTAGAAAAGAAGCTGAAGAGTCTCTTTCGGCTAGACTCCTGCACAACATCAAAAACAACAAGAGCACGCATTCTAGCAGAAGATCAACGCTCTGTCTAAACCGCGGAGCCAGGGCATCAACTCACACGTTACAGAAGAGGTATGGACAACCTACCTCGAATCACATTATAATAAAGAGCAGATTCTTCAAACCTGCACAACTAACCCCTCACCTACCCTGGAAACTCAAGTATCCCAGCTAAACTTCAAAGCAACACTGGGACAGGATTTTATAATCACAAACACACAAATCTGCAAGAGAATCCTCAAAGGCTGGCTTGAGGGAGCTCCTGGCCCAAACGGGATACTGCCCATGCTGTTTAAACAAGATCCAGAATTCTGGGCCTCAGTTTTAAAACCAATCTTTGAATCAATTTTACAAACATCAATAGTACCATCAATTTTACAAACATCAATAGTACCATCATCATGGATGGGCTCCATCATTTCACCCGTCTACAAAAAAGGCAATAGGAATGATCCGAAGAGCTATCGGCTGGTAGCTCTTCTGGATAATGAAGCCAAATACTATGCAGTTGTACTTCTTCAAGAATTAACCTCATGGGCCGTAGAAATTGCAGCAATCCCTTATAACCAAACCGGTTTCTGCAGAAATATGGGCACTGCTACCAACATTTCAGCCCTCTCATTAATGATAGATTCCGCACTTGCAATAAAACAGCCTTTGTACCTGTGCTTCATCGACTACAGCTCAACCATATAGACAGAAACATATTGTGTCAAAAACTAAAAAGGCTAAGAATTCCACCACTGCTACTAAAACAACTAATTCTTTTGCATAGTAACACCTGGGTGCAGGTAAAGTTGGGGACAGGAGACCACTTAACGAAAAAAGATGCATACAACCTCAGGATTAAAACAAGGCTCTGTGCTTGCCCCAACACTCTTTAATCTTTTTATGGCCGAGCTATCAGTCCTAATCAACAAAAGTAACTCTACTCCCCCAAACTAGGAGGTCGTCAGTTATACAACCTTCTATATGCAAATGACCTGGTGCTTATCAGCCGGACACCAATAGGTCTACAATGCCTGCTCGACATTACATCCCAATACGCGGAGACCACTAGACTAAGTATTAATCAAGAAAAAACAAAAGTCATGTGCGTAAACTTCCAGAAGAAAAAAAACTACAAATGATTCCTTGCAAAATACAAAATGGAAGTTGTAAAAGACTATAAATACCTGGGAGTTATCATCGATAACAAAGGCAACTGCACAGCGCAATGTGAGGCAATAAAAAAGAGGGGATTAACGTCAGCAGTGGCATTAAGAAACATGAACAAGATCGCTGGACCAAGCTTTCTTCCCCTGACCAGGGTGATACAAGCAAAACCAATTCCATCAACCACCTATGGAAGCAAAGCCATGAGAGGGAGGGATGCTGAAACACTGAACGGGACCATAGCAAGAGCCTCGAGAATAATCTACGGGATGCCAGGATATACATCCCATGCACAAATGAGGCTCGAATTCGGGTTACAAAGGCAAGAGCTGGCCCGCAAAGGAGCTTTCGTTAAAAACTGGTACAAAATTAAAAGAGGGTAGCCTGAAATGCTACTTGTTGAAGGAACTACAAGCTTCAGAGTCGTGCCCAGCTACACATTACTTGTACACTGCACTGGACCATCTGGGGACACAGCAACTTTGGGGATCATCAGGGTCCTTGCCAAGCTTAAAAAAAAATGTAAATAACACTGTCAAAAAAAATCGATTATACAAGACATAGCCGTCTTGTCAGAACGTGCACATGGCTGGCTTACTGTACAGTCTTAGAGCAAAGCTACCCCCCTAGCACACCTCCAAACCAACTTCTCTAAAACCACAAAAGAGAAGTTTCTGAGAAGTCGGTTAGGCATATTACCATCTGCCACCATGGCTACGCCCTCCGAAGCCGTCAATTTGTCGTCTCAGCGGGGAAGGAGAGGAGGACATAGTGCACATCATAACCATATGCAGGGAATTAATACCGGAGTGCAGGTCCCTCCTTAGACCATTCTTCAACAAGAAACAAATACGGTCCTGTAGGCAAATAGTGCTAGCAAGTTCCTCTGGCAAAGATATTCAACTAAGCTGTCTCCTGGTAAAAATCTTAATTGTTGCTGATTCAGACTAAAGATACAGCCTGATTACCTGAGAGGTGGCATTGGAGCTGGGTTGGAACCGGCTCCCTGGCCCACTAAGCAATAGACATTGACAGCACCTTTATCACACCAAGCAATAAGCACTCTTGCACAGCCAAGCCTTGAAGAAGAACATTACCGGGCTAACCTCTGCCACTTTGCACTGAGCCATACAAGCCGCTGCTGCACTACGCACTTTAACCTGTATTCAACCGCCTCCCTCATTTTACTGCTAAGAATCTGACCAAGTAGGATATCTAACTTTCTGAATTGCTGCTAAATACCCGCTTACAAAAAAATCAAGAATCTAGACTTTGGCCCACCAAGGCTTGGGGGACTCTATCTCTTTACAATTTTTTACTGTGTTCATAAACGTGGTTATAAGCCTTTTCAATTGAAGTTTTACAGTTTTATAAGTGATGCTCGTTTTGTAAAGGTTTTAATTAACTGTACAATAAATATATTACTTACTTGAGGTCAACAATATTGTCAGCTGTCAAGCAGCCAGACGGGCTATCTGAGGAGGTGAAGCACTTCAAGACTTCGGCCTGTGACCATGGTTGGCGTCTAAGACGTGCCCTCTACAAGCTAGAAGAGGGGACATCTCCCAAGGACATCTAAGACCACCTGCCTCTGGAGCATCTGCGTCTACCTACATGCCAAGACCAGTAGGTCATGTGATGGAAAGGAATGTATTGGAGGGAGCGAGCTCCAGTGGAGGATCCTGACTAGTGTGTCCTGTAATGAGGTATGAGGATACATCTGCTGCACCGATCAGGTCGGTGCCCATGTGCAGGTTTAAGTCGGCGACCCTCTTATGCCAGAAGAGGGTTGGCGTGAAGTTAGTTGTAAACTTTGCTGCTTTGATCGGGCTGTCGCCCATGTACGGTATGAGTCTGCAACCTCATATGCCAGAGGGGGTGAGCATTAAGGTTCCTGTGCTAATTCTGCTGTTACCTGTGTGTGGTGAGACCATGTATGTCTAAGGGGTTTGCTATGTGAAGAAGAACCTGCTGTTTTGCGGCTCAAGCCATTTCCCAAGTGAACAGCAAGTGTGTGACCCCAGATGCAATAGGGGGGGCCACTCGACGAAGACTGGAAGTGCAGACTGGCAGATGCCATCATCGTGTGGGCCTGTGTGTCGGCCCAAGACCGACTGAGCTTTGGACCCCCTTCCCTCTCCTCCCCGATAGGGAAGACCAAAGCAAATTTACCATTGCATTACAGGCGCTCTGAAGACACTCAGCTACGGCCTTACAGAGCCACGTGTGTGATACTTACACGAGGCAGCCACTACACCTGCTGCACCCGCAAGAGAGTTTCTCTTGGAGATCTCCAATTTGAGAGATGCTCATGGAGACTTCCAATGAGAGAGACTTCGGTAGGACAATCCCTGCGGGTGTGGGTAAGACTGAGTTACGGGTAGGAGGACCCCGGGGGAACTTGTGTGCCTGACAGCGCATCAGTGCTGGATCACTTTTGACTTGTGAATGGAGAATAACCTTTACCCCTAGTGAGAGCGAACTGGGACTCAAGGAACTGCCATTAAACACAAGAGCCCTGACCTTAGGGGATGTGTGTATTGTTTGTGTATACAGTATTTCACTTTGTATTCCTATATAAATACTACTTTTGTCACACAGTATTTGACTGGGCAATTGTTTATTGCTGATATTGAACATATTATAAGTTACGAGCCTGTGTGAACTCCTGCAACTACCTCCCCTCTCCCGAAAGGCATTCACGCACTACCACTGAGAGTCAAGTACTAATGGGATACTTTGCCCAATTGCTCACAATCCATAGCAAGTCAGGCCCTGAGACATCAGCAGTAAACGGCTCCAATCCCCCCACACATGGGCCCAGTTGCTCTTGCTTTCCATGTGGCCCTCTGAACGGAGTTTAACAAGAGGGCAAATAGAACTAAACTGAACAACTCCTACCGGCTGCAAGAGCGATGAATTGAATAGGGATATAGTAGCCCCTATCATATCAGCCAGGAATTCACACCTCATTCTGTGAAAACATTATATCACTCTCAAAGATGAACCCATCATGCTAGGTTTGTCCTGAGGATCTTCCACCGCCTTCCTCAAACATATTGAGCTATGATCAAGGAGCGACTGAGGGTGGAAGTATTTCAAATTATTTTCCGTTCAAGCATAATGCCTTCCGAGGATTGGACTTCTTGGAGGATTTGTGGTGGTGGGGGAGGTTAAATGACACCAAAGATCACTGCAAAGCGAATAATTACTTCACTCAGCTTTATACACTCAGATCGACGAGGTTGAGAGTAGATTCTCTTATGGTAGACATGATATGGCAGCCTAGCAGAGGGAGCCATGGTTTAGACCTGTAACCTGGGCAGCGAGTCCTGCACTTAACGAGGGATTCTAGCGATGTGGGCCTGGAGAGTGTGTGATGGGGCACTGGATATGAACGGGCCCAAGAAAGCACCTTTCTACATCCCACACCAGTGACTAGTCACTGTCGCAGTGTAGTCATCAGGATAACAGATGAGAGGAGAGCATTCTGCTATATATAGCTATCTGCTATTTCTTCCTTGATACATCGTTATACTCCTGTCCGTGAACTCCGTTCTTCTCATTTGAACTTGCTTATCACCCCCTCTGTCAAACGAAAGAAGCATGGCGGTCTGAGACTCTCTTTTCTGGCTCCTCAATTTTGGAACTCCCTCCCTATGGAATTCAGATCAGTAACTTCTTACACTCAGTTCAGAACTCTTTAAAAACCCATCTGTTCTCTCAGACATATGAGTAAGCTTTTGATACCATTCCACTGCTGCACCCCGCTCATAGCGCCATGAAACCGTTTGGTGTAAGTGCGCTATATACATGATTTTAACATAACATAACAAGGAAGAACCATCCCTTCCTTCAATTCTTGCGCAAATTTCCATTGACGTCTCATAGTGATGTGGAAAATGGGCTTTGGCATCCTCAAGAGCTCCTAATGACCACTTGCTTTACTTTTATGTTTTTTGAAGATTCATAAAAGCGGTTGTCATGATCAGGTGGCATGTGACCAAGCACAGTCTAGATTTAAACAAGCATTCATCAACAGACACAGCAGAGGTGTCCTCAGGAGAAAATGAAACACAGACTCGAGTGAGCAACTAAATGTTAACATGGATTGAAACCAAGGACTTCCTGAAACTGTGGAGCAGTTTTCAATTAGTTCTAAAAAATAGAGCTCAGGCTGCTGCTGTTGTTTTCCTCCGGGACGTTGTCCCGATTTACAGCATCACCCAAGGGGATTGGCTGCCTTCTCGGTTTTTTTTGTTTGTTTCGGTTGACACAAAGGCAAATGCTCGTGGTTGTGTGCTGTGGCGCAGGCACTTCACTTACTAGTTTTCTTGCTGCGCTAAATAGACAAAGTAATGTAGCTGGAAAATGTTTTTTGTCTCAGTGGAAACCGATACATATATTTCATAAGTTATTTTATGAGTGAATGTGTTTATTCAAGTCAAAACCTCTTTGTACTTAAGAGATGTTTTTCGAGGATGCCAACTTTGGGCTACGACAGGCCTGTCCAACACCGATCCAAGCTGGACGGATCCAGGCCAGATTTTCGGAACATTCAATACTTTACATTAATTGACAGCAAATGCATGTACACAGTTGTTGTTCTGAAACTTTGGCATGTATTAGACCTTGTAAATCTTCGCAGGAGTCCTGGTTCAAGTGCCCCTCAAGTACGATGTTGTCATCACTACCCTTGGAGGGCACTGGCATCTGCGCAGTAATATGGACCTTTTACCAATTGTCAGAGATAAGGACGTCGTTTTTAAAGCTAAGCTAAAGTTTTGAAAGCATTTAAATGGCATAGTACAAACTGACAATTTCCAAAAAGTCCTTCCAGTGCTTCATCATGCACGTTCTTAACCACAAGAATCAAGGCACAAGCAGAACACGTTGGAGTGCAAATAAATAATTGAAGCTAAAACGCAGATGTCTCTCGGTGACAAAGTACAGGCCCATGCTTTCCCCTCTTGCTCCTATTGTGCAATGGAAACGCTTGCTGAAAGGACGCGGTGTGTGTGGTGGACAGGAGATGACCCCAGATGTTTCATTCCATTGTGACTAGCTCCAAAGAAGGCTGGTAGGCAGCCTCTGTTAGACACCCAGGAGAAGGGCTGCCAGGAATTTGAAAGACTTTTCTGCTCATAAGGTAGTTATAGAACAAAGTCAGTCACCCACATTAAAAGGGATACCAGCGGATTTATTAATTATGGATTTAAGTTAAGAAGCTGAGGCTCTTTCTAGACGAGGCATTTTTACCATAAGCAGTCAACACGTTTCTGCCTCCAGCATTACCAGCACCTCCAGCTCTGCCTTCAGATTTTCTCCATATCTGACCAATAAGTCAATCCGGGAATTTTAAGCTCGCTACTCACCGGTGAGGGTCTCAAGACGCTGGGGGCGGGGGGGGGGGGGGGCTCGTGAGGACCCATCTGATGTCTATCAGGAGCTTGTTTCAGGTCTTGGCTGGGATGTAGAAGAAGGTTCTTCCACATGTTCTTGCTCTGCGGATGCGTGGGGGTACGGCGAGGGCGGGTCAGCAGATCGGAGGTTCCTTTTGGGTATGTGGACGGAGATTCTGTCTTTGAGATGTATAGGTCCGGTGCTGTGGACGCATTCGTAGGCATGGGTGAGTATTGGAGGTTATTCTCTTCTCAACTGGGAGCCAGTGGAGGTTAGGCAGGTGTTGGGTGATGTGTTCGTGCCGTGGGATGCCAAGGATGATTCTGGCTGCCGTGTTCTGTATTTATCTAACCAAACTAAAGGAGAGGAAATATTTTCTAGGACACCCATTACCCTACTTTGGAGTACCTCAAGTATCTGGCAGGACCAGAGATACCTTAAGGTGGCACAAGGCATCTGGCTTCGGCACTGGCTGTGGACGCGCTAGAATGCAACTGATAACATCCAATTTAGTCCTGTTCCTAGAGAAGAGTTTGTGAAAAAAGGTCAAATGTAAACTTGGCTGAGGCTCCAAATATCCTAACTCTCGAGCTGATTGGAAGCCGCTGGGGCCATTGTAAGAATTGGACCAATTTGCGCTGGGATTCATTAAAAAGATTTTATCCATAGTCTAATTGTATCCAGTGTTGATCCATGAGGGTAAATCCATATCTGATTTTCATGAATAAACCCTAACTATGTAAATTCATTTAGTTTACATTCATTGTATGCAAATACTTTTTAAATGGATGTCTTAAGCAACTGCCATGGCTCTGGTACTCCTGAATCTAGTTTGGAAACACCTGAATTAACCTTTGATTCCAGCAAGTTTAAGCCCAACTTTGACATGACTAAGATGCATGTAACCACTCTTTGAGTCTCCTCCTTGTGAATATCTGAATCCTTGTCAAGGGTTAGGTATAATAATATTTGGTGTCCCTTATTCTAATATTCACAATACCAGTATCATAGAGAAGAGAACAAGTATGCCTAGCTTTTTAGGTCTCATCTCAACAGTGTTTGCGCTGTCTCTTCAAGACATGCTGTATCGGGTGCACAGGGCCCCGTGCCCCTCACCTCCCACCCCCCGCTCTGAGCAATACCTTGTGGAGAGACGCTCGAGGTACTAGGACCTGCATGGCCTGCAGCGCGGCTCGACCCGAGGCACCGGGAAAGAGGGGCGGCTGAATAATCAATTGCTGCTGAGGCCGGTGCTGGCCTGGTGACTGTCTGCAGGTGAGCGGAACCCGATTTCGGGCATACACCCCTGGCAGGGGGAGTGCGGCGAGAGTAGCGGCGGGGGAAGAAACATCTATATCCTGGAGGGGGGCGCCCAGGGGGCTTGGGGAGAAGTTGTCCCCAGTACTTCATCCTAAATCCGGTCATCAAGAGCTCCATCCCTAGAGGCACAGATCAAGACCACTCTGGCCTTGTGGCACGGGTCTTTGCCGGCACCACACTTCACCGACGCCCCCTCCCCAGGCAGCCACTACCACCCGAGGCAGCGTTTGGCTGCGAAGGGAGGAACGAAGAAGTACATACATAGACTGCATTGAGGGTCACTGCCCCGCCCCCTGGTAAGACCCGAGCAGCTCCGCTCCCAGCACCCATAACCTAATTGTTCTCCAGCACAAACTCACCACGAATCTGCTGTTGCCCCAGCTGTCCATAGCTCCCGTGTTTTAGACAGGACCTTTCAACCTGGCGGAGGTGACCCCATGAAGACCACATGTTCCCTGCCTGGTGGGCCGGATACCATCGGTCCACTGCCCTAATACCTTCTAGTTCCATGCACGGCGGGAAAACCGAAAGGCCGCATTTGGTGACAGTGACCCCGCAGCAGGCAGCGGCGATTACCTGCCGTTGCACGAGTCTCCGAACCACAATGGGGGCCAGTGGCCCACACACCACCACCCAGGGCAAGCTGGCAAGTATGCCTATGCCAAAGACTAGCCTCCTCTAACTGACCACAAAGGACCGCAGGACACTGCCCCAGTTGGAAAAGGGGCTTCCAAAGTAACACTGGACAAGATTATGGCTGCTCTTAATAATGTGCAAACAATGGTGGGCACTATTTCCACAGATGCATCCTTCCTATGGGCTGACTTTCAAAAAATGACCGCGAGGGTCACTGAGGTGGAACAAGTAATGAAAGCCTTATCCAAGGATAAGGCTACTTTGCTCAAGAAGGTTAGCCACCTGGAAGCTGAAAACAAAATCATGGCGGCAAAGCTGGACGATCAGGAATGACGCTCCCACCGGAACAACTTCCGCATCACGGGCATTCCCGAAAGTGAAGGGGGACCGGCCAATGACCTCAAGTCTCCAACCGAGATGTCTCTCCACCTTCTTCTCAGTAGAAAGGGTGCAAAGGGTGCCAGGTGGTAAACCCATACCTGGGACGCCCCCAGACCTGTCCGGGCCCGAATTTTTTATTTCCGTGATAGGGATGTAATTCTACAGATGGCGAGAGTGGCCCAGTCAATTTGCATTCAGAACTCAGTGATTTCCTTTTTTCCGGACTATATTGCTGCAGTATCTAAACGAAGCAGAAGCTTTTTGACGTTAAGAAAGAACTCCAAAATAGGGAATTTTCTTACTCCATGCTGTTACCTGCAAGGCTGAGGGTGGTTGCAGATTGGAAAACTTGGTTTTTCGACGCACCGGAAAAGGCCAATGGCTCGAGGGGTTGGATCCAGACGATCCAAAAGGCGCCAGCAGCAGCAGCGGATAGAGGGGGACCCCAAGGAACGTGGACAAGAGCAGGAGGATGACAATGCACAGAGGTCAGAGGCCGAAGAGTAAAAACGGGAGCTTGGCGCCCATGAAACTTGCCGACCTTCATGAGGCACATTTTTACAGTTTGCCCAGAGAGAAATAAGGGGCACGTCGCCAGCTTTTCTTTACTTGCAGTGGACACCCTACCCTGAAGAAGGAGTGAGCCATGGTCTGAGGAGATAGGACTAGCCGTTTTGCTACAGCCAGAGTCAGGTGATAATTGGTCCTCAAGGAGGGGGTGGACTGTGACATTTCCCGGACTCCACACCCCCGAAACGCAAGTGCTGTTACTGGGATTGGGTATTGAGTGCTCTGCAAAGTTGGGGTGGCGTGTAGTTTTAAGTCCATTGAGCAGGGAGGCAGGGAGTGGGGAGGTGGGAAGCGAAATGTTATTTTGGCTATGTTACTTTTTGTTCACATGCACCACACTGGCACTCGTACATAACATTGTTCCAGGTTCAGATCGGCCATGGCTAGATCTATGTACATCCGTTGTACTAATTGCAAGCTCAAACAGTTATGGCAACGCATGATCTGTAGACAGCTGCCCATGGGCAGCCACGCAAAATGCGGGCTGCCTCCCTCTCATTGGTAACGTGGAATGTTCGCGGCTTAGGCGACAAAATTAAAAGAGGGCTGGTCCTGCAATGCCTTAAAAAATGTTCCCCATCAGTGGTGCTACTGCAGGAGACTGGAAATGCCTGTAGGGCACTGGATCATTGGGGATTTAAGTTGGTGGCCCATTCAGAGTTCTCCTCAGGTTCCAGAGGCGTGGGTATCCTGGTTCGCAAACAATCACCATCTATAATAATTAAAACAAAGACAGACACGATTGGTTGTTTTGCGGCTATTGTGGGTTAATGGAAAGGGCATCCCATCAATATAGTATCAGTTTATATTCCCCCAGCCCTACATACGGTTGCACTCCCAGCCCTCAGTGACTTCCTCCTTGACCTCACGGAAGGGAGACTGTTAACCGGAGGCGACTTTATTGCTAAAGTGGATGGGACATTGGACCGCCACCCTGCAATGGGACAGACAGGGGGGGTGTCACACCTGGGGAGCTTCCGGGATGCTTTGGGGCTCACTGACGTTTGGAGGCACCTTACCCTTCGGAGCAACAATTCACTTTCCAATCCGGGGTCCATAATAGGTTGTCCAGAATTGATTATTTCCTTGCATCCCCGGATAGCTTAGGCCATGCCAAAAAGATAGAGATTACACCAAGGGGCATTTCTGACCAGTCTCCGTTGCTATTAAAATACACATATCCTCATAGGGTAAGACAGCGACTGTTTCCCATATTTCCTGGCTATTTGCGGGTTCCCAAGATTAGGAAGGACATGGTCACCACAACACAACACTACTTCCAGGAAAACTTCTCCTCAGTCCACTCCCCGATCACCCTTTGGGAGGCCTATAAAACCGTTCTGAGAGGGCAGGCCATCTCTTCCATTACGGGTCATAGGCGAGAAAAGCAACAAGAGCTCAATGACATGGAAGCTGAGCTGTCATACGCCGAAACCCAACACTCCCATGACCTAACCCCTGACACTGCCCACATCCTGCACCTTAAGCAACAACATCATAGAGAATACCTTAGGGAAATGACAAAGAAAGTCAAAGCTCTCGGCCACGGAGCATAAGATATATGAATCCGGTGATAAAGCCAGGAAACTTCTGGCGTGGCTGGATAAAAAGGAGCAGTAAAAGAAATGGATAACACAGCTGAGATCAGGGGAGGGCCTGATGGTGACTGACCCGCGTGAAATAGTAAACATGTTGGCGCTGCACTTTCATCAAGTTTGCGCCTCGATATCGGAGATGTCCGTGGAAGAGGCCTTGACTTATATAAAAGACATTGCAATGCCCAAACTCACACCGGAAAGGTCCCTTGAGTTGGAGGCAGACCTAACAGTAGACTAACTTAAGTTGGCGATCGGGTCCTTACAATCCGGAAAGGCGGTAGGACCCAATGGTCTACCCATAGAACTTTAAAAAAAGCTGACAGGGACAATTGCCCCGCACCTGCTCAATATGTACTGCAACAGTTTACAAATGGTAGAGCTCCCGCTGGACCAGCGACTGGCCGCAGTGGTGACAATCCTAAAACCAGAAACGCCCCCGGCGGAGTGTGCCTCATATCGCCCCATATCCTTAATTAATGCTGGCAAATCCACTAGCAACCAGACTAACCCAGCACCTTACTACACTGGTACATCCGGACCAGTCCGGGTTCATGCCAAACAGAAGTACGGCACTGAATCTGAGGCGTTTGCACGGAGTAATGGCCCGTATACCGTACCTTCAGGAGCCGGCTGCTATCCTGTCCTTAAAAACCCATATGGCGTTCGCCATGGTTGAATGGTCCTTCTTGTTTGCAGTACTGAAGCACTTGGGCTTCGGCCTCAAGTTCTGTGCATGGATTCATCTCCTATATACAAAACTTCTAGTGCATGTAACAGCTAATGGTCATATCTCCCATGACTTCCCATTAACTTGTAGTGTAGTTCCTAGTTTCCCACTAGGCCCTGCGCATTGGAATAACATAAACAGTAGTATCGACGTGGAACTGCGGATATTCCAGGCCTCCACTGACTATGCTAAACTTAATTGGGTTGTGTTACCAACTAGCTCAGAGGTCACTGGAAACTTTCTTCTCTGCATAGGAAGTGATCAGCTTCCTTGGCACAGACAAGAAGGGATTCAGTTTTCCAACAACCGTGCAACATGACAACTTTGCTCCTCAGATCAAGAGTCAATCTCTAGGGTCGTGTGAAACAATAGACATGTATTTCACTCAGTCAGTCTAGTGCAGTTTACTTTCACGAGATGTAGAGAATAGAGAGACGGGCGTTTGTCAATAAAGGGTTAACATTTATTGCACAGTCTTTCTTCTCGTACAAGAGAAATGTATTGCCACAATTGCAATAATTGTTATTATAAAAAGTACGTACAGTAAGATAAGTATTGCGAAATAGAACTGTAAAAGCATTGATATGGTTTCTTAGCCATACAATGGTTAAAAGTAATAAAACATATATACAGTCATATATACATTAGGCTAACATACTCAACTTGTGCTTCTAACTAAGCCTACCCTAGTGTGCCTGACCTAAGCCTAACACGTGAAAAGGGGAGTAAGTAAGTAGCTTTAAGTTAAGTTGGTTTTGCCAAGGTTTGTTTCAAGAATTCTCGTCTAAGGGTTTAGTCAACACCATACCTCTGAATAGAATGATGGAGGATTGGTATCTCCTTCAGGGGTCTCTCTCGATATCCCAGTCACCCGCGAGGGTAAACCGGAAGCGCCGGGACTGGATTTCTCTGCACGAGAAAGGCAGCGGCTTCTCTTCAGCGCGTCGAGGAAGGAGGGGGGACAGCGTCCGCGGGCAGCTGGAATCTGCTGGATGTCTTCGCAGAGGGACGGCTGTTCAGCTCCTTAAGCGTACTGCACCATAGGTCGCGCTTTAGCGGCGATAATGGTATCAGCAGCTTCACCACCACAGGATAGCAGGCTGCAGCGACAGAGTGCTAGATTTACCAACACGGGGTCGTGCAGGCAGCTCACAGCTTACAGCTCGTACAACAGGCATTGCTTAAGGCAACGTTGGTAATATTTATACCTGACAGGTGCCGGGTTTGACGCAAGTTTGCTGGACATAAGACGTCAATTAAAGATGTCACTAGGAAGTGATAGTTATCAGTTGCTCATTAGAGTTCCATTACTAATCAAAACATAGCAAGCGGGGATTTCCAGGTTTGCTAAGTTTTTATCTTGTTGAAGAACTCGGAGTGTTATCTAGGAATATCAGATAGTGACTGCTGCTCTGTCATTGCACTAATTGGTCGCAAAGGAAGTGGCAGAGGGAACTATGCTGGAATGTGGCTCTGTTCGTGTGAGGCCAGAGATGACTTTTCAGAAAATCGCACTTGAACGGTTATGCCAATATAGGGAATAAATGGGTTTATAGCCGAATAGGGGCATAAGGTCACAGTATCGATCAGGAACCTAGATAAACACGCAACACCCACTCCACGGGTTAATGTCCATCAAAATTACTAAAACTAAGCAATTAGATGCATGTGTAACATTGCCCACCCCAAAATACATAAATGCATTCGAAATAGGCGTACTTGTAATACATGAATTTAGGTACTGTACGTTTTTTTTAAAAGCATAGAAATCATTCAAAAAATTATTGCATATGAAATCATTGAACAATTATGCATAAAGAATTACACATGAAGTATCTCTGACAGAAGAAAAGCGAGATAAATCATCACATAAAAATGCATTGTAATAACATGTGTGCTAGAGGCTGGTGTAGTATTGTTATGTCTCTAGATGTGTTTAGAAATAGAAGTGTGAAGCTTCTGTTCTCTAAGAATAGTTTTTACGTTAAGCAAAGAATTGTTCGTGCCAAAAGGGGTCAATATTAAAAATGTCCAATTCAAAGAAAAATTGCTTGAACGGGGAAAAATAGATTTCCAAAGCTCTTGGCAGTTATTGTTGATCAAAACTGAAGGCCGAATTCAGAGTTCATGGGAACGCTGTGTGTCGGAAAGCTTCTAAAAGTTATTGTTTCTCTGTGGGTGAGAACATCGTATCAGACAGGCTCTCAAAGAATTGGTCTACAAATTCAGGTGATAGTTCAACCAAATTAGATAGCGCTGTAACTTGGCAGGTGTGAGAATGATTGCTGTCATCATATTCGGGAGCAGCAATGCTCACAGCTCGCTGTACCTGGATGATGTTGCTTTTGTCACTCGCTCCACTGTTACCACTTGGCTGTAGCACAGGAGTCTCCACGAATGCTGTCATCAGGATTGGTAGCCGCTGGGGACAACACAATGCGTGAGCCGTTATTGGACTGAGCAAAGTATCGACGTCCATTGGTACTGCTGATGGAAGTGAAAGACAGATGTCCAACACGCATTCATCGCCGCAAAGCATACACCGTAGCACAGGTAAAATGCAATTTTGCCATATCGGTCTGAATGAAAGGAACCAGGTCATGTTTAGATCTCTCAGCCTGGCCAATCCGAGGACGTTAGTTATCCTGTCCCGGTAGCGCATTGCTAGGATTGTCTCTTCCATTCCCATGGGAGCTATGTCTGAGCCGAGGCTTGCCATAACGAAGCAGGAGGGTCAAAAATAAAATCCCTGCGACGAGTCCCAAAAATAATGGTATGCCGCCAAAAATGGAGTGCACAAAATTAGGAAAGATTCCCAAAATTGCCTGGAAGGGTGTTAGCAGTCCCGTAAAGACTGTCTTAAATATGCCTGGGATGCTTGTTGCACTAGACATGTTAAGGAGTTGGCTGAACATTTCTACGAAATGCACGGGGCAATTTGTTGATAAAAGGTCATGAATTTCAGTAGCTGTCCTTGCAACTAAAAGATCATACGTCTCTTTAGATGACGTTATAGGCACTGTTGTCTGTAAAAGTACAGATTTCATTTTGCTTAATGTATCAATTCGTATAGAATAGAGATTCAGACGAGGCCAGATGGGAGTCACTATGTCTGGAGGCCCACTCGGGAACAATGCTTGCATACAACATTTGACCATGAACGTTACTTCTATTAGATAACTTTTCCCTGGCGTGAGGCCACAACATCTGTGATCCGTTCTAAGAATGTAACTCCCGTTTGCGAGTTGCATAAAGAAGGGCTCTATCTGAGTTGCAGGTGTGACTAGCTGGTGGCATGAAAGGTTGTTTGAATTTCCATCACATGCTCCGTGTAAATTAATACCCTGACACAAAAGTATACCGCTTAGTGAATGTTTACAGTTCTCACCACTAAGAAATACATTTTTGTCGCTGTCACTATAGCAAGAATGAGTGTATGGTAATTTCCATATAGATTTTACATATCCTTTACCCAATTGTTCATACTGGCCAGCAGGTATGTACTCAAGGCACTTTTTAAATCGGAAAGATGTTATCGGAATTGTGATAATTCCGTGTATTATCCATTCAATGACAGGACTTTCTGACATTGTCAATGGTAATCTCTCGAGTTTTTCGATGCTCAGGATTGTATAGTCTGCTCCTTTCTGTGCCAAACTGATCTGTTTATCAGTAAGGTTAAAACTGGAAAAGAATGACGTCGTGTTGATTAAACGCCAAGGCACATAGCCTGAACGAAGATTTTGCAACGTCCAGCCTAATTCTATAATAGAGCGTAATTGAGACTGGCCATGTTGTAACATTAGCAAATCTCTGTCTATCACATCAAAGGCAGAGGATACAATATTGTCCAACGAATATATTCTGGAAGACAGAGTCGTTAACCCATTGTCTACTACAGAAAGTGATTTCTCCAAATTAATACGATCAATTTCTCGTATTTTTTCAGCAGTTTCAATTTGCTTTACTTTCCAAGCCTCGTTGTAAGCAGCATAGATACTGGTCGCTATGAAACGCTTTTGACGCTGTTTGCGTGGTCCAAGAATGAAGTCGCGCAAATCAGCACCATCTTATAATAAAGATAAGTGTTGCTAAATTTCAGCCAGTGTGGATGTTGTTAGCCATTCGAGGCAGAGTTTCCCTACACTGTATGTTGTTATAATCCCTGGATGCTGTCTCTGGGAGTATCTTGAGTCTAATCTGGTCATTTTTAAACCCTGTGTTTTATTCAGGAATCTATCTTGACAGCTATTTGTGTCTGTAGGCCAGATTAACCACTTTTTCCAATCAGGATGTGTTCTGTTGAAATGTAAAATTTGTGAAACGTCTAACTCAATATCTGTGGTTGTATTCTCAGCTATTGGCTTTGGAATAGACGGTGTTCTAAGGTCTTTGATCTTAGCTAGGCCAAGACAAGATGTTTGGTGTATTGTGTCATTTAAAAACAACATTTGTTCTGGTATCATGCAGGTTCTAAATAGTGCTTCAATGCCTTGCACCTGCCAATCTTTTGTACCCCAAATTGTTTTCGTTTCAATATTATTTTTCCAATAATCAAAACCAAATGTCATTATTTTGTCATAAAATGCTTCTGAATATATCAATTTAGAATTTGTCAGCATTGTTATCATTCCTGTTTTATCTAACAGTTTGTAATAAAACGTTTCTGCATTACTGGTGTTGAACCCTGAGAAGTATTTGAATTTCTCAAAAAATGCTTTAGAACTGCTTTTAGGTGGTGTAGAACAATGTTCCCATTGATTATACATAAAAACATTTCTAGGCTGTGCAGATTTATGCAAGTAATGATCCCCATAGTGGGTGTAACAGAATAACTGCTCATAACTAGATGAACCTTGTAAATAATCATGATCTGTGAATCTAGCTGACATTACTAAATCAGACATCATGTCATTAATACTGTTAAAGTCCCAATCATCAGAGAATGTACTAGGTGTCACAAAGTCACTTAAGGAAACCTTTAGTTGATGAGGATACTTCAGGATTTCGACCGGACCATATATCTCATAGTCTGTTTTCTCCCATACTACCCCACCAGGTATTGGAATTGCTGTGACATTTACTGTTGACAGTTCTCTTTTCTTCACGTGGGATGATCTGTGTGGTTTTAGGACTAGGTTGATGTTCTGACTTGCTGTGTCCATTCAATTGTAATGAACTTTCCTAAAATTAAAACTAAAATCAGGCATAGTAGGAGTATGAATACCCCTGAAATAATCCAATGCTCAATCAACGGTGAATCCAGATATAGTTCTTTGATTTGTTGAAGGAGTCCTGTTGAATTTTCTTTAGAATACTTTTTTGTTTCTGGCATCACTTCGGGGTCGTTTTGATCTTCAGAGAAGTTGTCGAAGTTGATGAAATAACCAGAGGCAGTTCTGTCAATTGATGAGATTGTTCTTTCAATCTGTCTCTCGGTAGCACTTTCTGATGCCACATCATTGTAGACTGGTGTTGTTTCTTGACGAACTGTTTCTTGACGAACTGTTTCCAGAGGCACGAGTTCCATGGCATTATTGCATAGTCCTTCATTGTGCACTGCAGGCTGATCGAATGTGATTAGTCTTTCAGTTTGAACCTCTTGAATTGTTGCAAGTTTGGGTATTCTGTTGTTTCTTGGGAGTCCACTGGGCCTACTGTTGATTATAGGCCACATGCTTGTGGTTTTACCAGATCGATAGACACGACTCTGTTCTACTTTTTACCAGCAAGGGGCGGTAGCACAACTGATCTTGTTCCGGTGACTGCCAAGACAGGTACTGCTTTTCTGTAAGAAGGCCCAAATTCCTTCTTAACCGCGATCTTTTCTCTGACTAGATCCCCAATCTTTGGAATCCAGACAGGCCTTGCTGGGGCTGTTGCGGGTGGTGCCTCGTCAGTGGTACTTGGCTGTTGCTTTAACTTTATGTTGCTTAATGATTTTCTTGTTTCATTCAGTTCCTGTAAAACAGCCAAACGATCCTTTACATCAAAGTGCTTTGTTTCTTCTTGTACCACTGACATCTGACTATCGAGGTCCTGAACTCGCATTCTAATTCCGAACAATAGTTCGTATGGGCTGAAACCTTTTAGAGAATTTCTTGGCATGTTGTTAAGACTAGTCTGGACACTTATTAAATGTTTGACCCACCCAGCGCCTGAACCTAATACCTTCGCTGTTATAGATTGCTTTATGTCCCGGTTTTTCCTTTCTACCACACTATTCCCTTCGGGGTGCGACGGACAAGAATACCGCAACCCAATTCCCATGCTAGCCATGGCCTCCTTATAGGCTCGAGAGCTGAAAGCAGGACCCTGGTCAGAATGGAACGTGGTAATTGCGTATGTGCCGATATGGACTCGCAAATCTTTTATAACCGTTCTAGCGTCAGCCGAGCGCTGGAGGCCTCATTTTTTAAGTGCTTTTCGTCTTAACTATTAATAGGACGCAGGTTGGGGTGCAGGCAGCGTTACGCTGTTTCTGATCGGTAGCCGGTAGCATTGTTCACTACTGCGATCCCTATTGCAGTTTTCACAGTTGTTTGCATATATTTGGTGTTCTACACTCATTCCCGGCCACCAGTATACTGATTGTAATTCAGTCAGAGAAACCTTAATTGTTTGGTGTCTCAGACCCAAACTCATATGTGCGTCTGCTATTAAAAATATTCTCCTGTTCGTGTTTGGAATTACTCTGTCCCCCACTCCAGGGATTCGAGCAAAAGGAACGGAGTTTGCATCGATTATGTATGCATAATTGAGTGGATAGTTTACGGGTAGTGCTGCACAGTCGCCTTTTACGGTCGTTTTTACTGCCAGCATGGTTTCCCCGTCTATGTATTTATCTGTACGCTTTTTTGTGGCTACGTAAGCCGGCTTAGTTGCTTCCGCGGTGGCTGTATTAGCCAATGAATTCCCTGCAACGTGAACGCCATCACGTTGAAGACTCTGTGCGTGAATCACGTGAGTCTTTTGTAGTTCTTTACTTAAAAGAGCTACCTCGTTCCAGAGCAATTTATGCTTTATTGTGGCACCTGTGTCATCTTTGTAGTCGTTTTTGATCCAACTCTGCAGTTTATTGTTGTAAGAGTTGACGCAAAAATGAGAATCGCACACTATAAGTGTCGGGAATTCGCGTTCTGCATTTTCAAGCGCCATCTTTAAAGATCTGATTTCAGTTCTCTGAATCGAACACTTTCTTACAGATTCAGTTTTTGTTACTTTCGGTCTGATTTTACCGCACAGCCAACGACATTTAATGATCGCACATGCTGCGTCGTAGGATTTTCTCTCTACGTTGAAATGCTGTACAGAGCTATCTGTATAGATTATACAGGCATATTGTGGGAGAGGCAGAATTTCGATTGGCAGAGGATATTCTTCTTCATACTCTAAATCATTCAGTTCTTCGTATTGCGGGGCGAAATAGTATTTCACATCTTCCGCTCCTAGAGAATGTATGCACTGTATCCATTTCGGATCCAGTGACACTGTAGGCAGGTTTACTGGGCTGAATAGCGCTTCGAAGGCGGATTCCGCTGTGAGGATGTTAATCCTTTTGCCGTGTGCTAGTTCTCGTTCATTTGCTAATGCGATTTGCACTGCGTTCACAGTTCTTTCTGTGTGACTGAATGTTTTTTCTGCTTGTGTGTACAAGTGAGATTTAATTGAAATTGGTACCTTTTCTCCCTCATTAGAGGTTAGGTACGTGAATCCGCATCTTCCTGGGATGACTCGGATTACAAGATCGATCGTGTTGTCACGTGTGTCTAATTTTGTTTTTGCTAACATGTCTGTTTGCAGTGATCTCAAAATTTCTGTGTGTTTTTGAGTCCAATTGATTTGTTTAAAATCAGGTTTAATTAGTTCGTAGAGAGGTTTAACCCTCTCTGTGTAATTTAGAATGTAAGTTCTTCCGAAATTCAGAAAACCTAGAATGGATTGTAAATTCTTCAGCGTTTTTGGAGCTTGGAGTACAGCGCACTTCTCTAAGAAGTTGTCCGCTAGGCTTTTCCCTTCACTTGATAATTCGTACCCTAAAAACAGTACTGTCAGATGGGCAATTCGGGACTTTTTAAAGTTGAATTTGTAACCCTCTGCTGCGAACCCAAGTATAATGGTGTTCACTCTTTTCAAGTGAGTATCCAAGTCGTCGTCTGTGAGATAGATATCATCTACGTAAGATAATGCCTCATCATCATAGATTTGTAGTAACTCTGTTACCCTAGCTGAGAATAGTCCTGGGCTGTTCTTGAACCCCTGTGGGAGTCGACAGATTTTTTTCTGCGACCCAAATGCGGAGAAAGCGGTCAAATATCTGCTTTCTGGTGCAATATTTTGACAAAAGAAACCATTAGATATGTCTAATGTCGTTTTATATTTTTTCCTAACTATATTATTCATTAGGGCTGCACTATGCGAGTTTTGTACTGCAAAAGTTTTGCAACATGTATTAAGATGTCTGTAGTCCAAAACTAGACGATATGAATTGTCTGGCTTGGAGACAGGAAACAAAGGATTGTTCATTTGAGAGGTGCATGTTTCAATCACCCCCTGGTACTCAAGTTGATCTAAGATCTCCCTGACCTGTTTTTTAGCTTCTTGCTTTATGGGATACTGCCGTTGGGCAGTTGGTTCACTTTTTAGTTGGATTTTTCAGCTAACAGAATATCATAGCCTTTTGAGAGCTTATCCCAAAATAGACCCTTAATTTTCCTAGTCTTATCACCCTCCATACGCAATGTTATTTCGTATATTTTATGGGGCTCGCTAAGTCTGGTGTCGGCAGTTTCAACCTGAATATATTCATTCGTGTCCACTGTCTCCAGATGACTCATCAAGTTCTTGCGCGCTATACTGATTTCTGCTGCACTGTCCAACATTGTCAATGCCCACTCCCCGTTTTTCAACTGTGTCCTCAGTATTCTCGGCATGGTTGATTACTCTAATACTGGCTACCTTCTTTTTAGGAAATTGAAATTTTTTACTCTGAGCAGGTTCCTTGTCTTTGGACTTGGTGTGCTCTCCTGGGTCTGACCGTCCTCTTCTTTCCGAATTCTGTGGGAGAGATCGAGAGGGACGTGTATCAATACTTTGATATCTATCAAGTTTTTTCAGATTATCCCTATTTCTAAGGTTATATCTTTTCTCAGAGGGCTCCCTCTGGGGAGACTGGCGTTCTCGAGTCGGAGTTCTTTCCCTCCGTCGAGGAGACCTTCCTCTGGACTGGAAAACTTTTTCCTTGGGAGTGGATTGTTTATTTCCATCCCAGCTCTTTTTAGGAGTGTTTAAATTATTTTTAATAAATAATTTTTCAGGATTTTCGAGCAGTTGGGGCTTTACTGGTTTTCCACCCAAGCTGTCTCTACCTAATTCTTCATAGCATTTTTCTATGATTTTTGCAAGCTCAACAGGATCTTTTATATCTGTTTCCTTCAACTTCTGGCGGATCGCCACAGATGCTGCTTCTCCTTTTATGTTGGCTAATAATATAGCCGAGACCTGCTTGAAGTCTTTCAGTAATTTCATACCTAGATTTAAAGCGGGCTCTGGACCAAATTCATTTTGAATCTGTTTTAGCACTTCTGGTATTACCGCCATAGACGGAACACCATGTGTTTTTGTGTAAATGGAAGCAAAGACTGTACCCCAAGTGTCACAGTCCTCCACGTGTGGTGCGATTCCCATAGGAAGGCAGATGGTCAAGATTCTGTGTTTCTCAATAGGGGTAGTATCAGGAAATACTGCCTCTATTTGAGTGATTTTCTGTGCTAACCAGAAAGGAATTTGTTCCCGTTTTACGGGTGTTTTACCAAGACATGACTGTATGTTCTGTGGTGTAATTTTATTTGTGTTCCCCTGGTGAGGGGTCAGCTGGTGTGAATTAACAGCTGGCTGGACTGTTGCAGTCCGCATTACATATTGGACTAATTGCCTATGTATTTTTATTAGTGTTTTGAGCTGTGCTAACAGCTCTTCTCTTGACATTCTTGCAATGTCAGGATGTGGTGTGTAGCTGGCTAGAACCGGCCACGTGGCTCCTGGTCTACCTAGTGGACCGAGCCTAGTTATGTGATTATTGTGTTTTAGGGCGCCATTAAACCAGAGCAGGTGCTGTTGAAATTTAAGTGGGATTTCAATCTCCTCGAAAGGAGCGTACTCTCCCGGAGGTTCCTCTATTTTGTAATAGTGAAACTCTCGTGTTGTAGAGTTTGCCGCTGGAAAGTTTATCCATGAATAGAATACCTCTGTCTACCGACACTCGTGAGCCTCTATCACGAAAATTACTGTACCACCTTGAGGTGTCAGTCCGTTTTCTATAAGTTTTAAAGTTATAGATCTTCTTAAGTGGACCGGGATGATTATAGCATCCGGGTCTGCTTGTTCGGGACCTTGCTGAGTCGCGTCTACTGCGGCCCCAGAGGTTCCGTTATTTTCTGGCATTGTAAAAATGCAAGGTTTGCAGAGTAGGTCTCCAAGGAGACAAAGATTAGGTGCACAATATTTTGGAACACTGTATCCTTCAACGTTGAATAAACCGGAGCTTTACATAGGAATCTCTTCCTACTAAGGTCGGGCGGATATTTACCTTTCACCCACTCCAGACGTCTATTGGAGTATTTACGGGAGAAAGGGGTCTGTGTGAAATATGCACGACTGAGTTACTCTACTGTCTTGCGTTAGTTTATCGCCTTACCAAACGTTGGGCGCCATGTAGTGTAGTTCCTAGTTTCCCACTAGGCCCTGCGCATTGGAATAACATAAACAGTAGTATCGACGTGGAACTGCGGATATTCCAGGCCTCCACTGACTATGCTAAACTTAATTGGGTTGTGTTACCAACTAGCTCAGAGGTCACTGGAAACTTTCTTCTCTGCATAGGAAGTGATCAGCTTCCTTGGCACAGACAAGAAGGGATTCAGTTTTCCAACAACCGTGCAACATGACAACTTTGCTCCTCAGATCAAGAGTCAATCTCTAGGGTCGTGTGAAACAATAGACATGTATTTCACTCAGTCAGTCTAGTGCAGTTTACTTTCACGAGATGTAGAGAATAGAGAGACGGGCGTTTGTCAATAAAGGGTTAACATTTATTGCACAGTCTTTCTTCTCGTACAAGAGAAATGTATTGCCACAATTGCAATAATTGTTATTATAAAAAGTACGTACAGTAAGATAAGTATTGCGAAATAGAACTGTAAAAGCATTGATATGGTTTCTTAGCCATACAATGGTTAAAAGTAATAAAACATATATACAGTCATATATACATTAGGCTAACATACTCAACTGGTGCTTCTAACTAAGCCTACCCCAGTGTGCCTGACCTAAGCCTAACACGTGAAAAGGGGAGTAAGTAAGTAGCTTTAAGTTAAGTTGGTTTTGCCAAGGTTTGTTTCAGGAATTCTCGTCTAAGGGTTTAGTCAACACCATACCTCTGAATAGAATGATGGAGGATTGGTATCTCCTTCAGGGGTCTCTCTCGATATCCCAGTCACCCGCGAGGGTAAACCGGAAGCGCCGGGACTGGATTTCTCTGCACGAGAAAGGCAGCGGCTTCTCTTCAGCGCGTCGAGGAAGGAGGGGGGACAGCGTCCGGGGGCAGCTGGAATCTGCTGGATGTCTTCGCAGAGGGACGGCTGTTCAGCTCCTTAAGCGTACTGCACCATAGGTCGCGCTTTAGCGGCGATAATGGTATCAGCAGCTTCACCACCACAGGATAGCAGGCTGCAGCGACAGAGTGGTAGATTTACCAACACGGGGTCGTGCAGGCAGCTAACAGCTTACAGCTCGTACAACAGGCATTGCTTAAGGCAACGTTGGTAATATTTATACCTGACAGGTGCCGGGTTTGACGCAAGTTTGCTGAACATAAGACGTCAATTAAAGATGTCACTAGGAAGTGATAGTTATCAGTTGCTCATTAGAGTTCCATTACTAATCAAAACATAGCAAGCGGGGATTTCCAGGTTTGCTAAGTTTTTATCTTGTTGAAGAACTCTGAGTGTTATCTAGGAATATCAGATAGTGACTGCTGCTCTGTCATTGCACTAATTGGTCGCAAAGGAAGTGGCAGAGGGAACTATGCTGGAATGTGGCTCTGTTCGTGTGAGGCCAGAGATGACTTTTGAGAAAATCGCACTTGAACGTTTATGCCAATATAGGGAATAAATGGGTTTATAGCCGAATAGGGGCATAAGGTCACAGTATCGATCAGGAACCTAGATAAACACGCAACAAACTCGGGGCACGCGTCAAGGCTGCCCACTATCGCTGCTGCTCTTTGCCCTAGTTTTAGAGCCCCTAGTGGCTTGGATCAGATGGGAACCAATGATTCGGGGAATTAACTGGACGGATGAGTGGGAGGACCGCATCTCACTGTACGCGGACGACGTGCTACTGTACCTGGCCTCCCCCAGACGATCCATTTTGGTACTCCTCAATATTTTTTACCTCTTTGTTCGGGTGTCGGGCTACATCATAAATTGGTCCAAGTCGATACTGTTTGTACTCTGTGGCCCACCACCTCACATTCCACGAGACTGTTTGCTACAGATTTCGGCGGAGGCTTTTAAATACCTTGGCATGTATATCACCATGGATCCGGGTAAATTATCAAAAGATATCTCATGCCCCCCCTCGACCGTCTGAAAAGGGATACGATTCACTGGAGTGCGCTGCCAATAACGCTGCTGGGGAAGGCAACACTTTTTAAAATGATGGCGCTCCCTAGATTCTTGAACGCACTTGAAAATTCTCCATTCCCAGTGCGGCCAACCTATTTCAGGAAGATAGTGGCGCAGGTCTCCGGGTTGTTGTGGGGAAATATACCTGCACGCACAGCACAGCGCAAATTGGTAATGGGGTGGTACGATGGTGGTATAGCGCTCCCAGACATACAGCTTTACTACTGGGCGGCCCAGTTGAAGGTTATCAACCAATGGCTATACGATCCCACAGACAAACCCTGTTTTCAAGGCAGATAGGCACGGACTTGGGGTTGAGGGATTGATGTTTGCACTTTACAACAAAACACGAGCCCCAGCTATTATCGGGCCCACAAGACAACGGTCGACATATGACATGAGGCGCATGCTAAATTGGGCTGGAGGGGCGAAATAACACAGCTTACCCCTCTGTGGGACACACAGCGACTAGGCAATCTTAAGAACTACAAGGGGTTTGCTCAGTGGGACGCAACTGGTATCTCTACGGTGGGGGACATGTGGTGTAAAGGGGAGGTAATTCCAATTGAGCGTCTCCAAGCACAGTATGACATGGCACCCTTGGAAATCTTTAGATATCTGCAGATAAAACATGTGCTGCAGGCGGTCCTACCATCCGACACAAAGGTTCCGGAGTCTACCCACCTAGAGGATAGGCTGCTGACGGACTGTATACATAAGCGGGCGACCTTCCTTACCTACTGAAAATTTGTAAACAATCTACCTGACCCGCACATGATGCTCAGAGATAAGTGGTCTCGAGACATGAGTGAATTCGAGGATTCTGAATGGCAGGAAGCGTTGTAATCCCCGCAGGAAATGGGTATATCCTCGAGACTCAAACTTGTACCGCTTAAACATGTACATAGGATATACTACACTCGACACACCCTCCATAAGGTGGGACAATCACACCCCTACTGCCTGAGATGATGTGGGGAAGAGGGCACATTCTATCACACAGTGTGGGAGTGTCCAAAGATTACTGAATATTGGGTAAAAGTCATGAGGACAATGTCACAGGCGGCTGAAGTGTCGGTAACACTAGAGCCCAGAAGATGCTTACTGAATGTGTGGGAGCCGAATGAGCTCTCTCGCCATGCTCAGGTATGGGTCACACTCTTAATAATGATAGCGAAACGCAATATTGCACAGAAATGGGGAGCGGCAGAGCCACCAACACTTAAAGCGAGGTGTGTGGATTGGGGTAACAGAGAAGACAGTGCTTATTAACCGGGGTTGTCCCCAAAAATGGGGTAGGATTTGGGAGGGCATGCAATAAGTTCAGGGGCTATATCTGTGATCCTCCGCAGGTACAGACGGAGAGGGGTTCTAACGATGGAAGTGATGGGGAACTGTGATTTTACTTGTTGGAATGTTGCCACATGAAATGAGCTATATGATAGCAGTAAGCCAATCGCCAAGAATCTACAATTGTCTGGATATAATGCCTGTATTTACTGCCTGATTGTCATGTGCCTTGATTATATTTACAATAAAAAGAATTTAAAAAAAAGACATGCTGTATTCAGAATATCGTCTATAAGCACTCCCATGTTTTTAATTGGCTTTTTTGACTGATTTTTGTAAATGCTTCTTTTTCATTGGTGAATTTATTAGTTGTTCTCCTTAGTCCCTCCCTTTCTACTTTTGTAACATCCTATAATGACTACTCCTGTTTCATGTAATCTTACTTTGTATGTTTTATTTACAGTTTGTCAGCAAGACAACATTACATTTTTAATTTTTTTTGCAGCGCAGCATGCTACGCTTCATCTTTAACAATGTCTCCTGTGCTTTTTTTTTTTTGTTGTGCACAGCTTGCCCAACTTGATTTTACCAACATTCTATGTCACTTACAAAACACCATAGCCCTCCGTGACATGCATTGTTGCGGCTGTTAAGACTTTGGAAGCACCCTTTGTTGTACCCGGGAGATAGGCAGGGCACCATCAAAGTAAACTCAACCGTCCGTCTCCTGGAAAACCATTTCCTGGCCCATCATTACGCCCGCGCATTAGACACCCGGCGCAGGCGTACTGCTGCCAGTTGCTGTTTCATGGGAAAATAAAGAGTGTGGCCCAGCAAGGAGCAAGTAAGTAAAAAACGTTCTCATGAACCAATAGCTCTAACATTCACCAATGCGAGACTGATTGCATTGCAAATGCTTATTTCTACAGCATTTGGGTATTATCTAGTGGCATAAAAATAAACATGTTTGCTTAATCAATCTGTAAATAGATTTTAAAGGAGGAGACAGGGCCCTGACAAAGCAAGAGGCCTGGGGCATAATGCCCCATCTGTCCTCCCCCACTTTGTGATGGCCCTATGCACTGTACATCTCCTGCCGACTCAAGGCTGTTGTGTTGACTGCAGGCATTCCCGGCAGTGGTTGCCATTGAGTTTCAATTCTTCAGAAAACATTGTCATCTTGTGCTATCAACATTTGATACCACCTATGCTCAGCCTCACATTCATTCACACACATCTCCCACATTCACAAAGGCAGAACAGGAGGTTGGCCGTTATTTTACAAAGGACCCAAAATATGGAATGACCTCCAACAACACATCAGAGCCTCCTCCTAAATACTTGAGTTTTGGAAGAAGATGAAGACCAGGCTCTACGAATAATGCAGCTATGTGTGCTACACAAATCAACAAACAATAACAGAACAGAACATGACATCACATAACATAACTGATCTTGAGAGTTTGTGCTGTACTACTGTAACGGTTGTTGCACCCGGCCTCTGTATTAAACCATTCAGAGATAGAAAGGAGAGAACCTTCACTGTTTATGCCTCTCCCTGACTAGCCTGAAATTGCATCTCAGTAATATGCTCTATGTGTAGAATGTTGAAATGCACATTCAAGCGAGAGCACAAGACGATGTGAAATTGTTGAAAGGCTAATGAGTGGGTCTATTCAGTCCACGTGGTGGATTCAAAACAGCAGCAATCTGCTCTGTAGGACAGCTGCCTGGGAGCGTCCAGCCCGGATAGGGGGTATTTCCTCAGTGGTGGTGCACCTAGATCAATTATGTGTCAGCTAGGGAGGCTTTGGAGCATCAGGTGGTGTTCCTCTCTCATGGAGAATTTTACAGCCCTTAAGCAACAGTTTTGCCATGTCCATTGGACTGCTCTGCACCCTCCTTCAGCAATCTCTGTGGCCATGCTTGTGGGGCATGCATCAGGTGGAGAAATGGGGTGGAAGGGCAGCTCTCTGTAAAACTGTCAGCTTGGACAGAATGTTTTCAATGTGCCCTGAGCATGCTGTATCACACAGAGGGGAGGCCCACCCTGGGTGCCTGTGTTTGGCACTGATTTTGGGTATCCGATGGACCCATATTGAAAAACGGCCCAAGGAATCTTTGAATTTTCACAAATGTGCACAAATTGGAGGGACAATTGATTAGCCTATGGCACATTGAAGGTGAGGGATAGAGTGTGTGTGGTGTCCTGCTGTTCTCGAGACTTAGTGTAATGTATCAGTATACTCTTTAGAATTGCACGCAAAAACCAGAATATCATCTTGAAAATATAATACATTCTTCATGTCTTTAAACAATTTGTGCATAATCCTGTAGAATCTGGAGCACGGTGTGCGTGGTCCAGATTCCACACAGAGACGGTTGGCCCTGGCTTGATGGAGGAGCATCTCAACTCATCTTTTTGTTTTAATAAACCTACCTGAACGTTACATCTGTATCCTGTTATTCCTTCTCGACTTCGTTACAGTGTGCCAATGTCAGGTGGGGTGTTTTTTTCCAAATCCACTTCATTGCTTTTCATAGCAAGAACATAAAAATTATAGTCAAAGGGTAAAGTAGGGGGGGCGTGGCTAACACCCGAAGAAGATGGCGGTCAATCCGTAGCACTCCCGATTTGATGGTAACGGAGGCGACACCAACGTGGTCACTGCTATGCCTAATGACGCGGAAATGGAGGGTTGATCGTCGGAAACCCTGGTGCGTAGGAAGCTGCTCTCCGTCTTGGTTGGTGACCAGCAAGTAATTGTTCTCTTCTTACGTACCGCGGAGCGGCTCCATCGAGCTCGCGACCACCATTTTGTTTCATCCCCGCTGACGGAGCTTCCGTGGCGCATCGGCTGCGTTGCTGAATGCTTTAAACCTTTGGAAGACTTGCGTCATCGTGGGACATATTTCTTCTTTCAATGTATGACCGGCAGACAATTGTAACATATACTTTATTTGTGGGCTGTGGTGTGGCTCTGCACTTTTTATCTCAATGGCCACCATTTTATGAAACTTTGCTGACACCTTTATTTCCTCGCGCCAGTTATATCTCCACACACGTTTCCTCTCACAAAATGTGATGGTCTCATACTGCTGATTACTTCCTTTCACTGCAACAGTTGTATTCCGCTTGGCATCACTTATAATGACTATTTTCTTCAGGTGTGTGTTATTATACAATGAATGAAGGTTATACATAGGATAAAAATAGCCTTATACACTTCATGTCAGTACTTCTCAGCTGCATTACTGAATCCAATGTCTTATGATTCATGTCTTCAGTGTCTTTGCGCCATTATTTGAGATATGTCTATAAGAGTATGATAATTGTTTCTGCTACATTTGATCCTTATCTCATTACTTATACATACATATATATTTATTTATTTATTCATTCATTTATTCACTGATTTATTTATTTTTATTTTCTCTATACTGTACTAAGAAATCAATTACCGAATTACTGTAAAAGTTGACACTTCTATGTTGCGGTCTTGCTCTAATACACTGGCAGATTAACCAAGGACTTTTTTTAACCAAAGTCTTCAACACGCAAAATCTTAATATGTACCAGCTCTCGTTATAGTTGTCGCACCATGGATGAATCAAGAAACGTGTTGCCTAAAGGTGCAATGGCATCTGTCAATACCCTATCCTCCGGTGGAACCAAAGCGCTGAGCAAACGGTTGAAGAAAGACCCTCCCTATCCTCCTAAGCCGTCAAGTTCGGTTACAATAGACATACTGCTGGAAGAAGGTCGAATGTAGAAGAATGTGTTACCACACTGGAGCAGAATAAGGTTTCTCTTAGTTCCACAACATCCAAAGTAGATTCCTTATGCTCTCAAGTGTCGGCACTACATAAGCAAATTGAAAATTTGGGAATAGGAGAAATAATCTTTGAATTTATGGTTTGCCTGAGGGATCGGAGGGTACAGACCCAATAGCCTTGATCCCAAAAATCCTCAAGTTACAGGAAAACACCATCCTCAACATTCAGAGAGCTCATCGGTTAGGTCCAGCATCAAATCCAAGCAAAAAACCGAGAGGACTGATCTTATATTTTCTGGAATACACTGGCTTGCTCAAAGTTTTATCTGCAGATAGGGCCATAAATCGCATTACTTGCTCAGGCAGTCCTTTATTCATCTCTCAAGATTATGCCAAATCAACTGCGGATCACCGCAAAGAGTTCCTGGCAGTGAGACCCCAGCTTCGCTCAATAGGCGCACAATATGGTCTCTTTCACCCTTGCCTCTTCAAAGTGACCATCAATAGCAAAACTGACATCTATGGGGACCCAGTAAAATTGAAGAGCTTTCTCCATTCTTACCACACTGAGCTAATGGATACTCCTTCATCACACGCCAAATAAACATTCTGGTTTCTAAAGTACTTCTATTCCTGTCACAAGCTTTGTATTTGTTAATGGTTTGCTTGTCTGTTGATACTTAGAAATAATGCACATTTTTACCAAGACTTTACGACTTTACAATTAATCTCTTTTTTCACCCTGCAGGTTGTGTTCCCGCGTCACTTTTACCCCTATGTTCCATCATACATCAGTTCTATGCTCCTTCCTGTCTTCCCGTATGGAGTCCGGATACATAATTGTTCTGTGTGGCCTTACATCCCTCCACCCTTCATGTGTCTTCGATTATTTGTAAGTCTCTAGTTTCATTCATTTTTTTACATCTTGGTATTTTACTAATTCTTTCTTCTCTCCCCTCTATTATGAACACTTTATTTTTCAATATTCTTTTACCTCAACAATATTCTCTCTTCCACAATGCATCTTTCCTCTTCACATGTTGTCTACTCACTTCAATTATTCCCCCTCTCTTTTTTCTTTTCCTTTTATCTTGCCTCAGTTTACACGTAGTCAGTTCATTATATGGTACAGTTTGTCCTGTTCAGAGATTTGTTGCAGTTGGTGTTCAATATCTAATCACAGTTTTACTCTGTCTTTAAAAGTTATTTAATGGAACGTCCGAGGTTTACACTCGCCTATTAAACGACAGAGTCTTGACTTATTTAGTCAAAATGGGGGCAGATATAGCATGTATACAGGAGTCTCATTTGACAGCCGAAGAATCTATAAAACTAAAAAGAGGATGGGTGGGAGAGGTCTTTTTTTCCCCATGTGATGGAAAACTTAATGGTATTATCACCCTTTGTCGTAAATCACTCCCTATCACAGTGTTATCACAATCTGCAGATAAAGCTTGTAGATGGCTATTTGTTAAATTTAAGATGCTCCAGTCTCTTGTTGAATATTTATGCACCCACTGCTGGCAATCTCTCCTTCTGGACTTCCTTGACCCACCAAATAACACAATGTTTTGATGACAATTTTATCCTTGTGGAGACTGTAATGAAATCCTTGACCCTCTTTTAGATAGAAATTTGTCAATTTCCTTTGTTCCTCATAAATCCCACAAACTTTTCACACAAAAAATTCAGCAACATAAGCTTATAGAAGCTTGGAGACTTTGTAATCCCACATTGCGTGAATACACCTATTATTCTCCAACACATCATACCCAGTCACGATTAGATTAACTTTTTATATCTCATAACACATCTCAATTGTTAATAGCGGTGGATATTGGATCAATTTTAATATCCGATCACTATCCAACTTGACATTCTACAGAACCCCAATCTATCTCGATAGTGGCGCTTTAATAATGCCTTACTTTTAGACTCAACATTTACGTCTTCCTTTGTTTCATTTTCTAATGAATATTTCCTCTTGAACCAATCAGATTCTTTGCCTTTTCATGTGATTTGGGATGCCTTCAAGGCAATAGCCAGAGACTTTATTATTAGATATGTCTCTAAAAAACGTTAAAAGGCACAAGAAACCACCAATGCCCTCCTTGCCAAAATAAAAAGACTGGAACATTATTATTACTCTACTTGATCAAAAGCTTGTTTGTCTGAACTTATAAATGTGAAACTTCAGTTTAATAAGGACACAACCAACAATGCTTTAAATTATTTACTAAAGTCTTGTGCAAAATTTTATGGTGGCCAGAATAAAGCTGGGAAACTATTAGCCAATTACTTGAAGGTGAAACACAACAAACTCAACATAGAATATAATCTGGATAATAATCATGTCTTGAAATTCAAAGATGAAGATGTCCTGAATGAGTTTCTTCAGTTTTATAAAACCCTGTGTACATCTGAGAATTCTTCTTCTGACCAATTGTTATCCAAAATTCAACCCCCTTTGACCAAACGCCCAGATCTCTCACTTTTAGAATCTGACCTTACACAAAAGGAGCTTCTTACTGCTTTACAAGCTCTCCAAAAGGATAAAGCCCCAGGCCCAGATGGATTTACCGTCAAATGTTTCACACACTTTGCACACTTATTGATTCCCAAACTACACATACTCATAAATGTTTTTCTACAATCAGGTGAATCCTCTGGCTCCTTCTCAGATGCCCTTATATGCCTCATACCTAAAGACGGTAAAGATCCACAACTATGCAAAAATGATCGACCCATTTCTCTGGTTAATGTAGACTACAAAATCTTTTCAAAGTCCCTAGACTCACGTTTGGAGTCTCAATTGCCTGACCTACTTGGAAAAGAACAATCTGGTTTTGTTAAAGGACGGCTCATTACTGACAGCACCCGTCTATTTTTTAACATCTCTTCACATATTTTACATTCCTTAGCAGGATTAGCTCTCGAGGCAGAGAAAGCGTTTGATAGGGTTGAATGGGCTTATCTTTTTCATACACTTAAATGGTTTGGCTTTGGCCCAAAAATGATTTCCCTGATGTCTATGTTATACTCTAACCCAAGAGCAGCCGTTTGTGCAAATGGTGGTATATCTTCTTATTTTCCACTTGGCAGAAGGGTCCGACAGGGATGTCCGCTCACTCACCTTCTTTAAGAAGGTTGATTCTTTTGCATCTGTCTCTGGCTATACACTGAACAAGGATCAATCTGAAATGTTTCCCTTAACAAAATATACTTTTAAAGATTACTTTACTGTTTCAGGTTTTGCCTGGAGCCCCCAATTCGTTAGGTATTTAGTTCTACATTTCACACCCTCCATATCACGATGTATGGAAAATTGTATACAGAGATTATCCTCCTTAACAACTAAATGGCATCCTCTGTACTTATCCTGGTGGGGTCGCCTGGATACTATAAAGATGATGCTATCTCCCATAATCCTCTACACTACCTCTAATATCCTACTTTCTATCCATTTAAAATATTTTAAGAAATTTAACTCCATTTTGTCCTCCTTTCTTTGGAGTAATAAAAAGGCACGTATGTCTATATCAAAACTGATTTGCCCAAACTCGGAGGGGGGGTGAACTTCCCTGATTTTGCCATTTATCATAAAAAAAATGTATTGCATCAGGCTTCGAGATGGTTCTTTGAATCTCTCATAGATTGCCCTCTTTGGACCACACTCGAACATTCCTTCATCTCACCATTTTCATTTAAAGAATACTATTTTTACACCTAAACCGCAGTCTATATCTACTCCTATAGTTAAACATACCTCTAAGATTGTGTCAATGGCCTCCTCCTCGAATTCTAATGACTGGAACTCATTTCTCAATTCCACTATATGGCATAATGTTCACATATTAATCAGTCATAGACCTTTGTACTGGAAATCTTGGAGGCAACGAGGTTTCATTTGGTTGCATCAATTATTTATCCAGGATGAGAGTGCGTCCTTTTCATACATCAGCAACTCCTTTGGCCTCCCTGCCTCTTTCCAATCTAAATATTCCCTTTTACTGCAAGCCATCCAAAATGCCTCCCCCATTACACCAATCCCCCTGACTCCACTCATTTAGAACTTGTTCCTGCAGACAAATTACACACATTCCTGATGAACAATTTTAAGGCTTTTGTTGTATACAAATACAAATTCTTACATAACTCATGCACTCCAAGAGAAAAAAACCAAGGTAGAGTGGTCTTTGGAAAAGGACCTGGGCACCGATTGGTCTGTAGAGTTTTGGGACAAAATTTGGCTCAAACTCAGAAAATCCTCCATAGCAGCGAACAGCACACAGACACTCTTTTTTCATTTATAATAGGCTCCTGCTCTCCCCATTCACTCTTAACGCAAGAGATGCTGAGCTCTCAGGTATATGTTGGACTTGCTCCTCACCACAAGCTGATCTTTATCACCTGCTTTTTGCATGCACACTGGTTCAGAGTTTTTGGAAGAAGGTATGGTCTCAAATTAACTCGATCTTTGGTTCCTGTTACCCTTTTTCTATCTCACATATCTTTTGAGGAAGCATATCTCCTATTTGGGAAAATTGTGATTCTAATGTGAAGATAATAGATTTATTGATAGCAGTGGCCTTTCAGCAAATAACTAAAAATTGGAAAGACTTTACCCAATTATCGTATCAAGCATGGTGGTATGCTGTCTGTTATAACCATAGATTAGACACAACATTTGTATACCCCATTAACATGGTGTCTAAACGTTCTGATCTATGGACACCTGTTACATTGTTTATTGATGTTAGTGCTCGACATTCTCGATCTATGATTCCTCTCCAAAAAGAAGTGACTAAACCTCCATGACTTTCTTAATTTTTACATTTTATGGTTTAATTCTATTTCACTTTATAGTGTACATTTTAACATAAACTGTAATTTTCATTTTGTTCACTGATTATTTGTACAATACTGTTAGTTTCCTCTGACTGATGACTGAAAGGGTTTAACAGAGGAGTTGTAGATGCCCCAAAAAGATCAGTGTACTCACACGCTGTATCGGTGTGTGGTATTTTCGCCCCAGCTCAGTGGTATGGGGGGGTCCAGCAGTAGCAACCAGTGAGAGCAGAGCTCCAGCAAAATAAATATTCTGTGCAAATAAATCGTCGGTGTCGCCCAACTGGGTCAACAATCCACGCAAAGTATCCACTACAGGACCAAAAGGCTGTGGATAAGGGGCAAATGGCTGAGTAATGTAGGCGATGGTATGTGGCCCTGTTGTCCTGGTAGGGGGCCCAATTTTCAAGCTATTCAGCAGGCCCCTATTGAGCCTATGACCCACTGCAGATATGCAGAGCAACAGGTGGTGAAAGGGATATCAGGTAGTCTAGAGGAAGACATAGCAGGGCAACAAGCCGGCATGGCCAGAAGACAGTGAGAGACACCGCCATAGTGGGCAATGTGGGTCCCTTCCACACACAATGTCCCTTCTCCTCTGGATATGGGGCCACAGGCTCCAGTAATGTGTCAATAAGGCGGGAAGGCCTGTTACAAACAACAACACACACTGGTCCCGGCCCCACAGTTCAATCTCAAGGAGAGGGGAAGGAAGGGCCCAGAACCAGTCCCCTGCTTGGGTCTTACACAGCATTCCTCCCTTTTCCAAATCCAGTTGGGCCACACAGAGGAGGCCAAAATATGTTCGGGCTTAGCCCAACGGCCCAGCAGGCCACCACAGTGGAGGCGCCCAGCAAGCAAGGGTCCCAGCTATCACAGTCAACCACCTCAGGAAGGAGCCCCCATTCACTGTAGTCAGAGCCTCCCCTCCATCGCGTCTTACCTTTGAGGTCCATCATTGCGGGAGAGCAGGAGTGAGGAAGAGGCAATCAAGCCAGTGTACCAGGCCTCACCAAGGATTAAAGGGTGTCAATATCACCAGTCTGCGCCGAGGCCCGCATCCAGTGTAGGTCCGTCATGCGGCTCCGGTGCATAACCATGGGCCCTCTCTGAGCAGCTATGATTTCATGTAGCAATCTGAAGGGGTGTGACTGGGCAGGTCGGGCCAACCCAGTAGGCCGCTGTGCACAGGGATGTTGCCATATGAGCTGTCTGTGATCAGTGCTCTCTCAGCTTACATCCACCATGTTCAACAGCTGGCCATGTCCCCATCTGGTGTGGGATTTTGCTGCAGGCTTAAGGTTGGCTCACCTTAGCCCATCTAGCCCTCTTGCTGATGGTAGTAGAGCATTAGCACGTGTGAATGAATCCCAAAAATTATGAAATTTGCCTGGATAAGTTGAATTGAGTGGAAACCTGCAAATCGGTCCCCTGGTCTGGGTATTGGGATGAAAGACTAGTTGAACCATTTTCATCGTTAGTGAGTAATGCAACATGGTGGTATTATCCGATTTTGTTGTGAAAAAACGTTTTGGATCTGTTGTTCAGAGGATATAACCCGCTCTTTGGGATTCTTGTGATCTTCCTGGAGCAGGTTGATGTCCATAGATAGTGTATCAGCTTATCAGCAATAGAAGCAGTTTAGGGGTGTTTTGCTGGTCCAACCAACCAACTTTGATGAAAATTGTAATATCTGCATTTTAGTATTGTCATTTGTCATTTGCCTTTTGCACAGCGTTTTTTGTACATGAAGCAAATTGCACTAGCATCTTTTAAAAAAAAGTCTTATAGTCTGTTTTTATTGTTTTAAGCTTACCTGTTGTTCTGACCGACTTTTTCGGCCCTCCTTGGAGGGAGAATGATTGAAGGTGACTCCAGCCTATTACCCTCCTAGTGCAAGGATTAGAACTATAAACAGGGCCTATTCATAAGGCACAGTAGTGCATTTGTGTACCCTTTTCCTTAGATCAGGGCTTATAAACTTAAGTTAGGGGATAGATTCATTAGTATTAGTGATAATCCGTCCCTTTGCAAGAGTGTTAGTATACCTTCTATGGAGTTATGCTTATTTCGGGCCTTGTAGGCCTCAAACGGGAGAGACTCCATCTTGCTTTCTGCCCCGGCAGCTTGAGATGCTTCTAGGTCAAGTGTAATGTTTTAGTTTCGAAGTGTTGTTCGCTTGGAGAGAACCGGCTCAGGCTGTCCCTTATCGAAAGACTGTATTTTTCTCCACTCCGAAGAAACAACATCAGGCCGGCCGGCTGGGAACGTGTCCTTGGTACGGGGAGGTACAAGAATTTGGTGGGCGGCAGGTTACTGGCCGTAACTTTCCATGAAAGGACAAGCTTCCATATTAGCGAAAGTGTTAGGCGGTGAGTCAGTCAGTCTGTAGGCGGCAGCTAGCCGTTAGCATCAATGCCATTAATTATTTCCAGGCAGACAGTCGCCATTTTGAAGTCTGAGAAAGATCATGAAGCTGAGACTCTCTGAGAAAGATTGAAGGAGAAGGAGAAGTAGCGCAGAGCGATCAGAGACAGAGAGAGAAAGCAGCTAATAAAGAGGAAGGTTCCAGTGACTTGGAGGGAAGTAGAGGAGACAGAGCATAGCGGTGCAGACGTGTACTCGTGACTGCTGAGGTGTGATTCCGAGACGAGCCAAGACACAGACGAGAAGGGAACCTAGATGACTGCTGAACCCAGACTCCACATTACTAAGGTGATGTCGACCTTTTTCCCCATAGTGTGCACATTCTAACCTTTCACTTTTCTTTGCAGGATATATATATGTTATAGTATAGTATTGTGTTTATAATCATTGTAATAAAATACCCCAGTTCTTAGTGAACCGACATGTGCCTTGTATTCTTGTTCAATCAGGGTAACCTGGTCTTCTAGTCAGACATTGTTTTCATGAACGGATGTGAATCCTGGTCAGGTAAGAGGTGACTGAATAATGAGGGAGAGAGGGACCATTTGATGCCAAGAGCAGAAGGTACATACTCCAATTTGGAACGCCGTGCTAATTCACATTATTGTAGTATTATCCCGAGTAGCCAATGAGAGATTTCTTCCAAAGGTAATCATAGGAGAGTGATCGTCGTTGGTAAGCGGCGTTAATGAGAACACCAGGTAGGAGACTGGTGCGTAGGTCCGCCGGATTGCGGATCGGGTTGTAAGTAAGTGAGCACTGGGAGGGAGACCAGTGTCTAGGTCCGCCGGATTGTGGACCGGATAAAAAGAGAGCACTGGGACTGCAGCCCAGTGTGAAGGGCATGCCGGATTGCGTGTCGAGTGAGCACTGAGGGTGATCAGTGTGTATGGCACGCCGGATTGCGTGTCGAGTGAGCACTGAGGGTGATCAGTGTGTGAGGGTACATAATCAGACCTGCCCCAGGGTAGATTAGTCTGGGCCTAAGTGGCCGTGAGACTAGTTGGTATGGATAGGATATTGTAGAAGACCTATGCATGTGTATTGCTATTTTCCCCATCCTTAGGTACGAGATGTACATACATATATCTATACCCATTGTAAATACGTTCTAAGGAGGGAGGTGAGTACGTTCCGACTGGGTTAGAGGGGCTCCTAGGAGCTGATCCCATCTGGTCCGAGAATCCGGTCGTTACACCTATTCATCCGATATTTTCTAAACTCTGTAGGGGGGGGGGGTACCCTGGTCACTTCTTGACTCGTGCTCGAGTCAAGTGGGGGCAGCCATCTTGGGAGGACGTGGGGTAACAGGCTAGTCTTTGTCTCACATTAGCTATTTAATTAGACACTGGCGCGAGCGCGCTCGGTTACTCTCCTAAGGCTTTAGCCGGGAGATAGGCAGCACTTGGGGGCCCAATATGATGTCGGGCGGATTGCCCCCGCCAGGCTGCAGTAGCCACCGCCGGCCTGGCGGGAGCAATCCGCCCGACATCATCTCCAGAATATCACCCGCCATATTAAAATTGCGGGGGGGACCGCGGCGGATTGAAATAACGTCCCCCGCTTTTCCTCCCCGTCGCCTTGTGACCGGGGCGGATAATGTTTAATATGGTGGCGGTGTCTATGAGACACCGCCAGCCATATTAGGATGCCCTTCCTGACATGCTTTTCCGTGACGGCAATGCTGCCACGCAAAGTCATGCGGAGAAACCCTGCGGGGCCCGTTGCGGGCCCCCTGGCAGTCCGAGGGGTTGGGGTGCACATATGGGGTACCTATAGTACCCCCCCGCATTTCAAAGTGCAACACGGCAGGCACTGCGCGGTGCCTGTCAAGTTGTGCTTTGAAATGCACAACGTGTATTTTTACCATTGCGGCGGGCAGTGCTTTCTGCACTACCTGCCGCATTGGTCAAAATACAGGATGTGTCTGCCTGTGTGATGGGCGCATCCTAATGCTCAAGGCGGGACCGCCGCTCCTATGGCGGGCGGTCCCGTTTTGCACGAGGATGGCGGACGGGCAAAGTCCGCCCGCCATCCTAATGGGGGCCTAGGTTTTGGCATCTCACCTTTCTACTTTGATGAAAATTGTAATATCTGCATTTTAGTATTGTCATTTGCCTTTTGCACAGCGTTTTTGTACATGAAGCAAATTGCACTAACATCTTTAAAAAAAAGTCTTATAGTCTGTTTTTATTGTTTTAAGCTTACCTGTGCATCCGATATTTTCTAAACTCTGCGGGGGGTACCCTGGACACTGCTTGACTCGTGCTCGAGTCAGGCGGGGGCAGCCATCTTGGGAGGTCGTGGGGTACAGGCTAGTCTTTGTCTCACATTAGCTATTTAATTAGACACTGGCGCGCGCGCTCGGTTACTCTCCTGAGGCTTGAGCCGGGAGATAGGCAGCACTAGGTTTTGGCATCTCGCCTTTCTACTTTGATGAAAATTGTAATATCTCTATTTTAGTATTGTCATTTGTCATTTACCTTTTGCAAAGCGTTTTTTGTACATGAAGCAAATTGCACTAACATCTTTAAAAAAAAGTCTTATAGTCTGTTTTTATTTTTTTAAGCTTACCTGTGCATCCGATATTTTCTAAACTCTGCGGGGGGTACCCTGGACACTGCTTGACTCGTGCTCGAGTCAGGCATGGGCAGCCATCTTGGGAGGATGTGGGGTAGCAGGCTAGTCTTTGTCTCATATTAGCTATTTAATTAGACACTGGCGCAAGCGCGCCGCAGACGGGCTTGCCTTCGGCGCGCCTAAGGCAAGCCCGTCTGTGCCTGTCCGCGCTCTGGACACGCACAGCACCCGAACCCCTGGCAGTTTGGGACCAGGTGAGTCCCCGGTCTATACATATTCCAGAACTACCCTGTTGAACCTCAATAGGTATCATAGGGCCGCAGATTGTATATGTCTTTCTTTTGAATTATGGACGATTACTCCTTCAGGGGCCTGCCCTAAGTGCAATACAATGTTACCTTTTATTTTTTATCAGCCGTTTAGGCCCTAGCGGGTTAAAAGGACAGCTGCAGCCGGACTCGATTATAATAAAACTTTTAAATGTACGTTAGTTAATGCAAGGTCTTTCATTAAACACATCCTAGAGTTGGGCGCTAGAGGACGCGCACACGGAATGGCCGCCTAACAGGGAGGCTCCCGTTCCCTGGAACACTTATCCTTCCTTAATCCTAGCTCATTGGTGATTGAAGGTCCCCGAAAACAGCACAATCTGTGTCCAGAACTGCCACCTGCACTCGGTTCGATTTCTGGGGCACGAGCATTATCTGGAGCCGAGAAAGACTCCCCAGTGGTGTCTCTGGAGCTGGCGAGTCGGGCAGAACGGACACCTGCTGCCAGGAAAGTCCGGTGATTTACACGAGGTGACAGGCCCCGGCCGTTGGCGCCTGCCGGGAGGTCTGCACACTCGGACATCTCTGACTCGCTGCCTGCACCTCATCTCCCCTGCCTACTGCGGGATTGATGTATTGCCTGACTGTTTGGCGGCGGAGCGCTGCCGGGTTTTGTTGGGCTCCGTGCCGGCCCCTCACACACCTGCCGCTCTCCCTGGAGGATTCCTGACGAGCGCCCGGTGAGTGTGCTGGCCCTGGCCGCAAGGGAAATGGGCTATGTCCTCACTGCGGGGGCGGGTGGAACAAACTGCAGAGTGAACTGTTATTCTCGAACTGGCCGGCGGTATTGTGTGTCTGGCTGGTTCTCATCCTGGAACCCGCCATTGTTACCCGCCCCTACATGCCCAGTAGGGAGAAGACACTTCGGGGCGCATCCGGAGCCCGCCGGAGATCTATGGAGACATCGTGTGTAGATACTCCCTCCCCGGGGGTTTGAATATTGCGCCTGCAGTGCTCAGCTTCGCCTTGCTTTATCGGCCACCTGAGGGAGAGTAAGTAGCACTGTGGAGACAGCTGAAGACTGAGGCTGTGTTGTGTCTGGGTTAGCGCTGCTGGTCTGTGTGGATGACTGCACGCTGATTTATGCACAGGCCTGCGGCACCTGATCCCAGCTCCTGCGGACTGGGTCGCAGCTCCCCTGCTGCTTACACGTTGGGGTCCCAGCTCTCTCATATGCACGGCTCTGCATGTCTAGTCTGAGAGCTGAACATACCCTTCTGCTTGGAGTCAGGTACATGACTACCTTGTCTTTTTGAAGGACGCCTGTGGTACGCCCCGAGTGCACGTGGTGTCTGCAGTGCATACTCCTTGACTGACCTGCACTTTGCGTGGCCTACCTAGTAGTAACGGATCACTACCGTCCGAGTACGGGCACCGACAGGTCTATTTTCAACGTGACCGGACTGAAGCAGTAGATACCCCCAAACAGCTGGCGGGGGGAACACCCCTGCTTTACTGACCCCTGTGCTAGCGAGCATTGGGAAGAGCAGAGGCACGATGGTGCGACCCGATAACCGCCAACCCAAACTAACTTTTGACGCCGCAAAGAAAGGGTCGAAAACGACGCCGGAAGACGCGAGAACTAGCAAAGCAGGCGCGGCCGACACTGAATCTCCAGCTGCGGAACTTTACATGCACAAACTACTGCAGGAGATGCGCCAGGGATTCGCCACGGTAGTAGAGAAGGTGGACAGGATGTCGTCCAGGATGGACGCTCTGGTGCACAAGGTGGACCAACATGAGGAGTGAATTACGACAACAGAGCAACGTATCTCAGACAATGATGATATCACCGCATCACATACAACTCAACTTGCCCGCATGGACAACCTGCTGCAGGTTATAGCTGCCAAAAATGAGGATTTGGAAGCCCGTAGCTGATGCAACAACGTCCGCGTCACGGGTATTCCAGAGTCCACGGACACGGGCAAGATGGAGCTCTTCGTGGAGAACCTCCTCAGAGCATCGGTGGGAGAAGATGCTTTCTCGCCTCAGTTTATCGTTGAAAGGGCATACAGGTTGCTGGCCCCTGTCCCCAAGCCCAGAGCCCCGCCGCGTCCCATCATTGCTCGTCTATTGAACTATCGCGACCGAGACGTTGCTCTGAAGGCGGCTCGCACCAAGCAATCCCTAACTTACAATGGCGTCACTTTTTCAATTTATCCTGATTTCACTCCTATGGTACAAGAGGAGAGGCGTAAATTCCTGCATGTCAAAAAGAAACTGCGAGATGCCCAGATAGACTATGCCTTACTCTATCCGGCGAGGCTACGAATTACGCACCAAGGAAAACAGCGATTTTTCACGGATCCGCAAAAGGTGGAAGATTACTTGAAAGGCATCCGGAAGGCGCAGAAGGGTGGTCGAGGCAGGAACATTGAACATGAGGATGACCTTCCGGCACCGGATGATGATGACTGATCTAAGGTGCCTTCTCCAGATTGAAATAATTGGTTGCTGTCCTGGCTGTCTGGCCCTTGAACTCATGGTGGCTGATGGCTCAGGTGCCGCACTGAACATGGGGACACTTGAACTCACCCAGTGGTAATGTATTGCACGGACCACTATCCCGCCTTTGCCTCCACCGAGGGTGGTACAGTATGAGAGGCTAAGAGGGGGAGAAGTGGCTGTGCGCTCTTGATGTTGAGTCCCCTACGGGTATACCCCATTCATGGGTACAAGTTACGGGTGTTGAGGGGGCAGGGGGAGGTCCAGGGAGGGGATGGGTGGCTACTGGCATGATTGGGATGCGGTAGTGGGTGGAGGGTGGAGGGTAGTTACAGCGGGGGGTTTTGTACCACAGGGATGGGCACTGTCGTTTAGCATATGTGGTCCGGTTGTGCAACTGAGCGGGTATGATATTACAAACACTATTATGGCATGTTATACCTCTGTTTGGCTTATTAGTTAATGGCGGGAACTAACCTTAATACACAATTGATTTGCATGTCTTGGAATGTCAGGGGCCTTAACGATGCAAAAAAATGTTGAAATGTGATTACATATTTGGAACGTCATAAAGTTCAGACTGCTATGTTGCAGGAAACGCACCTGTCACCGCAAACACGCATCACATTTGCTAGTGAATGGGCAAGTGCCCGAGTCTTCTCATCCTACTCCACTTACGCGCGGGGGGTGACCACCCTAATTGGGCGTACAGTCCTTTTCCAGTTATGTGGCGAATTGTTAGATGTGGAAGGCCGCTTTGCTATGATGTGAGGCCGCCTAGTCCGGGATCCCATTACATTAGTGAACTGTTATGCCCCTAATGTAGATATGCCAGTTTTTTTCACCACATTATGTAGCTAGATTCTGGATGTCGGCTCCAGACATTTCATTTGGGGGGGCGACTTTAACTTGGCGCTGGCGCCTCCCCTGGACAAAGTGGATGGAGTGACATATTACAGGGAAACAGCCGTTACAATGCAACTATTACAACGCACACCGTTACAACGCAGGATCCTTTACAACGCATGCCTTTATAACGCATGATATTACATAGCAGATGCTATTACAACGCAGGCCTTTACAACGTAAGTATAGGTAAGTATATCATTTTATTTAACCTTTTTTTAATTTCTTACATATTAAAAATAATTAAAATAAATTAATTAAAGTTATTTTATATATATAGTTTGGGTTTTGGGGTACAGGGGTATTTTTAGGTTTCAGGGCTCAGGGCTGGGTTTGGGTTTTGGGGTACAGGGATATTTTTAGGGTTCAGGGCTGGGTTTGGGTTTTGGGGTACAGGGGTATTTTTAGGTTTCAGGGTTGGGTTTGGGTTTTGGGGTACAGGGGTATTTTTAGGTTTCGGGGTTGGGTTTGGGTTTTGGGGTACAGAGGTATTTTTAGGTTTCAGGGCTGGGTTTGGGTTTTGGGGTACAGGGGTATTTTTAGGGTTCAGGGCTGGGTTTGGGTTTTGGGGTACAGGGGTATTTATAGGGTTCAGGGCTGGGTATGGGTTTTGAGGTACAGGGGTATTTTTAGGTTTCAGGGTTGGGTTTGGGTTTTGGGGTACAGTGGTATTTTTAGGTTTCGGGGTTGGGTTTGGGTTTTGGGGTACAGGGGCATTTTTAGGTTTCAGGGCTGGGTTTGGGTTTTGGGGTACAGGGGTATTTTTAGGGTTCAGGGCTGGGTTTGGGTTTTGGGGTACAGGGGTATTTTTAGGTTTCATGGCTGGGTTTGGGTTTTGGGGTGCAGGGGTATTTTTAGGTTTCAGGGTTGGGTTTGGGTTTTGGGTTACAGGGGTATTTTTAGGTTTCAGGGTTGGGTTTGGGTTTTGGGGTACAGGGGTATTTTTAGGTTTCAGGGCTGGGTTTGGGTTTGGAGGTACAGGGGTATTTTTAGGGTTCAGGGCTGGGTTTGGGTTTTGGGGTACAGGGGTATTTTTAGGGTTTAGGGCTGGGTTTGGGTTTTGGGGTACAGGGGTATTTTTAGGTTTCAGGGTTGGGTTTGGGTTTTGGGGTACAGAGGTATTTTTAGGTTTCAGGGCTGGGTTTGGGTTTTGGGGTACAGGGGTATTTTTAGGGTTCAGGGCTGGGTTTGGGTTTTGGGGTACAGGGGTATTTTTAGGTTTCAGGGTTGGGTTTGGGTTTTGGGGTACAGGGGTATTTTTAGGTCTCAGGGCTGGGTTTGGTTTTTGGGGTACAGGGGTATTTTTAGGTTTTTTTAAATACCTAATCTATTTTTTAAAATATATATATATGTACAAAATAATTATTTGAAATTATTTAATTTATTAAATTATTTTAATTTAATTTTAATTAATTACATTTTTAATATAATATACTTACCTATACTTACGTTGTAATGGCATGCGTTGTAATAGCATCTGCTATGTAATGTCATGCGTTGTAAAGGCAATCGTTGTAAATGCATCTGCGTTGTAAAAAATGCGTTGTAACGGTGTGCGTTGTAAAAGTTTGCGATGTAACGTCATACATCCCATATTACAAGACCAGATCCACGGAAGCATTACTGGGTGTGCTCTCGGAAGGCAGCTTAATTGACAGCTGGCGATCTCTAAACCTTTCCCGGAAAGAAGGCACACACTTTACCTCATTAACAGGCACATGGGCGAGATTAGAATATTTTTTCATGACTACAGAGATTGGTGCTCGGGTGTCCAGGGTGTAGTGCATTTGCCTAGAACATACTCTGACCATTGCCGGATCTTATTGCAACTACGGGTTCCTGGCTGGGACAACCCCCGACCACACTGGCGACAACGGCCTGCGGCCCTGTTAGACATGGTGTTCCGAACCGAGCTTGGAGAGGAGATTAGAGCTTTCTTCCCTCGTAACAAGGGGTCTGTTGACTCGGTTGAGCACATCTGGGAGGCGTTCAAAGTTACGGTCAGGGGCTACTGTGTATCGAAAAGCTTTGGAGTGCTTCGCGACATACAGCGCACAATCAATACACTGGACGGTGAGCTGAAAGAATTTGAAACCCGAATGGTAGCGGAGGGTACACCTGACATACATGCGGAGTTCAGGGCTAAATTGTCGCGCTATGAGGAAGAAGCGGCCAGAGAAGTCAAGTTTAGGGGAAATATCGGCAGGCTAGGAGATACTGTAAAGCGGACAGACCTGGCAAAGCTCTTGCTGTGTTAACACGTACACCACACTCACAGAACACAATACTGGAAATCGTGAATGACCTAGGACATACGGTCAGAGACACAGACGACATTTTGACTGCTTTCATGACTCACTACCACGCACTTTACACCACGGCTACTACCGCAGATGTGTTGTACGATAACTTCCTTGGCGACGTGGCTCTATGCTGGCTTAGTGACGCTGATAGGGCCTTTCTTGCTGCTCCCTTTGATCTAGACGAAATCAGGGATGCCATTATGTCTCTTCAAAATGGCAAAGCGCCCGGCCTGGATGGACTCCCGGCTGAGTTCTGCAAAGCGTACATAGACATCATGGCTCCTGTCCTTCGAGAAATCTTCGAGGAATCCTTGGCTGATGGGATCCTTCCCCTTTCCATGCGTGAGGTCGTGATTACCTCTCTCCTGAAGCCTGGCAAGAACCCCACTGCCCGTGACTCATACCGTCCGCTTTAGCTCTTAAACTGCGATGTTAAAATTCTTGCGAAGGGCCTGGCCACCAGATTGTCACTTCTGATGACCCGTATTGTATTACCTGATCAGTCCGGGTTCGTCCCTGGTCGATCTACCTCCCATAATCTACGTACACTGTTCTCTTTGATTCGCACGTTGCACCCCGATCTCCCTGTCGCAGCGGTTTTTCTGGATGCCACCAAGGCGCTCGATTCCATCGAATGGCCGTACTTATTCGCTGTCTTGGAATGCATGGGGTTCCCTAAAATGTTTATTTCCTGGGTTAAGTTGTTGTATACGCACCCATCAGCCAAGATTTTGATTAATGGGCACCTCTCTCCTTCCATTGCCATCACGAGGGGTACCCGTCAGGGCTGCTCCTTATCCCCCCTCCTTTTTGTTATAGCCGTTGAGCCACTAGCCTGTAGGCTGCGCCAGCTGCACCGTGAGAGTGCGGTTCGCTGTTTTCAGCATCAGATAGATGTGTCTCTATATGCGGACGATGTGACGCTATTTGTCAAAGATCCGCTGAATACCTTAAATCCCCTGCTGAGGGAGTTTGTCGTCTTTGGTAGACTCTCTGGAGTCCATGTCAACTGGGCCAAGTCTCAAATTTTCCCCCTTACGGATGCGGTATCTGACTTCCCACTCGACTTTCCTTTGGAGTGGTGTCATTCGGACCAGCGCTACCTCGGTATTCAAATTTCTCACGATAAAGATGAGACGATACGTCTTAACTACGGCGTAGCAATCACGAAACTGACTGCATCGGTAGATCGCTGGGTCTCCCTCCCTCTGTCTATCGCGGGGAGAGCCTCGCTTATCAAAATGGTGGTATTACCCCGCTTTCTGTACCTATTTCTTAATATCCCTTACTATCCGAGTGCTTATTTTTTTAAGACATTAAAGACGGAATTATGTTGCTTATTCTAGGGGGGTAAACATCCACGGTTACAGTGGTCTACACTAATTCTGCCATATGATAAGGGGGGCTGGGATATACCCGATTTCAAAGCTTATTATCTATGTGCACAGGCGCATTACGCCTATCACTGGATGCTACCCACTCCCTGCATGCCTCAATTGGCAGTCGAAGACTGGATAGCGCACCCCCTACCTCTCAATGGGCTTCTACAGTGCCCAGCGGCATCCATGAATACCCCGTACACTACTGTTACATGCACTATTGATGCTCGGAGTCACCTAGCCAAGAAGTTGGGATGCTCCCCACCATACTTGCCGAGGCTGCCACTGACGTACCACCCCCGGCTCGAACTCCTGCAGGAACGCGGCTTTCAGCTGCTCTGCCAGCGCATAGGAATCACTTGTTGGGGCGACCTCTTCTCCAATGGTCAGTTCCAACCTGCGGATTTGTTTTTTAAGTCTCACACCCCTACTCCCCTAGACTCGTTTTACTACATACGACTCAGCCAGGGGCTGAGGGACATCCTGCCTGGATTCCCCGGTGAACCTGAGGTCCTCCCTCCATTACACTTCATGCTATGTTCCCAGGTTTCATCTGGCCAGTGCCGACAGATGTGAGCGTTGTCATGTGGAACATGCCGGATTCCTTCACTTGGCCTGGGAATGCCCCCCCCATTCAGGACTATTGGCAACTGGTACATGCCGCCCTTGAAGCTATGGTTGGTACTTCTCTACACCCGGATCCGTTGTTGTTGCTACTAGGATACACACCACATATTCCCAAGACTTATAGGAAATTCCTGGATGTCGCTCTGCTTCTTGCCAAACGGCGCGTTGCATGCAGATGGGGCCGTGGCAGGGCGCCGAAATTCAAAGACTGGCTTGCAGACATGACCCATTGTCAAGACCAATACATGATTTTTGTTGAGACGCTCCCACTCTCCAGCAGACCTAGAGACATGTGGGGTCCTCTTATCACTTACACGCTAGCCCAAGCAGTTGAGGTTGAGGGATCAGGTGGGGACAGGGCTTGAAATGGTGGGGATGCAGATACGGAATCTGCCTGACTTGCTAAGTGGTTTACTTGTACATACACTATAATTGTATTCAACTACTGCATATATTACTGCATGTCTGCCCATCTGGCATACCTCTCACTGATGTCTGTTGCCTAGCGTGAAGAGAACATCAGTCGTCCTTCTCTACCTCCCTGTAATTCACTGGACTATGTTACTTCTTTGATGTAAGCTGAATCTGAGCCGTTACTCTTGCCTGACATGCAATGTACTTCTACTGATGTTATTTCTCTGATCTATAACGCTACTGCCTTGCTGATAACTGTATGAAGATGTACGAATCAGGTTATTGCTCATCTGTGCCACATTGCCAACCGATGTATTGATTCATGTTGAAAATCTCAAAAATAAAGTTTATAAAAAAAAAAAACACATCCTAGCAAGGCTTATAGAGTATAACAACATAAAGATAGCTTTCATTACAGAAACATGGCCGGACGAGGCGTCCGGAGCTGAACTGGTGATAGCTACACCGACAGGCTTCTTTTGCCAGGTATTAAATAGGCCAGACAGGAAGGGAGGTGGGTTGGCAGTTATTTATCACAACACTATTCAGGCTGTATTTAGGCCTGTATCTTTAACGGCTTGCGAAGCCATGTCCTTCAAATTAACATTAACCAACCATCATCCTTTTGAAGGCATGCTATTATATAGGCCTCCTGGGGCCAGATACTCGTTCACTGGTCCGCTAGGGAACATGCTATAAGAAGGTCTTTGTTGTAACTCCCGAATGACCCGGATACAGCTAAGTTGCTGGATATGATGGACAGTGTGGATCTAAAACAAATTGTTAAAGGGCCAACTCATGTGGCTGGACATACCCTGGATGGTATATTTTCAAATCATCCAGGCTTGTCATGGACGGGCCTATTACCACTGGTGTGATCCGACCATGTGGCTGTTCTTTTTGAGCTAGATGTGGCGGATAAACATACACGGAGTACCTATCATAAAGAAATGATAGAGACTAGAGCCTGGAATAGAGTAGATGGGACTGCCTTTCAGGAGCTTTTAACTTCCTCGGCAGGTCATTTAATGGATGGGGTTTAGGAGGCCTCTACCTCCTACACCAAATGGCTAGCACAGGCGTGTGACAAATTAGCTCCAATCAAAATTATCCTTCCGAAAAGACTTCACCCCTCTGCCCCATGGTACACTGAGGAGATAAATACTCTCAAATGTAATTGTAAATGCCTAGAACGCATTTGGAGGAAAAGCTACATGGATGCTAAATTCTTTCTTAATAAAGTTGTGACATATTTTCAGTCTTCAGTGGATCTAATAATGATGGTTCAAAAATGGTGAAGTAGGCCTCCCAACATATGTGGTTCTCCCCCTATGTACTGGACACATTTAGACCACTGCGCACAAAACTTTGCAACTCTTAGTAGGAATTAAATTGGGTTCACCTTTTGACCCTTGTCCAGTAAAGTTTATAAAATTGGCCCCTAGGCCAATCGCCTTATCTCTTGCAGCCATTTTTAATGGCATTTTTGAAACTGGACAGTTTCCTAAGCACTGGAAGGTGGCTTCAATACTTCCCCTTTTGAAGAAGCCAAGCCTGGACCCCAATGATCCAAACAACTTTCGCCCGATCTCCCGTCTTCCTCTCCCTGCCAAAATGGTGGAGAATGCTATGAAATGTCAACTCAGTGCTTTTTTGAAGGAAGCTCTCGCTCTGGATCCCTCACAGTATGGTTTTAGAGAGGGACACAGCACGGAGCTGGCTCTCATTAAGGCCACTGAAGAGATTAGAGCAGCAGTGGATCGGGGAGGTAGGGCAGCCTTGATTTTATTGGATCTTTCTTCTGCATTTGATACGGTCCATCATGAGATTTTGATGGACCGTCTCAAGGAGTGTGGGGTTCGGGGTAAAGCCTGGGATCTACTCAAGCCCTTTCTATCTGACAGAGGGCAGATTGTATCCCTGAGGAAATTTCAGTCAAAACTCTTCACACTGCCATGCAGTGTGCCGCAGGGGTCATCCTTGAGCCCAACACTTGTTAATGTGTATGTCTCATCTTTGGCCCCTGTTATCAGGGCTTTTGGATTTGTGATTACATCTTATGCAGACGACACACAAATAGTGGTATCTCTATTACCTGGCCAATAACTGGGAATAGATATCTGTTTTCAGTCCTGCATGGAAGCAGTAGGAAGATGGATGGCAGAAAACTGCCTAAAATTGAATTGGACAAAACCGAAGTGATGTTGTTCGGGAATGATCCCAATTTTTGCACTCCCAAATGGTGGCCGACCTCTCTGGGCTCACTCCCCTCACCCTCCAACAAGGAAGAAAATCTGGGAGTTTTGTTGGATGAGAAACTGACCTTGGGAGCCCATGTCAATGCAGTGGTCTCAAACAGCACATGTTTTGAGAATTGTCAAGTAGGTAATACGGCTCCTTCCGTTATGATGCCGGAAAACAGCGGTCACAGCATTGGTTTTATCGAGGCTGGACTACTCCAACAGCTTATACCCAAATAGTCAGCAAAAGTTTTTGTATAAACTTCAGCTGCTTCAGAACGCTGCGGCCAGACTTCTTACGGGTACTCCCAAATTCCCCCCAATCTCCAAAGAAATAAAAAAAACTGCACTGGCTCCTGGGCAGGAATCGGGTGCAGTTTAAGTCCCTGTGTTTAGTTTTTAAAGCGCTGCAAGGGGAGGGACCTGATAATTTGATCACCAGTTTCAGTGGTATAGACCAGTAAGAACTCTGAGATCATCAGAAGCTAAACTGGTTGTAGTCCCACCCTCAAAAAAGGCCCAGTGGGGTGGCAGAAGCTTCTCTTTAGGTGCAGCCAAAGCCTGGAATAGTCTCCCAGTCCACTTGAGGAATGCAACCTTCTAGCTTTTAGGAAAGGGTTGAAGACCTGTCTCTTTTTTTTAAGTTTGAGTTTATTGAAATATATGAAGTACAAAGGAAAAAATCATGGAATCGGGGGACCATGAAGAAACAGGAAAATGAAAAGAACAATCAAAGCAGAGGCAATCAAATATCATCAAAAAGAGGGGGAGGGGGTGGGAGAAAAAGGGGAATCATAACATTGGATAAAAAAGCAAAGCAATAAAACAAGCATTATCTCAAAAATATGAAAAGTAAGTAGAAAAAAGAAAACATAAATCACATAAATCAATATTCGGACACTGTAAAGAACTATATAATTCAGGGTGGTTTGCGGACCTCGAGAGAATGAGCATCAAAAGTAATGGAAGAGGGGGAGGTGGAGGAGAGGTAGTCAGACAATGGAAGCCAGAGAAGGTCTCTTTTTATGGCCAGTGAGATAGGGGAGATAAAGTTAGTATCTAGTCTGTGATGAAAACAGATTGCATTCCACCACGACTTAAAGGAAATGGAGGAGGCCTGCTTCCAGTTAGAAGTGATGTGGTGAAAGGCAACAGCCATAAAGAGATCCATGAGATGGTAGTGAGAGCGTCCTTGGGGAAGTGCTGGAGATAGGGAGCCCAGAAAAACGTGAGTGGGTGAGAAGGGAGTGGAGAAATGGAAAATCTTTTGAAGATGTAACCAAACCAGATTCCAAAAATGGAGAGTGGAGGGGCATTCGAAAAGCATATGAAAAAGAGTTGCTACAGGGCATGGGCAATACCAGCAAGTGGAAGGGGTATCCGCTGAGAAAGAGGACAGCATTGTGGGAGTAAAGAGAGAGCTATTATAGAGAAAGAAAAGAGTTTGGGTCGTGATGGCAGCTCTAGAGGTCTTATGTATCTTAGTCCAGATTTTGTCCCAAAGGGCAATAGGCCAAACTGAGCAAAAGTCCTGCTCCCAGGCCAATTCGACCTTCGTCTTGGTTCTGTCTATGGGAACTTGAAGTGAGCGGTATAAAAAGGAAGCCGAGGGGGAAGAGTCCAGAACTGAGGCTATGGGACGGTGAGAAAGGGGGATGGATTGAGAATCTGGCAGAGATGCAAGGTATGAGACGAGGATGGGATAAAGAGCGTCATATTGGGATCGTGAGCTAGCAGGCAAGGAAAATTGAGACTTGAGAACTGAGAAAGGTAGAGGGACATTGTGAGAAAGTAGTTGAGAGATTCAGCGGATACCGCGGGAATGCCAGGATTTCCAGAAGAAAGTACGGTTGTGTAGCAAGAGTGATTTGTTATGCCAGATAGGTTGATCATGCGTTGAGGAAGAGAATGGATAAGAGGAGGAGAGAAATGGAAACAGAAGCTTGCGAGAGTGAGAGAGAACGGGAAACCGAAAACGAGTCAATGAGGAAGTAAAAGAGAGATATTCACAAAACTCAAAGGGAGAGAGAAAGGAAGCCTCAAGTGAAAGCCAGAGGGGAGGATAAAAAGGTAGGTCTGTAGAAGGCCACCGAGCCGACTGTTTGAGAGAAAAAGCCCGATGGTAGGTACTGAAGTCAGGGAAGCGGACCCCAGATTGAGATTTATCTTTACGCAAAGAGGATAGAGCAATACGGGACTTCATACCCTTCCAGAGGAATTTCAACAGGAGAGAGTCGACTTTTTTAAAGTAGTAATCGGGTATATGAATTGGTATCATTGAGAGAGTGTAGAGGAGAAGGGGGGAGAGCATCATTTTGATGGAGTTCAGGCGACCCCACCAGGATTAGAAAAGTGGATGCTTGCGAGTGATAGCGGAATCCAGCTTTTTGGAGATATAATCGAAGTTAAATTTCAAAGTGTCAGGTAAAAGGGGGGCAAAACAGACACCCAAGTATTTAATTTTGGATGGCTGCCAAGAGAAACCAGAGACATCAAAGCGATGCTTCTGACAGGACGAGTTTAAGGGGAGAATTTCACATTTGTTGACATTGAGACGATAACCCGAAACGGCTGAGAAAGAGGAAACCTATTGTAGAAAGGCGGGAAGGGAAAAGAGTGGGTTTGAACAGTACAGAAGAATGTCGTCAGCGTATGCCGAAAGTTTAATCTGTTGAGGACCGAAGGGGAAACCAGAGATTGAACTATCTTGTCGGATTTTGGTAAGGAAGGGTTCTAAGGCGAGAACAAATAATAAAGGAGAGAGAGGACATCCCTGACAAACCCCCCTACTGAGCGTGAAATAATCAGAAACTGCGCTATTGACGAAAACCGACGCTTGAGGGCAAGAGTACAGCAGCGAGATAAGAGAGATAAACTTAGGTGGTATACCGGACCAAGAAAGAGCGCGAAACATGATGTCCCACCCAATCCTGTCAAAAGCCTTCTCCGCATCAAGGGAGATAGCGGCAAACGGAAGGTCTAACAATGAAGCTTTGCTGATGATTTTAAAAAATACTCTTGAATTGTCTGAAGCGAGACGACCCTTCACAAAACCGGATTGTTCAGGGCCGATCAGGGCTGGCAAGATAGGGTCCAGTTGTAGTGCTAGATTTTTGGCCAGGATTTTATAGTCCGTGTTAACTAATGATATGGGCCTATAGTTTTTGCACAGAGAATGATCCTTACCGTCATTAGGAATAAGGCAGATGAGAGCCTGTTGAAAGGATCCGCTAGAGGAACCAGAGGCCAGAAAGGTGTGATAGAGAGAAAGCAGTTTCGGGAGAAGAAGGGAAGCAAAATGGGAATAAAATTCAATGGTGAAACCATCGGGGCCCGGAGCTTTACCACTTCGAAGTCTAGAAACTGCATTGGAGACCTCAGAAAGGGTAATATCAGCAGTCAAAGGTTCAAAATTCACATGTGAGGAAGGAGGGGGTGAGAGAGATTGGAAGTAAGTAAAGAGATCGTCAGGGGAAGGGATAGATTCCGGCGTGTAGAGAGATTTGTAAAAAAGTGAGAATTCATGAAGAATGTCTTTATCCTTAAAGAGAGTACCGCCAGAGGAGGATTTAATTTGTTCAATTTTTGTGCGTTCCTTCCGGACTTTAAGGTAGTTAGCGAGTAGTTTCCCCATCTTGTTTTGGCCGCTATAGTAACGGGCATTGCATTTTAAGAGTGAATTAGAAGCAGCTTCGGTGGTAAATTTATTAAAAGAAACCTTGGCCGCAATAAGTTCTTTAAAAGAAGACTCCGAGTTCGTGGAGTGAAAGGCAAGTTCCAACTTTTTGATATTAGCAAGTATGGAAGAGGATTTAGCCTTGTTGGCACGTTTCTTACGGGAGACAAAATTAATGATAAAACCTCTAGAGGCTGCCTTATAAGAGTCCCAAACTGAAACATCAGAGGTAGGAGGGATGGCGTTGAGTGAGAAAAATTCAGTGGTAAAAATAGAGAATTCTTTGCTAAAGAGAGGGTCGAGAAGAAGGGAATTATTGAACCTCCACCTGCCAGAGTGAGGCGAGAATGGAAGGAGGTCAATGTCTACGAGTACCGGGGGGTGATCAGAGATTAGGATAGACCCTATGTCGGAGTGTATAGCATGTTGAGTGAGGGATTTACTGAGGAAGAGATAGTCTATTCGTGATTGTGAGTTGTGAGCGGGAGAGTAGAAGCTATATTCTCGAAGGTCGGGGTTACACAATCTCCAAATGTCCACCAAAGCATTATTACAAACAGTATTAGTGAATTGAGCATGCATCTTGGAAGGGGAGAACCTGACTTTAGAATGACGATCGAGGAAGGGGTCGAACACCAAATTACAGTCCCCCCCAAAAATAATATATTCTTCAGTAAGGGAAGAAAGCTTAGTAGAAATCGAGGGCCAAAACAGCTTATCAGTACCAGTGGGGGCATAAACATTGAATAAAACAATCGGTATCTTATCAATAAGCAAGTGAACTAAAACCCAACGACCTTGGTCGTCACATTCTTGTGAAACAATAGAAACATTCAACTTTTTGTGTAGTAAAATTAAAGTCCCACCCTTCATAGAATCAGTAGGGGAGAAGAGAACATGACCCACCCAACAACGTTTCACCTTCAAGGCCTCTGCCTCAGTGAGATGAGATTCTTGAATAAAGGCTATATCAGTGTTTAGTCTAGCTAGATGAGTCAGTACTCATTGTCGCTTGATAGGGTTATTTAAACCCTTGACATTCCAAGTAACTACACGGAATGAAATGACAACAGGAAAAATATACAACAATGCTTAAAACTGCTTACTAAATCCAGGAAAAGAGAGAAATGAGAAAATGGAGATAAGAGAGTTGCAAGAGATAACAGGGAGATCAGATAAATAGAAAAGAAGATATGAGACAGAAAGGAAGGAGAGAGAAAAGAGAGAGAAAGAAAGAGAAAGGAGAGAGGGAGAACAAAGACACATAAGATCAAGAAGACAGTACACATCCAAAACGGACAACTGAGTATCATACTTACGAAAAACGAAAAACACAAGCGGGAAGGGGGGTGGCAGCACCGAAGGGGGAACGACGACACCATCCAGAGCAGGAACCAAAACTTGGGAAACAGGGAATCCAGGGAATACTGTACGAAACAGAAACAAGTACATCAGGAGAGAGTGAGGGACAATAGGACCTGCAGAGACAAAGGAGAAAACAAGATGAGTACATAATAGGAATAAAAACTCGATAAAAACATGAGGAAAAGTTAACACAAGAATAATATGTGCAGACAACCATGAAAGAAGACTAAAAAAGCATTGTCACAAGTGGCAACAAGAGAGAAACAATCGCAAACAAAACAGGAGGAATTACAAAAGCAATTCAAGGAGGTCTGGAAACGTCCATAACATCAGAGCCTTGTCGACGTAGGAACTCCCGAAGAATGGCAGGATCTTCGTATGTGGTGGTCCTGTCCTTATAGGTGACCTTAAAAAGACAGGGGTGAAGGAGACCATATCGTGCGCCAAGTAGTCTGAGTTGAGGGCGGAGGTCCAGGAATTGCTTTCTTCTGTCTGCGGTGGCCTTGGAAACATCCTGCGACAGGTAAAGACGATGTCCCTCCCACACGATTTGTTTCTTAGCCTTGGAAGCCGAGAGCACCTGCAGAAGGTCAGTAAATTGGAGGAACAACATGATGACACCTCGAGGTTTGGAAGAAACTCTAGGGCCCAGATGGTGAGCTCTGTGTATGTTGATGGAGGCCAGGGCAGGAACATCAAGGATTTTTGAGAGAAAAGTTGGGAAGAAGACCGTTGGATTGGACTCTTCTGACAGTTCCGGAAATCCCTAAAGGCGAAGGTTATTCCTGCGGTTCCTATTTTCCAAATCCTCTGTTTGTTTCTTGAGCAGAAGAACCTCAGCCTCCAAAGAAGGAAATCGTGAACAGGTAGAATGGAGAGCCTCTGAAGATTGTTCCAGTAGTGAGACCCGAGAGTCCAGAGTCGACCATTTGTCTTGCATACCCTGCATGTTGCTCGTGGTGGCCTCTATAAATGGTTTAAGGGCCCGAATTACCTCCAGAATAGTGTCTAAAGATGAAGGGGAGACACTATTGTCAGGTGAAGGGCGATCTTTTTTGAGGCGCTTGATAGTAGGCAACGTTGAGGAGATCTTCCCTCCATTTTGAGCTTTAGGGATTGCACCAGATGTGGCGTCCGGCTTTGACATGTTGGATATATCCGTGTCCTGAAGAGGCGAGTCGGAGTCAGAGCCAGGAGGAAGTTTGGTAGTCGCGGCAAGCTTCAAACTGCGGAGTTTCCCCATAAAGAGTCACTATACAGCAAGTGGTGCGACCAAGGCCGGACAAAAATATACAGTAGAGAAGCAAGCGCGACCAAACCAATGCAGAGAGAGCAAATGAAAAGAAGTCGCTAGAAGGATATCTCACACCATCGCAGAGCAAGAGGAGGAAGCTGTATAGCTCATATAAAGGTGCACGGCAGCATGAGCTTCAAAGAGGCATCTTTCTCGTAGATATAGCAGATAGGCGGTGCAGATCCATGAGAAGCAGGTGGTGAACCTCCATAGGCGGCTGGGCGCGAGTGTGATGAGAAGAAAGGCAGTCTCTGGCGTTGGCAGGCAGAGAAGACAAATGGCGCATAGCATATGAAACAGAAAACGAGCATTCAGAGACGTGCCAGTAAAAATGATATGGGAAACTCCTTTAGGCGACACAGGCAAAGCAGAACCGGTGAAAACAATGTTAGAAGTCAGCCAGAAGGTAACCGCATGTAGAAAGTCATTGGTAGTTGCACAAAATGGCGGTCATGAGTGTAGGCACAGGCGCTTCAGAAAAACAGGCATGAAAGGGTTAAAACGTGAAGGCACATAGTGGCAGACTCACCGCTCAATGGGAAGAGCAAGTTCTGAGGCACGGGTGAGGTGTCCAGCGAGAAACGAGCATCAGAGTTCCTCAGGTGAGAAGGTGTGCAGCGCGCACAAAATGGCGGCCGTTACCGCGAAAGTCCGAGTAAGGCAGACAAACTTCGTGGAGAAGCCGCCTAAGTGCAGAAAAAGATACACACCATGTGCCCCTCACATTCCGATGCCTGCTGGTGCGAGCTGAGGGGATTCCGGCTTCAAAAAACGGCGAAAATCATCCAGAAACCGAGGCTGGGCTCCGGAGCTCCGGGACTACGCCGCCATTCTCCTCGGCGCTTAAGCCACGCCCCCCAAGGCCTGTCTCTTTAACAAATAATTCTTCCTTCCTAGTTCTCCTGCACGAGAAGTAACCAGCGCCAGGACACCTCCGGGTAATTGCGCGCTTTAAAAATCTCCATAACATAACATAACATAACATAGAAGTTGGTTCATGCTAAAGTTTGCTCAGGATTATTGGCTCTAGGAAAACCTAGTTTTAGCTAGTAAAGCGAATGATTAGAGGTCTTGAGGCTGAAACAATCTCAATCCATTCTCAGATTTCGAATTGGTGAGAAGCACTACTCACTAGTGTGGAGCTAAGCATTGAATACAAGTGCCTATTGTAAAGATGCTGGTACGCGTAAGTGGTTAGTTAATTTACCTCATTATTTACTAGCATTTTAGAAAGTAGACTGGCAGGGAAGACGCCTTAGAACATCTGCCTTTCCTTGTTCAAGGAAATACATTACCGGGCACAGACAAGAATCCAGTCATCTACCAAAGAAAGACCAGATCCCAATACCTATCAAATGCAAGTGCCATATCTGCAGCATGTCTCTGAAGTGAACAGAATCTGGAATGTTAGAACAATGTATTAAGTGAAGCTGTCAAGTCAGATCGAAAGTTTCTAGATAACGGTTTGATTTGATTTGATTATGGATTTGTAAAGCGCAGCGAATGCCCATGGGCGTCTTGGCGCTAAATAGAGTACTAGACCGAACTGCTTAAACCGGAGCACGACTGGCTCTAAGTGATGTGTCATTGGACAGTGGCACAAAGTGTAGCTGGGCACATGCTGCTCCTGAAGGAGGTGTCACCCTCTGGGTCAGCAGCAACTCTGGAAGCTAATCACCCCTTTCATGTAGATCACTCAAGATGTGGTGGTCGTCTCTCCCCATGCCTTTCCCTTTGTGCAGGTCTGACATTCTGCCACACCCTTTTCCTAACCGGTGTGAACAGGGGGAATCCAACTTTATAGATTTTTAGATTTACATTTGGATATATAGAGCACACTATCATCCAGGAGCTCATTTGGTTTGTCTGTTACATGAGAGAAGGTTACAGATGTTAGAGGCTTGAACAGAAAAAGCCTTGCCATCAAGTTGATTGATGAAGACGGGGAATGGTTAAGAAAACTGTAAAAGCAGAACAGGGTGGTTTAGATGGAATGTGTCTATGAAACCTTCCCAAAATGGATTCAAGAACCTTCCCATACAGTGGTGGATTATGCACAGACTTATAAGGATCATAGTTATCCAATGTACCAGGTGTATAATGGGAGAAGCATGAAGTGGCGATGGGCAACTGACAACTTCCTAGCCACCTGATTTTGGTTGCCTGATGTGTGATGAGAAGAGATGTCTTCATGCCCAGGTAAAGATTCTTACAATAGTCTAAATGGGCTCTTATAATAGCTGACATATAAAGGCATTTGCAGTTTTTACAGAGCAGAGAGAAAAGAGATACAGGGGGGGTAAGTGTTATGTGCAAGATGATACCCACAACTGAGACTTGGCTGTCCATCGGAGCAAAAAGCATCTATTGTATCTCCCAAAATGTACACTGTTGCATGCGAAAGGAAAGAACCACAATCAGGAGGTCAAACAGTAAATTGCCATGGTGTCTGACTTCCACCTATTATCATGACTTTTTTCTTGTCATTGTTAAGGTTCAGCCAGGGGGAGCTCATTCAGTTCTACACAACAATAAGACAATTCTACAGAGAGTAAATGTCACTGCAAAAATTACTGAGCCTTATCAAAAGTCGGGCGTTCTCGGCATAAGTATACATTCTAATGCTGAAAGAGCATACCAATTAAGCCAAAAAAGTTCCTTGTAAAGGCTACAAAATATGGAGATCCGGCCAAGCCATGAAGAACATCACATGAGCAGTTTGCAGTGGAAGAATGAAACTGAGACTTTTTGAGACCTGCCTGACAAAAAAGACACAAAAAAAGCAGAGTTCGCATAGTTTTGCCCACTCTGCGTTACGCTTGTAATGCAGAGTTTTGGCAAAACTCCGCCGACTGTCGCAGGGTGGATTTTTTTCTTGCACTTGGTTCACCAACGTTATGTTGGTGAGACTATACGGGTGCACAAAGAGGATACGCAATGGAAACTTGTCGAGCTTGAGAATCGTTTTCGACTGAATAATTTAAGAATTTGCGGCATATACGGGGGATGCAAGGGGCAGGACACTCCTGAATTCGTGGTGGAGCTATTTACTGAGGCCTTTCCGAAGCTATCGATTTGGAATTGGGACCTAGAAGTCCAGCGGGCACATCAATTTCAGTTTAAACTGCAATCCGCCTAGGGCGATTTTGATCTGCTTAAACAACTTTCTGGATCATTAGGCATCATATGATTTAACACGTCCAGATAGGAAGCGTATGGGGAATGGCGCTCAGTTTTTTGTTAGGCCTGATTTTTGTCACCAAACTGTGGAAAAAAGCTGGCAACTTGCCAACTAATTGCACCTTTTCAAGCCAGGGGGGCACAGGAATCTTTGTTAAATCCTGTTACGCTAAAATTAGTTCATCAGGAGCAGACGCGCTTTTTCACTTCAGAGGTACAAGCAAAGGAATATTTGGATTTATTGTAGGGCTCATATGTAGGATTCTGCACCTCTGTATTAGCAATATCCCTACTCATTGTTTAGATACTTTAATATTATCTTTTTTTTCTGTTCTGGATTGGGTAGGGTATACGAATTCAGAAGTGGTACACTGGGTAGCTTGGGAGCTTTCCATCTCACATGACTCTGAGTCCTATGCTCGCTTATGGGGAAGGGGGGAGGGTGTAGTACGAGTTGGGTGGTGGGTGGTAGGTAGGTGTGGGCAGTTGGGCGGGTTGCGGTGCAGAGGTGGGGTGATGGGGTGTGGGGGGTATCTGGGAGAAAAGATCAATCCACATCATGAGGAAGTCAGAGGATTTTATATTAGTTACTAGCAGCCCGTCCCGACCTTGTCCGGGAGCAACAGGCTTCCCCGCCCCCCGCCCGCCCCGACATTGTCCAGCAGCCCGGGCCCCCGCCCGGCCCGTCCCCCGACCCCCACCTGCCCCGACATGGGTCCACTTACCTCAACCGCCGCTCCTACAGCCTGTCCGCTGCTCGCACCGTCACTGGCCTGTCCGCTGCTCCTCATGTCACCGCTCCTCCCCCGCGCGATGTCCGCCGCTCCTCGTCGCGCTCCTGGACGCCGCTCCTCCCCGTGCTCCTGACGTGAGCACCCACGTCGCGGCCGGCGCTACTTCGGAGGGACTACTTATTTTTTTACTGTACATTTTTTAAATAACGTTTTAAAAAAAAATGTATATAGCCTATAACCATATACACACCCTGACGATTCCAACGGTGTATCGGGTGTGTGGATTGGCGCTGTGGTTCCCGAGTTTACCCGCCTCAAAGGCTGAAAGTTCTTCCTTTATTATAGTAGTATAGATTAGCAGCAGATGTGGCATTTGTTGGGTCAATGTTTTTGAAAGACATGTGGGTAGGGCAATGCCTTCAGATATACATATACGCTTGTGCGGGTAGCGGCTGATCTGAGGCTAATGCAACCAAACATAATATGCATACAGGAAACACATATTCTGTGGAGTAAACAGAGAGTTTTGACTGAGCTTGGTTTGTCACTGATTGTAAGTTCGTCGCAGGCCATTACAAACAAGGGAGTTGCTATTTTGGCGAAACAGGTGATTCATGGTATAGGGAGAATATTGGCTGACAAACATGGTAGGTGGGTTATTACGGAATGTGTTTTAGGTGCTGACAAGTTTGTACTGTGCTCGGTCTAAGGGTCGAACCTGGACGAGGCAGCAGTCCTGGAAGGGTTGAATCTAGAACTGGCATCATGGCCGACTCCATTGATATTTATGTGGGGAATCTTAACATTAATTTAGGTTGTCAACAATCGGAGTTGATCTATAACAATTATAAGGGGAGGCAACCTAAGGTCTTTAGGGCATTGCAGTGGTTATTGGTTGACCAGGGACTGGGGGATGTGTTGCACACTATGAAGTATCCGGATCCAGGATTCACTTTTTATTCATATCCACACAATAAACTGGTACGGTTAGATAATTTTTTTAAGTCAAGGGCACTTACATTTGGGTCTAAGATTCAGGTATGACCACGGATCACAGCTGATCATGGTCCGCTTTTGTTGGATATTCCGGCCATTAGCAGAATCATACCAGTAAGCTCATTTTCCTTTGATAAGAAGCTGTTGCTGGATATTCAATTTTTGAATGATAATAAAACCTGGTTAGTGCAGTTTCTTGACATCAATAGAGAGTCAACCTCTGAGGCTATACTTTGGGATGCCATAAAGGCTGGGTCCAGGGGGGAAGCAGTCAGCTATGGACTCTTCAGACAGAGACAACTTAAACTCGAAATGCAAGTACTTTTGGATGTTCTTAGAAGGGCGGAGGAGAGACTTATGCAAGGGATATTCGCTGGTGCTGTCTCAAATCCATTACAAGTTATGACAGCCTGCTGTAAGGCTCAAATTATTCTGATTTGGAGTAAGGAGATCACCAGTAAATATAAGCTGTTTAGAGAAGAGATTTCTGAACATGGTGAAACTACACGGTGATGTCTGGCACAAAGGTTACGATCTAAGAAGTATCACAGTGAACCAATACTAGGATTGATTCATGGGGGGGATAGTGGAAACAAACGACGGGATTATAGATGTATTTCATGCATTTTATGAGGAGCTATATACTGAGAGTAATCTAGATGGTCGAACGGGGGAGGGTCTGTTACAAAGTTTAAATACTGCAGTGTTAGGTCTGGAAGAGCAGAAAATATTGGATACCCCCATAACGGTAGAGTTAGAAGAGGCAATTCATGTGTAAGCCAGTGGAAAGGCTGCAGGCCCAGATAAGATCCAGCTGGAAGTTTGCAAAACCTTTTTCCAGGAGTTAAATCCGATATATTGGCTACCCTACAAGAGGCACAGTGTGGAAATGCTCCACCCTCTTGGAATGAGGCAAATATTATTATTATTATTTTTTTTTTAAAGGCAAGCCCCCGGCTTTACTGAGCTACTATAGACCGATATCCCATTGTAACAGGAAAATCTATGCCAAAATTCTGGCGACAAGATGGGCATGGGTTATTGCTCCTTTGCTCTCTATTTACCAGGATGGCTTTATCCCAGGCAGGGGCAAGGTCAATCATATCAATAGGGTTGTTACCCTGCTGGATCTTGCAAAGGTACAACATACTGCTATGGGTCTGGTATTGTTAGATGCTGAAAGAGCATTTGATCGTGTCTCCTGGGGATTTTTTATGGGCGGTATTGCGCAGGGTGGGGTTTGGGCCAGGTTACATTATGGCTATTCAAATCATGTACAATTCTCCTACTGCCAGGATATGATTAAGGGGTAAGGAGTCCAAACCTGTCTGTATAACAAGGGGGACAAGGCAGGGTTGTCCATGATCCCCGCTCATGTTCGCCTTGTATATCAATCCTTTTATAACCATGTTGTAAATAAGTTACAAGATCAGTTAGGGCCCATGCCGAATCTTGCTAACACTGCCAATTAGTATTGCCATCCCAAAGTACTGAATGCCTTTTCGATATCTAAGGCAGCTATCCATGGCAAGTCCATTTCATTTCGAGCCCAGTCGAGCAGTTTAAATTAGAGCTTAATCATTTAAACTGCTGGAATGGGCCCCGAAAGCAAATGGACTTGCCATGGATAGCTGCCTTAGATACTGAAAAGGCATTCAATACTTTAAGATCGCAATACTAATTGACAGTGGTAGCAAGATTCGGCATGGGCTCTAACTGCTTGAGAGGGGTGAGGATATTGTACACATAACCACAGGCCAGAATGAAGGCGGACACGTCATTTCCCCCGTCTTTTGATATAGAACATGGTACTATCTCCCATTATTTGTACATTGGCTATGGAACCCCTGGCATGCAAGCTCTGCTGTCGTGCATCTGACTGGACCATACAGGCAGTCTCCCTTTATGCGGATGATGCACTGATTTATCTACGAGGCCAGTCCACGGTCCTGCAGAAGCTCATAGAGCTGCTAGAGGAACACGCTCGACTATGTGGCCTATGGGTTAACTGGTCCAAATCCGTAGTATTCCCAATAAAACCTCTGCCCATAACTCAAAGACACTCTATACCCTGCACCCCACTCACTTGGGCCTTTGACACCTTTAAATATTTGGGTGCACAAATCTACCACTCCCAGACAGATCTAATAGAGGGCAATTAAGGGAAATCAAACACTCGAGCTCAAGCTGCTCTTCCATTTTGGCTGAGTTTGCCCTTATCCCTTATGGGTTGATTTACTATCTCCAAGATGCTGTTAATCCCTCACCTTCTATAATTTTTCTCTACCCTTCTATATAGGCTTCTGCACACATTTTCTAGGGACCTGAAGTCACTCCTGGCATGCTTGATTTGGGGGCGGCTGTAGACCCAGTGTTGCACTTCAGAAATGATATCTACCGTTATCCGAAGGGGACCTCTGGCACTACTTCGAAGCTGCACAGCTACAATGGCCCATGAGGGAAATATGCCTCTTTATTGCACTTGCTGTCATCCTGCATGTTGTTACAATGCGGTTGTTACAATGACTGCATTGTAACAACGCATACCATTACCCCGCAAGTCGTAACAACAACGACTTGCGGATGGGGGCGCTGGATGTTGGAATTGTATAATTTACTTTTCCAACTCCAGTCTGTGCGGACAGTAGGGATGGTGTTGCATTTTAAATCCAACACCTTCTCCCCCCTCCACAAGTCGTTGTTACGCCTTGCAGGGTAATGGTATGTGTTGTTACAGCGAGGTCGTTGTAACGACTGCGTTGTAACAACATGCGGGCGACGTATTCGTAGTAAGGGCTATTTACCCCCATGAGGTGGCTCGCAAACAGTAACCTGACAGAGTTAGACCTCTGGGCGCTCACATTGAGACACCCAACCACGATAGACTGGCTGTCAGGTTCTAAAACATTGTTTCAAAAAACACAGGGTAATTTTTTAATGACAGTGGCCAGGCGCAGCTGGATGAAATACGTATTGCCTACTGACCAGCTTACTCCGTACGCACCGAACCTCCCTCATGAAGTACTCCTGGGCTCATACAGTTGCCAGAAGCGCCAAGAACTGGAAACATGGCAGGCGGCAGGACTAGACGCATGGAGTGACTTAATAGTAGATTCGACCTTCTGCGATTTCGAGACACTAAATGGATTACTATTGGGTACCACCAGAGACATTCCTGTTGCATGAAACTCTGTCACAACAAATCCTCCAGGCATGGGGCAACACGCGCACTGAACACACTACATCACAAATATTTGCATACCCTATTAACGCACAGTTGAGATAAAAAGGAGATTACAGCATCAATATATAATTCCCTCAGACCCGTCGCAGATCTGTAGTGAGTGAGCCACCCGGGCCTCACACAACACTGTATCACTCCTCAGGGCGGGCTCGCCCCGAGGAGATAAATGAAGGGGCTAAGGACCGCTTGGGGTTTTCGCCTGTAGTACCTACAACCACTGCGTGCATGGGCGTCCGCAGGGGGGGCAAGGAGCGACCCTCCTTGCCCCCCCTGCGGACGCCCATGAAAACCGTGACTTCAAGACGGGGTTTTCACTCTCTTTCCTCTCCTTTCTTTTATTTGCTTCCCTGTGAAATGGATCCAAAAAAGAGATTCTTTTGCTGGAAATGTTGCATTTTAATTCCAAAGTGCAGCATTGGGAATAAAAGGCTAAAATATGAGAAATAGATAAATTATAAAGTAAGACAGAGTGGTAGCAGACGGGCAAAACTGATTTTATTCACACTGAAACACATTAGCGCCACTTTTACAGAGTTTGCCAGTGAAGCGCTATTTTTGCTTTCTTGTCTTTGTTTTACCTTGACTTGGAACTAGTGCACCAATCCTGGAGGTACTGCAATGTGTGGATTGGAAAACAAAATGTGTGCTGCAGCTCTGCGTCCAGGGATGTGGTCATTTTACCATACTGCTTACGTTTTGTAAGAATGTAAGCAATGGCCATTGAAATGGGTCCATTCAGGACCCTGTAGTCGTGTCCTTAACTTTTCAGGCAAAAGCACTCACTGATTTCTGAATAGTGACTGTAAAAGCATTAAGGTAACCATGTTGTTCCTGCTTACATTTCCCATGGTTTGCTAAATTTTGCATTCCCTATAAGTATTTGCTTTTTCCAGGATGTTGTTACTTTTTTTTTGTAGGCCGCATATTGCTCTTGTCTAGTGCATAATTTAAATTGAGTTGCATCCAGGTGTTTATAGCAGGTAACAATTGGGTTGCAGTTGAAGACAGTGGGAGTTTTTCTCAGTGGGCAGTATGGTGTTCAGTGGGGGAGAGGATGTGGCACTATGGTCAGAGCTGCTGAATTTGGAACTGGGAACTAGGTTCAGCCTTAATAACCAGTTCACCAGACCACTCTCCTGCGGGAGCACAATCACATGCTAGACCTTAGAAGGCTTTGCAACACCTTAGAAGTCCTGGTGTCTTCGTACCAGCAGGTGGACCCTAGCATGACAAGTGTAGGTTAACCTTCAAGGCTTGTCCACCACTATCCATACTGAAGCTCACCTCCCGTCTTGCGGGCAGGCCTATGAAGCAGCACACCCTAGAACTACAGTCACTGAGGTCACAAGACCCTTGAGAAGGGTCAGCTTTAGGGCGGTGCAACCAGTGTGACCACACCGGGTGCTGACTTTAGCTAGAGGCATCATGTTTGCAAGTATATTATGGATTTAAAAACGCTTGCTGCCTCCTTCCTGGTATCCAGCACTTTTCGGCAACAATAAAAATGTCATAATGACTCTGGTGATTAATGTTCTTCCTAGAGAGAGATCAGAATGTTGTCTAGTGAAAGTTTTGACTCATGGAAAGGTAGCTCAGAGGGTTAATGTACCGGCTGCAAAGAACATGCGCCATGCAGATCACAAAGTGCACATGATGTAAATCCTTTTGTTACTTGCAGTTAAAATCCTAACTTAGAACAGTGAGCTATTAACTGTCATCTAAGAGCTGCATACAAACTGCAAGGTATAAATTAGAGCGTTATGCACCCCCCCAGCCTTTGATTATCCAAATGTCCCAAAAAGTGTTCTTTTGGACAGAAATCAATTCTGATTATTAAGGAGAACCCCCAACCATGGGATTACGTATTAAATTCCGGGTATTGTGTTTCTCCGGACCAATCACTATAAAACTATACCGGCTACTAGTATGGTTGTCATGTGACTCCTACACCTTGTAGTCCTTAGTCTTATGTAACAATTTCCATACAGTGATTTACACACATATTGATTGTCTCTGTGTAGTGTGTGTGATGTAAAGTGCTCTGACACCCTACAATGGTATGAGTGGCGCTGTAAATCAAATTAAATGCATCTGAGAGAGAGTGGTTATGGGGCACAGTTAAAGGGTGGTAGTGAGGTAATCCATGGCAGAGGTGGTCTTTGGGGGGCACTAACAAACATTAATGCACAGGACACAACCAGTACTATGGCTGGCCCTGCCCTTAAAGCCAGTCTACTTCACCGATAGGTACCTCCATTGCCCTTGTTTCAGCAGTAGTAGCTGCAACTCACCAGGGATTGGCAATGAAGGATTTACATGCACACCAAACTAAGTTTGAAACTTCACAGTCTCCCTGCTTCATTCACAAGCACTTTTAACATGTGCTGCCTGCTGTGGGGCCACTGGAATTAATTATGCAGCAAAGGATGACAACATTAAGCCGTAGTGTTGACTAAATTATGCATTAATAAAAGGTTGCAGCGTAATGCAGTATATTTTCAGATATTTTATTATTTTGACTCGTGTATACATGCTAACAGTCTCTGGAAAGATTTTGCCTTATTAGTACCAGTGTAACATACACACGCAGCAGTGAGAAAGGTGACCAGTCAACCTTTACAATAGGCCCTCCACTCCGCAGCAACACAAGTCTCATTTTATATTAACTTTTGATATGTTTGAGCTACAAACAATTTATTAGTTTAAATGGTCAGATCATGCAGCAGATCTTGCATTATGAGGCAAATATGGCAGAGCCATAATTTTAGAGAAAACATTAGCAAACTAGGATATTTTGCCATTCATGTTTGAACTGCTGTTATGGGAAAAGGGAGAAGTGCTGATGACAGAAACTCTATGGCTCGGAGACAAATGGCTTGTGTTTCCACATTTTATCATATTTGGTAAATTCTGTGATTAGAAGCATATCCCACTTTGTGAATATATTTTAATGTCAATAACTCATTATAACCTTAAATATTCATGTTTATCCATTGGTTGATTAAATTGGGCAGTAAAATGCCAAACACATACTAAAAATTGGGATGTCTGTGCATTTTGGCCACACCTCTGGCTCCACCCACAGATCCAATCCTTGGGTTATTCCCGCCCTCTGAATTTCTGCCCACTGTTCCCCTACTTTTTTTCCCCCACTTCAACTACTGTGTAAGACTCAGCATCCCTGGACCTGTGATGTGCCGCCGCTGCGGGCACCGTATGTGCCACACATTTACGGTGCCGGGCTTCCGCATAAGGGAGCTGGCCATTATTGTATCCCTAAACGTGCGCACGTTGTCAGTTTGACATTGACTACACATAGAGAGACTCTTAAGTTTCTTTTAAAAAATATAGCTAACATTTGGACCTATACATTTTATTTTGTATAAATTAATTGAATGTGTGTAAAATTTAGTAATGCCCAGGGAATTCTAGTAAAGGGAGCACCCATTGGCGAACCACTATAGTGTATGATTGCTGCATTATTTATTACTAACTTTGACGTTGTGCTTTAACTTTGGATAAATGTTATTACGAATTCTAGCACCAAGAAGCCAATATTGGTGAATATGTGTGCTACAAATAATCCCTAACATACACTGTGCATACAGTATATTTAATCTGGTGCTTTAATCATAGGCTGTTTTAAAGTATTCTGATAAAAATCGAATTGTGCTTAAGACAGCCTTGATTGGTGTTGGATCGAGGACCCGGAAGTCTGCACACCTAGCAGACAGAGATAAAGCACCTTGTCAGAAAGTTTAGCGTTTTCCCTACAGGTGGTGTTTGTTGGCCTGTGGCAGGGTCAGTCACATGTCATGGATTCCTGGCATTTATTTGAGTCGATCCCAGTTCTGAGCCCCAGAGTTTCTTGTGCCCCACCTGGCACAAATCATGTCGGAGGATGGTGATGACGTTAACATTTTGCCCCCCCCCCCTGGAAAAATTTCTGCGGACGCCCATGACTGCGTGAGCGTCTTTTGTGTCAGGGAACCGGGTAGGCCCATCCACGCATGTAACCAGGCCACACCCCGGCCTGGCTCGCTATAATGCATGATTCCTTCTCCTCCTACAACCCTTCAACGGTTCCTGGACCCCATCTTTTCATCTAAATAAATGCCTTTATTCCCACTTTGAAGTTAACAACGTTACAAACAAGGATAGGTTTGCTGTGAAGTGCGGCGAGAAGCCACGAGCTGCTTCCGATGTAAGGGAGCCCGGCCAGGAAAGGGGGGGGGGGGCGGATCAGATTAGCAGCCCCTCTAATGGGGCCAAGCACCGCTATTACTTGTCTTCCGCCTCTTATCTGCTCGTGTAAGCAGAGCCGCCCGGCGGCCCCGGGGACTCCGACTCAAACAGTCTTCACTCGGCTTCTGAGTGCACAATCTAATTGTAGACGGGTTAAAGCTCCCCTGCCTGCGTGCCAGGAACCAGCGAGTGTGCACGCCATGTGCTTCTGTGCCAGTGCAATCAATGTTGCGAGCTCAGCCCCCTCCACCCCCGTCTCCGCGTGATTTGATGGAGGAGCAGCGCAGGTGCCGTGACCGTGTACCTACACGGCCTGCTTAGCTGGCACCTTCTGTACAAGACAAGAGCATCACGTGGGTACTCGTCTGCTCGAAATGGCACCACCCATTTCATGCCAGGGCTCGGGGCCTTTACATCTTCTGTACATGACGTCACCATATGGCATTCCTCCCATCTCCTCTACCTTTGATTTGCCGATATCATTCCAGGGCGAGGGGCACTCGCGCCTTCTGTACGGGCGCATCATGCATATTAATCTAAGGTGAGCGGCGCTCCAGCCTCCTACCTCCTGTGAATGGGCATCACATATATAATTCTAAGGTGAGAAGCATGGGCATTGCCTCTAGGGCGAGGGGTGCATATACATTCTATTCATGTGCATGAGCTACAACATTCCAGGGCACTTGTACCATCTTTACATGGGTATCACCCATACCATACCACGGCGAGGGGCAATCACACTTCCCGAAAATGGACGTCATCTAAGGTTGTCCAAGGTGAGGGGTAATAGCACTTCCTGGACGAATGAATGACGTTACAACGCATACATTCACAACGAATACCATCACAACTCAACTTTTACAAAGCAAGATCCATTACAACGCATGCCATGACAACGCATGCCATTACAACGCAGATGCTATTACAACGCATGCCATTACAACGTAAGTATAGGTAAGTACATACTTTTATTAATATTAATTTAATTACAATTTTTTAAAATAATTTATTTTAAAAAAAATTTTTTAAAGAAAATTTAATTTACTATTCTAAATCCAGGGGGGTTTAAAAGTAGGGTAAGTGCTAGATAGTGTAGGGGTTAAAATTACTATTCTAACTCCAGGGGGGTGTAATAGTAGGGTAAGTGCTGGATAGTGTAGGGGTAAAAATTACTATTCTAACTCCAGGGGGGTGTAATAGTAGGGTAAGTGCTGGACAGTGTAGGGGTTAAAATTACTATTCTAACTCCAGAGGGGTGTAAAAGTAGGGTAACTGCTGGATAGCGTAGGGTTTAACATTACTATTCTAACTCCAGGGGGGTGTAATAGTAGGGTAAGTGTTGGATAGTGTAGGGGTAAAAATTACTATTCTAACTCCAGGGGGGTGTAATAGTAGGGTAAGTGCTGGATAGTGTAGGGGTAAAAATTACTATTCTAATTCCAGGGGGGTGTAATAGTAGGGTAAGTGCTGGGTAGTGTAGGGGTAAAAATTTCTATTCTAACTCCAGGGGGGTGTAAAAGTAGGGTACGTTTTGGATAGAGTAGGGGTTAACATTACTATTCTAACTCCAGGGGGTTTAAATAAAATACATTTAATTTTAATTATTTAATTTAAATAAAATGTAATTAAAATATTAAGATGTATTATAATACATTCAATTATAATTTTTCTAAGAAAACCAATTAAAAAATTAATTAATATTATTTTAATGAAATACTTACCCATACTTACGTTGTAATGGCATGCGTTGTAATAGCATCTGTGTTGTATTGGCATGCGCGGTAATGGCATGCGTTGTAATGGATCTTGCGTTGTAAAAGTTGCATTGTGATGGTAGTGCGATGTAAAAGTTGCGTTGTGATGGTTTTTTCCCTCCTGGACATGGGCAGCATTTATAAAATTCGAGGGCTCAGGGCACTGATGCCATCAGCATAGGCATCACCTGTAATATTTCAGGACAAGAAGCAATCCCATCTTCCAAACATGGGCATCACCCATAATCTTGCAGGCCCTGGCACCCTCACGCGCCCCGTACATGAGTATCATCTATATCACTGCAGGGTGAGGATTGATCACACCTTCAGTTCTTGGACATCGTCTTTGATATTCCAGGCTTTAGGACTTGCACACCTATACATAGAGGCTGAATGAGACATTCCAGTGCAAAGGACTCTCATACCCACAGATGGGCATCAATTACAATGTTCCAAGTGGAGGACTGTTGCAGAATTGCACCTGGGCATCCCCTATAATGACCCGAAGCCTAGGAGAGCTCACACATGTGCATGGACCACACCTCTAGGAAAACCTGGCCGTTGAAACTGGAAGGCATTGAAAGACTCAACTTGAATCTCTATTGACAATTACTTACGGACTCGGGCAGAAATGTAAAATAAATGCCCTCGACGATTCCCATCATTTTCATCATTCAAAGGAGCCCTTTAGGGTAATCCAGGATCTGCCCTTTCTCAAGTCCATGTCTAGCAATGTCATCCTCAGCCTCTAACTTCATGAAAAGTTTACAGACTTTTAGGATCAAAAGGTACCACTTGGTCCAGAGTAGCCATGATTCAGCCCCGTCTTAGCATGACTTATTGGGTGACCAACACAGCATGGGAATGATCCAGCCGCCTTATGGATCTCTCATCCGCCTTAGTTTAGAGGGCACTGAGGTGAAACTGTACACCATTTCCAAACATGCATGCTGGATGTGTGTGTAACTGGGGGGATGGCCACTATTGGGCGTTTAATTCAAATAAAACAAGATAATGGTGGTAGGAGAAGAGTGGGCCCTTGGGTGTCAGCTTTTCCACAAGACGGGTTTGGTCTCTGCCTGTCTTTTGACATTGACTTAGAACTTAGGGGGTCATTTAGAGTTTGGTGGAAGAGGTGAACTGCCATAAATTGGAGTTTCACAAGCCCTGGCAAACGTGTGCTTCCCCCACATCATTTAGGGGGGAACCTCAGTGTTTGCACTGGTTGGGCCTGAGCTGATTCCACCAGGGGAAAATATTGACTCGGCGGCCCTTCTGCCACAGGACTGCCAGGGAATGCTTAATTTGTAAATGTATGAGTGCCAGTGCCCAAAGCGCTCTTCAGAAGCTAGCTGGCGCTATTAAATGTCGCACGCTGAATGGCAAGGCTGCTTAGTCCTGAATCCACCTTTAAACCACTACCAGACACCTGTGGCCTCTTTAAACCACTACCAGACACCTGTGGCCTCTTTAAACCACTACCAGACACCTCCGGCCTCTTTAAACCACTACCAGACACCTCCGGCCTCTTTAAACCACTACCAGACACCTCCGGCCTCTTTAAACCACTACCAGACACCTGCGGCCTCTTTAAACCACTACCAGACACCTCAGGCCTCTTTAAACCACTACCAGACACCTCCGGCCTCTTTAAACCACTACCAGACACCTGCGGCCTCTTTAAACCACTACCAGACACCTGCGGCCTCTTTAAACCACTACCAGACACCTCCGGCCTCTTTAAACGACTACCAGACACCTGCGGCCTCTTTAAACCACTACCAGACACCTCCGGCCTCTTTAAACCAGACATTGCCTGTACCTTTGTTTCATTTTAGGAGGTTCCAGCTTTCTCCTTTGATTACGTTTTTTTCTGTTGTCATCTTTCTCCTCTTTTCCCATTTGCTTGCTTTTCCCTCTTTTGCTTTCAGGAAATGTCTGATGAGGAAAAATAAGTGCCAGTCCCCAAAAATGAGTAAGCACTGCTGCCAAGTCATGTGATGGTCACCCTGCCCTACGCTGGGTGGTGCAGTAGTCACTGGGTTTCTCTGCCTGGGACCACCTTGTGAGGCATGGTGGTCCCGGACAGGGAAATCAAACAATGACCCCCAACATGCAGGACTCATCCCCCTACATTTTCCCATTGGCCTTTGTAATTTTTAAGTTTCACTTGCAAAGTCTCTTGTAACCAAACAGAACATCTTGAAAGGGGCTTACAGCCTGCCCATTACTTACCTTTAATTTTTCAGGCACGGGAAGACTACGTGATTTGCCCAGAATCACACAATGTGGTGCCGGTGCCTAGACCCGAACCCTGTTCCCCAGCTCCAGAGTCAGCAGCTCTTGTCTTAATGCTATGGCTGTTCTATGCTCAGTAATCCAGCTACCTACACTTTGAATTACTGGGAACTCAATGGGTATTTGTCCAAGAATATAAAACGGCATATTAAGCATAGGGAAAATAAATAACATGCTTGTATGTGCATAGCTTTCAGTTGAAAAAAAAGTGTGATGACATGGTCTGGCCACCTCATAGCACAGTTTTTTATTTTTAACTTTATTTTATGTAGCACAGAAGCCTCCACCTCTATACAACATAAAATAAATGACAAAGCCAATAGGTCTTGCATAGGCAAAACAGATTGGCTTTGCCAATGCTTGTTTTATAATCAATGATGTAACGAGCATAGCATGGGCCCTAAAGCATTCAGGGAAAATGGGTCACCTGACCCCATGTTGGTTAATGAACGAGAAATATATTTGGAACCCAACACTCTTGAGCCCCAGTGCCACTGCACCTACTGCACTAACCATGACCCTGTGTAATAGATAGAAGAGGAGCCGAGCATGCCAGTATGCATAACTCCAACTACAACTATTATGCAGTTACAGCAAGCTACTGCAGAGTGAGGGTTTGAAGGAAAATCTATGTCGCGTGTATGTGGGAAAAGTAAGAAACTTCAAATAACAGTGATTTACTGTTGAGCTTTCTTGCATAATAGGAACTTTGCACAATCTTGAAGTTGCCTAAAAAAGGATTTATTTCGTATGCCTTTCTGCTCTTCAATGGCGAACTATTCTAACAGCGTTAGCAAGAGCTCGGGCGGCCATTACTGTGAAGGTAATAGCCATTATCATGAAGATAATAGTCCTGTGCCTTTCGGTTTGCGGCCCTGCTTCAGATGGCGGGAATTTATACCATGACAATGCCTACAATATGGTTTGCCAAGCGATCGGTTGCACACCATTAAAAGCCTCATTAGAGGGTCCTATTATCTTCCCTGATAACTTCGCCCTCGGAGTTACCTTTATCTGGGGGCATCAATAGCTCCAGGGTTCTGGATGATTACTGGGGGGACTGGTATTACGGCCCTAATTCTACCAGTAAATCTTCTTTCCCTCCTTGTCTGTCTTCCTCATCCCAGTCCTTATCTTGAAACCGCTTTGTCCCTATCAACAAACAGATATTGTTTATCTATCTAAGCACACCTTTTCCATCCTTCTCCTATGGCTCCTCTTGAGGCCTGCAATCCCTTGGAAAGGAAGAGGGCTGAGGATGTGGCCTAACTGCCAGAGCTGCCGATTTTGGAAGGGTTCAAGTTTTGGCGTCGGCTCAACATTCTGTGATTCTGGGCAAATCGCTTAATCTCCCAGTGGCTACAAAAAAAAGGAATTTTCCCTTGTGTAATGTAACTGGTGCATATGTAAAGTGCTTCAATACCTTCCGGTCAAATTCCCACTGCATAAAACTGCAAAAAAAAACTGCAAATAAGAAATAGGCCATCTCCCAGCACTTCCTGTTATATCGAGTCAATTAAGTTACTGGGATCCTGCTGACAGTAAAAAGTACACCTGAGGCGGAGGGTGGGAAAGTAGGACAGTGATGAGATAGACAAGGACCTGGAGTAATCGGAAGAGCAGTAGATTACAACTAGTGAATGATGCTAATAACTAGTGCTTTAAATGGAAATGCAGAAGTGCTGGAACTCTCTATTCAGAGTGCCTGTTTGCTCCAGAGAAATGCTGGTACTCTCTCACTAAATGCATTGAAGCAAAGATGAAAAGTGCAGGTCCTCTCCCTTTCCAATGAAAAAAGTGCAGAAACTCTGAACCAGAGAGTAGCAGCCCATTTAAAGCACTGCTGATAACACGTTCATTCACAAAAGACTCAATTTCTGTCCTCATGTGTCCCTCCTTTGACTCATCCCAAACCTCGTTTAACTACTATGATCGCCCTAATCCCTGTCTATAGTCTCTTCCCTCCTCCATCTCTCCTTTTACTCATCCAACAACTCGTTTTACTACTAGGATCTCCAAAAAAACACTTTCTAGACTTTTACCTCTTCTTTCCCTCCATTATGTTATTCAATCCAATTAAGCAAACTTGCATGCCCATCACTCAACTTAACTCATATTTCTCTATACTAATCCAGCACTAATGCTTTTTGGGTTCTAAAGTAGCGTGCTACTTTGAGACAAGGGCTTCGACGCCTCGTCAGTGGCAGTAAGCGCTATAGAAATGCAATTACAATTCACATTGATGCGAAAACAAGGGCCTCTGCTACACCCTTGAGTTTATGCCTGAGCTACATCCCCGACCTGGATGGAAAAAGCAGAGAGGGGCATCAAGCCAAGAGAGCCTGACGTGTTTTTGAATTCAGTTCACATCAGTACAGCACAAAATAATAAGCTCTCCAGTCTAGAACAACAGCACCAACGGCAGCAAGGAGGGAGCCTGCCTGCCCTCTCGGATTATCAAATGAAAACAAAGGGAGGGAATAAAGGCAGAGGGGTCACTGGGTAGATAGAGAGGGCAAGAGTTTACTGTCGTGAGCAAGGGAAATCAAAATACATGAATAGAGATGTAGGAAAAAAGAAATAGAAATGGAGAGGGGGGACAAACACCTGGGTAAAGACGGTGAAACCGCAGATAAAGGCACTGGCAAAGAAATAGGAGGCAAATCTACATTGGAGAGGAAGGGAAACAGAGATATTAGTAAATTGGAAAATAGAAAGATGAAACTTTAATTATATCTGTGTTGTTTTTTAAAAATATATTTACCTGTTTTTGTGAACTGATGAAAAAACAAAAGTCCTGGCACTGCAAGGAAAACCTTTGTCAATATTTGATCTTTTCAGTTCTGCGCTATGATCAGCACTTAATTTGTGAGGGAAAAATTAACTGCAGGAGCCCAATATTTTTCTTAGGCACCCACTGTCAGCACCTTTGAATGCATTCATTACTTACCAATAATAGCATTACTCAGAGTCCATCTCTCACTTGGTTAAATACATAATGAGATCCTTGAACTTCCCAGACACATCTCTTGACAAAAAATAAAATGACTCCCCCCACACACACTTCTGTTGTTTTTTAACAAGGTCAAATTAAAACAGTTGTACTGGACAAACAATAGGGAGGGAGTAATTAATCAAAGTGAGAGAAAGATTCAGAGTAATACAATTACAGGCAAGTAATCAAGGCATTACCCCCTCATCCCTTTCGCTTTGATAAATTACATAGTGAGAAATGCCAATCTAATTGATACCAGGAAAACTGTATGTTTCTTCTAAAAAAATGCAGTTTATTCTGAAAATAGTTTTTTGCCTGTTCGCATCACAGCGGAAAGGAATATTAAACCCAAAACACCCTCCAACTCTTGACCTTGCAACCCTCTATAGTGCTTAATAAATGTAGAAGAAGCTGACCAGGTGGTTGCTCTTCAAATTTCTTTTAATGATGACCCTTAATACTGAGAGAAGTAGACATACCTCTAGTTCACCTTCCCTAGACTCCTTGGGGAGAGGACAGCCAATATTTTGTGTAGGCCAAAGAAATTAAAGCTCTGACCCATCAACTCAAAGTCTGAGTAGACAGCTTCAAATATTCATTGGCAGAACTTATGATGATTAACAGAGAAGAGAGTCAAAAATCAGCCACCCTTTGAGATAGATTAAGATAGCTCTCATATCCATTGAATGTAGAGTGGGGATCTGCAAAGAATACAGCTAAGATAACCTACTGCTGAGTATGAAAAAGAAGTTTACCTTTGGTTTAAAAGACAGAACTGTACACAGTTTGTTTCTATTTTCAAACACATGACAAAGATTGGAGGATTGCATGATAGAAAGTTCAACTCATTCAATACTCTAGCCAAGGTAATGGCCACTGGGAAGAACACTTTTGAAGTTAAGATCTTGATGTTAATTGAGTGAAGGGTCCCATAAAGTAGATATTGCAGAGCCTGAAACACCAATGGGAGATTACACTCTGGATAATACGGTGGGAGAGCAGGGCTAGTATTACTAAACCCTTGAAAACATTTTTGCAGAAGCCTCTCTTCATCCTCTAAATTACCCCAGAGAGCTCTGAAGGCTTTCATCATGGCCCATTTGATTTTAAGGGTTGAAGAAATGAGAACTCGGGACAATCCAGTCTGGAGAAAATTCAGGATCTGAAGAAAGGTAGCAGAAAGAAGAAGAAACTGTCTATCTGAGCACTATATCCTGAAAGATGTTCAATGTCTCAAATAAGAAGATTGAGTAGACAGCCTTCTAGAAGCCTGAATCGCAGAAAAGACAGAATCCAACAAACCCCTTGATCTCAATCCTGCCCATTTACCCACCAGGCCATCAACTTGAATCTTACTTTTAAGTTGGACTGGAGACTGGGAAAGGCTAGAGATGATGTCACTGTTGGCACAAATCATTCCTGGTCCTTTTTCATTGCTACCAGCTAAATAAAATACAGGATCGCGTGAACATCCTCCTTCCATACCCTAATCAGAAAGTGCTGGACCAAAGGAAACGGAGGTAAAGCATAGATAAGATCCCTCTGCCAAGGACACGATAGAACATCTATGCCCCAATAGTGGGCCTCTCTCACCTTGAACAAAACTGAGGTAGTTTGGAATTGGAGAAGTTGCAAAAATATCCAGTGTTGGGCACCTCCAGCTATGGGAAATCTGAAGAAAGAACTGTCCACCTGAATATTCCGTTTCTCATGGATCTAAACTGCTCTCAGGGAGCTGATATTGGACTAGGCTCAGGAAAAAATGTGATTCAAAATTGCAGATAGTCAGATTTTGCCGTCAGTTGTCTGTTCTGACTATCATCGATTTGTAAAGCACAAGTTGAGAAATTGCCAGGAAAGCAACACGAATCACCTCGAGTTGGATGACTTGATTTTCCGATAATGTGCCCATCGTCCCTGGATATGATGCAGTCCTGTCCATTGCCCCCCAGCCCCTCTTGTAAACATCCATTGGTATCACTATCAAATGCTGAGGACACAATTGAATCCCCTTCAAGATGTTTGCTGGATCCATCTACCATGCTAGTTCAAACCTCATTTCCTTTGACATTGGGATCATCAGAGACATTTCCTAAGAGACTGGGGACAAATGTAGAAGAATGTAATGCATCAGTTTGTTCAAGTGGAACCTTGCCCAACAGACTAAAACAATATTTCTGCAACATCTCCTTTGAACCTCAACCATGCTGCTAACCTCAGGAGAGCAGATGCTATCAGCTCCGAGATATGAGACTGAATTTTTACTACCCTCTTCTCTAGTATGGTTACTATATCCTGGTCCATGTGGAACATGGACCCTATGAAAGTCTGATCCTGCTCTAGTACCAGTTGAGATTTCTTGAAATTTATTGTAAATTGATACTTGTATAGTGCACTACTCACCCGCAAGGGTCTCAAGGCGCTTGTACGAATACCGCTGTGGAACCCATCCTGGCTTTCCCTGTGAGGTGTCCACTCCTGGGCACCCCCAAGGTGGAGGCCAGGCATCCTTAGCGTTGTGGGGGCCATTGTGGAGATTAAGCAAGCTTTTGCCCAGAGTTGCAGTGTGGGACTCCATGATTGGAATAGGCACTGAGGCGAGAAATATCAGGTCCGTGGAATTTTTTGAGCCCAAGACCCGCCGAGGTGGGGAATTGAACCCTGGTCCCGGACTAGACCTCTGCATCAGGGTCTGCCGCTCAAATCATTGAGCCACACTTATCCACTATTAGAAACCCATGACTTGTTATTATGTCAATAACTTTGTTCAGAAGAAGATCTCTTAGCTGCTGAAAAGATGTTTGCACCAGACAATTGCCCAGGTATGGTTAAAAACATATCCCTAGCTGATGGAGTACAATCAAAAGACCCAACAGTTTTGTTAACACCTGAGGGGCAGATTTCTATATGATTGTGAGGACCCTGAAATGAAAATGAATCTCTTCCACTGCAAAGCATAGGAGTTTTTGATGAGTCTAATGGATAGGAACATGCAAGTAGACATCTATAAATCAATGGTTGCCAGGAAGTCTTTGTTTGAGACAAGAGGAATAACCAGTTGTAAAGGGACTGTCGAAAATGAATTGTTTTTACCCAGAAGTTTACATTTTTAAGATCTAGCAAAGGTCAGAAATCTCTCTGAGACTTTTTGTACTTGAAAGAGAATCAAATATACCCCTTGGCCCCTCTCCGTCTGAGGCACTGGGATGATTGCTGTTTTATCACTAAAGCAGAAATACCTGACCACAAAGCCTCCATCTTTATTGGATCCTGGGGACGGGAGTAAGGATACACCCGCATAGGGAAGCCCTGAGACCAATTCTATACAATAACTGTTCTTGATTATATTCAGAACCCAGAGACCTGTGATTCAACTGAGCCATGAGCAGCAGAAATCCATTATTCTATCTCTGACTTGATCTATCTGATGTGAATGCCAGAGCCTTGAGACCCTTACGGGTGATTTGTGGCACTTTATAAATACTTGATTGATTCATTTAGGAGATGCCTAATTAGGAGCATTGATAGGATGACCTGCCTTGACAAACAAATTCGGACTGTTTCCCTGTCTTCTTTGGTTGATACCTTCGTCGAGGAACAGGAATTGTTGTTCTTCTCGGAAAAACCCTGAAACTCCCTATTACAAGGTTTGTATCTCTTTGTGGAAGAAGATTTGTAAGACGATGTGTTCCTTCTTGTCTTAAGGTGACTTCTTTGTCATGTCATCCAAATGATACCTGAATACTTTCTTCCCTTTGAAAGGGAAATTTAGGAAAATAAGCCTTTTCTCAGAAGTCAGCTTTCCAAATGAGAAGTCATAGATTTCTTTTCACCAGAATTGCAGAACCTAAGGCTACTTCTGCTATCTTAATTATGCCCAAATGCATGTCAGCAAGAAACTAGGATTGTTGCTCAATTTTTACTTGAATATCCAAGATATCTGAGCAATCCTGGAAAGCCTCAGCTAAAGATTTGAAGTCCTTCACCAAAGACTGGGATGTGTATTTAGTGTAAGAAGCCACTCTCAGCACAAGATTTGATGCCTCAAAGCATTTTCTTAGTCTATTTTCCACTTTCCAGTCCTGTGGTTCAGAAGGAGAGCAATCCTTTTGGATTCCAAGATTTCCCAAATTTATACTGTTAAGATAGAATCCATCTTGATGGACTGAGGCATAAATTTATACCTTTCCTCTAGTGCATAAGACTTTTGCTAGAAATTGAAAATTAGATCCTTTGATCTTAGGATGACTGAGCCGTGGGTTTAGAATATTGGGGAAACCACTCTCCAGCATCATCCTCTGCTTGAGGAGGATTGAAAACTAAGTTGTGCGGAGGAGAAAAGGGGATAGATCCTTTCTGGATATATCCTTGCCTCCTAAAGTGCAGGGTTTATCTGTGGCTGAATCACTAGAAGAGTCTGCAGCCCTAGACTTATCCTTATGCTTTCCAGACTTTTTGTCCTTTCTTGGCTTAGTAGCTAAGGCTTGACCCACCGCTTCATCGACCATAGCCTGTAACTTCACAGCACACAGCCTGCCAGGACTAGAAGAGGGGTACAAAAGGGGGTGGTGATGGACGGAGCATCTGAACCAATCAAACACTCACACCCAGTCCAAAGATCTGGGTTTGATCCATCACCGTTCTTTAGCCCACTCTGCCACTCCAGTTCAGACATGGCTATATGCAAATCAGTCTAACCCTGTGCCTCATGGGAACAGTCCAGCCCGAAATGCCCAGCCATGCCTTCCCTGGACCGGAAACAAGCTTCCGAGGACCGGTTTCTGGCATTCCAGCCGTCTTCAGCATGGCTTGCTTGAATCCAGTAGCAAAGTGAGCAAGGGACTCGCGTCTGAGCATACCCTGCCACACTTATGGCGGCCAAAAGCGGTACAAAAGGGGGTGGTGATGGACGGAGCATCTGAACCAATCAAACACTCACACCCAGTCAAAAGATCTGGGTTTGATCCATCACCGTTCTTTAGCCCACTCAGCCACCCCAGTTCAGACATGGATATATGCAAATCAGTCTGACCCTGTGCCTCATGGGAACAGTCCAGCCCTAACTGCCAAGCCATGCCTTCCCTGGACTGGAAACAAGCTTCCGAGGACCGGTTTCTGGCATTCCAGCCGTCTTCTGCCCGGCTTGCTTGAATCCAGTGGCAAAGTGAGCAAGGGACTCACGTCTGAGCATACCCTGCCATACTTATGGCGGCCAAAAGCGGTACAAAAGGGGGTGGTGATGGACGGAGCATCTGAGCCAATCAAACACTCACACCCAGTCAAAAGATCTGGGTTTGATCCATCACCGTTCTTTAGCCCACTCTGCCACCCCAGTTCAGACATGGCTATATGCAAATCAGTCTGACCCTGTGCCTCATGGGAACAGTCCAGCCCGAACTGCCAAGCCATGCCTTCCCTGGACCGGAAACGAGCTTCCGAGGACCGGTTTCTGGCATTCCAGCCGTCTTCAGCCCGGCTTGCTTGAATCCAGTGGCAAAGTGAACAAGGGACTCACGTCTGAGCATACCCTGCCACACTTATGGCGGCCAAAAGCGGTACAAAACGGGGTGGTGATGGACGGAACATCGGAACCAATCAAACACTCACACCCAGTCAAAAGATCTGGGTTTGATCCATCACCGTTCTTTAGCCCACTCTACCACCCCAGTTCAGACATGGCTATATGCAAATCAGTCTGACTCTGTGCCTCATGGGAACAGTCCAGCCCGAACTGCCAAGCCATGCCTTCCCTGGACCGGAAACAAGCTTCCGAGGACCGGTTTCTGGCATTCCAGCCGTCTTCAGCACGGCTTGCTTGAATCCAGTGGCAAAGTGAGCAAGGGACTCACGTCTGAGCATACCCTACCACACTTATGGCGGCCAAAAGCAGTACAAAAGGGGGTGGTGATGGACGGAGCATCTGAACCAATAAATCACTCACACCCAGTCAAAAGATCTGGGTTTGATCCATCACCGTTCTTTAGCCCACTCTGCCACCCCAGTTCAGACATGGCTATATGCAAGTCAGTCCGACCCTGTGCCTCATGGGAACAGTCCAGCCCGAACTGCCAAGCCATGCCTTTCCTGGACCAGAAACAAGCTTCCGAGGACCAGTTTCTGGCCTGCCAGCCGCCTTCAGCCCGGCTTGCTTGAATCCAGTGGCAAAGTGAGCAAGGAACTCACGTCTGAGCATACCCTGCCACACTTATGGCAGCCAAAAGCGGTAAAAAATGGGGTGGAGATGGACGGAGCATCTGAACCAATCAAACCCTCACACCCAGTCAAAAGATCTGGGTTTGATCCATCACCGTTCTTTAGCCCACTCTGCCACCCCAGTTCAGACATGGCTATATGCAAATCAGTCTGACCCTGTGCCTCATGGGAACAGTCCAGCCCGAAATGCCAAGCCATGCCTTCCCTGGACCGGAAACAAGCTTCCGAGGACCGGTTTCTGGCATTCCAGCCGTCTTCAGCCCGGCTTGCTTGAATCCAGTGGCAAAGTGAGCAAGGGACTCACGTCTGAGCATACCCTGCCACACTTATGGCGGCCAAAAGCGGTACAAAAGGGGGTGGTGATGGACGGAGCATCTGAACCAATCAAACACTCACACCCAGTCAAAAGATCTGGGTTGGATCCATCACCGTTCTTTAGCCCTCTCTGCCACCCCAGTTCAGACATGGCTATATGCAAATCAGTCTGTCCCTGTGCCTCATGGGAACAGTCCAGCCCGAACTGCCAAGCCATGCCTTCCCTGGACCGGAAACAAGCTTCCGAGGACCGGTTTCTGGCATTCCAGCCGTCTTCAGCCCGGCTTGCTTGACTAGGACTAGAAGAGGAGCTAGATCTTAAGCACTTTGTCCTGTACCCCACAGGCTCACCTCTTTCATCACTCAAATCTGAAGAACTAAAGTGAGTGTATCCTCTTTTTGCTGCTTTTACCATGTGTTAGAAATGAGATTTCTGTTTGGCAAGGGCAGGTGCCTAAGCCAGGTAGAAATCACCACTCTAGTCAGGGCAAGGGAGTTACACACTAAAGATATCCCCTGCTGACCCCCTTGGTAGCTTTACAGAGCAGTCAAGCTTATCCCAGAGGCAATATGTAAAGCATTTGTGCAACACACACACACAGCAACAACACACTAGGCACACCACAAAGGAAACTTCAAACAAGGTTATATAAAAAATAGCCTTTGCATTACATGGGGCACCGATAGGACCGTCTCCTTGCGGCCAAGGGCCTCACCCACAGTTAGGCGTAGACGCGTCCTGACTTCCGGCAGCTTCTTGCTGACTGTGCCGCCCTCAGCCGTGTCAGATCAGGACACGCAGCACCCTCCTGTTGGGCACTCGTTGGCGTCCTCCTTCCTCAAGGGAACCCTGCCTATGGTCAGGCTTTCCCTGCCTGGCTTCTGGCTGTGGCTACCTGTTGTGTTGCCGCAAGCGGCGGCTCCTGTTTCCAGCCTCAGACAGGTTGCCGGGCAATGGGGAGGACTTCCGGCCTGGGAATCCTCGTTCTTCTGGCACCTTCGGGCAGCTCGGGCCATGCAGCAGAGCCTCAGCTGCACAGCCATAAAAAAAGGTCTCTTTTCTGATTGTGAGGGCCAGGGAGAGGCCACGTAATCAGGGTTTCTGCACGCTTTGGCCAGCAGCCATTCCAAGACCAGAAATGCTCAGTTTGTTTCCACCAGGGAGACCTGAAGCAGGGAGCTGGCAATTCTCCTCTACCACTGGGGTCTCAGTTTAAGAACACAGGCTGCAGGCCAGCACACATGGTCCCTGGGCAGAGGAGCATTCCCTCCAGCAAGCACTCCCCTGGCAAATTCCCAGTGGCAGTTCCCTACCAGCACAGTGTCTTCTCCAGTTTCAAGTAAGCACAAAAGTCCCTCCGACATGGGGTCACAGCCCCAATATTCATATCACATTAAGTCTTTGTTCTCCCCCTGGTTCAGGGCTCTGTGCCCGGTCCAAACCAGTTCTGGGGGGCACTTGCACCTCTCTTTTCAGGTGCACAACAACCCTCATTGCTAGTGTAGGTTCTGGCCCCAGACACACCACAGAGTGGTGGAGCCAGCCTTGTGTAAGGCAGGCACAGTCCTATTCAGGTCCAGGTGCTACTCCTCCCACGACTCCAAATGCAGATCTGCCTATTCAGCCTAGCGCTGACTCACCTATGGAGCCACTGCACCTCCCCAGCACCTGTCATCCAGAGCCAGCCAAGCAATAGACAAAAGGCAGGCACAAAGACACATAGCACACAGAAATACCCATTTCTAAAAGTGGCATTTCTAAAATAGTGATAATAAATCTGCGAACACCATTACGCAGCATTTATTACCATTATTCCAAACATACCAATCTTGATCACGCTATCCCTCTCATGTCAGGAATTACCACTGAAACACATGTCAGGGGATCCCCAATACAATCTTATGAGAGGGCAGCCTCCCAGTAGAGAGAAACCAAAATGGCTGCTTGTCACTAAATAGACATGCCACACAGCTAAGGCACATGCCCTACCTTTTATCTACAGTGCACACTGCCCATAGTGCCAGCTAGCTAGGGCCTACTGTAGTAAAAGGGGAGTCACTGACGTGGCAACCACTTTATGTTCCACTTTGATGGGCGGCTCAAGCAGCACAGCAAACCCACCAGTAGCATTTAAGTTACTGGCCCCAGCTATATGAGATACCACTTTACAAGGGACTGCTAGGTAAAGTAAATACGCCAAACAGGTGTAGACCAATAGAGAGCACTTGCACTTTAACACTGGACTGCAGTGATAAAGTGTTCAGAGTCCTAAAACCATGAACACCAGGTCAGAAAAAATACTAGGAGGCAGGCAAAAAATTCAGGGATGTCCCTGCAAAAAGGGTTAAGTCCAATACCATGCATGTCAGCACAGATATGCAGTAGCTCAGGAAAAACAGCCTCTTTAAAAAGCCCTGTTGTGGTTTCTAAAATCCAATTAGAGCATTAACACATTGAAACAACAAATTAATTTACAGAAATAATTTTAGATATGGACTAATCAAACTGCTCCAACGTGACTGTGAATGAATAAAAACTGCATTCCTACCTTCTGCAGATTTGAACCCTGCATTGGGAGAGTGCTGCATACCCATCTAGATTGTATTTCATACTTCCTGGAGAGGTGTCTGTTTCTTGAAAACCGCCAGGTCAGAAATTAATCTGAGGGTTGCTGGGACTTTATTCCAGGCTTGGGCTCACAAGAGCCTGAAGGAACTTCCTCCTGAGCAGGCTTGGCATATTCTAGGAACACGTGCCAGGCTCATAGATGATGACCTCATAGTAGTGGCCAACTCTTTTCTTGAGATAGCCTGCGCCTCTACCATGCAAGGCTTTAAAGAACAGGACCAGTGTCTTGAATTTGATCCTTGTCCTCATAGGAAGCCAGAGCAGTGCTTTCAGGTGCGGGGACATGTGCGTCCTAGGTTTGAGCCAAAGAATAAGGCTGTCTGCAGCCTTTTGAACCACCTGCAGGCGCTGTAGTACACACTCAGGGAGGCCCGAGTACAGGACATTAGCAAAGTCCAGTCTGGAGGTAACTAGCACCTGGACCACGGATTTCCTGGTGTCTACTGAAAATAGTTGAAGGAATTTCCTCAACATTCGCAACAGGCCAAAACAGGTGTCTACCACATCCTGGACCTGGGATCTCATTGAAAAAGCATTATCGATATAGAAGCCCAGATATTTTACAGTGGATTGCGGTGCAAGAGGCGGAGACATTTTCTCAGGCCACCAGCATCTCCAACTGTCAGGGCGGAGAGGGGAGGTACCAAAAAAGATAATGTCAGACTTCTCAGAGTTGCATTTCAGTTGATTCATCCTCAGCCACTCAAACACCGTAATGAAGCAGTGTCTGACCTCCGCACCCTCGAAGTCAGCTCCTTTATCATAGGTGAAAATCAGCTGGGTATTATCACCATATGAGATTATTTTAGCACCACAGGCTTCCCCAAGTGGTGCAAGGGGCGACATAGATAGGTTACAAAAGAGTAGGACTCAGTATTAAACCCTGAGGAACCCCCACTTTCAAACTAGGAATGGAGGATGTAAAAGGAGGAGTCCAGATTTCCTGACTCCTCTCCTCAAGGAAGGAAGTCAGCCATTCTAAGGCCGATCCACCTATACCAAGATCTCTCAATCTGTCTAGGAGCCTGTCATGGGGCACCGTGTCAAGACTACTTACAGGTCGAAAAGAATCAAAATGGCTCAACCTCCTGTGCCAAGCTTCTCTTTAATGTGTTCAGTCACCTCCAGCAAAGCCATTTTAGTGCTATAATTTGCCCTGAAACCCGACAGACTAATGAGCAGAAAATTGTTTTTTCAGCATAATCTGAGATGACTTTATTTATGTGTTTCGCCAAAACTTTAGAAAAGGCAGGTATGCCTCTGTATATTTTGTTTTGTAATTTATCAGTGCAAGAAGGGTTAGAGGGTATGGCCTTGAATCCTTACCAGTAATTGCATTGACTCCCTCCCTCAGTTTGGCCAGTCTAGCTATATGGTGTGGGCTTGTTAAAATAAACAGGAAATAGGGGGGGGGGGGTAATTTTTTTGTTAAGAGGTGTCTGGGAGGCGCAAGGGCCTCATTATGTAGTTTATCAAAGGGAGAGACACAATGGGGCTATGGCAGGTTTGCCGATAAATGAGGGTGCCTAGTCTTGATTCTGCCTAAAGCTTCTTCCTGAGATCTCTTGGCTTTGCCAATATCATAGTAAATTACAATTACAATACAAGATTGCACTAATGCGGGGGCGTGGCTTGCCGTGAAGCAAGATGGTCGCTTCCTATAGTGGCTTCAAAACTCGTTCCTCTACTCCCCCATAAATCTGCATATTATCCGGAGCTAAAACCGCTCTGTACCGCGGATCAGAATGAGATAATGACGGAGCTGCCACTGGCGTGCCCACCATGACGATTAGAGGCCGAATAGTGGACGATTCCAGAGCGGGCCTGGTAGAGGTGGAGAAGTACCGGCCTCTAGTGACGGTGGTGGAGGCATGGCCCAAGTGCTAATCGGCGCGGAGGAATGGCAACGGTGGCCAAAAAAGAAAGACGGAAAGCAGTCCCAATGTGTGCCGGGATACTACCGGTTCTGCACTTGACTGCCCCACACTCACAGGAGGCCTGTTTCAGGTGAAGACGAGGCCGGGGCAAATCATGATCGGAGTCCTTCTGGGGCTCGGAGTTGCCTTTCTGTGTCGCTGCCTGGGGCCGAAGACAGCAAGAACGGGAAGGAGGCACAGATGGACACCTGGTGCCCTGCAAGGTACCCACACATCTCATAGTGGCGACCCCGGGGGGCATGGGAGGCACTGTGCAGGTAGAGATAGCCCGGCCCTGTTTGCAGCTGCAAAGAGGAAGAGACAAATGAGAGGCTGCTCGATAATAGGCAGGCAGTGAAAAAGAAGTCTGATCACAATTAAGTAACCCAGCGGCCCTAAAGGTGTGTGAGGTAGTGTGGTCATCGGCAGATGATGGGGGCAGGACCAAAAGGAAACAGGGATCTTGAGGGGCCACAAGAACCAGCCACACGGTACCCATTGCAGAAACTGGGGCAACCACAGAAGACAGATACAGCCCTTCACCGGGTGGTCAGCACAAGAAATATACAAAGGGCGTTCTAGTCCCTACGAGGCCAAGTAGCAGCCTCCTAAGCAACACAATGCAGAAATAAAAGTAAACCCAAAACGGATGAAAAGAACGGTCAAGAAGCGGTATCACAGCAAGAAATGGTAAGCTGTACCAGTGCCTGTAACGCTCATTGACCAGCGATCAGAGAAAGACAGCGCGCCGGAGAAGCAGGGTGATACCCTGACAGGCCACAGGGGCCGCATCAGTGACCAGTGACTCCCAAGAGAAGAGCCACAACCCAGACAAGATGGTGTCTGGCGGGAAGACCGCCATGAATTCACATTAAATGAAAGTGGACAAATTCACCCTCCAGAAAGGTACAGAAGCCCAGGACCAACCACAAGAACAGTGGCCCTGGTGTCGCAGGTGGAGGTGAATGAAGACACTCTATCCCTACATGGCATTATGGCGGCCATATGTGGTGTTCAAACCATGCTGGATCCAGAATAGGTTCCGTCACAACAGAGATCTCCTTGATCCGTGCAAACTTAAGGAATATGGGGGCTAGAGTGCAGTCAGTAGAGGACTCCACAAAAACGTTGCTCTAAGACACTACGACGCTCCAAGCCTAAATGAAGGAAATACAAATGCGCAATATCCAGCTGGAGGCCAGGACTGAAGACCAATAAGGGTGATCGAGACTTAATAATGTCCGTAATTTGGGGGTGCCTCAGAGGGCTGAGGGGTCCACAGCTGATCTATTTGTAGAGTAGTTGATTCAGGAGCAGTTCCAACCGAGAGGTCTCTTAAAGTTTTTTTTTCGGTGGAGAAGGCTCACTGAGGTTCGAGGAGGCAGCCGAAGGCCTTGGACCCCACCTAGACCGATAATGGCTCGTCTCTTCAATTATAGAGACTGGGACACCATATTACACATGGCCCGGGGCCCTCCGGTCCCATTTGAAAACTTGCAGGTCACCTTCTTCTTGGATTTCACCCTAAAAGCCCAAAGACTACTTTACAGTTTTACTGAGGTAAAACGGGCCCTTCGAGATAAGGGTGTGAAATACTCCATTCTGTTTCCAGAACGCCTCAGGGTGGAATCTGAGGGGAGCATCTGGTTCTTCACTACACCGGAGGAAGGATGGGACTCATTTGAAGGTTGGAGGACAGTCGAAGGCGCCGGCAACAATGCCCGCTGAGCAAGAACTCGGAAAACAACACCGGGCTCAAGCAAGCAGCCTACAGACGAAACGCACTCAGGGGAGGTGCCATATTGGCTGAGACAGAGGTACACACCATATGAGACCAGAGTTAAAGGATCAGGTTCAGCAAGCTGCTGTGATATGACCGGACAACTACCCTTTAATGGAAACTGAACTCATAGGCAATGTCCTCCCAGCTGACTCCATGTGGGGAGGAGGGGGGTGGAATATCTAGCCGCGGGCCGGAATTGAAAAGGGCAGAGACAAATGAACTATCATAACGCTGATGAACACTACAACTCAATTGTTAATAGAAGATGAAGTACATGTAAGACTGAATATGGGGGTGGAGGGAAGAGGTGAAGAGCAGGTATAGGTTCCCTAAGTTCAATGTGTGGGACAGGGTCAACAGGCTCTCTGCTGAGTTGGGGGGCCAGGCAGTTGTGATATCATCTGGCAGGTTTGTAGGGTGGGGGGTGGTGGGAGTTGGGGTAGGAAGGAGGGATGCTTGTTGTTGTTTTGCTGCTTTGTTTTGCAGATTCATGGGTTACACGTTGCGAGCAAACAGTACTCTCCATTAGCACCAATACATTGGGCCTGATACAGAAGTCCTGGGGTTGCGCTGTAAGGAACTCACCCAGATGCAAACCTTAAAATACCACCTTTGTTCAAAATGGCTGGAGCCATAAAACTAATAATAAATCCTCACCGGTACCTCTGTCCACGAGGCTCCGCAGATTAACTCCCCCACACAGAGATAAGCATTCCACCCAGCAAGCTGGAGCACTGCTGGTTTAGAGAGGAAGTGAAATTCCTTCCCCCTGCTCGTAGTAACAGCAACAGACAGAGGACTAATTTCCCCACCTCCACTGCTCTCACGAAGGGGAAGGTAACAGAGGACTACTGTCTCTAACCCAGCTTTGCGGCGGCCATTTGTGACTAGTCTCTCTCGGGCGGGCATCATTTTCATTTTCATTAGCTGAACAGACACTAAGAACCTAGCTTTTTAGACTAATCTCAACTATCTACTGTGCCCAGTTAGGTGTTTACTACATCTTGTGAAAGGATGTTTTGCTGATTAGTGCAGTACTATTCCTCTACCTGTATGTTAAACTACTGTAATGCACTGATTCTAACTGCTACTGCATACATGAAAGAATGTCTGCCCATTGTTACAGTATTATAATTCTACCTATATTTTGAATATTTGTAATGCAGATTGCTACCCTATATATGAAAGCACTATCCCAATACCTGTATTTTAAACTTCTGTAATGCAATGATTCTGATTGCTACCTCACTTATGTAAGAGTCTCTGCCTATTATTGCAGTATATATTCTGATTGCTACCTCATTTATGAAAGAATCTCTGCCTATTATTGCAGTATATATTTTTACCTATATTCTGAACATTTGTAATGCACAGATTGCTACCTCATATACGAACATTACATATACTGAACATTTGTAATGCACAGATTGCTACCTCATATATGTTGGTTGCTAACTAATGACATTTTCGATTCTATGATTCTAATTTTTGATTCATGTCTTGTATCATTCTACTTTTAACTATATTCTGAACATGTGTGATGCACAGAATACTACCTCATATATGAAACAATGTCTCCCTACTAGCTTTACTCTGAACATTCGTAATGAACAGGTATAATCCCCCTTCCCCACAACGTGGCCGCTCCCAATCCCATTTCCCATCCTACTCTCAGCCCCCACTATCCTTCCGGCACCCCCATCTCGACTATCAGTTCCCAGCACACACCCTGACCCACCCACCTACCTTCTATGCCATTCAGCACACACCCTGACCCACCCACCTACCTTCTATGCCATCACTCACACCACCCACCCCCTCCCCACCTCACACACCCACCTCCCGCCCAAAAGACCCCTTCTCCCTATCACCCTCCCGTACATCAATACAGCGCACACCTCCTCGAACACCAGCCCACTCTCCCACCTGCATACGAACTCCCTGGTCAGCCATTCTCCTCGGTCGGCCACCCCCACCTCCTCCATCTACCCCACGATGACCCCTCGCCGCACACCCCATTCACCCCTCACCCACCTCCCCTCCAAACCTATCCCTTACCCTCTGGTTGACTCACTCACTTAACACGTCACAAGCCTAGCGCCAATCCCCACTCTTAGACGCAGCATATGCCCCCCTTGTCGCCCTTGCAACACCTCACTCAATTACACCTCCCCGCCCGAACTCTCTCACTCAACCTTTCAGTACTGTTATTAATTGCACATCTCAGGGGCATCTGAAATTCCAGGAGCCTAGTCCCGACAGCTCGACGACTTCGGAGGGCTGGAAGAGGTCCCCCGCTACACGGCGGAGGAGGGCACTGGACATCGAATGCTGTCTCATACTATGTGACCTATTGTTCCACCTGTCTGTCTATGCTCCCCCAGGTACTTCTCTTGTAAAGCGCTCTGATATCCGCAAGGATCTTGTCCGCGCTATATAAAACTTTATAAATAAATAAAATAAATAAATAAAGATGTGCCCTGACGCATACTTATCTGGGAGGAAAGTTCAATGATCACATGACAGGACAAGTGCAGGCTGAACTGAAACTGTTCTCTCGGGACGTAAACAGGTTGGGAAGCAAAGACAAAAGGGGCTTTATACTCCAGTTTATAAAGAGACTCTCCCCGGATGTAGTTCTCCTACAGGGGACTCATCTCTTGGGAAACAGCTGTAAGGCCCTGAACCGTTGGAGCTATGATATGAAGATCCATGCCGGCTATACGTCAGGTTCAAGAGGTACGGGAATTCTCCTCAAGAAGAGCCTGCTCCTAACCATAGAAAAAACATGGTAGATAGATTGGGTACATACGCAGCAAATTCAGGGTTATGGGCAGATGAAGTCATAAATATTTTATTTGTGTATGTCCCTCCGACATTAAGAGAATCAACCTTGACAGACCTGGGTGCACACAAATATTGGAACTCTCAGTAGGCTGTCTGTACTGGGGAGGAAATTTCAACACGGCAGGCTGCGACTTTCTAGACCATGCGCCACCAAGGAACCTAGGTCATACGCAAACTCGGTTGACAGAATTTCTCTTGGCGTTTGGGCCCAATAGCCGTTTGGCGATCTCTAAACCCCACCACTCAGGAATATACATTTCACTCCGGGGCACACAATAGCCGATCATGAATTGACTGCTTGGTCTCTTCCCCAGCGCTTCTCCCTCACTTTTCAGATGTCAGACATCTTGCGAGAGGCCTCTCGGACCACTCTCCTATATGGGCACAATATAGAGTGGATATAGGGTGGATGGAATGGGACGTTGGGGCCCGGTTGTAATAAATACCTGGTATATCAAGCTGCCCAAAATAAGGAAGGGTCTAGAGGAAGCAACTAACTTTTATTTTCAAGAGAATAGCAACACAGTTGCGTCATCACAGATAATATGGGAGGCATATAAGATGGTGGTTAGGGATCGGGCCCTCTCGCTTATAGCTGGACACAAAAAAAAGAAAAGGGCGACAGTATCTAAGTTAGGGCAGGAAATCCTGGAATTAGAACTCCAATTAACAAGGAACTATAATGACAAGTTACCACACACTTTAACACGTAAGCAAACAAAATTACAGAGACAGCGTGACAGAAGAGGCCTGGAGCAAAATCAGGGATTCACAACACCGGATTTATGAGTCGTGGGACAAAGCGGGCAAATTATTTGCTTGGCTGGATCTGCACCAGAAAGTGGATAGATGGGTCCCACTGGTCACTACTTGCGTAGGGGAGGAAATCAGGAATCCACTGGATATCTCAGAGGTCTTTGCAGACTTCTATTTTGCGGAGGTATATGCTACGAGCTCGAAAAGTTCAGGACAGGACTCCCTGGAGTTTCTAGCTGATATCAAACTTCCAGTATTGATGGGGGAAGAGCTGCAAACATTAGAGGAAGACCTAACGGTAGCTGACTTAACTCGAGCAATAGGTGCCTTGGAGCCGGGTAAGGCGATAAGACCCAACAGTATTCCAATAGAACTGTACAGACTCACAGCGCAAGTAGCTGCACCTCATTTATTGAAAAATATTTGAGGAAAGCAACTCCATTGTCATACTGCCATCAGATCAAAGACTAGGGACAATAGTAGTAATACACAAGGAGGGAAGGCCGAGAAACCAATGTACGTCATATCGCCCAATTACACTGTTGAATGTAGAGGTGAAAATCCTTGCGAAATTGATGGCACAGTGACTTCTCCCACTGCTTCCGACTTTAGTACACCCCAATCAATCAGGATTTACTCCAAGGCTAAACACCACCATGAACCTTAGGCGCCTGCACGGGGTGATGGTTCGTGCTCACAAAATCCAAGAAGATGCTGTGATCATATAATTAGAAGTGCGGATGGCCTTTGACACCGTTGAGTGGCCGTACATGAGGGTGATGCTCAAATGAATGGGCTTCGGACCAAACTATTTTTTATCATGGCTCTATATACAGCACCACAGGTGCAGGTGATGGTTAACTGTAAAAAATCTCAGATATTCCCATTGTGGCGCGGCACTAGGCAGGGTTGTCCCCTGTCCCCCCTGGTCTTCGCACTGATTCTTGAACCAGTGGTGGCATGGATCTGGAAAGACCCTATAATATGAGGTCTACGCTGGTCAGTGGACTGACCAGCGTAGGTCTCGCTCTATGCTGATGATATCCTACTCTATGTTGCGTTCCCCCGGGCCTCCATAGCAAGAATATTAGATATTTTTGCAACGTTCGGCAGATACTCAGGCTACATCATCAACTGGGGTTTTTGTCCTTAGTGGACAGAGACAGACCGAAGATACGGATGGACTGTGAGGCTCGGGTGACTACAGGGGTATTCCGATATCTAGGTATACTTATAACAGCAGACCAGGTGGTTTCCGGGCCCGAAACCTACAATCCCCCACCCCCTTGATTGACTCAGGGCTGATGTCCACCACTGGTGAACAAAATACAGTAGTCTTGGAAGTAGTAACATTTTATAGATGGTAATACACCCCATGGGTGAGAGTGGCAGTTCTGTCCAAAATGCCAAGGAGGTTCTAGCACTGGTCGGTCACTGCTTTACCTAAATTCCCATCTAGTAGGTCCATAGGAGAGTAATATACCTGGACCCCCAAATATTTAAAAGAACCGCACGTCCATGAGAGCGACGTGATTGGGAGTGCTCTTCTCTGTTCGAGTAAGTCATAATGGAGAGGAGGGACATTTTCCAATTAACCTTGAGGCCTGATACCTTTCTAAAGTGTTTTAAAGGCAACATTAGTTCTGGTATGACCATTTCACTGTCACTTAGATATATTAGCTGAACGTCTGTGTATAATGAGACAACATGCCATCTATTGTATGCTCTTATACCCCAGTCTAGTGCACACCTGCGCAGTGTGCAACGCAACGCAAATATTATTGGTGATAGGGGGCATCCTTGGCGAGTGACTCTTTCAATTTTAAAAGGCTCTAAAATAATGGTGTGATAAAACTAAGACCCAAACAAAGGAGACCTTGCTGTAACTAGAGGGTTGAGAGGGCACTTCGTGTACGAGGGGGATATGGAGGGATACGTCCTCCCAGATAAATCAGTTTTAACAACAAGTATTCCACCAAGGGTCATGGGGGTGGTCCTTTTTTTTTAATACAGGGGACACGGGATAGAGAGTTGGGTCACCCCAAGTGGGTATGCTAGTTCCACGCGACTAGTGCTGAAAGGAAAAACTTTTTTTTTTATATAACCCTCAACCACTCTAGTAGTGTCATGCTTCATCATTGGGTTCACCCTGACTCCTAAAGGTCAGAGTGGGTTCAACCATATTTCAGGGAATCACTTATTAGAAGGGTGACCAGGGGGCTTAACTAGAGATTAAAAATCCCTCACCCTCTCCTAGGTATCCCTTTATTCGTGGAGATGGTGGGGTGACTAAAAACAATAAAGTGCAGGTAATGTGGACTATTATGGTCCTATTACCCTTTGTCAAACCAAAATGTTTCAGCCCTACTCTGAGGCCTAAAAAGGACCGGGGCTTTCATCAGGGTAACAGATCGGTACCTCCCTGGATTATAGGTCAAATGAACAGATGGCAGCGTAGAGCCAAACGAGTATACAGGGGCAGTGACACTACTTACCCATCCGTGGTCTTTGTGAAGAATCACTCGAAAGAGAAGGGATTCAAAGTAGACATTACAGTATGCATACATATGTCATGCTCGCAGAGTCAAAGGCCATGTTGTGGCTGTAGGTATCAAATGACATGCATATCTCACTGCATGCATGTTTAAAGCGTGTCAAAGTGAGACTATTTGTGCTCACGGTCATTCAGTATCTCTCTTCAAATTGTTTTTGACAGCCCTTTAAGGGACGGTATTTGTGCAGTCCCTATAACTACTATATAGTTCATCCACTCTAATTGTGGAGGTGTTCTCTTCTGAGATAACAAAGTAGTTACCCCAGCTGTGTTTCGTTAAACCTTTCATTTTTATGCGCATATAGTAAGTAAAAAAGGTTCCGCGTAACTAGACAATGTAGGTATTTGTGCATAGAAATACTCAACTACAATTATTGGGTGTCAAGTGCCAAGGGAGTGAGGTGCCATATTGTAACACTCTGAGGGTGTCAAAGAAGGAAGGAAGGGAGAAGCAGTTACATATACGGGCTGGTCAAAGGTGATCTTACGTTAGAAAAGGTGAGAGACCCCCTGTCACCGAATTCGCTATGTCCGGTCGTGCCACTTACTCCCTCAAGGGTCCTGACCTTCGTGTCACCTGACTTTCCTGTGTCTCATGTGCGGCCTCGTCATTGAATTCGGTCATTTTTACCCGAATGGTAACGTCATTTTTTGTGGTGTAGTATTCTAACTGAATATCCTAGTAAGCTGCCTGCGTATCGCCCTAAGGATGCTCGATTGCTTTGCAGGGCAGGCACCCCATATGACTGCTTTAAATGCTGATGGAGAGGTCTCTGATCCCTCATTACCCGTGAAATACTCGACAATTGTGGTGCAAATTTCCTTGCGAAACAGCAAATTTTGAAGTATGCCTGGGGCAGTCGCCAGGTGAAGGCTCAGGGGCAGCGTAAGCAGGAGGGCATGTTCCAACAGAATGGGGTCATGGTCTGAGAGGGTGTGCAGCAAGTGTTCCAATCGAGTTGCCCAGGTTCGGGCGTCCTGTTATACCACCCAATAATCAATGTGTGACCACACATTATGAAAGGTGATTATACAGGTGCACTCCATGTTAGATTTGTTTATGCATTGTCATTGAGGTAGTTATCCTGTATGAGTTAGTTAAGCTGTGTTGCGGGGTTGGAGTTGGAGCATCTAGAGGCACCTAAGCGGTAAAACCTGTCCTGGAGGGACACATTGAATTCCCCACCTCCATGGATAGCTCCTAGACACAGGTTGGCGATCAGCCTCCAAACCTCAAAAAATAAATCTGAGCCATCAGTGTTAGAACGGTAAATCGCGGCTAGGATAACGAGGTGTCCATGTAGTGTACCGGCAAGAAGAACATAACACCCCTTTTTATCACATAGTGCATGTTGCATCCGCTACAGCAGGCTCTTGAATTAATGCAACCCCCCTAGCTTAATTAGAGAAGCAGGATGTCCGTACACCAACCTGTATGCAGTCTTGTCACAGTGGAATGGGTTAAGTGGAGTTCCTGGACATAGCAAATATCTATATGGTGCCTATTAAGGTAAGCGAGCATCAGCCATGCCTTGTGGCGATCATTGAGGCCTCTGAAATTCCAGGTTAGACATCTGGTGGTGATCAAAGCACTAAGCAGGGAATGCATATGGACATGGTGCGCTATGGTTTGCGGCAATCAGCCACTTAGAGGGGCAAACGCGCAGTGTGTGGCTGTGCAGAGAACCCATCAAGGGAGAAAAAATACAACAAACAAAATACAAAAGTAACCCACCCCCACCCACTCCAACCCTCAAATATGGTTAAGAGCTGCAATTCCCCCCAACCTGAAAACATCCCCAAAACATTTGAATAGCATGGGTATCATCCCTGAGGGAGCTGTCGGGCCAGGTGAACACTCCAGACAAGGTCTATTCGGGGGGCCAAAGGGACAAGAGGCACCCAACGAAGTTCCAGGGGTTCAAATTACAGATTGTCGATATCTATTTACTCTGAAGGCCATCGAGTTGTGTGAGACCATCGTCTTAGGGTCATGGCACCTGAGGGTGCCCCGGCAACTCCACACTCCAGAGGGAGCAGGGCTCCAACTGCGATGCCCCAGTGCTCCACCGAGCTAGCTAGGTCAGTCATTGTCACTGAAGTGAGCCACCTCCTGATGTTGTGTATATCCTCGAGAGGCTGTCTTTCCAGTGGTGATACGTTTAGCAAAATTGAATGCTGCCTTTGTGTCTGTGAAATAATTAGGTTTCTCCGATTGAGGGATGCTTAGTATGGCAGGAGAGAGGAGTGCATATTGAATTTCCACCTTCTGCAGGAGTCTATTGGCTGGCAAAAACTCCCTTCTACCAGCTTGCACTGTAAGGGTGAAGTCCAAGTAAAAGGATATGTTGTTGCCCTAATACTGCACTGTATGATGTTCTGGGGCAAAGCGCAGGACAACATTCTGGTGCCTGTAATTGAGGAACCTGGCAACAACAGGTTGTCCAGAAGTGCCTGCAGCCCGAGGGATCTGTGTGCTCTTTCCACTTTGAAAACCAGAGACAAGGCCTCCAAGAAAAGCTTGTGGAGCGTGGACTCAATGTAGTACTCCATTCTCTCAATATCGGTGGACTCAGATACACCAGTAACGTGAAGGTTGTTGCATCTGGAATGCAACACTATGTCTTAATCTTTCACTTTGATGAGTTTGAGGACTTTATCTATTCGTAGAAGGTGTTTGCTGGCATTGGCTTGGGTGTTGTTTGCGTCTGACACCCATTCTTCAAGATGCTCCAGTCGGTCCTCATGCTTGTCGACCCACTCCTTCATGCAGTCTAAGTGGCTTGCCATTCGATCTAGCTTCACGTCAGTCGCTCACAAGCTGGTTTTAACCTCCACTAAATTTTCTTTGAGGTCACTATCTTTTTGGGGGTCCCAGCAGAAGGCACCAGAAGGCTCTTCATGGGATGCCCCCTGCTCAGTATGCTGAGTTTGCCTTTTATCTTCGAAGGATAGCTTCAATTAGAGTGCATCTTGCTTCCCCATGGTCATGCAGAACAGGTAGGAAATGTTCAAAAGTTCACTTGGGCCATGGATATCATAAGTTACTTAATCCCAAATGATGCCATCAGCAACAGGGAAAGCCGAAATGTTCACAAGGGCTTGATCTCTTTTCAATATGTGTGATGATTTATGGGGAGCTAGAATTCGGTCAACAAAGTTCACAGCAGAGCGTTCAGGCAAATAATGACCATTGATGAGCAAAAAGAACACAGTCACAAACTCATTTCACATGAAGAGGAATATCATCGTAGGTACCATCCAGATGTGTGTCCTGGGTGGGACCAGGTAAGACTTTTTGAACCAGGCAATACACAGACTGGTACGTGTAGGAGGGGTTGTCGCAGATAGGGAAGAAGAAGAGTCAGATGAAAAACTGTTACGGTCCATATAATAACCACTCCCCCCCAGCTAAAACAACGGGGATTGTGCAGCACAAGATGATTCTTGTATGGTGCTCTCAGGAATGTCAATGAAGACCTCAACTGGAGGAGAAGCATACTCAATGTCTGCATTGGTGGAAGTAGAAGGGAAAACAGGCAATAAATCAATTGAAGTTTCCAACTACCCCTCCTTTACGCGGGGAGTAGTCGCGGAAGCTGAAGCCGTCGGATGCAGTGAAATGTCTCAGCTTGGAATACTATTCAGTATCGGCCATATGGTGTACCTTGACATGCTTGATAGAAATGTATAGATTCTACTGACGACCAGGTAACAGAGGCAGGATCACAGTTCGGGTGCCTTTTAAGCCTAGAACTCTAACTGGTGCGTGGTAAGATGTACCAAATTGATTTTTGTTCTCTACTTTTTCACAGACCAGATCTCCAACTTTAGGAAGCCATCCCAAAACAGGAATCAACACTGCTGGATCTTCGAAAGAGGGCAAATGTGTTTTTGCTTGTGCATCACAAAAGTTTTGTAGATCCTGTAACACAGCACAATGGGTACATCAAAGGTGCTGGCAGCCACCACAACGTCTAGACCATCAATGTCTGGCACAAACATTTTAACACCCTAGAGCATTTTGTATGGGGTCCGCCTACCCAGAGATCTTTGTGGGAGATTATTTAGTGCATGTTGCACTCCATAGAGATGAATTAGCCAACCCCTGCCAGTACCTAAGACTCTCACTGTCAAAGATTGCTTTAAGTCATGGTTCTTTCGCTCCACAATTGAATTGCCCTCAGGCCGGTATGGAGATGTATATTGGACCTGCACCCCGAGACTTCCTCGAATCCCAGTAAGCCTTAGAGGCAAACGCAGGACATTGGTCAGAATGGAAGGTCCCGACATAGACACACAAATCCTTAATGGAAGTTTGAGCATCAGCACTATGTTGCGGCCAAACCCAAAGGAATCTCATGCATGAATCCATTGCAGCCAGAATATGTTTGAAAGCAGTGTCAGAAGTCAAAGTACTGCAGTGATCAAGATAGATGCAACAGAACAGTTGATTTGAAATATAAAGTTAAGTATGTGGTAGACGTGCTACAGTAGAAGCTTTAATCTTTTGACAAACGTCACAAGAAAGAACATATTTAGTTCTCTGCTGATATAAACCACGCCACCAGAAAAGTTGCTGTAAAAGAGACGCTGTCGCTATCACTCCTGGCATGTGCAAAAGCTTCGCCCTCATGAGCGGCAATGATCAAAGAAAGGATGCGGTCCTCGTTGGGAATCATTTCATCCCCAACAGACCGAATAGTTGCAAATGGGGCTTGATCAGAAGATAAGTGAAATAAATAACATGAAGGAAAACATTGGGGAATTTCTGTTCCCTCCTTCATCATAGCGATAGGCGCCAGAATATCATCATCAATTTTAGTCATGGGCCTAGTGACTGCTGCCACTGATCATTTGGCTAGTGCAGATTTGGCTGCCTCATCAGCCAACGCATTACCAACTGCGTGTGCTTCCACGCGCTGATGGCCCAAAGTATGGATAACGTGTGAGCGGCAAATGTTCCTTAAGAGCGGCCATTCGAACCCAAAGCGTTTTATGCTTAATTACACTACCTTTAGAATCACAGAAATAATTTTGTTTCCAGAAAAACAGGTTATCATTGAAGTTTTGTACACAGTAAACTTAATTCCATACTATAAGAGTTGGAACCACGGGGTCAGCAAATGCAAGAGCTGAAAGTAAAGCACGTGGTCCGCCAATTGAGCTGTGCAATCACCAAGAGACACTGTGTGCACTAAAGAGGATTTAAACTCCTCATCAGCAAACTGCCCCCTACAATAGCGCTGGCTTCAGAATAAGCATGCTTAGAAACTACTGCCGGTTGCGCAGAACTGTCAGTGTAAATAATACATTTGTATTGATCCAGAGGAAGTAAACACAAAGGAGGAGGATGCACGTGGTTATATTGCAAAAACTCCTGTGTCTGTAAAGAAGGGTCAAAGACAAAATTGACATCATCCAACTCAAAGAACTAGCCCATTGTATCCAATGGGTATGCAAGGCTTTATAATTTGGAACACTAGCCTTTGTAACTGCTTCCAAGGCAGGTATAAGCAAAAAAAGAAAAATGTGTTTACGCTGAGCCAGAGAGCATTCTTTCAGAATCGCCATCTGTACAGCCGTAAAAACAAATTTGTAGGAGAAAAACACATCCCAGCCGAAGTGTACGGATGCAATTTGTAAGCAATGGAGACTGTATCCCCTTAATTGAAGTCAAATAAGTGAAACCCAGCGCTCCTGGTACAATCCTTATCACCAAATTAGTACAATTGACTCATGTTAGCAAGTAGTTGGTCGCACGCAGATCAGACTGCAGAGACCGAAGAATTGCAGTATGTTGCGGAAGCCAAAAGGAAGCCGAATAAGAAGGTTATATCAAAATATGAAGAGGATTGTAATCAGAAACATATGTCCTCCCGAAATTTGAAAAACGCAACAAAGATTGCAATTTTTTAGAGTAGAAGGAGGTTGCAATTGTGCACATTTCTCCAGAAAGTGGGGAGTGACATCCGGACCTTCATTATTAAGCTCATATCGTAGAGAGAGGATTGCCAAAAAGGCAATGTGTTCCTTGGCAAAGTTAAATTTGTAGCCTAGGTCAGTAAAAGACATTATGATGCGGTCCACACACACAAGATGAAGTATAAATTTATCATCCATCAAATAAATGTCATTGACGTATGAGAAGGCATCAGGGTCAATTCCATTCAAAAGGGACACTATGTGTGCCGCAAAAGCACCAGGCCTTTTCTCATATACCATAGGCAAGGGTGTATATCTTTTGTAATTGCCGACAGCACTGAACGCTGTTCAGACACGGCTCTCAGGGCCCAAATTGTGACTCATGGTCCGGGGGATCCCCACAGTGCCCAGCACAGACCCACTCACCACGGCTTTTCTCTGCCTTCCCCGACTTCCCAGCGCTGACTTCTTGTGAGCTCCAATATGTGAGTAAGCCCAAACGTGAGAAAAGAAAACGGTGACAAAGTGAACTCTGCAGCAAAAGGATTTAGTCAATTTCAGATTTCAAGTTTTATATGTTGGGAGTATATGGCGTCAAATCTCATAGCTTCATCAGAACCTAAACTCTATATATTAGCAGTCTTCCTTGCCCAACAGAACCATTTCTGCCTCAGGAAAAAACAACTTTTGTGAAGATAAAATTGCTGTTCATGAGAACCCCTTCAGAACCCTGTCAATCAAATACATTAAACCAAATATATAAGGCATTAGAAAATAAATAAACATCTATTCTCAATAGATTCTATGTGAGTCCTCTTCCATTTTGTGTATGTGAGAATGCCACTTTAAGCCACAGCTCCAGAGGTAAACCTGCTTTTTAATATTCACTGCTTGAATGTATATATACTAAAACCCACAAAAACACCTCTACCCCCCAGTGCACGCATACGCCCACAAATGTATGCAAAAAAGGAAGTTGGGAACTTTGAGTAGTTCCCAAATTTTAGGTGGAGAGCAGCTCCTTTAGATGGAATACTCTACAACAGACACTCTAAAACTGCTCACCTCAATTTCTATTTTTCTGTCAGAGTTTTTAAACATAGAATAAGCATAATGCTAGCCACGGCAAGCATGACAATTAAAAAAGTTATTTTCCATTTCCAAAGCTGAAAATTACAGAAGCCTTTTACTGCCGCACCAGTCACAGTGTCATGTGATCAAGGGCTTGTTTGGCCCGAAACACGTAATGGTGGGGTGGAGGAGAGCTAAATAAAAAATGAGCACCCGTCCTTGGGTTTGTCTCGTCTATGTACCTGCATAAATGCTGGAGACTTTTGTATGCCGAATATATATATATATATATATATATATATATATATATATATATATATATATATATATATGACGTCCACAATGCTGCTTGAACGAACCTTGACCAACCAACGTTGATGCCGTCGGTAGTAGCAGCCGCTACCTCAATATTTTTCAAGTACTGGATCCCACCATGTAGAAGGACACAGAGACGGCACACTAGGAAATCTTGCACAAATCCTTTATTGTGCACTCTTTAACCAAGGACGACGCGTTTCGGCGTAAGCCTTTTTCAAGTAACCACCATCTTGTATTTTGCCAAACTTATAGTCCCACATTTGTGTCAATGCTCAATGAACAAAGAAAAAACACTCAGTTAGGTACATTATGCCTGATAAGCACATTTAGCATACAAAGCTAATATATACATACTTTTGATATACTTGAGTTCATAAAAATGAGTGTGAGTCCCCTAGTTGGTGGGAGCATGTGGTGTGATGAGTTTGGCAATAATCACATTACCTATCAAGAGTTGGATTTCCGATACTCGTCAGATGTCGGTGACTGTGAACTGCCCCGGGCGGTATATCTGTGGGGAACTGTAGTTCATTGTGTGCCTGGCATCAATTGCTGTAGCCCGTCAGGTTTTAGGACTGTAGTCCGAGATATCGTAGTGACGATAATCCCGACCAATGTACGTCCGGGAACTGACGGACGAGCGCTAAGTCTACTGGGAATTGTAGTTTAGCGGGTGACAGTACGGGGGTTCGAGACTGTAGTCTCGAGATTTAATTATATCAAGGGAGCTCCCGGATTTAGATGCAAAAGGTAGGCACTGGGACCCGGTCTGATCCTGAAATAAATGGATCATTGCCGGGTATGTCAATCGAGGAGAGCTCCCCTCGCAATCTGACCGTCATGTATCGCTTGGAAGATGGTAACTGGCGGTGGTAGGGTCAGGGCTCGAGTGCTTTTATATGAGGGACGAGTGTAAGGTGAGATGCATATATTTAAGTGAATGTGTCAAAAACTGTGAAAATAAATGATACAATTAAAATAAATTAACAACAATACCCAACATACAATCTATCTTCGTGAGTATGGTGCCATTCCCCTATATTACAATACTGAGATTCAGACAGTAGGAACCACAGGATACAACCTACTACATGAGTACTGGTTATGCCTTTCCTACTCCTTATTCATTACATATATACATATAGGGGGGTTTTAATGATAAAAACGTGATAGTGTAACACAAAACAACATTCATCATACTGCGGGTTTGCCTCTACTCTGTACTGGTTAGTTTTAGGAGCCTATGTGGGATGCTAGTTCTTCCCCATAATTCAGTCCTTTAGGGGCCTTACTCTCCATGTCTATGATGTTTCTGGACTCTCTAATTCTCAGCTGCGTTTCGCGGTCCCCACCTCTGATGGTTTTAGGTATCTTGTCTATGCCATAAAATTTCAGGCTACCATTGTTTCCACCATGAATTTCTTCATAGTGGCGGGCCATGGGATAGTTGTGATCTTTGTTAGAGATGGCACGGAGGTGCTGTAGAATCCTAACTTTTAGGGGATGTTTGGTGCTGCCCACGTACTGGAGCCCGCATGGGCATTCCAGTACGTAAACAGTGAACTCAGTATTGCAGTTGATTTGTTGATTGATGGTTCTAATCTGACCTGATCCTGTTCTGTAATTTTTGCATGATTTACCATTACGGTCACATTTGCAGCTGCCACAAGTGGTGAAGCCATTCGGAATCGGAGGCCACTTCATTTTGGCCGATTCCTTGGGATAACTATGCACTAGTCTGTCTTTCAGAGATCGTGCCCGGCGATAGGTTATCTGAGGTCTATTGCCCACTAGTCCTCCTACAATTGGGTCAGAAGTAACTAATTTCCAATTGGCTCTCATTATCTTTTCCAGGGCCCAAGCTTCCCTACTGTAGTTGGTAATCATCCGGGGTGCACTAGGTTGGCTCCTATTCTCTATTGCCTTCCTTTTGGAGTCACTCTTAGATGTTCTAAATAGGACTTCTTCATGTTTTAGGTCCTGGACTTTAATCTGGGCAGTTTTTAATGTCTCTTCGCTGTATCCTCTCTGGCTAAAACGTTCCATCATGGCCTTCTGTTATTTATGGAAATCCATGTCGGTGCTGCAATTGCGGCGAGCCCTCAGTAACTCCCCGTAGGGGATACTCCTCTTGAGGGGAGTCTGATGGTGGCTCGCCGCATGCAGAACCGCATTTCCGGCTGTGGTCTTCCGGAACAGGCGCGTGGTCAGATTGCCTTCTCTAATCTCTACTGCCACATCCAAAAATTCACAGTATGCGTTGCTGATCACATACGTGAACTTTAGATTGAGATCATTATTTCCTAGATGACTGATGTATTGTCTTGCTAGTGCTTCCGAGCCATTCCAGATTAAAAACAGATCGTCGATGTATCTGACCCACATCAAGATGTGGTCAGTATACATCTCGGACCCTTCCGCCCAGACGACCTGTTCCTCCCACCAGCCTAGGAAAAGATTCGCTAGGCTGGGGGCAAAACACGTCCCCATCGCGGTCCCGGAGAGTTGTCGGTATACCGCCTTTTCAAACAAAAAAATGTTTTCCTGAAGACAAAATAACATCATTGTCTGAAGCATGGTATTATGCCCCCAACAATCCACATGTCGACTCCTCAAATAATGCATACATGTCTCTACACCTTTCACTTGATTAATACAAGTGTACAAAGAACATACATCCATGCTGATCATATAGTATCCCTCCTCCCATTTTACATCATGCAGTCTTCTCAAAAAGTCTGTGCTGTCCTTGCAGTACGAATTGAGATTCTGAACATATTCATTCAAATACAAATCCAGGAATATGGATGTGTTTTCCAGTAATCCTCCATTGGAGGATACGATCGGACGCCCTGGTGGTCTAGTGGGGTCTTTGTGGATCTTGGGGAGGAAATATATACAGGGGATACGTGGATTTTCTGTCTTTAGGAATTTGTATTCATCGGTGTCTAGTAGGCCAGTATGATACCAGCCCCCAAGCAGTGCATGATACTCCTTTATGGTAATGTGGGACTATAAGTTTGGGAAAATACAAGATGGTGGTTACTTGAAAAAGGCTTACGCCGAAACGCGTCGTCCTTGGTTAAAGAGTGCACAATAAAGGATTTGTGCAAGATTTCCTGGTGTGCCGTCTCTGTGTCCTTCTACATGGTGGGATCCAGTACTTGAAAAATATTGAGGTAGCGGCTGCTACTACCGACGGCATCAACGTTGGTTTGTCGAGGTTCGTTCAAGCAGCATTGTGGACGTCAGTTAAATTGAAACGATTCCGACCGCCTCCCGGAAGAAGATTGCAGAACACTACGGGTAAGCCGTCCTGTATGTGGGGGGTTGATAAACGGGGAGGGAGTTTCGTAGGAGATTACCGACCCAGCACCTCCTCCCACTCACAGCACTGTGCCTCTGCCCCAGCGCCTGAACAATACGCGCACTAACTTTAATCTGAGTACGGAGGCAAACGTGGCTGCCACTCGTGACGACAGTGGCGCGAGGAGATCTACAGTTGAAAGATGAGCGAATGGGAGACAGCGAGGCAAGCCAAAGCCCTGTCCCTGTTTAGCGAGGAGCAAGATATTGCGCTTGTAAGCGTAATAAACAACACAGCATCCAGTAGCGGGGAACCCACACTCAAACAGAAATTGGCACATCTCGAGCGACTGAGCAAATGAGAAATTAACAAGTGGTGGGAAGTGGCCTTCCTCACCAACTATATCGAGGTCGGTAGAGTCCCTAGAGGATTGAGGATAAGCATCGTACCAACCTACGACAACCCTAATAAAGACTTACTCACAGAGTGGGCACAGTATATGGCCAAGACATGTATGGGCATGCTTGAAATGCTCGTGAAATATGCTCAAATCTATCTGAACACAACACGCAAAGATTTGGCGGATCTCAGAAGTGAACTGGAGAAGTACAAGACTGAGAAATCATTTGAGGAGTTTACCAAAATACTCCCTAAAAGACTGCAAGATTACGAGGAGACCATAAAACAAAAGAAACAACGAAAGTTCATCAGAGACAAACGAGACTACGCGGAAGGACGCATACTAACGTATGCTAGAAAATACGACAAAGCACAAAAGAACATCAGGGCAAAATTAACAAATAAAAAATCCACGACAGTCACATCGGGATCAAGCTCAGACATAAGCACCGATACAGAAGATCGCACTCGAGGGATCCCTTTAGAGTCGCTTCCCCTGACCTTCCATCAGGAGTTCGAAATCTTGAACCAGAAGAACGAACCAGGCCAACAGAACAGGGTGCAAACAAGGGGCCAAACATCCAGAGGCAAGAGCGTAAAAAAAGCAAGAGGAAGAGGACGCGGGACACCAGTCGAAGAAGAAAGTTAAAAAGAAAACACAGAAAAACCAAAATGTGCAAACTTGCAATCAATCCCAATGAAGCCAATAAAACCGTTGTGAATCTCTCTGATAGAACATTGAATCCCACGGAGATCTCGGTGCTACAATTAGGGCTATCCTTTTGCCCCAGCATTCCCCTAGACTATGTTGATACTAGGGTGGACCTTTTCTTATTCATTAGAAAATTAAAATTGCTGAAAATGTACGCAACTCGTTCTAACAGCAAACAAAAAACTTCAGACACAATGGGACCCACTGACATTAATCTGCAGGTACATGACTTGGAACTGTTAAGGGACATGTACCAATTGGAAATAGCAGATGAAAATGAGAGAAATGATCATATTGTCCTACAAGCCTGTGGTGTAACAGGCGAACATGTCAAACACAGTGGCCCAAAATTAAAGACCAAATTCAATCCCAATGTCCCATTCGACAATATTGAAGCGTACAACCAAGCAGTGATAAATGAACTCAAACGAACTAGAATGAACTTCAAAAACTCTAAATGGGATAATCTGACGAAAGATCAAAGGACATCGTTGAAGGCATTAGAGGAGGATGCAACAATTGTAATCAAGCCCTCCGATAAGGAGGGCAATGTAGTAATCATGAACTACAAAGACTACAAACGGGAAGCTATGAGACAGCTGAACGACTCTTCATGCTATGAACTTATCAATTGGGAGCGGTACAGACGTACCATAAAGGAGTATCATGCACTGCTTGGGGGCTGGTATCATACCGGCCTACTAGACACCGATGAATACAAATTCCTAAAGACAGAAAATCCACGTATCCCCTGTATATATTTCCTCCCCAAGATCCACAAAGACCCCACTAGACCACCAGGGCGTCCGATCGTATCCTCCAATGGAGGATTACTGGAAAACACATCCATATTCCTGGATTTGTATTTGAATGAATATGTTCAGAATCTCAATTTGTACTGCAAGGACAGCACAGACTTTTTGAGAAGACTGAATGATGTAAAATGGGAGGAGGGATACTATATGATCAGCATGGATGTATGTTCTTTGTACACTTGTATTAATCAAGTGAAAGGTGAAGAGACATGTATGCATTATTGGAGGAGTCGACATGTGGATTGTTGGGGGCATAATACCATGCTTCAGACAATGATGTTATTTTGTCTTCAGGAAACAATTTTTTGTTTGAAAAGGCGGTATACCGACAACTCTCCGGGACCGCGATGGGGACGTGTTTTGCCCCCAGCCTAGCAAATCTTTTCCTAGGCTGGTGGGAGGAACAGGTCGTCTGGGCTGAAGGGTCCGAGATGTATACTGACCACATCTTGATGTGGGTCAGATACATCGACGATCTGTTTTTAATCTGGAATGGCCCGGAAGCACTAGCAAGACAATACATCAGTCATCTAGGAAATAATGATCTCAATCTAAAGTTCACGTATGTGATCAGCAACGCATACTGTGAATTTTTGGATGTGGCAGTAGAGATTAGAGAAGGCAATCACGCGCCTGTTCCGGAAGACCACAGCCGGAAATGCGGTTCTGCATGCGGCGAGCCACCATCCGACTCCCCTCAAGAGGAGTATCCCCTACGGGGAGTTACTGAGGGCTCGCCGCAATTGCAGCACCGACATGGATTTCCATAAAGAACAGAAGGCCATGATGGAACGTTTTAGCCAGAGAGGATACAGCGAAGAGACATTAACAACTGCCCAGATTAAAGTCCAGGACCTAAAACATGAAGAAGTCCTATTTAGAACATCTAAGAGTGACTCCAAAAGGAAGGCAATAGAGAATAGGAGCCAACCTAGTGCACCCCGGATGATTACCAACTACAGTAGGGGAGCTTGGGCCCTGGAAAAGATAATGAGAGCCAATTGGAAATTAGTTACTTCTGACCCAATTGTAGGAGGACTAGTGCGCAATAGACCTCAGATAACCTATCGCCGGGCACGATCTCTGAAAGACAGACTAGTGCATAGTTATCCCAAGGAATCGGCCAAAATGAAGTGGCCTCCGATTCCGAATGGCTTCACCACTTGTGGCAGCTGCAAATGTGACCGTAATGGTAAATCATGCAAAAATTACAGAACAGGATCAGGTCAGATTAGAACCATCAATCAACAAATCAACTGCAATACTGAGTTCACTGTTTACGTACTGGAATGCCCATGCGGGCTCCAGTACGTGGGAAGCACCAAACATCCCCTAAAAGTTAGGATTCTACAGCACCTCCGTGCCATCTCTAGCAAAGATCACAACTATCCCATGGCCCGCCACTATGAAGAAATTCATGGTGGAAACAATGGTAGCCTGAAATGTTATGGCATAGACAAGATACCTAAAACCATCAGAGGTGGGGACCGCGAAACACAGCTGAGAATTAGAGAGTCCAGAAACATCATAGACATGGGGAGTAAGGCCCCTAAAGGACTGAATTATGGGGAAGAACTAGCATCCCACATAGGCTCCTAAAACTAACCAGTACAGAGTAGAGGCAAACCCGCAGTATGATGAATGTTGTTTTGTGTTACACTATCACGTTTTTATCATTAAAACCCCCCTATATGTATATATGTAATGAATAAGGGGTAGGAAAGGCATAACCAGTACTCATGTAGTAGGTTGTTTCCTGTGGTTCCTACTGTCTGAATCTCAGTATTGTAATATCGGGGAATGGCACCATACTCACGAAGATAGATTGTATGTTGGGTATTGTTGTTCATTTATTTTAATTGTATCATTTATTTTCACAGTTTTTGACACATTCACTTAAATATATGCATCTCACCTTACACTCGTCCCTCATATAAAAGCACTCGAGCCCTGACCCTACCACCGCCAGTTACCATCTTCCAAAGCGATACATGACGGTCAGATTGCGAGGGGAGCTCTCCTCGATTGACATACCCGGCAATGATCCATTTATTACAGGATCAGACCGGGTCCCAGTGCCTACCTTTTGCATCTAAATCCGGGAGCTCCCTTGATATAATTAAATCTCGAGACTACAGTCTCGAACCCCCGTACTGTCACCCGCTAAACTACAATTCCCAGTAGACTTAGCGCTCGTCCGTCAGTTCCCGGCCGTACATTGGTCGGGATTATCGTCACTACGATATCTCGGACTACAGTCCTAAAACCTGACTGGCTACAGCAATTGATGCGAGGCACACAATGAACTACAGTTCCCCACAGATATACCGCCCGGGGCAGTTCACAGTCACCGACATCTGACGAGTATCGGAAATCCAACTCTTGATAGGTAATGTGATTATTGCCAAACTCATCACACCACATGCTCCCACCAACTAGGAGACTCACACTCATTTTTATGAACTCAAGTATATCAAAAGTATGCATATATTAGCTTTGTATCCTAAATGTGCTTATCAGGCATAATGTACCTAACAGAGTGTTTTTTCTATGTTCATTGAGCATTGACACAAATGTGGGACTATAAGTTTGGCAAAATACAAGATGGTGGTTACTTGAAAAAGGCTTACGCCGAAACGCGTCGTCCTTGGTTAAAGAGTGCACAATAAAGGATTTGTGCAAGATTTCCTGGTGTGCCGTCTCTGTGTCCTTCTACATGGTGGGATCCAGTACTTGAAAAAAAAAATATATATATATATATATATATTTCTTCACTTAGCAAGCAGGAAAGGCTGGCTAGTAGATTAAAGGCACACACGGAGTTGTTGTGTAAAGCTGAAAATGCTTTATTCGGTGCTTAATGTCCTCTCCCCTCCATATCGACAGACGCGTTTCGCCTCGCGGCTTTTTCAATGTCGATTACCCATATGTGCAACAAACCATTTTAAACCCTCCCTTCACTTCCATGGCCATGGAAACAGAAGATGGACATTTTGCCAACCACATAGATATCAGTATAGTGGCGGCCATCTAATAACGGGTAAAAAAATGCAATAATGTTCTTTACATTCTGAAAGTGCAAGTGCTCAAAATAAATCAATCATAAAATTCACAATTAATCGAAGTAACGATTCAAACACATTTTCAATAAACAGGTATTTCATTTGTGTAATGGCAATTAATTACCTGCCATACTCGTTACCTGTTATACATTTTTTCAAAACCTCAGCAGTTAACAGACAAGATAAAGTAAATGTTCGCAAAGTTAATGAACATGTCATACAATATCATTATGTTACTCAACCTGCTGTGGTGACAGAATTGTGTCCTGAATGGGCTGGTAATTCATAAATATACATATGTGTATGTCCAATGAGGTATGCTACTATAGATATCACAACAGTTCTTATTTCCTGTAGAGTAGCAATGACGTGTAGAAAGATTCAGAGGAGTAAAAGGGTGTTAAAATGTCTTGTTACTGTATGTAGATGTATATTTTTTCCATATTCACTGAACACCCTATTATCACACTTTTGTGCTATATCTATGTTAATGTAACACAACCTTGAATTAAAGAGTTAGTCCAGGTGTGTCCAAAGCTCCTCGTCATTATTAAGTCCAGCCGGACTCATGCTTTGGAGCTCTATGATATAGCGGGACTCTTTGGCTCTAAGTTTCCTCAACCTATCTCCACCTCTTTCTTGTTTATCCACCCCGTCAATACAGTAAAATTGCAATAGATCCCTATTGCTTTGATGGTATAATTCAAAATGTCTCGCGACAGGGTAGGTGTGGTCCTTGTTGGAGATTGCCCGCATATGTTCCAATATGCGCTTTTTAGTTGGATTCTTGGTACTACCAATATATCTCTCATCACAGGGACAGGTGAGGCAATATACGGTGTATTACGAATTACAATTGTAAAACTTATTGATGGTTCTGAATGGCCTAGAGTCTCCTGGCCCACCTTCGAAACTTGTCATTTTTTTACTAAATTTACAGGCCTTGCACTTTTTGCAAGGAAAGAAGCCGTTTATTCCCAATTTGTTTTTTGTGGCTGTAGATTTAGTAAAATTGATGTGTATAAGGTGGTCTCCGATAGATAAACATCTTTTGTATGTGATGGAGGGACGATCTGGGATGTGCTTTTTAAGAATATTGTCAGTTTGAAGAATGTGCCAGTTCTTTTTGAAAATCTGAACAATTTGTGCTGATTTCTCATTATATGTGGTAATCATTCGTACAGTCTGTTCCTCAGTTTTGGTTGGTACATCTTTGTTATTATTTTTAGAGGATAATAAAGTTTTCCTATCAATTTGCTGTACTTTTGACTCAGCAATTTTCAGATGTCCTTTCTTGTAGCCCCTATCAGTGAAGCGTTGTAATGCATGTTCCTTAGCACTGACATAGCTCTTATCAGTAGAGCAATTGCGCTTAAGGCGCAAGAGCTCACCATACGGTATACTTTTGATAAGGCTAATCTGGTGGTGACTGTCTGCGTGCAAAACTGCATTGCCCGCAGTAGGTTTCCTGAAAAGACAGGTGGCCAAGACATTATCTTCAATATAGACCTGTAGGTCCAGATAGTTGACAGTTTTGTTGCTGATATCCCCTGTGAACTTGAGATTTAATTCATTATTATTTAGGGATGCGATATATTCCTCAGCAGAGGATTGATCGCCTCTCCATATAATAAACAGGTCGTCAATATATTGTGTCCAAAGCACGATCCTATCTAGCCACTGGTCATTGACATCCCCCCAGGTCACGTGCTTCTCCCACCAGCCGACGAAGAGGTTTGCATAGCTGGGGGCGAAGCACGTGCCCATAGCTGTACCCCGTTTTTGTAGGTACAGTTGACCATCAAAGACAAAGATGTTATTATTAAGACAATAGGATACCATCTATAATAGCATGTCATTATGTTGTGTGAATTTGGGATGTTTTTGGCCTAGGAACCATCTTATTGCATTCAAACCATCAGAGTGACAGATACAGGTGTACAAACTTGTGATATCTAGAGTTATAAGCAACAAGTTTTCTTCCCATCTTATCCCCTCTACATGTTTCAAGAAATCCTGTGTATCCTGTATATATGATGTCAGGTTCTTGACAAAGGGGGATAAAAAAGAGTCCACATATATTGCTGTATTCTCCAGGAGGCTGTTATTAGAAGCCACTATAGGTCTTCCCGGTGGATTGCTATAGTGTTTATGTATTTTGGGCAAATGGTAAAATGTGGGCAACGTTGGTTCTTCACAGAGCAAGAAAAGATGTTCATCGTGATTTAACATGCCCTCCTCTTTCCATTGTTCCAGTAGTTGATGATACTGTAGGATACTTTCCACATATTTGTTACCTTGAATTTTAGTGTAACATTGAGTATCTTCCAATTGCCTCATTGCTTCTCTTTGATAATGTTCTTTATTAAAGATCACCATGTTTCCACCTTTATCTGAAGGTTTTATCTCTATAGATTTGTCATTCTTTAGAGTTTGTAATGCTTCCCAATATTTCCTCGGAATATTGTAATGGTCAATTCCTTTGTGGCTTCTTTTGGCCAAGATTTTTAAGTCATTTATAACAGCTTCATTAAAGACATCTATTGCGTCGAAGGATGTTTGTGGAATTTTTCTTGATTTTCTTTTGAAGTTACTTTTTCCGCCCACTTGTGTTATTCCTGCTAGCTCTAGATATTCTTGAGTATTAGGTGCTGTGGATTCTCCAGCACCCAAGCTTTCCAATGCTTGTAAGGTTGACATCGCACGGAAGGTATTAACCGTCAGGGGGACATCTTCTGTTTGTTCCTCCTCGGTGGCGGAAAGTGATGTCGATGTTCCTTCTTTTGGATTGATCAAGAAGATCTTTTGAAACTTCAATTTCCGTATGAATTTGAACAGGTCTATACAGACACTTGCATAATCATATCCTGATGTTGGGCAAAAGGTGGGACCCAATTCTAGGACTTTTTGCTCTTCATGTGTTAATGTTCTGTTGTAAAGGTTGACCACAGTGTGCGCCGATTGTTCATTTAGTTTTTGTTTTTCTTCTTACGTTGGCTCCTGGTCTCTCTCTGTGTTGGTATTTCTTCTACCTCTTTTCTTACCCCGCCTTGTTTTCCTTTTGGATTTTTCGATTTTTGCTGTACCGGGGTGTGTGTCTGCTGTGTTTTTCTTTGACGACTTTCCTTGATTATTTTGTATTCCCGAAAAAACGGGGGATCAGTTCCATTTTCCACATTATGCCCATTTTGGCCACCTTCGGCTGCTGACCGTTCATCCTCAGAAAGTTCAACTACTGACTCCGATGTTTCCTGACCTTCGATAGCAGTTGTATCCGCTTTGTTCAACTTTTTTCTTGCATTGTCATATTTTTTTGCGAAGGTCAGTACTCGCCCTGTGAGATAGTCCTGTTCGTCGCGATCAAACTTGCTTTGTTTTCTCCGTCTGATCGTCTGTTCATAATCCTTAAGTCTCTTGAGCATAGTGTTCTTCAAGTCTGCTGCAGCCGCAGTGTCTTGTTCCTTACTAATTAGGTCCTCCAATCTCGCTATTTCCTCTAGGGCTTTCTTTCTATCGCTCCAGGCATAGTGAACTAACATTTTCACCATGCCTTTGGCTGATTCCGCGGTGTATTTAGCCCAGTCCTTAAGTAGTTGAGGATCGGGGTTCTCGTAGGCCGGGACTGAATAGATTCTGAGGTCCCTTGGTATACGATCACAGTCTACGTATCCTTGTAATGAGGTGGCCTCCCACCATTTCCTCAATTCCCTCTCGTGGGCTTTCTCTAGATTTTGAAACAATATTGCTAGATTGCTAGCAGGAGTCACTGCGGCTGATGTACTTGCGCTTTTTTTAGGCCGTGCGCCAGGGTTGGGCTTAAACATCCCTACAGCCATTTCCTCCCGTTTCTTCACACTGGACATATCAAATATATTTATAAGTCTTTATAAGTCTTTATTATCAAGGCGTGATTACGTTGCTCCCTCAGTAGCACTTGCAGTGGTTGTCAAGGGTAGGGAGGGGAGGGGATTATCATGCACCGTGTTGTTACTCCTCGGAATAAAGGCTCAGAGCTTAAATTTCAAAACAGTCCCATGAACACTCGTGGAAACAGAGACTCACCCAGGTCGGCGTCGCAGCTCCCACACGGAAGTCGAGTCGCTTTCCAGCTGGTTCGTCACTGTAACCTCGCGGTTCCCGTCTCTGTTTAGTCCGCGTATGTTTCTCCGCGGAGATCGCTCTCTCCTTCCACGTTCTTTCACGCCCACATATCTTTCGGCGTTGCTGTACGTTTCAGAGCCTACGGGCTGACGGCCATATTGATTTACGAAACAGGACTCCCACCGCCGTCGCTCCGTGTTTCCGGGTGCACACTTCGACGATGGTGAATCGTTCAGTATTTCTTCACTTAGCAAGCAGGAAAGGCTGGCTAGTAGATTAAGAGGCACACATGGAATTGTTGTGTAAAGCTGAAAATGCTTTATTCGGTGCTTAAAGTCCTCTCCCCTCCATATCGACAGACGCGTTTCGCCTCGCGGCTTTTTCAGTGTCGATTACCCATATGTGCAACAACCATTTTAAACCCTCCCTTCACTTCCATGGCCATGGAAACAGAAGATGGACATTTTGCCAACCACATAGATATCAGTATAGTGGCGGCCATCTTATAACGGGTAAAAAAATGCAATAATGTTCTTTACATTCTGAAAGTGCAAGTGCTCAAAATAAATCAATCATAAAATTCACAATTAATCAAATTAACGATTCAAACACATTTTCAATAAACAGGTATTTCATTTGTGTAATGGCAATTAATTACCTGCCATACTCGTTACCTGTTATACATTTTTTCAAAACCTCAGCAGTTAACAGACAAGATAAAGTAAATGTTCGCAAAGTTAATGAACATGTCATACAATATCATTATGTTACTCAACCTGCTGTGGTAAAAAAAACAAATATATATATATGTATATATATATATGTATATATATATATATATATATATATATGTATATATATATATATATATATATATATACATAATGCCTATGACTCTGATAATGCCTCTACTAAAAAAGGCTAATGCTGATCCCAGCATTCTAGCCAACTTCCGCCCCATCTCACTTACTCCAGTATTTTTTAAAATTTTAGAAAAACATATTAACTCTCAACTCTCCACCCATGTTGAGCTAAACGGAATCCGACATCCATCACAGTCAGGCTTCAGAGCCGGCTTCTCAACGGAATCTACCTTGCTGGGAGTCTCAGAAAACATCCGTTACCGAGTCGACAGGGGGAAACCGTGGCACTCATCCTGCTGGATTTGAGTACCGCATTTGATATGGTTTCCCATCCTTGTTAACGCCCTCAGATCATCGGGCATCACCGGCTCTGCTCTTAACTGGCTTATTAGCTTCTTATCCAACCGCACTTTCCAAGTTTTCTCTTCCTCTTCTGCTTCCCAAACCTTCACATCTGCGTATGGAGTACCACAGGGTTCCATCCTGAGCCCCTTGCTCTTCAATTTATACGTCAGACCTCTGGCGTCTATTGCGGAGTAAGCTGGGCTCACAATTTACTCCTACGCAGATGATACTCAGATCATCTCCTCCCTCTCCTCAGACCCTTATGCCCCCTCATCCGCCCTCTGTTTATGACTGAGTAACATTGCAGCCTGGATGTTGGACAACAAACTCCAACTGAATGGAGGAAAAACAGAACTTCTTCTGTTTGGACATAATACCACTCTATGGGGACCCCAACACTGGCCCGCCGAAATGGGCACTCCACCCACTCCCTCTAAATCAGCTCGAAACTTAGCAGTGCTCTTTGACGATCAGCTATCTATGAAAAGCCATGTGATCAAAACTTCCTCCACCTGCATCACAATCATTAAATGGCTGCATAAAATCATCTGGATCCTGCCTGTGGATACCCAGAAAACTGTTGTCCAAGCTCTAATTACTTCCAGACTGTACTACAGTAACATCCTTCTTCAGGGCGCCAGCAAAGAGGTAACCCGAAAACTTCAAACCATTCAGAACATGGCAGCACGACTACTCTGCAAACTACCCAATACCGCCCCCACCTCTAACTCTCTCCGCACACTTCACTGGCTACGCATTGAAAATCGCTCAAAATTCAAAGCACTCTGCATTATGCACAAAATAAACAACGGTTTTGCCCCACCATATCTCACATCTTTGGTCCATCAACACTGTCCCCCCGGCACTTTGCGTTCATCCAACCAACACCTTTTCTCAGTGCCTAGAATCAGAAAAACCAGAATGGGAGGTCGTTCCTTTGCCTGGCTTGCCCCTTCACTCTGGAACTCTCTCCCCCTTCAATCAAGAAAAGAACCCAATTATCTTAAATTTCACAAACAAGTGAAACATTGGCTATTCAACATGTAAGCTACCTCCCCTCTGCCTTTCCCTCTTGCTTGCTGAGTTAGCGCCGGGAAACCTTCGGGTAGCTGAGCGCTTTACAAATTTAAATATAATAATATATATATATATATATATATATATATATATATATATATATATATATATATATATATATATATATATATATATTCACTGAAAAAACCATAGGTTATAGACCATATATAGTTAGGGATTAGCATTTACAAAACCTTATTTTACTCGCACAAAACTATTGAAATTCGGATATATAGTTAGTTGCACTAACTATATATCGCGCACCCGCAATCCACTGCTAATGATGTCACATATTACATCATTCATGACATGGTCAGGACATCACTGATGACATCACTGATGACATCTCAAATGACATCACTGATGACATCACTGATGACAACATCCAGTGACTGTATGTTTCTGTAAAGTTAAAATATGTCTTACATATTGAAGAATGAGTGGATGTATAAGTGTCTGGATGAAGGATTTAGTAGGTGCATGACTGACTGTATGAGTGAGTGATTAAATGTGTCTCACTGAGTGCATGGATTAGTGACTAAACTGTCTTAATTTGTGCATTATTATGTCTGTTGTTCTGTAAACTGCTGCATGTGTTAATCAGTAGCTATATGAGTAACTATATGGGTTATTGATTGGTTGCCCAAGTATTTGTATGGGAGACTGAGTATGTGTGTGAGTGGCTGGGAGGTGTATGACTCTGTGCATAGATGTGTGAGCAGTTGATTCACTAGATGTATGGGTTCAAAAGTGCATGTGGAAACAGCTGCATGGGCAGTTGACTGTGTGCAAGAGTGTATTGGTGATTGAATGGATATCTCAGTGCTACATGTCAAAGTAAGTACATATATAAAACACAGTACATGTGAGAGTTGACATATATAAATAACTGTGCATAAGAGCCAGTGAATGTGTGAGTGGCTGTATGGATCATTGTGAACTTGTATCAGGGATTGTATAAGAGAGTAAATATGTGTTAGAATATGTTTGAATTAGTAAGGTGTGCATAACTGTATAGTTGAGGAAATGGAGGAGTGATTGATTCTTTGCATGACTGACTAGATGTATGAGTAACTCCATGGATGAGTGACAATCTGTGAGTGTCTGTTTACACTGATTGTATCTAAGATTATATTAGAGTCTGAAGAGGTTCATTGTATTATCACATGAATGATATTATCAGTGATGTGATCAGTAATGTCAAATGAGATGTCATCAGTGATGTCATCAGTGATGTCACTGACCATGTCATGAATGATGTAATATGTGACATCATCAGCAGTGGATTGCGGGTGCGCGATACATAGTTAGTGCAACTAACTATATATGCGAATTTCAATGGTTTTGTGCGAGTAAAATAAGGTTTTGTAAATGCTAATCCCTAACTATATATGGTCTATAACCTATGGTTTTTTCAGTGAATTTTCAAGGTTTTGTAAATGCTAATTCCTAACTATATATGGTCTATAACCTATGGTTTTTTTCAGTGAATTTCAATGGTTTTTTAATAGCAAATATCAAAAGCTGTAAAATGTATTTTTCTTTTAAATGAAAAATATATTTTATATGTTTTTAATTAAGGAAATGTATGCATCTGCCAACCCCTGACCTCTTAATAGTGCACTGTGTTGGAAATGATTTGGGCACTATGACTGGGGTTGGTCTGGAAATGCTTTTAAAGAACACCTTTCATCAATTGATGACACTTTTTCCCCAAACGTCCTTGGTATATTCCAATATATGCCAAAGACAGAAATGGAAGTGGTCCAACCAATTTTTTCCACAATTTGAGAAAGCACGGAAACATGTGAATAAATCTGTTTCTGCTTACATGAGAGACTATGGAATGGGTTTAACCCCTTCGCTGCGGCGGCTATTCCGCCGCAGCGCTAAAGGGGCGGGGCGGCCGCGCGGCCGTCGCATGCTGGTGACAGAACCGCTCCGTCACCAGCTACAGTTGAGCTGTGCTGGTGACGGAGCGGTTCCGTCATGACCCGCCCCGCTCTTTAGAACGCCCGCGCAGGCGCGAAATCAGCGCCGCGCAGGCGCGGCGGCCGGGCCATGACGGAACCGCTCCGTCATCAGCACAGCTCAACTGTAGCTGATGACGGAGCGATTCCGTCATCAGCATGGAAGGGGTTAATATACAACAATAACTTGCGTTACAACATTCAAGACATCTACAGAAGAGATGGTGTGCACTTCTCCGATGAAGGGAATAGAATATTCGTCCTTTATTTAAAACTGTGCATTGGAACCTACTTGTAGGCACCTAAATTAGCCACAGAACCCAATAGCTCTTTTCAGAGCTACCCTACCTCTGATCATTCAAAACGTTTATCTTTTTCTAACTTTTTTTTTTCACCAAAGTACGCTCCCCGGTTCGCGTACCGGGCGCTCCCCCCCACGAAATGTTCCAATTTTTATTTTTTATTTTTGCATATATCAGCGTCCTAAGCCCCCCTCAGAAAACCTAGAGGGTCACAAAGTGTCTACCGTGCTCCCTTCTACCCATTCCGAACATTGTTTGTCCTCCATCTTGTGTCTCAATTCTACCGATACACAAAATGGAGGACTCCCGTAGCGCTGCCGGTTCGCGTACCGGGGAGCGCACCGGTAAGCGCTCGATAAAAAAAGGTGGGAAAGTAATTTACAGAAAAACCACTACAGACACTTTCATCAAATATAGAATAGGCCCTACTACCTAGCAGTCCCTACCATTTAACCCAAATTTGATGGAATTCCATTGAGAAAATTATGCTGTAAGCCTGACTAAATATCCTGAGGTAAATTACCTAACAAAAACACTTATGAAGTGTTAGAATTGACAACCAATTAAAATGCTACTTTCAATATCTTCTATTATTTCATGACATTTGATTGGTTATGTACCTGAATATATATTAAAAAAGAGAGAGAAACACAGCCATTTTGACTACTACTTCCTGAAGTACATATCAAGTGCATTTCAACTGAGAACTTAAACTTCTTTTTGAAAGGTAAGATGTTATTTTAAAAACTGAAGTATGTTCTGCACTTTAAGTAAATTAGGAAAACATTTTCTGATAGTTATATACTATCCCTCTGTAATAGTTATAGAATAAGATAGACTTCTCTGTTTTAGTTATGGATGGAGTTAGGCTTGTCTTGTATAATTGAGAATTTACTTAGGCTTTATCACATACATTTTGTTATATTTCTACTTCCAGTCTGATACCATACACTGCCCAAAGATAAAATCCCTGTTTAAAAAACCAAACTACCTGTCTGTACTTAAACCCAACAGTGCCCTATCTGTACTGATATATTTTTTTAAAATTCAATTTACAGCACAAAAATGGAAGGAGAGCAAAAAAATACCATCGAAATTGTTCTGGAAAGCAACAAAGATACAGAAATTGAACCCAATGACTCTGAATTCTTTGCTGAATCACGGGACTTTGAACTTCTGCAATGTGTACAATCAGTAGATTACCTGATTGAAAATGAGAACATTTCTGACAATCAATTATTAGAAGTTCTTTTAAATTTTGAACACGAATCAGAGAAATAAATTTATATTTAATAATTCAAAAATTGTTTGAGACATTATTCATTTTTATATGTATTTTTTAAACTAGTACCAAATTGATTATAATGTGAAATAAGACTTTAAAAATACTGTGCAACTTTTTTGTGTTACATAGTAAGTTTGCTCATAGTTACTTCCTTTCTCTCACTATATTATCTCCAATGTGTATTTAACATCTCTTTATCATCTCCTGCCTCCATGGTGTTTCTGCTTTCCTGACAGACTACGCTATGAATTCCATATACCACAATAACTTCTGAAACAACATGCAAGATATCTACAAAGGAAACGGTGTATTTTTATTTTTAGACTCTGCATTGGTACCTACATGTTGGTACTTAAATAAAAAAATTTAAAAAAAATACAACAAAAAGAACAATCAATATACATACATTATTTGAACATTCTTTCATCCTATTTTCCCTATATTACGCTTCCCGGACTGCTTCCCAGTGCGCGTACTGAGCGCTCCCCCCGCAAAAAAAGATAATAAAAATTATATATTTTTTTCCCCGCGGGGCCCTTTTAAAGCCCCCTCATCAAACCTAGGGGGTCAGGGAGGATGTACTCTGCCCCCTTATGCTCATTTCCCCCTTTGTTTTTGCCACATCTTGTGTCTCGATCCTACCGAGACACAAGATGGCGGCCGCTCCGGACTGTTTAGAATGTTCACAGTCACCGGGGAGCCAATCCGCTTCTCCTAGCGAAGTTCCGTTACGCGTCAGGTACGCGAACCAGAGCGCTAACCGGGACGCTGTCACAGATATATCTGTTTTTTAAAACGTTAATTTCTCAAAATTCACTGGAGCACATATATTGAGACATAGCAAAGGCACGTCGGGCAAACCATATCTACAATTTTGCCAAGTTTCGTGTAAATCCATTCAGCCGTTCGAGCTAAAAGTGATTCCAACCGCCTTATGGAAAAATGAATGGGAAAAACGCGTTTTGGGACCCCCCTTTTTTCTCGGCCCCCCCTTGATGAAACCCCCCCAAATTTTCAGGGGCTGCTCAGAAACAAAATGTGCCATTTTCCTGACAATTTCAGCCAATTTTGTCTACAAACGCCAAAGTTATTCAACATAGAATTTTCAGAAATCCCATAGGAAAAAAATCCTAACTATATATACCTACTGGCGACCGCCAGTAGGTAATATATATATATATATATATATATATATATATATATGAGGTACGTGGCGCTCCTTAGTATATATATTATTTTTTTTTTTTCTTTTTTTTTTTTTTTCTGAACGCAATTGTTTGGGAAGTGCGTTGCGATATATATATATATATATATATATATATATATATATATATATATATATATATATATATATATATATATTTTCCATTGCCGGTTCCTTTTGCCACTCAAACAGCGCTCCAAACGGGTGCGGCGCCCTGCAGCTGAACCACGCTGCTAATCCATTTGTCACAGCTCCCTCACGAAGGAAACAATTGGGTCGCACTCCACGGGTTGTGTTTTGCAATTTTTATTTTTCCATTACATTCCACAGGCAGTTATTACGATCTACGCGTTTCGGTATTTCAAATACCTTGCTCACGATCAACCGTTCATTTGACTCCCCCTCCATGATATACTTGCATTACATTGTATACATTACATCACTTCCTGTTAGGGGTCTGACAGTGCCTCTAAGCTTTATGGGACATGTAGTTTTTTGCTAAGATGTTAACCTTACTCCATGTTTGCCCAATATTACGCACAATTCACATCACATTGATTATGATTTAAGATATTTTGACACACTAATGATGAAGGATCCCTCTAGTGGGACTGGTTGGATGGATTTTTCATTTCATTTTTGATTTGATGGCTGAATTGCCTCCATTAGTACATAAGCAGTTACACTATTTACTACTGATATTTTCCCTCCAGTGGGATGACATTACGTATTTAATTTGATAGTATTAATTCAAAAAACTGTGACTTAGGTATCATAAATTGCTAAAAGTTAAACTCTTCTTACTCCTTAATGGAACTACTTTCTTGTCACAGATGTATTACCATATTGATTTTTTCTAATTCATACATGGCATAAGAGTCCCGCTTATGAAATTCAAAAATTAGTGACAATTCCATTCTCATCATTCTACATTTTGTGTGTCAACCCCAGTCATGATATTATGATTGTATATTGGGCAACTAAACAATTTATCAAAGCGAAACTCTCACAAATGTGTGTATAACTCTTCAGACTGGTTCAACCCATAGGGCGTTAAGGTTCGTAGGTTTAGGATATGGCGGGATTCCTTTTGTCTCAGGAGCCTCTCTCTGTCTCCCCCTCTTTCTTTCTTGGGGACACTTTCAAGACCAAAGAATTTTAATTGGCTCCAGTCACTTCGATGATACAGTTCCATGTGTTTAGCTATTGCATTAGCCTTCTCCTTATGAATAGTCGCACGTACGTGCTCAAGAATGCGTTTTTTCAGTTCGCACACTGTGCTGCCCACATACCTCATGGGGCATGGACACTCGACGACATAAACAACATGTGTTGTTTTGCAAGTGATCAGTTCCTTTATCTCCCAGTTTTTTTTGTTTAACATCTGTACTTGTTTAGTCGGTTTGGCAATCTGACACACCTTGCAGGCATAGCATTTCACAAACCCCGTTGCTTTTAGCATCCATCCAACCAGTCCCACTAGAGGGATCCTTCATCATTAGTGTGTCAAAATATCTTAAATCATAATCAATGTGATGTGAATTGTGCGTAATATTGGGCAAACATGGAGTAAGGTTAACATCTTAGCAAAAAACTACATGTCCCATAAAGCTTAGAGGCACTGTCAGACCCCTAACAGGAAGTGATGTAATGTATACAATGTAATGCAAGTATATCATGGAGGGGGAGTCAAATGAACGGTTGATCGTGAGCAAGGTATTTGAAATACCGAAACGCGTAGATCGTAATAACTGCCTGTGGAATGTAATGGAAAAATAAAAATTGCAAAACACAACCCGTGGAGTGCGACCCAATTGTTTCCTTCGTGAGGGAGCTGTGACAAATATATATATATATATATATATATATATATATATATATATATATATATATATATATATATATATATATATATATATATATGTATGTATATATATATTCACTGAAAAAACCATAGGTTTGACACCAGTTATAGTTAGCTGGAAATTTTACTGACATAAAACCAATGAAATTCCACGTTATAGTTAGTTGGACTCACTATAACTTGCGCGTGTAATGCACTGCTGATGACATTACATATTACATCACTCATGACATGGTCAGTGACATCACTTATGACACGATCCAGTGAATGTGTGTCTTTCTAAAAAATAAATATGTTTTATATATGTATATGTAAAGGTCGAGGGAAGAATAAATGTTTAAATTATTGTCTTAATGAATGTTTTTTTCAAAAAGAAATGCTTGGATAACTGGCTTATTAAGTGTACCTTAGTCGCTTAAGAGGCTCCGATTATAACAGATCATCAGTACTGCTTTACTCTTTTCCATTGGATAGCTGACATACTTTCAAATGATAAAACTGATTTCCTGTTACAAGCAGAATCTACCTATTTTGCCTAAACAATGCTTTAATAACTCTTATACAAGCCATTGACGTCCTCATTTCCTTTTGGTTTTCTATACGTTCACGTTCTTTTCCATATTTTCTTTTGAAGAACAGACCTATTTGCTTTACTAACAATGGACATTATGATTTCGTGTTGTTTGACAGCTGATTCATAAAGTAATGATGTATAACCACTTGCATTTTCATATATCGTTCCTAAACTGAAAGGCCAGAGACCTTCTTCCATTTATTAAAATATAATATACTTCCTTATAAGAGTGTACAATGTTTTTTTCCAACTATATTCATTTTTCTTCAACTATAGCGTTTGTATTCCATGTACTACTGACAATACCAATTACTGTGATTTTTGCAATTTATGTACTCATATTACATAATGATTTGCCTTTAAAACAGTACATTTCTAAATAAACATTTCAAATATTCACGGTTTCTCTTTTAATCCATAATCTCAACTGAAATGATTTCATTTTGAAAAACTATTCATGGGTTCCACATAACCTTAACTGTAGACACTGAAGACCTTATTTATAAAGACCTTCCGCCGCCGGGGCCTCATTTTTTAAAATGGGAAAAAGTAACGCACCGGTGGCGCAAGGCCTTCATAAATAAAATCCTGAATGTTTTCTTTTCTCGAGCTCACTTACTGATACTAGAACCTCCAAGCCAATTACGGCCCGTGAACTCTTTCTTAGTAGGTCGCGCACCGTAAAGACAGTTATACCACTGTTAACATTTTTTTTTTACTGTTACTAAGCACCGACACAGTTCCGCTTTACTCAGAGTTAATCACTGCTCCCACGCTTCTACAGGCCAGACGCTATGTCGTATTTCTCTCCTTATCACCCTTTCATCTCCACAATAACAAACAGTTCTCCGCCTGCCACCAGAGAACAGACTCAGATGCAGAGGCACCAAAGAGTGAACCCATCACCAACTGCCATCTCCGGCTGTTTCCATGGTTACACCTCATTCTGCACCTTGCTGAAGGCACAGGTCAAAAGTTCATGTCTTAACGTTCTACAACAAACTAAGAACACTATTTTCCCTCCAGAAACTCCTGCCAATACACAGCTCTGTTACATGTCTTGTTTTTTCACACCCAATAGTACTTTTCGTTTAACATAAACATTAACATGGAACGTACTGTTCAATCTCCACTTGTTACAATCAACCAATCATTTTTATTTTTTAAACCACACCCAGCCTCTTCCTTTTTCTTTATTTAGAATTTCAACTTCTAACTACCATTCCACTTCCACAACCGATCGGAGGACGACTACAAATCCCTTGAAAATGAAGGTCTGGCTAATAGGACACAGTTATATTCACTGGAGTGAAAAATATGCAGTAAGCAGACGAATTTGCAATCTCGGCTTACCAAATGTACACATAACATCGATTGCCAAAAGAGGATTGAAATGTCACCAATTGATTCCATTGGTGAAAACTTTTATGCATCTCCCAGAACCAGACCTTATAATTGTGCACTGTGGTGGGAACGATCTAGGCACAATCACTGGGGTAGGTCTGGAAATGCTTCTAAAAGACACCTTTCGACAATTGATGACACTTTTTCCTCGATCTGCCTTGGTATATTCCAATATATGCCAAAGACAGAAATGGAATTGGTCCAATCAACATTGTGCACAATTTGAGAAAGCAAGGAGACATGTAAATAAATCTGTTTCTGCGTTCCTCAGAGATTATAGCATGGGTTCTATTTACCACAACAACTTGCGATACCACATGCAAGACGTCTATAGGAGAGACGGTGTTCATTTCACGAATGAGGGAAACAGAATCTTCCTCTGCAACATCAGGCTCTGCATCGGTACTTACTTATAAATGCAGAAAACACTCAATTAACACAAGGGCTCTTTTCAGAGCCACCTTATATCTAAGCACTTAAACTTCTGATTTATCTCCATTTTCACACTCTTGTGAATAGGTGTGTGCGACCGGGTGCGCGCACCCCGTTATTTTTTTCCCGAAAAAAAATATATCTTTTCGCGCTCAAGGGCCTTACTGCACACCCCGAGAAAACCTACGCAGCAAACAATCTCTACCTTCTCCCCTTTCCATGTTTCAACGCTTTGAAATGAACAATATATTTACTCGCAGTGACAAAATGGCGGACAAAACTTCCTGATTTCCTTCGAATCGAACGTTAACAGACGTCACGCAGCAAAAAAAAATTCCGCTCACGCGCAGCCGCTTGGGTGCGCGCACGTGTGCGCGCCTATAGATATATAATTGACTTTAACTTTAATTTTCTCAACAACTACTGAACGGATTTACACCATACCAAAAAAAGCGTAATCTACGAACAAGACTCTACAGTTTTGGCAAATTTCTTATAAATCCATTCAGCCGTTCGACCTGTAGCCGAGTCTAAAGGTCCTATGGAAAATAACATGGAGAAAACACGTTTTGGGACCCCCCTTATATCTCAGCCCCCACTTGACCAATCCCCCCCAAACTTTCAGGGAAGGAGCGCAGCAGACCGAGCCATCTTCTTTGAGAAATTCGCAAAGACTCATCCACCAGGGCCAAAGTTATTCCAAATAGAATGTTGAGAATTTCCTATGGAAACTAGGTTCTAACTATAACTACCTACTGGCGACCGCCAGTAGGTAATATATATAGTAGGTGGTTTTAGTTAGGGCCCAGTTTCCATGGGAAATCCACAACATTCTATTGGGAATAACTTTGGCGCCGGTTGATGAATCTTTGTGAATTTCTCAAAGAAGATGGCCAGTTACGCTCCGCTCCTTCCCTGAAAGTGTCTGGGGGATTCGTGAAGCGGGGCCGAGAAAAAAGGGGGGTCCTAAAACGTGTTTTCCCCATGTTAATTTCCATAGGACGATTAGATACGGCTACAGCCCGAACCGCTGAATGGAATTACACCAAACTTGGAAAATGGTAGGGACTGGTATGCAGTAGGGCCTTTTCCATATTTGGTGAAAATCGCTCCAGTGGTTTTTATGAAAATTAGCTTCCAAAAAATGTATATATCTATAAGCGGGCTTCAAGCGCTTTGGGTACGGGTACCGGTAAGCGCAACCGGCGCACCATGGAAGTGCGCGAGCGGAAAGCTGATTGGCTCTCGGGTGTCTGTGAACATTCCAAACGGTCCGAAGAGTCCGCCATCTTGCGTCTGGGTAGAACCGAGACACAAGAGGTGAAAAACAAAAGGGGAAAACGTAAAAAGGGGGCAGGGTAGAGACCCCCTGACCTCCTAGGTTTTCTCAGGGGTCCTAGAAGGACCCCAAAGGGCAAAAAAGCTATATATATATTTTTTTTTTAATTTGCGGAGTGCGCTCAGGGCGCGTGTACGGTTGCGCGTACGGGTCCCTTGCACCCTGAGAGCACCGGAGTTTCAATAAAAAAATATATATATAAAGGAAAAAACATTCAAAAATTAAACATTCAAAAATTCACACAAAAAACAGTTTTCACACCAGTTATAGTTAGCTGAACATTTTACTCATACAAAACCATTGAAATTCCCATGTTATAGTTAGTTGGACTTAATATAACTTGTGCGCCCGCAATCCACTGCTGATAATGTCACATATTACATCATTCATTTGAGATATCATCAGTGATGTCATCAGTGATGTCACTGACCATGTCATGAATGATGTAATATGTGACATCATCAGCAGTGGATTGCGGGCGCACGAGTTATAGTAAGTCCAACTAACTATAACGTGGGTATATATATATATAAGGCCCTAGCCAAACTCGAGCCAGATACATACATTACCAAGACAAGAAAAGACATACAAGAGCGGCTGGCTAAACAGGAAGAAAAAATCAAACAACGGAAGGTGTTCAAATTTGCACGGGACCGGGCGGATTATGAAAATGGACAAATATATACTTTTGCACAAATGTTTGCGTCTGCCAAAAAACTCAAATTCATCCCTAGTACTGCTGCCAAAAATACAGGTCAACAACAAGTAGCAGAACCCTCAACTGATCTAGCAACTGATGATAGTTCAGTAATCAGTGACAATAGCTCTGACTCCAGCTATAGAGGCACAAATGACGATATGATGGAAACAAGAAGATTGGATTGGAGAAGAAATTGATTTTTTTGTGGAGGACCGGCGAAACACACTGAGACCGCAGAAGTAAACACAGCCTCCCACAAACCAAGAAACACAAAGAGAAGAGACAGACGTTAAAAAAGCAAATCTAAAACCAAAAAGAAAATATTGGCGCAAATGATAACTGAAATAAAAAAAATGACAAAACAATCATAAACCTTTCGACAATGCAACTAACCGAAAAAAATGATAAACAAATACTCCTGCTTGGCCTCTCATTCTGTCCACCTAATGATTTTAATTATGCTCAGACTCGTATCGATATCTTCAGTTTCATTCGCAAACTCAAATTATTGAAATTCTTTACAATAAAGCAAGGATGGGGGAGCAACCGAGTGGAACAGGCTAACAACCATAAAAGTGGGCTACAGGTCTCACATGTCCCAATTTACCTGGATGCACAATCCATCATGCTGGAATCAAGAAGAGAAAAGGATACTGCTAACCTTTCAACACAACAACAATTAATACAAGCGGATAGCCTACAAAAGGGAGCAGGAAGCAGCCCCTTTAAGAAAAAATCTACATTTGTACCACAAATGCCAAAGGATTCCATAGACACCTTCCATGAAAGGATAACCGAGGACATAAAACAACTGTACCATTGAGCCAATCATAACAAACAACAAACAAAACAACGAACAAATGGAATATATGAAACTGATCGAAAAACTGAGCAATAACCATGACGTGGTAATCAAACAATCGGACAAAAGCGGTAATATTGTTCTCTAGCCTCAACAAGATTACATCAAAGAAGCACAGCGACAATTGGCAGATCCTATCTGCTACAAACAAACCACGATGAGTGAATACACCAAGGCAAAAGACATGTTGATCAAACAACTGCACCAATTCAAACATGACGGAACCATATCTCAGGAAGAATTTAAATTTCTCTGGGTGGAACATCTTACAATCCCTTCAATATACTTTGTGCCAAAGATGCACAAAAATGTGAGCCCAATCCCTGGATGTCCCATCATCTCAGCTATTAAAAGCATGGGAGAAAATATTTCACAATATGTAAATTACTTTCTGCAAGATCTCATGAAAACTTTACCATCGTATATCAAAGATACAGGAGACTTCCTTATGAAAATCAAAGATGTCAAATGGGGTACAAACATGCAATTCATCACTCTAGACATGGAGTCATTGTACACCGGCATTGATCACAACATGGGACTTGAGGCAGTTGCACATTTTCTAGGGACCAGATCTGTTGAATAAAATGAACATAACAAAACATTGATAAAATGTATATGCTGGTGCCTCAACAACAACTATTTTATGTTTGCATCACAAATGTACAAACAATTGATGGGCGTAGCAATGGGATCCTGCTTCTTCACCAGCTATGCCTGTTTGATGGTAGCCTGGTGGGAGGAGCAGGCCCTAAGGCCAATAGAGTTTGACAAATATGCTGGCCAAGTCCAACATTGGTTCTGTTACATCGATGATGTTTTTGTGGGTTGGCAGGGCAGCATAGAAAGTGCTCATTCATTTGTACATGACATCAACAAGAATTCAGCAAATCTAAAATTCACTTTGCATATCAGTGATCAGGAAGTGTTTTTTTTATATGTTAAGGTCTATGTACATGAAGGGAACATACACACTACACTACACAACACAGAAAAATGACTGCGGGCAATTCAACGCTCCATGCCTCTAGTGCACACCCACAACACCTAGTACAAAGCATCCCATATGGAGAGCTTTTGAGAATCAAAAGAATATGTAGCACTAAATAAGAACAAGACAGATGCACCAACAAAGCACTTCAAAGATTCTGTGAGAGGGGATATAAAACATCTACCCTCAACCAAGCAGTCACAAAAGTAAACAAGCATTTACAATGCAATAGGGCTCGCAGCATTAAAGTTTGAGTTATTGGCATTGTGTATGACAATGCGTTGCATAAAATGTTTAGCAAACTTTGAATTTGTGAGCAGTGAGAGTGTGTGCAAGAGTATGCTGTTCTTGAAAGCAGTGTGGTAGAGAGTGCAGGAATTTGGGTGACCTGAGCAATGTGGATGATGCGCCTCACACACGGGGCTGATGCAGTTATTATTCACACAGATCTAATGATGCACGTCAGCACGGGGCTGACGCAGTTATTATTCACACAGCTCTGATGATGCACCTCAGGCACGGGCTCACAGCTGTTATTATTCACACAGCTCTGATGATGCACCTTACGCACTGGCTCACAGTTGTTATTCACACAGCTCCTATTTTCTTCGCCATAGTCTGCAGATTTTTATTTCATTAGAACTTAATTTTTGGAGTGTGGCATAATATTTCTATACAGCATGGTGGCAAACACGATTTAAGAAAAATATATAGAATTACATTTTATGGCTATCACAAAAAAAGACATAATTTGGACATAATAATTTTTAATATAACACTTAAGGGAGGTAAGCATTCCCCTCCGACATCAGATATATGATCTATAGGTCACAGCATTCTAGGTGCAACTCCAATGGAAGTCGAAAGAAGTCTCTGGGCGATTCTATTCAACATAAGAGAAAATGAAACTTATTGTGGGGCGGGACTTCCGACTTCTGAAGCCTGCGCCCACGGAGTGCTTGCCAGGAAAAACATCTACGGAAGAAAGTTGATGCAATGGCGACTACTTTAATGCTGGTAAGTAGCGGTCCAGACCAGGAGAGGCTGCGGCGGCGCATGGCACTGTGTGGGGCTCACGGGGAAAGGTAGAATAAAGGCGGGGTATACTTTTAACTGTGGTTCACTAAACAAAGGAATTTAATCTGCGCAGAAAATCAAGAATCTGTTTAGGCATGCCGTGTTAGGGGCAATAATGGGTATATTTTAAGGGACAGAGAATTCCCCGAAGTCTCGAAAAGATGTATGCCGGGTATGGCACATAAATTAAATGGAACCGGGATGTGGCATGGTCAGAAACGCGCTGCAATGGAGGAAATGCAGGCGCTGGATAAACGTGGCGATAAGGAGGAAGCCTTGACTTGGCCTGAATGCTGCTGCTGGTATGAATGGATTCACTTACTGGCGGCGCCATGATTCAAAGCACTATGAGAGGTTCCCAAGTGGAGAATGGCATCCCGAATGCGCTGTGAATTGAGGTTAATGTCTCTGTGTGGGAGGGGGGCCATCATCCCCTTTGGTTTTTCTTTGTATGCTGGGTATGGCACATAAATCAAATAGAACAGGGATGTGGCATGGTCAGAAACGCGCCGCAATGGAGGAAATGCAGGCACTGGATAAAGGTGGCGATAAGGAGGATGTCTCTGTGTGCGCATGAGTGCATGTTGGAGCAGCTTTCCAGGAGACAGGAGCTGGCTACAGCGAGTGCGTTCTCATGTGCGTGGCCCGCACAAATCGCCTTCTGGCAGAGGAAATGCGCACGGCCAGGTGTTGTCTCCTGGAAAGCTGAGCCGCTAACAATAGGGTCTCTGGCGAGACCGCTCTTCATGCGGTTACCGCCACGAGCCCTAAAAATAGACCTAGAGATTCCCTGCTAGAACCTTGTAAACCTAATGCTGAAAAAACAAGTGAGACAGAAGAAAATATACCCAGACTCATCTTGACATTTACCCAACAAGAACGCCAACTTAGATCCATCAAAAAACGCAATTGGCCAATCATCTTAACAGATGCAGTCTTAGCACCAGATCTACCAAACTGCCCTACGATCAACTTTAGAAAAGGCTTCTCAATGAGGACGCAGTTAGTAAAAAAAAAGTCCAGAAACAACTGTCAAAAAATCTACTTCGTTACAACAAAGACAAGGTTTCTATAAGTGCTCCTCATGTAGAGCCTGCAGATTTGGTATCGACACCGCCAAATACAAGACTCCCTTCAGCTCTAACGAATACAAGATCAAAGGCAGCTACAATTGTGAAACCGAGTATGCCGTGTATGTCCTGACATGCACCTGTGGCCTAAGATATGTGGGCAGCACCAAGCTACAGGTGCATGTCAGGATCCAACAACATCTACGGGCAATTGTCAACAATGACACGGCATATCCGGTAGCCAGGCACTTCAAAGCAGTGCATGGCAATGATCTCAAGTGCCTTGGTTACTTTGCTATTGTAGCTGTCCCCATTTCCCCTCGGGGAGGAAATCGGGAACGGATTCTGAGACAACTTGAATCAAAAATGATCCTAGAGCTAGATAGCAAACAGCCAAGAGGTCTCAATAACACTGAAGATATTCATAACATTCTGTAATACATAAACCTACAAGCTACACTACTCTACAAGCACTGAACAATAAGTTTTAAACCTTTTTTCCCAGCTGTTACCTAACTTACCCGCTCTTCTTAAATTCTTTTTTGATATTTTTAATATTCATCGGTGAGGGATCAATCATAGTATTTTGCACATTTGCACACAACTAGCACACTTTAAAGCTAGCACATCGCACACAATAGCCTTCAGCAATAGGATGCTATCTAATTGTTTACATGACTATATCATTGCTGAATTTGCACAATCCTATAGGCTTAATTGTTATTGTATGCTCAACAGTATATGGTATGAATTTATTCAGAAATAATCAAAATATGGCTTTAGGGGGACAGTTTTGCTTACTTTGCACATGCAATTATCAATGAATGATTTTGAAATTACTGAAATGTATTTATTGTTTTAGCATTATATATTTAATAGACAATGATGATCCCTTTCTATTTGTTGTGTCGTGTATTTTTCGAATAACTTATTGAAAGAATGCACCCTTGAAAATTAGCCATATTGATGTTAGAAACCTTAATGATATCAGTCTTGCATTTATGCAATCAAATATCATGTGTATTAGCATTGAGGTTTTTCAACAATATATACTTTTACTGTGTAACATATTGAATGGATAAACAGTGCAAACAATATACCAGTTTTAAATTAAAGATGAAAACATTTTTTTTATCTGTAATACAAACAAATTTGGTGAACAAAGGTTAAGCAAAGCGCATCTGTGTCAGTATGTTTTCTATGTCCATTCAAACCATGTGACATAGAAACTACCATAGAGTTTTCAAATTTTTTCAGCAAGCACTGTGGGTATTTAAATAACTTGCGTTTCTGCATGTGAGCAAGGTTACAGAGGTAACCGAAAAGCGTCATAGCTGCTGGAATAAAACAAGACCTGATATTTCCACGAAATAATTGGTGTCCGTATCCTGTTATCCTTTTGCGACCACCTGGCAGCGTAAAGGAGCGGAACTGTTTGTGCATATATATATTTATATATGAAGCAGATCTATCACACCCATGACACTAATTCAACAGTTGGTATGATAGTAAGAAGGAATGAGACAGAAGGGCCTAAAATATCCTATCAGTGTAATTTATAATCTCATACGGTCATCGTGCTAAAGTTGAACAAACAATGTAAATGGCACATGGTGCATGGTACAGAAAGGGGCTCACTGCAAAAAAAACAAGTTTTACATATATCCTTATATACACATTAAAATAACATGGGGTATCCCCATGATATGATGGATCAATTCTGAATATAACCATTCACGAACCGTCCATAGGAAAACCCCATGATAATGATCAACATTTTGACCCATAAAGAAACCAGTCTTTGGGCCTCTTCAGAACAGCACGATCCAATGAATGACCTACTAACAAAAATAGAGCCCATTGCGGTACAATCATGTACTCTTCTTGTGTAAAAAAAATCACACCTCCATCTAATTTCATACCTTAATCTAAAAGGCTGTCACCTAGGTTTGCAAGTGAACTCATGGAAACAATCCAACAGGTCCACTTAGGAATATGAATCAGCAGATGGCTATATTTGGAGCAGGAATCCGGTAAAATTGACGAAAGAGTGACAATGAATGCCAACCTATGTTGTTACCAAATGTGTCATCTACACATGAGACACACTCAAATGTATAGCTCGTATAACAGAAGGTACTCATGCACATTGAAAGTGCTCGAGACTCAACCGAACTAAGTAGCTGGCCAAAATAGAAATTCAAGCAATCATGGCAGAAGCTAGAGCAAAGGTGTCAACATAACTCACAAAAGGCAAGTGAGCTTACCCTGACTATAAATATACAGACAAAGCCACACACGAAGCACGGGTCAGTGAACTCAAAAGATGCCACAAACACATGGTCTACCTGTCAAAGTCGGCAGCTGCCCCCATAGGATTCCTGCATACCTAAGATGTACATACAGTAGAGGGCATTATGACTCCAACCATATAAAAAATATGTCTTGGTGCAATTATATTAAATTAACAAAGTAACACAAATGTAGTGCCATTACCAAAGAATGGTGATGGGACCACCACGGTACAGCCAAGCATATTACAAGTTTTCTCTCTGCCGGCGGTGTCATGGAGGTTCTTACTCCATGTACGACGTGGCAGAGTGGAAACAAAGGGGGACCTGCAGGGATGCCTGTGCCTCCTTTGCATGGGACAAAACATGAGCCCTCTGTGTGCATGTACACCAATTCCTGCACACATGGACTTCACAGGCTATGCCGTGCGGGAACTGTTTTTGGCATTCCCATTGCGGTGCCCATTTTAAGGCACGGTCTTGGGAACTCACGATTAAGCCCGCAGATAAAGGCGGAGGTGTCGTGTTTTTAATTGCAGCTGAATACGATGATAGAATGTATAAATTGTTAAATGTTAAGGAACACTATGAGAGGACAAAGGAAAGTAATATTACTAAAACATCCAAAGACTGTACTGCACTCCTACTGGAGGCCAGAGAACAGAGGTGGATATGCGAAGATGAGTTTAAGTACTTAACTCATGTAGAACCCAAGACTCCGGCGATATACGGATTGCCTAAAGTGCATAAACAATATGATGACCCCCCCCATGCGCCCGATTGTGAGCAGTATTGACTCCCTACTCGAGCCAATTAGTAAATACATGGATCATTCCCTGAAACCACTTGTGTGCAATATGAAATCCTATGTTAGGGATTCAGCACACATGATTTCCCTTATTGAGGGGAGGGAGTTCTGTGGAGAGACTCAGTGTCTAGTGACACTGGACATTGAGTCTCTCTACACTAATATCCCCCAGGAAGATACAGTCTGTGTAATTAGGGATATTCTGGAGACTCAAGACATCGGAGGTGCAAATAAGGAGTTTATTGTCAGATGTGTAAAGCTTATTCTAGCCAACAATATTTTTCTGTTTAAGGATGAGTTATTTAAACAACTGAAGGGGACCAACCAGCATGGGGGCCACATGTGCCCCCAGTCTGGCCTGTCTTTACGTTGGGCAGTTTGAGGGAAATCATGTGTTTAATGAAATTGCCCCCTTTTTCGAAAATGTGGCGGTCTGGCACCGCTAAATTGACGATATTTTTTTTATCTGGGAAGGTTCTGTTGAACTTTTAAATGACTTTCTGCTATGGTTGAATCTGGGTGACCCGAACCTTAAATTCCCATCACATCACAGCACCTCCAGAGTTGATTTCTTTGACATCACAATTAAAGAAACTAGTGGGCACTTAGAAGTTGAATTATTCACTAAGCCCACAGCAAAAAACACACTTCTTCACTTTTCGAGCTTTCACCCTAAGTCGCAGAGAGAAAGTATACCGTTTAGTCAATTTCTGCGGCTTAGGAGGAATTGCTCCGAACTTGAAGATTTTTATAAGCATTCGGAGATCCTGAAAAACAAACTTAGAGATAGGGGATAACCGAAAAAGCTTCTTACACACTCAATGAAGAGAGACAGATTTTACTATCGCGATGCCTTAGTAAACAAGCCCACAAATGAGAAAGAGCCACTTAACAAAATTGTGTTTGTAATCAAATTCCCGACTATGAGTAATCAATTGAAAAAAGTGGTAAACAAAAATTGGCATATTCTAAACCACGATGAGAATATTATTCTAGAAAAACCACTGTTTGCTTTAAAAAAAATAAAAATCTGCGTGATCTTTTAGTGCACACGTATAGGGAAGAAAATCAGATGGTTCAAAGAACTGTGACTAACACCACAGCAATAGGAAATTTTAAATGTAGCCCCTGCAATGTCTGCCCACAATGCCTACAAGTCACGGAAATCAATCATAATGGAGTGACATTAAAATCTTAGACTATGATCAATTGCAAATGCAAAAATATCATATACTTTCTGAGATGTCCTTGTGGTGTGGGGTACATCGGCGAAACAGGCAGGGAAATTCGAGTTAGGATTCAAGAACATAGGTCCGCTATTAGGACAAAAAAGATCACAGCACCATTGGTCACTCACTTTCTTGAGGCAGGCCACAACGAAAATGATTTTGTGTGGTTCATCCTAGAAAAAATCAAAATAGGAAAGAGAGGCGGTAATATGCAGTCCAAGAGGAAAATGCGTGAACAATGGTATATCTCAACTGTAAACACAGTCAGAAATGGTCTCAACTCAAGAGAAGAGTGGGACCGTCTGTTGGGATTTATATAGGGGAACCCCAAAGATGTTTTAGATCTGTGTAACAGTGTTAAATGTACTGCTAAGTAGAAATCTGAAATGTTCAAGCGCATGAATAGGAAACTATTGTATACAATGAATTATGAATGTTAAACATTATGATTAATAGAAAAATTAATGTCTGATTATCCACGTTTACTATTATTATGATTAATGTTAGGACTGGCAATTATGGCAAATACCATGTATAATAACTTGGAGAAACTAATAGAATACTGTATGTGGATGTAATCGCATTCTTGGTATATTGATCGATGAGCAATGGTAAATGTGCAGCCCCATCTTGGTGCACGTTTTCTGCGATGGATGGAATGTGTCTCATGTGGCTGGGGAATTCTTATGGCCCATATGCACAGCAATGCGCCATGCACTTTGTGCACGTTTTTGGAATATAATTTTATTTCTATTCACCTGAAAACCATTGGTTGACTTCTTTCTCAATAGCGATTACAGTTGCGTTGGGAGTATGTTTGAATTTTTCATACATGCTTTTTCCGATATACAACCCAATATGTGTGGGAATATGATGGACATTCACCTTCTTACTTATTGAGGTAAATCAATTGAATGCAAGCACCCGTTTCCCTGTAAGTGACTTGGTACCGCTCGTTGAGTGAATAGTCTTTCTTCTGTGTCGCCCTCTTTTGCACGAAACCTCGAACGCTCTAGTGTTTGGGGAGGAATGAGGTCGGCATACACGGAAGTTGAGTGGCGTTTTACGTTAGAAAAAACATGCGGAATAGTCCTAAAAAACACCTGTTTAATAAATGCTGGGACTATATAAGTAGGGTCACCAAGCACGAGTGGTTGCTTCCACCGACGAAGCGTGTGCCCTGATGAGAATTTGAACAATACGAACAAGGTAAGAATTATCGAGGTCCCGTTACCACATTTAGAGAGAACCTCTGACTCACACGATATACCGATTCCTCTGAGTCTGAATCTGTATATTTGAACTACTATATCCTGAAGAAGGTGTTGGCTTTTAAAAAAACAATATGCCCACCGAAACGCGTCGATGCCCTTTTTGTTGAGTTTAAGTACTTTAGGCTTTAGTGACAGTAACTCTGGAAAAAGAAAAAACAATTTGAGATCAGAGTATGATCCTGATTATGATCAATGTACTTACCTCATGCGAATAGGATACATTTTGTCCTTATAGCCGAGATACCCGCCACCCCCTCTCAACACAATCCCCAAAAGGAGTGAAACCGGAAACAGTTCTTGAAGTTTTTGGAAGTGGGATGGAGTGACCATCCCGGCCGTATTTATTAAAACAAAATTAAAACATTAAACGTTTCATGTTATGTACAATTTCATTACCATATTGCGATGTTTGGCTAACCTTAACAGATTCTCTAATACAGAGGTTCTCCTAGCCGAACTAGCAACCTACAAAACATTTCCTGACATATTGAAATTGTACAACCTAACGTTTAAGGGCCAACAGCAAGGTCATAACCGGTGTCAAGATCCCTAACCGGACTTACCCCTCCCACTTGGGATGGGCGACAGCACGGAGGCGTACCTCAAGTGCAACTACTACCAATTTCCCTTGACTTGACGGGGGCACCTAAAACTCGACGCCAGTTAAAGGTCGTTCGAATACTCGTGTGAGGTATCTAGAAGGTATCGTGGCCCTTATCCCAACCCCACACAACTTACCGCATCTGCCGTCGCAGATGTCACTGGCCCCGGGAAATTCCCCAGGAGGGGGCTGTAACCCCTCCTACAAAGGAAGGGGCCTTGACCGCCTTTCCTTTACTTCCGGCGACCCATCCTTAGAAGGGACCGCCTCCCCATTGAGGGGCCAATGGCCACCTCTCCCGAGCGCTCCCATCCGTGTTGGGTGACGCCCACTCATAGGGATCTACTAATTAGTGCTCACCGATCATGACCTTACCGCCTACCAAAATAAATACGACAGTGCAAATGAACCTAAGAATACATTGGCCACTATGACCGAAAGAGCATACATCAAAATTCGACACTAACTGAATATCTTTAATGGCAAACATACTCAAAACGAACATTCTTTATTAACTCAAAATCAACATGGCACTACAACCTGGAAACGAAAACAAAAACATAATTAATCAACTTTATTATACACAACTGGCTGTCTTCAGGGGCTGGTGGGTGGGTCAAAATTGGCTCTTCGTTCTGTCCCGAGCTCACGTGCAGCGAGGAGGTGCAGCTTCAGAGCACAAGAACAAGAGGATGTCTTCTGGTCATGCGTCCCTTTTTATCCGTCTTCAGGGCGGGCGTATACCCGCCCCTGCCTGCCCCTGAGGGCGTGGCTGGCTGCGTCGGTGTCTAGGCCAGCCCACTCTAGGGCGGGAACGAGCGCGCCCCAGCTACGCCGCTTCGGGCATACCAGCTGAGACGCGCCTCCCGCCCAAAATGGCTTCCCGGGGGGATCGAGGCACTCGGCCATAAGTTCGGGGGGACCGATTCGGTCGCCCCTTTCCATATAGCCGAGATACCCGCCACCCCCTCTCAACACAATCCCCAAAAGGAGTGAAACCGGAAACAGTTCTTGAAGTTTTTGGAAGTGGGATGGAGTGACCATCCCGGCCGTATTTATTAAAACAAAATTAAAACATTAAACGTTTCATGTTATGTACAATTTCATTACCATATTGCGATGTTTGGCTAACCTTAACAGATTCTCTAATACAGAGGTTCTCCTAGCCGAACTAGCAACCTACAAAACATTTCCTGACATATTGAAATTGTACAACCTAACGTTTAAGGGCCAACAGCAAGGTCATAACCGGTGTCAAGATCCCTAACCGGACTTACCCCTCCCACTTGGGATGGGCGACAGCACGGAGGCGTACCTCAAGTGCAACTACTACCAATTTCCCTTGACTTGACGGGGGCACCTAAAACTCGACGCCAGTTAAAGGTCGTTCGAATACTCGTGTGAGGTATCTAGATGGTATCGTGGCCCTTATCCCAACCCCACACAACTTACCGCATCTGCCGTCGCAGATGTCACTGGCCCCGGGAAATTCCCCAGGAGGGGGCTGTAACCCCTCCTACAAAGGAAGGGGCCTTGACCGCCTTTCCTTTACTTCCGGCGACCCATCCTTAGAAGGGACCGCCTCCCCATTGAGGGGCCAATGGCCACCTCTCCCGAGCGCTCCCATCCGTGTTGGGTGACGCCCACTCATAGGGATCTACTAATTAGTGCTCACCGATCATGACCTTACCGCCACAGGCCCGGATAGTTGACCGGCTATCCGGGCCCCCCACCAAAACTCCTAGCTAAAGGTCATGTTCCAACGTTTTTAACCATGCTAAGAAGTCTCCTATGAGTAACTCATTTCCCACCCGAGACAAATGCACACCATCCCCCATATACATACTGTCATCATTAATACAACCGTGCGAGATAGAATGCAATGTCCTGGAACGGAACAACCTACTCATTTTGTTATTAAGTTTCCTAACAGAATGGTTCAAAGCAGGGATCGAAATAGCCCCCCGCCACACTTTTCGTGGGATCATATGAGACCACGCAATTATGCACCCCGGAACTCTCCTCGCCAACCAACTTACGGTGGAAAGCATTGCCTCCAGGAGAAGTCGTCTACCGGTGGTGACCAAATCATTGCCCCCTAGATGTACTATGACTATTGACGGCGGTGACCTCGTCCGCCCTAACAAACCCTCAAAGTAAGCTTGAAACTGGTCAATACAGAGACCGCCCCTTCCGTAGAAGGACATCCTGTACCCGTATTCCCCAGCTACGTGAATCATGTCACCTGCTTTGAATACGTCTGCGGCACGCCTCACGTATGAGTGGCCCACGACCCACACCTCCTTTCTCACAGCCGGTGATGTCTGACCGCTGGCCCGGTGTTGGGTCGACTGCATAGTCCGCCCCGCCTCGAAGGCTTGCGTAACTGAAAACCAAACAAAAGACAAGAAGCGTGAGTACATTGTTACAGCTTCACAACATGTGCAACCGCACATACCTCTTATAACAATTGGAGGACCAACGCCCCACTCGTTTTACTTGTTCCACACTAAGACCCCTGGCTGCAGCTTCGGTGGCAGCCCCTATCCGAAAGGAGTGGGTCCCAAACTCACCCGGGTCCAAGCCTGCTGCGGCAATTGACATCGCGAGCACCCGTTGAAACTGAAACTTTGTCAGTGGGGTGGCGTCCGCGTGTCTCAACATTGTCCCCCCCCATGATGCCACCCTTTGTGCTAGGTAATCCTCTAAACACCTCACCGGACACATGGAGGATCCTGGAATCCTGCGAATGACTATGCAGTCTCCCACCCCATTTTGATCGGTTTTCGACTTGACAAAGGATACCGTCATAGTCTCACCCCTGATCTGAACGTGTTCCCGGCACAAACCCCCCGCCACATTCCGCTTGCTCCTTGCCACCAGCTCACTTATCCTCATAGCCCCGTGAAATGCAAGCGTAAAAGCGGCTCGGAACAAACAGGCCTCGAACTGAGACGAGCATATGTCGGGGAGTGTGGCCAGCAACTGGGACAACCTATCCAGACCTATCGGGCGCCTCTCATCTACTCTGCGACCCTCAAGGCGTTGCCACCCACGCAGCGCTTTCTGTACAGCAAAAGACGCTGTCGGGTCCTGGATATTATGAGCCCTGGCAACAAAGGAGATGGCAGCACGATGCCTCTGGGCTGTAGCCACCGACTTCCCAGCCTTACGCAAGGACATCAGAAAATGTACTACCCAATCCTCATGCCCCCAAAGTCCCCCTCTCTCAGTCCCCAAAAAGGCCAAATAAGCCCGAAACGCCCCTTCGTATGCCTTCCTCGTCCTTGGTGCTAGACTCTCTCCCACGAGGTAACGAAGTTCGGGGCACCGAGAGACCAGAGAGCTTCGGGAAAGGGTGCTGGCTCGGGGTCCGCTGAGGGAAGGAAACCCGAGAAAGCCTGCATTTGAAAACGAGACAGTGCATCAGCAGCCTGATTCATCACCCCCGGGACATGTTTTGCTCTGAATACCACGTTCAGTTGCATACACAGTAAGACAATTTCTTTAAGCAGCCTCAAAATCATTTTACAACGTGCTGCCTGACTATTAATGCATTCTACAACGGTCATATTGTCAGACCAAAATATGACAGAATGATTTTTGAAACCATCGGGCCAGGATCTGAGGGCCACCAAAATAGGAAACAGCTCAAGGAAAGCAATATTACTCGTCAGCCCCTCATCGTGCCACCATGTTGGCCACTTTTGTGCCGACCATTTTGTGCCGAAGATGGCGCCGAAACCTATGCTTCCCGCTGAATCCGTCCATAGACCCAGCTCTTCAGAGGACAAGGCCGGTTTGTTCCAGACGACTCGACCATTGAAATCCGCCAAGAATGCTAACCAAATACGCATGTCTTGGCGGACCTCGGCCGATAACCTCGTGCGATGGTGACCCTCTTTTAGGCCGACCATCGCCTGTGCAATCGAACGGGAGAAGGGGCGGGCCATCGGGATCACCCTTAAGGCAAAATTCAACTTCCCCACCAATTGCTGCAATTGATGCAGCGTAACTTTAGATGCAGTGATACACATTTGCAGGGCTGTCTTGAATTTCGATACTTTGGAAGCTGGTAAACGAAAACAACCCTCACTAGAGTCCAACTCGATCCCGAGGAACTCGAGGCAAGTCGTGGGACCCACAGTTTTACCTGGTGCCAACGGCACGCCAAATTGATTCATTAAAACACAAAATTCAGTCAAGGCCCGGGCACATTCATCATCCCCAGCGGCCCCAAGGAACAGAAAATCATCGAGGTAATGCATCACATTCCGAAAACCTGTTTTCTTCGTGTAAACCCATTGCAGAAAACTACTGAATTTCTCGAAATAAGCACAAGATATCGAGCACCCCATTGGCATACACCTGTCCATGTAATACAAACCTTGAAACATGAATCCCAACAAACGTTGATCATCCGGGTATACCGGGAGCAAACGGAACGCTGACTCGATATCTGATTTCGCCATCAGCGTCCCGGGCCCCAGGCGATTCAAAATGGCTACGGCCTCATCGAATGATGCGTACCGCACCGAACACATTTCTGGATTAATTGCATCGTTTACAGAAAGGCCATGAGGGGCTGATAAATTGTGAATCAATCGAAACTCACCCGGGTCCTTCTTGGGGACCACCCCTAAAGGAGAACAAACAAAGTTCGGTACCGGGGGGACAGGAAACGGGCCGGCAACCCGACATCGGGTAACCTCTTTCCGGATCTTATCCTGTACTACAGTAGTATGCTGCAAGACGGAAAGTTGATTTTTGCACGACCCGACACCCTGAAAGCTACCCACCGGGATGCGGAAACCATATGAAAAACCGTTTCGTAGCACCCCAGCAGAAGTACGATCTGGGTATTCGCTGAGCCAGGGAATCATCGCCAGGGTATCAATCGGGGTTGGTAAAGGCGCCCCTCGGACTATATTAGACCTGTTTAGCGCCTCCTCTACCCCCATTTTCACCCGATTTGGCTCTGCACGAGGACTCAGGATGGGGTGCCCCACAACCACTACATTCGTGTTTGAACTTACAAGACCCCGGGGGCCTAGTACATTTGCTTCTGTTGAAATTGAAACAGAACCCCCTCTTCCCTGTATTGCCGGCGGGTCTCGGGTAATCGTCTGTACCCGTACCCGACCGAAAGGGCGTCCCCCCATTTTGGCGGGAGGACTCACTAACAGCACTCCCCACCAATGGCACTTTCAACATTCCGGACTCTTTCATCTTATTCCATGTTAAAGAATCGTAACAGTCCCAGGTTAAACTTTTGTTATGCTCCATCGCTTTCCTGAAAAGGTTGTCATAACAGAACCATTGGTTACCTTGGTGTGATGTCGAGTACCCCATAATTCGTGACTGATATACTGGAAATTCAGGGAGCAAATCAGGCCTACGTTCCCCCAAAATTGCCGTGAAAATTCCCCAAGCATTACCCCAGTTACCAATATTTTCATTCACTTTAAAGGCGGCCATTTTTGCGCGCCAAACACTCGGATGCATCAGATCCTTTTGACCCTTAACAGTTTCGACCTCATAGTGATCAACGAGCAGGGAGAAAATGTTAACGTATTCCCCCGCCCAAATCTTTTCCTTTATTGGCAAAGGAACATGTTGCCCCAATCTTTCTCTACGAGAGGGTGTTGACTCATCCCTTGCAATCGGCAATGGCCGCTTACCTGCACCGGACGCTGCTTCCGTCCCTCGTGGCTTGTCTATCGCCGCATCCGGCGCGGGCACCTTGGCTGTATCACGTTTCTCGCGCAACTGCTTTATGAGAGCTTGCGCTTCGGTAGCCATGGCGCCCCCATTACTGTCCCCCAACCATGCTGCTAACTGTGCCGCCAACTCGGGAGGCATATCTCCGGCAGACGTCGGGGTAACTATCACGGGAATCGGATTCCCCTCATCCGGTACCGGGGCCGGTACCGGGGCTGGCGCCTCGAGCGGAGAACAGGGAACCGGGACGTCTCCCCCGACCGGCCCCCTTCTCGGCCTCTTTGGCTTCCCTCCGGCCGGTGGACGCCCCGATCCCTCCTCGCCGTCTCGCTCCGCCAACCGCTTCTTAATTTCGGACATATCCTTCATGAGTGCCCGAACCAACTGGTCAGTCGACATTCTCTTTGCTCCTTTCTTGGGCATCCTTTCGACGAAGTATCTAAAAGACAAAGAGAGAGATTAAAACGCTCAAAATTGGCTCTTCGTTCTGTCCCGAGCTCACGTGCAGCGAGGAGGTGCAGCTTCAGAGCACAAGAACAAGAGGATGTCTTCTGGTCATGCGTCCCTTTTTATCCGTCTTCAGGGCGGGCGTATACCCGCCCCTGCCTGCCCCTGAGGGCGTGGCTGGCTGCGTCGGTGTCTAGGCCAGCCCACTCTAGGGCGGGAACGAGCGCGCCCCAGCTACGCCGCTTCGGGCATACCAGCTGAGACGCGCCTCCCGCCCAAAATGGCTTCCCGGGGGGATCGAGGCACTCGGCCATAAGTTCGGGGGGACCGATTCGGTCGCCCCTTTCCATAAGCTTTGCTTCCCACTCGCAAGATGTTAATGTATTATGTAATTACATTTTAATGTGATTTTTACTTGTGTCTGTTGTACAAAAATAAACAGTCTTTTTCAATGAATTGTATTGAATAAATTGTCCTTGTTTTAATTAACTTTTCCTTTATTGCTCCGGGATGAATGTGATGTGATGGTTATTTGCTTTATGACTTAAAGTTGTACCCAAAAGGGAATCTTTTCTTGACAACGGTCTTGGGAACGTCAGAAACAAAGCCCTCCAGACACGAGAATAACTCAGAATCTGGCGGGCGGCCTGACCGCGGGTTTGGCAGTGCAGCGACATGGCAGACCTAGCCCGCACCGCCAAACTCATAATCAGGCCCATGGTGCTGCAAGTAGGATTATAGATTGTCACAGATTGTCTTTAGGGGAATCAGTGGTTTTTCTGGGTGTCCGTAAATCCATCTAGGTGCAAGAGGACTATGGATTGAACTGTTGCTCTGAAGTGTGGTTCTTAGGGACAGGATTTCACATTCTTTCAGGAGAGAGAGCTGCTACCATGCTGGCTTTAATTTCTCAGTAATATGTTCTTTGGAGAAGAGGTCCGTGGTTAGGGTTGAACGCCTTTTTGTGTGCCTGACTGCTGATGGCAATATGCTGCTCCCCATGCTGGGATTTACCTACAGAAGTCTCTCCTCACTTTAATCTTTCTTCTTTGTGTAGTTTCTGGCCCTGGCTACTACTGAAGAGTCTTCAGCTCACCTTTGATTGAAAGGACAAAACGCTGGATAGAGCATACAAGACGTGTGACAAACCATTCTGTCTTGGCCACCTTGTTGATGGGATTCTGTGAGAGTGCCCCTACATTACTAGTAAAACCTACTGTTTAAAAAGAAAGCCGGGCGTTCTCCCTATCAACAATGCCCCTAACTGTGCATCTTGGCTCAGAAGACCTTGTGGTGCTAAGTGAGAGACTCTCATCTGCAAGATAGTTTCCAACTTAAGAAGCAGGGTGTATTTGTCTAGGAATGCACGGAGTGTGGCTTGTTTCTGAATTTGAACAATGGCAGAGGTAAAAAAAAAAAGATCTCTTGGGATCCTATTGTCAGTGATCAATTTGAGCCGGTAGTTTCCTTAATTGTCAACACCGGCGCATATGACCGTCTGCCACAACGTGGCACTGTTTGTCTAATACAGGGACAAGCACAACAATAGTTAGTTATTAATTGAATATACCTTAAAGTAGCTATTACCTGCTGCTTTAGGGTCCTGGAACAGCCTGAATTGTCACACTTGTAGGGTTTTATAGTTTGTAGTTGTGTTGGTTCTGTCATAGGCAGCATTGACAGGAGCAATGGGCCGGTGCAAGCTGCATTGGCCTCCTGACGTAGGGCCTGGCACTTATATTTTCACAAATTAAGCACTGCCTATTGCATCCCGCAATGTTAGTTGTGAGTTTTTGGTACCTCTTATGCATAGCATGCTTTGTGCCTATAAGCTTACTGGAGGTCAACTGATAGATGGCTTTTGTCATTATATATACTTTTCAATTTGTCTTAAGTACCTGTCTAGGAAAATTATTTTAGAAACTCTTCTGAAGTTGATACTTGGTGTGGAAAAAATTATTGCTTGATTTGTAAATACTGAATTTATACATAATGCTTTTTTTGCAGTCTTTATTAAGTTGAATACAGTCTCAAAGCTCTTGTAAAGACAAATCCTATGGAAGATCTCATTCTATATGTGTGATGGTGGGTTGTGTAATCAGAAGACAGGTTCTCTGGGTCTCAGTTTTACTGGTACTGTATATAATTTTCATAGTTCACCTATTGACTTTAGTCAAACTGTTGTAGAATTTCAAAGTTTTTGAATTTCCCCGTTTTCACTGCTGCACCGTTAATGCACACCTTTAGCCTAGAACTATGTCCTTTCGCTACTGAGACTTAAGTTGTACTGTGTGGTAAAGACTCAGTTTTTCTAGTATGACATCACAATTGTACACTTTATGTTCACATTTGGGGTTTTTTCTTTTGTTTCTCTTTATTTCACTGTATTGTAAATTGCACTATTACTCCCTAAATCAAGGTTGCTATCCCTCCTGTTATGGCACACTCACCGTAAAAACCTATATGCGGTTCATTGACTACATTCCGGCTATCTCTTCTTAAGTCTCATTTTCAGCCTCTTAACTGGAATCCAAGAAGGTGACGTCCTGGCTTGTGGGCTCCTGTCTTTCTGTGTACTTCTGTCTCATTTTTGTTCTATCACTGTCTCTTTTCATTCTTCATCTCCATACGCTGTATGAAGTCACGCAGACCCAAAATCCCGCTTTTTTATGCTAATGACTCCAAAAAGGAATACATTTTTAAATTATGCCCCTGGACCACTAGCTGTTTAATCCCTTTCACCTCTACTGGTAAACTCATGGCTGTCCCTGGCCCAAAGCAGGCCCAGCCAGAAACCTCAAGACCAAGAATTGGCAGGAATTACATTTGAGGGGTTTTGTACCAAAATCCCTAATCCACGACTTAAAGTCAATGAGCACGTTGGCAATGACCAAGAGTGAGATTGATCTCCAAAGTATTGGACCTCACTAAATGAGAGATGCTTTGCATAAAGGAATGGTACTCGTTGGGGATGGGCGTAACTCAAGTAATTCCATGTAGCGTAGCATAAGCATGTGGAATTACCCTAAAGTTCTACAAGAAGAATTCTGCATTTAGCTCTATTTACGTAGCAAAAAAATGCCCCTTGCATCCACAAAGGACGCAAGGATGCATTTTCTGCTAGGAAATAGTGCTAAATGCAACAGAATATTAATATCGAGCATGAGCAGCGGCTCGCACTCACTAAATGTGCACTTGGGGTAGGACTTCCAACCACTCTACTCCTTTAATTTATTGTTAGTTTCTTAGCACAAAATTAACCCTTAAGTCTAAAATGGACTCATTTTACGCTAAGAAATAGCACTAAATGCAACAGAACGCGAATAGCAAGCCATGATCTTGTGGTAGGTTTTATTCCCCCAAATTACTCTTAATTAATGCAAGTGGGCGTAATCAAGGTATTATCAGTATTCCATGTCAAAGCAAGGCGGAACAACCGAAATTACTCTGGCGTCATTGAAATTCACCCAGGTCTAGTACTCTTGCCTAATGAGTGAGGCTGTGCTCCTATCGGGAGTCCTACAGTGAAGGAGATTGTGCACCCAGAAATGAAACGCATGCAGAATGAGCATTAGTGTGTTTCAAAGGCTTGAGAGTGCCCGCAAATATGAGGCTGCATTTGCCTTCCTCTGCTGTCTCTGTGTACTTCCTGTCCTTGCACCTCCCCCTCCTCTGTGCTTCTCCTTGTATATTCTGCATTGCTCTTTGTTCAGTTCTGTTTGGCCGTACTTCAAGAGCCACCTCTAGTTTGGCTTCTGTTGGTTCTTCTTCCAAATGAAGGACCTGTGAGCACCAGTAATAGATGCAATAACAAAAGAGGCTTAATGTAAATGATATACCATATGGCAAATGTTTGAATAGAGGGTCAATAAACTACCCTAGCAATCCAGGGATGAAATAAATGATCCAGTGCTTCACTTTGTGGCTTGCAGCACCACAATAGGTCCTGCACAATAGTCATTTGCGAAGGCACATCTTTATTTCTAGATAATGCTCATTTGGATGTTACTGGCATGTTTGAAGGTGGTTCTGACACTAGGGGCCGCCAGGATTTTTTGCTTTTTGAGCACCTAATTGAGCTTTTACTGTGGGGTGTCTCATACGTTAGGACTCACCCACAGTAAACTCATAATGAAAGAGACTGCATGGGGATTTTACTGGTGTCCCCCTGGCTGGACAGGCTACTGTGCAGCAGCTGGAGGGAGGGACACCGGGTTGGTTACATGCAGACACAGGTGTACATGCATGTGCACAAATGTAAGGGCTGCGCAGGGGCCATTCCTAGCGTGGGCAGTCCAGGAGCAGCTACAAAGTGAATTCTATGGCAGGCCTTATGCACAATTGGGTCATGACATAGAATAGGCTTTATACACTGGGAAGGAACATGCCTGGGAAAGTCAGGGTGTTTTACTGTTTTTCACTTCATTATTCCCCTATGGGGTTGTGGAGCTAATGGGCTAGAGTAACTTTCATGAGCCCTAAAGATTTGAGACATGCACTAAAGTCCACAGTAACAGATGTGAGAAGGAGTATTCTGCAGAATCCAAAGTCATATTTGTACTGCTTTTGGGTCATCCAGAAATGTCCCATTTCTCTGAGTCAGCCATAACCAGGGCCTGGCTGAGGGCTGGTCTCAGCAGGATGGATTGATAGCCTTTCTTCCACAAGCTAAGGCCTCCTCTCCACGAAGAGAAGATGGGTGGGGCTACAGGCTCATCCATCAGCAGCTATCAATGGGTGTCAGGCACCAGGCTGCACCAAGGGGGAAAGGCAGCGAAGGGGGAAGGAGCTTTTTCAGAGACCATCTGGCAAGAGACCCTGGACAACGCCATTTTGAACAAACCCAGAAGCTGGGCAGGAAGGAGGGAGCAGGGGCAGTGAAGTGATTTGTCGCTGTTTGATAGGACAAACAGTGACTGCCTGCCAGCCACCTACTCAACTTTTGAAAAGTGCTTGCACAGGAAGAGAAGCTATCTCGGGGTGTGGTCTGCTGAGGCAGAAGGTGCTGGAGCCTGACGCAATGGGCAGCTGGAATGAGAAACCCCCTGACTGCCCCCAGGGTCCTGAACAGCACAAGGAGAAGAGTCTAGGACCAGTGCGCAGAAGCAGGGGCCTCTGCGCAGGGAGAAGAGTGGCCCAGGAGGAGAGCGAGCGAAAGGCTGGTGCATTGAGCCAGAGAAGACAGCTCCCTGCTGAATCCCTCCTTTCAGAGACCCAGAGGGCAAAGCAGAGTGTTCCCAGTGGGTGTGGCTGGCCAAAAGGGGCAAGAAGAGACAAAATATTGTGAAAATTGGCCACCTGGGGGCCAAGATATGCCCCCCAGAAGGAAGGCAACCGTTGACCCCTCAGTGGACCAGCGACGAACGGCGTGGGGCTCTGCCGCCGGTCTCAACCATGCCCCTGGGGTGGGTCAGGTCCCGGGGGTTTCCCCCAGCAAAAGGGAAGCCAGGGACTGCCATTGTGCACCCCATGAACATGCCCTGCAGGGGGGCCAAAAGCCCACGCCGTTGAGCCCCCGCAAAGAGGTCTTAAGGGGCCCAGGACCCCATCCCCGGGCTTGAAGCAAAGTCGGGGAGCGCCGTTGCGCTCCCCATGGAACTGGGGCGCCAGGATCCCACCCTGGCCACGGAAAAAGATGCCCTGGGGCCCAGGACCCTAACCTCGGGCCTCGATTCCAAGTTAGGGAGTGACGTTGTGTTCCCATTAAGATGGCCCAAGGGGTCCTGGGATCCTGAACTCCTAGTCCCCTTGTGATGCGGTGCAGAGAGGGGAGTGCCATTGCACTCTCCCGGGCCCTCGCTGGGCCATCGGCAGTCAGCGTGTCTGCCCGCCAGACCTGACGTGATGTGCCGGCTCCTGCGGCCGCACACGGAGGTGCGGACCGGGCAGGGAGCTGTCCGAGGTGGCTGGGGGTGGGCTCCCCGAGCCCTCTTACACAGGAAGAGGCCCCCACTGGAAGTAAGCAGCAGGAGGGACGGGGATGGGCTCCCCAAGCCGCCTCACCTGATGCGGGGTTCGGGTGGGACCGGGCCCACAATGGCAGGAGGAGTGGCCGGGGATGGGCTCCCCGAGCCGCAAGGAAGCACCCACCTGGAGGTCTGGATGGAACTGGGCCCCCCACCAAGCAGCAGGAGAGCTGCTGCTGTAGTATGCACAAACTCCCATAATGCCTTGCATCACCCTGCAAGGGTAGCCAGCGGTTTTCTTTGGTTGTGGTGGCCCCAGGAGGACGGGGTCATCACCACACAGGCGCAAAGGTGCAGGGGGGGCTGCTTGAGAAGCACAGTCTCCCCAGCACGAAACTGGAAGTCCCTCTCTAAGTGTCATGGGGACATGAAAAGGATAACCCCTCAAGGGCTCAGCTAGCGTTTTAACTCCTTCTGGGCTGGAACATTTGTTCTACAGCTAGAAAAGTATGGAGAAGTGCATCAAGGAGTGAAGGGCTGGGTTGTGGATGTCAGCAGAAGGACATCCCCTAGAGGTGAAGAGGTGTAATTGCATCAGAAATGCACTCACTAACGTTATTTCTTTTAGAGGGACTGAACGTCACATGTGTAATGTGAAGTACCTGTGTAAGGTGATGTCATAAGCAAAGCGGGGTTATGTTGGCAGACATTCCTGCTAGGGTGTCTGGCTCTATCTGCGTAATCCTGTGATTTCATCTGTGATGCCTTTAGAGGCTGTAATTGCATGCATTCTAATGATCTACAAATGTGATTAGTACTGTCATTCTAACATGATGACTTAACATGTATTCTTGCTGCTGAGCTTTGGTGAAGAAACCAGACTGTTAGCCCTTAAGGTGTAGAGGTGTCGACTTCATGGTCAATAAGAAATGCTCAGTCAGGGTTATGAGTCACCAAGGCAGGGTTACCTATTTTAAATGCGTGTTGAGGTAATGTGGTGGGTCGCCATTGGGATGGTGCCAGTGCGCAGGGCCCTCACTCTAGTTTATGTTCAACTAACTGCATTGGGGCAAGATGAGGAGCATATACGGGAGTGGTGGTACTAGACCACCCCTCCCCCTTGCCGGAGGGGTGGAGATGTTATGCAATGTCACAAAGTAATTCCAACAGCTTATGTATATTTGTAAATTGATGCATAGTATTGAGTAGTGTGTTTGTTTAATACATGTACTCTTACTTTTATAAAGCAAAGTACAGACTGGACAATCAATTGTTGAGTGTTATTGCTGCACACCTGTAATAGCGATTACTAGCCCACACCACCTCCCTTGAGTAAGCCTCAGACTGCTCTGCAACGCTACCCTCCTGAGAGTCAGGTGCACCAGTTGGGTGTTTGGTTCCCAGTGAAGGACGAATGTAGTCGTTATTTGTGCAGGCCTCACAGATACTGCCTCGTTTTCCAACAAGGCACCTTCACATACATTGAGCTTTTCAAAAGTACACTTGGTTAGGAACAAAAGCTTCTATTAATGAAAGTTTGAGATGAGCTCTAATTTCTGAAAATAATTCTGAAAATTGCTGCAGATTAAATTTACACTGAAAAAGGTCGCAGAATAGCAAGATCTTAAAAACATGTATTCTGTAGAGTTTAGCAAAAATATTTTTTTCTGAGCAGCATGTGGATAACAGTGTTATATTTGGTATTAAATGTCCGCCCAGTGTGGACCACGCATATAGCAGATAGCATCACTAATCAGTGGTACCATTTAATACAGACATCACAGCTTGCCCATAGTAGGCAGTATTCCATCATGGACTTCAGACTTAACAAAAGAAAGCAGAATGCTTTTAGTGGCAATAAGATTACATAATTTTCCAGACTAGTCAGCCATTATCTGGAATACTCAACAACGGTTAAAGCGTGATGAAGGGCCAACCTGAGCTGCTGTTGATATAACAGCATGGTCGAAAATATCCTAACATGATTCTTAAACTCAGCTACGGATACTGACGAAAATCAAGCATGATGGCCCAAATTAAACTACAGTTAAATATTTTCCATTATGAATACTACCATCTGATCATGCTTATCAATAACCAATCACAAAAGAGTGCTGCCACTGCAGTAATATTTGATGGTGAAAAGTATTTTTGAACAATAAAGCCTGACCAAACCCACAAATACCCCATCATGATTAATAACAATATACTTTTATTAAAACACCAGACTGAATAAAAACATGGTGAGCAACACCTGACGAGTGCCACGTAACTCAACTATGATCATCAGCACTTGATTTTTATTAAGAAAATGCAGAAATGATCGACAATAGTGAAAAAAATCGATTGCACATTTAAACCAATGTTACTAGTATCTTTAAATGGTTAATACCATACAACCATGGGTAATGCTATTTAGTCGTTTCCAACTATACTTGACTTGACCATTGTCAACAGAAGTGTTTCACACTAGCCACCATGTGAAACTCTAAAATGTCAACTTTAACTGTATAGGTTAGAAAGGCACAGGCCAGCATGGCACATGGAAGGAGGATGTTGCCATGGCTTACGGTCAATATGTTTCAGGATTCAAGCTCGCTCATGGGAATGCTAAACATTGGTTTGGCCAATAGGGTTCCCAATAAACTTTTAAAGGCTCACTACCATTCTGCCCTACTTTTAGTCTTCATAAATTGCCACAGTCACATTACACCAAAGACATCTAAGTTCAGTCACATCTCATAAACTGTCACAGACATAGATGTAGGACTTTAAATGTGAGGGCTCCACCATCTGAATAGCCTGTCTAACCCATTTAATTCTTGAACAGCCTTAAAAAAATTCCTCTTTGGATAATCCTGTGGCCATGACGTCTCTAATCCTCAGTGTCACCCCTGAAATGTGTCTTCAGCCTTGCTGCTATTCCCTCTAAACAATGCAGACCGATTTAGCCAGGTGATTAAAACCAGTCATCATCATCTGAAGCACCACTGGCAGGATAGTCTAGTTCCCCCACATCTACGGTTTTACATTGATTCACGACAGACATTAATGCCGGCCAAAGCCAGAAGTAGCAAAATACACTGCACATCCCAAGTTCATCTGCCAAAACACTAGGCTTGGGCTGAGTTTGTGGCCATCCGCGCACCCAAAAACTCTGCCATGCTACGTGGAGTTCTGCAAGTGACAGATTGTGTTATGCCATGTCGTTCACACAGAATTTTAGCACCAGGTGTTTATCTTGCCCTGTAAAATCGGTGAGAATGGTACCACGCACTGCGAGAGGGCGCTACTTCTTTCTGCTGCTCAAGGAGATGTTCTACTTGAGCGGCAGTCTTCTCAAAGCGAACAGAAGGCTTCTCAATGCGAGCAGCTGCAACTATCCGTGATCACCCATGTTGAGAAATCTCACCGAGAGGTGATCTGTACTAAGAGTTTCTTCGCTCGCCAACTTAACGTTGGTGAGCATGAGCGAGGAAAAAACTCTGCATGCTATGTGGAGTACGAAGTGGGAAAACTCAGCGAGCAGAAAGGACTTTCACTGTCAGGCCTAAAAAACACTATAAAGCCCAATTAAAAGTAAATGTGGTTAAACTTGCTGTGTTATTTTATTATTGAGACTAGTTAAATTAAGTTAAAGATTCTTTACATATTCGATGAAAAAGTTATCATAAAGCCAAACAGTAAAAAATTGATTAAATCACAATGAATTAAAATACAAAAAATATAGCTGTGCGATCCAGCAGCAAATTATCTGTAAAAGGTTCTCTATAGCAATGTAGTCCTGCTTCAAGCAAAATCTGTAAGACACTTTTTTTGGCTGCAGTCCTTATTTCAAACTGTAAAATGCAAACAACATTTCAATACATTTCACAATAGCTGTGCATATCTGGCTACACCAGGACTTGGGGGGGGGGGGGGGGGGGGGGGTTAGAAGATATGCTGTCTCAACCATCCATGTTCAGCACAAACTAGACATAAGTGTTAAATAACATTCTCTGAAAACAATCAACCCAAAACAAATACATAAGCACGCAGCAAGGTCTAGCCCAGCCTCGCCGCCCCATGGCGCACATATACTTTAATGTTACCGTACCATTGACATCCATAGTTTTGTTTTTTCCAAATAGTTGTTGTAGTAGTATAAATACTGGTAGCAGATTATCTGTGACATAGCTAGACATTAAGGGGCAGATGTATCAAGAATCCATTTTGCGAGTCTGTAATTGCGATTTTTAGCGAATCGCAATTTTGGAATCGCAAAATGGGATGTATGAAGATTTCTGCGATACATGTGCGATTCTTTAAAAATCGCAGATTTTTTTGCGATACATTTGCGATTTCTTAATTAGCGAATTTCGCAATTTAAGAAATCGCAAAAACGGGAATCATGCAATGCTGGAACAGCCTGATGACATCACAACCAGGAAGTTCCAGTGATTGCTTGCACCTGCTACCCAGAGCCACACCCAGTAGCAGTTGGAAGAGTGTGCTGAGGCAGAGCAGACCTGTTTGGAGAGCAATGGAGTCACAGAAGGCACAAGAGGAAATGGCATTGGAAAAGAGGAAAAGAAAGCAGAAGTTTTCAGAAAAGGAGCAAGAAGTGCTCATTGAAGAAATGGTGTGTAACCATGAGGACCTGTTTGGTAAAAAAGCACTGAAAGTACCTGACTCCAGGAAAAGGAAAATCTGGCTGGAGATCCAGGACAAAGTTAACTCTGTAGGAGTCACCACTCGCACCATTGAGGAAATTAAGAAAAGGTGGTACGACATGAGACTCAGATCTAAAGAGAGACTTGCTGAGAGAATCAAAGAGGCAAACAAAACAGGTGGTGGAACTTCTGCTGTGGACCAACCCACACCCATGAGGAACTTATAGAATCCACACTGTTACCAGAAAGTGTGAGTGGAGTGGCTACCATTGACAGCTCTGAACCCACAGCAACTACACAAGGTAAGACGAATGCAAATTGCATTCATGTATGTGTGCAAAGAATGTGCGTGTGTGCTGTTCATAAACTAATAGTCAGATAAATAGTAGTCCACTTACTCTGTTAAACCAGAAGTGAGCAATGCATTATGGGAGTGGTAGTCCTATTGAGATTGTAACACTCATAATCATAGTAACTCATGTTATTTGACCAAGTAGTACCAAGTAGCATGCTGAAGCAGTGTAGTACAAGTAGTAGTCTGCTATGAAATAATTTAATTTTACATGAACACAAAATCATATTTCACACTCTACATCCACAGAACATACAAGAGAGTCCAGGACAGAGAATGATTTTGAAATTTCTCCTCCTCATGTGACGTCAGAAAATGAAGAGGAAGTCACTGATGCCCCTGCACACCATCTGAACATACACAGGAAGTGCAGACGTGTTGCACCTCTGGAACCAATGGGAGTGGAAGAAAATTCAGAAGTTTAATCAGTCCCCAATGAGACAGTTACAGTGTCCTCTCAGGACTCACAACAGCAATCCCAAACTCCAAGGAGGGCACGCTCATTCCGTCTGGAGGCATGTGGGAGCAACACAGGACAAAGTGAAGGAGGCACAGTGTTTGCAGGCCTTGAGCAGAACATGCTTCATGTGCAGCGCCTGCAACACAAGGCACTCAGATCAATAAATAGGCAGCTACAAAAATCTAACAAAAACCAGGAAAGCATGGCTGCTCCAATTGACAAACTCTGCGTGACACTTGTTAAAACTGAAAAAGCACGAAACAGGGCTGTACAGGCTGCGCAGGATAGAATGCATACATACACCAAGGCCATCAACAGGCTATGTGCAGTCACCAGAAATTGCACACGGCGCAGTATCAACATGCAGCGAGAATTAAGTGACTGCACATGTGCAATGGCAAAGAGTGTGGACAAAATGACATCGGTCTTGGAAAGCATGCAAACCACCAACTCAGGTGCAAGCGCTCTTCTATGCTCTGGAGAAAGCGAGGACAACTCCAATAGGAGTAGTAGCAACCCTACCCCAACTAACATAATGGTACAACGCAGAAGTGGAAGGCGTTCCACTACCGGACCTGAGCATGAGGCCATGCCTCCACAGGAGCAACATGCTTCCACCCGCCAGCGTAAAAAATGACTTTGTGATTAATAACCTATGCAGCAGAAATGCATTGAGACAGTTTTTTCTTTTCTTTACCACGTATGGATATTTCATTTTACAAAAATTCAAAGAAATTATTCAAACATATAGTACTACAGTTTGCATTTTGTGAATTGAAAGAACAATTGCAAACTTGAATTGGGGTATAGTTTTTTTCTTACCAAAAAATAATTACGTGTAATCTCTGTCCTTTTTTGACGCCCAGCCATGGCTTCTACTCCTGCCGCTGCCATTCTTGGTGGAGGGTTATCATTATCATCAGGTGAGTCAGAGTCACTCACTTCAATTTCTGTGCCTTTGCAAATTGCCATGTTATGCAGCATTGCAGCTGCTGTCACAATTTTGCAACATGTCTCTGGATTGTATTGCAATGCACCTCCACTTTTGTGTATGCATCTGAAACGGCTTTTCAATATTCCAAAAGTACGTTCAATTACCCCACGTGTGGACCGGTGTGCCCTGTTGTACCGTCTTTCACTTGCATTTGCAGGATTTAAGTATGGCGTAAGTATGAAATCACGCACTGCATAGGCACTATCACCTGCATGTTAGAGAGAAAAAAGTAACTGTATGTCCCATTCCATATTGATGGATGGATGGATGGATGTTTGCATGTGTGTTACTTACCTAGTAGGTATCCATCTCCAAACTGACCAGCACTAAGGCGTCTATGAATTGCGCTATGTCTGAAGATGTAAGAGTCATGTGTACTCCCTGGAAACTTTGCTACAATGTCATTGATAATGTTTTTGGCATTGCATATGATCTGGATGTTTAGCGAGTGGTAGCTTTTTCTATGCCGAAATACATATTCTATGGCTGCAGGTGGAGTGATGGCAATATGGGTTCCGTCTATGCATCCAATCACATGTGGAAATCTTGCAATTTGATAGAAATCCAACTTTGTTTCCTGTATGGCTTGTTGTGTATTTGAGAAATATATATATGATGTTGGAGTCTACTTAGAATTGCGTCCAGGAACACATGAAAAAAATGTGAGAGGGCACTCTGTGACACTCCACCAACCTCTGCAATTACAGTTTGAAAAGAGCCAGAAGCCAAAAGGTGCAGTGAGCACAATACCTGCACATGTGTTGGTATTGAATGTGTTCTGCCTGTTGGATGTGCCAAAAAAGGTTCCAATTCATTTATCAGGTCAAGAATGGTGTGTGGATATAGCCTGTATTTTTCATAGATCTCCTCCTGAGTCTGCTGGAACAGCGTAATGCGTATTCTGAAGATGTCTTTGTCTTCTCTGGGCAAGAGCTTGAATGCGCAGCCTCCTGGCAATCAGGTACAGTTCCGCTATTTTGAAAAGAAAGAAAATGCATTCTGGGAGCCTTTTTATATTATTATTTTTTTTACCACCTGCTTCTACTTGGTGTTAATAGAGATTTCTTAAATTGCGATTTTAGAGAAATCGCAATTTGCGATTTTTTCTTACATATTGATGCGATTTCTTATTTGCGATTTTCGCTAACTTAGGGAAATGCAAAATTAGAAATCTCTATTTATTCTGCGAAATTTCGCAGCATTTGCGACATGCAAAACACTTGATACATCTGCCCCTAAGTATCTTTTAGAAGCCAGGGAAGCACAAGTCTCAAAACGAGCCACAGTTTGGTCCTAAGGGAAGAGCAAAGATCACGCTTCAAGCTGTAAGCCTTGATAGTTGTTTTTATTTTAGTTTTAAACTCATTTTAAGACATTTTCCGACAAGACCTCATCGAGTCTAACTCGTAATCATGAAGTAACTTTGTTAAAAGTTAGGTACATATGCTTCTTATATTCCTTTCTAACTTTTCCCATCAAGAAGTGAACAGATAAAGATCCATTGAGTCGATGTAGTTTAAAGAATTGAGACAGGCCGACTCATTACACACGGTATTCCTGGCATTTAAAACAATGTGGGGATGCATGATCTTGCGTGGGGGGCTCTGTCAAAGCTTTGGGTAAAGAGCCTCTAAAAATTACAATCCTACATTATTTACTCCTTTGTAAATTACATAGATATTAACCAGCATTAGGGCACACTTCCCATGCAAAACTTTTAAAATCATTAAAGAAGAGACTGTTATATTTTTTCAATAAAATGCACCAAAAATGGATTGCAATGATTTCTTTTTTAAGGAGACCAGCTGAGCTGATGGAGATAGGTTGGAAGGCATGCTAAGGCACAGATGATCTTACATTTTGGGTATTTCCAAATGTCTGTCTTCAACAGACAAGCTAAACAATTCTTGATATTAGATTTTGCCAGATTGATAAATATTCTTAGTGTTAATTTGAAACATAATAATACGGAAAAAGTAGCCTCTCAGGAGTAAACAGACACTTGGAAACATTCATCAGTTGGATTTAATTGCCCTATAGTCTTTTGCACGTATTTGTTGCAAATTAGAAAGATGACCGTGTAAATAGGACTCGCCTTACTAACTGTCTAGAAACTGAGACCTGAGCTACAAACTTTTATATTTATGCAAAAATACTGCAACACCAGGAAGGATAAAGACTCTCTAAAAGCATTTCAGAAAGCCTTCAACACTTCCACTCACATGTTTCTTAATAACCTCCAATACTTTTTGTGCTAAAAGGTAAAAGATAACACCAGCATGAACCTAAAAAGATTGATATTCTGCTCTCTAAATCAGTAAGTGTTTTAGACCTCTTCTTGCACTGCAAGTGAACAAATTACTATAGAATTACATTGGCCAAGCATTTCTAGTAAACTTTTGTATTGGGCCAATCAGTTTACCAAAGAACAGCTTCTTTAAGGGTTCTTTCCACCAAGGCACCCTCCACAACCTAACACAGACCTGCTATGATGGAATCATTCTCAAAGCCTCCAACAGCTGATGTCAATTATCCAGCTAAGTGGGCGCCAATTTCAAAACTATCAGTGTTTATAGAAGTTTTCACAAAGTATTTTCCCACAGAAATTAGAGGTATTTAGAGGTTAATCACTTCTTTGATGACCACATAGGATCTGCCGATAGCCTAGCATGATGTTCTCCTGAACAGGTTTATGGTAATTACAGGAAAGAAAAAGTGCTATGTTTTGACTGTTTTTTTCTTGCAGGGTCCCACGACACTCAGCTCTTTCCCACACCATATTCAAGATGTACGAGCATCTGTTCACAGAGTTTTTACTTCCTCGTTGGCCTTGGGCACAATGCTTAGTCTTTGAGGGGAGTTCTCATAGAGTGAGATGGTAACGAGGAAGACTTGAACTCAGAGTAACAAAGGTTACTGCCAAGTAATTATGTAATTTCTAACTAAGAGGGAGTACAGTATGATGTACAATTGATTGTCACGTACACCAAGAACATTGCTTGGCTCAGTGAGGGCATTTTCCCAGGTGAATTGGGGCATATTCCTTCTAGCATTATTGTGTAGTGGGGATTATAGATGGGGACACTTAAGATCATTTGCTGGCATAGTGGGCCTCATTTAATGGAAGAGTTTGACATTTTCATGTACAATTCCGCTTTCATTGTTTGGTGTAATTGGATTTATCTCTTACTCTCTCAAACAAGAATGAGTATACTCCACCAAAGTTCTTCTCCTAATTCATACCTGGTACATTTTGGATTGTTCTGTTATATAGTTGGGTTTATTAACTGACAAAACTGATCTCTTTCTCTGGGAGAGGAGATTAGTTGATTGGTTCTCTGGTGCAGTTAGGCCTATTCTTTTATACAGTCTCTGTGCTTCCCCCTGCGCTGGCGCACCAACTGCTACCAGGCACTGACCAAGGGACCCTTGCACCATGGTGCAAGGATGCCTGCGTCGCAGGGATGAAATGGTGTGTCCCAAATATCTAGGGGTGCTGCATTAGCACACATAGAATTTGTAAAACGTCTTTTATTTAAAGGATTATTTTTGTGCAGGAAGGGACACCTTTCTGTACATGAACAATCATTAGAGGTTATTTCCTCGTTCTGTGTGTGCTGCAGTATACAGCACATATAGAAAGAGGAAAACAACGAGGAGAAATGAATACATTTTTTCCTCGTTATGCCTCCCTACGCCTCCCCTGGGGTGGCGTAGCATTCAGATGTATTCCCAGATTCATGATTTCTTGTAAGTCTGGAAATGTGTCTGGTTCCATGGGTGTTGTGAGGGAAAACCCAACGCAACACCTATGGAACGCAAAGTGCCCCTTAAAACGTATGCAAAGTGCTACGTGTAAAGGGGCCGTAATCACAAGGACAGGAAAAGCCACGCAGGGCAGCTTTTCCTGTCCTTGTAAACATGGGGCAGAAGCATGAGCTGCCAGTGGGTCTTAACCCCTTCGCTGCGGCGGGAATTCTGCCGCAGTGCTAAGGGGGCGGGGGGGCCGAGCGGCGCTTGCATGCTCGTGACGGAGCCGCTCCATCACGAGCCGCGGTTGGGCTGTGCTCATGACGGAGCGGTTCCGTCATGGCCGGCCCGCTCAATGGAACGTCCAGCGCAGGTGCGGAATTCGCACCGCGCAGGCGCGCCGAGCGGGCCATGACGGAACCGCTCCGTCATGAGCACAGCTCAACCGAGGCTCATGACGGAGCGGCTCTGTCATGAGCATAGAAGGGGTTAAAAAGTGGCGCACTGCCAGCCCAAGGGGCATGATTTTCTATCATTCTTTATTTTCCCAAGTTCCAAATGCAGCAACCAGGACATATGAAATTATTACTCATTACATATCTGTACCTAAATCACCTGGGTGGTAAAGCCCTTTGAAGATGCATATCTCCCATTTGTTCATTGTGCAGGGGGGCAAACCGCCGTAGGTGAATTCTTGCACTCAAAAACCATCTTTCTGTCAGGAAACAAGCTGGCACCAGAAGGTTCAAGCTGGACAGATTTTATTGGCCCTCTTCTATGTTTAATTTCAGCTGCAAAATAGAGGAAGAAGAAAACAAATATTTCAGTGTAATTTAGCCTTTTAAGGTAATGTACAAGTGTTTGCAGCAGTAACTGTTTGTTTAGTCATGTCATAAATTACGGCTGCATTTTAGTGCAAACCAGACAGAAAATATTGGACAAACGAGTGATGTTCAGCTCCAGTGTCAAGTGCTTGTAATGCGGAAGCAAAAGCGAGGCCCTGCTGCACTCTCTAGTGCTGCACCTGAGCTCGCCCTCTGTTATGATAGCCACACTGCACTTCTGATCTGTGCGACTGCACTTGTGATTCTGAGCAGGGAAGTGTTGCAAGTGTCACGTGCCGTAAAAGAAGGTGTATATGGCTGAGATACCCGCCACCCCCTCTCAACACAATCCCCAAAAGGAAGGGAAACCGGAAACTGTTCTTAAAGTTTTTGGATGTGGGATGGAGTGACCATCCCGGCCGTATTTATTAAAACAAAAAATTAAACATTAAACGTTTTCATGTTATGTACAATTTCATTATCACATTACGATGTTTGGCTAACCTTAACATAATCTCTAATACAGAGGTTCTCCTAGCCGAACTAGCATCCTACAAAACATTCTCTAAGAACACTGAAATTGTACATCCTAACGTTTAAGGGCCAACGGCAAGGTCATAACCGGTGTCAAGATCCCTAACCAGACTTACCCCTCCCACTTAGGAGGGGCGATGGCACAGGGGCTTACCACAAGTGCAACTACTAACAATTTCCCTTGACTTGACGGGGGCACTTAAGACTCGACGCCATTTAAAGGTCGTTCGAACACTTGTGTGTGGTATCTAGAAGGTATCGTTGACCTCTCCCCACCCCACACAACTTACCGCATCTGCCGTCGCAGATGACACTAGCCCCGGGAAATTCCCCAGGAGGGGGCTGTAACCCCTCCTACAAAGGAAGGGGCCTTGACCGCCTTTCCTTTACTTCCGGCGACCCGCCCTTAGACGGGACCGCCTCCCCACTGAGGGGCCAATGGCCACCTCTCCCGAGCGCTCCCATCCGTGTTGGGTGACGCCCACTCATAGGGATCTACCAATTAGTGCTCACCGATCATGACCTTACCGCCTACCAAAAATTAAATACGACAATTCTTGAACCTATGAAAACATTGGTCGCTACGACCGAAGGAACATGCTAAAATGCAACATCACATCAAATCACTTTAATCGTAACAACCTAAACGATATTCACCATCTTTATTAACCACAAACTGATACTGTTATAGCCTGTAAACGAAACGGAAAAACAAACTTATCAATTCACTTTATTGCACAACAACTTTGCTGTCCTCAGGGGCTGGTGGGTGGGTCAAAATTGGCTCTTCGTTCCGTCCCGAGCTCACGTGTAGCGAGGAGGTGCAGCTTCGGAGCACAAGAACAAGAGGACGTCTTCTGGTCTTGCGCCTTCTTTTATTCGTCTTCAGGGCGGGCGAAAACCCGCCCCTGCCCGCCCCGGGGGCGTGGCTGGCTGCGTCGGTGTCTAGGCCAGCCCACTCTAGGGCGGGAAAAGGCGCGCCCCGGCTACGCCGCTTCGGGCATACCAGCCGAGACGCGCCTCCCGCCCCAAAATGGCTTCCCGGGGGGATCGAGGCACTCATCCATACGTTCGGGGGGACCGAGTGGTCGCCCCTTTCCATATGGCTGAGATACCCGCCACCCCCTCTCAACACAATCCCCAAAAGGAAGGGAAACCGGAAACTGTTCTTAAAGTTTTTGGATGTGGGATGGAGTGACCATCCCGGCCGTATTTATTAAAACAAAAAATTAAACATTAAACGTTTTCATGTTATGTACAATTTCATTATCACATTACGATGTTTGGCTAACCTTAACATAATCTCTAATACAGAGGTTCTCCTAGCCGAACTAGCATCCTACAAAACATTCTCTAAGAACACTGAAATTGTACATCCTAACGTTTAAGGGCCAACGGCAAGGTCATAACCGGTGTCAAGATCCCTAACCAGACTTACCCCTCCCACTTAGGAGGGGCGATGGCACAGGGGCTTACCACAAGTGCAACTACTAACAATTTCCCTTGACTTGACGGGGGCACTTAAGACTCGACGCCATTTAAAGGTCGTTCGAACACTTGTGTGTGGTATCTAGAAGGTATCGTTGACCTCTCCCCACCCCACACAACTTACCGCATCTGCCGTCGCAGATGACACTAGCCCCGGGAAATTCCCCAGGAGGGGGCTGTAACCCCTCCTACAAAGGAAGGGGCCTTGACCGCCTTTCCTTTACTTCCGGCGACCCGCCCTTAGACGGGACCGCCTCCCCACTGAGGGGCCAATGGCCACCTCTCCCGAGCGCTCCCATCCGTGTTGGGTGACGCCCACTCATAGGGATCTACCAATTAGTGCTCACCGATCATGACCTTACCGCCACAGGTCCGGATAGTTGACCGGCTATCCGGACCCCCCACAAAACTCCTACCTATAGGTCATGCTTTAAAGATTTTAACCAGGCTAGGAAGTCTCCTATGAGTAACTCGTTCCCCGCCCTCGACAGATGCACACCATCCCCCAGATACATACTATCATCATTAATACAATTATGCGAGATTGAATGCAATGTCTTGGACCGGAACAACCTACTTACTTTGTTATTCAACTTTTTAACAGAATGATTCAAAGCAGGGATCGAGATAGCCCCCCGCCACACTTTTCGTGGAATCATATGAGACCACGCAATTAGGCACCCCGGAACTCTCCTCGCTAACCAACTTACCGTGGAAAGCATAGCCTCCAGGAGCAGTCGTCTACCGGTGGTGACCAAATCATTGCCCCCCAAATGTACTATGACTATGGACGGCGGTGACCTCATCCGCCCTAACAGGCCCTCAAAAAATTCCTGAAACTGGTCAATACAGAGACCGCCCCTTCCGTAGAAGGACACTCTGTACCCGTATTCCCCAGCTATGTGAATCATGTCACCTGCTTTGAATACGTCTGCGGCCCGTCTCACGTATGAGTGGCCCACGACCCACACCTCCTTCTTCACAGCCGGTGACGTGCGACCGCTGGCCTGGTGTTGGGTCGACTGCTCAGTTTGCCCTGCCGCGTAAGCTTGCACAACTGAAAATAAACAAAAGACAAGAGGCGTGAGTACATGAATACAGCTTCACAACATGTGCAATCGCACGTACCTCTTATAACAATTGGAGGACCAACGCCCCACACGTTTCACTTGTTCTACATTAAGACCCCTGGCTGTAGCTTCAGTGGCAGCCCCTATACGAAAGGAGTGGGTCCCAAATTCGCCCGGGTCCAAGCCCGCTGCGGCAATGGCCATTGCAAGCACCCGTTGAAACTGAAACCTCGTCAGCGGGGTGGCGTCTGCATGCCTCAACAATGTCCCCCCCCATGCTGCCACTCTCTGTGCTAGGTAATCCTCTAAGCACTGTACCGGACACATGGATGACTCGGGGTTCCTGCGAATGATCGTACAGTCCCCTCTCCCATCTTGGTCAGTCTTAGACCGGGGAAAGGAGACAATCATCGCGTCCCCCCTGATCTGAACATGCTCCCTGCACAAGCCCCCCGTCACATCCTGTTTGTTCCTTGCAACCAGCTCACTAACTCTCATAGCCCCGTGAAACGCCAGCGTAAATGCAGTCCGGAACAAACAGGTCTCAAAAGGGGACGAGCATGTATTCGGGAGTGTGGCCAGTAACTGGGACAACCTGTCTAGACCTATCGGTCGCCTTACGTCTACTCTGCGACCCTCTAGGCGTTGCCACCCACGCAGCGCTTTCTGTACTGTGAAAGACGCTGTTGGGTCCAGGATGCCATGGGCCCTGGCAACAAAGGAAATGGCGGCACGATGCCTTTGGGCCGTAGCCACCGATTTCCCAGCCCTGTGTAAAGACATAAGAAAGAGTACTACCCACTCTTCCCGACCCCAAAGACCCCCTCTCTCTGCCCCCAAAAAGGCTAAATAGGCCTGGAACGCCCCTTCATATGCCTTCCTTGTCCTGGGTGCTAGACTCTCTCCCACGAGGTGACGAAGTTCGGGGCACCGAGAGACCAGAGAGCTTCGGGGAAGGGTGCCGGCTCCGGGTCCGCTGAAGGAAGGAAACCCGAGAAAGCCTGCATGTGAAAACGAGACAGTGCATCAGCAGCCTGATTCATCACCCCTGGGACATGTTTTGCTCTGAAAACCACGTTCAGTTGCATACATAGTAAGACAATTTCTTTGAGCAGCCTCAAAATCAATTTACAATGGGCTGACTGACTGTTGATGCACTCTACTACGGTCATATTGTCGGACCAAAAGACTACAGAATGATCCCTGAAACCTTCTGGCCAGGTTCTCAGGGCAACGAGAATGGGAAATAATTCAAGGAAAGCGATATTACTCGTTAGCCCCTTCTCGTGCCACCATAGGGGCCATCTTTGAGCAGACCAGCTCGTGCCGAAGATGGCGCCAAACCCTATGCTTCCTGCTGAATCCGTCCATAGCCCAAGCTCTTCCGAGGACACGGCTGGCTTGTTCCAGACGACTCGGCCATTGAAGTCCGCCAGGAATGCTAACCATATCCGCATGTCCTGGCGGACCTCAGCCGATAACCTCGTGCGATGATGACCCTCCTTCAGGCCGATCATCGCTTGGGCAATGGAGCGGGAAAAAGGGCGAGCCATTGGGATTACTCTCAAGGCAAAATTCAACTTCCCCACTAATTGTTGCAACTGATGCAGTGTAACCTTGGGTGTGTTCAAACATACTCGGAGGGCTGACCCGAATTGTAACACTTTGCTAGCCGGTAAACGGAAACACCCCTCCCTTGAGTCCAACTCGATCCCCAAAAACTCGAGGCAAGTCGTGGGACCCATAGTTTTACCCGGTGCCAACGGCACACCAAAATGACCCATCAACCCACAGAATTCGTTTAAGGCCTGGGCACATTCGGGATTTCCGGCGGGGCCAAAGAACAAAAAGTCGTCAAGGTAGTGCATCACATTTCGAAAACCCGTCTTTTTAGTAAACACCCATTGCAGGAAAGTACTGAATTGCTCAAAATATGCACATGATATAGAGCATCCCATTGGCATACACTTATCCATGTAAAATGATCCCTGGAACCCGAATCCCAAAAGACGCTGGTCGTCTGGGTGTACCGGGAGCAACCGGAACGCTGACTCGATATCGGATTTCGCCATCAACGTCCCGGGCCCCAGGCGATTCAAGATGGCCACTGCCTCATCAAACGATGCGTATCGCACCGAACAAACTTCAGGATCAATTGCGTCGTTCACCGAAAGGCCGTGTGGCGCAGACAGATTATGGATCAGACGAAACTCACCTGGGTCCTTCTTGGGGACCACCCCTAACGGAGAACAAACAAAATCCGGTACCGGGGGTACACTAAACGGGCCAGCGACCCGTCCCCGGCTAACCTCTTTCTGAATTTTTTCCTGCACCACAGATGAATGTTGTAAAACAGAAAGCTGATTCTTGCAAATCCCTACACCCTGAAAGTCCCCTACCGGGATGCGGAAACCATGTGTAAAACCGTTCCGCAGCACCCCGGCAGACGCCCGATCGGGGTAATCACTGAGCCAGGGGATCATTGCCAAGGTATCAATCGGGGTCGGTAGAGGCGCCCCTCGGACTAAATTAGACCTGTTTGGCGCCTCCCTTGCCCCCATTCTCACCCGTTCTGGCTCTGCACGCTGACTCAGGATGGGATGACCCACACGTACTACATTCGTGTTTAAATTTACAGGACCCCGGAGGCCTGGTACATTTCCCTTTGTTGAAGTTATAACAGAAACCCTTTCTCCCGTTATTACCTGCGGGCCTCGACTGGTCGTCGGTGCTCGTACTTGGTCGAAAGGGCGACCCCACATTTTGGCGGGAGTAGTCAACAACATTACTCCCGACCAATGGCATTCGTAACATTCCCGATTCTTTCATTTTATCCCACGTTAAAGAATCGTAACAATCCCAGGTCAAACTCTTGTTATGTTCTTTTTCCTTCCTGAACAGATTATCATAACAAAACCAATGGTTACCTTGATACGCCGTCGAGTAACCCATAATTCGTGATTGGTAAACGGGAAACTCAGGAAGCAACTCAGGCCTACGTTCCCCCAAAATCGACGTAAAAATACCCCAGGCATTGCCCCAGTTCCCAATGTTCTCATTTACCTTAAAGGCGGCCATTTTTGCGCGCCAAACACTCGGATGCATTAGGTCCTTCTGACTTTTTACATGCTCCACATCGTAATGATCAACAAGCAAGGAAAAAATATTCACGTATTCCCCTGCCCAGATCTTTTCCTTTATGGCTAAAGGCACATGCTGTCCCAATCTCTCTCTACGAGAGGGTGCTGACTCGTCCCGTGCAATCGGCAATGGCCGCTTACCTGAACCGGACGCAGCTTCTGCCGCTTGCGGCTTGTCTATCCCTGCCAACGGTGCGGCCACTCTAGCCGCCACCTTCTTCTCGCGAAGTTTTTTGATCAGCGCCTGTGCCTCAGCAGCCGTGGCGCCATCACTGCTATCCCCCAACCATGCCGCTAGCTGTGCTGCCAGCTCGGGGGGCATGTCTTCCTTAGGTGTCGGGGTGACGACAACGGGGATTGGATTCCCCTCGATCGGTACTGGGGTCGGCGCCTCGAGCGGGGCAGAGGGAGCCGGGGCGTCCCCCCCAGCTGGAACCCTTTTCGATCTCTTAGGTCTCCCTCCAGCCGGTGGTTGGCCCGATCCCTCCTCCCCATCTCGCTCCGCCAGCCGCTTCTTTATGTCGGACATATCCTTAAAAAGGGCCCGAACCATCTGCTCGGTCGTCATTCTCTTTGGGCCTTTCTTGGGCATCTCTCCGACGAAGTCTCTGAAAGACAAAGAAAAAGATCAAAACGCTCAAAATTGGCTCTTCGTTCCGTCCCGAGCTCACGTGTAGCGAGGAGGTGCAGCTTCGGAGCACAAGAACAAGAGGACGTCTTCTGGTCTTGCGCCTTCTTTTATTCGTCTTCAGGGCGGGCGAAAACCCGCCCCTGCCCGCCCCGGGGGCGTGGCTGGCTGCGTCGGTGTCTAGGCCAGCCCACTCTAGGGCGGGAAAAGGCGCGCCCCGGCTACGCCGCTTCGGGCATACCAGCCGAGACGCGCCTCCCGCCCCAAAATGGCTTCCCGGGGGGATCGAGGCACTCATCCATACGTTCGGGGGGACCGAGTGGTCGCCCCTTTCCAAACGACTCCCCGGAGGCCTCCATTACAAACAGACAGACATCTACCAGAGGAGTATGCCTGTGGGTTACACCCACTATAAAACAGTGATGCTCCAGGCATTGAGACTTGCACACCTAGAGGTATATTTACAAAGAAATGGGACAGCACGGCACTGCAAGCACTATAACTGCGCCGCGCTGCACCATTACAAAAATGCAGAGATGTGCTGTATTTACAAGAATATGGAGCACTCTTGTGTTTTCCCTTGTGCCAATGCAGACAAGCTTGCACCATTGTTCAAGGGTGCCTGTGTTGTAGGGATGATTGTTTATGTGCAAGAAGGGACAACTTCCTGCACATAAACAATCATTAACTGTGTTTTGCTCCTTCTATGTGTGCTGCTGAAGAGGAGATAAAGAGGAGAAATTTAAGTATTTCTCCTTGTTGCACCCCTCTCAGGCCTGCTTTTCAATGGGGTGAGTTTTTGGGGCTGCCTTAGATTTACACATCTTGTAACTCTGGGGCAGTCTCAAAAAGCAGGGGGTGTTGCGCTGGAACACCCACAGCAACACGCCCCTTTGATGCAGATACCTGCATCAAAGGGTAGGATATTTCAAAGGCGGTGTTAAGCTATGCAAAGTGGCTTAGTGCCGCTTGGTAAATATGGAACAGGGCATTGCGCCACCGGAGCATCGGAAAAAGTGACACTCCAGTGGCGCAAAGCCCTTGTAAATATGACCTCTAATTGGTGCTTCCAGTCACTTGGAGAGTGCTGTATGGTCCATCGCCTAATCCTCTGTGCAAGTCATCAGCCTACAGGGCTTAGAAGGTGTCCCTCAAACCGCTGTATAGGCTGGTGGGTGTGACCAAACAACAATACTGCTGCCCAATCAGCGTGGGAAGAGTGATGATGTTCCTGTTTACATTTCATGTTTTTTTTACTCTTGCGTTCCCTAAGAGTATTTGTTTTTTTCTAGGGTGGTATGTTTCTGTATTTTTTCTTACAACACAATGGGGCTATTCTTTCGGTAAAGTTTCCATTTTTTTCCAGCAGAGTTGGTCTTATTCTTGATTATTTATTGCACAACCCCAAGATATGACGACACACACAAACATTTCAGCTCCATCACAATAAGCTGCATTGCCGGCATGAAAGCAGGGCCGTGCCTCCTGGCTTTGTCAGTGTCCGCTAAAGAAGCGCGCAGTGTATGTCTGCCGGCGCACATGCGTACCCAGAAACCCTGAGCATCGCAGTAGTACAGTCTTCGAGGTATTTTCCAACTGCAGAAACTCTTTAAAGCGCAGTGAGATGCGCCTCTCCCGGGTGTGGGGAGCCGAGCTTTCTTTACAGGGCCCGCGTTGGCACAGAACAGAGGCGGCGCAGCGGCCTGCTTTATGAGGGTCGTTAAAGAGAACCATTTCTGGAGGCCGGGGGATTGTGTACGATTAACAGTTTCATTGATTCTGAGTAATTGTTGGGCGGTATTTTTAATGGCAACATCTTTATTGTCGCTTCAGACCCCAGCGGCCGAACGAAGAGGAGGGGGCGGCGGGGGAAGCCGTAAAGAACTCCGGTTCTATCTGAGATTGGTACCTTCCTATATATTTTTTTAATTGGATAAATAAATTTCCTTTTATTTAGTGAGGGTTTTATTTTGCATCTGTCCGAGAGCCTTCCATATTTCCCCGCCTGTGTTTTCCAAGGCATACATTTCATGGGAGCGATCCTTGCCCCTGGATGGTGGGAGGCGTTTCTCAAACTCTGCAGATTGAAACTCATAAACAAGGCCAACGAGGAGGGGGTATTGGCATACCATCAACTCCATTACAGTGATTTGTTTACTCTAAAGGACCATGGACGCGCTGTACTGTGTCTGGTGAACTCCTATTGAACAAAGCAGTGCTCTCTTACAGAAGCCCTTAAACCTCGTTTCCATTCTGCCTCCATTTTGAATTGTTAAGCCCAAACTGACATCACAATGACATGCCGTCAAAGGTACTTAATTTCTGCAAAACCCCTAAAATGATAATGCTACCCTCTCCGTTTGACAGCACTGGTGCACACTCATATATAGTAGATTTATAAATGCTGCTCTACTTGCCTATCAATCAATCAATCAAGTCTCTTATAAAGCGCACTACATACCTGTGAGGGTCTCAAAGCGCTGGGGGACGGGTTAGGGGGGTGACGCTGCTACTGATCGAAGAGCCAGGTCTTGAGGAGTCTTGTGAAGGCCAGTAGGTCTTGGGTCTGCCGTAGGTTGTTGGGGAGGGTGTCCAGGTTTTGGCGGAGAGGTGGGAGAATGATCTGCTGCTGGCAGTCGTTCTACGGATGCGGGGGACTGTGGCGAGGGCGAGGCCGGTGGAGCGGAGCTGGCGGGTGATGGTGTAGAAGCTGAGTCGTCTCTTGAGGTATGCTGGGCCGGTGTTGTGGAGAGCTTTGTGTGCATGGATCACGAGTTTGAAGGTTACCCTCTTGTTGACGGGGAGCCAGTGCAGGTTTCTCAGGTGGGGAGTGATGTGGCAGCAGCGGGGGATGTCGAGGATCAGACGTGCCGAGGCATTCTGGATGCGTTGCAGTCGTCTCAGGAGTTTGACCGATGTTCCTGCGTAGAGAGCGTATCCATAGTCCAGCCTGCTGGTGAGGTGGGCCTGGGTGACTGTTTTTCTCGTTTTGGTGGGGATCCACTTGAAAATCCTGTGCAGCATTCGGAGGTTGTTGAAGCAGGATGAGTAGACAGCGTTGACCTGCTTAGTCATGGAGAGGGTGGAATCGAGGATGACCCCTAGATTGCGTGCGTGGTCGGTGGGTGTCGGGACTATTCCTAGTGTTGTTCGCCATCAGGAGTCGTCCCAGGCTGAAGGGGTGGAGCAGAGGATGAGGACTTCGTCTTGTCCGAGTTCAGCTTCAGTCGGCTGTTCCTCCTCCATTTGACGATGGCCTTCATTACTTCATGGAGGTTGGTTTTGGCGGTGTGAGGGTCTTTGGTGAGGGAGAGGATCAGCCTGGTGTCGTCGGCGTAGGAGATCATGTTGAGGTCATGCTGTCGGGCGAAGCGGGCGAGGGGTGCCATGTAGATGTTGAACAGTGTTGGGCTGAGGGAGGAGCCCTGGGGTATGCCGCAGATGATCTTGGTGGTCTTGGAGCGGAAGGGGTGGAGGTGGATGCTCTGTGTTCTGCCGGAGAGGAAGGATGTGGTCCAGTCCAGGGTCTTCCCTCGGATTCCGGCGTCGTGTAGGCATGTTCGCAGTGTGTGGTGGCAGACCTTGTTGACGGCGGCTGATAGGTTCAGGAGGATGAGGGCAACTGTTTCTCCGTTGCCAAGCAGGGTTCTGATGTCATTGGTGGTGGCAATGAGGGCAGTTTCGGTGCTGTGGTTGCTGTGGAACACGGACTGGGATGGGTCCAGGATGCTGTTCTCCTCGAGGTGGCGGGGCAGTTGTTTGTTGCCAATTTTCTCGGTGACTTTCGCTGGGAATGGGAGCAAGGATATGGGTCGGAAGTTCTTGACGTCCTTGGGGTCCGCCTTGGGTTTCTTGGTAAGCGTTGATCTCGGCGTGCTTCTGATAGAGCGCGCAGTTCACCCGGGTCACCAATTTCTTACACGCACTGGGCCCCGGCGTGCATTTGATTTCAATCAGTGATTCTCGTGAACCGGGTGAGATCCTGGCACGCTACTATGAGTAATCAATGGTTTCAGGATTACCTCTGCTTACCATGCACCTGACTTACCGCAGGCACAAACTTACGATGGACCTAGAGCTAAAAGGGAAAATAGTAGACAGGACCTTAAAACATTTCTTTTGCGTCCATATATTTTATCCACTTTTCTGTAAAATGACCACAGACACCTGATGAAGTTTAACACTTTATATGAAAATTCAAAAAGAAGATGCCAGGACAATAAGCGATATGCAGAACACTATGTCAAACATTAATATCAACACCAATAGGTAACTTTGCACGAAGAAAATCACGACCATTAAGATATATGGGAAAACTAGAGGTGGGGTTTGGCATAGAACTAATCACTGCAATTTTATACTAAGACAAGAGTTGTGGAGGGACCTAAAACATGTACTTATCCTTATCACTTAAGACTATCTTTACTAAGTTCACTGCAATCCACTAAAGGAAAGGGAAAAATGGGAACAAGCTATTAATTATGACAAAATCAACGAGCTCCTAAAGGAGGGGGGGAGAGAAGGAACCAAACTAAATCAGACACATATACTGGATGTTTCAACGGCAATAGAGCAATATCACAGGTAAAATGCTTTAATAGTTATACGAAAGAGAGATGGGAGAGAGAGAGAGAAAACAGATTACAGAGAATACGCAAACCCACAAACAATATTTACCTAATTCAGATTTGAGACCAACCCTGGCCACGGGTCAGTTGGGAAGACGGGGACAAGGACCCTCAGAAAAGGCACACCAGAATGCGAACAGGTACAACCCACGGACAGATCAGGACAGGATACCCCTCAGGTTCGGGTCATAGGACTGGGCCTCCCAGGGAACGACCAACACCCACAGCTTCGGACAGCAACGCCTGCGTTACCCCTTTCTGCAAGTAATCCGCCAGAAACCCCGATTGGATTTTCGAATCTCCCAGCAAAGTGCTTCGCCAGCACTTAGGAATTTCCACCCCTTAGGAGCTTGTGGAAAGTATGGACAAAGTGCTCCGCAGCACTTTCAGATTGAACACCTATTGAGATCGTAGGGTCAGTGACAGGTCTGCTACTCGGACAAGTCGGACAATTTCCATAAGCCAAACTAGAGTAGTTATACCATTTTGGGGTCCCTCAGACCACCCACTAATGTTGCAAGTGACAGTTTCCCATATTTTGATTGGTCAGGGGAGGTGGTGCGATCATTACCACCTCCTAAAATTCAGCTTTCCCAGATTTAATATTCAGGTTTGCATACCCGCCCCCCGGGTTCACGTTCCCATCCATAGAGTACAACAGAAAATATGAGCGCATAAGACGGTTGCAACAAAGTCTGTTAAATTCAAGGTGATTGTCCACATTGTGTGCTGGGTTCTCAGGCGCATTTTGCTTCAGGAGCCAGCTGGCTTGGTTCAGCTTCTGCGCAGTCGAGTTTCTCCCAGGTCACATGGCAAAACCCAGAGGCGCTTCAAATATGGTGTATCTTAAGAACTCCCAGCCCCAAAAGACGCGGTACATGAAAAGTAAGCGAAAACAAATTAATATCACATCCAGAATGATCACACTGTATACCATGAAAAATCTTATCCAACCCTTACTTTATAATGACTCTAGCATTAAGGTTTAGTGCGAAAAGATAGATAGGCTAAAGCAGCAGAAATAGCAGAGAGCGTGGTGAGAGTCAAGCGGCCATTTTAGTAATAGTGCGCATGTGCACAGAACTCCCTCCAGAATGCGAGTGCGTCACATCACATGGGTATGACCGACGCATGCGCAAACTGAATTTCAGCGAAGCAGCCGTTTTTCTTAGTGCAAGCTTCGTTAATATGAAAAAAAACATACAGGCAAGCATCCGGGGACACCCGCGTGTTTGGGAAAACGTGTAAATGAACGACAACAATGATTTTAGTAATATTATACATTTGGCGAGGTTCTTGTACGGGGCAAGGCGCTTCACGTGCAAATCCTTGCTCCATCAATCCCCTCTTTGATGATATTTACTATCATCACTACATAATGGAAACAGATGCCAACTTTTTCTCACTCATCCACATCACTCATTTCAATTTCAATAAATTTATTGTTCAGTTTTCTTTCAGCTTCTCTATGAGAGTGGTGATTTTTCGCCTTTTTATAGATTGTATTCTTTACCTCTTCTAATTCCAGTTCATCAATATTTCTTTTCACCCCTCTCTGATTTACTGTGTATTTCCTTTTGCACTTCTGACATTTGCAGCAGATAAAAATAATCAATATAATTATACCTATCACAACTATTGGCATCAATATTTTCCACAACACGTTTCTACCTAAGTTAGCAAACCAACTACCTATAGAGGAGAGACCTCCAGTCAGTCTTGTCCAGGCACTGTCAACCTCCAATGGTTTGAGTTCCTTTTCCAAATTAGTTATGTTCTTCACATATTGTTTTAATTCGATACTTTTATCTGGAATGTAAGTGCAACAATGTTGCGCCTTCAGCATTCTACAGACTCCGCCCTCTTTTGCTAATAGGGTGTCAAGGGCAAGACGGTTTTGTAAAACCATTGATCTGATCGCAACCATTTCAGTATTGACCAGCAGGAATCCAGCAGCAGTGTCCGTTGATAACCGGTCCACTACTGTAGACAATTTGCAGATTCTATGGGTGTTCAGAACTACCCCCATTCCAGGTATCAGTGCACTGAAAATATCACCTATAACTTCACCTACACTTTCGCGCTTACTACGCACTAAGCCATTAGTTTCTTCATCGCTTCCAGCTGCATTATTCACATGGTATATTTTCGGGAAAACAATGCCAAAGTAGCAGCTTCCATACCAGTGATCCGGCAATTTGAAATAAGCCTTGTTCCCACATATATAATATATTCCGGGAAACACAGGTTCTGACCCATTTTTGAAACCCCAACCTCCAATTACCTTGTAATTATGTTCACACTCGCTGGAACCGATGAATTCATTGTTATAGTACTCTGTCTTTTCCCTATGGATACAAAGTTTCCCCTTTCGTTCAAAATCCAGCAACAAGGCAGGATTAGCTTCGCCTTGCGAGGTGTTATCCATGTGATCAGCCCACCTAGGGACTCTATCTTTTTCGTCATTTGCTTTCTTTTGAAACTTTTCTCTCCTTCTGTCTGCCATCTTTATGAACATCTTTTCCTGCTCTTGCAGAGAGCAGGTCAGATTAGATTCTCTTGCTTCATTTAAATCTATATTACCTATGGTCAGAAAATATTCTCCCATATAACGGGTCACGTCACTTGTAGTATGTACACGGTTCAAGTGTTTTCTAACAGGAAGTTCAGAAAAAACTACGTCATCATTTAAATAATAGTATTGCAAGGTGCTTCTATAGAACAAGCTAGCTAGAATACTACAGGAAATTCCATAGGTTAACGGTAGGTGGTGATATGTCACACCTTCAGCTACTGAGGTAGGTAGCTTCATGCAGACATAACAGTCTTCTATTTCCATAGCTTCTACATAATGCACTAACAAGTTAGCAAAAACATTTAGGTGTGTTCTGTTTTTCATTTTGTGAAAATGTAGTCCATCCTCATCTGATGCTTCTAAGTTAGGTCGTGTGTGTGTCGAGCCTACTAGTTTGTCGCGTCTTTCTAAGCTTCGTGGTGTTTCTGCAGTCGGGTCAGCCCCTACGTCTACTGCCTCAGGTTCAGTAGGGGAAAGGTTAGGATTCTTACTTATCATAAACGGTAAGAAGATTGTTAGTCCTATCCATATTACTATTAGCACAGCTACGCTACATAAGCATACTTTACAGCAAGTTTTTAGACACCCACATCTGGATCTCCCAGAGACACTCGGATCAGACATTTTAGCTTACAGGTGGCTTTCGCTGCACCTCTTCGTTTCTTTGCACCCAAGGCTCACTTCTGGGTTTTTTTCAAGGAGGGTCTTCGTCAGAGCTTCGATCAGCAATGGACTCGTCTTCACTGTTGCCACTATGGTGTGGTTCGTCTATTTCTTCCAACACATAGTAAGTCCACTCAGGGCTTCGATACCGTTTGCTCTGTTTCTTTATTCTGTCGCTCTTTCTCAGCGATTTTCCTTGGGCTGTCCTTCTTTCACTTTGAGCCCTTTTTCGGTCTTTGTCGTTTTCTGTGACTGTCTTCAGTCTGAGCCTCAGTCTTTTTACGTATCGGGGTGCACTTCTGCCTCCTTTCCTCCCAGTAGTTGAGGAAACTTGCCCTTCTTCGTGCACTCTTTTTATTTTTTGTTGTGGCACATCTGTTTCCCTACCTGACTGGCTAGTTCCAGGTCTTTCATCTATCTCTTCTGCCTGGTCCCTAGTCTGACCCTGCTCAGATTCAAACCGCACTTTCTTTTTCTGTTTAGTTGGTTTTATTTCTGGTGTCTGAGCACATTGATCTATTTCTATCTGTTCCTGTTCATGCGCTTCGATCTCTTCGTTTTCTTCTGCATGAACGTCAGCTCTAATTACTATTTGTCCCTTTCCAGACTCAGGAGTTCCAGGAGGAGTCTCGATGCCTTGATCTGACCCTACTTGGCCTACTTCCTGATCAGGTGTGACGTGATTCTCGGAGACCTGATCTGCTTCGTCTATTTCTAGCTCACCTGGACTATCCCACTCACTGTCTAAGTAGGAATACTTCCTGGTTCGTATCGGATCATGAACCGGGTCGTCGGCGGGATACCATTCAACGTCTCGACTGGTGCTCGGCAGTTCGATGTCAGCTAGTTCTGGACTCTCCTCATCGGAAGCCTCATCAGCTGAGCTGCCTTCAGCTACAGTCGCGTCTTCTCCAGCTACCCGCTTCGTGTGGCTGGCGTGGATCCACTTCGGTACACCAGCACACTTTACAGCAGTGGTAGTGACGAGGATCACTTGTCGTGGCTTTCCCCACCTGGGTTTCAGGCAACTGCTCCGGGTGTGTTTCTTTAATGCCACCCAATCTCCTGGATGCAAGTTGTGTGCTGGAGTCTTTGGCCACTCGTCTTCTGTCTCTCCAATCTGCTGAGAGAGAGAACGCACTTGGTCACCCAGCTGCTTGCAGTATTCTAGCACCATATCATCAGAAATGCTTAGCAGTTTGTGTCCGGGTACCCATGCCTGCCGCATCACTCTTCCCATCAACACTTCATGGGGACTCAGGCCAGTCTTTCGGTTCGGGATACTTCTCAAACTCATCAGCACAAGGGGTAAAGCCTCTATCCAGTTCATTTTTGTGGAATCACACATTTTCCCCAACCTGGACTTCAGGGTGCCGTTTATTTGTTCCACTACTCCAGAAGCCTCTGGATGGTAGGCACAATGTAGTCTTTTCTTCATTTTGAATGCTTTACAGAGTTCTTCTAGCACATCGTTGGCAAAATGCCCACCTTGGTCCGTTTCGATAGTCTCTGGGATTCCATACCTAGGTATCAACTCCCTGAGCAACAGCTTAGCTGTAGTTAGGGCATCAATTTTCTTTGCTGGGTAAGCCTCCACCCACCTGGAGAACAGACAAACTATGACTAGGATATATCTATATCCCTTGCAATTTGGCATGGTTACAAAGTCTGCCTGCATTCTTACAAAGGGACCTACTGCCTTCCCAATTGTACTTTGTTTTACTACAGTCTTTTTTCCTGCATTAAATTGCTGACACACTAGGCACCTCTGGCAAAACCTTTCCGCCTGGTTCCTGAACTTTGAGTTACAGAACACCTGTTCAAACACCCGACACATAGCGTCTCTTCCCATATGTGTTGGTTCATGTATCATTCTGACCATGGGGTCTACCAAGCTATCAGGCAGTACAGGCACCCCAGCCGGATTTACCACCACACCATCCTCTCTCAACTTGCATTCATTTGCTGCCCACCTGCCTTTCTCTTGCCTGTCTGTTGCCTGTTGCAAATCCTTTAGTTCTTCCCACGTTGACACATTCTCAAACAACATAAGTTGGCAGCTGTTTCCACTCCACAATGCAATTTGGAGAGACATTTGATGTCGGGCACAAAACTGTGCCATTTGGTCAGCGTATCTATTACCGGCGGTCACATCATCATTTCCTGATCTGTGAACCGCACACTTGACCACAGCCAATTCTTTGGGCAATTGGATAGCTTCCAGTAAGTTATGCACCACTTTTCCATTTCTGATAGGGGTGCCGGAGGAAGTCATGAATTCTCTTTGCAACCACAACTGGCCGAAGTCATGAACAACCCCGTAACAATACTGGCTGTCGGTGTATACAGTTATTCTTTTGTTCTTACCCCTCTTACAGGCTCTGGATAACGCGATGAGCTCTGCCACTTGTGCAGATTTCACCTCGCTTAGGTATGATGCCTCTATGGTCTTCGTCAATGTAACCACAGCATAGGCAGCACTCAGGCCCCCATTCTCATGTCTTAAACATGAGCCATCCACGAACATTGTCTCATCCCCATCAAGTAATGCTATTTCACGAATGTCTGGACGGGGCTTTGTACTGAACTCAGTCAGATCAATGCAATTATGGTCCCCTTCTTCTTCTGATTCTACATCCAGGGGGACAGGTAACAGTGTCGCTGGGTTTAGGACATTGCACCGGGAGATGGTGACGTTTTCAGCACCAATCAGGATTCTTTCATACTTAGTCAGCCGACTAGGTGTGAGGTACTGGGTCTTAGTTCTAGTTAGCAGGATTACAACAGAATGAGGAACATAGACAGTGACGTGATGTCCCATGACAATGTTCTCACTCTGTTCCAGACTGACACAAGTAGCAGCAACTGCCTTCAGACACCCCGGTAATCCAGCAGCCACCGGATCTAGGGTGGCCGAAAAATAGGCCACTGGGCGTCTAACTAATCCGTGCTCCTGAGTCAAAACTGAAAGAGCACAATTTTCTCTGGTGTCACAGAATAGTTCAAAAGTTTTAGAGTAGTCCGGCATACCTAATGCAGGAGCGGTACATAGGCAATTTCTCAATGTTACCCACGCATTCATGCTTTCACTGTCCCAGCTGACGGGGTCTTCTACTCCTTTCTTGGTCATGTTTATCAGGGGCCTGGCCAGTGCAGCAAATCCTACAATCCATTGTCTACAGTAACCCACAACTCCTAGAAACATTCTCACTTCTTTCTGAGTTTTGGGCAGTTCCATTGCTCTAATTATTTTGATTCTTTCAGTAGTTACTTTCCTGATTCCTTTTTCTATCTGGTGCCCCAGATATTTCACTGAGTTCTTACAAAACTGCAATTTGTCAGGCGACACTTTATGTCCTCCCTTTCCTAGGTGATTCAGCAAGGCAATGGTGTCAGTGACACAGTCAGTTTGGGTTTTAGATGCTACTAACAGGTCATCTATGTACTGCACCAGAACAGACTCTCTTGGTAGCACTAGGGATTCAAGGCACTTTTTCAATATCTGGTTGAAAATCGATGGACTCTCGGTGTACCCCTGAGGGACACGATTCCAGACATAGATATGGCTGTCGAATTCAAAACTGAAAAGGAATTTGCTTTCTGGATGTAATGGGATGGAAAAGAATGCGTGGCACAGATCAATGACAGTGAACCATTCTGCATTCCAGGGAATCTGATAAAGAATTACTGCAGGGTTGGGTACAATAGGGCAGCAAGGTACAACAATTTGGTTTACCTTGCGCAGATCCTGCACTACCCTGTACTTCCCACTAGGCTTTTTGATCCCAATGATAGGCGAGTTACAGGGGCTGCTCATCACTTCTTCTATTATTTCTGCTTCGAGCAGCCGGGTAATTTCAGTCGCCACTCCAGCTTTCACTTCTGCACTCATTTTATACTGTCTGGTTTTGGGGTATACAGCATTCGTTTTTATTGCTATTTTAACTGGGTCCACATTTGCCATCAGGCCTACATCTTTTCCTGTGAAATCCCACACTTCTGGTACTACTCTTAACTGAAGCTCTTCAGGTAAATCTTCAATTGTCAAAGTCTTAATATCAGCATCTTGTCTAACTAACATCAGTTTGTATAGGCCATCTTCATCGGGGGTCTGAATTTCGACACCATTTGGTGTGCAGTAGATGGTACAACGCATCTTGCACAACAAATCACGTCCTAGCAGGTTTACGGGACTGGAATCACAGACCACAAATCTGTGCATTTCCTTGAAATTTCCTATAGAAATTTCCATTGGTTCGGTTACTGGAGTACTTATTATTTGATTTGAGACTCCCACTACTTGGATTGCTTCTCCCGAGAGGGGTAGGTTAGGAACATCCACTGTTCTTACAGTAGATCTGGTAGCACCAGTGTCCAACAGAAAGGTGACATCTTTTCCTTCAACCTTTCCTTCAATGTATGGTCCAGTCTGGTCTACCGGTAAGGAGGCGCCAAGCACGCACTCCCCATCCTCCCCCCTCAGGCCCCGTCAATCTTGATCTTCACAGAGGAAGGTGTCATTTAACAAATACTGTGGAATGACTGCGTTTCTTTCATTCTCGACCTCCCATGCTTCCGCCCTTTCATTCTGCTGACCCTGATTCTTAAAATTCTGTCTAGGAGCGCGAGGCACTGGGGGTAATTTTACCTGTTGCTGGTTCTTTCTCGTCCCCTCTTTCGGCACCTGTGGATTTAAACCATTTACAGGGGCATTACCGGCCTGTAGGTGTGGACACTCGTCTCTCCAATGCCCTATCTGGCCGCACCCATGGCACGGGAATTTCTTCATGGCTTCTTCTCTACTCATTTTAGTGCGGGGCTTCCCTCCTCCCCCAGCAGTGGCATTCTGAGCATTATTATCAGAAGTCAATCTACTTAACTGCTTTTCTTGCTGTTCGGCTAATTTCACCTGTGCCCACATTACCTTCTCCTTGAGGGCCTTCCTTTTGTTTTCGATTTCATCTTCGCAATATTTTGCATATTTCAGGACAGTATCTATTGGTTCTCCCTGCCAACTGATTTTATTGTCTCTAATCCATTGGGAAATTTCAGGCCTTAATCCTAGCACAAACCTGTAACTGAAATGTGTCATGTCTTTCAGGTCCACATTGTCGATACCGCTGTATGTTTTAAACACTTGCAGTAGCCTTTCATAATAGGAGTGAACAGTTTCATCACGTTCTTGGGTGGTTCTATCTATTCGGGTCCAATCTGTTTCCTTTGCGGGAACCTTTTTCTTAAGGTACTGTATGACCTGGTCATATTTCCTCATTACATCAGGTGAGGGAGCTCCGGTTTTCTCATCTCTGGGATATTCATCATTAGGCCAATCAATTTCTATTTTACATTCGGTCCATAGATCTACAGGGACCACAATGTCGAAAAACCCATCCAGGTCTTTCAGCAGACATTTCTGAACTTTTATGAAGCGTTCTACCTGCCTGTACCAGTCAACGGGCTTCTCCCGTAATTTCGGGAAGTCATTGGTAAATGACACAATATCCTGTCGGGACCAAGGGACATGAACATATTTTCCTCCCGGGACCTCCCTCATGGGGCACAATTTTTCGGCTGGTGTTACTTCCTTTAATAAGAATTCCGAAGTCACTGACCCAGCCCTGCTGCTTTCCTTTTTCTTTGCCCACCGGGTTCTCCACTTCCCCACCTCGCCCCACTTCTGCAGGAGTTTCAACAATTCTTTTACTTGGATCTGTTTTCCCATTACATTCAGGCTTTCTAAATCTTTGTCTGAAAAATCCACTCTGTAAGGTTTCTGAAGGATTTTGGAGCGACTAACATCTATTCCCATTTCTTCTGCTGTATCCATTATTTTTTCATGGAGCGACCTAGCACTCCGGGTAAGATTTTTACTGATAAACAGCAACTCTTCTTCGTTATACGAGCTTAGGCGCTCTACTCCTACGTTTCCAGCCATCATTTCTTCTATTTCTATTCTCAATTTATATATTTCCAATGCTTTAGGTTGGGGAGTGGCCTCCTTCTCTAGCTCCTTTGTCCATCTGTCTAATTCTTCAGGGGAGACTAAAGTGGCACTCCTAATTCCCGTTGCACTTTCAATTCCCACCTCCTTTGGTCTGGGCTGACTTCTAGTCCCTATTACACTGGCCCTTGATTCCCTTATGGGCAGATCCATCAAACTCCCAGATTCACACTCACTCTCTTGATCTTCATCTATGAATATTTCCTTTTTCGAGGTCAGAATGTTAGAAGTAGGCAGCATCGAGGGGAGAACAGGAGGCTGGGGACTGGTCATGTCATTTCTATACAGTGGGATAGCTGGACCAATAGTTACTGGAATAGTCAAGGAATCGGGATGGGGCTGCATTTGGGTAATGGTTCGAATTAACTCATCTCGCTGTTTAGTCAGGACCTCTCTCTCTTTTTCTCCTAATACCTTTCCAGTAGATTTGTCATGCAATACCTGGGGTACTAAGGACGGATAAATATTCGGAGCGGTCGGAGTGACCAGTCGCGGAGGATCTTCTCCGAATGGCTGATAATTTGGGACTGTTGGTTTGGGTCTGCAAAACCCGTCCCTTCCATTGGTTTTACTGTCTGTCCCGGTTCCATCTGTATCACTATCTCTCCTACATCTGGGATACTTTGCAAAGGGATTTCGAGAGGGCACAGGTTCTGAGTCTGCATCATAGGGAGGTGGATTTTTCATTAGCAAATCTTCCAAGTGGTCATCATCCAAGTCCCCCATAGGAGCTAGGTGATGGGTCTTTTCTTTGCATTTTCCTTTCCTTTCCTCAACCACCCCCATCATCGGGAACAGCCCTTCAGTTATCATAGACTGCCTCCACTGTTTCATTTTCTGCTCTTTAGTTGGCGTTGGAAGCTTAGGATACCATTTACTTACTCCCTTATCCATCCTGGGTTTATCTCGCTCTGCAGCCTCAATCTCCCATTCCTCCAGAGCTTCGTACTGGGTCAACCTAGGTCTAGGGTGCAATTCATTCATGCGGGTCCTTAAGTTAAACAGGATCCGACCATTAAAAGTACCTTCAACAGGGAATGCTAAAACTCCGTCATCTACTGTATATTTTGCCCAATTTTCTAACCAGACACAAGTGTGATACCCTTTATCAAACATCATGAAAGAAGCAGGGGTATTCGGCGGGGGAATGAGCACACCTTCCCTCGTTCTAATGGGCTTGTCGGCTTTGAAAAAATTCTTTATTTTGTCAGAAAAAGACAATTTCCTCTTTATTCCGTACATCATGTGTGGTCTACCTCGCATAAGCTGATCCTTATAAAATCCTAGGTACTTTGGATTCGGTATAAAATCTGGATACCACATATAATCTTCGGGACTCTCTTTGAACTCGGCTTGATCAATTTTGTTTACCTTTGTGCTTCCAATGCTAGCGCGACTTCTATTTCGCACTACCCAATCAGGTCAGTTAATACAAAAATTCTTAGCCAATGGGTGCGCGGCCTTTTCGCGAGACAGAGTCTCACTCTGCGGCACTCACCCCTCCTTCACAAATTCAGCTTCACTACACGCCCGCTGTCTTGACCAATACCAGCGCGGCACGGAGTGACGTCAGAGCAGCTCTCCGACTGACTCCCTCCTTTACAAGGTAACGGAAACTTTTAACTTTTCCTAAAGTGCGATTGAAAAACTTAGTTACCAACACACAACGTCTGCCACTATGTCTGAGTGTTCTAAAAAGATAGAAAAACTTCCTCTCACTGCAAGTAAACCACTTCTGTCTACTTCTCATTCACTCTGAGTAGACTTCTTTGCCTAACCTCACACTCGAGTAATATAGAACCCGTTATTCTTCCGACTCATCCACTGTCATCAGGGATATGTACTGAGCCGGGATTTCACCAGCGAACTATTTTACTTACCAGACAAGCCTCGGAGACCCTACTACTCCTTCCGTATGCGACCCTTACTAGGTGATATCGCAATGAAAGTTTTATACCGGACTCGTAGCTATCAATTATTCAGATATAACAAAAGATCCTAATTAGTGCTTCCAGTTATTCATTTAACCCTGCACTAATGATTCAGACCCTAGTGACTTCAACAGCTAACCGGATTCTGCTCACCGTTAGCTAAAATACTTCCCCGGGGATTCGGACTACACTGAACATCCACAAACACTTCTGGGTTAATTCAACATTTATAGCAGCAATGGAAAATCATATACATTTACATATAAAATTTTAAAACATTTCAAAAAAAATTTCAAACAATATAATAAAAATCAGCAGCACATTATTTTTTTCTTCACGGTTTGTTTCTTAACTTTCCCTGTCTACCTAATCTAACTAGTCCAAACCATCCTCTGGCTGCCAGAAAATTACTGATAGAGCGCGCAGTTCACCCGGGTCACCAATTTCTTACACGCACTGGGCCCCGGCGTGCATTTGATTTCAATCAGTGATTCTCGTGAACCGGGTGAGATCCTGGCACGCTACTATGAGTAATCAATGGTTTCAGGATTACCTCTGCTTACCATGCACCTGACTTACCGCAGGCACAAACTTACGATGGACCTAGAGCTAAAAGGGAAAATAGTAGACAGGACCTTAAAACATTTCTTTTGCGTCCATATATTTTATCCACTTTTCTGTAAAATGACCACAGACACCTGATGAAGTTTAACACTTTATATGAAAATTCAAAAAGAAGATGCCAGGACAATAAGCGATATGCAGAACACTATGTCAAACATTAATATTGTATTGTGGCATATTGTATTGTGGCATACTTATATAGCGCAACCTGTCACCACCAAGGGCATCCTGGCGCTTTGACCCGTACTCAATGAAAACAGTAGCTCAGCCTATCCTGGGGAAAAGATGAGTCTTTAAAGCCTTTCTGAAGGAGAGGAGATCTCCAAGGCTTCTCAAGGATAAAGGCAGAGAGTTCCAGAGTTTGGCTGCCGCTACTCTGAAAGAGCGGCCCCCCATCCTCACTCTCTGGAATCGTGGGACTACCAGTAGCCTGGATGACGAAGAGCGTAAAGCTCTAGATGGACAGTACCAGGCAAACATTCGCCGCAACGGAATGGGGCCTAGCTCGTGGATAGCCCTGAACACAATACATGCTGCTTTGTAGCGCACCCGAAGATGAACTGGCAGCCAATGAAGTTCTCGCAGTGCTGCCGTAGATGAACTATGGTAAGGGAGAGAAAGGGCGAGTTTGGCTGCGATGTTTTGCACCCTTTGCAACTTGCCCAAGAGTGTTACCGGGGCCTCCAGAAGTAGTGCGTTACAATAGTCAAGTCGACTTAGGATGGTACAACGCACTACTTCTGGTCTGGCTTGCACAGGGAGGAGAGGAAGGACCTTGCGCAGCATACGAATCAGCATCATACATGTTGACGAGATCTTATTCACATGTAGATCCAACTGCAGGTTAGGCCCAAAAGTGACGCCTAAATTGCGCGCTGATTGTGCCGCAGACACCGTCTCTGAGAAGGACGGAGGCCAGAAGTCCACTGGAAGGTCGCGAGGAATTCGATCAGTGGAGCAATGTAAAACCTCCGTCTTAGTTCCGTTGAACTGTAACGAGTTCAGCCGGAGCCATTCCGCTGTCGCCTGCCTGCACCGATGAAAGGTCTCTAATGTGACTGCCTCCTGTCCCTCCAGAGAGAAGACCAGCTGGGTATCGTCTGCATAATTAAATGCAGAGATACCAAAGGTTTTAATGAGCTGGACTAGGGGGCGGAGGTAGACATTGAAGAGTATAGGGCTGATGGCCGAGCCCTGAGGTACTCCTTGTCCCACTCTCCGTTCCTCCGAGCTGAAGGGGGGTAATGAAACCCGTTGCTGACGGCAGTCCAAATAGGAGATTAACCAATCCCTGGCCTTGTCCCTGACCCCGCATTCCTCCAGCCTAGAAATCAGGGTAGGATGGCTGACCGTGTCGAACGCGGCCGACATGTCGAGCAGCACCAAAAATGCTGCCCGACCACTGTCGACTCGCGCCCGCAGGTTGTCTAACACGGTCACCAACGCGGATTCCGTCCCATGTGCTGGGCGGAAGCCGAATTGCGTCTCATCCAACCAGCTGTTCCCTTCTAGGAAACTGGACAGAGCACGGGTGACCAACTTTTCCATAATTTTAACCGGAAAAGGGAGCAGGGAGATTGGCCGGTAGTTAGAAAGGCAGGCAGGGTCGAGCGTAGGTTTTTTTAAAAGCGGGGATACCACTGCCTTCTTCCAGCAGCTTGGAACAGTAGCAGTCTCGAATGACTGACAGCAGATGGCATGCAGGGGCTGGAAGAGGTCCTCTTGAAACACCCTCCAGAGTCTGGGGGGGAGAGGGTCCAAAGGCGAGCCAGAAGAAATCGTTAGGGCTAGATCGCCGAACTCCTTCAAGGATGGAAGGGGAAAACTACTCAGCTGGGGTCGACTGGCCTCGCACGCCGGAGCTCCCAAACTGAGGGCTGACTCCAAGGAAGGAGAAAAATGACTTCTCTGCTGGGGTCGACTGGCAGCAATCTCCGGAGCTCCCAAGCAGAGAGCCTGATCCAAAGTGGGGGTAGAGGAGCCGCTCAGCTGGGGTCGACTGGCCTCGCTCGCCGGAGCTCCCAGACTGAGAGCTGGCTCCACCGGAAAAGGGAGAAGGCTACCCTGCTGAGGTCGACTGGCTACAATCAACACCAATAGGTAACTTTGCACGAAGAAAATCACGACCATTAAGATATATGGGAAAACTAGAGGTGGGGTTTGGCATAGAACTAATCACTGCAATTTTATACTAAGACAAGAGTTGTGGAGGGACCTAAAACATGTACTTATCCTTATCACTTAAGACTATCTTTACTAAGTTCACTGCAATCCACTAAAGGAAAGGGAAAAATGGGAACAAGCTATTAATTATGACAAAATCAACGAGCTCCTAAAGGAGGGGGGGAGAGAAGGAACCAAACTAAATCAGACACATATACTGGATGTTTCAACGGCAATAGAGCAATATCACAGGTAAAATGCTTTAATAGTTATACGAAAGAGAGATGGGAGAGAGAGAGAGAAAACAGATTACAGAGAATACGCAAACCCACAAACAATATTTACCTAATTCAGATTTGAGACCAACCCTGGCCACGGGTCAGTTGGGAAGACGGGGACAAGGACCCTCAGAAAAGGCACACCAGAATGCGAACAGGTACAACCCACGGACAGATCAGGACAGGATACCCCTCAGGTTCGGGTCATAGGACTGGGCCTCCCAGGGAACGACCAACACCCACAGCTTCGGACAGCAACGCCTGCGTTACCCCTTTCTGCAAGTAATCCGCCAGAAACCCCGATTGGATTTTCGAATCTCCCAGCAAAGTGCTTCGCCAGCACTTAGGAATTTCCACCCCTTAGGAGCTTGTGGAAAGTATGGACAAAGTGCTCCGCAGCACTTTCAGATTGAACACCTATTGAGATCGTACGGTCAGTGACAGGTCTGCTACTCGGACAAGTCGGACAATTTCCATAAGCCAAACTAGAGTAGTTATACCATTTTGGGGTCCCTCAGACCACCCACTAATGTTGCAAGTGACAGTTTCCCATATTTTGATTGGTCAGGGGAGGTGGTGCGATCATTACCACCTCCTAAAATTCAGCTTTCCCAGATTTAATATTCAGGTTTGCATACCCGCCCCCCGGGTTCACGTTCCCATCCATAGAGTACAACAGAAAATATGAGCGCATAAGACGGTTGCAACAAAGTCTGTTAAATTCAAGGTGATTGTCCGCATTGTGTGCTGGGTTCTCAGGCGCATTTTGCTTCAGGAGCCAGCTGGCTTGGTTCAGCTTCTGCGCAGTCGAGTTTCTCCCAGGTCACATGGCAAAACCCAGAGGCGCTTCAAATATGGTGTATCTTAAGAACTCCCAGCCCCAAAAGACGCGGTACATGAAAAGTAAGCGAAAACAAATTAATATCACATCCAGAATGATCACACTGTATACCATGAAAAATCTTATCCAACCCTTACTTTATAATGACTCTAGCATTAAGGTTTAGTGCGAAAAGATAGATAGGCTAAAGCAGCAGAAATAGCAGAGAGCGTGGTGAGAGTCAAGCGGCCATTTTAGTAATAGTGCGCATGTGCACAGAACTCCCTCCAGAATGCGAGTGCGTCACATCACATGGGTATGACCGACGCATGCGCAAACTGAATTTCAGCGAAGCAGCCGTTTTTCTTAGTGCAAGCTTCGTTAATATGAAAAAAAACATACAGGCAAGCATCCGGGGACACCCGCGTGTTTGGGAAAACGTGTAAATGAACGACAACAATGATTTTAGTAATATTATACATTTGGCGAGGTTCTTGTACGGGGCAAGGCGCTTCACGTGCAAATCCTTGCTCCATCACTTCCAGCTTTCCGTCAAGGTTGCTGTCTAAAAGAAGATGTTGATTACTTTCCGGAGATGGGGTGCGATATCTGTGCAGGCCTTGTTGAAGATGTGGTGAGGGCATGGGTCTAGTTGTGATCCGGAGTGAATGGTGTTCATGATCTCGCTGGTGTCTTCGTCATCGGTGCTGGTCCAGGAGAGCAGGCGGTTGGTGCAGGTGGTGTTCGTGGAAGCAGTGACTGCAGGGCTGGTCGTTGCGTTGAAGCTGTCATGGACGTCGGCGATCTAACGGTGGAAGAAGGTGGCCAGTGAGTCGCATAGGTCTTGTGAGGGAGGCATGTCGTTGGTGTTGGAGCTGGGATTGGAGAGTTCCTTCACGATGTTGAAGAGCTCTTTGCTGATGTGTGTGTTGTTATCTAGGCAGTCTATGAATGAGGCCCACTTGGCGACTCTGATGAGTTGATGGTGTCTGCGGGTGGCGTCCTTGTGGGCTGCGTGGCTGTCCGGTGTTTGTTCGCAGATCCAGTTCTTCTCCAGTTTTCGGCATGTTTGCTTGGAGGCCTGGAGGTCTTCGGTGAACAAGGTGGCTTTCTTGCTGGTGTGGTTGTTGGAGCGTGTCTTGAGTGAGGCGAGGGTGTTGACGCAGTTGTCGATCCATTTTCTGAGGTTGCGGTCTGCGGTGTCCAGGTCGGTGGGGTTGGCGGGTGGGCTCTTGGCAAGGGTGGTGGTTAGTTGGTCTGCGGTGAGTTTGCTCCAGCAGCGCCGATGCATCTGTTGGGTGCGGTGGTGGGTTTCCTGAAGGTGAAGTGGATGCAGTGGTGGTCGGTCCTGTGGGGTTCGGTTGTGTGGTTGAAAGTGATGTGGGGGCTTGCGGTGAAGATGGGGTTGAGCTAGTGGCCGGCGGCGTGGGTGGGTGTTGTCACAGGCTGAATGAGTCCGAGATTGGCGATCAGGGTGGTGGAGTTGGTGTCATTGTTGTTCTTGAGGTGGAAGTTCAGGTCCCCGAGGAGGATGTAGTCCATGGAGGCGAGGGCGTGATAGCTGACGAAGTCGGCAATGGAGTCGCTGAACTGTGGTCAGGGTCCGTGGGGGTCTATAGACGAGGGTTCCTCTGAGGGTGGTTTTGAGGTCGGTGTGGATCTGGAAGTGCATGTGTTTGGTGGTGCTGAGGGAGTTGTCAGTGTTCGTGGAGATTCTGAGGGTGTTCATGTGGATGATGGCGATTCCTCCTCCTACGGCGTTGGTACGATCCCTGCGGGTGATCTTGTAGCCTTCCAGGAGGGCTATGGCGATGTCTGGTGCTGAGGAGGGGTTCAGCCAGGTCTCCGTCAGGAAGGCGACGTCCGGGACATTGGTGTCGAGTGGGTCCCAGAGTTCGATGGCGTATTTGCGGGCATAGCGGGTGTTGAGAAGGATGCATCTCAGGTAGTTGGGTTCTTTGGTTGGCGGTTTGGTGGGCCGGGTACTGGTGCTGGTGAAGCTGCAGTTCCGGCATGAGAAGGGTCCATGGGTGTGCTTCAGGGCAGCCAGGCAGCAGGTGCATGATTGTCTAGTGTTGAGTGCATGGAGGGCACTGGAGTCGTAGCGGAGTCGGTCACCGTGGTTGTGGTGTTTGCGGGGTCCTGGCGCTGGGCGCGGTCCAGGCGCGGACGGATGCAGACAGGCTTGCCTTTGGCACGCCAGTGGCGCAAGTGCGCAGCAGTCTGCATTTGTAGGGGAGGGGGGCGCTCAGCTGGGAGGCGGGAAACCTGGCGGGAGAACGGGCGCAGGGAGAGAGGAGGGGCTGGGAGAGCAGAGGCAGGAAACAAGGGTGTGGGCGGCGAGGGGGCCAGAGACCAGAGGGAGACAATGGGGTCAAGCTCAGAAAAGGCAGAAATAAAGCAATAACGGGCACACAAAATAGTCAGCAAAACAGTACAAATCTGAGCAAGACCGACAGAGGCTCACAGCAACCTCAAACCTACGAGGCAGGGGCCAGGGGCAGCAGGGGCTTGCAGGAGCTGTCGGGGGAGTGCGGTCCTGTGACCGAGGTCAAGGTCTCACCCATACTCTACCATCAATAACCACAGGTGCACTCGAATATAGCGCTTCCAACGCTTCTCCATGATGACACTCCTACCACACAGTTTTAAAGCTCTGAGCCTTCCTCCAGTGCTCCCTCATCCTGAGGGCTGTGCGTATTCGTATCATTTTATTCTCCAAAAATATACTTTGTTCATGCTACAACTATGAGCATTATGTTTACTTTGCGTAAACATGGCCCTCGCGCAAAAATCTGTAGTTCGTGACATATTTGGTTGCAAAGATTATTTTACGACTGCCTGTTCACAACAAGAAAGGACGTTATTGGCCATCAAAATTTGAAATGTGGCAGAAACAAAATTGCAAGGCTGTTACAAATATTATTATTATTCAAAACTTTATTCGGCAATTTGCCATCAAGCCAGCAAGTAAAAATACATTATACATTAAACAAATTTACATCAATTAGAAAAATAAAGTGCAAGTTGTTGTACAATCCTCATGCAAAGTCCTAGTTATTTACAATTCACATTAGTTTGTCTACAATTCATAAGAGGGACATATACATTTTACATACAAGGGAGTTTACAGACCTCTAGTTAAAAACACTTATATAAAAAAAGTTTTAAATAATTTAAAAGCCAGAGTTAAAAAACTTAGTATCTATGTTTTAAAACCATACTTTTTCCTTATCAAGCAGATACTAAAAAGAAATCGACTGACTCCAAAAGTTATCAGTCTAGTGGACAAGGATCTGAGTAATCTTTCTGCCTCTTTATATGAGCGTATACCCAAATTTTTACAAAGGGGTTTAATCCATTTTGTACGTTGAGCTTTGTACAATGGACAAAAAAAGAGGATGTGTGCCTCATCTTCCCTTTGCTTCAGGTCGCACAGTTTACAAAGTGTATCATCTCTGTTAGGGTTAGGATTCCCCCACCGGGACGTATTGGCATTTATTTGGAGAACCCCGTACCTATATTGGAGATACACGGTTTTAGCCAGGGGTGGTTCCACCTCGTCCATAAATTGCTCAAATATGGGGATGTCCTTGAATTGCAGAAACTCAATTGATAATGAACCTGTAACACGATTATGTATATTGGAATTCATATAGTACCAAAAGGCGGATTTTACCTGATCTTTACAATTAGGTTGCATGGATGTTGGGTTTTTCCAAAAGTGTGAAAGTCCCAATTTAGTGAGCCATGCAGATATATGTCTCAGCCACTGAATTGAATTGTAAGTATCCAATTCCATGATTTCCAGCAGACCCGCTTTATAGTCTGCGAGTTCCGGGGTTGTCCAGATTCTTACCCAGTAAATCAGTGGCCTCAACCAGCATAGATAGTCTGTACGTTTAAAGTTCATGTCTAGAAAAACAGGTGCTAAAGGTGTTCGTGTTGGTAGCCTTAACAACCTCCTGCAGAACATATTCTCCACAGTATGGAATGTTTGTTTAACATACGGCCCCCAAATCTCGGCCCCATATAGGGCCGCAGATTGTCCTTTGGCTTTGAACACTTCAATCGCAGGTGATATAGCTTTTGAAGTACTCCTTCCATGGATTTTCAGAATGGGAAAGGAGTTCTGTTTTAATATCAATCTACTTTTTTCTAGCTGATTTGACCAAGACATTTTACTATCAAACCTAATGCCCAGGTAATCAAATGATTCCACATATTCAAGTTTTGTATTATTTAAGGCCAAATTTTTCTTAAAGGATTTTGGAGGGTTAATGGCCATGTATTTGGTTTTACTTGAATTGATTTCTAACCCCTTCTTTTCACAATAACTATAAAATTGATTTACTAAATTTTGTAAACCTTTGGGAGTTTGAGATATTAAAATAGTGTTGTCTGCAAAGAGCAGCGCTGTGACAGCCTCATTACATAATTTAGGGGAGTCGTGGTTACACTGTGCCAAAAAAGGGGGGATATCATTTACAAATAAAGAAAGAAAAAAGAGTCGGGGCCAACACGCACCCTTGTCGCACCCCCCGTCTGACTGGGATAGCTTGAGTGAGTTCGCCATTTCTTCCCCATCTTATTTTTGCAAAATTGTCTGTGTGGAGTTTTATGAGGTTAGACAATAATTCATCAGGGACACCCATTTGCCCTAAGGTATTCCATAACAGTGAGCGGGGGACCAGATCAAACGCTGAGCGTAGATCCATGAACGCAACGTATATGCTGCATTTTTTAATCTGGACATACTTCCAACAAATGCACATGAACCTATGTACCTGATCTACAGTACTTGTCCTAATTCTAAAACCTGCTTGGTATTTTGAGAGGATTTTAGTTTCCTCAATCCAATCTAAAAGGCGATTTAAAATGTGTCTGGCAAAGATTTTTTGTAAAATATCTATTAAACTAATAGGTCTGTAATTGCCAGGGTTGTAGCGATCTCCCTTTTTGTATATGGTTACTATTTCCGCCCCCTTCCATGATTCGGGGATCGGAGTGCCTAGCAAAATAGAATTGCACAAAAAGTTTATGTAGGGGCACCATACTTCTATATTATGAATAAATAGGTCGCCCGGTAGTTTATCCGGACCCGGCGCCTTACCTGCCTTAACTGCCTTAATAGCACACAATGTTTCATCTGTGGTAAATTTTTCCGGCTTAAAGTGAGAAGGACTGAATCCAGAGCAAGGATCTTCAGAGGGCACCTCAGTTGCATCATAAAGTTTTGCAAAGTGGTCGTACCAAATTTTTCCATCTAAGAAAAAATCTCTATTGGAGCTCCCTGTTTTATTGTTTTTGGATATTAGGCTCCAAAAGGTGCATTGATCATGCGACCTGGCAGCATTTAAGAGGTCATCCCAAATTGAGTCGTCCCACTCTTTTTTCGGTCTCGAGAGAAGGTTCTTATATTCAGTTCTACACTCTTTAACCTTCTTTTGATCTTTGGATTTTACGGCCTTAATAAGATTCCCTTTGGCCAGGCGACACTGGTTGTTATACCATGGTGTCTCCAGTTCCAATTGCCGTTTAATTTTACTGTCCCTGTTGTTGCAGGGTTTACTCAAGAGGGGGATTAACTCTTCTATTAATTGATAGTGCATTGTGAGCACTTCGTGGGATCCCATAACCAGCTTATTATATGAGGAGATAGTGTTTGAAAAAATATTATAGATACCTATGAGTGTGTCCTCTTTTGCCAAGATATGCGGCCACTTTATTGCTCTCCTATTGTTAGAAACTTCAACCTCACCCACGTCATTATTCGGTTCCGTACCACTATCTAATGGTTGGAATAGTGCCGGAAGTAGCCCTAACTCAAGGGGGAAGTGATCGCTTTCTGGTCTATTCACAACAGAAAAAGTCAGCAACAAATACCATAGGTTAATAGTAATCAATACATAATCAATAAGTGACTTTGCATTCCCTTTGTTGTAAGTGAAGTTAGATGGCCTATCCGGATCCAATCTACCATTACATGCTCTTAGGTTATGAGATATCGTCAGCTCGTATATCTGCATAACTGCCACCAAGCTTTTGGCTGCTTTTATACTATCTAGCCGGGGAATATTGTTGGCCCTATCCTCGTTTTCAAGGATATTTTCTAACCCCAGGACAGGCTCAAACTGACAGTTGAAGTCCCCGCCTATAATTATATTAGGGTCCTGCTCCAGTGTATTCAAAAACATATTTAACTGTTCCACAACCAGTGATTCCTTTTTTCGAGGATTGGGTCTGTTATAAATGTTTAACAAATAAATGTCCCCAATATCCTTCGTGGTGATCTTTACCCCAAGCAAATCTTTAGAGCCAATATTACAGGGTGATATGATAACGTCCAAACATACTTTTATCCATATTATCAGGCCCCCTGATGGTCTGCCTCTCACAGAAGCAATGGCCCCACAATGGTATGCTTTGTATCCAAGTCTATGCACCATGTTAATTGCCCATGTTTCTTGTAGGAGAATAATGTCATACTCTTCCAAAAATGAACTCCAATTCCTGTCGCATAAGTTCCTGGATACCCCAGCTATGTTCCATGACAAGATTTTTAAATCACGGTTAGATTTACATGACACTGGGATGCTGGGGCAATTATTACCTGTACCCAGGATAGAGGATATTGCCCCTACGTTGGAATCATCAGAGGTCTCATGGGAAAGTATCAAGCCCTGCGAGTCGTTAGGTACCACTATCGACCTAACTGTATCTGGTACATGGCCACTGTTCATTATAGCCTCTCCTTGGTGGTTTTTGGAGGGGCTAGTGGACAGAGCTATGACCTGTCTGGTTTCCACGTTATCCGATGAGGTGAGCATTATTCCAGTATTTACAATTGATTTTAAACAGGGGTTCTCTTTGGTACCATGTAGGGAGGACGAAATTTCATGTGTGCCACTATTACCTTCTTGTCAGTAGCCCCACCATGACCAATTTTTATCCCTTTCCATGGTACCTGGAAACATTCTTCCTACTGGAGTTGGAGGATCAAAAAAAGAATATTTGTTATTCATCGGGCCTAACCGAGATTGATCTCTATTATCTTGGGGCCGCTGCATAGGGTAAAAGTAGCTGAGGTCGTAAGTGCCAATTCCTAGATAACCACCTCGTTGGTTCTGGCTATACACAAGTTGAGCCACCGAGGGGTCCTTAAAATTGACTAGAATACAATCACCTGCTATGTCTTTCTGCCTTGTTCCCAACCAGCTAATTCTTCGGACTTGGATAACCTGACAATTGACAGAGTATGGCAAGGGTCTATTTTCTTTGAGCCAGAACAGCGTCTTATTTTTCAGCTCATCGTATGACTCCCTTTTGTTGGGTTTCAGGGGAGGGACCCCGGTAAGCACAACTACGTACGGTTGGCATCCCGGAGGAAGGTGTGCATTAGGGGTCTTTTTCATTGCTGGTTTGTCTCCGTCATTATCAGTTACTTTAACATTATTGTCCGAGCCACAGTTAGTAGAACAGGTAGTAGTTTTAGTCCCGACATCCGACTTGGGTGAAGCCGGGGCTTGAGGTGTGGTGGTTGTGTTAGCCAAGTTTACTTTCCGAGGTGCAGGTTTCGGCGGGACAACCAACTGGGTACCTCCTTTGTTTGAGTGTACTTTTGCAGGTTCCGATTGTCCTTTCCTTGAATCATTAATGGGTCTATTCGGCTGGGTCCCACTGTCACTCCTAGGTTGTCGGGGATGTTGTGTTTGTTTAGGAGCTGTCGGGCTAGGTTCCACCCTTGTAGTCTCTCCGCCAATCTTGGAATGTAATTTCACCAAGGATTTTAGGGCGAAAAAGTTATCTAAGGAGGTTTGTTCAAATTTATCCAGACGTTCTGTTAGCCCTTTTAATTTTTCGAGGACTGGCGAGAGCAGGGTTGTCATGAGTTCTTGCATCTGGTCAAACAACGGGTTTTTGGCAGGTAAATTCTTTGGACAGTCCAAAGTCTGCTTTTGACCAGGTGTGGCATTATGGTCCACCCCCGCTTGTGAAATATTTACTTCTGGCCTCATGGTTATATTTTCTTGCTCTACAAGTTTGCAGGAGGTGCCTCCATTTATGTAGTTCCTGCGAATTCTTTTAAGTGTTTTAAGTCTGTAGGCTTTTCTCGGGGAGACCACTCTCTTCCTTTTGACAGCCGGTCGATTATTTTTTGGCGACGGTGTTATGGGAACTGACACTGGAGGTGAATCGTGCACCAAAATTACAGGTAATGAAGGTGGATCAAGTGTTTTGTTGATCAAACAATTGTTTGTGCCAGTACCTACTTGGGTGCTGCCTGTAGGTGCAGGGTCCGAGATAATGTCAAAAGCGCCGTTATCATGACTTGAGATAACAACACAAGGTTGTAAAAAACCAGTTGGAGCAGATAATAACGGTTCAGCTGGAGTGGTGTTAACCGGAGATGTAGCATTGACTAGTGGTCCTAGTGAGGAACGTTTATGAGCCAAGTATTCCCTTGATAGTCTGCGTTCTGCCAGGATAATTTCCTTTTCTACTACAGACACAGCACGGGTGATGAAATTATCCATTGTACATAGGGTCGAGTTTCCCCCTCGTCTGGAGCTTCTACCTGAACGGGTGGTCATTGGCGATAATGAAGACATGCGTAATTACAGTAAACTTTTATAACGTCCAACAATTAACAAGTTTACCTTAGTTGTTAGGGAGGTGGCCCGACCCGGCCCCTGCTGGCCCCGGACGGCCACAGACGGCCCGCCCTTTGCCCGGGCTTCGCCCGGCGTCCCGCTTGCGTCCCGCAAGACGGGCTCTCCTCTGTTCTTATGGAGTGGCGGTGTGGGCGGGGCACGCAGGGGGGCGCTGACCGATGACTCGTGGTCAGGCAGGGACTCCTGGGATAGTGAGTCCCTGCCGCGCTTACCCCTGTAGCCTCCTCAGATGTCAGTCTCCCTCGGCAACCAGGCAAGTTCAGGGCGGCGTTGGTGGGTCAGTTATCCTTCCCACGGGCGAAGCGGCTCCCGCGCAGCGGGAGCGGCGAGCAGTCCTCCAAAGTCCTAAACGGTCAGGCAGGTTCCCGTGTCTTCTCAGATGCGCCTTGGAAAGGGTCACAAGCAGACTGGTTCCCGCTCTGCTTTTAGCGGTTTGCCGGTGGGCGGGGCATGCAGGGGGGCGCTGACCGATGACTCGTGGTCAGGCAGGGACTCCTGGGATAGTGAGTCCCTGCCGCGCTTACCCCTGTAGCCTCCTCTGATGTCAGTCTCCCTCGGCAACCAGGCAAGTTCAGGGCGGCGTTGGTGGGTCAGTTATCCTTCCCACGGGCGAAGCGGCTCCCGCGCAGCGGGAGCGGCGAGCAGTCCTCCAAAGTCCTAAACGGTCAGGCAGGTTCCCGTGTCTTCTCAGATGCGCCTTGGAAAGGGTCACAAGCAGACTGGTTCCCGCTCTGCTCTTAGCGGTTTGCCGGTGGGCGGGGCACGCAGGGGGGCGCTGACCGATGACTCGTGGTCAGGCAGGGACTCCTGGGATAGTGAGTCCCTGCCGTGCTTACCCCTGTAGCCTCCTCAGATGTCAGTCTCCCTCGGCAACCAGGCAAGTTCAGGGCGGCGTTGGTGGGTCAGTTATCCTTCCCACGGGCGAAGCGGCTCCCGCGCAGCGGGAGCGGCGAGCAGTCCTCCAAAGTCCTAAACGGTCAGGCAGGTTCCCGTGTCTTCTCAGATGCGCCTTGGAAAGGGTCACAAGCAGACTGGTTCCCGCTCTGCTCTTAGCGGTTTGCCGGTGGGCGGGGCACGCAGGGGGGCGCTGACCGATGACTCGTGGTCAGGCAGGGACTCCTGGGATAGTGAGTCCCTGCCGCGCTTACCCCTGTAGCCTCCTCAGATGTCAGTCTCCCTCGGCAACCAGGCAAGTTCAGGGCGGCGTTGGTGGGTCAGTTATCCTTCCCACGGGCGAAGCGGCTCCCGCGCAGCGGGAGCGGCGAGCAGTCCTCCAAAGTCCTAAACGGTCAGGCAGGTTCCCGTGTCTTCTCAGATGCGCCTTGGAAAGGGTCACAAGCAGACTGGTTCCCGCTCTGCTCTTAGCGGTTTGCCGGTGGGCGGGGCACGCAGGGGGGCGCTGACCGATGACTCGTGGTCAGGCAGGGACTCCTGGGATAGTGAGTCCCTGCCGCGCTTACCCCTGTAGCCTCCTCAGATGTCAGTCTCCCTCGGCAACCAGGCAAGTTCAGGGCGGCGTTCGTGGGTCAGTTATCCTTCCCACGGGCGAAGCGGCTCCCGCGCAGCGGGAGCGGCGAGCAGTCCTCCAAAGTCCTAAACGGTCAGGCAGGTTCCCGTGTCTTCTCAGATGCGCCTTGGAAAGGGTCACCTTACAAATATCACAATACTACTCTGCAACAAATACAAATGCCAGAATGGAGAAAAACAGTGGTGTCACAAAATTTTCTTGTGACTTAATAAGCGGAGTTAATGCAATAACCCCTCAAACTACAGGTACCTGCATGGATTTCTACACGAGAATATGCTCATGTAATAAAAAAAACATGCACAGGCCTAATCGTAACTTGATGGGCCTGCAATGATTCTAACAGAGGGAGCCCCATAGTGCTTAATTTGTGCAAGTGCTTTTAAGTGGTGGGCAAAAGTACTCATTTGCAGAGACTGGAGCCCTTTTTTCATAAACAGAGTCAGGCCCAAAGCAAGACAGAGAAAAGTAGAAAACAGAGAACAAAGGGGCATATTTACAAGTACGGCGATAAATAAACGCAAAGCACACTTATCGCTTTTTTATTTATCGCTGTCTATCGCTGTATTTTATCGCCCTGTTAGCTATTTACAACAAGGCGATATAATTGTTATGTAATGTTATATCCATTTGTAACGCGCTCGGATACTCGTGGGGGTCCCTGCGCGATGCCAGAGGGGTGTAAGGAGAAGCTATCAAGCAAAGAAATGAGTCTTAAGTTTCCTTTTGAACACAGCTGGGTCGTGGATGGACCGCAAAGCAAGGGGGAGGGCATTCCAGGCCACATTTCCATTCACCACAAAAGAGCAGCCACCCAGCCTCTAGAAATTGTGGGCCCCGAGCAAAACGAAGGGACATAGATTGGAGGGCCCGCGAAGGAAAGTAAAAGGGAAAGCGCCTCCGAAGATAAAGGGGGCCATAGCCATGCGATAGCGATAGTGGGAAAACCACAGTAGGAGCTTGATGCGCATCCCTTAGCACATACCTTGTCCAAATAAGAGCATTCGTTTCAGCTGGAGGGTGCACGGGCTGATGAGGCAGTGAAGATGACAGAAAAACGGGACGCGAGCGCGGCGGCACAAAATGGCGGCCGCCCGCGTCCCGCAATGGCTGAAGGAGATGCTGCGACAAAAGAAGGTGAATGCGGCAATTACGAAAGCCGCTGCACCTCGCAACACACGGGGACCATGTTCCGCCGTGCGGGGATGCCGTTTGCCGGTCTCCGTATGCGGGTAAGTTATGAGATATGCAGCCGGGAATCCCGCGTCGTCACGAAGCTCACGAAGGCAGCGCCATCACACGCCGGCGCGTAAGCCACGCCCCACTTGTGAAATTTCTAATCCAAAAGTGATCCAAAGAAAGTCAAAAAGGCCTCAAATCCAAATATCCAGCAGCATCCACAAAAAGTAATCCTTCCAGCTCCAGATTGTAATAACCGACTTTTCCGACCCTCTTTAGAGGGAGGATGATGGAAGATGACTCCAGCCTATTACCCGTATAGTATAGGGATTAGGACTATAAGTAGGACCTATCCATGAGGCACAGTAGTGCATTTTCGTACCCTTTTCTTTAGATCAGGGCTTATAAACTTAAGCTAGGGGATAGATATATAAGTATTAGTGATGATCCGTCCTTTTGCAAGAGTATTAGTATATCTTCTATGGAGTTATGCATAGTTTGGGCCTTGTAGGCCTTAAACGGGACAGACTCCATCTTGCCCTCTGCCTGGTAGCTTGAGAGGCTTTCTAGGTCAAGTGTAATGTTTTAGTTTCAAGGTGTTGTTCGCTTGGAGAGAACCGGTTCAGGCTGGCCCTTATCGAAAGACTGTATTTTTCTCCACTCCGAAGACACAACTCCAGGCCGGCCGGCTGGGAACGTGTCCTTGGTACGGGGAGGTACAAGAATTTGGTGGGCGGCAGGTTACTGGCCGTAACTTTCCATGAAGGGACAGCTTCCATATTAGCGAAAGTTTTAGGCAGTGAGTCAGTCAGTCTGTAGGCGGCAGCTAGCCGTTAGCATCTATGCCATTAATTATTTCCGAGGCGGACAGTCGCCATTTTGAAGTTCGAGTAAGATTTTGAAACCAAGACTCTTTCTAAGGAAGACTGAAGGAGAAGTAGCGCGGTGCGCACAGAGACAGAGAGAGAGAGAGAAAGAGACGGTAGTCAAGAGCAAGCAAGGTTCCAGTGACTTGGAGGAAAGCAGAGGAGATTGAGCATAGCGGTGCAGACGTGTACCCGTGACTGCTGAGGTGTGATTCCGAGACGAGCCAAGACACGGAGACGAGAAGGGAACCTAGATGACTGCCGAACCCCAACTTCATATTAACCAGGTGATCTCCGCCCTTTCCCATATTAAGCGCGCATTCTAACCTTTACTTTTCTTTGCAGAATATACATTGTGTAGTATTGTGTTTATTTTTATTATAATAAAACACCCCAGTTCTTAGTGAACCGACATGTGCCTTGTATTCTTGTTCAAACAGGTTAACCTTGCCTTCTAGTCAAACATTGTTTGCATGAGCGGATGCGAATCCCGATCAGGTAAGAGATGATTGAGTAATGAGGGAGGAGGGGGACATTTGATGTCAGGAGCAGAAGGTACATATTGCAATTTGGAAAGCCATACAAAATTCCTATTATTGTAGTTTTATCCTGAGTAAATAATGAGAGACTTCTTCCCTACGTGTTCATAGGAAAGTGATCGTTGTTGGTACACGGCGTTAATGAGAGCACCTGAAACAGAAGGTGTGTAGGTCAGCCGGATTGCGGACCATGTGTGAATGAGAACACCGGAGGGATACGGTGTGGAGGGCTGCCGGATTGCGGACCGTGTGTGAATGAGAGCACCTAAGATAGAGGGTGTGTAGGTCTGCCGGATTGCAGACCGTGAGTGGATGAGAGCACTGGGACTGCAGGCCCATGTGTGTAGGCGCGCTGGATTGCGTGCCGAGTGAGCACTGAGGGAGATCAGTGTGTGAGAGTATATAATCAGACCTGCCTCGGGGTAGATTAGTCTGGGCCTAAGTGGCCGCGAGACTAGTTGGTATGAATAGGATATTGTAGAAAACCTATGCATGTTTATTGCACGTTTTCCCATCCTTAGGTACGAAATGTACATACATATATCCATATCCATTGTAAATACGTTCTAAGGAGGGAGGTGATTACGTTCCGGCTGGGTTAGAGGGGCTCTCAGGAGCTGATCCCATCTGGTCCAAAAATCTGGTCGGTACATCTGGCGTCACGAACTGTTTGCGAAGCCTGTGTGCGCTGTATTGTTTTTATCTTGTTGGTTTGCGCTCGGCTCGTACGTATTTTCTTTGTTTATAATTGTGTATATATTTTTTGTGTGTAAAAATGTTTTTGAGAAAATCGAAGTCTACTTTCAAATTGCCTGTTGATATTCCCGGCTGGGAATCAACGCCTTATGAGGCCTTTACCCGTGAGTGGGCCGATTCTACTGGTTTGAGTGAGAATTGGACTTCTTGTTTGGAGCAGGCGGAGCCCGCTGATTTGGTTTCTTGCTTGCAAAAAGCACCAGTAGTGAAGGGTGATGAGCTTCCTATTTTAGGACGCAGAGGTTGGATTGTGCTGACTGCATACAGAATTCTTCATGAAAAGTTTGTTACGTTGCAGAAGCGATTTGTGGATATGGAGGAAAAGTTTGTTGAAGTGCAGAATGCGCATACTCTTTTGCGGTGTCAAAATAAATTGCTTGCCGACAAACTTGAAACTTATCAGACTATAGCCGAAAGGGCTGCAGTTCGCATTGCTAAATATAAATACAGACACCGTCGTGGTCGTGTGTCTACACGGAAAGTACGTCTGGTCGTGGCGAAAGCCGGACTGGATTGGAACCCTGATGAGTGGGATGGTAATATCTGGGAGTCGAATGATTCTGGCTCCTCGGCTGAGGAGGGTGACAAGCGCGAGTCTTCTCGCTCCGGACGTGATTGCAAATCGACTTCTTGTAATAAAGATGACATTTCTGGCGACCGTGGTCGCTCTACCCATTCTGATGACGTATTACGACCTGATTGTTCTTCTAAATCTAAGGATCGGGCTTCCTCGGAGGCTCTTCCGGAGGTTTCTGCTCACCCTGTGTTTCGACGTAAATTACAACAGGCTCCTGGTATGCTGAATGGTATTTAATTGGATAGTATTGAAGATTTTACTCAACAGGAGGTTAGTGACATTTTACAAAGATTTCGGCAGAGGCCCGGTGAAACTATGCTTACTTAGATGGTGCGCCTTTATGAACTGGGTGCTGCTGGTATTATGCTTGATGCTGGTGATTGTTTACGATTTTGCTCTTTGAGTTCCGATTCTACTGTACAAGATCATTTTCGGAATTATAATGGTGCTGGCCAAATTAGTTTGCTCCAGCTTGCGAATGATGGCTGTAACCATAAATACCCTACTGAATCTGATTGGCCTGTCAATGACAAGCCATGGTACACTTTGCGCGATGCATCGCAACGTTTGAAAAAGGAAGTGATGAAAACTGCGATTTTTCTCAGTACTTCTGACAGATTGTTGGATGGTCTTTTAACATCTTCTGTGCGTAATCGCATTATCCGTTCTTCGCCTGTTGCTTATAAGCAGGTTAAGATGACTTTGTTGATTAATCAAACTGGCAATCCTTTGTCTATGGTGCTTGAATCTGTTCGTCAGCTTGGTGAGTTGGGTGAATGGTTTAAACCTGAAAGGCAATCTCGACCTGAGGGTCGTACCGCTGGCGATTATAAATTCTCTAGACGTGATATGTTTCTTGCACTTTTGGCTGATGGTGTGAAAAGGGAGGACATTGACGGTGAACCTAATAATCGCTTATGGGACATGTTTCGTAAGCGTGGTTTAGATCGGAAGGAGGGTGCCCGTCGTGTGCGTAAGAATGATTGTGATCGTGGGTCCGATGGCAGTGGTGATGAAAGGCGTCGTGTGGATGCTGATCGCCGTGATGACCGGCGCTATGAACGTGATGTCTCCCCCCACCGTGAAAACATAAGGGTGAGAGAGGGAGAGAGAGATAGAGGGAGAGATGATCGTGTCTCTAATAGACACAGAGATGAGAGAAGTTATTCCCCTGACTTCAAAAGAAGGGAGGATCGTCACAAGCTTTCTGATCGCAATTCTCAATTCTTTGACCATGACAATAATCCATTTCGTAATAGAGATGGATATGAGCAAGACGTTCTGATCCCGAAGAAAGTTGAAAACATTTATCCTGACTTGTCTTGGTTGGCTGACCACGGCAAAAATGACTAGGAAATTGGTCAAGCTCCGGTACGCAGGTGGGCTCACAAAGACAATAGACCCTATGTAGATATTGAAATTTTTTGGAAACATCATAAAATCCAAAGGGCCCGAGCATTGGTTGATACTGGGGCGGAGGCCACTTTAATTCATGGTAGATCGAAGAAATTTAAAGGACAGTTTTTTACAATTACTGGTTTAGGTGGTAAAGAAACCCCCGCAGTGCAGACAACACTTGAGATGAAAATTGGCAGAATTCCCCGTAAAGAATATTCTGTGTTGGTTGTACCGCTTTTGGAATATATCATTGGTATTGATATTTTGAAAGGAATGACTTTGCATTTGGATGATGGTTGCTATCAATTTGGAACAAAGCATTATATTTCGTCCAGACCCGTTCGGGTTGGTCGTTTGCGTATGCCCCCCATTAAAATTCCCCAAGCTACGAAGGTGGTTTCTCAGAAACAATATCGTATTCCAGGTGGTCATGAAGAAATTAGTGCCACAATTCAGGATTTGGTTGATGCAGGGGTTATAACTCCAATCACTTCTGCTTGGAATAATCCCGTATGGCCTGTGCGCAAGAGTGATAATTCTTGGCGCATGACGGTTGATTATCGAGAATTGAACAAACACACACCTCGTTTAGCTGTTGCTGTGCCAGACATGGTTACTTTGATTCAGAGAATTCAGAAGCATCCAGGTACATGGTATGCATCCATTGATATTGCTAATGCTTTCTTTTCGATTCCTATTGCCCCCGAGTGTCAGGAACAATTCAGTTTTACCTGGAATGGACGTCAAATGACGTTTAGGAGTCTTCCTCAGGGTTATGTGCATAGTCCTGCGATCTGTCACCGGCTGGTGGCGGAACATTTGTCTGAGGTACCTGTACATCCACAAATTCAGATGTGTCACTATATTGATGATATTTTGATTCAAGGTGAAACGCAAGATCAAGTCCAGTCCCATTTAGATCAAATCCTTGACTGTTTACGTGCTAAAGGTTGGGAAATTAATCCAGATAAATTACAAGGCCCTTCCCAGAATGTTAAATTTTTAGGCATTAATTGGCATGAAGGTCACAGAGAAGTGATCCCGCAGGTGAGGCGGAAAATTTTAGATTTTGCAGTTCCGAAGAACAGAAAGGAGGCTCAAAGTTTTATTGGCCTGTTTGGTTTTTGGCGCCAGCACATTCCCCATTTGAGTCAGATTTTGGCTCCATTGTATCGAGTCACTCGTAAAAAGAATGCCTTTGAATGGGGTGAACCACAACAGAATGCTTTTAATTTGGCGAAAGAAGCGATTCAGTACGCCTTGGACCTGTGGCCTGTGAGCGAGGGTGATGTCGATTTGAATGTTTCTGTGGACGGTCTGTATGCCAATTGGAGTTTGTGGCAAAAGCAGGGCAGACGAAAAGTGCCCTTAGGTTTTTGGACTAAAAAGTTACCTGAGGCTGGTTAGCGTTATACACCTTTTGAAAAACAATTGCTTGCATGTTACTGGGCTCTGGTGGATACCGAGCAATTGACCCTAGGTCATACTGTGATTTTGAGACCTGAAATTTCTATCATGCAGTGGGTTTTGAGTTCGCCGAAATCCCATCGAATTGGACATGCTCAAGAGGCGAGTGTGATTAAATGGAAATGGTACATTCAGGACAGAGCGCGTGTTGGTCCGAAAGGTGTGGCTGTGTTGCATGAGCGAGTGGTGCAGGCGCCATCGAATGAGACTGGAAATGATTGTTCTGTGCCTGTAGTCCAGGAATCTCCTGTCAGGTGGGGTAAGCCATTTGATGATTTGTCCGCGGAGGACAGAAAACATGTGTGGTTTACAGATGGTTCAGCGAAATTCATTGGTGAGAAACGGCATTGGAAAGCAGTGTCCTATAATCCGATCACGCAAAAATTATTGAGTACAACTGGTGATGGAAAGAGTAGTCAATATGTTGAGTTATATGCAGTTTACCAAGTTTTGAAACAGGAACTACCTGGCACATGTCATATTTTCACTGATTCCTGGTCCACTGCTAATGGACTGGCGGTGTGGTTACCGACTTGGCATTCCCATAATTGGGAATTACATTCAAAAGAACTGTGGGGTAAAGAGTTATGGCAAGAAATTTGGGAATTACTCCCACAGAGTACTGTGACAATCTTTCATGTGGATGCTCATACCCCAATAGACTCCCTTGACAAATTCTTTCATAACATTGCAGATGAAAAGTCTAAAATTTCTGAGGCAGTGGTGGACATGCAGGATTCTGATTTGGCGGGATTGGCGAAATGGGCCCACCAAAAATCGGGACATTTTGGAGAAAGAGCCACTAGCAGGTGGGCTTCCGATCGAGGAATCTATATTCCTTTGAATTTGATTAAAGATGTCATTCTGCATTGTCCTATCTGTCAACATGCTAGGAAGAGAACAGTGCCTCATATAGTTAAAGGCCATTTACATCGTGGAAAAATGCCCGCCCAAATTTGGCAGATTGATTATATTGGCCCGCTCCCTATGAGCAAAAATTGCCAGTATGTTTGCACAGCTGTTGATACCTATAGTGGCCTATTGGTCGCTTTCCCTTGCAAACAAGCTACCCAAGTAAATACCATTAAGACTCTGGAATTGCTTACTTTGTATTATGGTGTTCCATTCCAAATTCAATCTGATAATGCATCCCATTTCCGTGGAAGATTGGTGCAGGAATTCTGTGTGGAAAATAACATTGAATGGGTGTTTCACATTCCATATTATCCGCAGGCTTCGGGCCTCATTGAGAGAATGAATGGTTTGCTAAAAGAACAATTGCGTAAATTGACTGATGAACATTACAAAAACTGGAGAGATTTTTTGCTCCACGCATTATTAATATTGAATAATCGTCCCTTGTTGCATGCTGAATCTCCTTTGATGCGTTTGTTTCCTCCAACTGTTGATGCAAAACCCAATACCATGTCTAATACTGTTATGTACTGGGAAATTACCCCCGGAGCTTTGGCTCCATGCAGAGCAACCCCAGGTTCCGCAGGCTTGGACCTGCATGCCATGAACAACACAATTCTGAAAGGTAGAGACCGAATCATTGTTGAAACTGGCATTGGTGTCTGTATACCTGCCGGTAGTTTTGGACTGATTGCCCCTAGATCGGGCCTTGCCTTGAAAGGTATTCAAGTTCTCGGAGGAGTGATTGACAGCGATTATCAGGGAGAGATTAAGGTTCTCCTGCTTAATAGCAGTGAGATTGATTTATCAATTAAAAAATCTGACCGTGTTGCTCAGTTGCTAATTATGTCTGTTTTCAGTGGTGAGATTAAGAAAGGCACTGCCCCGACTTTGCTGACGATACGAGGTCAAAAAGGGTTCGGTTCCACGGACAACCCTGGTGCGAAAATATGGGTGCAATCGCCTAAACATCCCCCTGAACAAGCTGAAGTCATTGCGACCGGTCATGATAATACCATTTTGGTGATGAAACCAGGGAAAGATAGCTGGGAAGCTGTCCCAGCTGACAAATGTTATTTACGAGAATGATTAAGGCCTGTGTTTGTATTCTTTCAGATCATTCTCTGGACTGCTGCTGCAGGATGTGCTGGCGTTGGACTCCTTTTGGTTTGCTACGCCGGGAGAGGAGAGGACCCGCCGACTTCGGTTGATTGGAGAACCCGAGTTCCGCGTTCCTTCGCTGCGTGGGATTTCTCATCGAACTTTTGGATCACCCTTGCTAAACGGGTCACTAACTCTCCGCATTTCTGCCTCACTCCCATGAGGTCTGTGACTGATATCCTAGCGACCTGCTTGGTTGCTGTCCCTGCCTCCACTGAAACGTTGCGGCACATTTTCAATATTTCGAGTGCCCGACCCAATATTATTTTGGGCGATTTTGCGGCCCATGAATTTTGCCCTTTGTGTACTATCCTTTCTGACTCTATTCCCCCGATTCATTCCCAAATTACTACTTACAATATCACGCAGGGTGATTTATGCTTCATTTTGACATGTGATCCCAAGGCCATTTCCGAATGTATAAAATTGAAGTTGCGGGCTGCCACTTCTTTTTCAGCTCATCAACGATTGCTGTGTTTCCAAAGACTTCCAAATTCATGCATTTCTGTTAAGAACAATATGACATGTAAAAGTTTATTAGTTGCTCCTAGTTATTATCGTTCAATGTTGTTGCCATCTGGCTGGTTCTTCTCCTGTGGAAATTCCTCTTGGCCCTATATTCCCGCAAATATTTCTGGAGGTCCATGCGCTATCACTAGATTAAGCTTATTAATGTTTTCCTCGCACCCTGGTTCCCATTCCCGTGTAGTACGCGACTCTATGACATTACATGAGGACTGTGACTCTTCCATTCATCTTTATTCCAAATCTGAATATCTCAGTTTAGCTATTTCCATTATTGGTGTCCCGGCGTTAGCCGTTTATAATGCTAAAACTATTGGCAAAATGGCCTGCTGGATGGTTAAATCCATTAATCAGACTTCTACCGTGTTATATGACCTGTTATTAGATGCCCAGGGTGAACGCAGGGCAATTTTGCAAAACCGTGCAGCCATTGACTATCTCCTGTTAAAACATGGACATGACTGTTCTGACTTTGGAGGTCTTTGTTGTTTTAATTTGTCTGACCACTCTAAATCGATCCAAGCCCATATTGACAAACTTCACGACCTGACTGCAGAAGTTAGAAAACATATTGATCAGGGCTGGTTCGACTGGCTCTTTAATTGGTTGCCTGATTTACATTCTTTACGACAGATTATAGGGGGTGTTATGATTTCTATTTGTATTTTAGTTGCCATTTGCTGCTTTATTCAGTGGATTCCTTCTCTATTCCAATTTTGTAGATTTGGTAAGAAAAATAGATCAGTTAATTTTGTTTCTTATTACTCTTCCACTGATGTTAGTTCTATATAGGACATGGCTAATAGACTGGAGTCAAGGGTGAAATGTAATAACCGACTTTTCCGACCCTCTTTAGAGGGAGGATGATGGAAGATGACTCCAGCCTATTACCCGTATAGTATAGAGATTAGGACTATAAGTAGGACCTATCCATGAGGCACAGTAGTGCATTTTCGTACCCTTTTCTTTAGATCAGGGCTTATAAACTTAAGCTAGGGGATAGATATATAAGTATTAGTGATGATCCGTCCTTTTGCAAGAGTATTAGTATATCTTCTATGGAGTTATGCATATTTTGGGCCTTGTAGGCCTTAAACGGGACAGACTCCATCTTGCCCTCTGCCTGGTAGCTTGAGAGGCTTTCTAGGTCAAGTGTAATGTTTTAGTTTCAAGGTGTTGTTCGCTTGGAGAGAACCGGTTCAGGCTGGCCCTTATCGAAAGACTGTATTTTTCTCCACTCCGAAGACACAACTCCAGGCCGGCCGGCTGGGAACGTGTCCTTGGTACAGGGAGGTACAAGAATTTGGTGGGCGGCAGGTTACTGGCCGTAACTTTCCATGAAGGGACAGCTTCCATATTAGCGAAAGTTTTAGGCAGTGAGTCAGTCAGTCTGTAGGCGGCAGCTAGCCGTTAGCATCTATGCCATTAATTATTTCCGAGGCGGACAGTCGCCATTTTGAAGTTTGAGTAAGATTTTGAAACCGAGACTCTTTCTAAGGAAGACTGAAGGAGAAGTAGCGCAGAGCGCACAGAGACAGAGAGAGAGAGAGAAAGAGACGGTAGTCAAGAGCAAGCAAGGTTCCAGTGACTTAGAGGGAAGCAGAGGAGATTGAGCATAGCGGTGCAGACGTGTACCCGTGACTGCTGAGGTGTGATTCCGAGACGAGCCAAGACACAGAGACGAGAAGGGAACCTAGATGACTGCCGAACCCCAACTTCATATTAACCAGGTGATCTCCGCCCTTTCCCATATTAAGCGCGCATTCTAACCTTTACTTTTCTTTGCAGAATATACATTGTGTAGTATTGTGTTTATTTTTATTATAATAAAACACCCCAGTTCTTAGTGAACCGACATGTGCCTTGTATTCTTGTTCAATCAGGGTAACCTTGCCTTCTAGTCAAACATTGTTTGCATGAGCGGATGCGAATCCCGATCAGGTAAGAGATGATTGAGTAATGAGGGAGGAGGGGGACATTTGATGTCAGGAGCAGAAGGTACATATTGCAATTTGGAAAGCCATACAAAATTCCTATTATTGTAGTTTTATCCTGAGTAAATAATGAGAGACTTCTTCCCTACGTGTTCATAGGAAAGTGATCGTCGTTGGTACACGGCGTTAATGAGAGCACCTGAGACAGAAGGTGTATAGGTCTGCCGGATTGCGGACCATGTGTGAATGAGAACACCGGAGGGACACGGTGTGGAGGTCTGCCAGATTGCGGACCGTGTGTGAATGAGAGCACCTAAGATAGAGGGTGTGTAGGTCTGCCGGATTGCAGACCGTGAGTGGATGAGAGCACTGGGACTGCAGGCCCATGTGTGTAGGCGCGCTGGATTGCGTGCCGAGTGAGCACTGAGGGAGATCAATTTGTGAGAGTATATAATCAGACCTGCCCCGGGGTAGATTAGTCTGGGCCTAAGTGGCCGCGAGACTAGTTGGTATGAATAGGATATTGTAGAAAACCGATGCATGTTTATTGCACGTTTCCCCATCCTTAGGTACGAAATGTACATACATATATCCATATCCATTGTAAATACGTTCTAAGGAGGGAGGTGATTACGTTCCGGCTGGGTTAGAGGGGCTCTCAGGAGCTGATCCCATCTGGTCCAAAAATCTGGTCGGTACACAGATCCAAATGAAAAGTGACCAGGAGATGGACAAAGCACTGGGAGGAGCCTGCTGGACAGGATCAGGAAGTTGAAGACTGTGGGGCACTTCCTTCCTCCCCCCACCACCCCAAAATTGACTCCTTGCAAAAAAAGTGCAGGCAAATGTCAACCTGAGGAGTTATTCAGATAAAATTCATCATTTTCAGAAGGTTTATGCTGCTTGCTGGTGGATTTCTTGTGCAGAATTGCAAATTTTGTATTTTCGCGAGTGCGAGATTGTTGCTGCTCGCCGCATGTACGAGTTCGCAATTGCGAACTCCCTCGATACGTGATCACGGCGTACTCGCGTTGACAAACTCTCGCTGTGCAAGGTGGCGAGCGCGATGACGTAATTGCGGTTGCCAAACTCCCGCGGGATCTCGCAGCAAGATCCAAAATGGCGCAGCACTCGCAAAATATCGAAAAAAACAACTTGGCAAACGCTGAATGACGGTAAGTGAACGCCGCACGCCACAAAATTGTATCACCAAGAAAAAAAATCCGCTGCGTGCGAATTTGCGGATTTTCGGTAAATTCGCGAGCGTTCGCGGATTGCGAATTTACCGAAAATCCGCAAAATCCGCGAGCGGAACAGATTTTCCGCCCATGCTTAATGATGTCTCTTCTGCGGGTGAATTGGGACAAGTTAGCAGCATACAAACAAAAGAAAGACGAGAGTGTGTCTGATTTCTTCACTTGGTTTGAGGAAACATTCATTGATCATAGTGGTCAGGACATGAGTACAGAAGGTGGTCAGAGGTTGTTTGTAGATAAGTTTGTTTTTAATTTACTTCCTGAACTTTCTAATAAGTTAAAGGACTCTGAGAGTTCATGGGCTGTTTCTTCTTTGGCCCAGATATTGGCTACTGCACAATTCTATGAGAATAGAGATAAAGATGAGAAGGATAAAGTAGAGAAGAAGACTAGAGAATTCAAAACGAAAGTTCTTCTGCAGCAGGCTTATCCGCTTCGCCCTAATCAGCGTCAGTTTCAGCAACCTTCCCAGTTTCAGCAACCCCCACAGTTTCAGAAACTGTTGCAGAAGTCTGAGTCTTTTTCTTCGCGACTCCCGCTAGTCCCTAATCAGTGTGCTTATTGTAAAGAAGAAGGTCACTTCAAGAATAGTTGCCCGATCTTGCTACAGCGTGTGAATGGTATGTCTGGTTTGAGAGGTCGGGTGGTTTACAACAAGTACCTAGGGGTAGGGGACGTGGTACGTTTCCCAAGAATGAACGTTCCTTTTCCCCTCAGAATTCTATTAATTATTTTAACCAACAGAATGTTCTGACCGTCCAGTCCGCTCAGTACTACACTGATGATTATTATGTTGGAAGTGAGAGTGCTGGTTTTAATGATAGTTAGGACAGCCATGGACAAAGGGAGGGAGAAGTGTCAGTTCCAGTAGACCAGAGTGGACCTTATGTTGAAGTGATTACATCAGGTGTGGCAGAACCTTTTCTTTTGGATACTGGTGCAGCAAAGAGTTCTATCAAGCACTCTAAACTCCCTGGCACACCTTTGTCTGGCTTGACCAATATTTCAGTAGGATTTTCTGGCGTCTCAGTTCGTAACCCGGTTTCTTGTCCTTTGCCCCTTTCTATTGGTTCCTGTGAATTCGAGGCTCCCCTTATTCTAACAACTGGCTGTGGCGAGAATCTGTTGGGTTTGGACTTGTTTAAAAGATTGCATGGGACATTACATTGTTCTCCTTCGGGAGTACATCTTACGGTGGGTAAGAAAGTGATTTCCCCGATGTATCTGTCTAAGGATTTCCTTCCACTGGAACTGCGTTCTCTCCCTGATAAACTTTGGGCTACAGGTCCTAGTGATGTTGGTCTTTTGCAGATTCCACCCTACGTTGTTACCCTTAAGTCGAATGCTAAATTACCTCGCATTCCTCAGTATAAAACTTCCCGTGATGGCGAAAGAGCTCTTTTAGCGATTATCTATGATTTGGTTGAGAAAGGTGGGGTTGAAGAAACGAGAGGTAATGTGTGTAACAGTCCTGTTCTGCCTGTCCTTAACTGTACTGACTCTTCTCAGCCACCTGTGTATCGGTTTGTGATCGACCATCGAGAGGTCAATAAGATCGTTGTGCCACAGTTTCCTGTTGTCCCGGACATTACTGCTTTATTGACTAGGATCCCTGCCTCAGCTGCTTGATTTTCTGCTATTGATCTGAAGAATTCCGATTGCTGAGGAAAGTAGGGATATTTTTGGCTTCTCTTTAGGAGGCCGCAGTTTCTGGTTTAAGCGCGCTCCTCAAGGTTATTGTGAGAGTACCTCCATTTATAGTCAGGCTTTGAAAACTAATCTTGATACTCTTGCATTGCCTTCTGGTGCTACTCTTATCCAGTATGTTGATGATCTGTTGGTTGCTGCTGATGATGAAGAGATTTTTAAAGAAGTTACTCTTTCTTTGTTGCGACACCTGTCTGACCTTCATCATAAAGTGTCACCTTCGAAGTTGCAGTATTGCCGCCAAGAAGTGACCTACTTAGGTCATCTCTTGTCAAAGGAGGGAAGACGATTGACCCCAGAGTGTATTCAAGCGATTGCCCAAATGACTGTGCCATGCACACAGAGAGAGGTGCGTGCCTTCTTAGGTATCACCTCGTATTGTAGACAGTGGATTCCAAATTTTTCTTTTCTAGCGAAACCTTTGTTGGCACTTACTCTTAAGGACACACCACACCCTCTTCCTTGGTCTGACGAATGTCAGAAGAGTTTTTCTGAATTGCGTGATGCATTGTGTTCTGTTCCGGTGTTGGTTACCCCCGACTACAGTAAACCTTTTACACTTTATGTACACGAGAGCGAAGGTTGTAGTTGTCAGTGTTGACGCAACAATTTGGAGACAAGCAGCGCCCATGTACGTATTTTTCAGCTACTTTAGATTCGGTAGCTAGGGCTTGCCTAGTTGTCTAAGAGCTACAGCGGCAGCGGCTGTTTCTATCCGACAGTCTGCTGGTTTGGTATTGGATAATACATTGATTGTGATGGTCCCACATGCAGTGGATACCCTATTGAACAGAACGAAGACTCAACATCTTACCAGTGCTCGTTTGTCAGATTATGAGTTGACGCTTTTGGCTAGCCATGTGCACATCAAGCGGTGCAACACATTGAATCCAGCTACAATGTTGCCGATTTTTGTAGAGACAGATGCTCAGGAACAGCATGACTGTTTTCTCCGGACAGAAGAAGAAACGAAGGATAGAGTTGATCTGAAAGATACTCCTTTTTCGAATCCTGATGGTACCCTATGGGTAGATGGTTTATGCTTTAAGCTTCCGAATGGAGAGACGACTGCAGCATATGCTGTCACAACTTTGCACACGATTGTTGAAACAGCACGTATTGCACAGAATTTAGCGCAAGCAGCGGAGTTGATAGCATTGACTAGAGCGTGTGTGTTGTCAAAAGGAAAGAGAGTGAATGTTTATACTAATAGCCAATACGCATTTGGCGTGGCTCACAGTTTTGGTCGCTTGTGGAAAGAGAAAGGATTTCTTACTTCCCATGGTACGAAAATTCAGCATGGACAATTAGTGAGTGAACTTCTTGAATCACTTACTTTGCCGACCCAAATTGCGATAGTGAAGTGTAGTGTGCATAAGAAGGTTACAGATGATGTGGGTGGAGGGAATGAGTTTGCAGATGAAGTAGCGAGAGAAACGGCGAAAGATGTGACGAGTCGGATGTATGTTGCAGGTCCTGCCAGATGGGTTGTGGAAGGAGGAATGTGTGAAGATACAAGAGAAAGTGTGCAGATGATTCAGGCAGAAGCTACTGAGAAATAATTGAGTATGTGGAGAGAGAGTACGGGAATGTTGGATTCAACAGGCTGTTGGGTTGAGTTGTCAGAGCACCAGCGATGGTTGTTGCCGGATGCATATGTGCTTCCGGTGGTTACTATGGCTCATGGGTTGGCTCACATTAGTTCAAAAGGGATATGTCAGTTGTTGACTCCGGTATGGCAGAATGGTGGAATTCCTAGGTGTGCTGAGAATTTGGTTAAACACTGCATGATTTGCTTGATGCATAATCCTGGAAAGGGAACCCCAACTCCAGCGGGTCATTTTGCTCCTCCAACGTACCCATTCGAGGTGCTGCAGATGACTACATTCATATGGAAATACCTTGAAGTATGTACTTGTGGTTGTTTGTGCCTTTTCCAGATGGATAGAGGCCTACCCCCTAAGGATAATACTGCCTTGTCTACAGCCAAGGTTTTGCTCAAAGAATTCCTTCCCAGATATAGCTTGCCGAGGATGGTATGGAGTGATAATGGAAGTGAATTTGTTGGTCAGATTATGCAGAAAGTATGTGCAGGTCTGGGTATCAAACATAAATTTCACGCTGCAAATCACCCCCAGTCAGCAGGCCTGGTCGAGTGCTATAATGGCACCCTGAAGCTAAAGTTGGCCACGGTGCAAGCGAGCTCTGGTCTTACATGGCCCGATGCCTTACCATTGGCACTTTTGTTTACGAGAACGACAGTACATTCTTGCGTGGGAATTAGCCCATACGAGATTGTTTTTGGGCGTCCGGCGAATGTCTGGGGTGTGCCGAGGCCTAAGAAGTACAGTGATATCGAGTACACTATGTTGGTTGACTACTTACATGATTTGACTGCTAAATTGCGTGTTCTTCACCAACAGGTCCATGACACTTTGCCTTCAGTTTCTGTAGACGCAGGCTACACGATTCAACCTGGTGACTGGATTCTAACCAGGAATTTCCAGAGGTCAAAGAACTTGGAACCAAGATGGACCGGTCCATACCAAGTCCTGTTATCAACTCGGACTGCTATTAAGGTGTTCGGCAAGAAAAACTGGGTACATGGTACCCTCTGCAAGAAGATACCTTTGCCCTTACTGTACAATAAGAGGGTCCGAGAAGGTGTTGCCGATTCCGAGAGTGAAAGGGTTCCGAGTTTTGTACCTTTTAGCGATGCACATCTGGAATGGACTCAGTCAGAACGTGCGGATGATGAAGTTTTGCAAGAAGCTGTGCTGCCGTGTTTGAGACTTGATACTACGCACCCAGAGACACTCTTTCAGGAGGAAACTGTGCCTGATAAAGAATGCTACAACTTAAGGTCTAAAAAGGACAAATAAAATCTGAATTTTTTTGTGAATTACACTCTTTCAGACAAGAGACTATTTTTCTTTTTCTTTTTCGAACCACCATCCAGGTTCAGCTGCAGGGTCGCGGTATAAGACTTAAGAGGTGGCCCGCGTATTGATGAAAGGTCTGCGGTTCTAGGGACATCTAGGCCGCCTAGACGCACACTTGAGTGAAGAAGGAAAATTGCCGAGAGCAGCACGTTAGAGGATGGAGTCTGTTGTAACTGAAAGAGATGTTGAGAGAATAGATCTTAAGACAAGATTTTGTACATTGATACATAGCAAATGTTTTATAATATTGTGCCTTTTGATGTTTTTAAGTATCACGTTAGCTTGTGTGGGTTGGACTGTCTATGCTACACAACAGACATCTGCACCCACCTCCCAACCTATGCTTTCTTTCACTACTGTTTCTTTGCACCAGTTTTATACGTTGCCTGAACATGAACAGACAAAGAGATCAGAATTTGTCAACAACTCGTTCATACAGTTGTTGGATCAGCATCAGTTAGTAGTAAATACCACTAATTGTTGGGTTTGTGGTCTTATGCCTCATACGACAGATAAATGTATGCCATATTTGGTTTTGCCTTTTTCTTTTAATGGGTCTGTGTGGGCTTTTCAGGCCATGTTTATCTATGCAAATGAGGTACGCCCCTTACATTCCCTTAAAGATAACTCAAGCAACAGTGCCTTGATAAGGGGAATAGTAGCTATGATCCGAGATATTGATGCATATAATGCTATCCCTAAGGATGAGGTGCAGGCTTACATTGGTTGGAACGTGACTGGATATAGTACCAGCTTGACAGAGAAGGAGAGACGAAAAAGGTCTCCCCCTATTTAGATTGTACCCCACCAAGACCATTTTTGTTTGCAAAGTAATGGTCGGAATCCGAAAGCTCAGCTAGGTAAGAGTGTGTGTGCTCAAACCTATGTCTATTCTCCACCGTTTGTGCCAGCTAAAGGCACATATTTTGTTTGTCATGACAGAGCCTACACATGGTTGCCACCTGATTTTTCAGGAACGTGTTATGTGGCGTTTCTGCTTCCCCCTACATACACTACTGCTTCAGACTATCATAGAATGAGATATGGCAGAGGTGTCTTCAATCAGGAAGATACTGCAGCACACAAAGTAGGAGATTTCTTCAAGGGCTTCCTGCCCTTTTGGGGTCCTATGATCAATAGTAGGCATATTCGACAGCTTGTCCGCGTTGGCTTGTCCGCGTTGTTGAAGCTACTATTAATAAGACAGAAGGTGCTCTTAGTAATGTTACAGCTGAGCTTCAAGCGGACCGCCTTATGACTTTGCAGAACCGTATGGTATTAGACATCATACTTGCAGATCGAGCAGGAGTATGTAAATTGATTGGATCCAGTTGCTGTATTTACATACCAGATAATGCCCCTACAGTGTACCAAGCCATCTCTAGGTTGTATAAAATCTCTGAGTCCATCCATGTAGACGAAGGAGACTGGTCATTGACGGGATGGTTTTGGGGACTGCTGTCCAAATGTGATGGAAGACTCTGACATTCCTTGGTATGGTTTTAACCATCCTTTTCTCTTGTTGTCTTTGCATCCAGTGTGGTCCCGCCATTTGTAGTCTTTGTGCTACTATGTGTTCGGAGACCTGTCCCGAGAGAAGTAGGGAATAATAAGATGATGCTACAGAAACACCTTGATGACCTAATGAATATCGATATAGACCTAGATTCAGATTAACATGAGTCTTAGGTTATTGCCTACATAATGGCAAAAGGAGGGTCTGAGGTTTTGTAATTCTCGAGTCTGACTCCATTTTGTTCTGTGCTGCCATTTTATGTTGCCCTCACGTAGGCCTGTGAAGGTAGCCTGGTGAACAAAGTGGCTTGGCCTTCTTAGTTCATGTATACATTAACTAGGTTTCCTTTTGACTCTGAAATGAACTGTAAGAAACTGACCTCTTCACCTGAAACTGACCTCGCAAAGCCAATTTCCCTGATCGATCTTTGTCTGAGATTGCCAATCAATGTTCAGGACATCGTTAATTTTTACTTTCCTTGCACATGCCTTATCTTGTTCAGCATCTGTTACTGTTTCTTTTTATGTTTCTTCATGACACGGGTTACGCTTTCAATTATAGGTTTGTCCGGCTTGTGGGTATTGAATTTGGGACATTCCTAATAATTAACTTATGGGTTGGGATACTGTAAAGTGAGTTTTTGTTATGTGATACTTTGTTTGAAAATGTACCTTATTGGCTAGAATTTTGTGCAGTGGGTGTACATTTATAATGTGAATATTGGGTATAAAAGGAGACGTCTCGCCTTAGTAAAATGAGCAGTCTCCTGAGAATTTACACCGTGATGTATTTCTAGGATCACTGTTACTAGCTACAGCTAATAAACTTGGTCTCTGATGCCCTCCAGAAGTATTCCGTGTCTCTGTATACCAAGACAGGTGAACTCGAAGATCTTAGGCGTGCCCCTGACGCCGTTGGGTTAAACCCCGGTTCTTCAGCTGTCTACACTATACCTACCCACGACGAGTGGGGGACTGGGCGCCCCTTCCTTCGAGGCATACTTCCTCGCAGTCTAAATGCAATGGCTGTCATACTGGACGGCGGAGCGTCACATAGGGGAAACTACTACCGCAGAGGGCCGCATGCCATTGCCAGCAATCCATAGGATGCTGTTACCGGGCACTAAACCTATGCCTACTCGCCCCTTACAGTTGTCCATAGCTCGCAGCTGCATGATGCGAATTTACCGCATGTCCAGGAGAAGGCCCCCATACTCACCCCTGCTCCCACTGGTTGGATTCCCCAGGGAAGACACATACTACACCGCCGGCACCCTTCAAGTCTGGATCGATCTTGCAGTCACGGAAATGGAATCCCTGTTTGAGGACGGCTAACTTAAATCATATGCTCAGATGATCGAACAATACAATCTCCCACCAGGACAATTCTTAACACATAGACAAATTATTGATAGCAGCCATCGGTACCAGGAGCCCCCGACACACCCAGTGATACACATGGGGATAGGACGTCACCTAGTTACGTGGCTCTATAAAGCTGTCCGGGAGCTGATTCTCCCCTCACTGATGCCGTTACATCAGAAGTAGGAAATGGAAATAGGAAGGGCGTTTAACGACAAAGAATGGGAGGTGGCCCTGGAATATCCTAAAAAGGTCTCCAGGAATGCTCGCTTTCAAAACATACAGCTCAACATCCTTTGTAGAGCGTACCTCACGCCCCACCGGCTCCATAGATTCTACCCTGACACAAATTTTGCCTGCCCCGATGTCAAGCCCCTGAGGTGAACTTTAAGCACATTTTAACCCCTTCGCTGCTGATGACGAGCTCAGCTCGTCATCAGCCACAGTGGTTGTGTGCGGATGACGAGCTGAGCTCGTCATGTAGCGCGGCTTTTGGAAAAAAGCCGCACAGCGCAAAAATAACCGCCGCAGCGATGCGGTTAAGATTGCCCCCACATTCAAGAATATTGGGATCGAGTTCACCGGACACTTAGGGCAGTAACCAATAACACAACCATTTCCACTTGGGAGGCGTGCGCTCTCGGGATATTCCGTAGACGGAAGACTGAGAAAGTGCAGTATCGCTTATGTCCCTCGCCATCCTTTAAGCGAAAAAAGGAATAGCTATGCACTGTCGGGCTCTGGAAGGCCCCCGGATAGCAGCCTGGATAAGAGTCTTGAAAAAATGGGGGAAGGCGGAGGAGGAGGTGTTGCGGGACGAGGAAGTAAAGGGTATCCGCAAACATTCCATCTCGTTCGAGTGGGCACATTTATTACACGCCTTTACACATGAAACCACCCCTTAGAGAACACCAGCAAACACCCAGCCCCAGGCCTCACCCAAACCCTCTCAGGATCCTAATGTAGACACGCCGCAACTGGAGTGGCGCACTTAGGTTCGCCCCAGTGTTGATGTCACACCTGAAAATACCCTAGTGGGTGTAGACATACTCAGCTAGGATGGCTTCACATCCCACCCACCCTTCCCACGGAGGTAAAAATATCCTTACAAGATTACATTTCAAGGAAACGATGCCACCACCCTCCAATGTTGACCATCCCAAACACATAACAACAACAAAAAAATCCAGTGTCTCTCTGCCACCCCACCCACAGTTCACCCCAAAAGTTATAGGTTCGAGGTTCGGCATCAGTAGCTAGAGCTCTGATGCTAGTTTGTTGGGAACGCAATCAGTCAAGAAAGGACACATCAAGTACTGGAACAGGCACACGATGGAAGTGGGTCTATACAGGTCCATCGCGGGCAAACATACCCCTACTACATAATGCTGTCACGGATGACACATAATAATGGGAGGACCCACCTTCCATGAGGTACTCCCTATTGTCTGGTGATTATAATGGGTGTGAACTAGCGATAATGAACGTGTGTTAACACATGACTGAGCCATACTTTAATACACATGTCAACCAATTTGTTATGTATGTGTTGCGATTTATGAATTGTAAAACCTAAATAAACAAATTTGAACAGATTAGGTGCATCGTTGAGCTTTGAACCCCACACCACCTCCCTAAGTAAGCCTTGGACTGCTCAACTCACTTCCCCAAGAGTGAACTGCTAATGGTATACTCGGTGCTTGGTTATATCAAGAGCCATGGTGGTCCAGGCCCCGAAGTCAATGATGAAACAGACTCAACCACCTTGGTTTAAACTTAGTAACGCTTGGGTGCCACATGGCCGTGACATTGATCATATAGAGATGAGAGAGGGTTGTCTAGCGCCAGCCCACTATTGCAGCAAAGTTTACAGGGATTGCTTATGCTTCAAATGTGTTTGTGGGCATTTTGGACATGTATTCTGGAAGACTGGCCAGGGAAAGTTGTAAGAAACTTAATGAGAGAGGTCCAATAACAGCGCTTTAGTGACTATACTGATGAACAAAGTGAGATTGATGTGCGCACCCACCCAAAACGTGAAGTTGTTCAGAGCTATGTTTATACAGATTTTTCTGGGGGGGTATTCAGAGTGTGAGAAGCCAGGGGCTTGAAATACTGCAAAGAGCTTATTGTGGAGGACATACAAGAGATAAAGGATGGGTTTATGGTGATGGTGACATGGAGCAAGATTGGAGAAAAGGCATATAAGTGGGTCAGAGGAGATCAGGTAAACCACAGATTGGCTTTGTGCAAATGTTTGGCACAGTTCGTACGAATAAAGGTAATGGGTGTGAAGAGGTATTGAACTGATGATGGACAGAAGGTAACAAGTGGACAGGTTTTGGGTTGGATGATGGTGTGTCTGGGGCCAAGGGTTTTCCTGCAAGATGTATGGGGCAGATTTCTGAAGAATGGGGGCACTGACAGAAGGTTATTACTTTGGTATTGTAGGCAAAGAGTTCCTGGAACAGGCGAGGTGGAAATCTGTATATGGGGTTACAAATGGGTGGCACAACTACTTAAAGGGTAAATATTTTCTTTACTCAGGATGGGCCTTTTCGGGTATGAGGAAGCTGGAAACATGGATTATTAGCTATTCAATTCTGAAACTGGGCAAGGGAGCATGCAGCAAAGCTGAATTTGGGCAAGGCCAAGCGCTGCATAGCGTGGGCCACCACTATGGCGGTTGCGCTGGTCCCCGGTGCTCGCAGGAGGTGGGGGGGGTTCGCCGCGCCCTCTGATGATGCGTTGCCCTACCTCCCCTGAGCAACCAATGCACTTTAGTGCTTCTGGTTCAGCGTGATCTGGAGACGTTGGGGCAGACCGGTTTAGACCGGTCTGCCCTGTGGCCCCCCTTCAAAGGAGACGAGGGGAGCGGGAACAGTCCCTTGTTCTCTCGCTCCCCCCAGCCAGCATACGGGTCGGGCCCTCAAAGGGCCCATAACTTGTTTTCCCCACCCACCATCCCCTAAGGCAGGCAGTTCATAGGAGTGTTATAGTCATATGTGTCTGGTTTTGTTTTCTTAAATTTCATAGCAGGTATATCGAAGGACATGGTTAATGAAAATGGTGATTATTGATGATTGTGGTAATATGTAATAAAAGTGTCAGTATATGTTGTTTTTTCAGTTACAGGTAATGTGTAATGTAAAGTTATGTGTTGATGCTATGGTAATGTGTACTAAGAGTGTCAATATATGTTGTTTTTGAGTTATAGGTAATGTGTAATGTAAAGGTATGTGTTGATGCTATGGTAATGTGTAATAAAAGTGTCAGTATATTGTATGTTGTTGCAGGTAAGATTTTCATATTTTTAGTTTGTGTCCTTGGTCAGGCGGTAAGGTCATGATTGGTGAGCATAGTATCGGTTCGTAGAGAGCATCACCATTTATCAAATGGGGACTCCAGAGGGGGAGACAGAGGGATTCACATGGATTTCCAGGGGCAGTTACAGTTGGTCGGTAGGCTGAAAGGGTGAGGGGGCCAGGGAGTCACTCTTCCAGTAGGCTGTTGCACGTACATGCGCACAAGGGCACAAGGTTGCTGAATTGCAGAGCCCCTTTATGGCGTTAAGGCTCAGGGCGTGGGGGGGCCCGGAGGAGACATCCGTACGGTATGCTGGACCCCCTACTCAACGTTTACAACTCCAGGGGGGCGGTGACAGCCGGTTGGTAGGCTGTCAGGGTGTGGGGGTCAGGGGATTCACTCTTTCCAGTAGGCCTGTGGTACCCTCGCACGCAGATGCACATCAGGGCGCAAGTATGCAGAATTGCAGCCTCCGTTATTGAGTTATGGCTCAGGGAGTAGGGAGGGCCCGGGGCAAAATATCCATCCGATAAGCTGTACCCCTTCGCAGTCCAACTCCAGTGGAGTCTTAGTCCTTTTAAAGGGATCTGAGGCCGCCACTCATTGACCTTGCCGTAGGCTCTAGCGGGGACACACAGAAAATAATGTACAAACATGTTTAGCTTACAATAGGAATTTTTATGTATTAGTAACATGTTAAGGTTAGACAAGTAACCTTGTGTATCGATCAAGGTATCTGGACTTTCTGAGTATTTGTACATAATGTAAATAATATAAATGTTTTAATTATGTAATAAATATGGCAGGGGGTTACTCCCCCTAATCCAAAAGAGTGTGGTCCGAAATGCTTGCCTTGGAGGAGGAAAAGAATCCTCATCCAAGGGCGGTCTTGGGTCTTAGCGAAAAGGGGACTTAGGCAATACCAGGCCATATTGGGCCACAGCAAAGCTTACTGTTTGAGGATGTGCCCGTTCAATGTTTTTTCAGTTCCAATTGTTACAGGGGGTTTGGGAACTGGAGGTGGAGGTGAAATTGCCAGCTTTAGACTTTCTACTGAATTATTTCAGTTAGAACGATCTGGTGTAATTGTTATAATAAGAGGAAACTAAGGGGCATCAAAGCAGAGGAGGATTGGAGGAGTATGGTAGCCCTAAACATGGGTACCGTGCTCACTCTGCCACTGAATTAAAGCTAACCTGGTTAATAGGGGGTGATACCACGAATCTGGTCCCAGGATGCTTGTTTCCAGTCCAGGGAGAGCTTGGCCTAGCAGTTCGGACTGGATTGTTCCCTTGAGGAGCAGGGTCAAGACTAATTTCAATATGTCTGGGTCCAAACTGGGGAGGCATGGTGAGCAAAAAAAAGGTGGATTAAACCCAGATCTTTGACTGGGGTGAATGCTTGCATTGTTTAGCATTCCGTCCATCTTCTGTTCTTTTTGCTTTGGTGCCCTAAGTGGAAAGGGTATGCCCAGAAGTAGGTCCCATGCTCACTGTACCACTGGAATCAAGCTAGCCTGACTGATGAGGGGTGATACACTGAAACCGGTCCCAGGATGTGTGTTTCCGGATCAGGGAGGACCTCGCCTGGCCAGTTCCGGCTGGACTGCTCCAATGAGGTGCAAGGTCAAGAATGATTTACATATTGCTTGGACCAAACTGGGTGGCGTGGTGAGTAAAAAACAAAACAGTCTAAACCCAGATCGTTGACTAGGGTGAATGTTTGCATTGTTCACTATTCCGTCCATCATTTGTTCTTTTTGCTTTAGACCTGGTGCAGGCAAGCTGGTCGGAGAACCAGTAAGTTTAAAGCTGAATGTGGCAATAAAATGGTTGAAAGGTTAGAATTAGCATGTACAGCGTTAACCGAGGTTTGTCTTTTGTGACCTTACCTGCTTCACATAAATTGACCACTTTCACTGATGAGCGACTCGGATTCTCTCCGTCTACAAAGCACACACAGGCTCTGTTTCATGCGCTGCCTTCTAGACCAGAATCACAGATTTCAATTCAATTCTTTCTTGTACCAGCAGCCAGTGCATGCCCCACAAAGAAAGAAACGTAGCACTTGGGACTTTCTCCTTACTCAATCTTTCAGTTCCTCAGATTGCATATTACCGTGCAAAGATGGCTGTCACAAGGGTGCGTTGTGCTGGCACAGCTGCACGGGTGTCAGTGTGAAAGGTAGCTGTGAACATCAGGCTGGTGACAATGGTAGGCTGTAAGGCCTCATTCTCGAATTACAGGATGTGGAGTGGAATAAGTTTGTAATGACATGATCTTATCTTATCTTAAGTGAAATTTGTAGAGTGCACTGACACCATAAGTTTCCTGGTGCTGATGACAAACTACAGGGGCTGAAAATCCCTATTTGATGTTGTTTGGTGTCTATGCAATTTGAAAAGCTCTACCGAATAACACTGTTTGGGCAGCTTTTCCACAGTTCTATCAGATGCTTGAGTGGGCTGTATGAATGACCGTTATCAGAGTTGTGTGCAGGCCCAGTGCTCAAGCAGCAGGTTAAGAGTCTGGAGGGTGGCCACCTCACTCAATGTTGTAATTAACTTAGTTTACAGGCGAGGGCTTTGATGTGCCAATCTAGTGCATTCTGGATGTTGGTGTTTTAGATTGTTTCGGTTTAACTACTTAGAATAACACAACTGACAGCAATTAAATCCCAGCATTGGAAACAGTGTGCGCGATAATCGAGTGAGGTGGTCGCTGTCGGAGGTCTGGAAAGAGTAGAGTCAATCAATCAATCAGGGGTTTGTAAAGTGAGACAACTCCCTGGGAGCGGGGCTGCTGGTCCTTCTAGGTGCAGAGGATCATTCGAAGAGCCCGGCCACCAGTTGGCTGCCTATCACTGTTATACTATCTTTCCAAACTTGAGCTTTTATCTGAATTAGCAATGCACAATGGTAATGGCAGTCTTGGTTCACTTCAATGTTACCAGAAGAACTAACACACCAGATAGCAAATAATTGCAAATGGGAAGACTTTAACTGGATGCTTTGTCTACCTGTGATAGGGAACCTAAGATTAATGTAGAAAAGAAAGGTAATTATTAAGATTGACTGGTGCATCGTGAACTATTGTAGTTTTAAGATGAGATACTGGACTTCTTTTGGATGCAGAAACAAACAAAAATAAAACCCTCAGTTTGAATGGTAATTTGCTCCGGTGGACGGCATTCAGGGAGTTTCACTCCGCAGAATTCCGTGGAGTTACATAAAAAATATGTGAGATGCTGCGGAGTTGTGCAAGTGGGCAGAACCGGCATGATGTGCTGATTTATAGCTGTGGGAGCTTGTTCCTGGCTGCAAATTCCACATGAATGACACCATGCAGCTCATTAGAGGACGAAGCTTCTTTGCTGCCACTCAAGTAGATTTTCTACACGCGCGGCAGCTTTCTCACCACAAATGGTTGTGACTGCCCATGAGCACTAGCGTTGAGAAAATCCCTACAGGTGCCCTCCTAGCGCCCGAAAATCACACTAGGAGACTTCCATTTTTCCTCACCATATTAATGTTGGCGAACCGTGCAAAAGAAAAAACTCCTCCATGCGGTGGTTGGCAGATTTTTGCTGGAATTCCGTATAACAAGTGTCACATCGGAGTGGGCAAAGCTCTGCGAACTCCATCAGCGGAGCGAAATTTATCACCTACCCCTAGTAAATTGGTGATTTTAAGCATAGTCCCTCACTGGGAATGTTTGAAGCCGGCGCTTAATTTGTAAAATAAATAAATAAGTGTAGGGGCCCAAAGTTTTTATTATGAGCCTGCCGCTGGTGCTGCCGAGAGGTGGGGCTGCCTGGGGATTATTTCACCACCCCATATGCCTTATCTTTTATTTCACTTTTGCTGGCTCTGTTTTTTTTATCCCTGATGACTCCTTTTGTCAATATTTTCGTATCTTTCTCTTCCTACTAAGGGGCATACCATCAAGGGCAGTATCGCCGCTTTAGCAGCACTTTTTGTCGCTAGAGCGGCGATAATCTTAACACCCTATCAGCAAGGTCACGCTATCGCGTGAATCCTTGCCTTAGAGCCCTTTCACCCTCTTATGAGATGCAAAATGGGCATCACTGGGCATACCCCAAATGGACTACCTTGCAAATATCGCTGATGTTCACATTGCGATATTTACAAGGCAGCCCACAGGATTTTAGCACACGTTAGATTTTGGCGATTACGGCGGTTTTCGCCAAAAACTAATGTCTGCTAGAATCCTGACCTACCTATGCTTAACATAGGGGATGGATAGTGCTGATACCACAACAGGGTCGTATCAGCAAGGTTATCGCCGTTTTGCAGGGAACCTCGCCGGAAAACCAGCGATGTTCCCTGCTAAACTGTGTTTCCATGACTTTTGGCGCCAAAGCTCTCTGCATAACTAGTAATTACACTATACTTCATAGCGGCGGCCATTTTGTGGTGCTCCCTGCGCAATGCTCAATACCTTCTTTTCCTCTGCTATCAATCCTCCGTGGAACGTCAATTGATCCTCTTGGGTCCCATATAGTATGGACGCTTTGCTGTTTCTTTGATGTTATATTCCTGGATGGTTTTTTGACTGCGTATTGAATGGATTTTTGCTACATTTCGACGCACTTCCTGTGGGTCTGAGGTATTACTTCTCCATTGCTTTGTATTACCTCTTATATGACCTCTTCCTTCCAGTACTTCGTATCCCTCTACATATAGGGTCTCAACATTTAGGCTACTGCGGTGCGGCTTCCATCCCTGCGGTCCTCCTAGTTTGCCCCTCTGTTGGCATTATGTCTCAGGACGCAGGCCATGCGAGATCGTCTGTCACCGGTACCAAACCGAAACGTCCTAAGAATGACCCTCCATCTCCAATTCGCACTTCTCAGAACCCCGTGCTGGATTCTATCCTAGAAGAGGTTCGTGGCTTACAACCTTTCATGGGTCGTCATGGAGAACAAGGTTCTGCAACTAGAACAACGCATCAGTGACGTTCAGGATGTTTCTACGAAAATTCCTATTCTTGAAAAGGAGATACAGCAGTTGAAACTCCACACAGAGGACCTTGAAAATCGTAACAGGAGGAATAACCTCCGTATTTATGGTGTTCCGGAGTCCCTTGGGGAGGCTGATATGGTGTCCTTCATCCGCAAATTCCTCTATGAACTCTTGGAACTTCCACCAGAATCTACGCCTCTGAACATACAGCGTGCTCACCGTTTGGGCCGTCCAACGTCTAACCCGACCAAACCTAGAGGTATTATCCTGCTCTTCCTTGAATTCACCGAATTGATGACTGTTCTTAAAGCTGCAAGATCTAAACGTCGCCTCATTTGGTCGGGCCACACCATCTTTATAGCCCAGGATTTATCGAACGCCACGAATGCACGTCGCAAGGAGTTCCTTAATCTACGTCCACGTATGAGGGAATTGAGCATTCAATATGGAATCCTACATCCCTGTCTCTGCAAAACAACTCACAATGGTCGTTCCCGTACATTTGATGATCCTCAGAAGCTTCGAGAATATCTCCAAACTGTCTCTACTTCCACAATGGACACTAATGACTGAACATAACCCGTTTCTAGTGTCTGCTTTCACTTATCTTCTGTCTTGACGACTGTTGTGGCCTTGTCCCGGTCTCTTGCTTGTAATTCTTTGCTACAACTTTTCTTCTTTTTGATTGTTTCTTATCTATATTCCCGCGTTTTCCTTGCTCTGTGAGGTAGGCGCCCGCGCTGGCGTCTCCATGCTCCTAATGTCTCGGTATTCTCTTTTTTCTCAGATCTGGCGTCTTTGCCATGATCTGTTTCTTATTTTTCTCCCTCTTTTTCTTTCTTCTCTTTTTCCTCTTTTCACAGGCCGTTCATGTTTTCCCCTTGCTCATTTTTATTCCGTTTTCTTTGTTGTATCTCTTATTTCCTCTCTTATTGTTACCTTCCGTTCACTTCATAGTTCCTCCTCGTCTTTCCTTATGCTTGAGATGCTCATTTACCTACTGTTTATCTCTATTTACCCGATTTTCCTTGCCTTTGTTCATATTTTGTATTTGATTCCCATTTCTAACATGTTTGTCTCCATTGTCTCTCCTTGTAGTTGTTCACCTGCAGTGTATTGGACCCAGGTGTTACCCTACTCCCTTGCCTTCCATCATGTGTAATTTTGTATCGTGGAATGTTCGTGGTCTTGGAAACCCTGTTAAAAGTCAAAAGGTACTCTCCCACTTATCCAAGTTAAATGCTCAGATTGCTTTCTCCAAGAGACTCATTGTACAGATGTTGAATCATTGAAACTCAAGAGGGCTTGTGTGGGTCAAGTTGTATTTTCTCCTGCTGTTGCTAAAAAAGGTGGTGTTGCCATACTATTTCGCAGAGGTTTGGATGTTCAAATTCTCTCTTCTCAATCGGATGATGAAGGTCGTTGGGTCATGTCAAAAGTGACTATACAAAACAAAACTATGGTGCTCCTCAATATTTATGGTCCTGTCCGACCAGACCCTAAATTTTGGTCAGACGTCAAAATCCTCATCTCCTCCATTGACTGCCCTAACATTATCATAGCTGGTGACCTTAACCAATGGTTAGATCTATCTTCCTCCAAATTCCAGCCTGATAAGACACATAAATCCTTCCAATCAGCCATTGCCTCACGTCCTCTTTTCGGTGTGTGGAAAACATGCAATCCAAACTCACTCGAATATACATTCTACTCTAATGTTCACCACACCCGGTCCAGAATTGATTATATTCTAGTCAGCAAATCCCTTCTCCCTGCGATTCAGAAGTCCGAAATTGGTTCTATTTTTCTCTCGGACCATGCACCTGTTTATGCCACTTTTGACCTGGCCCAAACCTCCTCCTCTTTCAATCGATGGAAATTTAACACTTTCCTCCTCTCCGATTCTGTTTTTATGTCTAAAGTTAAAGATTTCATCTCTGAATACTTTTCCCTTAATTTACCACATGACACATCAGTTTCAAATAATTGGGATGCCTTTAAAGCTGCTTTACGAGGTTTCACAATTTCTTATGTATCTCGGAAAAAGAAACTCAACCGTGATAAATATACCGCTCAACTCTCCAACATTAAGACCCTAGAACATTCTTACTTTTTGTCTAAGAATCCTGACGCTCTTCTCCAACTTATCAAAGCCAAATCTGACCTCAATCAAATCGCCACAGTTGAAGCTTGTAACACCCTCCTGAAGATTAAATCTAAATTTCATGGGGGCCAGAATAAAGCTGGGAAAATGCTAGCAAACTATCTCAAAATTAAATCTGAGCGAAAATCAATTGGCTCTATTCTCAACGAGGCAACCAACACACTGGTTTCTTCGGATGAGGATATTGCACAAGTATTTCATAACTACTACAAACTCCTGTATACTGATGATACGCACCCTGATGATGATGACCTCTCTCGTTTTTTCAAAGACCTACCTCCTCCCCCATCTCTACCTACCGAATTCCATCAACTAGAGTCCGAAATTACCCCTCAGGAAATTCTCAAGGCGATTACCTCCCTAAAGAAAGCGAAAGCCCCTGGCCCAGATGGTCTCCCAATTGAATTTTACGCCACCATGCATTCTATTTTTGTCCCCCATCTTTTACAACTTTTTAACTCCTTTATTGCAAATGCCAAAGCCTCTGGCTCCTTTTTGGATGCCCTAATAATCATAATCCCCAAACCTGACAAAGACCACTCCCTGTGTAAAAACTATTGTCCCATCTCCATGATTAATTACGACTGTAAAATTGTTGCCAAAATTCTAGCGGCCCGCCTGGACTCCCTTATCCCCCTACTAATCAGCACCGACCAAGTTGGCTTTGTGAAAGGTATACTTGCTGCTGACAATGCCCGTGTCTTTGCCAATATTATTTCACACAGTAAACAATTTAAAGCCCCCCTAGCTGCACTATCCCTGGACGCTGAGAAAGCATTTGACCGTATTAATTGGTCTTTCATGTTTAAATCACTACAATGGTTTGGGTTTGGTCCATACTTCATTTCCTTAGTTAAACTACTTTATTCTGCTCCTCGTGCGAGTGTTTTTGTTAATAACCAATTCTCAAAATTTTTCCCCTTATCCAGAGGAACAAGACAAGGCTGCCCACTTTCCCCTTTACTTTTTATTCTTTGCCTTGAACCCTTCCTCATTAAAATCCGGTCTAATCCCCTAATTCATGGGTTCAAATTGTCATTGATTGAGACAAAAATTTCAGCCTATGCCGATGATGTCCTGGTTTACATGGCTAATCCTGTTTCTTCCCTTCCTCCATTTTTAGAAGAAGTCCGCTTATACTCCTCTGTTTCTGGTTATAAGCTTAATCTCTCTAAAACGGAGGTTCTACCCCTCAACTCATCTTGTTACCAATATATGTTTGCATCAACTGATTTTGCATGGTGTCCCTCCAAGATCAAATACTTGGGTATTTGGTTCTCCACTACCTTAGGTGAAACACTCAAACTGACCTTTAACTCCCTTACTCAAAAGATTCAATCACGGGGGCGTGGCCGAGACAGCGATGTGATCGGACGCGTCTCGTGAGAGCTCCGTCACCCTGCTGCCTTAATACGCCTGTTTAAGCGAAGTTCCGGGGGGTGCCTGCCCCTGGGGATCCCCTGACCACTGTCACCCTGCCAGTGATCCCCTCCGGTGGCAGACTACAGCCGTCCAGATCCACGCCATCGGCGATTGCGGCCCGGGGACCTCCGAGTTCGGCCTCTGGCCGCCATCTTGCAGCGGAGCTCGCCGGCGAGACGCCTGTCTGTTCCCCGAGGAGTGGGCTAGAGTGACGATCTGCGGGGGACGTCGGAAGCCCCCAAGCCCCCAAGCTCCCCCAGCGGCTGTGTCTCTCCAGCGGACCCCCGCCGGCTGCCTGCATCGCTATCTGGAGGCTGCTGGGGCCGATCTACTTCCAGCGAGGGACGCTGCGACTGCCCGGACTCCACTGCCACGGGAGGTCCCGGCTTTGGCGGGAACACCAGGCCTGCCCCGGAGAGATCGTCAGAGGCCCCCTGCTGAGAGCGCCGACAACGACCTCCACACCCGTCGAGGGACTCTCCCGGTGAGCCGCAGCGCGCCGCCCCCCCTCCCCCTGTCTTTCCTCGGAGGGGCCCGGCGGTGGGGGGACCTGTTCGCGGATCCGCCCGCCATCTTCGCCCCTTGGTGTGCTCTCGGCAGCGACGCGCCTGGGGAAAGTGACCTGGCTCCCCTGCACCCGCGATCCCTGCCGGCGCTTCTTGTTGCCATGGACGCTTCGGCGACGGCCCGGGGGGACGATTGAGGGCCGAGTGTGGGTGAGACACGGGCCTTAGAGGGCCCCAGCGCTGTGAGTCTCTACTCCTGGCCGTTCCTCCCACGCAACCCACTGCCTGGGGGCCCCGGTCATCTCCTGCCTAGCAGCCTGACACCCCCGCTTGTGGACTGCCTATTGCTGGATTGGTGGCTTGTTTGGGGGGCCCACTTGAACGCAATCCCCAGTCACGGCCGAGGGACCACGTGGCCCCCCGCACGGGAAGCGGCCCTGCCTCAGACGGACCCGGGAAGCAGAGCCCCGCCGCATGCCCACGGAGGCTCTCCGCCTGTGGGCCCTGAACTCAACTCCCTGTGGGACATCTGCCGACGGCGGCCCTTCGTCGTCCCCCCGCCTAGCGCACTTCTCCTCCTCTCCGGCTGGGCCTCCTCACCTGCACTAGCGCCCCCCGACGTCCTGAACCCCTGCCGCGAGGGCAAGCCTGCCATCAGCGAACCGGCCCTGTCCTACCTCGGGCTTGCGGGAGTCATCTCTCGTCCACTCCTGATCTCCGGCCTTGGACCCCTGACAGTAGGACCTGGGCTGCTTGACCACCGGGGCGCTGGTGCGACCCCCCCTTGAACTTTCCTCTATCACGGTCCGGAGGCTTCACGCAACAGCCTGACCTACCTCTCACTATCCCTGGACACCCTAAGTGGATCATGACTCGGGGCAAAGGGCCCAAGCCGGACCCTCTTCCAGCGACGACCAGAGGTACATCTGTGGCTTCCATGTGGGGTAAGGCGGGCTCGTCGCCATCTTCCGGAGGCCCCCCGTCATCAGGGGGGAAGCCTCTACCGCCGGCTGACTCCCCGGCTGACTCCCCTCCGGTGACTCAGGCCTTCATGTCCTCCTTCATGGCGGATCTTAAGTCCGAAATTGGGTCCCTCAGGACGGAGGTCCACACATGCGTCAAGGAGCTGCGAAAGGAGGTCACCGACCTTGGCGACCGGGTTGATAGCCTGGAAAAGACGGTTGACTCCCGCACCGAAGACCTAGAACAGCTCTGGCAGAGGGTGGCGACCCTCGAGGAGCAACACATCCAGCTTCAGATCAAGCAGGAAGATTTGGAAAACAGGGGGCGCCGCAACAACCTCCGCATACGGGGTGTGCCGCTCGGAGAAGAGGGGACTAATACCATGGCCTATGTGGCGCTACTCCTGCAAGCGGTGTGGGGCGAGGAGGACGCTCCCCCACCGCGCCTTGACCGCGCACACCGAGTCTTTGGAGCGGGGGGCAAAGCCGGCCTCCTCCCGGACATTGTTGCCAGACTTCATTACTTCACAGAGAAGGAGGCCATACTCAAGGCGGCTAGGGACACCCCGGACCTGCGATACGAAGGCCACAAGATCCAGATCTTCCAGGACCTGGCCCCCACCACGCTCCACAGGAGGAAGGTCTTCCGTCCGATCACGGAGAGGCTCCGGGCCCTCAACGTCTCCTATCAATGGGGCCACCCCTTCGCTCTCATCTTCAAGTGGGAGGGCAAACGAAGGACCCTTCGGTCCTAATGGGAAGCGGCGCAATTGCTTGAAATGCCGGAGTCCCCGGATCACAGCCCAGCCCGCTCTCACCACCAAGAGAAGGCTCCTCCGCGCCCCGACTGGTCCACTGTGCGTAAACGTCGCCGGTCCCCCCCTGTGGACGCCCTCTCTACCTCGCAGACCAAGCAGGACATCATTGCTCACATTCGCTCCCTTGAGGGCGACCGCGAGGAACAGGACTCGCAGCCTCTCGCTTCTGGCGCCGAGGGCGGGGACCATCCTCCGACACCAGAAGGCCACTGATCACGATCACTGAGACCCGAGCTGCCTTGCGCCTACGTTTGCCCCTTGGACACACGGACTTACCCTACCGCGACAAGGCGGCCTGTTCCTGCTGCCCTTGGAGGGGGACCTCCCCTTCTCTCTAGCGGGCCGCCGCTGTGGCTCTCCCCCCCTGTGGGTGTCGGGAGCATCTGACACTGGACAGCCCCACTCCTGAGCCCTGCACCACACCGCTGAGATTCGGGGCCTTCCCCGACACAGGACTGCACATGCGGACCCCATGGCTCGACCTACCCCCGGACTACCTAGGGCAGCGGGGTGGACGAGCTGCGAGACGACTGGACTACACTTCATCTACCCAGATCTCTGCTCCCTCCCTTTGTCCCGTAGGAAGTGACATTCCTGGTTTCATCCAAACCCTCGGGTAGAGGATGCCCGGTACCTGGGACAATGAACACTGGCCCTGTTGGCCTGTTTTGGTTATACCCCTTCTTTGCACCCTTTCTATCCTTTCTCTCTCGTCTCCTCCTACTTTTCTTATGCTCTGTCTTCTCTTACTATTCTCTCCCCGCGCCTGCGGAGGGGTGGCATGGTGGGTCCTACGGGGGTTGACATGCTGGAGGAGAAGTGCGGCTGCCGCTGCTCTGGCTACGGGGGGATTTGCTACACTGGGGCTTGCGCGGCTCCACTCCCTCTTGGTACTATGACAGCAAACACCCCTACACCCTTGAAGGTCCTCTCCCTCAACGTTAAAGGGCTTAACTCCCCCAACAAGCGAAATCAGATATGGCGCTACCTCCTCCACCACTCTCCTGACATTATCCTCCTCCAGGAGACACACCTTCTCAAGGGCGACACCAAACGCATGGCACACCCTAGATACCCCACACAGTTCTGGGCATCTTCAGGCACCAAGACAGCGGGGGTGGCAATCCTCTGTAGGGCTGGCATTAGGCGGGGACCCGCGAAACCCTTCAAGAGCACTGACGGGCGATTCCTCCGAGCTACGGTGCAGGTGGGTCATCTACAGCTTACCCTCGGATGTGTGTATGCGCCCAACCAGTCGCAGGACAAATACCTCCAGGCACTCCTGCGGGATCAGCTTCCGTTGGGAGACCCTAACACGATCCTGGGTGGGGACTTCAACCTTGTCTGGGACCCTGGGCTGGATCGCGCGGGGGCCTCCTTCAATGGCACGGGAGCAATGTCCTCTACCCTTCGATCGCAGCTCACGGACATGGGACTCGTGGACGTGTTGCGATACCACAACCCGGGGACCCGGGATTACTCCTTTTATTCACACTCCCATCGGACATACTCCCGAATCGACTATCTCTTCACATCTCTTGAATTGGCCCGAGACTCCCTAGCCGCCGCTATATCCGACATTTCCCTGTCAGACCACGCTCACGTGGAACTTTTGCTTCAAGACCCCCTGGCCCAAGCCACCCGTGAACGCCGATGGGTGCTCCCTCCGAGAGTCCTCCGGGACCCGGAGGACGTTGCCAGCATCCGTGACGCCATAGACTCGTATTTCGCTATTAATGACACCCCTGACTTGCCCTTTCATACGGTCTGGGATGCCTTCAAGGCCACCATTCGGGGTCATATCACCTCCCTGGCGGCGGCGCGGCGGAAGTAGGCGTTCAAGTTGGAAACCGACCTGGCTAGCGAGATTAAACTAGCGGAGGCCCGGGACCGGGACTCCCCTTCACGGGCGTCAAAGAGAACTCTCGCCAACCTCAGGGGGCAACTCCGCGCTCTGCGCACCAACAAGGCGGAACACTCCCTGCTGGCGCTCAAACAACGCTACTATGAGGGTGGGGACACAGTTGGCCGCCTTCTGGCCGGCAAGTTGCGGGCGCGTGCCGCTAGGGCTCACATCGCCAATATCCAACGACAAGACGGCACCTGCGCCACCTCTGAGAAAGCCAAGCAGGCCGCATTCGTCGCTTACTACACTTCTCTATATGCTGAGGAGCCTACCTCTACGGAGGCACAGGAGGCCGTACTTGCGGATTTTGAGGGGTCTCCGCTGTCTCCGGCGTGTGCAGCTGCACTAGAGGGTCCCCTGCAGGAGGAGGAAATAACGGAGGCTGTTAAAGATCTTCCCACTGGGAAAACCCCAGGACCGGACGGCCTGCCGTTGGCCTTCTATCGCCTGTTCCTGGCCCAGCTCCGCCCGCATCTGCTGCGGCTATACGGCTCCTTCTCTGACACCACCGGCCCATCCCCTGACATGGGCCTGGCAGAAATTGCCCTGATCCCCAAGCCTGGGAAGGACCCCACTCTATGTGCCTCCTATCGCCCCATCGCCCTCCTGAACACTGATCTTAAGATCTACACCAAGATCCTGGCCAAACGGCTGGACCCGTACATGCCGGGGTTGGTAAACCCGGACCAGGTGGGCTTTATACGGGATCGTCAGGGGGCCGACAATGTTCGCAGGTTGGCACACTTGGTGGGGAAGGTGCAGCATTGGGATATCCCGGCCTGCCTCCTCTCCCTAGACGCGGAGAAGGCCTTTGACCGGGTTGATTGGTCCTTCCTGCGGGCGGTCCTTCGGAAACTAGGTCTAGGCCCTAACATGATCTCTAGGTGCATGGCCCCATACCTCGGGCCGCAGGCCAGGATTCGGGTCAACGGCCAACTGACATCGCCGATCTCGATCCACAGGGGCACGAGGCAAGGATGCCCGCTTTCACCGCTCCTGTTCGCCCTAGCGGTGGAACCACTGGCGGAGCTGATTAGGCGCACTCCTGACATTCACGGGATCCCCCATGGGGGGCGCCCCAACAAGGTAGCACTGTTCGCGGACGACTTGATCCTTACTCTTACGCGCCCTCGGGACTCTCTCCCAGCGGTGCATAACGCCCTCACACTGTTCAAGCAGGCGTCCGGTCTCAAGATTAACCACTCCAAATCTTGGGCGCTTAACCTTACCATCCCCGAGGAGGAGGTCTCTTTCCTGAAGGGGGTCATGCCCTACCGCTGGGCGGAGGATCACATTAAATACCTGGGTCTGGACCTCACGCCCCACCTTGACTCGTGGTCTTCGAGGAACTGGGCCTCTTGCCGCAAGGAAGTTCTGGCGGACCTGCGGAAATGGAAGCCCTTGATGATCTCTTGTTTGGGGCGGCTCAATGCGGTCAAGACGTCGATCCTCCCCCGTATTCTATATGTCTTCCAGTGCCTACCCACTCCGATCCCGCTCCACTGCATCAGGAGTCTCCAACGTGACCTTACGTCCTTCATATGGGGTGGCAAGCGACCCCGGTTTTCGCAGAAGGTTCTCATGGAACCAAGAGACAGGGGCGGTCTCGCCTGCCCGAATCTCCTCCGCTACTACTGGGCGGCGCATCTTCGGTTCGTGATAGAATGGGGTGCACGCGAAAGCGACAAACACTGGTTCCACATGGACCGAGTAGTCACGGGGCGCACCATATGGGATCTACCCTGGCTGCCGCGCGTGGCGCGCTCCAGGAGTGCATACATGGCGGTCCCCACGAAGACGGTTCTTGACGTGTGGGACAGAGTGGCGGTATCCAAGGGTCTAACCACGTTCCCCTCTCCACACACCCCCATTGCAGGTAACCCGCACTTCCCACCTGCTGCCCGGACCCGGGCTTTTGAGAGCTGGACACAAGGGGACTGCAGGGTTGTGGGGGACCTCTTTCTTGGAGGGTCGCCTAAGTCTTGGTCAGACTGCAGGGAAGAATTCAACCTCCCTCTAACCGCCAGCTTACAGTATGCGCAATCGCGCCACTGGAGTTCGGGTGATGACATATACCGGGCTGCCACCAGGGCATACACTCCATTCGAGAAGTTGGCGCGCTCCCTAGTGGGACTGAAGCGGCTAATCTCCCAGATCTACAACATCCTGCAACATCCCACCACCCCGCCCGCACACCCCTACCAAAGGCAGTGGCAGTCGGCGACTGGCGCCGATATAACGCCTTCTCAATGGGCTCGGCTGTGGACTGACATCCCCAAAGCCTATCGCAGCACCCCGCAGAGGGAGAACGCATACAAGATGCTTACGCAATGGTACTACACCCCCCTGCGACTCAGCAAAATGTTCCCCACTTCCTCACCGCTGTGCTGGAGGTGTGGCACTGCGACTGGCGACTTCGTACACATCTGATGGTCGTGCCCTACCCTAGCTGTCTTTTGGAAGGAGGTCCTTAGTCACATCAAGAAGGTACTGGGTTTCCCCCTCCCTGAAGAGGTTTGCACACTCCTGCTGGGCATTCGACCCCCCACACTTAGGGCCCTCACGCGCAGCGACTGGATCCTCACCCTTCACATGTTAGGCGCTGCCAAGCAACTCATTGCTCTGTACTGGAAGCGGGCTGAGGCGCCGCCGATAGCCTTCTGGTTTGTGCGCCTCTGGCAGGTCCTGACTATGGAACTGCTCACGGCGCGGATACAATCGAGGGGGGTGCGCTTCAAGGCAGTGTGGGAACCTCTTGTGCGCCACCTGTGCTCCTTCAGCTATGCCCGCCATATGCCTCCCAGACTCCGCGCCCTGCAGCTATTTGAGGACGCCCTCGTCCCTGCCGACCCGAGCAGACTAGGCTCTTAGCCACTTCCCCTGGTATAGGCTTGCGCCTCCTACTCCCGACCAGCGACTGCAGTCTCTCCCCCCAGACCCCTTTCCACCTCGCTACTGCTCAATCCTTTTCCGACTTTTTCTTCTTTCCTACTTGCCTCTCTGGCTTCCGCCCCTCTATGGGGCAGTTTGGGCCCCGTTGGGCCTTTTTGAAAAAGTGACACCACCGCTTTCCCTCTTATACGCACCTCCCCCGCACAACGATACATCGCCAGCACACGGCCGCCTCTTACCATCATTTCCCTTAAGCCACGCGGCCGGCCCCTCCCAGGGGTTGTAGGCAGGGCGCTGTGTTAATGCCTCATCCACCCCTGGTTACATAAGTACACACACTCCTTTTTGCGCGGCCGGCCCCGACATGGGGTTGTAGGCTTATCGCTGTGTTCACAATAAAAACAGATTTGAACAAAAAAAAGATTCAATCACTCCTTCAATTATGGTCTCCCCTTTTCCTTTCTTGGTGGGGTCATTTAGACACCATCAAAATGATGATTTCCCCACATATTTTATACACTGTTTCCATGCTCCCTGTGAAAATCCCTAAAGTGTATTTCAATCGGCTGAATTCCATCTGCTCCAAATTTCTGCGGAATAATAAAAGACCTCGTATTGCCTTACATAAACTCACACGCCCAAAATCTGAAGGTGGGGTTCGTTTTCCTGACTTTCAATCATACCACTCTGCCTTTTTAATAAAACAAGCCTTCTCATTGGCTTACGATTTCAATGATACCCCTCTGCCCAGATGGATCGCAGTCGAACGGTCCTTGTTAAAAGATTTTACTTTTCAACAATCTCTTTTAATGTCAAATTGTTCATTCTTGACTACGCACCCTGTACTGAAATACTCTCATACTCTGCTGCACAATGTATTCTCGAAAGATTCGTCCCCCTTACAAAGTTTTCTTTCTTCCAGTGTATGGTATAACAAATATCTTAAGTACAAGGGTAAATCTTTTTATTTCAAGTATTGGAAAGAAAAGGATATTATGTTTGTGTACCAATTTTTTTTCTGATTCCTCCATTATTCCATTTGATGAATTGCAAAATATGTTTGACTTACCTGCACATTTTCGCAAAGAATATGACATTATTACTTCTGCCATTCTATCTCACCTTTCTACCCTTCCTACTTTTGATCTCCTTCCTTCCCTTACTCCTTCCACTCCTCTATATCCTATGTTTACTCAACAAATCCCCAAAGCTGCTCTAATTTATAAACTGTTATTAGATAATGTTGGCCTTAGGCCTAAAACCATTACTGAAACTGTTTGGGAAACTGATTTATCTTTCTCGTTATCTGTTGATGTTTGGGATCGCTTATGGTGTAAACTGTTTAAAACTTCGATTTCAGCCCGTATTACTCAGTCACTTTTTTTTCTTTACCATAGAGCTCTTATTACCCCTGTAAGCATAACAAAATTCTCCCCTTCTTCCTCCCCCCTTTGTTGGTCCTGTTCCTCCCACCCAGGCACACTCAAACACCTCTTGTTTGATTGCCCCTCTGTTCTTAATTTTTGGAGCTCAGTTTGGGATTATTGCATGCATATTTTTCATTTTTCTGAACCGTTTTCAGCGTTGCACATTTTTTTAGGTTCCCTATCTGATGTTTTGGACTTACATTCGTATAATGCTAAATTGTTTGATCTTCTTATTGCAACTGCTTTCAAAGTAATTTTGTCGTGCTGGAAGGATAACTCTAAATTGTCTGTGCATACATGGTGGAATTTTGTATGTGATGAGCACAGAATTGCAATTGCTTCTTCTTCTTCTGTCACTTTAAAAATTAAATCTGACCTTACCTGGCTACCTTTCTCTACCTTCTTATCCTCTTATCCCCCTCCCTAACCCTCCCTTCCTTTTTTTCTCTTTCTCCCTCTCTTTTCTTCTCTCTCTTTCTCTCTTCTATTTTCTTCCATTCCATATTTATCTGAACCTTTTTTCATCTCCTTTTATCTCTCATGATTCTCTCATATTGGTTCTATTGTATGTCATAATGTTACATTATGCTGTACTACTTTTCTTAAACAAAATAAAACTTTATTAAACTGAAAAAAAAGAAATTTCACAAGTAAGTTTGATTGGGGCATTACAGTTGCTGCAACTACAATTTTGTGATTTTCGATTTTTGGGCTGTTGTTGGGGCCTTTTGCCCAGGGGTACTCAGTGGTGGGTGGACTGAGTCTTTCTGTGGGGTCTCTTTATTAAAAACATCATGGAGGGCCTGGATGGCTTGGGATTGTGCTGATTTTTCTGTGATTTTCGTTTTTTTGGGCTGTTGTTGTGGCCTTTTCACCAGGGCTAGTGAGTGGTGCATGTGCCTAGTCTTTCTGTGGGGTGTCTTGAATTTAAACATCATGGAGGGCCTGGATGGCATGGGATTGTGCTGATTTTTCTGTGTTTTCGATTTTTTTGGGTGTTCATGGGGACAGGCCATGTGGGTGGGGGCCATTTTGAGTGCTGCTACAGGCCCTGGCCATGTGCTGGGAGGGAGGGGGCCATTTTGAATGCAGGCAGTGTTCTTAGGTGTGCAACCATTTTGCCTAGCTTTCAAGTCTATGCCCAGGGGTAGTGAGTGGTGCATAGGCCTAGTCTTTCTGTGGGGTGTCTTGAATTTAAACATCATGGAGGGCTTGGGATTGTGCTGATTGTTCTGTGATTTTCGTTTTTTTGAGCTGTTGTTGTGGCCTTTTCACCAGGGCTAGTGAGTGGTGCATGTGCCTAGTCTTTCTGTGGGGTGTCTTGAATTTAAACATCATGGAGGGCCTGGATTGCATGGGATTGTGCTGATTTTTCTGTGTTTTTCGATTTTTTGGGGTGTTCATGGGGACAGGCCATGTGGCTGGGGGCCATTGTGAGTGCTGCTACAGGCCCTGGCCATGTGATGGGAGGGAGGGGGCCATTTTGAATGCAGGCAGTGTTCTTAGGTCTACAACCATTTTGCCTAGCTTTCAAGTCTATGCCCAGGGGTAGTGAGTGGTGCATAGGCCTAGTCTTTCTGTGGGGTGTCTTGAATTTAAACATCATGGAGGGCTTGGGATTGTGCTGATTTTTCTGTGATTTTCGTTTTTTTGGGCTGTTGTTGTGGCCTTTTCACCAGGGCTAGTGAGTGGTGCATGTGCCTAGTCTTTCTGTGGGGTGTCTTGAATTTAAACATCATGGAGGGCATGGGATTGTGCTGATTTTTCTGTGTTTTTCGATTTTTTTTGGGTGTATAACTGAACTGATGTTCCTCTGTCTTCCATTGCTTTTAGGTGCACAAGACTCAAGAGAACCACCAATGCCAGGAAGAAGTCCTGCAGCGGTGTGTGTGTGCAGCATAACTCACGCGACGTCACGTCTGGCCACAGACAACTCTGCAACTCGTGCAACTGCGGCCTAGTGTTCTGACCTGCTCTGAAGAAGATAGCCCCAAAAAAAGTTCCCCGTAGCTCCTCTAGCAAGAAAGTTGCCAGAAAGGAGCAGAAGAAGCAAGTTACCAAGGAGACTGGTGTGCCGGCCACCACATTTTTTTGGAGTAAAAAAAAAAGTACGCCTGCAGCAGCAGCGGGATCTGCTGGGGACCAAGCTGGGAGCTGCACCCCCGCTCCATTGGGCTCAGTGCCACCACCACCACCACATCAACTTAAGTCCAAGCCCTTGAGTGCTGCAGAGGCAGTCAGTGTACTTCTTCAATCGCTATCGACCAGTGATGTTGGCTCATCGCAAGAAAGTAGCAGCAATGTCCCTCAATCAACACAGGTTGTTGTAACTCATCTGACGAGTGTTGAACAACCACAGCTGCAACAACAACCACATGTGCAAGTACATGTGGAAGGAGAGGCAGCACAAGGAGATGCGCAAGCAGAGGTGCATGGAGGGTCACAAGTGCCCACAATAGTTGTTCCTCCTGAAGTAGGGGCACATCAGGAAATCGACAATCAAGCCGAGGTATCATTTGAGGAAGCCACTCCTCCTGATGATCATTCATTGTCTTCCACATCCCTAGCAAGGAAAAGATCAAGGGCGGTGTCTACATCTTCTTCAAGCCCACCTCCTTCTGATGATATGGATGAAAATTTGGAACCACCACGGCCGTCTGAGAGTGAGGCACACCATGATCTGACAAAGGGAGTTAAGCGTAAAAGGAAGGTCGTCGAAAAAACTCATAGTTATGGAGTGTGATGAGGATCAACAAGAAGTGGTGGAAACTGCTGCTGATGAAGGCTCTCACGACGACGACCCAGTCATCATAAAGGTCACTGCAGCCCCAGCGGGCATGCAGCAAACAGACATTTTGACCCTAGCCGAGAAGCTGCTGAGCGTGATGATGATGTCGACGAGGAGGCAATGGAAACACAACAATCATTGGAGTTAACTAGTACACCAACACGTACCGCTTCCATATTTCTTCCTCGCCAGAAGGGACCTCCATCCACCTCGACCTCAATTAGTGGTGGTGAAAGTGCACAACGTACTACAGTTCGGCAATCCACATCCTCCACTTCATCTGGCATTAGCAGCATGACCCCCACCACCAGTATCGCCGCCTCCTCCGGCCCCTACAGACAATTCAAGTCCCCAGCTTGGGACTTCTTTAGTGTTTGCCCAAAAAGGGAAAACTTCGCCATTTGTAGCATTTGTAAGCTTGCAGTTAGTCGTGGTAAGCTTGGTACCAACTATGGTACCGGAGGCCAGAGAGGTCATCTTAAGAGACAGCACACTGTCCAATGGTTAGCGCACCTACAGGCGATCAAGGAAGCCCGAATTGCACATCAAGAAAACGTTGATGTTTCATCTGATGATGACGAGGAGGAAGAAGACGTGTCAAACACTTCACTTACACCCAGTACCCCTGTCAGCAGCACACCCCATGTGAGCCACACTAAGAGTGTGGGAGAGAGTGAGACACCAATGCGAAAAAGTTAATCAGCGAGCGTAACTGGGTCGAAGAAATCATCATCATCCCGTAAATGCTTAGTCCAGGGCAACATTAGAAACATGTTGTTTACAGAAGCGCCATATGAACGCAACCACCCACTGACGCGTCTGTATAACACTAAGCTGGCTAAAATGCTAGCTTTGGACCTTCTCCCTTTTTCTTTTGTAGAAGGGGTTGGTTTTCTAGAATTAGTGGCAGCGCTCTGCCCTAAATGGAAGGTTCCTAGCCGGTTCTATTTTGCCTGAGTTGCGGTTCCAGAACTACATGAAGATGTGCTGGAGGTGATTGGGGCAGCTTTGCAGAAGAGTGCTGTTCACACTATACATCTGACAACAGACATGTGGACCAGTGGCGCAGGCGCTGATTACATGTGCATCACTGCACACTGGGTCTCTTTTTCAGGGGTTAAAGCAAAGCTAAACGCAGGTGTTGACCCGGACCAAGTTTTTAAAGCTGCTCGGAAACATGCAACAGTAGCCATGTTTGGCTTGGAGAAACGTCACACAGCACAAAACATTTTGGATGAGTTTAACACAAAGGTCCTTCACTGGCTGTCCCCAAAAAAACGCCACATTGGTTATGTTTCCACGGATAATGGCGCCAATGTACTTAAGGCCATGGAGCTGGGTCACTATTTCAGAGTGCCGTGTTTGGCGCACTGTATAAACCTGGTTGTTAAAAAATTCTTGAGTGATAAAGACAGTCCAGCGTGCGAGGTAGTGGACACCTGCCGAAAAATGTGCAACCATTTCAGCCATTCTTTTAAGGCCCGGAAGCATCTGAGGAGCCTGCCACATGAACGTCGAATGTCAGTGAAAGTACTCATCCAGGAGGTGGCAACACGTTGGAACTCAACCTTCTACATGCTTGAGCGTCTGTATGAGCAGTATACGGTACTCGATCACTATTTCTTAAAACAGGGTACAGCTCACAAGGACCTGAGGATGGATGCAGCGCAATGGGAGCTAGTTAAAAGCCTGACAGACATGCTTCGTCCTTTTGAGTTCTTCACACGTGCAGTCAGCAAGGAGGACTGTAATTTGGGAAAAGCTATCCCATTGTTGTAAATGCTGGAGCACCAACTGAAGGCGGTGTCTTCTGTGTTTCAAAAAAATGAAAAAAAACAAGACCCTTTTGTTTTGGCGGAGAAATTATTAGAGCGCCTACAAGGTGATGAACGTCTTAAAATGATCCACTCAGAACAGCATTACATATGTGCTACTATTCTGGATCCACGCTACAAAAAGGCGCTGGCAGGCCGAGCATTCTTTCCTTTTGCTGATGAAGATGTTACAAAGTACAAACATTGGCTAGCCTTGTCAGCCAAGAGGTTTGAAAGAGAACGGCAGCTCATTGAAGGAAAAGGCAGAACATCAGCATCATCAGGCCATCCCCAGTCAAAACAATCCACTTCTGCACCTGTGGCTGTGGCACAAGTGACCTCTCAGCCGTTAAAGACACCGGCGACCGGATCATCTGCAACAGACACAACAGTAACATTGGATGCTGAAGAGGATTGGCTAACTCTGCTTGGGTTTGGTTCTCAAAAGGTCACAGCAACAGCTAAGCAAAGTGGAGGAACCTTGGAGGACCTTGAGTCGATGGTGCAGGACTATCTGAATGACTCAACAGAGGTCTATGTTAATGCTGACCCATTGGCGTATTGGCATGGGAAAAAAGAATTGTGGCCACAGCTCTCGAACCTGGCTTTAAACTACTTGTCTTGCCCACTCGCAAGCGTGTCTTCTGAACGTATGTTCAGTGCTGCTGGTGGCATTGTAACTCCCAAACGGAGCCGCCTCTCGCCCAACAATGTGGAGAGGTTAACAATGATCAAGATGAATCAGCACCTCATACCACCAGATTTCAGAGTACGAGAAAGCATGCCGGATGAAGACGAGGTGGACAGCAACGTAGATGAGGGAATTTCTTCTCTGTTAGGTGACACTGAGCTCACCCTACCTGAATTCGCAGAGTATGATGACGAAGCCTTATTCTTATTCCTGAACCCTGACACCGAGCCCTGAAAATGAGACAATGAATCAATAACTTTCTTTTTCGTCCTTATTCACTTTTATTCCTGTGTGTCTGTCTTTCTTTGTTGTGCACAGTTAATATAATTCAAACTTTAATCACCTAATCACAAAAACAAGCGCATCAGCAGAATTGTCTTCAATTGTTTGCTTATTGATTTGAAGGTGCCGCAGTCTGCATTCTTCAGGTTCACAAGTTCAGAAGAAAATGCTCCTCTATCCTCCTCCTCCAGACTCCTATTTGACTCAAAGCAGAGGGCTGGATTACGCCCAATGAAGAAAGACTCAGCACTTGTGGGAGTGTTCTACTTCTTTGCGGGTGAGTTGACGGCTCTGGGGCCATTGCTGGGAAGCTCTAATACCGGATAAAACTGGTTAGAACCAAATCGGAGGCGGAATTGTTTTTGTGTTTTTGCTGACTTGCTTGCCTTTGAGGTGCTCTTTGGGGGGGTTCCGGGTGTTTGTGGGTGAGTTTTCGGGTCTGGGAGCACTGCTGGGACAGTCTAGCTTGATTGCATTTGCTTTTCAGGAAATCCGTGGTGGAAAACGGGAGTTATGGCCTAGCTGCACAGCGCGTTTGGACCGAAGGCCGAGAAATATTGTAAGTATGAGATTTTCCTTTTTGGCTGTTTGGGGGTTTTGTGCTTTTTGGTGGGTGGGTTGGCGTGTCTTGGGGCATTCCTGGGAAGGTCTAATACCGGATAGAAGTGGTTGGGACAAAATCCATGCAGAATTTTTTTTGTGCTATTTCTGACATTTTGCTCAATGTACCGTTTTCGGGGGCCAGTTTGGGGGGCTTCCTGGTGTTTGTGGGTGGGTTTCGGGGTCTGGGAGAACTGCTGGCTATGGATACTTTAGTTTGCAAGAGGTTTGAACCAAATCCATGGTGGCAGAGGGGAGTTAGGGCTTAGCTGCAGAGGGCGCACGGAGTGATTTTGGAAATTGGCAAGACAATGACTAAGTCCCCATTTTTGTACTTTTGCTTTTGGCTGTTTGGGGGTCTTCTACTAGTTTTCTCCTGGGTTGACGGCTCTGGGGCCATTGCTGGGAAGCTCTAATACCGGATAAAAGTGGTTTGGACCAAATCGGAGGCGGAAATTTTTGTGTGTTTTTGCTGACTTGCTTGCCTTTGAGGTGCTCTTTGGGGGGGTTCCGGGTGTTTGTGGGTGAGTTTTGGGGTCTGGGAGCACTGCAGGGACAGTCTAATCTTGATTGCATTTGCTTTTCAGGAAATCCGTGGTGGAAAACGGGAGTTATGACCTAGTTGCACAGCGCGTTTGTACCGAAGGCCGAGAAATATTGTAAGTATGAGATTTTCCTTTTTGGCTGTTTGGGGGTGTTGTGCTTTTTGGCGGGTGGGTTGGCGGGTCTTGGGGCATTCCTGGGAAGGTCTAATACCGGATAGAAGTGGTTGGGACAAAATCCATAAGGAAAAGCCTTTTGGCACTTTTTGTAACTTAGGGTTCGTTAGGGTTAGCCCTAGCAGCAGGATTGCATGTGTTTCGGGGTGTTCTAGATTTTTGCAACTGAGTTCTGGGGTCTTAGAGCACTCGTTAAAATGTGTAATTTTGGTTGCAAGTCATTTGAAGAAAATCCATGGTGGGAAAGGGGGGATTTGGCATAGTTAAAGATAGCCTTTGCCACTATTCTTAACTTAGGGCTCGTTAGGGTTAGTAGTATTTCTATTGCATGTGTTTGGGTGGGGGGGTTTTCGAGTCTTGGAGCGATGTGGATACTTTTGCTTGCTTGCAAGTGGTTTGAATACAATCGACGGTGGGTAAGGGGGTATTTGGGCCTACTTTTACTTTCAAAGTACGTTTTGTCACAAGTTTTCTACTAGGCCTCGTTTTTTTAGATCTGATTGGGGGTCTTCTACATTTTTGAGACTGGCTTTAGTAAGGGTCTGGGTGGGAGCACTGCTGGGAAGGTCTAATTTTGTTCTAAAACACAGTTTACAGTACACCTAGCTTGAGGGGAAAGATCCGCTAAATTAATTTGCCCATACTTATTTATCCTTCAAAAGGTGACTCAGACAGAGTACGCACTTTCAAAACTATTGTACTGTCTATTAGGAAAATCAAAGTGTGACTTTTTGCACTACACAGCGTACATACCTTATATTTATTTATCAGTGGTGTTGTAATATATCACTTCCTGTTTTTCGTTCAATAATTACAGGCCGGGTTTCAGTCTGTGCAATGGGGAAAAAAGGATGGAGTCAGGCTTCACATTAGCGAGCCGCAATTCAGCATCCGCCAGGCAGGCAGTGGACAGGATGTCTTCTGGTCACCAACATTGATGGACGAAGCGTCGGCTGGAATGGAGGAGTGCCGCTAAAATGAGGAATTGTTTGCTGCATGCAACTTACTTACCAAATTCAACAGGACAACTACAACAACATACAGATACAGTATCCATTGTTTTCTTCTATGAGTGTGACTGCATTTCTTGGATCTCTCTCTTCTTCTAAATTGATCCCTACAGCCATTCGATAGGTTTTACTTCGGCTATTTTTTAAACCTAATTTAATGTAAGAAGTGTTTCTCTGAGTGCAGAGATAGGCAAGTGAAAACGCTGCAGCCCTGTACTGTCGCATTCTAGTACTACTTACTTTTCAGTAACAATGCATGCAGTAGTGCATGCACTTCCTTTATGTCACTTAAAAGATTTATGGTTAGCTTTGTACCCAAAGATTTCTTTATCTTCAATTATTGTTTGTCCATGCTGTGCTTTTTTTTTTCTTCTCTCAACAAAACCTACCTAAAAAGAAACCCCCATTCCCATCCATTTTCCAAACCCTAACCCTCTTCCCCCGGGCTGTGTGGTTTTGCTTGATGTGTGACTAAATAACATCAATAATTCCACACACTTGCTGGGGAGGATAAGGTCATAGCAACAGGCTGGTGAAGGAATCCGAGGATATATTCTAGACTTACTCAGCTTCAGTACTATTTCTTGTTGTAGTAGCCAATGTCAAAGAAATCCAACACAAGTACAAGTTATACTTTACCATTTGTTAGGCTACATTGTGGCACTGTTCTAGTGTACTGTCACCTGCTATATTCTCTATCGTATCGTTGTAATGCTACAGTAAGAACAAACCAGGTTTCATTTTCTTTTTTCCATAGGCATGCAACTGCCACTCTGTCACACCACTAGTACCACCGCAATGAGGAGGACATGTCATCCGCCCAGGATTGCCAACCTTAATCGCCATTTCCCGTGGAGCCAGCCCTGGGCCTAGCCCTACTTTCAAACACAAATTACAGGTAAGATAAGCGTTTGGTTGGAGGGAGTATGATGGAGTATTAGGAGAGACAAGAGATTGACGGTAGTACTACTAAAGTCCTAGGACTATTCAGGAAAACAAACTTACTGTTAAACCCCCACCCACCAGACTCAAAAGCAGTAAAAAACAGGTATGGTCAGATAAAGTTTCAAAAAGTATATTTTTATAGCCCTAACAAAATAATCTTCCGCAAGACCCTCCCTAACCCCAACGATTGTCCTTCAAAAGTCCCAAAAAAAAACAACTCCTAATTCCCACCCCCCAAAAGTCTCTAAAAAAGGGGCAAGGGACACTACGGCAGGGTGCTGTTGACTTTAGCGGCCAGGGCATCATGCTCCTTGCGGAGGGTGGCATGGTCGAAGCGGAGGCCCTCCACCAAGTTCTTATAGCTTAGGACCTCCTGCTCCAGGTAGGACACTCTGAGGCATAAGCGGCGCTGGCGTGCCTTGCAAATCCTGTGGGGGGCAGCTGCTGTCTTTGCTGCTCGGCGGTGGCGGTTGGCTTTGGTAGCCCGGCTCCGTACCGCTGGAGCACTGCGCTGGCTGGCAGCCCGTGGGGGCACGGAGGAGGATGCAGCTGTCCCAGTGGATGTTGTTGTTGTACCGGTAGACTGCGTTTCCTCCTCCTCCAGGGCCACCAGCCGCCGATATTCGGCGACAGTGGCATCCAGCCTCTGTTGCTGGGCCATTCGAGCCAGCTCCCTCCTCCTTGATGGTCTGTTTGATTTGGAAGGAGCAACTATATGAAGAAAGAAAGACATAGTCTGTAACCAATGCTCCTTAAGATTAACACAAAATGATTGAGCAGAAAGTTGTGTCACAGTACAAGTAGCAAATTGAAAGCACAGTACATAACAATTGAGGACAGTATCTATGTAACCTCCGACTTCTTCATCCTTGCTCTAACATTAGTGGGAGTTTAAGGAGCAGATTCTACGAGCACTATGGACTTCCATTACAGTCGACTATGACAGTACACCAGTCTTATTCTTCTTATTCTCTCTTGTTTAGGAAAATTGGTACGTTATCTTATGCAAGCCGGCATAATGCCAGCGCAGTGAACTTGCACCAGAGAAAAACAGACGCACACCATGATGAGTGAGACAGACTTGCGTTACTGTACCGGTCCAGTACATGCAGGTGGTGAAGCTCTTACTTTTCTATTACGGGTGGCACTGAGAATACTCTGTTAAAAGGGCTACTGCTTAATTAATTTAGCTTTCACCCTATAGTGCAAATGAGTATTAGAAAAGGAAAATGAAGAAGCTAAATAATCTGATTATCTATCACTTCACATGGGATGTATTTGATGACATATGGGATGACTTTAGGTGCTTTGCTTATTATTGAGTGAACAGTGATACACCCACACATGAATGACGTACTACTACTAAACTAAAGTTATTAAGAGAGGTAGGGAGTGTCCACCGTAATAACCAGATATATGCTGTGCTTGCAGTTGCAATACAAACTACTGCTACTATTCATGGTAGTATTAGGACAAAATTACAACTTCTTTTCCTTGCCTTTCCTACACTGGAATGGACGTGTGGGTGCGGTGTTACATGCTCTTCAAAGTAACACATAGTTTATCCAGTGACCGTCTACTCTCTCTAGATACACATATGCTATCTAAGAGTCAGATAGCACCATGATCCAGGCATCCATCCATTCAAAGTATATGCACACATACAGTTTCTGTTTCACCCACCCAGGCTGTTCTCCTTCCACCCATCCTTGCTTCATCATTCACCCAGCCATGCACCATACCATATTCTTTCCTTCCCAGCCACCTCGGGGACCAAGCAAACACATATCATTCTTCTTTGCCAGTCATCATTACATTTCTCGTCCTTCCACACTTACTTACACCCTTCTTTCGCTTTTCGTTCATCCCATCCATCAAGTTCATCTCAGATCTGATTGGGATTCTTCTCGCCAAAAACTTTACAGCTAAGTCGAAGTACATTTAGAGGAGGCTACTACCTGGTTGATTTATAATACACCTGTGCAGAAAGCACACACTGCAGTCTTCAATCTCAATAAGTAAGGAATATATAGCTTACCTCTGCCCGCCACCACCGTGTTATCCCTCACAGGCATGTACGGCACTTGCACCTCCTCCTCCCTAGAGTTGTTCCCCTCGTCCAATGCCACCACCTCTGCGCTGGCCCCGCCTCCAGATGTTCCACCTACAAAGTACATTTAATAATATTAGAATACACCACTCACTACTATATAATATTTGGTCTAGGAGGAAGAAAGAAATGTGAAAATAACAGAATACAATGTAATAATTTGTGACTGTCTACTCTAAAGTAAAAATGTCCCTTTTTCCAGGGAAGGCTGTTGTCTTGCTGCACTTTTTGGCACAACTGATGAATGCTTGCTTTTTATTTTTAACACGCACCACTTTTTCTCCTAACAGACAGAAGCTTGACTTCTAAGAACACGAGCAGGATCAAGTTCAAACCAGGTGAGAGCTCGGCTCGACCACAAGAAATGTGTCCAATTAATCGTCAGCACTAAGCACTTTTCCATTTTCAGTTAAACGTTTACTTTTATGACAAACTTGATTTTAATAAATGTGTTTACTTTTAATAAAGCTTTTAAACTTAAATAGACTCTGTGGTATTTGGTCCTCCAGACTAGAGCGGATGAGCTAAAGGTTTTGGAATTTTTGCAAGCATGAGTCCGTGCCTCTGACATCATTGGGGATCAATTATCAGTGACTTTGGGAGCTAAATGACTCTGCCACACTATCTAGTCAGTAAGGAGATTGGGGGTTCAACTACAAAGTCTGTTATCACTGAGGTATGTGGAAAGTCTAACAGCACCTATTATAATTGATAAGCTAAGCAATGCATTATTTAGTGTCCATAGTTCTGTTTGTGCAGATTTGTCCCTGCAACAGTAGTAGAATGGATTGTCCTACTATCCAAACCAAAAGTAAAGTAGTATCTTATTCTTTCTTGGTGGTCATTCACCTTTTTATTGTTGGCAATTGTCAAAGCATAAACATTTAGAAGACTTGAAAAGACATTATGGACAATCCCAGAGGACTGCACTCAGTGCATAGAGCTATTGCTGACTAGAATGGGAGTCCAATGGAATTGCCAAATGTGCAATCCTAGTTAGCTACACAGACAGACTAATAATAATACCACAGGGAGTCATAGTCGAGGCAGGATAAGAATTTAGATCCAGTCTACAAGAAGATCAAAGACGATTTAGAAAAAATCGAATGAGGAACGCTAGGAAAGAATAAGTACTCTATATTAAAATAAAAACTTACTGGGGCCAGCAAAGGAGCCCTCGCCTGCCCGATCCTGGCCTGCATCCTGAACAGCACCCTCCTCCTCCTCCTGTGTCCTCTTGCCCCTGGGGGGAGCTGATGTACAACATGAAAGAAAGAAAGACCAGAAAACATGGATGATATTTGTCAACCAAATCAAACATTTCAAAAGAACAATAACAAAATATTTTGGCGAAATAGCAAATAGACAACTATTCCACGGGATATATTATTGACCGATCTCATGTGGTCTACTACGTTATTAGTATTGCTTGATTTGCGGACCGTCGAATTGGAAACTTCTTATGTAACTCACTAAACAAAGTACTAAAAAGGTTTGCCTAGGACCACCCCCTTTTCTAAATCGTTTTTGGCCACTATAGGTGTGGCAGGGTATACTCAGACATGAGTCCCTTTCTCACTGCTCCATCAGGATTCAAGCAAGCCGGGCCGAAGAAGGCTGAAATGCCAGAAACCGGTCCCCGGTAGCTTGTCTCCTTTCTGGTGAAGAATTGGCTTGGTAGTTTAGTCTGCCCTGTTCCCATGATGCACTGGGCCAGGGACAGACTGATTTGCATATAGCCAGGTTCTGAGCTGGGATGGGGCAGTGAGATCAATAACGGTGATGGATCAAGCCCTGATCTTTGGACTGGGTAAGAGTGGTCTGCTTAACTCAGACACTCTGTTCATCACCACCCCCTTTTCTAAATCGTTTTTGGTCACTATAGGTGTGGCAGGGTATACTCAGACATGAGTCCCTTTCTCACTGCTCCATCAGGATTCAAGCAAGCCGGGCCGAAGAAGGCTGAAATGCCAGAAACCGGTCCCCGGTAGCTTGTCTCCTTTCTGGTGAAGAATTGGCTTGGTAGTTTAGTCTGCCCTGTTCCCATGATGCACTGGGCCAGGGACAGACTGATTTGCATATAGCCAGGTTCTGAGCTGGGATGGGGCAGTGAGATAAATAACGGTGATGGATCAAGCCCTGATCTTTGGACTGGGTAAGAGTGGTCTGCTTAACTCAGACACTCTGTTCATCACCACCCCCTTTTCTAAATCGTTTTTGGCCACTATAGGTGTGGCAGGGTATACTCAGACATGAGTCCCTTTCTCACTGCTCCATCAGGATTCAAGCAAGCCGGGCCGAAGAAGGCTGAAATGCCAGAAACCGGTCCCCGGTAGCTTGTCTCCTTTCTGGTGAAGAATTGGCTTGGTAGTTTAGTCTGCCCTGTTCCCATGATGCACTGGGCCAGGGACAGACTGATTTGCATATAGCCAGGTTCTGAGCTGGGATGGGGCAGTGAGATAAATAACGGTGATGGATCAAGCCCTGATCTTTGGACAGGGTAAGAGTGGTCTGCTTAACTCAGACACTCTGTTCATCACCACCCCCTTTTCTAAATCGTTTTTGGCCACTATAGGTGTGGCAGGGTATACTCAGACATGAGTCCCTTTCTCACTGCTCCATCAGGATTCAAGCAAGCCGGGCCGAAGAAGGCTGAAATGCCAGAAACCGGTCCCCGGTAGCTTGTCTCCTTTCTGGTGAAGAATTGGCTTGGTAGTTTAGTCTGCCCTGTTCCCATGATGCACTGGGCCAGGGACAGACTGATTTGCATATAGCCAGGTTCTGAGCTGGGATGGGGCAGTGAGATAAATAACGGTGATGGATCAAGCCCTGATCTTTGGACTGGGTAAGAGTGGTCTGCTTAACTCAGACACTCTGTTCATCACCACCCCCTTTTCTAAATCGTAGGATTGGCAGGCAGCAGCCCGCAGCACGCAAAGTGACAGTCAAAGTCCATCGTGATTGCAGATCAGCAACAACTTTAAAGTTTCCTACTACATTAACCAGTCATTAAAATACTCAAACTATCAATCCGCCACCACTATTTCTTCTTATCGCCATGTGTACAAAGGAAGGACTGGACTTGAGTCTGTAGGGGCTGATTTAGAAGCCCCTTGCGGCTCTTTTGTGAGGCAGTGGCAGAACAAAAGAGGCGCAATGGTGCGGCGTATATTAACAACGTGACGCATATGGGAGATGCATCACGTTGTAAAGCCCTGCGCCATCAGGGGGCATCCGGCGCAAGGGAGGGCGTTCCTGCGCAGGAACGCATCCTAAAAGTGGCTGAGGGAAATCTACAAGATTTCAATCACTCACTTTAACGACAATGATGCGTGACTCAAACCCTGCGCCTGCTTGAAGCAGACTTACGGCTTGACGCAGCATTGGGGAGATAGGGCACCCCAGAGCATTGATGGAGCTGCGCCATCGTTGCGACGCAACTCCAGCAATGCGCCGCCTTTACGGCACAGATGCGTAACGCTTTGGTGACGTTTTGGGCCCATGGTGGCGTGGCGCACAATTACTGGCGCATCCCTGCTACTTTGCAGGGATGCGCCGGTAATTAAAAATCTGAACCTTAGTGTCTAGCATTATGCAGTTCTTTAAACTACACTATAATTTCACAGGCCAATGAAATGAACACAAAATCGAAAACAAATAAGCATAGTAGCAACACTACTGAGAAGGAGAGCAGTGCACCTGAAATACACAGAAGATTTTGAAATATAATTTACCTACAATGTAATGAGCAGCATTATTGCTCTTGGTAAAAAACAAAAATTTGCAATATAATAACACACAGAGCAGGAGAAAACAGAGTAGTAAAGAAATAGCTACTACTACTCACCAAGGGGATCTCAAGTCCAAGCAGGTCGAGCAGATCTCGTTCACGGTCCAGGACATCCGTCCAGCGGTGGGTGGCCTGGTTGTAGGTGCGCCGGACCCGAGAGTGGTGGTACATGGCCCAGCACACCTTCTCCCACCGCTTACGGTGCTCCCGGATCCCGTACCCGCAACCGATCCTGCTGCCTGCCATGATGGTCCTGGGGAGGCGGCGCTGAACATAAAAAATTAGTGCGGCCACCTCCTCCGGGCTAAAGATCTCCCGGGGTACGACCTGCTCCCCCTCAACTGCCCGCACGGGAGCCGGGCACGGGGTGCGGGACCCTTCCCCTTCTCGGGATGCTTCCCGGCTCCCTACACCATGGTCTGGGCAGAAAGGAAGCTAAATAATAAAGAAAATAGAATAGGGAAGAGAAGAAAAGTAAAGAGTTGAAAAAAGTAGTTTAAAATTAACCAAAAGTAGCAGAAAACACCAAAATATAGAGCAAGAAAAATAGAGAGATAGATAATAAGTAAAATAGATCAAAAAAAACTTCAAACAAGCAAAGGATGGCAGAGATACAGAGAGGATACCAAAGGCATGCCCAGAACCATAGCAATGAATGAGAAACCAGATGGCCACGCCCGTTCACGACCGCGCGGGTAAGTTCGCGCAAGATTTTCCTCGCGAACACCGGCGAAATTGTACTGGCGAGCCGCACACTTTGCGAGATTACACTTCGCGCCCGGAAACGGAAATACGTCATGCAAACAAGATGGCCGCGCCCTTCAACGACCGCAAGGGTAACTTCGCGCCTTGCGCTACAAGCGGCTCGCTAAAACGCACAAAACCTTGCGAACTAACAATCCGCAAAAAAACAAATCGCATATTCGCACGAATTCGCGGCTTCCGAATCCGATCTCGCGCGTGTTCGTGCCCCGCGAATCCCGCAAAATTGCAGAAAAAATGAGTTTTGCAAAACTGAAAGCACTCAGCAGGTGCAAGAGTTCAAACTCATCATTAGTAACCATTCCCTGTAGTGCTTCCTGACTGGGGCCCCTCCAGAGTTCAGTTGCTAGTTGCAACAATTGTATGACCCTCCTCTGACCCTCACAGCAGGCTCATAGAATAGCTATAAGCAGGCCGCAATGGTCCTGGAAAAAAAATTGCACTGCAACAGAAAGCAAATTACTGATAAGGAAGCAGGTGCCAGACCTGGAATTTTAAAACAGTGACACATTAATAAAATAAACCCAAATTAATTCATGTCAGTTGAAGCAGGGCAGGTGTGCTTGCTTTCCCCCCCATAATCTACAGTGATGATGAACCAGAGGGTGGCATTGATGTAACAGAGGGTGGCATGGGTGAAACAGAGGGTGGCAGTGGTGAAGTGAAACAGAGGGTGCTGGGAACCTGTGATGATGAACCAGACGTAGAAACAACATAGTGGCCACCATTGCGAGCCGACAAGTAAGTTCGCAATTGCGAACTGGTACCAAACCCTTGCGAACTGGCAGAAACCCTTGCGAACACAAAAAAAAAAAAATCGTGAGAATTCGCGGATTTTGCGGATTGCGAGTTCGCAAATATGCTAATTCGCGAACGCCCGATTCGCAAAATTCGCCCATGCTTAGGCATCATAGTTTTCATGAAATTAATAATCCTACCAGGTAGTTCTGCAACTAAGGGTTCAGGTTTGTCACCTCCTACCTGCCGACCATCTGCAGCAGTAATATTAACCCACGTATCTCCTAACTCTGGTGCGTGATCCTCGTGATGGATCTTCGCCCACAAGGGTTGAGGAACTACATTAACCATCAACATATCTATGTCAGCTAAATTCATAACACACGCATCAACTGTCTGAGACAACTCCTTGTAATAACCAGCAGGATTTTTACGGGGGTCAGGCAAGGTCTGCTTAAGAGCCAGGACCTCAGCTCTCTTCCAAGGGACAAGCACCCACACTCGCTGAAAATGAGCCGGTGCAGCCACAATACCATGAGCGGCATCAGCCACAACTGCCTCTCTCCATACAGGGGGAACCTCTCTCATAGGATACTGCTTCACTTTTCTCTTAACAGAAGGGTTAGGTTCGAACAATGACTGAGGTGGAAGTCTAGACCTTAAAGTGAGTAGTGTCTCTACCGCTTCCTCAACATCGGAACCCACTATCGTCCCTTTAGCAAATTCAGACTGAACATTAAGCAATTCCAGTGGAATTGAACCCAACTCATTATCTTCCCACTCCTGAAGAAGGAAGGTACACATGACATCAAAAACATACCTTTGTTTTGGCGCCTCGCACTGTAGGAAGATATCCATAGCCACTTGTGGACTGTACTTGGAGGTATTCGAAACCCATCTACGAGCAAGGAGATCTAACACTGCCCGCTCTTCGGGACCAGGGAGCTGACTACGTCTCTGCTTACGTTCAGAAACAGGGGTCATATTCAGTGACCCAAAGAAAGGAGACAAAAGACTAGTGACAGTCTCAGTCATTCGTTGCCGAGCAGAAGGAGAAGAAGTTAACATGAGGACAGGAGACAAAGTGTTTTGAGGCGACAGAGACGTAGGGACAGAAATAAGAGAAGTCAAAGATAAAGGAGTGTATGGCAAAGGAGTTTGAGGCAAGGCTGGTGGCAAGGCTGGCGGCCCTGGAGGGGGCTGCGCCAGGGGGGGGAAGAACCACCTGTGAAGCAACGGGTGGCTGAACAACAACAGGGGGTTGAATGACAACAAGGGGTGCAACAACTGGAGGTAACGGAGGTGCAGTAGCACCCTGCACATAAGGGGGTGGTAATCTCAGTAAATGTGACATAAAAGGATCCTTTTCAGGGTCTTCAGACACATTTGACAGGGGGGGGGGTGGCATAGCCGGATAACATTTGTCAATCGCCATGCAATGTTGTCTATCTGACACTTCAATCGCACAATCTTCTTCATCTTCCTTAAACTGCCTAGCTGCTTGCATTACCGATATATTCCTTTGCATCCTATCTCTCTTAGCTTGCTTAATTTCTCTCTGTTTGGCTTCCTTACGCCAAAGGCGGAAAGAGTCAAACATCGCCGGCCGGGCTTTCTTTTAAAATAGCGCAACTTCTAGGTTATCTAAAACATCTGATTCAAAACTACCATGTTGGGGCCATCGTAAAACACCATCTTTTCTTGTATAATGGGCCCATACTTCATTGAAGGTAATGGGACCTACACCATGCTTTGAATAGCGCTCATAAGTTGGAGTTCCAACCGGAGGTATCGGACACGAGTCCTCCAATCGTTAACAAAACCATTTCCTAAATTTGCTAAAACCAGGCATCTTTTAGCTCACTAGTCTTGCTTCAAACTTCAAGGGCTTATCAAAAATGATACACACGCAAATATACGAACCCCTCGGCTTCGACTATTGCAATGGCCGAATCAAAACCAAGAAACAAAACAAAGTCGTGGGAGCGACCCACTTATACTTAACCAAAATGTCTGTCACGCCACCAGAAGACCGTCTAACGTCTCACCTTACAATTCATCACTAGAGGGTCCAAGACAGGGCGGCAGTCAGGGCAGCAGTCCTTCGCAGCCGTCGGAAAGGGGAAGCCTCGCAGAAAAAAACCTTGGGTCCACGTCGACATGCAGGGGTCGATGAAGTGGCGGCCGTCCTCCAGAATTTCCTCACGGGGCTCCTCACAATCTTCAGGCTTGGACCAGTACCGCTGAAGTCGCCCCACTAGGGGCAGCAGTTGATGAACCGGGGTTTAACCCAGCGGCGTCAAGGGCACGCCCAAGATCTTCGAGTTCACCTGTCTTGGTATACAGTGACACGGAATACTTCTGGATGTCATCAGAGACCAAGTTTATTAGCTGCAGCTAGTAACAGTGATCCTAGAAATACATCACGGTGTAAATTCTCAGGAGACTGCTCATTTTACTGAGGCGAGACGTCTCCTTTTATACCCAATATTCACATTATAAATGTACACCAACTGCACAAAATACTAGCCAATAAGGTACATTTTCAAACAAAGTATCGCATAACAAAAACTCAATTTACAGTATCCCAACCCAAAAGTTAATTATTAGGAATGTCCCAAATTCAATCTCCACAAGCCAGACAAACCTATAATTGAAAGCATAACCCGCGTAATGAAGTAACATAAAAAAGAAACAGTAACAGATGCTGAGCAAGATAAGGCATGTGCAAGGAAACTAAAAATTAACGATGTCCTGAACATTGATTGGCAATCTCAGACAAAGATTGATCAGGGAAATTGGCTTTGTGAGGTCAGTTTCAGGTGAAGAGGTCAGTTTCTTACAGTTCATTTCAGAGTCAAAAGGAAACCTAGTTAATGTATACATGAACTAAGAAGGCCAGGCCACTTTGTTCGCCAGGCTACCTTCACAGGCCTACGTGAGGGCAACACAAAATGGTAGCACAGAACAAAATGGAGTCAGACTCGAAATTAACAAAACCTCACAGCGCTACCCTGTATCGACCACCTCCCTAAATCAGCTCAGTTAGTAGGGTATCCAGTTCCTTAAAGAATGTTTGTGGCAGTATACCTGGGAGGTTGACAAAGTGATATAGCATTAGGGGGACTATGATCATCTTGGCGAGCGCTACTCGGCCTATGGGAGCCAGAGGCAGTGATTTCCAGAACCCCACAGCCGCCCGTAGTCCTGCCAATGCCCTAAGGTGATTCCCTTCGTACAGGTCCTAGAGGAGTGGTATAGTCTCACTCCCAGATATCTGGGTGCCTTGGTATTCCATGCAAGTGTCTGGGTTCCTATCTGTACTTCGAATGGGGCGATGTGAGAGCTCAGTGGATAAATAGGGGACTTTCCCCAATTAACTCTGAGACCCGAAGCCTCCGCAAAGTACTGCAGTGTCCGCTATATGGGTGTAGCATTGCGGATGTAGATTAAAAGGTCGTTGGCATAAAGGGACACACAGTGTGTCGTGCCTGCCCATGGTATACCCCATGTCTCACCCTCCCGTCTCAGACGTATTGCCAGGGGCTCCACCACCAAGACAAACAGGAGGGGGGATTTGGGGGCATCCCTGCCTTGTTCCCCTTTCTATTGCAAACACAGAAGAGATATACTTGCCTATTCGAACTCTTGAGGTGAGGTCGGTGTAGAGGAATTTTGTGTATGCCATAAGGGTGGGTCCTATGTTTATCTTGCCAAGGACCTCAAATTAATAGGGCCACAGTAGTGTGTCAAAGGCCTTTTCTAAGTCCAGTATATGACACGCTGCCTTAGGGAACTGCATGCTTGTCCTGTCCTGTAAATGGAATAGCCTACGTAAGTTTTGCGATGTAGTGCATCTAGGGATAAAACCGCATTGGTCTGAGTGAATTAACGGTGTCAGAATTTGGGTGTATCGTACTGCTAATATTTTCCCCAATATCTTACAGTCCGTATTGAGGAGGGTTATTGGTCTGTAAGAAGAGGGCAGGGTTGGGTCTCTATGTCGTTTAGTAAATGTGACTATGACCGATTCCCTGAGGGAGCCTGGAAGTTTGCCTTTATCAAGTGCCTCATTATACACTACTGTCATGCATGGGGTCAATTGGGCAGAGTAAGTGTGGTAATATTCTAGTGGGAAGTCGTCCATTCCAGGAGATTTATTCCACGCTATTGCTCTAATCACCTGGGAGACATCTGCAGGCTTTATCCTCACCTCTAATTGTTTTTTATCCGCTGGTGGGATTTGGGACAGGGGTAATGGGTCCATGAAGATGGCGCCCGCGCGGTGATCATCTGGCTCTGGTGCCCTGTAAATTTCGGAATAATAGTCGTGAAAGACACGCAGTATGTCTAGTTGCGAATGCCGAAGAGTACCAGAGGCGTCTACTATTTCTGTGATTGGCTTGGCCTCCGTATCTTGCTTGGCCAGCCAGGCTAAGAGCCCCCCCCCCCAATGTTTCCCTCCCGGGGGACCCTGCCTGCGTACATCTGAAAATTGTATTTACGGAGGTCTCTAAATGTCTCCACATAAAGTGTTTTCGCCGCATCCATTTGTTCCAGAGTGGCCTCATCCTTGTCCGCTCGTTTTGAGAGGTTCGCTAGGGCTTGCTCTGCCTTTTGTAGTGATTTCTCTAAGGTTCTGTGCACCCCCACTATTTGTTGAATGCAATGTCCCCTTGCCACTACTTTGTATGTGTCCCATTCGATCAGACAAGACGTCTCTGTGCCGGTATTTAATGTGAGGTGTTCTTGAATATGTTCCCCATGTTCGTGTTTGAATACTGGATCCGTGAGACAGTCTCTAGGTAACCTCCAGGTGGGTATGGGGGGGGTGTGGTGTTCTCCATCTGAGGGTCAGCACATGTGCGTCATGGTCGGAAAGTACCCTTCCCAGGTAATCTGTGTATTGTACTTTTAGGAGTAGTGCGGCAGTGCAGAGGAATCTGTCCAGGTGCACCCATAAGTTATGGGGAACTGAGTGGAAGGAGTATAGTTTGGTGGCAGGGTTACGCATGCGCAACACATCTGTCAATGTCCAGTGTTTTACCCAAGTGTTAAAAATTTCCGTTTGCTTGAAAGCCAGTGAATGCACTGGTGGGCGGGGGTGGGGGGGTGAGGTCTATCCAAGTCAGTGTCTAGGGTGCCATTGTAGTCGCCACCAGGTATCCATGGGGCTTAAATATGTTGTGTCAGCATTCCAGTGAGGCGGGTCCAAAAGGGGAGTTGTTCTACGTTGGGGTCATATATGCTACCTATCAATACGGATTGCCCTTCTAATAGGCCTCTATCACAGTGTATCGCCCTTTCTTGTCTACTTCCTGTGTTAGCTCTTTAAATGGGGTACGGGGACAAATCCAGACTAGGGCCCCCCTGGCGAACGCCGAGTACGCTGTAGTGCAGATAGTACCCCGCCATTTCTTGCGTAAGCGCTCTACTTCGGTCGCTGTCAGGTGTGTCTCCTGCAAAAGGGCTATCTGAGCCTGCTGTCTCTTTATGTAAGCGTACACTGCATATCTTTTACTCGCAGAGTGCATTCCCGAACATTTAATGTGATCAGTTTGATGTCAGTGTTAGGAATATTTGTGCTCATGGTAGTTGTCTTCTGAACGGGGACTGCTTGCGTGCCATCTTGTTGGGTGTTCGGGACCCCCTGTTATCTGCGTGATCACCCTCTGAGTGACTCATACCCTTCCATCCATGTACTCTCATAAGGGTTCTAGGGAACTGATTAAAAAGTGGGAACTTTAAACGGAGCTGCGGGAAACATTCCCAACTAGATGGACTTATCACACTAGGTAATATGTCCAAACTGCACATCTCATGCGAACTTTAGTTCATTGTGTTAAAGGGGGTACTACGTGCGTTCAGTGACTGCTCCCATCGTGGCTGCCCACTTCTGAACAATGAAGCTAGGGTACCTGGAAATGTCTTTTACCACTTATTCTACTCACGGTACACCAGTCTATGACGCTGCTGTTGCGGGATGCTCCGGATCGCAGCCCAATGCACCTCCATCGTGGAAGCGTGATCTGGTCTGTTGGTGGGACCTCAGGGGGGGGGGGCAGGAGAAGCTGTCTCCTCCCGTCCGCTGTCCATTCCAATGACAGTTCTCATATCAGTGTATCTGCTGTCTGTGGTGTCACAATCGGCGGCGGGACCGACCCATCACGAGAGGTTTGGGTGTCGCTGACTTCTTCTTCTGATGAGAACAAGTGTTGGCCCCTTTCTCCGTCTGAGCTTGTGCCCATCAGTCCCGTCATGGCTGCTGCTTCTTGTAGGGCTCTCCTGCATTCCGCGATAATCTGCTCAAGATCGGGGAGCTTTTGGGGTGAGGGTCCTCACGTTGAATTAGTTGCGTTAGGGTTACCCACTTCTGTTGACACCTCTGTCTGCTAGATGGTCGTTGACCCTGCGTGTTGCTGTATCCCACTAGGTCCCCCAAATGCAGCTCCACCCAGTCACTCGCTGCCGCGGTATCCGTGAAAAAGGTTGTGGTTCCGTCGTGGATGATCTTAGAGCGGGCAGGGAATAAAAGTGCATATTGTAAATTCTTTTGGCGTAGGGCGCGTTTCACTGCCAAGAAAGAAGCTCGTTGTCGCTGAACGGCTTGAGAGTAATCTGGGAACAGCATGATCTGTTTGTCTAGCCGCTTGGAGCACCACGTCCCTGTCCTGATAGTGAGGCATAATCAGCAGAAATGGCCGGTGCGGTGAGCCTGGAGACTGTTTACGTGTCAGGACCCTATGATCCCTCTCCACGGAGAAATACAGAGTTAAGTCCTGTTCCCAGGGGAATGTTTTAATCCATGTCTCCATGTAGGGAACTGGTTGCATCCCCTCTGCCCCTTCCGGCAAATTAAGAACGCAAATATTGCTCCTGCGTGACCTTCCTTCAAAGTCATCTGTTTTGCTTTCCAGGGCCTTCACTTTGGTTTGGAGTTCTTTTAAGGCCTCCTGGTGCACCTGTAGTTGTGGCTCTACTGTTTGGAGTGTTTTCTCCCCCTGTTTTACTTTATCCGCTAATTTTCTGTGGTTGTCCCGCAGCAGGTTAAGATCTGTGGCGAGCTCTCCAAATGTATTCTCCATGGCTACGTGAGAGTGTTTGATAGCTGCTAGGACCTTGTTCAATTTGGCTGACATGGTGTCTGCATTGGGAGGCTCCCCACACCAGTCGCCGGGGCTCTGGGTCTGGGGAGGATCTTCGTGCCACCATCGGAGTAGCTGTTGCATTTATCACCCGTTGCCGGCCCATATTACTCTGGAGTACCCTCGTGTCACACTGGGATAACTGCTGGGTTCACCTCCCGCTGTTGATGGGGTCCTTCCTCGTGTTATGTTGCCCCTACGGGTGATCGGTGGAAGCAGCCTCCGGTCCCGACCTCGGTGGCGCCGCTTCGTATTGTGGGAGAGTCCTCAGGGGCAGAGATCACTGGTCTCGGCAGAGCCGGTCATCAAAGTGAGAGGGATTCTATGTGGGTTCCGTTTTGGCGGTTGCGTTCCATCGGGGATAATGTAACTAACCCTTATCTCAGAAGTGGGATCCGCTAGTGGCCCGTAGGACTCTGCGTTGCCTGTAGGTGTGTATTGTAGCCCTTTCTCTCGGTACCCTCCGGGTGTGGAAAGTTGTATGTAGATTGGCGTATTCAGGACAGGGAGCAGGCTCCTGTATGACTCACCGTTCTGCACTCCAATCTCGTAGGCCTCCACACTCTACTGTTACCCCAGTGGGTGGATACGGGGGGTGACAATCCTCTAATGTACAGCGTGAGTTTGGCTGTCACTTTCCAGGCATGTCCAGCTGGAAGAGTCCTGTCTTGGGGGGGGTCAGGAACCAGGCACTCACCGTGTGTGCCCTGCCTTCTCTGTATTCTACCGTGGGGCCCTCACTCCTCCCCTCGCCCAGTCGGCATTTCCAAGGCCGGGGGGCCTTTGCTTCCTCCTCTCTGTGCAACAGCCTCGGGCGGGCGAGAGGAGGTGGGGGGAGATCTCCCATCAGGCAACCCCACTCCTCCCGCTACACTTCAGGAGACTAGCTGGCACTAGTCTCCCCGCCCCACAGGGTCTCCGCGTGTCGATCGGGATCCCCCGACTCCCGGGTTCAGTATGGGGTGACACTCACAGCCTCCGGATGTAGCAATCAGTCTTGACTGGGCCCCCGGTGAGTCAGGCCTCCTTTAGGAGGAGTTCCGCAGCTTGTGAGGCAGACGGGTCCCCGCGCGGTCCACCCCGCCAGTGCCCCGATGCCTCCACGCGCTGCGACCGCAGGCACCGATCGGAGGACACCCAGCCAGGGACCCAGGGCTTGGCTGCACTTATGCGGGGCAGGGAGCCGGGTCCAGTGCGAGGCGACACTCGCAATCTCCCAATGCAGCAATCAGGCTTGGCGGGCCCCGGTGAGTCAGGCCTCCTTTTGAAAGGGTCCCGCAGTTCGTGAGGCAGGGGGGTCCCGCGCCGTTCACCCCGCAAGTGTCCCGATGTCTACATGTGCCACGACCTCAGGCGCCGATCGGAGGACCCTCGGCCAGGGACCCAGGGCACGGCAGCACTTATTTATTATTTTATTTATTTATTTTTATTTATGCATTTTTATATAGCGCGGACTTTACCCGAAGGCGTCAGAGCGCTTCACATTAGGAACAGAAATGAAACATAATGAGAAACATTACAAAAGAGCAGATTACAAAAGCAAACGTTACTTACATAAGGTAATAGTGACAATTGTGAGCAAACAAAATAAATGAGGTAGTAAAAATTGTGAGCCACCAAAATTACATGAGGTAGTAAAGGTAAAAGTGACAATTGTGAGCAAACAAAATACTTGAGGTAGTAGTAAAAATTGTGAGCAACCAAAAATACATGAGGTAGTAAAGGTAATAGTGATAATTGTGAGCAAACAAAATACTTGAGGTAGTAAAAATTGTGAGCAACCAAAAATACATGAGGTAGTCAAAAGTGCACAAGAGGAAAGTGACAAGTGTGTAGTTATAAGAGAAAACAGAGTATAATTTGAGGTATAATACTGCAATAAATGCTAGGCACACGAACAAGCGTTACGTAGGCAAGGTGGCACTTGTGCAAGTATTCAAAGGTAAAAACATGTGAGAGGTAGCAGCCGTGTGTTACAAGGGCAAAGTGGTGTGTGCATGTTACAAAAGGGCACCGAACACAAGAACATGGAGAATACTGCGAAAAGGCAGACACTCCAACCACAGGACAAACACTGGGAAGACACTTCCATGGTCATGGAAAGTAGAAAATATCAGTAGTGGGAAGTCTTCCTCCAAGTAGCAAGAGGACGTGGATTACTTTTGGAGGTGTCTCTGGAGGAGGAGAGCTTTGAGGTCCCTTTTGAAGGCCTGGGAGGAGGCGGTGGTCCGGAGCTGAGGCGGAAACGAGTTCCAGATTCTCACTGCAGGGGCAGGGAGCCGGGCTCCGTGCGGGACAACACTCGCAGCCTCCCGATGCAGCAATCAGGCTTGGCAGGGCCTCCGGTTAGTCAGGCCTTCTTATTAAGGAGTCCCGCAGTTCGTGAGGCGGGCAGGTCCTCACGCCATTCGCCCTGCCAAAGCTCTGACACTTCCATGTGCCCGACCTCAGGTGCCGACCGGAAGACACCCGGCCACCGATTCAGAGCATAGCTGCACTTATGCGGGGCAGGGAGCCTCCAGCTTCGGCATGCAGCCGCCGCAGGACAGCAGTTTAGCGGCCCTCCCGCCGGGGGACCCCTGCAGGTAACGGGATGAGCTCCCTCCATGTGCTCACTGTCTACTGCTGCTCCAGTCTCCAAGGTGCCTCGACCCAGTGTTCTGTCCGCTCCGCCTCTGTAGAGCCAGGGCCGGTTCTCAGGCTGTGGGGCCCCTGTCGCCGCTGTCCGTTAGGAATCGGCGGGCGCTGCCATTTTAGGTGAGTCTGGGGATCCTTAGGGGGATGTCATTGTCCTCGGAATGCGCTGTCGGGCCGGATTTTGAGTCTTCATGGCAGTGGTTGTGGCTTGTTGTGATTCCGGAGCTGGTGTTTGTCATTCCCTTGGCATTTTGTCTGCGGGATGATCACTGTGCATTGGCAGCTATGCGGAGCTCTAGAGAGGTGCATTCACCATGTTGGTCGGCTCGGCCACTCCCCTCAACGATGCAACTAATACCGCCAAATAATGCAAGGTCCAGTCAGTTAATTCACTTGATAAGAAAAAGTCATTTATTATGCCATTAACTGATACTACACAAATAAATGGAAAATTGAAACACGAGGATGCAAATATTATGTTACAATCTAGGATTTAAGTACTACCTAAAGTGGAAATCTAGACAGATACTGCTTAAGGTATGCAAGGTGAGTAGCTGTCTGCAAGTTCAGGGGCTTATTTATGAGAGCCTTGTGTCACTTTTGCACCAAGTAAAGTGGTATATGTGTGACACAGGGCTCTCATAAAGATTTATGAAGCCACAGAAAGCCTCCCTGTGTGGCTATGGGTGGCATCATAAATCACGAGTAAGGCGATAAAGTGCAAATCACTGCGTTGTCTAACTCTGCATCCGGCAGGTATTCCATGGGCGTTGCAGTGGATTTTCTCACCCAACACCCATGGAATTTGACGCTGCCCCCGATTTACAAAGTGGTGCAAATTTGGAAAGCGTCATGTACATATGCCTCCCGAGCAGTGGCGTAGTCGGGCCCCCTGCAAAGTACACAGAAGGCCCCCCCACCTACTGTTTTTGCAGAGGGGGGCCCTTGTAGCTCAGGTGGCCCCCCACTCTGTGGGTGTTGCAGGGTCTTATGTTACGCCAATGCTCCCGGTTTTTCCTCTTTCCATGTATGCTGCATTCTGCTGCACGCATGGAAAGAGGTAAACATACAGTAGGATGGATTTTATGCAGTAAGCTACCCCTTCCCACACTATAACAATCCTTCCTGCAACTGAGGCACCCTAGCTCCATGCTGCAAGTGTGCCTACGTTGGCGCTAGGCTGCCAAAACTGCACCAGCGCAGGCAGAAAGGACAGGAATGCGCTATATTGCTTAAATTCGGTGCATTCCTTCCCTTTCACTTTGGCGTAGGTCAGCGCAGATAGGCTCCTTGCTATGCTGCCTTACGTCAAAATGCCATAAATTAGGCTCTCTATCTCCCAATGGCTGGTATTGCTCCTTTGCCTAGAAATCTAGGAGTAGATTTACGAATATTTTGCACAAAAGTGACACTAACTAGAACAAAATATTTTTTTCCTAATTTACTTTCTAATGCAAAAATTGTATTGTGCTGAAAAATACCCTAAAAGTAAGACAAAGCAGCTGGAAGCACTGCTTTGCATTAATTAGTGCCAATGGGGCGTTAATTCACTTTAAGTCACTTCACTTTAATTAGTCTTTATTCGATATATTTCAATCATAAAAGACATTTTACAAAAAAAAAAAAATTGTTGTTTTTGTCCCACCCCCTCCCCCCAGCCCCACAAGTATACAGGATCCACAGTGAGTTGTTACAATAAATAAACAAAAATAAAAAGCATCTTCCTATCTCATCCTATTTACATTTTTACATAATCTTAAAATATCCTATTTACATCTTTACATGATCTTAAAATATCCATTAAAATACCAGAAAACGGTAAAATTTAGAAAGCTAAGTTTATTGGTGCCAAACAGAAGGGTAAGTAAAAAAGTAACAATTACTTATATGGTTAGCATAGTTTATCACGAAAAAAATATACTGATCAGAAGTTCAAACAATCACAAACAGTACGACAGACAATAGCAATCCTAAATTTATTCCAGACACATTTTACGTGCCCGAATTATCCACATCCAGTGGAGAAATTTTGCCATAGCTATAACAACGGGCTGAGAGGTATCTGTTCTTAAGATCCTAAGATCACAAAACTCTTTCTACAAACAATAGTAGCCAAGGCTTAGCACCAAAAGTTAATGCCAATTGAAAGACAGCGACAGTCTTTTCCGACTTTTTATGCGTGCCGTACTGTACAGCACACATACAAAGTAGGAAAAGTTTTAAAGTTTGCTAAAGCATAGTATTTTGTACTGGAGGTTATCCTTCCAGTACAAAACCTATGGTAGATTCATGCAAACACCCTAGCACTATGGAGCTAAGGTGTGTTAGTGGCGCACAGCAGCTAAAATCTGCAACAACGCTAGGAAGAGGGGAGGAAAGAGCCATATCTCTGTAGATATGGCGCTCTCCTGCTACCACCTTGTCACGCAATGCAACCCAGCATTTTGGCCTGTTGCGCTGTGTTTTGTGACTGCTCTGAAAATCTGGGCCTAGTCTGTTGCGATTCTCCACCCCATAAGGGGCTCACGTCTGACCCAGTTCCACCTGCGGGTGGGTCAGATGGGCCAGGGCCACCCAAACATGACCTTCGGACCCCCAGTCACAGCAGAAGAATCCACGGAGAAAGCACCTGTTAAGTGCTTCCTCCATGTCGACAACCAACGTCGTGATTTTTTTTCACTTTATTTACTTTAATTATCAGTCAAGGGCTATCAAGAAACCTCTAGAATACATTTTAAAGTGAATTGTTTTAATAATAGCTGTTTTAATTATGTTCTGATTCGGAGAAAATTACCATCGTTAGATGATTTTCATTATTTTTGTACTGGTTGAGACACTAAAATACTGGTAATGCAGGTAAAAAGCAAACAGCCCAATGGGAAACCTAGCTCACGTCTAAGGCAAGCCGCATTTGAGAGGTGTGTGCTGTGGGGAGAGGGGAGAGGGGATATGGATTTACCTGTCAATGGTGCAGCAGGTGCAGTGGTACCAGGGCCCACGGCCCTTTACACCTCAATTATGTCTGTTTCCGTGTGGGGGTTCTGAGAGTGTTATGTAGTTTACCCTGTGTAGAATGTGAGCAGTAAAATACTGTAGAATAGGGCATGCATTATACTATTCAGGTACTGGCAGTTTATGCCTCATTGGATGAGCAGCCATAATGTAAAATTGCAATGCCTACTAGAATATGTGCGTCTGTCCATTCTCTGGCAGATGCTGTGGTAAAGTAAATAACTTTTATCTCAAGTAAGAAGTTATGCTGGGCTGGATTTTTTCTCACCAGTGTGACAGTGTTACAAATGTGCGCATTCCATATCCTCATATCTGTCAATGTACACAGCACATTCCCAAGTTATAGTCGGGGCCACAGGAATGATGCAATTTTGTGTTTTGTGCATGATTATGGATCTGCCACATTTGCCACATAATCCATATCTGATGCACAATCTGCAGAATTTTAAAAGAATGTTTCTAGCTTAAATGGATCAAAAGTTGTTAATAATACTACAATATGTGTTGCTGCACAGTTGAAGGCCCTTTGCAAAAGCTTACTGGTCACTTTTCTGGTACTTATTGCTAAATTGGGTTGTATGCTTGTACTACTGAGCTGCAACCTATGCCCAGATATTGATGATGCGTGTAAAAAAATGATAAAATAATGAAGTAATATTATTACAAAATGTACCTCATTACCCCACATTATTTGTCTGTCCTTACTGCATAATTTAGTGAACCCTGCCGCATAATTTGGTTCTCTCCTGCCACATAATTTCAGTAGTCCTGTTTATAGTGATTTTACTCTTTACATATGCTAGCAATGGTACTTTTCAAAATTAAGTTCAGTAAAGAGCTACCCAGAGTTATGCAATGTGCCATAATATACTCATGGTGGCATTAAGGCTAATTGTCCAAACTAACCTCAGAACGAAATAATTTATTACACAGGTATATTATAAAATTGATATCGCTAAACCTTTGCCACAACCAAGTATGATTTTCAGATAAAAGGATAGTTTCTGCGTACATCTCAGCATATGCTTTATACAGCTATGTTAAAGCCAAATATGTATAATTTTTAAGGCAAAATATTATCTGTTCAATTTGGTCACATTTCCTAAATAGTGTTAGTTACATTTTACATTTCACTGCATAACACTAGGTTTGATAAGGTTTGCTGTTCCAGTGAGTGGTCGCAGAGCTGATGATTAATGCACAGAAGCTGTAGGGCGTGTGGTCCTTTAACCTTCAGGACCCAGAGCTGCATCCCATGAACGTTCATAAAATACACGCTGTCTGCTTGCCTTAATTAAGTTATTGTGTCATTTTATCGATGTCATTTTGCACACCCATCCAGAATGTAATTAATGCAAAGCACACAACATTCACGCACCCACCACATGCATAAACACCATGTTTATACCTATACACACAACACATAAGCACACTCACACCACGGTCAAACGAACGCTGCACATAGAAACACCTACACCAGAATGGGCATGCCACACGCATATGCGCTAAAATACCACAGGCACGCACATAAATACATACTCACTCAAACTGCACATGTACATATGTAGATCCCAAACACTAGAGATACACAAGCATAAACTTTCACAATTCACAAACAGGGCCTCAAAACGGCAAGCTCCACAAGCTCTCAGTGCTTCTCTCCCCTTAGCTGAATCTGCCTAAAATATATATATCACAATGACCAGCGAATGAAGTCCAACTGCCTGAAATTAAACACCGAGAAGACTGAAGCTGTGGTCTTTGTGGCGAGCTCTTATCCATGCGACTACACTGGTGGCCAACAGTGGCATAAAGAAACTTGAGGGGGTGCCCCTGCAAAGTACATGGAGGGGGCCCCCCGATGCTCTGTACAAAGTGAGAAGCTCTCAGGCCAGGGTCTGGCCACCTGCGCACAGTCCCAGAAGGAGCCTCCTGGAGCTCAGGAACCCCTCACCACGGGGGCTGCGGGGTCTATTGTTATGCACTTACAGAACTAGGACTTACTCCCATCCCTATCATCCATGCCAAATACCTTGGGATCATCAGCGACTTCAAACTCTGAATGGCAGCCCAAGTCGGTGCTGTCACCATTCCATGCTTTCACACCCCAAAGACACATATCTCACCTCACCTAAAGGAGCTACGCTGGTGTGAACTGGTTATGATTATGCTGAAGAATTTTTAGTACTTTGTGAACTGTCTGTGTTGGACTTTGCCCTTTTTGGATAAAGTTCCTTAAACATTTTGCCTTCCTCCTAGACCATTTTCTGGCATTATGTTGCCAACTTAAATGCCTTGGGCACTTTGCCATTGCTGGTCAGTCTCAAAGTGCAAGTGCTCCCTGTATAAGGGTTATGGTAATTGGTTGTCCATAATTAGTATGTTGGTCTTACTAGTAAAGTCCCTAGTAAAGCGCACTATGTGTGCCAGGGCTGGTAATACAAATGCTACTAGTGGGCCCCCAGCACTAATTGTGCCACCCACACAAGTAGCCCTAAAAAGAGATCTCATGTCTACTACTGCAGTGCCTGCGCACAGTTTGTTAACTGCCATGTCGTCCTAACAAGTGCAGCCACTTGCCAGGCCTTACCCTTCCCTTTTGATGCACATCAGACACCCCAGTAGTAAGCTCAAGGTACCCCTCTGGGCAGGGTGCAGTGTATGTGAAAGGTAGGACATGTACTGAGGTGTGTACCATGTCCTGACAGTGCAATACTGCAAAATTCGTTTTTCACTGTTGCAAGGTCATCTTGCCCATAGAACAGAATGGGGAATGCTGTGTCACATGTTTCCAGCATATCTTCCCATAGGCATGCAATGGAGAGACAGAGTTTAGTGTGCCTAAACTCAGAATTAATAACACATCTTTTTGTGAAGTTGGTTTTGGAATTGTGTGTTTAGAAATCAGGCTTTTAGTAGTGGCTGGTTTCTTATCCTAACCATCCTGTGTGCCTCTGCCTAGTTGTGTATTGATTGTCTGGGTTTGGATGGGACAGGGTCTGGGAAGTATCTTGACACCAGGGAAGAGTAGGGGAGGCAGCAACTGGCTGGCCTGCATTTGGTGTGGTGGGAGGAGTAGCCCCTTTGATGCGAAGAGGGCTGTGCTGCTGCCCCAAAAGAATGGCTCCTTCTCCAGCGGAGTATCTGAGGCCCAGACCCTCACTATCAAAGAAAAAAGGTGCGCACTGGCAGGAAAACACCCATGTCTGATTTGGAACAGGCTCAGAGCTCCTTGAACACAACGACTTCAAAGGCATTTAGGGGTAACAATGAGAGAGATGAAACCCCTGAACTCTTAGACTGAACTCAAGCCTGAAAAAGGATTGAAACTACTTCATGATCAAGAGGAACCTCTGCCAAAGAAGAAAAGCTGAAGATACTGACGAGAAGGACTGCCCTTACTGTGTGTTCTGGGGCTGGTCTGCAGTCTGCTGATTTGACTAAGGAGAGAACAAGGGACTTTGCTGTGTGCTCTGTCCCCCTGCTTGAAAGGACTTTGCTGTGTACTGTGTCCTGAAATAACTTGTCTCCAAGGGCCCGAGGAGAGCTGGTCCCCTGTTGTGGAAACTCAGGAACATCAAAGTTTCCAACTGTGTCTCAGCAACTCTTGGTGAGTGTGCTTTTGCATGCCTGAGACTGCTGTGTGGTCTGTTGTGCTGTTTACGAGGTGCCCCATGACCGCATTGCCCCCGCAGCGTGTAACATCGTCCATGTTGCTGCATTGCTGTTTGTGGCCCGAGCCATCATTGTAATTAAGGCTGTGAGTAAGGATCTACGCCGCCGGCCTGAGACGCAACATGATAAAGGATTTATTGAACCTTAGGAAACTGCAAGGTGAAAGGGATTGTGATCATTGTTCGCCAAGAGGAATCTGCCCAAGATCGTAAACGAAGGAGAAGGCAGCGCCGTAACCCATCCGGCTACAGCGCTGCCTAACAGCGGAGGTGCAACGTAATCTGGACCGCCCAACAGGACGTCTGATGAACGGGGAGAGAGAGAGAGTGAGGCAGCGCACCCCTAGGTAAGGTTTGGACTCCGGTCAGGAGCTTCAAATGTGTGTGGCCTGGGGAGGCATGCAGGAGGAGTAGAGGCATGCAGGAGGAGTACAGGAGTGCTCCGATCTCTCTCCCGCAGCACCACATTAGACGCGCTGAGTTCCCTAGCGGCCCGTACATGCCCAGCAGTGCCGGGCGGCCCTTTAAGTTTACGACAGTTGTCTCTGTTGATGGGGCCTAGTGGTGCCCGAGCTGACAGTGCAGATTGGCTTATAGCATTATTCCATGCATTACGAACTGCCTTATGCTTGCATAAAGAACTTCCTAATTCTTTTATTAGGAACTGCATTATTCTTGCACTAAGAACTGCATTATTCTTGCATTAAGAACTGCATTATTCTTGCATTACGAACTGCATTATTCCTGCGTTACGAACTGCATTAGTACTTTCATTAAGGACTGTCTTATTTCTACATTACAAACTGCATAGCATTGCATTAGGACCTCATTATATCATCGTGAATTGCTCATTACTACCGCAAGAACCTACAAGTGATTGTTGGCCTAATAACCGGCCCAGTAAAATATTTCAAATACGCATATGCTGGATATGTTTTATCGTTTGGTCTCATCGTAATTCTTCTTGATAAAGATACCGCTATTTTCCTAAATCAGTGTGGTGTCCATTTGTGGTGTTATCACTGTGTTACTGGGAGTGTGGTTGCAAATACTTCACGCATTGCCTAGGAGATAAGCCTGGCTGCTCGTGCCAAGCTATCAGGGGGTGAGTAGAGGTTATCTAAGAGTGTGTCCCTCCTTTCCCTAACTAGAAGCAAGGGTCCCTATTTGGACTAAGGTACCTACCTCAGCCAACTAGAGACCCCCAGTTCTAACAGTCTGCATTTGCAGTTGTTATAGCGTTTGTAACTGAAGCCTGTAAGAGCACCTTTTCAATACTATCTCCTATCCTCACACCTTTCTGTGGCAGGAGTGGAAACAGAATTTGACAATTTTAGCGCTTGAGATGGAGCTCATAGCAAACTTAGGTATGGCTGAGTTTATAAGAGAGTTTTTAAAGAACAGCAGTGCCTGTATTACAGATAGAGAGCATGGTCCCTGTTTGCGTCACTGCGCATTTTTAAACCTTGGGGGCAGCACTTTCAGTGAAATATGGAACAGCTGTTTATAAATATAGAAATCATATGTTTCACAATGCAGGCGACATGCTGCCTGCAATTAAAAGAGGGGAGAGGGATCCCCTTGCAGGCAGGTGCAGTTAGTGACTACACCTACCTGCAGGATGATGTCTGGGGGGGGGTCCATTGAAGCCTCCTGGCACCTTCCAGAAGACTAGCATAAGGAGGCACACAGACTGTGCACCACCTTTTTTGTGGTATATTTTCAATGCGCATCCTCAGGGTCTTTTTATCACTACACCCGCATGGGCCATGCTCCCATGAACATGGGGGAATGCACTCTGAAGATAGCACTGGTTCTACATGTGGACCATCGTTATCAAAATTACATTCTGTAATACCATAGTGCCCCAGGCCGCACAAAGTGGACTGTTGCGCCCCTCGGGATCTCTCTGTGTGATATGCCCCGGCAGGTTACCCCTTTGACTGCAATCACCAGTTTTACAATTGTCAGGCATGACAACCGCTCTCAGGTATTACGAATACTGCTTTCTTTTGCTCCAAAAGTTTTGCTGTTTTTAAAACATTTTTATCAATGAAAGCAAAAGAATGACATCTAAGTAAACAGCTGCAATGATCCCAATGTGCAAAGAAATAGGTGTTGGGCAAATTGCAAGTAGTAAATAGTCAGTCTTTCTAGTGCAAAGATGCAAAGGTTTGGGTGTGGTTACAGGGACCTCCTTAAACGTTTTTTTTACTATTACCATCTGCTTGGTATCCAGGTGCTTTTATTGAAGCCTGGCATGCTGGAAATGTTGGACATTAGGCCAGACGAGTATTCACATCATCTTTTACTTTCAAATACCTGTCAAGAGGGACTGTTTGGAAGAAAATATAATGTAAATCTAGAGCTTGTAGGCTACCTCTAGAATTGTCAAAAATTGGACACCGATTAGCCCACCCGAACACACCCTTGGCCCACTCAGATATAAATTCCTGGAACCGGGCCTGGCTCATGCTGCAGTGCCAACCTCAGACACACAGCAGCCGCCATTGAACTCACTTTGCACTCCGTTCTGCCCAGGCCTCCCTCCTCCAAGAGATGCTCCATTCCTAAATGGGCTGCAGTCGTGCAGGGGAGCTTTCAAAGTGCCTTTTAGTCCAAAGGAAAACCTCACAACTTAAAAAAAGAAAGCACAGCACACAGCTGAGCCTTGAGACCTCCAAGGCGGTGTGACAGCGGGTGCTGAGGCTTCAAGATGCTTGCTAGCATCCCACTAGTCACTCCGTCCCTCAGCCCAATGTAGTTGGCAGTGCACACAGAATTCACTCTTTCTCAACTGTAGGATAAGGTTTACCTTTTCTATCCTGAATGTTGGCATGCATTCAAGAGCACAGTTCTAACTGCAAAATGGTGCACCACTGCAAACAAGACCAACTTCTGTTTTGCTCTTGTTGATACCCTTCTGTTTTTTCTCTGACAAACCCAACAATCACTCGCAGCCCAGGAAGCTGACTGAGATCATCTTCAGGGCATGATGGAGTCAACTGGCAGAACACTGTAGCAGTTGAACCCACAACAAACTCCTGGTCGAGCTGCTGTCACTCTAGATATAATGTCAACAAGATGTTTTGAACATGTAATTTTTTCTGGTCAGTACCACGCCAGGGAGCTACGGCTGGGCCTCTCCTCAAGGCGGACTCTTTCGTGTAGAGAAGCTGGCTTTCAGGGATACAAAGACTTGGATCTCAGAACATTTCTTTGATACCCTATGCAGTGTCATCAACACCAGTGCTTCATTTGAGCTGGTAAATTCTCAGCTTCTACACTTATTGGTTTCCGGTGCTCGGCATCGCACTTAATTGTCAACACTGCACTTATGACAGTCTGCCACATGGTGATGCTGCTCATCCTATTTAGAGATGAGTAGAACAAGATTTGATTATGAATACCATATACATTCATAATTACTAATACCTGCCTTCCCAGGCATTTCTTTAGTTTTGGGGACCTGGAATAATCTGGACTGTCACACTTGCCGGCGAGAGAGATGGTTAGTAGCTGTTTTGGTTGCAGCGATGGGTGGTCCAAGCTGCAGTGGCTTCCTGATCAGGGCCCTGGCACTTATCATTTTACAAATTAGGCCCTAAGTCCAACACTGGTCAGTGAGAAGTTGGGAAACACTGTCAGGTTCAGTATTTCCCTTATGTATTTTTCTCAAAATGGGTCGTTCATTTCACATTTGCTCTCCTGAAACCTGCTTGAGGCAGCTCCTTGACTTTATGTATCCTGTTTTTCCCAGAGGAGACACACTGTTTTTCTGCAGGTCTTGTCAAAAAGTAGTAGGTGATGCTGGGAGTCTCCTCAGGGAGAGACCCACAACATGCTCACAAAGAGAGAAGCCTTCACACTTGACACTCATCAGCCTTTTACTGCACCACTGGAGGAGTAACAAAGTCAGGAATGTTAATAGACTAGTGCTGAGGTTGAACTTGACAGTCTTCGAACTCCCCACATGCTTCAACCTATCGAATGTGAGTGCTCCGTGATGGAATAAATGGGGGTACACATTGATAGGTAGCTTGTGTACTTCTAAAGGGTGCCCTTTCTCTCTGCACATACAAACTAGCAGCCTTGGTTGGGCACGGGAGGTAAGAAAAACCCTCCAGACCATAGCGGCGCACCTACATTTAAGCCTGTCACAGCCATCCCTGGATAAAGTCTTTACCAAGAGTTTGCTTAGGGACCAAGGGCTTCAATACTCCAGATCACAAGACCTAGATTATCTGAAGGTGAAAAAAATCGGTTAACTGGGTAAGTAGCTCATGGGAAAGGGAGTATCGTTTTCCATATTTAGATTTTTTGGCCAATAAATGGCTAAGACATGAAATACAACGGGTCCGTGTGGGTATTAACCCTTGGAAGTCGGAAGGAAAAATAAAAGCAGCAATGAGTCAAACGGACGGTATTTGTAAATGTGGCCTAGGAGTAAGAAACTATACTTTGCATATACTGCTTGATTGCACATTGATTTTAGCATTACGGAAAGTATTTTGATGTCCAATATTTTTAAAATATAAGGTGAGTTTATGTGCGCAAGCTGCTTGTCTGCTTATGGATATGTCATCTCTAGATATTACAATTGCTCTGGGGAAGTTCTTGAAAGCGGCACAGGGATTTGTAAAGGAGAAATTAAAAGAGGGATGTGGATTTTAAAACCTTTTAGAATGTTCTCCCAATATTGAGGATTTTATTGATTTATGTTCTGTAAATTGTGGTTAATGAAATGTGTTTTAATTACGATATTAGTATGAGGATCCAAAGTTTGTGCATGGTTTTAAAGACTATGGTCTAAATAAACATTGTTTATCTCTATCTCTCACTGCACATACACACTTATGCTACATACATGAGCTATCCAAGGACACAGGATATAGCGAAATAATTGGCAACATTAAATAGGGCAGAACTCTGGAGAGGTGAGTCTGATTGAGCGTTCTCTCAGGTGCAGAGAACAGGAAAAGAGCCTTACCTGTGACTATGATTGAAAAACTGCTCCGACCACTGCCAAGCTCTTCATAAACTGAGGTGCTGAGGGAGGTACTTATTGAGCACCCTTACGGACCACAGAGTACTACTCTGGGCCTTGCGTTCCATTCAGCTGAAGCAATCCTCAGAGTACATTCATGATGGTCTTGTGTGCTCAAAGTCAAATGTACTGCAGAGAATTGTATTTGGATAATTCAGGGAAAGGGTGAATGCCCACACCAGCATACAGGGGACAATGCAGTCCCAACAATCTCCATAGCTATTTAACTGCTTCGCCCCTACTGTACTGAAGACCATTTAAGCTTTATATCTCCTTGTTGTTCTGCTCATCAAACATTTACCCTTGGTTGTCTCTATGATGCAAGTGTTGATGGAGCAAAAGACCCTCCTGCTGAAGTCATCTCTTTTTATCTAGAACAGTATACTTGACAACAACTGATCAGTGTGGGAAGAAGGATTAGAGTACTATCATTATGCGCTGTGTGTCTCTGTTACTTTTCGAACATGCCGTCTCCAGACTCGCACAATGCCTCAAGGGCTGTGCTGCTTTCTGTTGGATCTCTCGGGGTAGAACGCCTAGCAAGAGACCACTGATTGCAGATAGATAGGGGAGCAGGGTCCTTAAACTCTTGGTCTACCAGAGTTTAGGGCCACCCCTTCCAGGAACCACAATGCTACTGACTGAAAGCGTCTTAACAGATGGTGTTTTCCAGAAGGAGCCCCAATGGAGGAAAAAGCCGAAAGGCAAGAAACCTTCAAGATAGCAGCAAGGCTCCTCGCAGTCCACAGAAGGTCCAGAAAGAAGGCCTCTACAAACAGCAGGAGAAGAAGCAACAGACCACAGAGCACCACAGGGTGAAAAATACAGGACTGAAGATCACAGGAAAACCCTGGATCTATCAGTAGTGAGGAAACGCACCAACTGTAACTGAAGAAGGCAATCCTTTTTTATAAACCAAAATAGAAAATTACCTCAAAATATTAGTACTGCCATGATAGATTGGTAACCTTTCATAGGGAATAACAGAATGACCGCCATCTTGGTTTGGGCTGATTTTTAGCCTAGGAATACTCCCTAGAGAATTCTTGGATCAGGAAGATGCAGCACGATGGAGGTGCCAAATGCATCCTCTAGCCCTGCCAAGTGCCAGGCATCAGGTGTTAGACTATTGCATTTTAATTTGATGGTCCACATCACAACATTAAAATACATTATCACGCATGATTGCAGGATTGCCTAATGGAATTTACTGGAGCCTGAGGAGACCAGAGCGAGGAGGACTTCGGACATCTGGGGTCGTGTAGCAAGCAAGGTAAGTTGAATTTCTTTTTATTTACACACACCACTCACCTTGAATTCATGTGCGCACCTATACCACATATATCCGCCCTCCACTCTGCCTATATGCCTGCCACCACTGCAGTATATTTATTTCGTTAGTAACTTATTTCCAACTCATGTTCTCTGAATTAATTATTGAACCTCAATGGGCTCTCAGAGTATACTGTTGTCCCTTGAACGAGTCGATATTTACATGTATTTATGGTTGGTCCATTACTAGTCTGATACTTCTGTTGCAGTCCTTTTATTGTATAATTCCAACAGGTTAATAAGTCCTGGTATCTCGATGGTTACAGAAATATTTCACCATTTACTCACTCCCTATGATCACGTCACAAATAAATAGTGTTACGTAATTTAAGAAAAATCGCCATTGGTAGTGTGAAACGATTCTCCACTGATGTCTACGTGGAGGGATCCTTTTTGAGACCCCTCCTGTCCAACGTATTCCATCTATGTCCATAAGTCTATCAGCGCGAACATCCTAGAGCCTTAATTGTTGGTTGGTGAGGTGTCCTTTGTGATTTGCCCCATCCACCTTTCATGTTGCTAGAGTGTTACTCGTGTAAATCTCCATCAAACAGCTACTTGTGCCTCCTATTGTGAAGTATGTTGCTTGTTTGAACGTGTGAGGATTTTTTTGAGCATTTAGTCATTCTTTGCTGGACCTACACCCTGCACGTTATTACCCAGAGTGTTTATTTATAAGCACAGCATGCTTCACTCAATAGAAAACACCACCTTACAAAAGTCTTAACATAAAAAGCATGCTTCAGTTATTCTACACTTTCAGGTATGTTCTAAAAGTTATTTAGTTTTTGGCAACTTCAGGCTTTCGCCCGACCATTAAAAACAGTCCCCAAAACAGTAAAATAGATTTGTATTTATTTTGTCTGTGTCTCAATAAGGAAAAGCCTGCAATACTGTTCGTGGTCCTGATCAGACTGTGCTGAGTCAGCCCTGCCAAGTACCAGGCATCAGGCATTAGACAAATACATTTTAATGTTGTAGTCCAAATCACCACATTAAAATGCATTATCACGCCATTTTAGCGTCTTGACCACCTGCACACACTGAGCCTGGGTGATCTAAAGTGAGCAGCGATTGTATCCAAGAACTACTGTGAGAGTCAATGTTGGGGCAGGCAGAGCTGGGGCAGAGCCATGGCGAATAGCGCTATCCTCTGCGATAGAGGGGCGTCCTTCAATTCGCACTCATGCAATAAAGTTTCTTAATGTGTAAAAAAATATTTGGAAAAAATATATTCATCAATGGTGTTTGGCAATCATGATTTTTTTTTACATCACGTTGAATTCCAACTGTGCTTCTTCTTTATTCTTTATCATTTCTAAATGATTCTCATAACATTTTCAAATGATATTTAGATATCTCTTGGGTTCTTTCCAATTTCCCAATGCATTTCGGTCCTTTGCCCTTCATCAGGGAAGAAACCAGGGACCATATTAAAAAAATAAAAAACAACAAAGCAGCAGGGCCGGATGCTCTTCCCGGCGAAGTGTATAAAATCTTCCAAGATTGCCTAGTGCCAAGGCTATGTGAAATGTTCAACTATGTCTATAGTTCGGAGGGTAGGGCACCAGCATCATGGAAGGAGTCCATCATTGTACTCATACTAAAGCCAGGGAAAGACCCCCTTAAGGCAGATTTATACAGGCCTATCTCCCTGCTAAACGCCGACTATAAGATCTTTACCGGTGTTTTGGCAGGGAGACTGGCTAAACTGGCCCCACAACTTATTAGCCCGGACCAGAAGGGTTTTGTACCAGGAAGGTACATTCATGAGCTGACCCTTCAGCTGATCAGCAGAATAGATCTAGCGGTGGCACTGTCGGAGCCCTTGGCAGTAGCCGCATATGACGCGGCGAAGGCCTTCGACCGTGTCAACTGGGGATTCTTGTGGGATGTACTTAATGTTATGGGCTTTGGTAGGACCTTCCTCCAAACATTGAGAGGGTGTTACGAGGGCGCCTCTGCTGTGATACTATTAAATGGTCTTCTGACATCAAGCTTTAGTATAAAGAGGGGTACCCGGCAGGGGTGCCCCAACTCGCCCCTCCTGTTCGACTTTTATATTGAGCCCTTGGCACAGGCTTTGCGGATGGATGAGTCAATTACACCTTTTAGAGTCAAGGATTACAGTTGTAAGCTGGCACTATATGCTGGTGATCTTCTGGTTTATACCAGCAATCCGGCTGAGGTGTTCCCTAGAGTAGAGGAGCTAATGATCGATTTTGGCCTCCATTCGGGCTATCAGATTAACAACCTGAAAACTGAAATAATGTGCTGGGGGTCAATAACTGGGAGAGAGCTCGAAGCAGCCAGTTTAGATATTTGGGCATAATTTTTTTTTAGTAGTAGTAATAATCGTTATTCGGCAAATTTGATCACCATAAAAGAATACATATACATAATACATTTTCAATTCTCCCGCTAAAACTATAAAATGCTACGGCGTATAAAAGAAGAGTCCTGGGTTAAGGAATGCACCACAGTCACTAGTTTACTACAAGCGGTTACGAGCATCAGACCGTTGGTACCCTAGAATGCAATTTCAGTAACCGGGAGCGCGTCACCCACGCACTGCCCAGAAATGTTGCCACCCCACATATCATGATGGTGGATGATGAATCTGAAGAAATTACACGTAATGCCTGACTATGACACCTCAACCCCAGCTCCCTACATACAGGTTTCAGCCAGATTTTCCGGGCCACTTTGTAGGCAGGGCAGGCAAAGAATAGGTGGGCCACAGTCTCCTTTGGTGCTGCGCAGCCTGGGCACGAACCCAATGGGGCACCAGAGTTGGACCACCTCGCCGTGAAGTCATACACCGGGAGCGTCCCATACCTCAGTTTTAGATATAGCGCTCTATCTAGGGGTTTGGTTATCAGGTCGAGGAAGGGTTCCAGTTTTTTCACCCATTTAATTTGCAAGAATCGATCCGTGAGTGAACCCCCATCCAAACCACTCAGTGCCTCGCTCTGTACCCAGTCCCAATATAGCTTTTTAATCACTTCCTTTGATGGCGGCGTTTGGGACTCCCAAGCATCACTTAGGCCTAATTTGAGAACCAGGTTTCTCATATTCAGCCATCCTATTTTTTTTCCAGTGTCAAGCAGAAGAAGATCATCCAGCCCTTCAGCATATTTAGCAAGCTCCTCAGTCCTTCTTAAACGGGTCCAGAAGAGCAATGGGCATAATTATAACATCAGATATTAACAGTATTGTTCAAGCCAATACAAAGAAGATAGGCAAGGACATTGACCACCTTTTCTCTAGATGGCAGAACCTCCCTCTGACAATCTATGGCCGAGTTAACTTGGTGAAGATGGTAATCCTTCCCAAATTAACTTATTTATTTAATTCGATACCCCTGATCTTTCCTGCTAAAATTTTGGTGGGTATTCAGGGAAAAATCGTCAGTTTTATTTGGGCTAATAAAAATTCTAGGCTTTCTTGGAAAACGTTGAAAATAAGGCTGTTAAAAGGGGGACTCGCTCTTCCAGATATACATTGGTATGCTCTATCTTTTCAGCTTAAAAACATCCGAAGTCTTCTTTCAAGCTGTGATGATTCTAACTGGGGGCGGATTTTGAATACAATGGTGGATCAAGAAGGAGGCGGGTCCGGGTTTTTATATAAATTTGGAGCAGTAAAGTTTTACAAAAAGGTATGCCTCAAGGCATTAAAACCAGCTTTCTCTGAATGGAATAGAGTCAAAGGAGGTGGGGCATAACATATTATTCTGATTGTGCCCCAATTTGGGAATCTCCGGGCCTGCCCCCATGCCTCAGGGATAGTCTGTCTCTTCCCATCAGGAGAGCAAGAATAAGAATTTGGCCGGACCTAGTAACAGCAGAAGGGGTCCTCCCCTGGGGGGTTTTGAGATCTAAGATAGGGGACTCATTCTCCAAATTGAAATACATCCAACTTTGTTCCTGGTTCTCCGCTGAGAAAGAGAACATCGGTGGTAACTGGGAAATCAAGTGTGCTCTCCTATCCCCAGGGCCTAGGAAGTAGGAAGTCGGACTCTGGTACAGGAAAATGCTGGATGCAGAGGAATTACAGTCTCCCCCACTATATCGTGTCGGGAGCTCTTCTAGGCTTGAAGCAGTATCAGTCATTTTATATGATACATCTCTTCAATTACTCTATAAATATGTCAGGTCTTCTTCTCTTAAAAAAAATCATTTCTATACTATAAATAGGCTATATTAAACCCCAAATAAAGTTGCGAAATTCGTAAGTCCGTCTCCTCTCTGTCCAAGATGTGGACTTATTGAGGCAGATGATATCCATATTTTTTATGATTGTCCGGCGGTGGGTCCCTTCTGGGGTAGAGTGGAGCAGGCTATAGAGAGTATCTTTAGAGTAAAATTAAGCCTGAACATAGCTAGAGTTGTGTTTGGCATGGATCCGGAACTTATTAGTGGATTAAGGGAGACACAAGTTGTTTTATTTTTCTGTTTTATTCTAATTGCTCGAAGAGAAATTTGTAAGTTTTGGAAGGATGCTAACCCTCCACTTTATGAAAACTGGCTCCGAGCATCATTGAGAATCGCACAGTTAGATTCTGTAATGACACATAATGTAAATATTACGGTTTGGGAACTTTTTATAGAATGTGGAATAGCAATGAGGATGGCTTACAGTTGTGAAAGGTCCTATGATTAAACCATGCGTTGGTATAAAAGGGCTGTATGATTAAAGGACTCCACGAATTACCCTTCCACTGGAGTTTCTGAGAAAAACTTTTGTCACTTTCATTTCTATACCAAATGCTTTATTGTTACATAACAATCTGTGTACTGTTGATTTGAGTGCATCGGCAACCAAGTTACTAGGCAAAAGCAAGAACTACGGCCCGGGGCGCTCAGGTCAAGAATGGGCTTTAGCGGACAATTTGCACTCGCTAGTGGTGAAATGAGGACTTAAAATAAAATAAATCAATAAATCAATAAAAAAAGAAAAAAGAAAAAAAAAGAAATAAAAGAATATCGTTGTCAAGAATATAGAGTATAAGGTAAGTAATACTGTTTTTTAAATATCGACTTCATTAATATTGTTTGCAAAAATATTTGTTTTAGTGTGTATTTTAAATGTAGGTGTTCTATATTTTTGTGTAAGTATTGCATTTGTTTTTTAATTTGTGTGATACATTTTTAGAAGTTATAAAAAAAAATTAAGTACATTTTGCGTTTTTGTCCTGTAGCTGGTTGTGGGTTAATAGGGTGGGAAGTACTTTAATTATAATAAATTTAGAAATAATTTTTTGAAGTTATTAATTTTTTGTAATTAAATTTTGGGTTTTAGGGGCTAATTATAATGGTGGGAGGATCGCCACCGCCGGCCTGGCGGTGGCGATCCTCTCGCCATCACAATGAGATTTACTCACCACCAAATTAGGATGGCGATGGGTATCGCGGCAGACGCAAAGTCCGTCCACCGCTTTTCCGTGGATGTATGACGTTATAACGCATACCATTACAACTACCTACCATTACAATGCGACCATTACAACGCATACCATTACAACGCGTAGTGCTTAGAGGTGCTGGATAGTGGTAAGTATAATTTACTATTCCAACTCCAGTCCCCGTGGACACTAGGGAAGGTGTTGGATAGTAAATTAAACTTATTCCCTATCCTAGAGCGCCCCCCAGCGCAATGCGTTGTAATGGTATGCGTTGTAATGGTCGCGTTGTAATGGTAGGTAGTTGTAAAAACTTAGTTGTAACAGTTGTATACCCTCTTCCGTCGGTGGCAATCATTACGATTGCCTGCCGGGCGGAACAGGGGCACTAAGATGGTGGCGGTGCCAACAGGCCCCGTCCGCCATATTAGGATCAGGGTATTTGACAGGCCTTTCCATGGCGGCATCGCTGCCATGGTAAGGCGGGTGCGGAGTGGCTTTGGGGGCCCGTTGTGGGGGGTATGGGGCATGTAAATGCATAACATGGCCATTTGACATTGAGGCAGGTGCAGCAGCCAGCAGCCCCCCCATGTTAAATTGCCAGATGCGACCGCCGTGGTGGCGGTCGCATAATTATCAATGGTGCGGGACCACCCCATGGCGATTGGGCAGTCCTGTTACCTCTAGGATGGCGGGCCTAATGACCCCCTCAGTTCCGTAGCGGGTTGTGGGTTTATAGGGGAATAGGGTGGGAAGTAATTTGATTATAATTAAATATTTTTTATTAATTAATATTTATGTATTTAATATTTTATATTGTTAATTGTGGTAAATAATTTATTATTAATTACTTAATAATTGGTTGTTAATTATTAATAATTCATTTGATCTTTATGTTATTTGTGTCTTTTTTTAGGAGCGGGTTGTGGGTTTATAGGGGAGTAGGGTAGAAAGTAATGTAATAATAATTAATTATTTTTTTTTAATTAATATTTATGTATTTCATATTTGATGTTGTTATTTGTGGTAATCCATTTATTACTAATTTTTTATGAATAATTATTATAAATTGTTAATTATGTTAATTGTGTCATTTTTTAGGAGTGTGTTGTAGGTTTGTAGGGGAGTAGAGTGGGAAGTAATTCAATTATAATTAATTAATAAATTAATATTTTGTATTAAATCATATTTATGTATTTATTGTTTTATATGGTTAATTGTGTAATTTATTTTAATATCAATTATCTATTAATTTGTTGTTATTAATAATTATTACCTAATTAATAATTGTTAATTGTGTCATTTTTTTAAAAAGCGGGTTTTGGGTGAAAGGGGGAGTAGGCTGGGAAGTAATTCATTTTAATATTTTTGTTAAGTTTATATAATATTTAATTTGAGTTATTTTATAGTGATAAATGTGTGAATACATGTATTACTGATTGTTTTCAAATTTCTTGTCAATAATTAATTAAGTAATTGTTAATTAATTATGTTAACTGTGTTATGTTTTACAACATTGGTGGTGTAATTTATAGGGGAATATGGTGGGATATAATTTATTTTTAATTCATTAATTGTTTGTTAATTACTGTTAATTAATTTCCTGCAGTGGGATTAGTAAATTATTCCCCTTCGCTATCCAACACTTTCCTTACTGTTGCACTTGCTGGAGTGGGATCTTAACAGCACTCCGCCTCCTCCCTAGGGGCACCCGGAAGCCAGCTCTAGGAAACCGCGCTACTTCAGTAGCCGCCATTCCTTTTCCCCCTCCTCCCCCCTGACCTCTCCACTTTTATTCCCTCTCTTACTCCTGGACTGTACTTCCCCCCTCTCTTACCTCTGGACTGAGCGCCCTCCCTCTCTAACCTCCGACCTGTTCCCGGACCTCCGCTAACAACTCAGTTCCACTCCAGCTTACACGCAGCGCTCCTCTGGTTACAAATTAGCCTCCTCAATTAGAGTCCATCCTTATCAATCCCCCACCTCTTCCGCCCAGCAAGAATGCCTTCCACCTCATCACCCTCCCTAAGTCCTCTCTCCTCTCCCTACATAAAACAGCACGCCCACAACTCCTTCTCGATCACCCTCCCACCCATCCTCTCTCCGAAAGCAAAAAAATCCCTTAAACACAAACTAATCCGACAATTCCCTGAATCCCTCTTTGCTGACCTATACCACTCCTCCACCCTTGGCCAATTAAAAACGGACCTCATTTTCCACACAACTAGACCCACCTACTGGATATCGGCCGTGAGAGACAGATGCCAAATTACCAAAACGACCAAGACGACCCACAGCTGCAAACTCTCCTTTTACGCCCCCTCCACCTTACCACCCTGTGGGATCATTTCGGTGACCATCTATTCTAACAGCACAGTCCTGATCCAAACCAACAATGCCAACCTGGAAGCCTTTGACCTCATCTTCCCCTCTCTACTAACAACCAGCACCCCCATTCCTGCCCCCCCCCTTCTCTCCACCTCCTCCTGGAAAGTCAATCCCCCTTAAGGAACTCCCACTACACTCTGCCTCCTGCTACCCCTTCCACCGTAGCACACCCTCTAACCATCGGAAACCCCCTTCCCTCCAATGTCACGGTCCCCCCGATCCATCCCTTCCTCCTGAGCAACCCCCGGCGTGGAACGCCCAACAGCCTGTGCTGGGCACCCACGTCCTGCACCGCAAGGTTCGCCCCGTTCTACCCCCCTAACAACAACAAAAATAGCCCTTCTCCCCCTGATCCCTAACCCCCATATCCCAACCCTTCACATCCACTAACAATATAAGTCATCCTAATTCCACCAGTCCTCCCCCTCGCCAAAGAGATCTCCCCCAGCTGCAACCCACACCTCATCAAGAAGAGACGTATCACCGCCTCACCAGTATTGAATGCCAACTCTCCACCTTACTACAGAGCATGAATCTCATCCTAACCAACAGCTCGTCTCTCTCCCTCCACACCTCCTCCAGCCTATCCCCCCACACCCTCCTTTGGCCTCCGAATCTCCAGTCCCCGAGCAGTCAGCCCCCCTATATCCCAGGCCCCTAGACCAAGGAGGACTTTTGAAGCCATGTCCCCGGAGGAAGCGATTGAGCTGGCCTCCTCCTATTCCTCCCCCCCCAACCTCGACTTCCACTCCGCAATCCAGGTAAGCACCGTGACCAGAACAGAACTTCCTGTCCAGAAACCCCTTAAACCCCCTTCCTCCCTCATCACCATCCCCACGGAACCCATGAAAGAGACCCTCCGAACAAACTGCATGCTCATAAACGTCAGGTCTGCCACGAAACACGCTACAGAACTAGCCGAAACTATTCTCTCCCATCACATTGGCATTGCCTTCATCACCGAGACCTGTCTCAACGACTCCTCCCTTCCGATCCTGGATATGCTCATTCCCCCGGGTTTCTCTATCATCAAGAAAGATAGAATAGACCAAAAAGGGGGAGGAGTGGCAATCATCCACAACAATAACCTATTGGTGTCCGAAACCGATAACTTCATGAACAACTCATTCGAATGCCTAACCGCCAACATCAAAACCTTCAACAATAACCTAGTGCTCTGTCACCTCCTATACCATCCCCCAGGCAACTCCGTCACGTTCTCAGACCACCTCTCTGACCTAATCGCACATTGCTCTCTCCGTGATACCAACAACGTAATTCTAGGCGACTTTAACCTCCACTGGAATGATAAAAACAGTGCTCTTGTACAAAGCCTAAATGACCTTCTCCTTTCCAACAACCTCACTCAACACTGTCCTCAAGAAACCCACAACAAAGGTGCTATCCTGGATGCCATCATCACCAATCTTGACAGCCTCACCATAGATCACATCCTGCCGGTTGACTGATCAGACCATCACCTTATCCTATTCCACCTCCCTCATCTAACCCTGCCTCTGCGCTCCACCTCTAACCCCCCATCATGGTCAAGAAACCTATCGCAGATCAACACAGAGGAGTTAGAAGAGAATATATCCTCCTGCCTGCCCATCTCCCCAGAAGGACTCCCCACCGAAGAACTCTCAACCCACCACAATGTTATCATGTCCTCCATCCTTGACGAACTAGTCCTCTTGAAACTGAAAAAAGCCAGGAACATTCCCTCTAAATCCTGGTTCAATAAGGACATTAATGAGGAAAGAAGACAACTTAGAGACTCTGAACATCTCTGGAAAAAAGACCCATCCTCCAACCGTCTCGAGAAACTCAGAGCAGCAAGAAGAAAGTACAAACAACATATCAATAACGAAAAATCCAACTTTTTCTGCTCCGTGCTGGACAAGGCCAAAAACAGACCTAGAAAACTCTTTGACATCATTAGAAAACAAACGTCCAAGCCAACGACTAGCCTCGTTCAGCCCTCAAAAACCTTATGCGACAATTTGGCCAACTTCTTTAATGAAAAAATCAACTTGATCAAACTCTCTGTGGACCTTAAAGATGGCTCTCCAACAAGCAAAATCACCTCGAAGATGGCGACCAGCAACAATCTGGTCTTCATTCAACCTCATCTTAGAAGCGGAGATCCTCAAATTTATCTCCTCCTCCAAGCCATTGTCTCACAACCTCAACCCAATTCCCACTCAAATAGTCAAAGAACAGAAACTCTCCCTGGCTCCACTTTGCTGCGAAATCATAAACAGCTCCCATAAAACTGGCACCATTCCTGACTGCCTTAAAGTCGGTCAAGTCACCCCTCTTCTGAAAAAAACAGGCTTAGACGCAACCAACCTGAACAATTTCAGACCTATCTCCAATCTCCCTTTTCTTGCCAAAGCCCTCGAAAAATGTGTCCTCCGTCAACTGAACAAACATATTAACAACATAAATCTGCTTGACGACCTCCAATCAGGCTTCAGAAAAGGCTACAGTACCGAAACTGCAATCCTCAACATCATGGATGGCATCTTCAACTCCCTTGACGCAGGCCACTGCTGTCTCCTCATCCTTCTAGATTTGTCAGCTGCTTTTGACATTGTAGACCACAGCCTTCTCATCCAAGCTCTCAAAGAACGGGTTGGCACAGACGAAGTGGTCCTCCAGTGGTTCTCCTCCTTCTTCCACAACCGCTCCCGCCGTCAACAACCAGCTCGCCGCCTTCCTCGAAACCAACAAATCCCTCGACCCCTCACAATCTGGCTTCCGAGCAAAACACAGCACTGAGACCGCCCTCATCGCAGCAACAGACGACATTCGAACTCTACTGGACAATGGAGACACAGTCGCCCTCATCCTCCTCGACCTCTCGGCAGCATTCGATACAGTCTGCCACAGCACCCTTCTACAACGCCTCAATAACATCGGAATTCAAGGAAAAGCACTTGAATGGATCACCTCGTTCCTCACCGGAAGAACCCAGAGAGTCCGCCTTCCTCCATTCAAGTCCGAGGCCTCTGAAGTCATTTGCGGCGTACCCCAAGGATCCTCACTCAGTCCCACCCTCTTCAACGTATACATGAGCCCCCTCGCGGCCATCGCACGCCAACACAACCTCAACATCATCTCTTACGCGGACGACACCCAACTGATCCTTTCTCTCACCAATGACCCCAGCACCGCCAAAACTAACCTACACGAAGGAATGAAAGAAGTTGCTGAATGGATGAAACAAAGCCGTCTGAAACTGAACTCAGACAAAACAGAAGTCCTCATCTTAGGTACATCCCCCTCTGCATGGGACGACTCTTGGTGGCCGGAAGCCCTTGGAAAAGCACCCATCCCGACAGACCACGCACGGAACCTTGGCGTCATCCTGGACTCCTCACTCTCAATGAACAGACAAGTCAGCGCCGTATCCTCTTCCTGCTTCAACATTCTTCGCATGCTCAGAAAAACATTTCGCTGGATCCCCTCCGAAACAAGGAAAACAGTCACCCACGCTCTGGTCACGAGCCGACTGGACTACGGAAACACCCTCTACGCAGGCACCACCGCTAAACTCCAGAAGAAACTCCAACGAATCCAAAACGCCTCAGCCAGGCTCATATTAGACATCCCACGCAACGAACACATCTCTGGTCACCTTAAAGACCTCCACTGGCTACCCGTCAATAAGAGGATCACTTTCCGTCTGCTTACCCACGCACACAAATCACTCTACGACATCGGACCAGATTGCCTCAACTCTCGACTGTCCTTCTACACCCCCTCCCGCCAACTACGTTCTTCCAGCCAAGCCCTCGCCACGGTACCTCGCATTAACAAGACCACCATGGGAGGCAGATCCTTTTCATACCTGGCTGCTAAGACATGGAACTCACTCCCCGCTTACCTTCGCCTCACCCAGAACCACCTAGGGTTCAGAAAGCAGCTTAAAACGTGGATATTTGACAAATAATCCTCCTCCCCTCCTAAGCGCCTTGAAACCCTCTGGGTATGTAGTGCGCTATACAAATTTTATGACTTGACTTGACTTGACTCCCAAAGAGTGAAAATCAAATCCTTTGCCTCCGAACTCATCCCTGTAAACAGAGGTGTCCCTCAATGCTCCATTCTCTCTCCTCAACTCTTCAATATATACATGGAACCTCTCACCTCCTTTCTAAAAAAAGCGAATATCCCCTTTTATCTCTATGCAGACGATACACAGATCTACCTGGAAACCTCCTCCCTTAATGACATTCAAAGACTCAACAATACCCTCAAAGAAGTCCAATAAAGGCTATCAACGAACCACCTCAAACACATTCAGGGTAAAACTGAGATCTTCCTTGTCTCCAACAAAGAAGAAAACCCGCCAATTGTTGAATGGTTGAAAGCCATTGATTTCCTCAAAGGAAATCTCACCCTGGCAACCTCCGTCAAATCACTGGGAATCACCCTTGACCACAAACTATCCATGTCAAATCACATCAAGAACTCTGCCAAGAGCGCCTTCCTCAATCTGAAGCTCCTCAACAGAATCAAACCCCACATCCCTCAAGCAAGCCACCCAATCCCTGGTGTTGTGTTGTCCAGACTGGACTATGGGAACGCAGTTCTCTCCGGTACAGTTCTTTCTCACCTAGCCCGCCTCAAAACCACCCTCAATGCTGCAGCCAGAATGGTCACCGGAATCAAGAAATTTGACCACATTACTCCTGCACTCAGAGATCTTAAATGGCTTCCAGTTGAAATGCGGGCCAGCTTCAGAACTGCCTGCCTCACACACAAAGCTCTGCACACAGGGAAACCTGAATACTTAGCCTCCAAACTCAAGAAAGCCGGAGAAGCAAGAAGCCTCAGGAGTTCCAACTCCCTCCTACTCATTCCCCCAAAAACACGTAAACAAAAGATGGCTGCCCGCTCTTTTGCAGGAAACACTCCAATAATCTGGAACGCCATCCCAGTCAACATCAGAACCACCCCTTCCTTTCCAAAATTCAAAAGCCTCCTAAAATCCCTCTACCTCAACCACGCCTTTCTCAATGGAATTACGTGATGCTATCACCGCCACAGGTTGTCACCTGACAGCACGCCCTCAATGGGCAGCCTTTCGGTCATCGAATTCAACCACTTCCTACCCTCTCTGTGAACTCTTATCCCCTGGGTCGGCACCACAAAGAGAACTTTTACTACATAAGTCTTGCCTTTCCCTGGGATTTGAGACTACCTTTTGACCCCTCATCCTCATTGCCACACCTCGACCTCCTCAACCTCTCTACCTCATTGGCGCACCTTGGGCACTCAGCAGAACTGTAACGATTCCTTTTGAACTTTTCCTTCCTCAAATGGCACTCCTCCGACACCCAGCAGAACTGTTAAGCTCCTTTTTGAACTTTTCTTCCTACCACGCCTTTGTCCTGTATTTTGTTATAAATGTTTCTTTGTTATAATATGTTTTTATGCTGTAAAGCGCTCCGATACCCTCGGGTCTGGCTAGCGCTATACAAAACCTCTAAATAAATAAATAAATAATACATTATATTTTAAATATATTTATGATTAATTTATTTTTAAATTATATTTATTACGAATAACTTTCAACATTTTCTAATAATTCTGACTGTTTTTTAAATTATATGTATTATTTAATTTATTTTATATCATTTTTTAAACATTTAAAAAAAACGATATTTTAACACTAATATTTTTAACAACGTTATTTTTTCCCGCGATTTTTATACTTACCATTATGAAGATAGGAGCTCGATATTTTTGACAACAATATTTTTGTCACAATATTTTTGTAGGCCGACATTTCTGTTGTCGATATTCTGTCAGTGATCCGGAAGAAATGCACAAAAACGCCCATGCTGCTGGGTGACAATACAGTTCATGAAAAGGTGGTCAAACAAGTTTTAAAAAAAAGGGTTCTAGGTCTTTCACTCTCTCATCATTTTAAAACCGATGCATTTTCAATGTTATATTCAACAAAGCCATTGTTCCTGCTTTTTTTATTTTATGCAACTAGCAACCATTGACAAAGCCAATAGTTCTGGCTTGTCGGTGTATTTATTTATTTATTTATTTAGGAGATTTGTAGAGCGCATGGCTGCCCGAGAGCGTCCCAGCGCTGACAAAATCCACCGAGGTCTCCAAGAGGGGGCCGGAGGGAGCGGGGAATCAAGGGAACAGCCATGTCTTCAGGGATTTGCGGAACGTTAAAAGATTAGGTTGAGCCCGGAGGGCCTGTGGAAGAGTGTTCCACAGCTTGGATGCCTGGACTGAGAATTGTCGACCTCCAGAACGAGATCTTTGGAACTTGGGTATCTTGGTCAGGTGGGCATTGGTAGAGCGTAGTGTTCTGGTTGTCGTGTGGGGGGATACGAGATTTTTGAGAACCGGGGGTGCTTTTCCGTGCAGAATTTTATGGGTTAGGCACATGGCCTTGAAATGCACCCTCTGTTCCACCGGGAGCCAATGCAGTTCTTTAAGTGCAGGCTTAGCAGAGCAGCGTTTTTTGGTGCCAGTGAGGATTCTGGCAGCCGCATTTTGCACCACCTGAAGCTTAGAGATGACTTTCTTTGGGGATCCGAGATATAAGGCATTGCCGTAGTCCAGTCTGGACAGTATAAGGCCCTGGATGACCAGTTTTCTGGACTGGAATGGAAGGAGTGGAAGAATTTTGCGAATGGCGCGGAGCAAGCCAAAGCAAGTTCCTGCGGTTTTTTTGGCCTGGGTACTGAGAGTGAGTTTATCGTCTAGCCAAATCCCCAGACTTTTAATCTCAGTTTTGGGGGTTGGTGGTGGGCCCATACTGGGCGGCCATAGAGATTCCGGGCGGAAAAGGGACTGGTTGCCTAGTACCATAAGCTCCGTTTTTTCCCCGTTGAGCTTTAAATGGGAGTTGCTCATCCAGCTGACTATGTTCTCCAGGCAGGAATACAGATCGATGGAGGGGGGTTCTGACTGGCTCAGAGAAACGACCAGCTGTGTGTCGTCCGCGTAGGTCAGGAGTTTAATGCCATAGGGGACGACGATTTGTTCTAGAGGTGCCATGTATACGTTGAAGAGTGTCGGGCTCAGAGAGGAGCCCTGGGGCACTCCGCAACGTATCGGGGTTTCCTTAGAGATACAATCTCCGTCTGCTACCTGAAAGGAGCGGTTGTGGAGGAAGGATTTTAGCCACTTAAGGGCTGTCCCGGTGATGGCAAGGTTTCCTAGGCGTTGGGCAAGGATGTTGTGGTTGACGGTGTCGAATGCTGCACTGAGGTCCAGGAGGATCACTGCCACTGATCCTCCTGCATCGATGACTTTCCTGGAATTCTTCGACTACCGCCACCATTGCTGTTTCTGTCCCTTGGCCCGGGCGGAAGCCCGTTTGAGAGACTTTTAGCAGTTCGTTGGATTCCAGATAGTGTGAAAGCTGGGAGTTTATGTGTTTTTCCGCCAGTTTACTGATGCCTGGAAGTAGAGATATAGGTCTGAAATTGGCCAGATTGTCCGGGTCAAGGTTAGGTTTTTTTAAGAGTGCCTTCACCACAGCTTTTTTCCAATTTGTGGGCACTATTCCAGATTCAAAAGAGGTATTAAGTAGGTTGGTTATAAGAGGCAGGATAGTCGGGGCTACCTGCTTGAGGTGTCTTATCGGGGCTGGGTCATGGGGCGATCCGCTTTTAAGGGCTTGTAGTATAGAGGCCAGAGTATCCGCATTGATGGGTTGGAAAGTGCTAAGTTCAATACCATTGCTCTGGTTTGGGGAGATGGGAAGGGGGGATGGGCCTAAGGGAGAGAGAGGTGGAAGGTGTTTGAGTATGGTTTGGATTTTGGAGTCAAAAAAGTTGGCTAACTCGTTACAGTGTTCTATTGTGGGGTCTCGAGCAGCTGGGGGAGTGGGGGGTTTTAAAAGTTTTTTCAAAGTGAGAAACGTCTCCCTCGACGAGTTTGCTGCCTGGCTGATTTTCTCGCTGTAAAAGGAGATTTGTGCGTTTTTCAGGGCTTTTTTATAGTTGAGAATCATCAGTCGATAGTTGTTTTTATTAGTATGATTGAAGTTTTTTCTCCAGACTCTTTCTGCTCTCTTGCACGCTTTCTTAAGAAGGCGTATTTCTTGGGTAAACCATGGAGAGGTGGCTTTTGTCCTTGGTTTATGATGAGGTTTTTTAGGGAGGGCTAGGTCTAAAGAGTTGGTGATCCAGGATGAAAATTCCCTGTCTGCGAGGTCGATGGATGAACTGAGGGTGGGGACTGTATCCTCGAGGGCTTGTTTCCATCTCGCAACGTCTAATTTTGCCCAGGGTCTGGATGGTCTGCCGGGGGCTTGATTTTGCGGCGGTTTGGAGTAAATGTGCCAGCTGAAAGGAATCAGAAAATGGTCGGACCATGGCACAGGGGTAGGGGGCCTGGACACAAGGTCCTGAAAATTGCAGAATATGGGGTCGAGCAAGTGCCCCCGATTATGGGTGGGGAGGGAGTTCTGTAAGTGTAGTTGGTGAGTCGCCAAGTCTTGAATCAGTTCAGACGCCGTCTTGTCTTTGTTGTCCTCAAAATGGACATTAAAGTCCCCTAGGATGAGGAAGTTGGTCCGGGTGCTAGATCTAGTCAGGGAGCATTCTAGGATGGAGTCAAGGAATTTTCCCATAGCACCAGGGGGGCGGTAAATGAGGAGTCCGGAGAGAGAGGAGCAAGGGGAGATCTGCAAGGTGAATTGGACGTTTTCGCAGTCTTCCAGAGGACTGTCAAGGAAACGGCAAGGTATTGAGTCCTTGGAGATGACAGCAATGCCACCACCTCTACCTTTGGGCCGGTCAAGATGTAGGATACTAAATCCTGAGGGGAGTGCTAGGACTATATCGGCGTCCGAGTTGGGTGCCAGCCATGTTTCTGTAAGAAACAATATATCAAGACTATGGTCTTCAATAAGCATATTTATTTCGAGGGCGTGTTTGGGTAGTGATCTGCAATTAATCATTGCCATGTTTATGGTCTTCAGCGTGGGGGCGTTGGAGATAGAGGGGGTGTATTTAAAAAGACAGTGTGGACAGTGATTGAGGCAAGAGTCTCCCATTAGTATTTGGGAGCATGAAGATTGAACAGGTTTGTTGAGATTGCGAAGGGCATCACCTGAATAGGTAGTTCTTACCTCAGGCCTCTTGTCTGGCTCCTGGCGTGTACTGGCGCGGACGGGCGCAGACGGGCTTGCCTTAGGCGCGCCTTCGGCGCGCAAACGGCGCTCCCGCTGCGCTCGTCCGCTGCGCTTCCTGGCGAGGCACATAATTTGTGGCTGAGAGGGAGGGCGTCAAGGGGGCGTGGCCAGCTGAGGTGGGCGTGTCCGATGACGCGCGTCGCCCTCGGTGGTTGCGAAGACAGGGGAACGTTGCAGCGTGACAACACGCTGTTCTAGAAACAGAGTAAGTTTTAAAAAGTGGGTTTACACAGTATCACACCAATAGTTAAAAAATAGGTGACAGCACACTCCCGGCTTCCGCCTCAGGAGACTCGTGGGTTGTGGGAGTCGCGCTTTGAGCTGCGCGCTCTTTTATCGTTCAGAAGGGGGCGTGGCCAGCTGAGGTGGGCGTGTCCGATGACGCGCGTCGCCCTCGGTGGTTGCGAAGACAGGGGAACGTTGCAGCGTGACAACACGCTGTTCTAGAAACAGAGTAAGTTTTAAAAAGTGGTTTTACACAGTATCACACCAATAGTTAAAAAATAGGTGACAGCACACTCCCGGCTTCCACCTCAGGAGACTCGTGGGTTGTGGGAGTCGCGCTTTGAGCTGCGCGCTCTTTTATCGTTCAGAAGGGGGCGTGGCCAGCTGAGGTGGGCGTGTCCGATGACGCGCGTCGCCCTCGGTGGTTGCGAAGACAGGGGAACGTTGCAGCCTGACAACACGCTGTTCTAGAAACAGAGTAAGTTTTAAAAAGTGGTTTTACACAGTATCACACCAATAGTTAAAAAATAGGTGACAGCACACTCCCGGCTTCCGCCTCAGGAGACTCGTGGGTTGTGGGAGTCGCGCTTTGAGCTGCGCGCTCTTTTATCGTTCAGAAGGGGGCGTGGCCAGCTGAGGTGGGCGTGTCCGATGACGCGCGTCGCCCTCGGTGGTTGCGAAGACAGGGGAACGTTGCAGCGTGACAACACGCTGTTCTAGAAACAGAGTAAGTTTTAAAAAGTGGGTTTACACAGTATCACACCAATAGTTAAAAAATAGGTGACAGCACACTCCCGGCTTCCGCCTCAGGAGACTCGTGGGTTGTGGGAGTCGCGCTTTGAGCTGCGCGCTCTTTTATCGTTCAGAAGGGGGCGTGGCCAGCTGAGGTGGGCGTGTCCGATGACGCGCGTCGCCCTCGGTGGTTGCGAAGACAGGGGAACGTTGCAGCGTGACAACACGCTGTTCTAGAAACAGAGTAAGTTTTAAAAAGTGGGTTTACACAGTATCACACCAATAGTTAAAAAATAGGTGACAGCACACTCCCGGCTTCCGCCTCAGGAGACTCGTGGGTTGTGGGAGTCGCGCTTTGAGCTGCGCGCTCTTTTATCGTTCAGAAGGGGGCGTGGCCAGCTGAGGTGGGCGTGTCCGATGACGCGCGTCGCCCTCGGTGGTTGCGAAGACAGGGGAACGTTGCAGCGTGACAACACGCTGTTCTAGAAACAGAGTAAGTTTTAAAAAGTGGTTTTACACAGTATCACACCAATAGTTAAAAAATAGGTGACAGCACACTCCCGGCTTCCGCCTCAGGAGACTCGTGGTGTAACACTACTTGTTGTGTTATATGTCTGGATGCAATGACAGAAGCAGCAAATTACCAGTCGGCGGCACACTATGCTAAGCACAGATTTTTAGCTTAGGTGTTTTAAGCCATGCCCTTAATTACACCAAAAACCCCCTTCGGAGACATCCTCCAGTTTTTTCATCCCACTTAAAGCCCTGGAAATAACACCATGTCACAGTGGCACTGTGCATCATGCATGACTCATGACTTCCACTTTTTGGGAATTGCCTATGTACAAGGGCATAGTAAACCCTCCCCTGCCCCACTCCTTGCTTTATGAGTTACAGCAGGAATTAAGTCCTTGATGGGCCTCTTCTGTCTGCAACTCTGCAGACAAAGGCTCAGCTCATAATTAATGTGAAAAGGTGTGTAAGTGAAGGGATGGGTGGATGGCTGGATGGATTAGTGAAAGGGTCAATGAATGGATAACGAGAGAAAGGATGGACGGATGAGTGAGTGGAAGAATGGATGAGAGAAAAGGTAAATAGATTGATGTATGGTTGGAAGGGTAGATGGGCATGTAAAAGGATGGATGAGTGAAAGGATGGATGGATGAGTGAAAGGGGAGATGACAGGCGAGTGCATGGATGGATGGATGAGTGAAGTGATGGATAGATTGATGAATTGATAAGTGAAGGGTTGAATGGATGGATGGATGAGTGAAAGGGTGGATGCAAGGCTGGATGAGTGAGTGAAAGGGTGGATGGATGAGAGAATGGATGGATGTATGAGAGAAAGGATGGATGGATGAGTAAAGGAGTGAAAGGGTGGATGGACGGGAGAAAGGATAGATGGATGAGTGAAAGGAAGGATGGATGAGTGAAAGGATGGATGAGTGATAGGGTCAATCTATGGTTTCATGAGTGGATGAGTAGATGGATGGGTAGACAGAAGGATGGATGGCTGAATGAAATAGGGATGGAGAGAGAAAGGGAGGATGGATGACTTAAAGGGTGGAAGGACGAGTGACTGGGTTGATGAATGAGTAAGTGAAAGGATGGCTTGATGGGTGAAAAGGTAGATGGCTGGATGGATGAGTGAATGGATGGATGAGAGGAAGAGTGGATGGATGAGTGGATGGCTGGGTAAGGTGAAAGGATGAGTGGAGTGATGGATGAGTGAAAGGGTGGATGGAGGGATTGATGAGTGGAATGATGGATGGATGGTTGGATAGATGATGGATAGGTTTGCAAAGGATTGCATATTGATATGGATGGGCACACAAATGGAAGGACAGAATGAACTGTGAAAGACTGAATGATGGATGAAAGAATGATTACACCTTGTAACTCCCATTATCCTAAATACATTTCCTATAGAATGATTTTCACATTTATATGAGTCATTGTCTCTATATAATATGAGTGTGATTTAATGCACACCGACACCCTGTTCTACTTACTTGGGATGCGTAGCACTATAAAAGAAATTCAATACATGAGAGAGGGTCTATGTGAAGAGGAAGGCCACCATTGGAGGGTGGTAGAAAGGCTGACTGGCTGGAATGGGCATCGGGCATTTCCCTGGGAGGCTGGAAAGGTTGGGGGGCAGTTTTGGTACCACAAAAAGGCCTGCACATTTTCTCAAAGCTGCACACATACTGAAAAACCATGAAGGGCACAATTGTCTCGACCTATTATAAACTTCTTTTCACTTGTTCTTAAGTGGTTGCCTATTTACTTACTTATATACTAATGCACGACCACTTCTGATGTGCCTGCAAAACTTACCATTTGTCCTGAATTTTGACCTCCTGTCTTAAATTTTTGTCCTGAATTTTGACCCTTTGTCCTGAATTATTACACTCACCGTCCTGAATTTATTCCCATGCCAGTTGGTCACCCTACACTTTCTTCATCTGCCATCCGTCATCTCTCCCATAGGACACGAAGGGGCCCATTAGGATGGTGGGCGGATCGCTCCCTCCAGGTAGTCACCGCTGTCCCAGTGGGGCAATCGGCCCGCCATCCACACCTCAAAGACCCCCGTCATATTAGGATGGCTGGGGGGTCCGCGGCAGATGGAAAGACCGGCCGCCTCTTTTCCGCCGGTTGATTTGTCGACTGGGCGGAAAACATGCATAACATGGTGGCGGTGTCACCGCCATCCATATTATGATGACAGCGGAAAGTAGCCATTCCATGGCGGCGTTGCCGCCAAGGAGAAGCATGCGTTCTTCCCTGTAGGGGGCCCGTAGCAGGCCCCCAGGGTGTTGGGGGGGTGGGGTGTGCACATGGGGGGTATCTAAGGTAACCCCCTGCATTGGCATGGACAAGGTGGCAGGCACCGAGTGGTGCCTGTCACCTTGTGCATGTCAATGCACAACTTGCATTCCCAGCATTGTGCTATCACTCCTCCCCTGCTCTGCAGGCCTGCCACTTCATGCAAAGCTGCCACCGAGCGGTGCCTGTCACCTCGTGCATGTCAATGCACAATGCTGCTTTCCAGTATTGTGGCGGGCGGCGCTGTGAACTCCGCCCACCACACTGATGGTAATAGGAGAATCCACCGCCATGGTGGCGGTGGCATCCTAATTGCAGGTGTGGGACCGCCTGGGGCGGAGTTTGTTCATTGTAATGATGCCCTAAGCGCCTAGTTCCAGCTTGAAACAGACGGTGAGCGGTTACTTCCCATTGCTGAAGATGCAAAGGAATAAATGACCCCTGGTGTGTCTGGTGTTGAAAGAAAGACTCCAGATGTATAATGCAGAGAGGCAGTTATGGTCCAAAGGCGAACATTATGTAAAATATGTCAAAATCCAAAGGGCAAGAACTGATGAAGGGAGTTTCCCTAAAGCAACTGCTCTTTCCGGTAGATCTCGGTCTATGTTCTAACCTGCACCCATTTATAAAAACATTACACACATAGATTGTATTAGTCACAGCGGTCGTACTATAACAGAGAGCTTGGATGCTCTCGGGCAGAGAGTGCTGTATAAATGCATGGTGACGAATGGAATCCATGTTGAATTCCTAATCACCGACCACTAGGAGAAGAAAATGTCGGACAGAGAGGGGTGCAAAAGTCCATAAGCGATACTGCTCTTTTTGTGGCTAGTTGTATAAAGGACACGTTCAAAACTGAGATTCTGTAGCGTCAGATCACATCGTCTACATTCGCATTATGCCTAGACCCACAAACCCCCCCAGCGAACTACACAAGTGGCGAGCCGTAAAGGCAAATTAAAAAAGGTTTACATAAAAACATTGCATTTCCCTGACCTCTAAAATGGTATTTCCAGCAGCGCATTAGCGAGAAGCAGGAGGCGCCTGCACTGTGACCTGCAGAGTTAATGGCCGGGTTCCCCTGGGGTCACTTCCGTGTTGAAGTGCTGAGTGGTCAATGCAAACTATATTTCATCTGCTGCCCGGTTACCGCAGCGCCTGTGATTCAAGTTTAATAGGGCTGGCCGCTCCTGGGACACGTCCCCCGAGGCGCCATTCTACCTCCATACATTTTTAAACAGCTCATTACACATGAGTGCTGATTTCCCTTGTTTCATCTCCTGCCCTCCTTCGGTGCATTAGCAGGTCTGACCTTTTTTTTTATTAGTTTTGTCCTGGGCACGGCCCTGTGGCTAAATGGGCAGCGATTTCTCGCCAGGCCAGACGCCCACGAAAGGCATGCACTGCTGGGCATGTACCAGTCACATGTCTGACACGTGACTGATTTTTCCATGCCTCTCCCACCTTCCCTCTCTGCATTAAGTAACTTACAGAAGCTCTGGCATGTACGGAAATCTCTACATTTCCATATCGCAGTCTCTACGACTGAGGATTGTCTAGGATATTTTTAAGCTTGGTGTAGATTTCATGGCCCAGTTTCATTATATTTTGTAATATTTTTCTTCTGGCGCCTTTGCCACCAGTTATACTTTTTGCAAGGTGTAGGATTGACTTTCATGCTTGAGCAAACTGTGTGATTTTAGACAAATGGCTTTCTTTCTTGTTTCGTTTTGGAGTGCTGACAAGAGTTAAGAACTCTTCAAACAAGAATGAATGGAGTCAACCAGGTTGACTTTGGTGTAGTGAAAAGGGATGTTTGAGCTCAGTGAGAGGCACCCACGGAGTACCAGAAAGGCAGCATCAGAGCAAGTTTAATTTGCAAATTAGTATAATTAATAATAGTATACACTCTACTTATACAAGAGAAGAAGCACGGTAGAGGCAGCACAGGTACAAACGTCACTCACATATAAAGAGCAGGGGATGCACAGGTGGCAGCAGAACGAGCACGCCTCAAATATGACGCAAGTAGGCAGCAGCAACGCAAAACTACCCTGAACGCTGAGCAATCACTTGGCATCTGTAGTGCAAGATTCCCTCCTCTGCCTCTGCCCAAGATAGTGAATGCCTGAGACACTGCTTGCACCACATCCAGTCTAGGGTGTCCAGCGCCTACCTAAAGCCACCCCCTCCAAAACAGAGTACCTGCTGTTCATCAAGAACAAGCCACAACGAGTCCAAGTGTGGCTCAAGACCATGAACCTGGATAGATTTAGGCCCAACTTTCAGCTAAGGCGTTCTACAATCTAACCCTCTAGAAACAAATGGCCAAGAAAACAAAGACTCCATGGTACCAACTCTCCTAGTTACTACTATCGAAAGTGAAACCATTGCTCCCAGCAAGCACTTTAGAGCTGCCATTCACAACCTTGCCTTTCCCATTTGGATGGTAGCAATGTCCTTCTCTATGGCCTCCCAAACTCTACATTGGCTCCCTCTCATGGGCATTCTATAAGAGGCAACATTTCTGATTAATGCCCTGAAAAATATAATCAACAACCTGTACCATCTTCAAAACCAGAGGCACCATTTACAAAACTATCAACATTGGCACCCCTGTTTACATGCCTGGCAAGCTCACCGTTTGCTTTGGCTCTCAACAAACCTGCAGCCAGGACACCATCAGTCAGGAGATGAAGAAGTGTAAAAACAAGGAATGAGACTATAGACTAAGAAGTGTAAAACAAGGCAACAGGCCATCTTCATCACTTCACTCATGATCTTGGTCCTCCACATATGCGTCATGACTGCCCCAGCCCTTTTCCAGTTTAGTTCTTAGAAACCAGCTACCTCTCCAATCACACGTTGACTTTGTCTTCCCCTTGTATCCTGTACAGCCCTTCGATGGCTTTCAGCTTGTTTGTAGTATATACCAGTAGCGGCTGGCATGGATCGAGGGTGGCAGGGCACCGAGGAGAGAGGGTGGGGGGGTTTAACACCTTCTACGTGTGGCTAATTTCCCCACAGTGCGGAGGGCAGGGGGCAACGTGCTGCACCACTGTGCTCGTGACGAGCCCAGCTCATCATGCTGCACAGTGGAGCTGTGCTCATGACGACATGAGCTTGTCACGACTCTGCCTACTCCAATGAAATGCCCGTACAGGAGGGGAATTAGCCCCTCGTGGGCGTTCCGCAGCAGTTATGACGAGCTCAGCTCGTCATGAGCACAGCTCCACTGTGCCTCATGACGAGCTAAGCTCGTTATAAGCGTCGAAGGGGTAAAGGGAATACTTGTATTTCTTTTTTTTAAAACACCTTACCACCATGTCTCTCTGTCATCTCTCCTCCTGACAGGAATGAAAGAGGAAGCAGCCAGCCAGGCTCCCCTAACCAATCACAATGCTGCAATGCAGCATTACGATTGGTCTGAGGTCCAAAGTTCGGCGCTCAGCCAAGGACTGGGGGGTTGGGCATGTTCTCCATGCAGGCTGTAATGCAGCGTGGATGGAGAACTTGTGAAGTGCGCATAACTGTTTGGCCCACCCAATAGGGATGGACAAACATTCAATGCACACTTGGGGGCCGATTCCGATCTGGATCCGGTGTGTTTTCCGACCGATCCAGACTCCTGGAGTTCAACCAAGCGAGTACGATGCGGCCGTATGCTGTCGGACTCGTTTCTGTCGGACTCCCATTGAAGTCAATGGGAGCCGGTCGTACAATTCGTACATGGGCTCCCATTGACTGAATGGGTACGTTCCAGACAAGTGCGTCACCTACAGTGTGTACGCATCAGTGCCATCCGCACCGTACATGCCTGTGTTGGGGAGACCCATGGGTCTTCCCCTGTGTCCGAGCCGTAAGGCTACGGGTACCATGGGGTCTGATGCTGACCCCCAAAGACCAGCTCCGGAAGCTATTGCGAGCCGGAAGCTCCGACCCGATCCGGCTGTCCGAATCGCACATCGTACTGGCTCAGTCGGAATTCGCCTCCATTGCACGCCCCGGTTAGCTTACGGTCGAGACGTATGGAGCGGTTCGGACCCGGAAACTATTCAGCCGGAGATTTTGTGCTTATTTGCATTGTACTTCGTCGTCTGGACCCGTGTACGACCGGACGGAAATTCAGCCTCCGAATCCGACCCACTAATCCCAAACCCAATTCGGAGCCCTTCCGACCGAGATTGGAAACAGCCCCTTAGCGTAGTGCTACCACTCCTCCCCTCCTCAGTTCCGATCCAAATTGCATCAAGGAGGACAAAGAAGGGACCCTTATCTGCAAACAACAGGACTTGCACTCACCAAAAGAGGGATACTCTGCCCCTGTGGCAACACTCCTGGAACAGCATGAATGAGACACGTCCTAGGCTAATGGTTGGTTCCCTAAGACAAAGGGACCCCTGTGAGAGCCAGAGGCAACCTCAGACTCCCTTGGACTAGTGGCACAAGTACCCTGCAAACTGCTGATAAATCAGCGCTGTGGATCCAAAGAATCACTGGTCATTGGGCCCGCCTAGTCATTGACCAAAAGCAGATGGTCCAGTGCATTTGTGAACTGTTGTTCTGCCTTTCACGAAGTTTCAGGCTACTACTGTGTTCCCCAGGACCACCAGGCGTCAAAGCATCTAGCTGCTGTCCTTACCATTGCCAAGACTTGTTGGTCAACAGTCCAAAAACTGACCCTTGCACACAAAGCTGCACCTAGAGGGCAAGACACGCAGCAGCGTGTTTGTTGAGATTTTACACCCTGTTCTCTCACAGCACCATGTAAACAGTAAAATAATCTCTCCCAAGGCTCCGAGTCAGCACCAGGGACAGCCAGGACAACTCTGTTCCTGGGGTCTACGGGCCAGGTAAAATTGAACTGACTGTCATGGTTTGGGCTTGGGATCCGCTTCACCTTTACCCTCTTTGGGCTCCATGCAAATCAACCTGTAAGTGGCCGATTGTCACAACCATGTTGTCCCATTAACTGCAATGCAAAAGTTCTGCAGTATTGAATTGATTGCCGTTATTTGTGTTTTCTTCTAAAATCCACAACTCCAGTTATATGTGTCTGATCACGCTTGTTTTGTAGTCTAAATTAAGAGTAAATGCACTTCATTTTTTATAAATTGGTGTTGGATTTCTATTGAGTTCTGTCAGTTACTTATCGTCCATGTTGGTGCTCTGAAATGCTTAACACATGTTACTCTAGTAAAGCCTGACTGCTGTTTGCCATATGGCCGGGATGCCCGCCACCCCCTCCCAACACCAATTCCCAATGGGAGAAGACAGACACAGGTTTGAACTTTTGGAAGGCGGGGGGGAGTTACCCCCCCGGCCGTATTTATTAAAATATGAAACAAAATTTAAAACATTAAATAAAACGTTTCATGAATTATGTACAATTTTACTTTCATTACATTTTGATGAAGACATGTTCTTTGGCTAACCTTAACAGTTCTCTAATACAAAGGTTTCCTAGCTGAGTCTAGCATCCTGAAAATCCATACATTCTAAATTAAAATTGTACATCCTAGCATTAAGGGCCAACGGCAAGGTCTTAACCGGTGTCAGATCCCTACTACCAAAATCCCGCCCTCACGGTGTGAGTGGCGCATGCGCAGAGGACTTTACCCTCATTGCCAACTGTAACTTCCCTTGTCGTGGGGGCCCCCTTTCACTCAACTCCATCTTAAAGGTCGTCCGAGTTCCCGTGTGAGGTCTCTGTAGGAAGGACAGCGTGGACTCCCCCCCATCCCCACACTCTCTTCCGCCGGAGCGGATATCCGGCCCCTGGGAAATTCGTAGGAGGGGCATCTAGCCGTCTCCCCCCTGGGAGGGGCCTATGGCCGTCTCCCCCTAGGCGACCCATCCTTAGTGGGTGCCGCCTCCCCGTGGAAGGGGCCAATGGCCGCCTCCCCCCGGGCGCTCCCATCCATTCTGGGTTGCGCCCCCCTCTAGGGACCTTGAAATTACTGCTCACCGATCATGACCTTACGGCCCGACCAAAAAATAAATACGACAGTTGTTTTACCTACTAAGGGAAGAAAATTCCTGACATAGCCTTGTCGAGTCATCAACTTTACCTTTCTACAAAGGGAAAAAATTTCCCAAAGCAGAAGACAACATCATTATATGAAATACTCACTTACTTTTCTATAAAGGAAAAAAGGCCTATACACATCTTTTAATCCAAGGCATATATAATTACTGAAGACGTGACTGCATCTCTTTAATACGATCCGATAACATCCACAACTTTATTCAAACAAACATTGCAATAGGGACTGGTGGGTGGGTCAAAATTGCCGCTTGTTCCGTCGAGGGCTCACAAGCAACGAGTGGTGCAGCCTTCAGAGCACAGGAACAAGAGGACGCTTCTTCGGATTCCCGCTCTATTTATCCGTCTGCGGGAGGGCGGGGACCCTCCTCAGGTACGCCCCCTGGGCGTGGTCTTCCGTGTGGGTGTCTAGGACAACCCCTCCTGGGCGGAAATGGGCGCGCCCCGGCTACGCCACTTTGGGCATACCAGCCGAGCCACGCCTCCCGCACAAAATGGTTTCCCGGGGGGATCGGGGCACCCATCCATACGTTCGGGGGGACCGAGTGGTCGCCCCTTTCCATATGGCCGGGATGCCCGCCACCCCCTCCCAACACCAATTCCCAATGGGAGAAGACAGACACAGGTTTGAACTTTTGGAAGGCGGGGGGGAGTTACCCCCCCGGCCGTATTTATAAAAAATATGAAACAAAATTTAAAACATTAAATAAAACGTTTCATGAATTATGTACAATTTTACTTTCATTACATTTTGATGAAGACATGTTCTTTGGCTAACCTTAACAGATCTCTAATACAAAGGTTTCCTAGCCGAGTCTAGCATCCTGAAAATCCATACATTCTAAATTAAAATTGTACATCCTAGCATTAAGGGCCAACGGCAAGGTCTTAACCGGTATCAGATCCCTACTACCAAAATCCCGCCCTCACGGTGTGAGTGGCGCATGCGCAGGGGACTTTACCCTCATTGCCAACTGTACCTTCCCTTGTCGTGGGGGCCCCCTTTCACTCGACGCCATCTTAAAGGTCGTCCGAGTTTCCGTGTGAGGTATCTGTAGGAAGGACAGCGTGGACTCCCCCCCATCCCCACACTCTCTTCCGCCGGAGCGGATATCCGGCCCCCGGGGTATTCGTAGGAGGGGCATCTAGCCGTCTCCCCCCTGGGAGGGGCCTATGGCCGACTCCCCCTAGGTGACCCATCCTTAGTGGGTGCCGCCTCCCCGTGGAAGGGGCCAATGGCTGCCTCCCCCCGGGCGCTCCCATCCATTCTGGGCGGCGCCCCCCTCTAGGGACCTTGAAATTACTGCTCACCGATCATGACCTTACCGCCACAGGCTGGATAGTTGACCGACTATCCGGACCCCCCCACTCCTCCTAAAGGTCATGCTTCCTCAAACCCCTTAACCATGCTATGAAGTCTCCTATGAGTAAATCATTCCCCTCCCTGGACAGGTGAACCCCATCATTCAGATACATGTGATCACCCCGAATACACCCGTGAGGAATGCTATGCAACTGTGCGGAGCGAAACAATTTCCCAATTTTATTGTTGACCCCCTTCACAGAGTGGTTCAACGCTGACACTGAGAGACCCCCCGCCAAATCTTCCTGGGGATCATGTGGGACCAGGCAATCGTGCACCCCGGGAGTTTCTTAGCCAACCAGCTAACTGCCGACAGGATGTGTTCTAATAACACTCGTCTTCCCAGCTTCACTAAGTCATTGCCCCCCAGGTGTACTATGACTACAGATGGCGGTGACCTTTGCCGCCCTAAAAGACCCTCCAAAAACGATTGAAATTGGTCAAAACAGAGGCCGCCCTTCCCATGGAAGGTCACTCTGTACCCGTATTCCCCAGATGCGTGAATCGCGTCACCTGCCTTGAATACGTCCCCGGCGCGCCTCACATATGAGTGGCCCACGACCCATACCACTCTCTCTCCAGTCGGTGATCCTCGACCGCTGGTCTCCTGATGTTGGGTCGACTCCCAATTCCGCCCCGCGTGACAGGCTTGCAAAACTGTAATTCAAACAAAAGACAAGAAGCGTGAGTGCATGTCAATTGAATTTTACAACATGTGCAATCGCACATACCTTTTGAAGCAATTCGAGGACCAATGGCCCAGCTGTTTTACTTCCTCCGCACTCTGACCCCGGGCCGTAGCCTCAGTAGCAGTTCCTATCCTAAATGAGTGGGTCCCAAAATCGCACGGGTCCATGCCCGGGGCAGCGATTGTCAGTGCTAGCATCCTCTGAAACTGAAATCTCGTCAGTGGGGTGCCATCATTGTGCCTACAAAAGAACAAAAAGAGTTGCCAGTGCTGATATGAACTACTATTTAAACACAAATTATCAAAACCTGAACTCAGAAAATAAGAACAGGGTGTACTATTTAATAGTTTTTTATTTTAAGCAAAAATTATTTCAAACAAACGATTTTCAATTTTTTCATTTACATAAGAGTGTATTTACAAAAGGACACAGAAAAATAAGAACGTGATTTGGAGACCATCTATCAAACAACATTTCATACATATCACATTCATTCAAAACACATTCATACCACTCGGGGCTGGGGGTTATGCAACAGGGTTAAAAATCTGTACACCAAGATATACTACACGATCAAACAAATAGGCCACTGTCTGCGAGACTTTTTGACAACGACAGATAACAAACTAATTCGTTGTGTCTTGTACAATCCTATACAAGTTAGCAAACAAAAACTTCATACAAATAGAACACAGTATTGTACTAGCGACCAAGAGAAACAAATCTACTCTCGTCGCTCTCGCAGACACGTCGTGGCTGTGGGCCTACGCGTTTCGAATCCCACTAGTTTGGGAGGGATTCTCCTCAGGGCCTTCTGTAGTATCTACGCAAAGAAAAGGAAACAAACCGTACAACAGAAAAAGAAAAATTAAATTACGAACTGTAAAGATTTGTTCGAAACACAAGAAAAGTTCAAAACACAAGAACACATTACACGGCAGTTTTAAGTATACTAGAGACTCAACATCAAAACAACGCAAAGTGACCTCCCAAGTCTGTGTTTTCTTACCAACGAAGGTTATACGACTTGAGAACTGTATCCGGGGAAAAAAAAGGGCGAAATCTTGAAATCTGAAATACGAATGTTAGCATTTAGATCCACAGTAAGTAGCTCTAGGGAGTAAAGCAAAAGGACACACTCTACCGTCCTACTTGCCTGATGTCCTGGCATGCAGGGCCGAAAATGAAGAAAAAGGCGAAGTTCCTTCAGTATAAGGGCCTGGTCTGATAGTAACAACGAGAATGAATCAACCGTTCTAAACAAGGAAAAGAACGGGAATTAGTCGACTGCACTTGGGTGTCTATCTTATAGCCGGGAGTTGTAATCAAACTCAAGTTACCTGCACCAGTCTGACGTAGCGCGTACACAGCGAATTAATAGATTCTTCACAGCGGGGGAACACTCCGGGTTTCCGAGAAGGCTGGACAATCCTATGTCGGGGAAGATGAAACAGAAAGGGGTAAACGGGCGCTTAAAGGTGTGCTAAAAGTTGAAGCAATATAACAAAGCATCGAGTGCTTACCGCCTAGGAGTTTGCCGAGCTAACGACCAAAGACTATTCCGACACGTTCAAAGGGAATTTACCCCAGGTCCTACCTGAAAAAAACCGGCAGGCAAGGTTATAGGAGACTTTAGTGTCACCATCTGGGAGACGCAAGAAGTGCAAAATATAACTTACTAATGCGGTCAGCCGGCAGCCGCCGGTACACTGGCGTGGTAAGAGGTGCTACTTTCTGGCGCATGCGTCTCACGGATCCGCGGTAGTGGCTTTCCCCTACTATATAGGGAGATGACGCGCGCTCTTAGAAGCGGAACGGAAAACCGGAGATGGAGTGCAGACCTGACCTGAGATCAAAGTTCAGAGGACGGGTTTATCATAATTTAAAGATTTCGCTTAATTCATTCAAGCCGGATGTAGTGGTATCGAATTTAAGGATCAGATGAGCTTCTCTTTTGGACAAACGTGAATCTATGTCGCCCCCCCGGGGATCTTTTTCAATCCGTGATATCACCGTCCATTTGAGGTCACTGATGTTGTGTTGGAGTTGCGTCCAATGTTGCACCAGTGGTGCATTCTCTGTTTTATGTCTCAGTCTAGATTTATGCTGTGAGATACGTTGCCGCACTTCTTGGCTGGTTTTGCCTATGTACAACAATAGGCAAGGGCATAATATCCCATACACGACATATTTACTTTTACAGTTGCTAAAAGAGTTGTGTCTCCATGAAATTCCATTATGTTGAAAAAGGGAACCTTCCACTGTGGAGTCACAACTTACGCAACTGCCACACCTGTGATGGCCCGTCACTGGTGGCATTCCCATCATTTGTCTCAATGTGGGCTGTTTAGGTGTAGGCAATGCCGCACGGACAATGTGGTTGGCTATATTATTTTCTTTTTTGAAAGCGAACAGGGGTGGTTCAAGGAGATTGTCATCTAGTTTGCTCACTAAATGCCAATTTTGATTAATGATTTTTTTCAATTGATTGGCATTGGGGCAAAACGTCGTGACGCATACCTGTCGTTTCAATTTGGCTTTCTCTTTACGTTCTAGGAGTGCTTCCCGGGGGGTCCACTGGGCCCGTTTTTTACAGTTTCGCACCAGCTTTTTAGGATACCCCCTATCGCAGAGTTTCGATATTAATTTTTCTGAGTGTAGATGGAAATCCTCAGTGTACGTGCAGTTTCGGCGGACCCGCAGAAACTGCCCGTAGGGGAGATTCTCCCTAAGACTGCGCGGGTGATTGCTGTTAAACATCAGGGCTTTATTGCGGTCTGTAGGTTTGGTAAAAAGCGTGGTAGCCAATTTACCCTCTCTAGGAAAAACTTCTACATCTAGAAAGGAGATTTTACTCCTGGACTGCGTCAGACTGAATTTAATGTCGGTGGTCCTGGAATTGAGCCACTGATAGAACAGGGATAAGGTGTTAGTATCACCTGTCCATATCATGAACACATCGTCAATATATCGGAGCCAAGTTCCGATATATTGAATGAAGGGATTGTTGTCGTGTATGAAGGTATCCTCATACAGGGACATGAAAAGTACGGCTAATTCGGGCGCAAAAGGACAGCCCATGGCCACGCCTTTTACCTGAAAGAAAAACTCCCCATTAAAGCTGAAGTAATTCTTCCTCAGGGCAAAGGTGGCAAGATTAAGTATGAATTTAGTAGGTACTCGCATTGGGCGTGGTCTTTGATCCAGAAAATGGGACAGAACAGCTATCGCCTCTTCTTGAGGGATTTGTGTGTACAACGATGTCACATCAAGAGTGACTAAAATGTCACTATGGTCGCAGAACTCGATATTAGACAGTTTGTTAATAAAGTCTGTGGTGTCCTGCAGGTAGGATTTGACCTGACACATGAATTCCTTCAAGAAACAGTCTACGTATTTCGAGATGGGCTCGAGCAGAGAACCACATCCTGCCACGATGGGCCTGCCTGGCGGCTGTTTGGCGTCCTTATGTATTTTGGGTAATACGTAGAATGCTGGAACTTTGGGATGTTTAGTCTTAAGATATTCCAGCTCTTTAGGTCCGACAAAGCCTTGATCGAACCCTTCCTGTATTATAGAGAAGAGTTCGTTTTTAAGGTCGATGGTAGGATCCTTTTCTATTTTCCGATAACATGTGGGGTCATTCAGTTGTTTCGATATTTCGGCGGTGTAGTCATTGATGTCCCAAATAACTATAGCACCACCCTTGTCGGCTTGTTTTACTACTACAGTGGTGTCATTCTTCAGGGTGTTCAATGCGGACATTTGACCCTTAGTAGTGTTAAATTTCACAAATTTTCTTTGTTTTTCCATTGCCGAAATAGCTGAAAGAACACTTTTCTCAAAGGTAAGGAGATCTTTTGGTATTTTACTTGAAGGTGGACAAAACGTGGACTTATTTCTTAAGCCTGTCACTTCCGAATGGTTGTGGATCGGAGTGTCTTTGAAGAACAGATGGAGACGTAGTTTTCTACAGAATTCAATGAACTCAGATTTCATCTTTATGAAATCGGTTCTTTTAGATGGAACGAATGATAAACCCTTAGATAAAATATCTTCCTCCTCAGGAGTCAAGATTCTTTTAGAAAGATTAAAGATAGGTGAAATCCTTAGTTCTTGTAATGCTGACGTCTCGTTTTCATCTCCCAGGGCACAGTGTAACGTACTCTGGCTCTGGGGCGCGTCTGGCCTCTTCCTAAAAAATGTGGGTTAGAAGATTGATTCTGTTGCTGATGGTTGGTGTTCCAATTGTTCCTATTTCTATTGGGGCGATTGAAGTTACCACCGGCGTCACTATCTGTTCCAGATGACGAGGTGTCGGAAAAAGAAATAAACTGTTTCCTCGATCTACCTTGATTATCCGAAAGGAAACGGCGTGACTCAGTGTTGGAGTAAAAGTCTGCCTTCAAGTAAGGATAAGTATTTTCCAGTGAGAATGATTTTTTATCTTTTTCAAATTGATTACTTTTTTGAGTCACTGTATAATCTTTGAATTCTTCAATTTCCTTTGCTACCTTTTCTAGTAGTGCCTTAGCGTCAGCTATGGTGGGGTTCGTGCTGATTTCAGCTTCTAATTTTGCAATTTCCGCAAGTTCCTCTTTAGAAATTCTAACTGCAGTCTCAACAGTCAGGACCATAAGGTCTCTGCTGCACTTTGACATCAGGCAAGTAGGACGGTAGAGTGTGTCCTTTTGCTTTACTCCCTAGAGCTACTTACTGTGGATCTAAATGCTAACATTCGTATTTCAGATTTCAAGATTTCGCCCCTTTTTTTTCCCCGGATACAGTTCTCAAGTCGTATAACCTTCGTTGGTAAGAAAACACAGACTTGGGAGGTCACTTTGCGTTGTTTTGATGTTGAGTCTCTAGTATACTTAAAACTGCCGTGTAATGTGTTCTTGTGTTTTGAACTTTTCTTGTGTTTCGAACAAATCTTTACAGTTCGTAATTTAATTTTTCTTTTTCTGTTGTACGGTTTGTTTCCTTTTCTTTGCGTAGATACTACAGAAGGCCCTGAGGAGAATCCCTCCCAAACTAGTGGGATTCGAAACGCGTAGGCCCACAGCCACGACGTGTCTGCGAGAGCGACGAGAGTAGATTTGTTTCTCTTGGTCGCTAGTACAATACTGTGTTCTATTTGTATGAAGTTTTTGTTTGCTAACTTGTATAGGATTGTACAAGACACAACGAATTAGTTTGTTATCTGTCGTTGTCAAAAAGTCTCGCAGACAGTGGCCTATTTGTTTGATCGTGTAGTATATCTTGGTGTACAGATTTTTAACCCTGTTGCATAACCCCCAGCCCCGAGTGGTATGAATGTGTTTTGAATGAATGTGATATGTATGAAATGTTGTTTGATAGATGGTCTCCAAATCACGTTCTTATTTTTCTGTGTCCTTTTGTAAATACACTCTTATGTAAATGAAAAAATTGAAAATCGTTTGTTTGAAATAATTTTTGCTTAAAATAAAAAACTATTAAATAGTACACCCTGTTCTTATTTTCTGAGTTCAGGTTTTGATAATTTGTGTTTAAATAGTAGTTCATATCAGCACTGGCAACTCTTTTTGTTCTTTTGTTAGTTTGGCTCAGCCTTGCTGATTAGAGCCCCCCCGTAGTTGTTATTCATCCATCATTGTGCCTAAGCAGACCCCCCCCCCATGTAGCCGTCTTCTGTGCCAAGTATTCCTCTAAACACTTTATCGGACAAGTGGGGGACCCTCGTGCGCGCTGCACGACAACACTATCACTGTGTCCTCGGTGAATGCCCACTCTAAAAAACAGCTGAACATTTCAAAATAGGCACAAGAAAGGGAGCAACCCATAGGCATGCATTTATTCATGTAATAACTCCCTTGAAATGGAAAACCTAGCAAGCGCTGGTCCCGCGGGTGTACCGGGAGCAACCTGAATGCCGATTCGATGTCCGATTTCGCCATCAGTGCTCCTGGGCCCAGATGATTTAATATGGCAACGGCATCGTCGAACGATGCGTACCGAACCGAACAAATATCCGGGTTAATGGCTTCGTTCACAGAGGAACCCCTTGGGGCAGACAAGTTGTGAATGAGTCTAAACTCCCCTGGGTCTTTCTTTGGAAACACTCCTAGCGGTGAACACACAAAGTCCGCCACCGGCGGGCATTGAAAAGGCCCCGCCACCCGCCCCAAGCTGACTTCTTTGGAAATTTTCTTTGCTGCTACGCTTGGGTTATGTTGGACAGATAACTGATTTTTACAAAAGGAGTCCCCCCGAGAATCCCCCACCGGGATGTTGAAGCCATATAGGAATCCCTTCCTCAAAACCCCGGCGGATACATGATCAGGGTATTTGTTCAACCAAGGAGTCAGAGCCATGATGTCGACAGGTGTAGGCAAGCGGTTCCCAAGCATCACCTCACTCTTGCTTAGACCCCCCTTTTCCTCCCGTTCCGCTGTTCTTTGATCTACAGCTACTCTCCGGGTGTGAGGAGTTCCCACAGCCCGCACACGCATGCCTGAACCTATATGTTCCCTGGGGCCTGTTACAGTTGCCTCTATTGAAGCCCCAACAAACCCCCCGCTTGCCGCTATTTCCGCCGGTCTTGGGCTGAAATTCCCCACCGGCGCCTGCTCGAAAGGGCAACGCAGGCTTTTGGCGAACTGACCCCGGCCCGCTCCCGCCCGGTGAGGACGTACCCGCCGCACCAGGCAATAGCTGCTTGTGCCATGAAACCGAGTCGAGGCAGTCCCAGGTCAAAGTCGCATCAAACTCTTTCGCTTTTCGGAACTTCATGTCATATCCTTTCCACTCGTCCCCCCCATACATGGTATAAAAATCCATAATCCTATTCTGGTAACAGGACAACTCGGTCATCACTGCAGGCTTTCGTTCACCCATGACTGCCGAAAATATCGAAAAGGCCTTCACCCAGTTCGCTACGGTCTCATCAACCCTAAATTCCGCCATCTAGGCCTGCCATACACTGGGGTGCCATAGATCTTTCAGGGATTTTGCATATTCCATCTCGCTATGGTCAGTCAACAATGAAAACATATTCACATATTTTTCCCCCCATATCATTTCCTTTGTGGCCGCTGCGATGTGCTGGGCCACCCTTTCGCGCCTTGAAGGTAATGAACCTTCCCCTGCCATTGGCAATGGTTGCTTACCAGGTTCAACCGTCGTGTCTGCTGCCTTTTCCCGGCTAACCGTTGGTACTCCTGGCACCACCTGTGGGGGAACAAAAGGAACATTCGCCGTCCCGGCTTCTCTCGACTGCCGTAACTGCTCGATTATTGATCTTGCCTCCTCGGCCGGATCCCCTGCAGCCACTGCCCCCCCTGCTTTCTTTTTAAGCCAGGGAAACACTGCCGCTAACTGAAGAGCCAGTTCCGGGGGCATCTGATCGTCATTAACAGGGGTAATTACAACCGGGATCGGTAGACCTATATCTGGACTTGGTACCGGGCTGTCCGCCGGTATGATGGGGGCGGATGGGGGCACCTCAGGAACCGGATCCTCCCAGGAAAACCGCCCTCCTTTTAATACGCTTCCCCCTACCCTCAGGGACGATTCCCGGCAAGGCCGGGCCTATTACCTTCTTAGGGCGGCCTGAGGGGTTGTTCTGGGACGCTAACTGCTTTTTAACTTCGGCCAGACCTCGACCGATCGAATCAACTTTACCGAGTTTCCGGTCCATGATTGCCATTCGGTTCGACAAGGTGCGCAGTACCTTCTCCAGCTCGGAGCTCTTTCCCACTCTTTTGTCGACCATGGCTTCGTTTACTCCTTTCAAGTCGATCAACGAGGTCCCAGATCCTTCGAACTCTCGATAACTGAAAGAGAAAAAACAAGATTACAAGTTCTCAAAATTGCCGCTTGTTCCGTCGAGGGCTCACGAGCAACGAGTGGTGCAGCCTTCAGAGCACAGGAACAAGAGGACGCTTCTTCGGATTCCCGCTCTATTTATCCGTCTGTGGGAGGGCGGGGACCCTCCTCAGGTACGCCCCCTGGGCGCGGTCTTCCGTGCGGGTGTCTAGGACAACCCCTCCTGGGCGGGAAAGGGCGCGCCCCGGCTACGCCACTTTGGGCATACCAGCCGAGCCACGCCTCCCGCCCAAAATGGTTTCCCGGGGGGATCGGGGCACCCATCCATACGTTCGGGGGGACCGAGTGGTCGCCCCTTTCCAAACTACTAGGACTGAGATAAGGATTTATCATTGTGAAATCAAGGACCATCTTTGGGGTCTGTGAGAGTATTGCTACTCCCTGCCCTCTTGGCTCTTTACGCCTACCTAGGTGGGACTTAAATGTATTAAAAAGGAAATTTTTATCCTGGCAAACGTTTTATTTCGAAATGGCAGTTTAAAACTGCACACACTGCCTACAATGGCAGACTTGAGATATGTTTGAAAGGCTACTTAAGTGGGTGGCACAATCCGCTCTGCAGGATCATGAGTAGCATATAATTTATAGGGTCTGGGTACATGTAGTACCGCTGTACTAGGGACTCACATGTAAATTAAATGTGTCAATTGGGTGTAAGCTAATTCTACCATGTTTAAAGGAAAGAGTACAACAAAGTGGGTTCCTATTTGGGGTGGGCAACAACTCCCTTCAAGGAATAATAACACTTCTTATGAGTCACTAAACCAACCTGAGCTCGATACTCTGGTATTTCTTGCACAGAGAAGACAGGCTTAATTTAGAGCAATGTGCAAAGTATATATGCAGTACAAAAAGAGTAAAAAAAAAGTCAAAAAATCAAGCAATACAAATCTCAACCAAAGTTAGGAAACTGGGGTAAAATGTAATAAACAAAATTACACCAAAATGACCAAAATACAATAGAGGAACCGGAGATATGAATGTAAAAAATGTTTTAACCCCTTCGAGGCTATTGACGAGCTGGGCTCGTCATCGCGCTTACCTGTCCTGCGCGGATGACAAGGCCAGCTCGTCACGTAACGCGGTATTTTCGAATTTGCCGCGCACAGCGGGAAAAGCCGCCACAGCGATGCGGTTAAGTAAAAATCATGACAACAAGTTCTATGCACTAATGGTAGTCTATGGTAGCAGTAGACAAGCACTAAGGTGCGATATCAGACCGACCCCGATGGAGCCCAGGTTGGTTACACTATGTGGATTAGTCCCAATGAAAGTCTGGAAGTCAAAAACTTCAAAAATGCTTCTAAGTCCCACTCAAAAATGGACTTTATCACTTTCTTGAAGAAAAATAAAACATAATGGCACCTTTTTATTTTGTAAGAAAAAAATCATACCTGAGTGAGACACTGCTGAAATTGCAGCCATCACAGTGGAACCGAAGGCCGAATATCGGAAGCAGGTTGGTCCTGCTGCCGTTCTGGAGCTTTAAACACAGAATTGGACTTTGTTTTTTTAAATGGGAATATAATGATCTCTGACCGGGACATAATGAACATTGAATACGAAGCTGTAGAATCGCCCGTTAGACACTTTATCCAGCGGGTGCTACTGAAGCTCGGTAACTTTGGAGCAAATGCTTTAAATAGTTACCAAACCTTTTTCTGGCACCTAAACAAACACAAGAATACACGTCTAAGGCCCCCAGGACTAACCCCGGGCAAGTAACTCCGCTCCGCCAAGTGAGTTTACAGAGTTTTGCCTACCCGGCGCAAATTAATTAGGGAGGGGGAGAGAGTAGATTTCCACTGAGTTTTTTTCCAACTCCGCGTAGAGGTACTACGCCAGCTCCGCTTGGGATTACCCAGGGACTCAGGGGAAAGCACATATAGGCTCTCAGGATGACTCAGCACTTCAGGGAGAAGGCCTCTTGCAGCTTGTTGTGTCCCAGTAGCCACACATGAAGTCAGCCAACTGACTCTTGAAGTCTTGTTCTGTGTACACGAGGCAGTTCGGGCTGGACTGTTCCCATGAGGCACGGGGTCAGACTGATTTGCATATGGCCATGTCTGACCTGGGGTGGCAGAGCGGGCGAAAGAACGGTGATGGAATAAACCCAGATCTCTTGACTGGGTGTGGGTGTTTGATTGGTTCAGATGCTCCGTCCATCACCACCCCCTTTTGTACCGCAGCCCACAGTAGGTATTTAACTTTCCATACCAGGGTTATTTCGTCAGTCGTATGATGAGAATCGGGGTCATTTCATGAAATGATTTTTTTTAAATATGCATTTTCAAAATGCACTTTTAAGTGTTCAATTTTTTCACAATGATTCAGTTCTCCGGGAAAGTGAGGTGAAGAAGCTAACCAAAGGCATTCAGAGGTGTGAAAATTCACCACCCTTTCAGCGATTCTGCTATTGTATTTAATTTGTCAATCTATTAGAATGTGTCACAATAGGTGTTAACAATCGAACCAGATGTCATCTAACAAAGTGAGATTGATGGTTTTGGGTGATGTAAGTTTGGGCAAGGAAAGTTTTTTTCCTGCGTCATTGGATTGGCCCTTTAATGCAAACGCACTCACACATACTCTGAAGATATGTACAGTACTCAGTAGGGAATGTGTTTAGAATGTTGGCCATGTAGATGCAAAAAATGGTGCAATATGGTTAAGTTCCACATTAATATTATATTATTGAGCCTTCCATGATTGCTACTGTTAGAAATGAGGTCTCAGGTTGGCAGTAGCTTGCACCCTGTCCAAGTAAGTTCCCTTCCTTCTAGTCAGGGTAAGAGGATAACATAGCTAAGATAACCCCTGCTCACCTTTGGTAGCTTGGCATGAGCAGTCAGGCATATCTCACAGGCAATGTGTAAAGCATTTGTACATAAAACATACAGTAACACAGTGTAAACACTTCAAATGGACACCACACCAGTTTCGAAAAATAACCATTCTTTATGTAGATCAAACAAGACCGAAACAACAAAATCCAACTTACATAAATCAAGATATCACTTTAAAAAGGTTTAAAATAGTTCAGTCCATATAAAACAATGGAAGCCTCACTTTTTGTACAAAGTACCTGGGATGTGTCAAATCACAGGATGAAAATAGGCGAAGTGGAGGTGAGGCACCAGAAACAAAGTGATGCATCAGTTTGTTACAGGCAGGGAAGGTTATGCGTTGTGTCCCTGCTCCCAGGGTAGGTGATGCATCTGGTCCTTACTGCTATGCAGGGGAGGGGTTGCATTGATTCCTTACTATGAGAGAAGGAGATGCATCTGTTTCTTATTGTGCAGGGAGGTGATGCATCGTTTCTCCAGAGATGTGGCCTCAGTTCATTACTGAAGCCCAGCATCGATGTAGTCTTGGCACACAGATTTGATGCATGGAATTTCTGGATGCACTGGAGTCGATGTGGCAGAACAGGCTTTGCATCAATTCTTCCAGCTGCGAGCAGGTGATGCGTAGATTTCTTCAGCAGCACAGCAGGGCCTGTGTCGGAGTGGATAGGGGTCTCAGACATCAGAGACACGGATGTTTGACTCAGGCTGCCGTGTTTCTTTGAGCCAAAAACAGGCGCTGCGTTGATCTTTTCTGCCACACCACGGCGATGCATTGGTTTTTCACCCACACAGCAAGCTTGAGGCAGGAAAAAAGGCGCAGAAGTGCGTTGAATGGATTTTCAGCTCTTCTTGCAGCAGAAACCACCTCCAAGAGCCCAGAACTGGAATTGGCACCACTTGGCAGGTCAGAACTCCCAGCAGAGGAGTTCAGGGGCTACAGGTGAAGTCTTTGATGGCCATGCGACTTCTTGACAGGAGGCAAGCACACACACGCCATTGGAGAATCTTCTCAAGTTGGATACCAAAGCAAAAGTCCAGTTCTTAGTCTCACTCAAAGAAAGAAGCAGCAACTGCAGGCCAGCCCAGCTAAGCATACCCATCAAATAGGGGCAGTACTCCTTCTAACAGTTCTTCAGCTTTTCCTCTTGGCAGAGTCTCCTTTAGATCCAGAAGTGTTCTACCAGTGTGAGGTTACAGGTCCAATACTTATACGCCCTTTTGGTCTTTAAAGTAGGCATACTTCAAAGGATAGTAGTGCGCAGATCCTGCCTTTCCCTGTCCTGACTCCAGACTAAGCCAGGGCAGAGCAGGCGTAGTGCCTCTCTGCAGAGTTCCACAGAGTTGGAAAACAACTCCGTGGAATTCCGCTCCTTCCCCCCTCCCAAAGTAATTATAATGTTTAAACAAGCATTAGAAATGCAATAGGTCTCGCAGCATTAGAGTTAGTGCTTTTAGAATTGTTTATGGGTTTTTTTGTAAATCTTTAGCATTTTTGTTTCCTGTAGCCAATGCTAAAGAATTAAAAAAAAAAGCCATAAACATTTCTAAAAGCTCTAACTCAAATTCTCCGAGACCTATTGCATTGGAAATGCAATAGGTCTCGCAGTAGGAAAGTTTGAGCTATAGGTGTTATTTATTTTTTTGTTTTTTATTTATGTGTTGTTTTTTCTAAATAGCTAAATTAATAGCTTTCTTCTTTACAAAGCCAATAGTTCTAATTTTTGTAAATGTGACACCTCTAGCATTTGTAAAGCAACATGTTTTGTATTAACGGGACTTATATGTGACTTATATGTATTGATATTAAAAAAATCAATGGCTTTAAAAAACAATTAATAATTAATACGTAAATAAAATGGATTTTATTTTATATTGCCAATAGCTTAAAGTTTATTAAATATATTTAGTGAAGATGCTGTGGTTGCGCTGAGTGAGGGTGAGTGAGGGTGAGGGTGAGTGAGGGTGAGTGAGGGTGAGGGTGAGTGAGGGTGAGTGAGTGAGAGTGAGTGAGTGAGAGTGAGTGAGGGTGAGTGAGTGAGGGTGAGTGAGTGAGGGTGAGTGAGTGAGGGTGAGTGAGTGAGGGTGAGTGAGTGAGGGTGAGTGAGGGTGAGTGAGTGAGGGTGAGGGGGTGAGAGGGTGAGGGGTTGAGGGTGAGTGAGGGTGAGGGGTTGAGTGAAAGTGAGGGTGAGTGAGGGGTTGAGGGTGAGTGAGGGTGAGGGGTTGAGGGTGGGTGAGGGGTTGAGGGTGAGTGAGGGTGAGGGGTTGAGGGTGAGTGAGGGTGAGGGTGAGTGAGGGTGAGGGTGAGTGAGGGTGAAGGTGGGTGAGGGTGAGTGAGGGTGGGTGAGTGTTAGTGTGAGTGAGGGTGAGTGAGGGTGAGTGTGGGTGAGTGTGGGTGAGTGTGGGTGAGTGTGGGTGAGTGAGGGTGAGTGAGGGTGAGGGTGAGTGAGGGTGAGTGAGGGATTGAGGGTGAGGGGTTGAGGGTGAGTGAGGGTGAGGGGTTGAGGGTGAGTGAGGGTGAGTGATGGTGAGGGGTTGAGGGTGAGGGGTTGAGGGTGAGTGGGGGTGAGTGAGGGTGAGGGTGAGGGGTTGAGGGTGAGGGGTTGAGGGTGAGTGAGGGTGAGGGGTTGAGGGTGAGTGAGGGTGAGGGTGAGTGAGGGTGGGTGAAGGTGAGTGAGGGTGGGTGAAGGTGAGTGAGGGTGGGTGAAGGTGAGTGAGGGTGAGTGTGGGTGAGTGTGGGTGAGTGTGGGTGAGTGTGGGTGAGTGTGGGTGAGTGTGGGTGAGTGTGGGTGAGGGTGAGTGAGGGTGAGGGATTGAGGGTGAGGGGTTGAGGGTGAGTGAGGGTGAGGGGTTGAGGGTGAGTGAGGGTGAGGGTGAGTGAGGGTGAGGGTGAGTGAGGGTGAGGGTGAGTGAGGGTGAGGGGTTGAGGGTGAGTGAGGGTGAGTGAGGGTGAGGGTGAGTGAGGGTGAGGGGTTGAGGGTGAGTGAGGGTGAGGGTGAGCGAGGGTGAGGGTGAGTGAGGGTGAGAGGGTGAGGGTGATTGAGCTACATCTAATGACTTCAGAGGACTGCTTATAGACTGTTTAAATTACAACCACTGTCGATAGTAAGTACTATTGACCCTGATAACACCCTAATATATGTCCAAAGTCACAGTTTGGTAGGACTGGGCCAGACCAATGTATATGTTTCTATAAGTGTAGTCAGGACCATACAAGGGTTAGTTGAATAGCCTTGGCGGAAAACCCTGCTTCATTTTTTCGTATGAAACGATCCAGAGCGCCGCCTCAAATTAACAGGCGAAAGTATGATCTAAACATTACTGACATCTCCATCCTGAGGCGTGGGGTCTATAGCGTGACAGCTCGGTCTACACTTCATGCCCTTGGACGAACGCGGATTGGCTGTTCCGTTCTATGTGTCAGGAGCTCAAGGCTGACAAAACTGATGCCGAACTCCTAAAGGAAGTTTTAGAAAAAATGCGCTTGAGATGAGTAGCAACCAAATCGAAGGCAGGCAGATTTCGCTTCATTTATATCCAGTATCGTTGTTGTCCTGAGCGGCACCCTCGGGGCAACAGAAGCCGCTGCCATTGCTAAATAAAACAATGCAAACAATAGTTTAAAATATGGCGCGCTGAAGGATCTTAAATACAGCCTTTAACCCCTTAATCCTCGCTAATTGTACAAAACACCCACTGTAACGCAAGAGTCGAAGAGCGTTCTGACGTACCTTGCCTCGTAGTTTTTGCAGATGCGTAAGAAGTAGACAGAGGACTAACGCTTCCCCAGGGTAGGGTAACGGGGCGGCCATTTCAGAAGAGAGCGTTTCCGGTCGAGAGGAATGGCAGCTTCTCGGATGGCCACCATACCCTGAAGATTTGCCGTTTGATGGAGAAAGTAAACACAAATTGAAACAGAACACTTTATTGGTCTAAATGGAGGGAGTCTCCCTTCCAATTAGAAAGCCTGCTTGTGCGTGAGCTTGAGGTCCTTTCTAAGCAAGTCTGGTGAAGATATAAAACACTTTATTGCATTTCGGGTTACGTTATTAAGTGGAGAGGTCATTGAGTCGGTACTTGTTTTTCTAGCCTCTCCAGTGCATGTTTTGTTTGCTTCTTTACTTTTGTAGCAGGTAGTAAGATCTGATAATGTACCCCGAAGGACGGCAATAAGAGACTATACAAAAATGCAAATTCAAACAAATCGCCCAGCAAAACGTGTGCTCAAAGTCCTGAAACGCAAATAGATTTTCTGCTTGTGACAGGCCAGCTGTTTCTGTAATTCTTACACTATTACGTGATTATGCATGGAGTAAAAGTTTTGAACGCGACATGGCAGGCAGGGCAGGGGGCGGAGCGGGGGTGTGGGAGGAGTGCAGGATCAGACGGGGAGGAGAGTAGGAGGAGGAGAGTAGAGGAGGCACGGCCTAGCGGCCGTGCAATCAAGAAGTGAGGGGGTGGAGCTGGGGGAGGCAGGAGAGTAGGAGGAGGAGAGTAGAGGAGGCACGGCCTAGCGGCCGTGCAATCAAGAAGTGAGGGGGTGGAGCTGGGGGAGGCTGTGTGAGAGAGTAGGCAAGGCAGGCGGCTGGGGGCATGTGCACGCGCATTTAAGCTCAATGCGCATGCGCATTGAGCTTAAATTTCTCGTGCACTGCAAGGAATCGCCACGATTCCTTGCAAGTTGGGGATAAAGAGTGGATAAGCCACCATAGACTCGCAAGCTCGATGCGCATGCGCATCGACAGGCGAGACCTAAAAAAGGCACTTACCTGCATACACACACTCAATATGTACAACATAGGCGTTATCTAAGAAGGATGGCAAGGACGAGGAAGGAGAGCAGCTATGGTGAGGAGGAGGCAGCCACAGCAGGCAAGTGCCTTTTTAAAAACATTATAATTACTTTGGGAGGGTTGAGGGGCCGGCTAATTCTGCTCCTCCACGGAGTCAGAGTTTTACCTAAGCTCTGAATTTGCAACAGAACGCTGAGTAGGCAAAACTCTGGAAACTCCACTGGTGGAGCAGAGTTACCCGTCTGAGGTTACCCTAGACACACTACAGGGGGGCTGATACAGCATTGTGAGAGGATAGACACAGCCCTATTCAGGCATCAGTAACAATTTCTCCCTCCACACTAGCTCAGAAAGGGCCATCAGCCTGGTGATGGGCCATCAGGATATGTCGAGCACACCTCAGTTCCCTTTGTATGACTGTCTAGAGTGAATGCACAAACAGCCCTTGTCTCTCTAAACCAGACGTTGATTCCACAGGCAGGCAGAGACACAGAATGGTAAACCAGAGTAATGCCCACTTTCTAAAAGTGGCATTTTCAAATACACAATTTAAAAACAACTTCACTTAAAGATGTCTTTTTAAATTCTGAGTTCAGGGAACCCAAACTCCAAAATGTTATCTTTTCCCAATTTAAAGTTACCATTGTGAGATGTCACACAGCACCTCTAATGATAACCTATGGAAGAAATAGCCCCTGCAATAGTGAAAAAAACTGAATTGGCAGTATTTCACTATCAGGACATGCAAAACACACCAGAACGTGTCGTACCTTTCAAATACCCTGCACACTGCCCATGGGGCTACTTTGGGCCTACCTTAGGCTTTGTGACCAAGTAAGTGAGTGTACTTGCCAGGTAAGCATGGCAGTTTAATACTGCACTCACAGACACTACAGTTGCAGGTCTGAGACATGTTTGCAGGGCTATTTGAGTTGGTGGCACAATCAGTGCTGAAGTCCCACTAGTAGCATTTGATTTACAGGTCTGGGACACACACAGTGTACTTTACTAAGGTCTTACCAGTGACTCAGATATGGCAATCATGGATAGCCAATCACAATCACATTTTACATAGGGAGCACTTGTACTGTAGCACTTAACAGCAGTGGTAAAGTGCATAGAGTTCTAATAAACAGCCAACACGAAATGCAGAATACAGTCAAAAACCAGGAGGTCAGAAGCAAAAAGACAGGGGAATAGCATGCCAAAGATGCCAGGTCTGATACCTACGTTTTGGAAGTTAGGATCACCAGTTTGTTATGTAGTACTTTTTGCTTTTCTATCTAAGGTATACATTCAGTGGCTTCCTGCTGTCCACTTCCGGTTGTTTGTTCACTGCATAATTAAAAGTAAAAGCTAAGTGTTTGCCATCTGAGGACAATGTGAAGCCCCATCTGTTTCCTTTAAGGGTGTCTATGAATATACTGACAAGGAATTTGAGGTATCGATGTGAAAAGAAAAGAGTGGGAGCTTCATACCCACTCTAAAAACATACTAGTGCTGGATTTGGAAAACGAAAAAAGTGCAGGGAATAAAGTCTCTCTCAGGAGCCATAACTGTATCAAATGAATTAAGTTTTTAGCTTTAAGCCATGTTGCACAGCAGCTCAACTGCACTGCAAAATGTGAAAAAACTATGACAAAGCCACTAGATTTTTCATAGGCCAAGGTTTGTTTAATATTAGTAAGTCATCAATATATAGGACTTGTAGCCTCTAGGTAGAGTGAATTGCATTTAAAGTGGAATATGTAGAAAATGAATGTTTACATTCCCCTACAGTGACAAGGCCCAAAAAGCTATTTCAGTGTGGCAGGCCTAGCTATCATATGTAGAAAACCAAAGCATCTATTAAAATACTGATATTGGTTACTCAGAGAAGGGAATGCGCTAGAAAAATAATTAAACCCCTATGTTTAATAGTTAATGAAAATCTGATTCAATGGTGAAGTCAGATTTTTAATAAATATTAAGGAAATCTTACATTTTGAAAGTTACCTTTACCTGTTGGAACTTTCAGGAAGCTAATTCGAATGAACTCTCCATCTGCTCCCAGCCAGTGCTCAATATTGAATGGGCTGTGATACTCCTCCCAGGAGCACACAGACTGACCTGACACAGGGAACTCCTCTTAGCTCAATAGAATATGCAGGTTGGAGGCTGTGCCCCCCTGTTGACAGCCACGTGTCAAATCCTGCATGAAAGGTCTGTCTGAAGCACATGTGTAATGAGACACCTCTATTTATGTGGCCACCCCCACGATTTTGGACTGATGCTGCTGTTTTTTCTACTCTGAGAGTGCACTGTGGCCTGCTAGCCAGACCTTACTGTTAGTGCCCGGAACCTAAGGTGTATGTCAAATTGGCTGTACCCAACGGCTAACTTAACTGTATGTCCCTAGTATATAGTATGCACATACCCAGTGAAGTAGTGTGGCTCACTGGTTAGAGGCGGCAGACCCGAGAGCAGAGGACGGCCCGGGACCAGGGTTCGATTCCCGGCGCGGCAGGTTTCTGGACCAGGGTCAGCGGACTCGATAATTCTCTCGCCTCGGTGCCCACTCTGATCAGCGATCACACTCGGAGATACCCATTAAGGGACCATCTCTCAGGGAAGCCAGGAAGGGTTTCGCAGCGGTCGAAGCGCCTTGGGACCCTACGGGTAAGTAGTGCGCTATATAAATGCCTATACATTTACATTTACATTTACAGGGCATATAAGGTAGAGGGGTGCTACAGGGTATTTCAGCACTGGTTGTGTCCCCCTAGAAGTCCCACAAGTAAAACTAACCTTCCAGTCTGCCACTGTAGTCTAGTAGAACAATCGCATACTGCTAACCTAACTTTACAATTGAAAGCAGTGGCAAAGCCTTCACTTCCCCTGTGCACGTGTGTAGGTCACCCCTCTGGCAGGCCTACCGATTCCTAAGGCAGGGTGCAACATATGACTTGTGCAGGACATGTAGTTTACACGTTCTGACAGTAAAAATGCAAAACTGTTATTCTACTGTGGAAAGGGTTAGTTGACCATAGGAAGAGTGCAGGATTACACACTGACCCTTCAGCCGTCCTAACTCCTGAATAATGCAACCAAAGTGGGCACTTCAAGGTATCAAATAAATTGTTACATTAAACAAGACTTGAATCTTAAATCGAAATTATTGCAGTGTGTAGCTTTTACAAAGCTGCCACTTTGTTACCTTTAAACCTCTTGTGCCTTTCCAGCCTCACATGAAGTCTGTTCCATGAGACAGCTTTCTGCCCTCCTGGGGAGACGTGCCACCAACTCTCAGTAAGGGGAAAAATTAGGGATTGCAGGCCCGAGAGGTATGACCTACCTCCTGCAGGAAGTCAAATGGGTGTTATCCCGAAAAGGCTGACTTCAAAGTTAAATCTTTTTTTGGAGGGTAAATGTGCAAACCTAGAGTGGAGGGCTGCCCTATTGTTTAGCATACAGGCTGGAATGGGGAGCAGAGTGGAAAAACCAGTTGCCAAACCATTTACCTGAAGGGCATTTAGCCCTGAGGTAGCCACATCTCATGGGTGGGCTAGTGAAGTCCTCACAATGGGAGAGGGGGCTCACCATGTTGAGAGTGGGCAGAATGGGGCATCCGTGGATAGCCAGATGCCACACTCCACATGAAGTGGGCACCATGTGGGAGGGAACCTGGTAGCTCATTTTATACCAACCACATCATGCTCTAGGAGCATTTTCCAGGCATAAAAAGGGCACCCCTGGGACCCCGACCTCAGATCTCAACTGACCTGGAAGAAGGTTGAAGAAGGATAGTCCTGCTGCACCCAGGGATCAGCAAAGAGAGGCTGCACTGTTGAAAGCTGCACCTGCTACACCTGGTGGCTAGCAAAAAGAAGGACCGTTCCTGTCATGTCCTCCTCAAGGAAACTTTGTCTTCAGAGTCCAGCAAAGCCTAGAGACTTCAGGTTCCAGCAAAATGGCCTCCTGTTTGACAACAGCTAAAGAAGCTTGCTGGGGCAGGGTAGTGACCCAAAATCTTCAAGATGCACTCACCACCGCCGCGCACCACCTGGGACCAAGACCCATTGCACAGAGTTGGACCTGAGTTTGTTGAACCTAGAAGTGCTGTCAGAGAGCTGCTGGGACTACCAGAGGGCAAGCTATCAATTCAGAAAGGACTGACCTATCACTGCGATACCGGGTGACAGGTAACCCATTGGCAATCGGACTTCTGCCAGTGTGGAGAGACCTTTGTGAGGTATCAACCCTGTAACCAGGACCGCCTCACTTGGTCAGGGACTGAGGAGTAATTGCAACAAGACTCCTGTCGACTGCATCACACCTGTAGTATCCTTGGAGCATCTTCAGCATCCTTTATCCCTTGCATCAGGACCGCTACATAGGAACCCATTGCAACACAGACAAAGTGCCTGTAACTGTGTGAAGACTGCATAATTGGCTCCAGGTAACTGTTTCTGAGAACCTTACTAGTACCCCAGACTACTGGAATTGGTCACCCCAAGTAACTCTATCTGACCACATTGACACTTGCCGAAGTTATCCTTGAAAAAGTGTCCAAGTGTGAAATTTGTTGAGTTTGCCATTTCTTTTTCTTGGTTGAGTGTAATGCTTTGATGTATTATTTCTTGCAAATTTATTCGATATGCCCAGAACCCTCTGATGGATCTTTTTTATTTTGGTGTCTAAATTGTTCCAAAAATACAGTCTAGTTTTATAAATTGGTGTACGATTTCTTGAGTGTTGTTTTGACTTCATCTTCAATTGTGTTGGTGCTGTTTAAATCCTGTACACATGTTGCTATGTGTAAACCTTGCTGCTCAGAGCCACAGCTAGTTGAGCTGAAGGTTTAACAAATAAAGCCAAAGGGTCCTAAAAGGGGTTGGTAAATATATTACATGATGAGGTTGCATAACCACACCATATAATACACGCCATTTCCTCACAACATGAAAAAAATGTGAGCCCTTCAAAGGGAGCAAACAGGATACAAGGTGAATGTTTTTACATTGCCTGTCTGGTTCCTGAAGGACCCTGCTTTTCTTGAAAACAAACTTTATTCGTCATGTTTAACATACATTGCAGCGCTCCGAAGCCCCGAAGACAGCTGCAGACATCTAAATCACAGTAGCCAATGACAATGACTTTTGATATTAAAGAAAACAACAGGAACACCACCCCACCTACCCCCAATCACACTCACACCCCTCCTGAAACCCCTAGCCGGACATTGGAACACATATAAACCCTACCCTCCCCCCTACAAGGTCCCATCTTCTGAACACACATTAGTCTATCAGAGGGCCCCCTCGCTCTGCTGGGGGATCCAAGTCTAGTCCCCGGTAGTCTGCCCATCGTTTCCATATCTTATAATGTTTACGGGGACACCCCCTGGCAGTAAAGATCAGCAATTCTAGACCCATGCAGAAATCCAACCCGTTTCTCCACGCTGTCAGCTCGGGGCTTGGGGTGCCTTCCACGCCCTCGCTAAATCCCTTTTTGCCAAGGTGAGACCAAGCAACAATAGGTGTTGCTTATATCTATTACCCCCCACCCCTTCCAGGACATGTAGCAGCGGCAGATGCGGCGAACAAGAGAGCTCCCAACCCAGGACCTCTGATAAGCAGGAACACACCCCACTCCAGAACCTGTGTAACGAAAGACAGTCCCAGACCGTATGCAAGAAGGTGCCCTCCTCTGAACCACATCGAAGACACTCAGGAGATACAATCATTCATGCCCTCCACAATCGCACCCTGGTGAAGTACACCCGCTGTAAGTATTTAAATTGAATCGGGCACAATCGTGTGGCTATTGCCGGCCCCGCAGACTCGCCAGTGCCTCAGCCCAATCCTCCTCCTCCAGTTCCCCAACATCCTCCTCCCATGCTGTCTTGAGTCGCTGTAGGGTTGTGGAGCAGTGAATTGTTAGGGTCTGGTGTATGCGGGAAATCTTGCGATACGGCAGCTCCCCCATAAAGACCTTAGCTTCTATGGGGATGAAGTCAGGGAGAGACTCCAGGCCCTCCAAACAATGCGCCAGCACGTGCCGAAACTGGAGGTATCTGAAAAACTGGGAGCGTGGCCTGGCATATTCATCCCGCAGGTCTTGAAATGATTTAAGTGTTACATTGAACATCACGTCCCCCAGAACAGAGATACATATGGAATCCCGGCCCCTAAAACCCTGCAAGGCAGTAATCTGGGGCAAACGTCCATTGCCCCAAAGAGGAGTCTTTCTAGTCAGAGCATTCCAAGACCCCATCGTGCGCAAGGTCTTCCTCCATACATGAAACACCAGCTGTGTAGCCGGGGCAGATTTGTCCGATGCGGTGCGGAGTACAATAACGTGTGTAGAGAGTCACAGCCCATGAGCTGCCGCTCAACCGCATAGGCCGGGTCATTCTTATCTCCATACCACCATTTGTTAAGAACCAGCAAGTGTGCAGCTTGATAGTAGGAGAGAACATCGAATGTTCTAGTCCCCCTGTGTAGGTAGAGAGGAAGCATTTGCGCAGAGCCACCCTAACTGCGCTTCCCCCCATAAAAACCCACCCAGTGCTGAGTTAACTTGCCAGAACCATAGGGGTGGAATCTGGTATGGATGATTTTGTAGCTGATCTAGAACACGAGGGAGCGCCACCATCTTAAATATAGCTGACCGACCATAAATCGTCAAGGGCATGCGTGACCATACCTTGAGATCTTCTTTAGTACACTCCCAGACCGGGGCCAAATTGCGCTCCCTGGCTACAGCCAGAACATCAGATAAATTGACTTCCAGGTACTTCATCTTCCCCGTCGCCATTTGTAAGGCGGATGCCCAGTCCCCCACCCCAGAACTACCCCCCAGGACCCAGTGTGTTGATTTACGTGGATTCATATACAACCCAGCGGTCTCGCCGAAAATCTGGAGAATGTGCAATATTCGCGGCCCGATCTATCTAGATCTGTAAGGAAGAACAGCACGTCATCCGCGTACAATGCTATCTTATCGGTAAGTCCTGGTGCCCATCGAAACCCCTTAAGTTGAGCATCTATTCGCACCCAGGCCGCTAGGGGGTCCATGGCGAGCGCGAATATGTAGGGGGAAAGGGGGTATCCCTGGCGGTTACCCCTCCGGATAGGGAAGGAACGAGAAATCGACCCCCCCCCCGCACTGAAGTCGTTAAGGTGGAATACAACAGCTGCAGATAAGCCAAAAACCGCAGTCCCAGATTAAGCCTCCGCAACAAGGCGAACAGGTAAACCCAGCTCAGGGAATCAAAGGCCCTGTCCATATCCGCCAGCAGTAACGCCGCCAGCTCCCCCAGCCGCCCATGGGCAGATACGGCCATATGCGCACGCCTAATATTGTGGCGGGTCGCCCTCTGAGGCATGAATCCTGCCTGGTCCAGATGCACTAGAGTCGCGATGTGTGGCTTAAGCCGGTTGGCCAAAGCCTTGGCCAATACCTTTGCCTCAGTATTGAGGAGAGAGATGGGGCGATATGACGCATGCTGCTCCGGGGGCCTACCTGGTTTGTGGAATACCACTAACTCCGTGTTTCTCGAGTCTGGGGGAAGCATTCCACCCTCCCGCGCCTCCTCCACCACCGGCCGAAAGTGTGAGCCCAACTGCGTAAAAAACCTTTTAAAGAAATTCACAGGGGAACCCGTTCGGACCCGGAGCCTTCCCCGGATTCAATTCTCCCAGGGCCACACCGAGTTCCTCATCCGACAGAGGCCTGTCTAATTGCTCATGCACCTCATCCAAAACTGCCATAAGTGGAAGATCGTCAATGAATTTTGTGATAACCGCTTCTTCCAGGCACTCTTTGGGTGAGTATAAATCCTCAAAGTACGCCGCAAAATTCGCAGCAATAGCTGCCGTTTCTAATATTGGTCCCCCCACCAGATCCACGACCCGTGGTAAGGGCTGGGCATGAAACATACCTTGGCACAGACGGTGAAGCATTTTGCTCGATTTGTCCCCCCATTGACAGACCCTACTGCGCGTCGCCAGCCACGCCTGACGAGCCTCATTTAGCAAAAGTGCAGCGTACTGCTGCTGAGCTAACACCAACTGTCTCCTAGCCGGACCCCCATCCGCCACCCCGCACCTTCGCTCCAGCGCCTCAATATCTGCCTCCCTACGCACCAGGTCCCTCTGCCTCTCCCTCCGCGCGGCCACACACCAAGAAATATCCACCCACAGCAACGTGGGTTTCATCGCCTCCCATAATACAGCCGGTGACTCAACTGACCCTACATTCACTACCAGGTAGTTATCTATCTCCTTTGCCTGGTGTTCCCTGTAGTCCTCTTGCTGCAGCTGCCCCACCGACATGCGCCATCTAAAAGGGTGCCTCCCTGGGCCAATCCGGACCTTGAGTTCAACAGGCGAATGATCAGACAGGGCTCTAGGCAGAATGCGTGCTGACATAGCCCTGTGGACCATCCTCCTAGGGGAAAAAAATTTGTGAAGTCTCGAGCAGGAGTCATGTGTCGAGGAAAAATATGTGAATTCCCTGCAGGGGCCCTGAATGTGTCTCCAGATGTCTGTCCAATCCAGCCCGGCAGCCAGGGAATGCAACTTGATGGGGGTACCTCCCACTCCCGCCTCGCCTTCCCGCCTCCATCTATCCCAATTCCGGTCCATGACGTCATTCCAGTCTCCTCCTATCAAGGAAAGCACATCTGGCATATCACCCCATAGTGTGAGCAGCCGTTCCACTAGGGACCACTGTAATGGCGGCGGTGCATACACACTGCCCCGGATCATCCTCTTTCCCCCGAGCTTGCCCTGTACAGACCCATACCGCCCCTGCTTATTAGCCCAACTTCTCTCATGCTCAAACTGGACCCTGCAATGGATCAAGACAGCCACCCCACGGGAGCCTCTCGTGAACCCCGAGTGAAACACTTGGACATATCCATATCATTGGAGGCATAAGGCTCTGGTACCCGCAAGGTGAGTTTCCTGAAGCAGGAGCACGCCAGCCCCCGCCCTCTAAGCATACTGGAGAAGAGCTCCATGCTTAATCTTATCTAAGGCCCCCCTGACATTCCAACTAACCACCTGTAGGGACCCAGGGGTCATCCAGTGTCCCTCCTCCTTATCAAACATGCCAAAATATGAGACATTCTTGCAGCATATGTACATGTTCTCCCGGCTATAACCTGGGTTCCAGTCAATGGATGTGAATGCGCAGCCAAACAGCCTGAACATACCCTCCTCCCCATCCTCCCCCAACCCCCCACCCCATACCTCCCAACCATGGGAGCATCTGTCGGGGTCAGATAGGAGCCTAATCCCCAACAGGGGGACCGGTGCCAACCCTTCCAAAAGATACCCAACTGTCCACCCAAACCACGCTGGGCCTCACCCCTGCCCGCCCACCACTACGTGACCGGGTACCCAGCCCCCCACATATGCCCATTCGGACAACAAGGTTTATTCACTAGGATGTCAGTCCCTCGAGTGCTCTCCGACGACTTGTCAACTCGCCGGGGGCCGATCCAGACCGTGATCGCCGACTGGACCTTGATCTTCTGCCTCCCCGCGGCTGGCCCTGCTGTCCCTTCTGTGCGGCTTCATTCAATGATGAATCCGAATCTTGGCCAGGTGGTGTGTGGACCAGCATTCGTACCATTTCATCCGTCCATGTAAAGACCTCCTCAGGCGAATCAAAGAACAAGGTGCGGGACCGATATATCACTTTCAGGTGGGCTGGGTACAGCAGCGCATACTGAATCTTCAATTGCCGAAGGCGAATCTTGGCCGCTAAGAAGGACTGCCTCTGCTGCTGCACCAGGCGCCTGTAGTCCGAAAAAAAGAGGATCTTGGCGTTGTCGCATGTAAGAGACTCCTTAGCCCTGGCCTGCTTCAGGATAGTGTCGCGGTCCATATAGTTCAAGAATTTTGCAATGATTGGCCGGGGACACGCCCCTTGTGGGGGCTTCTGCATGAGGGCCCTGTGAGCACGCTCTACTACAAAGCAGAGTAGTACATCCGAGGGGAGCCAGCCCTCCAGCCACCGTGGCAAAAGGCGCTCCATGTTATCTCCCCCGCAACCCTCCGGAAATCCCACGATATGCGAGCCTCAGTCCCTGCTATGCGATCGACTGTGTTGTGCAAGTCCTGCCGCAACAGCATAACATCGGATCCAACAGCTCCGATGTCCGCGTGTAGCATGTCTCGAGATTGAGTGATGGCAGCCATAAACGCCACATTGTCCGGCACCTGGCTCTGTGTGCCCACAGCCCCCGCAGCTGCTCCAGTTCCCGTAAAGTTATCCAGGGTGCCCTGCTTGGTAGAGGCCCCACCACCCTTGTCCTGCGTCATAGTCTCCGGGGTTGTCTTGCCACAAGATCCTCAGGGACGGCTGTCGGACCAGCTGAGCACCAATGCAGCCCGAAGCCCAGACCCCAGGCCCAAAGCAGGATCTATCCCACTCCAAGCCTACTTGCGGGTAGCCACCACTTCAAGAACAGCCCCAACGTCCACCGCCTTCACCGCAAGGGGCCCTGAGCTTCCACGCCGTGGCCCGACTAGACCACCGACAAGCGCCGCCGACCCCAGCTCCTCTCGGACTTGGCCGATGACCTCAAGGCCGGCAAGGCCCAAGTGTGACGCAGGCAATATGAGGAAGGCCAGCACGGGACCTCCTCTCCACTTCCTGGTGGTTACGCTATGCAGCTCCGCGGTGGGGTCCCCGTGCACCTGTCACACTGCGCACTTGGGAACCTGAGCTTCAACCTGCAGCCCAGGGCGAGGGACCGGGCATCTAGGTCCAGGAGGGCCCCGCTCCACCTTCACTACACCACCGGTGTTTCCAGGGCCACTATATCTTGGAGCTGTGCCACACTGCCCTCCACCATACCTGGGACACCTCCTGTCTGCGCACCTCCTACTGCCCAGCACCACAGCAGGTCACCTGCTGCGGGTGTCTTCAATATGGCGACATGTGCTTCATGCTCTAGGGACCGGGGGTGCCGCCTCACCTTCACTACCACTGCTGCTACTCAGTCCAGTCGTCAGGCAGAGAGGCTCCTCCTGGGACCGCCTGGACACACTCCCCCAGGGATCTTGCCAGTATCCTTATTGACTATGGCCCGCTCTCAGGGCCGCGCCACTGCCCACTGCCATCCAGGGGCTCCACAAGATGGCCGCCGGCTTCTTCTCGCAGTCCGACCCGGGGGGGGGCCGCTGATATCACAGCCCAAACCTGCTACCGGCTCCCAACACGCCTCCTCCATACAGGCACACGAGACCAGGCACAGTCTCCATTCGTCCGCTACGCCTCTGCCAGTTAGTTGCACTGCAGACCCTTCGCAGGCTGGGTGAAGCACATGGACCCCCAACTCTCCACGGGCCATCCTCACACCAGGCCACCTCCACGTGCGGTATACAAAAGGGGGTGGTGATGAACAGAGTGTCTGAAATGAGCAGACCACTCTTACCCAGTCCAAAGATCAGGGCTTAATCCATCACCGTTATTTATCTCACTGCCCCATCCCAGCTCAGAACCTGGCTATATGCAAATCAGTCTGTCCCTGGCCCAGTGCATCATGGGAACAGGGCAGACTAAACTACCAAGCCAATTCTTTACCAGAAAGGAGACAAGCTACCGGGGACCGGTTTCTGGCATTTCAGCCGTCTTCGGCCCGGCTTGCTTGAATCCTGATGGAGCAGTGAGAAAGGGACTCATGACTGAGTATACCCTGCCACACCTATAGTGGCTGTAATGCCAGAAACCGGTCCCCGGGAGCTTGTTTTCTTCCCAGTGTAAGAATTGGCTTTTGTAGTTTGGTTTGCCCTGTTCCCATCATGCACTGGGACAGGAACAGACTAATTTGCATACAGCCAGGTTCTGAAACTGGGATGGTGCAGTGAGCTAAAAAAACGGTGTTGGATCTAGCCCTGATCTCTTGACTGGGTGAGAGCTTTCTGCTTAATTCAGAGACTCTGTCCCTCACCACCCCTTGTTGTAAATATTTTTGTCCACCCTAAGCGTGGAAGGGTATTCTCAGATGTGAGACCCTTGCTCATTGCACCATCAGGATTCAAGCAAACCGGGCCGAAGACGGCTGTAATGCCAGAAACCGGTCCCCTGGAGCTTGTTTCCTTCCCAGTGTAAGAATTGGCTTTTGTAGTTTGGTTTGCCCTGTTCCCATCATGCACTGGGACAGGAACAGACTAATTTGCATACAGCCAGGTTCTGAAACTGGGATGGTGCAGTGAGCTAAAAAACGGTGTTGGATCTAGCCCTGATCTCTTGACTGGGTGAGAGCTTTCTGCTTAATTCAGAGACTCTGTCCCTCACCACCCCTTGTTGTAAATATTTTTGTCCACCCTAAGCGTGGAAGGGTATTCTCAGATGTGAGACCCTTGCTCATTGCACCATCAGGATTCAAGCAAACCGGGCCGAAGACGGCTGTAATGCCAGAAACCGGTCCCCGGGAGCTTGTTTCCTTCCCAGTGTAAGAATTGGCTTTTGTAGTTTGGTTTGCCCTGTTCCCATCATGCACTGGGACAGGAACAGACTAATTTGCATACAGCCAGGTTCTGAAACTGGGATGGTGCAGTGAGCTAAAAAACGGTGTTGGATCTAGCCCTGATCTCTTGACTGGGTGAGAGCTTTCTGCTTAATTCAGAGACTCTGTCCCTCACCACCCCTTGTTGTAAATACCTCCACGTGCGGTGCTCCGGTCGCTCCCTCCACGCCTCCTCAGCTCCCCCGCTCACCGCAGCGGTCTGTCGGGATGTCAGTAGGTCCTTCGATACGAGGGGGGGGGAAGAGTCCCCAGCCCGAAGAGGGAACGTGACCTCAGCTCAGCCGCCGCACCTCCGCCGTCAGCACTGTCCCTCAGGCCCCCTGCCGGGCCAGTCAAATCACGGGAGTCCCTGGCTTCCACTGGGCCGAGTCCACGCCAGGCCAGGCCTCCACCTCATGCGGCGCTCCAATCTCCCCCTGAGAGCCTCCTTCAGCTCCCCGGCTCACTGCAATTGCCGCCCGGACGATAACTAGTCGTGCGGCACCGGGCACATCAAAGTCTCTTGTCTGAAGGGCAGGATATTATAAAGGATATTTCAGGGCCGGCCAGAGCGCACTCAAGCCGCGTCCGCCATGTTCACTGGCCAAGCCACACCCCAAGGACCCAGCTTTTGACCAACCAGACTTCTATCTCTGGGTTTATTGTGGGTATGGTGCCTCATACAAACTGGATTTGGATGTTAGCGGTGGAAAGACACTAGAATTACCATAGTAATTCTAGTGTCATCCTCACTCCTCACACGCATTCCCAGCCATCAGAGCCCAAGTTTAGTGTGACTGAAGACTTGAAAATGCCTCCACACACTGGAATTTGGGCATGTTGGTGGTAAAGCACAAAGGAACTATTGCAAAAGTAAGTATCTAAGGGCCTGGGAACCTCTACTCCATTGGTAGTGGCGGCTGGCAGAGGGAGTGCTGCGAGGTAGCGGGGAGGGAGAGAGGCATGGTGGGGGGTAGTGGATTCGGACATAAGACGGACAGGAGTAAAATAAGTAAATAAATACAACTATTTACCTTGCACTCACTGCATCACCGAGATGTTCTTTTGGATACCAAAAGAAGTTTGGGAACCTTTCAAAACTTTGGCTCCAGAGCTGCAACTGCAAAAAGTATCCAACCAGCAGTTTAACGTCGTCGGACTGAATTTCAGGTTTGTCCTGGATAAGAGTTTTTCTTCAGGAATATCTACCAAGTCCTCTTCCACATAGGAACTTATCAACTGTTTAGAACTTCTCTACTTTCATACCTACCGGGCCAATCTACATGGTGGACCGTACCCGTGCTCCATCATCATCAGTAGCAAGTTGCGCCTAGGTGACGGTCTGCAGCAACCATTGACTGCCATCTGCCCTTTTTGGTGCTATTTTCACGTAATTCTTTTTAAAAAGTATATGTCCAGTTCCCGTCATTTGATTTGTGTCATTTTTGGTTTTATTTTATATATTTAGTTGTACTATATTTTTTCTAATTTAAAGCAGGATTGGTATTGTGTTGTGTTTTGGACTTTTTTTAGGCTTTGTTGGTACTGAAAAAAGCTTTACACATTTTTCTTAAATTAAGCCTGTCTGCTCTGTGCCATAGCTACAAGGATTGAAGCTCGGGTTTAAAATACTGAAACTTTTAACTGGACTTAAAAAGTAAGGGACTTTATTAGTTGTGGTAGACTATCATCTATCCAAACTAATAGTTCACTTCCTCACAGTTCCCAGACAGACTTAATATCTGCAACAGTAGTGCTGTCTGCCGTTAGCTCGATTAAACATAAATAATAGGTGCAGCAAAAATCTGAGATTTTATTAGAACCATAAAATAAATATAACTCTAGCAGCAGCACTGCAGGATTTAAATAAATGTACCATAAGGCATAACATGAACAGCAACACTTCAAAATGCCTTCAGAAGGGCAAACAGGAGGAGCACAAGCAACGTTACCACAAGCTTGCATCTTACTCACAGAACAGATCTAACAGCAGAAGTGGTTTTGAAAGCTTCCACTGAAGCATTTGGAGAGAGCATAACATTCAGCAGCAGTGCCTATTCACAGCACTGCAAGCTTCTATCAAGCCCAGCCATGGCCTGATTATGTCAAACAGCTCTAAAACTGCCTGGCATGCTTCTATCTGAGATTCGCCAGAAAACAGACTTTGTGACAGCAAAATATGTAGCGTACTGTGCGAAGGCACACTGCGAGTCTGATGAACCTTTCCGACTTGCAGAGAACACTTTGTGACCGCTTCAAAACTGGTAAGTCGAGGGGGTGTGACGCGGGCACCCCACTCCTAATGATTCACAAAGGAATTTATTGAAGTTTTGTATGGCGCTGGCTGGACCCGAGGGTATCAGAGCGCTTCACAACAAGTACACATATGCAACAAGGAAGGTGTGGACAGAAAGACAAGAACAGGGAAAGCAGGCCGGAGTAATGTCTGCGCAACAACATCTTGCGCGTCCTGCGTGGCAGAGATCAGGAGCGATACATCCGGTTCTGGGTTCGGAGAGAACAGCGGTCAATCACAGTCAGATGTGGGGATCTCAATGCGAACCAGAGCGCTCAAAGAAGAGGTCTTTGAGTAGTGTCTTGAATTGTGGGAAGGAGGCGGTCGTTCTGATATGGGGGGGTGGTGAGGTTCCAGATCCTGGGAGCATTACCCGCAAAGGATTTATTTGAGGTTTTGTGCTTCTTTGATTTCAGAGGTATGAGTAGGAGTGTGTTGGAGCTTCTGAGGTTCCTGGACTGACCGGCTCTTTTGAGTTTGGTTGCCAGATATTCTGGTGTGCCTGTATGCAAGGCTTTATGTGTGAGACAGGCTGTACGGAAGCTGGCTGGTTGGTCAATCGGGAGCCACATTAGTTCCTTGAGAGCCGGAGAGGTGTGTTCATAATTCTAAGTTCCTGTGATCATTCTTGCTGCTGCGTTGAGGGTGAAAGTGAGAGGTCCCAGGTGAGATTTGGGTGTTCCAGACAGAACTGCGATGCCATAGTCAATTCTGGAGAGCCCCAGTGCCTGAGTGGCCTGTTTCAGGTGGGAGTAAGGGTTTAATTTTGTAAAGAAGTTTCAGGTTGAGGAATGCACCTTTGGCTGTCTTTGAGATGTGTTTTTTCATGTCCAGTTTGGGGTCTAGAGTGATCCCTAGGGATTTTGCGGAGTCCGTTGGCACTAGGGAAACATTGAGGGCGTTTAAGGCTTTGAGCCATTTCACTATTTGGGGGTTGTCATCCTTATTAAAAATGAGTAGTACTTCTGTTTTTTCCTCATTCATTTTGAGGTGGTTGGCTGAGAGCCAGTGCTGGACCTTCATGAGTGCTCAGTTTAGTCTGTGAATGTCTGCGATCGATGTGGTATCCAAATAGAGTTGAGTGTCGTCTGCGTAGAGGTGGAAGGGGATAGGAGCTGAAGGTTTGAGACTGGTCTGAAGTTGTTCATGTCCATGGGGTCAAGGCCTGTTTTTTTTAGCAATGACGTGACTTGACCTGCTTTGAGGCAGTCCGGAATGGAACCCTCGCTTAGGGAGCTGTTGATGATCTTGTCCCAGATCGGGGCTAGCGTGAGCTTCAGCTCCTTGGTCAGTCTCACCGGTAGTTGGTCGAGGGAGTGAGACGATGGTTTAACGGAGGCAATGAGATTGCTTATCATTTCAACCAGGACAGGCTGGAAGGATGACCAGCGGATGGGCGAGGTCATTAGGGGGTTTTGGAAAGTTGTAGAAGCCCGGGTAACTGTGCGGGGCGGGTTTCAGTTTGAATGAGCAATCAATTTTGGCGATGTTTTCGTTGAAAAAGATGGCAAAGATGTTGCACTGGGTTTTGGACGCCGCCAGGTTGGCTGTCACTGGAATGGAGGTTTGGTTCCTAATGATGTTGAAGAGTTCTTTTGGGCGGTTTTTGGCATCGTCTAGCGCCGCACAGAAGAAGGATGACTTTTTGTTCTTGATATGTTTATAGTAGTTTATGCGTGCTGCCTTGAGTTGGTCCCGGTGGAGGGAGGTAGGGTTGTTCCTCCAGGTTCTTTCCAGGGATCTGAGGTGTCTTCTTTCCTCATCAATGTCAGTGGAGAACCAAGACCTAGATGGAATGCTTCTGTTTTTTTTTTAGTTTCAGAGGTGCCAGCTGATCGAGGGTGAGCTTCAGGTTGTCGTGGTAGAGCGCAGTGAGTTCCGTGGTAGATAGGGACTCCGTCGTGTTCGGGAGGAGTAGGCTGAGTTCTTCTTCTAGCTTGTCTACGGGGACTCTGGCTGTGTTCCTGGTCCACTTAAGGGAGGTTTGAGTGGGTGGGAGCCCTAGGGTCGAATGTTTGATATGGAAGAGAATGATGTGGTGGTCAGACCAATCCACCGGGATTATGTGATCAATTGTGATTGCATTTTTGTCCGCAATGATTACATCCAGTATCGATCCTCTATGGTGCGTCTCCTCAGAACAGTGTTGGATCAGATCGTTGTCTTGCAGAAGGGTGTTGAGAGATTGAATGAGCGGGTTATTAGTTTCGTTCCATTTTAGGTTGAGGTCGCCCAGAATTAAACAGTGGTCGCTGTCGAGTGCGGATTGGGTGATCAGATCAGACAAATGAGCTCCAAATTCGAGTGAGTTGCCTGGAGAATGGTAAAGGAGGTGGCAAAGAAGTGAACTATGCGTGGGAGATTTGTAGTTGACCGACAGGCATTCAAAGGAATTGTACGTGCAGGCGGCAGTTTCCGCAATGGAGAGGTTACTTTTGTGGATAATTGCTACGCCGCCGCCTTTGTGTAATGGCCTGTCTTTGCGAATTATCGAGAAACCGGGCGGCACCAGCATGTCGAGAATGGGGGGATAGGGTATTTAGCCACGTTTCTATGATGAAGGCTACATCCAGGTCATGAGCGAGGATGGATTCAGCAACTTCCGTTGCGCGTTTAACTGTTGACCGGCTGTTGATCAGCATACAGTTAATTTGGGGGTCTTCTTTAGATTTCAGATTGACGGGCATGTCTCTGGGAATGGCGGATAGATACGTTGGAGGTCTAGTGACTCAGTGGTGGGGCGGGTCCCTACCCACTCCCGTGATGACTTGGATCGAGGAGATGGGAGTAGAGATCAAGAGTGGGGTTGGTTCGAAGAAGGTTCGAAAAAAGTGACGAGTGCGCTCACTTCTTGGGGGAGATGAAGGTTAGGTGTTCTTGGGGAGTCTACTCGCGACTCGAACTGGCCTCTATTGAGTGGAGGCAGGGAACAAGGAGGGGGAGGTGACCGTCCAGGGGGCGGAGAGACGTTACTATGGAGAGGCGAAGGGATGGGGGTGATGCGGGGGAGGGACGGGCAGCTGGAGGTTCCCTAGGGCGGATAAGGTTTCCTGCAGGCCAAGGATCAGGGTGGCGATCTGCGCTTCTATAAGGTCGAGGCGTTGAGTCAGCTTGGGTGAGGGGAAGCGAAGGGCAGGGTTAGCGGAGTAGAGCCCTGGATGGGAGGGGCTTTAGGGAGAGCATCTACTGGGGGGGTTCAGAGGAGGGGGGAGCTGGATCTGGTTTGGAGTTCAGTCGTGGGAGTGCTATAGAGGGTGGGGGGTCACGGTCTCTATGGGGATGGGAGTTTTCTTCATTGAGGGGGGCCGTGTGAGCTAGTGGAGAAGGGGTTGAAGGGTTGGGGGGCTGTGCCTCTGCGTTGTTAGGTCTATTGGTTGATTGAGGGAGGGCTGGAGGGAGAGAGGGGTGGTTGTCCATTTGGAGGATCGAGTTTTCTTCATTGGAGGGAGCGGTGTGAGTTAGCGCGAGGGGGGACTGAGAGAAGGCGTTGTTAGGGGGCCTGGGATCTGTGCGAGTAGTGTGAGCTAGTGGGGTGGACGATAACAAGAGGGGGGCTGTGATGCAGAGTTGTTAATGGGTCTGGGATCTGACCGGGTGGTAGGCTGCGAGCTAGTGCTGCTTCGGGGGCTATGGCATGGGGGGATGGGAGTCCTTAGGGGATGCGATGGGGGCTGAGATCTGGAAGTTTGGGAGTGAAGGGTGGAGGGCGTGGGTAGGGAGATAGGGGGAGCTGGGGCACTTTAATGGGGATGGGCGCCCACCTGCAAAGAGGTAGCTGTCCCCCATGGACCAGTCCCAGTCCCAAGAGACTATTCCATTCTCCTCCTGGTCCCATTCACTTGAATGTCAACTTTTGTTTTTTAACTGGGGGAAAGGGACAAAGGGCTACCAACACAAACAAGGTCTGCTGCCCATTGGTCCTTATGCTTATTGATGAGGCAGGACTTTCTGTGACTGATTGGCATTGCTGGTTTTGCACTGCGGCTGACATGAGTCACAGCATGAAACTCAAGTGAGGTTACAAATGACTGACTGCCTTGCTACCTCACCTACTTACGTCTGACAGAGGCTTCTGGTTACAAAGTTAATCTCAATTCAACTAGTAATGGCAATTACTAACCCAAATAAGGATTTACGGTCAAGTGGTAGAGGGAACACAAATGTTTGCGGTTATTCCCCATTTCTCAAGAGGAAACTCAAAAAGATCCCAAATTCAGGCATATTGGAATAGTAACCACTGTAGTATCAGCTGTTCTGGGTGTAGGAATTTGTTGCGATTTCCCAAGGCCACTCGTAATGAGAGTCATAGTAAGCAAGACAGGGTTGCAATTCCTAACCTTTACTCCCATAGCAGAGAGTAGATGTGGTTCAATTTGGGCCCCTTTTTAGGTTTCGCATTTGTGACGCAGCGCGAAGCACTGTGTCAATGCGAGACCTATAGTCGTCGACTCTGCTTTCAAAGGCTTGCAAGGGAGACAGGAGATGGGCACGGGCAGGCTGCAGCTCAGATCCGATCCGTGAACACGCGCGTTCACCACGTACACTCATGCACTGTGCCCATCTCCTGTCTCCCTTGCAAGCCTCGTGGAGTAACTTCCACTTTCCCTGCCCCATCTGCCGTGGGCTCCACGGGCCGTCAACGCGCACCGTACACGAGCCTCCAAGACCGGCTCCCACCCCACCCCCCCAGCCTAGGCAAGCAACTTATGAACACGCGCGCACACACACACACTTCACTTCCCCCCGCCCCAGCTCCACTCACCGGGCTACAAGCTCTGTCACACTCAGGACACCATCTCCGCCGCCACTTCTGCTCCTCCTTACTATGCAGCCACCACGTCCTTCTCCTACGTCCCTACAGCGTTTAACAGCCTCCCCTGGGGCGAGACTTCTGCCTTCTGCTCCTCTCGTCCAGGCACTTTGTGGGCGCGGGCTTCCCGCAGAAGGCGGAAGTCCCGCCCCAGGGGAGGCTGTGAAACGCTGTAGGGACGTAGGAGGAAGGCGGCATAAAGGCACTTCTGCAAGTAGCAGATTGCAGGGTGGTACTGTTGACATGTGCCTCGACCGGACCTCTTCATCTTACTCACAACTTCCGCAGCCGTCCCTGCTTCCTAACTACAGGTAATGGGCGGCGTGCTGCGTCCAAGCGGAACACGATCACCCCAAATCCAATACAGCTGCTGCATGATGTAAGCACTAGTGTTTGCATCTGCTGTTATTATTCCAAGAACAGGAACACTACTGCACGGAAAGTGGCTGTTACTCTTGCACGACCCGTGCTCACAAAGAACGCACTTCAGAGGCTAAAGCTGGCAGTAGGGACACAGACCCTAATGCCTACTACCAGTATTTATGCTGCCAATCTATATTTCATTAAGGGAATTACTTACTTCACTTACAGTGTCCTGCACTGCATCTGCACTGTAACCTCTGCTGGGCGCAAGGCACACTGCGCCTGATCCACTCTGAGGCAATACACACTCTGCGCACTGTGTCCTGCGCCACATCTGTACTGTAACCTATGCTGGACGCTATGCACACTGCGACCGATCTACCTGAGCTCAGTCCACGACATAAAATATACGGCCCAGAACCTGCATTAATCTGCATGTAATTTGCACTCTCTTCCCTACCCTCGCCTCTCCCTCCTCCTCAGGTAGCTTTCCCTCCACAGACGCTGATGACGCTCCCACCCTCTATCTCCCGCCACAGAACACACAGTCGCAGCACAGCTCTCCTGGCGCAAAATACCCAGAGGCATTGTGCCCATGCAGATACCCCGTGCTCCCCGCCTCAGCTCTGCGCGCCCACAGGACCCCCTCCCCCTCATGCCCCCAATCTGTTCACTCTGGGACCGTGTGCGCCCACGGTTCTCTCCCTGATTGTGTGTTAAGGGCAGTGGCACCCGCTGCCTCACGACCCTCTTAGATTCAGTGCTGGGAACTGAGGAAATTATTGGTGGTAAAATGAGACGTAATTCGTTCTCTGCATTTATCAAAACTGATTTTCTTGTTTCATTTCCCACTCAAAACCTATCACCTGTATTCTGTGGAGTTCACGTCTGAATATGGTATTATAACTGATTTTAAATACCACACGTTTCGGGTTTAATGTGACCCTTGCTATGCGCCCCTGCAGCATTGTAACCCCAGCGCTTAGAGGCGCACACGGAGTTGCGTAAACAGGATGCAGCCGGTTCAGTGGCTGATGCCTAAGCTGAGTACACCTGGTGCTTGTCCGAAGAGCGATCGGAAACCCGACTGTTCAGTAACGGGACAGCGACAGGGTACTGTGGAGTTATTGGGCAGCGTCATGGTGCTGTGGAGTTGTTGGGCAGCGTCAGGGTGCTGTGGAGTTGTTGGGCAGCGTCATGGTGCTGTGGAGTTGTTGGGCAGCGTCAGGGTGCTGTGGAGTTGTTGGGCAGCGTCAGGGTGCTGTGGAGTTGTTGGGCAGCGTCATGGTGCTGTGGAGTTGTTGGGCAGCGTCAGGGTGCTGTGGAGTTGTTGGGCAGCGTCATGGTGCTGTGGAGTTGTTGGGCAGCGCCAGGGTGCTGTGGAGTTGTTGGGCAGCGTCAGGGTGCTGTGGAGTTGTTGGGCAGCGCCAGGGTGCTGTGGAGTTGTTGGGCAGCGCCAGGGTGCTGTGGAGTTGTTGGGCAGCGCCAGGGTGCTGTGGAGTTGTTGGGCAGCGTCAGGGTGCTGTGAAGTTGTTAGGCCGAAGGTCTTCTCAGGTTGCTGTACTTTGGATAGGCAATAAGGCACTTCAAGAGCTTCACTTCTTAGCTGAGATGCTTGACAGCACAAGGGTGCACATCCTGATGGCCTGGCGCAGAGCATAACACCCGTTTTCTTACGTTTGAGTAGTCTGAAGTTCATATAACTGGGAACTTCTGCTAGTTAATGCACGAATGTCAGACAAAAGGCGGAAACAGAGCGGGAATCTCTGATCACTGGTTACTGCTTGTTAAGTACAAAGTCCGTGCATAACCCAGAGATGTATGTTTGTTCGATCCTTAGACACCTCAAGCGCAAACATGGGCTGTTATATGTTTATTGGGTTGGTATTATGTTCGGCAGTGTTGTGGTGTAGGTTAACAAATGACTACAATAATTATGAGTTTCTTCAAGTATTTATTCCAAGGTAACGAACTTGCGAAGGGGAAGGAAAGAACAGCTGTAGGGAGGTGTGGAGTGAATAGTCCGACTGGCGGTTCACTGACGTCACATAAATAACACTGTCAACATTCCAATGTGCGTCATAAATTGAACCAATTGCGGACAGGGGAGAGATAACAAAAGGAAAGACTAGAACTGTAACATCTCCTTTTTTTCCAATAACAAGCAAAGCGGCAAGGTGGTATCACTGCAATTCTAAATCTTTGAGACTCACAGGTAACTTTGACAATCTGCCGTATCTGGTGACAGTTCCCTCCCAACCTTCATGGCACAGTGCGATGTTTTCATTTACTAAACTGGGTGCAATGTAGTCAGGTACAACTTCACTATCAGTGGTGGAATGTATTGCACCCTCCACATCATCCCCGCACCCTTCATCAGCATTTGTAACAGCATTACTGTCAGAGTAACTTAGTGCACAGTCTTCGCTAGCAACAACTGGTTGACCCCAGGCATATCCACCTAGGGCAGGTAATCTACTATCAGCTTCACCTGAATACGTATCCAGCCATGTACGATCACAACCGAAACTCTCCTTGTTGTAAGCGCCCTTATACCATAAGTCAGCTTGATTTTTTGTCAATTTTATAGCGTCACTTTTGTTGCGCCACCCCTTATGTCTAAGGCAAATGGCACTGTCTGAGACATTCACAATTTCCTCAGGGTCAAAGTACTTAGATTCCCCCTTAATCTGTTCTTCACATTTTTGATAAGCGCCCACTCTCCTATGCTGCACTCTTTGTTAACGCCCTTGTGCGCCTTGTCGTGATAATCCTTTGCTTTAATTTGAAAATCAATTATCTTTTGTTTGACTTGAAGCTGATCATCGTTTATGTACACCGTTTCAGGTAAAGAAGACTCTAACCCCTTAATTTTCGGAACAATGTCACTATCATATTTCCTTCCTCTCATTAAGAAATAAGGGGAAAACCCTGTCACGCTATTAGGAGTTGAATTGTAAGCAAATACTCTCTCCTGAATAAATTCTTTTACGGGAAGTTTTGAAGCCACCGCTAACTGAATACTGTCCTTAATGAAACGATTCACTCTTTCTATTTGCCCATTGGACTTCGGTGAATACAACGGGGTCTTCTCCTGTCGAATGCCATGCATGTTCAAAAAGTCAGTCATTTTTCTGGAAGTAAGCTGCTTCCCATTATCCGATACAAGTATGCGAGGGCTTCCTTAAATGGAGAAACAATTGTTCAAGAAGTCAATGACCGAATCAGAGTCAATTGTTTGAACAAATCTATGGTAAATCCATTTGCTGTAATAGTCACTAACAACAATGAGAAATCTGCAATCTCGCTCCAAAATTTGAAAAGGTCCAGCCATGTCAATAGCTATCTTGTACCATGAAGAATCAGGAATAGATACCAGTTGCATCTCTTGTACCGTGGGCTTCCAGTGTTTATCAGATCTAATACATTCACTGCATTTTCAAACAAACAAATTTATATCCAGGTCCATTTGGGGCCACCAATATGGTTCCTTTAGTCTTTTCTTTGTCATGGTGGCACCTAAGTGAGTATTATGGGCAGTTGCTATTTATTTGTTTCTAATTCTAAATGGTGGAATCAATAAGTCACCTCTCATAAGAAACCCATCAACACAACTTAAGTCATCAGACACTTCAAAGAAAGTTTTGAACTCTGGAGACAAATTGCGAACAGGGGGCCATTTGTGAGACAAGAAACTTTTAACTTTCAATAATACAGTATCAGCATTCATGGCTTCTAACCATTCATTTTCTAAAATTGCATTGCCTGTTTTTTGAAAGTCGGATATGGATGACACTACGCACTCTGTGTCATCCTCATTCTGAACCTCAACATTTTCAGTTGGCAACCTTGAAAGGAAGTCTGCTCTAACGTTATCCTTACCTGAAATATGTTTAATAGAGAAATTGTACTCTTGTAGCTTGGCAAGCAATCTCACCAATCTTGCCGAAGCCTTGCCATTGCCTCTTCCATATCCGTCAATCATGAAAATGAGAGGCTTGTGGTCAGTTACCAAATCAAAATCCTTTCCCCATAGATACATTTTAAGTTTATCCACTGCCCAAACACATGCGAGAGCTTCCCTCTCGATAGTATTGTATTTTTTTTTCCGCCTTGGTTAATCTACGTGAAATAAAAGCTACAGAGTGAATTTGCTTATTGACTTTCTGGGTAAAAACTGCTCCTATGCCTACTGAACTAGCATCTACGGTTATTATGTTGGTTCCTTTTGCATCAAACGGTTTCAAAGTGGGAGGGTTTACAATAGACTTCTTTATTTCTGAAAATGACTCGTCATTTTGTACTTCCCATTTAAATTGTTCACCTTTGCGCAACAGAACTCTCAATGGCTCAACTAAATAGGCATAATTTTCTATAAATCTTGAATAGTATTCGCTGAGCCCTAAAAATGACCTCAACAAATCTCTATCTTGCGGTCTAGGGGCTTCAGCAATAGCTCTGACCAAATTCAATTTTGGCTTGATACCGTCTTGGCTAAGTACATGGCCCAGATATTCCAATTCAGTTTTTAGAAATTCACATTTGTTCTTGGATACCGTCATACCCCTCTCCTGTAACTTACCAAGAACGGACTCCAGAATGACATTATATTCACTTACTGACTCTGCATGGATGAGAATGTCATCCTGAAACTTTTGCACACCTGCCATTTGCCCGAACATATTCTCCATTAGCTTTTGGAAGACGCTTGCTGAAGACGCCAAGCCAAAAGGTAATCGTATGTATCTGAATGCTCCGAGGGGAGTGACAAATGTGGTCAATTCTTTAGATCCCTCATCAAGCTTGACCTGGTGGTATGCTGATCTGAGATCGATAAGAGAAAAATATTTAGAACCTGCAGTGGCAGCTAGGGTCTCTTGAATCCTGGGAAGGGGAAAACAATCTACTAAAATGTTCTTGTTAAGAGACCTTAGATCAGCACACAAACGAAAAATTAAAATTAAAAGTGACTCAGCGTCTCAACATTTCAGTGCAGTATCTCATTGAGTCACTACTACTTGAGAACAAGGGTGACGTCAGACGTGTGGGCGGTGCACCTCTCAAGGTTCAACAACCGTGGTGAGGAACATAAATCTGTACATTTACAGTGGCAGCGCAGAGTTGACGTGCTCTGTAAAGATACAGGGGCCATGCAGTACTGCAGCGCGCTTAGTTGGGCTGCCCCTCCCTTGTCAGCAGGACTGCTGCACTGTGAAAGGGACAGCACTGGCAGTGCTTCCCACCAGACTTCTACACTGCCTGGTAGGAAAACAACAAAACTTCAGGTTTCAGAGACCCACGCTTGATATTTTATATTTCTTGAAAGTTACTGTATAGTTTGTTCCTACTTTTGATTCCATTTCTATGCATTTCTTAGCCTAAATATATGTTGTGTTCTACATTTCTGCTCCTATTAGGAATCATGGCAGATAGTTTCAACACCTTTCATTCAATCATTACTTGCTCATTTGGAAAAAATGCCTCGTCTTCTCGTGGTGTGTTTGTTTGGATGTTTCTGTGACCGGTTTACTGACGTATTTGTAATATCAATACATCGAAATCACGTAAATACAACACATATTGCATTACAAATGCTATAGGTGTTAAATTTGCGAAAGTTATAACTATTGGCATTGTAAATGACAAAGCTATTAATGTATCTATTTTTAAAACCAACACATAAATAAAAAATGTGTCATTTGCAATACCAATAGCTCAAACTTTCCAAATGCGAGACCTATTGCATTGCAAATGCTTGTTTTTCTCTGGTGTGCAGAACAGAAAGGGAAAGCATCTTGTTTTACTAAGTGTCGACCCCATCATCAAAAACTGCTCTCTCTGCCATGTCTGCACTAGAGTTTGGGTTTAGCACATACACAGAAGTCAGAGCAGCAAGGAAATATAGAGCAGCAGCTCAAACCACCAGGCTGTGTTTTTCTACAGGAGCTCCCCATTGTGCATACAGCCTGTGACTTCACTCACCCTTGTGTGAGCCTTCAGTATCCCTTTCAAAGGCAAAAAGGTAGGACGTGCATGCAAAGACAGAGACAGCTCTAACACTGTCAATGCCTTTCCATAAACACACCATTGCATTTGTAATGAGATGTCTGATGATATCACAAGGTTGACTGGCCCACCCTTTGCTTCGAAACTGCCTCCTGTTTCCTGATGAGGGCCTAGAGGAGGGACTTCAATGCACTGAGATAGCATGAAGCCCATACCGCAACTTCTACTCTACCAGCCCACCTTAAATCCTCACCTGGTGGAGACTGCCCTATAAGAAACCCCCTGGCCCGTCAATGCACACTGGGCCTTCATTGAGGTTCACTAGCTGAACTGTAGATGGTGATCTTGTTCTTTTCTATTTTTTGTGTACATCAAGAATAAAAAGAAAAAACTTTACAATCCGACAGATACAATTGATGCATGTTTTTCAAATGTAAAACAACAATAGTCTACTGTAGGTAGCTGGTACTGTCCTACAACAGAACCTCACATAACCCAGTCACCCCTCATGCTGCACACAATAGAACTCGATCCCATCAGGGCCTCCATATTTTCTTGTGCTCTTGTGTTACATTTGATTAGTTCTTCAATTTGTGAGCACCAGTCCATGCAACTGTCTCATGAATTCCAGTTTCTGGTTATGTCCCTCTGTGCAAGTAGTGTAATCTTAAGGAAATCCCTTTACTATTAAGTGCCCCAAATATTGTTAAAAACATTTTGTTGGATTCCACATTCATCCACTACACAGCTAACACGTTTCTGCCCATGCTGGAGCCTGCAAATATGCCAGGGGCATTGGTCAGGGCTTTTAGAGGATCTCTTGTTTAAAGGACAGAAATAAACGGTGACAGAAATTTCCTACATCCACAGATGTTTGTAATGGAACACTAGGGAATAAAAAGTAAAATAAATATAAACATGATTAATACACATTCGAATAGTAAAAACATGCTTTCTACTCTAGGTAGTGAAAAGCTGATTCGTAACATTCGTGACACACTTGTGGCACAGCACACCAGCACAGTCCACAACACACTCATTAAAATACTTTACCCTTATTTGGATTTTATTTATGCTTCATGACCTGGTTGGAGTATGTCAACTACTTCAGCCTTAAATGTATTAAAAAAAAAATAAACAATGGGGAAATATTCCCCTGAAAGTATCATAGGTCGTAGCTGGAAGCGTGTGGCTTGCTTCGCTTAAGATATGTCATCAAGCAAGAAACAGTTTTTGTATACCTTGTATCCGTATTGTCATTAATCGCAGTAACCTGTTTACAGTGTAGCACACTGCCTACCTAAAGTAGTAGGGTGGCCGCGGGTGGAGAGGGTGGCGGGTTGGGCAGGGGGGAAGAAAAAAACAAAAGAAATTAAAAAAAGACTTACCTGCTACCCGCTCTTCTCCCGCTGACGCCTGCATAGCTGTACCTCTCGGCGGCGGAAGTCCGGAAGGGGATGGGCCCTCAGGCACAGGCTCGGCAACCAATTCTGGCGCTGCTCTCACAGGAGAGCAGCACCAGGATTGGTCTGAGCAGCCTCATTTGCGATCACACTACTCATTGGAGCCTGTGCTGTTTCTCCAGCCTGGCTGTGTAACACATCCAGGTTGAAAAAACATAAGTGCACATGTGTGTTTGGCCAGCGTCAGACGGCCAACCAAACACACATGCGCACATCTGAGTGCACTTTACTCCTCCCTGACATGCCCAGCGCCGCCCTCCCTATATTTATTAATATTATTAATATGTGTATAATGTATACTTTAATGTTAATTGTGGGAGTTATTTTATTATTAGATATAAATTAATTGGTTTATCGTTATTAATAATTAGTAATTAATTCTGTTAATTATGTCATTTTCTAGGAGTGGGTGGTGGGGTGTATAGGAGAATAGGGTTGGAATTAATTTATTTATTCATAATTAATTTATAATTGTTTGCTATTTAATGCTAATTTATGAGTAAAAACTAAAATATGGCAATTGTGTAATTAGTTTTAATAATTAATAAGTTGTTGGTAATTTTTATTAATTTATTAATGTAAAATTAGTTATGGAAATTGTGTAATGATTTTTAGGTGCCGGGTGTGGTGTTTATTGGAGTAGAGGGTAGAAAGTAATTTATGTTTAATTAATTAATTAATAGATTATTAATAATAATGTATCACTTGATAAATATTTATGGTAAGTGTTTATTGCTATTTTGGGGCCGATTCCGATTCAGGATAAAAAACCGTCGTACGATTCCTATTCGTAGCTGTCTCCCTACGAATGGAAAAAGACCGTCCAAATTGCTTAGTACGATCCAAATCCCGAAAATACGTCCGAATATCAGCGAACCGTACGAACCACAATGGAAGACCCGTACGAAATGTCACCGGAACCCAAACCGTACGATTAGAAAACGTGCTGTATGAACTAACAAGTACGATCCAGACCAGGGACCAAGTACGCGATTTGTACGGGCAAACGTAGTTGCGCATGAAGCATGATTTGTACAGAAAATATCGCGTATAAGCGCGCCGCACCAACATATATGACCCGCACACCCCACATAACTCAATGAAGCATAAGCGAACACCACAAAAACGTCCCTTAAGAGCCAGCAACAACAACAAAAACTGCTGGGAGTCTTCTGCACCCACCCCCTATACTGTTGGGCACTGCTGGCCACTGCTGGGAGTCCTCTGCATCCACCCCCTATACTGTTGGGCACTGCTGGACACTGCTGGGAGTCCTCTGCACCCACCCCCTATACTGTTGGGCCCTGCTGGGCACTGCTGGGGTTCTTTACCACCCACCACTCAGATGTGATGCACCGTACCCGACATTTCAGACGTGTGTGCGGCACGTATCACTATTACAATAGTGATATGCGCTAGCGTGTGGCGTACCGTACCCTGACATTTCAGATGTGTGTGCGGCACGTATCACTATTGCAATAGTGTTATGCGCTAGCGTGTTGCGTACCGTACCCCTACATTTCAGACGTGTGTGCGGCCACTATTGCTATGGTGATATGCGCTAGCATGTAGTGCAGCGTACCCCGACGTTAATGGCGTATATGCGGCACGTATCACTGTAGCAATGGTGATATGCGCTAGCGTGTGGCGGACCGCACAGGTATACATCCGTTGTTGCGGTACGTTGTACTCACCATCTGCGCCGTCGTCGGTTTCTATATATGAGGTCGTAGGCGTACAGGGCTGGGATGACACGCTCGGAAGGTTCATGTCGTGTATGTCGCGTACCGGGGTGCAGTTTGGGCCGGACTCTGGTTTTACGGCTGTTTACAGCTCTCGTAGCGGAGTGTCGTCAACACGGATCGTACTTCCTGGTCCGGAAATGGCTGCCTATTTATGTACGGACGTAGCGTACAGCGTCACCCGGAGACAATCCGTATGTACTTTCTAGTTGTATGGTGTTTGGTACGTGTCGTACGGAGTGGCGCTTTGGATTCGGATCGTACCTGCTTGTTCGCACGGGGACGTTGCAGGTGTACGATTCGTATGGGAAAAACGCCCCGTACAGCTAATTGGAGCGCGTTTTCCCGATTCGGCATCGACCCCATAATGTTTGTATTTTGTTTTTATAGGAGTAACGTTTTGGGAGTAAATTACATTTACATTTTTTATTTTTTTGAAATTAGTAATATTTGTCTAATTTATAATTAATTATGTTAATAATGGAGGTAAATGTTTTAAAAAATTTAAATGTGGGTTGTGAATTGTGTGATGCTATACGGTAGGACATAAAATATATTACATTTATGTAATACATTGTGTTTTTGTTTATACAAAAATTCTATTAAAAAATAGTGTTTTGTTTTTAAATTATTTTTGAATTTTTGAAAATAATCTTTCTAGGTATTTGTTAGATCTTTTTAACATTCTTATCTGGTTCAATCTTTTGTAATATTTAAAACTTTCATATGTTTTATTGTTTTGAAAAAAAAAATCTTTGATGTTTATTTGTTTGTTTTTAATTTTGAATTGAGTCCAATGGAAAGATACATTTTCATCCCTCCGCTATCCAACACTTCCCCTACTGTTGCACAAACTGGAGTGGGAATAGTAATTTTTACCCCTCCGCTATCCAACACTTCCCCTACTATTGCACTCACTGGAGTGAGAATAGTATTTTTTACCACTCTATCCAACACTAACCACACTGTTACACTCACTGAAGTGGAAATAGTAATTTTTACCCCTCTGTTAGCCAACACTTTCTCTACTGTTGCACCCACTGGAGTGGGAATAGTAATTTCTACCTTTCCGCCATCCAACACTTTCCCTACTGTTGCACTCATTGGCATGGGAGTAGTGACTTTTATCTCTCTGCTATGCAACACTTTCCCTACTGTTGCACACACTGGAGTGGGAATAGTAATTTTTACCTCTCCGCTATCCAGCATTTTCCCTACTGTTGCACCCACTGGAGTGGGAATAGTAATTTTTACCGCTCTGCTATCCAACACTTTCTCTATGGTTGCACTTAATGGAGTGCAAAATATAATTTTAAAGACTATTAAATATTTCAATGTTTCAATATATAATATAATGTTTTTGTATTAGATTTATGTTATAAGTATACGTATATACATATATATATATATTTATTTGTGAATTCTTATATATTTATAAAATTACACAATAAATTAAAATTTATAGTTTATTAATTGCTTTAAAGGAAATAGAAATATATATATATATATATATAATATATATATATATATATAACATTTTATATATGTATGTTTAAATCTTTTTTAAATTACATTTATTTTATTATATTTGTTAAAATGTATATTAAACCTGAAAAAAAAATTACGTTTTTTATTAATTAATATTTTTAACATTCATTTTTATTAAATAAAAAATAGATATTTTGTACATCTATATTTTTAACTCAATGTTTTTGTTTCAATATTTTTGTACTTTCAATTTTAAATATAGGATGTTGATATTTTTGACATCAATATTTTTGAATCGATATTTGTGTAAAGGGATATTTTAGGAATCAATTTTCTATCAGTGAACCGTGTTTTTGCACAATACGAATTACTCAAACACAAACGCAGAGGGCCCTCTCAATTCATCAAGGACATTCATTACACCTACTCCCTCTCCACAGCCAGCTACAGTGATGTGGTTTTTGCCTTCTTTATTTTCCAGATGAGCCATAAAGGTGGGGAAGTAGCCCACTGTCCCTCGGGCAATTCTAATCTGTCAGTTGAAACATTTCTAAACGTATGCACAAATCCAGTAGATATAAAAAGCAGAACCCTCCCTATACCTCTATCCAGAATCAAGGGTCACTCTTAACTAATTATATAGTACTGTTAGAACAAACAAATCAGGATTTGCCATATCAACACAACTATCTCTCTGGCAGCACTCCCTGATTTGAGGTCAGGTGCGTTATTATGACGCTGCATCCACTGCATCCATCCATTGGGTGACAGGTCAGTCCCAGAGGCAGGATGGGGGGCTCCTCACTTGTTGGTCCTTCTGGCTCGCCTGTTATCCATTCAATACTTTCAGGGCTTATGTGTTGGAGTGTGATGCCTCTTTCTTCAATGATTCCTCCTCCTCTCGTGTTTTCTGAGTTCTCTCAGTAGGGATTTCTGTTCTCTGCATTTTGGGTGTGTTCTCAGTGTGCATAGTTCTTTTCTGTTTCTCAATCCATTTCAACGCTGATTCAGGAGTTTCGGGAAATTGTCTAACCCTTACGAATGACTTTTAATCCACAGCAATCTTAGGGGCTCATTATGATGAAGCATGGTCCGCCCGCCATTGTTGCGGTGTTTGCAACCGCCCGCCAGACATGTGGCGGACCCAACATTGCAATTACGATGCACCGGCCATACTGGAGAGCGCATCCGGGGCATTTAACATTGAGGACGGTGCGGCTGGGTGTAGCACCGTACGCAATGTCAAAATGTCATGCAGTGCATTTCCCTGCACTATGTGGCAGGCACCACGCGGTGCACAGCTACCTCCCCCCAACACAAGGGGGGCCCGCTACGGGCCCCCAAATCTGTTTCCGCCTGTCTTTTTATGGTGGGATGGTTCCGCAAGGCAGGCGGAAGAGGACCGCCTTACCATCATAATCAGTACAAAAGGGGGTGGTGATGGACGGAGCATCCGAATCAATCAAACACTCACGCCCAGTCAAAAGATCTGGGTTTAATCCATCACCATTCTTTAGCCCACTCTGCCACCCCAGTTCAGACATGGCTATATGCAAATCATAATCAGGCAGGGGAAAATGCTGTCAGATCGCGAAGGGCCCGCCAACGTACGGCTGGTGGTGGCGGTCCCTCTGGCATCTTAATGAGCCCCTTAATTTGTAAACTCGCTCCATTTTTGTTTCACCCCTGAAAATATTCTGTAATTGCTGGACTCGCTTGTTGTAATCTGGAAAAAATCCTTGCTCTTGTTATTTCGTAAAACATGGCTCTATTGAATCTAGACACTTTTTTGTGTTATCTTAGGACATATATTTAAGTGTCATAAGATCAGTTGACAGAGTTGCTTGGGCTTGTTCTCCAAGCTGTTGCGGCTGAGATGGGGCCTGAAGTAATATTTACTTCTTGGTTAGTTTAGGCAAACTGTTCTGTTTTGGTCTGCGGCTTTGCAATTTTATCTTTTGCCATAGACCCCGTCTGAGGTGTTTGGAGGACACTCAGAAATGTGTCGTACGAGAACCTCTCTTACCAGATCCACATGGTGCTCCTCAATGGGTGAAATACAAGATGATGCGCTCCTGCAAACCGTGGGGAGCAATGGACTGATCAAGGAAGGATAGGGCATGCAGAGTTCCTGATACTCTCCCCAATCCTAGCTATGTCAAGACAGGTCTGCGAGTGCCAGGAACCCCCCACACTCCCACCATGGGAGAAGGGAGTCACGATGGCCTCCCTCTAGCAGCATCTGCCTCCCTCTGAGTTCAGAAGGGATTTGATACAGGGCATCTGAGTCTATCCCAACCCAGATATTCTGTCATTCAGACTTGATTGCCTCAGCCTGTCCTCTGAACTGCTCCTCTCACCCACTTCATGGGGCATATTTACAACAAAATGGAGCAGTGCTACAAGTAATTTAGCTACGGCACACCGAGCCATGTCATTAAAAAAACTAGGGGATGCACTGTATTTACAAAAATACGGTGCACCCCTGTGTTTTTCCCTTGCGCTGGGCTACAAAAGCTGCCTAGTGCAGGGATGATTGTGTTTGTGCAGGAAGGGATACCTTCCTGCAAAAAATGTTTTTAATGTTGTTTTGCTCCTTCTATGTGTGCTATTGAATGCAGCACACATAGAGCAAAACATAAGGAGAAGGAAGGCCTCACGCATCCGTGTGAAAAGCGTTAGTCTTTGGCTTTGCCTCAGATTTACAGATCCTTGTTAATCTAGGGCATTAAGCAATAGGTGTTGCGTGGCAACACACACAGCAACACCTATTGCACGCCCCTTTGCCACTGAAAACTGCGGCATGGAGGGCCATATTTATTTATAAGGCGGTGTTAAGTCATGTAAAGTGGCTTAGCGCCGCCTTGTAAATATGGAGCAGGGCATTATGCAATCGGAACTTCGGAAAATGTGATGCTCCGATGGTGCAATGCCCTTGTAAATATGCCCCTAAGTGTCACTAGTCTATTCATGATTTTTTACTACAGGTCCTACTACTGCTTTGGAGCCAGTTGCCTGACACCTCTATGTTCAATGCGCCCTATCTCTGATCCTCATTGTCTGTGCTGTAAAGAGGTGGGTTTTAAGTTTATTCTGGTCCATCCCTATGGATGCCAGAGGCGGGTCACATCAGCGTGCCTAGTGTTCCTCTCCTCATCTGGGTCCTCCATACCATCTCAACCTCTGTCTCTCTGGGGGCCCTAGAAGTGAGTTGATTTTGTCCTCTTTACTGTGGGCTACTGTTGGCATTTCGCAACAGTGATTGTGCAGTGATAGTTTTGTTTTTGACAGGGATATGCAGGATATAGCAGGCAGCTTACAGTGTGTCTGCCCTCTTGGCTACTCAAGCCACTCCCTTGATATGGCCGGGATACCCGTCACCCCCTCCCAACACAAATCCCCAAGGATGGGAAGACGGACACAGCTTTTGAACCTTTGGAAGGCGGGAGGGAGTTACCCTCCCGGCCGTATTTATTAAAATATGAAACAAAATTAAAACATTAAAATAACAGTTTCATATTATGTACAATTTTCATTTATACATTACGATGTTTATTGGCTAACCTTAACAAATCTCTAATACAAAGGTTCTCCTAGCCGAGTCTAAACATCCTGCAAATGCATACTCTCTAAATAAAATTGTACATCCTAACATTACGGGCCAACGGCAAGGTCGTAACCGGTGTCAGATCCCTAATACCAGAACTCCCCCCTCACTTGTGAGGGGCGGGCGCACAGAGGACTGTACCTCTGTGCCCACTTCCAATTTCCCTTGTCTTAACGGGGGCCCCTTATTAACTCGACGCCATCTTGGTGGTCGTCCGAGGACTCGTGTGAGGTGTCTAGAAGGTAGCGTAGACCCCCCTCCCACCCCACACTTCTTACCACATCCGCCGTCGCGGATGTCCTGGCCCCGGGAAATTCATAGGAGGGGCTGTAGCCGCCTCCTCCCCTGGGAGGGGCCTATGACCGCCTTCCCTTTCGGCGACCCCCTACTCAGAAGGGTGCCGCCTCCCCGTGTGAGGGGCCAATGGCCACCTCCCCCCGGGCGCTCCCATCCATAATGGGTGGCGCCCCACCTCAAGGGATCTTCAAATTACTGCTCACCGATCATGACCTTACCGCCCGACCAAAATAAATACGACGTTTTTTGAACCTTGAAGTAGTGTGGCTCACTGGTTAGAGGCGGCAGACCCGAGAGCAGAGGACGGCCCGGGACCAGGGTTCGATTCCCGGCGCAGCAGGTTTCTGGACCAGGGTCAGCGGACTCGATAATTCTCTCGCCTCGGTGCCCACTCTGATCAGCGATCACACTCGGCAACTCTGGGCATTAGCTTGCCTCATCTTCACTAACGGCCCCACCAGACCGCCGGGGATGCCTGGTCTCACCCTGGAGATACCCATTAAGGGACCATCTCTCAGGGAAGCCAGGAAGGGTTTCGCAGCGGTCGAAGCGCCTTGGGACCCTACGGGTAAGTAGTGCGCTATATAAATGCCTATACATTTACATTTACATTTACAACCTAATGAAGAGCGGAAAAACAGCTAAACTGGACTTCCGCAATATAGACCTTACCTCGTCTACACATGTAACACAACTTTCAAATAGACTGTGACACCCTGCTTACTTTGAGTGAGCAAACATGCTATAACGAACATCATTTTATTGCGTTGAAAACAGTCGAAAATTCAAACTTTATTACATATAAACAACCTGGAAAAAGAGATATTATCACCGTGGATCAACTTTACTGTCATACTAATCGTTGCCATAAGGGGCTGGTGGGTGGGTCAAAATTGGCTCCTTGTTCCGTCGAGGGCTCACGTGCAACGAGGAGGTGCAGCTTCCACGCACAGGAACAAGAGGATGTTTCTTCGGATTGTTGGCTCTTTTATTCTTCCTTGGGAGGGCGTGTACCCTCCTTCGGCCTGCCTCCAGGGCGTGGCCAACGGTGTAAGTGTCTAGGACAACCCCTCTTGGGCGGGAAAAGACGCGCCCCGGCTACGCCACTTCGGGCATACCAGCCGAGACACGCCCCCCGCCCAAAATGGTTTCCCGGGAGGATCGTGGCACCCGACCATACGTTCGGGGGGACCGAATTGGTCGCCCCTTTCCAATTTGGTTGTTTTTAGACCTGAGATGGTGGAATGGGTGATTTTGCATATGATGAATTTGTGAATACCTTGATCTTTTTAATTGGCTTTAATTGTGGTTGTTTTGCCTTCTTTGCAAAACATGTACATTAGAGTTCCTTTTTGCCTGCTTATCATACAAGTTGTATGTAACCTTTTTTTTTAATATGTCAGCTTTCCGTGACTCCTGTAAACATTTGACAACAGTCCTTTTGCTAGATATCAGTTTCCTGCTTATGAACGTAGAGGCATATCAACAAGGCGACGGTAAAAAAATTATCGCCGCTTTTGCGGCCATTTTCGGCCAAAAAGCGGCAATAATTGTCATGTCATGTCACATGTTTTATATAGTGCAACTTTTCGCCGTGAGGTCTCAAGGCGCTTGATCATTTTAGCGCCCTGAGAATCCATGCTTCTTCACACTTTCCCTCACGCCCAGCTTTGCATCTCTAATGAGATGCAAAGTGGGCGTTCCTCCCCAGGATAACGGGAGAAATGTCGCTAAGCAACATTTCTCCTATTATCAAGCATCACGCAAAGCAGCATAACAACAGGAGAAGCAGCAATAACCTATGTTATCGCTACTTTCCTTACGCCTGCTTTGAAACTGACTTAGCCATGATATCCTATGGAAGGTGGATTTCATGGCCAAGTATGTGTAGCCCTATCAGCAAGCTATCTCCTAAAGTTGTGCGATTATCTCTGGATTTCCAGCGATAATCACAGTTAGGCAGCTTGAGCTCTGAATTTTATCGCTGTGGAGATAAGCGTTGCTGATAGCACGCTATCTCCGCGATAAAATTCAGAGTTGGGTAGCGATAATTACCCTAGAGCTAAGTGCGCTTAGTGTGTAATTATCGCCCCCTCTTGATGATATGCCCTGTAATGCTTTATGTGCTCCTTTGAGGGTATCCATAAATGTGATAAAAAATGTATTTTCCACCGTTCTAACTTTTATTGCAACTATAGCGTATGATGAAATCGTTTTTGTAACTCTTACTTTGGCTATTAATATGCCATTCAGGGTTCTCCATACACATTGGGTAATTCTTAGAACAAAAACAAACTTTTATCAAAAAGTGCATCCTAATTTACTTTGGTAAATCAGCCATTTTTTCATTCATTTTTCATAGGCTTATAGATCTTTGAGACTATTCTTTGCATGACTTTGATGTTAATTTGGATAATATTGAATTATTCAGAGACACAAAGACTTCATGTGACTTATACATGTGATGTAAAAAGCAAAGCTGGAAAGCTCTTCATGAGAATGTATAACCAGGAGCATAGGGGCTCATTACGATGATGGGCGGACTTGGTCCGTCGCCACCGTAGCGGTGTTTGTGAACGCCCGCCAGACATGCAGCGGTCCCACCACTGTGATTAGGGTCACCCGCCATACTGACGGCCGCATCCTATTGCTGGACAGGGATGCATCTACACCTCATGTGTTCCATATAAACTTTAGTGACTTGGACTTATCCCTAGTGCAGGTTGCAAATAACCCACCTTTACTATGAGGTCTTGGTATGATCAAGCAGCAAGACCTCATAGTAAAGGTGGGTTATTTGCGACCTGCACTAGGGATAAGTCCAAGTCACTAAAGTTTATATGGAACACATGAGGTGTAGACGCATCCCTGCCCAGCAATAGACTGTTCTGCATAGATCAATTATTACTTGTTTATATAACTGCTCAGAAGTCAGTTTATAACTCAAGGATCAAATAAATGAGATTACAAATGGCTTCTACATGGAGTAATTTATACTGTTGGAAAGATTTTGTGAAACTGTGGAAGTAAAATCAACAAAAATAGTGAAAGGAGGTGTGGAATCTTTGCTCAAAGCTTGAATCATAGAACTATGAGTGTAGCACCCTGAGAATTATGTAAAACTCTTTTGAAAGATGAAGGGGGCCTCAGGAGAATATTGCTATTTTTTTGGCAAGGAAAGTCAGGCCAGCCAATAAGAGTTTGACAAACAATAGTTGTTTGTATCAGTGAATGAACTCTGTTCTAAAATAGGAATGTTATCATCCCCTTCCATGCAATTTTGTGTGATGTGAAAATAGCATTAAAGTAGACAACGGACAATGGTGACCACCAATTGATTTACATTTTTAGTGGAGATATGAACCAGCCATCTGAAGGTATATGCCTTAACTGTTTTATCTGTTTAAATTAGATTTCAGTAGAGGTGAGAAATATAATCTCCTTAAATAATAGAATCAAGTTCACTCATGGAGTCTAGGCAAACAGTTTCACTTTTTGAAAGCTTTACAAGAGACCAGAACAGTCTTTTATTATTTAAGTCAATGGAATTCAGCATTAAATGCTAGTTTTTATGAGCATTGATTATTTTGTAACATTTCATGAGATTTCTAGTTAATAATGTAATATAATATAATTTAATATATTATAATATAATATAATATATAACAATATAATATAATTTAACTTAAAATATAACATAATATAACTTAAAATATAATAGAGTTTAATATAATATTATATAATATGATATACAAATGAAAGGCTCATTGGTTCTCCTTACCTGAGAAATTCCCTCAAGTGATCCAGTGGCATAAGAGATCTCAAGAGAAAATCAGCCTTTTTGTAGAACTCCTCAATTTCACAACCTCCCACACATTGCAGCAGTCTTTCTCTGGAGCTGCCTCTCTTCTGGAACTCCCCTGCAGGGAAATCATGGCCAAACCAACACTTCAGTCCTTACCCCGTCTTCTAAAGACGTCTGAAGGGCCTCAAGACCTGGCTTTTCCACAAAGCACTGTAACATCCTGGAGTTGCATACCTCCTCACCCCCCAGCACTGTGAGACCCCTTCGAGTGAGTAGTTGCGCTCTACAAATTCTTGATTGATTGATTGATTAAAGACTCATCTCTTCAGACTGAATCCAACCCTTGGCCTAACTATCATTTTGTTGCTTGAATTCATATGCTATCTTTCCTCTTAATCTACTACTAAACCGCAGACCATTCTGATGCATCACCCTTACTTGCCCCCTCTTGTTTCGGTGTGATACCTCTCCCTCTCCCTCTCTTTTTTCTGTGCTTCCAGCTTCACTTATCGCTTCTTCCTCCTCCTTCTCCTACTCTTGTCTCCCCTCTTCACCCCCTTACACATACTCTGAAAAACTCTTCTCCTGCTCCTCCCTTCCTGATCTGCCACCTATCCTGCCCATTCTACACCTTCCCCCTACCCTCACCCTCTCTCTCTCTTCCTTCTCCTGCTTCTTCTCTAATCTATCACCCATGCCATTCCACCCCTACCCTCACCTCACCAGTTCCTGCCTCCCCTCCTTTCCCATGCCCCTCCTTACTCTCCTAAAACCTTTTACCTGTCTGTTTACCCTATGATATATCTCCTGTTCCCTATTCCTCCTCCTTCTCTTCTGGTACCTTTCCCCTTACTCCTTAACTGGTCCTTTACATCCTTAAATATTCTCTGTGCCTCTTCTGGTCCCTCCTCTCCACCTTACCATGTATAAAACCTTATACAAAATCCCCTTTTTGTTTGTTCCATTTTTGTTAGATGTACAACCTTTGTGATGCTGTTGTTGTGTTTAACAGCATCTCAACACACTTCACTGGCTCTCAGTCTTCAAAAGAATCTTGTACGAAACCTTGTGTAACGTATTAAAATTATCTACCGAGTAATTCTGGTCGATCTTGAACACGCGTTGGCAGAAATTCACTGCCAACCGACGTACTGTACTTTTAGATTTCTGTAACAAACCTTTACACTTTTCAGTTTTCCTAGAGCTCAGTTATTGAGTGGGCACTTTTACTTAATAAATAATATTTCTGATATTTTTAATGTGCTGGGAGGTGCCTTACTTAAGGGGCAGCTTTCCCCATGAAATTGAGGTCTAACACCGTCTCTGATTCACCCAAATTGTGGGTGTTCTGTTGAGGTATATTTTGGCGAGTCAGAAATAGCAGGGTTCCCCGCACCCACAGAAGTAGAATGAAAACATAGGACTGATGCCTGAGTATGGATGTTGCAGGCAGGGAATTCGATCTGTAGGGATAGCATGAGGAATTTCGGGAGGGCATGGAGTAGAAGGTTGAGCGAGGGCTGCAAGGGCAGCCTCAACACTGCAGTAAAAGCTTTGGGGCTGCAGGGAGGGCATAGTGGTTGCACATAGAGCATGGAGGTTGTGAGAAAACAAGCATGTGAGTTGCAGGCAAAACATTGCTTCCCGCGTCACTTTATTTCCCCTCACATTAATTCACACAATCATCTGTTAACTCCAGATCACACACACAATGTATGACTTTTGCCCCTGGTGCAGCTACTGTGTGTATCTGAGGACGTACGAACAGTGATGATATGTCGTCACTATTTCTCATTTTCATTTTGCCTACATATTATTACACTTTCCGTATAATCTTTGCTTGCTCACATTTGAGTATGATTTTATAGTTAGATTTGCCATAATGAGGGAGCTTTCTGTTAACAGTTTACTATAGTTAGTGTGTGTTCATGCTAAGTTAGACATAGTCAATGTGTACTTCGATTTGAAAGGCTCCATATTATACGCAATTGTGGGTTTTCTGCTAGCTGTGCATAACTTATCTCGTTCCAGAAGCCAAGTTCCAGCTCCATACTATTTGAAGTGTACTGTTATAGTTAGACTGTGTGTGAAAGCCATAAAATGTATATTTTAATGAGCTGGACAGGAAATCTTAGCACCTGTGTGGGAGACCACCCAGTGGGGAAGAATCCTCCCTGTTGGAAATCTATGCAGCCCTTGGCGCTGAAAATCTTCCATTGTATGAGTCTTCGGGCCAACACCAAGAGTTTTGTGATTTGTTAATTTTGAGTGGTTCTTTCTCTGTGGTAACCGTAAGGAGTATCATTTCTGAATAATTTCATGTGTTAATGTCACTCACTTGGCCAGTGAGACTTACTTTTGTCAACCTGAGGGGCTATGTCTCTTTGCCACTCTTGAGACCCCACGGTACTTTTATTTCTGCTCATAAAATGAATCTATCAAGTAAACCTCTTTCTCCTTTCCTTGACTGGGACCTTTATTTGTCTCTGCCTTAGCGGATTTTTTTTGCTGACCCCTGTAGCCTAAACTTCGCTCTTATTCGCTTCTGAAACCTTAGTTTAGCTTTAGGGACTTTCACTTCAGAGGAACTGAATCTTGTATGATTTGGCTACAATATTACCAAAATAACTTGGCTTTATATTTGCTATTCTGACTTGCTTGGATTCATTTGTATTATGCTGTAACCACATGATTATTGATTTAAGACTAATTTGACTGATTAGAGTTTGCAATTTGATAATCTGCTAATAAACCCTCATGGTTTGTAAATCCACTACTCTCTCCTTCTTGTGCATCAAAACGTGCTTAATTGTCATTGATATGCTATTCGATTATTGACGGTAAGCCTCAATTCCAGTCAAATACTTGAGGTGTGCACCCCTCTTTGCACAGTGCAAACACCGACCTTATCTGCTAAATCAACAGATTCTCTCTGTATTTTACAAGTTCTGTGTGTTTGTGGGAACCTTACACTTCTGGTGATGTCATCTGTACCTGTTATTTGAGTTAGGGAAAAATGTAATGTTCTTTACTGTCGATGTTAAGTGTTGGTGAAGCATGGTAAAAATAATTTTCACCATGCAATTCACAACAAATATTATTTCTGAGGCTTATTTTGATAAACGTACCACAATATGTGTTTTCAATATGTGTTCTAACATGGCCATCGGGTTTCCCAGTATGTCAGCATAAGTTAGTATATACGTGTGTGTGTGTGTGTGTGACCTGGAGTAAGGCAGTGGAAGCCAGAAACCTTAATTCGCGCAGTATCAGCATTAAGTGCTTTCTCAAGGAAACTAGGCAAACCAGCTCCAGCGGAACTATTAACGATATACTATGCAAAATGCCACAGTGTGGCTACGTACGGAGCAGGCATCTGGGGCCATGGATGTATCGACCAACTCCAGGTTACTGAGAACGCTTTTATCAAATACATCCTAGCTCTCCCCCAAAGCTCCCCGATCCTAGCTTCACATCCGGAGCTGGGTATGGAACATATGACCGACACCATACGATGCCAGCCCATTCTACTGTGGCTGAGTATATGGTGTAACCCCGAAAGCCACATCACCCGCTCCCTCATCACCGAATGTCTCGGTCTAGCGTACTGGAAGAAAATACCTTGGCTCAATTATATTCACAAATTCTTTCTAGATCTTGACTGCGAGCACTACTTCCTCGAACCAGTTGAAGGAACTATGTATGGGCCACTTAAGGGAACTCCGCAACCAAGCTGAGATTACCAAAAAACAAAATGAAAAATCTCGCGCACTGCAGACAGGGAGACTCATACAGCCATACCTGACATACTTCCTCTCAAACTATGAAAAGTTTTTAATTACAAGACTCCGGTTCAATCTTTTTTTCCGTCTGGTCTCATTTCCAGAAATGAAGAACTGGTCCAGAAATCTGACGAGATGCCCTTGCGACGGAGTCTCTGAACAATCGACAATACATGTTGTCCTTTTCTGCAAATACTACAGACTAGCAAGGAAAACATGGATTTTGCCCCTCCTCCGCTCAAGCGGTCTCAGACAATCATATTCAGCACTCTCCTACTTACAATCCCCGAAATCCCCGCATGAAGCAAAAATGATAGCGACCTTTCTTAAAATAGTAATATCAACTCGTCGCAAAGTCAACTCCTAAACTTGTATCATTTCCATAACAGTAACCCACTTCGACATCTTTTGTTCGGTACAGCGATGCCAGTTCTGTGATCAATTGCATATTGACTTTTTCTTTTTGACTATGTTTTAATTCCCTGTTTTAAAATGTACTTTTTATGATTATACAAGTCTATAATCGAATAAAAGTTGATGAAATGAAGTGTGTGTGTGTGTGTGTGCGTGCGTGCGTGCCGGCGTGTGCACACACATTTGCCTGCTGTGCAGGAACAAGGTCTACCTTTATCCTGTCCTTGCATTAATTTGCTGTAGCACAACAGAGTTTTGTGATCTAGTGTTTGGGGCTGCACATTGTGTTTTTGCATTGCAGTTTGCCATGAGTTATAGCACATAGTGGCGTGCGTGAGGTGCAAGAGGTACATGGTGGTGCTGGCCGATAATGTATTCTGCCCATTGTTTTTATGTATATGCCACTGTTTAAAATGTGCCTGTAGTTTGCTGTATAATCTGTTTCATTTAGAGTTTTAAACCAGGTGAGAATTCTGTAAATCAGGTTTACCAAAACGAATCTGTATCATAATATGTTGTTTAATATATGCGCAATGTTCTGTGGTACGACAAAGCCAGGAAAGTACGACAGCTTTCCCGAATAAGAGGTTACATTTATGTTTACATTATAAATACTTTATAATATTGTAGCAGCCCATAGGATTACAACTGTCATTGGATAATGTATGTTTAATTCAAGGTTTTATATAGAATGACAAAAATATAAAAGGCCAAATAAACCCCATAGTCCTAGGCCTTCTGTACTGTAATGTGACACCTCTGTAACTTTACCATGGAACAGTGCCATATAGTATGACAGATCCGCAGCCGTACTGTGGGAATTCTGTACTGTGACTGTGAAGTCCAGAACTCACATATAGAAACGACGAGCTGTAGTATACCAAATGCTGAGAATGGATACAATCCTCCAGTGGCACGGCATAGACACATGTTACTAGTGACGCTTTTTTCTGCAGAGGATTTCAATAGTTGTTTCTGACAAAACCTCCAGGACATTAGAAATGTTGGCCTTTGCTTCCTTGACTCCCTGGCACTGGTGCTCACAGGTTCCCAGGGTGTGTGAAGATGCCGCGTGCTGCTCCGGTCACACTACGCAGCTGCTAATGCGCTAATTGGATGAGGGCTCCAAGTCTGCTAATGTGCTAAACAACCCATCAGTAGCAGCACTTAGCACCAGCAGCTCTGCGTCATTTGCTGATGGAGGGAAACGGAATGACTAGAGGTGTCAAATTCAAGCTTGTCACTCACCTTGGGATAATGCAGGACACACTTTGCCATGGTACAATGTATAGATTAGAGCCATGTACACTTATTTTACATTTAAGGATAGAAACTAGTCCGGCTGCTGCTGAGGTCTGGGAAAAGCTCGTTGACATAACATAGGGGCATATTACCAAGGGCCTTATTGCCGCTTTCGCATGGACGCAGCATGGACGCAGCATGGAAAATAAAGAGGCTCGGTGCGTGTCCTCAGCATGGATGTAAGCACCATCACACAGTGTCAATGTGTTTTCTTTTTGTCTTTTGCCTTCCTATTTAGCCCATTTAGGCTGGGGGCTTGAAATGCCAATGGTGGTCTGGTCCCAGATCAGGGACACAACAAGTGGCGATGAGCGGGTGTACCCCACACCTGAACTCGGTGAAGTCCTGTTACTTGCACAGCCTACACTGCCGGAGTGCTGGTGCTCTCGACCATGACCTTCGCCTGGCATCTAGCGCTGCATGTGGCGGTCACTCCCCTGCACTTCGGCCAGTGTCTGCGGGTGAGTCGCGCCCATCCCCTGCAGGGCCGGCGTCCCAGCGTGGCACCCGCATGCGACGGTGAGCCCTGTATCTGCCTGCAGGCTCTGTCAGAGGAAATGGGGGCGTGACTTATCTCTAACGCGGACTGTTGGAAATCTGTATAGCAATCCTGGAAGGGAGTAGCGGTGTGCAAGGCTGCACGGGGCACAGTGAAGGCAACAAGTGACCAGGACTATGTGTGTTATCGTTCTGAGGCAGTAAAAACAGTTTTAAAAAAAGAGACTAACGGAATAGGACCACATACAGCCCAAGACAGCAAGAGTGGGCAGGACTCAGAGAGTGTCTGACAGGCAAGTGACACTGCTCCTATGTGAAGGAAGAGTGCAGAGTTATCAGCACACACCCATACTCTCCCAATGCAGAAAAGGGGCATTTCGAGCTTGCAGCAACCAGAGCCTGGGGGTAAAGCACTGCACACCCACTGACGTGGTCACCCAGTCACCAGCACAATGTCTGCCATTAATCCTGTAGAGCCATTTCAACTTGATGGCCCGCCCTCGGCACAGGCAGTCAAGTGGAAGGACTGGGTGGAGCGCCTAGAGACATAATTGCGGCCATTGACCTGGAGGAAGAGAGAAGACATCCTATGTTGTTACATTTGGGGGGCCAGCGATTCATAAGCTGGGAAAATAGGTAATAGAAGGGGGCCCGCCACATACCTATATCACGTTGAAACAGGCGGTGAGAGCCCACTTTGAATGCTTGCAAACCCAGACTACGAACGTTTTCTACAGCGACAAGCCAGGCAGTTACCAGAAGACTCTGTTGACACATTTGGTGCCCAACTGAGAGAATTAGCTAGCACATGCACGTTGCCTGATGCAGCAGTTGAGATCCAAGCCCAATTCATACAAGGCTGTTCAACTACGAAGTTATGTGAAAACATCCTACAAGTCCCAGGCATGTCAATGAACGATATGCTGACCATGGGCCAATCAAAGGAGCTGTCCAAAATACGGGCAGCCCATATGGAAGCGGCTCTCCAGCAAGTGTTAAAGGCGGAGCCTACCAATGCAGTAACAGCTAAGAACCCAGACAAAAGGAAATTGAAGAATAAGGCATCATCGGAGCCTTGTGACTGCTACGGTTGCGGCGGACCTTACCCTCACAAGGGGCTGTGCCCTGCCTATGGGAAAAGATGCTCAAATTGCAACAGGCTGAATCATTTTGCGAAATGTTGCTGATCCACAATGCCGCAAAGGAACACTCGGCAGAAGACGGTCAATCAAATGTACGCCAATGACGGTCCTGTCGATGATGGAGACATGGACGATGACGATGTGGAGGGTGCGGTTCACGTCATCCATGCCTGCAACCGGGAGGATAACTGAGGAAGCACATCCCAAAGTGCAGTGTACTAGTGGAAGGCCACAAGGTGCAAGCTCTGATTCACACTGAAGCGTCGATCAACATAATGGCTCATGCTATGATGCTCACATTTCCCGTTCCACCAGCCCTGAGCCAAACTACCACCAGAGTCTATGCATATGGGTCCACCGATCCACTCCTGCTGGCAGGAGTATTCACTGCCGAAGTGACGCATGGAGAATGGTCAACAAGGACCAAAATATACGTCATGAAAGAGGGCCAAGGCATGCTGCTGAGTTGCCGGATGGCAGAACTCATCCAATTGGTCACATTCGAGCTCAGCGTACATCAAGAAAGTGTGGAGGAGTTGACATCCCAGTTTGCATCGCTGTTTGAGGGCATAGGCTGTTTAAAAGATAGGCTGATAATGCTCCACATCGACAGGACAATTCAGCCAGTGGCAAAACGACACCGAAGGATGGCGTTCCACCTTTGGCCGTAGGTGGAGGAATAAACTGGCCAAACTGGAAAAGGCTGATATCATTAAAAGAGTGGAAGGTCCGACTCCATGGGTGTCTTCTATCATGGTGGCCCGAAAAACCAAGCAGCCGGTAGACTTTCAAATCTGTGTCGATATACACCTGCCCAACCTCGCCATAAAGCGAGAAAGACACCGTACCTCCACTGTGGATGAGATTGTGGCTGAGGTCAGCGGCTCAAAATGGTCCTCGAAGATGAATCTACACGCCGGCTGATGCTGGACACCGCATTCCGTGCGATCACCACATTTTCTACTCACATGGGACTAAGAAGGTACAAGTGTTTAAGCTTTGGAATTTCAAGTGCTGCGGAGGTCTTCCAGGATACCATCAGGAGAGTACTTTCTGGCATTGAAGGGGTGCTCAATGTCAGTGATGACATCCTGGTGCACGCCCCATCCTGGAGGAGCACTTTGTACGCTTAAAAGCAGTATTTCAACGACTCATGGAAAATGGTTTAACACTTCAAAAGGAAAAGTGTGATTTCCTTAAACAAGAAATATAATTTTTTAGTTACCATTTCATCCTGGAACTGGGTATCGGAACAGGAGCACGCTTTTCAGGACATAAAGCAAGCCCTTTCTGCAGACACGATGCTGGTTTATTTCGATCTAGCGAAAGATTCAGAATTATCCGTGGATGCCAGTCCCACCGGACTGGGGGCAGTGCTGTCTCAATGGCAAGACAATGGGGAATGGACACCAGTGGCATATGCTAGTCGACCGTTAACGGCAATGGAACAAAGGTACTCGCACATCGATTATGGCAGGCCAGTGCCATCCACTGGGGCTGCCGCCATTTTCTCCTGTACCTTTATGGACAGCCGTATATGGTAAACACTGACCAAAAGATGCTCATTCCATTGTTCATGGGGTCGTCCTTAAAGCCCCCGTCTTGAATTGAAAAATTAATTCTTCAGCTACAATACTATCATTTTACTGTGGTTTTCCATCCTGGAACTCAAAACCCCGCAGATTACCTCTCGAGGCACGCACTCCCGGCCAAACAGGCAGAGGAAAAGGATGCCACAGAAGTTGAAGAATACGTTCGCCTGGTGGTGGAGAGTTCCAGGCCCCTTCCCGTATCACTGGAAGAAATCCTAGAAGCCACAAAGAAGGAAGAATGTCTCCAAATCTGCATTGCCACAGTGAGCTCAGGAAAATGGGGCACCTGCCGGACAAAACTGTGTATCGCACTGAGGAGACAAGGTCAACACTGGTGTCTCTCCACAATGTAAAGGATGGACTGATAATATCCGCAGAAGGGTGTTTGACGAGAGGACTACGACTGGTAATCCCAGGGTGCCTACAACAGTGTGTGGTGGATTTGGTATACTTAGCTCATCAGGGGTAGTGAAGACGAAATTTAGGCCAAGGTTCAAAGTGTGATTTCCCTGTTTGGATGCCCTCTTGGAATGGGCCGTGAGTAGGTGCTCGTTTTGGTAAGCGGCGGGGCCTGCTGATTCCCCAGCACCCATCATCACAGAAGTGATTCCACCGTTTCCATGCATCGAGCAAATGCAGATTTCTGAAGTTTCCCGGATGGGCGCCATATGCTGGCGTATATTGTTGATTTCTCCAAGTATCCAGAAGTTGAAATCATGGACTCAACCAACGCCAGTCAGACCATTCCACGTTTTGAAAAGATTATGGCAACCCATTGATTGCTTAGAGAGCTGCACACTGATAATGGCCCTCCATTTTCAAGCCAAGAATTTGCCTAATACCTAAGATCCAGAGGAATCTGCCCCCGGAAAATGACACCTCTATAGCCACAGGCCAACGGAGAGGCGGATTGCTTTATGCGCACTCTAAACAAGGCCATCCGGATTGCAGTGGCGAAACTACAGGAGCTGGAGTGTGCTATATACAGCTTCCTCATAGAGTATCGAATGACAACTCACTTTACCACCCAAGTGAGCCTTGTGTCCCTATGCATGAACCAGCCCGTGAGTGATGTAATTCCACACCCCAAAGTCGTGGCTGCTGAGCAAGAGCTGGTAGCAAAAAGACTGCAGAACCGCCGGTTGAAGAATGAGAAAGTGTCCCGGAGGCGTGGAGCGAAATCAAGCTGCCTGATAGTTGGGGATGTGGTTATGGTGAGGAATTGCACCTTAGAGGTAAGTTCAGTCTCACTTTTGAACCTGAGCCCTGGATAATTCAGGAAGTGCATGGAACCAAGATCAAGGCGGCAAGGAACAGAGCGAACCTAACCAGAAATTGGTCCTTCTTCAAGGGTCACCGGAATCCTGCTAGCAATCCAGTGGAAGTTTCTGCGGTCCTGAGTGAGCTAGAACTGGGATACTGGTGATGACTCTGGAACTGTGGGGCGTGTGATGGTTCTGAGTCTCCTGGTCGAAGGCTGTCATCGTCAGGAGGAGGCGGCATCGGTCCAGTGGAGAAGACGCCATGTGTGACACCTGAGAGTGACTTGGTGCCCTTCCCAGAAGAATCCCAGGGGCCTGAGGCTGGTGTTCGATGAGGAGGTGCTGAGAGGTACCAGTTTCAGCCTTGCCCGGCCAGATCGTCACCACGTTTGAATGACTTTGTATTGTATTGAACTGATTTTATGAATCGAACAGCAATCTCTAGTGCATACTGTTCTTGCAACGCAATATGGCATGTTTTTGTTGGTTTTTTTTTTCTTTGGTCAATGTTTTTGGAGGAGTGTTCTGTGGTCCCCGTTGGGGTGGCTCATGTGAGGTCCAGTCGGAGGGGTGCTCGCACAAACCTCTATGTGTGCCAGTCCCGATAGTCACAACTGTGACGTAGGGAAGCAGCATGAAAAATAATGAGCCTCTGGGCGTGTCCCCTGCATGGAAGTAAGCACCATCATGCAGTGTCCGTGTTTTGTCATTTGCCTTCCCTATTCAGCCCATTTTGCCTGGGCGCCTGAAGTGCTAATGGTGGGCTGGTCCCAGATCAGGGACACAAAACCCTGCAGGTCAGATAAAGCATCAAGTGCGTTTTGTGTTTCTCAACCTCCAAATGTGGACGAGAGTGCGTTTGTCTGTATGCCAGGAATGCATGTGTATGTCTGTGTGAATGTCTTTGTTTATGTCCGTGTGTGTATATATATATATGCTTGTACAAGTGAGTGCGTGTTTAAATGTGTATGTGTGCACGCGTGCGTGGGTGTGCGTGTGTGTATGTGTGTGCAATTTGAAAGCCTGTTCGGTGAGTGGTATAGGACCCCGGGGGTTGGCAAGTATGGGTGCCGGAGTCGACAACACCAAGTATAATATCACAATAGTCTGCAATGTGCGAGCTATAGAGTTGACGGTACTGTAAATAAACGGTGTTTTTTATACAATTAGCTTAGTGGGAAAATCAAACATGCTGCTACAGAAGCATTTTCGGACTGCTACTTGGGGGGATTGGTTCGCTTGGAGAGAGGCATGTCTTCTTTCCTGTACCATCGATGAAATGGACACACAGTAAACTCACATCAAATGAAAATCGAGACTTGGGCAAATACTCCATTAGATAAATAATTATGTTTACGAGGAAAGAGGGCAAACTCAGACCAAGGCTTATTTGCTTGGGGATAAGAAGATGATGATTTGAGAACCGCACGTCAATCACGACTTACTGTTTTGGAGAGTGGAAGGAGTGGAGGAAATGGAATATTGAAACTTGCGATCATCAGAGAGGCCCAATTAAGGAAGGGGTGGGCTTCCTTCGATACAACATCAGCTAAATGTGAAACAAACCCCAGAATTGCCTTTAATGTATAGGCTGTTGGTTCTGAAGTTGGGTGAGTGATACCTTATAGAAATATATTTAAAGTGTAACATTTTCTTTCTAATCCCTTGCTCATATGCAAAGCCTATTGTAGATGTTCTTCTTCCCAGCCATCACTACATGACCTTGTGTGGTTTCACTCTGGCATATAAATTACCATCAGACATTTTAGGTTACCTGGCATGTTAAGTCCCATTCAATCTTACGAATCAGCCAGACTGGCACCAAGAGTTCAGGACTGGCTAGTTCAGCAGTGTTTCACCTAAATGGAATGCTCCCTTGTTTTTTTGTTCTTTACCAGAGAACATGTGCACAACACTTTTGAATATGATGATACTGTAGTAAGTGGAGTCAGGCTGGTTGGCATTTACTTTACTGCTCACTACTCTCCTATGACTGTCATTCTCCATGCTCCTCTCCCTAACTCCTCTTGGGTATCTTTTTCTTCTCCACACTCTTTGTTTTTCCACTGTGTCACCTTCTGTCCTCTCTTATGTATCTCTCATCTCGCTTATCACTTTTTATCTTCATTTCAATGTTTCTCCTTTCTATTTCTTTCACTGTTTGCTGCCTATTCTGTGGTCATTGTTTCTCTTCACTATGCTGCTTTTATCTTTTCTTATACTGAGTTTTCTCTTCTCTCTACCTTTGTCCACATCTTTCAGGCCTCTCATTCAGTTCCTTCAGTTTCTACTTTCATTTGAATGCACACTCCCTATTTTTACTGTGGCACACCACCCTCTTCTTTTTTCATGGACCTTTCTCACCCTTTTCCTACTACCTTAAACTGTGTCCTTTTGCCCATCTTGACCCTGCCATCTTTTCCACATTTCTCTTAGGGAAGCTCCCTCCGTAGTGCTGGCTCTGCTTGGAATGGGTCCTGTACTTCAGTGTATGAATTTGCGCCTCACCACTGTAAATGTTCACCATCCGCCACTGCCAGCATCAGTCTAAGCTTGGTGTCTGGCAACGCGCTGACGGAAGGCATGTGAAAAAGCTTCTCAAGCTATGCAGTCGCAGGTGCACTCTTTGTACTGTCGCTGCCCCACGCCTGGTATAGAGGTAACTAGGATGGCACGCTTCTCCATTCACCGCAGTGTTTGTCACCTTCTGACTTAACAGTATCGCTTTCTAATCACAAACTTGTTGCACATGTCCTTGTTCCACATATTTCTATAAGGTTGTTTTTAAAATATATTTTGCACAACAATTTTCACACAATGTGTCATTTTTGTTCAGTATTAAAGTAAGTAATTTCTCTATCAGCGTATGCCTTGCTGTTCCTTTTTCGTTAAGGGTTGTATGAATTCATTACAAAAAATGCTGTTTTTCACCCGACGTTTTCTTTTAAAAAATGGATCGTTGATTCAAATGCAGTTCATTGTCTGTAGGATAAAAGAATAATGCATTTGTACTATTTAATTATTTTTACTTATTGTACTCAGCACGAGAAAGACTCCATGCACAGAGGAAGTAACCATTTTTATTGTTTACTTTGTTCCAGTGGTCGAAGTGGGGGGAAAAAAGTAGGGGAACTATGGGAGGAGAATCAGAGAGCGGGAATAACCTGAGGATTGGGTCAGTGGGCGGGGTTAGAGGTGTGGCCACAAAGATCAAATAATTCAAATCTTTTTGTATTTTTGGCAGTTCATTTCCTTATACAGTTATTAAATTCAAATATTAAATACATGTTTATTTAATGTTTAATATGAGTTATCGACATAATAATTAATTGAAAAAGTGGGATTCGTTTCCAATCACAGAATGTCCCAAATACGATTAAAAGTGGAGGCACAAGCCATTTGTCTTCAGAGTTTCTGTCATCAGCACTTCTCCTCCCTTTTTTCCACAAGAGCAATTCAAACATGAAATGCAAAATATCCTAGTTTACAAATGTTTTCTATATAATTGTGGCTCCGCAACATTTGCCACATAATGCGTCATCTGCTGCATAATTTGACGATTTTAACTAATAAATTGTTTTTAGCTCAAACAGATCAAAAGTTACTACAAAATGGGCCTTGTCTTTCTGTAACCTTTGCCCTTTGCAAAGGTTGACAGATCACCTTTCTCACTGCAGCATTTGCATGTTTCACTGGTAATAATAGGCCGCAATCTTTGCAGAGACAATTAGCATGTGTAAAAATGTCAAAATAATAAAGGATTAGAAAATATACCACATTACGCTGCAGCCTTTTTATGCTGCATAATTTAGTCAACACTGCAACATAATTTTGTCCTCCATTGCTGCATCATTCAATTGCCCTCAAAGCAGGCAGCACATCTTAAACATGCCTGTGCCTGAAGCAGAGAGACCATGAAGTTTGTGAACTTAGTTTGCTGTGCGTGCAAATCCTGCATTACCAATACCTGATGAGTTGCACTACTACTGCTGAAACAAGGCTAATGGAGGTACCAATGGGTGAGGCGGACTTGCCTCAATGGCAGGGCCAGCTTTAGTGCTGTTGGAGCTCTGTGCAACAATGTTTGTTGGTGCCACCCCCAATTGCTCCTTCTGCCATGGATTCCCTCACTAAGACCCTTTATCAGTGCCCCTCAAGTCTCTATCACCACACTCGCACTCACATGCATTTAATTTGATTTACAGCACCACTGATACCAGTGAGGGGTGTGAGGGCATTTACTATTGTGTTTTTATCTAGGAACCTGAATCAATATTACCATTTTATGCCCTTGTACGGCTATAATCAATAATATCCCTATAACGCCATAAGAATCAGATCCATATTTTAGTAAATCGCCCTTGCAGTACAAGGCACGGCAAAAGCTACTTCCTTAGATTCCTAGAAAGCACAACAAGTTCTTTCAACACACCAAACCTCCAGCAAACCTGGGAAATCTCACTTGCTTTGTTTTGATTTGTAATAGAACTCCTGCGAGCACTGTAAGAACTGCCAGTTCTTAGTGACATCTTTATTGACGTCTTATGTCCAAACCTTACATCAAACTCGGCACCTTTCAGGTATAAATATACCAACGTTGCCTTAAGCAAACACACGGTGGTAGTTTTGGAGCAGAGCAGCTAATCTACTTGCCGAGAGCCCAACAGACGCGAAGAGCCCACGGACGCTGCCCCTCCTCTTTGACGCGCTGAGAAAGACGCTGTCTTTTTTCCTGCCGAGAAAATCCAGCTCCGGCGTTTCCAGACTACCCTTGCGGGTGACTGGGATTTCGAGTCCTGAGAGAGAGATACCAGACCTCCTACATTCTATTCCCAAGGTACAGTGCTGACTAAACCCTTAGAGAGAATTCTTGCATCAGATTCTTGGCAAAACCTACTTAACTTAAACTGCTACTTACTTACTCCTTTCCACGTATTAGGCTTAGGTCAGGTACACCGGGGTAGGCGTATTTTAGAAGCACCAGTTGAGCATGTTAGCCTATGTATATATGTATGTATATATTTTATCCATTTTAAAGTGTCTTATGGCTAAGAAACCATATCAATGCTTTTACAGTATTATTTTATAATACTCCTTTTACTGTACGTACTTTACTTTATATTAAGTATTGCAATTGTGGCAATTCATTTCTCTTGCATGAGAAGGAAGACTGCTCAATAAATAATACCTTTTATTGAAAACGCCCGTCTCTCTATTCTCTGCACTCTGGTGAAACTAAGTACGCACATCTGACTGAGTGAAATAGCTGTCTATTGTTTTGACACAACTCTAGAGATTTACTCTCATTCTGAGGGAGCAAAGGTGTCATGTTTATGCGCTTGTCGGAAGCTGAATACCTTCTTGTCTGAGCTAGGGAAGCTGATCCCTTCCTATTCATTCAAGAAAGTTTCCAGTGACCTCTGAGCTAGCTGGCGTAAACCTAAATTAAGTCTAACATAGTCAGTAGAGACCTAGAAGACCTCAGTCCTACGTTTACACTGCTGTTTATTTTATTCCAATACGCAGAGCCTATAGGGAAAATAGGAACTACACTACATGGCGCCAAACATTTGGTAAGGCGATAAAACTAACGCAAGACGTTAGAGTAACTCAGTCGTGCTTTTTCACACAGACCCTTTTCCAGTAAATACTCCAATAGACGTCTGGAGTGGGTGAAAGGTTCAAATCCGCCGGAACCTAGTAGGAAGAGATTTATATGTAGAGTTTTTGGTTTAGTCAACGTTGAAGGATACAGTGTTCCAAAATATTGTGCACCTAATCTTTTGTTTCCTTGGAAACCTGCTCTGCAAACTTTCATTAAAACAATGTCAGAAAACGGCGACAACAACGAAACCAGTGAAGCCGCAGTAGATGCGAATCAACGGGGTTTCGATGTTACAGGGTTTAATGAAAATGAACCGGGTGCAATTATCATCTCGGCAAACGTAAGAAAAACTATAACTCTAAAACTTATAGAAAACGGACTGACATCATGAGGTGGTACAGTCATTTTCGTGATAGAGGCACACGAATATCGGCAGACAGAGGTATTCTATTCATGGATAAACTTTCCAGCGGCAAACGCTACAACACACGAGTTCCACTATTACAATATAGAGGAACCTCCGGAATAATACACTCCTTTCGAGCATGTGGAAATTCCACTAAATTACCAAGAGCACCTGCTCTGGTTTAAAGGTGCCCTAAAACATAATGATCACATCACCAGGCTCGGTCCACTAGGTAGACCAGGAGCAACGTGGCCAGTCCTAGCCAGCTACACACCACATCCAGACATCGAAAAAATGTCAGACAAAGAACTTTTAGCCCAGCTAAAATTACTAATTAAAATTCATAGACAATTAGACCAATATGTAATGCGGACTGCAACAGTCCAACCAGCTATTAACATTCCACAGCTGCACCCTCATCAGGGAAACACAAACAAAATTACACCACAGAACATACAATCATGTCTTGGTAAAACTCCCGCAAAACGGGAACAAATTCCATTCTGGCTAGCACAAAAGATAACTCAAAAAGAGGCTGTATTCCCGAATACTACCCCTAGTGAGAAACACAGAATTCTGACTATCTGCCTTCCAATGGGGGTCGCACCACATGTGGAGGATTGTGACACTAGGGGCACAGTCTTTGCTTCCATTTACACAAAAACACATGGTGTTCCGTCTCTGGCGGTGATACCAGATGTACTAAGACAGATTCAAAATGAATACGGTCCAGAACCTGCTTTAACTCTAGGTTTGAAATTACTGAAAGATTTCAAGCAGGTCTCGGCTATATTATTAGCCAACATAAAAGGAGAAGCAGCATCTGTGGCGATCCGCCAGAAATTGAAAGAAACAGATATAGCAGACCAACCAATTGAACTTGCCAGAATCATAGAAAAATCCTATGAAGAACTAGGTAGAGATAGTTTGGGTGGGAAACCGGTAAAACCCCAACTACTTGAAAATCCTGAAAAGATATTTATTAAAAAGAATCTAAACACTCCAAAAAAGAGCTGGGATGGAAATAAACAATCCACTCCCAAAGAAAAAAGATTCCAGTCCAGAGGAAGGTGGATTCTTTTGTCAAAATATTGCACCGGAAAGCAGGTATTTAACCGCTTTCTCAATAATGGGGTCACAGAAAAAAAATGTCGACTCCCACAGGGATTCAAGAATAGCCCAGGATTATTCTCAGCCAGAGTAACAGAGTTACTACAAATGTATGATGATGAGGCATTATCTTATGTCGATGACATCTATCTCACAGATGATGACCTGGATACTCACTTGAAAAGAGTGAACACCATAATACTTGGGTTCGCAGCAGAGGGTTACAAATTCAACTTTAAAAAGTCCCGAATTGCCCATCTAACTGTCCTATTTTTAGGATATGAATTATCAAGTGAAGGCAAAAGCCTAGCAGACAACTTCTTAGAGAAGTGCGCTGTACTCCAAGCACCAAAAATGCTGACGAACTTACAATCGATACTAGGTTTTCTGAATTTCGGAAGAACTTACATTCTAAATTATGCAGAGAGGGTTAAACCTCTCTATGAATTAATAAAACCTGATTTTAAACCAATCAATTGGACTCAAAAACACACAGAAATTTTGAGATCACTGCAAACAGACATGTTAGCTAAAACAAAATTAGAAACTTGTGACAATACAAGCAACCTTGTAATCCGAGTCATCCCAGGAAGATGCGGATTCACGTACCTGACCTCTAATGAGGGAGAAACGGTATCAATAGCCTACAAATCCCATTTGTACACACAAGCAGAAAAAACATTCAGTCTTACAGAAAATACTGTAAAGGCGGTTCAGACGGCTGTAGCAAAAGAAAGAGCCCAAGCCCAAGGCAAAAGAATAACTGTTTTTACAGCAGAATCAGCCTTTGAGGCGTTATTCAGCCCAGTTAATCTAAAAACGGTGGCACTAGATCCAAAATGGATACAGTGGGAACGTTCTCTTGCTGCAGAAGACGTGACATACTATTTTGTCCCGAACATGAGAAAACTGAATGATTTGAAATATGAAGAAGAATATCCTCTGCCAATCGAAATTCTGCCTCTCCAACAGTACTCTTGTATAATCTATACAGACAGATTTGTACAACATTACGATGTGGATAAAAAAATCCTATTATGCAGCATGCGCGATTGTTAAAGGTCACTGGCGCTGTGGTAAATTCAGACCAAAAATAACAAAAACTGAGTCACTGAGAAACTGTTCAGCTCAGCGAGCTGAAATCAGATCTTTAAAGATGGCGCTTGAAAATGACGATCGTGAATTCCCAACACTAATAGTGTGCGATTCGCATTTCTGCGTCAAATCTTATAATAATGACTTGCAGAACTGGGTTCAAAACGATTACAAAGATGACACAGGTGCCACAATCAAGCATAAAATGCTTTGGGAATAAGTAGTTCTTTTACAGAAAGAACTACAGAAGACTCACGTGATACACACTCTGAGTCATCAACGTGATGGCGTTCACGTTGCAGGGAATTCATTGGCTAATACAGCCACAGCGGAAGCAACTAAACCGGTTTCCATAGCCACAAAAAAGCGGTCAGAAAAATACATAGACGGGGAAACCATGCTGGCGGTAAAAATGTCTTCAAAAGGCGACTGTGCAGCTCTACCCGTGAACGGATGTATGACGTTACAATGCATACTTTTACTCCGCATACCATTACAACGCGGTATTCACAACGCATACCACTACAACGCATAGCGCTTTGGGGTGCTGGATAGTGGTAAGTATAATTTACTATTCTAACTCCAGTCCCCGTGGACCCTAGGGAAGGTGTTGGATAGTAAATTAAACTTACCTCTTATCCTAGAGCGCCCCCCAGCGCCATGCGTTGTAATGGTATGCGTTGTAATGCCTGCGTTGTAGTGGTAGTGCGTTGTAAAAAATGCGTTGTAACAGGTGAATACCCCCGTGAACTATCCACTCAATTATACATACGTAATTGACGCAAACTCTGTTCCTTTTGCTCGAATTCCTGGAGTGGGGGATAGAGTAATTCCAAACATGAACAGGAGAGTCTTATTAATAGCAGACGCACACATGGGTGAAGGTCCTAGGCACAAACAGATCAAGGAATCTCTGACAGAATTACAATTGGAATACTGGTGGCCGGGGATGAGCCTGAAACATTATACATTTCCAAAGAGCTGTCATAACTGCAACAGAGATCGCAGTAACGAGCCACCTGGAGTATTGACATGGCCATTTCTGTAAGTTAGCATAAGGCTATCTATACGTAAAATCCAGCGTCCCATTAATTCCTTTTAAGACTAGATTCACTTAAAAATGTGGCCCCAGCGCTCGGCTGACGCCAGAACTGTTATAAAAGATTTGCGAGTCTTTATCGGCACATACGCAATTGGCATGCTACATTCTGATCAGGGTCCTGCTTTTAGCTCTCGAGCTTATAAGGAGGCCATGACCAGCATGGGCATTGCGTTGCGGTACTCTTGTCCCTTCCATCCTGAGGGAAATGGGATTGTGGAAAGAAAAAACCGAGACATAAAGCAATCTATAACGGCAAAGGTACTAGGTTCGGGTGACGGGTGGGCCCAACATTTAACAAGTGTCCAACGTAGTCTTAACAATCTGACAAGAAATTCTCTAAAAGGTTTCAGCCCGTACGAACTATTATTTGGAACTAGAATGTATATTCAGGATTTAGATAGTCAAACTTCAGTGGTAAAAGATAAGAAAAAATGCTTTGACATCAAAGATCGTTTGGCTGTTTTACAGGACTTGAATGAAACAAGAAAAGCCCCAAGCAACATAAAGTTAAAACAACAGCCAACAACCACTGAAGATACACCACCTGTCCCAGCAAGACCTGTCTGGATTCCAAAGATTGGGGATCTGGTCAGAGAGAAGATTGCGGTGAAGAAGGAATTTGGGCCTTCTTACAGAAAAGCAGTACCTGTCTTAGCTGTCAGCGGAACAAGATCAGTTGTACTACCACCCCTTGCTGGTAAAAAGAAGAACAGAGTTGTATCCATCGACCTGGTAAAACCACAATCATGTGGCCAATAATAAGTAGTAGGCCCAGTGGACTCCCAAGAAATAGCAGAATACCAAAATTTGCTACAATCCTTGAGGGTCAAACTGAGAGACTAATCACATTTGATGAACCTGCAGTGAATAAAAAAGGACTATACAGCAATGCAATGGAACTTGTGCCTCTTGAAACCCAAATTGAAACAGTTCATCAAGAAACACCAGTCTACAACGATGTAGCCTCAGACTATGCTAATGAAAGAAAACTTGAAAAAGCAATTCCATCAATTGACAGAACTGCATCTGGCTACTTCATCAATTTCGATAACTTTTCTGAAGATCCAAGCGAACCTGCAGAAACGCCAGCCACAAAAACTTTTAAAGACAAAGCGACAGAACTTTGTCATCAACTCAAAAAAGAAAAATCTGATTTCTCCATGGATTGAATTTTGGATTGTGTTAGGTGTACCTTTCCCCCTCCTTTGGCTCATCATGGTACTTTGTTTGGGAAAATTCATTGAGGGAAAATACAGTACAATGGACACAGCAAGTCAGAACATCAACTTGGTTCTAAAGCCACACAAGTCATCTCACATCGAGAAAAGAGATCTATCATCAGTGAATGTCACAACCATTCCAATACCCGGCGGGGTAGTTTGGGACAAAACAGATTACAAAATCTATGGCCCGGTCGCACTCTTAAAATATGTTATGTTATGTTATTTGCATTTTAATGCGCACAGCTGCTCCAGCGAAGGAGCGTCCTGGCGCAGGGAAAGGTAAACACAACACAACACTAAGTCCAGTAACAAAAGCAAAACATTAAAAACGAGGAGCATTTAAAACAGGAAGGTTTTCAGAGCCCTACGAAAAGATATTAAGTCATCCGAAAGGCGGATTTCCAAGGGGAGCGCATTCCAGAGGGTTGCAGCTTTCACGCGGAAGGAGCGACCCCCCATCCGACTAAGTCTAAAACGGGGGACGACCACCAAGGACTGTCCAAGAGAACGGAGTGAGCGGGTAGGAACGTAGGGAGAGATCAGTGTGTTGAGTATCACGGGTGCCAACTCTCTCAGAATTTTAAAAACCAGGCAAAGAGCCTTAAATTGGATACGCTTGCTTATTGGGAGCCAGTGTAGGGACCGCAGAGTGTTAGAGGTGGGGCAGGTTCGAGGCAGACCAACCACCGCCCTAGCCGCCGCGTTCTGGACTCGCTGTAAGCGGAGAATCTCGGCTTGGTTCGCTCCTAACAGGAGTGAACTAGCGTAGTCCAGCCGAGAGATAATCATTGCTTGAATGACTAGCTGTCTTGTAGGAGCATCAAAGAATCTCAGCAGGGGTCTTAGCCCGCGTAATACTCCAAAACAGCAGGCCGCCACTCTCTTCGTGTGAGTCACAAAGCTTAGCGTGTGATCAAGCCACACTCCCAAATTCCTGAGTTCCAGGACAGGGGCCGGCGCGGATCCCAACTCCGGAGGCCACCATTCGTCCCCCCAGTGGTCCGCTTCCCTTCCAACGATCATCACCTCTGTTTTTGTCGCGTTCAGCTGGAGACAGTTGTTATTCATCCAGCTGGCCACCTCTCTCAGTCCACTTCGGAACCTGAGGGCATCCTGCTTGGCATCCCCGCTGATCGTAACCGCCAGCTGAGTGTCATCAGCATAGGAGACCATGCTGATGACACTCAGCTGGCGGTTACGATCAGCGGGGATGCCAAGCAGGATGCCCTCAGGTTCCGAAGTGGACTGAGAGAGGTGGCCAGCTGGATGAATAACAACTGTCTCCAGCTGAACGCGACAAAAACAGACCTCATCAGTTTAAGGTTTCATTAAGTGACTTTGTAAAACCAAGTACATTCTCTGATGATTGGGACTTTGAAAGCATAAATAATATGATGTCAGATTTAGTAATGTCAGCAAAATTTACAGAACATGATTATTTACAGGGTTCATCGAACTATGAACAGATGTATTGCTATAACCACTATGCACATCACTATTTGCATAAATCTGCTCAACCTAGAAGTGTTTTTAAACATAATCAATGGGAACATTGTGCAACTCCACCTAAAAGCAGTTCGAAAACATTTTATGAGAAATGTCCATACTTCTCAGGGTTTAACACCTTAGCTGCTTCGCAAATATCCCTCCCTAGTGCTGCGCTGTCCATTGGAACTAGTGCTGAATGGACGTCCAATGGTCGTGCGCAGCACTGGGGAGGTAACGCTCGTGACGACCGTTGGCCGCCAGCAGCACTTAAGAGGTTAACACAAGTGATGCAGAAACATTTTATTACAAACTGTTAGATAAAACAGGGACAAAAACGATGCTGACAAATACTAAATTGATTTATTCGGAAACATTTTATGAAAAAATGATTACATTTGGTTTTGATTTCTGGAAGAACAACATTGAAACAAAAACCATCTGGGGTACAAAAGAATGGCAGGTCCAAGGATTGGAAGCATTATTTCGAGCCTGCATGATCCCAGAACAAATAATGTTCTTGAATTCAACAAACTACTTGTCTTGGTCTAGCCAAGATTAAAGACTTAACCAAACCGTCTATTCCAAAGCCAATACCTGATAATACAACCACAGATATTGAGTTAGACGTATCCCAAATTGTACATCAAAACAGAACACATCCTGATTGGAAAAAGTGGTTAATCTGGCCAACAGACACACATTACTGTCAAGATAGATTCCTGAACAAAATACAGGGGTTAAAAATGACCAGACCAGACCCTAGATACTCCAGAGACAACATCCAGGGATAGTAACAACATACAGTGTAGGGAAATTATGCCTTGAATGGCTACAGACATCCACACTGGCAGAAATTAAGCAACACTTGACTTTACTTAAAGACGGTGCTGACTTGCCCGATTTCATAATGAGACCACTCAAACAGCGTGAAAAACGTTTCATAGCGGCCAGTATATACGCTGTGTACAACGAAGCTTGGAAAGTGACTCAAATTGAGACAGCAGAGAAAATACGAGAAATTGATCGTATTAATTTGGAAAAATCGCTTTCTGTTGTGGAAAATGGGTTAATGACTCTGTCCTCCAGAATATAATCACTGGACAGTATTGTATTATCTGCTATCGATAAAATAGATCAGGACTTGCTAATGTTACAACAGGGCCAGTCCCAATTACGTTCTATTGTACAGCTAGGCTGGACGTTGCAAAACCTGCGTTCGGGCTATGTGCCATGGCGTTTAAGCAACACAAAGTCATTGTTCTCTATCTTTAACCTTACTGATAAACAAATCAGTTTGGCACAGAAAGGAGCAGACTATACGATTCTGAGCATTGAAAAACTTGAGAGATTACCATTGATAATGTCAGAAAGACCTGTCATTGAATGGATAATACACGGAATAATCACAATTCCGATAACAAATTTCCAATTTAAAAAATGCCAAGAGTATATACCAGCAGGCCAGTATGAAAGGTTGGGTAAAGGGTACATTAGGACATCATGGAAATTACCTTATACACACACATGTTATAGTGACAAAAACTAGAATGTATTTCTTAGTGGTAATAATTTTAAACGATCACTAAGCGGTATACTTCTGTGCCAAGGTATTAATTTACATGGGGCCTGTGAGGGGACTTCAAATAACCTTTCATGCCACCAGCACGGCACACCTGCAACACAAATTGAGCCATTCTTTAGACAACTTTCTAACGGGAGTTACGTTCTAATAACGGATCACAGCTGTTGTGGCATGGTGCCAGGGAAAGCATATCTCGTAAGCGTTAGTTCCATGGTCACTTGCTGTATGCAAGTATTGTATCCAAACGGCCCTCCTGATACAGAGGCGACGATTTGGCAGTGCTTGAATATCTCTTCTATACGAATTGATACTTTAAGCAGAATGAAGTCTGTGCTTTTACAGACAACAGTGCCTATCACGTCATCAAAAGAAACGTATGATCTTCAAGTTGCAAGGACAACAGCTGAGATACATACACTTTTATCAAGTAATTGCCCCGTGCATTTCGTAGAAATGCTAAGCCAAATCCTAAATATGTCTGATGCCAGTGGTATCGCACATGTATTTAAGACAATTTTTTCGGGACTGTTAACACCCTTCTAGCAGTCCTGGGCATCTTTCCCAATTTTGTCCATTCGGTCTTTGGTGGCCTACCACTACTTTTGGGACTTTTAGCAGGAATTTTATTTTTGACTCTTCTGCTCCGATATGGCAAGCCAAACCGCAGACAAGACTCCAGCAACAATGGAAGAAACGATCCTAGCTATACGCTGTCGGGACCGCATAACTAAAGTCCTTGGATTAGCCCGGCTAAGAGATCTGAATATGACCTGGTTTCTTTCATTCAGACCTATATGGCAGAACTGCATCTTACCTGTGCTTCGATGTATGCTATGCGGAGAAGAATGCGTGTTGCACACCTGTCTTATACTACAATCAGCAGTGCCAATGAATATCAATACTTTGCTAAGTCCAGTAACGGCTCATGCATCGTGTTGTCCCCAGCGGTTACCAATCCTGATGACGGCATTTGTTGAAACTTCACCACTACGATTAGGTGGGAGTGAAGCAAGAAATGAGAGCAACATCACCCAGGTACGACCTTCTGTGAGCATTGCTGATCCTGACATCCATGATAGCAATCATTCTCACGACTGCCGGGTTACAGCATTTTCAACCATGGTCGAACTTTCACCTGAAGCTGTAGACTGCACATCTGTCTGAAGTAATGTTCTCCCCTGAACAGAAAGAATAACTTTTTAAGCAAACCGGCACACAGCGTTCCCCTGAACTCTGAATTCGGCCTTCAGCTTTGATAAACAAAAGCTACTGAAAACATTTGGAACTATTTTTTCCCCTGAAAACGAAATTAATTTTTTTCCGAATTCCAAAATATTTACCTTTTTTCTGGCACATGTACTGTGCTTAAAGTAGAACTATTCTTAAAGAACATAGCTTCTTTTTCTAGTAATTCTAGAATCAAAATATTTCCTCAGCCTTTAGCACAAGTACAAGCAATTGCATTTATATGTGATGAAATAGTCTCGACCTTCTTTTCTGTATTAAGAGACATTTCATGTGTAATTTTCGCATATCGTTCAGCTAAATATATATGCATCCTTTTTTACTGAATGATTACACTGCTTACAAAACGTACAGTACCAATAATCTTTCGTGTATTTCGCATACACCATTTCAAATGCAAAATGTATTTTGGGGTGGGTTGGAATACACATGCACCTTTACATGTTTACTATTGCTTAGTTTTTAGTAAATGATGGACATTAGATCGTGGAGTGGGTATTGCGTTTTTATCTAGGAACCTGAATCAATATTACCATTTTATGCCCTTGTACGGCTATAATCAATAATATCCCTATAATGGCATAAGAATCAGATCCATATTTTAGTAAATCGCCCTTGCAGTCCAAGGCACGGCAAAAGCTACTTTCTTAGATTCCTAGAAAGCACAACGAGCTCTTTCAACACACCAAACCTCCAGCAACCTGGGAAATCCCCGCTTGCTTTGTTTTGATTTGTAATAGAACTCCTGCGAGCACTGTAAGAACTGCCAGTTCTAAGTGACATCTTTATTGACGTCTTATGTCCAAACCTTACGTCAAACTCGGCACCTTTCAGGTATAAATATACGAACGTTGCCTTAAGCAAACACACGGTGGTGGTTTTGGAGCAGAGCAGCTAATCTACTTGCCGAGAGCCCAGCAGACGCGAAGAGCCCACGGACGCTGCCCCTCCTCTTTGACGCGCTGAGAAAGACGCTGTCTTTTCTCCTGCAGAGAAATTCCAGCTCCGGCGTTTCCAGCCTCCCCTTGCGGTTGACTGGAATATCGAGTCCTGAGAGAGAGATACCAGACCTCCTACATTCTATTCCCATGGTACAGTGCTGACTAAACCCTTAGAGAGAATTCTTGTATCAGATTCTTGGCAAAACCTACTTAACTTAAACTGCTACTTACTTACTCCTTCCCACGTATTAGGCTTAGGTGAGGCACACCGGGGTAGGCGTATTTTAGAAGCACCAGTTGAGCACGTTAGCCTATGTATATATGTATGTATATATTTTATCCATTTTAAAGTGTCTTATGGCTAAGAAACCATATCAATGCTTTTACAGTATTATTTTATAATACTCCTTTTACTGTACGTACTTTACTTTATATTAAGTATTGCAATTGTGGCAATTCATTTCTCTTGCATGAGAAGGAAGACTGCTCAATAAATAATACCTTTTATTGAAAACGCCCATCTCTCTATTCTCTGCACTCTGGTGAAACTAAGTACGCACATCTGACTGAGTGAAATAGCTGTCAATTGTTTTCACACGACTCTAGAGATTTACTCTCATTCTGAGGGAGCAAAGTTGTCATGTTTATGCGGTTGTCGGAAGCTGAATCCCTTCTTGTCTGAGCCAGGGAAGCTGATCCCTTCCTATTCATTCAAGAAAGTTTCCAGTGACCTCTGAGCTAGCTGGCGCAAACCTAAATTAAGTCTAACATAGTCAGTAGAGAGCTAGAAGACCTCAGTCCTACGTCTACACTGCTGTTTATGTTATTCCAATGCGCAGAGCCTATAGGGAAAATAGGAACTACACTACATTACAACACACACATTACGCAGAGACAATCAATCATACATGTGTAAATCACTCATAGGAAATGTTACAAAAGGCAAAGGACTACTAGGTGTAGGAGTCACATGACAACCATTCTGGTAGGCCGTATAGTTTAATAGTGATTGGTCTGGAGAAACACAAACTCTGAATTTAAAATGTAATACCATGGTTGGTGGTTCTCTTTAATAACCAGAATTGATTTCTATCCAAATGAACCCCGTTTTGCAACATTAAGATAATCAAATCTAGGGAAACATAACACTCTAATTTATACCTTACAGTTTGCCTACAGCTCTTAATAGCTTAATAGCAGTTAATAGCTCACAAACCTATTTTCATTATGTGCGATTTGTAATCTGCTTGGTACATGTTCTTTGTAGCAGGCACATTAACCCTCTGCTCTACCTTTCCACAGTCAAAACTTCCAATTGACAAAACCCCATCTCTCTCTAGGAAGAACATCATTCACTGCAGTTATCATGACATTTTTGTTGTTGCCAAAAATTGCTGGAGGGTGGGATGGAGCATCAAGTGCTTTTAAAACCATAATATACTTGAAAAAACACATTCCCCCAACCAAAGGCAGCGCCCGGTGCAATTGCACTGGTCGCATCGCCCTAGAACCCCCCTGCTCAAGGGTCCTGTGACCTCAGTGACAGAGTCACTGTTGCTCTAGGGCAGTGATACTCAAAGTACAGCTGGGGCCGCATGCGGCCCTCTTGACCTTTACATGCGGACCCCTGGGCTGCAGCAGTACTGGACTGCTGTTTACCTCACTCACTACTAACATGGAAAAATATATGAATGGTTACGTGCAGCGGGGGGTACAGGAAGTATCTAGGCCCTTAACTTTAGAAACAACTTAATTTTTAAAGACAGCTACTAGATGTACATGCTTTGCTTCCCTTACTCCCATCTTACAACCCCCGCTGGCATTAGTGCAGCCCTCGGTCACACCACAGACCTAACTTTGCGCCCCCTGGGAAATTGTGTGTGAGGAGCCATGCTCTAGGGTGTGCTGCTGCATAGGCCTGCCCACTTGACCGGAGGGTAACTTCAGCATGGATTGTGGTGGTAAGGCCTTCAAGGTTACCCCACACTTGCCACAACATAGTCCACCCGCTGGTGCTAAGACACCAGGGTTTCTAAGGTCTTGCAGGGCCTTATATGGTCTAGCATGGAATGCGGTCCCTCAGGAAAGGCGGGACCAGGTTCCACAGTTCCAAATTCGGCAGCTCTGTCCATAGTGCCACATCCTCTCCCCCACAGAACACCATACTGTTCCACTCAATCAATCAATGAGGGATTTCTGATGCTCACTACTCACCTGTGAGGGTCTCAAGGCGCGGGGGTGGGGGTTGTGCAGTTCTGCCTCCCCACTAAGACAAAACTTGCACTGCCTTCAGCTTCAACCCAATTGTTCCCTGCTATAAACACCTGGATGTGACTGCACTAGACATGAGTAATATGCTGCCTAAAAAAAAAAAAAAAACATTCTGGAAAAACTGGAGAAAGCAAACGCTCAAGGGAACGCAAAATTAAAGTAAAACATGTGAAATGTAAGCAGGAACAAATGGTTACCTTAATGCTTTTGCACTTAATATTCAGAAAGCAGTGAGTGTTTTGCCTGAAAAGTTAAGGACATGACTACAGGGACCCGTTTCAATGTCCATTGCTTATATCCTTACAAACTGTAAGCAGTATGGTTTAAAACTACCACATCACTGATAATAGAGCAGATGTACACAATTTTTTGGGCAATCCACGATCAAGCATGGATTGCACAGCACCTCCAGGATTGGTGCATTTCCCCACCCAGAGAAAACAATGTTGTTTAAAGAAAGACGATAAAACAAAAGTAGTGCTTCACTTGCAGACTTTGTAAAGTGGCGCTAATGTGTTTGTGTGTGAATAAAATAAATCAGCCCACTTTGCAACCACTTGGTCTTGCTTTATTTAGGTATTTTTCAAATATTTAAGCTCTCTCCGTCACAAGGATGCACTTTGGAATAGAAAAATGTCAGAAAAAGACTTCTAGCAAAAGTGTTTTTCTTTTTTGGATTCATTTTATGGAAGGAATCGAGGGAATAAGAGGAAGGAAGAGTGCCGGGGCAACTGCCAGCACAAAGCATGAAAATTCGACACTATCCTTGTCTTATCTTTGCAAGAAGGAAAAGACAGTCCTTTTCCTTCTCTGCCCTCCCCGCCCATCCCCTCCCCACCACAAATGCCAGGCCTTATCTATGCACATTCGCAAGTTCTGCCGTCCTGGGATGTGTTAAAAATAAAATAAAGTAGGGGAACGGAATCTATTAAATTGAAGAAGTAGGGGCACGCCGTGCCCTGCCGATACCGGCCACTTCGACCACTGCTTTGTTCTTTTGTTTAGGTCCGGTGGCTTAGTGGACTAATTCGCCACAGTAGGGGCCTGTGTTCGACCTCATGGGGTGGGTCCACTCAGCCGTTCATCCGCCTGAGGTCGATAAAATAAGTACCGTTGGGTAACAATAAATATCTGTTATTCAGCGCCAAGATACCCTTGGCTGAACGACAAAAAAACATTATGTTTTCTTGTATTTATAATGTACCGTTTCATAAATCATATACAACTTTAATGTGCACATGCATTGATTAAAAGATAGATAATAAATAGAAAATGCATAAAACAACGAGTTACCGACTAAACGCAACAATTCCATCAAAGTGATTCCGGTAATACTGAATTAATCTAATGAACTCCTTATCACCAGAATCCATTAATTTCCTAATTGCCAATAAATTGTTGTTCGCTTACTTTTTATTCTGCTGATAACAACTAAATGTATTGATTTGCTTTTGCCTAAAAATATTCACACTCCAAGAACATTTCTGAGTCTTAATTTATTTGCAATTCTATAACTGGCAGATTTTCAGACGTTGTGGAATACCCAAACATGCATCACTGGTCTCAAAATATTAACAAAACATCTGTATAGGCATAATCCCAACCTTAGCCTGGGATCCGTAAATCAGTGAATATGCTCATGTACGTATATTTATTTTGTGCTTTCTATAGCGCAAACATGACCCTACAAAGGGTGTCAGAGCTCTTTACAGGAGCATTTCATCAATCCGAAACTTATAGATTACAAGACATTACTGATTTACGATTTTTTTTTACACTTCAGGAACGCATATAAACATATATAACAGTCAACAGTTAGATTACCATAAAGCAGCTTAAACCATAAAACCACATGAAAACGTACCGTATTTTCCGGCGTATAAGATGACCCGGCGTATAAGACGACCCCCTACTTTGCTTAATAAAATGTAGGTTTCGTGCTATACTCGCCGTATAAGACTACCCCCACTTCCAGTGCAGTCCAATGCAGTCCTGCATAGCCATTTTGAGAATGTATTTTATTTTATTTTGGCTCGTACTTTGCATGCTTTGTATGCTTTGTATGCTTTTGTAACCTGCACACTTATCACTTTTTCTCCAGGAATGTACTGATTGCTACCTCATGTATTTTGTCACTTTTGATCCATGTAACTTAATGTTTGCTTTTGTAATTTGTCCATTGTTATTGTTGCTAACATCAGCCCATTTTTATATAATGCAGAAGCAGTCTGACACCTTCGGGTGTAGTCCGCGCTATGTAAAAACGCATGAAAACATTCCTTCAAATTTAGCATCCGGCGTATAAGACGACCCCCGACTTTCCAGAACATTTTAAGGGGTTAAAAAGTCGTCTTATACGCCGGAAAATACGGGTATATATGAGCCCTTAGATGATTAGTGAATGGCTTACGTGAACTTTGAAACACATTGATAAACTAGGTAATAAAAAGGTGTGCCTCTTTTATTCTTCCTATCCCAGTTACATGCTAGAACTGCTATTCAATTCTAGCTTTACTCTGTGTCTACTCAACGGGCCTTAGAAGCATATCTTTCCATTATGAAATAGCCCTTTAGAAAAGTACTTTACTTAACATATGTGTAATGAAAGAGGCACTCACAAATACAAGACATGGAACCTTAGTAAGGCATTGAAAATGTTTCTTCGTTGTGAGCATGCTTTGAAATTTCTTCTGTATTAGTGTGCCTGGTGTAACTTACATGTGCATGAATAAGTACTCTGAGGGCATCTTAGGGTCAGAGTTAGAAACCATAAACAGCCCTAGAAACTGTGGGCCTCATTTATGATAGTGTCGGTGGCACTATTGCACCGACAAAACGTCATTTGTTTCATGTTCAGGTGGCGCAATGTGCCACTGGCAAATTTATAAGGCCACGGAAAGCTACGCTGCGTGGCATTTCATGGCCTTATAAATATGTGCCCCTTTTGTACTGAAAACTGTGTGAAAGGGGTGTTCCATGGGTGTTGCTGAGGGGTTCCCAGCAACATCCATGGCTTTTTGACACTGACCCAGATTTACGAGAAATCGTAAGTCTGAGACAGCAACAAAACCTTACATCTCCCCAGGGGAGGCATAAGGGAGGCACAACGAGGACAAATATATTTTTTTCTCCTTGCTTTTCCTCTATGTGTGCTGCATTCAAGAGTAAAACGCCTCTTGTGATTATTTTTGTGCAGGAAGTTTCCCTTCCTGCACAAAAATAATGATCCCAGCAACTCAGGCACCCTTGCAACATTGAGCTCTGGCACGTGGGAAAAGGACAGGAATACGCTGTATCTTTTCTTTTGCCGTAAGGCAGCGCAGCAGCAAAGAAAAAGAAAACATAAATGAGGCCCTGTGTTCAAGGCAGCCCCTTACTGCAGAAGGTGGTGACTAGAATGCGCAAGGGGTATGGTTGCCTCTCAGTAGACAATCGAGCTGTGAAAGTAGCCCTCTAGCCTGCCGCCCACTTAGAGAATGAGGAGTGTCAAAATAGCCTATCTGACGCTGCTTGGGGTTGGTAAGTAGTACTCTACAAAACACAAAAAAATAAAAAATAAAAAAAATGTAATAAAAGATTTTCAAAGTAAAGAAGCAGTCACTACTTGCACCCTGAGTGAATTACATTTTAATATTCTAGAATGTTTTTCATGCTGCAAGGAAAAGCCATTCCACAGGCCATTGAAGTGGAAAATGAATGCTGTCTGGGAAAAGATTCCGCCTCAGTAGTAAAAGATTTTTATTAATTTGATATTGTCATTGCCTCAGTATATTTAAGAAACAAAAGTACATCAAGGACAATCTACAGAATTCATTTGTTCAATCTTCTAACAGAAGATGTCTGTCAGTTGCATTGTAGCGCTGTTGCCACTGCTAAAACATATTGGGACAGATTTACAAGAAACTGTTGCATCTGTAGAGATGTGTTAGTTTCCCAGCACCAGACTTCGATACCCTTGCGCCACAATGGATCCACCGTATTTACAATACGGCGCACCCTGGCGCAAGGATCGACAGATGCAACTGTTGGCCCAAAAGTCTCACATTGCTGGAGTCGTGTCTCAAGCACAACGCAACTCCAGCAATGCATGGGGAGGCCTATACTCATTGTACTGTGTCACTCCTTACGCCTGCATCAAGCAGGTTTAAGATTTGTTCGCAGTGGCATCCTAGAAGTAGCACAGTGGAATTTTGTAAATTTCCCTGCGTCAATTCTATGAGGCTTTCCTGCATGGGAATGCCCCCCCTGCATAGATTATACCTGATGCTGGTATAATGTGACACAGGGCTTTACAATGTGACACATCTCCCTAGATGAATGACATTGTAAATTGGCCCCATTCTTTACACCACCCCTGCTTCACAAAAGTGACGCAACGCAGAGCAAAACTGTTGCAAGGGGCTAGTAAATCTGCCCCATTGACTCTTAGGGTGAGGAGAGGGCTACCCCACACGGAACAGATAGACCTATATGGGGTCCATACATTCTTGGATCGAGAAAGCTCTAGCAATTCTTCAGCATAGACCTCCAACTGATCTCTACAACATATGATATCCACCATCTTTTGTTGTTTCATGGGCGTTTTTCCTTTTCCCCAATATGGCCACCCTTCTTTTGGCAAGTAGTAGTTCTATTGCTGTTAGTTTGCACATTGCAGGTCGCACATCCCTAACTAATATGCGTGGCTGCTGCTCTATCTTTTCCATAAGCATGTCGGAAAGGACATCTACTACCGCTCTCCATTATTGCTATACTCTGGGATATCCCCATTTTAAGTGCACGAAATTTGCCTTTACTGCTCCACAACTTACACATCGTGCATTTTCCTTCAGCCCACATTGATACCATTTCGCAGAGTTGTAGTAGAACTCATACAGGTATTTAAAGTGTATTAAAACATTTGGGGGCATATTTACAAGAAAGTCGCTATGCGTGTCTTTAAGCCAAGAAGGCTAACAACACGCTTCGTCACTTTAGAAATGTGGGCTGCACCATATTTATGGTGCCTAGTGCCTAAGCAGGCACCCTTGCATCATAGTGCAAGGGTGCCTGTGTTGAGGGGAAGTTTGTTTATGTGCAGGAAGGTCTCCCTTGCTGCACATAAACAACCTTTAAATGCTGTTTTGTAACTTCTATTTGTGCTGCTTAATGCAGCACACATAGAAGTTGGACAACTGCATTTTTTAATGATCGTTTATGTGCAGGAAGGGCACCTTCCTGCACATAAACAACATTTGGCATATTGCTGTTTCTATACGTGCTGCCCAAGGCAGCACATATGGAAAAAGCAAAAAACGAGAAGTAATAAAGCATTTCTCCTCGTTTTGCCTGTTTAAGACCAGGTTTTCCCCGGTCTTAATTTTGGAGCTGCCTCCTATTTACACTGCTCTTGTAAATAGGGTTTTGGGCAACAATATCTCAATCGGATTCAATGAGAAAGGCAAATAAACGTGCATGTACAAGACATTACGAGGTTGCGAAAGAAGGAGAGACTCTTGGTATCAATTTTGGAAAGTGCATATAGCATCATATCTTTAAATCACATTTTATACAGGACAGTTATAACAGCACTGTTGGCATAAAATGTGGTAGCAACCCAAGGGGGCTTTGTGCACTTGATGCTCGTGAAACAAAGAGTGACGGTGCGAGTGACAGGGGGGAAAACAAAGCGAAGGACGCAAAGTGACAAAGTGAAAAACAATATATACAGAAGCAATGGTTCGTCATCAATGAATGGATAACAAGTATTTGTTTGGGAATCAAGGTTGAGGGTGCGCCGTGAGTCGCGTTGTACGTAGGGTTAATCCTATCTAGTCAGGATCTTCATCAGGACCGGGTTGCCAGTTTGGTAAGTGCTGCATGGGAAAGGAGAGGAGAAATGAGGGTAGCAGCGGGGGAAAGGTGGAGCTAGCGTGGTGTCAAAAGGGATGCAAATCAAGCGCAGGGGGGCGAGGGGAGCAGGGTGGCGGCAAGGCCCGGGTTGGAAAGAGCAAGGAGGGGGCGATGGGATTCGGGGTAACAGGTGGAGAAGGCCGGGTGTGGGCCCTGGGTGTCAGGGGGCGGGGGGTTTGAGCGGCCTGGTGAATGGTGCTGGGGGTCTGATTGCAAGAAGATGGATTTCGCGGACTGCGTGGGACGAGGCACGATGTGTGGCCCCTTATTAGCGGGTATTCCTGGGTGTGGAGCATTTAGGGGTGAGGGTGGCTGTGTGAGAAATTTGATTAGCACAAAACGCTTTCAAAAACCTTTTGTAACAGGAGGAAAGTGCCATAGACACTGGGAGGGTAGTGTACATTAGCAACTTTCTCTTCCTCTCCTTAAGACTCTTTTCAGTATTTGATCATTTTGCATTGGAATTTGTAGAGAAAGTATCACTTTCTTTTTGTCTGCAATCTCTGCTGCAACCACACTCTTGGAAACTTTACTTTTTGGGAAGATTCATGCAAGTTTGATGTTTGTTATCTGAGAGAGGGCAGGCACTACTATTTTGCTCCTTTGTGTTTGTTGTTGGTTGGCCTGAAGTTTGGAGCAGGGGGCCTTGCAGAATTCAGTTTTTTAAGGGATAAGATTTGCACGTTTTTAGGATGGTGAATGCCTTGATTTGTAATGTATATTTTCACAATTTCCTTAGGTTTATTTGGTGAATTTAGTACTGATTTGTTAATCCTTTTGCTTTGTTGTTGTTTTACTGTTTGAGGCCTGGTCTGCCCTGCAGTAGGCCTGGGATGTATGCTTTAATGTATATTTTACATCCTTACTGCTGCTGGTGTGCATTTTAAAAATAATGTTAGGGGCTTTTGGAAGGCCTCTTATTCATGCTAAATGTAGGTTATTTTTTGTCTGCCTGTTCTTGTTGGTGGCTAAGGTTGGGGTAGCTCCTAAATTCCAGGCCCATGTAGCCAGCCAGTGATTTCCCTTTGTTCTTATGGACCTTCTTCTCCAAAGGCCTGTCCACCATTTCTTTGAGTTTGTGTATGTGTGAGATGGTTTAATATTTTCTGCAACTTCTAAAAGTATTGTGGGGGAGGCAATTGATGTTCCATTGGGTTGCTTCCTATTGGGGCATTTTTAAAGTGTATTTTTTTTCATCTGACTTTGCTGATTTACTGGCAGTTGGCAAAGGCTCAGGGCAGTCCCTTGTGTGTGCCCAGACACATTTTGGTATACATAATTGTGAAACCCTTTCCCCGTAATGCTACATGATTTCATTGAGGTGAGGAAGGTGCGTCAGGCAAGATAGACCAACCATGTTCTCTGTTCTCCATACCTACTCCTTTGCTGGCCATGCAGCTGACACCTTTTTGTGGAGTCAGTGGCTGTTAGTGTTTATGTGTGTGTAGCCATTTTGAGTTTGTTCTCTATGCTTATGTAAAGTGGATATAATGTTAACTATGCAATGACCAAAGGGAATGTAGAACGCAGTCACTGAATGTATTGTTATGAAATGAAGAAAGAAATAGTTGCCAGAGAGAGCTGAGTGCAGATGGAGTCAACTTGATGAGCAAATTAACTTTCAAGTCCCCAGTGCATCTTCACATGCTCCTTCATTGCTGGACATAGGCAAACCACGTTTTTGTGGAGCCAGTGAGAGGGAGAGAGTGTGTGTGTGTATACAAGTATGAGTGTGATTGCATGTGTTCATGCATGTGTGCGTGCGTGTGTGTGTGGTGACCATTTTGTCTTTGATCTGCATGCCTCTTTTCTGCTGGCCATTTGGTTGTGATGAGCGACCACCTTTTTGTGTAGCCATGAGTGTTTCAATCATTTCTTACAACTTTTAAAAGCCAACTTCTAGTAACATTGCCTGCCTCCCACGTGCCCTGGAAAGGATTGGATACAAGGGATTATTTTTAATTCATTTATGAAATGTTTGCCTGCCCACCCCGTCTCCCATAGGATCAACATGTGCCAGGGAGGGACACCCATAACAATTTAATAAATCATTTAAGTGTTGACTTTCACCACATATGTGACATTCTCATGGACCCGATTGATGTTCTGTTTGCCTATTTCTCAATTTTCTTTCATTATCACTACTCACCTTTTCATGAAATCCCTAATCTTCTCCCAAGCTGTGCGATTTATCATGCTAAAAATTTCCACTATCAAAAGATCTCAACTTTCGGGCGGATGTGGTTAAATCTACACCAACTGTTATAGGAGGAGGTTACCTGCCCTCCCTTCTACCCAGACAAGAAAGGGGCATCAAAGTGCAGAGAATATTACAACAATGGTTAGCCAAGGATAGGTAGTGTGCTCTATTTTCTGCAATGTATGCCTCATGGATTCAACTGAAGTAATCTTCTTCAGTGACCTGAGACTTGAAGGCTTCACTTTGCTTACTTTACAAAAAAAATGTTTACACTATGTTGCTAGTTGTTTTTATCATATTGATATCTGTCTTGGATTTTCCAGACACTCTGGGGTCAATTCCGATTCGGGAAACAAATCCGTACTACGATTCAAATTCGTAGCCGTTTCCGTACAAATCGTACAAATCCGTCCGAATTGTGTAGTACGATCCTTAGTAATAAAAACATGTCCGAATCGTTGCGATCCGTACAAAAAGCAAGGAAAAATCCATACGATAGAGACCCTGAAAGTGAACCGTTCAAATGGTAAACATGCCGTACGACCCGACAAGTACGATCCGGACCGGGGAATGAGTACGCGATTCGTACGATAACCTTCGCGTATGAGCAATTTGTACGGAGAGCCACACAATCACATAGGGTACGGTTCGTACACCCCATGATCGTAGGTGTAAGATTCGTACACCTAGCATCATGGGGTGTATGAACCGTACCCCTATGATCATGGGGTATACGAATCATACCCCTACGATCATGGGGTGTACGAACTGTACCGGGGGTCCATTTGGAAAGCACTTTGAGTTGAATTCTGCTTTTCCGGACATTTCATACGGAGTGTTGACTGGACAAATCGTACTTGCTGGGTCGGAAAATGATGCTTCGATCCGTACGGACATCGTGTACTGCTCGTTCCGAATGCAATTCGTACGGATTATTGAGTCGTACGGGCTTTGTTACGATTCAGACGTAGAACTGCTTTGGGTACACATCGTACTACATCTTACGTACGGGGACGTTCGAGGATACGATTAGCATGGGAAAAATGCTCTTTACGGCTATTCGTATGGGATTTTACAGAATAGGAATCGGCCCCTCTGTGTTTTCTGTAAGTCTAGTTGTCTAGTTCATCAGCATTAATGAGAATATGAAGAAACTTGCTTTTCCTGTGATGCCTTCCTTATTAGCGTGTCCCAGACCTGAACGTATCCTCAGGTTCAAACCGATGCTTTTAGGGGTCCACCTCTCCACAGCCCCAAGTCTGGATATAAATACACGCAGATTTTAGGATGGTGAAGCGGGGAAGGGAAGGATTGGGGACAGCGGGTAGGCAGACCTGTAAACACAATAGAAAAAGATCATCAGTCTGGACCCTTTAGATAAAATGCCTATCACTTCTCCCACTATACCTAGATGGACCTAACCTTCCACTAACCTGTAAAGAAAGAAAATGCTGCTGTGCTGAAAGGGGTGAGGAGCAGGTAATCACAATTCCGTACTCTGTATACTGTAAGAAACAAAAAACATGAAACTGTAACTCTAGCACACCCGTCTAACCTCCACCCTTGGTATTATGCTGAAACCACTTTCTGTATCTCAACGCCTACCCTTGATATGTTTTGTTGCAGGGATTCTGCACATATACAGAACTATGCGCAGAAAACCTGGACCTCAGTAAATAGTGGTGTACCAACCTACCACCCCAGTACACAAAATTCCCCAAACCGACTACCAATAGTGTCTCATTTGTTCTCTGACTAACAGCGAAGCTACCAATGATTGGACAAACCAGAAGACAACACTCCCGACTCTCTCAGGAATTGCGGGAGCAAGACAACTCTTTCGCTCACTCACTTATACTTCTCAACAATAAAAGTATTCAGAGTCACGATTTAGTTTAAAATGTTTATTTAACTAACGCACTCTATGGTACAGTACACGTGACATTACTAGCAGCAAAATGCATAGAAACAATATTGTCAGCATTGTCACAATTCCAAAGAATACAAACGGGGATATAATTTTATAAAGACAGTGGAAAAGGGCTACAGTGCCTAACCACCCTCCCCGTGCTAAGATATAGTTTATTATAAAAAAGAAGACCTCTGGGCTTTGTCAGCAGACCCCATACCTCAAGGCCTAGATGAAAGGTTTACATCTCAGGACAAGCACAGCTCTTCTCTCTGGAAAGGTCTCTCTTCAAGTGCGTGAACAAAATGCTTAGCTTGCAATATTAAAGCATACGATTTTCAGTGGTGCAGCTGTGTGTCATTTTATGTCTAGGTGCGAGGGACTGAACAGAATAGAATTACAAGGGTCATTGCTTATTGACATTGTAACACGTGCGCAGACTAAACTTCAGAGCATAGCAGAAAACGCGAAAAGCAGACAGTTCTCATGTGAAAAGGGAACAAACAAAGTTTTGCAAAATAAATGCATGCAGTGTTGTGCACAAATGCAGCCTAATGGCAGCGAAGCTCATGCTAACTTAGCAATGTCGACAATGAACACACCATACATACCACACCCTCCCCCTGTTAAGTCCATAGTATGTAGACATAGGACGAAAACAAAGTTCAATTTAGTACGAGCAGAGTTCAGAAGCGTCTTCATTTGTAAAAAATATATAGGGAAAAGCGAAAAGAAGGGGAAAAAAACTGATATGGAGAAACAAACTTAAAGAAATACTTCCGGAATGTAAGAACCTGCGAGTGCCTGTGGTGCATTAGCGAGGTTAATCCATCAGAGTACATGAGCAAAAGAATGCAACACCCTCCAAACAATAATATCAAACTCCAGTGTAGCAGGTATCACATATTTACTCTGATAGGAACCAATCTTATGGAAGGCAAAGGAAACACGGAGAGATTGTGGACTCTGTTCTTCAAAAAATTTTATATAGATTCAATAAAGTAAATTTCAGTTCAAAGTATGGGAGATGATGTAGTTGTCGATGATGTAGCTGTCGACGAACAGTCTGTGTCTCGACACAGACTGTTCGTGACGTTGTGTAGAGACATCCTGCCATCCGTTCCGAAACAAAAATTTTATATACTGGCCCTATATTTCAGCGGTAGAATTTACATCAGCGCTGAATCCACATACGCTACGTATGAGAATTGTTTTTAAATACAGCGAATTACTTATGAGAATAATACAACTGGAATTTTCAGGGGGTTTATTTTACTTGCAAATGAACTTCATGGTCCTGATGATGGTCTTGACGACGGCAGCAATATAAGACCGAAACGTCGACAGCTACATCATCTCCTTCTCTGTTGCTTGTGCACAGACATACAACCATCACTAATTAATTTATTTTGGTTGTTGTTTACTAAATTGTTTGGAGTTGATGTTAAAGTGGTGAATCGATGTGGTGAAGTGATATGTACCCCTTTTCACTTCTTTTTTGCTTTTTATGTATGTCTCCCCATACTTTGAACTGAAATTTACTTTATTGAATCTATATAAAATTTTTTGAAGAACAGAGTCCACAATCTCTCCGTGTTTCCTTTGCCTTCCATAAGATTGGTTCCTATCAGAGTAAATATGTGATACCTGCTACACTGGAGTTTGATATTATTGATACGACTCCCAACTGATCTTAAACATTATTCAAACAAATCCCTTGTAGCATTTCTTTGACCTCAAATAACCATTGCCCAAGCCTACAAGGGTTTATTGGGTTTCCCCTGGTACGATCACACCCTCCAAACAGACATCATTGTCATTGGTAGAAAAAAGGGATGCCATCCAATTCAGTAAGGAGCATTATAATATCGTTAGCATGCCTGGAAGATTTTGACCTGCAATAGCATATGATCCAAATGATGGTATCCAGCAAACGTAAACGAATAAACAAAGAACAAAGTTGAGAGTTTGAAACCACTCTCTGAGGATATACAGCCCAATCCTACGTAGGCTACAAGGTTGTTCCCTGCATGAGCCACGGAACTGGACTCGCCAACAGGGAAGAAATAACATAGGCCCCTCAACAGGGTATATGTCAATGAGAAACAAAGCACTATTGTTATTGCGAAAAACTATTCCCTCGCATGAATCCATCCAAAGGAAAAGTAACCCGGACTCGCAAATGAAGGGAACATATGGTAATGAGCAATACTATGAACCAAACTCCTAGCGTGTAAGCGTACACGCCCTCATAGGACTCCAAGTAGTACAAAAAATAAGCGGTGCCAAACAGCACCCATACTAAAACCAGAGAAACCTCCCGAATAGCTGTGAAATGTCAGCGCTTAGAACTGGACCCCAGGAATATGCAGCAGCGTCTCTTGCCGATTCCTCGCCTTATCCCCGGTCTTGATGTCACGTGCGGCGGTGCGTCTGACGTCCACCGAGGTTGCCCAGAGTTGTGGTTCTCCCGCTGTCGCGGTCATTGTCTGCCTCAAAGTGAGGGGTTCCCGTGTTCCCTGACATAGCAGTGGGCCACCACAAGCATTAAGAAGGTCCTTTGGAAAAAACTTTGCAATATGGTGTGAGGGGCTGATTGGGTGAGGTAGCAGACAACTCTTTTTCTACTCGGGTAATAAAAGAAGTACTAAGAAGAACAGGAAGGAGGGAATGCTGTTTTATTTCTGTGTTGGCAGACCCAATTAGTGGTCAATTGGTACAGATGGTAGGGCAAAGGCAATAAGTATACAACTATTACTGATGGGAGTATTAGTGCTGCTCATCCTGATCATGTCTTAAATGAGAAAGGGTTAGTTATGGTCATGGTCAGTTTTTCAGCACTGATTGCCAGAGGGTGAATTGGAGGACATAAGGTAACCTACCTGACATGGCAAGAAAGATCAGGTAGAAAGAGACTGAAGACAAGATGAAGGGGATAGATACAATTATTTTGTGATGGGCTAGGTGCATGGCCTATCCTCTAACGTAATTACATTGGTGGAGCTTCCTGTTTAATTAACAGTGATATACCTGCAACTAATGCCTACTGTTGAATAAAAAAACAACACATATTGAAGTAACAAGCAAATTATTTTATTTAAAAAAAAATCTAATCTCCAAACCTCACATCCTGCAACAGCCCCACCCCTCTCCCTAAAATCTAAAAACCCACAACGACCCCATCCCCAACTGTTCTTCACACCATCACCTCCCACCACAGGCTCACTGTCTCTCTCTCTTTAAACCCTGAAAACCTGCAACTACCCGTTCCCTACCTATTCTTCTAACCATAAGAGGCCCACTCTCTCCCTAAAGAAAAACAGCCTAGTTAGCCTCCAGCCTCTGTAATATGTCCTGTTGGCTGTTGCTGGGTCACTGCGGGCCCTCATTAACTTTCACTTTGCTTTCTCCAGGCCTCCCATTGATTGTTGTGGAATGGTCTCTGATTAGGGGACTGGTGGCTGTTGGGACCTTCACAGCCTTTGACCTTGCCTCCAACTGGGGACACAAGAAAGCAGCAGTAGCTTCCCCCTCCTTCTTCCCTAAGATAACCAGCCAGCAACACTTCACTGCAGTGGCCTTTATCTTTTGGGGGGCCACGATCGCCCACTAGACCATAGCCTCTGGCAGGAGCAACTAGATAATTCACAGATAGACAAGAACGTGAATTTTAGTACTCACAGCAAATATTTGTTGATATAGTCAGACAGCACCACAACAGCTCTGGTCCTAAAGCCACTGAAATTGATTTTTTTAATTCTAAGTCACAGGGCTTTTACCACACATAATTTACGTAATGCAATACATGGTTTGAAATAATCCATGATCATTACCATAATAAAAAATAGATTTTTTGCTAAAATGGATTAAAAGCAAAAATTAGTTCATGGTGTGACTTTATCCACACTCTTATTGTGTTATTGCAAATGACTGAGGCGCAAAATACACATTTGTAGGGTCATTGATAACTATGGAAAATTAAACTTATGCTTCTACAATTTATTTCACTATATAAACCATAGGTTTCATGCACATTAAAGTTAGAAATTAGCATTTAAAAAACCTTAGAAATTCACTGAAAAAACCATAGGTTTTAGGGAAAGTTATAGATAGTTGGACATTTCATTCATACAAAACCAGAGAAATTCCCCTGTTATAGTTAGTTCAGCTAACTATAACTCGCGCCCCCGCAATGCACTGCTGATGACATCACATATTACATCACTCATGACATGTTCTGTGATATCAGCAGGTTTCCTGCTCTCTCTTCCAAAATCAAAACCACAGTTTGCTATGGCGTGGCTCCCGCCCTGCCGTAGCAAACAGCAGTGTCCTGGGGTGGGCACCTGGGACACTGGGGAAGCCGGGGCTGGGGGTGGCGATCCCCAGGGCCATCACAGGCCCCAGGAGCAGGGCTACGCAGGGGAGGTGGTGGTCCCCGGGGCGTGTGAGGGAGCCGTGTGCCCCTACAAAAGAAAAGCGCCAGGGGGTGGTGGTCTCCGGGGCACCGGGGGGTCCCACTGGGCCCCTGCAAATATATTTCCCCATGCCCTGGGACGTGGCCCACCCGGGGGCTAAATAATAAGGAAGCGCAGGAGCCTGCACTTCAGTTTTTTTATTTTCAGCTGGATTCGCCCACCCAGCACGAATTCCGATTTATTCTTTTTAATGCTTCTTTGGGCCCTGGGGGTCCTTGTGCAGGACTAGGGGTCAGGGTGTTTCTAAGCTGTCCCCTTTTCTTTTTTTTGCATTTGTTTCCCTTTTTTTCTTGTGCCTTGGGTACCGAGGCACAAGATGGCGGCCAAGACTTCCTGGTTTGGAGTGTTGATCGGGAGGGTGCGCAGTTCCTCTGTGCCCCTAAATATCGAAACTTTTATTTTGTTATTTTCCCAGCAACTACTGAACGGATTTACACCACTTGTCTAAAGTTTCCTATGGAAAATGCATTTTTTTACCTTTTTTTATATGAGCAAGAGGGGTTGGGCACGGCGCACAGCTTTCGGTGGACACAATAGTTCGCTGGAAAGGTAGACAAGATAATCAATTTAAGGTGCTCCTTACAGGTGACGCAACTGTTCAGGTGCGTCCAGAAGGGTTAAGGGGTTGAGTGCGCTACTGGGGTGTAAGCGCATCCCTGTGGTGGGCACACTTGTGTGGCACTGTGTGTTGCGACACAACACAGTGAATTCCAAGATAGTTCAAATAAAGTTCCAAAATTTGAAAGTTTTCAAAATTTAATTAGCTTTTTCCATAGGTGTATCTCATATTTCCTTCATATGAATAGATTAACAATCAATGTTATCATCATCGAGAATGAAAGAAGCTCCAATGCATTTCGGACAAGACGTCCTTTTTCAAGGAGCACTGCAACAAAGGATATACAGGAGGCCAAATCAATGTAAAGCTTAAACCATCGGTAAAACAGCATGTAAACTGCAGATAAATACATGGGTTCGTGAAATAACCTCATGCGGCCTTGAAAGCAAAAAATGAATAAATAAAGAAAGATTCACCCAAGTGTGACGCTGGAGGTGAAAAGGTGGGGGTGGTGACCATGCTTAAAATTCCTAAAATCGTGAGACTCGGCTGTGAAAGCTTATCACAAAGGTGCTTGATAGCCTGGTTCGCGACGCATGGAAACATGCGGAGTTCAACGTAAGCGAGTGCAACAAAGTGATCGGCGGCTCGTGGGAGCATGCAGAGCTAACGTGCGTGATTAAGCTGGGGTTAAACCAGCGGCGAATGCGCATTAGTCGGGTGGATGAAGCGCGTGCAGGACTTACTTGGTCAAACGCTAGTGTGGAAGCGTAAAGCTCCGGCTCTGATCGTAACAACTTCCGCGGAGTGAAAGCGGAGTTTTTAAAAAGCATAACTAGGTGGTCAAAATAGAAGAGGGGTTAAAGCAAGGGATGTGCAAGTGGTGGCCATCTTAGAATGGGTAGTGTGATTAAAAACAAATAAAGTAAACATGGGAAAGTAAACATGCAGTCACTGTGCGCAAGCAGCAAAACAGGTTATAATGCATCAAGATATGCCCAGCAGGGCATTATAAGTAACAGCTTAGTTCAGTACGGTCGTTAAGACCGAAGGGTTTCTGGGATAGTAGTCTGTACATCCATGATGTTTCTCTTTGTAGGAGAGTTTTATTATTGTCTCTCCCTTCGATCTTGGGGAAAATCTCCAACACCAATATGGCTGAGATACCCGCCACCCCCTCTCAACACAATCCCCAAAAGGAGGGAAACCGGAAACAGTTCTTGAAGTTTTTGGATGTGGGGAGGGAGTGACCCTCCCCCGGCCGTATTTATTAAAACAAAAAATTAAAACATTAAACGTTTCATTTATGTACAATTTCATTATCACATTGCGATGTTTGGCTCACCTTAACATATTCTCTAATACAGAGTTTCTCCTAGCCGAACTAGCATCCAACAAAAACATTCTCTAGAAACACTGAAATTGTACCTCCTAACGTTTAAGGGCCAACGGCAAGGTCATAACCGGTGTCAAGATCCCTAACCAGACTTACCCCTCCCACTTGTGGGGGGCGACAGCACAGAGGCTTACCTCAAGTGCAACTACTAACAATTTCCCTTGACTTGACGGGGGCACTTAAGACTCGACGCCATTTAAAGGTCGTTCGAAGACTTGTGTGTGGTATCTAGAAGGTATCGTGGACCTCCCCCCATCCCACACAACTTACCGCATCTGCCGTCGCAGATGACCCTGGCCCCGGGAAATTCCCCAGGAGGGGGCTGTAACCCCTCCTACAAAGGAAGGGGCCTTGACCGCCTTTCCTTTACTTCCGGCGACCCGCCCTTAGACGGGACCGCCTCCCCACTGAGGGGCCAATGGCCACCTCTCCCGAGCGCTCCCATCCGTGTTGGGTGACGCCCACTCATAGGGATCTACCAATTAGTGCTCACCGATCATGACCTTACCGCCTACCAAAAAATAAATACGACAATTTTTATTCAAACCTACAAAAAACATTGGTCGCTACGACCGAAGGAACATGCTAAAAATACAACACTACATCAAAACATTTTAATCGAAACAACCTACACAATATTCACCATACTTTATTATGATCAACAACAAACTGATACTTTCACAGCCTGTAAACGGAATGGAAAAACAAACTTATAAATTCACTTTATTGCACAACAACTTGCTGTCCTCAGGGGCTGGTGGGTGGGTCAAAATTGGCTCTTCGTCCTGTCCCGAGCTCACGTGTAGCGAGGGGGTGCAGCTTCGGAGCACAAGAACAAGAGGACGTCTTCTGGTCTTGCGTCTCTTTTTATCCGTCTTCAGGGCGGGCGAGAACCCGCCCCTGCCCGCCCCTAGGGCGGGGCTGGCTACGTCGGTGTCTAGGCCAGCCCACTCTAGGGCGGGAAAAAGCGCGCCCCGGCTACGCCGCTTCGGGCATACCAGCCGAGACACGCCTCCCGCCCAAAAATGGCTTCCCGGGGGGATCGAGGCACTCCACCATACGTTCGGGGGGACCGAGTGGTCGCCCCTTTCCATATGGCTGAGATACCCGCCACCCCCTCTCAACACAATCCCCAAAAGGAGGGAAACCGGAAACAGTTCTTGAAGTTTTTGGATGTGGGGAGGGAGTGACCCTCCCCCGGCCGTATTTATTAAAACAAAAAATTAAAACATTAAACGTTTCATTTATGTACAATTTCATTATCACATTGCGATGTTTGGCTCACCTTAACATATTCTCTAATACAGAGTTTCTCCTAGCCGAACTAGCATCCAACAAAAACATTCTCTAGAAACACTGAAATTGTACCTCCTAACGTTTAAGGGCCAACGGCAAGGTCATAACCGGTGTCAAGATCCCTAACCAGACTTACCCCTCCCACTTGTGGGGGGCGACAGCACAGAGGCTTACCTCAAGTGCAACTACTAACAATTTCCCTTGACTTGACGGGGGCACTTAAGACTCGACGCCATTTAAAGGTCGTTCGAAGACTTGTGTGTGGTATCTAGAAGGTATCGTGGACCTCCCCCCATCCCACACAACTTACCGCATCTGCCGTCGCAGATGACCCTGGCCCCGGGAAATTCCCCAGGAGGGGGCTGTAACCCCTCCTACAAAGGAAGGGGCCTTGACCGCCTTTCCTTTACTTCCGGCGACCCGCCCTTAGACGGGACCGCCTCCCCACTGAGGGGCCAATGGCCACCTCTCCCGAGCGCTCCCATCCGTGTTGGGTGACGCCCACTCATAGGGATCTACCAATTAGTGCTCACCGATCATGACCTTACCGCCACAGGTCCGGATAGTTGACCGGCTATCCGGACCCCCCACAAAACTCCTACCTAAAGGTCATGTTTTAATGATTTTAACCAGGCTAAGAAGTCTCCTATGAGTAACTCATTCCCCACCCTCGACAAATGCACACCATCCCCCAGATACATACTGTCATCATTAATACAACTATGCGAGATCGAATGCAATGTCTTGGAACGGAACAACCTACTCACTTTGTTATTCAGTTTTCTAACAGAATGATTTAAAGCAGGGATCGAGATAGCCCCCCGCCATACTTTTCGTGGGATCATATGAGACCACGCAATTATGCACCCCGGAACTCTCCTTGCTAACCAACTTACCGTGGAAAGCATAGTCTCCAGGAGAAGTCGTCTACCGGTAGTGACCAAATCATTACCCCCTAAATGCACTATGACTATGGACGGCGGTGACCTCATCCGCTCTAACAAACCCTCAAAAAATGCCTGAAACTGGTCAATACAGAGACCGCCCTTTCCGTAGAAGGACACTCTGTACCCGTATTCCCCAGGTACGTGAATCATGTCACCTGCTTTGAATACGTCCGCGGCCCGTCTCACGTATGAGTGGCCCACGACCCACACCTCCTTCCTTACAGCCGGTGATGTGCAACCGCTGGCCTGGTGTTGGGTCGACTGCACAGTCCGCCCTGCCTCGTAGGCTTGCGCAACTGAAAACAAACAAAGACAAGAGGCGTGAGTACATGATTACAGCTTCACAACATGTGCAATCGCACGTACCTCTTATAGCAATTGGAGGACCAACGCCCCACACGTTTTACTTGTTCTACATTAAGACCCCTGGCTGCAGCTTCAGTGGCAGCCCCTATCCGAAAGGAATGGGTCCCAAATTCGCCCGGGTCCAAGCCCGTTGCGGCAATGGCCATTGCAAGCACCCGCTGAAACTGAAACCTCGTCAGTGGGGTGGCGTCTGCATGCCTCAACAATGTCCCCCCCCATGATGCCACCCTTCGTGCTAGGTAGTCTTCTAAGCACTGTACCGGACACATGGAGGATCCGGGGGTCCGGCGAATGATCGTGCAGTCCCCCCTCCCGTCTTGGTCGGACTTGGACCTGAGAAAGGAGACAATCATCGCATCGCCCCTGATCCGGACATGTTCCCTGCACAAGCCCCCCGACACATCCTGTTTGTTCCTTGCAACCAGCTCACTAACTCTCATAGCCCCGTGAAATGCCAGCGTAAATGCAGTCCGGAACAAACAGGTCTCGAAAGGGGACGAGCACGTGTTAGGGAGTGAGGCCAGTAACTGGGCCAACCTATCTAGACCTATCGGTCGTCTTACGTCTACTCTGCGACCCTCTAGGCGTTGCCACCCACGCAGCGCTTTTTGTACCGTAAAAGACGCTGTCGGGTCCTGGATGCCATGGGCCTTGGCAACAAAGGAAATGGCGGCACGATGCCTTTGGGCCGTAGCCACCGATTTCCCAGCCCTACGTAAAGACATCAGAAAAAGTACTACACACTCTTCCTGCCCCCACAGTCCCCCTCTCTCTTCCCCCAAAAAGGCTAAATAGGCCTGAAACGCCCCTTCATATGCCTTCCTTGTCCTGGGTGCTAGACTCTCTCCCACGAGGTGACGAAGTTCGGGGCACCGAGAGACCAGAGAGCTTCGGGGAAGGGTGCCGGCTCTGGGTCCGCTGAAGGAAGGAAACCCGAGAAAGCCTGCATGTGAAAACGAGACAGTGCATCAGCAGCCTGATTCATCACCCCTGGGACATGTTTTGCTCTGAATATCACGTTCAGTTGCATACACAGTAAGACAATTTCTTTGAGCAGCCTCAAAATCAATTTACAACGGGCTGCCTGACTATTGATGCATTCTACCACGGTCATATTGTCGGACCAGAACACGACAGAATGATCTCTGAACCCGTCTGGCCATGTTCTCAGGGCCACCAGAATGGGAAATAGTTCAAGGAAAGCTATATTACCCGTCAGCCCCTTCTCGTGCCACCATAGGGGCCACTTTTGTGCAGACCATTTTGTGCCGAAGATGGCGCCAAAACCTATACTTCCTGCTGAATCTGTCCATAGCCCAAGCTCTTCGGAGGACACGGCTGGCTTGTTCCAGACGACTCGGCCATTGAAGTCCGCCAAAAATGCTAACCAAATCCGCATGTCCTGGCGGACTTCGGCCGATAATCTCGTGCGATGATGCCCCTCTCTTAAGCCAACCATTGATTGGGCAATCGAGCGGGAAAACGGGCGAGCCATTGGGATCACCCTCAAGGCAAAGTTCAACTTTCCCACTAATTGTTGCAACTGGTGCAGTGTAACCTTAGGTGCATTTAAACATACTTGGAGGGCTGTCCTGAATTTCAACACTTTGCTAGCTGGTAAACGGAAACACCCCTCCCTTGAGTCCAACTCGATCCCCAAAAACTCGAGGCAAGTCGTGGGACCCATAGTCTTACCCGGTGCCAATGGCACGCCAAAATGACCCATCAACACACAGAATTCGTCCAAGGCCTGGGCACATTCCGGACTTCCGGCGGAGCCCAGGAACAAAAAGTCGTCAAGGTAGTGCATTACATTTCGAAAACCCGTTTTCTTAGTAAACACCCATTGCAGGAAAGTACTGAATTGCTCAAAATAAGCACATGATATAGAGCAACCCATTGGCATACACCTATCCATGTAAAATGACCCCTGGAACCCGAATCCCAAAAGACGCTGATCGTCTGGGTGTACCGGGAGCAACCGGAACGCTGACTCGATATCAGATTTCGCCATCAACGTCCCGGGCCCCAGGCGATTCAAGATGGCTACTGCCTCATCAAACGATGCGTATCGCACCGAACAAACTTCCGGATCAATTGCGTTGTTCACCGAAAGACCATGTGGAGCAGACAGATTATGGATCAAACGGAACTCACCTGGGTCCCTCTTGGGGACCACTCCTAACGGAGAACAAACAAAATTCGGTACCGGGGGTACACCAAACGGGCCGGCAACCCGTCCCCGGCTAACCTCTTTCTGAATTTTCTCATGCACTACAGATGTATGTTGTAACACGGAAAGTTGATTTTTGCACGTCCCTACCCCCTGAAAGTCCCCCACCGGGATGCGGAAACCATGTGAAAAACCGTTCCGCAGCACCCCGGCAGAAGTACGATCCGGGTATTCGCTGAGCCAGGGAATCATTGCCAAGGTATCAATCGGGGTTGGTAACGGCGCCCCTCGGCCAAGCTTAGACCTGTTTGGCGCCCCCCTTACCCCCATTCTCACCCGTTCTGGCTCTGCACGATGACTCAGGATGGGACGACCCACACGTACTACATTCATGTTTGAATTTACACAATCCCGGAGGCCTGGTACATTTCCCTTTGTTAAAATTAAAACAGAAACCCTTTCTCCCTGTATTGCCTGCGGGCCTCGGCTGGTCGTCGGTGCTCGTACTTGGTCGAAAGGGCGTCCCCACATTTTGGCGGGAGTAATCAATAACATTGCTCCCAACCAATGGCATTCTTAACATTCCCGATTCTTTCATTTTATCCCATGTTACAGAATCGTAACAATCCCAAGTCAAACTCTTGTTATGTTCCTTCTCTTTCCTGAACAGGTTGTCATAACAAAACCAATGGTTACCCTGATACGATGTCGAGTACCCCATAATTCGTGATTGATAAACGGGAAACTCAGGGAGCAACTCGGGCCTACGTCCCCCCAAAATCGATGTGAAAATACCCCACGCATTGCCCCAGTTGCCAATAGTCTCATTCACCTTAAAGGCGGCCATTTTCGCGCGCCAAACACTCGGATGCATTAAGTCCTTCTGACTTTTAACATGCTCCATATCATAATGGTCAACAAGCAAGGAGAAAATATTCACATACTCCCCAGACCAGATCTTTTCCTTTATAGCCAAAGGCACATGTTGTCCCAGTCTCTCTCTACGAGAGGGTGCTGACTCATCCCTTGCAATCGGCAATGGCCGCTTACCTGAACCGGACGCGACTTCTGCCGCTTGCGGCTTGTCTTTAGCCGCCTCCCTTTTCTCACGAAGTCCTTTTATCAGCGCCTGTGCCTCGGCAGCCGCGGCGCCATCACTACTATCCCCCAACCATGCTGCTAGCTGTGCTGCCAGCTCGGGGGGCATGTCTCCCTTGGGTGTCGGGGTGACGACAACAGGGATTGGATTCCCCTCGATCGGTACTGGGGTCGGCGCCTCGAGCGGGGTAGAGGGAACCGGGACGTCTCCACCGGCTGGAACCCTTCTCGGCCTCTTAGGTCTCCCTCCAGCCGGCGCAGGGCCCGTACCCTCCTCCCCGTCCCGTTCTGCCAACCGTTTCTTTATGTCGGACACTTCTTTGCAAAGGGCCCGCACCATCTGGTCGGTCGTCATTCTCTTCGCGCCTTTCTTGGGCATCTCCCCGAGGAAGTATCTAGAAGACAAAGAAAAAGATCAAAACGCTCAAAATTGGCTCTTCGTCCTGTCCCGAGCTCACGTGTAGCGAGGGGGTGCAGCTTCGGAGCACAAGAACAAGAGGACGTCTTCTGGTCTTGCGTCTCTTTTTATCCGTCTTCAGGGCGGGCGAGAACCCGCCCCTGCCCGCCCCTAGGGCGGGGCTGGCTACGTCGGTGTCTAGGCCAGCCCACTCTAGGGCGGGAAAAAGCGCGCCCCGGCTACGCCGCTTCGGGCATACCAGCCGAGACACGCCTCCCGCCCAAAAATGGCTTCCCGGGGGGATCGAGGCACTCCACCATACGTTCGGGGGGACCGAGTGGTCGCCCCTTTCCAATATTTGAGCTGGGCCACGTTGTGGTTGGCCTCGTTGAAGTGGATGGCGATGTTGGATTTGGTGTTTTTGGTTCTTATATTGGACTTGTGTTCGTTAAGTCTTGTCTTAATCTTCCGACTGGTTTTCTCCCACATAGGTCTTGCCACAAGGGCACTTCAGGAGGTAGATCAAGTTGGAGGAATCGCATGTTGCGTCGACGTTGAGCTTAATGTTAAATCCTCTCATGGGATGACTGACGGTGTTACCTGTGATCACATTGTTGCAATTACTGCAGTGGTGGCACGGTCGTGTGCCGGTGTGATGTGTTGAGATGGGTTCAGTGGCACTTCTTGAAAGGATCTCTTTAAAGTTCATAGGTCTGGTATAGGCAAAGATGGGGGGATCCTTAAATAGCTCCCCGAAGTCTGGTTCGGATGAGAGGATGCGCCAGTGTTTCAAAATAATCCTTTTATAATTGTCACTAGAGGTGGAGTACCTCGAGACTAGTACCATTCTCTCATTACTAGTTTTAGATTTGCTCCGTAGAGCTTCAGTTCGTGAAGTTGCTAGGGTTCGATCAATGGCTTCCTTAAGAATTGTCTCTGGGTAACCTCTCTCTCTGAATCTAGATGCCATGGATAGGATTTGGTTTGTCCTGATGTTAGGGTCAGAAACGATCCTGGTAACTCTTAACATCTGACTGTGGGATAGATGTCTTTTTAAGGAGTTTTGATGGAAGCTGCTGAAGAGTAAAGCGTTGTTGCGATCGGTGGTCTTCCGGAAAAGGTCTGTCTGTATTCCATGAGGCGTGATTTTGATGAGAACGTCCAAAAACGCTATTTCATGATGGTCGATATTCCAGGTGAAGTCAATTCGATCATCTTTTACATTGAGGTCTGCGAGAGCCAATTCCAAGCTCTCTTGAGTGTTCTTCCAAATAAACAGCAAGTCGTCAATATAACGTACAAAAAGTTTAAGATTGTCCATCCAAATCTTATTTTGATAGATATGGTTAAGTTCGAAATTTCCCATGTACAGGTTGGCGTAGGTCGGCGCCGCACAATTGCCCATGGCCATCCCGGACATTTGCAGGTACCATTTTTCCTCAAATTTGAAATAACTGTGATATAGGGTATATATCATCAGTTCAAGGATGAACGGTTTCAGGGGATCCTCAATTTCCGATAGTAGTAAAGCTTGTTCCACGGCATTAATCCCTCCTTCATGGGGGATGGAGGTGTACAAGCTTCTCACGTCTGCTGTACATAAAATTAGTTTTTCGTTTTCATGGAATTGTAAGCTTGATAGTTTGTTCAGCAGTTCTGTAGTGTCCTTGATATGACTGGGTAGGTTCGAGACCATGGGTTGCAGGTACCGATCAATGAATTTACCAGTCGGTTCATGTATTGAACCTCTAGTCGATACGATGGGACGGAACGGGGGATCCGTCAAGTTTTTGTGGATTTTAGGCAGCATGGTGATGGAAGGGCTGCGGGAATGCTCTATGATGAGATATCTTTTTGTTCTGTCATCAATGATGCCATCGGTGGTAGCTTTCTCAATAATGGAAAGGAGCTCCCTTTTAAACTCACTAGTGGGATTACCATCAAGGGGTAGATAAACATTAGGGTCCATAACATGTTCCCTGGTGCGTTGATTGTATAGTTCAGTGTTCAGAATGACGAGGGCGCCTCCCTTGTCGGCTTTTAAGCACTTGATAGTCGGATTCCTTGCGATGTTTCTTAGAATATCCATGTCTTTATTAGTGATGTTTTTGTGAGTTTTTTTTACGAAAATTAAGTTTGGAAATGTCCTGTTTCACCAGTACGGTCGTTAAGACCGAAGGGTTTCTGGGATTGTAGTCTGTACATCCATGATGTTTCTCTTTGTAGGAGAGTTTTATTATTGTCTCTCCCTTCGATGGGCAGATGTTTACGCCCAACGCCGCAGAAACAAACCTTACAATCCTAACACCGATACTTCTTCCTCTGAGAGTGACAGCACCAACCGTCCTCCCAGGAGGACCCCTACCGAGACATCCACCTCCGCACCTCCAACTAGTGAAACTCCTTCAACAAGTCATGTTGATTTAACTACCCCAGAGCCTTTTTTAGAGGTAGGTCCAGACAAAACCGCAGACCCAGACGGGGCAAAAGGGCCGGCAAAAAACAACTCAGGTACCCAACAACCACCGAAGAACAACAAGAAAACCAGGAGAAATCGTTAGTCATTAACATTTCGGACGTCCGTCTGACTGACCATGAAACAAGAATCCTTCAAAAAGGATTATCATTCGTCCCCACTAGCAACACCAACCTACTTGAATTAGACGTGAGTACGTTTAAACTCACAAGGAAGCTCAGATTGAAACATTTTTTCGAGAACATCTTAGACCCTACAACAGATCCCAAACCTGATCAACTCAAGGGCTTACGACCCTCCAGTACCTTCATACCACCAGTCAGCCAACAAAGTATAGACACTTTCGAGACCCTGGTGAAACAGGACATTTCCAAACTTAATTTTCGTAAAAAAACTCACAAAAACATCACTAATAAAGACATGGATATTATAAGAAACATCGCAAGGAATCCGACTATCAAGTGCTTAAAAGCCGACAAGGGAGGCGCCCTCGTCATTCTGAACACTGAACTATACAATCAACGCACCAGGGAACATGTTATGGACCCCAATGTTTATCTACCCCTTGATGGTAATCCCACTAGTGAGTTTAAAAGGGAGCTCCTTTCCATTATTGAGAAAGCTACCACCGATGGCATCATTGATGACAGAACAAAAAGATATCTCATCATAGAGCATCCCCGCAGCCCTTCCATCACCACGCTGCCTAAAATCCACAAAAACTTGACGGATCCCCTGTTCCGTCCCATCGTATCGACTAGAGGTTCGATACATGAACCGACTGGTAAATTCATTGATCGGTACTGCAACCCATGGTCTCGAACCTACCCAGTCATATCAAGGACACTACAGAACTGCTGAACAAACTATCAAGCTTACAATTCCATGAAAACGAAAAACTAATTTTATGTACAGCAGACGTGAGAAGCTTGTACACCTCCATCCCCCATGAAGGAGGGATTAATGCCGTGGAACAAGCTTTACTACTATCGGAAATTGAGGATCCCCTGAAACCGTTCATCCTTGAACTGATGATATATACCCTATATCACAGTTATTTCAAATTTGAGGAAAAATGGTACCTGCAAATGTCCGGGATGGCCATGGGCAATTGTGCGGCGCCGACCTACGCCAACCTGTACATGGGAAATTTCGAACTTAACCATATCTATCAAAATAAGATTTGGATGGACAATCTTAAACTTTTTGTACGTTATATTGACGACTTGCTGTTTATTTGGAAGAACACTCAAGAGAGCTTGGTATTGGCTCTCGCAGACCTCAATGTAAAAGATGATCGAATTGACTTCACCTGGAATATCGACCATCATGAAATAGCGTTTTTGGACGTTCTCATCAAAATCACGCCTCATGGAATACAGACAGACCTTTTCCGGAAGACCACCGATCGCAACAACGCTTTACTCTTCAGCAGCTTCCATCAAAACTCCTTAAAAAGACATCTACCCCACAGTCAGATGTTAAGAGTTACCAGGATCGTTTCTGACCCTAACATCAAGACAAACCAAATCCTATCCATGGCATCTAGATTCCGAGAGAGAGGTTACCCAGAGACAATTCTTAAGGAAGCCATTGATCGAACCCTAGCAACTTCACGAACTGAAGCTCTACGGAGCAAATCTAAAACTAGTAATGAGAGAATGGTACTAGTCTCGAGGTACTCCACCTCTAGTGACAATTATAAAAGGATTATTTTGAAACACTGGCGCATCCTCTCATCCGAACCAGACTTCGGGGAGCTATTTAAGGATCCCCCCATCTTTGCCTATACCAGACCTATGAACTTTAAAGAGATCCTTTCAAGAAGTGCCACTGAACCCATCTCAACACATCACACCGGCACACGACCGTGCCACCACTGCAGTATTTGCAACAATGTGATCACAGGTAACACCGTCAGTCATCCCATGAGAGGATTTAACATTAAGCTCAACGTCGACGCAACATGCGATTCCTCCAACTTGATCTACCTCCTGAAGTGCCCTTGTGGCAAGACCTATGTGGGAAAAACCAGTCGGAAGATTAAGACAAGACTTAACGAACACAAGTCCAATATAAGAACCAAAAACACCAAATCCAACATCGCCATCCACTTCAACGAGGCCAACCACAACGTGGCCCAGCTCAAATATTTGGTGTTGGAGATTGTCCCCAAGATCGAAGGGAGAGACAATAATAAAACTCTCCTACAAAGAGAAACATCATGGATGTACAGACTACAATCCCAGAAACCCTTCGGTCTTAACGACCGTACTGAACTAAGCTGTTACTTATAATGCCCTGCTGGGCATATCTTGATGCATTATAACCTGTTTTGCTGCTTGCGCACAGTGACTGCATGTTTACTTTCCCATGTTTACTTTATTTGTTTTTAATCACACTACCCATTCTAAGATGGCCACCACTTGCACATCCCTTGCTTTAACCCCTCTTCTATTTTGACCACCTAGTTATGCTTTTTAAAAACTCCGCTTTCACTCCGCGGAGGTTGTTACGATCAGAGCCGGAGCTTTACGCTTCCACACTAGCGTTTGACCAAGTAAGTCCTGCACGCGCTTCATCCACCCGACTAATGCGCATTCGCCGCTGGTTTAACCCCAGCTTAATCACGCACGTTAGCTCTGCATGCTCCCACGAGCCGCCGATCACTTTGTTGCACTCGCTTACGTTGAACTCCGCATGTTTCCATGCGTCGCGAACCAGGCTATCAAGCACCTTTGTGATAAGCTTTCACAGCCGAGTCTCACGATTTTAGGAATTTTAAGCATGGTTACCACCCCCACCTTTTCACCCCCAGCGTCACACTTGGGTGAATCTTTCTTTATTTATTCATTTTTTGCTTTCAAGGGCACATGAGGTTATTTCACGAACCCATGTATTTATCTGCAGTTTACATGCTGTTTTACCGATGGTTTAAGCTTTACATTGATTTGGCCTCCTGTATATCTTTTGTTGTAGTGCTCCTTGAAAAAGGACGTCTTGTCCAAAATGCATTGGAGCATCTTTCATTCTCGATGATGATAAAATTGATTGTTAATCTATTCATATGAAGGAAATATGAGATACACCTATGGAAAAAGTTAATTAAATTTTTAAAACTTTCAAATTTTGGAACTTTATTTGAACTATCTTGGAATTCACTATGTTGTGTCGCAACACACAGTGCCACACAAGTGTGCCCACCACAGGGATGCGCTTACACCCCAGTAGCGCACTCAACCCCTTAACCTTTTTTTATATCTCAGGAACTAGTGAACGGATTTACATCATATAACAAAAAGAGTACTTTCTGAAACAAGGGCTACCTTTTTACCAAATTCTGGTGTAATTACGTTCAGCAGTTCGGGCTGTAGCCGTGTCTAAAGTTTCCTATGGGAATTAACATGGAGAAAACACGTTTTGGGACCCCCTTTTTTCTCGGCCCCCGCTTGCCAAATCACCCCGAAACTTTCAAGATAGGAGCTATCCGGAGGGGCGATAAGTTTTAAAGAATTCGCAAAGATTCGTCAACCGGCGCCAAAGTTATTGGGAAAACAAAAAATTAGTTTCCTATGAACAAGGTCCTAAGTATAACTATCTACTGGCGAGCGCGAGTAGAATATATATATATATATATATATATATATATATATATATATATATATATATATATATATATATATATATATATATATATATATATATATATATATATATATATATATATATATATATATAATCTACTCGCGCTATATGTATATATATATATATATATATATATATATATATATATATATATATATATATATATATATATATATAAGTTGACTTAATGAAGAAGGTGGTAGGTATGAGTAGGTCCAATGGTAGGGATGCTGACACAGACACATTGAAAGTGGAATATTTTATAATTTAGGGGGTCATTAGGATGATGGGAGGACTAAGTCCGCCCGCCATCCCATCGGGGGAAGTGATCGCCCGCCATAAGGGCGGGGGTCCCGTGGAGGTATTAGGATGCACCCGCCACAGTGGCGGGTGCATCATGCATGTTTAACATTGGGGCGGGCGGTGTTTACACCAGCACCCACTGCAATGTTAGAAATGCTTGTCATGCATTTGCATACACAAAGCGGCAGGCACCGCGCGGTGCCTGCCGCATAGTGTATGCAAATGCAGGGGGGTACCACAGGCACCCCCATGTGCACCTCCCACCTCGCCTTCACCATGGGGGCCTGCAACGGGCCCCCAAAGTGAAGACTGCATGCTTTTCCGTGGCGGCATTGCCACCACGGAAAGGCATCTGACAAAGCCCATCCTGATGTGGCTGGCGGTGTCTAATAGACACCGCCACCATATAAACCCTTTTCCGTCCCGGTCGCAAGGCGACCGGTGTGGAAAAGCGGCAGACGGTCTTTCCGTCCGCCGCAGACCCCCCAGCCATGTTAATATGGCGGGGGGACATTGCAGCAAGGATGGCGAGCGAGCGGATCCCCCCACCAGGCCGGCGGTGGCTACCGCCAGCCTGGCGGGGGCGATCCACCTGCCATCCTAATTGGGCCCCTAGTATCTAGTCCTGGACACATGGAAGGAATGCCGTAACAAATTCAGCACTTGTCATTGAGAAAGGAAAGTGACTGACAACTTGTCCCAGTAGGCACTTCACCCCCCTCAACATGATGGTCTGTGCCCTCCTATGAAGCCTGGATTACTGAAGGTTCTAGAAAAAATATAACGCACATATTTATAACATCTCTACCAAACAAAGTATTTTCATAAGTCACAAACAATACCCAACAAGTGTGAAGTTGTAGCTAGACAACGTTTTAGTTTGAAAGGTTTACTTGACATTTTAAAAACCAAATAGTCATCAATTCAACCTTATAAAACAATTTTATTATGATAGAGGGGAACAGGTATGAAAGATTCAGAAAAACAATGATTAAAGGAGGAGAAGGGAAGGGAAAGGATAGGAAATACGTGGTATGGTGTTCTGCCTTGCTGCTCTGCATGACTTAATGTTCAGGGGACTATACAACATGATCTTTTCCTCCAAATTTACCAGATGAATACGGCTCGTCATAAGATACTTAGGGTCCGATTACAAGACTAGTGGGGGCTCGGCGGTGGCAGTCTTGCGACCGCCTGTAAAGATAAGTCCTACTCCAGATTCTCTTAAGTTTTCTTTATTTCAGACATCTCCAGCAAATACAACAGTTCCTCTCTCTAACCAGACAGCAACGTTTTTCTTAGAAATTAATTCCGCAGCTAAAGTCAATTACAAAGAAAGGATTACTTAAAAACAACGAATAACATATTGAATCAGAAGATTTCTTTCCCTAACAAAGATAACATTGTGAATCTGTACATTTCATTTTCTTGTTTTCTATAAACAGATATGATTTAGCACATACTTCACAATTCCATCACAGCGTATAAACTTTTGGCCTCATTTACGAGAAGTGGCGAATCACTGCGTGAAAGCAGCAATGAGCCACTTCTCAGTGCACCCTCCTTGCGACACCAATGATGCATCATATTTACAATATGACGCATCATGTCACAAGGAATGACAGATTCGTCAGTACAACTGATGTATATGTCAGTGCAAAAAGTGGCGTACTTCTGGAGTTGTGTCAGAAGCCTGACGCAACTCCAGCAATGTTCCTTTCACATTGGGCAAGCCCCATGCGAAAGGGCCTGAGTGACCCTTACACCTGCCATGAGGCAGATGTAAGGTTTTGACGCATTGGCAATCTCATAGATTTCGCTGTGCCATTCCTACGACCCTTTCTTGCGGGGGAATGCCCACCCTGCATACATTATACCTGGCGCAGGTATAATGTAGTGCAGGGGTTTACGATGCGCCACTTCGTAAATATGGTGCAACATGGCACATGTTTTACGCCACTGTTGCGTCACAAAAAGTTGTGCACTGGTGGCACAAAAGTGGCGCTGGGGCTTATAAATGAGTCCCTTTGCATATATTGCCCATACTCGAAGTGGGGCCATTTTCTAACAATACCACATTACCTCTGACCTCCTTAACCTGGTACAGACCCAAATATTTACTTTCACCCTAGCCAACCATACCATACCATTCCTTTGTACCCAATCACCACTTTGTACACACAAATTCCTCACAAACTTCCTCATGCTGTACCCCTCTTCAGACCTCCTTTGCCCATCTGCAGCATTCCTTTCAGTTCCACAAGACCAAAACACACTCTATCTTTCTCACACAACCACACTTTACACTCTTTCCTGCCGGTTCTCTGCCCTTTAAAGACACAAATGGTGAGAAACCAATAGTAGAATGAGGAGTTATCCGAGGTGCCCACATCAGTTTCCTCAACTCCATTCTCCATGACAACCCATTCGACAAGGACAACTGAACCTTTTCCATGACAAAGTGATGGACCCTCTCGATCAAAACCCAATCACAACTACAGTTTCTATCGCAAACCATTTAGAGTGTTAATCTACAAGCATAAGAAGATACTTGTCTCTCGAACCTAACCTTTCCAGAGGCCCAACAAAATCAATAGCCACTGTTTACCAGGGCTTTTTCAGGAAACTTAGCACACACTAATGAAGGTTGTCTCACCAGCTTGGATTTGTCACTTTTGGCACTAACAAAGGTTGTCTCACCAGCTTGGATTTGTCATTTTTGGCACACATATGGCAGTTTCTTGCCACATCCTCAATATCGCTGTCCATACGAGCCACCAAAAGGATTGTCTTACCCTTCTTTTAGTCATATTTCGTCCTAGATGCCCCTCATGGGCAATAGCTATAATACGCTGACGAGCACCACAAGCAAGCAGAATCTGTCTTATTCTCTTCACTTTTCCCTCACCTAAACTCAACTCATCCTTTACCTTATAAAACTCCTTCAATTCTGTATCCACACTGTCATTTTAACACCAACCCTGCACAATTGTCTCCTCCATTGTTCTTAACACAGAATTATTTTCCCTGGCAAAATTCCACTCCTCATGCTCAAGTCTCTCTCTCGCTCGTTCACAATATTATGGCACACCTCATCAATGCATTCGACTACAGGCATCCTTGACAAATAGTCAGCAATTTGCTTTTACTCCCCTTCATATATTCTACCACAAAATTATAATCATTTACTGATAACATCCATTTAGAAATACATGGGGTTTTACCACCTTCTAAACCTTTACCACATTTGAACACATATGTCTTTTAAGGTTTACTCCACACATAGAACCTGAAATTATTTATCTTCCTTTAACGAACCAATGCCTCTCTCTCTCACCCTTCTAGATGCAAACGCAATGATACGCTCTTACCCCTCTACTACCTGTATCAACACACACCAATTCCAACCCCACTTGCATTAGTAGTTAAATATGTCTTGCCCCAAAATGCCCGAGTAGGTGCTTGACATACTTTCCTTAATCACCTCAAACATCTTCTTGCAATCATCATACCATACAAACATTGTATTTTTTAAATTATTCTACGTAATGGTTCCACAATCTCCCAAAAATTCCACACGCACTTGGCAAAATACACTGCCAACCAAAGAAAGGATCTCAATTCATCCTTGTTGGTTGGTTTAAGTGCCATTCTTACAGCCACAACAAATCTCTTCTTCGGCCTTATGCCATCAGTTGTTATCCCAATGATCAACCTTTTCCTTCTTTAAATGACACGTCTCTTTTTTTATCGTCAAGAAATGTTTCTCCAAACGCAACATCACTACATGAAATACTTTTTCATGCTCAAACTCATTCTCCCCTACCACCAGGATATCATCCTGAAAACACTCTGGCCCTGCCTGTAACACCTTCAGTGCTCATGACGGAATAGTTCCGTCATGGGCACCGGTGCTCGTGTGCTCACGACCAAACCATTCCGTTATGCATACATGGGCACAACACCCCTCTGCTGCAGACAGCAGAGGGAATTCCTGTTTTTTATTTTTGCCTCGGTAGGTAGGGAAGAGCTTCTCCAACCGCCCAAGGCGTATTTTTCATATGTAATGACAATGGCCCACATGGCGTGCTGGTGTCATTAAATATGAAATTGAAACTGAAGTGAGCCGATCGGCTCATTTCAGATTCAGTGCTCCGGTCCTCATGGAGCTATCTTATCCCCCGAGCACCAAATCGCATGAGAGAGGTATAATTGGAAAGGAGAGAGCCTCCCCTTTCCAATGCTGCCCTTCCCTAGTGGATCACTGCTTCAGGTTTGCCCCAGGAGGGTGATGCCCAAGCAGAGATCCACCCACTAGACACCAAGGAGGTGGGATTGGCACCATGGGCCAGGGCCTATGCTTCCCCAATAAACATTTGGCATAATCAGTCTTTCTGTCCCCCCATGGGGGGGTGGGAAGCACCCTAAACACCATAGATTATTTGTGTATATATGGGAGCGGGGCTGCCCAGAATGAACCTACTAATGCTCCCACTACCCCCAAAAATGCTACCATCTTTTTGCCCCCCCCCCCAGGGGGCATATGGGGTCAATAGCCCATGATATGCCCTCTGGGGAGGGCCAAAAGCCCACTAGGCATCAGAGATTATTATTTTTTTGTACACGTAGCGGTGGGGCTGTCCAGATTGGGCATGCCAAAGGTCCCAACCCCCAAAAAATAACAACATCTTACTGCCACCCCCAGGAGGCAGATGGGGGTGGCAGTATCCCCTTGAAAAAGAGAGGGGTGGGACCGGGAGCTGATTTTTAAGCAGGTCCTGCACACGTGGCTCCAAGGAGAACGTGAAGCAAAAAAGGGGGTGCCGTTCCTAAAGAAGGGTTGAAGTGGAAAGGGGAAAAGACAAAGCTTTTGTCATGTTGACCTCACACACCCCAAAAGGTGTCATGCTCCATCATCGGGCCTTGCTCCTCTTCGGTCCGGAGCTGCAATGCTCGACGGGCTCACCGTTTCTGGGGCTCTTTGTCGGAGATCTTTTTAAGGAAGCCGTTGGGTGCGTGCGGGTGTGGGGACCGTGGGTGGTGGTTTAAAATAGGTCAGGGTCAGTCCTATACACAATCATTTGAATGGTGGAGGTAGATCCTGCCTAGTTAAAAATGGGCATGGGCATGCCAATGCCACCACCCCCCCAACAAAATGCCAGTTTTCTTTCTGCCCACCCTTGGGGGCATATCAAGGCAATAGCCACCGATCTGCCCACCCCCAGGGCAGCAGAAAGCCCACTAGGCACTGATCTTTTTTTGCAATGTGCCTAGCTGTGGACTTTGTGCCCTAACACAACCGGCACCAAGGGAAACCTATCAAATCTGTACATTTTTTAATACTAGACACCCAGGAGAATCCAGGATAGGGTGACTTGTGTGCCTCTCGTCAGGTTCTGTTACTCAGAATCTCTAGCAAACCTCCAATTTTGTCAATAATATACTAATTTTCCTCATATTTCTGTGATGCAAAGTTCTAGAATCAGCGGGGAGCGTCAACCTTCCACCCACCTATCATTCCCCCAAGTCTCCCGATAAAAATTGTACCTTACATGTGTGGGTAGGCCTAGTGCCCGTAACAGGAAACGTCCCAAAATGCAACATGGACACATCACATTTTTCTACTGAATACTGACCCTTTTTTTCGCACTGTGCCTAGCTGTGGATTTTGGACCCTAGCTCCGACGTCACCTAGGGAAACATAGTAAACCTGTACATTTTTGCAAACTAGACACCCAGGGGAAGCCAGGATCGGGTGACTTGTGTGGCTCTCACCAGGTTATGTTACCCAGAATCCCTTGCAAACCTCAAACTTTGAAAAAACAAAAACAACATTTTCCTCACACTTCTGTTTTAGAATCTGTGGGAAGCCACAAACTCCCACCCATACAGCATTCCCCCAAGTCGCTCGGTAAAAATGGTACCTCACTTGTGTGGTTAGGTCTAGAGGCCGCAACAGGGAATTACCCAAAACATATTGTGGAGATTTCGACATTATCTGTCACAAAAAGACTTGGTTTTATCTAGGGTGTCCCCTGCGTTTTTGGTACCGGGCTCGATGTACATCTAGGGAAACCTACCAAACAAAAACATTTCTGAAAATTAGACACCCTGAAGAGTCCAGGGAGGTGTGACATGCGTGGATCCCCCAACATTTTCCTACCCAGAATCTGCATGCAAACCTCACATTTTGCTTCAAAAAAATCCCACTTTTCTCAGACTTCTGTGTGGAAAAGTTGCGGGATCACTGGGATGACACAAATTTCCTACCACCCAGTGTTCCCCCAGGTCTCCTGATTAAAATGGTACCTTACTTGTTTGCGTGGGCAAAGTACCTGCAGCAGGGAAGTGCCCAAAATACATTGTGGTGACATCAAAATTATCTATCACAAAACAACCTGATTTTGCAATGGGGGCACCTGTGTTTTTGGTCCAGGGCTTGACGGCCATCTAGGGAAACCTATCAAACCCAGAAATTTCTGAAAACTAAACACCCAGAGGAGTCCAGGGAGTTATGCTTGTGTGGATCCCCCAAAGTTTTCCTACCTAGAATCCCCTGTCAACCTCAAAATTTGCTCAAAAACAAAATCTCATTTATATCTGGGCTCACGGCGCCGGCACAAGTGTCCCCACTACGCTTTCAACAAGGCCGGCTCCATCATCGCACCCCAAGTCCGGGACATGATCAACATCTCTTTCACCACGCCACCTTCCCGGAGAGCTGGAAGCATGCCGAGCTCAGCGCCCTCCTGAAAAAACCGACAGCGGACCCCACCGACCACAAGAATTTCCGCCCCATCTCACTCCTCCCTTTTCCTGCCAAAGTCGTCAAGAAGACCGTCAACAAACAGCTCGCTACCTTCCTCTAAACTAACTGAACCCTCGACCCCTCACAGTCCGGCTACTGAGCTAACCACAGCACCGAGACGCCCTCATCACAGCCACTGACGACACCAGATCCCTGCTTGACATCGGGGAAACAGCTGCCCTAATCCTCCTGGACTTCTCTGCAGCGTTCGACACAGTATGCCACTGCACACTGATACAGCGCCTCAGCAACACTGGAATCCAAGAGAAGGCACTGGAGTGGATCATCTCGTTTATCAACGGAAGAACCCAGAGAGTCTGCCTCCCCCCGTTCCTATCCGCGGCCACCGAAGTCATCTCAAGGATCCTCGCTCAGCCCCACCCTCTTCAACGTCTACATGAGCCCCCTCGCAGCCATCGCACACCAACACAACCTGAACATCATTTCCTACGCCAACGACACCCAGCTGATCCTCTCCCTCACCAACGACCCCGCCACCGCCAGAGCCAGCCTACACGAAGGAATGAAAGACGTCGCCGAGTGGATGAAGAACAGCCGCCTGAAACTGAACTCAAACAAGATGGAAGTCCTCATCCTGGGATCATCCCCCTCCGCCTGGGACCACTCCTGGTGGCCCCCTGCTCTGGGCACCACCCCCAAGACGACAGACCACGCACGAAACCTGGGCTTCATCCTGGACTCCTCCCTCTCGATGACCAAACAAGTCAACGCAGTCTCACCATCCTGTTTCAACACCCTACCCATGCTCCGAAAGATCTTCTGATGGCTCCCCACCGAAACCAGGAAGACAGTCACCCAGACCCTCGTCACCAGCCGACTGGACTACGGGAACGCCCTCTACGCTGGAACCACAACCAAACTACAGAAAAGACTCCAGCGCATACAGAATGCCTCCACACGACTCATCCTGGACATCCCCCGCCACAACCACATCTCCGCCCACCTGAGAGACCTGCACTGGCTCCCCGTCAGCAAAAGAATCACATTCAGACTCCTCACCCACGCACACAAGGCTCTCCACGACCTAGGCCCCAAGTACCTCAACAACCGCCTCACTTTCTACATGCCCACCCTCCAGCTGTGATCGACCAGCCTCGCCCTCGCCACCGTCACACGCATTCGCAGAGCCACCGCCAGAGGCAGATCCTTCTCCTACCTGGCGGCCAAGACATGGAATTCCCTCCCCATCCACCTACGGCTGACCCAGGACCATCTCTCCTTCAGGAAGCAACTCAAGACCTGGCTTTTCGAACAGTAGCAGTCCCCCTCCCCTCCCAGCGCCTTGAGACCCTCACGGGTGAGTAGCGCGCTCTATAAATCTGATTGATTGATTGATTGAGTGTCCTAACACTCAGCGTTTACCGTAGTCTCCTAAGTAAAATGATAACTCACTTGCATGAGTGGGCCACCGTCTTGTGATTGGGTAGGGCCAAAAACATAGGGATTGAGAGGATATCACAGTGAATTCTAAGCGCTATATTTTTAAAAAAATACCTTTTCAGGCAACTCTGCATTGGAGACCCACACAAGTGAGGTATCATTTTTATCGGGAGACCAAGGGGAACGCTGGGCGGTAGGAAATTTGTGCCAGCGCAGTGATCCCACACAGAAATGGAAGGAAAATATGAGGTTTATTTTGCAAAATTTTGGGTTTGAAGGGGATTCTGAGTAGGAACATGTTGGGGGATTCATGCAACCCACACCTCCATACACTCCCCGGGGTGCCTAGTTTTCAGAAATGTGTGGGATTAGTAGGTTTTCCTAGATGGTCACTGAGCCCGGGACCAAAAATGCAGGTGCCCTCCTTGCAAAACCAGGTTGTTTTGTGATAAATAATTTTTATGTCTTCACAATACGTTTTGGGCCCTTGCCTGTCGCGGGTACTTGGCGCACTTGAGGTACCATATTTCTTGGGAGACCTGGGGGAAATGCTAGGTTGGTGGAAGTTTTATGGCTCCCTGCAGATACCAGACGTTCCATCATGAAAAGTGAGGAAAATTTGTTTTTTTTATAAAGTTTGGACTTTGCAAGGGATTCTGGGTAAAATAACCCAGTGAGAGCCACACAAGTCACCCCATCCTGGATTCCCGTTGATGTCTAGTTTAAAAAATGTGTATGTTTTCTAGGTTTCCTAATGTTCCGGAAGAGCTAGGTTCCAAAATTCACAACTAGGCACATTGCGACAAAAGGGTCAGTTTTCACTGGAAAAATCTGACATGTCCATGTTGCATTTTGGGCTGTTTCCTGTTGCGGCTAATGGGCCTACCCACACACGTGAGCTACCATTTTTATTGGGACACTTGGGGAAATGCTGGGTGGGTGAAAGTTTGAGGCTCAACGAAGATTCCTGAACTTTTCATCACAGAAATTTGAGGAAAACGTGTTTTTTCTTTTTAAAAAGTTTGAGGTTTGCAAGGGATGTAGGGTAACAGAACCACACAAGACACCCCATTCCGAACTCCCTGGATGTCTAGTTTTCAGAAATGTATAGGTTCACTAGGTTTCCTTAGGCAGAGCTAGGGCCCAAAATCCATTGCCAGGAACATTGTGAAAAAAGGGTTGTTTTTCACTGGAAAAATATGATGTGTTCACTTTGGGCTATGGGACTTTTCATCTCACAGGCACTGGGCCTCCCGACACAAGTCAGATACCTTTTTTATTGAGAGACATTGTGGAATGCTGGATGGGTGCAAGTTTGTGGATCCACGCAGATTCCAGAACTTTCCATCACAGAAATGTGAGGAAAATTTGTTTTTATTTATTTATTTATTTATTTATAGTCTTGTATCGCGCTTGAATCAGCCCCGGAGGGGTATCTCCGCGCGTGGCTTCTGAATGAGTTAGGCAAAACTATAGGTCGGAAAAGGCAGAGGGGAGGCTAAGTTAGTCCTGTGTAAATAAGTACGTTTTCAGTTTCTTCCTAAAATTAAGAAGGTGAGGAATTTGTCTTAGCTGGGGGGGGGAGGGAGTTCCACAGCATTGGACCTTTAAGGGAGGGGGCACGGCCACCCTGTCTTGCTCTGTTTACTTTAGGTACATATAGCAACATAGTGTTGCTGGAGCGTAGGGTTCGTCCAGGAGAGTAAGGAAGAAAGATATCCTTCAGATATTTGGGACCAGAGCCGTAAATACATTTATGCATGATGCAGCAAAGTTTAAAATGAATCCGCTGTTGCACCGGGAGCCAGTGAAGATGGGAGAGGAGGGGGCGGGAAGGGGTGCGGGGGGGAGCATTCAGGATAAGTCTTGCCGCGGTGTTCTGTACCACCTGCAGTCTGCGAAGTTGTTTCTGGTTGGCGGATATGAGTAGACTATTACAATAGTCCACCCGTCCAAGGACTAGTGCCTGAACCAGCGTCTTCCTATGGGTGTTTGGTAGGAAAGGGAAGATACGCCGTAGAAGACCAATTGTGCGGAAACACGTTCCCGCAACCTGACTGACGTGATCTTTCATGATCAGGGATTGGTCCAGGCGTACCCCCAGGTTCTTGATGGTTTGCTTGGGCGCTGGGACAGGTCCGAGCTCAGGTGGCCACCATTCCGGGGACCAGAGCAGGGAGGCCCCTCCAAACAACATGACCTCAGTTTTGGTCACGTTGCATTGGAGGAAGTTCTGGGCCATCCAACCTGCCACCGCTCTCATACCGTCTTGGAAAGATTGCATGACTGCGGGTGTAATGGTTTGAAAGGGGAAAAGCAGCTGAGTATCGTCAGCATAAGAGATTGGTGAAAACCCGTGAGATCTAATGATCTCTGCCAGGGGGGCCACATATACGTTGAATAACGTGGGGCTTAGACATGAGCCCTGTGGCACCCCCTTGGTAAGCTTCCTGCAGACAGATTTGTAGGAGCCTAATTTGACACCTTGTTGTCTGTCTTCGAGGAAGCTTTCCAGCCACGCAAGGGCGGTCCCTTCTACTCCAGCTCCCTTCAGACGGCCGAGAAGAACTTCATGCGACACCGTGTCGAAGGCAGCGGACAAATCCAATAGCACCAGAATCACTGAGCTCCCTCTGTCAAGTAACATTCTGATGTTATCTGTCACTGACAGAAGGGCTGATTCGGTGCTATGGTTGGGCCTAAAACCAGATTGTGAGTGGTCTAGGCCGCCCGCTGCCTCGATGTAGTTGGACAGGTGTGCATTGACATGTTTCTCGGCCATCTTGCTGTAATAAGGTAGGAGGGAGATAGGACGGAGGTTGGAAAGCTCCGTCCAAGGAAGGGCCGCATTCTTGCGGATTGGGTTCACCACTGCTCTCTTCCATTCAGTTGGTACTTTTCCCTCTTTAAGAGACTGGTTGATGATATCCTGAATGTAGGGGGCTAACAGGGTACGAAGGGGGGTTAAGATTTTAGCAGGAATAAGGTCATCCGGAGATCCAGATTTGACTTGAGTCATTATTGTGTCAAGCTCTTCAATGTTTATAGGAGGGAATGTAGTTAAGGTAAAGTTTTTATTCTCATTGCGGGAGGAGGCCTTTTGGGAATCGCTATTGGGTTGGGAGCCTAGGATTTTGCCATAAATGGATTCTATTTTATTTTCAAAGTAAGATGACACTTCTTCACATAGACTTAGTGAGAAGTCGTCTGGGCATATACATGCCGTAGGTTTTACAAAAGTATCAAGAATCCTATACAGTTCTCTGGGAGAGTTATCGGCTTCCATGAGCTGTTGAGCGATGTTGTTTTTGCGGGCAGCCTTGATGTGTTTATAATAATTAGCTTGGGCTGCACGATGTGCTTTTTTATTATCCTCAGAATGTGATTTCCTCCATCTCTTCTCTATCCTTCTACATTCTTGCTTCTCTTTTCTTAGGGCCTCGGTGTACCATTTTTCCTGTTTAGCCACCGGAAACTGTCTGAATGTTTTCAAAGGGGCAATTTTATCGATGGCTACCGTCAGAGTTTGCTGAAGCACGGTTAACTTTTGTTCTACTTCGTCAATGTCTCTGATCTCGGGTTTTTTCCACGCCTTTTCTAGCGCATCCAGTGTAAGTTTGTGCCACTGTCTGCGTGTGGTGGATGGGAGGGGTTTCTGTGGGGGACCCTTATTAACTTTAAAAATGCTAAACTGCATTAAAAAGTGATCTGACCAGTGGACTTGAATAGGTTTGTGGCACCGAATGTTATCGAAGTTGGTATATATCAAGTCGATACAATGACCGCCTTCGTGGGTGGGATCCTGATTCTTTTGTGTTAGACCGATAGTTGTCATATCAGTCGACAAAGTTTTTGTCCCTGTAGAGTCACATTGGTCAGTGTGGATGTTAAAATCTCCAAGGAGAAGAAAATCTTCATTGGCCCGCATATAAGGGCCAAGTATCTCTAAAAGAGATGTGGAGAAACTGGGGCATGGAAGAGGTGGACGGTAAACAAGTGCACCTTTGATGGTCTTTCTATTGGGGAGAATGATTCTAAAAACCATTGTTTCCATATCTCTGCAACATTGTCTATCTAAAATGTCCAATTTAATAGACTCTCTATAAATTATAGCAATGCCACCGCCAGTTTTGTCAGGGCGGTCAGAGTGGTGAAGTTTGTAACCCATAGGTACTCCCAGAGTAATGGCAGCCACCGTATGGGGTTTTAGCCAAGTTTCGGTAATGAAACATAGGTCTGGGGATAGGGAATGTAATAGGTCCCAGATCTCAGTCTGGTGTTTAGGCATTGAACGGACATTCATGAGGATGCATTGTAGGTCATTATGAGATTTACAAGGTTCATAAGAGTTGTTTAAAAACAAAGAAGTATAATGACATTTGTTGCACGAGAACGGGCCATTAAAACAGGGTCTGTTATCCTCAGCATAACATGGGGCAGAGAGTTGCCTCAATGAGGTCAGGAATGTGGAATCATACCTGATGTGTTTGTCAGCGCGAAGAGGCGGCATGATGTAGGATTCCCGCCCCGTCGCCACGTCCTGTCGCGGACGGGCGCAGACGGGCAGCTCTTTGGCTGGTCTTCGGCTGAGATGAGGCTGCGCGCAATCGCTGCGCGCTTCCTGTGAGGCGATGGCTAAATAGCCCCCAGTTGAGCACTAGAGCGCTGACCGCTCGCCGGAAGTGTGGCCCTCACCTGTCCGCCCTCCGCACAACGGTAATGCATTACCGAGTCGGACCGAGGCGGGCAGGCACAGAAATCGAGACCAGCACTCCGGGTAAATTTTAAAATGTTATTAAACAATTTGGGTGTAGCACACACGCTAAAATCGTGCACAAGATATTTTATAAAAGATGAAGTTTAAAAAGCGCTATTATTCAGCAACGCTCTACCGTTTACAGAGTAAATTCACCAGCTCATCCAGTAGCCAGCAAGCGGAGTAGGACACTGCCACTGTCTTCCCCCGCAGCTGCGCTGACCTAAGGCTCTGCCTAAATAGCCCCCAGTTGAGCACTAGAGCGCTGACCGCTCGCCGGAAGTGTGGCCCTCACCTGTCCGCCCTCCGCACAACGGTAATGAATTACCGAGTCGGACCGAGGCGGGCAGGCACAGAAATCGAGACCAGCACTCCGGGTAAATTTTAAAATGTTATTAAACAATTTGGGTGTAGCACACACGCTAAAATCGTGCACAAGATATTTTATAAAAGATGAAGTTTAAAAAGCGCTATTATTCAGCAACGCTCTACCGTTTACAGAGTAAATTCACCAGCTCATCCAGTAGCCAGCAAGCGGAGTAGGACACTGCCACTGTCTTCCCCCGCAGCTGCGCTGACCTAAGGCTCCGCCTAAATAGCCCCCAGTTGAGCACTAGAGCGCTGACCGCTCGCCGGAAGTGTGGCCCTCACCTGTCCGCCCTCCGCACAACGGTAATGAATTACCGAGTCGGACCGAGGCGGGCAGGCACAGAAATCGAGACCAGCACTCCGGGTAAATTTTAAAATGTTATTAAACAATTTGGGTGTAGCACACACGCTAAAATCGTGCACAAGATATTTTATAAAAGATGAAGTTTAAAAAGCGCTATTATTCAGCAACGCTCTACCGTTTACAGAGTAAATTCACCAGCTCATCCAGTAGCCAGCAAGCGGAGTAGGACACTGCCACTGTCTTCCCCCGCAGCTGCGCTGACCTAAGGCTCCGCCTAAATAGCCCCCAGTTGAGCACTAGAGCGCTGACCGCTCGCCGGAAGTGTGGCCCTCACCTGTCCGCCCTCCGCACAACGGTAATGAATTACCGAGTCGGACCGAGGCGGGCAGGCACAGAAATCGAGACCAGCACTCCGGGTAAATTTTAAAATGTTATTAAACAATTTGGGTGTAGCACACACGCTAAAATCGTGCACAAGATATTTTATAAAAGATGAAGTTTAAAAAGCGCTATTATTCAGCAACGCTCTACCGTTTACAGAGTAAATTCACCAGCTCATCCAGTAGCCAGCAAGCGGAGTAGGACACTGCCACTGTCTTCCCCCGCCATAGTTTGAGGTTTGAGGTTTGTAGGGGATTCTGTGTAACAGAACCTGGTGATAGCCACACAAGTCACCCCATCCTAGATTCCCCTGGATGTCTAGTTTTCATATGTGTAGGTTTGCTAGTTTTCCATAGGTGTCAGCAGAGTTTGTGCCCAAAATGCACAGCTAGGCACATTGCCAAAAAAAGGGCAAGTATTTACTGGAAAAATGTAATTTGTCCACATTGTATTTTGGGCAGTTTCCTGTCGCGGGAACTAGGCCTACCCACACAAGTGAGGTACCATTTTTATCAGGAGACTTTGAGCAATGCTGGTGGGTGAAAGTTTGTGGCTCCCTACAGATACAAGAACTTTTGATCTCAGAAATGTGAGGAAAATGTGTTTTTCTTTTACAAAGTTTGAGGTTTCCAATTGATTCAGGGTAACAGAACCTGGTGAGAGCCACACAAGTTACCCCACCCTGCATTTCCCTCAATGTCTAATATTAAAAAATGTATAGGTTTGCTAGGTTTCCTTAGGGGCCGGCAGAGCTAGGGTCCAAATCCACAGCTAGGCACAATGCGCAAATGTGATGTGTCCACGTTGCATAATGGGACTTTTCCTCTCACGGGCACTAGGTCTACTCACACAAGTGAGGTACTTTTTTGACAAAGTGTGAGGTTTGCAAGGGATTTTGGGTAACAGACCCTATTGAGAGCCAGACAGATCACCCAATCCTGAATTCCCCTGGGTGCCAAGTTTTAAAAAATGGGTAGATTTGCTACATTTCCCTAGGTATCGGCTGAGCTAGGGTTCAAAATCCAGATATAGGCAGATTGCAAAGGGTCACTTTTTACTGGAAAAATTAGATGTGCCCACATTGCATTTTGGGCCATTTCCTGTCCCAGGAACTATGCCTGCCCACACAAGTGAGGTACCATTTTTATTGGGAGACTTGGGGGAAAACAGAATAGTAGAACAAGTGTTATTACCAATTGACTTACTTTGCATTTCTTCCTTCCGAATGTAAGACAATGTGTAAGAAAGAGGTCATTTTGAAAAATGTCCTCTAATGCACATGCTTGTATGGGTAACCACAATTTCGGAGATGTGCAAATACCAACTTCATCTAAACTCTATATTTTGTTCCCATTTTGGGAATATATAGGTTTTCTTGGTACCTATTTTTCGCTCTTTATATTTTACCAAATGAATTGCATTATACCTGGTACACAATGAAAAACCCGTGCAAGACGCAGCTAGGTTATTGGCTCTGGGTACCTTGGGTTCTTGGTGAACCTACAAGTTCTATTTATCCCCACAACCTAAAGGGTCCAACGGACATAACGGTATATTGATTTTAAAAAATCTGCCATACTTAGAAGAGGTTACAGGTGAAAATTTATGTTTTGTCCAACTCAATTTCAATTTTTTTTTATTTCAATTGTTAATTTCTATTGAAAAACTGTGTAGGATTTACACAACTCCCCTTGCTGAATTTAGAATTTCAGCTACTTTTCGGAAATGTATATTTCTCCGGGATCCATTTTTGCTTTCACACTATTTCTAGCACTAACTGGAAGGAGGTGAAAAGCACAAAAAAATAGGAAAAATAGGCTATGTCCCAGTAAAATGTGAAAATTGTAGAAAAAGTTTGTTTTTTGACAAAAGTTTGCCTGTTCCTAAAAGCTAGCACAATGGGGATTTTAGCACCACAAACCCTTGTTGATACCTTTTGGAGGGAAAAAAACGGACACTTTCATATGTAGCGCTTTTTCCCATTTTTCCTCATAAATACTAAACTTTGATGTATTTTGGCCAATTTCCTTCTCCCCTCCAGGGGAATCCACAAACCCTGGGTACCTTTACAATCCTCAAGCTGTTGGAAGAAAAGGATGCAAATTTGGCGTGGATACCATTTTGTGAACTAAAAGTTACAGGGGCCTAAGCGTGAACTATCCCAAATAGCCAAAAAAAGGCTTAGCGCAGGGAGGGGCGGGGAGAATTCGATGTCGGGGGTGGCATTGCTTTGGGGTTTATGAAGGCCTAGCAGCAAAGGGGTTAAGCCACAGCACTTTGCATGTTGGGATTTTTCAATTTGAAAACAAAACAGCATACAATGTGTTAAAGACTACAAAGGCAGATATTGATGATGGTGTGGCACATTACAGCATTACAGGGGTCCCATGCGGCTGAGCTCAGACAGCCTCCAGAAATTAGCACAGCTGGCCCACACTAAAAACAAAACCCATCACTTTAAGGAGTAAAAGTTAATGGAAACAAAAAACGCATTCCTTCAGCCTTCACCTGTTAAAGAAATTATTTTAGGGGCAGATGTATCAAGATTCCATTTTGCGATTTCTAAATAGCGATTTTTAAGAAATCGCTATTTAGAAATCGCAAAATGGAATGTATGTAGAAAATCGCTATTTTTAGCGATTTCTTAGTCTTCCTTATTTGCGAATTCGCATTTTGCGAATTCGCAATTAAGGAATAATTTCCCATGCATTCCTATGGGCCAGGAGGCCCATAGGAATGATTGTGAAAATATTCTCAATTTGCAATTTGCAATTTCCTAATCGCAAATTGAGAATAATTTCAAGGGTGCAGGGGTGTCTCAAAGACATCCCGCTGCACCCCTGAAATCTACATGTGTGTGCATATGGTGCACATACATGCCCCATGGGCATGTATGTGCGTCACATGCCTCCTTCACAAATGCCAAATAGAGCATTTTTAAAAGAATTCACAAATTACCACCAACTACAAGTTGGTGGTAATTTGCGATTTCTTAACCCAAATTCGCAATATCGAAAACCTACATACATCGCATTTAAGAAATCAAAATTTGTGATTCCTTAAATGCTTAAGCAAAATAAGGAATCACAAATTTTTGCGATTCCTTACTTTGCGATTTTTTGATACATGTCAAAAAATGCTAATAAGGCTTTTGCGATTCGCATAGGCCGGAATTCGCAGAATTCCAGCCTTTATGAATCGCAAAAGGCTTGATACCTCTGCCCCCTAGTTTCTTAAATGGGCCATCTCCGCACACTCCTGTAGGCTGGTTTAGACAGCCTGTATTATTTCTCAGAAACAATGTGGGAACTTGAAATGTGCCCCCAAGCATTGTCTGGTGAAATTACAGTTTATTTTAAAAACTGCTGCTACACGCTTGCAGTACACAGGCTCGTGCGACTTACTTCCTGCAAGCAGAGTGAAGGTCGCTGTACCTCGAGCATGGTGACACCAAAAGTCGCTTGTAATAGCTTATTACAAGCAGCTGGTGCATCATTTTCTCATAATCGGTGCTTTCAGACAACTATCATTATAGGGAGATTATGAGCTCCCACATTGTATAGGACTATAATACACATTACCCGTTATGTTGTTTCTTTTTAATAATACTCTTTTATTTTGAAGTAATTATCCTGAAAACGCTGTTTTCTTCAAAGTGCAACTAGCAATTTAGAATGTTTAAGTTTTGTTTGATTTTTATGAATAAATTGCTGAAAATGTTTTTGGGCAGTAGTTTTATGCGATTCTGTGCCTGCAATGGTTACTCCATAAGTATGGATTTACTGCATTTGACAAATAACAAAAAAAAAATATTACAAGCTTGCCTTGGCCAGATCTGTTGCATTGGCTGCTGCTTGTTTGTATTGCATAGAAAACTCAGGAAAGAAATGTATATTTAAAAAAAAATATGTGGGCAGGTGGTTTTGGACTAATGAGTGTGTGTTGCTGTTAGGACTGGGAAAGCTTTTGGATTTCTTTGAACTAATTTGACTAGATTAGTTGGTACTCGGTGGAGACATGATGTTCTGCTTAGAAGTTCAAAGCTATTTTCCTATAAGCGTTGCATTTTTCACATCTTAACAGCTGTGCTTGTAGTTTTGTCATCCACCCCAAAGGCAAAACGAGGTTGAAAGAAACAAACTGAGGGAGGAAGTAGATTGAAAAGAGAAGAGACAATTAAGAAATAGGAAGAAAAGAAGAGTGGTCAATAGAAAAAACAGGAGGGAAGGAAGGAGAAAAAGGAAGAAGAAAGGAAAGAACAAATTGAGAAAAGAAGTAAGGAAAAATTGCCTTTTAGAGGCAGATGACTATAAATGGATCAGAGCAGATTGCCTTGCCTCCTTTTGCCACTGTAAGGGTATGAGAGAGGTTGAAAGGGGAAGAAATTAAAAATAAAACATGAAATGTTACTAATAATTTCAGAGAGAAAAGGAAATGTGTAAAAATTAATTAGCAGGAAGACGTGTCGACATGCGGAAATCGGAGAGAATAAATTATCTTGGAGGAATTTGCATTTTTTGGTTTCAAATGTAGAGTAGAGATCGGTGGAGAGGGGTGGGCTTTGGAGTGAATGTGAGGTCTGCTATGATTATGCTACTGTACTACAGAAGTGCACTTTAACCCCTTCAGAAGTATGTGTAAGCTTGAGAGAGCTAGGCACAGAACTGCTGGAAACAAAAAGGTTGATTATTATGTATTGAACTTCTGATGGATGGAAGTCGGTGTCATCATACCAAGGACAAGTCGACCATGGCTTAAGCGTATTCAGCTAAGGGTCACCAGTGCTATTTGCCCCCATATGTTCTTGATCTTACACTTGACTGAGGTACCTAATTTTGGTCAATACCATTGAGCTTTGAATGCTGGATGAGGGATGCTGGGCTGTAATTTGGGTGAGGTGGGAGGGAATAAAGTCAGGAATCATGTATGTGAAAAAGACACTTTTTTTCCAATCTGCCACCCACTTCCCGTTGTTATCCTTCACTCACTCCTCCATTGCCCCCTTGCCACCCAACATCTTGGTTAAAAATAATGTATTTATTTGTGTATTTTTTTGGGGTGTAGGGGGGAGATTGCTGCCTGATCGTGCCTTTGCAATACTTTTTCATATTTTTTTTATTTACTGAATCGATTCATCAGTTTATAAACGCACTTGCAGAATTTTTATTTTTTTTGCTAATTCTTTTTTTTGTGTTCATGCTGCTCATGATACTCGCAGAATCCCCAAAAGGCATTGGCAATGCCAAAAGGTTCTAACTGTGAGCTATATTGGCTTTGGCAATGGTTGTTGTAATCATTGGCAAGCAGAAGAAGGTCCACACCATTAAGGGGAGTTTGACTGCAATCTGTTTCTACAGACTGCAGAATGAAAAAAACAAAAACAAATTTGCCTGCTGGGGAGCAACACAATCAATGTGTTTATGACAAAAAATACCAGTGACCCTAAACATGCTATACATCTTCGCACCAACCCTAGGCATTCCTTTCTATTATTGGGTACTGGGGCATTTGTCTACCTGGTTTTAATAAAGTGGCTCTTGTGCCTCATCAGAACAGCAAAACCTTGTCTTACTCATAGCTATTACTGCCCCCGATCTCCTTGCTAATATTAAAGTTCATGCAAGATAAAGTAGACACATTTACATAGATAAATCATCCATTGATGGCATATGAAGACCACAATGACCCATCAAGTTCATCTCTCTGACTATGTAGGATTATGTTTGTAATTGAACCAAGACTACTGCCCCGTGCGTTCCTAGTCTTTCTTTCATTCTGTTGCGGAAGTGGCTCTCTACTGATCCAGTCAGAAGCCAGGTCCATGAACATGGTGCATGTTTTTATGAAGAAGAGTGAAAGTGTAGTGATGTACTAGGGAGGAAGCAGCGCCATGACAAGCTTAGAGATGTCTTCTGGGTCCCTCCAAGAGCACAAGATGTGCCATCCCTTCGTTGATTTTTTTGGGTCTCACCTCGGCTGCGCATGCGCTGCCTCTGGAGACATGCTGGGTCTACTGTATGGGCTTTCAGCATGCCCATCTATTTTGATTCGTTCCTTCACATGCCTTTTGAAATTCTTTGTTTTTGTTGGTGAAAAGCTTACATATATTCTTCCTTTTGGTGATTTGGTCATGCTCTGAAGACTGACTATGTTACATGGATCATTCCACTATCAACGTTATAAGGTAGATTCGGAGCACTACTTTATCTTTTGCCTGGGCTCGTTTTGGCTTTCCAAACATGCTCAGCTAAGGGCTGCATATCATGTCCGTATCTTGTTTTCCACTATCGTGGGTTGTACATGCGGCAGAGGCTATGCTGCTTTTCATCTTATAACATTTTTGGTTTCATTAGCTCAAATGTCCAAACCTTAAATATTATACTTACTTTATGGAAGTGTAGTTTAAGAAGATGGCCACTGGTAGGATCAACTTATTTACATTTTGTTTTTGACAGCATGATTATTTATATGCGGTTAAAGAGGTAAACATGCTGTTATTGCACCATTTTATGAAAATGGAAGCAGCTTTAACTGTTATGCTTTCAATTTTTGATGCTTTCTTTTAAGTTTCAATTATTAGTGAAATAAAAACAATATTGAGGCATGCCAGCTGCAGTGAGGAGTCCCTTTTTGCCAGATTACCCCCCACTTTTTACCTCGCATCTGATGCAGCCTGACTTGATGTGCCCTGGGTCCCTGCCAATCAGGTTCCCAGTGCCTGTGTTCTTACCCAAGACTGTACTTTTTTTATCCATAATCGGCGCATCCCTGGCCACAGGTAGCCCCTTGTAAATGCTATTTGTCACCATCAGATAGGTTTCTGGACCCCTGGGTAGAGATCCTCTACTCTCTGGGTCCAGAAACAAGCCCATTCTGGGCGGAGGTGTCAGGCCTTCTCCCTCAGGGTGGGCTGGGTCCATGAAAGAAAAAGCTTCAAAGGCTTGCCCCCTTTGGAATCTGCCACTGCCTTTTGCTGTTCCCAGCAACTGGCTTCCACTGGTTCTGGCCCCACTATGGGTGGGAGAAACAGCGGGAAATCCATACTAGGAAGAGAGGTGTGCCCACCTTTGCCAATTCCACCCCTCAGGTGGGGGAAGCGAGGTGAAGCACACATCACAATCCCCTCCATCTTGAATATGAGGGGACTCAGCCAATTAGGAAGAGACTCATGCCCTTTCCCACTGGAGGGTGGCATAATAGGGGGTGTATCCACCCCAAGGAAGGGACCCATTGCTCCCGATCTACACACCCCTTGAATGCCCCTAAATGTAGTATTGAGGGACAATGCTGAACCTTGCCTCCTCAGATTCAAGGAAGAAAGAAGAATCAACGAAAAGCCATGCTGACAGAAAGGAGAAGAGGACACCAATTGCCTTGGGCTCAGCCCTAACAGTCTGTCCCATCCATGACCTGCTTACAGCCAGAACCCAGGGGAGTCCAGCAGCCAGCAACCCCCAGAGCCCAGAGGACCTGCCCTGAGACTTTTCCACAGACTCTATCTCCCGTGAGCACTGGACTTGCTCAACTTAAGGAACGCTGACAGAATCCAGATACCGGTGTCTCTGCGATTCTGCACCACTCTCCCTACTGAGGACTATAGAATTAAGTTCAGGGGGGCTCAGAAATCCCAGACTCAGTCCTATGTGGAATTTGTAGACTACTTAACAAAGTCACTAGGTGGCTCGTTGACTGGACCTAAAGTGCAAGATTGTGAAGGCATTTACAATTTGTTTATGAAAGAACACATTTAAGTAATTGCATCAATGAAAAGTTGCATCAGTATCTGGTAGACTTAGGTCCAATTTCTCCCCAAGAATTGGTAAAGAATGCAGACTTCTGGGCCATGACAAAGGTAACCAAGACAACCACTGAGGGTGACCAAAAGAAAGGGGGCATAAGGCTTCACCAGGGAAAAGAGGGTGAGAAACCCAAAGAAAAAAACACAAGAGTCTTCTATAGGCCCCAAGAATCCTCGTCAGGGGTGGGCCCAAGAACTCTTCTCAGCCCACTAGCAGATACAAAGAGAAAAATGTTGATCCTTCAAAGGCCTGGTGTTTCCACTGTAACAAGAAGCAACACCAAACTAGAGATGCAGCCTGTCGTACCAACAAACCAACTACTAGATCCACACCAGCACCTATGGCAAATCTCCAGATGGGATCAATAGTGTGCCCAGAGCAAATCACAGTTCAAACTGAGAGTGTTTTAATCTCTGTAGGGAAGGGAGGATCAGCCACTTTGGCTGTCTGGCCCCCTAAGAAATACCTGCAGTATTCATTATTGAATCGGACTAAGAAAGAAGCCCTAAGGGATACAGGTTCCAGTGTCACTATGGTGCAAGACACACTGGTTTCCCCAGAGCAATACCTAAATGGAAAAAACCTGTCCAGTTACCAATGCTGACAGTGTCACCACTAACCATGCCATGGCTATGGTGATCTTAGACTGGGGAGGGGTTACTGGCCTTAAACAGGTAGAGGTCTCGCCAAAACTTCCAGCCGCCTGTCTGCTTGGAAACGATCTGGAGACCTCAACATGGGCTGAGGTAGAAATAGAAAGAAAGACACATTTAGCCATGCTTCAAATCCCTGAGATAATATGTGTGAAAACCAGAGCACAGTGCCCAGCACACTGTGAACAAGGAGGATTGGAGCCTGAAATGATGGCCCAACCTCCCTAGAGGAAAGGTAGGAATACTGGTGATGCAGCTTCCATGCAGCAACACGATCCGGACTCCTCTCCTCAGGGAGAGGACTTGTCAGCCCCAGAGGTAACTGAGGCCTTAGACCCCAAATATGGTGCCACTATGAGAGGGGTAATGCCTCAGCTGTATAGGGAGTTCCTACTCACTTTAGCCCACGATGTTCCCCTAGGTGAGTATCTGGCCAAACCAAAACTTGGGAAAGATTGGTCACCCAGTTTGATTGGCCCCAGATGTACCAAAAAGTGAAGGAGTTTGTAAGCTCCTGTGTCACCTGTCAAGACAGTGGCAAGACAGGCGGGCACCTAAAGGCCCCCATAATCACACTATCAGTGGTTGGTGTTCCCTTTTAGAGGGTAGGGGTAGACGTAGTGGGTCCACTTGAACCTCCCACAGTCCCAGGAAAGACATTTATACTAGTAGGAGTGGACCATGCTACTAAGTATCCTAAAACCATTCCCCTCAGGACTACCACAGCCCCTGTGGTAGCCCAGGCCCTCACAGGTGTCTTCACCAGGATCGGGTTTCCTAAGAATGTAGTATCAGATGAGATACCAACTTCATGTCTGCATACTTGAAACATAAGTGGGATGAGTGTGGAGTGATCTACCAGTTCACAATACCTTATCACCCACAAACCAATGGCCTTGTTGAGAGGTTTAACAAGACTTTGAAAGGCATCATAATGGGACTCCCTGAAAAACTCAAAAGGAGATGGGGTGTTCTGTTACCCAGCCTGCTTTATGCCTACAGAGTGGTGCCTCAGAAGAGAAGAGTGGGGTTTTCACCCTTTGAACTTATGTTTGGTTACCCTGTAAGGGGACCACTCTCACTTGTGAGGGAAGGATGGGAAATACCCCATCATGTACCAAAGCAAGATGTGGTGGATTATGTGCTAAGCCTTTGTTTCAGAAACACATAGTACATGCAGACAGCATCCAAACACCTTGAGTCTTGCCAGGAGCTCTAGGAGCTCTGGTATGACCAAAAAGCTGCACTGGTAGGATTCCAACCAGGGCAACAGGTATGGGTTTTGGAACCAGTGGGACCAAGGGTACTCCAGGACAAAATGTGGCCCTTACCCTAACCTAGAGAAAAATAGTGATGTCACCTACTTTGTAGACCTGGGCACCAGCAGGTGTCCCTAAAGGGTAAAACATGTGAACTGCCTTACACTCTATTCTGACAGGGCCTATGTAACCATGTTGATAGTTACTGATGAAGATCAGGAGATAGAGAATGATTCCTCCCTGACCTCCTCTCTTACAGCCCCCAGATTGGTCAGTAAATATAATAATAATCCACATTTGTAAAGCACGAACAATCCCCCGTAAGGGTCTCTAGGCGCTGGGGGCCATCGGGAAGAATAAGCAAGCTATTCCCCAGAGTCACATGGTGCTGGGCAGACCCCTGCCGCCGGACCCGGGAATCGAACCGTGATCCCCATATTCCGGAGTCAGTCGCCCTGGCCGTGGTGTCACACCTCTTCCTCAGTGGATGGAGTTGTCTACTCATTCTCTGCCCAACAGCAGGCTGATTGCAGACAGGGTCTGTCCTAACCCTGGGCGTAGTTTGCGAAGTAGCACTACTCGTAACTACGCGTAGTGCACTTCGCACTACGGGAGCTACGTGGTAGAATGTTGGGGGATGATTGCACTGTGCCGGATGCTTGTCCGCACTGTGCAATCATTAAAAACGGGTTTCGCACAGTGCAAGCTGTTGTTTTCTGCCTCTCGAGTAGATTTTTACTCGAGCGGCAGCTTTGTCACCTCATCGCGAGTGGTCGCGAGCATATACGACCACTCGCAATGAGAAACTTGCCCTCCCCGCATTGAGAATCTCGCCGGGAGGTTTAGTTTCCACTCTCCCGATCGGCAACTTAATGTTGGTGATCGCAAGCGAGAAAAAAGTCTCGCCGGGATGTCATTTTGCTTGCTCGCGGTCGCCAACTTGACGTTGAGGACCGCGAACAAGCAAAAAATGACCGCTGCCTAACGCTACGCGTGTTTGCACTGTGCTACGTGCAATTTGCGTACTGCGAAGTAGCGCAAACTTCGCAAACTACGCAAGCATAGCGTAGTTGTCCGCCCTGGCCTAGTCTGCCCAGCTCTTTTCCTTGACACCTGTTCAGACACCCTGGTGGACCCATGATGTGTGCACTGGAGACAGGTTGCCTGTCAAAACAAAAACCTATCGCCAGTCTGACCAAGTCAAGGAAAGCATCAAAGCTGAAGTCAGCAAGATGCTGTTGTTGGGGGGTCATTGAGCCTACTGAGCCAGCTCAGTGGTCCTAGTACCCAAACCTCATCCACAGGGTGGAAAGAAAGAAATTAGGTTTTGTGTGGATTACAGAGGCCTCAATACTGTCACCAAGACAGATGCACACCCCATCCACAGGGCTGATGAATTGATAGATAAGTTGGGGTCTGCCAAACACTTAAGTATCTTTGGCTTAACTGCAGGGTACTGTGAGATTGACATGGGCCCTGGAGCAAAATAAAAGAAAACACTCTCCACACCATATGAGCACTTCAAGTTTACTGTGATTTTTTTGTTTTTGTTCAATTTTTTTATTAAGGTTTCACATATCACGCCCCCCCGGGTGGGGGGTATGGCAGTAAGTGATTACACATTATTACACACATTAGAGGGTTACATTGCAATGAATAGAAGTACATGCAGCGGTCTTCTAGTGACAAGTAGTCATGACCTCGCCTGACTTTGCTGCAAATAATGGGTCCGTCAGCGTGTAAAGTGGAGGTTTGAGTGCATTGTGCTAGGGCCCTCGCTTCCATTTCCATGAAATTGCCTGTCAATGGAGGCGTGTGTTAGTATCGTCTCCGTGTGTGTCACCATAATCTTGTAATCCCGTGATAGATACTGGTGAGGGAAATGTGCGCCGGTCTCGGAACTGCCGGCTTGTAATTTGAAGAAAAACATGGAACCGTGGGGGAAACTTTCCTAGTGTAGCATGTGGTGCTGGACGTGTGTTCAAATTTACTGTGATGACCTTTGGTTTAAAGAATGCTCCTGCCACCTTCCAAAGGTTGGTGAATCGATTCCTTGCTGGGTTGAAAGACTTTAGTATTGCTTATCTTGATGATACTATAGTGCTTAGTAACCCTGGGCAAAGGACTTCGCTACGCCCACAAAGTGGGCGTAGTGTTGCCTACTTCGCCCTTTGCAAAGTAAGCGTAGCAGGCAACACTACGCTCACTCCATGGGCGTAGTTAAGTTGCCCGCCTCCCGCCTCCCTCCCCTACATACCGAATTTTAGTAAATTTTAGAGAAATGCGCATGAGCGGCCACCCGCGCATGCTCATTGGTTATCAAGACGGCGCCGTGAACGAGCAGAGGGAGCGCCGGGACGCAGCGGACAAGGTAAGTGCATTTTATTTACTTTTCTTTGCGCATTTACTAAAATTAGGTATATAGGGGAGGGGGGCATGCGGCGCGTAGTGGGGCTACGCAAAGTACGTGGGTGGGCATAGTTTCTCGCCCACTTTGCGTAGCTTCGCGCAGCCCCACTACGCATACTACACCCAGGGTTAGTGCTTAGCTCTTATTGGCAGGATCACCTGGTCCACCTGGGGAAGGTTGTACATGCACTGCAAACTGCAGGGTTAACTATCAAGGCATCCAAGTGCCAGATGGAGCATGGAGCTGTTGTGTACTTGGGCCACCTTGTAGGTGGAGGCCAAATCCAACCCCTTCAACCCAAAATCCAGACCATTTTGTATTGGGAGGTTCCAACAGCCCAGATCCAAGTCAGGGCATTCCTTGCCTTGACTGTGTTTGTGCAGGGATATAGGTCCAATGGGACACCCCTCACAGAACTCACCTCCAACAAGATGTCCAAGAAAGTGAATTGGACAGTTTTCTGCCAAAAAGCATTTGACACCCTAGAAGAGGCAATGTGCTTTGCACCTATTCTCAAGACTCAAGATTACTCTGAGCAGTTTATAGTGCAGACTGATGCATCTGAGCTGGGGATAGGAGAGGTTTTATCCCAGACAAATGATGATGGGCAAGGCCAACCGGTTGGTTTCATAAGCAGAAGGTCACTCCCCAGAGAGCAGCGTTGGAGTGCCATTGAGAGGGAGGATTTTGCCTTGGTTTGGTCCCTGAAGAAGCTGGGACCACAGACCTCTCGGATGGCTAATGTAGATTAAAGGAGAAAACCCAAAACATTTGAGGTGGTCCATATCCATACAGGGAATGGCCTTTACAGTGGAACATAGGCTGGCACTGCTTATGCAATTCCAGATTTTTCCACTTAGACAATGAAGACTCTCTAGGGAAAAGTTATTTGGGGTGGGGGCTGTGTAGAAAAGTACCCCTTTTTGCATGGTTACCCCCCACTTTTTGCCTGGCATCTGATGCAACATGACTTGATGTGCCCTTGGTCTCTGACAATCAGGTTCCCAGGGCCTGTGTTCTTTCCTAAGAAAGTAACTGTGTATCCACAATTGGCACATCCGTGGCCACAGGTAGATTTTAACATCATTGTGTATATTTACATTAAACAGCTGCTGTTTCTCTGCTTGGCTGTAAGTGTTAGTCTACTCCACATGAGACAACATTGCGAGCATGTGCATTTATTTGTGTTCATCTATCACTAGTTCTTTCGGGTGTTTGGTACTATTACATTTATTGCACAGTGGACTCTGGTTTCGTTTTCTCTTTCATTTATCATCAGCCTGTGTGGCTCTGCAGCATATCGCAGCGCTTTCTTTTAGTTCATTACCTGTAAATTATAGTGATTGGCAGTTCTGTCACAGGCTGAGCAGTGGGTGTTGATCTTTAAGCCGTCGGGGTTGTTGGTGGCTCAACAACATGATTTCCTAGATGCTGTAGCAAACACATGCTATTTTTGTTTGTATTACAGTGGCCCCGGAAGAAGGGACATGAGTGTCCCGAAAAGCATAGGGTATTGTGTCACTAAGTGGAATTGTTATGAAGATTATTCATCATACACTTTGTAAATAAAGGATTATGTATATATCATGTGTGAAGTTGTAACACAATGGATTGTGACCACTCAATGTGTTAACATGAAGTTGTTGTAAAAATCAATGAATAGTTTTGTGGTTATAATTTTCCTGACTACTGTCGTGTTGTATTTGTACTGTGATATGTGTTATTTTTCAATTTAAAACAGTATAAAGATTAAGTAAAAAATGTTTGCCAGTTGTGCACACAGTTATTATAAGCCATCCAGCATGTCTTTTCACACACATCCCTGTGTGCCATGCCTGCAACTTACTGCCTGAGGCCTAGGTAAGTCACTGCTCTAGCAGGGTGCACTGTCCTATGGTGTGGGTACAGGGACATGAGCCCTGTACCCCTACAGTGTCTAAGTCAATTCTTAAACATTTTAAGTGTAGGAAAGTCCTAAAGAGTATATGGTCTGGTAGTTGGTCAAAACAAACTCCAATGCTCCATAATGACTTTACTAAAACCTGGGAAGTTTGGTAGCAAACTTCTCAGCACATTAAACCCACACTGATACCAGTGCAGGATTTAATGTAAAATGCACTAAGAAGGCATGTTAGAGATGACCCCTGAAAATCGACCTGGCCTGCTGAGGTTCCTGAACGGCTGCCCACAATATGCCTCAGGAGGTCACCAACTGCCTTAGCCCCAGCCCTAACAGTCTGTCCCATCTACGACCTGCCTATAGCTAGTAGCCTGACTAGTCCAGCAGCAAGCAACCCCAAAGCCTAGAAAACCTACCCTGCGACCTTCCCATTCTCGTGAGCATCGGATTTACTCGACCCAAAAATCACCTCTAGAATACGGATACAGGTGTCTCTGCGATTGTGCATTCAACACCCACAGGCCAAGTTTGTGTGGCCCATCACCCCAAGGAGTTCTCCTCAATGATCCTGACCTGGGATCTGGTGATCCCCGACCTCCCTTAAGACTCCAAACGACGCCTGCAACTTCAACCTGAAGGGTCCCACAACAGCGACCGGAGTTGGGAAGAAAAACCCAACCCCAGAAGATACCCTTGCACCTGACATCCCACAGCCTTGGATGGCCCAACCCCCAAGATCTCAACTTACCTCATCAGTTGGTGGTCACCTTTAGGATGTCTCCCTGTCCGAGCATGCAGCATCTTTCTGAAACCGAATATCTCCATTGGAAAGCACAGGGTCCCCGACATCCATTTTGCACACTGTAACCGGCCGCCCGAGCGCCACTGGTGGTGCTGCTCCTGTGTTGGTCGTTGGAACCTACAGTGCTGACCTTAGCCCCAGGAGCTTGGCTCCCGCGACCGAGTTGCCTGCTCATCAGCAGACCCTAGCCCCTTTTGCTACCATTGGGCCTTTGCACTCTACACCCAGCCGCCCCATTGCCAGGGGTGTGGAATTTAATTAAAAATGTACTTGTCCATGGGACAAGTAGCTTCATAAATCTACTTGTCCTGTAACTAAATCCACTTGTCCCTTTGGTGCCATGTAGTGCGCTGTCAAATAATGGCTGCTATCTCTTTATAGAAGAGCTCTGATAATAGCCTCTCTGGTTATGTCAGGCTAATACTATAGAAGGATTTGAATTTTGGAGGTTTTCACCAGCTCTTCTCTAATCTTTTCCCATACTGAAAGGACGGAAATTTACCTCTGACAACGGCAGAAATAAAGTTTCTTCGAGGGCTGGGAAAAATGTGGTTGGAGAAAAAGTGAACTTGTAAACACTCAACAGGTTTCCACTGGGGCATATTCATATTAGCTCATGCTAAAATGCAATTCACAAATATTTTCTAGGACTACGGTTTCCTGGCCTACTTAAGGAAATGCATGTGAATTCATGAAAAACGTAAATCTGCATTAATACAAAGACATATTTCATGGGTGCACTTTCGTGACTTTAACATTTGAGCCCCTAATTAAATTGGAGTTAAACAGGACCTTTTGTTTTTATTAAAATGCTATCTCTTCCTATCTGTAAACTGGCTTCATTGTGTGTGACCGCATTCTGCTCTTTTACAATGTAGTTTTTTTCAGTGCCAAGAATTTCTATGGCAATGTGGCCTTTGAGACCAAATACTAGCTGTCTAGTAAGAACGTGCTGGCAAACAGCACCACGCCTACCTGATAATCCCAAGGTACAGAAAGGAGCATAGAGTAGGCCAAGTGAGTAACCAGAACATTTAAATATCCCCCATGTTGATTCAAAGTTCTTATGACACCAAGCAAGCGAAAAAAAAGTCATTGGAATCCTCTCCAGATTATCTCACTTGTCTCTTCCATCTAAGCATCTATCCATTCATCCTTTCACCCACGGATATCTAACATTTCACCTTTACATTGGCAATCATTCATTCTTTTATTCATTAGCCTTTCACCAATCTGTTTGTCCATCTGTTCATCCATCAGTCCACCCACTCATCCATATCTAAACCTACCCATCCATCTTTAAACCTATCCATTTCAACCATCCATCCTTTCGCTCATCCATACACCCTCCCTTTCACTCCATCTATACACCCTTCCATTCACTCCATCTACCCACCCCCCCTTTCACTAATCCTTCCACCCACCCTTTGACCCATCCATCAATCCATCCTTCCATTCATTCATCAATGTATCCTTTACACTCATCCATCCTTTCGCTCTCTAATCCTTACACCCTGTAACCCATCTACTCATTCACCCTTTCCTTCATTATAACATCCTTTGTCCATCCACCATCCCCGTCACTCAACCATCCCGGTCACTCATTTATCCATCCGTACATCTAGCCAGCCACACTTCTACTCACTCATCCTTTTACCCACACATCCATTCATCCTTTCAAATTAATTACAAGACTTTGTTTGCCGAGCTGCAGACAGAAGAGGCCCATCAAGAGCTTCACCTCTACTGTAGCTGCTGAAGCCTATCCTGCCATTTCCAAACCTATTGATCCAACTGATCCATCCTGCCTTCCTTCCACTCATCCATCCTTTTGCTCATCCATCCATCCACCCCACACATCTTCCTTTTCACTCCTATTCATCCACCCTTTCACTCATCCCTCCATCCATCCTATCACTCATCCATCCATCCATTCTCCTTTTCACTCATCTATCCACCTACCCTTTCACTTCATCCATTTATGCTTTCACTCATCCATGAACCCTTTCACCCATCCATCTTCCATTTTGCTCATATATCCATCCACCCTTTCACTAATCCTTTCACTCAACTGTCCACCCACCCACCCATCCATCCACCCATCCATCCATCCACCCATACATCCACCCACCACCCAGTCAGCCATCTATTCATCTACTCTCTCACCCATTAATCCACCCTTTCAATAAGCCGTCCATCCTTTCAGTCATCAATCCACTTTCAACCTATACATCCACTCACCCATCCCTGCACTCACCCTTGCACTTATCCTCACATTCTTTCACACAGCCATCCTTACATCCATCCACTCATTCATCCATGCATCTAGCCATTCACCCTTTCACTCCACTCATTCATCCATCTATCCATCCAGCGTTTCACTCATTTATCCAAGCATCCATCCATTCCCCCTTTCACTCATTAATGTATGCATCTAACATCCACTCTTGCACGTATTCATCCATGCATCTATTCATCCACGGTTTCACTTATTCATACATGCACCTTGCCATCCACTCATTCATCCATGCACCTATCCATCCACCCTTTCACTCATTTATTCATTTATGAATCTAAACATTCACCCTTACACTCCACTCATCCATCCATCCATCCTTTCACTCATTCATCCATGCATCTATCCATTCACCCTTTCACTCATTAATGTATGCATCTATCATCCACTCTTGCACGTATTCATCCATGCATTTATACATCCACCCTTTCACTTATTCATACATGCATCTATCCAGTCACCCTTTCACTCGTTAGTTTATGCATCTATCAGACACTGTTGCACGTATTCATCCATGCATCTATCCATCCACCTCTTTCACTCATTCATCCATGCCTCTATTCATCCACCCACCCTTTCAAGTCCATTATGGGCATTTGTCTGCGGACCTGCAGACTGAAGAGGCCCATCAAAAACTCCACTGCTGCTGTAGTTTCTACAGCGATGTGTTCACAATGTCCCTGGTGCAGGCACAAAGTGAGATTAGAGGCCTAGTGCAAGGACAGAATTGGGGGTGGGCTCAGGTCTGCATGAAAGCCCATGGGGAAACTAATGAGCTTTAATCTAAGCCCTTGATGACCTAATATATGAGAGGCCAAAGGGAGCAGGTCAGGGATGTCAGAGAGGGCAGCGGAGGGTGGCAGGGTGGGGTTAGCAGGTTCAGGCACCGGGTGTAACATAAGGTGTACAGGAAAGGCTAGGTGCAAAGGACGGGGTGCATGAGAAGGGAAAGAAAAGTGAGTTGAAGAGGAGGCCCAGGAGTGGAGCAGAGAATACAAGGCAGGGGTCATACAGTTAAAGTCAAAGCAAGAGGCAGATAAGGCAGCCTTTTACATGCCATTGTTTCGAGTGTACTGGAGCTGCAGAAACTCGATGTTTGCCTCATGCTTGAAGAAAATAAAAGGACGAGGGGAGGGCCTGTAAGCCACATGAGCTTATCGAGCTGGCTCCAACTTTGAGCTCTGTTTATCATTTTGTTGTTCTGTTCTGGGGAAATTAAAGTGCAGGCCCCAGCTTTTGCATTCACCCTTTCACTGCCAATAAACTGCTCGGAGCAAGTAATTAACTGGCTGTGACCTACAGGGTTGAACAGCTGTGTATCGAATTACCATAAAACTGTCTACTTGTCCTTTGGACAAAATACAAATTAAAACCTCTTGCCCTCCTAAGAAATCTAGATGTCTTGGGCGTCGGGAGATAGGAATTCCCCACCCCTGCATTGCTGCTGGTGGCGCAACTTGAATGCCCATCTAGAACTTGGGAAACCTTGGTCCTAACCCCCAAAGCTCACTCTTGTGAGTCGAGTACTTATCTCCAAAACCGTTAACCATTTTTCTCCAATAGGAACTCATGTTATAAGATTTTGGGCCTAAAATTGTTTGAAGTGTGGAACAGTTAATGTATGGAGAAAAGTGAACTCAATTGCAAATTATAAAAAGTTGTGCTTACTTTGTATGTAGAGATCCTAGGGTGGGGAATGTAGGCGTACCACATCCAACACTCAAAGTAATTAAAAGTAATCTAAAACTACTAACTGTATGATACAAACTGCATTTAAAAGTGGTACAAACCTGTAACAATTGTAATTTCAAGCACAACTGCATTACCTTGAACGGTCTTGCATTTTGAAAGTATATATTACTCACATGTGCCAAATCCTGCTTGGTACTGAAAATAAAACACAAGAATATGTTTTATATGCTTACCTAATTCTTCTGGATTCTGTCACTGAGTGTGTGTATCAGTCCCTGATTGAGTGAATACAATAAATGCTTAACACACACTCTGGATAAGCCTAACTGTTCGCCCACACTAACACAAAGAGAGGTGTTAGTACTAACCTAATTTAGCCTGTGCTATGCGAATAGGGATCCCCTGGTCTCGATGCACACTATACCTCATTTTGGTATAGTACATGCAGAGCCAGCTTCCTACACTACCTTCTTGTTCACTTGCTGCATGTAATGTGAGGGTACTTAACATTATATCCTGCAAGCAGACAGTGCAGCACCACCTCAGCACTACCTCAGCACCACTGCAGCACCACCTCAGCATCAGCCAAACACCACTTCAGCACCAGTCAGTGTCACTCAGCACCATTTCAGTAGCACCACCTCAGCATTACTCAGCAGCACCTCGATGTTTGCCTCATGCTTGAAGAAAATAAAAGGACGAGGGGAGGGCCTGTAAGCCACATGAGCTTATCGAGCTGGCTCCAACTTTGAGCTCTGTTTATCATTTTGTTGTTCTGTTCTGGGGAAATTAAAGTGCAGGCCCCAGCTTTTGCATTCACCCTTTCACTGCCAATAAACTGCTCGGAGCAAGTAATTAACTGGCTGTGACCTACAGGGTTGAACAGCTGTGTATCGAATTACCATAAAACTGTCTACTTGTCCTTTGGACAAAATACAAATTAAAACCTCTTGCCCTCCTAAGAAATCTAGATGTCTCGGGCGTCGGGAGATAGGAATTCCCCACCCCTGCATTGCTGCTGGTGGCGCAACTTGAATGCCCATCTAGAACTTGGGAAACCTTGGTCCTAACCCCCAAAGCTCACTCTTGTGAGTCGAGTACTTATCTCCAAAACCGTTAACCATTTTTCTCCAATAGGAACTCATGTTATAAGATTTTGGGCCTAAAATTGTTTGAAGTGTGGAACAGTTAATGTATGGAGAAAAGTGAACTCAATTGCAAATTATAAAAAGTTGTGCTTACTTTGTATGTAGAGATCCTAGGGTGGGGAATGTAGGCGTACCACATCCAACACTCAAAGTAATTAAAAGTAATCTAAAACTACTAACTGTATGATACAAACTGCATTTAAAAGTGGTACAAACCTGTAACAATTGTAATTTCAAGCACAACTGCATTACCTTGAACGGTCTTGCATTTTGAAAGTATATATTACTCACATGTGCCAAATCCTGCTTGGTACTGAAAATAAAACACAAGAATATGTTTTATATGCTTACCTAATTCTTCTGGATTCTGTCACTGAGTGTGTGTATCAGTCCCTGATTGAGTGAATACAATAAATGCTTAACACACACTCTGGATAAGCCTAACTGTTCGCCCACACTAACACAAAGAGAGGTGTTAGTACTAACCTAATTTAGCCTGTGCTATGCGAATAGGGATCCCCTGGTCTCGATGCACACTATACCTCATTTTGGTATAGTACATGCAGAGCCAGCTTCCTACACTACCTTCTTGTTCACTTGCTGCATGTAATGTGAGGGTACTTAACATTATATCCTGCAAGCAGACAGTGCAGCACCACCTCAGCACTACCTCAGCACCACTGCAGCACCACCTCAGCATCAGCCAAACACCACTTCAGCACCAGTCAGTGTCACTCAGCACCATTTCAGTAGCACCACCTCAGCATTACTCAGCAGCACCTGAACACTACCACAACACCAGTGAGGCACCACCTCGGCCTCAGTCACCAACACAGCACCACCTCATTACCAGCGCAGCACTACATCAGCATCAGTACAGTGTCACCACTTTAGCATCAGCACAGCACAACCACAGCATCACTTAGCACCACCAGTGCAGCATCTTCTCAGCATCACTCCACACCACCTCAGCATCAGCACAGAACTACCTCTGCGTCATTGCACCACCGCCAGTGCAGCACCAACTCAGCACCAGCGCAGGCCCACCACAGCAGCAACTCAACACCAGTTCATAATTAGCACAGCAACACTTCAGCATTAGCGCAGCACCACCTCAGCACCAGTGCAGCATCACCTCAGCAGCAGTGCAGCACTAATGCAGCATCACTCAGCACCACCTGAGCACCAGCACGGCATCACTCAACATCTCCTCAGCATCACTCAGCACCACCTCAGTATACCTCCTCACCACTTGAGCGCCACCTCCACACAAGCACACCACTGCATCAGAACCACCTCACTACCACACAGCAACACCTCAGTACAAATGCAGCACCATCTCAGCAACAGCACAGCATCGACACTGTACCACCTCAGCCTCCGCATAGTACTACCTGAGCACCACCTGAGCTGCAGCACAGCATCATCTCAGCATCAGCACAGCACCATCTTCTCATCAGGGCATAACCACCACTGCAGCACCAAGTCAGCATCTGTGCAGCACCACCTCAGCGCCACCTCACCATAAGCACAGCATTACCTTTACATCAGCACAGCACCATCTCTGTATCAGCACAGCATCACCTCCGCATCAGTGCCACTCTACCACCTGCGCAGCCCTACCACAGTACCAAAGCAGCCCCACCTCAGCAGCAACTCAGCACCAAAGCAGCATCACTTTAGAATGAGTGCAGCATGACCCATGCATCAGCGCAGCATTACCTCAGCACAGCACCAACTTAGCATCACTCATCACCACCCGATCACCAGCTCAACATCACCTGAGCACCGGCACAGCACCACCACCTCAGCATGACTCTGCAACACCACAGCATCACTCAGCACCACCACAGAATCACTCAGCACCACCACAGCATCACCCAGCACCACCTCAGCATCACTGAGCACCACCACAGCATCAGCACAGCAGCATCACATCAACACCTCAGTACCATCTAAGCATCAGCATAGCACTACATCCTCATCACTGCACCGCCACCTGTGTAGCACCAACCCAGCACAAGCACAGCACCACCTCAACATCAGCACAGCACCACCCCTGCATCAGGGCACGACCACATGCACAGCCCCACCTCACCACCAATGCAGACCCATTTTAGCACCAATGTAGCACCACTTCAGCATCAACACATCACCACCTCAGCATCACTCAGCACCACCTGAGCAACAGCTCAGAAACACCTGTGCACCAGAGCAGCACCACCACCTCAACGTAACTCATAACTACCACAGTATCATTCAGCACCAGCACAGCATCAACGCACCAGCAACTCACCACCAGCTCAGCACCAATGCAGCAGCAGTGCAGCATTACCTCAGCATCAGTGCAGCACCAACTCAATATCACTCAGCACCACCTGTGCACTATTGCAGCACCACCTCAACATCACTCAGCACCACCTCAGCATCAGCACAGCACCACCTCAGTCTCACTCAGTATCACCTGAGTACCACCTCCACACAAGCCCACCACCAACTCAGCACCACTCTGTATCATTCAGTACCACCTCAGCACCAGTGCAGCACCACCTCAGCATCAGCACAGCACCACCCCAGCATCGACACAGCACCACCTCCTCCTTCGTGCACCACCACAAATGCAGTGCCATTTCAGTACCACACAGCACCACGTCAGCATCAACGCAGAACCACCTTAGTATCAGCGCAGAACCACCTCAGCATCAGCACAGCACACCTTTGCATCAGTGCACCACCAACAGCACTGCACCAGCGCAACCCCACCACAGCATAAGCACAGACCACCTGAGCACCACCACAGTATCATCTGGGCGGATCACTGAAATAATATCGAGGGACAAAATATCGACTTGCCAAAATATCGTGGACAAAATATCGACAGTCAAAATATCGAGTTTGTATCTACAAACAGGTAAGTACAAAAATATCGAGTACAAAATATCGTTAACAATAATATAGATGTAAAAAATATCGACTTTATTAAAAACAGTGTTAAATTAAATTAATATTAAATTTTAATTACTAAAATATACTTAAAAATACTTAAATTAAATTATAATAATTAAATAATAAATGAAAATAATAAAAATAATTTTTTACAATCTTATTTGTTGACCCTGAACCCTAAAAATACCCCTTTACCCAAAAACCCAAAACTGACCCTGAACCCTAAAAATACCCCTTTACCCAAAAACTGAAAACTGACCCTGAACCCTAAAAATGCCCCTTTACCCAAAAACTGAAAACTGACCCTGAACCCTAAAAATACCCCTTTACCCAAGAACTGAAAACTGACCCTGAACCCTAAAAATAGCCCTTTACCCATGAACTGAAAACTGACCCTGAACCCTAAAAATACCCCTTTACCCATGAACTGAAAACTGACCCTGAACCCTAAAAATACCCCTTTACCCTAAAACTGAAAACTGACCCTGAACCCTAAAAATGCCCCTTTACCCAAAAACTGAAAACTGACCCTGAACCCCAAAAATACCCCTTTACCCTAAAACTGAAAACTGACCCTGAACACTAAAAATGCTCCTTTACCCAAAATTTATCAATATTATTTAATTACCAATTAATTATTAATTAACAATAACAATAAAGTAAATATATTAGCACATTAGCTGTAATTATTTTAATAATTAATATTATTTTTTCCCATTTAATTACTTAAAAATAACACAAAATTATATATATTAAAAATTTACTCTAATTAATGTAATTAACTAATTACAATTAATTAATTACCAATTAATTACTAATACAAAATATTTTCAAAATTATATTAATTAATTAACTAATTAATATTAATTAATTATCAATTAATTATTAATTAAAAATATTAACAAACATATATTAATTAATTAATTATTATTAAATTACTTCCCACCCTATTCCCCTATAAACCCACAACCCGCTACAGAATTACATTACGTAATTATTATAAAAACAAAATTCATTTAATAAAATATTTTATAACATTAAGACACACTTTTCACACATATTATTACAGAAAAATACACTATAAAATATTATATATTATTAAAAATTCGATATTTTTGCTATCTATATTTTATACAGTCGATATTACTTCACTTACCTGAAAAACGATATTTTTGTAGTCGATATTATGTCCAGTCGATATTTTGTCCAGTCTATATTTAAAACTCGATATTATGTCCAGTCGATATTTTGGAGTCGATATTTTGTCTGTACACCCATCTGGGCACCACCAAAGATTCACTCAGCACCACCTCAGCATCCCTTAGCACCACCTCAGCATCACTCAGCACCACCTCAGTATCACTCAGCACTACCTGCGGACCAGCTGAGGACAAGCACACCACCACTTCAGTCCCATCTCAGCACCAGTCTAGCACCACCTCAGTATCACTCAGCACCAACTGAGCACCAAATCTGCACAAGCCAGCCAACATTTCAGTACCATCTCAGCACCACTTCAGCACCAGCGCAGCAACACCTCAGCATCAGCACAGCAACATCTCAGCATAAGCACAGCACCACCTCAGCAATAACACAGCACCACCGCTGCATCAGTGCACCACCACCTGGCAAGCCCCCTCACCACCAGTGCAGCCCCACCTCAGCACCAATGCAGCATGACTTCAGCACCAATTCAGCACCAAAGCAGCTCCACTTGAGCATCAGAGCAGCACCACCTCAGTTTAGCGCAACATCACCTAAGGACAGCACCAACTTGGTATCACTCAGCCTCACTCAGCACCACCTCAGGATAACAAAGCCTGTATTTGTAAAGCGCACATTCAACCAAGGGTATGTTGGCACTGAATAACAGATGTTTATTGTTACCCTACTGAATGGTACTCATGTAATAAGCCTCAGGTTGAAAGGCTGAGTGGGCCTGATGGGGTTTGAACCTGTGACCGTGAGTTTCAACACAGGCCCCTACAGTGGATGCATTTGTCCACTAAGTCACCAGGCCAGGCATCATTCATCAACATATCAGTATAACCCCTGCATCACTCAGCACCACCTCAATATCACTCAGCATCACCTCCACACCAGGACATCACCACTTCAGCATCACTCAGTACCACCTCAGGAGTCTGGCATCTGTTGATTCTCCCCTATTTTTCATTTACTGCTTGTGTTGTAATTCAGGTACTATTTCCCAACCTCCACTCTCCCATTGTTTATGCCCCCCAATAACAAAAAAAGCTATAACAAACATGTATTAGACCAGGCAGGAAGAGGTTGCCAGCATTGCAATGACAAAAAACACTAGAAGATATTTTGTATGTTAATTCCTTTTGTTAAGAGGGTTGTTCAGTTGTGCATAATGACTTCTTGGTTATATATAAGGTAAAACAAATACTTACAACACTTTTTTATAACTTTTCAACATGCTGCACAGCAACCACAGTGCTCTACAACATAGCTTAAAGACATTGGCAACGCCAATAGCTCTCGCTAAACACTTATAAGGTCACAACGTTGTGACATATTGGCTATGCCAATGCTTGATTTAGTTTCATTCAGCACAGATGGAAACACACCTAGGCTCACCTGCAAAATGTTGAATCACTATAACACTACACATGATGGATAGATATGAATGTAAAAAAAGCAACACACAAGCCTTTGATACATGGCGGCCATGGGAGTGAAACTGTGCTGCAGTCAGTCAACCCTAGACTGGAGGATGTGTGCATACGTAGACAAGTTGAAACAACAGGCATGACACTTATTTTCAGGTGTGACTGTTATATGAATGAAATGTATACTTTCCAGGAAGCATGTCATGAGATTGGAGGTGAAGAGCCGAGATGGTCTCTCCTGGAAGTTTATTGTGGCGAGGTCTTAGGAAGGACTGGCTGTGGTACGAATGACAGTTATTGTCTCTAGCAACATGGCCTGGGAATTCGGAAGCAGCATGGGGGTTTCTGTTCAACAGAATCCAGATTAAGGGTACTCACATTAGCTATGGTGATGAGGTGGGTCTCTGATATGTCATCCTGTCGAGGAATTATACAGGAGTGACACTATTGTTAGTTATAGGTCTCAGAACTCATGTGAGATGCAATAACTTCAGTGAACTCGATCTGAGGGTATACCCGAAAAAGGGCACCCAGGATTGGTGCAACACAGTCAGAAGGTAACTAAGAGTGTTAAAGGAAGTTCCTTCACCCACATCCTGAGCTTCTGCTGGTTGCCCCCTTAGTTTGATCTGCCCGCTAAGGCGGTGATCACAAGACCACAAAGAGAAGCTGCTGCTGGTAGGAAAAGCATAGAGAGCAAAATGCATCTCCCCTGTGAGTATGAGTGGGCACTGTGGTGGGACTAGCACATGGCTTAGCAAACTCATTGGCTTTCATGGCCCTGGCTTGGTTCTCTTTTTGGGGCCCATAGTCAAGAACCGGATTGTTAGAATTGGGGTATCTAGTTGGCAGAGTTATGCACCCTATCCAAGTTGGGACCACCAGACTAAAGTTTATTTGTGCTCACCCTCTGGTAGCTTGGCACAGAGAAGTGAGGCTAAACTAAAGAGGCAATGTGTAATGGCGCAAACAAGGAAAATGTCCTGTATTAGGTGAAATACGCTGCCCTGGGGGCTTTGAAGCCACTCTGTATTGCACAGTGCAGGCAGAAACCCGCCTGCACTTTTAAAGAGGAATACAGATACCCTTGCAGGCTGGTGCAGTGAGTGAGTGCTCCCACCTGCATGGGAATGTCTCAGGGATCTATGGGACCCACTTAGACCCCTCCAGAGGTCTTTTATCAGGGGGCGCACTGACAGTGCACTTCCTGACAGCTTCTTTGCCTCTGTGCCTGCGTCTATATATTATGGCTCGTGCGTAGGGGCAAAATGATTCCCTCATTTTCTTGGGGCCACAACCCATGCAAATGAGGGAACACCGTCTGATAATCGCGCTGGTGCTTTATGTGCGCGAGCGCTATCAGTATTACCGAAGGGTATACACAAGCATCTGCAGCCCTTTCTTTGATACCAAAAGCTCCAGGGAGCGCACAAGGCTCCTACTGCACCCCCAGGGCACTCCTGTAATACTGCTTCTGGTGTCATAGGTCCAGTACTTATACCCATCTTAGCCGTTTAAGTAGAGAAACTTCAAAGAAAGGTCTTTGTAGTGCACAAGACCCTGCTCTTCCTGGCCCTGGGTCCAGACACACTTCAAGGGGGTATGTAGATTTTTGTGTGAGGGACATAAACAGCCCTATTCAGGTGCATCTGCTAGAGTCAACTCCTCCCTCCAATTTATCTAAGGAAGACCTATCAGCCTGGTGATGGGCTATCAGAGTATGTAGGGCACACCTCATCTCCCTTTGTGTGACTGTATAGAGGGAATGCACAAAGCCCAACTGTCACCCTGACCCAGACGTGTAGTCTAGGAACACTCAGAGGCACAAAATGGTTAAAGTAAGAAAATTCCACCCCTAAAAGTGGCATTTTGAGACCTGAAATTTAAAACACAACTTCACTTAAAGATGTTCTTTTAAATTGTGAGTCCAAGACAACAAACTCCAATTTTGTATCTGCTCCCATTTGGAAGATACACTTGTAAAGTGTTACCAGGAAGCTCCAATGCTAACCCATGGGAGGGATAGTCATTGATGTACTGAAAAACGGATTTAGCAGTTCTTCACCAGCAGGAGCTGTAAAACTCAATGTCCTACTTTTTAACTACATTGCACCCTGCACCTGGGCCTATCTCGGGACTATCATTGGAGTTCCTTACATTTAATAAAAGGGAAGTATTTGACCAGACAAGTAGGTTAGCTTTCCAGGTCGATACGGAAGTTTAAACTGCACACACAAACTTGCAGTAGCAGTCCTAGGACAGATTTGAAGGGCTACTTATGTGGGCGGCATAATCAGTGCTGCTGGCCCACTACTAGCATTTGATCTTCAGGCCCTGGGGACATGTGGTGCCCTGTACTGGGGATTTATCAGTAAATCAAATATGCCAATCATGGAGAAAACAAATGCTATTACAATTTAGACACATAGCATCTGCACTGTAGCACTAATTAGCAGTGGTAAAGTCCCCAAAGTCCTTAAACCAGCAACAACGAAGTTCAGAACACATTTAAAAACAGGAGGTCAGAATCTAAAAGACTGAGGAAACGATATCAAAAGTAGCCAGATCTAACACAGACCCTCTGGGGTACAGGTGTGCACCCCCTCCAGCTCGAAGTTGCAGGATGAGGACTCCAAGAACCTGTAACCTTGATTCTAATCATGGTAGTGATGGAGAAGGTTGCTTCATTGTGCCTAGAAGACCCCCTGGGTGTTGTATAGCATTGTTTATTTGACCTTAGGCTCGCCCCTAGTCCACTGGATACCTTGGAGTCTTAAGGCCATCTCAGCCTGCTGCCCTAGCCCCCCAGTGAGCAGATATGCAGCCCACTTCCTCTAAGACATAGGGTGGTCCCATTGTGTATCACATAAGCAAAGCATAAATGGACAGGTCTGAATCAAGGGTGTACTTTTCAATTATGTGAATGGGAGGGATGTTGTATTCCCCCATTTAGCTGAGTTCATGATTCTTCCACCTCTTTATGGAGAGTAATTCCCTACTTTGTGAAGCTCGATACCTACTAAAACCTTCTGATACTCATACATTTAGTTGGAGCAAAGTGGGTTCAAGTTGGGAATGGGTTTAAGTGTCTGGTGGTTCCGTTTTTTCTTCCATTTGAAGTGTGTAGCAGCGGCAGTGGTGAAATATCAGCAGCCCCTCCATAATAGAAGCCCGTAATAGGTCTGGCAACGCCTCTTGCCAACAATATATTAAACAGAAGTATAATAAAGTACACCTGGAGAGTGGGTTTTTGGGTCCGCCCTCTTTGTTTGCCATTGCTTGCCATTGCTTCGGGAAGCTATCTGTTAAGACTATGGTATTTGAGGATGGTTACATTGTCCCATTTGTCTTCCCATTAGATTCTGGCTTTAAGATCAAGCAGCACTTATGTTAAACTTCAGAACAAAATGACATGCTGCATAAAATTGAGACCCCCTTGTGTGTACTTTGATGTATTTATTTTGCTAACACAATGACGTTTTAGTTTCCGATCCACGGCTTTAATGGTTCCTGTTTGGATGTCGAAGACTATCATATAATAAATGCACAGTTTCCTAAAAGCGCTTGAACATGCATATATTTTACTGCCCCGACATGATAACATGTTGTTTGAGATACAGCTTTTTTCATAGAGTGAACAACTGCACGCAGGCTTTCTTAAAGATGCAATAAAAATACAAGCCCTTTATCAAAATACTGACTTTTTAAGTTCAGCACTTTCCACGCACACCTCATCTTAGGTCTCAAATTTGATGGCACTCTTTTGAGGGTATTGCTTTGATCTTCTCATACAACCTACGTAGGAAAAGGGAACGTTCAATCATTATTATTTGTAGGAGTAAAGCAGATACTTGTGTTAATAAGCCATTCGGTTAATTCTCCTGCAGGTTTGGATTTTATGTATTTTATGCTGTAAATTGTAAGCAGCAAGGTTAATTTACATTATATCTACTAAACATGGACATCCGTTCACCAAAATGGTAGAGGTAGAGGAAGTGACATAACCTCAATGACATCACAGGAAATTACGTCTTATCACATTTTTGACCCCACAGTAGGAGTACAATATAATAACACAGCTAAGACAAATAAGTGTCAATTTTAGATGCTACCTGTATTTTCATAAGAATACTAGCATGATATGCTAAATAAACATTAATCAGTTTTTTTCACTCGGAGGATATAGACCAACAAAACATAGAACTACATTAGGAAGGGAAACTATTTCTACCATAAATAGCAATGATGTAATGGCTCATGTAGGGTACATTAAACTAGCAAAATGTATTGAGACATCACAGGAACATGCTTCAAAAAAGATACACCCAGTTGTTATGTCCACTTCTATTAAAGTATATAGGCCAAATATTGAATAGGAACTATGCTGTTAGCTTACCGTAGTCCTTATCAACCAATCAATCAATAGAAAATTGTATTCAGTTTATAGTTCAAACCATAAAAAAGTTACACATCATAAAAACAATATAAGTGACAATGCATTATTAAAATGATATCCAGAACAGCAATAGAAAGTAGATAAATAATTAAAAAGCCCGAGGAAAACACTCGTTACAAATCCATATAATTCCTAGAATTAACAGTTGCTTTTAAAAATCCCACTATAAAAGATAAACAGTCCTCTTTCAGGAATTGAAAATACACCAATGCAGGACGAGCCTGCCGAAAATTAAGTCTTTTAATGATAGGGACCAGATAGCGTTTTACGAGGAAATTCATAAAATTGACATTAAAACATAAAATGCAGCATATCCTACGGAGGCTGTCCGTCGCAGGCGCAGGGAGCTGCCACTCTACTTCTAATAAAACATTTGGGTCTGGCAAGCAAAAGGTCGAAAAGGTTCAGACGAAACCTAGTTAAGAGAAATTTCTTGTGCGTGGACAACGCCCCAATAAGGTATGGCTCTGCCCTTGGGGTTGTTTTGAGCATTATGTACGTCTGCACACTTGGTTTCTGTACCTCCTTAGCTTCTCTATCCATATTCCTTTCTGACAGGAAAGTAACTTTTATTGCCTCCAAGTCCCTTTTTGTGATGCGTTCAGGATTAATGAATAGGTCCCCCCGCCCTAACCTACCAAACCTTTTCTTAACATACCTCAGCCATGGAATACGAGCCGAGTAATCGAAGGAAAAACATTCTTTCATAATCACGTGGGTCAAAGGGAGATCTGGATTCAACCAACATTTTAACCAGCAAATCAGTGGTCACAAGGAAAGTACATAATTTACATAGGGGACTCCCAACTCCTCATGGACCGCTAGATTGGATGTGCCACGTGGAACACATAATAGGCATTTCAGAAAGCCGTTTTCCGCTATTTGGAGGGATTCTCCCACATTATATCCCCAAATTTTGCTGCTGTATGAAGCTATGGCCATGCTTTTGGCCTGATACACTCGCAGCATAGTTCCTGTGGGTTTCTTCCCTAATTTGGAGGCAAAATTGAAGATTGCTGAATTCACCCTGGCAAGGTCCCCGTTTTTTTTCTTAATAGGGGGCCCCAGTTAAGCTTATCGTCAAAGAGGACCCCTAAATAAGAAAACACATTTGTACAGGGAATCTTGGAATCTCCCACTCTAAACTGGAAATTCTTCTTACCAAGATTCCCCACTTGCATGACATATGATTTGGAGTTGTTAGTTGCCAAATCCCTATCTGACATAAATCCAGAGAAGGCGGATAAAAGTGATTGTAACTCCCTTTTGGTCCTGGATGTGAGAACGGCATCATCCTCATAACAGGACAGGGATCCCTCGCATTCTTCCCTGGGACAGTCAGCCCCTATTGCCTTTAATACGCTGTCCAGTTAATTAATGAAGAAATAAAATAAAAAAGGGGCCAAAATACAACCTTCCAGGACTCCCTTCTTAATATTAAAATTCCTTGTAAAACGCAAATCCTGTGAAAACCTAACATTGGCTTTAGTAGACTTGTGTAGGTCCTCTAAACAATTTACAGCACTGTTCCCCACTCCCATTGCCCCATTACTGCCAGAGTGTAATCCTATTAACACAATCAAAAGCCAATGACAAATTCATGAAGGCAAGGTGAATGGTCCCAGGGCGAGCAATAGTGTATTTGCTCAGTATTAAAAATAAGTTAAGACACTGAGCAACAGTGGACCGGCCCTGTTGAAACCTGTACTGAACATCCGACAAAATCATGTTATCCTCTGCCCAGGATGATAATCTCTGAAGGAGGACCCTTCCCACCACTTTTACCACTGAGTCTATAAGCGAGATAGGCCTGTAACAGTAGGTACTACTTCTGTCGCCTTTTTTAAAAACAGGAACTATGGTAGAGGTTGCCCAAGACTGAGGACAACCATACTGTGCAGCAGCATTGAAAACTGACTCCAATATCGGCGCCCAAAAGGAGGGATCTGACTTAAAAAGATCTGGAGGAATCCCGTCAGGGCCGGGTACTTTTCCCACAGTTAAACCTGTAATGCCTTCCAAGATCTCACCCCTCTCAAATATTATTGCTACCTCCTGGGTGACGTGGGGCGTCCTGTGATTATACTCAGGCAAACAGTCAAACGTAGATTCAAAATGTAATACCCACTCCTCATCAGTTATATGGGAGTCAAGGCCCCGCCCCCTTCCTGGTCAAACAATGGTTTATTTACCACACTCCAAAATTTCAAGCTGTTTCTAAGAGTGCTGGGACCAAGCAACTCCCTCCATGCTTCATCCTTCAATGCTCCCTTTCGTGTAGAAAGGCCCTCTTATATTCCCTGCGACAGGTGGAGACATCAGCTTGTATTCTAGGTTTGATTGACAAAACTTCCTTCAACCTTTTAGTTGCTTTAGAGTAATGGGAATCGAACCATCTAGGACCAGCCAGAGCTTGACCTTTTGCTGGAGCAGATAGCAGCCCAGCCACCTTGTCTGAAATAGACTTAAAAGCTCCAAGAATCACTTTTGGTGAGGACCGTTCCATTGTACAGAGAGGTAGTTCATCGGCACATGCTGTTTAAATCTTATCATAAAATATTTCTGGGGATACTTGAGACCATTTTAATCTGCCCATTCCATCAGTTGGTCGTAGTAGGCCCAGCTTTGGTGCATCCCCTATTTTTTCTGCCACTGGACCTGTCAGGAAGAGCGTTAGGGGGTTGTAATCGCTAAATTCACTCTCTGCAATTTTAATATTATTCACTAGGGATAGAAGAGAAGATGAAAATAAAATCGATAAAAGACCCATTCCCGTATCCCTTAAACGTGAGCACAGGGAAATTGGTGCGCGGGTCCTTTATAACCATCGTAGCCACCAGATCTAATTCATAAGTCATAGCATTTAACAACTCTCCTTGAGCAGTATGTTCAAAATGGAAACTATACATGCGCGGACAGCCCAATTCAGAGATGCCAGACGTTAACGGCTCACCACAGGGATGTATGTTAAAATCACCAGCAACTAGGCCTGGGCGGTAAATTCCGTTCCGTTCGCAGAATTCGGATAAGTTCGCGCTCCGCGGAAAACGCAAAATTGCCCAAAATTCTGCATTCCGCGAGTTTGCGAAATTTTTTGCGTGTTCGCGTTTTCAAAATGCGTGTTTGCAAGATATTTCCCCCTGAGCACACAAACAGCGATTGCGAACAGGAAAAAAGCATCGAGAAAAAGCAATTTTCCATGTTCGTGGAATTTCTGCATGTTTGCTGAGATTTTTTACCATTTCGCAGAGATTTGCGTAACGCGATTCCGCAAATTCCGCCCACCCTTACCAGCAATCACAAGGCTATGTAAGCTCTGACTCAAGGATTGATTTATGGTTTCTCCCAGGACAGTTATGTCACTGAGTTCAGTCGGGGAAGAAATTGAGTAATGAAATTAACAAGTCCCCTTACGAGCCGTTAAGGCTAGAATTCCTGGGTGTGTGGTAGGCATTACCTGCACTTTGCAGGCAATAGCCACAGAATTATAAGTAACCAAACCACCCTCCGGTCTCCCCCTCAAAGAGGCTCTAGTTGGGACAAAAAAAGACTTGTAGCTTTCCAGGAAGAGGTCACATTCTACCGACCACGTTTCCTGTAAGCTAATTACCAAGAATTGCTTGACATAGGCTATCCATCTAGGATCCTGTAGCTTTGCTGCCAACCCCGCTATTTCCAAGATAGGAAGTTATTAGAACTCAACATTGAAGGCCCTACCGCTACAACCCTGAGATCCTGGGGCAGTGCAGCCTGTCCGACCCTGCAGATACAGGGCCCGTAGTCAGTCGCATTCCTCAATACCAGTCAGAGTATCAAATCTATTGTTTAAAGCCAATCTATGATCAATACCAGAATGCCTGTGCACCGTTGGCTGGGGTTGCACCAGGGGAGTAAGATGAAGGATAGGATATGGTCTAATTCGATCACCCCCCAAAGGGTGTTCCCCATGATCAACTGTTGCCATATCCCTACTACTAAGTGGCCTATAAAAAAAGCCCAAGGATAGTATTTTGATGACAGAACCCGCTAATGTGGAGAGGCTGTAGTCCCTAGAAAAAATGCGACCTGCAGTATAGGGGTTGTTGAAATTAATGATGCTGCAGTCACCAATCCCTTGTTTACGTGCGCTCCCAATCCAATTGACCATAATGTTCACTTTTCCCTGGTGGAAGAGCAGGAACACTCCCCAAGATCACGACATAAGGGGTGGATTCAGGTGGGAGATCAATAGTAGGAAGACTTGTAGACTGAGGAGACCTAACCTCTTGTCTCTTGTCCCTCTGCAGCATAAGGGACCCTGTTCTTATGGATGTGCACTGTCTAGGAACTGAAATATCTGTGCTTGCAGACTTACTACTAGTTGAGCAGCTCTTATTGATGTCTTACTATTAGAGATTAACCTCACAGTAGCGGCTCCCCCTTCTCTCTCCCGCCCGGGTCTTCCTCCTTCAATGGCAACTTGGGTATTGGGCGTGTATGAGCTTGCTTTTTCTGTATCATGGGGGGTATTCACCACCATCCTTTCTAAATTAGACAACCTGTCTTCAACTGTGCTTATTTCTTGAAGTATGGGATCTATTAGAGTAGTCAGCATAGTTTCTAATCTACCCCAAAAGTACCCCTCCAGTAAGCCAGCAAATGGTGTCCCTGTCCTAATCAGATTCAGGGTAATTGAATTTCCCTCACTGCTAACACCACTAGCCTCCCCAGGCTACCCAATCCGTGTTTTTTTGGCTTCCTAACTCCCTGATTTTTTCTAGTTGCAACAGGGGGGTTCTTGGGGCGAATGGATTTTGATTTTGCTTTCTGCCCTCTTGGTCTCAGTTTTGATTTAACTCGGCTGGTTTCCTGCTCCGAGATTATAGAGGAGACTGTGTCATTCGATAGTGTTGTGTCAACAAGTAATTATTGACTCCGCCGTTCTAACGGCATCTCCTGATTAGGGGCCAACATAGCATCAGGAAAAGCAGGAGTAAGAGAAAGCCTGCCATGCGTGGTAAAGGGTTCCAGAGATAACCTGCACTCTGTTAGTATAATTTCATTATTGAGGACTGATTCGACCCTCGTTAAGAAGGCGTCTAACGTTCCTACCACGACTTTCCCTGCGGTTAATTTCCGCCTATTTATTTTTTAGTAATAGTGAGCGATTAGGAAACAATAGATCGGCTCCTTTATACAGTGCAAATTAGCTATCGACAATAAAGTGACTAGTGCAAAATTAAACTATATACATAGAAAAGAGAAGAATTAGATTAGGCGCTTCGGTACACAATTATAAGGTATTCCTCAAGACTATGTTTAAAAACGTATACTGTAACTGGTTAGTTTTTCAACAGGGCATTTGAGCCCGTTGGGTACTCTAAAATATGCTATGCAATAATAAAGTTTTAACTCCACAAATAAAATCGTCCTTGATTTTTAACTGTATAAGATCAATGTGGACGCTTCCAAGATCAACAAGGTCACAGTAGTGCAGTGTGCAAAAAGTCAATCACTCCTTGAGCTTATAGATATTTCAAAGTCAAAGCAGGAGGCTCCCTGAGCTAACAGTACCTGCACAAAGGTCCACATCGGCCGATGAAAGGGGGGCGGCCCACCCCAGCCTCTTCCTGGCGATGACGGGGGCAGGACGGGCCCGCCCCTTGGCCTGGGCTCAGCCCACGCGCCGCCCGCAAGGCGGAAGCCCGGGAACCCTTTTGAGCACCTCCTGGCGCTTGATTGCTCCGACGGCGGCGGGCGCGCTGCAAGTGGTGCAGGGAATTGAAGTCCAGGGGGTCCGGGGTATTGTCCTGGCGGTGGCGGCCACCAAGAGAGCAGAGAACAATGGCAGCACAGGTCAGTGCGGTGCAGTGGTCTGGGGTATTATCACTGGCGGTGGCAGCACAGGTCAGTGCAAGATCCCTGGTGCAACAACGAGCTCCCCGTAGTCCTTATCATTGTTGAAGTTTTAATTTATGATCACTTTAAAGCACTCTTTGTTGCTAAGTACAAGCATGAACGTTTTGTTTACAGAGTTAATTTTCAATATATTTACAATAATGAAAAATGATTAGTTTCTTACAATGAGCTTTTTTATTTCATTTGTCTATTGAGAATTGTGACCGTGGCTCTGCTGAATTTACTTTATTGATCCTGATGCCAGCCTGAGCAGGAGAAAGTGAACAGCACTCATACGGAGACCATTTACCTTCAGCTATTGGAAGTGTTTGTGCCCCCTCTGAGGCCAAGGGTCATAAACGCAATGCAAAGGTTTGCAATGGAAGAGCCTGGGCTGGCAACTGCTACCCCTAAATGATGTCCATGATAATAAACCACGCATCTAAAAGCAAACAAGCATTTGCAATGCAATAGGTTTCGCATTAGGAAAGTTTGAGCTATTGGTATTGTAAATGACACATTTTTTATTTATGTGTTGGTTTTGAAAATCGCGAATTTAATAGCTTTGTTATTTACAATGCCAATAGTTTTAACTTTTGTAAATGTGACACCTATAGCATTTGTAACGCAATATGTGTTTTATTTAGGTGACTTAGATGTATTGATATTACAAATTGCAATAGTTTTACAATTTAATAATTAATACTTAAATAAAAGTTATTGTAATTTATAATGACAGTAGCTTAAACTTTTGTAAATAACTTTTGTGAAGATTCTGTTCATTGTATTTTATTGTGACAAAAATCCAGGAACAGAAGTGAAATATTAACATCTTTTTGTGACATTTGTAATCAAGCTTGAAACATTGAGAGAACATTTGAACCAGTTGTTGAATGGTTGCGCAGATTGATGCTGTGGTAGCGCAGAGTGATGTTTTGGTGGCGACGAGTGATGCTGTGGTGGTGCTGAGTGATACTGTGGTGGTGCGATAGAGTGAGTGCGATAGATAGAGGGAGGGAGGGTGGGAGGGCGATAGTGAGGGCGATAGATAGACAGATAGAGTGTATTTAGGTGGTATTGAGTAGAGTAAGTATGAGGTGTGTAATTATATGGCACGGAGTTGTATTATGTGGAGTGTATTTACGTTGCATTGAGAAGAGTGTAAGTATGTGGCGTGTAATTATGTGGCACTGAGTGGTAATATGGGGAGTGTATGTTGTATTCCGTAGAGCGTAATTATGTGGCGTGTAATTATCTGGCACTGAGTGGTATTTGAAGTGTATGTTGCATTGAGTGCAGTGTAATTATTTAGCGTGTAATTATGTGGCACTGAGTGGTATTTGGAGTGTATGTTGCATTGAGTGCAGTGTAATTATGTAGAATATAATTATGTGGCACTGAGTGGTATTGTGTGGAGTGTATGTTGTATTCAGTAGAGTGTAATTGTGTGGTGTGTAATTATGTGGCACTGAGTGGTATTAGGAGTGTATGTTGCATTGAGTGCAGTGTAATTATTTAGCATGTAATTATGTGGCAATGAGTGGTATTTGGAGTGTATGTTGCATTGAGTGCAGTGTAATTATGTAGAATATAATTATGTGGCACTGAGTGGTATTGTGTGGAGTGTATGTTGTATTCAGTAGAGTGTAATTGTGTGGCGTGTAATTATGTGGCACTGAGTAGTATTAGGAGTGTATGTTGCATTGAGTGCAGTGTAATTATTTAGCGTGTAATTATGTGGCACTGAGTGGTATTTGGAGTGTATGTTGCATTGAGTGCAGTGTAATTATGTAGAATATAATTATGTGGCACTGAGTGGTATTGTGTGGAGTGTATGTTGTATTTAGTAGAGTAATTGTGTGGTGTGTAATTATCTGGCACTGAGTGGTATTAGGAGTGTATGTTGCATTGAGTGCAGTGTAATTATTTAGCATGTAATTATGTGGCACTGAGTGGTATTTGAAGTGTGTGTTGCATTGAGTGCAGTGTAATTATGTAGAATATAATTATGTGGCACTGAGTGGTATTATGTGGAGTGTATGTTGTATTCAGTAGAGTGTAATTGTGTGGTGTGTAATTATCTGGCACTGAGTGGTATTAGGAGTGCATGTTGCATTGAGTGCAGTGTAATTATTTAGCGTGTAATTATGTGGCACGGAGTGGTATTAGGAATGTATGTTTCCTTGAGTGCAGTGCAATTATGTGGAGTGTAATTATGTGGCACTGAGTGGTATTAGGAGTGTATGTTTGCTTGAGTGCAGTGTAAGTGTGTGGGTGGGGGGTGGTATTTGTGTGAGGGGGGTGTGAGTGGAGGGGGAGTGTGAGTGGGGGGGTGTGAGTGGGGGGAGTGTGAGTGGGGGGGAGTGTGAGTGGGGGGAGCGTGAGCGGGGGAGTGAGTGTGGGGGGAGGGGAGTGAGTGTGGGGGGAGGGGAGTGTGTGTGGGGGGAGGGGAGTGTGTGGGGGAGGGGAGTGTGTGTGTGGGGGAGGGGAGTGTGTGTGTGGGGGAGGGAAGTGTGTGTGTTGGGGAGGGGAGTGTGCATGTGGGGGAGGGGAGTGTGTGTGGGGGAGTGTGTGTGTGGGGGAGGGGAGTGTGTGTGTGGGGGAGGGGAGTCTGTGTAGGGGGAGGGGAGTCTGTGTGGGGGGAGGGGAGTTTGTGTGGGGGGAGGGGAGTCTGTGTGGGGGGAGGGGAGTCTGTGTGGGGGAGGGGAGTCTGTGTGGGGGGAGGGGAGTCTGTGTGGGGGGGAGTGTGAATGGGGTAGTGAGTGTGGGGGGAGGGGAGTGAGTGTGGGGGGAGGGGAGTGTGTGGGGGGGAGTGTGTGTGGGGGGAGGGGAGTGTGTATGGGGAGGGGAGTGTGTGTGGGGGGGAGGGGAGTGTGTGTGGGGGGGAGGGGTGTGTGTGAGTGTGGGGAGGGGAGTGTGTGTGTGGGGGAGGGAAGTATGTGTGTTGGGGAGGGGAGTGTGTGTGTGAGGGAGGGGAGTGTGTGTGTGGGGGAGGGGAGTGTGTGGGGGGGAGTGTGTGTGTGGGGGAGGGGAGTGTGTGTGTGGGGGAGGGGAGTGTGTGTAGGGGAGGGGAGTCTGTGTGGGGGGGGAGGGGAGTCTGTGTGGGGGTGGAGGGGAGTCTGTGTGGGGGGGAGGGGAGTCTGTGTGGGGGGGAGGGGAGTCTGTGTGGGGGGGAGGGGAGTCTGTGTGGGGGGGAGGGGAGTCTGTGTGGGGGGAGGGGAGTCTGTGTGGAGGGGGGGAGTCTGTGTGGGGGGAGTCTGTGTGGAGGGGGGGAGTCTGTTTGGAGGGGGGGGAGTCTGTGTGGAGAGGGGGGGAGTCAGCAAAGCGGCGGCCTGATGGCCAGGGCTGCCCTGAAATGTCCTGGTGTTGAGGTTAGTGGCACAGTCAAGCTCGGCTGGCGGCAGCATATCCTGGGGGCCCAAGTCTGTTGGAACTTGGCAGGATACTGAAAACACATCCTGCTATCGCAGCATGCGCTGACTCCAGACACTGCAGAGTAGTGAGATAGTCTGCCCACATGCACACTCGGGTAGAAGGCCTCAGACACACACTTTCCCACACTTCAATGCATGTGGCAAATCACTGCACCTTCTCACCCCCCCGGGGGTACGTCGCCGCTGCGGCACCGTGTGTTCATATCACAGCAGCCCCCCTCCCTCCTCCCTCACCCCCCCCCCTCCCTCCCAGGGCAATCCAGGCCCGGGCGGGCAGCCAGACAGCACAGTCAGACCCAGAGCTGTTGCACCACCAGCCGGTGGTGCGGCTCTTACGTAGGCTTGATTGCGGTGCTCGTAATTTGCACATTTTACAATGAAAACTTTTTTGAAGTAATTTGCCACGATCTTCCAGGCGCGCGCGCGGCGGCACCGTGTGTTCACATCACAGCAGCCCCCCTCCCTCCTCCCTCACCCCCCCTCCCTCCCTCCCAGGGCAATCCAGGCCCGGGCGGGCAGCCAGACAGCACAGTCAGACCCAGAGCCGTTGCACCACCAGCCGGTGGTGCAGCTCTTACGTAGGCTTGATTGCGGTGCTCGTAATTTGCACATTTTATAATTAAAACTTTTTTGAAGTTATTTGCCACGATCTTCCAGGCGCGCAGCTGCACACAGGCACTGACGCCAGATCCCTGGGGCCCCACTACGGCATGTCCCTCTTAGCCTCACTCACCTCACTGGCTAGGCAGCGGCACTGCCTCCGCACAGTTCTGTTGTTTTCCTGTATTTGGCGCACGTCGGCCTGGAGCTCAGAAGAGACGCGAGAGGGCAGGAGCGTGACGCCGTGAGTGTGCACGTTGGCGTTCCCTGCGGCTCGTGACAGTGGCGGCGCCTGCAGAGTGCTGTGAGGCTGTGGGACGGGGAAGAGTATAGCAGACCCGGTGAGGGGGGGCTTCGGGGCACATTGACGGTGCCCTGTGTGTGCCCGGTGAGCGGGGTTGGGAGTGTGTGTGTGCGCGTTTGTGTGTATGTAGGCGGGGGGCGGGGCGGGGGGGGGCGGGTGCGCTTGTATGTGCCTGCCTGTGTTGTACCTGTGTGTGTGCCTGCCTGTGTGTACATGTGCCTGTGTGCAGGGGTGTGGGGGCTGGCTGTGTGCGCACGGGAATGTAAGGCACGAGAGGGGCACGGAGACGTGCGCGCTCACGAGGTCAAATCTGAGCAAATCTGCGCTTGTGCACCCTCTCTTGTGTCCACATTCCCAAATACGGGTAACATTAGGTCTGAAGCAGACACCATCAATGCTCACGCATTGAGGGTAGGTCTGCTCGACCGAAAAAGTGTGCTTTTTTAATAACAGTAAGCTTCTGGTTCAATTGCTACATACATACCATATGCAGTAACAGCCCACTTCTGTTTCCTGAAACCATCTACCTCTCGATCACTCATTGCCTCTATTTTTCCCTTTGACCCTGTGCAGTGCTTATGTTCTTATCGCTAGGTTTGCATTATACAAATACCATATACATGCATACATATGTTAAGAATACTATGATTTGTAAACAAGACGCCTAGAAAATGCTATATACGCTATACTATGTAAGTATCAGACAAAAGCTCTATGCCCTTCTATTTCTAATTCACCATACCTAACCTACCATTTATAATTTACTAAACCTAACATACCATATATAAATTACCATACCTAACCTACCATATATAAATTACCATACCTAACCTAGCATATATGTTACCATACCTACCCTAGCATATATAAAATATCATACCTAACCCACCATTTATTTATTTATTTATTATTTATTTTTAGAGTTTTTTATAGCGCGAACAAGACCAACGCTAGGGTATCAGAGCGCTTTACATAGTGCGTACTGAGAAAGAATGAAAATGGGAACATTCAAAATAAGTAACATGGAGTAACAACAATGAGAAAGCTTATTCTGAAAGACATTTCCAAGATCATTCAAGTTCATGTGGGTCATAAGATCTTGAGGCAGCAATGATTAGAGTGTTCAACCAACAAGAAAACAGGTTTAAGGTAGGAATTTGCTTATCAGGAATGATTTTGTTTCCTTTTTAAAGAGAGGGATAGAGGAGATTTTTCTGATGTGAGGTGGAAGGGAGTAGCAAATTCTTGGGGCTGCCCTCGAGAATGCTCTGTTGGAGGTTTTAGGCTTTTTGAAAAGTGAGGGTTTCAGAAGTAGATTATTCCCACTCCTAGAATGTCTGTTTCCTCCAGATAGGCTGTGTTTTTGGGCTAAGTACTGAGGGGTGTTGTGGTGCAGCGCCTTGTGTGTGATGCAAGCCATCTCTAGGTGAATTCTAGCTTAGTAGGGTAGCCAGTTGAGTGCTTTCAGGTGTGGCGGTATGAGGTCAAATTTCCTGGATCCTGTTATAAGTCTTGCTGCAGCATTAAGACAGGCTTTTAGAGGAGCGGTTGAAAGTTTGGGAAGTCCCGCGAGGGTGGAACAACTGTACTCAAGTCTGGAAATAACTACGGATTGGACAGCAGCTTTGAGGTCCGCGGTCTCAAGAAATGGTTTCATTTTTCTGAGACAGCTGAGATGGAAGCGGGCATTTTTAGCCAGTGAGTTGACATGGTTGTGCATCTTCAGATTCTTGTCTAGAGTGACTCCAAGTGATATGGAGGAGTCCACTACTGTTGGCATACAGTTCAACGCCGTGATAGTTTTGATCCATTCCTCTGTCTCAGTGGCATTCTTAGGGGGGGAAATTAGGAGAAACTCAGTTTTTTGCGAGTTTAGCTTGAGGAAGTTGGTTGATAGCCAATAGACTGTCTTTTCAAGGGCTGTATTCATCGACCTTATATCTTTAATAGAGGAGATCTTGATATACAGTTGGGTGTCATCCACGTACATGTGGAATGATATGTTCTCCTGTTGTAGTAGCTCGGTGAGTGGTTCTTCGCATAGGTTGAATAGCTTGGGCGATAGTGTGGAGCCTTGAGGAACTCCCAGTAGGTTAAGGGAGGAAGCTGAGAGCTTGTTATTGATCAAGTAGAGTTGCGTTCTATTTTCCAGGAAGGATTTGAACCACTGAAGGACTTTACCAGAGAAACCCATCCTGTGTTCTAGTCTTCTTAGAAGTTTGTCGTGGTTGACTGTATCGAAGGCTGAAGAGAGGTCGAGTAAAACTTGCAGACATGTTTTGTTGCGGTCCAGGGTTTGCAAGGCGTCATCCACTATATGTAGAATGGCTGTTTCTGTACTATGCCTGGGCCTGAAACCCGATTGGTGCGTATTCAGTAGATTGAAGTTCGAAATGTTTAGTTGTTGCTGAACACATTTTTCCAAGAACTTGGCTAGCATGGGAATATTGGTTATTGGTCGCAAGTTGTTGGGGTCGGAGTTATCTGCAGTAGGTTTCTTAAGGATGGGGGTGACCTGTCCTGTTTTTAAGCAATCTGGGATGTGACCTTGTGTTAGTGAGGCATTGATGATATTGGTCCAAAGAGGAGAGATAATATGGAAGAGGTGGGGTAAATAGTTCGAGGGGACAGGGTTGTTGAAGTGGTTGTTAAGTTTAGTCGATGCAATAATATTGGTGATTTCATTGAGATCGTAGAGTTTAAACGTGGCCCAGAGAGAGTTATTTTTGGGCCGTGGTAACTCAAGCATAGCAGGCATATTGACTTGTATGACCATATATAAATTACCATACCTAACCTACCATATATAAATTACCATACCTAACCCACCATAAATAAATTACCATACCTAACCTACCATATATAAGTTACCATACCTAAACCACCATAAATAAATACCATACTTAACCTACCATATATGAATTACCATACCTAACCTACCATATATAAATTCCCATACCTAACCTACCATATATAAATTTCCATACCTAATCTACCATTATAAATTATCATACCTAACCCACCATATATAAATTACCATACTTAACCTACCATAGATGAATTACCACACCTAACCCACCATAAATAAATTACCATACCTAACCTACCATAAATAAATTACCATACCTAACCTACCATATATAAATTACCATACCTAACCTACCATATAAAAAATTACCATACCTAACCTACCATTATAAATTATCATACCTAACCCACCATATATACATTACCATACCTAACCTACCATATATACATTACCATACCTAACCTACCATATATAAATTACCATACCTAACCCACCATAAATAAATTACCATACTTAACCACCATAAATAAATGACCATACCTAACCTACCATATATAAATTACCATAGCCTACCATATATAATTTACCATACCTAACGTACTATAAATAAATGACCATACCCAACCCACCATATATAAATTACCATACCTAACGTACCATAAATAAATTACCATAGCAACCAGCCATTTTTATCATACCTAACCCACCAGAACTATCTTGCCCACCATATTTAACCTATCTTACTTAGCAACCTACTTAACTACTCTACTGTACATACCTATCATACTTATATACTTTATTTAACCAACCCTGACTACATTTCCATTACCTGCAATGCCTTCCGTACCTACCTGTTATATCAAACTATCATACTACATACGTACTAATCCGATTCCTAACCTACCTGCCTATCAATTCTACTAGGCTCCACCTTTCACACCCAACCTGCCTCTACCTCTGTATCTTGCACTAACGGCCTAAAGTAGTGCAACTTGCATCAGGAAAGAGCTGAGTGCAACCTTTCATAAGCATGGAAATGCCAGTAACATTGCTAGTTATATGTCTAGAAAAAGGCAAACAACCTCCATAAAATGGGGGAAGATGGCCACGTATTCCAATGATTGCACGGTGGTTACACAAGACTTCTTAATTTTGAATCGCAGCATCACTCTTAAACTGGATATCTTTTTCACATGTCTGCATCCCCCATTTCCTCTGTCCAGATTGGGATTCTTGAAGTTGTCATTGGATCTTCAGCCTTCTTTTTTTATTTTAGGTTTGAAAAACCTTCCAAAAATCTGACCTCCATTGTTTTTGTCATGAAGGCCACTTAGTACCCTCAATAAAGTCTTCGGGAAGGGTGGGGGAGGATCCTCACTGTGCTCCTGGTGGCTTCAATCAGTCTGTACCGCTGAAAGAGTGAGTTAGGGCTTTGATCATACCTTGAGGCTGACTGATCCATCCATCTGAATCCAATGCTGCATGTAATGGATGCCCAAATCTTCACTTTTTTGTGCCTCTCCATCATGAGTCCCCTTCAGAAACCAGCCCAGTGCCTTCACTACACTGCAGAATGCCAAAGAGGCTACCGCGGCAGAGAAACCACCTCTACAAACCAGAGAGGACAATTGTTGCAGGCCACAGGAAGCAGCTAGCAGTGCATGCTGAGGAAAGGGAATAAGACTGCTAGGACCCACTCCAGGCCAGCCTTTACTCATGGCAGCGACAGCATCAAGGGGACCTCATGACCCAGGCAGGCACAGAACAGATGAGGTTCCACGGTCTACTCCTGAGCTTTCACAAATCACTGTTTTCACATGAATTAGGGCATTTGGTAAGCGGCCTTTGTAGCTGGCTCTACATGCCAATGGGTAAACCTGTGCTCCCACCACAGCATCAAACAGCAGCAGACAGGGGGAAAACATAAAGGGCTCATGGTGGACTCCCTCAAAAGCAAGTAGCGGATACAATTTGGGGTCATGGCCTGCCCCCATGTACCTAACAGGAGTATCCACTATTCATGGAAGGTCGAAAAAACATGTTCTGAGGATGGCGACGCAATGAAGAAAGATGTGGAGTAGGGAGAGAGAAAGGATAAAAAAGCACATTCTCTCCACAGGAAACTTGCAAATCAAAGCAAGTGTTTTGGATTTTCTTGCAGAAAGATGTCATAGACAGGCAGTTGGTGCAGGTGAAGAGAATAGAGATCAGGGGCCTCATTTATGAAAAGTGACGCATCGCTGCGTGAAAACAGCGATGCGTCACTTTTCACTGCGCACTCCTTGCGACACCAATGATGCGTCATATTTAATGTATGACGCATCATGTCGCAAGGACTTACAGATACGTCAGTATTTCTGACGCATCTGTAAGCGCAAAAGTGACGCATTGCTGGAGTGTGTCACAAAAGTGACGCATCTCCAGCAATGCGTCCTTTCAAATGGGGAAAGCCCCATGTGAAAGGGCTTGCGTCAGACTTACGCCTGCTGTGAGGCAGGCGCAGGATTTTGACGCAACCGCATCCTAAAAGTGACGCAGTGAAATCTCATAGATTTCACTGCGTCACTATTACGAGGCTTTTTGCGGGGAACGCCCCCTCTGCATACATTATATCTGACGCAGGTATAATGTGGCGCAGGGGTTTAAAAAGTGACGCATCTACCTAGATGCGCCACTTTTTAAATATGGCGCAACAAGGCGCATGTTTTACGCCGCAGATGCGTCACAAAAAGTGACGCATCCGCAGGGCAAAACTGACGCAAGGCCTCATAAATGAGGCCCCCGAACTGCAAGATTTAGACCCAAGGCTGAAAGAGTAGTGTGGCATGTCAGTCAGTCAGTCACTTTATTTCGCTACCATTCCGCAGCAAAAAAGAACAGATAAACAGTAATAAAAACGAGAAATGAAGAATAAGACACTCAGCTATAAATTTGAACTACAATTTCCAATATAAAACAGCATAAAAGCGGGTTTCATATTAAAGCTGACTTAAGGCTCTCGAAGGTACGTAGCAGCCCAATCTAAATGCAGCCTTTACCATAAAATGATTTTAAAACGTATTTTAAAATCTTTGAAAATTGCAACAATCTTGTATAGGATAATACCTTTTCTACTTTCCGCAGTGACAGAGGGGGCATGGAAATAGATTGCAAATGCATATTAAACATGTCTGAATATTAGAATACGGATACACAAACTTTGATAATGTAGTAAAACAGTGAAAACTCATAAACATTTCCGATAATCTTACACAGGTTATTGCACAAAAGTTATTTTCCAATATCGTAGAGGGAGCAATAAATTGCAGATAAAGTGCGGATGCTTTCTAAAGTGCCAGGCCTTAAGAGAAAGCAATTACAGTGCCTTCCTGGCTAGTGGTCCTTCAGGATAAAGCCTGCCTTCTTAGATGAACGATGCCACCGCTTGGCATACCAGAGGGTCGTCCAGTGTTTGCAAAAAGGAGCGAGCAGGTCTGCACTGACTAAAAATATATTTTTCAAGAAGGAACTCCATACAGTGGACAGAAAAACAATATGCAGATTAGACTGAATAGCCGTTGCATTGCAAGGGCCTAGCTCCTCGGTGAGTAGAAGGTACCCCAGGAATAATGGTAAGAATATAAAGTGAAACCTCATGAGAACAAAGCGATACTGATAGTTCTGTTTGGAAAAGGTCAACCTGTGTAGGAGGGGATTGAGCAATAGAACACAATTGTGGTTGTGTTTTTATTGGAGGTCACTCTTTTGGCAATAGCGTTAGCAAAAAATAGCAGCTACAACTTTGTCTTCATGAGTTTGGCAAGACAAATAAGCCGGGCAGCCCTTTTCCCACCAGAGCCATGTGACATGTCATTTAGTCACCATATGCCACTAATCATTTTAACATCAGTGCAGAATAACTATGAGTAAAGGCCATTGGTAAAATATGTACGCTAGTGTTATGTCATATTATGTTATGTAGATTTGTAGAGCGCACTATCACCTGGAGGGTATCATAGCGCTGAGCAGGTGTGAGCCTAACCAAACCCAGCGCCTAGCAGGACAAATCAAAAAGCTAGCTCTTTAGATTTTGAGAAATACAAGAAGTTAGGAGGCGGCTCCTATGTGTAGTAGCAGGCCATCCCACACTTTAGGAGCAATTATGAAAAGCTTGACCACCGGCACTGGTTTTCTGTATATGTGGGATGTCTGCAAGTAGAAGTCTAGACAAGTGGAAGTGTCTGAAAAGTTTGTGAAAGCAGGTACGATTGTTTAGGTATTCTGGGCCAGTGTTATGTAGTGCCTTGAAAGTGTGAGTGTGGAGTTTGAATTGTGCTAATTTGTTTATGGGGAGCCGTGGAGCTCTTTCAGCTGTGGTATGATGTAAGTGCAGTGTGGGAGGTTGAGAGGGATTCTCACTGCTGACTTCTGAATGGTCTGCAGCATTCTGGTAAGTTTTTTGTTGATCTCCAGATGTGCTGCCTATTACAGCCAGGAAAACCATGGTCCACGCCGTGGTGACGTTGCAACTAGATTACGGAAATGTATTCTATTTGGGTGCTAACGTTAAATGTATATAGAGACTCCAACGCATCCAGAATGCAGCGGCGCGTCTTGTTCTGATGGTAACCAAGAGAGCCCCTTCTAACAGGGACTTAGCCTCCCTTCACAGGTTTCCGGTAAGGCTCTTTGTGTTAGTTATCGGATCCTACAAAGGAAGGGTGCCACCTACCTGCATTACTTATTAACCCCCTACTCCCCGACCCGGCAACTTAGATCCAGCGGGACGGGTGGGATAAGCATTCCATCTGTCAGGAGAGCTAGGACGGGTAGCCACTCCTTCCGCTTTTTAGCTGCTCAGCAGAGGAATGGACTCCCTTGGGGCTCTGGTTGGAGGCTTCGTAGACTATCTTCCATAAGAAGTTGAAAACTCATCTTTATCCTTCTGATTAGCCAGCCTGTCTAAGTGGTTTCAGCTCTCTGTTGCCCGGTCTGGAATACCCCTCCCAGCCGGCCCTACCCCTCCCACCCACTCAAGCCCCCCCTAAGTGGATCAGGAACACTTCCAGAGTACCCCTAGATAAGCTAGAGGAAGGACTCAGCACTCTCCTACCGAACATGACAGAGTCCCTCTCTACTTCAGAAACTCACCTCGCTCTACCATTTCAACCTTGAGCTCGCTCTGGATAAGTTGGCACCTCTGAGACTAAAAAAACCCAGAAGCACTCCCTCTAGGTCATGGTTCTCTACTGACATTAATGATGAAAGAAGACATCTAAGATCCCTGGAAAGAACCTGGAAATACAACCCCACCACCTCCCATCGAGACCAACTCAAGGCAGCACGCAAAAAACTACTACACCCATATCAAAAGCAAAAAATCTGCCTTCTTCTGCTCTGCATTAGATAACGCCAAAATCCGCCCCAAAGAACTCTTCAACATCATGAGGAACCAAACCTCCATTCCTAAGGCAGTCAACCTAGCTGCGTCCAAGACCCAATGTGACAGCTTTGCTAGCTTTTTCAATGAGAAAATTGCCAAAATCGAGCGTTCCTTCAACTCGAGTCCTGCAACCAACCCCATACCCCCAGTAACCTCGTCTATCCACTGGTCTTCCTTCCAGCCGATCAAGGAAGAAATAATAAGCAATCTTATCGCCGCTGCAAAACCCTCATCTCACTCCCTCGATTAACTTCCCTCGAGACTGACCAAGGACTTGAAGTTCCCTATAGCCCCAATCTGGGGCAATATCATCAATAGCTCCTTGAGCGAGGGCCTCATCCCTGACCGCCTTAAACTAGGACAAGTCACACCACTGCTGAAAAACCTGGCCTCGACCTCATGTACATGAACAACTTCAGGCCGGTTTCGAACTTTCCGTTTCTAGCCAAAATTCTCGAAAGATGTGTCCTCTTACAATTAAACCAACATCTAGAGAATTCTAATCTACTGGATCCTCTCCAGTCCGGGTTCAGGAAAGGCTGCAGTACTGAAACCGCAAACCAAAATGTCCTTGATGATCTACACATGGCACTCGACTCCAACCATTGTAGCCTTCTCATTCTCCTTGACCTCTCGGCTGCATTCGACACAGTAGACCATACCCTCCTACTTAATGTCCTCCGAGAGAGAGCGGGCATCGAAAAGACAGTTCTAAAATGCTTCTCCTCCTTTCTTAACAACCGCCCTCAAAGAATAAAGATCAACAGTTTCGAATCAGACTCCCTCCCCCTCAGCAGAGGAGTCCCTCAAGGATCAGTACTCTCCCCGCAACTCTTCAACATCTACATGGAACCCCTCACCTCACTTCTAAGGAAATCCAACATCCCTTCCACCTTTACGCGGATGACACTCAACTCTATTTGGAGTCCACCTCCATCGCAGACATTCACAGATTAAATGCCACACTCATGGAGGTCCAACACTGGCTCTCAGCCAATCACCTCAAACTGAATGAAGAAAAAACAGAAGTATTCCTTATCTCGAACAAAGATGAAAACCCACAAAAAGTGGAATGGCTCAAAGCCTTAAATGCCCTCAATGTCTCCATAAAGCCAACGGACTCCGCAAAATCCCTAGGAATCACTCTCGACCCCAAACTGGCCATGAATAAACACATCTCTAAAACCACCAAAAGCGCGTTCTTGAACCTGAAACTTCTGTATAAAATTAAACCCTTCCTCCCCCTCTAAGATCTGAAACAAGCCAAGCAGGCACTTGTGCTCTCCAGAATTGACTATGGCATCGCTGTACTGACTGGAACAGCCAAGTCGCACCTGGGACCTCTCACCTCCACCCTCAACGCAGCAGCACGAATGGTCACAGGAACAAAGAAATATGACCACATCTCCCCGGCACTCAAAGAACTGAAATGGCTTCCGATTGACCAACGAGCCAACTTCCGCACAGCCTGCCTCACACATAAAGCCCTGCATACATGAAAACAAGAATACCTGGCCAACAAACTCAAAAGAGCGGGTCAATCTAGGAACCACAGAAGCTCCAACACACTACTTCTCATCCCTCTGAAATCACAGAAATGCAATACCTCTAACAAATCCTTTGCGGGGAACGCTCCCAGGATCTGGAACGCCATCCCCCCACATATCAGAATGACCGCCTCCTTCCCGCAATTCCAATAGCTACTCAAAGCCCTCTTCCTTGACCAGTGCTTATCGTGAACCTCACGCCGGATGGTGAAGTCTGATATTTCTCTGAACCCAGAGCCGATTGATTCGCTCGTGAACTCTGATCCTTATTGCGCTCAAGCTGCTGCTTTACAGACTCTATTTCCTACTTGCTGTTCCTGATTCCTATTTCTCTATGTTTATTTTCCTTGCTACCGATTTGCTGTGAAGCGTTCTGATACCCTCGGGTCTAGCCAGCGCTATACAAAACTTCAATAAATAAACAAATAAAAAATGTACAGCAGCGCAGGGACACACTAGTTTAGTATAACAATGCACTTTATAAATGTCTTTATTATTATTATTATTATTATTATTATTATTATTATCTCGGCATAAAGGGTGTTCACGTAGTCCAGCTTGCATCTGACCAGGCTGTGTGTGACGGTTTCCAGGCGCTGATAGGGAGCCATTTGAAAATCTTTTTCAGTATCTTCAGAGAATGGAAACATAAGGTGGTGACTTGGGCGGTCATGTTGAGTTTGCTGTTGATGACAATTCCAAGGTTCTTGGCATGGGTGGATGTCGGTCCTAGCTCTGTTGGTCACAAAGTGCGTCCCAGAGCGAATATGATGGTGTTTCTGGTAAGGTCTTTGTGCTATTTAGATTTTTCTGACATTTCCTACGAGTGATTTCTTGTGTTCCTTTTCAAGGACGTCCTGTTGACTACAAGATGGTGAAGAGCGGACACTGGCTGCAGAGTGTTGTATCTTCAGTTTGTCGATTTTGCTGCATTTTGTTTTTGTCATTTCACATGCATTGCTGCATTCTCTCAGTGAACCAGTCCTTCGTTATTGCTGAGTTTCCTTACCTTTTCGAGGAAGCCCTGCGCCTTTTTGATCACAAGAGAGTGAAGAGTGGACACTTGCTGCAGAGTGTTTTAAACCTTCAATTTGCCGCTTCTGCTGCATTTTTTATGTCTTCTCACAGGCATTGCTGTATTCTTTTAGTGAGCTCGTCCCTCCTTATGGTGCATCTATTTTAGTTGTTTCCACCAATGTGGAGTTTCCTTTCCTTCTCTTAAATTTTGTTTAGTTTTGTTTGGTGTACTCACACTGTGAATTAACCTTTTTATTTTATAGCTAGATTTTCAACATGTGTACGAAAAAGTTCTCATTAAACACTCAGGGCCTCATTTATGAGGCTGTGCGTCACTGTGACGCTGCCGGTGCGTCACTTTTTGTGATGCACCAGTGGCGTAAAAAATGCGCCTTGTTGCTGCATATTTACAAAGTGACGCATCTAGGTAGATCCGTCACTTTGTAAACCCCTGCACCACATTATACCTGCGCCAGGTATAATGTATACAAGGGGGCGTTTTGATGCAAGAAAGGGTCATGGAAGTGACGCAGTGAAATCTATTAGATTTCACTGCTCCATTTCTTGGCCGCTAATGCGTCAAAATCTTACGCCTGCTTCATGGCAGGCGTAAGACTGATGCAGGCACTAATAACATGGGACTTGCCCTTGTGAAAGTACACATTGCTGGAGTTGCGCAATTTTTGTGACACAATCCAGCAATGCGCCGCTTTTGCGCCTACAGATACGTCAGAAATACTGACTTATCTGTAACTCCTTGCGACATGATGCGGCATATTATAAATATGACGCATCAATCATGACGCAAGGAGTGCACACTGAGAAGTGACGCATCGCTGCTTTCATGCAGCGATGCGTCATTTCTCATAAATGAGGCCCTGGATATTTTTGGCCAGATGTAGGAGTGCCATGCATGAAGTTGGTTGAATGGTAAGCATTTTTCTTAAATTATATCCAGCCTTTGGATCAACAATGGAAGGTGTCAGCAGAGTATAAAAAAAGCATTTTCCTGCATTGTGTTGGTCCAGAGGGTTTAAAACCTTTTACACAAATGGAATTGGAGGGGAAGGTGATAGGAATGTTTTTGATTGTGCCATAGCAGATTTTGACAGACATTTCTCTCCCAACGTTTGCATTGGTAATAGTGAGGTACACATTTTTTCAAACAAAACAGGAGCATAACAAAAGTATTGATGATTATGTGGCAGCTCTTAGAACTTCATCTTTAGACTACGTTTGGATCGTTGCAAGAAGATTTGACCAGAGATCACATATCTTTGCATGTCAAGGATGCATCTATCCAAGAGAGTGAGTAAATGGTGACTCAAATTTACAGCACATTTTGGCTTTAGTTAGAAGGGCAGAAATGACTAGTAGGAGTGCCAAAGTCATACAATCTGAGACAGAATCTAAGGGTGAAGATGATGTTAGAAAAGTTAATGCTGGGTCAGGTACTAGTTAAATAGCAGTTAAAAAACAGAGTACAACCAACAAGAAAAGTTTAGAGAAAGACCTAAAGATCGTACTAAAGAGGGTCTGAAATGTTTTAGGTGTGATAGTCGGTCACATCTTCCCAATAGTAAGATGTGACCTGCTTTGAAGAAAAAATATTCGATGCTTGGCATGTTAGTGCATTTTGGGAAGGTATGCAGGAAGGAATTGAAAAAAAGTGGTGTGTTGAAGACAATGATTTTAGTGATGAGAAATTGAGTAATGAATAATTTGTTCTAAACATCAAAGACAGGGAAGAGAATAAAATCCTTAATGTTGATAATGCTGTGGTAAAAAATAAAACCTATATGACATGACCATTGGTGGGATGGATATAAAAATCTATGCTGATTCTTGTTCTTCTTACTCGATCATTGATGAAAATGTTTAGAGAATCAGGGGGCATATTACCAAGCAATAGCGATAATTATCGCTATTGCTTGGTTAGAGACAAAAATTTACCGCTGAGCTGCGGCGATTTTTACTGCAAATAAACCTTGGTATTACCAAGGTTTATCGCAAATGCGATAAAAATCGCCGCAATGCAAGAATATCGCTGTAAAAAAATGTCCGCGATATTCATGCATTACCGAGCTAATGCTCTTAGCCATGTTATCCACCTCCCATTGGATAACTTGGCTAAGAACTGCTCAGGGCAGGTGTTAGCTTTTGGAGATATTCGCGCTTAGCGCGAATATCTCCAAAAGTTGGTAATAGGAGATAGCGATGTTAGCGACTGTTTTCAGTCGCTAACATCTTGGCACGCCCACTTTGCATGTCATTAGTGATAAATATCACTGACATGCAAAGTGGGGCCCAAGATGGTCGCTATCTCCTACTAGCTGTCGCTAACTGGTGTTAGCGACAGCTAGGTAATAGGGAGATAATTTTATCTCCGCTTTCTTGGCTTTTAAAGCCAAAAAAGCGGAGATAAACCCCCTTGATAATATGCCCCCTGATTCACAGAAAAGTTAGGTAGTGTACACTTGAGGAACCTGATGTCTCTCCAAGAGGATTTTCTGGACAAAGGATAGACTTGTTGGGTTTCCGCAATTTGGTTTTTAGATTTAAGAACCGTGAGAGTGTAGGTAAACTGTATATTGCTTAGGAAAGACCCTCAGTTTTAGGGTGGTTTGATCAATGTGAACTTGGTATATTACTTGATCCGAATAGCACTGAACCTGTCATGGTGTTAGAAGAGGGTGAGATTAATGAGAAAACATGCTAAAAAAATCCCAGAATGTTTTGTGATAAAATTGGAAGATTGATACATTTATTTCGAACACAACATTGTTTCAAAGGATGCTTGCCCTGGAATATTTAAAGTTGGAAATGTACCAGTTACTGTCAGGAGGGAGGTGGAAAAAAGTTGAATGCTTTGGTTGTAGGAGCCATTATTAAAAAAAACAGAGTCTTCTGAATAGTTTTCTCCTGCGATAATCGCCAGAGGCTCCAACAGAAATATTAATTTATGAATAAATTTGAGATATTTTAATAACAACATCCTCATTGATCATTTTCCATTATCGGAGATGCTTTCTTCTGTAAATGGCGCTAAGTATTTTTTAACAATAGACCTCTCTGCTGCAGGAGGATTTTAACAATAGACCGCTCTGCTGCAGGAGGATTGCAAAAAATATTCCGTATTTATAACTCCTGTAGGGTGCTATCAATACCATGCCTTTCGGACTTACGTCAGCTGCTGCTGTCTTTAAAAGACTAATGCATTCGTTATTTGGTCAGTTATCTAATGTCAAGTGTTTTCAAGATGACATACTTATCTATGGGAAGGATAAAGATGAACATGACCTGATTTCTGGGCACAAGGGGTCTAATCATGACATTTTTTAAATGCAAGTTTGCTAAAGATTTTGTAACATATTTGGTTCATGTTTTGGGTATGGATGGTGTGAAACCAAAGCCAGAATTAGTTGATGCTATACTTTCTTCACCTACTCTTAAAGTTGATGTAAGATCATTTCTTGAGCTTATCAAATGTTAAGCCAAGTACATTAAGAATTTTTCTTGTAGAGTCTTTCAAATGAGATAATTGTGAGGAAAGTGTGAGAGAGAGTTCAATGATGTCAAACGTGCACAGAGCACTTACCGTAGCAGAGGAAAGAATTTCTGTAATAGAAAGAGTGATATGGACTTGCTTGCGGGTTCTAGAACACGACAGGGCATTTATTTGGGGTAAGCAGTGTAATTTGAGAAGCAATCACAAACCCTTAGTTAGACTTCTCATCACAGATGGAATGATTAAAGCTTCTGCGCGCATTGTTATAGTATTGATGAAACTGCAAGACTTCATTTATAAAATGTATTATGTTTCGGGTAAGAATCATCTTTCTGCAGATTTGTTATCGAGGATGCCCCTATAGATGAAGGAGAATAAGGGTAATGCTTGGGATGATTTTCATATTGCCTAAGTGCATTATGAAGGCATTTCTTTCATTGAGAAACAGGCATAGTTGGCAGCATACAATAAAGATGTGACAGTACAAAAAGTCCTTGCTTCTATTGAATATGGATGGCCCACAAAGAGCTTGTTAAGTTCTCATTTAAGGTGTTTTTGGGAGGTGCAAAATGAATTATCATTGGTCAATGGTATTTTGTAGACAGGTGATAAAGGTGTCCCAGTCACAGATTTAAGGAAATCTATCACCATGATGTTAAAGTTTGGCATCTCAAACGCATTGCTGCACTTAGAGGAGATAAAAGTAGTTTCGTCAAACCTCCTTTTTTTAGTGTTAATGATGACATTTGGAGTGACACCGAGGAGCATATGTTACAAGCCCCTATCACCACCACAACGTCACTTTTTCCGAAGTTGTGGTGGCGACAGGGGCTTTGCCGTATTTACAAGGCAGCGTTAAGCCACTTAACGTGGCTTAATGCTGCCTTGTAAATATGGCCCCCTTTCACGCTGCGCTTAGCCTGAAAGGGGTGGACAGTGAGTATTGCGGTGGGCGTTCCACCGCAACACCCATTGATTTTTAAGCTGCCCCCTATGTACATAGGCAGCACCAAAATTAAGACAAGGGAAAACCTGGTGTTAAGTTGTCGAAATGAGGAGAAATGCATAATTTCTCCTTGTTTTTGCTTTTTCCATGTGTGCTGCCTTATGCAGCACACATGGAAAAAGCAAACTGCCATGGATTGTTTGTGTACAGGAAAATCCCCCTTCATGTACATAAACAATCTGGAATAAAAATGCCATTTTGTGACTTTCATGTGTGCTGCATGAAGCAGCATACATAAAAGTGACAAAATGACATTTTAGGATTGTTTATGTACACTTCAGAATATTTTGCTTTCACACTTTGAGGGATAGCAAAATTATACACAGCATTGTGAGGATGAGCTAGATGACATTATACGTGATGGTTCATACAATTCATCAATTGGAAGGGTTGGTTGGTTTGGCCTAAATATACAAATATCTATCAGTCAAGATTCAGGGGTACCAAGGAAGGGTTTAGTATCCATAGGCCTGATCAACGCTATGTACAACAACAACATCCAGGGGTGGTGACATCCTACAGTGTTGGGAAGTTATGCCTAGACTGGCTGAAAACTTCAACACTGTCCGAGGTGAAACAACACTTATCCTTACTTTCAGATGACATGGATCTATGGGATTTCTTGTTAGGTCTCCGAAGACCACGTTGAATATGCTTCTTATACGCTATTTACTACAAAGTATGAAAGATCTTTCAACAGAAGGCTGCGGAGAGATTGTATTATATTGATAGGGCTAACCTAGATGACACTTTGGCAGTGATGACAATGGCATGACCACATTAACAACAAGGATTTATTCACTGGGCAACATTGTGTCTTCTGCTATAGACATTATGGAACAGAATTTGTCCATTCTTCATCACAGCTACCATCAATTCTGTTACTAAGCTGGACGCTACAATTATTGCACTTCGGTTATGTGCCTTGGCGATATATCAAAAGTACGTCTCTGTTTTCTGCTTATAATGTAATAAAAAGGCAGACTACAATGGCATGAAGAAATGCAGAATATACAATGTTGCACATTGAAAAATTAGACCAATTACCTTTCACTGTGGCTGAATCACCTTCCACAGAAATGTTAATCCACGTCCATATAGCATTGCAAGTGACAACATTTCAATTTCAATATTGTCTACACTGCCACCAGGTAGGCATGTATGAAGTGTTGGGTGAGGAATACATCCATGAATCTTAGGAGTTACCTTACAGATTCAGATGCAGAAATGGTGTCACTGAAGTCTTTCTCAGCAGCTCAGACTGTAAGAATTCTTTGAGTGGGTCTTTAATTTGTCAGGATATTATGCTTCACGGAGCTTGCAACTCTTTGGTTGCAAGCCTATCTTGTCACTTTAAAGGGTCTCCAGCTGCTGTGACTCATTCGGTATTCAAACTATTCTCGAACTGGAGTTTTTTATGTATGTTGAATAATCAAGAATGTTGCGGGATGCTGCCAGGCACCGCATATCTGGTCACAGTAAGTTCCAGGATTACCTGTTGTGTGCAAGTATTGTTTCCACCGGCCCACACAGTCAGGGAGGTGCCGCTATGGCCTTCAGTGAAAGTTTTCCTGATTCGGTTTAATTCTCTGAGCAGACTGAAAGCCATCCTTAACCTCGGTTTGCGAGGCCTTTGATCTATAGGTTACAAGGTCTTCAGCTTAGATACAGGCCCTAATCTGAACTAACTTCCTGCTCCATTTTGGAGAAATAGTACATTGTATCTTTAACATGTCTGATACCAGTGCGATAGTACACCTATTTAAGACCATAGGTTCTGGGCTATTTGGAGTTATTCCATATCTAATACACTCAGTCTTTTTGGAGGTCTTCCACTGATCCTGCTATTTGTAGTGGGTATCCTGGTTTTAATTTTTCTACTACGCAATGGACATGCCAAATACCAAGGAGATGGAAAAAGCGCTCTTGGTGCGGCGTTGTCCTTAAAACATAGTTCTTGATCTGGGCACAACTCAGCTTTGGGAACTAAGCTAGCATTGTTTTCTGTCATTCAGACCTGTCTGGGTCGACTGCATTGTGCCTGTACTCCGCTGCCTATTCTTCAGACAAGAATGCATGTTGGACATCCGTCTAACACTTCCATCGGCTGCGCGTCCGGACGCGAATGTACTTCTTAGCCCATTAAAGGCCCATGTAGTGATGTTGCCATTCTTAGAGCCACAATGAGATGCTTTAGCTCCTGTTGAAATGGACACTGGCTCTGCACCAGGCTTACAGGCATCAAGAGCTTCCTCAGCAATGGCTGTGGGAACTGAAGAAGATCACCTTTGCTCCATTGACCTGATCCAAGTGGTGTTACACGGAAGGTCATCTGCGACAGCGATGTTGCGTTTCCCGAACAGGACACATTAATATTCGGCTCTCCGTGTGCTGGGAACAAATTGCAATTTAGATTTTTTCAAAAACAAATAAAACTGGAATTCAAATATATAATTTTTGTTTTATTTTCCCTCTTCTGCTCTCACTGAGCACTATGGCTTTCGGCGTGCTCAGTTGGGCTGACAAGTATATTGATGATTTGTAGAGCCTTTTTACGTCAACATAATTTTTTAAGAAACACCACGTTTTTAGATTATTTTATACTCAAATATTAAACAATGTTTTTATTCTTTAAGTCGGGCATATTTTAGCATTTAGTACTTTGTCGTCCCTTCGGATGAGGAATGGGTCTTCTGAACCCTAATGTACCCCAATATAGGCCTAGGTAGTCACACAACCTTTTACCTACATCCTACCAATGTACTACATAATGGGTCTGACGCTGACCTTTTGCCTAGTTAGGAGCTGAATAAATGTCATGTGGTTTTCTCCGAAAACTAGCATCATTTATAATGCATGAGGATTCTCAGTATCACAGCAGGATTACCATCTTCTACATAATAACTCTGTATAGGGGTCACCTCCATCGTCATCCTTGCCCAACATGCCCATGGTACACTTCTAGGTAAAACCCCTGAAGGTACCTTTCAGGCATATAAGCACTAAATCTTAACTGGCCATAGCTGAGGAGAAAGACTTCAATGCTGACTTGCTGACGCCAGACGCTAAGGTCCATGCATGCAGCCATTCCAGCATACACTGGTCTGACATCCCTTGTGGGGTATCCATCTTGAGAGAAAAAAGGGGTCCTTCGCTCTCCCTCATAAGGTAATGGGGTTGGCTCTATCCTAAGGGGATGCTTGGCTATACACCTACATACATGCTAGGTACATTTAGGTACATCTAGTTAGGGTTTGCATCATAGGAGTACGCATTATTACTGTTATGTATCTACATGCCTTCCTATATTCATAGTTTTAGCACTATGGTAAAATTTTACATTCTCTTTACTCCACTGGTGCTCATAGTAGTATATTTCTGCTTATGTCTAATGGTTGTTGCAGCACATGTATTTTATACTAGAATGACTCTGGTTCAATAAATACTTATTTAACACCTAGGCTGCTATGGGGGTTTTCCCGCTGTGTGCTGGAAAGTGATATTTTCCATTGTTCATGACAAGGTCAGCTCGTCAAACTCACAGCGGAGGTAACACCCATGACGAGTTGACCTTGTCATGAGCATGGAAGGGGTTAAAATGTCCCAACCGTTTATTCTGTGTATCTCTCTGAAGACAAAGTAAGCATGAGTGACTGAGAGAAAAGTACTGTACTGTATCCACAATCCCTGAGGGGTCAGGGTTGTCATGTTCGATAGTTGCCAGAAACTATTCGCTCCTCGGTAAGAGGTAATCATAGTGGCACTGTAAGTTAGCTGGCCAACAGACTGACATATCCTTCGGGGGTGCCTGAAATCAGTCTGGACATCAATCAGTTAGTTTATGTTGTCTAAATGAGCAGATCCTATATAGATTTGAGGGAGCTACACGACAGGGGTGAGTCATATATTTCAGACTTTCATAGATGTGCTGTTAACACACTAACAATGCATTTCTGCCTGTCAGTATTTCCTTCCTCATCCAGCAGACTGAAATTGCTGTATTGAAACATTTTTCTCCAAGTTTACCAGTGATGCGACTCTGTGGCGTCTTTTTTTCTGGCCTCACTCTGCAACTGCTAACTTTCAAAGCCAATTTATTTCCCACAGAGGCAGGAAGGAATACCCTGGCATATGTGTGAACCTGCCCGGGCAATGGTCAACAGATAGTCCCCACCCTACTTACTCACTACCACATTACCCACCAATTCAAATATGAGCAGCGGTGTAGCCTCTGAGAGCAATCAACGCGAAATTGGGCTAATGCTCACAAAAAAAACATTGCCATGATTACAGAGAAAGAAGGAAAGAAGAACTCAACAAAGTCCAGTATTTTAGGGGGGCCAAACATAACTATACAGGCTGCCGGGCCCAAGTCGGCCCCTTGTGGCTACGGCCCTGGGTACCAGGTGTGGGAGGCTGCACTGACAACCTATGGCAGCTCTGATGGTATCACTGGGGTTATCAGGCCAGTATGGCCCTTGCAGAGGCATCAGGCACAGCCCACATTGCATAGACATAACAAAGCACTGGGTAAATCGCTGCTGACAACTTGACAACTTTACCTTACACATTGCTGCATTGTACACAGTACGGCAAAGCTGGTGGCACTGCAAAGTCCACTTCACACAGCACTATTTGCACAGCGCACCCCACAACACAGTTGACTGTATGCAGCGTCTCATGTCTCAAAAAAGCAAAGTGCAATGCACTGAATAGTATCTGCTGTAGTGCACACCCACTGCATACAACTCACACACTGCAAACATTACTGCAGAGACCCCAGTTCACAGCACTTTGAGCATTCAGGTGTATACAAACTGCACAGCCAACTACATATTACTGACTAGTCTAGCATTACACAGTGTAAAGCACAAGCCACAGCATACACCAAACTATAGTCTACTACTTAGAGCACTGCACACAGAGCCCAGCCGGTTGTACGTAAAGAAGTACTTTATATGCAACACATAAGTGCACAGCCCAATGGATATAGACTACACCCATTGCTCAAAGCAGGGCTTACTTGCCAAGGCAGAGTGCACTACACATCACTGCACACAACACTATGCTCTGATCTGCCTATTGTAGAACACATGCTCAATTCACTGCAGAGAGCGTATCCTGAACAACCACCTGCAGGATTCTTAATGCCCTACGGTATCCAGCAGTGCTGGACACAATGCCATTTTCACTGAGCAGGTGCTGGGCACACTACAGAAACATGCATCGATTTCACCCATGAGAGTCCATATACTGCTTGCCAGTGAGATGACTGACACTGACCAGGAGTCACAGCATTACTTCCAGCATCTCTTTAGGCCCCCATTTTCCAAAGGGTACTGAATCTGATTTACGTCCACTGGGAAGCTCCCTTTGAGACGTTCTCATCAGTCTTTGGTGAGCTCTGAATATGCATCCTCCTGCTCATCAATTCCCTAATTAAGTAGACAAAAGAGAGCAGTTAGAGATTGATAAGTTATTGCACTCTGTTTAACAAGCAGGGATGTTTGTTTTACCAATTGGTAACAGTGTCCAGGCTATTGGAAACATTGTTTTAATTGCCACATGTCTGAATACAAGATGTTTCAAAAGAGGCTGCACAAAGGTTTAATCTTACTGCGGAATCAGTCTATAGTTCTCAATGTTCTGCTTTTAAGGTGCAGCGTGCATGTGCTGTCTTTGAATTTGCTGTATTCTCTCTGTGGGCTTTGAACACACTCAGTGCTTTTCATTGGTTGTTTTCTTTGCCTTTCAAAATTCCTTGAATTTTATTGGTGCAAAGTTTACATTTCTCCTGCCTTGTGGCTGTTTTGTTCCCGCTCTGAAGACTGCCCCTGCTACATTGATAATTTCACTATCTGTCGTATGGTTAGTTCGGTGCACACCATTTTTTATTTATTTCGCTTTTGTTGTCATTGTAACTTTGGCTGTCATTCATGTGAAGTCAGACTTCTGAATCCTGTCGCGCCGGAGCAGACATGCAGCCTTGGCTCTCCGGTGTCGCTTAGTGTGAGCCAAGCAGAGCTGCAGCCCATACTACAACAGCCCTAAGCTACAAAATAGCAGTCTAAGTGTGAGTGAGGCTAAGAAAAGTGGCAGCTTAAGCCACAGCCAGTGCTGCAGCCCATACTGCAGTGACCAGAACTTTTCATTTGGGTGAATTCTCCCTGGCTCACCTATCCCTTACACAACTGGCCGCGCTCTCACATGGAGGACCTTTAAAGCCATTATCAATATACAGGCATGTGCACACTATTCACTGTGCACCTGTACCTACTGATATTCACATGAATGCAATTAGAAAATCACATGAGCAGATGCAGCATTATTGGCTTTGTGGGGATTTTCTTCTTTAATTATGCAGACAATATTTAAAGGCAGCAGAGCCAGAGCTATAAAAGGCCTTTAGTTCCTTATTGCTGTGTGGCTGAGCCTTTAAAACATAGCCTCTCTCACTCAACTGATCCCACTGATTTACTAACTTCCCAGGTGAAGATGATGCATGACTGCTATAGGCATTCAGCCTCAGCCATTCACTATCCCTCTCTGCTGTGTCCCAAATTTTGGGCCCCTTACAAACCCCTAGTGTTTTCCCAAACATCAGTACTAATAGACTTCCAGATGTCGTTTTCCCACTTGAATGGCAGAACGACTGGGTTTCTCTTTTGTGATGAATCTCCATGGGATGGGGGGAGGGTCCATGGGTTTTATGTTTACACCACCTTTGTTATAGTGTTATGCCGTATTAAAAATAACGTTTTCCCTATCACTTGTCTAGATCTTCATTCACCTGATGTTCTATGCTCACATGCCGTAAATGAGGCAACCGAATATTGGTGCATATTAGCAAGAACCTTGTTAAAATTATTGCTGTTTTAGCGGCAGAAAACTGCCGCTAAAACGGCGATACTGGACTTGCTAATATGCGTTATAGTATTCCAATAGAAACCCAGGTGAGATGTCCTGCACATCTAACCTGGGCTTCTATTGGAATTCTATAACGCATATTAGCAAGCCCATTATTGCCGTTTTAGCTGCATTTTTCCTGCCGCTAAAACTGCGATAATTTTAACAAGGTTCTTGCTGATATGCCCCTTTGTTGGTTCTGTCTTGAAAATATAGGTTTGTTAATCTGTGACATGTGCTTTTGATTCCCTATGTGTTAAACTCCTTCCTGCCTACCAATATGAGGTTATAACACTATGGGTGTTGAACAATATTTTTTGAAAATGTCAATTTAAACATGTTAAACAAAATATGTATATATTCTTGCCAAATAGTTCGGAGTTTGCTTCCAAAAGCAAGCACACAAAAACACTTTGAAAAGGAAGTAAACTTTTATATTGGGCTTGTGGTCCTCGCACCACGAGAGCTCGAGGACGCCTCGCGCCTCGAGGTCTCATGGGCAACAATCTAAGAGAATTTGGGAGTTTTGAATGGGGAGGGCATCCGTTGGTGAGGGACATTGCTACAGGCAACTGTACCGACCAAGTGCTAGGGTCTGCTTCTTCTGAGTTGTGATCAATAAATGACTTATCTTGCCAGCACCTTTGTCTCTTGTGACCATTTGTGGCCTTAAATGTAACTCTGACAAGTTGGAGGTGCTGTTCTTTGGCTGTACCACAGACCCTGACTGGCAGGCATGGTGGCCGATTGATATGTTCCCCCTAGCACGGGCATCCCAGCTGGCAAAAAAACTGGGAGTCAAGATCGATAATGGTCTGACGCTGAGATCTCAGATCCTTATGGGCACATGTTTCGGCATTCTCAAGATGCTCCAGAAGTTTCTCCCTCTGCTCACAGAAGAGCACAGGAAGATTACGGTGCAAGCCTTGATTGGCTCCAGATTGGACTACGCCAACGTCCTTTATCTGGGTCTCCCGGATTATCTTGTACAGCGGCTGCATGTCGTGCAGAATTCTGCTGCACGTGCCATTTTTGGCCTCCGCAGGCCAGCCAGAGTGTCCGGCCTTCTGCAGTCGCTCCATTGGCTGCCTATCCGGAAGCGGATAGTTTTTAAGGCGCTGACCCTGGCTCATAAAGCGCTCTTTTGCTCGGGAGCAAAATATCTTCAGCGTAGGCTTGTCTTTTATCGCCCGGCTCGATCTTTGCGATCTGAATCTTTGTCTCTTGCGGCGGTTCCCCGAGTAAAGAGGGCCCGTATTGGGGGGCGCTCCTTTAGTCTGAGGGCACCACAGCTCTGGAACACTCTGCCTCTGGCCTTACGCAGTACTTCTAATCTGCTGTCTTTCAGGAAGGGCCTTAAAAACTGGCTTTTTACCCTTTAGTATATGTCACTCTGCTGTTAATAAATGTCTGCATCTGTTATGTTTTTCTTTTTTATGAGCTGCCAATATAAAGCGCCGGTACACTCCATTGGAGTAGCCGAGCGCTATAGAAATTAAATTTAACATAACATAACATTTCCCCACAACATAAACACAGGCCTGAAAACATACATACTTCAATGTTGAAGAAAGATTTGAGCCGGAGGAAACACTCTGCTATCACAGGCTATTTTTCTATGTGGTAAGAATGCACATCAGTTTTAAAGGGTGCATTAACTTTTTACATCATAGTAACTGCCTTGCTAATTTTTGAGGCCGCACCGTCTTTCCCTCTCACTTTGTTGCTCTTTGCCTATGTTGCCTGTTTTACAGAGCTGCAACGCTCCCTCGGCGATTGGTGCTGTCCACGAGGCCTTCCTTCCCCCACCACTCCCTCTGCAAACATATAACAAACAGCAGGGGGGAGTGCGTGTGGGGTGAGTCTGTTAGAACAAACAATGAGGAATCCAACTTACCATTTAGTCTGGTTTTGGGATCCAGCTTGGTGGAGTTTGTTGGAACATTTGCACGTGCCCATGGTATCCTCCCTTGATCCTAGGGGGCTCACATTAACACATTGGATAACGTTGCCCACAACTTTCAGCAGGTACATTATGGTGAAGGGGTTGATGGACAGCGTATCAGAGGGGCCCCAACTGTAGTGTTGAGGACCCTGGGCCCACATGCTACCAATAACTGACACAGACACAGTGGTCATAGTACTGGAACTGGCCCAGGGCACCAGCGCCCGGACCCTTTTATTAACAGGGTCACCTGACCGGTGACGCATGTGATGGGTGGGAGTCCAGTGTGGGTGGACCACTAGAACATGTCCAGCCGGACACTACGGGCCATATGTAGGTAATCTGTATTTACAGATTCTTAAATTCCGAATTTTACCGATTCGGTATTTAAGAATCGGTAAATAGTATGTAGGAAAAAATTCAGTAATTTTTATCGAATAGGTAATATTTGGTATTTAAGAATCGGTATTTACCGATTCGGTAATTCCCATTCATTCCTATGGGCCTATAGGCCCATAGGAATGAATGGGAAGCCATTCACCATTACCGATTCGGTAAATACCGAATCGGTAATAGGGGGAACATATTCGAGGGTGGCAGGGTGTCACATTGACACCCTGTTGCACCCCTGAATCGTGCATGTGTGCACATGTGGCACACATACATACCCCACATGGCACTTTTAAAAAAGCACAAAATTGCTTTTTTAAAGGTTTTTGATATTTACCACCAACTTGTAGTTGGTGGTAAATAACGAATCCTTAAATAAAAAATGCACTCACTTGTGTGCTCCCTACATAGGATTTTAGGATTCGGTAATTTACCGATTCGGTATTTTAAGGAATCGGTAATTTACCGAATCCTTACATTACCGAGGGCCCCATGCATCAAACCAATTACCGGTCGCAAACGGGCAGATTCTCAGAATCCGCTCCTTTGCCACAGTTTTTTTTGCATTTGAGATGCATCATCCCAAATGCAAAAATCGCAATTTAAGGAATCTCTAAATTGCGATTCCTTAAATTGCAATCGCATTTAAGTAATCCCAAATTGAGATTCCTTAAATGCAATGCATGAAAGTAAAAAAATTAGCGATTTCGCTAATAGGAGCAGCAAATTACTTGAACTTCATGGTAATTTGCAAAAACTTTGAAAAATGCACTTTTGTGCATTTTTCAAAGTTTCCTGTTGTGCACAAACATGCCCTTAGGGCATGTGTGTGTGTGCAACATATGTGCAGAGATCAATTTCAGGGGTGCAACAGGGTGTCATTTTGACACCCTTGAAATTGCATGAGCAATTTGCGAGTACCTAATGGTACTCGCAAATTGCTCATGCAATCTCCAATTCATTCCTATGGGCATGTAGATTCCTTAAAATTTGCTTTTTAGGAATCGCAAAAGCCTACGTTGATGCATGTGCCAGCGAATCGGTAAATTACCGAATCCTAAAATCAAGCCACCTACATTAGAAAAAGCTAAATACCGGTCGGTAACGGCAAATTTACCGATTTTCGGCCGTTACGGACCAGTATTAACCTACCTACATATGGCCTTGATCCCTCCCAAACTTTAATGAAAAGAAACAAACTAAAGTCCAACCTGTAAGAACACAAATAAACAATACCCAGCACCAAATGAGTCTCTTCAGGCCATCAGCCAGGCAGCGCTGGAGCTTTGGACCGCATGTTCAGGATGCTCTAGTCTGCCTTAGTGATGTATTTCAGACTGGCCTGGTCTCGCGGTGTTGGAGTCTATTTACAAAGTTCAAGTATCTGTGCATCTGGATTGGTGGTGGAGTCCACTCTGGAGATCTCGCAGGTGCTGAGGTTCTGGTGGACAACAAACCTACAGCTGTTGGGGATGATCTCGGTGTATGAGGCCTTCCCCTGGAGGCAACTTGCTTGATGGTCTTTATAGCTCTTGACAATTGAGCAACTTCAGACTTGCCTCTCTAACTGGAGCCTCCTGGAGGGCCTTCCTGCCGGGCTGCCATGAGATCGTGTGGACTGTTCGGGCTTCGTGTAGGCTGCGCGAAGGCGTCGCTGAGGAACTGCCAACAGGACCACAGCCAAGTCGCTCATGTAGCCGCAGAGGGTGGTGTCTCAGTCTGGACATTCTCACCGTCAGGACTGAGGTGCTGTGCCTTCCTCAGGTGGTCTTTGGGTGACCAGTCTGCGACTGTGACCTTCATGCTTCCCGTGCTTGTGGTGGAGCTGCTGCCAATGCATCTCTCCTATTCGGATTCCCCTTTCACAGGAACTCCATCAAGGCCCTTGCCCCTGGATTGCCACTTGACCACGTGGGCTGTGCATACCTTTCGTAGGTGACTCTGAGGGGTCACTGCAGAACTCCCAACAGGGCCACGGCCAAGCCTCGTGTAACTCCAAGGGTGGAAATTCCAATGGACTGGTATGCTCTACTTCGGCAGGCTTCAGGTTGATGGGGGCACATAGAAGGTTCCTGGGTGGCTAGCATTGTTGCGCTTCAGTTGTCTGGAGTGTTGGGATCCACTTTGGTGGTGCGATGCTCCTTTATCGTCGTTGGTAATGCACCTGGATGATGATGACAAAACACAGTGATCTTCCTTCAGTTGGGCAACAGGCGGCAATCTCTTGCTTTGGGTGACCTTGTGGAGTGAGGAGGGTTAGAGGGATTAGTGGCCACTTGCAGTTGTCTTCCAGCAGGTACACTTGCAGGTGTGGTGCTATCGATACAAAGCAGCCGATGACGGTGAGAGGACGGTCGAACTGCGAAGTGTGGGGCCAGGACGCAGAATGAGCTTGCTAGCAGCTTACGGTTGGTCCTCCCGCGAAGCTGTCTCCATTGACATCTCTGCACCCTAATGGCTGGCTTGTGCTGATGAACACCTTCTCCAGTGCTGGCACGAATCCTCTGTCCTGTCACTCTTCTACTTATCTCCTTGCACGCCTGTGTTGGTTGTCTGCCTTGTGGCGTTGTGCCACTGCTCTTTCTTCTTTCGCGGAATGGCGTCCTGCCACTCTTTTTCCTCCTTGTGACCAGGTCCTCACTTGGATGTGGTGTCCTGCTTCATGTCTCATATTTGATTTGCGCTACATGGAAATCTCGCTGGTCACGTCCAGTTCTTGGGACGGCCTTCACTTTTCTGTGGAACTGTTGTAGGTCTGTCCTGTCAGTTGGACTTACTTATTCCTCTTTGGGACCTTTCCCGGGCACCATCCACTCCTCAGGGATTTTTCGGTGCTCCTCTTCTCTTCACTTGAGGGCGTCATGCTTGTGCCTCTTGGGCTGTGCTGTCGTGGCACTTGATCCTGCCTCCCTTTGGGCATGCTTGGCGGAGTGTGGTCACTTCGAGTGATGTGCTCCCTGCTTGCGGTGCGAGTGTGTCGTCCGGCCATGTGTCAACTGTTGTCGTAGCACATGTTGCGTTGGCAGCTTGCCACGTAGAGTGTGCAAATCTCCTCTTGCCTGTCTTGGGCCTCTTGCGACTCAGTCTTAATGCAGTGTGAGGGTGGACACTCTTTGCTGTCTTTGGCTCACAGCGGGGCTTTACTGGCCAGGTGGAGATGTAGAGGATCTCCCTTCTGTCTTCAGCAGTGTACTTCTCTGTGGAGAGGTCTCTCTATCCCCTGGGCGTCGTGCGTCGTGTACCTCGGACTTTGCGCTCTTGCTCCTTCTTCCGGGTGCCCTCTTCTGGCACATGTTGTGCCCATTCTGTGGCTTGCGGTGGTGTCCGTTCACAACTGAGGGTGGGTGGCGCAATTTCCTTGCTTGCACTGGTATCAGACAGCCACAAGGGCTTGCGTGCGCAGTGCATGTTCTACTTGCACCTTCATGTCTTAATTGCTTTCCCGACCTATCACCTTCACTGGACCTTGCTTGGCCGCTTGATGCTTCTCTTAGCAAGGGCAGCCCTGGGGTTCTTGGCAGCGTCCTTCTTAACTCTGGCAACTTTGTGGCTAAACAAGTGCTCTTTACTGTTGTGCCTCGACAGGGCACAAGTGCCTCTTCATGTTCTGTGGTTGCACTGTTCATGCCACTTTAAATGTTGCTGCAGGTTAGGGGCATCTTCTTCTAACTTGCTTTGCTTTCCTGCGATGTAGTGCTACCAGGGGAAGCGGCCACTAGGTGGCACTACAGTGTACTTCTCCTGCAGTAATGTTGATAAAAAACTCTCTTTTATTCTCTGGGGACAGCTCTATTGTCTTTGAATTCTCCACATTTGGACAGCCCCTCCAGCTGGGAAGCCATGTGTGAGACATCCCCTAGGTGGCACTGCAGCCACTCCTTGTTTGAAAACTTGCTTCTGGTCTTGTGTGACCGGCCTTCGTCCTTGCCTCAGTGCCCCTCAGATGGAGTGCAGCTACCTTGCACACCATGCTGTTGAAGCAGGCACATAATAATCAGGTAGGGGAGTAGCGGCCTCAGGCAGCTCTGTCCTGTCTTTCGACATGGAGATAGGTGTACCGCTTACATAATCATGTGGTGCATGTTCACTGCCGAATCAATGCTGGCCCAGGGTATTTCACCGATGCAGGGGTGACACAAGTGCTCGTTCATTTTGAGGGCTGCTTGCTGTCAAAGTGTGGGTGCAGTACTTTAGACTACCTGCTAGGTTGGGCCGCAGTCGCTCTTTCGTTGGTGCAGGCCCGACAGCTGCTGCTGAGACTGGTGCTGCTGAATTCTCTCACACAAACACCGGGCGGCCGGGGCTGAAGTTACAGGGTGGAGCTCGCCCTGCATATACTGCTTCTTTTCCACCCTTGCTTGCCCAGTGCTGAATGGGTGAGAGTCATGTAGCGAGGCCCTTCTCGCGGAGTGGCAGCGCCGCTTCATCAAAAACGCGTGGTGCTCCGGAGGTACGTGGCAGCTTGTCCTGTTTACTACGGCCTTCTGAAGTGGGCAGAGGACCCTGGAGTGAAAACAGGAGGCAGTAGATATTGTGGGGGTGTGCTGGTACCATACGGAGCTGCTCTCTGCGTGGTTCTGTGCTGCTCCGTTGGTCGTGATCGCCTCCTTCTGCCGCTGCCCGCGTCCCCCACAGGTGGACATCAGCAGGGCAGCCCCCTTAGTCCCATTAGTCGGAGCCCCCTCCCCCCCCCTCTGTCAGTCCTCGTGGAGGGGGAGGCTCGGGCAGTGCACCTGCCCCTCCCCCGGCCGGGTGCAGCAGTGATGTGTATCCGGGGGAGGGCGCGTTGGGGTCGGGCGGATACTTAGGCCCCTGCAGCCCTGCATGCGACCTCTTTGCTGGTCGTCTGCCCTCCCGGCTGCCCCTGCCCGGCCCCTGTACAGGCCGTCCTGCGCCTGCCTGCCTCGCTGCATCTGCCTCTCCCCACGAGCACAGAACCCGGGCCACCAGTGGCCCGTAATTTGTTTTCCTTTTCTCATTCCAGGTCCGATCAGCTGGTTGTGGATCGGAAGAGGGAGTCGCGGATTCATGGTGGCATCGATGCAGCGTTGACTCGTGGAGCCATTCAGCGGAGGTTGCTGTGCGTCTAGGGTAAGCCGATCGTGGTCTGGGGTCACCAAGGGGAGCCGGTAGGCGCGTGTGCCACTGCTGAGGGGCACGGTGAACGAAGCGCTGTTTTGAGACGCGAGTCTCGGAGGAGGGCCGGTAAGTAATGGTCGCGGGACCTTTTAAAAATGTGAAACCGGGGTCCCAAAATGCTGGGCATCATGAGCGCCGTCGTGGTGTAGTGATTTTGTATTGCCTCAGTCAGGACATGATACTGCCATGAGCAGGCTTTGGGTTCTCAACTCTTGAGCCCGTGCTGCCCTTGCGAAAGAGCCAGGTCATAGGGAATAATACAGGGGAACTCACTCGGCAGGAGTAGGAGATTTGCATTGATTGGTGAACATGTGTACAGCGCACAATATATTACGCAAGGAGATTTGGGATATGTGTGTGGAAAAAGGTAGGGCCGATGACCTTTTTCAGAGTTGCCCGGCGCTAACCGCCTCTAATACCACTCAAGTTACCAAACAAAGAGGCAGGCGCTGGAGACTGGAAGGCAGGAAACAGAAGTTTTATTCCGACGGAGCAGAACACGTCAACTCAGACAACAGGGTATCTTCTCGAGGTGCTCTAACCGCATCTCTGAGGCCTGGCCTCTTATACACAGGTTTATGATCTTTATTACAGTTTATTGCATGTGACACATTCTTGCAAATACTTTGAAGTATGGAAAGGCATCCTCGGAATCCCCGCTTCAAGCCCGTTCCCACATACATTTACAGTAGAAGTCCCCACCCCGGCCACAACAGGTAACGATTGTCGCGCAGCAGGGCATTCTGCCGATTCCCGGAATGCATGTGGTCGATCGGATCTCATGGGGTGGGGGGCTTTGATCAGCTGGTTGATCCTTTGATGGGAAAAGCTTCCTACTGTATGGGGGGGCAATAAACAGCATCCGCAGGGCCAGGTGGCGGCCTGGGAACGAGCAGGACAATCGGACACAGAGGAAAGGGGGTTTTATCAAAGGACCCGGGATCATGAAAGGAACGGAGGGAGGTGTTGAGCTGGGAACAGGATGGGGTTCCGAGGCAGGGTTGCGCTGAAGAGGGGTTTATGGCCCAAGCATGCGAGAGCGGGGGCTGTCGGCGCACGGGGGGGTGCCTGCGTGGTCAGGAGAGAGAGAGAGAGACGCGCTGGCTATCGGGGGTGGGCAGAGAGGCCATGGCATTTAAAATGGCTGCCGCTTACGCGCACGAATGGGCCCAAAAAGGGGGACAAGATGGCGCCGATAATGTTGACACTGCAAACTAGATTTTAACATGTGCATTCAGCGGGCGTGCACTTGTTTAATTTTACTGGGGCAGAGCGTCCCCGCGGTAGGGTCCGCAGCCTATAATTTATACTTTAAGGGTGAGGGTACAGCAAATACACCATTCTGCTACAAAGGAAAAAGTCCGCAAATAACATAAAACATGTATTGATCCATAATTAAGCAGCAGCCAAGGGTACCTCTGCCTGGCACAGTAAGGGTGCCTGAGCCAAAGACCTGGAGCCGCAGGGAGGTTCCGGGAAAACCGCAACGGCGCCCCGTTAGTCCTGCGGGCAGTTGGGGGGCCTTACCAACCGGGGGTGTGCCACACCACGCTCCGCCCTGAAAGGGGGGGCGGGAGTATAAGACATGATCACGTGATCCGTAAGGGGATCAGCAAAGGCTGCACTGTCCGGGCGTCGACCCACAGTGCCGGCTGGCTCATGAGGCGGGTGGGGCAGCGAGGGGCTGCCTGCCCTGGATCGTCCGTAAGATAACCCACAAAAAACGTCATACTTTTGGTTGTATGAAAATAAACCTGCAGCAGTTCTTTACCCATAACAATGTGCCCTGTGTAATCATTATATGAGCAAGTGTATAAAATGCAGGAGGGGAGCGGATGACGGTGTGGGCACTATGCATCATGCGCAGCTGGGCCTGCTCTTGCACCTGGGCGCTAGTTGGTTGCTCGTGGTCCTGCTGGTGATCGGAGGGCAGCGCCTGGGCAGGGGTGTCTGTGTTGGGCTGCAGAGCCAATATGCGGAAGATGCCAGTGTGAGGCTCTATGCTGCGCCACTGTGTTAGAGAGGCTTGCTTGCGGCAGGGAACGGAGGTACAGTGAAAGGTAGTCCCTCTTGTCTGCAGGCCTCATTGGGGTTCTGCCTGCGCATCTCCGCTTTTACCTCCTCCTGCCAGAACGGACGGCAGCATGAGGAGGTACTTTGTGAGCTGGGGGCTACTTGCAGTGCTGATTGGCAGCGTGCAGGCACTTCGGTACTGTCCATGATATGCATGCGGATTTCTCCCCTTCGCCCCCACCGACTGTTATACTCCCAGGCTCACCTCAAGCCCGGCGGGTCATGGGACACAGCTCCCAGTCCACTCCTGTCTGTTGCGGGGGGCAGGCGACTGCAGGGCATGAAAGCTGGATGCCATCTCCTTGCTCACAGGGAGATGTGGGGGTGGACTGCCCTAGGAACATGCTATACATCCCCTCCATGATGAACTGAACCCTACAGTCTTCTTACACGTGGGGTTAGACCTCCTCGTTGCCAATGTAGTGTTGAGGGCCCTGGGCCAACATGCTACCAATAACTGACACAGACACAGTGTACATAGTACTGGATCTGGCCCAGGGCAAGTGCGCCCAGCCCCTTTTATAAAGAGGGTCACCTGAGCGGTGAGCCTGTGACGGGTGGGTGTAGAGTGTGGGTGGACCACTAGAACGTGTCCAGCTGGACACTACACCAACGAGGCTCGCTGGAATATAGAAACTTTGGCGCTTGTGTTGAGCTGAAATGGTTCTGCGGGCTCTCTCCATGTGGATTTATGATGCAAGTGCCTTTAAACGTTGGTACTAGGTCCCAAATCTTGAGTTACAACCAGTATTTTTATGCAGCTTTGGTAGCAATACTTTTTTGTAGATTTGGTAGCAAGACACATGGTTATGTGACCTATTTACGCAGTATTTTTTACAATGTAATGGCATTGCACTATTTTCTTTTCCATAAATAAATAACACTTTGTGACCCAAGATTACGTTGGAGATGAGTGTCTGTAGGATTATAATAAAGAGTTTGGTACAGAAAAAAGTTTCCTCAAGGAGATGTGGAGTTATAAAAGCTTATCCATGTTTAAAATAGAGCCTGAAGTTTTAATGTTTCGATGCAGTGTACAGTACGTTAAGAACCAAATAAGGGACTTGTGCTTCCTATACCTTCTTTATGTGAGCATTTCCTGTTTTTTGACACAAATGTACCATCAACGCCACATTTGTCCAACTAAGTTGACATACTACATATATTAAGTACAAAAAATGTCTCAATGCTGTGCGAGTTTGAGCAAAACTCTCACCAAATACGTGAAATCTCATGTTCAAGTTATGTGAATTTCAGAACAATTGAATACGTGTAAGAATGCATATGCAACTTTGATTTATTTGAATTTATGTGAATGTAAATATATTTACTGGAACTTTAATCTCAAAAGTGTTTCAGGGTTATCTTGGCCACCAGAATTCATATTCGTTTAGTAATAAGTGCGTCGTTTGGCCCTGTTATGGGGGGGGGGGGGCACATCTTGAATTGTTAAATCCTCCAATTCCAGTGCATCGCAGGAGCCGCCTTTTCAAATTTTTTTGTGTTGCAGCAAAGCAGTGAAATTTGGTGCAGCTGAATTATTTGCGAATCGATGGTGATGTTTCTCTCCACATTTGAGTATATTTGTAAAAACTGGTACTGAGTTTTGGCCATGTTTTCACCCAGCATGTTGTCGGGGAACCTCTGGCATTTTAAAAATTGAATGTAGAATGACTGCTTACAAATCACACTCCTCTAAAGTTTTGCAGTTTGTTATTAGACACTTAGTGAAACTACACTTTCATTACGTGCATTTCTGTCTTAAATGAACTTTGTGAGGCGTACAGTTCATGGCAGTCGGATAAAATGATAAGCAAGTTAGTGAACAAATCAATCGCACAGCTCTTCAATAAGCAGACTTTATGAGGTGACTTGATTTTTGTTTTTCAAGTGCTCTCCACCCGACTATATTAAAAAATGTAGGCTTAACATGTTCGTTTTCGTACAACACCAGATGTCTCCTGGGGGTTAGTGGCTGCAATTTGTGGGTGGGCATGACAGGGTCAGTACTTTTAGTCTCCAGGGCCTTCTCTGGTCTTCAAACACTATTCCTATTAATATGACATACAACACCATACAATTTGTCACCACACAATTCAATGCCACACAATTCAACATCACCCAACATAATTACACTCCACGTAATACCACTCAACATACTATGCCAACATGATTCAACTCCACATAATTACACTCACTTCAATACCAGATAAAAACACCCCACATAAAACCACCCAATGCCACATAGCAACAATCAACGAAGATACACGGCACCCCATGTCACATAATTCCAATCAGCATAATTTCGCTGAATGCCACACAGTTCAATGCCACACAATTCTACTCCACACATTTCCATTCCACACTACATAATACAACAAACCACATATTTAAACTCTACAACACAATTACACAACACACCATATAAACCCAAAACACGCCACAGAATTCCACAACGTGCCACAAATTCAACGGCACACCACATTATTAAACTTAACTACATACCACTGCACAACACAAAATATAAATTCAAATAATTACACTTGACAATTAATTCCACATCATTACTATCCACATAATTCCACTGCACACCATGCCACATAATTCCACTATATAAATCCACACCACACTCTTCCATGCCGCACAATTCCACAACTAACAATTCCAATCCTACCCACATAATTCCACACCACACCACATACATCCACTCCACTCCATAACATATAGGTAAAAGTCATTATCATTTACAACGCCAATGTTTAGTTTAAGGCAGAAACAGCCCAAATCCCAACCAGCTCCTCTGTTATTTCCCCAACTCCCTGTTGCTGCTGCTCCTACATTTTGTCTTCTTAATTATTCTTTACAGGCCCCAACCCCTGTCTATCCACCATGCCACATAATTCCTCTCCACAAATCCACTCCACACCACACAATTCCACCCCACACAATTCCACAAAAACAATTCCAATACAACGCATATATTTCCACTCCAAACCACATACACCTACTGCACTCCAAACAGAAACACATAGATGAAATGCATTGTCATTTACAGCAGCAATAGCTGGTTCTTTCATTGACACTAGACCTGCTGATCCCGCTGTCCCTCCTCGGAAAAGGTTCTTGTCATTGAAGCATCTTGTAATTTGCTCTTGGAACTGGAGTAAGAGACCACGAATAGTGAGAATTCACAGATGAAAGGCAATATTGCTTGGAGGGACGAATGTCTCATAAATTAGCTAATTAAGAAGTCGACGGCTAATGCTGTTCTGCAGGCAACTTATTTGTTATACACTTGGCTATTGCACAAGAGACTGGCTAGCTCTCATGTTTATTTCCATCAGATAAGAAGTAGTAATTGATATGTAGTAAATCTGACAAGTAGACCAAAACATTGAGCTAACTTGGGACCCATTGTCTAGGAGAGTATCTGGTTACATACACATTGTAATCGAAAATAGATCGTAGAAAAAGATGAGCAAGTGTTAACGTCCAAGTTGTCATCTAAGTTGGATCACTATGATGAGAATTAAAGGCCTGCCTTTAGGCCTTATTGGTCCCAATGGCAACCCTACAGGATTTGGTCTGACTCTAATTTTCAGGTTAATAACAGGCACAATAAGGGTGAAGGCATAACTTTGTAGCTATTAAAACAACACATGAAATAATTTCATAGACCTAGTTATCTACTTAAATATAGATTCACCAGGCATTTTGCGCATACAAGTTCAACAAATCTAAACGCTGTTAGTGCTTATCAACATCCTCTATGATTTTCACCCCGAATTTGTACAATTACATTTTGTGCCAGGAAAGCTTGGTGAGTAGGGGAAAGGTTCTCGCTCCAAGAAGATGGGCCAATAATTTTAGGTGGCGATTTTCTGGTGTGTTTGCTCTGCGATTTTTGCAAATGTTATAATAGTTCTAACTTTGTGAATAATATATGAGGAAGCCTGTGAGTAATAACGGTACACCTTTTTTAGAGTCCCCAGAGATTGTCTGCAGAAAATCGTCCCTTAGAGATTGTCTGGAGGATTTTGATGTCATGGAAATACTGGTTGCATTAGTGGGTATCATAAATAGTTTATTCTTACATTGTGCACCACTGGGAATATGTTTTTATAATAGTTTTCTACTAACCACTAAATATATTTAAAAAAATCATGGTTTCCGAATCACTTCTGACAAAAGTTACTGTAAGAGTGATAGGGCAATCCTAATTTGAGTGGTGTAACAGGATCAATCAATCAATCAGATGTTTGTTAAGCGCGACTACTCACCCGTAGGGGTCTCAAAGTGCTAAGGGTGGGGGCGGAGGAAGGGGTTGCAGGATCCATTCTGTTAAAGAGGGGTCTGTCGAAGAGCCGGGCTTTGAGGTTACATGGGAAGATGGAGAGCGATGTTGTCTGTCTGAGGTGGAGCGAAAGGGCGTTCCAGACTTTGGCTGCGAGAAAGGAAAAGGAGCATCCTCCCTATCTGGTCTTCCTGGTGCGGGGGACCACAGCGTAGGAGAGTTGGGCTGATTGCAGGGTCCTTTGGGGTGCGTGGAATTTGAGTCGGCTGTTCAGGTATGCTGGTCCGGTGCCATGGAGGGCCTTGTGTGACTGGGTGAGTATATTGAAGGTGATTCTTGCCTCAACGGGAAGTCACTGGAGTGTGCACTGGTGCTGGGAGATGTGGGAGTGTTTTCGTAGGTTGAGGACCAGTCTTGCAGGCGGCGTCTGGATGTTTTGTAGCTTGCGGTGAGGTTTTTGTTTATTCCGGTATAGAGTGCGTTGCCGTAGTCGAGTCAGCTGGTGACCAGGGCGTGGGTGATGGTCTTTCTGTGTTCGAGGGGGATCTATTTGAAGGTCTTACAACGGAGGCAGAGGGTGTGGTAGCAGGAGGATGAGACGGAGTTGATCTGGCGGTCCATTTTGAGCTTGGAGTCCAGGACGATTCCCAGGTTGAGTGCCTGGTTCGTGGGGGTTGATGGGTTTCCGAGGGTGGGGGTCTAGCAGGTGTCACTCCATGCATCGGGGGTTGAGCCCATGATGAGTACTTCTGTTTTGTTGGTGTTTAGTTGTAGGCAACTGTTTTTATCCATTTGGCAACAACTTCCATGCCTTCTCGAAAGTTATGTCTGGCGGTGTTGGGTTCGTTGGATAGGGAGAGGATGAGTTGGGTGTTGTCTGCGTATGACACAATGTTGAGTCTATATTTTCTGACGATTGGGGTGAGTGGAGCCATGTAGATGTTGAAGAGCGTCGGGCTGAGGGAGGAGCCCTGTGAATGCATTACATTTTTATGTTTTATTCCTGGATAATGTTCAGCAAAATGTCCCCGCCACACTATTGGACCAATAAACATCTATCAAACTATAAATCAGGCCTTTAGACATAAAGATTGATTCTGCCTTGACCTTAACTGATCAGATCAAGGCAAGCTTTGTTTATAAAGCTTTATTCATTGAAGCATTTTTTTTTTCTTTTTCTTTTTCTCATATGATTCCTCTTTTAACCCCTTCACTGCGGCGGCTATTCCGCCGCAGTGCTAAGGGGGCGGGGCGGCCGCGTGGCGGCCGCATGCTGGTGACGGAACCGCTCCGTCACCAGCGTCGGGTGACCTGTGCTTGTGACGGAGCGGTTCCGTCATGGCCAGCCCCGCTCAATAGAACGTCAGCGCAGGCGCGAAATTCACGACGCGCAGGCGCGCCGAGCGGGCCATGACGGAACCGCTCTGTCATCAGCACAGGTCACCCATAGCTGATGACGGAGGGGTTCCGTCATCAGCATTCAACGGGTTAAATACCTTTGTTATAGCTTTCAAATATTTTTGCTGACCATAAGTAATAAGATCAATATAAGCTTTGTTTTTTAAGCTTTATTCATTGAAGCATGTTCCTTTTTTCTTTTTCTCACATGATTCAGCTTTTAAATATGTTTGTTCTAGCTTTCAAATACCTTTGTTGACCTTAACTGATCAGTTCAAGCCAAACTTTGTTTTTTTAAGCTTTATTCTTTGAAGCATGTTCTCTTTTTTCTCATGAGATTCAACGTTTAAATACCTTTGTTGGCTACTGCTATAATCTCTACCATGATCGTCCTGAATACCTGGTTCACAGCTGCAGTTAGTTCAGTACTCTTCTGTGATATTTGCCCAGAGTTTCCACCCAAGTGTTGAAATGAAGGTCAGGGTCAAGGTGAAGTATGAAGTCGAAGTTTATTAAATCAGCCCCACACCTTAAGGCGGTGCGTAGGTCAGTTAGTCAGAATAACAATGGCCGTGGGAGGCAGGGGAACGGAACCTGGGCAGGATGGAATGTTGGGGAACCAATGGGAAGGGTAGGGGACAATGGGTGCTCTCGCGCAGGAGAGCTGGCACACACCACTTGTCATAGGGTCCCGGGGGAAACCATAACTAGGTTACAACACATCTTCCTCTCTTGAGGGTTTTGACAGGTAAGCCCAACGTGTGGCAGGAAGAACTTTGGGGATAAGTGAACTGGTAAACATTGGTCACAAAACAGTTTTTTAAAACATTTGGGATCAGGAAGGCTCTCCCTGATGTTCCATTTGCCACGGGAGCATGAGGAACGCACTGTGTGTCAGTGTGGGATTGCGTGTAGGTTCTGCCGGCCCAACGCTGAAGCAGTGACCGCCAAGCAGGCTTCAGAGACAGAGTGGGAGTTGCCGAACGGCTCCGTTTGGTGAACGGAGTGCGTGGAATGACCCCCAGGGACTGGTCTGAGTGATTGACAGTCAGCTGAGTCAGTGGCAGGTGGGAGATGGTGCGAACTGTGTTTATGGGAGTAGGACAGTGTCCAGCTTGGTTGTCATCCTCAACTCACATAAAATAGCATGGAACCTTCAGGGTGGACACATTGTAGGTGTTTGGGTGTGACCATTTCCACATCATCAGACTTTGCATCGTTCATCGTGGCAGGGCCTCACACAGTACAGTTACATTCCTAACGTGGATGGCGAGCATCCGTGAGGGTTCGCTGGGTCATGTGGTCCATAGGTATTATGCAGGCCCGCAGGACCTGTAAGCATCTAGTCCATACCTATGTTTACCCAAGGTGTGGGTATGGTACTGATCTGAGTGCCCTCTAGTTCTTTTTCTCTGATTCCTTATCGTTCTGTCCACCATGGCACTCCCTTATAGTGTAGTGCTCCTGTCTGCTGTTACAAGAACTGACTTCTCCACCCTGGTGAGTGACCACGGCTTTGGAATCCTTTTTCTTGGGATATTTCCAGGACCATAATGTACCGCGTCTGCGCCTACTCTTACTCATACCACGGATATCCCTCACGTTGACACTCTCAGGGATGGGTCTGACATCACATCTCTTGTAGTACTCTGTACCAGTGTCTCTTGTACTATCTTTTCGAACAACTCTCATGCCTTCAATACTTGCCTCCGCAAGGACATGTTCTTCATCTAATTTCATCACGTGAGTTCCACTAGAGGATGTGGTTGCGTCATCTCTGTCTCTTAACTTACATTCACCCCAGCGTTCCACAAGCCTCTTGTTAATCCTTATTTGTACTTTGGGGTGAGGGTCTGGCACGTGTTTGTGTGCGTTTTTACTTTCATTCTCTGGCTCTACATTATATGACCAGTCATAGTACTCTCCTTGCATGTTACATTTCGACTCTAGCAGACACTGACCATCATTTTCTTCTAGGTGACCGTCGTCAGCGTCATTCCCTCTTGTGACGGGTGTTGACTTGATCCGTGCAGTAGAGTGCCACACTTCCACATCTTGGTGGCAGGTAGATTTACGATATTGATCCACTGGCACCGTGGACGGGGATACCATGCACCTTCCACCATAGGTCGGTTCGCTTTTATCTTCCAGGACTTCTTCACTTATATTGTCCTTTTCCTCATAACTCGTGAATGCATTATGTATAGTTTTGAATTTGTCAGTGACTGCTTCATTTTCCCTTTTCTTACTCCATGCAGCCTTTGTCCATCCACTTTTGGTCGTGGAAGATGGCTTCTCCTCACTTAACGTCTTGGAGCTTGTACTGAGTTTGTTGTTGATTTGTGCCAGCCTATTCAAAGGTTCAATACGGTTGGAACCTATCATTGTGTTACATTTCTTCTGTTCTTCCCAACCCAGTACCGAGGGTCCTTCTTCAGATATGTAAACCGTACTCCATGTGCTCCTCTTCCTATAGCTCAATTTAGTTACACTACCCCCTGTTATGTTGATGTTTTCTCCTGTGTATGTTATCGGGGACATTCCAGTTTCCAACAATTCATTCTCTTGTGTCACAGCCAATTTACTTTTCCATATACTCATGTTTATCAATGTGCAGTTCGAACCTGAATCTGCGATGACGTCAATCCCCACTCCATTTATGTCTATGGTACTCTCAGGTTTGGTTTCACTCATGCTACATTCATTTTTGCAAACACCATTTTCCCGGTGAATTGTGACATTTTGTGTGTTGGCCAATAGTTTTTGTTTGAAATGTTCACTTAGGTCATACTTCACCTCCTCACATACATTACTGTTCGCTTCCATCTTGGTTTCTTTTCCTGGTGGGGGTAAGATGCACATTAGGTTTTTATCCATGTTGCTATTGCACCAATTAGACTTGTATAATTTCCCTTTGTGTGTTTTATCGCGGAAAGTTTCACAAAACTGAGCGTCACAATGTGCTGCCGAACTGTTAAACAATCATGGGTTTACGCCGTTGTACTTCATATCACTCAAGACACGGCTAGTCAGACATGAGTGGCACTAATCTTTGACGCTGTGGAGAACTCTGTGCATTGAGATCTTTTGTGTGCTAATGTGCTCGTTTGGTCATCAAGATGATCGTGTGCATAAGCAGTTGTGGCCTTGACAATCAGGTGGCGCTGCTGCGTGAAGTGCGTAGTTCTCACCTTCGCGCCAACATGCTGTGGAGGACAGCCGCCACTACTTCCCTCAAGCTCCCAAACGTGCAGTTCCAAGGTAAGCTAATCACTACTTAGAATATACTGATGACACTCGCCAATGCTGACTAACATTTAACATTTAAAATGAGCCTCTTCGCCTCGCGCTGAGGAGGGTCGCCCTTCTTCTATCGAATTGTTGGACACTCAAGGGTTTGTGCCGCTCACATGCACCACACTTTCACTTAGGACACGGCTTGTCATGCGCTGCACTTAACTTAACCAATGTGAAAGACTTGACACGCCACACCTTTTCAATGTCTATGTTCTTTTTAGTAGGTGATTCCTCTCTTCCTCAAAGCGTCAACTCGTGCAGCCCTGGGTTACGCTGAATGCGGGGAGGTTAATAATTATCTCGCTTGAACATCACTAAATGCAGCTGAAGACGTTATTTTAGTGTGGGTCCTTGCTCTGCTCACTTGATCTCCACCCAGCTACCCAGGCTCACCTCATGGACACACTCAGAATCCAGTGGTCCTGCGTTTTTCTTTTCTGTCACCGTCACCGTACTCGCCGAGATTCACGGAGGTTGCTCAGGTCCCTCACTGTACTTCACGGCTTATCATGTTGATTTGTGAAGAAACTTGTTGCTCTTAACTCAGGTTTGTTTCGTCAGTTTCACAATGTTCATTTCGCATTTGACCCACTCATAAGTCGATGGCTCCTTCCACGCTCGACTTGCTCAAAAGCCGGCTACAAAATCACAGAGCTGTTCTTGTTACCTTTCACGCTCGACTTGCTCAAAAGCCGGCTTGCCGAAATCACAGAGCTGTTACTTGCTCCTTTCACGCTCGACTTGCTCAAAAGCCGATTTGCTTTAATCTTGGAGTTGTTGTTAATCTTTGACCTTTCACATTCGACTTACTCACAAGTCGAAGGCTATTTCACACTCGACCCACTCAAAAGTCGACTAGCCGGAATCACGGAGCTTTCCTTAGCTCTTGACCTGTTGCACCGTGCCTTCAGAAGAGGTTGCCTGCGCATTCAAATTGGAAGGCAGTGGGTTCGTGGTGAGGGGCTGAGGTCCTCGTCGCCACTGTTGAAATGAAGGTCAGGGTCAAGGTGAAGTATGAAGTCGAAGTTTATTAAATCAGCCCCACACCTTAAGGCGGTGCGTAGGTCAGTTAGTCAGAATAACAATGGCCGTGGGAGGCAGGGGAACGGAACCTGGGCAGGATGGAATGTTGGGGAACCAATGGGAAGGGTAGGGGACAATGGGTGCTCTCGCGCAGGAGAGCTGGCACACACCACTTGTCATAGGGTCCCGGGGGAAACCATAACTAGGTTACAACACCAAGGTACCTCGTTATCTCTGCCTTGACTATTTTACATTGGTTTCCTGTCAAGAAACATATTAGGCCTGGTTCACAAAGGGTCTATGTATTCGTGGTGGAGACCCGGCAGTCGTGGGGGAGTATCCACACTCGGGGTGGAATCCCAGCAATGAGAATGCTCATTGTGGAGATTCTGACCCTAGTGCGGAGACGCCACCACCACAGCCGGGCTGCCACCACGAGTGCGGACACCCTTTGTGAATCAAGCCTATTGTCTTTAAGTTTATGACCTTGGTACATAAAGATATGTTCAATCCTAAGCAATCATCACACTACCAGCGTTTTTTGCTGGTACTGTCCTTGCTGGGAATAGAGTCCTCTGTGTTCTCTCTGTCTATAGCTCATTTAAAACCCGTTGGTGGACACGAACTATGAGGTCAAATCTGCCGCCCCTCTACCTTATCCAAGAGGATTGGCTAAAGTTTTAGGGTTTTCAGCGCAAAGATACCCTTGTGAGTGAATGTTTGCAGTCTGTAAATAAATAGCCTAACAACAATGAAGTTCCATGGTAGGTCCTCCAGTGTTCTGATTCCTTTGATTCTGGATTCTTACTTAGCAACCACTGTCACCGCAAAGGTTGCCTTAGAGACTGTAGCTGAGCTTCTGACTTCCAACCTGCAGGAATCATGAAAGCAGATCTAAGTATCCCCTGAGGTGTTATCCAATCCATGTTTAAGTGCTGCGATCATTACAACATCAATTCAGGAGTCTTCTGAGCCCCCTTCCAGGGCAGTGGCTGACATACTATCTCATTACCTCTGAGGCCTTCTGAGTCAACATCTGTTGCAGAAACAACATAATATCGGAAAAACAACAGGACATAGTGAGCCATGATTGCATAATTTTAACATCTAAAGAGTCATCCTCGCCAACACATTTTAACCAATGAAACAATAAGACAGGAGCTTCATTCAATGAATCTGCTGGCTAACATACGCACCAGTTCAGCACCTGTGTAACATCTGGAAATTTTCTCAACACTAACACTCATGCTGAATAGAAATTCCCCGGTGGACACGATGCTAACATTCCCAGTCACCACAGTATGAACACAACATTCCTCAGGTGATCTAAATCGGTACCATCGATCAACACAATTTTAACACAGAACCACAGATCTCATTTCAAACAATGGTCCAAGCCCTGGAAGGATCAAAGCAGCATCCCACTAATAATCAGTTTGAACATGAGTGCCCGGAGAACACCAGCACAGCAAGTCCAGAGCTATCCAGCCCAACAATACCAGAAATGGAAGGAACAACAGTTCATCCCAGTGATCACCTAACACGACATGGCTGCAAAAGAAGCCTGAATACAACAGACGATTCAAGTGACAAAATGCTGCCAACATCTCCAACATTTGTTCGACTAACACTAAACCCAAATGACCATCTGGCGCAATCTCAAAGAAAGAACAACGTGAAGATATTGCTAGAATCATGTGAGACAATGCCAACGCTTCAAGCAAGAGAACCAACACAACGCCCCAATGGTCACCTGACTCAAAAATACAGCAAGAGAAGACTTTACCCACCACCGTCATTTGAGGCAACGTCAGCATCTGCAACAATAGCTGAACCAAAACACTACTCCAGTGATCAGCTGATGCTGCATCACAGAAAGAGCGGCATGGAGACAGCACATGTATCACAGCAGGCAAAGTCAACACCCCAAACAATGCCAGAACTGTCAGAGCACCCCCATAATCACCTCATGCATTATCACTGCACGAACAGTCTCACAAGATCACAGGGACCATTTGAAGTAATACCCAAAACTCCAGCAACAATAGCACAATCTGAAATCCTGAATGATCACTTGATGAAAGAGTACAGCAAAAACAGCTTGGAAGCATCACAGGGATACGGTGAGGCAATGCAAAGGCACTCAGCAAAAGCAGAAACAACTCAGAATCCCAATTTAACCCTGGAGCAACATGAACCCGAGAGCTCCCAGAATACATCAGCAGGGTCAGGTGAAGCAATGCCAACACTCCAGGTTTTGTCAGGACCTACACAATACCCTGTGCACCTGAAGAAACATCAAAGCAAGAGCAGTCTGACTACCTCACAACGAACCCCTGCGGCACTGCCCCATCCGACTAGGCACAAAAACATAATCTCCGGGGTGATTCGAGCCAACATCCCAACCAAGATTTCTTCAGTACTTCGTCCATTAATAAAACCTATGTGCAAGCATAAGGATCAAAAGAAAGTAATTACTCAGGGGGTTGCCCATGATAGCATCAAGGCTGCAAGTGTATCCACACAGCATCAAAGGAGCCAGTCTCTCAACCCCACTGGTTCAAACTATTCACCCCTTAAATCACTTGAGGGAAGATGTCAGCACAGCAAAGAAGCAGCAAACTACAATTCAGAGGTTTTCCCATGTGAAGGTCTTAGTCTTGAGAGCATCTGCATGCTATTCCAAGACCCTACAAAAGAAACTTTGCAGGCTTATCAGCATCTAGAAGGTACAACAGAAGGCATTCACTCCAACATCCTAGACCGTAGCATCGCCAGCATATCTCCGCAGGGCTCCTTCCTCCTGAAATCCCCAGAAGCTCGACCAAAGAGTTGCCCATGCCAACATGATTCCATGTCAGAGCAACAACAGGAAAAGGTCATTCCAGGAGTTGTCCGATGCAGCATAATCACAGGAGCACCAGTTAGTTATTCCGGTGATATGCTAAGCCTGCATTTCAAACCTGGGCAAAATAAACAAATCATTCAAGGGGTATTGCGAGCTCAATTACCATCCAGAGTACTATCAACAACACGATTGAATAATCGTCTCAAACAATATGAACAATGTGGCACACCAGGGCCAGAAGACCCGCTTAGCACCAGAACACCCGCACAATGACTATTCGCTATCAACATTTGAAGAAAAGGGTGGATCCTGCAAAACTGGGCGACATAGACAATGGAATGGGAACCACTTGAAGAAATCATAGCCACAGAAAACTATATAAATCGATTCACAGAGCAAACAGAGTCAAAGCAGGCATGTGTTACATGTATTACATTAAAATATGTATGATAGTAAGATGCTGAAGAATGCTCCATAGCGATTTGTATTTCATCAAAAATAGAGAGTATAGTGTTAAGTACATTAGGGAAATGTAATATATATCCCTATTGTCCCTAATATGCTAGATAGCACGATGGATGGATGGATGGATGGATGGATGGATGGATGGATGGATGGATGGATCATGTTGGACATTACATTGCAATAATGTAAAAGTAAACATATGTCATGTGAACAAAAGATTGTATGTCTAAACCTAACCTGAAATATATACATAAACAGATACTTATACGTCAACACACAAATATTGATAAAAATATTACAGTTGCCACTGGTTAGTTAAGATGCAAACCACACTTCCCATTCAAAAACGCATTTTTTGATCTGTGGTCTCCTTTGACTGATATACAGTTTAAAAAAAGGTTATCTACCATTTTACCTCCTTTGGACATATCAGAAAAGCTATTGTGGTTTACTGTAAATTCATTAACTAGTTTTTGTGATATTAGTGTTTAAAAAGAGGTGCTCGGTGGGCTTAAAAAGGTAAAGATTTTTTAAAAGCTTGTTAGTTGAAGAGCGAGGGGTTCATTTGCTTATACATTTTGCAATGTTTGACATGCATGAAACTTGCATTTCAAATGTGTTAAGATCCATCGTGGGGTCCCTAGTGAAACAAGCATGACAAAGCCAATCAGTTTAATGTTCATATAGTGCATGTGGACATGCACTCAGACACTAAACATCCAAGCACACATTGAACTAGAATTTACATTCATTCTCCTATGATAGCACAGCATTTATAGATACCTGTCTGTAGAGACCCTTTAGCACCCTAACAATGAGACTCTTGACAATAATCAGTCTCATTGTACCACTGCAGTAGGACATTGTAAGTCACCAAGTAAAGTTATGACTGCAAAAGAGGAATGAGGCCATAGGCAATGTTCCTTTTTAAGGTCACAGAACTCCGAGGTGACTTGTGATATCCTTTTAATTTATATCAGTGGGTATTTCATTCCTTATAATACGTGGTCACACCATCACTCTTCCCTCAAAATCCTGTGTGTCTTGCTCTTTCATATGAGAGAAAAAAGTGTGGTTGTAGAAATGGGGAACAAAAGAAGAGTATGTATTGTGAACGATAACATCAAAAACAGTTAGTAAATTGCTGCAATGGATATTGGAATGAATTTATTGTAGCCAAAATAAAAAATATTATAGCTCAGAATTTGTGGAAACATGCCTAGCGATTCAGGGACAGATTTGCTCATTTTCGATGCGATGCAGTGCAGCAACTAGGGTTACTGCACTGTGTTGCTTTAATGATAAATACAAGCACGGCACCACATCTAGGAAGATGTGGCACTGTTCATCTCTCGCTGGAGCAGTTTTGGCCGGCAGCTTCAATGCAAACTGTGTGCTTTATGTTAGGCATAGGATCTGTATCATAAGGGGACCATTCCAATCCAAAAACGATGGTTTAATTCTTTTCTCACTTTGCATGTGTGCTATATAATTATACAGCACACATGCAAGGTTTGAGAATTTTTGGGGATAGAAAATGCATCTTGAACCTTACACTTGTGCCCAAGGGTCTATGTTAATAAATTAGGATTTGTATCGAAATCCATTGGTGGCTGCATGGGAATGCCAATGTGCAACCCATGGAACATTTCCTTGATGCAAAAGCGAATAGTGCTGCTCTGCGTTACTTGGAGCAACTTTCCAACACTAATAAGAATCTGTGTTAGAAAATAAATCCCAATATCACAAAGTGACACAGTGACTTGGTGGGAATGAGAGGGGGTATCTACTTACCCTAGGTGATAACTCTATTGTAGAGCATTTAAGATATTTGATGAGGTGGTCTCACCCACGTTACGTGGCATGCTTCATCATCGGCCACCTCATCCTACCTTGGTAAGTTTATTTATTTATGTATTTATGGGATTTGTAGAGTGCGAACGAATGCCCGAGGGTGTCTCGGCGCTAAAGCTCAATTCATGACTCTACTGATTTTGGATCCCTGCGTAGGTTACTGGTTAAACAGCCAGGTCTTTAAACTTTTGCGGAAAGAGAAAAGAGTATGACTTAGCCTGATGGACAGAGGAAGTGAATTCCAAAGTCTGGCTGCCGTAACTGGGACCGTCTATCTCCCCAAGAGACTGTTTTAGTACGAGGAACGTATAATTGGTGCAAAGTCACCGATCTCAGTTGTCTTGGAGGACAGTAAGGTATTATCTGGTTCCTAAGAAACTGCGGATCTAAGTTGTGTAATGCTTTGAATACAATGCAAAGTGTCTTGAATTTTATTCGATTTTTGATTGTTAACTAGTGAAGATTCCGGATGGTTTGGGCAATTGGTTTAAATTTAGGGGTCCTGGAAAGCAATCTTGCCGCAGCATTTTGTACTTATTGCATTTTGTTAACCACCAGAGTTTGTGCATTGGCAAACAAGCCATTGTAGTAGTCGAGTGATGAAAGTACAAGTGTGCTTACCAGGGTTTTGCCTGCGCTGTCAGGTAGGAACGGGATTATTTTTTTATAAGTTTGAGCTTATGAAAAGCTGTTGCCGCTATTTGATTAGCGTGAGCAGAGAAATTGAGATTTTCATCAAATACAACTCCTAAATTCCTAACTTTTGGAACAGGGTTTGGCACGGTTCCAATGGATGACGGCCACCAGACGGTGGACCAGCAAGGGGAGAGTTTTCCGAAGATGACCACCTCAGTCTTCTGGGAGTTAAGTTTAAGGCAGCTAGAGGACATCCAATCTCCAATCGCCAGCATACCTTTCTGGAAGCGTTCTGCCACCTCTTCTCCGTCGTTATTGATGGCGAGAACTAACTGGGTGTCATCTGCGTAGGAGGTAAGGCCCATCCCAAATTGCTTGATAACTTTAGCTAGGTCCGACACATAAATGTTAAAGAGTGTCGGACTTAGGGATGAGCCTTGAGGAACCCACACGGTAGAGAAAGCCCGCTCGATTGAAATGGTCCTAATGTAACTGCCTGGGTCCTTCCGGATAGAAAGGAGGCAAGTAAGTTATTTGCTCCCAGTTGTATTCCCATCTTTCCGACACGGTCGATCAGGATGGAATGATCAACCGTGTCGAAGGCCGCAGATAGGTCCAGCAGTACAAGCACTGCTGTTCCTCCCTGGTCTCTGATGACTCTAATGTCATCAGCGGCTTTGATTAGGGCCGTTTCGGTGCCATGAAATTTGCGGAACCCGAACTGGTTGTTGTCCAGCAGGCAGTGTTCTTCGATGTAATCGGATAGCTGGAGATTCATAGCTTTCTCTACCACCTTAGCTAAAAAAGGAAGGCTAGCTATAGGTCGATAGTTTATTAAATCGTCTTTGGCCAGGTGTTGTTTTTTTAGAAGCGGCTTTAAAAGGGTGTTTTTCAGCGCATTAGGATAGATCCCTGATTTAAACATGGCATTACATATTTGCGTGACTACACGAGTTAGTAGGTCCATGACAGGTGGAACATTTTTGGTGGGCATGGGTCCAGAGCAGATCCTGTTTTTATGGTGTTGATGATGTCCAAAGTTTGTTGCTCTGTCATTTCTTTAAAATGGGTTAGGGAGCAGGCAGGGGGTGTATTGCAGGCAGGATATATCATGGAATTGTCCTTGGAGGAGAAGGCTAAATAGATGTTGTTACATTTAGTCACAGAAAGATTGGGAGGGGCTAGGTTGGGAGTTTTTCCTACTAGTTCCTTCACAACGTCATAGAGTTGTTTACTTGAGTTCTGTGTATTTTCTATTTGGTCGCCAAAGAACGTCCTTTTTGCCTTGGTAATCTTTTTTTATAAATAGCAATTGTCTCCTTGTAACGGGATTTACTTTCTGGGTCGTAAGTTTTCCGCCAAAGTCTCTCTTGATTCCTACAAATTTGTTTTTGTTTCCTGAGCTCTTCCGAGAACAATGGTGCAGAGGGGGCTGTCCTGTTCCTAGATATAGTTTTATATGGTACCACCACCTTTATAGCATTGCCTAGCCAGTCTGAGTATTGAATCATGGGTATATCTGGGTCTGCTGAAATAGTCGGGCAAGTGCTATTCAGTAGTTCTCTAAATTCTGCATAATCAAGGTCCTTCAAAGCTTTAAAAGGTGGGCGACCGGGATCAATTGGTCTGTCAGTTGGGGCATCATTGATAGAAAAGGCACAGAGAATGGCATAATGATCAGTCCTAGGGAGCAGGAGGACATCTTGTACAAGGATCCCCTTAAAATTAGAGAAAATGCCGTCCAACGTGTGACCGGCCTCATGTGTGGGCGAGGTAACTAGTTGGGGAAGTCCTAGTGTTTCCATGTCTGACAGTAATGCCTGTGTTTCATTGTTGTCTTGTTTATCTAGGTGAAAATTAAAGTCACCTAAAACTGTAAAGGAGTCGTCTAGCATTGCCAGGGCGGACACAACCTCAAGAGATCATTTTGGAGTTCTAAAATTTCTATTTTTCTGGATAATCTTCCAGGGATCCAGTTATAATTGGTTAAAAATTCCTCAAGGTAAAACACAAAGAAATACTTTATTACGTGGTCCATTGGGTACGGCTAAAAAATACGAAACATATGGTCAAAAGATGCTATTGGATATAATGACCTTTATGTGTTTTGCCAACATGTTTCTGCCTCTAAATAGCCAAACCTGGTCACGTTCATTCATCAGGGCTCTTGTGAGGATCCCTAATCTATCCTATATCGTGATAAGAAAGAATGAAGGAGAGGCCTGGATTATCACTGGACACTCCCACACCATGTGATAAAGGTTTGCCTGTTGCATGCTATAGCGAGGGTACTGAGTTCAATGTGTTTTGGAGAGAGGTAGGCCTGATGTAAGTAATTAAATTGAATAAGCTTGATCCTTGAATTATGGGACACATGCTTGACATAAACCTTTACTTCCACCCATTGTTTATCTGAGAGCCACATGCAGACATTGAGCCTATTTACCCATAATATCCTCACATGAGCATAAATGTTGTGATCTCAGTGTTGTGAAAGCTTTGCGCCTATTTCCATGTGTCAGCTGGCCCTGCAAGACCTCTCCATTAGCAGGTTCATTCTTCTTGACAACACAGGGAACAGTGCCAGAGCACTATAGGCTAGGAACTGTGCCTGCTCCATACCAAACTTCTCCCTCAACTCCAGAAATGTGCACAATTTACCTTGCATACATCAAACCTCAGCCAGAAGCACTCCTACATTGGTCCATGGTCTCCTATCATGTACCATGGCAATCTCCTTAAGTTCTGGTACCATCCATATCGGAACCTGTGAGGTATACGGACGCTTCCCAGACCTGGTTGGACGTATCTGGCCAAGCAACACTGTGTAATCTATTGAGTCCAGCATGTGGACAGAAGTGGGAGCACGGGGAAAAAACAATCATTTGAGGATTTGACTATGACCCAAGGTACTCACTAATTCTGACTTTTTGGGGTTCATTGAAGCTGTGCTGCTACATAATATCACTCATAGACAGGTGCACCAAACCCCCCTCCTCGAGAGAAAGCTATCTCTTATGCAGTGAGACTCTTTCAAATCCATTACCCCATATAGAATACATTAGCAGTGCATTCCACTCCACAAAAATGGGCCTTAATGCACCACTGGAATGCCTGAGAACATATAAAAAAAACTCAGAAGCACTAGCATCTTAACAATAGACATCTGGCCTGATGGCGACAGTGCACACCAGAAGTGCAGTGATTGCCGCAAAGCAGGCAGCAATTTCCCTAAATTGCCTCTCACAAAATCATTCTTATAATGGTACGAGTTGATTACCAGATAATAGAATTTGCTAGCCTTACATTCCATACTAGTAAGGTGCAATGCCGCCCGCTCTTCGGGCATGTCCCCATTGAGTGGGAATATGCAAGATTTGGCACAGTTTATCCTGAGACCTGAAAACATGGCAAATCTGCCTAACTTGGCCATAAGTTTGAACTGGGAGGCCTAGGGATTTCAGATACAAGAGGGTATCATCCGCATATAGCTGTGCCAAGCGCCCCTAGAAAGTATCCGTCAGTTTGGGCCCCTCTGGCTCAATAAGCACGTCAAAAAGTCAATCACTAGCAAGCATGATGAGGGAATGAGAGGGCAGCCCTGCTGCGTGCCTCAGCCAATCTCAAGGTGTAGTGTAGTTCCTATATCCCTAATAGGCTCTGCTAATTGGAATAATATACACTATAGATTTGACATAGGACTGAGGTCAGTATGTCTCTATTGAGTACATTAAACCTAATTGTATGTGCCAGCTAACTCAGAGGTCACTAGAAACTTTCTCGAATAAACAAGAAGGGATTAGTCTCTGACAACCGCATAAACATAACAACTTTGTTTCTCTTAGAGTCGGAATAATATCTTCATAGTCGTGGAAACAATCGATAACTATTTCACTCAGTCAATCGTGCATGTTTCGTTTCTACAGAGTTTCACAGAAATAGACAGGCAGGCGTTTCAATAAAAGGGGCTTATTGAACTGTCTTCTTTCTCATGCAAGAGATATGAACTGCTACAATCGTTAGACAGAAGGCGAAGTAAAATGTGTACAGCGCAAACAGTAATATAAAATAATACTGTAATAGCATTGTCTGTTGCTATGACATATATAAAAATACATACATAAATAACACAGGCTAAAATACTCAACTGGTGCTTCTAAAATACGCCTACCCCAGTGTACCTAACCTAGGTCTAGTCTGAGGGAAGTAGTAGGAGCTGGTTTAGCAAAGGTTTAGTTTTGCCAATAATTGCCAACGGTTTCTCTAGGTTCTAATCAGCTCCATACCTTAGAATGAGAGAGGTTGGTATCTCTTTCTCTGGACTCAATTTCCCTACACCCTGCAAGGGGAGTCTGAAACACTGGAGCTGGATTCTCGGCAGGAGGATGACAGCTTTTAGTCAGTGCGTCAGCTGGGGAGTTGGCTACCTTCAGTACTTGCTGTGGAGAGCTGCTTCGTGCAAGTAGGTAGTCGAACAGCACCAAACCACACTGTGCTTTGCCATAGCAAGTGAAGGTATATTTATACCTTGAAGGTGTTTAGGAATGCCAGCATTGACATAAAAGTCAGGCATATGAACATCATTAATGAACCCCTAAGGAATATGTGTTCATTCATAATAAATGAGTTCTTGGAGAATCAATATCCAGGCAAGGGGAAGTCCCTAATGGCTTAAGAGCCTGGCTTTCCAAGAAGTCGTTGTGACATAGATAAACGGATGTAAGTAGCCATGCCTGTATTTGGGTAGCATGGGTTATGCCTAAATAAGGACTGTATTTCTATGCCTATATATGGGCAATGTGAATTATACCTATATAAGGGCATGAATCGGGAAATGCATACAGAATCTAAAATGGAACACAACAAAGGCCCTCAGAAATAACCAATCCTGTTCACACTCTAGCTAATGGTCTCGAGTACAAGAGTTGCAGCAGTAGCCAACCACCCCCAGCCCTCACCCCCTAGTTCCTTTAGGCTGAACAAGCATCTAATGCTCATGAAATTATAGTGGGTCGGGATAAACCCTTTTTGGTCTGAATGAATCACCACCAACAGTATAGCGAAAAGTCTATGGGCCAAGACGCGGTTTAAGATCTCATAATCTTGGTCCAAGAGAGAAACTGGTCTATATAAACAGACATCTAATGGGTCCTGGCCCTTCTTTGGCAGTGCAACTATGAGACCCTCCCTCATCGACCTTGGAAGCGCTCCTCTATGCCAGGCAGCCTGGAACATCACCAATAGTCTACTGGCTATGGAGGCCTTGTACGTGGTGTAAACCTCTTCAGGCAACACATCCATGCCAGCCGTCTTATTCCTTGCTATTTGGTCAATAGCAGCTCTTTCGCCTTCTGAAACTGCAAATGGCTAATCTGAGGGGTAGAAATACTGTCCATATAATCCTGTAACTGTCTTAATCTATGCCTGCCACAGTGGCATATAATGATTGATAATAGGCAAAAAGACGCTTCATTGCTAGCCTCCTAAGTGTTGCCAATAGCATTGTTTAAATCTCCAATAGCACCTAATAGCCGTTAGATTTGTCAGACGTCAAAAGACATGCAAGCATTCTACCTGCTTTATTATACTCAGCATGCTGGTGTGTGACAAACTCCTTGTAGTCTAAGTCACCCAGTCAATTGAGCATGTTGACACCCCGACCGTGCTTTCCTTTGCAGCGGGACGTAGCACTGATTGCTTTCCAACTTGGTTTAGTTACCTTTCCACATCCAACAGTTCTACTGTTGGATGCACAGTGCTTGTCTATCACTCCAGGAAGTCTTGATGCAGTGACCCATAATGACAGCCTTAACCCATTCTGTACTGAGGACAGAACGGTTTTGTCCTCAGCCATGGTGGTCATGTGCTGAGTACAGAACCGTCCCATCCTCTGTACACAACGTAGAAATCCCTCTGCTGCTTACAGCAGAGGGATTTCCTTTTTTATTTTCTAGCCTTGGGAGATGGGTAAGAGCTTTCCCAGATGCCTGAGGCATTTGTAGTTTTTCAATTTAATGATGAACGGTGTGCATGGTGCACTGACGTCATTACATTGAAAGTGAAACAGAAATGAGCAGATTCTTATTACAGTTTCACTACTTTGGTGCTCGTAGGGTTATCTCAGTCTGCGAGAATCGAAACACACGACAGACGTATCATTGAAAATGGGAGAATGTCCCCTTTCCAATGGTACCCTTCCCTGGTGATTGTTTTAGCTAAATTTGAGGATTGCAGGGGATTCTGTATAAGTAAATGTTGGGGAATTCACACAAGCTGCACTCCCTGGACTCCCTCAGAAATGTCTGGGTTTGGTAGGTTTCCATAGATGGTCAGTGAGCCCAGGACCAAAAACATAGGTGACCCCCTTGCAAAACCAGGTCATTTTTATGATAGCTAATTTTAATGCCCCCACAATACATTTCGAGCCATTTCCTGTTGGGGGTACTAGGCTACTCACAAAGGTGAGGTACCATTTCTATCGGGAGACTTGTAGGGAACACTAAGTGAGTGGAAGTTTGTGGCTCATCACCGATTCCAGTACTTTATATCAAAGAAATGTAAGGATTTTGCGATTTGCAAGGGATTCTGGATAACAGAATCTGGTGAGAGCCACACAAGTCCCCCCATCCTGTATTTCTCTGGGTCTCTAGTTCACAAAAATGTATAGGTTTGCTAGGTCTCCCAAGGTGCCGGCTGAGCTAGGAACATTTAAAAAAATGGTCAGTTTTCAGTGTAAAAATGTGATGTGTCCACGTTGATTTTTGGGCTGTATCCTGTTGTGATAACTATGCCAACTCACACAAGTGAGGTTTAGGAAATACAGAATAGTAGAACATGTGTTTTTACCATCTGTTATTACCATCCATTTCTATGCATTTCTGCCTTCCAAATGTAAGACAGTGTGTAAAAAAAATCATCCCTCTATACAGACGATGTGGGAGCTACGGAGGAGCAGGTTGGGGAATATTTGAATGATTTGAAATTGCCTTTTTGTCAGATGAGCAAAGGGGGTTGTTGAATGCTGAAATAATGATTGAAGAGGTAGTAGGGCCAATACCGAGGCAGAAGAGGGTGTAGGCAGCAGATGCCTTCCCAAACAAGATGTATCTGTCCCTTAAAGATGAAATGGCCACTTTTCTAACAAAGCTATTTAACTTGGTCTTTCTCAGAGGGTCTGAGTTACATTCTTCCTTATCATTTCCTATCTTTCTTCTTTTCTCTTTCCTCCATCTTTAGTACATCATCTACTTGCTTGCCAACCTTGTACATCATCTTCTTGCTTGCCAACCTATGTTTATTTTCTAGCTGCATTCCACATCTGTATATTTCTACTAGATTTAGATTCTTTACTGTTGCCCAGTTGCATCTGGAGCAGAACGTTGATGGACCTACATTGCTGTGCTGACAATAAATCAACATTTAATATTTACATGAATTTATGGAATATTTTAATATTGGCAACGAGCTAAAAAACCTCTCTTGTCATCATCGTCAGCACAGGTACAAAGTGTTTCCTGAACACACAGATTTATCAATTTTACCAACTTATGAGATACATATTTTTTATTATTATTCTGGATCCTTAGACTCTACAAGTAATTGTTCTGCACTTGGATTGTATGTAACGTCTTGGATTATATGTTATGTGTTCTGATGGCACCAGCGACTGCATGAATTCTAGTAAAAGTGCTCTGATTGCCAAAGCTACATAAGCCGCGTTACTGTAGGCTGCACCCTGCGTTGAGCTCTGTCATTAGGACTTTTAACTATTTAATTTCCATTCAGGCAACTTGTTGTATTTTAAATACCTGGACTCGCTGCTGTCCCTCATCGCTCTGCACGCCTCCCGCTCCAACGAAGGTCCGCCGCAGCTGATAGCTGTTTGAGTGGAGGACAGACCGCGTAGAGCGAGACACGACCCCTCTGGATTGTACTGCACTTAAGGGAGGTAGCCTCAGCGGCGCGCGACCAAAGCTACATAAGCTGCGTTACTGTAGGCTACGCCCTGCGTTGAGCTCTGTCGTTAGGACTTTTTAACTATTTACTTTCCATTCAGGCAACTTGTTGTATTTTAAATACCTGGACTCGCTGCTGTCCCTCATCGCGCCGCAAGCCTCCCGCTCCGACCCCGGTCCACCGTAGCTGATAGCTGTTTGAGTGGAGGGCGGACCGGGTAGAGCAAGACACGCCCCCTCTGGATTGTACTGCACTTAAGGGAGGCAGCCTCAGTGACACGTGACCAAAGCTACATAAGCCGCGTTACTGTAGGCTGCGCCCTGCGTTGAGCTCTGTCGTTAGGACTTTTGAACTATTTACTTTCCATTCAGGCAACTTGTTGTATTATAAATACCTGGCCTCTCTGCTGTCCCTCATCGCGCCGCAGGCCTCCCGCTCCGACCCCGGTCCACCGCAGCTGATAGCTGTTTGAGTGGAGGGCGGACCGGGTAGAGCGAGACACGCCCCCTTGCGTTATGGTCGAATATAATCACGCACAGCGGACGCACGCAGCGGGCACGCCAAAGGCAAGCTCGTCTGTGCCCGTCCGCGCCCAAACAGGCCCCGGGCCATGGACCCTGGTCAAATCATTAGATATGCCCCTGATGAGCTACGGGCACTAAGACCTTCAGTGAGAGCGTGCCCTCCCCTGGACTCTACCACCTGTAGCCACATCTCAGCTAATGGTATCCTTGCATCACAGCGAGAGAATGCTCCTCCCTCACATCTTCATGTAGTTAGTAAGATCATGGTAACCAAGCAAACTACCTTACGCCTCCTCTACCTCAACAAGCGTTCCCTACCTAAACACCAACTCGACATTTTTTTACTGCTCATCTCGGATAAACCAAATGTACTCCTTATCACCGAAACCTGGCTCACCCAAGATTCCCTACCTGACATTCTAGCAGCCCTACCTTCCGACTATTACATCTTGACAGAGAACAGGGTGGCCGGGAAGGCGGGAGGAGGGGTAGCGGCCAAATTAATAAAAACTTGGAATTCACCACCATGACCTCACTTATCCTCCCGGAGGCAGAGAATCTGGTCATAAAACTCGATATGAACTCAGGCTCCTTGGTACTGGCTCTCATTTACCCTCCCCCCGCAGGCAAGGCCCACCTTTCCTATGTCTCTCAGCGAACAAATGGCCACACTAGTGATAAACCACGCAAAGGTACTTCTTATCAGGGCACAACTACAATAATGACCTAGGTCTAGGGCATTCAATTTCAATCGAGCTGGGGCATCACATGTCACAATCCATTACAACAACCTCCCACTCCTTTTGAATGTAGGGTAGGGTATACACCAGTCAGTAGCCTACCTTTAAAAAGCCCGTCCCCTTATCTAGACAGAGGAGAAACCCACACCAACATGTGGTTAGAAAAAAATGTGCAAAAGCAAGATTGCACCTCACGGGCGCACCACCAATGGGACCCCTGGTAGGTACTCACCAGGATGGCCCTATTGTCATCATTGGTGCCATCGAGCTTAAAGAAAAGTGTCCAAGTGAAAACGACTGTATTATCAGTGATTAGTGCAGTGGAAACAATACAAGTAACACATATAATGATGTCACACAACATATAACATAAAACATAAACCAACGCATACAGCACAAATAGATAACTTTATTCTTGTTCTTTTATGCTGGTTGCGTATATTAAAAAAGTGAATATGGCTACTACCTATAGAGCCATGTTCTACTTGCCAACATGTTTCATTGCCATTGTACTGGTCAGGCAATTTCTTCAGGGCATATACTTTTTACGCCACTGCATTGGACACCAGGGTTTCAGACACTGTAACAAAACAAAATGAAATAAAATTGAGTTTTACTTCATTGCCAAACGTGTATATTCTAATATACCACTGCGCAAACCAAGTAAACATTGCCATATTTACCCTCTATCTCTCATACCGGCCGAGAGGTCGTAAAAACAGGTTTAGGTTAAATCCTTTTGTGAGTCACCTAACACCTCCTTCCGTTATCCTTAACTGTAAAACAACATCATAATTCTATGAGGACTTCTCACTTACCCTGTTTCTTAGTCTAAATATCTACTCCATTTAGACCCGTTTCGTTAGCCCTTCTTACTCTACTCTACCGATATTAGGAGTGTTGCCGGCCTTCTCTCTTCCCTCGAACACAGTCCCAATCGGTTTCTCTATATTTACGTCCTTCAGCGATTGAATAGTCCCCCCCGATAGGCTGGGCTACTCTCGGGCTATTTGGCGGCCATCTTGGATCGGGTTAAACCACATTGAACAGTGATGAGTCTGTGGTGTACTGTAATATTCTCGTGAGATCACGCTACAAGTGGTTCTCAAGTTTTTTGAATATTTTCTTCTTACATGTGCGTTATTATCGAAATATACTAAGTTCGAAAATCTCAGTACCGATACACATGAAGTTCTGCGTACCGAGTGTACTTTATTGTTTATTTACTTATTTTGACTTTTGATCACTCGCCAGCACTACTCACTATGTTCAGACAACTTTGAAATCGATCTGTACCCTCTAATGTACAGGGTGTACTGGTGTATGTTTCAACTCACTATATATTAGGGGCCAGAATAACTCGTGTGGAAACGTAGTTTATGAAGTCCCCATCACTCCTATCAATTCATAACTATGGTGTATTCAAGTTCTTTTGTTAGGTTACTTCAATACCTACACTTCTAGGAGGGTTAAGTTATCATAAAGCATTGTCGCGAGAAACCCCCGCCGACGGAAAAGAACATCAGAGGACAAATTCAGTGCAATTTGCTCCATTCCAGGAGCTCGTTCAATCCTCTTTGTTCAGTTCTCTCTTTGTAAATCCATCTGGCTTCTTTTGGTGTTAGTAGTCTCTCGACTGTTTGTGCATCTCCAGTCACTTTTTCCAGTACCACCCACATGAAAGTATGATTGTTCCTGTGGCAATGTTGCACTAGCTTTGTTGTGAGCTTTCCTGCCCTGATGGTGCTCAGATGCTCTTGTATTCTCAGTTTTATTTTGCGTGTTGTTACCCCGATGTACTCCAAACCACATTGACATTGGAGTCTGTATACCACATTTGTGATGTTGCAATTGCTAAATTGTCTCAGCGACCATATTTTTCCAGACTGCAATGTTATGGTCGATGTTTTAGCAGTTAGTGGACATACAGAACAATTTCCACAGCGATAGTGGCCTTTAGGGATTGCATTACTTTTGGGATCGGTAGATGGCTTGACCCTCGTATGTACCAACTTGTCTTTCAAATTGCAGGTTCTATTGAAAGCAAAACGTGGCGGAGGCATCTTAAATTCATTATTTGATAATAGCGACCAATGCTTTCTGTTAGACTGTCGTATTTTTGTAGCAAGGGGGTCAAATGTCATTACAACAGGAATGCATTCATCTTTCTTTTTTGTGTTAGTCTCCAGCAAGGCACTTCTCGGAGTGTTGAGGGCCCTCTTTCTGGCTTGTTTGATCACCTTGACAGGGTATTTCCTGGCTTCCAATTTCTCACTCAGGATTTTCGATTGTTCATTATATCCTGCTATGGAGGAGCAGTTCCTACAGTAACGGAGGAACTGGCCCACCAGCAGATTGTCTCTCAAAGCCCTGGGATGGTATGACTCATATGAGAGCAAAGAGTTTCTGTCGGTGGGCTTCTGGTGCACACTCGTTTTTAGGCCGTTTTCTGTGGCTTCAATGTCTAGATTGAGATACACAGCTTTATTTCTGTTGTATGACCAGGTAAAACGGAGACTTTGATCCTGATTGTTTAACCAGTTTAGAAATTCAAGGAGAGCAGTTTCATCTCCAGTCCAGACGCAGAGCACGTAATCGATATACCTCTTCCAAAGGCGTAGATTGCCCTTGAAAGGGTTGGTGTTAGAATCAATGACGTGCTCCTCGAACTGGCCTACATAGATGCAGGCCAGGCTCGGTGCCATGGTTGCGCCCATTGAAGTGCCCGTTACTTGGAGAAACATGTTCTCCTTGTAACTGAAGAAATTCTTGGTTAGTGCCAGTTCTATACACTGTAGGACAAAACTCTGGGGGGCATCATAGAACCACTCTTGTTTTGCTAATGCACGCGCAGTTGCCACAAGAGCTGCATCTTGAGGGATACATGAGTACAGTGACTCAATGTCGATGGTAACTAACATTTCAGTTGATGGATCAAATGTCATTTCATTCAGTACGTTAATAATATCCATTGTGTCCCTAACGAAGGATTTTGGGTAATCACTGATTCACGTAGGAAATAGTCGGCAAACTGAGATAGTGGCTCCAAAACCGATTGTATTCCTGACACAATCGGACGACCCGGGGGAGGCCGGGTCGGCTTGTGTATTTTCGGTAAAATATAGAAGACCGGAGTCCTGGGGTTGGTATTCACAAGGAACTCTGCCTCCTTAGATGTTCTCCACTTTTTTTCTTTTGCTTTGCCTACCAGATCCTTGATAATTTCCAGTAGTTCTGATGTGGGATCCTTTTTCAGTGGTTGATAGTTGGCACACATGTTCAATAATCGGTAGACTTCTGCCTCATAGTCGCTGGTATTTAATACGACCACTGCTCCACCCTTGTCGGCACTTTTTATTGTGATGTCAGCATTATTTTGTAGGGAATGGACTGCTTCCCAGTCAACTTTGGACATGTTCCTCAATACCTTTTTGTTGTTATTTAATTCCAAAGATTCGATATCTTGCAAAACCTTTGACTCAAAAATAGCCACCTCTAGTCCTGCAGCTCCACTCGGAGGACAAAAAGTTGAAGGTTATTTCAAGTTGGTATGGAAGCCACCTTTCTCTTTGAAAGGTTGTTTCACCAAGAATTTTTTGAGTTTGATTTTTCTCACAGTTTCGTGGAATTCCACTCTGCATTTAAAAGCATCGTGGGTTGGGGTCGGGACGAATCCTAAACCCTTGTTTAAGACTCGCTCTTCATTCACAGATAAGGGGTAACTCGATAGATTAACAGCAATACTCGTCATAGGGGTTTCTTCCCTCTGCTTCGAGTTTGCCGAGGGGAGTAAGTTTGCCATTGTGGAGGGAGGCGGTTTCCTCGTCCTCTCCCCCGTCCCTTTTGTCCAGTTCCCCTGGTCCCTCCTTGGCCCTGCTCTAAAAAAAGTATGCAGAAGTGCTCCAAGATCGGCGGTGTTGGTATCCTGCTGGTTGAACCTCACTCTACTCGTCTGTGGTCCTGGTTCTGGTTCGTCTTCGCTCGATGTATTATCAAATGTCCAGTTCGACGGAGTGTGCCTCTGTTGTTGTTGTTGCCTCACACCCCGACCCCATCGTTGTCCCCCGAATTGTTGTTGTTGTTGGTCAGAGTTCGCTTGATAATGTGAGTCATTCACATATGGGAAAGCCCACTCATGTGTAAATCTTTGCAGATTCTGTTGAAGTCCTCTAATTTTCTGGGTCACCATATAATTCTTGTACTCTTCCAGATCTCCCTGTATTTTACTAAGATGTTCCTTTACATCCGTGAGGGTATCTTCACGGCTTTCTTCGAGTTCTAGAATTTCCTTGAGTAACTCTTCACTCAATCTTTGGGCCGTGCTAATTATAAGAATTAGCCAGTCTCTCGTACACTTGTTTGCGATGTAGCTCCAATCTAGTCGAAACTTTTTATCATCTAGGAAAATCCTAGGTTCAATCCTAACTAGTAGGCTTGCTGGGGCGGCTCCTGCGAGTGATCAAAAGTCTAAATAAGTAAATAAACAATAAATTACACTCGGTACGCAGAAGTTCATGTGTATCGGTACTGAGATTTTCGAACTGAGTATATTCCGATAATAACACACATGTAAGAAGAAAATATTCAAAAAACTCCGAGAACCACTTGTAGCGTGATCTCGCGAGAATATTACAGTACACCACAGACTCATCACTGTTCAATGTGGTTTAATCCGATCCAAGATGGCCGCCAAATAGCGCAAGAGTAGCCCAGCCTATCGGGGGGGACTATTCAATCGCGGAAGGACGTAAATATAGAGAAACCGGTGGGGACTGTGTTCGAGGGACGAGAGAAGGCCGGCAACACTCATAATAACGGTAAAGTAGAGTAAGAGGGGCTAACGAAACGGGTCTAAATGGAGTAGATATTTAAACTAAGAAACAGGGTAAGTGAGAAGTCCTCATAGAATTGTGATGTTGTTTTACAGTTAAGGATAACGGAAGGAGGTGTTACGTGACTCACAAAAGGAGTTAACCTAAATCTGTTTTTACGACCTCTCGGCCGGTATGAGAGATATCTGCCGATAGAGGGTAAATATGGCACTGTTTACTTGGTTTGCGCAGTGGTATATTAGAATATACACGTTTGGCAATGAAGTAAAAGTCAATTTTATTTCATTTTGTTTTGTGACAGTGTCTGAAACCCTGGTGTCCAATGCAGTGGCGTTAAAAGTATATGCCCTGAAGAAATTGCCTGACCAGTACCATGGCAATGAAACATGTTGGCAAGTAGAACATGGCTCTATAGGTAGTAGCCATATTCACTTTTTTAATATGATCAACCAGCATAAAAGAACAAGAATAAAGTTATCTGTTCGTGCTGTATGTGTTGGTTTATGTTTTATGTTATATGTTGTGTGACATCACTATATGTGTTACTTGTATTGTTTCCACTGCACTAATCACTGATAACACAGTCGTTTTCACTTGGTCACTTTTCTTTAAGCTCAATGGCACCAATGATGACAACAGGGCCGTCCTGGTGAGTACCTACCAGGGGTCCCATTGGTGGTGCGCCCATGAGGTGCTATCTTGCTTTTGCACATTTTTTTTCTTACCACATGTTGGTGTGGGTTTCTCCTCTGTCTAGATAAGGGGACGGGCTTTTTAAAGGTGGGCTACTGACTGGCGAATACCCTACCCTACATTCAAAAGGAGTGGGAGGTTGTTGTAATGGATTGCGACAGCTCGATTGAAATTGAATGCCCTAGACCTAGGTCATTATTGTAGTTGTGACTTCTTGAGTGGAGGGCGACCTGTAATTCCCTCTTAGCTCCGTGTTGGTGTGCATTTCTTATCAGGGACCTGAACTATTGGTTTGTTGAGGCCTTGGGGGACCTCATGCCGCTGAACTAGCTGAACTCCTATCCAACCTTAACCTAACTCAACACGCACACTCCTCCACCCATGAAAAAGGACACATCCTGGACCACATTTGGTCCCACAATATCTCACTCTAAACCCACTTAATCTCCCCATACATTTGGTCAGACCATCATTTGATACAATTTACCATCACCTCAAACAGCGTAAAAAACCCACTCCCTTGGCGGGGGGAATCACCAGGAAATGGAAGTCAATAAACAAAGTGAACTTCATTAACACACTGGGGAATCCGCACCTGCCTTCAGTCGCGATGTCAACTCCATGGAGGGAAAGGTTATGGAAGTGGCTATTATCAGCTAGCAATACTCACGCCCCGATTGTCAAATTCTCTTGTGCTCGCCATTCAGATGCTCATGAATGGTTCTCTATGGACCTCAAAAAACTGTTGTGTAGTTCCCATTTTCCCTATAGGCCCTGCGCATTGGAATAACATAAACAGCAGTTTAGACGTAGTACTGAGGTCTTCTAGGTCTCTACTGACTATGTTAGACTTAATTTAGGTTTGTGCCAGCTAGCGCAGAGGTCACTGGAAACTTTCTTGACTGAATAGGAAGTGATCAGCTTCCCTGGCTCAGACAAGAAGGGATTCAGCTTCCGACAACCGCATAAACATGACAACTTTGCTCCCTCAGAATATGAGTCAATCTCTAGAGTCGCGTGAAACAATAGACAGCTTTTCACTCAGTCAGTTGTGCATATTTAATTTCACCAGGGTGCAGAGAATCAAGAGACAGGCGTTTTCAATAAAAGGTATTATTTATTGAGCAGTCTTCCTTCTCATGCAAGAGAAATGAATTGCCACAATTGCAATACTTATTGTGAAGTATAGTACGTACAGTAAAAGGAGTATTATGAAATAATACTGTAAAAGCATTGATATGGTTTCTTAGCCATAAGACACTTTAAAATGGATAAAACATATATACATATATACATAGGCTAACGTGCTCAACTGGTGCTTCTAAAATACGCCTACCCCGGTGTACCTGACCTAAGCCTAATACGTGGGAAGGAGTAAGTAAGTAGCAGTTTAAGTTAAGTAGGTTTGTTGCCAAGGATCTGTTCAAGAATTCTCTCTAACTGTTTAGTCAGCACTGTACCTTGGGAATAGAATGTAGGAGGTCTGGTATCTCCCTCTCATGACCCGATATCCCAGTCACCCGCAAGGTTAGGCTGGAAACGCCGGAGCTGGATTTTCTCGGCAGGAGAAAAGACAGCGTCTTTCTCAGCGCGTCAAAGAGGAGGGGCAGCGTCCGTGGGCTTGTCGCTTCTGCTGGGCTCTTGGAAGGTAGATTAGCTGCTCTGCTCCAGAATCACCACCGTGTGCTTGCTTAAGGCAACGTTGGTATATTTATACCTGAAAGGTGCCGAGTTTGACGTAAGGTTTGGACATAAGACGTCAATAAAGATGTCACTAAGAACTGGCCGTTCTTACAGTGCTCGCAGGAGTTCTATTACAAATCAAAACAAAGCAAGCGGGGCTTTCCCAGGTTGCTGGAGGTTTGGTGTGTCGAAAGAACTCGGTGTGCTCTCTAGTAATCTAAGGAAGTAGCTTCTGCCATGCCTTGGGCTGCAGGGGCGATTTACTGAAATATGGATCTGATTATTATGCCATTATAGGGATATTATTGATTATTGCCGTATAGGGGCATAAAGTCACAATATTGAATCGGGTTCCTAGATAAAACACATCACCCACTCCACGGTTTTATGTCCATCAATTACTAAAAACTTAAGCAATAAAGATACATGTGTATTCCAACCCACCCCAAAATAAATTTTGCATTCGAAATGGTGTATGCGAATACACAGAACATTAAAGTACTGTACGTTTTTAAGCAGTGTAATCATTCAAAAATTGCATATATATTCAGTTGAACGATTTGCGAAAATTACACATGAAATGTCTCTTAATTACAGAAAAGAAGGTCGAGACTATTTCATCACATATAAATGAAATTGCTTGTGAGAGTGCTAGAGGCTGCGGTAATATATTGTCTCTAGATTTGCTAAAAATAGAAGCTCTGTTCTTTATGAATAGCTCTACTGCAAGCAGAGTATGTGTGCCAAAAAAAAAGGTAAATATTTTGAAATTTTGGAAAAAAAAATAATTTTGTTTCAGGGGAAAAATATAGTTCCAAATGTTTTCAGTAGCTTTAGTTTTTCAAAGCTGAAGGCCGAATTCAGGGGAACGCTGTGTGCCGGTTGGCTTAAAACGTATTCTTTTGGTTCATGGGAGAACATGACTTCAGATAGATGTGCAAAAAAACAGTCTACAGCTTCAGGTGAAAGTTCGACCAAGGATGATAATGCTGTAACCGGGTAGTCGTGAGAATGATTGCTGTCATCGATTTCAGTATCAGCAATGCTCACAGAAGGTCGTACCTGGGTGATGTTGCTCTCATTTCTTGCTTCACTGCCACCACCTAATCGTAGTGCAGAAGTCTCAACGAATGCCGTCATCAGGATTGGTAACCGCTGGGGACAACACGATGCATGAGCCGTTACTGGACTTAGCAAAGTATCGACATCCATTGGCACTGCTGATTGTAGTGTAAGACAGGTGTCTAACACACATTCTTCTCCGCATAGCATACATCGAAGCACAGGTAAGATGCAGTTCTGCCATATAGGTCTGAATGAAAGAAACCAGGTCATATTCAGATCTCTTAGCCGGGCTAATCCAAGGACTTTAGTTATGCAGTCTCGGTAGCGTATTGTTAGGATCGTTTCTTCCATCGTTGCCGGAGTTATGTCTGCGTTTTGGCTTGCCATATCGGAGCAGAAGAGTCACAAATAAGATTCCTGCTACGAGTCCCAAAAGTAGTGGTAGGCCACCAAAAACCGAAAGGACAAAATTGGGAAAGATCCCCACGACTGCTTCGAAGGGTGTTAACAGTCCCGAAAAAATTGTCTTAAATATACCACTGGCATCTGACATATTTAGGATTTGGCTTAGCATTTCTACGAAATGCACGGGGCAATTAGTTGATAAAAGTGTATGTATCTCTGCCGTTGTCCTTGCAACTTGAAGATCATACATTTCTTTTGATGACGTGATGGGCACTGTTGTCTGTAAAAGCACAGACTTCATTCTGCTTAAAGTATCAATTCGTATAGAAGATATATTCAACTTAGGCCAAATCATCGCCTCTGAGTCTCCAGGGCCGTTTGGATACAATGCTTGCATACAGCAAGTGACCATGGAACTAACGCTTAAGAGATATGCTTTCCCTGGCACCATGCCACAACAGCTGTGGTCCGTTATTAGAACGTAACTCCCATTAAAAAGTTGTCTAAAGAATGGCTCTATCTGTGTTGCAGGTGTGCCGTACTGGTGGCATGAAAGGTTATTTGAAGTCCCCTCACAGGCCCCATGTAAATTAATACCTTGACACAGAAGTATACCGCTTAGTGATTGTTTACAATTATTACCACTAAGAAATACATTCTGGTTTTTGTCACTATAACATGAGTGTGTATAAGGAATTTCCATGATGACTTAATGTACCCTTTACCCAACCTTTCATACTGGCCTGCTGGTATATACTCTTGGCATTTTTTAAATTGGAAAGTTGTTATCGGAATTGTAATAATCCTGTGTATTATCCATTCAATGACAGGTCTTTCTGACATTGTCAATGGGAATCTCTCAACTTTTTCAATGCTCAGAATAGTATAGTCTGCTCCTTTCTGTGCCAAACTGATTTGTTTATCAGTAAGGTTAAAGATAGAGAACAATGACGTTGTGTTGATTAAACGCCAAGGCACATAGCTTGAATGCAGCTTTTGCAACGTCAGAGCCTAGTTGTACAATAGAACGTAATTGGGACTGACCATGTTGTAATATTAGCATGTCCTGATCTATTATATCTATAGCAGATGATACAATACTGTCCAGTGAATATATTCTGGAGGACAGAGTCATTAACCCGTTGTCCACAACAGAAAGTGATTTTTCCAAATTAATACGATCAATTTCTCGTATTTTCTCTGCTGTCTCAATTTGAGTCACTTTCCATGCCTCGTTGTAAGCAGCGTATATACTGGCCGCTATGAAACGTTTTTGACGCTGTTTGCGTGGTCCCATTATGAAATCGCGCAAGTCAGCACCATCTTTAAGTAAAGACAAGTGTTGCTTAATTTCTGCCAGTGTGGATGTGTGTAGCCATTCAAGGCATAGTTTCCCTACACTGTATGTTGTTACTATCCCTGGAGGCTGTCTCTGGGAGTATCTAGGGTCTGGTCTGGTCATTTTTAACCCCTGACATTTATTTGTGTCTGTTGGCCAGATTAACCACTTTTTCCAATCAGGATGTGTTCTATTTTCATGTAAAATTTTGGATACGTCTATCTCAATATCTGTGGTTGTGTTATCAGGTATTGGCTTTGGAATAGACGGTTTGATTAAGTCTTAGATTTTGGCTAGGCCAAAACAGGTAGTTTGTTGAATGGTGTCATTCAAGAACATTATTTGTTCTGGTATCATGCAGGCTCGAAATAATGCTTCTAGGCCTTGTACCTGGCATTCTTTTGTACCCCAGATGGTTTTTGTTTCAATGTTGTTTTTCCAGAAATCAAAACCAAATGTAATCATTTTTTCATAAAATGTTTCCGAATAGATCAATTTAGTATTTGTCAGCATGGTTTTTGTCCCTGTTTTATCTAACAGTTTATAATAAATTGTTTCTGCATCACTTGTGTTAAACCCTGAGAAGTATTGGAATTTCTCATTGAAAGTTTTTAAACTACTTTTAGGTGGAGTTGCACAATGTTCCCATTGATTATATTTAAAAACATTTCTAGGTTGAGCAGATTTATGCAAATAGTGGTCTGCATAGTGGGTATAGCAATACATCTGTTCATAATTTTGCTGATAATACTAAATCTGACATCATATTATTTATGCTTTCAAAATCCCAATCATCGGAGAATGTACTTGGTTTTACAAAGTCACTTAATGAAACCTTAAACTGATGAGGATATTTCACATTCACATTCACTGATGATAGTTCTCTTTTCTCGATGTGAGATGACTTGTGTGGCTTCAGAACTAAGTTGATGTTCTGACTTGCTGTGTCCATTGTACTGTAATAAATTTTCCTAAAATTAAAACTAAAATTAGGCAGAGTAGGAGTATGAGTACCCCTGATACAATCCAATATTCAATCAACGGTGCATTTAGATATGCTTCTTTGAGTTGATGAAAGAGTACTATTGCTTTGTCTTTAAAAGTCTTTGTTGCTGGCGTTACTTCAGGCTCGCTTTGATCTTCAGAAAAGTTATCAAAATTGATGAAGTATCCAGATGCAGTACTGTCAATTGTTGGAATTGTTTTTTCAATTTGCCTTTCATTCGCACATTCTGATGCTACATCATTGTAGACTGGTGTTTCATTGACAAACTGTTTCAATTTGGGTTTCAAGAGGCACAAGTTCCATGGCATTTCTGCATAGTCCTTTTTTATTCACTGCAGGTTTATCAAATGTGATTAGTCTCTCAGTTTGAACCTCTTGGATTGTAGCAAATTTTGGTATTCTGCTATTTCTTGGGAGTCCACTTGGCCTACTACTTATTATGGGCCACATGATTATGGTTTTACCAGGTCGATGGATACAACTCGGTGATCCTTTTTACCAGCAAGGTACAACTGATCTTGTTCCATTGATTGCTCAGACAGGTACTGCTTTTCTGTAAGAAGGCCCAAATTCCTTCTTCACCGCTATTTTCTCTCTGACCAGATCCCCAATCTTTGGAATCCAGACAGGTCTTGCTGGGACAGGTGGTGTGTCTTCAGTGGTTGTTGGCTGCGGTTTTAACTTTATGTTGCTCAGGGCTTTTCTTGTTTCATTTAAGTCCTGTAAAACAGCCAAACGATCTTTGATGTCAAAGCATTTTTTCTTATCTTCTACCACTGAAGCATGACTATCTAAGTCCTGAACATACATTCTAGTTCCGAACAATAGTTCGTACGGGCTGAAACCTTTTAGAGAATTTCTTGGCAGATTATTAAGACTACGTTGGACACTTGTTAAATGCTGGACCCACCCATCACCCGAACCTAATACCTTTGCCGTTATAGATTGCTTTATGTCTCGGTTTTTTCTTTCCACAACCCCGTTTCCCTCAGGATGGAAGGGACAAGAGAACCGCAACCCAATGCCCATGCTGGTCATAGCCTCCTTATAAGCTCGAGAGCTGAAAGCAGGACCCTGGTCAGAATGAAGCATGACAGTTGTGTATGTGCCGATAAAGACTTTCAAATCTTTTATAACAGTTCTGGCGTCAGCCGAGCACTGGGGCCACATTTTTAAGTGATTTTAGTCTTAAAAGGAATTAATAGGACGCTGGATTTATGTATAGATAGCCTTATGCTAACTACAGAAATGGCCATGGCAATACTCCGGTTGACTCGTTACTGCGGTCTCTGTTGCTAGCTTTTTGCAAATTTATAATGTTGCAGGCTCATCCCCGGCCACCAGTATTCTGATTGTAATTCTGTCAGAGATTCCTTCATCTGTTTGTGCCTTGGACCTTCACCCATGTGTGCGTCTGCTATTAATAAGACTCTCTGGTTCGTGCTTGTAATTACCCTATCCCCCACTCCAGGGATTCGAGCAAAAGGAACTGAGTTTGTGTCAATTATGTATGTATAATTGAGTGGATAGTTCACTGGTAGTGCTGCACAATTGCCTTTTGAAGACGTTTTTACCACCAGCATCGTTTCCCCGTCTATGTATTTTTCTGAACGCTTTTTTGTGGCTACGGAAGCCCGTTGAGGTGCTTCCACTGTGGCTGTATTAGCCAATGAATTCCCTACAACGTGAACGCCATCACGTTGATGACTCAGAGTGTGTATCACGTGAGTCTTTTGTAGTTCTTTCTGTAAAAGAACTACTTGTTCTCAAAGCATTTTATGCTTGATTGTGGCACCTGTGTCATCTTTGTAATAATTTTGAACCCAGTTATGCAAATCATTATTGTAAAATTTGACGCAGAAATGCGAATCGCACACTATTAGTCTCGGGAATTCACGTTACGCATTTTCAAGCGCCATCTTTAAAGATCTGATTTCAGCTCGCAGAGCCAAACAGTTTCTCAGAGATTCAGTTTTTGTTATTTTCGGTCTGAATTTACCGCAGAGCCAGCGACCTTTAACAATCGCGCAGGCTGCATTGTAGGATTTATCATCTACATTGTAATGCTGTACAAATCTGTCTGTATAGATTATATAAGAGTATTGTTGGAGAGGCAGAATTTCGATTTGCAGAGGATATTCTTCTTCATATTTTAAATCATTCAGTTTTTTCATGTTCGGGACAAAATAGTATGTCACAAGAGAATTATACACAAAATAGTCTGCAGCAAGATAATTTTCCCACTGTATCCATTTCGGATCTAGTGCCACTGTTTTTAGATTTACTGGGCAGAATATCGCCTTGAAGGCTGATTCTGCTGTGAAAACAGTTATTCTTTTGCCTTGGGCTAGGGCTCTTGCTATTGCAGTTTGAGCTGCCTTTATAGTATTTTCCGTGAGACTGAATGTTTTTTCTTCTTGTGTGTGCAAATGTGATTTGTAAGCTATTGGTACCATTTCTCCCTCATTAGAGGTCAGGTACGTGAATCCGCATCTTCCTGGGATGACTCGGATTACAAGGTTGAGTGTATTGTCACGTGTTTCTAATTTTGTTTTAGCTAACATTTCTGTTTGCAGTGATCTCAAAATTTCTGGGTGTTTTTGAGTCTAGTTGATTGGTTTAAAATCAGATTGTATTAATTCGTAGAGAGGTTTAACTCTCTCTGCATAATTTAGAATGTAAGTTCTTCAGAAATTCAGGAAACCTAGAATCGATTGTAAGTTCTTCAGCATTTTTGGTGCTTGGAGTACAGCGCACTTCTCTAAGAAGTTGTCTGCTAGGCTTTTGCCTTCACTTGATAATTCGTATCCTAAAAATAGGACATTTAGATGGGCAATTCGTGACTTTTTAAAGTTGAATTTGTAACCCTGTGCTGACCGGGTTTTTGGCTCTATTTCTGAGTGATGGTGACTTTAAGCTTGCTACCATCCTGGATCCCTATTCTTAGCTTGTTTTGGTCCTTTTAGGCCCCTTTTCAGACCTAGAAGCATAAACTAGAGGATAGCTGCTTTATATGATTATAGATCCCTTATTCCTGACTCTAATCCATCTATTGCCTATTGGCTTTGACATAATTATGTGTCCTTTCATCATCCTACCTATAGTGGAGGGTGGATCCTGTAGTTCTGACTTTATATTACATATTGGTATGGTTTGTGTATGTACTCTGATAGAGTTAGGTGTCTATTTCATCCTTTTCGGGCCTACAAGGCCCAGAACTAGAGAGACTCCATTTTGCTTTCTGCCTCTGCAGACTGAGATGCATGTAGGTCAAGTGTGATGTTTTAGTTATGAAGATTTATTTGCTCTTTGCAAACTAGAGAGAACCGGCCGGAGCTGAATCTTATCAAGAAGTGTCCCTGGGCTCAAGTCTCTAGACGAAACAAGCAGCTTATCACTGTGAGAGTGTCTGGAGCAAGGAGCCTGGTACATGGATTTGGTTGGAGGAGGCTACTGGCTGGAACTTTCCACTAAGAGAGAGCATTCCATATTAGCGAAGTGCAGAAGAGGCGGAGCGGTCAGTTGGTCTTTGGAATGGTAGAGTTCAGATGGTTGCTGGAGCTGGAGAGAGCAGTCAGATGAATCTTGGAATAAAGTTGGAACTGTCAGCTGGAGCTGCCAGTTTATCAGAATGTATTAAAGCAGTTGCCAGTCAGATGGAGGAGTTGGAACTGCCAGCAGGAGCAGTTGAACCAGTGGAGTGAAGCCGTGGTGACGGAGGAGAGAGAGAGCCCTGATTCCACAAGAGAGAGAGAGAGAGAGAAACATTCCTTTCTTATAGGGTGAGGTATTCTAAACTAGTTTGCTTTACACTTACACATTAATCTTGTCTTTTATGTCCTAGGCTAGATTCCCTATTATATTGTTACACTGATTAATCATTTTTCTTTCAGCGGTGTGCAGACTGTTATAATCCATTTACCTTTTTATGTGTTAGTAATAAAGCTTTCCATTATAATAAAGATGTGTCTATTCCCCTTTACTTTTCAGGCTATGTCTAGATTGCGAGTTATTGTGATGTTATAATAATAAAGGAACCCCAGTTCTTTATGAACAACTGTGCAGGCGTTATTCTTCATAATAAGGTTAACCTTTCTTCTAGTCAGATGCTGTTATGTGAACGGATGCATCTCCCGTCCAGGTAAATGGTAACTGAGCAAGGGAGTAGTGGAGCACTTGTATTTGATAATAACCTTTGCATATTGTGATTTGGCCATTCTTGTGTACCACATAAAATATAACAATTGCATATGAGACATCCCCAGTAGATATTAGATGTATGAGAGAAACTTCCCAACAGAGAGAGAGAGAGCAGAAGGTATTCATAGGAAAGTGATCGTCGCTGTGTAGCGGCGTTAGAGAGAGCATTGACAGTGGTCGATGTGTATACCCACAGGATTGTGGCTTGCGAGAGCACCGGGAGGACACGGTGTGTAACAAGAGCATTGAATGTGGTCAATGTGTATACCCACAGGATTGTGGCTTGAGTGAGCACTGATTGTGGTCAGTGTGTATACCCACAGGATTGTGGCTTGAGTGAGCACTGATTGTGGTCAGTGTGTATACCCACAGGATTGTGGCTTGAGTGAGCACTGATTGTGGTCAGTGTGTAATGGTAAGTTATTGGAACTGCCCCCTTCACTATGAGTAGGAGGGTAGCATAATCTGGGTCTGAGTTGCCGCGAGACTATAAGGTATGAGTGTGGTGTAGAGCATGGAAGCCCTTAGTAATCAGTGTGTATTCCTAGTAACCCTATAGATTTAGTGGTGTTTTTGATGATATGAGCTTGTATATTGCTAATTCCGCTTCCTCAGGTAGGTACCCAGGTGCCTGGATAAATGAGTCCTGAGGAGGGAGATGGTTACGTTTCGGCTGTATTGGTGGTGTTTTGTGAGCTGATTCTATCTGGTATGAAAATCCGGTCGTCACAAACCCTATGCTGGGAACCCAAGTATTATGGTGTTCACTCTTTTCAAGTGAGTATCCAAGTCGTCGTCTGTGAGAAAGATGTCATCGACATAAGATAATGCCTCATCATTATACATTTGTAGTAACTCTGTTACTCTGGCTGAGAATAATCCTGGGCTGTTCTTGAATCCCTGTGGGAGTCTACAGAAATTTTTCTGTGACCCCATTATTGAGAAAGCGGTCAAGTATCTGCTTTCCGGTGCAATATTTTGACAAAAGAACCCATTAGAGATGTCTAATGCTGTTTTGTATTTTTTGCGAACCATGTTATTCATTAGTGCCGCACTGTGAGAATTTTGTACCACAAATGTTTTGCAACATGAGTTAAGGTGTCTGTAGTTCAAGACTAGATAATACGAATCGTCTGGTTTGGAGACAGGAAACAAAGGATTGTTCATTTGAGAGGTGCATGTTTCAATCACCCCTTGGTATTCAAGTTAATCTAAAATCTCCCTGACTTGTTTTTTAGCTTCTTGCTTAATCGGGTACTGCCTTTGTGCAGTAGGTTGACATTTTAACTGGATTTTGTGAGGAGGAGAGTCCTCATCCCATCCTACATGATTCTGATATAATGCAGGTGTGTGAGCTACTGCCCATTTTCTTGCATATATATATTTTCTGTGAATTGGAATATGATTTGAGAAGGCAGGCATAATCATTTCTTCGCCATGAGGGCACTCCCTGACAAACTCTGGGGGCCAATCTTTCTCAGCTAACAGGATGTCATAGCCTTTTGAAAGGTTATCCCAAAACAGACCCCTTATTTTCCTAGTCTTATCTCCCTCTATACGCAATGTTATTTCGTATATTTTATGAGGTTCGCTAACTCTGGTATCTGCAGTTTCCACTTGAATGTATTCATTTGTGTCCACTGTCTCCAGATGATTCATCAGGATCTTGCGAGCTATGCTGATTTCTGCTGCGCTGTCTAGCATCGTCTGTGCCCACTCTCCGTTTTTCAGCTGTGTCCTTAGTATCCTCAGCATGTTTGATTATTTTAATACTGGCTACCTTCTTTTTTGGAAATTGTAATTTTTTACTTTGAGCAGGTTCCTTGTCTTTGGACTTGGCGTGCTCTTCCCTTTGTTTTGACCGTCCTCTTCTTTCCGATCTCTGCAAAAAAGATCAAGAGGGACGTGTATCAATATCCTGATATCTATCAGGCTTTTTCAAATGATCCCTATTTCTAAGGTTGTATCTTTTTTCAGAGTGCTCCCTTTGGGGAGACTGGTGTTCTCGATTCAGAGTTTTTTTCTGCCTGCCGAGGAGACCTTCCTCTGGACTGGAAACCTTTTTCTTTGGGAGTGGATTGTTTATTTCCATCCCAGCTCTTTTTAGGAGTGTTTAGATTATTTTTAATAAATTTCTTTTCAGGATTTTCAAGTAGTTGGGGTTTTAGCGGTTTCCCACCCAAACTATCTCTACCTAGTTCTTCATAGCATTTTTCTATGATTCTGGCAAGCTCAATTGGTTGATCTGTTATATCTGTTTCTTTCAATTTTTGGCGGATCGCCACAGATGCTGCTTCTCCTTTTATGTTGGCTAATAATATAGCCAAGACCTGCTTGAAGTCTTTCAGTAATTTCATACCAAGAGTTAAAGCAGGTTCTGGACCGTATTCATTCTGTATTTGTTTTAGCACATCTGGTATTACCGCCAGAGACGGAACAACATGTGTTTTTGTGTAAATGGAAGCAAATACTGTGCCCCAAGTGTCACAGTCCTCCACATGTGGTGCGACCCCCATTGGAAGGCAGATAGTCAGAATCCTGTGTTTCTCAATAGGGGTAGTATTCGGGAATACTGCCTCTATTTGAGTTATTTTCTGTGCTAGCCAGAATGGAATTTGTTCCCGTTTTGCGGGTGTTTTTCCCAGACATGATTGTATGTTCTGTGGTGTAATTTTATTTGTGTTCCCCTGATGAGGGCTCAGCTGTGGAATATTAACAGCTGGTTGGACTGTTGCAGTCCGCATTACATATTGGACTAACTGTCAGTGAATTTTAATTAATAATTTTAGCTGTGCTAAAAGTTCTTCTCTTGACATTTTTTCCATGTCTGGATGTGGTGTGTAGGCGGCTAGAACCGGCCACGTTGCTCCTGGTCTACCTAGTGGACCGAGCCTGGTGATGTGATCATTATATTTTAGGGCGCCTTTAAACCAGAGCAGGTGCTCTTGGTAGTTTAGTGGTATTTCTATATCCTCGAATGGAGTATATTCATCCGGTGGTTCCTCTATTTTGTATGTGTTGAATTTGTGTGTTGTGGTGTTTGCAGCTGGAAAGTTTATCCATGAATAGGATACCTCTGTCTGCCGATATTCGTGTGCCTCTATCACGAAAATGACTGTACCACCTCATGATGTCAGTCCATTTTCTATAAGTTTTAAAGTTATAGTTTTTCTTATGTTTGCCGGGATGATAATTGCACCCGGTTCATTAAACCCTGTAACATCGAAACCCCGTTGATTCGCATCTACTGCGACTTCATCGGTTTTGTTGTTATCGCCATTTTCTGACATTGTTTTAATGAAAGTTTGCAGAGCAGGTTTCCAAGGAAACAAAAGATTAGGTGCACAATATTTTGGAACACTGTATCCTTTAACGTTGACTAAACCAGAAACTCTACATAGGAATCTCTTCCTACTAATTTCCGGCGGATTTTAACCTTTCACCCACTCCAGACGTCTATTGGAGTATTTACGGGAGAAAGGGTCTGTGTGAAAAAGCACGACTGAGTTACTCTAACGTCTTGCGTTAGTTTTATCGCCTTACCAAACGTTGGGCGCCATGTAGTTTAGTTCCTATTTTCCCTATAGGCACTGCGCATTGGAATAACATAAACAGCAGTTTAGACGTAGGACTGAGGTCTTCTAGGTCTCTACTGACTATGTTAGACTTAATTTAGGTTTGCGCCAGCTAGCTCAGAGGTCACTGGAAACTTTCTTGACTGAATAGGAAGTGATCAGCTTCCCTGGCTCAGACAAGAAGGGATTCAGCTTCCGATAACCGCATCAACATGACAACTTTGCTCCCTCAGAATAAGAGTCAATCTCTAGAGTCGTGTGAAACAATAGACAGCTATTTCACTCAGTCAGTTGTGCATATTTAATTTCACCAGGGTGCAAAGAATAGAGAGATGGGCGTTTTCAATAAAAGGTATTATTTATTGAGCAGTCTTCCTTCTCATGCAAGAGAAATGAATTGCCACAATTGCAATACTTATTGTGAAGTAAAGTACGTACAGTAAAAGGAGTATTATGAAATAATACTGTAAAAGCATTGATATGGTTTCTTAGCCATAAGACACTTTAAAATGGATAAAACATATATACATAGGCTAACGTGCTCAACTGGTGCTTCTAAAATACGCCTACCCCGGTGTACCTGACCTAAGCCTAATACGTGGGAAGGAGTAAGTAAGTAGCATTTTAAGTTAAGTAGGTTTGTTGCCAAGGATCTGTTCAAGAATTCTCTCTAAGGGTTTAGTCAGCACTGTACCTTGGTAATAGAATGTAGGCGGTCTGGTATCTCCCTCTCAGGACCCGATATCCCAGTCACCTGCAAGGGTAGGCTGGAAACGCTGGAGCTGGATTTTCTCGGCAGGAGAAAAGACAGCGTCTTTCTCAGCGCGTCAAAGAGGAGGGGCAGCGTCCGTGGGCTTCTCGCTTCTGCTGGGCTCTCGGAAAGTAGATTTGCTGCTCTGCTCCAGAATCACCACCGTGTGTTTGCTTAAGGCAACGTTGATATATTTATACCTGAAAGGTGCCGAGTTTGATGTAAGGTTTGGACATAAGATGTCAATAAAGATGTCACTAAGAACTGGCCGTTCTTACAGTGCTCGCAGGAGTTCTATTACAAATCAAAACAAAGCAAGCGGGGCTTTCCCAGGTTGCTGGAGGTTTGGTGTGTCAAAATAACTCAGTGTGCTCTCTAGGAATCTAAGGAAGTAGCTTCTGCCATGCCTTGGGCTGCAGGGGCGATTTACTGAAATATGGATCGGATTATTATGCCATTATAGGGATATTATTGATTATAGCCGTATAGGGGCATAAAGTCACAATATTGAATCGGGTTCCTAGATAAAACACATCAAAACAAAAGCTTGAGCTGCGTCAAATGGAGAAGAAATGGAGATTGAAATACTCTACTGAAGACAGGGAACAATTCTCGACGGTCCGTCGCGAATACAACAAAACCATCTTGACCACTAAAACAGCCTACTTTTCTGCAAAATTACTCAACGCCCACAATAAATCTAAAGAAATCTTCTAAATAGTGAATGACTTATGCAATGATGCCGGAACCTCGCCTACCCAGACCCCTACACAGGAACTTTGTAACACCTTGAATGATTACTTCCTCAACAAGGTTTCTTCTATCAAAGCCAGTCTCCCCTGTACCTCCAACTGGGAACCTTTGGACGACATTCTTAACAATCAATGTCTGCTAGATACTTTTCAAACAATAGGTCGCACAACATTATTAGAACTCACGACTAGCATCAAATCAGGTTCTCCACAGGACTGCTGCCCTCCACATGTCCTGAAAGATATCCTTACTTCTCTGCCCCATAGTGTGCTGCATCTTCTCAACTTTTCGCTCGCCCAGAGCATGGTTCCCAGTGCCTTCAAGCATGCTACAGTTGTCCCCCTTATTAAAAAACCTGGGGCTGACTCTAGCAACCCAGCTAACTACCGCCCCATCTCTCTCCTCCTCTTTTTGTCAAAACTATTAGAAGCTCACGTAGCCGGGTGTTTGTCCAGCTTTATCGAACACTCGAATTATCTAGAGCCTAATCAGGCTGGCTTTCACCCGGCACACTGTACAAAGGCAGTGATCCTAGCAATCCTGGACAAGTTTAGAGCAAATGCTGATAGGGGTGATCATCAGGCACTTGTGCTTCTGGATCTGTCGGCCGAGTTCGACACGGTCAACAATACCATCCTGTTGAACCGTGTCGTACAGGCGGGCCTACGGGGCAAGGCACTTGGCTGGATTGAATCCTTCCTTGCCGACCGCACACAAGCAGTAAGGCTGGGGAAATTTACCGGCCCAAAGTTCACCTCCACTTGTGGGGTCCCACAGGGTTCTTCCCCGTCCCCATTGCTGTTTAACCTATACCTAGGACCTCTGATTCATTCATTAAAAGACAGAAACGTCAGCCTTTTCAATTACGCTGATGACCTTCAACTTATCTTCCCACTCTGCTCCCCTAATGCCATAGCGGAGTTTCCGTCAACCATGCTCCATATCCAGCACTGGATGGACATGAACCACCTCAAACTCAACCCGGGCAAAACAGAGTTTGTTCTGCCGGGGAAAAGCGAAAACAGTTGGAGCACGAACTTTTGGCCGGCGGAACTGGGGCCTCCCCCTATTCCCACTCCCTTGGTGAAAAGTTTAGGGGTAATTATCAATGCTGACCTCTCGCTCCACAGACAGGTGGGAGCAGTGATCTCCTCCAGTGTCCAACAACTTCGGAAAGTTAGGAAAATCGCCCACCTGATGACCTACTCTGCCCCTAATACAGGTGGTGCTAGCCCTTGTACTCTCACGGCTTGACTTTTCTAACTCCATCTATCTGGGACAGCCAATCAGCCTAAAAAAAGACTTCAAATAGTGCAGAACCAGTCAGCAAGACTGATTGGAAAACAACCCAAATGGATGTCTGCCAGACTGGTCCTGAGGAAACTCCACTGGCTCCCGATAGCCCAGCGAGTAGCCTTCAAAACGGGATGCCTAGCCTTTAGGGCTCTGCATGGCAATAGCCCCAGATTCATTAGCAGCATGATCGCCAAGCACACCCCCCTGCGCAACCTCCGCTCTGCCCATCTCAGCCTGCTAACTACTTCTATCTTTAAATGGAAGCGATTGGGAGGATGCCGATTCTCTCACTTGGCCCCCAGACTCTGGAACTCTCTTCCTCTGACACTCAGAAGTTGCGACAACCTCCTCAGCTTCAGGAAAGCCTTAAAAACATGGTTGTTCGAGCAAGCCTACGTCTAGTAACCTCATTATTGTAGCACTTGGCCCTCAGCGCCATGAAACCCAAGGGTGTACGTGAGCTATATAAGCTCCTATTAACATAACATAACATTGCACCCGTGGTAGAGAATGTAAATTTGTTGGAAGCGCAGATCATATTCTACATTGCGGATTACATTTGAGGTGTTTTGATTGCACCAGCGGCTGTGATTTTGGCTAAAGTGCTTTGATTGCACCTGCGGGAGTTTTGTATAAATTAGTTGTAAGTGCATAGAATTTCCTAATTATTATAGCGTTTCCTTTACTTTACGGCTTATCAAATGTTGTGCTGCTCAACTTCATATACAGCTATACTTTAAAGATCAACTTCCAACATACAGTTACAGTGAATTATGTTACTCGCAGCATCCTTCAAAGCTAGCAGGTGCCATGCGGAGCATTCTGTTTGCTGAATGTTGATCTTCTTAAAGACACCGTCTTTCCGACCGTGTCTCCGTCACTGATTTTAGCTGGACGCTCATGTAACACTCTGCGTTGTGCACACATGTACGTTTCCAGCGCAATTCTTCATTGGCGACCATTTTGGTAACCAGAGTTTTCAGTCAGCGACGCTGGAGCTGTTGCACAGATTTAAATTTAAAAGCAAAATTGTACGCACGGACATAGGCATAAAAATCTCCAACTAAGTGAATTAAGTGAGTTATTCATTTTATTCATGTTTCCTCAAGGGTGCCATATTTTTTTTTCTTTTTGTCTAACGTATTGTACTATTGAATACTCATTATTCACAGTCAGCAGAAATAATTACACAAGACTTCCAACTATTTAATTTATATAGTAATTATTTTTGTTTCGCTCCTACTTCTCAAGGACGTCATAATAATTATATTTTATCTTCAATTCATACCTTATTAACCGTAATGCAAGTTGATCCTCCGGCCAAATTCCTACAACTGAAAGGTGATCCACTTATGCCATGGGCAAGGTGAAAGGAATAATTTATTACATAAATGAAGGCCATAGATGGGGAACGCATGTATGCTGAACAAAAGAAAATTATATTTCTACACTGTTTGGGTTCTGAGGAACAGGTCATATTTAGAACTTTACCCCAAATCGTTGCACCTAATGATGGAGGCGGGAATAACATGAACGTGTATGTTGAGACTTTAATGAGAATGGAGAAAAGGTTTAAACCATTTACGAGCATTGCTCTGAACAGATTTAAATTTTATACCAGAACACAAAAAGAGGAAGAATCTTTCGATGATTTCTTGACTGCTTTAAGGCCTCTGCCTTTACGTTGCAACTTTGCTGCAATGACTTATGAAATGATAAGAGACCAAATAATATTACATGTCAAAAATAAGAGAATTCAAGAGAAATTATGGATCATGGGTGATCCTAGTTTGACTGAAGCAATACTGAGGCTAAAGCTTTAGAACAACCTGAAAAGTGGGTGGAATTTGTTAAACAAAATTCTATTAAAACACCTACGGAAGAAGAAATATGTGTTGTTAAACCGAAAATTGAGAATAAGATTGAACATCATCAGCCGTTTCATCTGTCAAACAGAAGATTTAATAGTTTCAACAATTCACAGGTTCACAAGAGAAATGACAATGTCTCTAATTTTAATGTATGCTATAGATGTGGTAATAGATCTTAGATTGCTTCTTTTCCTGGTTGCCCAGCAATCGGTAGACAATGCAAAAATTGTGGTAGAAAAGGGCATTTTAGTAGTGTGTGCAGAGATAACAAGCGTCTCACCACTCAACCACGTGGTGCAGTGTCCTATGTACTAGATAGAGAAGACACATCAAAGTCAGTGATGTAACGGAATTTAACAAAGGTTTTGTTGTTTCTATAATTGACAGTGTACCTGACAATGTGATGAAATCGCCAAAATATGTATTTCAAATTTTAGGTGTAAACCTTATGCTCATGGTAGATTCTGGTTCACCATGGACAATCATCACACATCAATACTTTCAAGAGACTTTAAGTCATGTTATTCAATATAATAATTTGCTTCCTCCTGATATAATAGCAGAGAGTTTTGACGGAACAAAAATTGATTTTGATGTATTTTGTCATGTGGAATTACAGTTCAAATGCAGGATTGCAGAGGTGAAATTATACATTGCTAAAAAAGGAGTAGGGGCCCGATGTCGGTAATTCCGATTTACCTACTCTTAAATACCGAATCATACCGATTCGGTATTTAAGAGTAGGTACATTGGAAGTAGGCAGATGTAGGTAATTTTTCTTTTACAATTACCGATTCTTTATGATTGGGTATTTACCGATTCGCTAAATACCGAATCGGTATTTCCCATTGATCCACATGGGCCTTGAAGCCCATAGGAATCAATGGGAAATACAGAATCGGTATTTACTGAATCGGTAAATACCGAATCCTGGCAGGGGAAACGGTGTGTCACTTTGACACCCTGTAGCACCCCAATTGCAGGCTTGTGTGCCATGTGGCACACAGACATGCCCTAAGGGCATGTCTGTGTGTCACATGGCATAGGTGTACATGCACAGATGTGCATGTACACTGGAATTCGGTAATTTACCACCCAATAGGATTGGGTGGTAAATACCGACTCCTAAAGGGCCTGTGGCACTCTTTGAAGTGCATCTGGATTTACCGAATCGGTAAATATACCGATTCGGTATTTTACCGAATCGGTAAATTTACCAATTCGGTAAATTTACCGAATCGGTAAAAATTAGGCCCCCTACATTAGAAAACCCTAATACCGGTCGGTAACGGCCGAATTCGGCCGTTACTGACCGGTATTAGGGCTCCTACATCTAGCCCTTAATGTTTTAGGTTGGCGGTACCAATGGAAACTGGGCTTAACATTGAATCTGAGGTCTAGTGAACCGGTATCTTTATGTGATGATCAAATATTTTTAAAAATTGCAGTGCTTAACACAGAAGGCAAAGTAAGTGGTAGAGAAGAACAATTAATTAGAACATGTGACAGTGTATTTTGCAATAAGTTGGGAAAATTGAAGAATTTCTCATATAAAATTGTTTTAATAGAGAATGTTCTTCCTGATAAGCAAAAACATAAGGGGATTACCAATTAACGTTAGGGAGGAGTTAAAAGAGACGTTGAAGGAATTATCAGATGAGGGTATTATTGAAGCCATTGAATCCTCTGAATGGGTTTCACTGATTGTTCTGGTTCGAAAACCAGACCAAAAATTGAGAGTCTTTGTGGACTTGAGGGCACTGAATTAAAACATTATAGTTGACTGTCATCCATTACCGAATATTAGCGAAGTAGTTTCCATGTTAGAGGGTGCTCACATTTTTTCAACACTAGATTTACGCTCCTGGTACTACGAAATAGAGTTAATGGAAGAATCAAAGAAATACACTGCTTTTATTACGCCTTTTGGTATATACCAATATACAAGAATGCCCTTTGGACTGGTGTCAGCCGCGTCATTCTTTCAGACGGTCATGTTTCACATATTCAGGGATGTGGATGATTATGTTAAGTGCTTTCAAGATGATATATTAATATTTTCAAGGAATGAGTCCGAGCATATGATCCATTGAATGAAGTGTATAAAAGGTTAGAAAACCATGGTCTCACTGTTAAGGCACACAAATGCAAAATATTTAAGCATTCAGTAGAGTATTTAGGACATAGGTTGTCTGGTGATGGAGTAATTTAAAAAAAAACCAATGTGGATGCTTTAATGAAAGCTCCTTCTCCAACCAATAAGGAGCAACTTTTATCATTTGCAGGCATATGCGAATATTATAGTAATTTTGTGGAAGGATTTGCAACAAAAATCGCACCTTTATTGAGACAGAATGTGAAATATGAATGGACGGAGGAACAACAAAAAGCTTTTGAGTGTATAAAAAAGGATATTTTAAATGCTCCTACCTAAAAACCCCTTTGCATGAAAAAGAAATGCATAATAACACTCCCTAGTCTTTATGGTCTAGATGGAGTTCTGTCACAAAGAGAAGGTCACAAAGAGAAGGTAAAAAAAAATGTTGCCTTTGCATCCCGTACCTTAAATGAGTGTAAGCGTAAATATGCTGTAATAGAAAAAAACTGCTTGCATGTGTTTGGGCTGTAGAACATTACAGGCTGTATGTCTGGGGCAGTAAATTTACTCTTAGGACAGATCACAAACCGTTGGTGAACATTTTATCCATGGGTGGGGGTTGGAACTTCACAGCTAGGATTGCAAGGTTAACCGTAAAGTTTCAAGAATATAATTTTAATACAGAGTATGTTCCGGGAAAGAAAAATGTTACAGCTGATTTTCTTTCTTGTTGACCATGTGGTCAAGATAAAGTAACAAAACGATAAAGTTACAAATCACACTGCATTGAAGAATACTGGAGGGAGAATTTACCTCCGTAGGAGCGCTATAGGAAGTAGTGTGGGAGCCTCCTACACTCTCCTTTGTCATTTTTGTGTCTTAAAGAGTCCCTAGAGGCCAGTAGGGACCATTCCTGAGGCGCCCAGAAACATTTGAATTTCACTCTTTTGAAGTGAATCCTTTGAACATTAATATACCAGGGTGTGCCGCACTACACTCATCTTGGAAAGGGGCGACCACTCGGTCCCCCCGAACGTATGGCGGAGTGCCTCGATCCCCCCGGGAAGCCATTTTGTGGCGGGAGGCGCGTCTCGGCTGGTATGCCCGAAGCGGCGTAGCCGGGGCGCGTTTTTTCCCGCCCTAGAGTGGGCTGGCCTAGACACCGACGTAGCCAGCCCCGCCTCCGGGACGGGCAGGGGCGGGTTTACGCCCGCCCTGAAGACGGATAAAAGGAGACGCAAGGCCTGAAGACGTCCTCTTGTTCTTGTGCTCCGAAGCTGCACCTCCTCGCTACACGTGAGCTCGGGACAGAACGAAGAGCCAATTTTGAGCGTTTTTGATCTTTTTCTTTGTCTTCTAGATACTTCGTCGGAGAGATGCCCAGGAAAGGCGAAAAAAGAATGACGACGGAGCAGATGGTTCGGGCACTCTTTAAAGATATGTCCGACATAAAGAAACGGTTGGCGGAGCGAGATGGGGAGGAGGGTTCGGGCCCTTCGCCGGCTGGAGGGAGACCTAAGAGGCCGAGAAAGGTTCCAGCCGGTGGGGACGTCCCGGTTCCCTCTGCCCCTCTCGAGGCGCCGACCCCAGTACCGATAGAGGGGAATCCAATCCCGGGGGTCGTCACCCCGACATCCAAGGAAGATATGCCCCCCGAGCTGGCAGCACAGCTAGCAGCATGGTTGGGGGATAGTGGTGATGGCGCCACGGCTGCCGAGGCACAGGCGCTGATAAAAGGGCTTCGTGAGAAGAAAGAGGCAGCTAGAGTGGCGGGGACAGACAAGCCGCAAGCGGCAGAAGCTGCGTCCGGGTCAGGTAAGCGGCCATTGCCGATTGCAAGGGACGAGTCAGCACCCTCTCGTAGAGAGAGATTGGGACAACATGTGCCTTTAGCTATAAAAGAAAAGATCTGGGCGGGAGAGTACGTGAATATTTTTTCCCTGCTTGTTGATCATTATGATGTGGAGCATGTGAAAAGTCAGAAGGACTTAATGCATCCGAGTGTGTGGCGCGCAAAGATGGCCGCCTTTAAAGTAAATGAGAACATTGGCAACTGGGGCAATGCATGGGGTATTTTCACATCGATTTTGGGGGAACGTAGGCCCGAGTTGCTCCCTGAGTTTCCCGTTTACCAATCACGAATTATGGGTTACTCGACAACGTATCAAGGTAACCATTGGTTTTGTTATGACAATCTGTTCAGGAAGGAAAAGGAACATAACAAGAGTTTGAGTTGGGATTGTTACGATTCGTTAACTTGGGACAAAATGAAAGAATCAGGAATGTTAAGAATGCCATTGGTCGGGAGCAATGTTGTTGATTACTCCCGCCAAAATGTGGGGACGCCCTTTCGACCGAGTACGAGCACCGACGACCAGTCGAGGCCCGCAGGCAATACAGGGAAAAAGGGTTTCTGTTTTAATTTCAACAAGGGGAAATGTACCAGGCCTCCGGGATCGTGTAAGTTCAAACATGAGTGTAGTACGTGTGGGTCGTCCCATCCTGAGTCATCGTGCAGAGCCAGAACGGGTGAGAATGGGGGTAAGGGGGGCGCCAAACAGGTCTAAGCTAGGCCGAGGGGCGCCTTTACCAACCCCGATTGATACCTTGGCAATGATTCCCTGGCTCAGCGAATACCCGGATCGTACTTCTGCCGGGGTGCTACGGAACGGTTTCACACATGGTTTCCGCATCCCGGTAGGGGACTTTCAGGGTGTAGGGACGTGCAAAAATCAACTTTCCGTTTTACAACATACATCGGTAGTGCAAGAGAAAGTTCAGAAAGAGGTTAGCCGGGGACGGGTCGCCGGCCCGTTTAGTGAACCCCCAGTACCAGGTTTCGTTTGTTCTCCGTTAGGGGTGGTTCCCAAGAAGGACCCGGGTGAGTTCCGTTTGATCCATAATCTGTCTGCTCCACAAGGTCTTTCGGTGAACGACGCAATTGATCCAGAAGTTTGTTCGGTGCGATACGCATCTTTTGATGAGGCGGTAGCCATATTGAATCGCCTGGGGCACGGGACGTTGATGGCGAAATCTGATATCGAGTCAGCGTTCCGGTTGCTCCCGGTACACCCAGACGATCAGCGTCTTTTGGGATTCGGGTTCCAGGGGTCATTTTACATGGATAGGTGTATGCCAATGGGTTGCTCTATATCATGTGCTTACTTTGAGCAATTCAGTACTTTCCTGCAATGGGTGTTCACTAAGACAACGGGTTTCCGAAATGTAATGCATTACCTTGACGACTTTCTGTTCCTTGGCCCCGCCGGTAGTCCCGAATGTGCCCAGGCTTTAGACGAATTCTGTGTGTTAATGGGTCATCTCGGCGTGCCGTTGGCACCGGGTAAAACTATGGGTCCCACGACTTGCCTCGAGTTTCTGGGGATTGAGTTGGACTCAAGGGAGGGGTGCTTCCGTTTACCAGCTAGCAAGGTGTCGAAATTCAGGGCAGCCCTCCAAGTATGTTTAACTGCATCCAAGGTTACACTGCATCAGTTGCAACAGTTAGTGGGAAAATTGAACTTTGCCTTGAGAGTGATACCAATGGCTCGCCCCTTTTCCCGCTCAATTGCCCAAGCAATGGTTGGCCTGAAGGAGGGTCATCATCGCACAAGGTTATCGACTGAGGTCCGCCAGGACATGCGGATTTGGTTAGCATTCTTGGCGGACTTCAATGGTCGAGTCGTCTGGAACAAGCCAGCCATGTCCTCCGATGAGCTTGGGCTATGGACAGATTCAGCAGGAAGCGTAGGTTTTGGCGCCATCTTCGGCACAAAATGGTCGGCACAGAAGTGGCCCCTATGGTGGCACGAGAAGGGGCTGACAAGTAACATCGCTTTCCTCGAATTATTTCCCATTCTGGTGGCCCTTAGAACCTGGCCAGAAGGGTTCAGAGATCATTCTGTTGTGTTCTGGTCCGACAATATGACCGTGGTAGAATGCATCAATAGTCAGGCAGCCCGTTGTAAATTGATTTTGAGGCTGCTCAAAGAAATTGTCTTACTGTGTATGCAACTGAACGTGGTATTCAGAGCAAAACATGTCCCTGGGGTGATGAATCAGGCCGCTGATGCACTGTCTCGTTTTCACATGCAGGCTTTCTCGGGTTTCCTTCCTTCAGCGGACCCGGAGCCGGCACCCTTCCCCGAAGCTCTCTGGTCTCTCGGTGCCCCGAACTTCGTCACCTCGTGGGAGAGAGTCTAGCACCCAGGACAAGGAAGGCATATGAAGGGGCGTTCCAGGCCTATTTAGCCTTTTTGGGGGCAGAGAGAGGGGGACTTTGGGGGCAGGAGGAGTTGGTAGTACTTTTCCTGATGTCTTTACGTAGGGCTGGGAAATCGGTGGCTACGGCCCAAAGGCATCGTGCCGCCATTTCCTTTGTTGCCAGGGCCCATGGCATCCTGGACCCAACAGCGTCTTTTACGGTACAGAAAGCGCTGCGTGGGTGGCAACGTCTAGAGGGTCGCAGAGTAGACGTGAGACGACCGATAGGTCTAGACAGGTTGTCCCAGTTGCTGGCCACACTCCCTAGCACATGCTCGTCCCCGTTCGAGACCTGTTTGTTCCGGACTGCATTTATGCTGGCATTTCACGGGGCTATGAGAGTTAGTGAGCTAGTTGCAAGGAACAAACGGGATGTGACGGGGGGCTTGTGCAGGGAGCAGGTTCAGATCAGGGGTGATGCGATGATTGTCTCCTTTCTCAGGTCCAAGACTGACCAAGATGGGAGGGGGGACTGCACGATCATTCGCAGGATCCCCGAGTCATCCATGTGTCCGGTTCAGTGCTTAGAAGATTACCTAGCACGAAGGGTGGCATCATGGGGGGGGACATTGTTGAGGCATGTAGACGCCACCCCGCTGACGAGGTTTCAGTTTCAGCGGGTGCTTGCAATGGCCATTGCCGCAGCGGGCTTGGACCCGGGTGAATTTGGGACCCATTCCTTTCGTATAGGGGCTGCCACAGAAGCTACAGCCAGGGGTCTTAATGTAGAACAAGTGAAACGTGTGGGGCGTTGGTCCTCCAATTGTTATAAGAGGTATGTGCGATTGCACATGTTGTGAAGCTGTAATCATGTACTCACGCTTCTTGTCTTTTGTTTGTTTTCAGTTGCGCAAGCCTACGCGGCAGGGCGGACTGTGCAGTTGACCCAACACCAGGCCAGCGGTCACACGTCACCGGCTGAGAGAAAGGAGGTGTGGGTCGTAGGCCACTCGTACGTGAGACGGGCCGCAGACGTATTCAAAGCAGGTGATATGATTCACGTACCTGGGGAATACGGGTACAGAGTGTCCTTCTACGGAAGGGGCGGTCTCTGTATTGACCAGTTTCAGGCATTCTTTGAGGGTTTGTTAGGGCGGATGAGGTCACCGCCGTCCATAGTCATAGTACATTTGGGGGACAATGACTTAGTTACCACCGGTAGACGACTTCTCCTGGAGGCTATGCTTTCCACGGTAAGTTGGTTAGCAAGGAGAGTTCCGGGGTGTATAATTGCGTGGTCTCATATGATCCCACGAAAAGTGTGGCGGGGGGCTATCTCGATCCCTGCTTTGAATCATTCCGTTAAAAAATTAAATAACAAAGTGAGTAGGTTGTTCCGTTCCAAGACATTGCATTCGATCTCGCATAGTTGCATTAATGATGACAGTATGTATTTGGGGGATGGTGTGCATTTGTCCAGGGTGGGCAATGAGTTACTCATAGGTGACTTCCTAGCTTGGTTAAAATCGTTAAAACATGACCTTTAGGTAGGAGTTTGGTGGGGGGTCCGGATAGCCGGTCAACTATCCGGACCTGTGGCGGTAAGGTCATGATCGGTGAGCACTAATTGGTAGATCCCTATGAGTGGGCGTCACCCAACACGGATGGGAGCGCTCGGGGGAGGTGGCCATTGGCCCCTCAATGGGGAGGCGGCCCCGTCTAAGGGCGGGTCGCCGGAAGTTAAGGAAAGGCGGTCAAGGCCCCTTCCTGTGTAGGAGGGGTTACAGCCCCCTCCTGAGGAATTTCCCGGGGCCAGGGTCATCTGCGACGGCAGATGCGGTAAGTTGTGTGGGGTGGGGGGAGGTCCACGATACCTTCTAGATACCACACACAAGTATTCGAACGACCTTTAAATGGCGTCGAGTCTTAAGTGCCCCCGACAAGTCAAGGGAAATTGTTAGTAGTTGCACTTGAGGTAAGCCTCTGTGCTGTCGCCCTTCCCAAGTGGGAGGGGTAAGTCTGGTTAGGGATCTTGACACCGGTTATGACCTTGCCGTTGGCCCTTAAACGTTAGGATGTACAATTTCAGTGTTTATAGAGAATGTTTTTGTAGGATGCTAGTTCGGCTAGGAGAACCTCTGTATTAGAGAATATGTTAAGATTAGCCAAACATCGCCATGTGATAATGAAATTGTACATAATATGAAACGTTTAATGTTTAATTTTTTGTTTTAATAAATACGGCCGCGGGAGGGTCACTCCCTCCCACATCCAAAAACTTAAAGAACTGTTTCCGGTTTCCCTCCTTTTGGGATTGTGTTGAGAGGGGGTGGCGGGTATCTCAGCCATATGGAAAGGGGCGACCACTCGGTCCCCCCGAACGTATGGCGGAGTGCCTCGATCCCCCCGGGAAGCCATTTTGTGGCGGGAGGCGCGTCTCGGCTGGTATGCCCGAAGCGGCGTAGCCGGGGCGCGTTTTTTCCCGCCCTAGAGTGGGCTGGCCTAGACACCGACGTAGCCAGCCCCGCCTCCGGGACGGGCAGGGGCGGGTTTACGCCCGCCCTGAAGACGGATAAAAGGAGACGCAAGGCCTGAAGACGTCCTCTTGTTCTTGTGCTCCGAAGCTGCACCTCCTCGCTACACGTGAGCTCGGGACAGAACGAAGAGCCAATTTTGACCCACCCACCAGCCCCTGAGGACAGCAAGTTGTTGTGCAATAAGGTGAATTTTTTAAGTATGTTCTTTCTTTTTCGTTTACAGGTTGTGAAAGTATCAGTTTTGTTGTTTATCATAATAAAGTATGGTGAATATCGATTAGGTTGTTACGATTAAAAGGACTTGATGTAGTGTTGCTTTTGAGCATGCCCTTTCGGTCGTAGCGACCAATGTTTTCATAAGTTCGAATTGTCGTATTTATTTTTTGGTAGGCGGTAAGGTCATGATCGGTGAGCACTAATTGGTAGATCCCTATGAGTGGGCGTCACCCAACACGGATGGGAGCGCTCGGGGGAGGTGGCCATTGGCCCCTCAATGGGGAGGCGGCCCCGTCTAAGGGCGGGTCGCCGGAAGTTAAGGAAAGGCGGTCAAGGCCCCTTCCTGTGTAGGAGGGGTTACAGCCCCCTCCTGAGGAATTTCCCGGGGCCAGGGTCATCTGCGACGGCAGATGCGGTAAGTTGTGTGGGGTGGGGGGAGGTCCACGATACCTTCTAGATACCACACACAAGTATTCGAACGACCTTTAAATGGCGTCGAGTCTTAAGTGCCCCCGACAAGTCAAGGGAAATTGTTAGTAGTTGCACTTGAGGTAAGCCTCTGTGCTGTCGCCCTTCCCAAGTGGGAGGGGTAAGTCTGGTTAGGGATCTTGACACCGGTTATGACCTTGCCGTTGGCCCTTAAACGTTAGGATGTACAATTTCAGTGTTTATAGAGAATGTTTTTGTAGGATGCTAGTTCGGCTAGGAGAACCTCTGTATTAGAGAATATGTTAAGATTAGCCAAACATCGCCATGTGATAATGAAATTGTACATAATATGAAACGTTTAATGTTTAATTTTTTGTTTTAATAAATACGGCCGCGGGAGGGTCACTCCCTCCCACATCCAAAAACTTAAAGAACTGTTTCCGGTTTCCCTCCTTTTGGGATTGTGTTGAGAGGGGGTGGCGGGTATCTCAGCCATATCATTTCTGTCAAGATAAAGTAAACATCACCAAGGAATGTGATTTGTTGTGGCCATTAGTGATATTGTTCCCACTCAATTCCAAGAAATCACAGAAGAAATTGGAAAGGTTGTGAGCAACTCAAAGACAGGTTGGGTGATTTAAAAAAAAAAGTGTTAGGAGGGTTACCATTTTTTAATATTTCAGAAGAATTGGAATTTGAAGGCAGTTTACTATTTAAATTAGGAAAGTGTGTTCCTCCAAAAGGTATGCAAGATATCATATTCAACATTGCTCACAAAACACATTTCGTCAGTGAAGCGATTGGTCAGGAGTTCCTTTTGGTGGCCAGGCATGGATACATTTATTGATCGTGTTGTTAGTTAATGCAATAAATGTATATCAAGTGAAAAAAATGCTGGGGTCCCACCATTGAAGTTGTCAAATGGCCTGAAGAACCATGGCAGAAAGTTGCTTTTGATATATCGGGTCCATTTAATTTCTTTCCTGAGAATTCACGTTTCGCTTTAGTCATAATAGATTATCATTCCGAATGGCCAGAGGTTAAATTTGTTTCCAAAGCCACAACAAGTGCGTTAATTGTTTTCTTTAAAGAAGTTTTTGCACAGGAAGGTTGTCCCTCCATTATTGGTATAGACAATGGAGCGTAATTAACTTCCATGGAAATGGAAATGGAGAGTTTTTTAAAGGGTGTGGAATCATACATATATTTACATCTCTTTACCAACCACACGAAAATGGACAGGTGAAACGATTTAATAGAGTGCTAAAGAATTTTGTTACAGACTTTATAAATCTGGGTGCCAATCGGATAAATGCTTTAATACAATTTTTGGGGGTTTATCGTATTACACCTCATTCCGCAGCAGAAGTTAGTCTGTTTAAACTTTTTAAAGGTAGAGACCCGGCATCTCGTGTATGCCCATGGTGGTTTAGGTTAGGATCAAATGTCAAACTAAATTTACAGATAAGGAATGTGTGCATGATACAGCAAAAAGGTGAAATGAAGCAGAATAAAACTGCTAAATGGTATGATAACAAATGGAATACCAAGGTACACAAATTTCAAATTGGTGATTGGGTAAGAATTCTTAAATCAAGTTTAATGAATAAAGGATCTAACAAGTTTGGTAAAGCCATTAAGATCAAGAAAGGTTTTAGTAATATTGTGATTACCCAGGACGGAAAAGTTTGGAATGTTAAAAGATTGGCTAACAGGCACATGTATCAAAGCATTTTGCGATCGCAAACGGTGCGAATCGCAAAAATCGGCCATTTGCAATCGCAAAAATTGCTTTTGGAATGCATGAAACAAGAAGTCCCTCGCCATTTAAGAAATCGCAAAATTTGCGATTTCTTAAATTGCGATTGCATTTAAGGAATTGCAATTTGCGATTCCTTAAATGCAATGCAAGAAAATAAAAAGATTTGCGATTTTGAAATTAAGAATCACAATTTACCATCACATGTCAATTTCAGGGGTGCAACAGAGTGTTCTTTGGACACCCCTGCACCCTTGAATTTGCATTCTCCATTTGCAAATCGCTACTTGCGATTCGCAAAATGAGAATGTCTTCCCATTCCATAGGAATGAATGGGGAGGGATTCCTTAATTGTGACTCGCAATTTGCGACTCGCAATTAAGGAATGTTTAGAAATCGCACATTTTTCAGCGATTTCTACGTGCATAGGCATTTGCGATTTCTTAATTGCGATTCCTTAAAAATCACAATTAAGAAATCGCAAATGACTACAATGATGCATTTACCTGAACATGTCCTTTTAATGATGTTGCTCAGAATGATAGTTTCAGGAAAACAAATTATTCAACTACAAATGTAAATGGTGAACAAAATAAGGAGACTGTTGCTTCCAGAGTTAAACTATCTGATCACATAAGACAATTGCCTAAAAGATTTAATGATTTTGTATAGTCATAGTTGCTTTCTCATTTGTTACTTTGAGTTTTGACAAGGGGGATGTGTTACATTCTTCCTTATCATTTCCTATCTTTCTTCTTTTCTCTTTCCTCCATCTTTAGTACATCATCTACTTGTTTGCGAACCTTGGCATGCGCTATGTTTATTTTCTAGCTGCATTCCACATTCTGCATAGTCTACTTGATTTATATTCTTTACTGTTGCCCAGTTGCATGTAGAGTGGAACGTTGATGGACCTACATTGCTGTGCTGACAATAAATCAACATTTAATTTTACATGAATATAGGGAATATTTTAATAGTCTGCTATCCCGGTGTCTTAGAAGGAGGCTCCTATCTGCCTCTTGTTAAAAGCAGGAACAGACTCAAAGTGCTGTGAATCTTACAGACCTATCTCATTGCTGAATAGCGACTTTAAGATCTTTATGCAAATTCTGGCTGGAAGAGTGGGAGGGGTAGCGGGCAAACTGATACATCAAGACCAGAAAGGGTTTATTAAAGGTAGTCAGATTCACGAGCTGACACATGAGTTATTAGGGGCATTATAGACATAGCAACTCAAGGAGGGCTCCCTATGAAAATAATTACCTTCGACGCAGCAAAGGCTTTTGATAGTGCGAGCTGGCTCTTCCTGCATAGAGTTGCGGAGTCATACGGGTTGGGAGAGGCTTTTGGTATGGCTTTGAAGATGATATATTGAAGCCCATCTGCTAGGATACTGGTAAACGGGAACCTTACACAAAAAATATCCATCTCAAGAGGTACAAGGCAAGGCTGCACTCTCTCCCCTCTTCTTTTCAATCTTTATATTGAACCCCTGGCCAACAAAACCAGGGCCATTTGGGTTCAGGGGCTGGGAGAAGAGGGTAGCTTTGTACTCAGATGATCTGATGATATTTACAAGGGACTTGTCATTTTCACTCCTGGAAATTTCGGGCCTCCTAGACAAGTTTGCGGAAGTTTCCGGGTACTAGATAAGCTGGCAAAAAAATGACGTGATGGAGTGGAACTTACAGAGCAACAATCCCCTGGTGAAGGAATCAATTAGGTATTTGGGTATTATGGTGATAAAGAGCTTGGAAGATACTGCACAGGTGAACTTTAAGAGGGTAGCAAATGAGTCCAAAAAGTTAATAAAACTTGTGCAGGGCTTTCACTCTCTTTTTTGGGAAGATCGAATATCTTGAAGATGGCACTACTACCAAAATTCACCTTTTTGTTCGCCTCTATACACTTGGAGTTTAAGAAAGTTTGGTTTGACAAACTGCAGGGTACACTGCCTAGTTTTATTTGGGCTTCTAAAACAACCAGAATTGCATGGAGGGGGAAACACCTAGAATCCTAATTCAAGAAAATACAAATTATCCAGCGAATTTACAGGCGATGACCCAGTTAGAAGGAAACCAGTTCTATATAAATTTGGCCATCCAAAGTAAAAAAAAAAAAAAATCAGAACAGTTGTAGGAATTTCCTTTTACAGTAATTGTGCCCCAGTATGGGCATCTCCAGGGACTGCTGAGTGTTTGAAGGATAGCCTTTCAGGCATAGTAGTAGACGCTGGAATAACGAGATGGGGTCAGTTACTTAATGGGAAGACTTTGATAGACTGGGAGCAGTTATCACTAATGACGAATGAGGGTATCGCCAGATTTAAATACTATTAGTTGGCCAGCTGGACAAAATCGTTGGCGAAGGAGGCAGTGAGTAGTAGTATATTGGAAGAGAAATTTTTAAGAAGCTCTGCACAGAAAAACAAGGTATCAGACTGGTACTGGGCATTTGTACTCACTGGAGAAGAGGATTTCACCCTCCATATTGAGACTCAGAAGAAGGATTTTTTGCCGGGGGCCATACAAAGTGCCTATGTCTACTCTGTGGTATGTTGTTTGTGCTGCTTCACTCAGGAGAAATCATTAATTCACGCTACACAGGGCCTATTGGTCACCAAAAAGGCTAAAAAGGATGAATATTTTATGACAAATAAACACACCCAGGCAAAATACAAAATCTGGCAATATCCGAGTAGACTGAGCAACAAGGCACTGAAGTAGGTCAAAGGGTTTGGTTTAATTAATTTGGTAAAATTATCATGAAAGCATTCATTGACATATTGTTCTGATTTACTTTAAAAAGCACAATAAAAAGTTTTTTAGATAAGTGTGCAAAAATACAAAAATATTGATCCACTTGATGTCTCAGTGATCTAGAGAAGAGATGGTTTTCATCTCCCAGTGGTATAAAGAAGAGATGGTTTTCATCAGGATGAATAAGCAGTCGGTTGAGTGCTGTCCTAAGTGTGGGGGAAAAGAAGCTGACGACCTCCATATGTTCTGTCATTGCCTAAGCCTCCAAGATTATTGGTATGATGTAAGTTAAGTCCTTTTAAGACTGTTATTAGTCTGGATTCCCGACCGGTCCGGCATAACGTCCGGCATAACGTACTGCTGCCACTATGGTTTACCCACGTGATGACGAATTGGAGAAGCTCTCCCAGGAGGAGATTGTCCTGAGCACTAAGGCAGTGATCCAAGGACTAGAGACCTTGTGAAATGAGCACAACTCCTTGCTGTCCACATTGCTGGAGACCATGAAGAGCCTAGAGCATCAGCAGGAAGCCAGTGTGGTACAGTAAAAATCCAGCCTTCTGCACTCCTCCTTGGAGGCTATCGAGCTAGGGCTTGAGGAACCTCAGGTAATGCTGCTGCATGAACATTCTGTTAGTTTTTATACTGTGTAGTTTTCAGATGCTGGGCGTCTAGAATTGACTATGATCGTATAGGTAAATGCTTTATTGTACAGTTAATAAAAACCATTACAAATAGCTATTAGTAATAAAAGAAAATGATCAGTTAAAGGAAAACAGTTAAAAAGGTCGGTCTAATACCATTAAAAATGGGACAATGATCATCCAGCAATATATACAGGTAAATTCTGTTTTAGATAAAAAATTGTGTGTATGTCCGAGCGCATGCTTTCGACAAGTGGGTTTTTCTATATCCTCCGCTCCCCTTCTGACCGGCTTCTCCCAGAGTGTTTGTGCTTCATGGGGAAGGTACTTTAATGTTCTTGGTCAATATGGGTCTCTTACCCGGTCTGAGGACTGGAGGCGGATGATGTTATATAGGCGATGTCAATGTCCGCTTGTGCTCTCGTCATTTTAAGCCTGGTGTCTGCCAATCGTAGGTATTTTACCAGTCGGCAGGCCATTTGCACGTCGTCTCCTCTAAAACAGCTCAGGACTGCTTCTCTGCAAGACCTGATTCCTTTGTTTATAAACAAGGGTCTCAATAGGTTCTTCCGGTCTTGCTGCAGCTCTTTGCAGATGGTTATGAGATGTGTGATATTTTCCTCATGCATTCCGCACAGGCGGCATTTTGCTGGTTTTGATGGTCGCAGCCATGGGGCCGTGTGGCCCGCTGCTGGTAACACTCCTAGTCGTAGTTTTAAAAAGGATTCTTTTGTTGTTTTGGAGAAACTGTTCACTAGGTACGCCTGAGGATTAAGTTTGTTGTATGTTTGCACCGTCAGCCAGCCATGTGCTCTCTTGGCTAATGAGGCTTTGTCTTGCAAGAGGGATTCTTTCTTGACTATTTTATTAATAGTTTTTTTGAAACCTGACGGGCTCCCTTGAAGGTCCCATAGCTGCCTTGCCCCGAGATGATTGATGGCATCCTCCAGGAAATGTCTTGCAGGACAGTCATTTTTGCTTTGCAGATCTTTCCAGAGGAGAGCGTTAAGGGTATTTTCTTCTCCTCTGCTTATCTTGTGCCAGGTCTTAAGGTAAGTTCCCTTTCGTGCAAGTTCTTCTTTGGTCAACCCAAATTCTAGGCGGATCTGAGCCGGTGAAGTGTATTTCGGAAGACTGAACATGATCCGCATTGCTTTTGAAACTACTCTGTTCAGGGTTCCCGTATCCCTCCCTCTCATTGCTTCACTTCCATATGTGATTGATGGAATCAGCTTGGCTTGAATCACTTGTAGGAGCGGAGCAAGGTTTGGGTCAACGATTTTGTTTTTGAGGTTCCTAAGTGATACTGCTATCATTAGGCCTCTCCTCTTAATCTCCTCCAGTTGTGGTTTGAAGCTACCCCTTTCGTCTATTGTCACTCCCAGGTAGCAATATTTGTTTGTGATTTCCAATTTGTTCAAGTCCAAGTACCATCTGAATGGTAGTTTTTGCTTGCGGTAATTAAGGGGCATGATTTTTGTTTTACTGTAGTTGATGCAGAGTTTATTAGCTTTAGAGTATTCCGCAGTGATGTTGAGGAGCCGCTGTAGCCCAATCTGGGTCCGACTGATCAGCACCAGGTCGTCGGCGTAGAATAGGCAGGAAAGCTGTTTGCCCCCTAATTTTGGAGCGTGCGAATTGTTAGCGTTAAGTTTTGTACAAAGGTCGGCCATAAAGAGGTTAAATAGGGTTGGCGCTAACACACAGCCTTGTTTTACTCCTGTGTGGGTTTGAATTTTCTTAGTTAGGTACTCTCCAGGGCCTAGTTTGACCTGGACCCACTTGTCGCTGTGTAGGAGAATTAGTTGGTTCAGTAGATCATCTGGGATGTTCATTCTTTTCAATTTTTTCCGCAAAAGATTTCTGTCTACCCGGTCGAATGCAGCACTATAGTCTATGAAGCAGAGGTACAAGGGATAGTTTTCCTCTTGGGCTGAGTCGATCAGTAGTGACAAGGCTAGGATGTTGGTAGATGTCCCCATGTTTTTCCTGAAGCCGGTTTGATTAAACGGGATTGTTGAGGTTGCTTCTGCCCATAGAATTAGTTCCTGAAGTAGGAGGCCTGCGTAGTACTTTGCCTCATTGTCTAGAAGGGCTATTAACCGGTAACTTTTTGGATCTTTTCTATCTCCTCTTTTGTAGATTGGGGATATTATTGCCCCCCTCCATGATTGTGGGATTGTAGATGATTGCCAGATTTTTTCGAACATTGGTTTGAGGTTAGTTGCCCAGTATTTTGGGTCCTGCTTAAATACTATTGGTGGTATTCCATTTGGGCCGGGGGCTCCATCTCTTCTACCTTTTGTGATCCTTTTAATTATTTGTTCCGTCGTGATTATTACAGCCTCATTCGTTCTCAGGTATTCTTGATGTAGGGGCAGATGTTCATCCTTCTTTCCATTATCGGTGCCTATTTCTTTCCCCCGTTCTTTAGTCTCACTGAAGTGAGTGCTGAAGTGGATTATCCAGTCGTCTTCTGTCACCTGAGAATCAATCCCTCGGTTTTTCCCATTGGTCTGAGCATTGATCTTTTGCCAGAACTGAGCGCTGCGATTTGTTTTGGCGTCATGTAGGAGTTTTCCCCAGAATGCCTCTTCTTCTTCCCTTTTTTGCTGCCATATTAATTTCTTACGCTCTCCTTTTAACTGTCTAAGCTCTTGGAGGAGGGACGGATCTGTTTTTGCTCTTCGTAGAGTCCGGTTAATTGCTGTCTTCAGTATTTTTAGCCTTCTGTTTTTTCGGAAGTAATTGCATCTTTTCTGTTTCGTGTTGCAACTATTTCTTGTTCGTGTTACAGGGTCTTTTCTCTGCGCGTTGTCTCTCATCCGTTTTACAAACGCTTCCCAGCTTGTTATCGGGTTATGCGTGGTGCATTGAGCTTCATTGAGTGTGCGTATCGCTTGCTCTAGTAGTTTTTCTGGGTTGGAGACTTTGCATTGTACCCGTCTTTCATTTGATGTAAAGTCTGTGCCTACGTTATTTGAACTGGGAGGCTTTAGTGTCGCTGATGTATTCATTACTGTTTCCTGAGGCAGGTGATCGCTGCAATCAGTGAGACCGATTCTAAAGTCTACAACCCTTTGGTATAGACTACGGGATACAAAAGTAAAGTCAATGGTGGAGCTTGCCTGGGTACTGTGGAAAGTTGCTGACTGCGGTTGATCCCCTGGAAATCTACCGTTAAGTGCTCTAAGTCCTAGCTCCTCTAATGTAGCCAGCAGGGTCCTTGTGGTTTTTGTGCTTCTGCCCCCCGAGGTACGGTCTTGGCGATTGAGTTCCCAGGCAAATGGGTCCTCGTCGTATTTGGTGCCCGTGGCTGCTTCGCTCAGCAGATTTAGATTGAAATCCCCTGAGATAATGATGTTATTCGTGTGCTCGGCCTTCACCAGTTTCACAAGTTCTTCCTTCAATTGTCGCACTCCCTTCTTTTTCTCCCTGGGGTGCAGGTAGAGGTTTATGAAGATTATATCCTCAGTTGGATTTTGCACACGAGGTGACAGTCGTAGAGCTAGCATTGCATTTGGGGCAGGTAAGTTGTAGTCTAGCTGTTCTGCTTTTAGTATCGCTGTTAATGCACTATAAGTGGCAAGGCCTCCTTTCTTGTGGCCGAAAAGCGAGCTCTGGGTAGGCGGTAGAAAGTTCAGTGTATACCCTGACAGAATTGGAGGTGATTCAGTCCAAGTTTCTTGTAAGGCGATGATGTCAAATTTTGTCAGGTGGTTGCATAGGTCAATGTCTGAAACCTTATCGCCGGTGCCATTGATGTTCCATGAACATATACTTAAGGTGTTAGGTTTGTTGACTCTTTTTGGTTTTGTTTGTCATTGGCTTGTCTCTTTCGCATTTAGGGACTTTGCGAGCCAGCTCCAGTTGGGGGATGATCGTATAGGTTTTCTTCCCTTTTCGGTAATGTTCCATTTATATTTCGAGAGAATCTTTTGTATGTGTTCTTATGAGACTGTTTGCACCGTTGTTTTGATACACAGTAACTACTTCAGTGACGTGGGATATTTGCCCAGCAGTAAAGGTCAAAGAGACACAGATGATGGTCGGAATGCAGAGCAAGTCTTGGAACTGTGCCATTGGAGACTTTGGTGATAGGACCCACTTATTTGGTTGACAGAGGCAACTACTCATGTCTAGTAGTTGAAAAGTGGTATGCTGGCTGTGTTGAGCGGGTCAGATTGCTCGGTGGCTCTTGTGCTTTAGGCCATCCCACGATGAGACTAGCTGAAGAAGGGTAGTCTGTGCACTGTCCTACAGGTGCTCTGTTGATTAAAAAAAAAGACAGGCTTCTGTGGTGATTTGAATTCCGACATCTGGCAGTCTGTGGTTGCAGCAGCTCAGTTTGGTTGGATGTCTCCCCTCAATCAAACTGGAAGCAGCCATCATTTTATTTGCCATCACACTGAATATGTGATTCATCTATTTTCTTTAAATGTTTTACTAGTAACTGATGCAACTTTTTAACCAATGTTAAATTTGTAACTTTTTGGAACCTCATGTACAGCGCTCCGATACCTTCAGGTCTAGCCAGCGCTATCTCATAACCCTAACACCCACCTACTTTTCAACCAGCAGCACCTCAAGACTTGTCATCATTTTTATTGTGGCTAATTTATTGTAATTGAAGAGTATGAGGAATATACTTTGGGCAGATTTTTCCCTTTGTCTTTCTGTCGTATCTCCCCCCTACCCTGTTACCCCACCCCTTACCCCTCTACATTTCCTCTGACCTCGTCCTCAAAGATCTCTATATGTTCTCCCTGCAACCGAGGTAACCTGTAACTGATGTAATTTTGGAACAAAAAGGATGTCATGTAAAGTGCTTTGATACCTTCGGGTCTAAGCTATTTTAATCCTGAATTCTGAGAACTGAGCAACATGGCTGATGCCTGGTGGAGCTGCTAGACAGCTAATGAGGAGATTGGCCCTGGTTTCCTCCTCGACCTTCACCTACCCAGTCGGACATTGGACACAGTTCTTTCTGGTCTCTCTGCTATGGCTCCTCCCTCCCCTCCTTTCCTTTGATTTCTTTCAACGTTTGTTTACTGTACCTTACTATGTTACTACGCTATGTTAAATGATGTAGCTTGTAATGCAAAGTCCCTCTGGTAAAGCACTCTGATACCTCCGGGTCTAGCCAGTGCTAAATAAACTTTTACAATCAAATAAACTCAAAACTGGTTAACCTGTTTCGCTGAGACTTGAGCAACATGGCTAATATCTGATGGAGCTGCTAGACAGCTACTAAGGAGATGGGCCCTGGTTTCCCCCCGACTGTCACCTACCCAGCTGGACATAGGTCACAAATCCTCCTAATCTGCCTGCTACTGACTCCTTCCTTCCCTCCCTCCTACGAATTCCTGCAACATTATTTTTGTGAACTGTACCTTTCTGTGCTTTTGTAACTGATTTAACTTTTAACGTAACAATCCTAAATGTAAAGCGCTCTGATACCCTTCTTTGGTCAAGTTCGCACTATATAAAACTTTATCAAACAAATCAAAAAAAATTAAGTATTGGGCATGAGCCTGGAGGTAAGCATAAGTTTAATTATGTTTGGGGTTGTGATAGAGGAAGAGATATGGGTAATTCTGGGCAGCAAATAGAGGAACCTGATGTTTGTGCTGATATTGTTAGCAAGGCGTGAAATTTGTACAATGTGGGTATCGCAACACCCTCCCTTAAGGAGGGAGTGGCTGGATTCAATACGAAGGGTCAGAATGTTGGATGGAAGTAGGGAGGGGATTAAGAAACTGGACTCCTGGGATCAGAATTTTTTGTTTTGATATTTTTACACTGGTGTTTTAATTTTGTTAAAACTGGTTCAGAAGTCCAATGATCAAGCAATCTGGCCATAACTCCTGGGTTCTGGGGTTGAGGACTGGTTTCTCTAGACTTTTTCTATGGGTCGGCCCTGAGGGAATAGGAAGAATGGGGTTGCACTACCTGACCATTTTCACCGGGTGTGGGTAGGAATGGTATCCCCTCATTTCCTTCCTTTTAGCCTGTTTAATGCACAAATGAGGACAAAAAAAGTAGTAAATGTGAGAAATGCCCTCAAATTCACATGACAGTATGGGTACCCACAAATTCGGATGTGCAAATAATCACTGTTTCTAAACTTCATATGTTGCTCCCATTTCGGAAACACATATGTTTCCTTGATACCTATTTATCTCTCTATATATTTTGCCAAATGAATTGCTGACCTGTTACAAAATGAAAAACCACTGCAAGGCGCAACTCAGTTATTGGCTCTGAGTACCATGGGCTCTTGGTGAATCTTATATATCCTCACAATCAGAATGGTCAAGCGGACACAACAGTATACTTCTTTCAAATATCTGACAGACTTAGAAGTAGTTACAGGTGAAAATGTAATCACAAATGGCTGTTTTATCAACTCAATTTCAATATTTATTTATTTTAACTGTTACTTTCTATAGGAAAACCTTGAAGGATATACACTAATTACCTCTGGCTGAATTCAAACTTTTGTATACTTTTTAGAAATGTATAGCTTTCTGGGATCAATTATTGGTTTCACATCCATTTCTACCACTAATTGGAAGGAGGTTGAAAGCACAACAAATTTGAAAAAAGTCTATGTACCAGTAAAATGCCATGTGTAGAAAATTTTGGTTTTCTGACAAAAGTCTGCCTGTTCCTGAAAGCTGGGAAGAAGGTGGTTTTAGCTCCATAAACCTTTCATTGATACCATTTGCTTTCTTTTACATCACTTTTTTGCAATGTTTCCCTCAAAAATCAAAATGTGGCTGTATTTTGGTTAATTTCTGGGTTCTCTTCATGGAAATCAACAAGCCCCTTAGTACCTTTAGAATCCTCAGGATGTATGAAGAAAATGCACATTTGGCGAGGATACCTTATGTAGACAAACAGTTACAGAGTCCTATGTGCGAACATCACCAAAAAGGCTTAGCACAGGGAGGAGGGGGGTGAGAGGTCTAGCAGCAAGGGCAGTGAAAGGCATCCGATTCCACTGTGCCATCTGTTGCAGACTCCTCATTTGCCCCAAAGTACTGTGTTATGTGGGCGCCTGATATATTGTCACTAAATGATCCATCCAATATTGCCTCTACCCTCCGCCACCAAGTGGAAACCCACGCTCTACCCTTCTGCCAGGGAACCAGTTTCACAGGACTGTGATTTGATAGAGTGCACCACAAATACTCAGTGTTGAACACTTGTGTCATTGTTTGATCACACAACCAGTGTTTATTCAGGTGTGATACTGATAGACCAGAGAGTAGAACTGATAGTCCAAGGCCTCCGGGTGCATGCACCTCCACACATTAAAAAATTGCATAGCATCCATCCAACATATAAAATGCTGTGTAACCTTAACCTGTAAGTGCCCCATAAGGACAGATCAGACCGTTCCATATCTGTGTCTCTGAAGCAATTAAAAACCCCTACCCAGACACCAAGAGCTCACGTATTGTGTAATTCCATTGGGGTAGGGTATCTATTAACTCAGGACCATCGCAAGCCACCACCCAGGCTACCCCTGGTATTTAGTGTACACCTTCCTGCATGATCACCCTCCCACCCCTCCCACAAGCACAACCTCAAACATGCACCCGTCTCCTCAGAGGACAAGTGTCAAATAATGTCATCATCTGTCCTAGGGGTGAGGGCCACCCCCGCAAGCTCCTAGATTCCGAGGCCATACCTTCTGCTTCCTCTATTTCTCTCCTGGACTCGTGATCAGACACGCATTATCCATATGGACTATAATGTTGCCGCAGTACATCCACACCCAATCTCGCTCTTGTTTAGGCAGACCCCTCCTACTTGGGATGGCCACAAGCTTTCTGTAACATCTCTTGAGGGTACACCACATCTCTTGGGACCTGAACCCCATCTCCCTGGGAAGGGCAATGCTAACACCCTTTGACTGCATGTCCAAGCCTCCATTTGTGCTGAGAAGAAAAGGAACTTGCCATTGTCCGTGACACGTATTTTGGCAAGGCATAGTATAAGTCCAGGCAGTGCAGTTGCCTCTTAATCTTAGTGAAATTGAAACACTGATGCTGCACATCACTAGTGTGGTCAGGGTAAATGTTGGCAGTGTGACCATTCACAGACCAGGGGCCCTTAGAACAGGTGACCTACAGTAGCAAGTCTCTGTCCCAGAAGTTAAATATACTGGCTACTCTAGGTTTACGCTTCAACCCAGGGGGAGGCAGGTACCCTAGCACCCTGTGGGCCCTCTCTACAGAGAAAAATGTCATGACTTGACCTTGAAGTAACCATGGGCGAATTTTGCGAATCTCGCGTTCGCTAATTTTGCGGATTTGCGAACTCGCAATCCGCAAAATCCGCGAATTCTCGCGAATTTGCGGATTTTTTTTGTGTGTTTGCGCGGGTTTCTGCCAGTTCGCGAGGGTTTTTTACAATGTCGCAAATTGCGAACTTACCTGTCGGGTCGCAAGTTTCGCGAACTTGTTGTTTCTACGTGTCCAGCCTGTTTGGGACACTCTTCTTCATCACTGCCACTCTCTGTCACCACTGCCACTCTCTGACTACTCATGCCACCCTCTGGCCCACCCATGCCACCCTCTGTTTCATCACAGCACCCTCTGGTTGTCCAGTCAGTGTACATTATTGTGGCAACGCAAGCACACCTTCCCTGCCTCAAGTGACCTGAATTAATTTGGGGCTGATTAATGTGTCACAGAATATTTTTTTAGCTGGCACCTGCTTCCTTAGTGCTTCCTGATTAGTGATCTTTTGCACTTGGTAAGTGCTTTCATTGTTGCAAAATTAGTTACAACACCTGCCCTGCCCCAACTGACAATAATGCATTAGGGGCTGATTAATGGATTTGAACTTCCAGCCTGGCTCCTGCTTGTCTCCCTTAGCTGTAATTCAGGACCTTTGTGGCATATGTGTAACTATTCTGAGGTTCAGAGCAGGGTCACATAATAGTTTCAACTGGCAACTGAACTCTGGAGGGGCCCCTCAGGAAGCACTACAGGAAATGGCTACTAATGATGAGCCTGAACTTTTGAACCTGGTAAGTAGTTACTTTCAGTTTTGCTAAGATCGTATTTCTGCGATTTTGCACTTATTCGCGGGGCGCGAACTCACGCGAACAGTGCGAACAGTGCGAGCAAAATCCGCTGCTCGCGGATTTGCGGATTTTGCGGGAGATTCGCGAATCTCGCGGATTGCGAATTTACCGAAAATCCGCAAAATCCGCGAGCGAAAGGATTTTCCGCCCACACCTACCTTGAAGGTCCTCCAGGTACAACAAAAGTTCAACATATAGTTCCACATTGGGCCCCTCCTCTCTTTCAGGCACCCCAATAATGTGCACATCATTATGCCTCAAGCATTCCTCTGTTTACATGGCTCTGAATTTAATCACCTTTACCCCCTCCTGGTGACCCTTCATTTGCACTTCCTGGTCAAGGACCATTGGTCAATTGGAAGTTGAGAGCCGCGGCATTACTGTCAACACAATCAATCAATTTCCAGATATATGTATATTAGAATTTAGAATGTTTGCCCATCCAGGGCATTATGTTTCATGAGTTGTACATTGTATTAACCATATCGACTGTTAATTTAAGCAGATATATGCTTTGTATCACTTTACTTTATGCACATTATTTGCATGTTTAGCAATGGCCGACACCTCAGTAAATCTTGTTTGGTGTCCTCTGTTTATGTTTGTGGCCAAAAGGTGTGTGGTGTTTGTTGTAAATACTGGCTACATCGCGGCGCCGACCCATACTGAAAAAGGCAGCAAGCCGAAACACGTCTTTTGATGCAAGTGTAACCTACATTAAATCTGGTTACTACGTTCCTGCGAGTTCTTACATTTATTGTGTGACTAAGCATCGGAATAAATTCCACACGGAGTCTGCCCCCGCGTTTGACAGCACCCAGTCGAGAGTGAAGGGAGGAATGGCGGACAAGTGAGCTGAGAATATATATATATATATATATATACGATCCATCACCCTCAGCAGCCGCCGAAAGTGAAGAGGCCAATACAGGAGAACAAGTGGGAACAGCCTTTATTCCATCCACAGCAGGTAAGGAAACATTGGACACCCGCTGTCATAGCGAATGCATTTCGGCTACTACTTAGCCTTCTTCAGCGCCGCAGGTGTTTTCAGTCAGTCAGGAAGCGGCAAATGTATCTGACACAATGTCACGCCCCTCCTGTTTTGACCTGCTTTGCTCCACCCCTTCAGCCCACAGGCACACGCATGTATATATATATGAATGAACTTTTGATAATTTTTCTCAAACAAGTGCCTAGTTCGGCAAACAGTAGCCTATGTGTTGCGGCTGGTCCTTTTACTGGCCATAGAGCAAGCAGATAGAGTGCCCATTTAGAGGGACAAGTCCTCAATCCCACTACCCATTCAAACATAGAAATAGACCTCCAGCAGCCCTTTCTTATATCGTGTTTCACAACCACTATAACCTGTTTTCTTCCAATGTCAGGAAGCGACATGAGCAGAAAAACATTTTATATACCCCAATGCAGTTCAAAATTGTTCTTTTCACATGAATATCTTACTCAATAAGATACCAAATATTTCATTCATGCTTCATGCTTCACGTAAATGATTATATAATATGAACAATTGACTACGATGGTTGCTAAAGTCCATTTCTACATCAAGATTAAACTGTTGATGATACTCTGTGTGCACCATAGGGATGTTCCATAAAATGATTGAAGATATCCTCATTGGAATTGAAACTGCTGCTAGTGCTTAAGATACATATACTTTTATGGATTGTGGAATATTTTGCCCAAACAAATGCAGACCAACATTACCCACTTTACAATGAAAACATTAATATTTAGCCTGGTAAAGTACCGTATATACCATTACATCCTATTCTCTCTTGTTCACACAAAAATGAAGCAGCCCAAATGATCCCAATGATCACTACCAAGATATATGGATCCCAATTTGCACTTTCAGGTTGAAGATCTCTGTCAAATAATCTAAGCAAACCTCCCACATAGCTGAGTCTAATACAAGAAATAGTACCTTTTGTATTTCATGTACACAACATATTCCAACCCGGAAACAGTGTTAAAGTGCTAATAGTACTTTGTGCGACTTATAAGAATATTCCAGTAAAAATTATTATGAGATTCACATGGATTCTGAAACTACATGTGATTTTCAAAGTAAACATTCTGCTATATGCTTCCTTAAGTTGATGTGCGTGGATATCAAACTCAGAAACGAGAGTAAAAAATAGAAGGCAAATCACAAGAGATTATCAGCCTGATTCATGTAGGGGCCGTTTTGCGTGTCCCTAATAGCGAATAATAGCGACTCGCTATTGAGAAAACGCAAAACGGCATTCATGTATTTTTCTGGGAAAAAATAGCGACTCGCACGCGGGCGCAAAAGCCGTTAGCGACCTACAAAAAACGCAGAAAAATCGCAATTTCCGCCCACCAGCGATCGGGATTGCGACACGCAATCCCGATCGCACGGGATTGCGACTCGCAATCCCGTGCGATCGGGATTGCGTGTCGCATTATCGCGGGATCCGGAAATACGGGATTACGCATTCCGAGCACCGTGATGACATCACAACCAGGAAGCTGCCAAATCCCACCTGCAAACACCACAGTGACGCAATCATCCGACTCGACACGACGGAAAGCAGCCGCCAAACCGCCGATAGCGACTCCCGACCTGGCAGAAATTGCGCCCGCCATGGCTGAAGAACCACTGCCCGGCCCCAGCAACAGCGCTAGCCGAAAGCGCAAGCTGAAATTCTCCGAGTCGGAGTTGGAGAATCTCATTGAAGGGGTGGTGGCCCACCACGCCCAGCTGTTTGGTGCAAACTCAAGGAGGGTCCCCGAACAAGAGAAGAGGAGGATCTGGGTGGGGATTGCCTCCAGCGTGAACGCAGTTGGCGTTGCGGCAAGGTCGGTGGAAGAGATCAAGAAGCGCTGGTACGACCTCCGAGGGCGTGCCAAGGAGAAGGTGGCGGCGCGTCTCGGAGAGTCATCAGGCACCGGAGGTGGTGGACCGACTGTCCCACCCAACACCCCCCTGGAGGACAGGATTGAGGACACCCTTGAGACGGAGGCGTGTGTTGGTGTGACCACCCTGGACTCCTCCCGCCCAACCCACAACACCCAAGGTAAGTGGCATGCGACTGCGACCCTGTCCCTTATGACCGTCCCTGCCCAAATAGGCTCACTCATTGGCCCTTAATCATGCCTATGTTGTGCATTGTGGGAGACGTAGTATGTCCACAATGTAGTTGTACCACTATGCGGCCTGAAAGGTTCCTAAGCGCACATATCCACAGCCATCCAGGGAATGTCACCCAGCATGCATGTAACATCTGCACGTCTGACAGTCACATGCACCTAATGAGTATCCACTTACCCTCACAGGTGCAGACGATAGCAGTGACAGTGAGAGGCTGGTGATCGTCGAGGAGGCCCAGGAGGAGGTATCCCTACCCGCCACCCTGCCACCATCCCCTGCCGCTGCGGCAACACCAGCAGCCAGGCCCACCACCTTACCTGCAGCAAAATCTGCAGGACCACCGCCAGCCAAGGTCAGGCCCCCCACCAATGTGCCTCCAGTGCCTGCCGCACCTGCGACGCCAGCTGCCACAACACCTGCAGCTCGTCCTCCAAGATCTGGCCCAGCCACATCCGCAGCACAGCGGCAAAAGAGCAGGAGGGGCAAAGGGCATCTCCATGCCTGCATGTCCGTGGAGCGGCGAATGCTCCGTCTCCACCAGAGGCAGTCGCAGCAGCAAGGAGCCATCCAGCTCCAGCTGCAGAAGATCGGCCGCAATGTGGCAGGAGTGGGCCAGCGGGTGGACCGCATGACGGCGGCCATTGAGCGCATGGCGGTGGCTATGGAGGCCAACACTGCTGCGCTGGGGAAGCAGCGCAGTGCTGCACGCAGGCGCCACCACCATCTGGTGAGCCAGATGGCAACCTATAGTCGCTCCAATTATGTGGCAGCCAATGCCACCACACAGCTCTCCCGACGCTCAATGACCCAGCAGCACCAGCTGGTCCAGTGCTGCGAAGAGATCACCCGAGTGCTGGAGCACCTGACCACCGCCGTGGTCCCACTGCTCCAACCTGTGGTACCGGCTGTCGTTGGGGGAGACGATGGGAGTGAGGCTGCCTCCAGCGTGAGCAGCAACTCTGCCACGCAGGCCCCCCCACCTAGGCGCAGCACCAGGGCTACGCCTGGTCCATCTGCCCAGGATGAGGATGAGGAGCCTCAAAGGCGGCTGGGAAATGTGCGCAGGAAGCATCATTGACATTGTGTCAGGGACACAGGCACAGGCTGAGGATAAGCCTGCCAAGCAAAATAACATGCAGTATGCTGGAATACTGTACTTTTTTTTGTAAATAGTTATTTCCATGTCCCTTTTCTGTTGTGAATCAAAGAAATACATTTATTTTGAAGCATACATTTGCCTTGTGTTATCATTATATTTAGCATGCAATTGTGATATGTGGGGTGGGGGAAGGGGGTGGGCTAGAAATAGTTATCTGTGATGTGGTTGCGACGTCTGTGGCCTTCAGCTGGGTTCTCCCCGCGTGCATGGTGCGCATTTGCTGGTGGCCGGTCGTCCCCCTCAGATTCACTGCCTGAGATGTCAACTGGTATCCGCCGCTTGGTAGCAATGTTATGAAGCATTGCACAGACAGCCACAATGCGGCAGCACGCTGCAGGACTGTAATACATGGCCCCACCTGTCTTGTGCAGTATACGGAACCTGCTCTTGAGCAGGCCAAATGTCCTTTCAATACAGTTCCTTGTCCGGATGTGCGCAACATTGTAGCGCCGTTGCTGAGGTGTGGCAGGGTTGAGGTAAGGGGTCAGGAGGTATTCCCGTAGGGCGTAGCCACTGTCACCTGAATGAGAGGAGCAGATGTTGATTGCCTGTGCAGCGCAGTTACTTCATAGCAATTTGACATTGTCGGCAAAGTGTACTTACCAAGTAGGTGTCCTTCCCCAAACTCTCCCCTGATCAGTCGTGTGTGGAGTCCGCTGTGCCTGAAGATGAAGGAGTCATGGGTACTCCCTGGGTACTGGGCCACAATGTCAGTGATGATGCTCTTGGCATTGCAGACCATCTGTATGTTGAGGGAGTGGTAGCACTTTCTGTTGCGGTACATATACTCCGTGCCAGCTGGTGGGCAGATGGCGACGTGGGTACAGTCTATGCAGCCGAGGACATGGGGAAAATGGGCAACATTATAAAATTGTAGTTTAGTGAGGTCCAATTCCTGTTGGCTCGTGGGAAATGTGATGTACCGGTGGAGCTGGCTGAGCATGGCGTCAACAAAAGTGTGGAGGCAGCGTGACATGGTGGGCTGGGATATCCCCCCAGCAGCGGCTACTATGCCCTGGAAACTGCCGGAGGCCAGGAGGTGCAGGCTGCACAATACCTGCACATGTGTGGGCACAGAATTGTTTCGCCTTGTTGGGTGCTGCATGATGGGGTCGAGTTCTTGTATCAGCCAGGTGATCATTTCCCCATTCAGCCTGTATTTAGCATAAATCTGTTCTCTGGTTTGGCCCAGCAAGGTGACCCGCAGCCGGTAAATCCTTGCCTGCCTCATGCGTCTCCTCCGTGCTGCTCGCTGTAGCCTTCGCTGCCTCACCACCATGTACATCCCTGGCATTGTGGAAAGCCTAATGCTGCTGCTGAATGTCCTTATGTGTGATTGGTCAGGCCTGGCCCTGTTGGTGATAGGTCAACGGTTTTTTGAAAAAAAAATTCTATGCCTTTCATGGTTACCACCTGCTTTGAGTTGTCCTTATTTTGCGCCGTGCAAATAGCGATTTTTGGGTTTTTCGCACATTGCGATTGTTCTTGAATGCCGATAGCGATTTTCTATTGCGAATTCGCTATTATTTTCGCAGATTCCGTGGTGTGTCGCAATTTCCGAATCGCTAATGCTCAGCAGCAGGGATTCTGCGATTATATTAGCGACTTCGCAAATATGTGTTAGCGAATTCGCTATTTTGTTGTTGAATGCCGATTACGGAAATTGCGCCCGCATTTGCGTTTTCGCAGCGATTGCGGGCGCAATTTCACTTCATGAATCAGGCTGATAGGACTTATCATGCCACATATCATATCACCAATCATTGGTATGTGATTATCTAGACTTTTAAAGTACAATTATCCAAATTCCTGATGGAGGCGTCAGCTGAAAACCTTGCTCGTCATATACTTATATACAAGATCTAAGGTGCCATGTGTTCTAACACCCTGAAAATATTACATCTTACTGAGGTAACTAGTTCTTCTAAAGTGCTTTCAATAAAGAGCATGTTTACAAAATTAAATTTCAATAAGCATACCTACGGACATCCTTACTCAAACTTTGCCTATTTCAAACGTTGGGAAGTGAATCCGCTCCGCTTGCGGAGTTTGCGGAGTCACCTGTTACGCGGAGCTCGCAGATTTCTGAAAAACTCCGCTTTGCCCAGAGGAGCGGAGTTGTTTTCCTCGCTCGCATTCACTAACGTCAAGTTGGCGAGCGCGAGTGAGGAAAATCCACCTCCCGGCAAGATTTTTCCTCGTTCGCGATCGCCAACATCAAGTTGGCGAGCGCGAGCGTGGAAAATAAACCTACCGGCGAGATTTCTCAACGCGGGGTCAGGTTTCTCATTGCCAGTGGTCGCTTATGCTCGCTACAGCTCGTGCTGAGAAACTGCCCATTCGCGTTGAGAAAGCTTGCACTTGAGTAAAAATCTACTAGGGTGGCAGAAAAGGTAAGCTTGCTCTGTGCATGGTGCTGTTCGCAAAGATTGCACAGTGCAGACAGGCATCCGGAGCTGTGCCGTCACCGCAAAGTGCATTTTCCTACCGTACTCTGCCCCTTGCGGGAATACGCGTAGTGCGACTGAGTATTTTGTGCACCTTGCGTAGCTTCACGTAGCTTCACGTAGTGCAACTCCGGGAACTCCGACCAGAGTTACTTATTTCCAAGATTCAAAGTGCTATGTGCTCTAACATCCTTAACACAATTCATCTTCCTGAGATACCTAGTTATTCTAAAGTGTATTAACAACTTCCTTTAAAGTTCATATTAACAAAGCCCGTCCCTGCACAATGCAAACTCTTTAACTTTCTGAGGTGGCTCAGTCTTTTAAGGTGCCTTTTTTGTTTAAAATGTTCCAAATGCATGTTTTCAAAATCCGATCTTGTAAAATACACACATTAATCATAAAGTTCTCACTATCCAAAGTCTGTAGGCTTTACCATCATGCAAATATGTCTCCCTAAGGTGACTAGTTGTTCTAAGGTACATTCTTAGCATTCATAAAAGTGAATTTTTATATTGATATATATTGAAAACTGCTGTGCATGATTGGAGAGAGAGCATCAAAAAGCAAATCGCAATCATCTAACACCCGCCAAATGTCATTGATTTTCTCAAAACTCATAATGTGGGAAAGCTTAAATGACCATCATAGATGTACATGAAGTCCAGCATCAGTATTCAAGCACCAGGGAATTTTAGTTCCAATTGAAATGATCCATTTGAATTTAGATCTCCTTAGGGTTAGTTCATGGTTCCTTCCTCTGGGCTTGGCTTGAATGTGCTGAATTCCATAAAGACATAAAGCACCTTTATTGCCATCTTTAAATCTTTATTGGAGATTGCTTGCAGATGCTGGAATATACGAAGTTTAAGTTTATTGACCATGCTCTCAACATACTTCTTGCCACTGCCACATTCTATCACATAAACCAAATGTGTTGTTTCACAGTGTATCCGTTCTTTGATCATTTTTACTCGTCCATCTGATGGTTCAAATGCTATTTTATTCTGGCCATGTTGACAGGCTTTGCACTTTTGAAATATAACAAAACCTGGTTTCTTCAGCCAATTCAGACTCAACTTTTTGATTGGTCATATAACTTTGAACGAGGATGCCACCTAATGAGGCTTTTTTTCTATAGGTAATGTTGGGATGATCAGATAACCATTGTTTTAGATCTTCACCCTTCTTCAAAATACTCCAGCTTCTGTCAAGCAGTGCTCTAATTTCACTGTTTGAGTGACTGAAGTTCATGATATATCTGGTTGTCATTTCCTTTCTTGCACTTTTGACTGTCTTTGGAATCAATAATTTCTTCCTGTTTCTTCTTCTTACTCTCTTGAGCGCATATTTCAGTACTGTGATTGGATAACCTTGTCTACTGAATCTTTGATAAATCTCCTGCACTTGGATCTCAAACTCAACAATTTCCCAGCAATTTAATTTTGCTCTTAAAAATTCTTAGTATGGCACACTCCATTTTAATGGCTTTGGGTGTGCATTATTCGCAAATAAAATGATATTGCATCTGGTTGGCTTCTTGTGTATCTGAGTGCATATTTTGTTATTTTAAATATACATTCCAATGTCAAAATAATTTATGCTGCTGTTACTGAATTCCTATGTAAAATGTAACTTATGAGAGTTGTTGCCTATTAATTTTAGGAAGGTTTCAAGCTCTTCATTTCTGCCATTCCCAATTTGTAAACAAATCGTCAATGAAGGAATTTGAGTGCTTTGGCATTTTCCTCATCCCACACTGTTTTTGTTTCCCACCAGCCTATGGTTAGATTGGCATATGTTGTGGGCAAATAAAGTGCCCATTGCTGTTCCATGTTTTTGGACATAGTGCTTCCCATCAAACAGGAAAACATTGTTTTCTAAGTCGAATTCCATGATCACTATCAATATATCTGTATGTTCCAATAAACTCAATCATCTAGATCGTAGAATATACCTGCAAACCTTTAAGCCATCTTTATGTACTATAGATGTACACGAAGACACAACGTCAACTGTTATGATTATATACTCCTTTTTACAGGGAATTTCATTTCTTCAATTTAAGAAGTCCATGGAATCTCTAATATAGGATGGGAGTTTGGCAAAATAGGGAAACATAAATATGTCCACAAACCTTGAGGCATTCTCAAGTAATGAATCACAAGAACATACTATTGTATGACCTGGGGGATTTGCTAAGTTCTTTTCGACTTTCGGTAGAAGATATATTGTTCATTTGGTGGGATGAAGCTTCCTCATATTCTTCATCTTCTTGAAGCCCATGTGTATGTCACTCTTTTCATTTCTAATGAAAAACCACCATCCTCTCTTTTGTTGGATACCCAGTGAATTTACCATAGTGATCGTGATTGTCGTACTGTCTCTTAACATCTTGTAGATTTTTTATTTTGATCCATGGTGACTATATTCCCTCCTTTTTCGGAGGCCTTAAATATGATATTATTATCCTTTTGGGGGTCCTTCAAAGCTGACTAGTCTTCTTTAGTCATGTTCCTTTTGATAAGAAGACGATTTGTTTTCTGTTCTTTCAGTGAACTGATATAGTTCTCAAAACTTCCGATACTAGTCCCTGAAAAAAAATTATTTTATTCACTGCCAGTAGCTGTGGGCAAAATCTAGACTTTGTCTTGCATTCACTTGTGACTGACTAATCTGTTTCAATGCCAGCTGCAACACAATATTCCAAATCAGAGATTGCATCCTGATCAAATGTTTCTGGTAGACCATCTGATACCATTCCAAAGCTGCAAATAATTTTCAAATAGGGTACATCTTTACCAGTTAAAATTAACATGATTTGGGTTCAAACAGATTTATTCCTGTGAACTATCATTGCAAAATATTTCTTTAATTTAAGTTTCCTACACAATGTATATAAATTAGTAGTTGCAATTGTTAGATTCATCCCCATACTTGAGCTAAACGTTAGACCTTTGTGTAAGAGCTTCTTAAGTTTCTCATCCAGTTGTTTGAGGAAGATTGATTACTAGTTCATCCTGTGGGTTGATGTTATAATCTTTTTGTTCCTGTGCCTCATTTTCCTTTGCCTACTCCTCCTTCTTCTCGTTCATTTCCAACATTGGAGGTCCTACTGCCTTTTCTCCTTGTGGTCATCTGAAAAAGGTGTATTTCCCCCGAGAAATGCAATTTTGCCAAAGCTGACGAGGGGCCTTCATCCCCTGACTTTACTTCTGTGCTTTCCATACTCAACGGTGGCTCAGTTTTATCCATGATCTGATCCAAAGTTTGCCTGTTGTGGAGAGCATCAAAGTGCATTGAAAATGTATACACTCTACCTGTTGCTTAGTTTGTTTTATCTCTATTGAACTTCTTTAGTTTCATCATCTTTACATCTTCTTCATGTTTGGCCAATTTTTCTACAAATCTTTTAATGCTTTGGCTACTTCCTCTGTTCCTTTAAATTTCTCCAATGCTTTTTCCACTTCTTTAATTTTTTTCTGAAGCTGGTGCCAACTTATGCATTTTTTATGAGCATGCTCATTAATTTTATGAAGCAATCAGTCATATCTTTTTGCCATCTTTTCAGCAAATCTTTATCTATTTCGTTAATTGTGAGTAAAGTAAAGATTCTTAGTCCTCTTGAGATATGATTGCCGTTAATGTATTTCTTGATGGTGGTACTCTCCCACCACTTATTAGTTTCCACTATAAATTCTTTGTTTAATTCTTTTAGCAGTCTTTTATGTGTACTCTCCTGGTCAATTCATAGTGCTACTAGGCTTTGGACCCCTTCACTTCCATCACTATCATTCCCAAACATTTCTTTTAGAATTTGTTCACATAGAATTAGTCTGTCCACCATTTTTTTTATTGTTGTGTGTTGTTATACAATGGTTGGGGTGGATTTAATTAATTTTGATTTTGGTTTTTGAGTGGTCTGATAACAATCCAATTTCCTGTTAATGCATTGAACTTGTTGTTGACAAGTAAACTTCAAGGTTTCAAGTAATATCAAGTTCCTAAAGTCCACAAACAGTCAACCAGTAACGTTTCTACAAGCCTTTCAATTATGCGAGGACAAGCTGGAACATACCAGGCAGTGCCAGTTGCCTACTTTCTACTGCCATGTCTATGTAATGCATGATCATGGGTGACAACGGTGAGATGCAGGACAGCAACTCTATTGCACCTCCTCCGAGTTGCCCACCCACTCCTTACTGCATTAGACATGCTCTTTCTCGTGTCTCCGAGCTCCCGTTCAGCTCATGCCAGGCAGGGGAGAGAAACACTAGGGGCCCTCCAAATCCAATTGCCGGAAACAGTTCCGCCTCACGTCTAGGTACACACTGTATAAGGTCTATACAAGGTCCCAGCTCCTCATTAGAATTTGGAAGGCTATACTGGTCTAGGTATGAGATATGTTTACCACAATCTACAGGCTAACCAATAGGATGTTCTGTAATATGGAATAGAACGCAGCTTGCTCCATCATGACGTAAAACAAGTTTGTAATATTCTACCTTTTGAACCTCTATGTATAAACTAAAGTCATTTTACAGCCATCATCCCATTTTGTTCAATAGCACATTCACCTTTATGGTGTTTTTCATGAACACAATCTCAACAGTTTACACCATTAACACCATCCCTAGCCACTGCTAATGGAAAAGTAGGGTCAGTGCTTTTATTAGCAATGAGGTGATGACTACTGCACTGTCAGTTATGATGTTGGGTGGGAGGTGCCGCGTCAACTCAATAAACTCACTCTTGTTATGTCAGAGTACAGTTCTGACATTAACTCTGCTAAATTCCTAGTACCTATGCACGCACATCCGTCAATCACCAGAGAAGTGTGTGCTTAGTTTAAACACCACCAACCATTTTAAAGTAAAGAACACAACGCAATAACATTTTCAAACAAATTTAGAAAAAAATAAAAAAGGTAATGAGCAAAATGACAAGATCATCAAAATTGGTTAAGGGGAACTAGACATTTTAATTATTGTGATTTGAAGGTAAAACATGCCTAGAAAAAGTCAAGTACTATTGAAAAACAACAGTTTGTGGTGGACTGAGACGTAGGTGAAATTTCAAGCCAACCGTGATGGAGCGGAGGTCAGATACACCATGCACGTTGTCCTGGTTAAAAGCTTTACCTAGAGACTTAGGAGCAGATAGTGAATTTGGGTAGCGTGCTATTATTCCTCTGTCATGGCGGGACTGACCTGTTCATCAGACTGGCCGTTAACTGTCCACTGTATTTGGAGTTTGAACTGATGAACCAACATCCTTTTTGATGGAGGAAGCTGTCCGTCAGACCACCATTGTTAATTTGCCTACCCTGCATCAATGTATAATGTAGGTAGTTGTTCACATCACACTGAGAATGAAGGACGGTCATGATGGAGGACAGCAATGGCGAGTGGAGTTTCCAACACTGGACATATCCATCAATGTTGACAGATGCATATATCTGATCAAAATCAACTCATCTACAACACTGCAGTTTCCCACCAGAAAAGACACTCCTCAAACCATACATACCATTTACTACTCACAGTACACAGTGGAGAACTTGATATAAGACAACCCAGATTATCAGAAAATGAACTAACAGTGATGGTGGATGAGATAAGTAGGGGTAAGCTCCAGTTGTTTGAATCATAGGTTCAGACAACATCCATGAGTCAGAGAAGGAAAATGTGGGCCACAATCGTAGCTTAGGTGAATACAGTCTCCAACACCAGATGCTCACAGGAGGGCTCCGCTAGTGTATGGAATGACCTGTAGGGGAGAGTATGTTCTCGTGATTACTGGGCATACTAAAAGCTCTGTTAACTGGTGGTGGGTCTCCCAGGTCCATCAACCTCATTCTCTAGGAGGAGATTGGTACACAGTCAAAATATCGAGTAGGAAATTTCGACCTACCATAATATCGAGTCTGAAATATCAAAGGAGCATAATATCGAAGGCAAGAATATCGTTGGACAGAATATCGACCCAAGGTAAGTAATATCGAAATTCTTAATATCGATGTAAGTAATATCGAAGTTAGTAATATCGATAGCATATATATCGATAATACTAATTTCGATGACACTAATATCGATATTTGTATTATTTTATAGTTTTTTATTATGTATGTGTTATATGTTTAACTTAAGAATTTAAAATAATTACTATTATATGTGTATTAATTTGATATAAAAATAAATTAATTTATAAGAAAATGGTATGTTTTAGTACCGGAGCGGGCTGTGGGTTTATAGGGCAATAGGGTGGGAAGTAATTTAATTATGTTAAATTGATTATTAATCAGTAGGATTTATTAATAAATTATAATTAATTGGTAATTATTTGAAAATAATAGGAAAATAATTTTAAATAATTTATTAATTGATATATATGTTCTGTAGCGGGTTGTGGGTTTATAGGGGAATAGGGTGGGAAGTAATTTAATTATGGTAAGTTGATGAATAATTAGTAGGATTAATTAATTAATTATAATTAATTGCTAATTATTAATAATTAATTGAAGAAAAAAAATTAATTGATTAATTGATATATATTTTCTGTAGCGGGATGTAGGTTTATAGGGGAATTGGGTGGGGAGTAATTTAATTATGGTTAATTATTTAATAATTAGTAGGAATTATAAAATACATTTAATTAATTGGTAATTAATTTTAATTAATAGTTAATTACTTTTAAATATTTGCTAATTAATTTTCATTAATTCATAAATGGATAAATGTGTTACGTTGTGGGTAGTGGTTTTATAGGGAAATATGGTGGGAAGTAAAGTTAATTTAATTAATTAATGTATAAAAACTAACTGTATTGTTAATAATATAATTGTTAATTAATTATTAATTGGTAATTAAATATTATTAAATGGTATTATTTTAAATTTATTTTAGGTAAAATATATTTTGGTAAGCATGTGTTTTATAATTAAGTATAGGTATTGTATAGGGTTTATATTTATTTAATATTTTTTTTTATAACTACAAAAATCGTTTATTTCTAAGTATGTTATTTTAACCCTTGTACTATCCAACACTTTCCCTACTGTTGCACTCTCTGGAGTTGGAATAGTATTTTTTACTCCTACGCTATCCAACGCTTTCCCTACTGTTGCACTCTCTGGAGTGGGAATAGTAATTTTTACCCCTACGCTATCCAATGCTTTCCCTACTGTTGCACTCTCTGGAGTGGGAATAGTAATTTTTACACCTACGCTATCCAACGCTTTCCCTACTGTTGCACTCTCTGGAGTGTGAATAGTAATTTTTACCCCTACGCTATCCAATGCTTTTCCTATTGTTGCACTCTCTGGAGTGGGAATAGTAATTTTTACCCCTATGCTATCCAACGCTTTCCCTACTGTTGCACTCTCTGGAGTGGGAATAGTAAATTTTACCCCTACGCTATCCAATGCTTTCCCTACTGTTGCACTCTCTGGAGTGGGAATAGTAATTTTTACCCCTACGCTATCCAATGCTTTCTCTACTGTTGCATTCTCTGGAGTGGGAATAGTAATTTTTACCCCTACGCTATCCAATGCCTTCCCTACTGTTGCACTCTCTGGAGTGGGAATAGTAATTTTTACCCCTACGCTATCCAATGCGTTTCCTACTGTTGCACTCTCTGGAGTTGGAATAGTAATTTTAACCCCTACGCTATCCAACGCTTTCCCTACTGTTGCACTCTCTGGAGTGGGAATAGTAATTTTTACCCCTGCGCTATCCAACGTTTTCCCTACTGTTGCTCTCTCTGGAGTGGGAATAGTAATTTTTACCCCTACGCTATCCAATGCTTTCCCTACTGTTGCACTCTCTGGAGTGGGAATAGTAATTTTTACCCCTACGCTATCCAAAGCTTTCCCTACTGTTGCACTCTCTGGAGTGGGAATAGTAATTTTTACCCCTACGCTATCCAATGTTTTCCCTACTGTTGCACTCTCTGGAGTGGGAATAGTAATTTTTACCCCTACGCTATCCAACGCTTTCCCTACTGTTGCACTCTCTGGAGTGGGAATAGTAATTTTTACCCCTACGCTATCCAACGTTTTCCCACCTGTTGCACTCTCTGGAGTGGGAATAGTAATGTTTACCCCTACGCTATCCAACGTTTTCCCTACTGTTGCACTCTCTGGAGTGGGAATAGTAATTTTTACCCCTACGCTATCCAATGCTTTCCCTACTGTTGCACTCTCTGGAGTGGGAATAGTAATTTTTACTCCTACGCTATCCAACGCTTTCTCTACTGTTGTACTCTCTGGAGTGGGAATAGTAATTTTTATCCCTACGCTATCCAACGCTTTCCCTACTGTTGCACTCTCTGGAGTGGAAATAGTAATTTTTACCCCTACGCTATCCAACGCTTTCCCTACTGTTGCACTCTCTGCAGTGGGAATAGTAATTTTTACCCGTACGCTATCCAACGCTTTCCCTACTGTTGCACTCTCTGGAGTGGGAATAGTAATTTGTACCCCTACACAACCCAAAGCTTTCCCTACTGTTGCAATCTCTGGAGTGGGAATAGTAATGTTTACCCCTACTCTATCCAACGCTTTCCCTACTGTTGCACTCTCTGGAGTGGGAATAGTAATTTTTATTCCTACGCTATCCAACGCTTTCCCTACTGTTGCACTCTCTGGAGTGGGAATAGTAATTTTACCCCTACGCTATCAAACGCTTTCCCTACTGTTGCACTCTCTGGAGTAGGAATAGTAATTTTTACCCTTACGCTATCCAACGTTTTATATAATTAATTGTAAAAAAATTAAATGTTTATTTTATTTTTTATATTACTTACATTTTATTTATGTTATTGTTTTATGTTTGTAAATGTATTACTAATTTAGAATATATTTTATTAATTTATAAATTAGTAAAATAATTATTAATAATTATTGTTCAGTACATAGATATTACATATTTACTGTATATATTTAATTCATGTATTATTAATATATATGTATTATTTATTAATTTTAAACATTATTAGATACTTTTAAATATGTATATTTTATTTATTAGTGTTATATACTTAATTTTACATTTATATATTAAAAGAAAAAAAATCGATATTTTTAACATCGATATTTTTTACATCTATATTATTTTTTCGATATTTTTGTACTTACCATGTTGTAGATAGGATGTCGATATTTTAGCCTTCGATATTGTTGACTCGATATTCTTGTAGGTTGATATTTATGAGGTCGAAATTCTGTCAGTGATCCGAGGAGATTATGGGAATTCCTGGCAGAGTAGAGACTGATAAGTATAAGCGCTAGCTCTTTCGAACTAACTAATTTACCCTCTCTGCCCTCTTGCACCCCTCTCTCCTAACACAAATCTCTACACTTATTGCAAAATATTCACACATGTATGCTATCTGATAACTTCCTACACCCATTGCATTCCCAACGTAATCACAATTTACCATTTTGTCATTGTGTTATATAATTTTTCTTAACACGAGTCATATTAGAAAAGCACTCAAATACGTTTAACATCACAATTTGACTACAATTCAAACCCTCTCCTGTATTACTGCATCATCAGCATCATCTATCAAGTTACTTGTCCCACTGTAAGGTGCACTCTTATCATGCTCATATAGTTCATATTAACTCCAGGTGCCACAACAATGCTGCATTCCGCTGATTTACATAAAAACTCTGAAAGATTCTGCATTATTCCTTCTGCTAGTTGGGGGAATGCAATTTTCACCCCGAGTGGGCTGGGTATGCTCAGACGTGAGCCCCAGGCTCTCCACATCACTGGAGTCAAGCTATCCAGGCTGAAGAAGGCTGATAGCCAGAAACCGGTCCTTGGATGCTTGATTCCGGTCTAGGAAAGACATGGCTTGGTAGTTCGGGCTGGACTGTTCCCATGAGGCACAGGGTCAAGGCTGATTTGCAAGGCTGGGTATGCTCAGACGTGAGTCCCAGGTTCTCCACATCACTGGAGTCAAGCTATCCAGGTTGAAGAAGGCTGATAGCCAGAAACCGGTCCTTGGATGCTTGATTCCGGTCTAGGAAAGACATGGCTTGGTAGTTCGGGCTGGACTTTTCCCATGAGGCACAGGGTCAAGGCTGATTTGCATATAGCCATTGTCTGACCTAGGGTGGTGTGGAGTGCAAAAAAAGATGGATTTGGGCCCAGATCTTTGTACTGGGGTGAATGTAAGACATTGTTCTGCATTCTGTCCATCAACTGTGTTTTTTGCAATTTTCACCCCGAGTGGGCTGGGTATGCTCAGACGTGAGTCCCAGGCTCTCCTCATCACTGGAGTCAATATATCCAGGCTGAAGAAGGCTGATAGCCAGAAACCGGTCCTTGGATGCTTGATTCCGGTCTAGGAAAGACATGGCTTGGTAGTTCGGGCTGGACTGTACCCATGAGGCACAGGGTCAAGGCTGATTTGCATATAGCCATTGACTGACCTAGGGTGGTGTGGAGTGCAAAAAAACGATGGATTTGGGCCCAGATCTTTGTACTGGGGTGAATGTAAGACATTGTTCTGCATTCTGTCCATCAACTGTGTTTTTTGCAATTTTCACCCCGAGTGGCCTAGGTATGCTCAGACGTGAGTCCCAGGCTCTCCACATCACTGGAGTCAAGCTATCCAGGCTGAAGAAGGCTGATAGCCAGAAACCGGTCCTTGGATGCTTGATTCCGGTCTAGGAAAGACATGGCTTGGTAGTTTGGGCTGGACTGTGCCCATGAGGCACAGGGTCAAGGCTGATTTGCATATAGCCATTGTCTGACCTAGGGTGGTGTGGAGTGCAAAAAAACGATGGATTTGGGCCCAGATCTTTGTACTGGGGTGAATGTAAGACATTGTTCTGCATTCTGTCCATCAACTGTGTGTTTTGCAAGCTGGGGGAATGCAGCATATTGTCCTGATTTTTGCACCAGGAGCTTGTTCCATGCTGTAAAATCAGCACAAATGGCACCACATTATGCTCCAGAGGGCAAAGCTTCTTTTTGCTGCTCAAGTAGATTTTCCACTCGAGCGGCAGCTTTCTCAAGGTGAACCGTCATGACATGCTGCAACCGTCGATGTTGAAAAATCTACCCAGTAAGCATTCTAATGCCCAAAGCATCGCACAAGGGGGCGAAAATTCTCATTTGCACTCAACAACTAAATGCTGGTGAGCCGCATGAGAGAAATAACTGTGCCGCATGTCGGTTGCTAGAGTTTTGATGGAACTCTACGGAGTGGGCAAAACTCTTCAAACTTTTCCAGCGGAGCTGAGTTTACCACCCATCCCTAACACTAACCTCCCTAAGAGCCCTATGATTTTTCACCATTGCTACAACTGGGAGCCAAGGGAAGAAGGTGATGGAATAGGCACGATTTTCCTAAGGCATTCTAAGATTACCATGGGACAGGACAGCCAAACAACCCAGCCCCCGTGAATAAGGCCCTGTAGCCCAGATCTGTCACGTAGACCCCCAAATCCTATTTCACAATGTGTAACATACTAAACTGTGATGTTTAAGAAATGTTAACAATCAACACACAGCGACGCCATAAAAAAATTATGATGTTGGGCGTATCGCCACCGCCCGATCGGCAGTGGCGATCCGCCCAACATCTCTTACCGCCCGCCCTTCAATTACCCCAGCCATATTACAATGGCGGGGGTACAGAGGCGGACGGTAAGACCGTCGGCCGCTTTAACACAGGCAGGCAACCATTACGATTGCCTGCTGTGCGGTCCTGGCCCATAATATGGTGTGGGCAGATTAGGGCATTTCCATGACGGTGATGCCACCATGGAAAGGCATGCGGTCTTTTGCATTGGGGGTGTTGGGTGCACTTGGGGGGTAACCTTGGTACCCCCTAAATTGGCATGCATAATGTGGCAGGGTCATGGTGTGCATATCAATGGACAACATGCCACGTTTACATTGCAGCGGGTGCTGCTTGCAGCACCGCCCGCCCCAATGAAACAGATTGCCCCGCTGGACCGCCGCACCTCTGGCGGTCGGTCCCGTTTTCCGTAACCGTGGCAGGCAGACAAAGTCCACCCGCCATCGTAATGGGGCCCTAAATTCTGGAGTTGTGCAGAATGACTTAAAACCAATGACTGTAGAAGTGTCTGGTGTTGCTGCCACTTTCTGTGGTCATACAATAATGTGGTGTTATGGAGGAGGTAACAATTTAATGCACACATATTTAAAAAAAAAACACTTGCCATAAATTAGACAATTATTTTTTAGAAGAAAATTAAGGCTTTATTCAATGTGCTTATGTTCTTTTTTTAAATTATTAGCACATTATTTCTCATGCTAGGACCATAGTACAAAGTATAAAACATTACATCAGATCACAACCATAAATATAAGACGAAGGTGTACACAGAAATAACTCCACGTTTGTGAAATTGTCCTGTTCGAAGAACTTGTACCATCATTTTCCACTTAATTACTGTAAATAGAGTTAATGAGGTTCAATTATGAGGGTTTCAAAGTCTATTCATCAAAGTTAAATGAATGTTCTAGCAATGGGTAAAAGCTCTTCAATTGCCTAAGACATTCCAATGTGTCTGTAACAGAAGAGCATTGAGGAAATGAGGCCATCTTCAGGACTGAGCCTGATTTGTTATGGAGGAAGCAAAAGTGAAAACAGGAAACTATTCAATATTCATACTCATTTTGTACTCATAAACAAAAGATAACAATGGATATGTATCAATCCATACCGATCTCCTTTTAATATACTTGTGTGGAACACTATATGAAAGAAGTATATCAATCATAGATTGAGTTAGTGACTCTTTCTGGTGTGCTGTCACACCAAATCATGGTAAAAATAAAGCTTCTCACCTGTGTTGCTGGAAAACACTGTGGGGGATACGCCTCTTACCGCCACTTCAGAAACGCAAGGCTGCACCCTATTCTCAAGAATGTGGTGCAGCTTGACGTTTCCACTTGCAATGGTGCTAAGTTTCATGACTTAGCACCAACAGAGACATACTTGCACCAGAGTGCCCCTTCCTGCACATAAACAATCCTAAAATACTATTTTGTAACTTTCATGTGTGCTGCTTCGTGCAGCACAAATCAAAGGTACAAATAGGCATTTTTGAAAAGGTTTGTTCATGTACAGGAAGTGAATCCTTCTTGTACATGAACAAACCCATGGCTTTTGCTTTTTCCATGTGTGCTGCACAAGGCAGCACACATGGAAAACGGAAAAACAAGGAGAAATAAAGCATTTAGAGGTACGCGACAGGGCTGCCCATTGTCGCCCCTACTTTTCATACTGGCGTAAAACCATTACTACACAAACTCCGAGCCCTAGCCACACCACGGGGGGTACTGTGTATCCTAGTGCCACACATAGTATCGGCCTATGCAGACGATACAATATTATACGTTAGGGACATGTCAGGCTGCCTTGATCCCATGCCTGAAATCTTTGAAACTTTCCGAGTAATTTCGGGCCTTGCTATAAATGAAACTAAATCATACGGCTACTATTTTGGTGACACTTCGAGAGATACCAAGTTACAGTTTCCCCCGCATAGGTTCCAGATGGCGCCCTCGACATTTAAATATTTAGGGATACAAATATACTGCGACACGCGAGATCTCCTATGTGGTAATCTGGGTAAGGCGCTTACGACCCTTAAAACACAAATACAGTTTTGGACTACCCTGCCATTGTCAATAGCGGGAAGGGTAGCTATCTCCAAGATGGTGGTCCTACCCCGACTAGTATACTTCTTTACGAACCTCCCGCTCCTCATACCGATGAGCACCTTTAAACTGCTAAACACAATGTAGACAGAGCTGATATGGGGATCGGGGAGACGACGTGTAAGTCTCGCTAAGTTACAATTATCATAATCTCAGGGCGGTATGGGTGTCCCTGACATCGCTGCATATAGCTACGCCTGCCAACTCCAATGGCTGGCCTACTGGCTGGCGGGTCGCAACCTCCATGAGATAGACATGACCGCGACCGATAGAGACCGCGGCACCATACACCGCCTGCTCCTACCGAATACCACGCTACCCAGATTGACGCCACACCTATTACGTCTTGCAATCAGGTGCTGGAAGAGAGCTGTCAAATACACAAGCGCGACGACCCCTTATGCGCCCACAATACCCTTGCTAGGCTTTTAGGATGGCAGTATCATGACACACACGTGGACTTCGCGCAAGCGCATCAGACCCCTGAAGCCTTGTTCTTAATGCATGCAAGAGTGACGCACTACATTACTACGACTTGGGCACGGGACTGAATAGAGGCACCTACGAACCCACTACTCACCATGCAATATTTAATGGGGACCGGAAGCCATTTAACGTATTGGTTGACGTATGGCATACGAGCTAGCAGGGCGACCTCATTATAACCCACTCGGGAGCGCTGGGACCAAGATATAGGGCGAGCGTTCAGAGATAAGGAATGGGAAAAGATATTGAAATTCCCCAAAAAGGTGTCGTGGAACCCTAAATTTAAATTTATACAACTAATGATTCTGCATAGAGCGTACCTTACTCCCCACCGACTGCACATCATGTTCCCTGACGCGGCGGACACGTGCCCCCGGTGCATGCCACGGATGCCGGCCTACTGCACATGTTGTGGAACTGCCCCAGGCTGGGTCATTACTGGGGAACAATCCACAAGGCTCTGACAGCGATTGCCCCCGCAAGACCTTGCTCCTCCCTGGCATACTGTGTATTAGGCCCCACTGAAAAGAAGAAAAGTACCACCACATGTTTCCTGGATCTGGCCCTTCTCTTGGCTAAAAGAAAGATAACAACGAGGTGGAAATCAGCCAGACCCCCGGACCCTGGTGACTGGCAGGGTGAGGTGATACGATGGGGTAAAGCAGAAGGGGCTGAACTGCAGAGGGAAGAGCGTAGAGGCCTCCGTAAGACGCACATCTCAATGAATTTGAAGCATATGATATCACTGCATAGGCATATGCAACTGTTGTCAGTATAATGGCTATAACGAATAACAGCTGCAGAAAACTAGGTCCATAGCCCCCCCTTTTTTCCCCTCCCCCCCTTTTTCCCCTCCCCTTCTGCCCCCCCCCCCCCATCCCTGCCTGAAGTGGTCACACACCGAAGGGTGCAGTAGTTGATAAACTCGGAAGACGCTAATACAGAAGACAGAGGTGTCGGAAGTAGGAGGAACAGGGGATATTACTGTAATGTATAGAGATGACCCAGTACAGCACGAAATATACAGATGCTTTGATCAGAGTGTGAGGGAAGTTGCGGGTGGGGGGTTTAAGAATTACGTGGGATAAGTTGTTTGAAACAAGAAAACTGCAATATTAAGTATACTCATGCTTTCTGTACACAGTATAACGTTAAACGCATAATATACTGGATCTAAATGTTGTAATGCTGTGATAATTACTGCAGAAAATAAAAATATATTTAAAAAAAAAGCATTTCTCCTCGTTTCGCCAACTTAAGACAAGGATTTTTCTGGTCCTACGTTCGGTGTTGCCACCTATTAATGCCGCCCTTGATAGTAGGTGGCAGCGTCGATCACAATGGGTGTTGCGGTGGAACGCCCAACGCAACAACCACTGCATGCCCCATTCATGCTAAATTTAGTGCGGAAGGGGCCTTATTCTCAAGGCAGCGTTAAGCCACTTAAATGACTTAACGGAGCCTTGAGAATGAGACGCTGACCCTATTACCACAGGAATGTCAGAAAAAGTGACAGTCCTGTGGCGATAGAGGCTTGAGAATATGCCCCAAATTCTGATAAACAAGAGTAAAGAACATATTTTTTTCAATTATACAGGCCATATTTGTCTATTATAGCTTGTGACTACTATTCTGAAATTAGTAGTGTACCTTTATGTAATGTATTGTCCTTAGAGCGCGTAGATGGCGTTTTGAGGGTGGATTCTTGGTGCCACCGACTGATGTTAGTGAATCTCCCAAATATCATAAAACAGCATATACGAAGTAGAGAGCAGTATAGGACCAGTGTGTTTTCAATTTATTGGGAAATAGTTCGGGCTCTCTGAAAATAACTCTTTCACAAATGTGGACTTATGTGTGTGTATATTTATGCTGAAAAGACATTTTACATTTCTGCTGGTGAAGTAATAAATAATAAATCCGTATTTGTAAAGCATGAACTACTCTTACGGGTCTCAAGGCACTGGGGACCTTTGTGGAAATTAAGTGAGCTATTGCCCGGACTCACACGCTGCTGAGCTGAGCTGCCGCCAGAGCCGGGGATCGAACCGTGAGCCCTGTGCTCTGAAGTCAGCTGCCCTGGCCGCTGCATCACACCTCTCCACCTGTGTAATGTGATATCATATACGTGTGTACTATGTGAGTATGAGAAGTAATGTTCAAATAATTTAAAAAATAACATAGGGAACACAATGAATAAACTCCAGGTTTTTTTCTCACAAGTAATAGTTTAATTTATGACAAATGGAGTTCTTTTGATATGTGTGCACTTTCCACAATCAAGAACCATCTGCTGGCAACTAACACATGGCATAACTCACACTACCCACCATGATCCTAACACCAATTTGGCAAAGGTGCAGAAACAAATGAAAGCATGTTCAAGAGAACAAGGTGGTGTTATTATACTTGCACTTGAACCCGTTCTTTATAAATTAAAGCATTCTGAGGATATCTCTGGCTTCCAGCTGAGTAAGGTCCATATTAAGGTTATGGTCTATACAGATGATATCCTACTTTAAATCTCTAAACCCGAAACTTCACTTCCTAAATTTTTTTTATCCTTATTCGGAAGTCTCAGGATATAGGCTTAACATTGAACAATTTAAAACAATGCCTTTGAATAAGTTATGCTTCAAAGAGCCTTTTGTTAGAATGGGCCTCACCTGGAACCTTGATAAAATCAAGTGTCTAGGTATTTTTTACCTCAAAACAATTAAAAATACCCCATATTGTAGTATGGATGTTCTATTGCCAAACATTTCTAAGCTGACACAGGGTTTGTCCCCCTTATTTCTGTCTTAGTGAGGCCACCTGGATACTATTAAAATGATTTTGCTTCCAATCATAGATTATTATTTGTTGATGGTGCCTACCAAAATTCCGCTAAAGTATTTTACAGCTATTGATCGACTTTTATTTACATTTTTGTGGAAAAGCAAACCTTTGCATTTTTTTTTACATTGTCTCAAATCTTCACAATCAGTAGGTGGAGTATACCTTCCTGATTTCTCTCATTATCATAAACGTTTGATATCAAACAGTGTCAAAATTGTGCTTTGGTATTTCAGCTTGGCCACTCAAACTATGGTTTCATCTGGAGTTAACACTCATTTCCCCCTTTTCTCATAAGCACCTTATTCATATGTCCCAAATTCCTAAATATTGGTTACTTGCAGTTGTTTCTCATTCTTGTACTTTCTTTAAGCCATACTTGGTTGCTACTCTATAGCTCTATTTCGCATAATAAAACACTAGTATTTAATGATAAACTGCTATTTTGGCAGTCTTGGTTCAATGTAGGTATATTTACTGTTTCTCAATTGTTCAACATAATAATATCATTCCATTTTCAACTCTCTCTCCTCTTCCTTTAATCTCTCTCCGAAATCTTCCCAGCAATTAAATTATATTTGCTCTTTTACCCCCTATATTGCAATTGGTCTTTAATACCTCTGCTCTGGGTACTTCCCCGTAATCTACTCTAAGCCGCATTCTTCAATTCTCTACAGCCTTAACCCTTTTGATGCTCATGACGAGCTCAGCTCGTCATGAGGCACACTGGAGCTGTGCTTATGACGAGCTGAGCTCGTCATGATACACTGGGGATAACGGATTTCCAGCACAGAAGGGGAAAAGTCCTAGCAGCCAAGGTTAATGCAGGACATTGTTATCTTTCCCTACAGATAGACCAAAGTCTAAATTTGAACTTTTGCTTGGAATCAGACTTACACTCTAATTGACCAACCACACTCTGGCAGAAGATAAAGGGGAAGAATTCATGCTACAGCTCATCCTGCCAATCTCACTCAAGCACTCTATTATTTCAATAGTAAGCTATATCCTACACCTGAATTTCTCTCCAAGTGTAAATTGCTTCAAGGTGACGCTTGCTGGTGGTGCAATTCCAATTCTGATACTTCCCTTCACATGTTCTTCTTATGTCCTACATTATCGTTATATTTGGAATAGTTGTGGACAAGAATAGGACGTATTACTGAAGTTCACTCTCCATTTTCTAATAATGATTTGTTTTTAGGTGGCTAACGTAATATTTGGCACCACTAATTGGAAATCTATAGATATCACATTACACACAATAGTGGTGGAATTTAGCTTTTCACATCATCATTTAGATCGTTATAATTTACACCCTTCAGCTTTATTGTTGAAACATGAAGAACTTTGGGAAAGTCTGACTAAATATATATCTATGCAAAGGAAAGATCACAGGCACAAATATGGTGACAATCACATAGAGATGCTGCAATATGCACCTTCAGACAACAAATGGCATCAGATTTCACGCGAAACATACAGATTTAATTGTACACTATTTTTTAGCTCTCAGTTTATTAATTGTTGATAATTTAATTTTCTATAACTAACACATTGCTTGTTATAAAATGTACTTTTATATGATTTTATAGTACAATATCTACAATTTCATAGCATATATCTCTTCTTTTTCTTCTCTCTCTTTTCTTTATTTTTGTTATTCTTCCCAATTCTCCTTATCATTATTTATTTATTCTGGTCACTGTTATAATGTAGCCATCTGAGGATGTTTGAATATTTATTTCGGAGTTTTGTATTGTATTTCCATATTCTTTCTATATATGGTATGCTGAAACATATGTATACTTTCTTTTTCATTGTAATAAAAATTATTAAACTAAAAGAAAAGAGAAAAATGTGGTGCCATGACTCACTTCTTAAATGTTGTTTTCTTTGTGAATACACGCACATACTATACACACACACACACGTGTTTAATATACCTTCTAAGACTTGAAAAGGCGTTGAATTTGAGCCAAACTTCATCTGGATCTACAGAAAATAAAGGCTGCTCACTGAGTCTTCAGCAGTACCATGCCTTGACTTGAGAGCATGCCTTGTACTTCAGAGTGCTGATTGTAATATGAATAATCTGCTCTTTCTGGCACCAGACAACCTAATATCCCTGTGGCTCATAGAACAGAGGGAGGTGTAGGTGACTGGAGGAACCACAGGAGCATAGGGGACTGAAGATTCTCAGAGGAATCACAGGGTGCAGAGGAGACATGGGTGGGAGCAGAATAGTCATGGGTCTACAGGGGCATGGTGGTGGAAAGAGAAGACATGGCGGAAGACGGAGTCACAGGAGACAAGAGGCAGCCGAGGAACGAGAGTCGGGGGAGACATCGGGATATGGAGGAAGGGTAGTGACATGATGCAGTGGAGGGTGGTCAGTAGGGATGTTTTTCAAGGGCCAACAGAGCCCGCAGGGGACACAATAAAACATGTGAGACAGGCTGCAGGCTAATAGCACATGTGCATAGTATACCCTGTGCATCTACAAGGCAGGTGACAGAGGGAGTGGACACCTCTGCTGTCAGCTGTCCAGGTTCATGTCCTGATTTTATGGATTCAGCGGCAGTACAGACCCAATCCAGAGAAGATCAGCCTCATTTTTTTATTAAATGCTATTTTGTGCTGCCATTTTTGTAAAAATTACAGGATTTTTACAAAAGTTCAAATTTTCCAATTTGTTTTCCAAACACGGGCGAGGGGCTGGGGTTCTGATAAACATTAGTTGACAAAACGGCGAAATCTGAGAAGTGAGTATGCTTATCCTCCATCACTGAACTAGTTGCTGTGGATTTTTGTCTTTTGGGTTTTAAAATGACACCCAAATGAGACCGAATAAATAAATATCTCCCTACTTTACCTCTCTTCTACTTGAGTTGCTGATTGCGGAGCCTTTCATTTCACTGCCACAAAGTTCACTTTATATGTAATATGTATCAATAGTGTGAGATTGGTCAAAATCCATCGCAAAGAAGAGAGTAGCGTATGGAAATGATGCCTATATTTTCTAATTTGTGTTTAGATGAGAGATTGACTCACGGGCTGGAAAAATGAGATTCTGTTGTATAAGAGCGAGCCCGGCAAACAAAGCGTGTGCAATTGTGCGATCAAGCAAATAGAATAAACAAATAAGTGAATTCTTCATGAATGCAGCTGCAGGAAAGGTGGTTTAAAAATGATTGCATTTTAAAAAACTCAAACTTCAGTGGTTCTTCGCCTCGCAGTCAGATCATTGATCATGGAAGAGAGAAAGAGGTCGGAACGGCTGGGGGAGCTGTCTGTCATTAAGAACGTGGGGGCTGATAGAACTGAGCTGCATTGCTTCTTGGTGCATTTTTATACATTTCATTGCATGCTGTGATATTGTATAAATAATATCTAGCAATACAGACTTGGCAAAGATAACTCTGGTGCCCATCTTGTGATCTGGATGTGTGGTACACATATTCATAATTCCCTACATTGAAAAAGCCCACCATACACACGCAAGATGTTTTTTTGTTCTAAACGTACATTAAGGTGTTACTGCAAATCCTAAGCATACCTTCACTTTTATAGTATTTTTTTTGTAAAAAAAGAATATCTGTTTCCTGTCTTGCGTTCTATATGTACATAGGTGTGTGAGAGTGTGTGTGTAGATGGATGGAATGGATGTTACACAGTGATTGTCGCCACTGTGTAGTTATAGTTAGAGCAGTCATCTATAGGAACATTGGTTTTAGTTTCGCTGACAACTTTAGCACCATGTGACGAATCTTCACAAAACCTTCCAAAAAGCAAATTCCACCCACCTCAGCTCCTTCCCCCAAAGTTTCAGGGAGATTTATAAAGTGGGGACCAAAAAAAAAGGGGGATTGACAAAACACGGACTTATTTACCAGAAATGAAGGATCGCTGTGCCAAGGCAGCGTTGTGTCAAATGTGTTGTGCCTGTGCCAAAAAACCTTACGACGCCATGGATACACCCTATTTACAATACGGGGCTCCATGGCACAAGGTCCATAGAATGTGTCCGAAAATCTGACTCATCCAATGATAGGATGCAGCCAGGCATCTGGCCCAAAAGTGGTGCATTGCTTTAGGTGGTCATAAGACTGGCGCAACTACAGCAATGTGTCAGAAATCAGAGGCGATGCATCAGTTTTGACTCACGCAAGTGGGAATCAAAGTAATAGAGTGTGAAAAGGTGAAAAACTCACCTTGCACTCTATTACATTGGTCCTAGAAGTCATGCATACAAGTGGACATAGTGTACCTATGTGTACCTAATTGCCTACATATGTGTGACATATTATGTGAAAGTACAATGTGAATGCATCCAATTCTGTGATGATGTCTGATGTAATATTTACTGTGTTACCTACCTTATATGTGCACTTACCTGTTAAGGGATGTGACTTGATGGTATATTACACAGTTATGTCACTTCAGCTGGTCAGATACCTATGCCACAGACTATGAACTCCCATGCTTCCGTAAACATCCCTCTTTCTGTGGGGGTTCTACAGGGGTCAATTCTCAGCCCCTTATTATTTAATCTCTATCTTTCCCCCCCTGGCCCACATTATAAAATCCTACGGCTTCACCACAGTGTCTTACGCAGACGATACACAGGTGCTTATCACCTGCAGTCCCAAATTCCTGGAAACCTGCACTAGATTTAAACAATGCATGGTTCATATCAATAATTGGATGAGTGAAAACAGACTTCAACTCAATTGCAGTAAGACCGAAATTCTGCTATTTGGTAAGGCCAAGACTGTCTGGTCTCAGGACTGGTGGCCTAATGATCTAGGGCCTTGCCCGGAACATAAAGAAGTCATACGAGATTTAGGCATCATGTTGGACAGTACTCTTTCTATGACAGCACATGTCAATCAAGTATCTGGAACTTGTTTTGGTATACTACGGCAATTGCGAAAAATCTTTAAATGGCTTCCTCCCAAAACCAGAAAGCCTTTGGTTCAGGGATTGATAGTCAGCAGGCTTGATTATGGAAACGCGTTGTTTGCCTCCATAAATGAGTCTGCTGACCAAGTTGCAAACTATCCAGAATACGGCTGCCAGACTAGTGTTGGGTTTGCCTCCTAGGTCTGCCTCCAAACCCAGCCTCAAAAAACTGCACTGGCTACCTGTGCGCCAAAGATGTCATTTTAAAATCTTGAGTTTAACTCATAAACTCCTCCATGGCATTGGCCCCTCCTATTTAGCTAAAAAACTAGTCAGGTATACCCCGTCTAGAGCTCTTTGCTCTAGCTCAAAGTTCTTGCTGTCCCAGCCTAGAGTCCGGACGTCCAGGAATGGATGTCGGTCCTTTTCATATGTGGCCCCTCTTCTTTGGAATAAGTTGCCAACACATCTTCTGGCCCTCTTCAATCATCTGGAGTTCCGCAAGAGCTTGAAAACGTGGCACTTTCCCAAATAAAGACTCCTTACAACGTTTTTCTGCGCTGATAGGTTGTTGCCTCTCTTCTGCAAAGCGCCTTGAGACCTCTTTTGGTGATAAGTGCGCTATATAAAAGCATTTGACATTGACATTGACATGGGCCAGATGTAGGTAGCCTAATACTGGTCGTAACGGCCGAAATTTTAGGGATTTTAGGTGGAAACGCTTACCTTACATGGAGAAGTGTGGCTCAATGTGGAGAAGTGTGGCTCAATGGTTAGAGCGGCAGACCCTGATGCAGAGGTCTGGTCCGAACCAGGGTTCAATTCCCGCCTCGGTGAGTCTTGGGCTCAATTTCCCCGGACCTGATAATTCTTGCCTCTGTGCCTATTCTAATCATGGGTACCACTCTGCAACTCTGGGAAATAGCTTGCTTAATCTCCACAACGGCCCCAACAGTGAGAATGCCTGGCTTCACCTTGGGGGTGCCCAGGAGTGGGCACTTCACAGGGAAAGGACAGGAAGGGTTCCACAGTGGTATGTGTACAGCGCCTTGAGACCCCTTTGGGAGTGATTTGTGTGCTATATAAGCATTACATTTGCATATATTAAAACAAACGCGACGCAGAAGCGCCGCCGCTGTATCAAACAAAATAACGGCGGCGCAAGATCCTTATGAATTTTCCCCATGCAATTTCCAGAGGGAATTTTGAACAGTGCTACAGTCCAGAAGGCTGAACAGAATTACACCAAGTTTGGCTGAAAGCTAGATCTTTAGCCAGAAATCACGCTTCTTGTGTTTTGGTGTAATTCTTTTCAGTAGTTATTGAGAAATTAAGGTTGAAAATGTATAGATGTCTGGACCCTCATTCTGAAATTTAATAATTCAAGCCTTCTGATTGGCTGAGGTGGCTTTTTCAGATTGAGCGCTCTGATTGGCTGGCAGAAACATGAACACAAATGTTGCGACAACCATTACAGAACTCAAGACTTGTCTCTTCTCCTGAAAATGTTTCAAAAAAAGGACATAAGAGTGTGGGGTAGGCAGATTCTGACCCGCCCTAGTCCTTTTAGGCAGGAGCTCTAGGGGAATCCCCCTCCCAATATTTATTTATTTATTATTCACTGCTGCTGGCCAGGAGTGCCTAATAATGCAATTCATGTGCTAATTTGCATTGTTGTCATGCTTTGTGTTCCTCCAATCTGGACAGGGGCACCACTAACATGTTACAAAATTGTTGAGGGGGGCTGCTGGAAGAGCCCCCAGATCATTCATGAAAAGTAACTGTATGTTTCCTAGAGTGAATACTACTTGACCCCAGGAGAGGTTGATGGTGTTTATAAGTGTTCCTAGAGCTGGAGCTTTTGCTCTTCAGCTGAGGATTGCAGGGCTCCCTTGTTGGCTGTATGGATTCATTCAATGGCTTGAAAGGTGTAAAAGAAATACTCAAACACATATTTCATATCGTTGACAACGCGAATAGGGTTGCATTCATATATTGACATAGAGACACCTTTACAAAGACAGTAGGCTTGTTTTGAATAATGATGCAGTCACCCGTGGACAAAACAAATGGGCATGCCTTCACGTAATGATGTGGTAACCTCTTGGCAAAGTCATAGGCTTGTATTCATATGATGATTTGGTGACCCTCTTACCAAAGCCAATAGGTTTGCAGTTTCCTTTGATGTGGTGACCCCTTGACAAAGCTAATAGGCTTGCTTGTATACTTGTGGGTCACTTCTAACAAAGCGAATAGGCTGCTTTTTATATATTGATATGGTAACGCATTGTGAAAGCCAGTAGAACTGCATTATTTAAAATGACACCCCTTTTTATTGTGATGCACGCTCTCATTGGCTGGCCGTGCATGGGAGAACAGGGAGAGGTTGGCTGCTCTGGTGGTGGTGGGTGAAAGGTTTTTCCATTACAGAAGAGTGAAGTTATAGTTAGGTATGGTAGTAAGATCGTATTTTGCTTAAAATAACCCTTATTTTCTGGGAAAACAGCCAAAGGTTAAAGTGATGGTATAGTTTGGTCTGGTAATCTATTACTTTATGTTAAAAAAAACTATGAAATTTACTGAGAAAAACAATGGATACAGTGATGTTATAGTTAGATGAAAATGTCAGGTAAAAATAAAATTTTAAACATGAAAAAACCTGAAATTCACCAGTTATAATTTACTGAGCTAACTATAATTTGTGCCCCCACCAGACACTGCTTATGACCTTTCATATTATATAACTCAGTACATTTTAAATAATATCGTTGATGACAACTCAAACTGACTTTTTTGCATTTGTAATTGGCTTTTTTTGTTTTTTTTTGCTAATTCCATTCTTGTCCTCAATTTTTGCGCTGAAGGTACGCAGTGGGAAACGTTGTCGGGGACATAAGGCTCGGCGATCTCATGCCCAGCAGTCACACCTAAGTACCACTCGCACCCTGCTGCTTGCTCGCTTTTAATTTTTTTTATTTTTAACCCGCACTTAATTGTCTATCTAGACAGTACTTTTTAAAGCTCTACCTTACCTCCTGCACTTTCCGCCTGCACCCCGGTCCACCACGGGGCTCTCCCGATTGTTGTGGAGGGTGCAGGCTGATGCAGGAAGGCAGTCTTTCCTCGCTGCTAGTTGGGGGCAGAGTACCGCGATTAGCGCAGTGCCTCCACCTATAACTATCAATGTGCTTTCAGTCGCGCAGCGGACATGTGCAGTTGGCGCGCTACTGGCATGCCGCTGGCACGCCAAAGGCAAGCCCGTCTGCGCCTGCCCGCGGCTGACCGGGGCCAGGGGCCACGCACCCTGCCCGTATCCCCCACCGTTATACATCAATGGAGCTTAAATTTCTCCAGGGAAAATGGCCCATTCACCTAGACCTTTTCAGCACCTTAAATGCCGTCGGAATTCTGTCGCTTAAAAACACCACCCACAACTCCTCCTCCGACCCTCTTCCCCACACACTACCCTGGAGCCCAAGGGCTTCCCACCCTAAAATCCTCCCCCCCATTCATCCATCCCTAATCAAGACTGCTTATCCATATGGTATCTCAACACCCGGTCGCCGGTCAAGCACCAGCTCGAGATTTTTTATCTTTTAGACTCCATCAAGCCAGACATGTTGCTCTTATCGGAAACATTGCTTTCATCCGATTCTACTCCGGACATACTGAGTCGCAGCCATCATCTCCCAATCCCATAAATTTACTTTCCCCACCACCCCCAAAATTCCCTCTGTCGACTTCTTGTTGTTTAAACTTGAATCCAAAAGTCTCCCTTTAACTTGTGCCCTATTTTACAGGCCACCCACCCACATGCCGAATTTTCTCCAGCTATTCAGTAGCATGACAGCTGAGCTGGTGATAAATCATGCCAAAATCCTCATCACAGGGGACTTCAATTACTGGCCTCATGACTCGGGCGAAAGCTCCTGCTCGATGGACTTCACGGAGTTACTCAACTGTTTGAACTTCACCCAGCATATCAAAGTAGACACCCACACTAAAGGACACACCCTGGACCAGGTCTGGACCTCTAACCTTAACATCACTAATCTCCAGATTTCCCCTTGTACCTGGTTTGACCACTTTTTTATTTCTGTCTCCATCATTACACCCACTACTACCATATCCCCACCACTGATCCTCTCATGATCAGGAACTGGAGTCGGGTAAATATTCCTACTCTCTGTGCATTCCTTTCTACCTCTATGCCGAGTACCTCCCAATCCACCGGACCGCCGCTCTCACCTGACACTCAGGCTGAAGACCTTAACACCTGGCTGGCCCAGGGAAGAGACAACTGCGCTCCCCTGAAAAAACTTAAAATAAGAGGTCCCATGATGCCCAGCACTGGTTCACAAAGGACCTCAAAGACAGGAAACTCGCCCTGCGCCAAACTGAGAGTGAAGACTTGACTACTGTCCCCTCAAAAAATCCACCTTTTTCTCTGCCTTAAAAGACTACAAGACCGCCATCCTCATAGCCAAAACTGAATACTTCTCCTCAAAGATCTTGAATTCGACCAGTAAAGCCAAAGACATCTTCTCCATCGTGGACGAACTTGTGAAACCCGACCGTGTCACTATCAGACCCCTGTCATCCCAATCCCTCTGTGATTCCCTTAACTGTTACTTTATTGAGAAGATTACCAACATTAAAACCAGTATCCCCAAGGCCGTCTCACCCCCTGATCCCAGCGATGCAGCCCTTAACTCTTCTCTCTTCTCATACTTCCCTATGATCTGTCAGGAGGATTTCTTCTCCCTCCTCAGGAAAGTTCGCTCCGGCTCTCCACGGGACAGCTGTCCCCCCCACATTGCCCGGGAGACCTTTCTCAACATCCCCGACCCCCCTCTCTCTCCTCAATAACTCTCTTATTTCCGGCGTGGTCCCCAATTCTTTCAAAACTGCGGTGGTTTCACCTCACCTATCCTTAAAAAAGCAGGAGCCGACCCCCAGGCGCTATCCAATTTCTGCCCTATCTTGTTACTCCACTTCCTGGGTAAAATTCTGGAGGCTTTTGGAGCAAATTGCCTAACCATCTTTGTAGAAAACTCCTACTATTTAGACCCCCATCAAGCTGGCTTCAGGCCCCAACACTCCACTGGGGCCCTCGCCCTAGCCGTCCATGATGAACTTAGAAAGGGGGCTGATCTGAACACCTTGCAGGCATTGGTGCTCCTGGACTTGTCGGCGGCGTTCAACACCGTCGACCACACTTTTCTTCTCGATCGGGTCGAGAGTGGCAGCATCCGGGGCCCACCACTGAGATGGCTCACTTCATTCCTCAAAGACCGATATCAAGCGGTCCGCCTTCCAATTTCTCCTCGGAGGAAAAAAGACTTACCTGTGGAGTCCCTCAGGGTTCCTCCCTTTCCCCCTTTTGTTTACCCTGTACATTCTCCCCTTGATCTCCGAACTCCAGAAAAGAGCAGTAGTCATTTTTTACTATGCCGATGACCTTCAGCTCATCTTCAACATCGATGCCTCCCTCCTCTATTGAGAATGTCCAATCCACCATGACCTTCATCAGCAGCTTGATGAACGCAAACCAGCTCAAACTTAACCCTGACAAGACAGAGCTGGTTCTCACAGGGCCCCAGGCAACCCTTGGAACTCCAATTTCTAGCCCTTCTCCTTGGGCTGTCCACCATCCCTAGTCACCTCGGTCCAGAGCCTAGGCGTCACCATCAGTAACGACCTCTCCATGAGGGCTCAAATCAACTCAGTGGTCTCTGTCTGCTTCTTCCCCCTACGCCGAGTCAGGAAAATCAGCAGATTTCTCTCACATGAAACTCTCGTCCAAGTCACCATTGCACTAGTCATGTCCTGCATCGAGTATGCCAACTCTCTCTATGTCAGAATTCCCGCGTACCAATCCCACCAACTTCAACTTGTCCAAAATCAAGCAGCCAGGCTAATCCATGGCCAGCCAAAGTTTAGCCATACTAAACTCCTCCCTAGGACCCTTCATTGGCTCCCAATGACTCAGCGCAGCCTCTTCAAACTTGGCTGCCTGATCCATAGAGCCCACTCTTCCCAGGGACCCTCTTTCATTTCCTCCCGAATCCACTGCTATGTCCCTTCCCACGTCCTACGCTCCTCCTGCTCTAATCTCTTGTCCCCTTGCACCTTCGGATGCAAGAAACATGGTGGTCTGAGATTTTCCACCCAAGCTCCACTCCTTTGGAATTCTCTCCCTCCAGAACTCCGCTTAATACCCTCCTATCCTCAATTCAGGAAGTCGCTTACCTGGCTTTTCTCCCAAGCATACAACTAATTCCAACACACTGCCGTGGCCTTCAGCCCCTCCACCGAAGCGCCAAGAAACCGCAGGTGAACGTGCGCTCTATAAATAATTTTTATCATATAATATCATATCATATCATTGCATCTTAAGTCTTTGGGAACATGAAGGTGGATTTGGCTAACGAGGAGAGCCTTTGCAGGCCAGCGCTGAGGGGCATGTGCTAGCAAAGGAGACTGAGGCTGATCGAGGAGTCCAAGAAGGAGGATTATCACATTGTCCTCGTTGCCTGGGAGAAAGACTGTCAGCTACAATGCACTTCAGAAAAGAATGAAGATGAGGGAAATGAGGAGGACAATAAGGAAGCCGCAGTGCCAGTGCCAGGCGAGTGAACTGCTCAAGGAGGAGCATCACCTGCATTGTCCATGGCAAGGAGCAGTGTTTCCTCCCACAGTTTTTCCCCCTCGGGGCTGGAAGACAGAAACGCTGAGAGGGCCTCAAGGTTGCAACTGGCTACCCTTGCGAAGACAAAGTTGGCTGCAGAGGAGAGAAAGGCTACTGAAGCCATAACCCTTGCACTGAGGATACAAAGTTGATCCTGGCCTTAAAAAAGAAGAAGGCCCTACTTGTCCATTAAGCTGAGACAGCGCAAGATGGATTTGAAGTCCCGTAGGGCCTCTGAATCCAGTGATGCAGACATAAACAAAGAGATCTGGTGCTTATTTATAATGCAGGGGATGACATTAGTAAGTTGTATGTAGCTTATGAGGTGGCTATGGAAATGCATAGAGTCACAGAGGAGGAGTGAGGGTGGGGGAGTAGCCTGTGGAAGCACATGCCTTTTGTGGGCAAAGACACCCTGCTGGTCCTCGATGCAGCTGGCCACCTTACATATGGCCAATGAAAGAGGCTCTCATAAGTATTGCCTGAATTTCAGTGAAAACCACAGGTCAGCACATAGTTCTTCGATGGATTTTTTAGACTTCTCTAGGATGGCATTGGAAGGTGGGGTGAAGGACTGTGAGGTAAAAGATAACGATGGGCTGTATAATTTGTTTATGAAGAAGGACATCTTAAGTAACTGCTTTACAGTTATGCAAGCACCTGATTGAATCAAAGCTCACTGTATTCGGAAAGCTTGGTAAAGAAGTGGATCTTTGGATGAGCTTCAGAGGTACCTGGGAGTGACCACAATGAGGGTAGTTCAAGTTACCCTTGGCATAGGGAAGGCCAAGATGACACAGACAAGTTCCTCAAAAAAGGTTTGAGGGAAGGGATTCCCAGACCACTTCTGAGCAGACGAGGAGCAGTTTGGTGGGATGGAGCCCATGTTGCCACATCACCAGGTCTGGTATTACAACTGTCTACAGACAGTGGACAAGAGGTGGGGCACTGTATCAACCAGGAAGCCACCCACAGATGCGCATTCTGCAGGGATGGCTAGTGTAGCCCTAGGGGTGGACTATTCCTAGGAGGAGACATTATTGCCCTAGTATCCATTTTCTGGGAGGTGGACCACAAATGTAAGACGTTGATATCGGAGGGTGGTAGACATTATATCTAGGAGATTGCAATAAATAGGGTCACTGGTCTGCATGATACCTGTGCCAGCCAGACCCTAAGAAGAGTGTCTGCAAGGACAGGTCTGTAGGGTAACACAAGCCCATAGGCAGGAGTATGTCTGTCTTATGGCCATGGTATTCTCAGAATGGGAGGAGGTTACTTGCCCAGTCCCCAGATCACCATTGATTCCATCTTTGGCAATGAGCTCCCACCGGTGAGAAAAGAGCCAGGAGGAGGCCCGCCCAGCGTGCCCAAAAAAAAAGATTCCTAGGGGTACTGCCCTCAAACTGATACTGAGGTCAACAGTGGGAGGAAAAAGTGGTATAGGGTAACCAGCTCTTAGTGGAGACCCTGGTGTGGCTACTTCTTGAGGTAGTGCTTTGGGGAACTCTGACACCTGCACCAGGCAAACCCACACATGACACTGCCAGAATTAGGCCTGGGCAGAACTCGCAGAGAATTTCATGGAGATACAAAAAAAATAACACAAGATTCCACGGAGTTCTGCAAACGGGCAGAAATAGGCATGTCATACAGCTCCCACTATGATTTAGCAACGGGAGTTCATTCCATGCTGAAGAATCACCGCAAATAGCACTACACGGAGTGCCAGAAGGTGGAGCTTCTCGAGTGGATTTTTCTGCTGCTCGAGTATATTATCTACTCGAGTGGCAGCTTGCTGACCACAAACTGTTGCATTGATGAAATTTCGACGGTTGCCCTCCTACCAATCAAAAGTCACATTAGGGACTGCCAAATTTAGCTCGCCAATTTACTGAAAAACTCTGTCTTTGGTGGAATTTGTCCAGAACTCCGCTTTGTAAGTGTAACGTGCCGTGGCCACAATTCTGCCAGCGGAGCGGAATGTATCGGCCACTCTTACCTACAATGTGGTACACTTTCTTACACACACTAGGGATTCTACTGAGGCATATGAACAATCCAACACAGACACAAGTTAACGCACACCACCAGTTTCTTACAAACCCACTCGGGACTACGCTCAAGGATTTGATGGAGCCAAAGGTACAGTGAGGCAGGGGTATCCAACACAAGTCCAAGATAAGGCACGCCACCAGCCAATCACGAAACCTCAGGACTACTCTCAGGGTATGAACACTCCAAAGCAGGCAAAGGTACAATAAGCAGGGGAATGTCCTACTCAAGTCCAAGTATACTCACATCCCCCTTTTCTTACATGCACACTCTCAGTAGTATAGATGCTACAATCGAGCCAAAGGCACAATGAAGCTGTGGGTCTCCAACGCAGGCTGATATTTATGCACATTACCACTTACTTAAATACACCCTCAGGGATAGGAACACCCAAAAGAGGCCACAGTAGTAAGTCGGTGTGTCTCAATTGTAGGCCTAGGTTTACACACAGACCGACTCATTCAGGTACACACTCAGGGCTATACTCTATGATATTAACTCTCCAACGGAGTCAATGCAACAGTGAGGCAGTGGGTGTTCAATGCAGACTCAGGTTTCAACAAATCCCCACTCACACAGATATGCATCCAGGGCAAGACTCAGGGTTATGAGTAATCTGACATAGCCAAAGTTACAGTGAGGCAGCTGTGTTCAACACAGGCACATGTTAATGCACACTGCCACTCTCTTGCATGCACAACCTGAGTCACACTCAAAACTATAAAAACTAAGACAGAGCAAAAGGTAAAGTTTGGAGGCGGATGTCCAACACAAGTACAAGTTTATGCGTGTGCAGATGTGAGTAACTCACACAATGAGCTCTGCTTATTTACCTTTTAAATGCTTTTAGTTGTTTTTAAATAACTTTGAATAGTCTTTGATTCTCCTGACTCTTGACACTTTTACATTTTGTACCTCGCATTTCAGTGATCACCCCATTTAGGACTATTACCTCCAGTCGCTTTTCACCTCACACCTCGGTCCACCGCGGGCTTGCATTATTGTTGTGGAGGATGTTGGGGACTTTCAGGTTCTTCCCTTCGGTTTCTCTTGGGGGCTGAGCGAGTTGGTAAGCGCTCTAGCTCCCGCTTCCTATTTAAACATCATGGCATTTGCAACGTGCAGCTGATGCGCGCAGCAGGCGTGCCACCGGCGTGGCAAAGGCAAACCCATCTGCGCCAGTTCCGCAGCCAGCACCAGCCATGCTGCCAGTAGTCCCTCCGGTACCTTAATTCACTGGTCTAGGACTCAATTACTTAAATCGAGAGACAGGAGTTGCATTGCCCCAGCTATACATGAGATTCCCGGGCCCCATGCTCATTTTAAATGAGATTCGTGTTCATTCACGTTTAAGGTAGATCCCCCAGTACCACCTCTTGTATACCCTACCTCCTTTTGTCTCTCAAAGGGGAAGACAATTTTCACCCCGTCCCGCCCATTAAAGCCTGTCTACTCAACTGCGGATCCCTCCCACGCCACTCGGGTGATATTTGGCTCTCCCTTGAAACGCTTGCTTGGGATCTAATTTTTCTTACCCAAACTTGGGTCAGGGATTTTTCCAATCCCGAACCTAATCTAGCGATCCCCAGTGGCTTTCGCATTGCGGGGGTAAATCAGGCCAACAACAAGTTGGTAGGTGGGGTTGCAGTGGTCCGACGCTCTAGTTGGGAAATCTCTTTTAGGAACCTCCTAAACATTGTACCCTTAGAGGCTATGTAATTTAGTATCTCTGTGGCACCCAATGTAGCCATGGCTAGAATCCTAATTTACAGAACCCCCTACTCCCCGCCCCAGCATCTATCAGAACGTTACAATATAGTCTCTGAGTTATCGCTTAAAAATTCCCACTTTATGATCCTTGGCGATTTCAACATGCATGTGGATGAAATTCACTGCACTAAAATAGGTCAGCTGTATAAGGAATTCACTAGCTTAGTGATTCTACGGCTTGGTAGTATTTTATGAAGGATCTCTTAGGAGTCTGGTTAGTGGGGTTGAATATTATTACCTCCTCCCTGAGCACCATAATCCAATAAATAAACAACAGTGATGCACAGACTGTTACAAGAGAAGCACCATTACCACATAGGGCATAATCATCCCACATAATATTTAGTCCTGGAAAAATTAGTTCAGGAACAACTGTCAAGTTATCTCAAATCCCAGCGTCTTTTCCATGATTCCGAGTCTGCGTTTAGATCCGGTTATAGCACTGAGACTGACCTCCTTGAGGTCTCTGAGATCGTTCGCGAATGCATGGACGCAGGCAAAGCAGCTGTGTTTGTGCTTCTTGACCTGTCCACGGCATTCGACAGGGTCTCTCATGCTATTTTGCTTGAGAGACTCTGCAGTCTCAGGATCCAGGGCACCCCTCTGTCCTGGTTTTCGATCCTACCTTTGTGCCCGCACCCAACAAGTCTTCCTGCAGCCATTTGTCTCTAAGGGGAAACCCTTGAGCTGTGGGGTTCCCCAGGGCTCTGCTCTGAGCCCACTTTTTTTTACTGTGTACCTATCCCCGTTGGTTACACTGGTAGCCTAGTCAGAGTGATCTCCTATGTTGACGACACACAGCTGGTGTTCTCATTTAAAAAGCTTTTTCCAATTTCAGACGTTGTCTCTGTAATATCTCCACTTGGATGTCATTAAAAACGCTCAGGCTCAACTCAGACAAAACTGTGGTGTTGTTTTTTAATTAAAAAAAGCCCTTGCCCATTGGTTTGGTGGCCATCTGAGCTGAACCCCCCCCCCCTGAAACCTGTGGACTCGACTAGGAATCTTGGGTTTCGGTTTGACAATAAGCTATCCTGCAAATCCCAAATCTACCAGGTCTCTTCTGCCTGTTTTGATAAACTGCATATGCTCCATAAAATCCTTCCCTTTCTCCTTCTGGACTCCCGTCGGACCAATATTCATGCCCTGATCACCTCACATCTCGACTATGCAAATAGTGTTTATACAGGGGCACCAGCTTATCTGACCAGATGCTTGCAGATCGTTCAAAACGCGGCTGCTATGCTGATTTGCGACATCCCATTTCGCCATTCGATTTCACCTTAATTGAAGAAGCTTCACTGGCTTCCAGTGATCAAACGGATCCAGTTAAAGTCTCTTGTCTTGGCTTTTAGAGTTATTCAGGGTTGTGGTCCAGCCTATCTTAGAGCTCGACTCAAGCACTCTCAGTCCAATAGTACACTTAGATATAATCATCTTTACCTTTTGGCGACTCCCCGTTTCCGCCGGTCCAGAATGGGTGGCAGAGCTTTTGCAGTGAATACTGCCAAACTTGGAACAGCCTGCCACTTTCTCTGCATATGATCGAGTCTGAAACCATTTTCTGACGTGCTCTGAAGACCTGACTGTTTTCCATCCAGCCCTTAGCCCTCTACGAGTACTTGCATCTGCCACCTGTCTTAGCGCCGGGACACCTCCGCTGGGGGTAGCTGTGCACTTTATACGTTTTTTAACAAATAAATAATTGCAACACTAATCAATCAAAAAAAACAATAAATACTCTTAGGATGCAGGCCAGAGCAAGTAAATTTGCTAAAATGTATAAGAGTAAATTTACACATGTAGATTTACTCATGCGTAAATTTAACTTTGTGAAAAGGCTTGTTGTGTTCTACTCAGATACAACATCATCAACACCACCAGTCAGACAATGAATACAAGCTACACTCTGTGAAATGAAAAACACACAAGATGATGGACGGAATGTTGCACAATGGCAAAACATTCACCCTCAGTCACAGATCTGGGTTTAATCTATCGTTATTTTGCTCACAAAGCCACCCCAGTTCAGACATAGGCATATGCGAATCAGTCTTGACCCTGTGCATCATGGGAACAGTCCAGCCCGAACTGCCAAGCCATGTCTTTCCTGGACCGGAATCAAGCATCCGAGGACCGGTTTCTGGCTATCAGCCATCTTCAGCCAGGATTGCTAGACTCCAGTGGTCTAGTGAGCAAGGGACCCACGTCTGGGCATACCCTTCCCACATAGGGTGAACAGCAAAACACACAAGATGATGGACGGAATGTTGCACAATGGCAAAATATTCACCCCCAGTCACAGATCTGGGTTTAATCCATCGTTATTTTGCTCACCAAGCCACCCCAGTTCAGACATGGCCATATGCAAATCAGTCTTGACCCTGTGCCTCATGGGAACAGTCCAGCCCGAACTGCCAAGCCATGTCTTCCCTGGACCAGAATCAAGCATCCTAGGACCGGTTTTTGGCTATCAGCCGTCTTCAGTCAGTATAGCTAGACTCCAGTGGCCTAGTGAGCAAGGGACCCACGTCTGGGCATACCCTTCCCACATAGGGTGAACAGCAAAACGCACAAGATGATGGACAGAATGTTGCACAATGGCAAAACGATGGATTTAGGCCCAGATCTCTGTACTGGGGTAAATGTATGACATTGTTCTGCATTCTGTCCATCAACTGTTGTTTTTGCATTTGTCACCCCAAGTGTGACTGGTATGCTCAGACTTGAGTCCTGTGCTCTCCACTCCACTGGAGTCAAGCTATCTTGGCTGAAGACGGCTGATAGCCAGAAACCGGTCCTAGGATGCTTGATTCCGGTCCAGGGAAGACATGGCTTGGCAGTTCGGGCTGGACTGTTCCCATGAGGCACAGGGTCAAGGCTGATTTGCATATGGCCATGTCTGAACTGGGGTGGTGTGGGGAGCAAATAAATAATGGATTTAGGCCCAGAACTCTGTACTGGGGTGAATGTATGACATTGTTTTGCATTCTGTCCATCAACTATTGTTTTTGCATTTGTCACCCCAAGTGGGATGGGTATGCTCAGATGTGAGTCCTGTGCTCTCCACGCCACTGGAGTCAAGCTATCCTGACTGAAGATGGCTGATAGCCAGAAACCGGTCCTAGGATGCTTGATTCCGGTCCAGGGAAAACATGGCTTGGCAGTTCGGGCTGGACTGTTCTCATGAGGCACAGGGTCAAGGCTGATTTGCATATGGCCATGTCTGAACTGGGGTGGTGTGGGGAGCAGAAAAACAATGCATTTAGGCTGAGATCTCTGTACTGGGGTGAATGTATGACATTGTTCTGCATTCTGTCCATCAACTGTTGTTTTTGCACACAACACTCTGTGATATGGCCACTCCACCTAAGAATAATCGTATCCTGTGACCCTGGAAGATCAAAACAAGTACAACAACATTTACTAAGATACAGACTTAGGGAAGCACTCTGGTATATGAACAGCCCAATGGAGGGAAAGTCAAAGTAAGGCAGGGGTACAGCAACACAAAGCTACTTTCACACACACAGGTTTTCACTCAGATATGCACTAGGACCTACAGTCATGGATGTGTAAACATTAATGGAGTGAATGGTGTAGTGAGGAACTAAGGGGCCCAGTAGAATGTTGGGCGGATCGCCAACGCCCGCATGGCGGTGACGATCCGCCAGACATTCTTGCTCACCCGCATGGCATTCCCCCCACCATAATACTATGGAGGGGGGGACCCCGGCAGACGGAAAGACTGTCCTCCGGTTTTCCGCCCAGTCGATGTAGTTAGCAGTGTACATGATCCACTTTCTGTGGCCGTTCTCTTCCCAATATTGAACTAAGAAGCTCAAGAGTAAAAGACAACCCTGGGATTTTTAAGATAAGCAGACTAATTCAATGAGTGTCAGTGATTTAGTGCTCCAAACAAAATAAAGGCAAAGTACAGGACCTCCTAAACCAAGTCTGCAATAGGAGGGCAAACAGCCTTTAAACATGAATACCTCAGGGTTCAATAAGATGGTTAGAGATCTTAGAGGGATGCCCCAACCTAGCCTTCTTTGGGTTCCGACGGGTTTTAACTGGCCCGCCTGTGGCCCAGGCTTAAATAAGTTAATGTTGCTCACCGCTGGCAATCCGGCAAAGAGTTCTGGAAAAAATTGAGTCCCCAGCGGTTGGCAGTGCAGCGGTTCACCCCCTGAAGGACTGGCAAGTTCCTTGGCGATAGCTGTTACCAGTCTCATGGGAGCAGCAGGAAAACAGTATCAGAGCTCCCCATTGCACTATGGGGGCAAGATCAATGAGCTTGCACCTCCCCCTCACAGCAGAGCTATAGAACTACGTAAATAAATTAATACTGGTCACAGCTAGAGATGCTATCAGAGCTCCCTAGTGAATTGCAGTTTCTTCTAATTGACATACCCAGGTTCTCAAGAATACGAGGCTTGCCCATTATACTTTTCTATTGTTCATTAGCAGTTGGCATAACTGCTGTGCAATTTGTTGTTTGACTCCTTGTCCACAAGGAGTATGTCTAAAAAAAGATACCCTCCCATATGCTAAGGAATATAATGACAAATTCCCAGTGGCATAGCGTAAATGATGCCCCCTACAGAATTTGGTATGGGCCCCAATGTCTCAAATATTCATAGGCTCTAGGCTGAATGGAGACCTTCTGAATGGTGGGGGGCCTCTGAAGGGTTGCACCCACTACCCCACAGGGGCCTGTTTTACACCTCTGAAAAATCCTGAAAGATGCCTTCTTTCTCAGTTCTACACCTATTCCCAGCAGGGAATGAATCACTGACAAAATATCCACTCACAAAATATTGTGTTCCAAAATATCAGGACATAAATATTGATGTCAAAAATGTCAACATCCTATCTTCATAATGGTAAGTACTAAAATATCGAGAGAAAAAAATATAGTTGTTAATATATCCAAGTGCAAACGGCAAGCTTTTCCGTTTCAATTACCGGATATATACCATCAGTGCCTAGCGTTGTATAAACTTTGCAAGATCAGTATACTCAACAAACAGTGGAAAAGTGACTACATGATGGAAGAAGAGGGAGAAAGACCGAAAGAGGCAGTAGCCCTTTTTGCCAGAGCACCAGGCAAAGGGGGAGGAGGGGCTGCAATAATGGAAAAACCCACAAGTAATCCCCTAAACATGCAACTTAGAAAATACGAAAAACTCAAGAAACAAGAAAGCGCTAGGTGGTGGGAAGCCACTTCCCTGCAAGACTACGTGGAAAAAGAAATGGTACCACGGGGTCTAAGAATTTATATAACACCATCCCATGAATCGCCCAATACCAAAATGCTTGAGGAGTGGGCGCAGAACTCAGCGGCCAGCAGCAAAAATATGTTATGCATACTGATTAAATATGCATGGGAAGATCGAGAGGAAATATTGAAACAACTCAAAGAGCTAGAGGAAGAGTTCAAAAACAGCAGGGATCAAGATATAATCAATAAATCTATGGATGAACTCAAAGGCCGACTCAAAAATCATGAGGATGACATCAAATACCGCAAGCAGCGCAAATTGCATAGAGATTGTGGGGATTATGACAGTGGTAGGATCCTTACATACGGCCCAAAATATGATTATCTATACAAACTATCCCACAAACGCAAGCACCTGACAATGCGGAAACTAGAGTTGATACTGCGACACCTAGCCTCACAAGTGGGTCAGATACTGATGTTTCGAGAAAAACTACAAGTACCCTGTCAGAAACTGAAGTAACCAAGAGACCGGCGACTTTTTTAGAGGAGTTCAGAGTGCTCAGGACCCGGCGCAAGAAGGAAACAGAAACAACTCAACAACAAACCTTCCAGAAAAGAACAACGCGAGGAAGACCAAGGGGACGAGCAAGAGGACGGGGAGATCAAGCCAGAGACGCCTCAAGCTCCTGCAGAGGAGAAGAAAACAACAAAAAGCCAGTGGGAACCAAAAGAGGTGGCTACAGAAAAAGGAGATAATCATGGATGACGCAATGGTAAATAAAACTATAATTAATTTATCATCCAGATCATTGACTTTAAAAGAAAAACAAACTCTTTGCTTGGGATTAACCTTTTCCCCAACTGAACTATTTGACTATGCCGGGACAAGAGTGGACATGTTCAAATTTGTCCGTAAGATGAAATTAAAAAAATGGCACTCTGTAAGGCCAGACAAAATAGAACCAGAAATTGTGTTAGAAGAAGGTTTCCCTGAATTAACTGTCGCTGATGTAGACACACTCCAAGATGTATATTCCTTGAATGAGATGTCTGGAGATAGCCAACAGAATAGCTCAATAATAGGAGTGAGGGAGACAAGAACTGACAGGGCTGCATGTACTTCTTTCAAACCGAAGTCCATATTTTTACCTATTCGGCTGCATGATGCAATAGATACTTTTCATGAAGTAGTAACCAAGGAACTCATTAAACTCAAACATAAACAAACTAGAGTAGGAGTGAGAAATTCCAACCTATCTAAAGAACAGATGGATTTTATTTTCTCACTAGCTGATGACAAAAACATCATCTTGAGGCCCTCTGATAAAGGGGGCAACATTGTCTTGTGGTGTAGAGACCTATACATTACTGAAGCTCTCAGACAACTAGAAGGGAGCGCTTTTTACTGCAAGTCTAATTCTGAAGAATATAACTCTAGTTTCACTGAAATGTGGGACAAACTACTTGAATGGAGAAATGAGGGACTCCTTTCTTGGCAAGAATTTTGCTTCCTAAAAAAGGATTACCCCAAAATGCCCATTTTCTACCTTCTCCCGAAGGTTCACAAAGATGTTAACCAACCACCTGGGAGGCCCATTATTTCTTCCATAGGAAGTATCAATGAAAATCTATCTGTATATATTGATCACTTCCTACGAGAATATGTATGCCTTCTTCCTTCCTATACCAGGGACACCACGGATTTCCTCAATAAGATCGAAAATACTTTATGGATGGAGGGAGCATTTCTCATCACAATGGATGTAAATGCTCTTTACACCATAATAGACCATGTCCAGGGTATGGAGGCGTGTTACCATTTCCTGAAACAAAGAGAAATAGGTTATAGAGATCACACATGCATGCTTGTAAATATGATGAAATTGTGTCTTAAAAATAACATTTTTATGTTTGACGGGTCCCTCTATAAACAAACAAGAGGTGCGGCCATGGGATCAGCATTTTCCCCCAATTTTGCTAATCTTTTCCTAGGTAAATGGGAGGAGGAAATAAGGGGAGACAGGAACTTTGAGGCAGACTTCACCAAAGTTCAAACCTGGATCAGATATATTGATGATCTGTTCATCATCTGGCAGGGCACTGAAGAAGAAGCTGTAGAATTCACTGAGAAATTGAACTCCAACAGCTACAACATAACTCTTACTTACAATATCAGCAATAACAGTGTTGAATTTCTGGACACCACTATAGAAGTCATCGATGGTCATCTGACTTCTAAACTCCATAGAAAAGATACATCAGGGAACAGCTTACTCCATGCCCTCAGCGCCCATCCTGACCCTTTGAAATGGAGTATACCCTATGGGGAGCTCTTAAGAGCTAGAAGAAATTGCAGTAGCCCAGAAGGTTTCAATAAAGAACAAGAAACCATGCTGACCAGATTTAGAGAACGTGGTTATCCTGAATAGGTCCTCACCAAAGCTGTCAAAAAAGTCAAGGACATAGAGAGATCTAGCACTCTGATACCCAAAGCCAAAAATGACTCTGCCCCCACTGACACAAGAATCATCACTACTTTCCATGAACAATCCAATAAAGTCCAGAAAATCATTAATGAAAACTGGAAAATATTACAAGCAGACAATATCATAGGCCCACAAATTACAGAAAGACCGCAGATCACATACAGAAGAGGCAGGAACCTAAGAGATATCCTAGTCAAGGGAGACATCACTGAGACTAAGACACAACCTATTCAGGGACTTAAATGTTTCTATCCCTGTGGGCACTGTCGGGCATGTAAGGCTAGTGTCATGGTCAAGGATATCGCAATCCCAGGTACCCTGGAACGTAGAAAGATTAAGCAATTCCTAACATGCAACACCAACTATGTCGTTTATATCTTAGAATGCCCCTGTAACATCAAGTATGTTGGTAGCACTACCTGCATGGCTAAAAAACGCGTTCAAGAACACCTCAGAGCTATTACTAACAAAGATGCCAAATACCCCATAGCCAGACATTTCCAAGATTTCCACAAATCTAACAACTCCTTGTTAAAATACTACGCAGTGGAACAAGTGAATATAGGAAGACGGGGTGGCAACAGAAAATTGGCTCTTAGAAAGAGGGAATCAAGATGGATCATGGAGCTCGAGACCAGATCCCCGGGAGGGCATAACATGGATGAGGAACTGGCAACTCATCTCCATAACGAATAATGTTGCATGCCCTTGTTTTGCTTATCTTTGGAGGTATTCTGTAGCCTAATCACAATTTTCCTCCACTGTGTACAGTTGTTTTTGAGAATCTTGCAAAGTATTAGTGTGTAATAGATATACTCAAGTATATGTTTTAAATCGTTTTAATCATGTTATTGTTATGTCTCTTTCAGGAGATTAGGATGGGGAACAGCACTCTCTTTGAGCACCTCACCACGGCCCCACCTTTCTCCAGTTTAAATGGAAGAAATCACTTCAACTTGTTAAAGATAAGACTTTCACTATGGGCACTTTTCTCCTCCTTTTTGTGATTTATTATTCATTGCCTACATAGATGGTTTGTGGCAGTTAAATGCATCCCTCTATTTTTGACCCCGAGGCACTAGACCTCATGCACGTTTTCGGACTTACATTATTATCGGGGGTCTATGAACTTAGTATCAGCAGGGCACTAGACCGCCAATATATCAATAATTGCTGCCAGTTCAAATAACCGATTTCTATCATTGGGTTAGGATCTCTGATAGACCCGTGTGATTTCCGGTACGGTATAGTTTTTGACATAATGCAACTACACCCATTGCCAAGATATTATTGGTAAAGATATTACGTTGTGTTTTTTTCAATATAATTGCTTGACCTTTTGTCACTTAGAAAGTTAATTATCTAAGTTTCATATGTGTTAAATGTATTACGTCAATCAATGTTGAATCACTAGAATTATGGTCGATTCACAGACAGTATTGCTAGATCATGTGGTTCCATACATTCCTGCATGAAAGCAACTCCATTCCAATATGGCCAACAAGGTTTTGACTTGAATGTGTTGATGGATGCAGACCTCATCTATGTTTATTGTTTGTATACTCACTGTGTATTTAACATGCTGAGCACGGGGGAGAGGTTATCGTGTGATCAAGACACCTTGGTGTGTCGAAACGCGTAGCGATATCCGGTGAATAAACTTTCATGACTGAATCTCCTTGAGTGCGCGACTTTGCTTATGGGCAGGACTTGTGGATTTTCATTAAACCATTCGGCTGTGGGTTTGCCGAATTTCCGCGCCACCTGACTACGGGAGGAGGTACCCGGAAGGACCCAGTGTGCTTTGTATTGTTAAAAATATTGTAGTAAAAAAGATCGTTTTTCTTAAATGTATAAAAAATCATGTAAAAAAATGAAATAATACAAATAACTTATAAAAAATATTTAGAATTATTATTTTTTTAACAATTTTAAGTAATAAATGCAATGTAAAAATAAATCAAACATACATATATAACATGTAATATATATTTACTTAATAATAATGAATAAATAATTAAATTATAAAATGTTAGAAATATAATACAAATTATAAAAATAGATATATACACATGTAATATAAATATATATATTATAAATTAAATTATAAAAATATTTATTAATTTCTGAAACTACATTTTACACTACATTAAGTGCAATAGTAGGGAAAGTGTTAGATAGTGGGGGTGAATAAATTACTATTTTCACTCCCCTGAGTGAAACAGTAGGGAAAGTGTTGGATAGAGGAGGGGAATAATTTACTATTCCCACTCCAATGAGTGCAACAGTAGGGAACGTGTTGGATAGCGGAGGGGAATAATTTACTATTCCCACTCTAATGAATGCAGCAGTTGGGAAAGTGTTGGATAACGGAGGAGAATAATTTACTATTCCCACTCCAATGAGTGCAACAGAAGGGAAAGTGTTGGATAGCGAAGAGGACAAAATTACTATTCCCACTCCAGCAATTGCAACAGCAGGGAAAGTGTTGGATAGTAGAGACGTAAAAATTACTGTTCCCTTCAGCAAGTGCAACGGTAGGGAAATTGTTGGATAGCGCAGGGGTAAAAATTACTATTCCCACTCCAGAGAGTGCAACAGTAGGGAGTGTTGGATAGTGGAAGGGAATAAATTACTATTTCCACTCCAATGAGTGCAACAGTAGGGAAAGTGTTGGATAGCGGAGGAGAATAAATTGCTATTCCCTCCCCAATGAGTGCAATACTAGGGAAAGTGTTGGATAGCAGAGTGGGTAAAACCAAAGATTACAGCTATTGATCCTAAATCCCCAAACAAAATAAACAAAACAATGACCAAAAATATGTATCAATTAATAAATGAATATTAATTATCAACCAATAATGAATTTATTTAAACTAAATTACTTTCCACCCTCTTCCCCAAAAACACCAAAACACACACCTAAAAATATTTACACAATTTCCATAACTAATCTCACAATATTAAATTATTAACAATTAACAACAAATAATTAATTAATTTTCGGAAGGTTTACTTCCCAACATTGAAAACTATAAACCCCACAACTCACACATCAAAAGTATTACACAATTAGCATATTTATTATATAATTAATTAATTATCATAAATTAACAAATAATTAATTAATTGTAAATAAATAACCTCCCACCAAATCCCCCTATAATTACACCACCAATGTTGTAAAACATGACACAGTTAACATAATTAATTGATAACAATTAACAAGCAAAATACAACCAATTCATAATAAAGTAATTCAAACAATTAATACTATAAAATAACTTTAAATAAATATTACATGAAAAATATTTTAAAATGTATTAGAATTAAATAACTTCCCACCCCACTCCCCTATCAACCCACAACCCGCTCCTAAAAAATGACACAATTAACATAATTACCAAATAACTAATAATACTTAATATCCAATTAATAAATAATTAATAATGAATTAAGGACCACAATTACCAATAAAAACGTTAAATACATAAATATTAATTAATTAATAATATTAACGACCTAACTATAATTCAATTACTTCCCACCCTCCTCACCTATCAACCCACAACCCGCTCCTAAAGAAATGACATAATTACCAATTAATTAATAATGAACAACCAAATAATAAAGAATTACTAATAAATGAATTACCACAATTAACAATATGAAATATTAAATAAAAAATGATTAATTAATAAAACATATTAATTAATTATAAATATATTACTTCCCTCCCTTTTCCCTTATAAACTCACATCCCGCTACGGAACTAAAACGCAAAATTTAGTTAAAATAAAATTCTTAACTTCAAAAAATTATTAATACATTTATTATAATTAAATTACTTCCCACACTATTCCCCTATAAACCTACAACGCGCTATGGAACTAAAATGCTAAATTTACGTTTTTTTTTTAATTAATAGGGCCACATGTATGAACACATTTTCCCATAGACACAGAATGGGTAAAATCCTTTGATACATCTGTCCCATTATTCCTAGAAATGTAATACATATATTAACAAACCAATGCAATACTCAAACAAAAAAATAGAACACGTACATTTAAAATACATACTAGAATACATAACACTAACAAAAAAATTTCTATTTTTAACAACTATATTTTTGCAAACTATATTTTTGCAAACGATATTAATGACTTCGATATTTTTAAAACAATATTCTAGACTTCGATATTGTTTAAAATGATATTACTTACCTTAGACTTGATATTCTTTACCACGATATTCTGGCAGTTGATATTTTTTCATCCCGATATTTTTCACTTGATATTAGTGCAGTGAAAAATTTAAACTCAATATTGTGACTGTTTACAGTGGGGCATACCTTACAGTCTAAAATAGACAGACTAAGGAAACTCTAAAAGAATTTAATCCAAACCAATATTTGCAGTCTGACATTATTCCTGTTGTTCTACAAGTAGAAAACCAACCCAACATCTTTGTAGCTTTGTAGCAAATAAATGCTCTTATCATTCCATGATTCTAGGGATAAACACAGCACTGGAATACATAGGGACCCTGAAAAGTATTTAGATTCAGGAATACAAGTATTTAGACCGCAGGTCTTTAAACGTCAAAGACATGATACAATAAATGTTAAAACTCATTAAAATACACATCATCAACTACATCATTATAGTAGCCTTATTCCCCCAGAAGAGTCCTTCCACATCCACAATACAGCATATATAGAAGGTACCCATACTATTATAAAATCAATAAAAGACTATTTTAAAAAGTAATTCTTAAACCAATAAAATAAAAAATTATTTTAAATCAACAACCATCTTAACTTTAGGCCTAACTTTTTATCGTAAGTTTCTTTTCCCAAGAAGGATCTTTTTACCGCCTTCATGTACTTTGTGATGGCTAATGATATATCAAGATTTGGCATATCCGTAAGGAGATCTATCGCTAGAGGGCACAAGGCAGCACCATATTTTAGAAAAATGGAGCATAAAATCAATTTTCGCAGGTGTAAAATAGGTGACCCTGAAAATGAGATTGCAGAGCGCACACAAGATATAACTGATGATCAGAGTTTGACCAATGCTAAAGAAGCTCTGGACCCTTTAAAAAAAAGCAATTAACAATTTCAACACTATCACCCACCATTATAAACTTGATACATTTGCTAAGAATATCAAGATATATGATGAATATAAAACTTTCCCTAGTTCACTGATGAAAATGTTCAGCAATATGAAGTAGGATAACTTATCAACAGAGACCCGTCTTTACAATAGGTTATCTGATGACAGAGGCTCTGCTCCTGCTACTACCCACTAAATTAAAAAAGCCTATCATCTTATAACTTCAAGTCCAAAACATAAACATACATGGGAGCAATGGCTTTAATGGATATAAAATTGCAATTAAAATGATAATGTCAATCATCAATTATACATTGTTCCCAATATTTATAAGAAACAAATGCATGGATATCATTATTTTTTGGATTCATAAAAGACAGAGCTACATATTCATAAAACATTAGGAAGTAGGCATATAAAGTTTGTGCAAAAAACACCAGAAACACTGATATTTATATCAGAGAGGTTGATATTTAAAATTGGATCATTGTTTTTACACACTGGTAAAATCCATTACAGCCTATGTAGCCATCACATGTTTGGCGGTTGTAAGCCACTTCTTCAGGGCTGATACATAAACACAATTACATACATTTGCAAATAAAAATAATAACTGCATTTCTTTCTTAATACATATCAACCTCACAACTGTTTATTGTTCTGCAACTAAATCAAAAGCCATAAACTTTAAATTATTCAAAATTCAATACCATCAGTGTTGTAGGAACCATGCGATGAACAATTTGCAAAGTGAAACGACTCTTAGTACCGTAGAAGTGATCGACAACACTTGTATAATTTTGCATCACACATTGATTTAATGCTGTGTTATTTACACCACATCTCATAATTTCAGCCAAAAGTTCTAACTATCAAAGCAGCTACATGGTCAAAAATGTTCATGTTACTTACCTTGAGCTCAGTTTCCCTTATCCTTCCTGATTTTCTTGTCAATCAACGCACACACTCCAATGCAGGTTCTCAAATGTATGTGGTTCGAATCAGGAGAATTCTTCCGTATAGAGCCTCATGTTACCATGAAGGGTATGCAGTTCACCTAATTAAAGCAAAAACATATTCTTATAATGACTATGATCCTCAAAACAGGTGTACTTCAGGGGACTGGGAAGATATTTGATTACATTTTAACTCGTTCATATCAAGGCTGATTATTCTAATCCAGACTATGTCATCTAATGTACATTTCTCAAAGGTTTTTGCACTTCAAAAAATATTTTGCGATTAATTGAAAAGTCAAGTTAGACTTATAATATATGAAAACACACAATATAATATTTACTATCAGATTTCCATCTATTTTAATTCTAACTTTTAGCTCATTTCTTACTGAACTACGCACACATCCTTACTAATCGTTTTACATGAAGTGTCTCACAGCTCTCATTTACTATCGCTCTTAGGATGCAACTACAACAAAATTGGGCTTAATTTCACTTTATTTTAGTAATTAAATTTAAAGGTGAAAAGGCAATTGTTAGAAGGTGGTTCTGACCATCTGACCCACCCGGAATGTTTGCTTTTTGAACACCTAATTGTTGAGCTTTTACTGTGGTAGAGCCTCATAAGTTGGGACTCACCCACAGTGAACTCATGATGAAAGAGACTGCATGTGGATTTTATAGGTGTCCCCCTGGAGAGAGTAGGCTGCTGCGCTACAGCCGGAGTAAGTGGCACCGGGCTGGTTACATGCAGACACAGGTGTACATGCGTGTGCATACATGTAGGAGCTGTGCAGGGGAGATTCCCAGCATGCGCAACCCAGGAGCAGGTACAAAATGGTGTGGCAGGAATTATGCAGAGCTGGGTGGTGACATGTAACAGGCTTTATACAATGGGCAGAAACATGTAAGGGAAAGTCAGTTTGCTTTACTGTTTTCACTGAAGGACCACTCCATTACTCTCCTATGAGGATGGGGATCACATGGTGTAGTTTCACTTTCCTAGGGCCTACAAATTCTAGATACGCACCAAAGTGCACTGTAACTTGTATGAAAATAAGTATTCTGCAGAGTAGAAAACCATATAGTACTGCTTATGGGTCATCCAAAAATGTTATATTCCTCTGACTCAGCTCATTACCAGAGCCTGGCTGGATCTGACCCTGCCAAGCTGGACTAATGACCTTCCTTCGCAAACTGAAGCATTAGAGGCCTAGCCCTTCTTTGCAAGCTTTCCAAGGGGGAAGGTCTCCTCTCCAAAAGGGAGAGAAGGTGGGTGGAGTTGCAGGTTCTCCATCAGCAGCTGTCACCTGGTGCCAGGCACCAAGTTGCTCTGGAGAGAAGACAAAAAGTTGGGAAAGGGGCTTTTCAGAGACCATATGCCATGAAACCCCTGGACGACGCTATTTTTAACTATCCCAGAGGACTGGGTAGGAAGGAGGGAGCAGGGGCAGAGAGGTGATGTGTCTCTGAAGAGTAGGTCAGTGGAGCCCCCTATCAGCCCCCTCCAAATTCTTTTAAAAAGTCTTGCACAGGAAGAAGAGCTCTCTCTGGGGTGTGGTCTGCTGTGGAAGACTAGTGCTGCAGTCGAGCACCATAAGCAGTTGGAAGGAAGAACCACCTGACTGTCCTAGGACCCTGAATTGTGCCAGGAGGTAAGTCCAGGACCAGGGACCAAAATACTGGGTCTCTGTGTAAGGAGAAGAGAGGCCCAGGAGGAGAGCCAGGAAAAAGGCTTGCACAGGGAGCCAGTAAAGACTGTTCCCTGCTGAATTCACCTTCCTAGAGACCAGGAGGGTGTTGGAAAGTGCTCAGAGTGGCTAGGGCTCACCACCAGGAGCAAGGGGAGGCCAAAATGGTAAAGATTGGCCGTCTAGGGGCTAAGATGTGCCCCCGGGGTGGGTCAGGTCCCGGGGGCTGCCCCGACAAGAAGCAAAGTCAGGGTGCCATCGCGCTTCCCATGAAGTGGCCCAAACTAGGTGCCAGGAGCCCACCCTGGCGGCCGGCGACAATTGAGGGTGGAGAGCGTTGTCTCACAACCCACGATGATGTCTTGGGGGCCCGAGATCCCAACTCCAGGCCTTGACACCATGAAGGGAAGACAGGGAGCGTCATCGCGCTCCTTGTGAAGAATTATCAGGGGCCCGGGACCCCAACTCCGTGCCCCGAAGCTGAAGATGCGGAGTGCCATTTTGCTCCCCATGAAGACCTCCCAGTGGGAAGGGCCCAGGTTCCACAACTCTGGGTCCGAGTGTGCCCAGCGCAGGAGAGGGAGTGCCGTCGCACTCCCCCGAGGACCGGTCAGACCGGGGGGAGTCTCAGTGTCTGCCCGCAGGAGCCGGCAGCCCAGAATAGAGGTGCCGGGTCCGGCGGCAGCATGCGAGGGTGCTCGCCATGCAGGGAGCCGGTGGGGGTGTAGTCCCCGAGCAGCTCTCCAACAAGGTGATGTGCAATGCTGGAGTGCCTGGTGGGACCGGCCCCGAAACAAAGGGGAAGAGGCCGGAGCAGCCGGGGGTTGGCTCCCCGAGTTGCCATCGACTCACCTAGGGCAGACTCCGGGTGTGTCGGACCCCCACCAATGTGCCAATGCAGCACAGGGCTGCCATCACCGGTAGCACAGCTCTCCCCGGCACAGTGAGAGAGCCGCTCATAAAAGATGCACAGGATGCAGGAAGAGCACCCCATAATGCTTTGCAGAGCCTAGCCAAGCCTGCATGAAAATGCTTGTTTTCTGCATTGGGTGACCCCAGGAGGATGGGGTCACCGCCAAGTGAGTGAAAAGGTGCCAGGGGAGCTGCAGGAGCAACGCAGTCTCCCCCAGCATGAAGATGGAAAGTTCCCGCCTAAGTCTCTGTGCACTGCATGGAAATAACCCCTCAAGGGCTCAGCTAACAGTCAATAGCATCCTGGGGCTGGAACTTTTGTTCTTATGCTGAGGGTGCTTTAGGGACTGCACCAAGCTATGAAGAGCTGAGCTGGAGATGTCTGGAGAAAGGCATCCTCTGGAGGTGAAGAGGTGCTATTGCACGAGAAGTGCATTTAACAATGATATTTCCATTGAGGAACTGAAAGTCACATGCGTAATTTGAAGTCATAAGCAAAGTGGGGTTATGTTGCTGGATGTTTCTGGTAGGGTATCTGGCTGTATATTCCTAATCCTGTGATTATAACTGTGATGCCTTTTTAGGGACTTTTATTGCAATGCATTATGATGATTATCCACTACGATAGGTACTGTCATTTAAAGTGATGCTTAAACATGTATTCTTGCTGCTGCCTTAGATGAAGAACAACCCAGACTGTTAGCCCCTAAGATGTAGAGGTGTATACTGTATGGTCAGTAGGAGATGCTCAGTCAGGGTTATGTGTTACAAAGGCAGGTGTGCCCATTTTAAATGCTTGTTCAGATAATGGGGTGGGTTGCCACTGGGATGGTGCCTGTGGGCAAGGCCCTCACTCCAGGTTATGTTCAAACCACTGCATTAGGGTGCAAGATAATGTGCATAAATAGGAGTGGTGGTACTAGACCCCACGCCCCCGCGGGAGGGGTGGAACTGTTATGCAATGTCAGAAAGTAATTCCAACAGCTTCTGTATATTTGTAAATTGTTCCATAGTATTGAGTAGTGTGTGTATTTAATAATTGTATTCTTCCTTTTACAAAGCAAAGTACAGACTGGACAATCAGTTATTGAGTGTTATATCTGCATACTGGTAAATGGCGATTACCAGCCCACACCACCTCCCTTGAGTAAGCCTTAGACAGCTCTGCAACACTACCCTCTGAGAGTCAAGCGTACATTTGGGTGTTTGGTTCCCAGTGAAGGACAAATGTAGTCATGTTATTTGTGCAGGCCTCACAGATACTGCATCGTTTTCCAACAACCATGTTTATATTGTTACAAGATATAGCCTCCAATGCCTTCTAAAATCATCAGCCACATCATAATCCAACAGACCCAACCTTTGGTCAGTATGGACATCCAGTCTCTTTATGCAAACATCCCATAAAAGGAGACACTTAGGGCCCGATTACGAGTCGGACCGCCGGACTCGTGGGGTGCGGTGGTGGCAGTCTCACGACAGCCACATTATGACCCTTGTGGTTGTGCCGCCTTGGGGCTGCCGACTCCACCAGGAAACTGCCATTCCCTGGTGGTGGTGCGGTGGTCAAGAGGCATCAATATTCTTGGCTGGACTGCTCTGGTTCGCCAAGCGACTTTTTTAGCTACCGGAAGTCTATCCTCCATGAAAACATTGGCAGTGAGGAGAGAAATGGGCCCCTTCAGGACCCCCTTGTGCCTCATGCCTTGTGAATGCACACAGGGGGCACAACATGTGCCCCCTTTGTAAATGCACAGAAGTTCCAGGATGGCATGAACTCTCAGTCCATGCCGTGCTGGAACTTCCATTGACTTTCCCTTGGTGGTGGCTATTTTATTGGCACTGACATGGGGACGGCAAAGGAAATGCCCACCAATGACTACAAAAAAACATTATAGGGCGGCGGTCCTCACATGGGTTTGGCGGTGCGGCGGCAGGGTGATCCCACCATTGCACTGTCAAACCTGTGATCTGCTCCTTAGAGTAATAGGGGATGTTTTAGACAAACATGAACAGCCATGTTTTGTTCCCACATTGTTTTTGCTAACATTGCCATACTTTTCACTGAGTAAGAATTACTTTCAGCTTCTGAATGACTTGTAGTTCCAAATCAAGGCAGTGGCCATGGGTGCCGGATTTGCTCATACCTGGGGAACCCCTTCAAGAATAACTATGAAGAGAGACATATTTTACTGCCATCTAATCCCCTTCATGACAGAAACAAGACATGGTTATGATACATTGACGATACAGGTGACACAGAAAGTCAAGGATCGATTTTAGCAACATCGGAGCCGAATCAGGTGTGCCCTACAGGAGATCCATTTGTCGACCACTACCAGCAGCAAAAGCACATGAAGATGACATCAGATGAGCCTGTTACTCGCATCCAAAGAGGCAGCAGTCCTGCAGCTTTGCTTACCAGACAGGAGTTGAAGTGGATAGGCTGTGTTTGCAATGTTTATTAAGAACTCAATTCAATAGATGGCCGGTGACAGGCTGCTTTGTTTTAGCTTTGTGAGTACAGCCTAATCTAGTTGAACCAGTGCCCACAGGTGATGCTGTAATGATTAGTGTGTTTAGGACTGTAGTGCAGCCTGAGTGGAGAACATGCAAAGTGCGCAAGACTGGCCGGTATGAGATGGCTAGCCAAACATTCATGCGCACTAACAGAGTGCCCACCACACCTCTCCCTGCTCCCCTGTCAGCAGAGAAACCAAGCACCACCCACAAAGCTTCCGCAGAAGGAACAAATAAAATGATAATAACACTGAGTTATTATCATTTATTTTATTTTTCCTTTAGTTACACTGCAGTGGGGTGACGCACCTTCGCCTTAGCTGAGGAGCCACCACTGGTTTCCTCCTTCATTTTTCCATGACAGTTTTACTAGTTCACTAATTGTGAAATGTTCAACCAATTTGACATTTGAGCAGACCGGTGCCTCACAAAGGGCACACTCTTCAGCTACTTATGTAGTCCCCTTTGTTCAGACACACTATAACTCCTGACATTCCATCGAATTCATTTCTAGGGTTCTCTCGACGAGTAGCACAGCTCGTGAGTCTTTCCGCGAGCTCATTTGTAGCCCGTCATTGTATTCTGATTATAATTATTTGGTTGAGTGTTTTTAATTTCACCATGTACATTTTCACATTATATTGATTTAATTTGGGTAATCGCTAGCGTTTTATTGCGATCCTTTCTTTTTTAATGCTCTATTCGTGCAGGTGTGCACGCAGCGCAGCATGCCAGTTTAATGGAGGCTTTGGCGCTGGCGCGCGCTGGCGCCTGTCAATACATGACGTCTTGGGAAACGTTACCAGGGCGGGTGAGTTCCTTCCTGCCTCCACTTAATGGCACCAATTGCAGATAATGAGCATTTTGAAATGCATTTCTAATGCTTGCGTTTTTGCCCTTTTCTTCACCAAACCGTGAATAATTATTTCCTGACCCAAAGTACACACAATTTTGGAAGGGCTGTTAACTATTTCCTTCTTGAGTGCTTTACAATATTTTGACCTTATGGAACACTTTTCAAGCGTAAATATAATTATTTTGCCACATTGTTCTGGGAAGCTTCATATTTATCTTGAACCAATGTCTTAAAAGGTGTAGCTATCACTGAACAGCCATTCAAACATCTTCCCGAGCCATGATTTCACCAGTGTCTTGAGTGTTTCAGCCATCATTGAGCAGTTATTCAAACATCATACCAAACAGCATGTTTTAATGTACCTCCATTACTCACTTCAAGTTTGAGGGTTGGTAGATGGGCTTTATTTATTCTTCACTCGGTAACCTACTGAGTATTATACCCAGCCCCATTTCTTTGCAATAGATTTTGCCTGTTTGGTGATGGTAATGCACTACTACGGTGTTTCTTCTGGTGAGTTTCCATATTAGATCCTGCCAAAATGGATCTGTACACACTGCACTGTTTTCAGCTGTAGTATCTGGATACTTTTTTGCCATACATGCCACCCTTCCTCTTTCATCCTATTGATGGCAGGCATTTGGGTCACATCTTGGCGGCGCCATCACAATTTTCTGAATCTAGTGAGCTTTTTGAACTCAGGCTCGGTTGTTTTCATTGATATGTTTCAGATATTAATGGTGTTGGTTTATTGGTTGTAGCAAGTCACATGTGACTGAGGTAAGAGGTTCACCATAATCCATGCCACTTTGACCATAGGCAACTATTCAGTAGGGTAATTGTGCTATTTTACTTTGTATGATGCTATCTTTTTCCATGTCCTGATGAGGATCCCGCCTGAATCATTGTCTTTGAGGTTGAAACATTAATGTAGATAGTTGACTTGCAAGTGATAGTAACCAAACTAAAAGCAGAGCAGAAAGAAGTGTATGATTTAGTTATCCAAATGATAGATCATGCAATACTCCATGATGACAAAACATATGTGTACAATGCCTGTTTTCCACTACTTTATAACATCAGTGGATAGGGAGGAACAGGGAAAAACGTTCTCATACAAATGATAATGTGACATTTGCACAGATTCATGGTTGTCCTGTATTGTTACTCCACCCACTTGTTTAGTCAATTACAACATTAACCCCTCCCACACTGGTGACGAAACCGCTCCATCACGCCCCTCGGGTGGGTTGTGCTGGTGACGGAACGGTTCCGTCACGGCCAGCTCGCCGCGCCTGCGCGGCGCTGATTTTGCGCCTGTGCGGCGCGTTCTATTGAGCGGGCGGGGCCGTGACGGAACCGTTCCATCACAAGCACAGCTCACCCGAGGGGCGTGATGGAGCGGTTCCATCACCAGCATCGGAGCGCTGCGTGGACCCCCCGCCCCTTAGCACTGCGGCGGAATAGTTGCCGCAGCAAAAGTGTTAAGGAGGGACACCTGCCTGAGGAACACAATGATAAACTAGATTTTAACAAACTGGATCCAGAAACATTATAAGAATTTCAATGAGGACTATGCAAAATAAGGGTCTTGATAATTGATGAGGAAAGCATGCTATCAAGTTTACTACTGCCTTCCATAAAACTACAAATGCAAGCAATACAAAGAACCGTCATCACGTTTTAATGTTATAAATAATTGATGGATGGTTCCATCAACAAGACGAGTGACCATCAAACGTTTACACAGTTCTACTTTTTTCTCACATGGTGTGGAAGTATTTTACAGGTTCCACCTGCACAGTGCTTGTGCTGTGCTTGCAAAATCTCTTGTAATGATACAAAAAAATCTTTAAATGGGCTTATAGCCTGCCCATTACTTACCTTGGCTTACTATTGGTTGGCTCCCATGTCACTCTCGCTTCTTTGCTTCCTATTGGTTAGCATCTCCTCCATGCGTCCAACTTCCTCCTGGGGGTCAGTGTTTGCTTTAGACTTCACCCCTGCCATGGACCATGGACAAAGTACTGCTTCCTGTGGCCAATGTCCTTCCACTGGCCACAGGCACCTTTGGGTACTATTTCAGCCCTCTCCCTTAAAGAATCTATGCCTCTGCAGCCCCTCTCCTTCCCCCCCAACACCCCTCCCTCCTCCTGTTTCGTGTGCTTCTTAGAACATCACTCTCCACCTCTCTCTTTAACCCTCCCGCTCCACAGTCTTTGTTTACTGCCTTCCTCCTTCTCATGGTATTTTTCACATTTATAGAGCACAACCCGATCGAGTGGACCTGGAGTGCTTTACAACAGCTCCAGTTACGTCCCACACATTAGTTTTGTAGGCACGGGGAGGTTCCATGGTTTGCCCAGAATCACAGGATGTTGAACCAATTTCTAGACTCAAACCTGGGTCCCCAGTCAGCAGCTCTGGTTGTTACGCCACATCCACTCCCAGAGGAGAGGGTTGCTTGCCACTCCTCAACCCTCCTGCGCTGATTTAAGGCATATTGCACAGTGGCACGTACTACTGTGCAACGTGTCTTAAAGTAAAAAAAAACAAAGCGCTATGATGCCGTTAATGTTGGCCGTGCCAGCGCTTGGATTTTCTATACTGATGATGTGCAATATGCCCTAAATCAGCGAAGGAGAATTGGGGGTGGCAAGCAACCCTCTCCTCTGACAAATGGTTGTGGCATTAGGGCCAGAGCTGCAAACACACAGCTAATATGCACATTTTCTAATCTAGGGACATCTGGGCAACAGCTGTGGTGTTACGACCAGAGCTGTAGACCCACTGAAGTTACACTAAGCTTCTGGTCTACTGACATTAATTATTGTAACTGGTAGTTTGACTCTTTAGTTAAAAGGTTTCTCCTGTCCAGTTACTCTGTTTCATGGGTATTCACTTCCATGCTGATTTCCTGAGCATTGTAGTGTCCTGCAGGACACAGTCTAGTGTTTTTACCAGCCACTCCCACGAGGGCTGGCTTTTACTCCCATCCCACACAAATCCACCACAGGCATTACGAGTGAAGTTGGCCTGTTCATAAAAGGGCCTGAGCACCCACGCTTGTGGCCAGTTAAGTAAGCATAATCACTGTGTCTGCGTCAATTATTTCAATAGCATGTGGGGCTAGGGCCCACAACTTTCGGGCATGCTTTCAAGTTTTTAGGTCTCAGCCTGACCCAGCGCATGCGTTAGCCTGGCTGAGACATTTAGTAGCTGCTTTGGAAAGTGCCACTTTCCCGGCGACCAGCTTACTATCACGCGCACAAGAGCGTGCTCGCATCCACGTAATAACAAGCTGGTGGCCGGCAAGGTAGCACTTGCGGTGACGCGCGTGCGCACTACTCGTGTCACCACTCGCGTTTCTTTTTTTTAATTTCATTTCGCGGCCGCGCAGCTTTACTTTTACGGCGCGCGGCCAATGCTTTTTGTTAAGTGAGTTTTACATGCATTGTGGTCAAACCAGCACAACAGATAACACCAGTTAATAACAGTGTACGTGAAAATTTGTTAGATGATGATCATCCTTTGTCTTACCCAGAATTGTTGGGGTAATTACGGCCCATGACATTGAAAATGATCAAACTGTTAATTTAGTTTGGTAAATAAAATAAACCTGCACACATACATGCTGCTGGGAAAAGCGCAACATCTATACCCAATACTCCATTGAAAAGGCCTCACCATTATAGTAGTTCTGTTTGCATCACTGATTGATTTAATGCGTGCATGGTCATGTGAAGGAGGAAGCAGAAAGTAGATGAAATGTTTGAGCTGCACCTCCAAGTTAAGTGTCATCATGTTAGTTTGAGACTCTTGTAATGTGGATTACAAAGTGCCACTGCCGAGATGGGGACTGTTACTGGTTCACCACACGAAAAGATTTTATGAGCACAGGTCTGCCCGTGAAAAGAGCATGTCTGGTGACTGGGGAGAGGAAGTTATCCATATTTCTGGGACCAATTCATTGTGGTAACTACTCTTTGGGGTCCCGTTACCGTGGTTGCGTGACTGCAGATAGCCAACATTGATGTAAGAAGCTTCTCCGCAAAAATAGACGCAGGTTCTGTACGATAACATGATGTAGCAGGCAGTTTACCGCATTTTCCGGGCAAGTGTGTTGTGTCCTTGAGGACAACTCTTGTTAAATGTAGCTCTACAGATTATTGCTAGGAGTGCACCAGACTCCTCTCTGTGGCTTGCACGATTGTTTTCACAATATGCCACCATAGTAAGCTGTTTATAGACGTGAGCAGCAGCGGGGGTAATGCTAATAAAAAAATAATGTCTAATCACCATGTACAGTTAAAGCAAGATGCTTTCACAATTTAAAAGCAGAATAGACTTTGGGGTGCTGTGAAATAACCGTGCCTCCTCGAGAGACCGGAAGTACAAGGAAATGCTGTGTAAGGGGACAGTTGGATAATGGACATGGATCACATAAGGCCGGGTGACTGACATTATGATTTTTTCCAGCTGCTGTGTTTTTTTGCACGGTTATAGATTTGCCACATGATACATCATGTGAGGCATAGTCTGCAGATTTAAAGAACAAAATGTGTTTCTTGCTCTTAAGGGTCAAAAGTTACTTAAAAACGCTGCAAAACGTTTTGCAGCGCTGACTAGGACTATTTGCAAAGGTAGACTGGTGACCTTTCTGTCGGTCATTGTTGTATGTGGGTGTGAAACGGGTACTGATGAGGTGAAAACTTTTCCCAGACAACGTTAACTTGTGTAAAATTGACAAAAATAGTACAGTAATACTCTCACAAAAAGTGCCGCATTACGCTGCATATTTGTCTTTTATTGCTGGGTAATTTAGTCCTCTCTGCTGCATAATTTGATCCTCTCCTGCCACATTATCTCAGTGGCCCTGCATAAAAGTGATCCTCGTGAGCAAAACTGGTAACGAGGGTGCTTTTTCTTGTTGGGAACTTTAGAGTGGCAGTGTCTTAAACTGGGTCATGGAATGAGCGCCAGGACACAGCTTGTGCCATACGGCAAAGACAGCGGAAGCCTGTCCCTTGCAGCAGAAAGCAGCCTGACTGAAGGGCCTTCAGCCTTTCCCATGTGTGAGGTTGATAGGATCGAATGCCATTTTCAATAGGTAATAACTGCTGTGCCTACATAATGAGCGTGGAGGTCTCAGTAACAGGGCCGCGAAACAATGAATACATTAAAAGCCAATAAACAGGTAGCCTGTGGATGAATTATAGTAATATTTATATAGCATAAGACTGTCATGCAGTTATTTTTTTTATGCCCATTTCCTTTAAGGAAAAATTTTAACTAGTAAGAGCATAAACAGGTCTTATAGCCGGCGTAATAAAAAATGTAAAATGGGAATTATGGTCTAGTTTTGGGGACCAGTGAATGCGGCACATCGCTAGTTTTGCTTAATCTGAAATGAACTAATGTGTTGGGTGCCCCTTTACAAGGGAGAGTGTAGTAGTACACTGCTGGTTCTCATATAACCTCTGCAAGTCTTTACTGCTCAAATGTTCATGGGGTGAAAGAGTTGCAGTGCAGTCGATTTTAAATTCAAGCACCCTTACCAGTGTAAGTATGTTTAGTCCCTTGGCCACCTGGAGCAGCAGGATCAGCTTGGGTGGCCTGGGTAAAGGACCTATAGCCATGTCTAAATGCTATACGCACTTAAGGTGATTGTTGTTTGGCACCTTTTTAATGGGCAGATTGTCGGCACCTTTTTATTGGGCAAAGCAGCTGTCAGCAGCAAGCCGTCAACTCGTCTGAGCTTTCGAGCCCGCGAAAGTGACTTTAATTTCAGAAATTTTATGTCAAGTGTCGTGCCCACATAGTGGCACTAGAACCCTGGGGACTCAGGGCCAGGGGACAGAGACACCGGACACCACATCCGGTCAGGGGAGGGGAGGAGGGGCAGTCGGGATCAGGACCTCGGAGCAAGAGGTCAGGGGACAGGGCACGCCCCACTAAGAAGCTATTGTTCGAAATAAAGAAGTGCCTACCATACCTTGGTTGTCTCCTGCGTGATCTGTGGGGGGCACACGACGTGACAACTGGGGACGAGGCGGGATCGGAATACTCCGATGTGAGGAAAAGGCGATTTTAACCAGGAGCCCACCCTGGATCACGTTGTGACCAGAGAAGGAGTGCAGGAGCACAGCGACGTCAAAGAAGCAGCAGCGACACGGGAGCCCACCCCGATCGCTGCAGGAGGACCAGAAAAGTGACACAGCGACCCCCGGTAAGCGCCCAGCAAAAGCAGCAAAGAGCGCGAAACTGAAGAATTCAAAGAGAAGAAGGCAGCGCGAGCTCTCGCGAGAGTCTTGGCGGCCATTTTGGGGTCAGGCGCGGCAGCCAATAGCAATCGAGAACAAACGCGGCGGCCATTTTGAAGTCAGGCAGCGCTGTGAGTGGACGCGAAGTCCCGCGAGATCAGCGGCGGCCATCTTAGACACAGGCAAACGGACCAATAGGAAGCCAGAAAGGCTCGGCGGCCATTTTAAAGTCAGGAATAGATCGAGTTTGGACAAAAAAGTGCAAATCTATCAACAGAAAAGCAAAGGAAATACGATATAAAGAATAGTAAAGCAAGGAAGGGCCTAAAATAAAGGAAATAAAGAACAATAAAGGAAATAAAAGAGTAAACCTGACAGAAGTAACAACGAAAGATAAGACAAAGAGAGAAAGAATATCAAGGAAAATAATAAGAAGAAGAAAAAAGTGATGGCAGACGCAAAACAAAGCGCGCAATATAGAAGGCCATTGCATTCAGCCTGTCCGAACCACAAACAGGGATAAGATGGGAGAAGTGGCTCAGACGGTTTGAAAATTATGCAGAGCCACAGACGTCATAGCAGCAAAGAAACGAGGACTGTTTATAAATCTAGTGGGCGATGAGGTCGAGGGTCCTGATGGTGACGCTGCCAACCAAGGAGATTGACACCTATGACAAACTAATAAAATGCCTAACAGACAAGTTTGACCCGCAAAGAAATGTGGATTTTGAGAGATACAGCTTCACGATTGCCTTCCAACAAGCGGAGGAATGTTTGGATGAGTTCGCAACGAGGCTGAGGAAACTGGTGACTCACTGCGAGTTCGATAAATTTGACAACGAGCAGGCCATACGATTACTCATAATAACAGGCTGTCGAGACATAGAGTTCCGAACAAGGATACTAAAAGAACCGATAGCTCTAGAAAACATCCTCGCACTTGGGAGGGCAGAAGCGCGAGCAACAACACACGCTCAAGTGATGGAACGTGGCAAAGGAAGAGGTGGAGAACAAATCAATAGAATAGCAAGCAACGCCAGAACAGGAAACTGGAGACAAGACAGAGGGGATCAGCCAGCAAGGAAGCCGCAAGAAGGAACATGCTACCGATGTGGACTAGATTTCCCACACCGAGGACAATGCCCTGCATTTGGCCAGACGTGCAGAAAATGCAACGGAAGGGACCACTACGCAAGCGTGTGCCGAGGAGCACAGTTCAGGAACGACCGGGGAAGAATGAGCAGAGGAAGAATGTCTACAAGGAGACACATCAGACATGTCGAGACTGGAGTGAGAGGCTCATCAGCAGAGTCAGAGGAAGAATACGAAGAAGAAAAAATAGAACGCTTATACCTCATGACAGAGGGCACAACGGACTCGGAAGACAATGAGGAAGTGGGCAATGAGACAATATGCCTGATAGACAAGAAGAAGATACGGAAAACGGAATCGGTAACAATAAAAGTGGGGCCACATGACGCCACTTTCGTTCTGGACAGTGGTGCAACATTATGTGCGTTTCGGAGTATGAAAAAATGAAAATAAAGCCAATCCTGACGCCATCACGAGTGAAAGTCTTCACGTGGGGGGCAAAACGACCAGTGATCAACCTGGGAAAGTTGAAGGAAGAACTAAGGTACAAAGACCAAAGGACAACGGAGCAGATACATGTACTCAAAGGAGACATCCCCGCGCCATGTTTGTTGAGCAACGTCACAGCACAAGTGATGGGGCTAATGGAAATGACTTATCACATGGCAGAAAAAAAGAACATCTTAAAAGAATATCCAAAACTGATAGAGGGACTAGGAAGACTGAAAGGGCGGCAGATTACACTGCACATTGACGAAACGGTGAGACCGGTTGCGCAACATCACAGAAGGGTGCCCATACACCTACAACCACAAGTGGAGGAAGAGCTGAAAGCCCTCCTAAAGCAAGACATCATTGAACCAGCAGATGGACCGACACCGTGGGTGTCACCCATCGTGGCCGTCCCAAAGAAGGACAAATCAAAAATAAGAATATGTGTGGACATGAGGATTCCAAATAAGGCAATTGAACGAGAGCGACACCCAGGCCCACACCTAGACGACATGATTAGCTGTCTCACGGCTCCAAGAAGATTTTCAAAGCTAGATCTTTGCAAGGGCTACCATCAGTTGGAACTTGACCCCCAGTCACGGTACATCACAACATTCTCTACCCACCTGGGGTTATTCAGATACAAGCGCCTGAGCTTTGGGATTTCGTCAGCGGCGGAAATATTCCAAGAAACAATTCGGCAAGTCATCAGGCCCGTCAAGAACAGTTTGAACTATAGTGATGACATCCTGGTGTTTGTCAAATCAGATGGAGAACACGACACTGCCTTAAGAGAGGTGTGCTCACACCTAGAAGAAGCAGGTTTAACGCTGAACGAAGAAAAATGTGAACTGGGGCGAAATGAGTTGGTGTTTTTCGGTCACATCTTTTCCAAAAAAGGAATGCGGCCAGACCACAGCAAGGTAGAAACTTTGGAAAAGGCAAAAAAACCCACAGACGTGGCAGAAGTGAGATCGTTTCTGGGACTAGCGAGCTATGCTCGCGCTACATCAAGGACTTTGCCACCGTCAGCGCACCTCTGAGAGAGCTGACGAAACAGGGACAGAATTTTCGATGGACCAGTGAATGTGACAAAGGGTTCGAAGAGATAAGAAAGGCAGTGACAGCAGTGGATCACCTGGCCTATTTTGACCCGCAACTGTGCACAGAGGTGACAGTGGATGCAAGCCCCGTGGGTTTGGGAGCAATTCTAGCGCAACATCAACCTGGGAGGGATTCCCCACGACACATCATTGCATATGGGAGCAAGAGTCTGACAGAGGTTGAGAAAGGATATTCACAACCAGAAAAAGAGATTCTGGCGGTAGTTTGGGCCTGTGAACATTACCACATGTTCGTATACGGAAAACCGTTCACGATCGTAACAGATCATCAAGCCCTGATCACGATATATGGCAACCCAAATGCAAAGATACCACCAAGAATAGAAAGATGGGGAATAAGGCTCATGGACTACAACTTCAAAATAATCCACAAGCCAGGCAAAGAACAAAATCCAGCAGATTATGTGTCAAGACACCCACTACCACAGAACTCTCAAGTGACCACAATGGCAGAAGAATACCTCAATTTTGCACTAAAACTCAGTACACCAGCGACAATAACAATGAGTGAACTGGAACAAGCAACGAGACAGGACGACACCATGCAAGAGGTGATGAGGATCAACAAAACTCAATGATGGAGGCATGTGAATGGCAACATGCATGCAGGCAAAGGAGTAGACAAAGAAGAACTGCTGGCATTCAAAAGAATACACGAGGAACTATCAGAATGTGAAAATGGAACAGTAATGAGAGGCACAAGAATAATAATGCCTCAATCGCTGAGAAGAAGGACAGTGGAGTTGGCACACGAGTCACACCGGGGCATGGTGGCCACCAAAAAGATGCTGAGGGAAAAGGTGTGGTTCCCGGGACTTGACAGCATGGTGGAAGAAATGATAACAAAGTGTCACATATGTCAAATCATAGGGTCACCTCCAAGACCAGAACCACTGAAAATGTCTCCAGTACCGACAGCGGTGTGGACGGAGCTGGCCGCAGATTTCTATGGGCCTCTAGAAACAGGAAATTACTTCCTAGTGGTGATCGACGAATACTCAAGGTTCCCCATTGTAAAGGCAGTGTCGTCGACGTCTGCGAGCGCAACACTACCAGTACTGGATGACATCTTTGCAGCGTGGGGCTCGCCACAGACATTAAAAACAGACAATGGCCCACCGTTCTCAAGCGAAGAATTCAAGAAATTCATGGCATACTTAGGCATACATACAGGGCGCATAACGCCCCTGTGGCCGCAAGCAAATGGGATGGCGGAGAGGTTCATGGGGACCATCAAAAAGGCGGTGCAAAGAGCAAGACTGACGGAAATATCAATTGGACAAGCGCTATGCCAGGTACTGAGGGACTATCGAAACACGCCCCACAGTTCCACTGGGAGATGTCCCACGGAATTGGTACTAGGGCGAGTGAGCAGAACACGTCTGCCACAGATGAAAGAAGAAATAAAAGTGGGCCAAGATGACGTCGTCAAAGACAAGAGGCAGAAAGAAAAGATGAAAGAATACGCGGATCAAAGACGACACGCGACAAACAAAAAGATAGAGGAAGGAGACATGGTGTTTGTGAAACAGAGACAGGTAAAAAAAGTCGGACAGCGCATTTGCAAGGGAACCAGCAAAAGTGGTGAAAGTGAATGGGCCCATGATCACAGCCACAACCGGCCAACGAGAGATCACCAGTAACAGCTCCCACTTCAAGGCAATAAAAACAGAAGAAGAAACAGGGATGCCAAAGCAAGAAGAGGCGAGAGAGACACCGCAGGAAGATCCTGCACCAGAGGCTGGAGAACAACGACCAAGGAGAGAATGCAAAAAGACAAAGAGACTGATAACAGAGATGTAAAGGAACATCAGCAACATCACATCTCTCTCTCTCTCTCTCTCTCTCTCTCTTTTTCTCTTTTTCGCTTCCACGTTTTCTCCATCACTGATGTGAGCCGTGGGACAGCTGGCAAATAACTTTTGTTCGCAACAAAGGGGGAGATGTCGTGCCCACATAGTGGCACTAGGACCCACTCAGGGCCAGGGGACAGAGACACCGGGCACCACATCCGGTCAGGGGAGGGGATGAGGGGCAGTCGGGATCAGGACCTCAGAGCAAGAGGTCAGGGGACAGGGCACGCCGCACCAAGAAGCTATTGTTCGAAATAAAGAAGTGCCTACCATACCTTGGTTGTCTCCTGCGTGATCTGTGGGGGGCACACAACGTGACATCAAGCAGGGGCACTATTGTTTCTAGGGACAACGAAACGAGATAGGCCATCTCCTTCAAGCAGTTGTCTTACACATCTGCTTTCAGCTGTTTTCATTTCAATAACGCTTGAACCTACCGTATGCAATGTACGTTCTGGAAGGCAATAATTTTCAGCGTCTGTAAGTTGCAAGTGAGCGCTATAAAAACAACTTCTTCAATGCATGAATGACCCAGAGAATTTACCGTTGCAGGTGGGTCAGCTAAAATGGTGCTCAGATGAGTTTATTCATCTTTTTTTAATCATTACGTGATCCTCAAAATGACAAAACGTGTACAGCGTTCCTCGCATTCCAGCTAGATTTCTTCCAGGGGAATACTATTAAGTGCATGCTACTTACATTACTGGTGATACCTAAAGTCCTTAGAAGCCTCCACCAGCATGTGAAACACTATATTAGTGAATGCACTAAAGTTCCTGGAAACGAGATCTCTGCTGTAGGTAAGGGTGAAAGGGGTTAAGCCTAGGGCAGGGTTCCCACCCACTCACTGTACCAGAGTTGTGTTGTTAATGTGGTAAAAGCATGACAGAGATGAGACTGGCACATCACTTTTTAAAGGTTGATTCACTTCAGAGATGTGATGGTTTTGATTCACTCCACAATGAAAAATCTGAATTTGATTCACTTCTCATTTGATTACCCAAATGAGTGTCTCTCCCAACTTCTATCAAGTATTCCATATTAGCTGCTTTTCCAAGAGCTGTTACTGTAGCATAAACCATACCTTGGTTTTGTCATAATACACTTTTTGTATCATGACGGGTAAAATAACAAGCACTGGCATAGCCAATAGTTCTCGCGTTTGGGACCTTATAAGTGTTTAGTCATGCAACAGTTGATGTTGTTGAACCAAGGATATTGTGCTGGATAACTAAACACTTATAAGGTCCCAAAGGCGGGACCTATTGGCTATGCCAATGCTTGTTAGCACTTGGAATGTTCGTCCGCTGCGTAATGGTGCAGAGCCGCTCTTCTTGCTTTTTGTCCAAATTGTTGCAGTAGCCCAAAAAATGAAAGCATTTTTCGTGGGTGGTGAGACTATTCATAAGTAGCCCAGTTTTTGCATGACACATAGCCTTGTGAACATTGTAGACCTCAAATATTGTTCTTCCACTTGGCTATACTGAGTTTGATCTTTTGTTTCCAATTTTTTCCTTTTAAGTTGTACTGGCTCTGCGCGTTCTTTATAAACCAACTCCCCTGAACCCCCCCATCACCTGGCCGTTGATCTGATGCTCTGAAGAGAAATCTTTGCATTGAACAAAAGTGAAGATAAACTGAGTACTTTTGTACAGCTCCCACTGGCACTTCAGGTCCCTTGGAGCCAGAGATGGGGCCGTGACCAGGAGCCTCAGCCATGGACAGATGCCTGAGGTTGTCGCTCTCCCAGTGATTACAAATAGTCAGTCAAAATACACTTTATTCGGTTTATAAAAACCATAAAAATACATACAAGATTAAAAATCGACAATTCGTTAATATACAAAGTCAGTGCTGCACCCAAATAAACCATTATAAAACATATTTACACAAGTTTAAAATCAGTAAAAACAATACCATGATTAATGTAAAGCATTCGATGAGATATGTTTGTTCTTGATTCTAAATGCTGCTGCTAAGAAACTTGCAACACTAAAAATGATGCGAGTATTGCCCAACATCTGGAAGTAAATGAGTGCGGGCCTGACTTGGATAAAGCCGGCCTCCCCCAAAACAGGTACTAAATATTTCTTCCTTGCGGTAGCATAAAACCCACAGAACATCGTAAAATGCATGGTATCTTGATTAGAAAACTTATCACATTCAAAGGGAGAGGCCTCATCTGGTTTTGCCCATGTTTGATAACAACCTAATGAGTAATGAATCACATTGAACCTGAATTTTGTTAATAAAAATCTGTGTAGGGGTTTAGTGACAATTTTTAGGTACAGTTCCAGAGAGGTGCACTAAGGGCCGATTATGATGGCGGACGGACCTCAGATCGTCCGCCACCATAGAGTAGGAGGGAACCTCCGCATGGCCTGCGGAGTTCCCTCCTGTGCAATTAGGATGTGACCGCCACCCTGGCGGTCACATCCTCTAGTTTTACCATTGCGGTGGGTGCGGCTTCAAGCTGCATCCGCCGCAATGGTAAAAATGCATACAAATGCAGGGGGGTACCGTAGGTACCCCACATGTGCACCCCCTAGCCCCCCTTCACCCAGGGGGCCCGCAATGGGCCCCCGCAGTGAAGTTACACATGCTTTTCCACGGCGGAAAAGCCGCCGCGGAAAAGCATGTTTCACAGCCCATCCTAATCTGGCTGACGGTGTGTGAGAGACACCGTCACCATATTAGAGCTTTTCCGCCACGGTTGTAAGCCAACCGCGGTGGAAAAGCTGCAGACGGAAACCAGGACCCACCAGCCATCCTAATGTGGCGGTGGGTCTTTGGTGGGTCCGCAGAGGATTTTCCGCATCCTCCAGGCCGGCGGTGGCTTCTGCCGGCCCGGAGGATGCGGAAAATCCTCCATCGTAATAGGCCCCTAAGTGTGTTCTTACTGAAGGTTTCACTAATTCCTTCTCCTCTCTGTCTAAACATACCCTCTCCAAAAAATGACGCTTAAGCCATTTAACATCCTCTCTCCTGATACTGGACGGTAACAAGAAAAGTTCAGGTCTGCCCAGATATGCAAAGGAATTTTTTAGGTAGTTCAACCAAGGTATTTTCGTTGCATGATCCATGGACACAACATCCGACAGGATTGCATGGTTCAGGGTTAATTCTGAATTGAGCCATGTTTTAACCCAAAATACTAGGGGTGCCAATTTCAGTCTGTCCGAGATGTATGACAAACCCACCTCTGCATGGATGGAAAAAGTAGGGGTGGATGTAGGGACAGAAACAAAGTGCCTTAAGAGCCCATTTTCTACCCTTTGAATGTTATCTTGGGCAACATAACCACATAAAGTAGACCCATAGGTTGCGATGGGGATACATTTGCTGTTGTAAACTTTCAAAAGGGCCTCTATCGGCCTGGCCCCTAACATTTTTGAAAAGCCCATCAGGGCGGACGTAGAACGGGAGAGGGATAAGCTCTTAGCCTTAGTCTGGGGAACCCACGACCCCCTCTTGTCGAACAAGACCCCTAAGTAAGGAAAAACTTTAACCCTTGAGACCACCTCCCCATTACAAGTGAAAGTTTTGGATTTGTGCTTGCTTCTCTGTTGGCCAACTATCATAGAGTGGGATTTTTTTTTTTGAAGGCCATTACCAGTGCGCGCTATTAAGACTGCGTCATCCGCATATAGGAGGGCCGGTACATTGGCTCCTCCTACACGCGGGACGTCTGCTCCCCCTACCTCTAGATGTTTTCCCAACCCGTTGATATAAATGGTAAAAAGGAGGGGGCCAAGATGCATCCCTGGCGCACCCTTTTCTCTGATCTAAATCTAGACGTGCACCTGCCTTCCTTAGTAACCCGAACTGTGGCGAATAACTCCTGGTGCAAAGAAGCCATGAAATTGACTAGCGAGGCATCGATCCCTATCTCCAGTAAGATGGACCACAACTTAGACCTATTTACCAAGTCGAAAGACGAGGAGAGGTCCATAAAGGCCAGGTAAAGTGACCCCTCCCCAGCGACCGTATATTTGGAAATTAAAAGGTGCAGGTTGGAGCATTGGTCCAGAGTGCCCCGTTTCTCTCTGAACCCATATTGTATGTTCGAGAGGCCCCCACAGACCTCTAGAGGAGTGGTTTGTAAAAGTCTCACCATTTTATTTTATTTAATGTACACCTAGTGATATGTACTAAGTTGTGAGACCTGCTCTAGTGCGCTTAGTTGTGCAAGGTGGGTAAGAGCATGTTAAACAGGGAATACTGAGAGGTAAAACTCTTAAGGTGTTCTGGTTGAGGGATACTATGTAGGTGACATGTAATGTGAGATGGTAATGTGTCATTTGTGACTAATGGTTATGCGGTGCTGGGTGTAAGTTTACTGGGCGAATGGTTGCTACATCTATATGTAACACTTTCACCAACAACACTTTTAATGCTGGAATTTGAGTGTCAGAACTTTCAATGGTAAAGGCGAAACTACAGGTCACAGAATACAAATAGTCTTGGCTACAAAGTGTGACACGAGCCTCCAGTCGGCGAACACACATCTCAACGCATGCATTACAATGCATGCGTTAACGTCGCGTGCCGTCACAGCGCATGCGGCGTTACGACGCGTGCGTTCACTACGCATGGCATAACATCGCATGCGACGTTACTATGCATGCTTTTCACACCGACGGGTCATGCGCCGGGACAGGCTCTGGGAAGGTCGTGCACAAAGACGGGGAGACAACGCTGGACGACGAGAGACAGGTAAGGAGGGTACTATTTTAGGGTTTAGGGATTAGGGTTTAGGGCTTAGGGTTGACGAAGTAGTATGTGGTACTGTTTTAGGCTTTAGGGCTTAGGGCTTCCAGGGCTTAGGATTAAGAGTGGTGTGGGGTACAGTTTTTGCCATTAGGAGTTAGGGCTTTTAGGGCTTGGGGTTAAGAGTGGTGTAGGGTCCTGTTTTTGCCTTTATGAAGTACACATAGTAATTGCCATATGTGCGCTGCGGAACACTTTTTGCGGGGTGGAGGGTAGATGGGGGGCTGGAGACAAAAAAAGAGCATTGTAATGGTAAGGCGAGGTACTCGTAGACATAGTAATGCTGTCTTCTATAGGGGGAAACACATTGCAGTTGAAATGGTATGCGGAGAAAAAACACGCAATGTAACGGTAAATGCGATGTAGAAACGGCGTGGTAAAAGCACGCGTTGTAACCATTTGGGATGTCGCGTCATACATTCCTCCCATCCCCCCACATCTCTCTTTATGCAGGATATTAATATAGGATGAAACTATAGAACAGGGAGCGACAACATGTGGAAGACATGAACAGTGGCAGCCTGTGTACAATGGGTACCACTACTCAGTTGCTATCTGTTTTCCTGGCAAATGAATGTGACTTCCAAACAGTTCTGAATTTTCAGCCTGTAGTCTTAAGCATGCGCTGCCTCATATACTGGTATTTATAGAGCGAAAACTGCAAGAAAAAACGCCCAAATCCTACCACAGGCTTAAAAAACCACTGACTGAGTACTAGGCGCATTATGTGGGGCATTTGAGATGTACTATTGGGTGAATTATGTGAGGTGAGGTGGTACAGTTCCCAGAGTACTTGGTGGTCACGCTTCTTTGAGTTTGTGTTTGCTGTGCAAATACTGAACAGCCCTGGTGGCAGAGCAATAGGGGTATATTGGTTTACTTTATCTCATAGCCGGGCATGCTGGTGTCTACAATTCTATTTCTAACTGCAGTGAATGATATAGTTATCTGCATGTCCCACTGAACAGCATGCTGATATATAAAAAACTCATTGCAGAAGGGCTTGAAATGAAAAGAAGTACAGGTGTACCCGTTTGCCCCCTTTTGAACGAAAGTTCAAAAGGAATGCAGTTACCCAATACTTGCCAGTAGAAAGCACTGCAATGCAGGGTGTCTGACATCAGCAGTTCTCTGGGTGTTATTTACAGGTAAGCATACTGTTTGACTAGGCCCTTTTTGCAGGGTCATCCCTGAACTTTTTTCCTTCCTCCTAATCTTTTTTCTGACTTGGTGTTGGTGGTTTTAGGACTCTGGGAACTTTATCACTGGGTCCAGTGTAAAGTGCTTTGCTCTCTGTGGTAAAACGTGGTAAGATTGGTCTACACCTGTTTGACTATTTAATTTACCTGTCCCTTGTAAAGTGGTATCTCAGATACCCAGGGCCAGTAAATTAAATGCTACTGGTGGGCTTCCAGCTCTGCTACCGCCAAAGTAGCCTTTCAAACCAGTCTCAGGCCTCTGCTATTGCAGGGCCTGTGCACGCAGTTTCCTGCACTATGACATGGCACAGAAAGTGGGTGCCACATCTGTGACTCCCCTTTTACTACATGTCAGTCACCCCTCTGCTAGGCTCTAGCTAGCCCTGTGGGCAAGAAGCGGTGTAGGTAAAAAGTAGGATATGGGCCTTAACTGTGTCGCCATTTTGGTTTCTCACTGCTGTGCGGCTGCCCCCTCATAGGAATGCATTGGGGATTCCCTGTGTAAAGGGGGGGTGCGGGCGGCAGGGGTAGGAGTCGCTGAGTCAGAGGCTTTGATTAAAGATTTCAAAGAAGGTTTTATTTTTATGTATGCCTTTCTTCTCCGGCTTGTTAGTCTTTCCCGGGCGAATACGGCTGGGTCCATCTTGGTGTTCTTTGGAGGCTCCAGATGGCGTAAGCCGGGGATGGATTGAAGGACACTCCGTCAGGAACCACCAAAACAAAAGAAGAAACAAAGAGCGGTGATTAGGGGGACGTCCGGTTTTGACAATGCAAGGGCCGGGAGTGAGGGAAACCAAGTGCACGGGTGATATGTGCAAATCCGTAACCGTGCTCAAGTGCTCGTGACGGGGAAGGGTTACAGGCTGTACAGACGTATCTACAAATATATACAGGCGGGCAATCACTCGGTAGGCTGGTGGCGCCTTCCCACCCACTCCGCTACCTTGCCCCGTACCTGGTCAAGCCACGCTCCTCCTGCGGGAGCGTGACGGGCGACTCGTGAAGACGTTGGCCTCCTGGCTTGTCGGGGACGTCTCTGGTATTTAGTACACTGCCCGTCTCGTCTTCTCCCTCCTCGATCTCCGGTTTCTCTCCTCTTCTCCGCGCGCCTTCTCCTTCTGAACCCGCTGGGGAAACGCCGTTCGTCCACTTCCTGGTTCCTCTCTCTTTTGAGGAACCTGGCGTAATGACGTCCATCAGGGGAGGTGTCTCGTTGTAGTGTAATCCCCAGTTAAAGGATCCATGTCTCTTTTCCTCAGAGCCGTCCCACAGCAATCCATCCTCATCATACTGCCAATCCTCTTGAGAATAAGGGGCAGAGGGCTGTGAAGAGGGGACAGAAGCGGGTGAAAGGGGAACAGCTGACCACCACTCCTTGGAATAGTCTGGTCCCCGGAGGGACATTCCGCCCAGTTACACCCTGATAAGTGTTTCAGTGGTTGAGAGAAGTTGGTGTGGCATATGCTGTCCACTAGTTATAGTGGGTACCATGCACCAGTCCAAACAACCCCTTAGAGGTGATAGGTTAAAGACAATCTTATTTGAAAGCTATCCTAGTGTTAGCTATGGAGAGCAGCCTCGAGGATAAGTCTTGAAGGAATGTAAAGCAGCTTCTTTTCCCAGTCTATAATCTCTTGAATGGCTAAATGAAAGGAGAACCACACCAGGTATATATATTTAATATAAGTATTTATTCTAAACACACCCTACTAATCTCTTTATGAGGCTAGAGATTAAGATATCATAGTAAATTAGTACAATATAGGTTGAGCCCTAGGGTCGTACAAAACCATATATTAAGAAAGTGGTATAAGAACCACGAGTTGACTAGACACAAGGCCTAGAGCCTGTAGAATCGCTGGGACCCCAAGGAACCACCCAAGGTAGTGACATAAGGGACCCACGGGACGCTTGCAGTGTGAGAACACAGCCACGAATCGCTGTTAGCTTCTATGGGGAAAGCCACTGTTGGAAATTTAAAGATTTAGGACACTTAGGACAGGACTTTGAGCAAACCCCTTTAGACTTAAGGGGTTCTAGGGCCAACATTCACTGGAGCACCAGAGTGCTTGAGTTACCTCACCCAGGGAAGCCGGGTGCATAGGGTGTCTTTTGGTGTCGAGAGTCTTTGTTAATTTCAATGGTGATCTGCTGCAAAGTGCTGCTGCTGCCAAAGTGGAAAGTGTCTGGGGTGATCCAAGCCTGGATCGAAGATGAGAAGAACCTGAAAGCAGAATGGACAGAGTCTGAATCACTTTCCAGTGACCAGGGGCACGATAGACGATTGCCCACCGATGTTGGGTGATTTCAGGTTGAAGAGGTGAAGCTTGACTCTGCAGCCACAAGGACCAGGAGGCGTCGACGGCAACCAGGAGCTGGATACGAGCAATCCCACAAAGGATGTCAAGTGCTGCGGCATCAGTGACAGGATTGGACCCAACATGCTTTGGCAACAGCAACCCAAGAAGAAAGAGAAGAAATGCTTCGGTGCGGACCAGCAAGGTCCGAGGGCCTCACCAAGTGGAGGAGAGTTAGGGCATGTCTGGAGCAACCAGGGAAACCCAATGAAAGTCAAAGTCACCTTCTCAGGGGCCCACCAGTCAATGGACCAGGGATCGCGAAGGTACCTCGAGCAGAAACACAAAGGGCCGGCTCACGGAACACTCGTGGAGTACATGCCAGCAATCTTCAGTAGAAAAGTTGCTCGTGGTCTGGGCTATAAGTAACCCAATGAACAGCCTCAAGGAACGTCGAGAAGCAAATGCACTTGCAAATGTGCATGGCGTCCAGTGAATCCGGTTCCATGTTACCCACAAAGGCTACAGGTCTCAGCTTTGCTGGGCTACTCAGGTCGACCTCAGGGAAGTTTGGAAACCCACTTCCTGTGTTGCAAATACTTCAGAGTCCGGCAGGAGCTTCGGAGATGCAAACCGCTCAGATGTGTCTTTGGTGCCTGCCAAGCAGGGGAGTAACTCCTTTACTCCAAGGGAGATTCTCGAGTCATCCAGTGGCGTGCATCTCTCTCTTACCACCCTGGGTGTGATGTTTAGGCACCAAGAATACTGGACTAGCCCAAGGGCTATCTGAGGGTTCAATAACTCCCAATCCCATTATCTTCTGGACTTCTCTCCTGGTACAGTCCCTGACATGGTCAGAGTGCCTGTAAATCTTACTTTTAACAGGCAGACTGTCCACCGTGTCCACTTCCTGAGTGCATCAGGCAGTCTGAATTAGAGTCAGAGAAAACATATGTGTGTATTGATTGAGCACCTGTCTGCAATCAGCTTGCTGCTGGGCAGTGAGGCTGCCTGCTAAGGCTACACCATCCACTGACCCATCATCAGCGTTCTGTGAGAGCAGGTCAGGGAGTGGATCACTCTCTTCCTCCTGTCACTCATCAGTAGCCAGGAGCAAGCCCATGTCTGCCCTGTCAACAAATGGTTTCAGTCTGTTGACATGAAGCACCCTATGGGGGCTTTTGGGAGTTCCCAGGTCTACAAAATAGGTAACCTCTCCCTTCTGTTCAACAATTGTATTGGGCCACTCCACTTGTCCCGGAGGGATGCTGGGACCACAGGCTCCAACACCCACATATTCTGTCCTGGCTGGTAAACAGACAGCACAGCCTTTTGGTCATGCCAGGCCTTTTGCAATTCCTGGCTAGCCTCAAGGTTTTTGGTTGCCGCCTTATTATACTCTGCCATCCTGGAGCGGAGACGAAGTACATAGTCCACAATATCCTGTTTGGGAGGTTTGAGAGGTAATTCCCATCCCTCCTTCAATAGACACAATGAACCTCTTACAGGATGCCCAAACAGAAGTTCAAAAGGGATGTAACCAACCCCCTTCAAAGGAACCTCCCTGTATGCAAATAGGAGGCAGGGCAGAAGTATGTCCCATCTTCGCCTACGCATTTCTGGGAAATCTTTGAGCAGGTCCTTTAAGGTTTTTTTAAACTCTCAACTAAACCAATGCATTGTGTGTATTAGGTAGGGGTGGGCCGAATTTGCGTAGTCGCGCTACGCAAAGCTGCGCGAAACAGTAAAAAATCTCCACGAGCACACAAAAGTTCAGTGATCACACAGAATTGCTTGTTCCGCTCGTTCAAGATGCTTTTTTTCTGTTCACGAACACTGTTTGCGTGCTCGGGAGGAAAGATCTCGTGAGAACGCATTTTGTAAGCGCGAACAAGCAAAATATTCTGTAAAGCCGCAAATTGTGGAATTTTTGCCGATTCCACGTTCTCCGTGAAATGCGAAATTACCCAAATTCTGCTAGCAGAACGGAATTTACTGCCCAGGCCTAGTAATAGGGTGTGGTGAATTTGTAAAAGTAACTAGACATGAAGTTTGTACCTCAGTCTGATACTACCTCCTTAGGAAAGCCCACCCTCGAGAATACTCCCAAGAAGGCCCTTGTTACCACAGCAGCTGTGGCGGTCCTTAGTGGAAGGGTGTCTGGATACCTAATGGCATGGTCCACCACCACCAGGATAAACCTGTGCCCAGAGGCTGTCTGAGGATACATGGGACCAACTATGTCAATCCCCACTCTTTCTAAGGGAACCCCCACCACAGGTAGTGGTATCAGGGGGGCCTTTGTGGTACCACCTGCCTTGCCTCTGGAAGGGGAATTTCTGGTCAAACGATTCCCCCGAGTGCCCCATCTATAATTTCTCCCAAAAGGACATAAAGATCCAAACACACCGCCAGGCCGACCTATCGTGTCGGGATGTGACTCAGTACTGGAGCCGATTTCCAAGTTTGTCGATGTGTTTCTGAAGGAATTTGTGGTTCAAGTACCATCATACCTTCGGGATATGATGGAATTTATAAACAAGGTGGAGACCTGGAGTTTGATTCTACCTCACAACTTTTGGTCACAATGGACGTTACGTCCTTATATACTCAAATTCCACAGCAAGATGGAGTGGACGTTATCGAAATGTTATCTGGACACGAGACCACGTCCCCACAGAATACCCACCGAGCTGATTGTGAAATTTGCATCACTGGCCTTAAAAAATAACTTTTTCATGTTCGAGGAAGAAATGTTTTTGCAAATTAAGGGCTCAGCGATGGGCTGCCCCTTTGCACCGGAGATGGCAATACTATACATGGCCCAGTACGAAGAAAAATGTGTGTACAACAACAACCCTTACAAAGCCCACATTGGGCAATGGCTCAGGTATATAGATGATGTGTGGTGTATCTGGAATGGTACACCACAGTCTCTAGAAGAATTCCACGACTGGTTGAATAACCGAAGTCCGGACATAAAATTTAGCATGACATACGATTCCAAAACCATGCCGTTTTTGGATGTTGAGATCAAATCTACTCCTGAAGGCCTCATGTCATCACTGTTCCAGAAGAAAACTGATAAAAACAATGCCCTACACTACAAAAGCTACCACCCAAAGAGCCTCAAGAATAACCTCCCGTACGGACAATTCCTCAGGGTGAGGAGGAATTGTTCAAGGACAGAAGACTTTGTTACCCATGGGGATGCATTGGTTAAAAAACTGAAAGAAAGAGGATACCCTGGTAATCTCCTGAAACATTCAATGAAGAGGGCAAGATGGGCACCCAGAGAGCATCTTCTGCAGAAGAGAGAGAAAGCATCCACAGAACGCAAGGTGTGTGTATCCACCTTTGGTCCCCACACAAACCCAGTGCAGAAAATCATCGGGAACAATTGGCACCTTGTGGAGGAAGTCATTCCTGAGATTGGTAAACCACTGTTCGCGCTGAAAAAGAACCGTAGCGTGAGCCAGCAGATCTCTTCCACACGTCCAACAACAAAAAAAGAAACACAGAGTACACTGTTCAACATGAGCCCAGTGAAGGGACATCACAAATGTGGCACCTGCTCGGTGTGCAGCCTAACGATGGAAAGAACACATTTTACAGATGGCAAAAAACATTGGCGGCATGATGACTTCACGAACTGCAAAACGAGATATGCAGTCTATGCCATAGTATGCCCCTGCAGGAAAGTGTACATTGGCAAAACTACACAAGAGGCGCGCCAACGCATAATCCAACACAGATCTCGGATTAACAACAAAGTGCTCACAGCGCCACTAGTGTCTCACTTTTTGACAAATAAACACTCGGTCAATGACTTGAAATGGACAATCCTGCAGGGCTGTTTCTACCATTAGGCAGGACTAGGCAGCCGCCTAGGGCGGAAAAAGGCGGTGGGCGGTAAAAAACTTGATTTTGTGCTGACCCTACCCAACATTTCACAAGGCTGGTTCACTTGTAACCAACCACGTGTGTAGCTTGTGCTCTGTAGAGAAAGCGCTTCTGAAAAACATAACACAGGCACCAAAATGCTGCACGGTCGTTTGTGTGCCTTTTAAAAAGAAGTTTTCTCTTTTATTATATGCAGAGAACGATCTGGGATGGTGTCATGAAGGCGTGAGTTCCCGAGGGCACTGATGTCTTCCTGTTAATGCGAGGCCCTTTCTAAAGCGCATACAGCAAACTCAGGTTGTTTTCAGGGTTAGAACATGCGATGCAGAGAACACCACTTGATAACAGCTGGAGGTGACTGCCTGGCATTCTAGTTATGCTGCTTACTGCACATCCTCCAAGAAATTCCGCATCAAGTGTTTGTATTTTTTTTAGTAGTTTATATACCACAAACTCGACCGGAAGGTACCAGTGCACTTTACGGGAGCACCAGTTGCATTACAGAATCACAGACGGACACATTCATTTTTGTTCTTTTGTAGACACGGGCAGATTTGCCCAGAATCACAGGATGATTGAGCCTCCCTCCAGACTCCAACCTGGTCCCCAGCTTAAAAGTCACAATAAATTCACCTAAAAACAAACACACATCTGTGCCCTGCACGATCACGCACCCACCTCATAGGCCCCTGTATTTGTAGTTCAATGATTGCCCAATCAATAAAATAAAGTGCATTCCAGTTATTGTACGTGAATTGGGTACACTATATCTGGGCTACGTCACCTGCTTATCAACATGCATAGAACCGGAGTGATGTTCCTTGGCACCCACGAGTCTCACCTGTCAATTAATTCTTCTAGCCTTGATGACAGGGGGAGTGAGTGATGGTAGTAAAAGGGAGGGGGGCGACATTTCTTAATTGTTGCCTAGGGTGGCAAAACACCTAGAAACAGCCCTGCAATCCTGGCAAGTATCAAAAACACCGCTGGTGCCGAGGGCGACCCGGATGCAAGACTGGCACAAAAAGAGGCCTACCTTATCTTGAAATTCGACACTGCAATGTCGGGACTTAATGACCTAAATGAATTTAGCAATCTTTAAAAATCTTTAATAATCTGGCAAGATGTATTCTGCTGCGTGCACCTGCCGTGGCTTGCTGCTGCTCGTGTGACCGTGTTTACGAACTGGAATATAACCTCCCCCTCCGAACAAAGACATTTCCAAAACTCTTTGTAACTACGTTTCCCAACATACACCGGGACTCACGTTTCTTTAAATACGAGTAGACACGCCCCATTGGGTACCACGTGTCTGATTAACGGAGGAAGATGGGTGCCGGACTGAAGCGCTTGTAACCTCGCACACTAGTAAGCTCTGTGCCATGTTTCATTTGTTTAAACAGACGATCTAAAATTAACGCCACCAGATCCCTAACCGCACGCTCGCTGTGTTTACAGTTCACAAGCCCGTGCGGCGGCTGCCGCTTCTCCACGCGAGCAGCCAGGTTGAACTCTTTTCAATCACGAAGGTAGGAACTGGTTGAACATCGAATGTTTAAGTACTTGCAGCGCATAAAAACTGGCAATACTGCAAGGCCCCTCTCTTTCCTGCAATGACCAACTCGGCATCTAAAAGATACAAACATCGAAAACTAAAATGTACCGGCACCCGCCTCCCGCATATAATGCGCACTAATGAGGTATGTCTTGGCAATAGGGGATAATTAGTTTAGTTTAATTGAGACAGTGAAGCAACATCTCAAACAGATATTCTTACTTTATCTGTTTACAGGGAACAGCCAGAATCTTGTATGGCCACCCTTCACCAATAAGGTAAACTTACCACTTGAGTGTATGAGTCTGGTAGAGGAGAGGTCCTTTGAGGCAATTTCCTTACTGATACCAACTTTTTAATTGTTATTTCACAGTGACAGTGACCACCCAGTCCGTGTCCTGAGGAGAACCTGCAGAATCAAATTGGGTTCGAAACGCGTTGACCTTCCCTCCAAGATACAAAATAGACGGGGCTTGATAGGAATTAATTAATACACTTGCAATCATCTAGCCTTTTATGTGTCATTCCTAGCCATAGCACCCTATCATGAAATTCACTATGTATCTTGTGTCGGTGTTGACAAGTAGGCGAATATAACAATCTGTCAGTCCACTTGTTCAGTATCATTCAGGACTGGTGCCTCAAAAAATTAGTTCAATTGAGGCATTGTACAGTTGTCTATGTGATTTTCTATGTGACAATTATTTTGTTAATTACTTTGTTTGACATGTTTATATCAGTGTATTGAATGTATTTACGTATTTGTTTAAATAGTTTGTGGTGTTTTTGATGTCAAAAAACGTCTTTCAAACATTTTATAAAATAAGAATTGACTCAATACAAATGGTTGTCCAAACTAGCAATTGATTTGACTAGGTGGTGTATTGTTCTGATAATTCAACCTGCTCGGCCATTTGTTTTTGTTTACTTCATAGCAGCGGTCCAGGCCCGTCAGTGACAGGACCCAAGCCTTTCCTTGTTTCCCCCGGTTGCCTCTGGCTTGACAGGTGACACAGGAGCGACAAAACTCCTTGGTGTCTTCAGACATATGGGGCCAATGAAAGTGGGGGACAATCCTGTCCCAAGTCTTGCTTTGGCCCAGATGACCTGCTAAGGGAATATCATGGGCTAGGGTTATTAGGAAGCCCCTAAGATTCAGAGGTATACCCAACTTCCTGGCTGCACCAGACTTGGGATCTCTACTCTCTGAGTATAGGAGTCCATTATCCCAATAGATCCTATGGGTACCACTAGAATTCACAGCAGCCTCAGCAGCAGCCTGCTGTCTGAGGGGTGCAAGAGAGGGACAGCTCAGCTGCTCCTGGTTCAGATCTGCCCTGGAAGGGCCCTCTATCCCCAAGAACTCAACCTGATCAAGCTCAAGCTCATCTGGGACAGTTCCTTCTTCAGGACTAAGATCATCTCCCTCAAGAGACTGATCTGTGTTCTTAGTCCGGGGGGAAGGCACTGCCTTAACCCTACTGCTCCTCTTCCTGGAAGGCACCCGGTCCATTCTTTCAGAATCCAGGGCCTGTTCAGTTTTAGACATTTTGGCCTGTAACCTGGTCACAGCAAACACATGTGCAGGGATTCCTAACATTTCTGCATGAGTCCTGAGCTACACTTCAAACTAAGCTGAAGTCTATTGCCAAGCAAGTATTCAACAAGGAGGTCTGCACTTACCACAATCTTCTTGAGGCCAGTTACCCCTCCAATGGTGACTGGAGTTGAGTCTTTGGACTTATTACAATCACTAGTCCAATGTGTTTTCTGTTTACAGATTTTACACCATGGTTTCTTTTGGCCTTTTCCTTTGGTTGATTGGGACTCCCCACCAGATGCTGGGACCTTGAGAAGACTTCTGGTCTTTACCCCTTCTTCTTTGGGTCACCACCTTGGTTCTGAACCTTCTGCTTCACTCTGGTTCTGACCCATTTGTCTGCCGTTTTTCCCAATTCTTGGGGAGAGGTCAGATCAGAGTCCACCAGGTACTGGTGTAACAGCTGATTTTCACAATTATTAAGGATCTGCTCCCTCATAATTAAGTTGTACAATCCTTTGAAATCACACACCTTACTGCCATGTAACCAGCCCTCCAGAGCCTTAGTAGCACAATCAACAAAGTCAACCCAGTCTTAAGGCTGTGCCTTTTGGGTATCTCTCAACTTTATCCTGAATTGTTCAGTGGTAAGGCCAAACCCTTCAATCAGTGCACTCTTTGGGACTTTGTAATCATTGGCATCCTCTTCTCTAACAGTGAGGAGATTATCTCTACCTCTGTCTACAAAGGAGAGCCACAAGATTGCTGCCCACTGCTCCTGTGGGACCCTCTGAACTTAACATGCCTTTTCAAGTGCAATTATCCATTTGTGGATGTCATACCCACTCTGGTAGGGAGGGAAAGTCTTGTTCAGGTTCCTATGGTAATGAGACCTATCTCTACCACTAGGAATGATGCTGCCACCTTGGGGCTCTAGCCCCAGCTTCTTTCTAGTTCTCTGAAGTTCTAGAACTTTTCTGTCTAAGGCTACCTGCTATCTTCTGATTCTAAGCTGAGCTCTATAACTTCAGCAGCCTTTCTTTCCTCTCATGGGAGGTTTCCCTTCAATGAGAAAAAACAGAGGTCCCTATAGGTGTGTCAGAATGGATAGACTCCTGAGAAGGAGATTTCGATCTTCTAGGCACACCTTCAACTCTCCCAGGTGGAGTAAAGAGAGGGCCATCATGGCCATCTTCCTCTCCTCCAGGAGGAGGTGGTTCGTCCAGGTTATGACCATTGTCTTTTTCTTGGCCAGCTGCAGAGGTCAGGTCTTGGGTATGTTCACCCCTGGAACTTTCCTCATCTGCTGCCCCACCCACTCTGTCTACCCCTTCCCGCCCTGAGGCCTTTATGAGATCATCCAACAGCAGTACCTCTATGAGGCGTTAGGTGTTTGTACTTTTTCCTGTCTTCAATCTCCTAGTAGTACACAATGCTCTCAATTCCAAGAATGGGTGTTTTCATACTTGGATGCCAGTATCCTACTGACATCTGGCAGGGACCCACTGGTTCCTGGCCCTGAAGACATCACTAGTGAGGTATGATGTATGCACCAAACCTACTCTAGTGTGGCCTACTAAACTCTCTTGAGTTGTAGAAAGGGTGTGCTAAGCCCTTGACACACAACTCTAAGTTCAGTAGCACTTACTGAAGTTTAAGCTTGAATTATATGTACCTCAGGTACCTTTAGTGGTTTTCAGTTAGTCACTCACTTGAGATTATCTGGTAAAACAATGGCAAGCTTGAATCCCACCGCTGCCACCAATGTGAGAAGTTGGCCTGGCATATGTTTCTACTAGTTATAGTGGGCACCTTGAACCAGTCCAAACAACCCCTTAGAGGTGATAGGTTAAAGACAACCTTGTTTGAAAGCAATCCTAGTATTAGCTATGGAGAGAAGCCTTCAAGCTAAGTCTTGAAGGAATGTAAAGCAGCTTGTTTTACCAGTCTATAATCTCTTGAATGGCTAAAGGAAAGGACAACCACACCAGGTAACATATATATGAAATATATGTATTTATTCTAAACACACCCTAAGAGTCTCTTTATGAGGCTAGAGGCCAAAGCACATACATTACACTTAAGATATCACAGTAAATTAGCACAATATACGTTGAGCCTTAGGGGCATACAAAACCATATATTAAGAAAGTGGTATAAGAACCATGACTTGACTAGACACAAGGCCTAGAACCTGTAGAATCGCTGGAACCCCAAGGAACCACCCAAGGTAGTGACTCAGGGGACCCACAGGGGATGCGTGCAGTGTGAGAACACAGCCACAAATCCCTGTTAGCTTCTATGGGGAAAGTCACGGTTGGAAATTTAAAGATTAAGTACACTTAGGAGAGGACTTTGAGCAAACCCCTTTAGACTTAAGGGGTTCTAGGGCCAACACCCATGGGAGCACCGGAGTACTCGAGTTACCTCACCCAGGGGATCCAGTTGCATAAGTCTCTTTTGGTGTCAGGAATCGTCGTTGATTTCAATGGCGATCTGCTGCAAAGTGCTGCCACAGTCGAAGTGAAAAGTGTCCGGGGTGATCCAAGTTTGGATCAAAGATGGGAAGAACCTGAAAGCTGAGGGGACAGAGTCTGGGTCACTTGCCAGTGATCAGGGGCACGATAGACGTATGCCCAATGATGTTGGGTGATTTCAGGTTGAAGAGGGGAACCTTGACTCTACCAGGAGGTGCTGATGACTACCAGGAGCTGGATTCGTACTGTCCCACAAAGGATGTCGAGTGCTGCAGCATCGGTGACCGGATTGAACCCAACAAGCCTTGGCAACAGCAACCCACACAGAAAGAGAAGAAATGCTTCAGTGCGGACCAGTAAGGTCCGAGGGACTCACCAAGTGGTGGAGAGTCAGGGCACATTTGGAGCAACCAGAGAAACCCAATGAAAGTCAAATTTGCCTTCTCAGGGACCCACCAGTCAACGGACCAGGGATCGCAAAGGTACCTCAAGCGGAAACACAAAGGGCCGGCCCACGGAACACTCGTGGAGTATAGGCCTGCAATCTTCAGTAGGAAAGGTGCTCACGGTCTGGGGTACGAGTAACCAAATGCACAGCCTCAAGGAACGGCGAGAAGCTAATGCACTTGCAAATGTGCACGGTGTCCATGAAATCCGGTTCCATGTTACCCACAAAGGCTACGGGTGTCTGCTTTGCTGGGGACTCAGGTCGACCTCGGCGAAGTCTGGAAACCCACCTCCCGTGTTGCAAATACTTCGTAGTCTGGCGGGTGCTTCGGAGATGCAAACCGGTCAGATGTGTCTTTGTTGCCTGCCAAGCAGGCGAGTAACTCCTTTACTCCAAGGGAGATTCTTCAGTCATCGAGCGGTGTGCAGATCATCAAAGTTCCAGGATTCAGTATCAGAGTTTCGTCCAGATGTAATCTAAAGTCCTGTAGCTAGGGGTTCCTTTCTTATACCCAAGGAAGGGGTTGAATATACTCTGGAGACCACCCTATGGGAGGGTTTGGAAAGATGGGTGGCTACATCCATTTCCTTTGTCCAGTTTCATGCCAGAGCAGGGGCTGGAAGCCCCTGCAACCAGTTTGAACTGGGCTATGCACAGGGACACCAAATGTGCCCCCAGTGCAGACTTCAAAGCACTCTTGGAGTGCACCCACCCAGCCCCAATACACTAAAAACTGTCTGGGAGGTGGTTACAGCTCTCTTTAACGGGAAATCTATTGTCCAGGCCTCCCCTGCCAGAGTTTCGTTCAGGAGCAGAAGGCCAGACTCGTGTCAGACTCGTGTCAGTGGCATCCATTTTGTGATGCCAGGGTTCTTTTAAACTGGTGCTGTATGTACCAGTGTGGACATGTCTCTCCCTCTAGAAGGGTGGAATCATACCCCCACCACCAGGACTGGAGGGGGGGGTATGATTCCAAAGTGTTTGACACCAAACACAACATGTTTCCTTGCAGCCATTCCAAAGTTAGCATTTAACACGAGGTTATAATGCACTTAAGAGTATTCGGTCTGGCTGCATCACAGAACAGCCCCAGAGAATAGATTCTGAAGGCTATAGAGGGTCCCTGCTCATGCATGGGCACCCTATCACACAAATCCCAGCACCCTGCGTTCAGGATTGATAATGTCTGCCATAGGGGTGACTATGGCTATGTAGTGATTTAAGGAAGATATAGGTAACCTATATCTTAGTAAGGGTTGCATGCACCACCTTATCCAGGCTGCAGTAGCAGTCCTGTGGTGTCATTTTGTGAGGCTTCCCAGGGGTGGCATAATACATGCTGCAGCCCCTGGTAGGCCTCTGGGGTACCTATGCTCTAGGTACCTAAGGTACCATAGACTTGGGACTCATAAGAGTACCCTAGTAACCAAACTGGAGTGTACCTAAAGTACTTGGAATCAATTTAGAGAGGAAGCAGCTAGGTTGGGGTCCTGGATAGCAGGGCCCCTGCCAGACTAAAGTCGAACAACAGTGAAACATCAGCAAAAAGTAAGGGTAACCATAAAAGCAGATCCTACTCTCCTACAGTGGTAATTCCTGATATGAGAGAGGGAGCTTGATCAAGTTTGGCATGTTTGAAATAGTGATAATAAATGCTGCGTAATGGTGCATGCAGATGTATTATCACTATTTTACAAATGCCACTTTTAGAAGTGGGCATTTCTATGTGCTATGTGTCTTTGTGCCTGCCTGATGTGAATTGCATGTTAGGCCCTGGAGTGACAGAGGCTGGGGGGTGGGGGGGCGTGGCTCCAGAGAGGTTGGGGGAGTCAGAGCTTGGCCGAATAGGGAGATCTGAATTTGGGGTAGTAGGGGGTGTAGCCCCTGACCCTGAATAGGTCTGTGCCAGCCTTGTACAAAGCTGGCTCCGCCCCCCTGTGGTGTGTCTGGGACCAGGACCTGCAATGTGAAAGGGGACTGTTGTGCACTGTAAATAAAATAGTGAGTGCCCCCCAGAACTGGTTTTGACTGGATCCCCAAGACCTGTGCCAGGGCTGAACAAAGACCTGGCTGGAGTAAATATTGCGGCAGTGACCCCATGAAAAGGGTGCTTCTTGTGCTTACTTGGACTGCTGGGCGCCAGGAGGAACTGCCACGTGGGACTTCCCCTCTGCCAGAGGACCCTGTGAGCTGTCCTGCCTGGGCCCAGCTCTGCCCCTTGTGCCCCTTGGAATCAGCTTGTGCTGAGCGCTGGACTTTGGCCCTTGCCTTCAAGAGGACTGAGCGCCCTTCCTCTGGAGTGCTGCACCTGCACACTAGAAGCACGTTGTGGGCGCTTCACTTTCAGCCTCCTGGGTCTGAGAAGGTGACCACGAGAGGTGAAACCTCAAGTACTGCTGTTGTGATACTCTGGCTTCTGCGAGTCCGGCAGCCACGCGGAGTGAGGGTGCTTTTCAGCCAAGATGTGGCAGTGTGGGGCGAGTGCTGGATTAGTCTGACAGCTGACAGCTCCCGCTGTACTACCCCTTCGCTGCAGTTTCAGCTCACCAGGAGTGTGTGTGGGCACCTTGGATTTCTGTGTGGTGCCTCTGCCGTGACTGCAGCGAGAGACGTCATACCGCAAACCGGAAGTCAGGCAAGCCCGCCTGTCCAGGGGCGGAGTTTCCCCAGCAGAACAGAAGCCAGGCATGAGAAGGCCTGACTGTGGGCGGGATGACCGGTGAAAGAGACTGAGCCTCGCAGGCTTTTCCTATCCCAAGGAGGGAAGGTCGGAGCCTCAAGGGCATTCGGTGCCTAAGGAGAAATCAGTGCGGGGAAGTCCTGGAGAGCTCCAGAAGCCAGGCCGAAGTAGGGGGACGCAGAGAAATGCCCCGGTGAGTGGGGCTTGTGCTGGGCACTGCAGGGGCCTATTTTGGGGTGTCACTAACCCCAGGAGGAGCCCATTGAAAGGGGATCCCAAGGCAGTGTTGGTGCCTAGTATTTTGCACTCAGCTGTACCATCAGTTCGCGGCAGCTGCAACGATGGGGGCATTTTGTGTCTCGGGAGAGACAAGGGTGAGTTACACCCTCGCACCCGTATTTCTGGTACTGGCCTGTTGGGCCTGTACCCTGCTGCAGTGGCAGCCTAGAACCCTGACTTTTGATGGACATAGGGCATTGTGGGGAAGTTCCAGACTGGCCCCCGAGGAAGGCCAGTTGGCCTGTGAGCACCTGGTGTGCTGGTAGGGCGCAAGGCCCTAAGGTGATGTATGCTCTGTGTTAGGGTTACTGTGGTGCATTACTAATATTATTGATGCTCAATGTGGTTTATGCCTGATATAAGGTAATTTATGTATAATGTGTTTGTGCTAAGTGCCTGTACTAGTAGCTACTGGTTGTGTTATTACTTACCTGTTCTGACAGTAGCCTGATTGGCCCTGTCCTGTATGTAATCCCCTGTGAAGTATAACCTAGTGCCAGGTCGCACAGTGTAGATTTGTGATAATGATCTAATGTATTCATGAGTAATACAAAGGCTATTTTTTATATAACCTTGTGTGGAGTTTCTTTTGTGGTGTGCCTAGTGTGTTGCTGCTGTGTGTGTTGCGCAAACGCTTTACACATTGCCTCTGGGATAAGCCTGACTGCTCGTGCCAAGCTTCCAAGGGGGGGAATAGGGGTTATCTGCAGTGTGTAACTCCCTTGCCCTGACTAGAGTGGTGGTTTCTGCCTGGCTTAGGCCCTTTCCCTAGCCAACCAAAAATCAAATTTCTAACACATACTGTTTCTGTAGTTCTTTTGATGCTTCCAACTGTAGGGCCTACTTGTTCAGTGCTGTAAATCTCAATGAAGGGCATGCTGATATCTGTTCTGTTCTATTCAGTGTTATTCAGGTACATTCTAAAGATATTTCAGATTTAATTCTAGTAGTAAAGTGATGGAAGCCTTCAACCTCTTAATAGTGAAAAAGGCTGAAAACCCTAGCCCTGCAAAAAAACACTTGACTATATGCCTAAACTGAACTGGAATAGAATAGCACTTCTAAATGCTTTCAATAACGCGCTGACTATCATAGATTAATAACAACTTCATTGAAGGAAATGAGAAAGCGTAATAATTGAGCTATAATGGTAGCCTACATGTGAACATACATGTTCCCTTTGTTTTTCTATTGATTACTAACATGAACGACCTGAATTCCTTATAAGCGTATGACAACAATTATACATGTTAAAGTGTAATTTTAAATTATTTTACTATACACACTATCATTATGCACTTTGTCCATCTTAGCACATGTCTAAAATATATTGACAAAGCCAATAAATCTCACATAGGCAAAACCTAATTGGCTTTGCCAATACTTGTTTCTTTTTACTGGGCCTGCCAGGTTTTACAAATACAAAAGCACAATGGTACGTAAGCCGTACTTGTTTGCTGTGCTATTGCTTAAATTGGTCCTCAAGTCACAAATGTTGAAAGGATGTCTTTCACGCTATATTATAGTGTGAAATGACAAATGTTCTTTTTGCGTAACTGTGCCAAAATTATGGGTAAATACGCGAAAGCAAATTAAGCACATTTTGTACACTCCTTCCAATGGAGCCCAGAATAATTCATGGGGGTGAAGAAAGCAAAGTGACAACCTAGCTGATGATCTAGAGATGTAAAGTGCAGGGACGGACAACGGTGCTTAACTGGAGAATAGTCAGAAGGGACTAGTTGGCTTAGAGAATGAGGACTAGTCACAGCTGAACGGGTATCAGACAGGCACACCTTTCAAGCGTGCAGTGATCCAAGCATCCACCATGATAGCTTCAAAGGTCACGCATTGTTAGCTTCCAACAGCAGATGACCTGTAGGCAAGAAGTCAATGTGGCTGGCAGGGGGCTCTGAATGTAATGTAAATGTTCCATAGGTTTTCTGTCTTTTGCATTTATGGTAAAAGTGTGCAGGTTAATACTCGCAAGATTAAAGGGTAACCATAAGATAAATTGATGTCTATCTCTCATGAAAGACACAGGCCTATGATAAGACCTATGGATTTGTTCAGAGAGAACCTGCTTCATGGAGCTAATCACGAATGGCAGCTTGAAGATTGTCTTGGGGTTTACTAGGTGACAAGAGTCTAATGCCTGATTAGAAATGTGAAGCACTACAATCGGATGGTTTGAGAGAATGCGATGTTGATTGGAAATATTAAAAACAAATTATGCATTACTTCCATCAATTAATAAGTGGTGAGGAAAACTAGTCAAACAATCTGAATGTGATTTTCTCAACCAAGAGCATTAAAACTTATTTTGTCAGGTGCAATTTGCAGTTTAAAACTGTGACAACCTCGCAAAAAATGGTAGGCCTGCAGTCATGGTTACACTGACACTGTAGTGGGTGTCACAAGTGGTGCAGGTGCAGGAGTCCAGTGGCATTTAACTTAGTGGCCCTGTCTACACTTTTTACATAATATAGGTAGGGTAAATATGCGAATTTGGTGTAAACCAATTTCCTCATGTTGAAAGGGGGAACACATGCATTTTACCGCTGGTTGGCTGGGGAAACATGCTACACAAAGGTTTGGGAGCATGTCTTTTGCATGCAGTAGCTATCTTTAAGTAAGCAGATTCTGACCCATAAGAATCCCCTGTTTTTTGTTGCTTTTGGGCCTTTGTCTTTTAGGCCTCTTCCGAAAGTCGGTTCCCCTAGTCTCACTCACTGTAAGCTTCTGTAAAAAATAGATTAGGGCTCTGACTTCCATTGCCTATCTTTTTTATAAGGTCTGCTGCTGCACCACTAAGGTAACCGTAAGTAATACCAAGCACTAAGTCATCATGCAATGTCCTGTCCATTGCCGAACCAACGCACGCAACTTTTTTTTTTTATGTGGTGACACGACCATGGTAACTCCATGTCCTCTTTTCAAGAGTCGGCCCACGGAACACATTAAATAGAGCAGAGCCCTCACTCTTGCCCTCGGCACAAGGAGACCATTGATAGGTGAAAGGCAGGGTGGAGGGAGCCGGGGGTCGGGGTGGGGGGGTGGGGAGGTGGCTGAAGAGCAGTGTTTACCAATAGGGTGCCCAGATCCTACTGGCCCGCAAACCTGGTAGCTCCAAACGCGACTGGCATGCAGATTGGAGTGCCAGCCTCGCCCGTGACTGACTCTGCCCCACCCCTGCTGGCCTCAAGTGTCTCTGGCTTCCCCGCCCTTAGCGACTTAGTGCCCACCCCTGCTGGCCTCAAGTGTCTCTGGCTTCCCCGCCCTTAGCGACTTAGTGCCCACCCCTGCTGGCCTCAAGTGTCTCTGGCTTCCCCGCCCTTAGCGACTGAGTGCCAATGACGCTGCTGACGGGACCTGTGTGAAAACTGCAGAATGTGGGCAGAGGCCGTCTGGGTGTGTTATAGAAGGGAATGCAAACCAGCAGGATGTCTTTCAAAGTTCTGTGGGAAAAATTCACATTAATGTTTGTTAATAAGAGAAACATAATGAGGTCAGTGCATCAAACTGCTCTCACCACAATTATTTTCAACATTCCTGGAGAACTATATCTTAAACTAAATCGGGTCTCTGTGTCCTCTTCAGGCACATCTGTCTGCAGCCAGGGTTTGTGAAGTGATAGTCTGTGACTCCCTCACACACTGCCCCTCCCACACATACATCTCTCATCAGCGTCGCTGTGGATGTTCACTGTAGCACCTCTCTCCTTGCCCCCTCCAATTATTAATTCAATATACGTAAAAAATGACTGATACCTGCTTCTTAAGCCATTCTTATAGATTTGGTGGCCTGGAATAGTTCGTACTGTGACACGTGTGAGTGTGATGGTTATTAGTTGTGTTGTTACTGTCATTGGCAGCGCTGGCATAGGCAATGGGTGGTGCCAGCTGCAGTAGCCTCCTGACGAGAACCCCAGCACTTCTCTTATTACAAATTAAGCACTGTTAACACAACCAAAGACCCACCTACATTAGCCACTGCCTGAACTTCAAACAACCATAGAAAAGACTATGATCTGTCTCCCTTTCACTTGCCCATACTCCCCACATCTACCGAAGCAGAAGTGGGGAAAGCTCCTTCTTCCACTTCGCAGCAAAGACCTAGAACAGCCACCCCACACCCCTCCGGACTGTGACCTCACTTCCGGAATTCAAAATAGCCCTCAAGACCTGGCTATGCGAATAGCCTCGGTGGCCTGCAAGTGCCTGGATACCTTATTGGGTGAACAGCAACGCTCTATAAATTCTAATTAATTGATTAAATAGCAAGACTTGCGTGGAAAAATTCACTGTTTTATACTGCAAGCTGCTGTAAGTTTGTCAACACCAGTTTGAATGCCTTTTTTTGATAGTGAAACTAAGTACAGACTTATGACAGCATTATAAAATGAATACTGAATTCTTTAATAATGGTGGAATTCTTTTATTCTGTTTATCAATTAACTGTGGCATCCTATCACAAAACCGGTCAGTCTTACTGCCCTTTTATATTTACCAACCACACAATTTCTATCTATCGTGGCATTGTGGTTTTAGGAGATAGAGGCTGCTGGCATGCAGACTATTAAAGGCACCTCAGACATAGGTGCCTAGTAAACATTTTAGGGGGGGTTGACTTATGTAACCTTTCTTTAGTGTATGTTGCCTTCAAATTATGATGCTCTTTAGCTAAAATAGGGCTGTCAACCTACCATGCTTTTTAGATTTGTAATTTTGTGCATAGCATTTAGTATAAAAGTCCATGAGTTAAGTCTTGAACTGCTCTACCTCGTTAGAGTGAGTCTAGTGCTAAAAGGAGTACTTGGCTCCCAGTTTGAGGCACTGTACAATTGAGGCCTAGTCACTTATGATTGCCCAGAGATCCTCAGAACCTTATTTCTCATAATAAGCAGTTACTTTGAAGTATTTTGGATATTAAACTCTCTGAGAATATTGTTAATGTCATCTTTAATAGCTTGTACAAACAGAAACAAAAAAAAATGCAAAACTATAAAAGCACATGATACAAAGGAAACGCAGAGAATGCACAGCATTGCACATCATGCATATAATATATCAACATAAAACAAATGTTTTCATTTTACCCCATGCAAATCTTGTAAAGTTAATTGATCATTTCCAAAAAGTTTAGATAGATCTAAAAGTTCTCAAGAATGTGATGGAGGTGAAAATTAGCTATTAAAATGTTTCCTAATTTCAACAAACGTGTTTAATGGTGTTATTTGTTATTTTATAATGCTATCTCATATATATATCGTTAGTAAAGTAATTTGCAGTGTTTTATTTTTTGTTTAGTGTAGGCACGGGATCAACGGTTTTGCCACCTGGCTCCCTAATTACATGCTCGTATTTATTAAAGTTTAACCGTGGCAGAAGACGTGTCATGAGGGTGTGGCGCTTTCATTGAATGACACAGACTCCGGTATCCAGCTCGCACCTGGGTCCAAGTGTGCGTGTTGGGTTGGATGGCTGCCTTTCCCTGGCCCACCCGACACACTCATTAGAGGCACCACTACCAACCCATAGTGAGCTGGGGGGGGGAGGTGACACAAAGCTGCATCTCCCAGTTTCAGAAATGAGCCCTGAGGTCCCCTGCCCCCAGCCAATCGTGGAGCTGTTAAAATATAATCGACAGACGTGAACATCGCCGGCGCCATCTTGCCTAACAAGAGCCATCGCATGCACGTAAGCGGCACCCATTTTTTTTTTTTTTAATTTTTTGAAACCTTTATTGTGCAGAGTCAGCAAACAAATACGGGCCCACAACCATCCGGCCGGCCTCGAAACAATTTTAAGCACTATTGCAAGCTATACTGCGACTCAGTAGCACATCAATACCAATTGACAATCAATCAGAGTTACACTGGATCTAATCGTACTACCGAGAAACAGGAGGAATGAAGGTTAATTTGTAAAATTTTTCAAGGCATTTTTAAATATAGAAACGAAGAAGGATCAGAGTCCAGTCAATCCACCTACGACATGAGTGGGCAACGTTCATCAGGTGAAACCCAATAGACAAAGGTAAAATTACAATCGGAGTAGCGGCATAACAAGATATACATCAGGATATTTAAGCACACATTATGTCACATGCCGGTCACTACCCACCGCGTATCGAACCAACCTACGGACCCAAAGACAGAAATAAGAAGAGAAAAGAAGGTGGAAAGAAGAAAAAATAAGGTCCATAGAAACTAAAACGGACAAAATGAAACCCCCTCCCCCTACCCCCCACCCTACACGCATGCAGAGGCTACGGCCTACCCCCCCCCCACCCCCCTAGCAGTGCGTCTGTCGCCCAAAAAAAGGAGTACCCGAAATATAGAAACAGAAAGAAAAGAAAGAAAAGAAAAAGGAATTCTATAAAACTGAAGGAGGGCCAAATCCACGCGCTCCCGGTCTCCCCAGCCATGCATTCGACCTCCACCCCACAAGCAAGAATCAAGAACAGCAAACATCAGTTACAGCATGATGTGGGGAGAGACATCACGTATCGTACATCTAAATATGTCATAGAAGCGTCCCAGCCCGAGTCTTCGCCTGCCAATCAGTCACAGTTCATGAAAGGAAACTCCTCAGCCCTGGCCAGATCGTAGAAATTTCCCGAATCGTGACCCCCGAGGAGAGCCCGCCCCAAACAGAAAAAAGGGACAAAATGGCCGGTCTAGGCAAAGAAGAGGAGTAGGAAAACAAAATGGACGTCGCCAGTCACAGATAGATCCATAGTCCCAAAAAATGAATACCCCCAAGTTCGCACGATGACACTCCTTCCACCGTAGGGAGAAAGAAGCTTGCGAGGCGGAGGCAACAAAGGGGGCCAGGAGCTGCAGAACCAGCGTTTGAGACAGTAGTGGCGACATCGTGGATAAAGTCTCAATCCTCAGCGGAGAGTGAAACAATGTAGCGCAGCTAAAACTGGCGAACGAACGTCCGCATACACTTACACAGCCAGGAATGATCCGCTCCTCTTTACACTTGCGTGGTAACATAGAAGCCCCCTCAAGAGCCGGCAAAGGTAGATCAACACAACAGTGGAAGCTGGCCAGTCGCGCCCGCCCCAGTGTGAGCGCGACATCATCAAGTTTCTTACCCAGCTCCCGGGAACCTGCTTGCCATGCAGTCCGTAAATCAGCAAGAGCGGCCAGAACGGCTCCACGGGTTGGCGCAGGCTGCAAATCCAACAGCTCCTCACCACGAGAGGATACGCGCCGATCAGCAGGCAGCATGAAACTAGGCAGGGTGTCGCAGTCATGAGGCAAGATAGTACCCACCTCCCCAGTCAGGGAGCCAGCGACCATTTCCACCTCATTAGGGGAATCACAGGAAGATGGGGCCAAAGGCGGCACTGGAAGGCTGCAGCCCGAGCTGCTGATATAGGCATGACACACTACTGAAGAGCGACCCTCGGCGAAAGCCATACCTTCTTCGGCTCAAGGCGGAGGGTAGATTCGGATGTGATCCACAAACACTATGCAAGCCTCAAAATGGGGTCGGCGCAGCCCCACTCCATCGTTCCACAAAGGGGAGGTAGTCTCAGTGGGCACCCATCACGCCAATGTGTGCAGTCCGCTCGTGGCGAGAAGCCGTGCTGCAGCGAAAGGATCTCGTCTGTTACCCCTTGCGGCAGGCGGGGCGCCTCAGAGTGTCAGCTCCGCTCCGGCTCGACTGACCGATGCCGCTCCAGCAGCATCTAGCGGTGTAGGACAGTACGGGTCCCGGAGCCAAGGCTATGATGGCCGCCAGACAAATCCGACAATATCTCCGGCTATCAGGCAGGCAGAGACCTCGGAGGGACGCGAGCAGTGGCAGCGCGCTTTCATCGTCGTCCCGTCGCAGCACAATCACAGGATGGAGGTCAGGATGTAGGTGCGGGAATCGAAGGCTTGCGGAGCCGGGAGCCTACGCGACTGTTCCGATCGCCATCTTGGCTCCTCCCCCCAAGCGGCACCCATTTTTGATACCCCGGCCATTTCGTGCATTGCCGATCACCCAGACCTCGCCATCATCCCCCGCTCTCTGACAACCCATCAGCACACATGCTAGAGTCATAAAGCATCCTCAGCGCGACCCAGCCCCGGAGCCACTTCCCGTGCCAAACACCCATGCTCTTTCATCCCCCACGCAAGAACAGGCCCATCGATAACCTCCTCCCCTGCACCTGGCTGTTCGATCTGGTCCCAGGCAATAACCAGCCACTGCGGATACAGTGTATTGCCCCCGTACAGTAGGAACTTACTCCCCATCAAAGGGGTCAGAATTAATCAATGCCGCAACCCTCTTAGATCTGACCGATTCCGCATACTTCAGACCCTGCCGGAATGCCCAGCTGCGCGATAACAATCACCTGCTGTGACCGGGGTGGGGGATATTTGCTGTTGGGTATGTTTGGGAACTAGCTGGAAGCGGGGATTCCGGGGATGTAGTAATAAACTACTGTCAGGAATGTGTTACCCTGCAATAAAGACCTAAGATTGTGTATAAAAGGCTACGCCACAGAGGTACAGTTAGAGCACCTCGAGAAGACATTTTGTTTGTCTGAACTGACGTGTTCTTCTCCGGAGAAATAAACCTGTTCATCGCTTTCCAGTTTTCCAGCACCTGCCTCTTTATTTGATTAGCTAATAATCGAGTGGATTAGAGGCGATTAACGCAAAGCAGTGTTTGATGATAACTAGAGAAAATCTGCTTTTCTACAGCGCGGCTGCAACAGCAGGAGCTGCACCAGGATTGGCTAAACTTAAAGAGAGTGAGACACCCGGGTGCAGCCACTCGCCCACGAGCAGAGGGATTGACCTCTTCCCGCAGAGAGGCAGGAACTTGACTCAACCGAGGAGAGTGCGCTGAGAACACGAGACCAGCTATTAATATTCAGCGGGTGCCTGAGGATTGGTTAGGGGCAGCCGCTTCCCCCAGGGAGTGTGCACAGGACGAGTCGGACGACCTCTATTCAGGAGTCTGCAAGAGTAAAAACTCTGGGGACACTAGGCGGAAGAGGTCACGATCAGGAAGTGACTGTAGGAGAATGGCAGGAACAGGGACCGGACAGTGGGGCGTTAGATATACCCAACAAGCGGGGGCGCTGTCGGGGGTGTTATAAGCTGCACCATATTTTAGCTGGCGTCTGTGTGGTTTCTAGGCCTTGGTTCCCATCCAGGCTACAATTAGCAGCGGCAGGCAGTGAACTCGCCCTGCTAGAGAGTGAAGGTGGAGGCTGTGCTGTATTGACCACCTCTCAGTTTCCAGATTAAAGTCCTGGGAAAAAGGCTGCATTTTCGCAGGTATTGTCGCTTAAGTCCTTGTCAGTCCATGGTCCACCCATGGGGGTTTCTCCAAACTGGGTGTTTCTGGGACCGGCCTGTGGGAAAGTGGTGACATTTTTGGCAATTCTGTGATTCAGAAAGGCCACAAGGGCCAGGACAGAGTCAATATCTCTGAAAGGCCGTAAGGACTGGCACTGGCATTTATGTAAGGCTGACAGGGCTGAGGTAAAGGAGGTCTCATTCGGGTGAGCCACTGTCTACGATAGGCTGACAGGGCCGGGGCAGGAGCAGTTTCATACCAGGTTAGTTTTGATCAGTGCGTCTGTTAGAGAGTTAATGGCAGGACCCATTGCATAAATGCAAGCTCAGGACTTGTGACAAAAGTACGAGCTCAGGACCTGTAGCATAACTGCAAGCTCAGGACCTGTTGCATAACTGTAAGCTCAGGACCCGTTGCATAACTGCAAGCTCAGGACCCGTTGCATAACTGCAAGGTCAGAGCCAAAAGCGCCTAACGCGGCTGTCCTTGAGACCCAGTCAGCAATGGACATTGCGCTCTCCCCCACGGATACTAAGGTGGGGGTCGACCACAAAGAGGAGGATCCCTTGGAGAAGTGAGGTAACGTAGTCTAGGGATCGGAGAGCTATAATTAATGTAGAGGGGTAGTGGAGATGTTGGGTGCGGGCGAGTGGGGTGGGCCCATGAACAAGTAGGGGAGATTAGTTGTGAGGTGGGGAATAGGACTTGAGGGGCTACAAGAAGGGAGTGGTATGAAACTAAGGACAGCAGACTTAAGGTGCGCACGGTCTTCCAGCTCCTTCAGGTACTTGGGTTGAGAAGCCAGAATAGGGCCTAGAAACACTCTTGAGGCAGAGCAAAACACAGAGATCAGAGAAAGAGGCATGCCCCAACCCCTTCCCTCAGGGGTTGTTTTGAGCACACAGCTTCCTGGACTAGTGCGTTGAGTTCAACCTTCCAGGCGATCGGCAGCCTTCTCTTGGCTTCTGCAGAATCTATGGATTTTCAGGTTAGTGGGTGCTGGCCAGGTGGTGGTGGTTGGTGGAGAGCACATGGTTGCATAGAGTAGCAAGTAGAGACATCTGGCAAAGACACATAGAGTTCTATAAATTGATCATGTAAAAAGGGACAGGACTCGTTTATAAACTCTTTCAAAGTTGTACAACAAGGCAGATGCACTTGTAATATCTGTTGGATTGCATCTGCACCTGACCATCATTGGGAGGGAGGAAGGGGGGCAAGCAACACGACAACCATTTGTGTGTGTAAACTGCCGCTTTATTGAAACAGGTGCACATCACACTTTATTAAAAACTGGCACTTTGCCTTTCAAAACTAAAACCTCCCAAAACATCGAATTACCTGACCCCTTGACATTTCCTCCCCGCACCCCAACGATCCCCACATGATAAAAACCCCCACCCTGCAACATGCAATACATAACTTTCAATACATTAAATAATACACAATCTTATCACATAACATTAGAACTCCTACCCTCCCAAGACCTCCAATCCTATCTGCCTTCCTGCAACTGTAACTAACGACCATCTAATGTAAACTTCCAAACTGCTTAACCTTTCCCCACTCCTGTTCACCAACTCCCCAAACTTTTCGATAAACTACCAAACTCCAGCCAAACTTGGCCAACTTCAAAAACGACTCCACCACCCAGGAAAAGGCGGAAGGGTATGTGATTACACCGCCTCCACCTTCTCCTGCCCCCCATACTCGTTAACAGTCGCCCCGATGCATCTCACCCTCAGTTCCTCACTCCCGGCGCACACCAAAGAACCTGGACCACACCTCCCTTAATTCTAACAAATAAAGGTCCATGCCAATGCAGGAAAGATGAACCCTGTCACCCCGAAACAACTCCGGCGCATTGTACCTAATGTCCCGATGCCAAACCCGTGAAAACCGCAAGTGCCTACAAAAACGAATCATTTCCACATTGATCTTCCTCCTGGCCTTATCCACCGCTTGAGGTTTCACCGCCCCTCTCCAGACCCTCCGCGGAACAAACTCAGTCCAGACCACTGTACACCCAGACGACCACCTCTTAATTTCCTCCAAGTCCTTTTTGATGGCCCTCATCAGGACCAACCCCATCTCCTGAACAATATCATTCTCACCTAAATGGAGAACCAACACATCCAGACATCTACCCGCTACCAACAACCCGTTAAGCGTTCCCACCAACTCCTTCCAACGCATAACACCTCTCCCAAACCAACAGACCTTAAAAATAGCAGGAATAAACCTCAAATTCTCCCCAAAATAATTGTCCCGGGCTTGCACCTGGGCCCGCTTTACAAATAAGTGGCCCACTATCCACAATGCCATATCACTGGCGAGGGGACCAGCCATGGAACCTGAAACGAGAAACAAGAGTAAGTGCACAGGCCACAAAAACAACCCAGCTATTATTGCCCAGTCTCGCCGCGCACGTATCGCCTGTAGCAATCGGACAACCACCTCCCCAATCGCATAATGTCCCCTCGCCCCCATCCCTTTCTGTGCACCTCCAACTCTAAGCAAATCCAAAAATAGTGTGTGCCATAATTCCTACCATCCACCCCCAGCAGCGCCAACGATTTCCGCAACACGGCCAACAGCTGCGATCCTGTCACCCCTCGCCAATCCGCGTGCCAAAAGGACAACCCTTCCGCCGGGTCCCCCGCCCGCAATTGCAACCCCCACCGTACTGGGCACACCTCCCGCAAAGCCACCTTCCCCAATGATACCCACGTGCCAACACTCCTCTGGCCTGTTTTAGACTTCCACAACCAAAGGCGCACCTCCCCCCCCAAAAGCCACCCGACTACAATATCCCAGTACCTTTTCTCGACCCAGCAACACAGATACACCTATTTGAACCAGCAATTGCTGGTAAAATGCTCTGAATAACAAAACAAATCCTCCTTATGAAATTTCATAAGGAGGATTTGTTGAAATTGCTGGTTCAAATAGGTGTCATTTATTGACTACACTCCTTTTTGTTCTGAATCTATTCAAGTACATCTCATTTGAATGTCTAATTTTTTGATACACAATTATATCACGTATGGTTTTGTTTAACTGTCTTGTGTTCTATGTAGGATGTTAGCATTCATGTCTTTCTAAGTTCGTTATGCACTGTTATTTTGTTGTAAATTAATATGTACAATAATGTAAATATATGGATGTATAGTGCCTTTTTTTGTCGTAAAAATGATTTTTCATAAATTTAAAGTATATACAAATAGCTGGTACTAATAAATACCTCGTCAAACTTGACAAACGCTTTTTTGACCTGTTGAATTTTGTGTAAAAATTGTGGTGTGTAGGCAATTTTCTTGTTGTCTGTAATGATGAGAATGGTTCAGAAATTATTATGTTTTAGATATGTTTAACAGTCTGGTTAAATGAAATGACCATCCTTATTTATGATCGAACCCAACCAGTTTCCCTTTGTAACAATTTTAATTAATTGAAACAATACACAAATACATACACTCGTCTGTGTGCCAACACTAGGGGTGGGTGGAATTTGCGTAATCGTGTTACGCAAATCTCCGTGAAATGGTAAAAAATCTCTGCGAACACGCAGAAATTTCGCAAACACGCAGAAATTCCGCAAACACGCAGAATTGCTTGCTCGCGATGCTTTTTTACTGTTCTCAATCGCTGTTTGCGTGTTTTGGGGAAAATATCTCACGAACACGCATTTGAGAACGCGAACAAGCAAAAAATTTCGCAAAGTCGCGGAACACAGAATTTTGGGCACGTTTGCGTTCTCTGCGGAACACGAAATTACCAAAATTCCACAAATTCCGCAAACGGAATTTACCGCCCAGGCCTAGCCAACACCTCCCCCCACAGCGAGACCGCCACCACCAGAGGGAAGACCTCCAAGAACGCGATGGTCCTCCCTCCCCCCGCCCACTCCGGGGGCCACTTCTCCACACACCACCGCCCCTGCCAGTAGAGCCCAAAGCCATTGCTAACTGCTGAGTCTGAAAAAATCTGGACAGCCAAGACCAGGTTATCTCCCCTCTGCATGGGGCCCGTTAAAATTCTGCAGAAAAAATTGCCACATCTGCATGTCTTCCCGAATGCCCACCGACAGCCTCACATGGTGATGAGGTGGCCTCCGCCCCGCCAAGGCCCTGCCCAACCTCCTACAAAACATCCGACCCACTCCCACCCATCTGCAAACAAAATTGAGGTGACCCAACAGGACCTGTATCTCCAACACCATGACTTTATGCCTTGCCAAAATGACCTCCAGGAGCCCCAACATCTGCTTTTTCTTTTCCGCTGGTAAACGGGCCTCCATTGCCCCCGAGTCCAGCTATATGCCCAAGAACGACAGCGCCGTGCCCGGCCCCACTTTCTTCTCTGGTGCCAATGGCACGCCCAAGTCCTCCATGAGCTCCTGAAACTTGTCCAGCACAACCTGGCAGTCCGTGGAATCTGGGGCCCCGACCAAGAAAAAGTCATCCAGGTAGTAAGTTACTCCTAGGTGACCCGTCCGTTCCGTAAAAAACCATTGCAGGAACGTCCTGAAACACTCAAAAAGACATTGAGCAGCCCATCGGCAATGCCTTGTCCTTGTACCAGCGGCCATTAAACTGGATCCCCAGTAGGCCCCAATCGTCTGGGTGGACCGGAAGCAGCCGGAATGCTGACTTGATGTCGCACTTTACCATTTTCGCCGTTGCGCCCGCAGCCACCACCAAGGCCATAGCAGCGTCAACCGACGAATAAGACACGTGGTCTCCCGCTCATCAATATAATAATTTACCGAGCCACCTTCAGGCCACGACATATGTTAAATGAGGCGAAACTGCCCCGCCTCCTTCTTCGGCACTACCCCAATGGGGGTCACAATCAAATCCTCTAAGGACCAGTCTTCAAAGGGCCCCGCCATGCGGCCCTCACTGACTTCTTTATCCAGTTTACCCTGCACCACCTCCGGGTGCTCCCTGGCAGACCTCAAATAGTCAGCCCATCTCCGTAGCCATGGCACCTCATTACCCAAACGAAATCCTTCCAAAAACCCGGTCCCTAACCGATCCACAGCCCCCTTATCCGGGTAATCCTGAAGTCCTCTACCAAGCGATCCACCTTAACTGGAGTACAAGCTCTTCGGCCCAGACCCCTTGCCTCCTCTACAACCTCCAGATTGCTGGGAGTTCCCCGACCGAACGCCCCCAGCCTGCCCCTGCTGACCCCCTTGGTGCTGTCCCGAGGCGCCCCAACATCTAACCCAGGGTTGGCCGTACTTACCGCAACCGGAACATTCATGCCAAAACCATTAATGTTCCCTAGCGCACGCCCCTTTATTGTAGGCTTAAAAGGACCCCGCGGGCCCTGACTGAGTTTTGGCCCCTGACCCCAACCCTCCGCGTGTGGGGTGGCCCTGAACGGGCTGGTAAATAATGGGCAACCCGCTCACCGTAAAGTAGGTCTTACCTGACCCAGCCAGCCCCATCGTGTGCTGCCATATGTAAATTGTAAATGTAAATTGATACTTGTATAGCGCACTACTCACCTGCAAGGGTCTCAAGGCGCTTGTACGAATACCGCTGTGGAACCCATCCTGGCTTTCCCTGTGAGGTGTCCACTCCTGGGCACCCCCAAGGTGGAGACCAGGCATCCTTAGCGTTGTGGGGGCCGTTGTGGAGATTAAGCAAGCTATTGCCCAGAGTTGCAGAGTGGGACTCCATGACTGGAATAGGCACCGAGGCGAGAATTATCAGGTCCGCGGAATTTTTGAGCCCAAGACCCACCGAGTTGGGGAATTGAACCCTGGTCCTGGGCTAGACCTCTGCATCAGGGTCTGCCGCTCTAACCATTGAGCCACACTTCACTTCATAAATCAGAGTCTAGCTCACGCGATTTCACCTTGGGGTCCCACGCCATCCGGGCCCTGAACTCCTCATCGTACTGGGCCCACCAATACCCATCCCTGTGATCTGGGCCTTCCTAATGATGTCCATGTACATAAACATAGACACCGACTGCTCAGGGAACTTTTCGCAATAAATGACATCAAAAATTAGAAAGGCCGCCGTCAAATTTTCGATCATGAGGCACCTTCGGCTCTTCTGGAGTTCATACTCCTTCTCCTTGGAACCCTCCTTCGCCCTCACCTCCCGGTGCAAAAGTTTCAGCAACTCAAGATACTCCCCCTTCCAGATGCGCTCCTTAGTAGACATCATCAAATGCGCACCCAACGGCTTCGTAACCCCCATGTATTGCAGCCGCTTAATATTTAGTTCTTTACTCTCTGGCTTCAACGCACCTTCTCCGGCCGCCTCTTCACCCGCCATGCCAGCCCCGCTCGCTTCCCCAGCGCCATCATGTCCCAGGCCCCGCACCCGCCTTCCTGTGGTCATCCTCCAACACCTTCCCACCAGGCCCCACCACCCCATCATCCGGGCCCACTCCTTTATCCACCACATACTTCCCCTTCCTCAGGCCCTCCCCCATCCCCACTGATACTATGTGCGCCGCACCCGCTCGATTACTTGATGCCAAGGACGCCACACGCCGCTCCTCCACCCTCCGATCCAGGGACACTGTCCTTTACCAGTAAGATGTCCAGGTCGTCCTTTCCCGCGGGCCCGTGACACCTGCAAAACACTACCAACACTGTTATTTGTCTCCCCACCGCCCTCACCATCCCTCAACTCTCCTTCCTCCAAGCTATCATCATCCTCAATTAACTGCACCCTGCTATGCAGATAACCCCGGCTGGCCAGCGGCGCGGACTGCACCCTGCCTGAAACAGCAAACACATCCTGCACCCCTCCTAAACCAGCAAAAACATCTGCTGCGGTGCTCCTCTTCCAGCGGTGCCCGCCAAGCTGTAGTGGCCCTGTGGGTGGAAGGGTCGGCAAGCCCGCCACGGGCCTTCTTCTGCCGGCTGCGACGGGAACCCCCGCCAGTGCCGGGCACGCCGCGGGAGGCTCAGCCCTCCCTTCACCTTGGCGCCGAGGGGCCGTCCCGAGCCCTGCCAAGTCAGGAACCCCACGGTGTACGACCTCCTGAAAAAGAAACCGTAGGTCTGGTGTGCTGGGTCCCTCAAACTGAGCCTCACCACCGCCTCTGCAACGCCCCCACCACCTGCACGCCTACCGCCCACATGCCGACCGCCCACGCCCCCCCAACCTCCACCTGACCCCACACCTCACCCCGCCCTCCTCCTTGTCGCTCCAAGCCAACCACCCAACCACCCAATCCCACCCTACGCGCGCCCCTCCCACCCCCTCTCCTCCAACCCCCGAATTACCTCCCTGCCTCGAGGGGCCTGCCACCTCACGGCCGCATTGCACCCCGCCCCCAGCCGACCCCTGCGCCTCACGTACCCCTTACTCCCAGGTGTCGAAAACATCAAGCCCCTCCCACTCCCTCCCACTGTCATCGGACTCGGGAAACATCACTTACAACGCATTCATTACAACGCACTACCATTACAACGCAACCATTACAACGCAAACCATTACAACGCATTGCGCTGGGGGGGCGCTCTAGGATAGGGAATATATTTAATTTACTATCCAACACCTTCCCTACTATCCACGGGGACTGGAGTTGGAATAGTAAATTAAATAATTCACTATCCAGCGCTTAAAAGCACTATGCGTTGTAATGGTATGCGATGTAAAAACCGCGTTGTAACAGCAGGCGTTGTAATAGCCTGCGTTGTAACGTCACCAATCCTCAGACTCTAACAGCAATGGGGACATCCCCCCAACCACCGAGCGCCCACCTCCACATCCCCCAGGCACCTCTCTTAATTCCTCACCCTGCCTCCCCCCTGCGCACCTCCCCATTCTCCAGCTTCCAAATCTGCCCCCATCCACCTGTGGCCAATTGAGGCCACACCCTTCACTGCCCGCTCTTCCCCCCCCCCCCGAGCCCCCTGCCTCCCTCTCGCCCTGTCCTGTGTCACCTCCTACCACACGTGGCACCTTTTCCCGTCTCCCCCGGGCATCCTACGCTCACCATCACCCCTGCTGGGCCCCGCCTGACCCCTTGCAGCTGCCCCCTTGTCACCAGGGTGGCCAGAAACCACAGGCTCTATCTGAGGAGAGACTCCCCTCCCTCTCCCCCCCCGCCGAGTGCCTTGCTGACTTGCTTGGGCCCCCGGCCTCTCGCTCTAAGGGCCACGCGGTCTGCCGCAGCGCCCCACACCCCGCCCCCACATTCCGACCACCCCCAAAGGACCGGGATGGTCGTCCTCCAGTTGCACCAGCTGCGAGGAGCCGCCGACGGCGCTCCCCTGCCGCGGCTTCCTCCCGCCCGCTACCCAGCCTCCTTCCCTTTTCACCTCCTCCGCCTGCCGAGGCGGCGGTGTGCCGCCGACAGCGCTCTCCGGCCGCACCTTCCTCCCGCCCACTAGCCGGCCCTACTCACCAGTCGAATCAGTCGCCAGGGCCGGGCCCCCAGCATCCGCGTGGCCCTGGTCCCTCACCTGAACATGCGCCGTTTTGCGTGGCAGGGAACAGACCAAAACGGACGCTGCCATGCCTGCAGGGCACACCAACAAATCCATCCGCACACCTTCACTAAGCAGGCGGATGGCTTCAAGAACTTGCACGTCGTCACAGGCCATTTCGAAATGCTACACACCAAAGCTGAACTAAACACCAGCAACAAACCGCCACAAGCCTTGCCAGAAAAAACTGCCTACAGTGCTCCAAGCCACCAGGTCACCAGAGCCTAAAATGGTGGCTGGGACAGCGCTGACCCCCTCAACATAGCCTTGGACTACATTTCAAAATCGGCTGCCTTTGGGCTACTCCCAAGGCAGCCGGCAGCCCAAAGCCGCAAAATGGTTTCTCCCTGCTCAACCCTCTCCCTCTCCCAAATCTGCCCGGGCGGCAGACCTTGCGATGCTCGGCTGCCCCCCAAACCCTCCTTCCTTGGAGCATGGGGGTCTCATGAGTTCTTTCTCATTTGATAGCTGTTTATTCCTCTGCATTTATGATTATTTTGGCATTATATGTATTTTGACAGGAAGGACACCAAAAGAAAGGCAAACGTTTGAATGTTGCTTTTCTCAACAAGAGTCTGAGGGGCTTCTCTTACAGAAACTCCCCTCCTGGGACGAGATAAAAGCCAGAGCAGATCGTTCAATGAAGGGACCACTTGGTTCCTTAAAAGGATGTCCTGAAAGCAAAACATGCTTGTTGAAGTAGACGAAACTGATGTGCATGTGGCTGGAAATTCCTGGAATTAAAGGTGCACGCTTTTTTATAAAGAATAGCACTTTAAAATTGCCCATAATCCCTGTTTAATACATAAGCAGCTACCTATGTCATTATCATATGAAATTTGTGTATTGATGTCACAACTCCTCTATCACAATTGCTTTATCAACTTTCTTGCTTCCTCAAATTTACTTGAAAATGCACCATTTGCCCACTCTTTTAAAAAAAAAATCCTGTATGGTGGTCGGGTTCGCTTGCTATGCTCACTCGCCACCAGTCACTCATACAGAACTTTTACACCGCACCATTTCCAAATGTCACCAGCCACTATTGGGTTGCCAAATGCCTAGTCTGCCCAGCCTTGATTACCCCTCGGGCCAATTTCTTCCTCCACTTCCTATGCCTTTATCTCACACTTGAAAGTTCTGTTTCATCCTTGCATTCTCCCGCTGTCCCCGTTTCCCTATCATCCTATTTCTCCTGCTCTCTCCCTTACCTCCGTTCGCACAGTATCCTCCGAGTGCTGAGTAGGCGCTATAACGAATGCCTCAAAGGAATTTCTTTTGGCGATTGAAACAGAATGAGGTTGATTTGTTGAGCGGTCCTCTCAGCGGAATCAATAACTCGCTGTAGGTAAGCGGTCCTCCTTGACTTTGTTTAGCCTGCTGTTCCAGTTCACTGCGCCCGGCTCGCTCCTGATCTAACCTTTCAGCGCGCGAGGCTGGGAGCGGCGCAGCACGCAGCTTCCGGCTGTACACGTCAGTGCTTCCTGCTGTTTGTGCATTTCCCAGCACCGCGTGTCTGCAGCTGCGCCGCGCGCTCCGCCGCAGAGCCTGAAAGGAGATTTTGCGCACGATTGCTTTGGTTTTTTTCTCCTCAGGCTCTCCTTTCATTTCCAATAAGAAGGTTCAGCCGCATCAGTGAGGCTGAAAAGCCCTTAACGATACAGGACAACCGCAGAATAATAAAATAAAATGGAATAATGGGCAACAGTGTCTTCAAATCAGACTGCCACTCCAAAGTAGAACAATAAATTTAGGTAGATTTGGCACGTAAAGAGGCACTGAATAAAGGTGAAGGTGGCTGCAATGGAAAAGATGATCTGGAGATTTAAATCCCCCAAATCAATCCCATGTGGCTTTCTGGTAAAATGATGTAGTTATCATTTTGTCAGCTCAAAATACAAAACCTCTCTCTCAGGGTATTTAACAAACATAGTCCAGGATGGCCCTGTCAGATTTTCATGTCAACAAATGTGTGACTCAATATAATTGGGCCATAATTGGCCTGATCTTCCCGCTCCCTTCATTTACAGATACCGTGGAAGAATTACCTCTGACCGTGAGGCAATCTGGAATAGTGTGTGGGAAACATTGTTTTTGTGCTGATTCCTGTATGCTTTACTATATTTTTATCGGGATTTACACCTGGGCATTTTGCCTGTTTTCAGCAACTGAAAAGGCTGGCTTAAAATCTTTGAGCTTGTTGTGTTCCTGCACAATTTGTGACTCCCAATGGATTCTTTAACTGCTGTTACCAGCCCACTGGGAATCGCAGGCCACTTTTCATGAGGACTTACGAGTGCGCTAAAAATAACTTTGTCAACAAACTCAGGAAAGTTTGCCCACAAATTCAGGAACCTTTGTCCTGCACCAAGGCGAGTGAAGTTTCCCAAATTGACTTGACTTCTCCAATGTAAAGTTTTGGCCAGCAAGTCCCTGCGCCCAAATATCTCACCAGGAATGGCAAGACATTCAGCTCGAGGGATTGGCAGGCAGCAGTCAGTGGGAATGCTTTACTTGCTGTCTATATTTTGTAGAAGGAACATTTCCCACTGTAGCCCAGGAACCCAATACAATCCCTTTTGGGTTTTTTTCTCCCTAAATGTCACCTGTTTTACACTATGTGAAGATGCAAACCTTAGAAAGGAATCACTGAAAGTTCGGGATGCTGGTTTCAAAACTTTTGCAAATCCCACAGTAAATACGTTCCATTTGCATTTGTTGTCTATACATGTATCTTATGTGAATATCTTCAATGTTGGGCCGGAATCCAGATCTCCAGAACCTAGGTTGGACACACCGCATGACTGAAAGTTTCTGACTTTTGTTGATGTCCTGATAGTGGGATGTGTGGTAGCTCTCTGAGCTATGCCTCTCAAAATGAAGGGGCTTAGTGGAAAGATCACACATTAAAAGTTAAAGACAGTAGGCTGCAATAGCAATGCTATGAAAGAGGAAGAACAGTCATGCAGTAGAACACCCTGTGATCCTGGTCCTTACCACAGTTTTAGACATATCGTTCCTCTTACTGCCTTGTTCCCCCTCCACCACAACAGCCGGAGCGTCTAAAACAATTTTCCTGTGATGCTTTAGTTGCCAGGCTGGTGCCAGTTACCGTTGCATAAGTTTGCTTTTTCACTCAGGTCAACAGGGGCCTCCTAATTAACCCTGGGTGAAGTACTCGCTCGCGTAGTTTGCGAAGTTTGTGCAATCAGTGCAAACAGCATTTTGCACAGTGCACTACGCAGTTCATATAGCTACGCGTAGTGCGAAGTGCACTTTGCGTAGCTACGCGTAGTGCTACTACGCGAACTACGCCCAGGGTTACCTAATCCAGTTAGTCATTTCCATTTTTAAACCACTATTTTAAGGTGCGTTAATCCTATAGTCCCTGTTGAGAGTAACCACAAATACAACTCCTCAAAGGAATTCACAGAACTGGAATTGGTGTGCCCTTATGACATAGATTCATCTAGTTACCTTACATTTGTAATAAGGTTGGGTCACTAGTATTGTATGAAGGTACACACGTTGTCACTATAATAGATGGACTGTGGAGGTATATGTACATTGAGAGTGCTTCCCCCATACCCAGGGCAGGCTTAACAGCATTATAGAAGTGCCCTTGCTGGGACTCTAAATGGTGGCCCTTTTATCTTAGAAACAGCTGTCACGAAGGTGTGTGGGAGGCACAAGGGACATTATGCCCTAGGACCGGGCCCCCCTCTCTTTCGGCAACATTTAGTTATCGATTTTTAATTGCATGCAAGCCTCATAATACTGAGATGACTTGTCCGGCGAGACCACAAGGTGACAGCGGCCTATTTCCTGTTTTCTTGCGTTACATTTTTTATTACTTAGAAACAGGTGTTGATTATTGCACCTGCAAAAACCGAAGAAGCATCCAGAGGGGTCGCCATCAAGCTGTGGCCTCAGTGCTTCATACTAATGTATGACAAGCCTGCGTAGAATCTAGGTCCCCAGACAGCAGAGATACTCGCCTTGAGGTTGGTCACAGAGCAATTGGATCTGTTCAAATCATTCACTTGCATGTAGAGAACACCCCTTTCTGCTATCATGGCACTGTGCACTAGCTGTCCGCTCGTGCAGTTTTGAACAGCTGTGACGAAAGCCGGTGTAGGCGCTGCTATGCTTGTAGGAGTATGGCAGCAACAGTAGTACTGGAAGAGCAGGTTCTCTAGTGTAGCGGAGATTATGACTCCAGAAAGACCACTGAGGACAACGTGCATGGTCAGGCACCCTACAGGTGCTTAAAGGACTGGACCAGGCCAGGCCCGATAGTGTACAATGCACGCAGCAGGAGATGCTAGGCCTTGCAACCATCCACGGCTCTTATGATAACCCCTTCCAGGAGGGCGAGTGCCTTCGAGTTTCCCGGACACTAACTGCACCCCACCTTCCTTTCTCTGGCACAAATGAAAAAATAACCCTTGGTTGTGCAGCTCATCTTTATTAACATATTGATATGCAAAATTCACAGATCATTATTTTAAAACATGCATAACATTATCATTGTCCACATTATCTGTAGCTCAACAACAGTAGACCTTAGTCCATAACAGCACCTCGTGACAGTGCCCTGAGCAAAAGCCCTTTCCCAGCCAGGGTCTAGCACCTCTCCTGCAGCTTCTAAGCTACAAGTGTTGTGGATGGCCCTCATGCCATTACCCGGGCTGCAAGTGCCATGTCCACCCTCTGCTGACCACATGTTGACCCATAGCCTTCTCCTCATGCCACTGCCTTAAGGCATCCAAGGACACGTGCTTGAGCGGCTCCACCTTTCGCTATTGCGCTCTTTCTTCTGTCCTGATGCGACTTCTAGGCTTCACCCTGCCGCTGAGATTTGTTTTGGGCGATGCTTGTGCCTGGCCCAGGCTGCCAGTGCTGTGTGGCCTTGTGCTGTCCCCTGTACCATTTTCCTGCTCGCTAGTGTCCCTGCAATAAGGCATCCCAAGAACACACTCTGGCACGGCTCCGCTCTATATCCTATTGCGCTCGTCCTAGCTGAGCTCTGACTATATTCCATAGAAACAGGTCGTCACCCACCTCAGTCAAGTGAATACATCTGCCTCATAATGCCCGGGTAGGGTCTTGGATTAATGGGCCACATGCCCTACCCTGAGAGGTGGACCCCAGCTTCTGAGCCATAGCCCGGGCTCTGAGGTTCGGACCAGGTGGGTGCCAGACCCAACCTTATTTTAATTGTTAGACGCCCAGGGTAAATGCCTTTCCAATTTTTATAACGAATTGAAAGAGTGTGCACCTGCCAAATTGAATATCCTGTCTTAAAAGGAATTCACAAAGGATCAACGATAACTTATTAGCTCCTTTGTTCTTAATGCAGTCAGCTGACCAGAGAACTGACAACTTGTTATATGTTGCAACTCTTTGCATCTGCTGAGAACACTCAACAGTTCATGCTTTAGCACAAGGGTAAATAAGGCTATCTCCAATTTTAGCCATCAGAAAATAATTTAAGGCAAAGGGCTGAAGCAATGATGTACCCTAGCATTGTGACTATTTAGCGTAAATTGTCAGATGTATGCCTGGTGCTTGCCTTTAGTTTGTCCCTTCTGCTGAAGTTGCTGGTCCAAAAGCTGACTCCTCTGCCATACGAGGATGACGCAGCAATAATCTTCAGGACACTTGTTGGCTTATCGAGGTCCTTAAATGCATGGACACCTACTGTTCGAAACACAGTCTAAGAAGTATTAGAACATTGGAATGTTGGGAGCTCCATTGCAGACAATGGAGTGCTCCCTGCTTCTACGGGCCGGTAAAGGCCCGCAGAGCAACATTCCAATGTTCTACAAAGGCTTCTCGAAGCTCGAGGGGATTTATATACCCCCCCTGTAGAAAATAAGAAGTATTGATGTACATAAGCAACGTTCATTTCCCTTTTCCCACTCCCCTCCCTGCACGCACCATGAATATTGTAAAGCATTGACTGCATCCCTCAGCCCGCAAAGGCCTGTACCCATGTGTACATGATAGCCATTTTAGGCACCTTGGCCTCTTGCCCACTCATTAGAATCACTGGCTTCCCTCCTGCGCGCATTTGAGCACCCCCCCCCCTCTCCCACTCTCACATACATAGACCATGAAACCCAGCACTCTGCGCGACCCTGCTATGAAAGGCAACCCTCCTGCTTGACCCAGGCACCCCCCCCCCCATTTCCCTCTTGAAGAGGCATCCTTCGCCTCAGCTGACATAGCCCCCCCAGTTGTATCTGACTGCCCCTGTTCTCTCATGTACAGGTCATAAGATCTCTCTCTCTCTCTCTCTCTCTGCGCGACTCTGGCCCTGCATGCACCCTGACTCCCCCCCTCCTTCTCCTCATATGAGCAAGTCATAAACCCTCTTCTTTCGCAAAGCCCTGTCCTTGAGAGTCACGGCCGCGCCTGACCAGCACCTCCTTCCCTTCCATGAATGCCCCTCTATTGACGAGCCCTCCCTCCGCGCTCGATTGTCCACGCAGGCATGAATACCACTCCTTTGATGACCCCTTCCCCCGAGTTCGGCTGACCACACATGTCCGAGGCCATCGCCTAAGCCAGGAGATACCATTTACTGCCCTTATTGTATGCCTAGCCACCCCACCCCCTGGGCCATGATCAGGCGCACACATCCTACGACACACTCAGTTGCACGATCGCCCTTCCCTCTTATCAGCAGGTCAAGGGTCCCCATTGTGAACGTATGTGGAGTAGGATCATCACGAGGATTATAGGAATGTTTTCCTTTTGCGACACACTGACCTGATTGTATCATCAAATGTTCTGCAAATGTATAAAAGCCAGAGTCTCAAGCTCACTTGTTAGAGCACCTCCCGAAAGACACTGTGTTTCGTGTCCGAAATGACTGGCTCTCCTCATGAGAAATAAACTCCGTTCTTGATTCCTGCTCCCAGCGCCCGTCTCTTTATTTGGTAAATTATTCGGAATGGAAACTAAGAGGCGGTTTGCGCCAGCAGCCTGGGCATTGATAGAATTATGGGCTCACTTTCAACAATTGGCGTCCCAACGCGGGGTCCATCAGTGACATAGGGTTCGGTAAGAGAGATCCAGACGAAGAAGTGAACGTCTAAAATGATCGGAGTATACCTGCCTTGAGAGGGCCCTAGCCCGGCTGCCGATCGACAGAACTTCACCAATTCTGAACGGACCTCTCTTGAGTGACCTATTGTCCTGACTGGAATCCCACAGGAATGCTACATGGAGTAAGAGAACGATCGGGCGCTGGAGGAGGGAATCGAAGAACTGTCCGTATGGTCCGGTCCGGGTAAGATTAAGTAGGGTGTTTTTACGCCTGATTGGTAGGGTGGCTCTGTCCACCTGATTGATTGATTGTTTGTATTGAAAACCGGTATTTGTATACTGGCATTGTTGGTATTGGTTCAGTTAGCTTTGAAGGCTACTTGACATATTGGTTCTCTTTTGAGAACGAGACATTCTCTGTTTGCAAACAGCGGCGAATAGGAACGTCGTCCCTCTTTGCAGATAGAGAAGGGTAGGTAATGCAGACTTTTGTCCCCGGTGTAATCCGTCATGCCTACTTTTCTCCCCACTGATTGTTTGAAGTCGATTAATAATCGATTGTTGCTTGAAGTCGATTAATAATTGATTGTTGTTTGAAGTCGATTAATAATCGATTGTTGCTCTTTGAGATCTTCCCTGTCCACAAACAGAGACGAATAGGAATATTCTGTTCCCTTTATGGATAGCGAAGGGCAGGTAATGCAGACATTTGTCCCCGTTGTAATCCGTCATGCCTGTTTTTCTCCCCACTGATTGGTTGGTTGCCTGGACATTGTTGTCTCAGGAATTGTTTCGTTTGAGGTATTTTCTATTTGCAAACAACGTGAAATAGAAACACTCTGTCTAGTCTTTGCAAGTAGAAAAGGGTAGGTTATGCCCCTTTGTGAATTCGTCAGTCCTACCCACTCCCCACTGGTTGGTGATTGTGGGGTAGCTCGCATGGTCCGCCCAGGAGACTACTCTTATGGAGGACATATGCTCTCTACTCATGGGCCATTTAATAGAAATAGACCGACTGGCCCGTCCAGGAGGCTACCCTAGTAAGTGGAAGTACATCGCTCGGTCTGTCCAGGATGATACCCTAATGAAGGAATATATGTTCCCCTTTTGATCGATAATCTCGTTCCACCCCGGACCATTTATTGGAGGGGACTCGTCTGGTCCGTCCAGATGTACCCCCCTAGTGAAAAGGACACATAAAAATATGAAGTGATCACCGTTCCCTACTAACAGAAAGCTTTAGCTCGAAACACGCTAAGGAAGAGAAAGAAAAATAAAAAGAAATCAGGCTAAGTCAGTAACCCCCTGATGAGCTTTTGACTTCACCAAAAATAAGAAACATTAGAAATAATTCATAATAAGAAATGTAAAATGGCGAAAAGATTCGATAGCAGAACATAGCCACGAGGTAGCTAGGCTTCACTGCCTGTTCCTGTTCCCAACATGTCTGCCTCATTGCCCGCCCCGCCCAAATAACGGTCACATGAAATAGAAACAACTCGATAGGTACCTACCCCCGTTCCGGAAGCTCCCGAAGTGCAACAGGTCCGCGGTTACGCCCATCCGGAAGGCGAGGCCTGGAGGCACGAGGGACTCGCCTGGCCACGGTCAGGAGGAGATGACGTTGGGCAGGCGGTCCAAAGGATGACAAGGACCTCTCCGTCTTCTCCCTTCTGCCGCCCTGCAGGCCGCGGGGAGAGAGGGGGCTGTCTTGCCTTGGCCACCGACCACCCCTCTCTCTCACCCGATCCGGCTTTTGCCAAAGGCCGACGCCAAAGCGAGAACGGCGGCGAATCAAGTAGTCCCGCCACATTTCAAATTCGCCGCGTGCCATCGCCTGCTGGTCCAGAGCCGAAGCCAAGGCAAGAACGGCGGCAAATCAAATAGTCCCGCCAGATGCCAAATTCGCCGCCTGCCTGCATAGGTGCAGGCAGTCCCGCCACATTCCACGCTCCCTGGAGAGTTGAAGGTAGTCCCGCCGCATGCCGCCAAGGGAAGGGGGGGGCTGTCTTGCCTCAGCCGCCGACCACCCCCCCCCCCCCCATCATCAATGGCTGGCACGGCCAATGTCGAAACCGATGGAGCCGGGGAACGGCGCGGGGTCGCTGGAAGGGGGAGGTGGCGCGAACGACCCTCCCCCACCTCCCTCCAGGTGGAGGCTTCCAGCGACACCCCAACACTCTTTGCTTAAAGAGGGTCAACATCAAAAAGAGGTCTTCTGCCCAGGACGGGCACCCGCTCCACATCGCCTCTCCTCGACCTTGAAGATTCTAGAAGAGCCGGGGGGCCCCCGACCCTCTGCATGGGTGCCCCCGCCCCCTTCGCTGGGAACCACGACATCGGTGCTACTCCTGCCGGCACCAGACTCGGATCGGAAATGGCTAAGATGCCGCCACGGCACAGGCTTGTTCAGTTCCGGAGGAACACCAGAATGACCCGGTAGGAAAATTGTTGCCGCCCTTCCCACTCTTTGACTCATGGTCCATATTTGTTAGATTCTTAACCACATTGCACGAGACTTTCTGAACTGCCAATGGAAAGTTCTGGGCCAACCTTGCGAGACTAGAGACACTCTGACTGTGCTAGAACTTGCCTGACCCCACCCAAAATGGCGCCGACCCAAAATGAGACGTTTTTTAATGAACTTTGTTGCACCCTGATTGCGCAAGCTTTTTACCCCGAGATATATAACGTTCGGATAATGAAAGTAGATATGAAGGATATTGAGTATGTGCTTGGACAATGAATTGACTTAAGGGTGGGTACCGATTATGAGTTGAAAAATGAATTGGTGTAATTTAAGGTAATGAATGAACATTGGATAATGTATTTATGAATTTATGAAAGATGAATTACTGATATGCATCATGCTTGCTCTGTAGGGGAATTTAATATGATTTTATTGCACTGCCGCACTTTATGCAATAAACTGCCACCAGCTTCGTTCTTCCCATGTACAGTTACAATCTGCTCCGTGGCTAGCCCACCGGGTTGTAGGCCTGTATTTATGTGTCAACCCTCTTTATTAAAGGTATTTTGGAAACGAAAGCATAGTTGTAGCGGATTGCATTAATGAGTTTTGAATGTATTACTACTATGAGCAACGAGAAAGTATGATGAAGGCTAAAGGTTAAAAAAAGGACCCGATATTTAGCAGCCACACTATGTGTGACAGGCAGCCGGAAAGGTGCTTTAGAAGCCCTAAAACGACACCACAGAAATGCCACCTGACCGCCACCCTTGTACCCGATCAAAAGGGGTTACGACCAAGTAGCTCATGTCGCACAGATCGTCAATGATTATCTGTCTGACCTTTCCGGTCCTTCTGGGCTTAAACGCCGTGATGGTAGGGAAATGCACTACGTGAAAATAGGTCGAGTATGTGGTAGGTAAAGCATTTCCGGATTACTGCACGTTGATGAGGTTTTTGAATGTTGCCCCCCACCCCTTCTTTTTCCTCCCTTCTGCAGGTCACGTCGGAACATTGGCTGATGTATGGATGGATGACGACCGAACCGCCGATGAGAGGGGGAAAAGGGGAATATGAGCATGGTCCTTAGGACAAATAAAAGTTTTTAAAAAGACGTAGACTTAAACATGACTGTTCCTCCTTAGGACATAGCAACGGGAGGATGGACTGACATAGAGACTGGACAAGTACTGAATGACAAAATTTTTTTGACTAGAAACGACGCGTTAAATAATGTAACTGGACGTTTTGACTAGGTAGGGAAAGGACAAAAGAAAAATTGTACGGGTAAGGGTTGCCACGGCACCACCAGCCTAGGAAGTTAGAAATGTTGCCGATGTTCAAAATGCACTGCCCCCTTTCTCACACCCTTACAGATATAGCCAAGCTGTCCGACTGTTTTCCCGATCAATACTTGCCGTTACCTCAGCCTGGAGAACTTCCCACCAAAGGAGGGAACAGAAAAATGGTTTAAGATCCAACCATGGGTAACTAGCGCGACCAGGTTAATTTCCGATCAACCAACCGAGGTGTGAGTATTGGTAATTGGGAACGTTCGCAGGCGTGACAAACGAGAAGGAAAAGGGGGGAAGGGCAGAAAGAGCTAAGCACGTAGATAAATAGGATAGTAAAGATACGTAGGATATATATATAAAAACAGATGTTGTAGACTAACAATTGTTTTCTGTCTTGTTGTGAATGTCTTGTATATGTGTAATACATGTGCCGTCTTCCCTGTCTGAGTTTGTGTGTGTGTAACGTACGAATATATGTCTCCCCTCTGTCTATATCTGCTTGTTACCCGACCTTTGCTGTTCTGTGTTGTGAGCGCACTAAATGACCTATTTTCGTACACGTCTCTCTCTCTCTCCACCCTTTTTTTTTCTCTCTCTCTACATGTCATACGTGTACCGAATGGCTCGTTTAGATTGCGGACGACTCTCACTCTCTATGAGAGTCTCCCTATTTTCTCTCCCTCTTTTTGGTAAAATTGTGCCCCACCGGCACCAGTCTGATTCGATACATATTGAACACGAAGGTGTTCAGCGAAATTGACCGAAACTAAAATGACTGTATCTCGCCATGTTACTGCCTCTCCTTTCTGCAAAATGAATGAACTTGAATTGGCTGAGAAGGAAAGGACAGGTAAGACGGCTAAGGTCCCCCAATTTGGCCTTTTATAGGGGAACTATATGTCAATGGCATCCTAATTTTTATTGTTAGAGACAAGCGCCAAGGTCCAGATTGACCCCCAATGCCCAGATTGCCCCACCCCTTTGCACCCAAGCACGAATGCCCGAAGCGTCCCCGCCCCACTTGATCGACCCCAGCTACTGTCCCCGATATATATATATATGATAACCATGAGTAACTGCCGCCCCTCGAGAAAAACATGTTTGACTCTGTCTTTCAATGATTGCACCCCCGCTTTGTTTTAAAGAGTTAGCCAGCTCTAAAGGGAAATGTAAGACTGTTAAGGCTCGAATCAGAAGGACGAGTCTCTCCTGAATGTTGTCAATCTTGGGGTTTTTGTTGAAATACGCAGGTGATAAGAGTCCGACCTCTGTCCATATATGTCATGAACGAACGCCGATTAGACCTGGTGCGAACGCAGTAGAAATACCCACCTACTTACTTCATGGTAATAGACTTCTGACTATGACCAATGAGCATAACGCCAGGTGCTAGGATTGCGAGTGGAATTCATATGTAAAAATCTCTTCTCCTGCCAGTTCTCTAAAACTTGTTTTTACCCATTTAAAGATACTCAATCACCGGAGGAGAAGGGCCGGACGTGACGCACAGCGTGGCTGCAGATCATGAGACACATGCGACCTCAACCAAAGGTGGAGCCGCAGGACAACAAGAAACGGGACGAGGCAGCACTCTCAAAGGCGGTAAAAGAAAGAATGAAGGGCTGTCCTGAAGCTCTCTGTCCGCCAACCCACGTGTGCCTGGAGCCTCCGTCCCTCTTTTCAAGCCCGATTGATGGGCCTGCTTGCTTGTTACCCATTGCTCCCTTGGTCCCTTTGGTGTGTCCCGGGAAAATCTGCCCCCACTCCGCCCTCTCACTCCCATCGACTAACGAAACCGCACACCCTCTTTTCCATGCGACTCTCTGCTGAAAGGAAGAACAGCATCTAGATGGAAATGGGGTTACGCCACGGAAATATAGGTGCCAAGCTTAAGGCGCCACTCAAAGGATTGGTTAGGGAACAGGACTGTGGTCTAACAGCAGAGGACTGACCGCACCCTGCAACGCGTAAGGATAGAACCGAGCTGGACCTATAGCTCCACCGCGGGTGCTCAACAGCGCCAACGAAAGGACACGGACTAGAGCCTACCAGTGATGGCTCACTGATAAAAGACACTGTGACGAAGAGACCTTGCGTATTGAACTGAATTCCTCCCTTGACTACTTGGTCAAAATGTTCATTGGTCACATTTTTAAGTCAGAAACATTTATGCTATGTAGTGATTTGAAATGATAGGAACTCGACAAATGCCATCCCCTATGTGATGCGTTCTGCCAAACACATCAACTGTCCATGATTATATGCCATATGTTAGTATTGACAAATGCAAATTCTTCGATCACACCTGTTTATATGTACCTTCATCGACTGAAAAAATGAACTTTGCTATGTAAAAAGGGGCGACTGTAGAAAATAAGAAGTATTGATGTACATAAGCAACGTTCATTTCCCTTTTCCCACTCCCCTCCCTGCACGCACCATGAATATTGTAAAGCATTGACTGCATCCCTCAGCCCGCAAAGGCCTGTACCCATGTGTACATGATAGCCATTTTAGGCACCTTGGCCTCTTGCCCACTCATTAGAATCACTGGCTTCCCTCCTGCGCGCATTTGAGCACCCCCCCCTCTCCCACTCTCACATACATAGACCACGAAACCCAGCACTCTGCGCGACCCTGCTATGAAAGGCAACCCTCCTGCTTGACCCAGGCACCCCCCCCCCCCCATTTCCCTCTTCGCCTCAGCTGACATAGCCCCCCCAGTTGTATCTGACTGCCCCTGTTCTCTCATGTACAGGTCATAAGATCTCTCTCTCTCTCTCTCTCTCTCTGCGCGACTCTGGCCCTGCATGCACCCTGACTCCCCCCCTCCTTCTCCTCATATGAGCAAGTCATAAACCCTCTTCTTTCGCAAAGCCCTGTCCTTGAGAGTCACGGCCGCGCCTGACCAGCACCTCCTTCCCTTCCATGAATGCCCCTCTATTGACGAGCCCTCCCTCCGCGCTCGATTGTCCACGCAGGCATGAATACCACTCCTTTGATGACCCCTTCCCCCGAGTTCGGCTGACCACACATGTCCGAGGCCATCGCCTAAGCCAGGAGATACCATTTACTGCCCTTATTGTATGCCTAGCCACCCCACCCCCTGGGCCATGATCAGGCGCACACATCCTACGACACACTCAGTTGCACGATCGCCCTTCCCTCTTATCAGCAGGTCAAGGGTCCCCATTGTGAACGTATGTGGAGTAGGATCATCACGAGGATTATAGGAATGTTTTCCTTTTGCGACACACTGACCTGATTGTATCATCAAATGTTCTGCAAATGTATAAAAGCCAGAGTCTCAAGCTCACTTGTTAGAGCACCTCCCGAAAGACACTGTGTTTCGTGTCCGAAATGACTGGCTCTCCTCATGAGAAATAAACTCCGTTCTTGATTCCTGCTCCCAGCGCCCGTCTCTTTATTTGGTAAATTATTCGGAATGGAAACTAAGAGGCGGTTTGCGCCAGCAGCCTGGGCATTGATAGAATTATGGGCTCACTTTCAACACCCCAAGCTTCGAGAATCCTTTGTTTAATTTGTTAGAACATTCTGCCCTCTAGTGGCAAAATGTTCTAATAGCCTTATAGCCCTTCGTAGCAGGGCTATACCAGTAATTAAAGTCCTGCTGTCTCGTTAAAGTCCCTCGCCCTCAACTCGGGCCTTTAACGATTCAGCGGGCCTTTAATAGCCGGTATAGCCTGCTACGGCGGCTATAAGGCTATAATAAAGGTAACCTTAAGCTTGTACCATTTTGTTTCAAAACAAATAAATAAGGGGGATATTAGCAAGGGCCTTATCGCCGCTTTAGCGGCACGTTTTACCGCTAAAGCTGTGATATTTCTAATGTACTATTAGCAAGCTGTCGCTAACAGCTGTTAGCAACAGCTTTATGGCGAAAGGGACCATTTTGGTGCCGCTTTGCATGTCAGCGATATATCGCTAGGGACATGCAAATTAGCGTTCCCAACTTAAAGCCACTGAAAACAGTCGCAAATACAGCTTCCGCCTATTAGCAATGCCCGCGAAGAGATACCAAAATTTGCGCTAACCGCGACTATCTCTGGAATCTAACACCTGCTAAAAACCCGACTTAACCATTCTAGTCAATGGGAGGTGGATTGTAAGGTTAAGTCCTCACCTGCCTATTAGCAAGCTTTTTATTAGCGCGTCGGATTTCTCGCTGGATTTCTCGCGCTATTGCTGGGTTTCACCGCTATCGCTGGATTTTCTATTGCCTTGGAGATAAGCATAGATAACGCGTTATCTCTGCGATGAAATCCAGCGATAGCTGGTGATAAAAAAAACAGCGCTAAGCACGCTTTGCGATATTTATCTCAATTTCTTGGTAATATCCCTCTAAGTTCTTGAAAACTAGAGGGGATGACCCTGGATGGCATTAATCACTATCAATCCCAGTGGTTTAGTTCAAAGGATACAACTGGCAGTATTAGAAACCACCTTCCTTGGTACTCAATTAATCCTTTATGTGGTTCTGACTAGAGGACCGGGCAGTAAATGGGATCGATGACCCGAGTTGTCGCCAGTATGTTAATGCCTGCCCTTGTGTGCGAACTGATGGCTTTTGTTGTAAATTCACTCACTGGCTTGAAATAGTTTAATGAAGAACATATATATTACATAGATTATAATTCCACCTCCTTGACAGCCCAGTGCATGTGACTAGAAATTCCATGTGGTATCACAACAAATGTCTTGGGGGAAACTCACAAAACATTGAAATGTGCTCAGTATAATCATGAAGGTTGAGGGAGAGAAACAGAGTGATTATTTCGATTAATTGGTATACTTCCATCAGGGAACTTTGACTGAAATAATGGACTAACAATCCTCTGCCTGGCCCAGAATTCCCTGAATTTGGTACTCCACGGTGGAAGTGTTGCCCCTGTTGCCATCTTGCTAAGTTGGTGCATTGTAAATGCCATTACATGCTAGCGGCCCGAAACACAGCTACATGACAGTACCTTTCCAGGTTACTAGCAGTCAGGCACGGCCCGCACAGGTAAAAGCGGTGGGTCAGTGGGTGGGGCGGGATGAGGGGGAGAAGTCAACAGACGACAAGATAGGTACAATTACATTTTAAAAAAGAAATAACACCACTTATCTTGCGTTCGACTCATTGCCGATGCGGTGAGTGCCAGGTAAGAAGTTTTATTAAAATGTTATTTTAACTATCCAGTCGTTTGTCAACTCATCCCCCACCCACCCCACCCCCCGCCTCACCACTCTAGCTCCTGCTAGCAGTTATGAAGGTCTTTCATCATCATTACCATAACCGTTCACTTCTGGGGTGAATTGGATTTGTTGCTCTCTTAATATGGCCCTGCCCTCGCTCCATCTCACCCTTCACAGTGATTACTGCAGTATTTCAACACGTTAATTGTTTTGTTACATGTTACCTTGGCAGTGCTCGCTACCATGGTTCTTGGTCGAGGGTTTTTCACTCACTTCCAATTATTTCAATAGCTTTTCAAGAACTGCGAGCAGATGCTTTGTTTCCAGCTCTGCTCTTCTGCACAGAAACTGAAATGTGCTCTGTTCGTTGCGTAGCGTTTTTCATTGCCCCTGTCCTGTGTTTAAATGCTCCCATGGTCAGCCGTAAGGCAAGTCTCATCCAACCTAGTGGAAGAGCTGCCTCTGCGTGGCAGTGAGTTCTATACCAGTTGCGTTGCCCTGCTTTTAGTGGGTGGAATATTCAACACGAAAAGCAGGGGTTTTTAGTGTTCTGGTTATAAGGGGCAAACATAATATCAGAAGGGATTAGTCAGGAGGTCTCTGCAGCATGCACCAGCCATTGTCACTGTCGTCATTGCCAATGACAGTATCTACACAACTGCTATTAACCAGCACACTACAATTGTGAAAATTCAGCCTATTCCAGGCCCCCAAAGCTCAAAAAATAGCTTAGGAGGCAGGTATTGTTTGTTTTTAATGCATACTGAATTAATCCGATTTCAAGGCTTTATTCGAGGAATATACTCATAAAAGCACAAACATACATTTAAAATACATAATAATAAAATTGTCCTTGTTTATAAAGACTATTTAAAACATTTGTACATACACGAGCAATAAAAGAAATTATTTAGTATACGTTTGCACATTTGCACAAATATCCCTTGATACCCTAATTATGTTACATTGGAAGAGATTGTCCTCCGTCTAATAGACCAAGCCCACCCCAGATACTTTGCTGTTCCTAAAACGATAGGCATATCAGTGGTGGTACAAATGATTCATAGTGCCTCAACACCCCTGGATGTCCCTAGGTTTCTGCAGACAGGAGTTAGCCAAACTCTTCTCGGGGTGGCATAAGCTTTGCACACGAATAAAAAGGGACCTGTGCTTTCCTTAATTGCACCTCAAACCGGGAAGGACGAGGTAGTTACACTCCTCCACCTACCCGTCAATGATCTCAGAGGGAGGGCACCTGATCTCAACTGGAAGAAAAGCTTCCTATCCTCTGGGTTTGTAATACTGTCCCAATATAGTTCCAGTATAGGACACAGTTTGATTTCTAGGAAGCGCCCCGCCATTGTATCTGACCTCGTTCTACTCCAAAGTTTACCATCTATCCAATCCCAATATGCACTTTTGATTGTATTTTTACTTGGAAAGGGTTCTCCAGATGGATTGTCCCATAGTTTAGAGAGTCCGAGGTCCCCTAAAGCCGCTCTAAGATTTTTTAACCACACTATTTTGTGGAAGATGTCAGCTTTGATTATGGCAAGGAACCCCTCTGCGTAGTGCCTTATGTCCGGGGTAGTCCAGAGGCGTCTCCAGTAAAGGATTGGGCGCAATCGCGCTCGGTCACTAACTGATCTTCTCCCTAGATCAAGACCAAGCGGGATCAGTGGTGTACTCTGGGGGGGACCTGTGATTCCCCTTAGGAACCTATTCTCCGATATCTGTAGAGGGAGAAGCCTATCAAAGCCCCATAACTCTGCCCCATATAGAGCAGACCCAATAGCCTTAGCGTCATATACTGCTAGGACTGGTTTTATGGGCTTTGATTTTGACTTTTTGTGTTCCACCCGGAGTACCCCCGAAATCTGTTGGTGCCTCAATACCGCCATTTCAACATGCTGGGACCATTTTAGATTATTTGCTATCTGTACCCCTAGATATGTAAATACAGAAACAGCATCTAACTCACAGTTATTCAAAAGTATTTTGGGCCGGGGTCTACGCTTAGATGAGAAGGCCATCAGCTTGGTCTTACCCACGTTAACTTCCAGGCCATGTTCCCCACAGAAGAGATCAAAGATGTTTAGGGCTCGCTACAAGCCTGCCGGTGTTTTAGATAAAACCAACGTATCATCGGCGAACATCAGGATCAGAACCCTGACGCCCGCCAACGAAGGTGCGTCGACACTGGCATCCAGCATCCTAGCCACAATTCCGTTAATAAAAAGGGAAAAAGCAGGGGGGCCATAGCACACCCCTGTCGTACTCCTCGTCCAATTGGTAAATCGGCAGATGATTCGCCATTCGTGCCCCACTGGACTTTGGCGAAGTTACATTCATGTAGCCTATTTATCAGGGTGAGCAACTCAGCTGGAAGGCCTATATCACTCAGGACTGCCCAGAGCTTTCTACTTGGGACCAGGTCGAAGGCAGCCCGCAAGTCAACAAAAGCGACATACAGGCTGCCCTCACCAAGCACCACCGTCCCCCACTGCAGCAGAGCAAAACAAAACACCTGATCGACGGTGCTTGTTGCCCGCCGGAATCCAGCCTGATATGGGGACAGGGCATTTTCCTTATCTACCCAGTCCATTAGCCTGTTTACCACCATTTTCCACCCCACTTTTTGGATAGTGGCAATCAAGCTTATCGGCCTATAATTGGCAGGAAGGGACCAATCTCCTTTATTATATATGGGTATAATAGTTGCTCCCTTCCATAATTCCGGGACTACTGTTCCCTTTGCAATTGCATTTCCTAGGAGAAATATATACCTAGCCCACCTCGCCTTGTCATTTAAAAAAACATCAGAGGGTATCCCGTCTAAACCCGGGGCCCTTCCCCCTTTGGAAGCGCCTATTGCAGCTTCAGTTTCTTTGATGGAAAATAAATTCCCTTTATGGAATACAGCTGAAACTTCCTTCACGTCATTAAACTCCGTTGACTCAGCGTACTGCGGTTCAAAATAATCCACCCAGGCACCCTCTGCGACATTGTTATCAGGTTTGTTTGGAAGTCCTCCTCTACCCCACTTGACAATATTCAAGAACAACCTGGAATCCTTCGCCCCTGCGGCCTCCTTTAGCTCAGCCCAGTGGTTTTCATCCCATGTTTTTTTTGCCAGTAATACACAAGCCTTATAGTGCTTCCTGGCCGCACCAATCGCTACCTTATCCCTATTCCTAATTGCACATCCCAAGCTTAGCCTGGCTTCCTTGCACTGGTGGTTATATCAACTAGCTGGTTTAGGTGGTTTTTTCCTGTTAGTATTGCTGGATCTCAAAAAATGCGGTTTTAGAGTGGAAAAGAGCTTGTTATGTATGTCCGTTATTTCCGTTGAACCTGGGGTTACAGGATTTGCAGCCTCCATAGCAGCGATTGCAGTATCCACTTCAGAACTTATAAAGTTCATAGCCTCTGCATTCGCTAGTACCCTCGGCCAGTTAAGTCTGCGCATGTCATTGGCCATAGTAGGCATTAGGCCATTACTTAATTGGGTGTTCCCTGATGTGGCCATCCACCAATCATGAGACACACAGAGGGGATTATGGTCACTTTCTAGTCTACCCTCAATTTTCATGTCAACTGCCACAAGTTAAGGCTGCAAAGGACATAATCTATCCGACTTTGACCATGACCATTGTCGAATGTACAAGCACCTTCCCTGTCACCCTTCGTCCTCCCATTTAGGGCTCTCAAACCATGTTCCAAGTTGATGGCCTTCAGTTGTAATATATCTTTCGTCCATCGCTTGACAGGAACCAGATGTAAAGTCGGAACACCCCACTGTGTATCTTCTTCATGCCCTAGGGGATCGTCCGAACTATCCAATGGTTCAAAGGTCCTGTTTAGGTCACCAGCTCTACAACTTTGTTACCCAAAGACTGAGATTCTAGGGAAGTGGACAGTGCCTCTAAAATGGGAGAGCTCCCAATGGTACTACCCCAGGCATAAATGTTATACAAATCTATCCCTCCACTCTTTTCTGAGGTTATTCTTAACATTTGTATGTCTTTACAACCCAGATCCACCACTTTGATTGTCAACTGAAGGAATTGCCTAACCCAAATAGTCAGGCCTCCCATCGGTCGGCCCCTAGAACCTCTAATGGCTGGAATTGAAAAATGTAAATAACCAGGAAGAAATATAGGGTTGCAAGCCCACGTCTCCTGGAATAAACAGAGATTGAAACCATTAATGAAATCAATCCAATTTTTGGACGTCAGCTTACTGTTCAGCCCCGCGATGTTCCATGAGAGGAGCTTCCCGGGGGCTGTCCATAGATAACTCTCCTGTACAGGACACCCTAGTTCCATTTCGCCCATCCCCCCTCCCTCGGTTGGTATCCTCCATGCTATGATCAACCTCCTGGGTGTCCACGGTACTTAATATAATTGATACCTCTCTTTCGGAGTCCCCGGAAGTAGGAATACATTCCCCACAAGTTTCATCCAAAATCATAGTCTCCCCACAAGTTCTCATTTCATTTGATACCACATTTTTTGACAAAACAGTAAACACAGGTTTCCCACATAGGTCCCTACGGGACCTACTTTCCCTGTTGTTCTGGCAGTTATCGGAACATGGTCAATAGCTCCACCCTAGATCATTCATTACTTCAAACTGATAATACATTAATCCGTTATGGAAGTTGCCCCGTTGAGAGGGTACAATAAAAGGTGCAAACCCTTGGGAGGGGAAATTATTAAAACAACCTGATTCACTGATCATTCCAAATTGTATACCTGTTGGTCTTGGGTAAAAAAATGTAAGATCAACAACACCAATTCCACCACTACTTGGGCCCCAATTTTGCTTCGTAATCAAACGTGCCACCCTAGGATCTTGAAAGTTAACAACTATACACTCCCCCCCCAGGTTCTTAGGAGTGCAACCTATCCAATCTGTTCTTCTCACTCCAATAATCAGCCCGTCCACTTCCCCGGGCAATGGTCTATTTGCCTTCAACCAGTGCATTACCTTGTTCTTTAGCATCTGGAAGGATTCTCTTTGACCGGCCAACAGAGTGGTACATTAGTGAGGACAACCACATAGGGGTAAGAGTCCGGGGTGAGATTCATGGGAGGTATCCTACGCGGAGCTCTCACCGGGAGGTTAATAGGCCGGCTTATATCAGGAGCAGCAAGACATGTTGTTGAGATGCTTGGTAGTGGCTGGGAACAACTCAATGCAGTGTTTTTGATATTGGAACTGTCTTTGTTACCCCTAACTGGGACACCAGAACGGGGTTTTAAGCTACTTGGTAAAGGCTGCGAACCATTAAAGACAGGATTACCATTTTTAGAACTCTCCTTGTTACCCATAGCCATGGTATCGGGCAGCTTGGTTTGTTTGCTAGTATTACTACTTGGGCGGTCCAACAAAACTGAGTTAGTCTTAGGGGTTTGGCCCTTCGACTGAGGCTTGCTAGCAATGCTAACCATAGGCGGAGAGGGCACTACAATGGACACACCATTGGCCTGGACATTTGGTTTCAAAGAGTTGGTACTTCCCCCAGTCCTGGGATGGGACTTGATTAGGGCTTTGGTAGAAAAGAAGTTATCTAGGGTTGCCTGCTCAAAATAATCTAATCGATCAGCTAGTTTTTTAACTCGTTCCTCGATAGGGTTCAGGAGAGACCTCATCAACCTTTCCAACTCGAGAAGCAGAACTGGAGCGGAAGATAATGTCTCAGCCAATCCCATTGCCGAAGGGACATTCGTATTAGATGCAGGACTAACCGAAACAACTCCATTCTTAGTAGGGTCTTCCCCACCAGGGGCAACCCCAATAGGCTCACTAGAAGGGCGCGGGGGTACTCCAACCTCCCTTATTTTTTTCGGGTGTTTGGAAAGAGTACACTTCTTCGGGGCAGCACTTCTTTTCCTTTTAATACTTGGTTAAGTTTTATCAATGTGAGCCGACACACTTAACTGGGTGGTAGTCACCTGCCCTAGAAATAAACCAGTTGTTGTTAAGGGCGAGGTGGGGGACGAAATGGGCACACTCGCTTGGGCAGTAATCACCTGCACTGTAGGTGAACTGGTTGTTAATGTGTGCAAGGTGGGCGAAAAAATAGGCTCAATGGGCCCCACAGACGAGCCAGCCAACAGCTCTGGTGAAGGGGGAAAGGCATAAGGCATTTCCAATACAACTGGCAGGGTTAAAGATGACAAGGGAGGAACCAATGCCAATGCAGGGAAACCTTGCGGTGGCCTTTTCTCTAAGGGAATTTTAAGGAGTTCAATGGATAACCTACGCTCGGCGCGCCTGTCGGCCAAAGCTATTTCTTTGTCAATATCTTGGGTTACCTGACTGAAATATCTGTCTAAAGGGCCCGGGATAACTGGCCCCGCCTCGGCCTGAGTGGGGATCAGAGCAGTTGGGTTTGAGTTCAAAGACATACTTCACAGTCAAGAAACTATAGGATTAACAATAATATATATGTAAACACCAGGTATTTCCTGATAACCGACTATATCATGTAAAATAAAGGCACAATGTTAGAGGGTAGGCCCAGCCCAGCCTCCTTTGGCCCCTGAAGGCCACAGACGGTCCCGCCCTTCTCCCGGGACGCTCCCGGGTGCTCCCACGCAGCGGAAGTAGACACCTCTATTATAGGTTAGGTGTGACGCACAGGGGGCGGGGCTAACAGGGAGAGCGGGCCAGGTGATCTAAATTGGCCAGGCAGGGACTCCTGGGAGATGTAGTCCCTGCAGAACGCTCACAGCCCTGAGCAGATGCCCCAACACTCCTCTGTCAGCACAGCAGCTCCACAGATTCCCCGGCGGCTTCCCCTGCGAAGCGGGACCCGCGAAGCGGGTCCGGCGAGCAGTGGTGTAGAAGCAGGTCAGCAGCCCAGAACCAGGAGTCCAAGAGCAAAGGTCCCAGTAGCACGAAGTCCAATCCAGCAAAGGGTCCCACAGGTGAGAGGCAGGGAGTCTCTTTTACACGATCTGTGCACAGGGGGCGGGACTAACAGGGAGAGCGGGCCTGGTGATCTAAATTGGCCAGGCAGGGACTCCTGGGAGATGTAGTCCCTGCAGAACGCTTGCAGCCCTGAGCAGATGCCCCAACACTCCTCTGTCACCACAGCAGCTCCACAGACTCCCCGGCGGCTTCCCCTGCGAAGCGGGTCCGGCGAGCAGTGGTGTAGAAGCAGGTCAGCAGCCCAGAACCAGGAGTCCAAGAGCAAAGGTCCCAGTAGCACGAAGTCCAATCCAACAAAGGGTCCCCTGAATTAATAAACAATTGCTGTTTTGATTTTCTGTAATTTATATAAACAGCACCACATGTGTCAACTGTCATAAGTGCCAGTGTCCACAATTAAGTGCCGGTACCAAGCACCGAAATAACCAACTCAAATTAAGCACTGGATTACTCATCCAGTAAACTATAAACTGTGAGGCAATACAACTCCGCAGAACTCGTGCTACAAAAGGAAACTGGAATTCACCCTTCTAAATATTACAGTTGGCAAGGCAGTTGCCCCATAATCTTGAACGCAGCTGTGATTATTGTCCCACCATGTTGTTGCATATTGAACCAAGCACTATGATCTTTGTACCAATGGCACTCTGATGGCACATATCTCACAAAGCTGCAGGAAAATGGCCTGGAAGTTCGGGCTAGAATGTTCCCAAGACTGATTTGCATCCAAACTGGAATGGCGTGGTGAGCAAAAAAACGATGGATTTAGGCCCAGATCTCTGTACTGGGGTGAATGTATGACGTTGTTCTGCATTCTGTCCATCAATTGTTCTTTTTGCATCTTTTTACATGAGGAAGAGGCATTGAATCATAGGGTGAAAGGAAATGCGGCTACAGGCTGAGGCGGTGTGAAACTGCTAGTTGAGAGGACATGTATTATCTGATTGCCGGTGATCATCCCTTTCTTTCTTATGCCATTCTGTTGTCTCCCTCCTCTGCTTCGTTGTTTTGTCAGGCTTGTGTTCTTCTCATTCTTCTGCTTTTTCATCACCATCCTCTTACTCTCTTGCTCCTGTCGAGTCCATATATTCACTACACTTAATTATGTCAAAACAACCTTGTTATCACCTCATTTTCTTTCCACTCCTTTTTCTCATTTACTCCTATGTATTTATGTAGAGTGTGTATAAAGTGCTACCTTTTTCATTTTGTTTACGTCTGATCAAACGTTAATATACAGAGAAGGTTATTACAAAATGCACAGTCCTGAGGCAAGGTAAAATCGCAAGTGATTGTACTGCTACCATGGGTAACTCCAGCCCAGTACTGTTCAAATACAAGCGAACCCCCCAGGGAGGGAGAATACCAGTGTGTTGGACCCTGAAGAGCAACAGACAGACGTGCATTTTTATTATTTTCAGTTTGCTGCTAGCTTTGAACAGCTCTGCAGGGCCCTTTCTGCTCTTTCATATTATATAGTCTGCTTAACTGCTTCCTGCATTGGGCTGTCTCATCTGAGATTTTGTGTACAGTTATGATCCTGAGCTGGGATGGTTGGAGGGAGAGAGAAAAGGAGAGAGATCTGTATGGATGGGCGTTTTATTATCATCCTATATCTGAGTGTCTACATAGGATGTAAAGAAGCTATCAGGTTGTATAGATATTTGAGACCTGCAGTGAATAGACTATATTAAAGTCCACCAAAACTGTCCAATAATATGCGACAGATCTCTACAATTATTCCATGACTGTTCATTTGGTGATGTTTGTTTTTTGGCTGTACACTGTTGGTGATCGTAAACCTTCATAGCACATATGTCTTATGTGACTTCAGTAGGTCTAAGTCACTATTTGTTGCTGAGCACTGTGTATTATGCTTTCAGTATTATTGTGAGCCATAATCAATCAGGGGTTCTATAGTGCGCTACTCAACCGTAAGGGTCTCAAGGTGCTGGGGGGTTGAGGGGGCGGCGGGAGGGGGAGCGGCTCCGGATCAGTCGAAGAGCCAGGTCTTTAGTTTGTTCATGAACGTGTGCAGGGTCGGGGAGCGTCTGATGTTCACAGGGAGCTTGTTCCACGTCTTCGCTGTGATGTAGGAGAAAGCTCTCCCTCCTGTTTCTGCGGATGTGAGGGGCCTCTGCCAGGGCGAGGTCAGCGAAGCGGAGGTTCCTCTTGGGTACGTGGAAGGATACTCTCTTGTTGAGGTATTTGGGTCCGATGTTGTTGAGAGATTGATTGAGGAGTTTGACGGTGACCCTCTTCTCGATGGGGAGCCAGTGGAGGGCTCATAGGTGTTTTGGGTCATGTGTTCCTGATGCGGTGTCCAGAGGACAAGTCTGACTGTGGCGTTCTGGATGGTTTGGAGTTTGTGTAGAGGCGTTCTGTTGATTCCAGCGTAGAGTGCGTTGCCTTAGTCCGGTCTGCTGGTTCTGAGTGCGTGGGTAACGGTCCTTCTGCAGTCGGGGGATCCATTTGAAGGTCTTATGGAGGATCCGATGGCAGTTGAAACTAGTGGAAGCAACAGCGTTGATGTGGCGTTTCATGGAAAGGGAGGAGTCTAGGACGATGCCGAGGTTTTGAGCATGGTCAGTGGGGGTGGGAGGGTTCCTGAGGGTAGAGGGCCACAGGTTTTGTCCAAGGTGGAGGTGCAGGGTCCGAAGATGTGGACCTCGGTCTTCTCTGAGGTGAGATTTAAACAGTTATTTATCCATGCTGCCACGTTCTTCATTCCTTACTGGAAGCAGAGTCTGGCGTCTTCAGGATTCTTTGTGAGTGAGAAGATGAGCTGGGTGTTCGTCGGCGTAGGATACGATGCTGAGCCCATGCTGTCTGACGATGGCAGTGAGGGCGGCCATGTAGATGTTGAAGAGCATAGGACTGCATGATGATCCCTGGGGCACTCAGTTATATATGGGAGGAACATAAATATACACTGTCCCCGCGACCCATAGGTTAGTTCTTTTTTGCTTATCTGTATATTGAATGCAGTCTGGTGGTTGAGTTGTTTGCAATTCATGGATTGTAAGATGAGCATTTAGCTTGAAGGTCTAACTGTTTTCTGGGCCCTGTTGCTTGCCTGCATGTGGAGCATTTTTCTAAGAAAAAGTCATGTTTTCCGCTGTCTTTAGAAGTGTATATGCTCTAAAGCTGGCTGATAGTGAGTTCCGGAGCTTGCCAGCATGTACTGAAAAAGCAGCACACAATATCGGCTCCCATCACACGGTTTCCCGATGAGGAGCCGATATCACACACTGGAAACAAGCTGAAGAGCACAGTAAGTAGTGGTTTTTCAACTCGTTTTCTGAGCTATGAACAGCCGACATCCATTAAGAAGTGTGAATCACCCCAGGACATCGGCGCCAGCATGAGCAAGCTTTTTTGGGGGGAGGAGTGGGTTTGAGAGTGTGTGTTTTAAAAGGGCCTCATAGGTACTTCTTGGCATGAGGCACCACCCCCTTCAAGGCCCCGCCCCCTCCTCACATGGTGACATTGTTCTTCAATTTGACAGGTATGAAACAGCTGAACTACATATGACACAACTTAAAGTTCAGTAATTTATGTTTTAAAAAACACTACAATTATGGGCACATCTGCAGAATTATCTAGGATCACCACAAACCTGTCAACCTCTGAAATGTTTTCACCATCTGAGAATGGGGCGTGCCTTGGAGGGGGTGGGACTTTGCGCAAAGCACAGCATGAGGCACTTTTACTCACCACCTTCCCACTCCCACAGCAAAAAATAAAAAATAACATCAATATGCTGGGGAGGTTTCACATTGCGGAATGGACATCCGTTGGGCAGACTCCACACAATGAGCGTGAAACCTGCTCTCTGCAGGAGTTTCCACCAGGGGACCATGTGATGGGAGTTAATATCACGTGACATACGGTAACAGTGGGTGTTGAAAGGACTGCAACTATCAGTAGTTTCCCTCTTGTATACTTTTTCATGTGACTAGCGCCTGCCTGCTGCCTGCTAGTAGCGTAACTGGCCTGTAAATCCCTAGTGACATGTGCATAGCTGAAAATAGTTCCTGGGACTAATGGTGTTTTAAGAGCAAACATAACAAATTGTACATTTACATGCGACCAGTGGATCGAGGTAACGGAGCGTCTAGTTCCAGAAGCGCACACTGAGGCCGACCGTATAAAAGGGTCCTGTAGACCACGACTACCTATGAAGCCAGCTTAGCCTGAATACAAATGAAAAGGTCTGCATGCGAAACAAGCCAATTCAGGCGTGAATTGTTTGGGTATTCATTGATACTGCCAAGCACTTGCTTTTAGATACATGAAGCCACAACTCTTTGGAAGAGGAATCAATGAGCCCTACCTCCATGACGTGGGCTCCCCTTGGCTTCCTCACAGATTTGATTGGATACTTAATTTCGATGTTCGTAGGAAGCTATGTGGTTTCAAGTAGTTATTCTACCCCACAGCCTACTCATGGGACATGGTCAGCAACGCCAGCAATGATGGATGACCGCCTCATGGCGATGATTAAGGGTCATCAAAGCCTCTGCTGCAGTCAGATCTATCAGTAGCTTTCAATACCATTGATCCAGGACAGAGTTGATGAGCCCAATGTGAGTGATGGGATTTGCCCTGCAGGGTTTGTCAAGGATTAGAATTCTTGAGAAGCAGGTCTACCAGAAGTCCTTGGATTCAATGGTGCCTCCCTTCAAATGTGCTGCTCATAGATGGCTAATATATCTATTAGTGGATGATAAATTATTAAATAGAAGCACTGGAATTTCTGCACATGTGGAAAAGAATGTCTCCCTATCTCCTTTTGGAGTGGGTACAATATCCTTAAATACCCTTTGTGTGAAAAATAGACATCACAAAATCAATTAAAAAGGCATTCTGGGAAGACTTAGGGTCTGGCCCTAATAAATATTAAAGGTGTGTGACGTTTTTAATATGCAAGCAAAGGCTCACATATATCCGGATTACTGACCTACTTACCGCTAGTTCGCAGATTTTCCTGCTTTCCTTACATTTATGCCCTGGTGAAAAACATTTTTCTTTTGATTTTGAAAGTGGATAGATGTTGATGATCTTTTTGCTTCTGAAAACATTTTAAAAGTTCTGCAACAGTTCAATTCCAATCTGAGAACCCACATTCAGAATAATTTGCAATCTACGGTTAGTATTTGTAGTGTTTTTTTACAGAAAGCGCACAACAGAAATATATTTCACCTTCACATACCCTTATAAAAATGTATTTATTTATGGAATTTTAAAGCTCATGTCTGCCCAAGAGCTTCCCAGTGCTACCAAGAGAAGACACAGAGTGAGAGAGGGATCTTTAAGGATATAGCCACGTCTTAAGTTTTTTTCTAAAACTTCTTTCGTCTTTGATCAATCTTAGTTCCTTAGTCATGGCATTCCAGAGTTTTGGGGCAAGGTATGAAAAGTATCGCCCTCCCCTTCTCGCTCTCTTTATCGTTAAGGTGTTCATAAGATAGTCCGGTGAGGACCTGAAAGATCTATTGGGCACATACGGGGTGATCCTGGTTTTTAACAAGGCTGGACCCTTAATGCACATGTCTCTATGAGCCAGACATAGGGCTTTGAACCTGACCCTGGATTGGATAGGGAGCAAATCCAAGGTTTTTAGCGAGGATCTGACTGACTCCTGTCTAGGGATCCTCAGGAGCATCCTCGCCACGGCGTTCTACTACTTGCAACCTATCGACCACGTATTTGGGTGCACCCAGATACAAGGAATTACTGTAGTCCAGTCTTGAGGTGAAAAAGACATGGACCACTGTTCTCTCTGCCAATTCTGGGATGAGAATCATGATCTTACCAATCATCCGCAAAATGCCAAAACAGACTGCAGAAAGTTTTGTGGCTTGAGCTTCCATTGAAAGTTTGTGGTCTAGCCACATCCCCAGGTTTTTTATGGAAGGCTTTGGAATGGGAGAGGGAGGCACTCCACTCCTCTGTCCAGCTGATCCTTGAAAAATTATGGAATAAGGTCAAGGGAGCTCCTCACATTGCTTCAAATTCCCCCACATAAGTAACTCATGATACCCTATGCTATGGGCAATACTACCTCTGAAAAAGGGATTAGGACAGTTAATTGAGTCCAACAATATTCCTTCCGGAAAACATCTAGTAAAAAAACTGATGGGTGTTTAGGCGATGGATGGTAAAGAACCTTCAAAAGTGGCATATTTCTGTATGAAAAAGCAAAATTTAAGTTCTCATGTTGAACAACACCTGCAGAGAAGGGAAAAGAACCACAATTGTTGCAATAGTACTGAAGATAAAAAAAGAGGGCAGGAGGAAACTTTTCAAGAAAATAAAGAGAAAAGTGGGGGGATGGGGAGAAATGACTTGGATGGGCTGACAGAAGGTTAGTAAAAGGTGTACTTTTTATTTTTTCAACAAAAAAAAAGGAAACATTTAGGACAATGCCATCCCACTACCCCGTGCAAAGTTCTGATAGAAAACTCATCCTTACAACTATGGGTTTCATTTATAGGGTTTTGGTGTAGGTTTTGTACGTCAAAGTTAAAGGACAGGAATGCACTGTATTTATCCAATATGGTGCAATCCTGTCCTTCTCCCCTGCGCTGGCGCCATTTTGACAGCTTAGTGCCAATAAAGGCACCCTTGTACCATGGTGCAAGGGTGCCTGTGTTGTCAGCAGAATTATTTTTGTGCAGGAAGGGCCATCTTCGCACTGCGAGAAAGCATTGGGGTGACGTTCCTCCGCCCTCATGGAGGATCCGCCCCTGGTTGTGGACCCGGCTTGCTGTTACAGTCCAGTTGCTGTCACAGTTCAGGCTTCTAAACCTTGACTCTAAGCAGTGTGTGAAAAGGAGCAACAGACGTGCAGGCGCTCTATGCGAGAGTACCAGCTTACTCTTAGAAGTGATGGTGCTCTCATTTTAAAAGCATTGCAGCTGTATATCGGACAGCATATCTTGCTCAGCTTTTCCGGGGGACTGACTCCAAACAATTTATTCTTGTATACAAAATACCCGAGAATGGCTGGATCTTTATGCAAAAGTCATTTAGTGACCATTTTGGCAAGAAATATGTGACGTTTCTGAGAAAGAGACCACAGCTTCTCACACCCCTCACCTCATTGCTACTACACACTTCTCTTTTACAGCCCAATGAGTTCTGTCTGGTAGGTTTAGGGATGGTTCACCTCAAAAGAACCAATGGGCTTAAACTCTGGTTTGTAGAAAAAAGAAAAGTGGTAGAACAATGTGCTCCTGGTGGCTCAGAGTATCTAAGACTAACGTTGTGTTCCACAACTAACCCATAATTACGATGTCTTCTAATTTGACAAGTGCTAAATGTATATAATACAATGTATCTGTGCTGGTGTCCCAGCCATGTCTGGGCTTTCCTTGTGTGCTTCTGGGGCCCACTGATAGAGGGCTGTAGGGAAAGGATTTCAGGTAGCACCATGTCTCCAAGGACAATGTTTTTAACTCCCGGGCTTCAATTTAACAGCCCGGTGTATTATGGGACTTGTAGTACTGGTTCACTGCAATTGAACCAACTGGACGATGTTTCCAGAATGGTTTCCAGAAGGACATGGTGGTAGTGAAACCATATTCCAATATTCAGGATACCCCAACATTTTTGACCAACCCAAAATTTACCACAAATGGGGCTGCTCCAAGTTGATCTTTCATTAAAAGGCACACTCTCCTACATTAGACCCAACATCAGTTTAGCAGAGTACAAAATAGGTATCTGGGACCTCTAAAAAACTCTTTCTAAATCCAAAAAGTTAAAGGTTTTTATTACAGAAGCCTGAAAAATTAAGCGGGACAGAATAAATGCCATGAAGGCTCAGGTACAAGCTTATAAAAAGTGATAAATAATCATATTTTTTGAATTCATACACTATTTTGTCAAAAATGAGCAGCAAAATCACAAAGAAATTGGGCAGTCTCTTGTAAAATAGGAAATTCTTCTGGCTCACCCCCAAAACCAAGGAGCTCTTATACATGATTCTTGCATAACAAATGCGAGAAAACAGTCTCATTGTGGCCTGATCACAAATAACAAGTTTTATACAAATTTCAGGCTTAAACATCATTGTTAAGCTTACCAGTACTATCAAATTTTAAGAACACATAGAACGTCTTCTTGTTTTGTCGCTATCTGGTGATATCCAAAATAATATGCAACATTGAAACAATTGAACTTCAGACTAATGAATACAGCAAGGTCCAGCAACAGAACTACAGGGGAGGGGCCTTGGAAATTGCTATAGTTAAGAACACTAGGAGGGTCTTTCATGACTCACGCACACAGCACTGTAGAAATCCACTACCTCCGTTTCTCATAGCTTCAGCAAACGTGTAAGGATAGAAATGTACAAGGGGGTGAGATGGGAGGGGAGAAGAACAGGACTGAATGTCACACCAGCATCAGAACAGCATCCATGTTATTCAAAATGGCATCTCTATATTTTGTGAAAATTTGGCACAACTAAATTACGTTAATAAACTCTATATATCGTATTAAACTTATTTAATCTGCATTCAGGTTAATTCAGTATCTACGTATTGGAGACATAATAAACCTCATTATTTAACATTATTATTTTTCATGAAAATATAAACCCAGGAAAAACACGCCCCCACTTCTCGAAGGCCTGTGGAGCTGATATATTCCAGCCTTCTATATCAATGTGATCAGAGGCAGAAAGGATGGGTTATACTTGATTAATTCCCATACTGCCTGCATGTTTATTGGACATGGGCAGTGTTCCCACTGATATTACACCGAAATTTAGGATGAGGGAGAGATGGTTGTAGTTGGGCCACATTGGCACTTACATTGTGGGGCTGTAACATTTTTAACTCCCCCCCATAGTTTTAAGGTCAAGTCAAGAAGAAAAGGTCCTTAGGCTCTCCCTGCCACCTGTCCGCCTATACTAGAGGTTTCCAGCATTGTCTTTATTTAGATTAACTTATGTGCAATGAAAATCACTCTTAGCTAATAATAGTATTTGTGTTGTAAATAGTGACCCCACATCAGACAGGATTACATTAGTGGCCACCCCATGCAGGACTTCGGGTGGGGATCCTCTCAGTGCATCAGGCAGGGTTGTCATCAGTAATATAAAAAGGGGTTATCAATGTACACTGCCACTAAATACGTATATTAGAACAGTCAAAGATGTAATGCCCTTGGAACCAAGGCAATAATATTAGTAATAGGTTTCTCTAACATAACATGATTTATCACTCAAATATAAGATTCAAGTATATTTTGGAATAGACACTTTGCAATTTTGGTATGCATACAATAATTCAACAAGTAGCTGGCTGGAGTAGGCTGGGCTGTACACAGGAGAGTTACTCACAGGTGGCAATAAAGCTACCAGTAGCTCCCAAGGTAGTTGTTGGAGAAGCCTGGTCTAAAGTGATGCTCGCAGCATGCATGGTAATGCATTGACATGGAGGTGAAGAGCTGGGATGGCCTAGCTAGGCACAACTAACGGCACCCCCGTGCTTGCATAGCATGTAGGCGTTTATCGATGCCACGAAGATGATTCTCTATTGATTACACCCATCCATGATGTTGACTCCAAACCCTTCAAGCAGGAGCCAGCAGTGTAGAAAGGATGCCATGGGCCCTGGTGTAAGCAAGGAAAATACACCCTTTGACTGCCGTTGGGGTAGTAAAATCCAGTAATTATCATGGTTCAAAGGGCCCGGTGCCACAGCACCTGCTGCACCAGTGGTAGCTACGTCCCTGACATGTGTGATGTTGCAGTGGAGCGAGGTTGTCATTTGCGACCTTTCGAAGCAGCCATAGCGCTATAGTCAACAGTGCTTTGCATGGTAATACTGTTCTGCTCCTGCATTGGCAGAAGTGCAACCTAATCCCAGAATGCAACGCGGGAGAAAGAGCCGGAGGTTCCTGAAGTGTCACAGATGACACGCGGGCGCTCGGCAGCTGCAGAGCTCGAGTGTTCCACATAATTAAGAGCGGGTCGTTCTTAAAGAAGGCACACAAGCGCTACCTGCGTTCATCACAACACCCCCTATCAGGCCTCGCTCAAGTTGATGCTAAATGCGCTGCAGTGAGGCTAATTCTCCTGAAAAACGGAGATTAGTGACAGGATGCCGATGGTCCGTGGCGATCGGTGATGTTAATGAGAATAACTGTTTCCCCGGCAGGTGGGCTCGGAGGAGTGCCACAGAGGCTGCTCCGGATGTAAACATTCAGAATGATAATTTCAAGGGCGGTTTCATTAGGAGAGGGATGCAGGCGGCGCGAGCCGAGTCCCTGGGTGTGGGATGTCAGCTCGTGTTGGATCGGATGCTTGACAGGAGAGGGAGCGGCCCCGGGCTGCTGACGGGAAGCCAGACTTTACACGGGCAGCGGGGGCCTTAAAGAGTCCTCGGTGCGGCTGCCTACGGCTACAGCCTTGAGGTAAACCACTACCGCGAGAGAGATATCTTCAAAAGGAATAGCATAGCTTTAAATGTGAGGAAACACAGCGATTTTCGCCTCTTCAATCGATGTCAGGTCTTCTTCGATCCTGAAGGGTTACTGTTAGTTCTATTCCTTCTACAGGGCAAGCGCTCCATAGTACCGGATTAGCAGTACCTCATTAGAGGGCAGGTCTCGCTACCACCCCTCCACTCCCAATAGTACCCTCAAAATACCCATCAGGCGAAATCCCGTCACCATTGCCGCCATTTCACTACCACAGCCTTAATCACAACCTTCCCCGACCATAACAGACTATTAACAGCCCCCACATCACCATCACAACCGAACATGAGGCACATCCTACCAACACTAACTCCACAGCGTCCATCTCACCATCACAGCACCCACCACAGGACACATTTCACGGTAACGACCTACATCATCGACTACATCCCCGATCACCTTCTCCATTTCACCTTTACAGACTCCATTACACCATCATCAGTATATCTCAGATCATCAGTACATCTCACCATCACTCACACCCTCCACTTGACCATAACAGCATCCATTAAAGAACTAATCTCTGTATCACAGCCTGCATAACACATTGCAGCCTCCAACCAACCATACCAACCCTGGCAACAGAGCTTGCGTGAAAACTCTTCTCCTGGATGCTCGGGTATGGCTCAAACTTCTGGGTGGGATTCCGACAGATGGAGGCGTAACCGACTGCTGCCAATTCCCAGTAAGGGAAGCGATGCCGCCACTGTTAAGAAACCCACATAGTAAAATAGCAGAACCATTGCTGATACCTTCTATGTGAGCGCCACTGCCCAGGGCTGACTCCAATAGGGTACTAGGACTACTCCAAACTGGGATGACGGAGGGGGTGAATCATAATTGTGGATAGAGGAGTAGCCCCAAATAGGTTGCAGAGGGAGAAGATGCGACTGATTGGCAGCAAACAAGAACATTCAGCACGAATGCTCCTCTGTTTTAGTGGCTACCAGACAGAGGACAGCAGAGGGAAGTAAGCCAGTGGGGCTAATGGATTGCTCCCCCTTGGAGCAGCCATTTTACAGACCACTTATATAATGTCGTGCTTAAACAAATGGACATATGATGATCTACTGGGCCTATCTTTTGCCCCAGTTGATAGGTCCTGGCCCAAGAGTGTAAGAGACTGGGATATGCCCAGTCAGCATTGGTACTTTAAGGTCATGCTGCCCAGAGACGTCAAAGGCAAGAGGCTTAAGTTGGACTTTTTTGCGCTGAGGATGCTGCTGTTCACACAAGGAGGTTGGCTGTATCCTCAACAGGTGGGGCTCTGGTGGAGGGAAGGGCTCCAGCAGCACCACGGTTTGTCTACAAAGTGGACTCAGTCCTATATGGGATCTCAAAAAATGACAATTTTTGGGAATCTAAGGTGGAGCATTTGGTAAGGGGTGACAACTTTCAAGGTTAACTTCAGGGAGTGGGCCACTGTTTCTCCTGTGGGCCACAACCATTACGCCCCCTTCCCTGCATCGTCTGACCACTACAACGCCCCCACCACATTCCTTGGCTTCACATCATCAAAAGTAATTAAATTATGATAAATCATAGAGTTTCTGGAACCAGTGCTTGTAGTGTATTTGGGGGATGGCATAGTGTTCAGTATGCCAGCGTGTCAAAATCTAATTGGCAAACTTGGAACACCGTTGTCAGTCTATGGTTAGGCTGTTCAGTGATGTAAGTTCCGTCATCCAACAAACTGCGGTCACAGCACATTCTCCCCTTGACAAAAAAAGGAATGAAGAAGTAAACTTAATGAGCAGAAGAATAACATTAACAAATAATTAATAACTGCAGTAAGAATTGATCAATCCTATGGACTGCACTCATAGTCTCCCAGTCTGCGAGGTGGAGTGCGAGCCAAGTATACATCTTCCTTGTTGCTCACTCCTATTCTGCAAGGGAAGGCCAATTCGTGCCAACCTTCGACCTTGCCACCTCTTTCTTTCACAGACTCACACACAGTCTCATCCCTACTTAATCAGCAAAGGCTCTTTGATGCTGACCCAATACAGAGTTCTCCACACATTGCCCTGCAATGACTCCTGACAAGTATCCTTTTTCCTGTTCCACTTGAAATCAGCATTGATTTTAGCTTCCACTTCCGTCTACAGGCTGCCCACTGACCTGTCTCCCTCATGTGTGCACACCATTCACACAGGGCTTACCTCAGAATATACTCTCCTGTTCCACATTGTCTCACACAGTGTTTTTCCAGTTGTTCTGTAATCTCACAGCATCTCCTACTCGTCATTACTAATGTCCTTTCTACTTCTTTATGTGCTTTGGACGCAATCCATCAACACCCTATTGAATCTCCCAACCACCCGGCTGTTTTGAGGCCGACACTTAATTGCGTAATTTCCCACTTAGACAAAAATTCTGCGATGATATTGCAGGGGAATTGGACACTATTTTCAGTAATGGTAGTGTATGATACAAACTTTTTGATGAAATACTCTAAAAACTTGATAACTCCCTCAATAATTGGGTCACTTAAGAATGTGACTTCCATCCACTGCAAAAAGTGAATGACCACCACCAGTATAAACTTAATTAAAGAAGGAAGGATTTGGAAAGTCTCAGAAAATCTAAACCTTTTTTTTTTGCCAATCCCTAATCAGTCTTCCAGCCTGTTGAGGTACAACCGGCCAGCTTTGAACCCTGTAGACATTATACAGTAAAACTGTTCTGTGATGGGATGACATCATAGAAGAGATTAAAATCTCAAGTAAATTGTACAATAGGTGTTTCGAAATGGAATTTCTGGTTGGCTAGGGCACGCGCCTAAGCCAGGCAGAAACCACAACTCTAGTCAGGGCAAGAGAGTTACACGCTGAAGATAACCCCTGCTCACTCCCTTGGTAGCTTGGCAGAGCGGTCAGGCTTATCCCCGAGGCAATGTGTAAAGCGTTTGTGCAACACACTCACACAGCAGCGACACACTAGTCACACAACAAAAGCAACTCCACACAAGGTTATATCAAAAATAGCCTTGATTTTATGCATAAAAACATGTAAGAACGTAATCACATCTATACTCTGTGCCACCATTCAGGTAGTGTCACTGACAAAATCCTAGGCCAAAAAATCAAAGAATCATTGGCCAACAAGAGGATCTCCAAAGAAGTGTCATCCAGAACCGTTGAGAAAACGCCATAGAAAAATGTTTCAAGAAGTCATCCACTGTTAGAAATGGGGTTTCTGGTTGGGAGAGGAATGCACTCTGTCCAAGCAGAAACCATCACCTTAGTCAAGGTAAGTTAGATACACACTAAAAGAAAAATTGACCTCACCCTCTTGGTAGCTTGGCACAGAACATTCAGGCTTATCTAAAGAGGCAATGCGCAAAGTATTTGTGCAACACAGACACAGTAACAAAATGAAAAAAACACAAAAATACTCCAGAGTTAGACAAATAAATTAGAATTTTATGAGTAAATCAAGACCAAAACAACAGAACTCCAATAAGTAGAACTAGAGTTATGAATTTCTAAAGATTACATCAAAATACAGTGCTTAAAGTCATAAATCCCCAACTGGGGACATCGGGTTGCGGTACACAAGAGTAAATCCAAAGTTCAGGACGAGTATGATGGAGCGAGGACCGGCTACAGGACTCATACAGGTGCCACTCAAAACGTACCTTGGATGGAGGATGTGTCAACATTGAAGACCTGACGTGAGGAGCAGCAGAGGCAATGCATTGTTGACGATCCTGTGGATGGAGGCGATGCGCCGGTTCCGATCTGTGCAGTCAGCGAGTCTTCATCGATGAACCTATTTGCAAAGCTGCGCTGTCTGTTTAAGCGATTTCATCAAGCAGCAGTTGCATTGGTGTTGTAGGGAGCTGTGTCGGTTCCGATTGGCGCAACATCGTTAATGCGTGGAGGCTGCTGGATCAGCACTGAAAAATCACTGCCAAGGGCCCAGAACTGGGTTTGCACCACTTGGCTAAGTAAGACTCACAGATGGCAGACTCCGGGTGCTGTTGCAGGGTTGAAGGAAGTATTTGATGGCCCTGAGACTTCAGGTCAGGGAATAAGCCTGAAAACCCATGGATTCACTGTGGGTTCAAAGTAAAAGGGTCTAGTGCGTTTCCTTAGCAGGCCAGAGGGCACCAAGTAGCAGGCAACATGCAGTACAGCAGTGCAGAAAAGCAGTTCTTCTTGAGCAGCAGTCCAGCAGAGTGGCAGTCCTTGTAGCAGCACAGCAGTCCATCTTCCTGGCAAAGTTCTTCACAGTGCCAGTTCCAGTAGTGTACTGACTTGGTAGGGTGAGGGACCTAGTACTTATACCCAGTTGTGCCTTTGAAATGGGGGTGACTTCAAAGAAAGATCTTTGAAGTGCACAGTAGCCTTTTCTTCCCAACCGATCAGTAGGGGGTAATCACTCATAAGGTGGGGGGCAGGACACTACCTATTTAGTTACAAGTGTCAGCTCCTCTCTCCCTCCCTAGCCAGCAAGGGCGATCAGAATGCAAATGGTGCTCAGACACACCTAACCTTCCTGTGTCTGTGTATTGGAGATAGGCTGCAGACATACAGAGCAGTAAGAGCACAGAAATGCCCCCTTTCGATAAGAGCCATTTCTAAAATAGTCATGTTAAATCCTATTTTATTAGTAAAGGGGATTTAACATTATCATTCCAATTAAATAAAGCGTGACACAGCTACTCATTTCTAATCATAAATTACAGCTTAAAAGTATATTAAAGAATTCCCAATGTTAGCCTAGTAGAGGATTAGACCTAACAATAGTGAAACGAGAATTTGAGCATTCATCACTACCAAGACATGCACAAATTAAAAGTAAAAGTCATACCTTTTACTTACACAGCATCCTGCCCTATGAGCAGCAGTCCAGCAGAGTGGCAGTCCTTGTAGCAGCACAGCAGTCCATCTTCCTGGCAAAGTTCTTCACAGTGCCAGTTCCAGTAGTGTACTGACTTGGTAGGGTGAGGGACCTAGTACTTATACCCAGTTGTGCCTTTGAAATGGGGGTGACTTCAAAGAAAGATCTTTGAAGTGCACAGTAGCCTTTTCTTCCGAACCGATCAGTAGGGGGTAATCACTCATAGGGTGGGGGGCAGGACACTACCTATTTAGTTACAAGTGTCAGCTCCTCTCTCCCTCCCTAGCCAGCAAGGGCGATCAGAATGCAAATGGTGCTCAGACACACCTAACCTTCCTGTGTCTGTGTATTGGAGATAGGCTGCAGACATACAGAGCAGTAAGAGCACAGAAATGCCCCCTTTCGATAAGAGCCATTTCTAAAATAGTCATGTTAAATCCTATTTTATTAGTTAAGGGGATTTAACATTATCATTCCAATTAAATAAAGCGTGACACAGCTACTCATTTCTAATCATAAATTACAGCTTAAAAGTATATTAAAGAATTCCCAATGTTAGCCTAGTAGAGGATTAGACCTAACAATAGTGAAACGAGAATATGAGCATTCATCACTACCAAGACATGCACAAATTAAAAGTAAAAGTCATACCTTTTACTTACACAGCGTCCTGCCCTATGGGACACCTAGGGCCTACCTTGTGCGTGATGTGAAATAAAAAGGGATTTTTAAGGATTGGTAAATGGTTTTATTTGCCAAGTAGAAGTGGCAGTAAACTGCACACACAGGCCCTGCAGTCGCAGGCCTGAGATAGGTTTGAAAGGCTATTTGTGTGAATGGCACAATTAGTGCTGCAGGATCACTAGTGGCATTACATTTACAAGCCCTGGATATATAGTATACCAATTTACAAGGGACTCACAAGTAAATTAAATTTGCCAGTTGTATACACTAATGTTATCATATTTAAAGGAGAAGCGTATACACTTTAGTACTGATCAGCATTGGTAAAATATTCAGATTCCTAAGGCCAACAAAAATATACTGCAAAAAAGAGGGGGTAAGCAGGCACAAAGTTTGAGGAGAACACTCTAAGGATGACAGATCTAACACCGACACAATAGGCAGGCATCGTCATAAAAAGGCCTCCTAAACCCTAAGATGGCAAAAAGGCATATTTCTATTGCCACATTTTTAGAAGCATTACCCAAAGAACAATTAAAGGCTATCTCGAACCTTAAACGTACAATCACTTTATCGGTCATCTCGGGTGGTTCACTTTCAGTAAACTCTTGGCTGATCTGATCCCCCTTCAGGCAAAATCCAGCAGCAAAGAGGCTCTTGCTTTGGATCATTCCATCTGTACCTTAATTCCAAAAGGATGCAGTGCGCACTATCAAACCAACCAACTTCAACCTATTGCCATCTATCTGAAATCTGCAAACGTAAGTCATTAAAACATGCCAACCTATCCTCGCACCTCTCCTCTCAAACCTCATTGGCACAGTCCTCATATCTCAGTATACCTGCAAGTAGCTTGTATTTGCCTTCATAGTTCAATGTTGAAGAAGCTCAAAGCTGTCAGTAACTGGATGCTATAAAGATTGTTCCAGTTTTCTTCTTGATTGTCCGAGGTAGGGCAACTCCTCATTAGCAATGGTGCCATCCTGCCATTAATATACACATGGAAGGAGCAAATTGCCTCCTTAAAGGGTACCACTGGAAGGCAAAAGGGGCCTAAGAAACCTACTTGGCAATATTGGTAGTTCTTGATTGTAGATGAACAATGGTACAGGAGTTGATAAATAAGGCACTATCAATATCTAAAACAGAATTACAAAAGGGCACAGCATATAGTCCTTCAAGTGCCTCTATCCAATAATGAACCTTGCTACAGAAAATGGGAGCAAAAATCTGAGAAAAAGCATCTAAATAGGCAGTAAAAGAGACTCTAAGACCCCAATTACAAGTGGTGTGGTCCACGGACTGCCAGACTTGGAAGGACACAGTGGTGAAGGACTCCCGACTGCCCTACTAGGAGTCGGGTGGTCGGACCCCCACAGCCCTGCCGCTGCCGCAAGGGAACTGCCTTTCCCTGACGGTGTTTCGGCAGTGTAGATGCATCTATAGGCTTGGAAGAACCCCTGCTGTTCTGCCAAGTCCCCACCTGCATGTGAGACCTCCTCCTGCCCCTGATCTATCCCCCAACTGCTGCTGCTCCAAACTGGAGCAATAACCCCGAACCCTGCGACCCGCCTGACCAAAAAATGGCGGCCTAACAAAGATGTCTTCAACCTAAGGCTACCAGCCACAACCTCCCCGAGAGCTTTCCTAAGTAATGGGAAGGCATTTTGCCCGGACCACTCCTAGAGACTGCCTATTGGTCCATGCCAGCTCGCCTCAGGTACTCTCTCACTGTCCTGAACCCTTCGTCTGCCCTCTCCATTCCGCCTGACCTCAACAGGGTGGCACAACCAGGACTGCTCATCTCAGATTTCCCTGCCATCGACCGCCTTGAGAGCTCCCCATAGGAGGCTCAGTCGAGCAACGCAGCGCTAGAGACTGCCTCTTGCCCCTGCCCTCACACCCAGCTGCCTGCTTCTGAATCCGGAGCCTCTAGCTTTTCTAGCCTCCTCGCTCCGGACTCAACTTTGGCTGCACATCCAGCCTTGCACCTCTCAGTACTCTGCCTCCCCCTTAGGGGCACCCGGAAGCTGGCTCTGGAAAACCGCGCTACATCAAAAGCCTCCATTCCATTTCCTTCCCCCTGTCCCTCACAACCTCTCCTCTTTTACCCCCTCTCTTACTTCTGGACTGAGCTCCCTCCCCCAAATCTCCGACCTGTCCCGGACCTCAGCTAACAGCTCTGCTCCACAGCGGCTAACCCACTGCGCTCCCCTGGTTACTAATTAGCCCTCCTCAATTAGACTCCATCCGCACAAATCCCTCACCATCTGCCCAGTTAGAGTGCCTCCCTCCTCATCTCCCTCCCTAAACCCTCTCTCCTCTCCCTACATAAAACAGGACGCCCATAACTCCTTCTCAATCACCCTCCCACCCATCCTCTCTCCGAAAGCACAGAAAACCTCAAACACAAACTAATCAGACAATTCCCAGAATCCTTCTTTGTCGACCTATACCACTCCTCCACCCTACGCCAATTATAAAGAGACTTCATATTCCACACAACCAGACCTACCTATCGGATATCGGTCCTGAGAGACAGATGCCAAATCACCAAAAGGACTAAGATGACCCACAGCTGCAAACTCTCTTTTTACACCCCCTCCCCCTCACCACTCTGTGGGATCACCTCGGTGACCATCTACTCTAACGGCACAGTCCTGATCCAAGCCAACAATGCCAACCTGGAAGCTTTTGACCTCCTCTTCCCCTCTCTACTAACAATCTGCACCCCCACACTCCCCCCCTCCCGCCGCTCACCCGCCGCCTGGAATGTCAATCCCCCTTAAGGAACTCCCACCGCACTCCACCTCCCGCTAACCCTTCCACCGTAGCGCACCCTCTGATCATCGGAAACCCCCTCTCTCCAATGTCACGGCCCCCCGCTCTAACCCTTTCCCCAGAGCAACCTCCAGCGTGGAACCCCCAACATACTGTGCTGGGTATCCACAACCCACCCCACAAGCTTCCCCCGTCATCCTCCCCCTAACAAGAAAAATAGCCCATCTCTCCCCGACCCCTCCCATCCCTTGTCACCCCCTATAACCCAATCCGTCACATCCACTAACAATATAATTCATCCTAACTCTGCCAACACTCCCCCTCGCCGAAGAGATCACCCCCAGATGCAACCCACACCCAGTCAAGAAGAGACGGATCGCCGCCTCGCCAGTATTGAATGCCTACTCTCCACCTTACTACAGGGCATGAGTCTCATCCTAACCAACATCTCATCACTCCCCCTCCACACCTCCTCCAGTCCCCCCCCTGCCACACCCTATTTTGGCCTCCGAACCCCCTGCCCCCGAAGCAGTCATTCCCCCCTATATCCTCAGGCCCGAGACTAAGGAGGGCTTTGGAAACCATGTCCCCGGAGGAAGCGATCGAGCTGGCCTCCTCCTATTCCTCCCCTCCAAACCTCGACCTGCACTCCGCAACCCAGGTAATCACGGGGATCAGAACTGAGCTACCTGTCCAGAAACCCCTCAGACCCCCCTCCTCCCTCATCACCATCCCCACGGAACCTATGAAAGAGACCCACCGCGCTAACTGCATGCTCATAAATTACAGGTCTGCCACAAAACACACTACAGAATTATCCGAATCCATTCTCAGCCATGACATTGCCCTCATCACCGAGACCTGGCTCAATGACTCCTCCCCTCTGATCCCTGATATGCTTGTTTCCCCTGGTTTCTCTATCATCAAGAAAGATTGAATAGACCAAAAAGGCGGAGGCGGGCAATCATCCACAACAATAATCTATCAGTGTCCGAATCCGATAACATCATATACAACTCATTCAAATGCCTAACCGCCAACATCAAAAGCACCAACAATAACCTAGTGCACTGCCACCTCCTATACCATCCCCCAGGCAACTCCGTCACGTTCACAGAACACCTTTCAGACCTAATCGCACATTGCTCTCTCCGAGATACCAACAACGTTATTCTAGGTGACCTTAACCTCCACTGGAATGATAAAAACAGTGCTCCTGTACAAAGCCTAAATGACCTTCTCCTTTCCAGCAACCTCACCCAGCACTGCTCTCAAGAAACCCATAACAAAGGAGCTATCCTAGATGCCATCATCGCCAAACATGACACACTCACCATAGATCACATCCTGCCGGTCGACTGGTCAGACCATCACCTTATCCTATTCCACCTCCCTCATCAAACCTTGCCTCTGCCCTCTATCCCTATCCCCCCATCATGGTCGAGAAACTTATCGCAGATCAACACAGAGGAGTTAGAAGAGAAAATATCCTCCTCCTGCCCATCTCCCCGGAAGGCCTTTTTACCGAAGAACTCACAACCCACTACAACGTTACCATGTCCTCCATCCTTCACGTACTAGCCCCCTTGAAACTTAAAAAATCCAGGAACATTCCCTCCAGATCCTGGTTCAACAAGGACATTAATGAGGAAAGAAGGCAACTTAGAGCCTCTGAACGTCTCTGGAGAAAGGAACCCCTCCTCCAGCCATTTCGAGGAACTTAGAGCAGCAAGAAGAAAGTACAAACAACATATCAATAACGAAAAATCCAAAGTTTTCTGCTGGACATGGCCAAAAACAGACCAAAAGCTCTCTTTGAATTCATTAAAAAACAAACGTCCAAGCCAACAACAAGCCTCGTCCAGCCCTCAAAAACCTTATGCGACAACTTCGCCAACTTCTTTAACGAAAAAATCAACTTGATCGAAATTTCTCTGGACCTTAACCTCCTTCCCCCTGACAAAGACTGCTCTCCAACAAGCGAAATCACCACGAAAAGGCGACCAGCAACAGCCTGGTCTTCCTTTGCCCCATCCCAGAAGCGGAGATCCTCAAATGTATCTCCTCCTCCAAGCCATCGTCTCACAACCTCGACCTCATTCCCTCTCAAATGGTCAAAGAGCAGAAACTCACCCTGGCTCCGCTTTGGTGCAAAATCATAAACAGCTCCCTAAAAACTGGCACCATTCCAGACTGCCTTAAAGTCGGCCAGGTCACTCCTCTTCTGAAAAAAAACAGGCTTAGATGCAACCGACCTGAATACTTTCAGACCTATCTCCAATCTCCCTTTCCTTGCCAAAGCCCTCAAAAAATGTGTCCTCCGTCAACTGAACAAACATATTGACAAAATAAATTTGCTTGACCACCATCAATCAGGCTTCAGAAAAGGCTACAGCACCGAAACTGCAATCCTCAACATCATGGACGTCATCTTCAACTCCCTCGACGCAGGCTACTGCTGTCTCCTCATCCTCATAGACTTGTCAGCTGCTTTTGACACTGTAGACCACAGTCTTCCCATCAAAGCTCTCAAAGAACGGGTAGGTGCAGACGAAGTGGTCCTCCAGTGGTTCTCCTCTTTCTTCCAAAACCGCTCCCAAAGAGTGAAAATCAAATCCTTTACCTCCGAACTCGTCCCCGTAAACAGAGGCATCCCTTAAGGCTCCATGCTCTCCCCTCAACTGTTCGACATATACATGGACCCTCTCACCTCCATTCTGAAAAAAGCGAATATCCCCTTTCATCTATATGCAGACGATACACAGATCTACCGGGAAACCTCCTCCTTTAACGACATTCAAAGACTCAACAATACCCTCAAAGAAGTCCAAGAATGGCTATCAACGAACCACCTCAAACTCAATCAGGGAAAAAACGAGATCCTCCTCGTCTCCAACAAGGAAGAAAACCCGCAAATTGTTGAATAGTTGAAAGCCATTGATTCCCTCAATGGAAATCTCACCCTGGCAACCTCGGTCAAATCACTGAGAATCAACCTTGACCACAAACTATCTATGTCCAATCACATAAAGAACTCTGCCGAGAGCGCCTTCTTCAATGTGACGCTCCTCAACAAAATCAAACCCCACATCCCTCCCTCCGAGCTCAAGCAAGCCACCCAATCCCTGGTGTTATCCAGACTGGACTATGGGAACGCTGTTCTCTCTGGTACAGCTCACTCTCACCTAGCCTCGCTCAAAACCACCCTCAATGCTGCAGCCAGAATGGTCACTGGAATCAAGAAATTTGACAACATTTCTCCTGCACTCAGAGATCTAAAATGTCTCCCAGTCGAAATGCGGGCCAGCTTCAGAACTGCCTGCCTCACACACAAAGCCCTGCACACAGGGAAACCGGAATACTTAGCCCCCAAACTCAAGAAGGCCGGACAAGCAAGAAGCCTCAGGAGTTCCAACTCCCTCCTACTCATTTCCCTAAAAACACGTAAACAAAAGACTGTTGCCCGCTCTTTTGCAGGAAATTCTCCGAAAATCTGGAACGCCATCCCAGTCAACATCAGAACCACCCCCGCCTTTCCAAAATTCAAAAGCCTCCTAAAAACCCTCTACCGGAACCGCGCCTTCCCGAACGCAATTATGTAACGCTCTGACCTCCATAGGCTGTCACCTAACAGCGCGCCCCCAACGAGCAGCCTTCAGTCATCGCATAACCACTACCCACCTCCTAGCCTCTCTCTGAAATCTCATCCCCTGGGTCGGCACCGCAAAGAGAACATTTCCAGCATTAGTCCTGCCTTTCCCTAGGATTTGAGACTACCTCTTGACCCCTCTTCCTCATTGCCACACCTCAGCCTCATCGACCGACCTCTCTAACTTAACGGCACACCTTTGGCACTCATCAGAAATGTAAAGCTTCTTTTTGAATTTTTTTCTTCCTCAACAGCACACCTCTGACACTCAGCAGAACTGTAAAGCTTCCCTTTGACTTTTTCCGTATTTTTTTTCCTACCATGCTTTTGTCCTGTATTTTGTCTCATCTTCATCATGTTGTAAAGCGCTCCGTTACCCGCGGGTCTGGCTAGCGCTATAGAAAACCTCTAAATAAATAAATAGGAGTTTCCTCTCCACTAGAGTTTTCATAGTGGTTACTACTCCATTAAAACCCTGGCAGAGAGGAAACAAAGGGGGCCCTATGCCTCTGGAGCCTGTGGATGCAGCCTGTGTTCGCCGTTCACATTCCGGTGCCTGTTTTTAGAGGCACCGCTTTGGGAATGTCAAAAAAAGCCCTCTAGACAGGAGCAGACTCCTAATCTAGTAGGTGGCCCGACCACAGCTTTGGCGATGCAGCGACAGGGCAGACCTGGCGGTGCACCGCCAAAGTTGTAATGAGGCTTTAAGTAGGGAAACAGAAACGTTGCAAAGCATCTATCAGTGACCAAAGCCTCCTTATATATTGTCTAGGCAGAAAATGACTTCTGAGAAAAAAGGTTTGTACTACTTTGAACTAGGAAACCCTGCCAACAACACCGGAAAGGTGACCGTCTTTGACAGGGATGGGTTTAAAGTTAGCCACGCCTACTTCTTTAGTTAAATTGCATTTCATAGAAATGACGGGCGTAAGAAGACATTATATTTAACAACTTCCTTTCCTCTATGCTCTAGCACTTCTCCAGTCGACCCTTCAGCAATGTGCTCTGCACTGTGAGTGTTGGAGCCTGGTGATACATGGGAAAATTCCAGGCTGCTGCGGGGACGGGGACGCTGGCTGGGGCGAGCATAAGTGATATCCTCATTGTGAGCCGAATGCGAGGGCCAAAGATGCGCTACCCTTCTCTCTGTAGACTCAACATTAAAGCTTCTCCTGCAATACATAGAAACTCATGATGGTCAAGCGTGCACAAATCTCTGCCTGGTTGAAAAAGAAAAACATTGCCAACAACTTTGGGGCCTATTTTGTCCACCCGCCACCGTAACGGACCACGGGACCGACCGCCGAAGTTGCGGCGGTCCTGCCAGGCAAATTAGGATGCGCCCGCCACACTGGCATGCGCATCCTTGACTTTAACATTGCAACAGGCGGTGCTGTAAGCATCACCCGCCACAATATTACAGCCCATGTTGTGCATTGCCATGCACAATGTAACAGGCAGCTTGCGGTGCCTGTCACTGTGTGCATGGAAATGATGGGGGGTACCATGGGTACACCCAGTGCAGCCAACCGGGGGCCCGCAATGGGCCGCGCAGTGATTTCCCGCATGCCTTTCCATGGCGGAGTCTCTACCATGGAAAGGCATTTATTCTAATATGGATAGCGGTGCCTGCAAGGTACCGCCACCATAATTGACTGTATTTTCTGCCCGGCCGGCAGTTCGACCTGCGGAAAACCGGCGGACAGTCTTTCCTCCACCGCGGTGCACCTCGCCATATGAATATGGCGGGTGAAAATGGGTCATTTGGCGGTGAGCACCGCCAGCCAGGCGGTGGCGATCCGCCCATGATCATATGGGCCCCTTTATATCTGAATTCTATTCCCAGCGATACACTAAGCCAGTGTTTGATAATAATGTTGTGTAAATTCCCTCCAGTGCTGACATAGGACAAAATGAGAAAAACGTCAATTAATGTCACAGAATTCCAGTGGCCCTGATCGGGCAAACGAGTAAGAAATGTGAGCCTATCATTTCTTTACTTGGTGGTGTATCCGTTTTTTTTCAACCTGCTGCCAGGTCTGACTTAGAACAAAAAAAGAAAGATAAAAAGAAAGAAGAAAGAGAGAAAGAGAGAAAGAAAGAAAGAAAGAAAGAAAGAAAGAAAGAAAGAAAGAAAGAAAGAAAGAAAGAAAGAAAGAAAGAAAAATGAAAGAAAGAAAGAAAGAAAGAAAGAAAGAAAGAACGAATGAATTAAATCTGTCAGTTTGCTGCAGGAAAAGGGTTACGCTTCCTTGCTTTTTTTCTTTTACCTATTGGTGGCTATTGGCGTAGTCAGTCACAAAATCTAGCCCATCTAGTTTTAATCAAGTTGCAGATTCGATGAAAGGCCTCTCCCCTGGTTAATTTGTCTTTAGTTGAACGGGTCTCTGAAGTAAAAGTGTCATCCGAGTTCTCCACTCTCAGTATACCTGGTATGGAGTCCTGCCAGTGGCGGCTCACAGAGGTAACGCTGCAGGCGGGGAGGTGTGGCGGGCGCGGGGTTGGTTGGGGGGTAGTGGATATTTATTTATTCACTTTCATCTTTGCCGTCGTATGTCGGACTCCACTAACCCTCACCCAGCCCCGCCCCGCCGACCCACAGCGTTACCTCTGCGAGCCACCACTGAGTCCTACCAGGTTTGCTTCTGTCATTGACCCTTTTCAGCATTTGACGGCTCTCTTGAGGCCTTACTTGGCCGCTGGTCTCCCACATGTAGGCTAAAGAGCCAGATACGCAGTTTTACAAGACCTTCGGCAATTCATAAACACATGTCCAAAAATGCAAGCATCAGAACTGGCTCTTACTCAACATCGTATGGTTTTTGTACAAAGCTTGTTGCTTTCTATGGTGTATGTATGAACAAAGATTAGTGTAGCTCTGTAGTGTTATTAGTATGGCCTTGCAGCGCTGTCTTGTTGGGTTATCTTTGCACCCAGGTCTTCAGATTCCATCACACACCATTTGAGGAAGCTCATCAGTAGTAGGGTTAATATTTTGTGTATGTTTGGTTGTAGTGTAGTTTGCTGACCGTGTGTGTTTGCCATAAGGAGTGCTTTTCGCACAAAAGCACATCTCTCTTTGAGCTTGTGCTCAAGTACTTTAGACCTACAGAAGATGTCTGACGGGTCCTGTTGGACAGCGCTCCGACCACAGGGCCTGCCTCATCCTATACATGCCAACAGACCCGGTTTACGCGAATCCCGATGATTTTTAAAGCCATAAATGGCTTTATTTTAGCTGTCTCCCGTTCGAAATAGCCTCTGCTTCAATAGAATTAAATGTCTAAAATACATTCCCCCTGAATTTTATTCAATATCTCCCAATTTCCAGTAATAAAATGTTGGTATATGCGTCCCGGTGTTCATGCCAGGCCCCTGCCGCAGGTGAGAGAACCTTCCAGCAGCAGGTGCGTCCGAGCCTCACGCGCAGTGAGGACTGAGGCCCCGGGTCCTGAGAGACCAAAGTCGCGCTGCCCCTTCCACGAGCTTCCCGAAGGTCAGCTGTCACAGGCGCCACGAGTGACAGCGACGTGTCCCCAAGAGGCCGCGCAGATATATTTTCCTTCATTACATTTTTGTAAATCATCAGATGCCATGATAATTTCTCATCTCGCCGTGCCCTTGAGCGGTATGCAGATCAATCATTTCCACACTTGGCTCCCCCGCGCGCGCGCTCCCGCTGGGAGCCGAGGGCTGGCTCGGATTTCACACAAGATGTGAGAAAAGGCAGAATTCCTCTAATGAGAAACTGGAGGCGAGGCTGGTGGGGCTCGGTGCTGGAGGGGAGACTACACGGGTGGGGCTTTTCGGGGGTTAAGTCTTTAATATCTCGGTCGCCTCGCGTTCGTTTGCAAGATTACGGTTTGCTCTCTGATCCGTGTCCACCGTTTCAAGCCTCGTGGGTCCCTTCCTTGCTCGTCTAATCGCCCCTTCCTTCTCTTTGCTTTTTTTTCTGTGTGAACCCTGTCCCCTCTCTATTGCCCATGTCTGATACGTTATTTATTGCCCTACTCCTTCCCCTTTCTTCCTTCCTTCATTCTTCCATTGTCCTATTATGTTGTTCAGTCTTTTACACTTTTGTTGCTGGTACAAACCGTTTCTTGACATTTCCTTTCCTTTCCAACTTTGACACATTTCTATCTATTTTACTTTCTCTCGTTTCTTTTTTTTTCTGAGCAGAACTGTCAGCACGTCAAAAGAAAACGGAGACACCATCAAGTAAAGGAATTATTTCATCACATTTTTTACTCGTTTGCCTGATGAGGGCCACTTGAATTCTCTACAATATCGAGCATGGGAGGATTTAAGGGAAGCGGCAGAGCGTAGAGATATGTCGGCTTTCTGGAAAATCATTAATTAACCTTGCTTTAAAGACCCGAGAGGGCCGGACATAATAAATACCATACTTCCAGAACAATGGCGTAATCATTTCTGTGGTCTTTACAACCATATGGGGGCCACACTACAAGAAAAAGGGTTAAAACCACCAACAACTACATGTTTATCGTTTACACTAAAAGAAATAAAATCAGCCATTCAAGGGCTTTTCAAGAATAAAGCCCCTGGTCCCGATGGCATTCCCCCTGATCTCTACCTGAGCAACATAGAGTTGTGGGCTCCCGTCCTTACTAGGGTATTGAACGAGGCAGTTGTGGCAGGACTGCCCCGCTCATGGTCCTCTGCAACCATTGTCCCCATCTATAAAAAAGGAAGTCGGGATGACCCCCAATGTTATCGTCCCATTTCATTGATAGACGTTACGGCAAAAATCATGGGACGCGCCATTTTAAATCGTCTGCAAGTATGGGCAGACGATCATCACATTTTAACTGATGTACAGTATGGGTTCAGGGAAGGGAGATCCACAATAGACCAATGCTTAAATCTATATTTACTTACCGCTAAATATACCATTGCAGCCAACAGAACCATATATATGGGTTTTATGGATCTCTCAGCTGCCTTTGATCGTGTAAATAGACAGAAATTATGGGCCCTGATGATCTTGATGGGGGTGGATTATGAAATAGTAGACATTTTAAAGGCTCTGCACTGGGAGACCACGGCCACAGTCCGTTACAGTAACGAAGGGATGAAGACCGAACCGTTCCCTTGCTCAAGTGGAGTGCGGCAGGGCTGCATTTTAGCGCCGTTTTTATTTTCTTTATACATAAACAATCTGGACAAAAGCCTCATGGAACTAGAAGTGGATTGCCCCAAGATCGGCCAGCGCTCAGTACCAGTCCTCCTTTATGCGGACGACGCTGTGTTGCTAGCCCGAACGCCACTGGGACTCCAAAAACTTATTAATGGGTTCGTAAATTTTATGAATTCTTTGGACCTTTCAGCCAATCTGGATAAATCTTTCATCATGACCACAGGCCGGAATCCAAAAAATAACTTCTCGTACAGTATAGGTAGTCATAAGATGGGAGTAGTTAAGACATTTTCCTACCTTGGCGTCCTCTTCGATGACAAACTAGAATTTAAAAATCTGGCCGAAAAGCATGCATCCAAATTGGTGGCCTCTACGGGTGCTATAATGGCATATGGAAGGAGGCTTGGTAGGTGGTCACCGGAACAGATACTAAACTTATACAAAGCTGTATCCTGCGCAAAAGTGTTATATGGAGCAGAAGTGTGGGGCTGCAAAATTAATCACATACAACAAATACAAACAGAGGAAAATACATTTTTCAAAAGACTACTTAAGGTCCCTCAGAGTACCCCGGCACATATAACCCATATGGAACTGGGAGAACCCTATATCGAGGATAAAATTAAGATTCGACCTCTTATGGCCTGGATCAGGATATGGACAAACCCAGAGGCCAGCTTTAGTAGACAGATAATCATGGACTGTCTAAACCGGGACAAATGGGAACAAATCACGTGGTTAAAATACGTTAGGGATACCCTGGTCCGCATTGGCTGTAAAAACATGTTCACTGACCCAGAGCAGCTGACCACACAGAACAAAACATTGCTTAAAAATTCATTTGAAGCATGGTCAACTGATAGGAGGGCGCTTACTGAAAACAAAAAATCCTCGGTAGCGGCTCATGGGCCAGTGGTATCCACAAATTTTAAAATGGAACCATATTTGGCTGTACTGTATAATGCGCAGGAAAGATTTTATATGACCAGGTTTCGTTTGAATTTATTACATCATTTATTGGCAAGTCCTGCTGGTTACACATCTACGGTAGAGGCGAAGGGCACCTGCGGCTGCGACTCTAGGTCTCCGCAGGACACCCTTCACTTTGTTTTATTATGCCCCCGCTTTTCAGAACCTAGAAAGAAGTTTTTAGTAAGGATTTTGAAAAACCGAAAATTTAAGCACGCCAAAGATGCCATTTTATTTTTGCAAAAGGCACCAGATCCTCATACTTTGTTAAGTGTTATTAGCTTTATTAAATCTGCTATAAAATTGAGGAACATGAGGGAAATAACTGTAGACTCCACTTGAACGCAGACTGAAACCCCCATTACCTGAAAATGACAAACTGTACTTTTTTTTTAATATATATATGAAATTTTTAATAATTTTTTAACTGTTTTTATATAAATTGTATGTATGTATTTGTTATGCACTTTAATGGTATCTTTTTAAGTACCGAATAAAGGAATTTGATTTGATTTGATTTGAATTCTGTGACATTAATTCACGTTTTTGTAATTTTTTCCTAGGTCCGCATTGGGAGGAAGTTACATAACATTATTATCAGTGTAGTGTCTAAATACAGCAACTAGCAAAGGAAAGGTGACATGTCATGTTCAGAAAAGAGCCTACCACTGCGTTGCCACATGTGTGGTAGAGTTTTAGTAACTTTTTTTTAGCAACAAATGTTTGGTTAAAAACTGAAAAATATGCAGTAGTGCCAAGTGCAGCAGATCCACAATTATGCACAAAATGCTGCAGCTGCAAATTCAAATAATACTGGTTATAGTTGAGGCAATGTAAATTCACCTTCAAATTAGACTGAGAGCCCTTCAATTGCCAGGTTTATGATGCTGCTATCATTGCCCTGGGCTGTGATGGTCATTCTACAGATGCAGACTGAACCTGGGACACAATGCCAAGGATGGGCTCTGTCCAAATATCTGTAACCTTCGTGGTGTGAGTACAGCAGAATAGATCTAGAGGGAAGTGTCTTTCCCACTATCTGTTACCTATGAAACATGGTGTGAGCACTATCGATACCACGAGAATAGCAGTAGCGGCTGCTACCGGACGGTGGTGAAGGGGACGGGGGCGGGGGGTTAGTAATAACAAAAAAAACTTACCTCATAGCGCCCGGCCGACCGCCGCCTTCTACTGCGTACTCTTTTTTCTTCCTCTGCAATCCAGCTGGGAGCACGAAGCATCCACCACACAGGCTCTCCTAGGCAACACACGTTTAGTCACCGGTTAGATATATTCCAACCGACTTCCGGGCGGTGTGTGTCATGAATATGTGTATGTAAGCCACAAGGCCTGATGTGAGACAGAGGGATTCAGAGGGTAAACCCTGTCCCAATGCCTGAAACCCATAGAGCCTGGTGTGAAAAGAATTTAGGAGCCCAGAGGGTAGGCTCTATTATTCTATGGGACCTGGTGTGAGAAGACAGAGAAGCCTACAGGTTAAACTCAGTACTGGCATCAGTAACCCTTAGGGTCTGGTATGAGAATAACATAGGGACCCAGACGGTAGGCCCTGTGTCAATATCTGTGAGCCACTGGTAAAGGGGCAGCAAGAGCTTTGTGTGTTTGAGACTCTGCACTTCCAGGGTTGTTTGCAAGATGGGCTTGTGTTTTTTTTGTCCTTCTTTTTCTTTTCTCTTTCTTTATATTATTCTTTCCGTTTTCTTCCTTGTGTTCTTTCCTTTCACTAAAACCCCAATATCTCACCAACACCCACAGTATCACAGTACTCTCTCGACACTATTTCCCTTTCACTCTACAACAAAGCACTAAACTAAAGCCTCCAGACCTGCAACTATTAGAGAGTAACTGCACTCTACCCCTAAAGCAATATATACTCACCCACCTCATTGCACACCGCCTGCCATTCTTGCACTGCTGCACACTCCAAATTTTACACTATACCCCACACCACCATGCACCGTGACTGACACCATCAAGATCCCTGCTTACTACATAGCTACCTTCATTCTCATCACCCACATCACCAAACTAACATCTTCCTTAGTCACAGCATCATCCCCATGGCAATACCACCTCACTCTCACCTCAGGGAATTGCACTACTGCGCCATCAAACTTCTGCTACTAATCACAAATACACTTCAACCTCTTACTTTCTTCCTTAATTTCTCTCTCCCTCACTTCCATCCTCCATCCATCTCCTTTCCTCTTTTCATCCCTACTCCTCTCTACCTCCTTGCTTTCTTTTCCATTACTTTCCTCCTTTTATTTCCCTATTTCCATCCTTTTTGTTTGTTTCCTTTCTATAAATCTTCACATGTTGACTACTGCACAAGATATTCTTCAATTTGATTGGCCGCACTGTGTGTCAATCATTTGGAGTGAAACACTTTGGTCTTTGTGCCAGTCGAAGAAAGAACTGCATCTGCTGTAGGGTGTGATAGCTTCTATCAGAGGAACAGACGGCACACAAAGAGGATTAAGGCCCACATGCATCAATGTAGGATTTTGCATTTCTTAAATAGCGAAAATTAAGGAATCGCTATTTAGGAAATGCAAAATGCTATGCATCATTTTTTTCGGTATTTCTTTGTGATTCGGTAAAAATCGAATTTTTTACCGAATCCCAAAGAAATACCGAATTCTTAAGTTAATTTTCGCAATTTCCATTGATTCCTATGGGCCAAAAGGCCCATAGGAGTCAATGCAAATTGCGAGTGGCACTTAGAAAATTTCATGGGTGCAGGGGGGGGTCCAAAGGACCCCCCCATGCACCCCTGAAATGTATTTTTCGCATCATGTTGCACACACACATGTCCTAAGGACATGTGTGTCCGTAACATGAATGTTGAAAAAAAACATTTTAAGCATTTTAAACACTTTTTCCAAATTTACCGAGTGGTTCAGCCACTCGGTAAATTTGGAACCCTAAGTGCGAATTTTCACTTGTCAAAGTGATGATGCATTGCTTTTAAGAAGTCGCACATCTGCGACTTCTTAAAAGCACCCGCAATTTTAGAACTCGCAACAATGTTGCAAATTCTAAAATTGCTTCATGCATCCCAAAAAGCACTTTTGCATTCGCAAACGGCCGATTTTAAGGAATCGCACCGTTTGCGAATGAAAAAGTGCTTGATGCATGTGGGCCCTAGTCCTTTGCCTTGGGGACAACACAGGTTATTTTTCGAAGGTGTACCGATCAATGTTGTTTAGAGAGCAGCAATGGCAAATCTTATGGTCAGATCCAGGAGACCCTTGAAGGACGGAGTTCCCAAAAGGGTAGATCATGCTTAAATGATGCCAGTTATTCTAGGTAAAGGGCAGCAGCACTCAATTTAGGGGACCAGTATTTATTATTCATCATCAAACTTTGGCCTGGAGGAAGGAAGGGGTGGCAGAAAAAGGAGGCAGAGAGCAATAGTATAGCAAAGACAAAGTGAGGAGGATAGGGATGAAAAAGAGCCTCAAGAGTGAGATAAAGACACAGGAAGTACCGGATGTTGGAAGTAAGAGGAATGAGGTTAAATAAAAGTATGCAGACTTCGTATTTTGGCAACACTGCCATTTAGCAACACCAGCAATGGGCTCCTTAGAAAAACTTTGAGTCCCTACATTTATTCAATTGCTTTTTATTCAATTGCTTTTGCAAATTAACCAAAGTCCGGGAAATGTGTATCCAGTACTATGGAGACAAAACTTGTACACGATGCCTGGCTCCTGCAGGACACATGTATCAATGCACCAAGTGAACAAAGGCTTCCAAGGGTCAACATATGACACTGGTGTGGAAACCCATGCGTGCTACAAAGTGAATTATGAAGACCCCGAAATCGCATGTTTCTGAGAATTTTATAACTTTATAACTTCAATTACGGCTTTTCCCATACTCTACGATGCTGCGTATTTGCAAAATATATATTTTTTTTAGATGCCAGAGGTTATACAAATAGGGCCTTCTCTGGTGGACATGATGTCCACTGAAGTGCATTTGTCTTTGTTATGTGGGATTGGCATCTCTGCGCTGACAACTCCAAGGAGAGCATTTCTGATTCTCCAAACCACCAGGATGAAGTCACCTGGGTTCTAGGACCACATCCCTTCACCATGATGAACTGGACAGTCATTATAAACAGCGCTGAACTGGGAACTAAATGATCCCATGAAAAGGTTTCTGGGATCAGTACGTTGTTCCACAAAGCAAACACAATAGGCGAGGCTGATCCTCTCCGGGAAAGTTTGGGGCTTCTGCTACCAGGAGATATTAAAAGAATCAGGCAAATTATTTAATTTACAATCATTTTTTCATATAATCTAATGGTCTATTGATTGAGCTTTTATTCGATATGCAAGATATCTTATAAGCGTACACAGAATACAGCCATTTACAAAACTAGAAAAAACATTATTTAAAAAAGCAATATTAAATGCACATTTAAAAAGATAAAAGGACATGTAATGCCAGAATAAATTAGCTGAAAATGAATTAAACCGCTATTGACAATCTCTTGCATCGGATCAACCAAAACTGTTTTAAAAATTTGGCTATACCACAAACAATAGGGGGCGAAGTGTCCGTCATTAGGATGCGCAGGGCTACTAGATAACTACGTGTGCCCATATTGCGGCAGAGGGGTTTAAGCCAAAAACTCCTGGGCTTTGCATAGTCCGGACATTCAAATTGGATATGCGCAATGGACTCTATCCTAGTGGGACAACATGCACAAAAAGGGGACGTGTGAGCACCTGATTTCCACTTTGACACCAGAGCCCCAACTGGAAGGGAGCCCACTCTAAATTTAAAATACAGTGCTCGATCAACTGGAATAGTAATTAGGTCCAGATAAGGCTCGTAGACTACTGCATCTTTTACTGTAAAAAAGGCAGCTGTGGATTTACAATGTTCAGAGTTTGTAACTAGTTGTTCCGCAACCCAATTCCAGTATAGTCTCTTCAAAACCTCTTTTGGTGGAGCCGATCTTGATAACCAACAGTCCCCCAGTCCAATTTCCTCCAAAAGTTTTTTGGTATCTCTCAACCACCTAATTTTTGCCCAACCTCCCAAGCTCATTATATCCGCCAACCCTTCAGCATACGATTTTAACTCTTCACCCCTCCAGATACGTGTCCATAAAAGGAGTGGCCGAAGCCGGGCTTGGTCTTTAATGTTCTTACATCCTGTGTCCAGCAGCACAGGAACTGTTGGAGTACTCGGAGAGACGGCGATTAAGGATTTCAGGAGCTTGCTCTCTGCTGTTGCCAAGGAGTCCAGACAGCAATGCCCCCACAGTTCAGCCCCATACAAGGCTGATGTTACTACCTTAGCCTTGTAGATGTCAATTACTGGGGCAAGCGACCTCCTCGGTGATGCCCGGAATTCCCTCAGGAGGGCACCTCCTACTCTCTTATGGCTCAGGACCATCTTAGCAATGTGGGGTGACCAGTTCATGCTATCCGTGATCCGAATTCCGAGGTAGTCAAATTCGGATACTTTCTCCAAGGCAACAGAATTGAGAATAGGAGGGCGGTCTATTGGTTTCACAAATTGTTCTGGAGAGAAACATGATGTATTCCAGTGCAGCTCTAGGAGCTCTAGGAGCTTTGGTTGTGTGCAGTAGCAAATATGCACATAAGAAAATGAAGTGTGGGTCCCTCAGGGCGGCTTCCGAGATGATTGACAAATCCAGCACCAAAATAACCTCGCGGTCCTCCAGCAGGGAAGGTCCAACTCCGATCCTGAGTATTCCAATGGACCCGCCCTTTATCACAATGGCCTGTATGTGAGTCATGAAAGCCACATCCTTCAGCAGTATCATCCTATGAGTGGCTAGATATTGCTAAACGACAACATGCCCGCTCTAAGATGGTGCAGTGAATTTTAAGTGCTCGATGTGGAAATCTCAAAGGATCTGTAAGATTAAAGTTTAAATAAATACAAAATACTTATTATTTACGTTGCACAGAACCAAGAAACATATGCCAACAATGCTGTATACAACTATTATTATTAAAGTAATATTATTCGTATTCATGTTATTATTAGTGGTAAAATTATTATCATTATCCAAATCAAATGATAAATGCTGTTTTCGCTTGCTGCTGTTCCAGCTGAAGTGTTCTGCTAATTAGAACGCACACCAGATTGGCCGACTGGTTTCAGGCAAGTACATCTGGCTGTTGAACATGTCCTTGCATTTTTAATCTCTGCTCTGTGTTGGCCCAGGATCCTACTGGATCTCAGTTACAGCATACCGGGTGGTTTGTGGCTTCCATGGTTACTTCTTCTTTTGCTTTGAAATGTTCGCATATTAAATGGTGCTCTCTAGGTTACGCTGCTTGTTCACATGTTTTTTGTTGCCGAAAGTGAGCATCTATCGAGAGGTGTTATCTTCTTCTTGAGCCATTCACCTGAGTCTGAGATGGGACAACACGGCTCAATGCCCTCAGCATCTCTTCAACATGGGCACTGGCCCACCATTGGATGAATGATATGTAAGACGTGTCAAGGGCCCTGCTGCTCAAGTGTTTGCAAACTAAGTGGTATATTCACAAGAACCTGTGATAACTACAGTAAGAGTAGTGTAACGTAACTTTCACCATCGCAGCCTATCGCGGGAAAATAACCCAGTGTCAACTTGAACTTCACAACGCGGCAGTAGCATGCGATAGTCTGCTGAAACCGTGGATAATGTCCGCGATACAACCACTCTTATTGAGACAAAAACACAAACCATAACACAAAAAAACCTGCGATGGGCCAAAGCGCGATGAGGAAATCCGCAATAAACAGTGCCAGGCCTGCAACACACACCTGGCAAGTGGGAAAAATCACCATAAAAGTAGAAAAAACACACAAGCACAAACTGACCAACACCCAAGCACCATGGCGACAGCCGGAGCAGGCGCAGTGGATGAGCTCAACCCTACAAGCACCCCAGACGACCAGCTTGGGACCTCGGGTCAGGGAAGGGCAAGCACAAGAAGGAGAGGAAGACGAAGTTCAGTCCGCAGGCGAACAGGATTATGGTCACGGTGGTGATGGAACACCATCAACAACTGTTTATTAAAACATGTCGTGTAAGGTGTCAAACACTTTGGAATACTAGCCCCCCCCCACCAGTTCTGGTGGTGGGGGTAGCATTCCACCCTTCTAGAGGGAGAAGACGTGTACATACTGGTAAACCCGTTTAAAGTTAAACTGAGCCCCAACCTCACAAAATGGATGTTGCTGCCACAGACACGAGTCTGACCTCCTGCTGCTGGACGAAACTCTGGCAGGTGAGGCCTGGACAATAGGCTTCCTGTCTAGGGAGGTGCTAGAACCTGCCCAGACAGGATTTAGTGTATTGGGGCAGGGTGGGTTGCATGCAGTGAATGCTTTTTAGACACTGCCTGGGGCACACAAGGTGCTCCATGCATTTCCCAGTTTAAACCTATTTCTGGGGCACTCAGCCCCAGCTCTGGCGTGAAACTGGACAAAGGAGGAGTCCCTCAGATCTTTCTGGTTTGAACCAAAACCAATCTTGTTATCTTGCGCGGGTTGCTGTTGCCAAAGCTTGTTAGGTCCAATCCGGATTCTGACACTGCAGCACTCAACATCTTTTGTGGGACAGCTCAAATCCAGCTCCTCGTTGTCATCAACGCCTCCTGGTCCACGTGGCTGAAGAGTTAAGCTTCACCTCTTTCACCTGAAATCACTCAACATTGGTTGGCATCTTCTCCTCGCCATCCTGGTTACTGGCTAGTGACCCGGACACTGTCCCCTCTGCTTTCAGGTTCTGCACAGCTCCGATCCTCTCTTGGATCCACCCAAACACTTTTCATCTGGTCGCCTGCAGCATTTCTTTGCAGCTCTCCATAGGAAACGACGACGAAACCCGACACCAAAAGACACCCATGCACCCAGCTTCCCTGGGTGAGGTAACACGGGTACTCCGGTGCTCCCGTGGGTCTTGACTCTCGAAGTGTTCTAGTCTAAAAAGATTCCATCGTAGTTAACCCCTAATGCCCTTAATCTTTAAAATTGTAACTTGTTTGATCTCCATAGAAAGTCAAAGGTGATCCGCGGCTGTGTTTAGACACTGCACGCGTCCCCCATGGGCCTCCTGCGTCCCTACCTTGGGGGGTTCCTGTTAGCCCCAGCGGTTCTACAGGTCCTAGGCCTGCTTTCTAACCCTTACGTGGTTCTTATACCTCTATTTTAGTATATGGTTTGTGAGGCCCCTAGGGTATAACGTATACTGTGCAACTTATCATATGCTAATTAAGTTCCTTGTATTGAACATTTACCTCTAACCTCATAAAGAGTCCAGAGGGGTTATGTTTAGAATAAATAAATATATATATATATATATATATATATATATATATATATATATATATATATATAACGAAGACCCTCCAAATGAATGAAAGGAAGGAATCCCAGGCAGGGAAATACAGGTGGGGTTCTTTATTGAAGTTCCTTACAGCCGGGCATAATGCATTTCGGATTGAAATCCTTCCTCAGACGCCCCTAGCCGCTGTACCTCATGTCCGTTGTGCACAGATTGAGTGTTGTCAATCTTAATAAAGTTCACTTCTGGCCCCGCCCCCGCTCATGTGATCATCCGCTGTGTTGGATTCAGTATGGAACTCCAACTCCCAGAATCCTGTGTGCCTGGTGTAGCGTGATGGGGGAAACAAAAGATAAGTCTTTGTGTCTGCAGGCGTAGGTGAATTTGGGCACGCATGGTGGGGTAAGTGTTTAGGCATCACAACCCCTCGAGTCCCCGCATTGCTTCTACCTGTCGGGCACTGGTTATGCTGGAACGTGGAATGACGACAATGCACCATCGCCACCGTGCAGTCACGGTCTGCTTTCCTGCGGTGTTCCTCGCGTTGCAGCGCTCTAGAGGTGGGTTTGCCTGAAGTCAATACCTTGACAAGAACGTTGATTGCTAGCGCAAGCCACCAGTGAAGCAGGCAACCTCTTGATGAAGCGGGATTCTTTGGCGTGTCTCTGGCTGACACGTGAAATTTGACGAAGACCCTCCAAATAAATGAAAGGAAGGAATCCCAGGCAGGGAAATACAGGTGGGGTTCTTCATTGAAGTTCCTTACAGCCGGGCATAATGCATTTCGGATTGAAATCCTTCCTCAGACGCCCCTAGCCGCTGTACCTCATGTCCGTTGTGCACAGATTGAGTGTTGTCAATCTTAATAAAGTTCACTTCTGGCCCCGCCCCCGCTCATGTGATCATCCGCTGTGTTGGATTCAGTATGGAACTCCAACTCCCAGAATCCTGTGTGCCTGGTGTAGCGTGATGGGGGAAACAAAAGATAAGTCTTCAGTGATGTCATCAGTGATGTCACTGACCATGTCATGAATGATGTAATATGTGACATCATCAGCAGTGGATTGCGGGTGCGCGATATATAGTTAGTGCAACTAACTATATATGCGAATTTCAATGGTTTTGTGCGAGTAAAATAAGGTTTTGTAAATGCTAATCCCTAACTATATATGGTCTATAACCTATGGTTGTTTCAGTGAATTTTTAAGGTTTTGTAAATGCTAATTCCTAACTATATATGGTCTATAACCTATGGTTTTTTCAGTGAATTTCAATGGTTTTTTAATAGCAAATATAAAAAGCTGTAAAATGTATTCTTATTTTAATGCAAAAATATATTTTATATGTTTGTAATATAATTTTTTTATTTATATATATTTTTTTATTTTTATTTTTTTTGTTTCGCTACCGGTCCGTGCACCGGGTAGCTTCCCGTTAGCTCAATTTGGTGCTGCAACCCGGTCCGCAAACCGGGAAACGTTCCATTAGCGCAACTGCCGCGCAAGAAAACAACATCTTGACGCATCGCGTAAACGCGACGTATCGCATTGCCTCATAATGCGTTTTATGACGCGCCACGTTAGCGCACCCGGAAGTGGTCCGGAGCGCGAACCGATGCGCGAAGCGCAGCGCCCCGGAAGCGCTCCGGGTGCGTAGCGGGACGCGTAACTTAAGCATAACAGGTCATGTGACTTGTTCATAAAACTTTTCATTGGTTCATTTTACTTTTGGTTTCTTAATGATGTAAGGCTAGGTCATATGACCTAAAAATAACACTTTTCATTGGTTTAGAACATTTTTTTTTCCCAAATGATGAAAGCCCCACCTTTTTTCCTTACTCTGACTTTCATTTTTATGAGAGAAAGACCTACTTTGGACATTTGCAAAAATGGCAAGTGTTGTAGCTGCAGCTGCTGGAGCCCCTCCACCACCACCACCACCAAAAAAGGATGGACCACCTCCTCAGGTCTTCATTAATCAAGAGGAAGAAGAAGAAGAAGAAGAAGAGGAATATCAGCAAGTGAGAAGGCCGTTTTTGCAAGAAGAACCAAGGAGGTCCCATGTCAAAGTAAACTACATCTGGCAATTCTTTACATATCCCCAGGGCCCAAAAAAAGTGAATGCCCGTTATGTCACTTGTTTGATCTGTAACATAGAACTATCCAGAGGAACAGATATGGGAATTACACCATGCATCGCCACATGGAGAGGTGGCATCCTATTAATTACAGTGCTGCACAGGTACGTGACCTACAAGAAAACCCCCCTCCTGTGGCCAGTACATCAGCTGAACACACAGTAACGGGACCAGAGGCGAGGGAGACGGTCCCAAACATACAGATGAACTTTGGTAACATGAAACATACCTGTATTTTTTGCGGCAAGTTAACTTCCTATGGGGAAAAAAGTATAACTCTCATAAACAAAACTTATGAAAATCATAAATGTTCAAAGCGGCCCCGAAAGTAAATGATCTTTTTTTTGTTGCTCCTGTTGAGCCCTTCTTAATGACTGTTTTTCGTTCCCCCCCCCAAAAAAATAAAAAAATATATAAAACCGTTCTTAAAATACAAAAAAAGTCAAAAAATGTTCATAAAAATAATTTTAAAAAATTAAAACATCAAAAACAATAAAAAAAAGTTCTTTTCAGAACTACCTCCCATTTATAAAAAAAATGCTAGAATGTTTAGCACTCTGGCAACCTCTTTTTATAAAAAGTTCGCTTCCTGGTTCGCGCCTCGGTACGCAAACCGGAAGCAAAACAAAACAAATAAATTAAAAAAAAGGAAGAGTGAGTATAAGGGAAGAAGACAGAGAGAAAAATGTTAAAAGATAGCTAGAGGGAGTAACACAGAGATACTGTATAATAGATAATAGAAAAGGAATGAGGGAAGTAGCAAAGGCAGGAAACTGAGGGTTAAAGAAATGAAGCAGTGGAACTAATAAAAGTTAAATGTGAAAGAGATGTAACGGAATGAGTACTAAACACTTACCTTATAATTATCGTTAACTTAGTCACTTGTTATTTTTATACTTTCAATCTGTGAATGAAAGAACAAAATTTTTAAAATTGATAGAAGGTAGTAAAAGATGAGTGAGCATGAGACAAGATGAGTACATATTAAAAATCACAATTCAAAGTACAGAATTAATTATACATATTATATGGTTTATTTTTGCTGTTCTCAGAATATATCAAACTTCACTAAAAACAGTGAGTTGAAGGTATTCATCATATAACAGCGGGGAAAAAAAACACAATCAAAATGATTGTGTTTAAAAAACCCATATAATATAACCAATCAGAAATCAGAACTCCTCAAAAGTAACTTACTTTCCATGACGTAAAAGGATGTCCTATGAACAGCTTATACTCTGTTGTGCTGTTATTATTTTCTGCCCGCCACTTTCTGAAAGATAAGCGCCATCGTTTTAAGAAAAATTAGACATACAAAGCAATTTAAAACAGCACACTAAATTACAGCAACACCTAGAATCATTATAGTCCAGTTACCTACCCTAAATTCTCACTTCTGAAAACAAGTCAAAAGGCAACATTGCTTCATAGTCAAATAGTAATCATTGCCGAAAGACCAGCCTTTTTTACATTTCAAATAAGCTGTGTAATATCCTGATGTTGTGAAAGGACCATCTTATCATATAATAGCTGCAGTTACAAATGTTCTTCCTGAAATCGACTACTGTGTAGCCAAAACATTTTTAATTAGACTTGACTTAGTACATATTGTGAAACCTAAATGACTTCAAGAAACACATTTTTAAACCGTCAAACAAGCAAATTATTCTCCCATATTCATGTTGGGTAATGAAATATTTATTTAAAAAAAGCAGACCCCATGTTGTCCTTCTCATAAATGTGAAAAGTATTTCTTTTTTTTTAAAAAACGATTTTCTGGTCATAATTTGAAAACACAGCACAGCTCCTATGTACAAGCACATCCTAGCTGGCTTCCTTATTTTCTCCAAAAAGCATACTAATTTCTTTCTAAATTAAATAAATCTTTTCTCACCTTAGCACGATTTTTAAACACATCATGTAAGCAAATTAGTCTCCCAGATTCATGGGAGAAGTACCTTAAAATTGTCTAGCACACATAGGGGCGTATTTACAAGGCACATACACCAGGAGAAAATGATTTAAATTTGCAAAGCACTCATGAGGGTGTATTTACAAGGACCTTGCACCACCTTTAAAGTCACTTTTAAAATGGGGAAAATGACGTGAATGTGTCTCATAAGCCTTGTAAATATGCCCCCATGTTGACTATGTAACTTTTGCAGAACATATTGTGAAACCTAAATGACTTTAAGAAATGAGTTTTTAAACCAACAAACAAGCAAATTATTCTCCTATATTAATGTTGGGAAGTGAAATATTTATTTAAAAAAGCACACCCCATGTTATCCTTCTCATGAATGTAAAAAGCATGTCTTTTTGTTAAAAAACGATTTTCTGGTCATAATTTGAAAACACAGCACACCTCCTATGTACAAGCACACCCTGTCAGTACTAATACTTCACATTATCTATAATTATAATTTGTCAAAGAAGCAAAATCTTTTTGGAAAAAAATGAAAACACTTGACACAAAACAACATTTTAAATGCACAGCTGGCTTCCTTATTTTCTCCATAAACTATACAAGTCTCTATCTAAATTAAATGCATTTTTTTCTCACCTTAGCAAATGCTTTTTGAATTTCAAAACAGTCTCAGACACACACCAATTTTTCTTTAGCAGAGCAAAGGGTATGCACTCCAGAGGCTGCAACCAACAAAGGCACAGAAATGCTGTATTTCATCACACATATCTCTCATGTCACCCAATCAAAACTCTTCCCTCACTTTTTTCAAATCAACACCCTTCCCCCCTCTGCCCTTTCTGCCATTTTTCCATTGCAACTACCTCCTGAAAGACCTCCCATGTTTACAAGCTCACACAACAATGTTTCAAATGAACTCTGAACTCTCAGTACACCTGCAAATCCACTGCAATGTTTCTTAAAATCATTTTTTTCTTAACCATTCAAATGACATCTTTCAAAGAACACATCCATGCACCCTAACTTTCTGTTTTCAGAAATGGAAATCCACCAATCACTGCTAGTGTATCATTAGCACTGAAACTCTACCGTTTTTGTTCTTTACAAACTCCTACTGTTTCAACTGCCATTTCATTCCCACACTTCATCTGACTGCAGCAGAACCTCCTCTCACCATGTTTTCTGTCTGGATTCTTGGACATAGCTACATCCACTGGGCTCACAGGTATGCTGATAACAGAAATTTACACAACCTCAATTTACAAAATGTGGAAATCAAATGGATTGGCCAAAGAGGATTGAGATGTCACCAATTGATACCATTGGTGAAAACCTTTTTACATTTGCCAAACCCTGACCTCATAATAGTGCACTGTGGAGGAAATGATTTGGGCACTTTGACTGGGGTAGGTCTGGAAATGCTTTTAAAGGACACCTTTGAGCAATTGATGGCACTTTTTCCTCAAACTGCCTTGGTATATTCCAATATATGCCAAAGACAGAAATGGAGGTGGTCCAATCAAATTTGTCCACAAATTGGGAAAGCGAGGAAACATGTAAATAAGTCAGTTTCAGCTTATATGAGAGACCATGGAATGGGCGCCATCTACAACAATAACTTGCGTTACTACATGCAAGATATCTACAGAGGAGATGGTGTGCACTTCTCAGATGAGGGAAACAGAGTTTTCATACAAAATTTAAGACTGTGTATTGGTACCTACTTATAAGTACCTAGAACTTACACAGAACCCAAAAGCTCTTTTCAGAGCTACCTTAACTATAATTACTCTTTTTAAATTTCGAATGTACCTTTTTTCACTAATTTTCACTTATGTTCGCTTCCCGGTTCGCTACCCGGTTCGCGTACCGGCAGCTAACCGTGCAAAAAATTCAATTTGTTTTTTTTCTTTTCCGACATATATGAGCCTCCTCAGCCACCCTCAGAAAACCTAGGGGGTCAGAATACGTCTCCCGTGCCCCCTTATACCCATTTCCCGCATTGTTTTCCCTCCATCTTGTGATTTATTTCATCCGAAACACAAAATGGCGAACTCCCGTTACGCTACCTGTGAGCTTCCCGGTTCGCGTACCGGGAAGCGCTTCTATCGCGAAAAATCGTTTTTTTTTTATTTGCCCCACTGGACCCTTTAATAACCTCCACATCATTCCTAGGGGGTCAGGAGGGGTCTACCTTGCCCCCTTTCATTAAATTCCCCCTTCGTTTTTCTCCACCTCTTGTCTCTCGATCCTACCGAGAGACAAGATGGCGGCCGGTCCTGACTGTTTAGAATGTTGACAGACACCGGAGAGCCAATCAGCTTCGCTTCGCTTCGCGAAGTTCCGTTACGCGTCAGGTACGCGAACCGGAGCGCTAACCGGAGCGCTGTCACAGATATATCTGTTTTTTAAAACGTTAATTTCTCAAAATCCACTGGAGCACATACATTGAGACATAGCAAAGGCACGTCGGGCAAACCATATCTACAATTTTGCCAAGTTTCGTGTAAATCCATTCAGCCGTTCGAGCTAAAAGTGATTCCAACCGCCCCATGGAAAAATGAACGGGAAAAACGCGTTTTGGGACCCCTTTTTTCTAGGCCCCCCCTTGACGAAACCCCCTCAGATTTTCAGGGGCTGCTCAGAAACGAAATGTGCCATTTTCCTGAAGATTTCAGCCAATTCCGTCCACAAATTCCAAAGTTATTCAACATAGAATTTTCAGAAATCCCATAGGAAAAAAATCCTAACTATATATACATATATATATATATATATATATATATATATATATATATATATATATATTTGATATATATATATATATATATATATATATATATATATTCGATATATACCTTGTGTGCTGTGCTTTCATTTGACCATTCAAGAGATTATAATTAGTAAATCAACTAGCTTAACTTACCTCTAAGTCTTAGCCTGAAGGCTGCTCTCCACAGCTATCACTGGGATAGCTTTCTATAAAGGTTGACTTTAAACCTACCATCAATAAGGGTCATTCGGACTGGTGCAAGGTGCCCACTAGAATAGTGGACATCATATGCCAGGCCATCTTCTCACATTGATGTGCAGGGTGGGGGATTATAGCTTGCATTGTTTTTCCAAATAATCTTGAGAATATCATTTGAAAATCACATTAAGGTACCAGTAGGTACATATAAATCAAGCTTAAAATTCATAAGTTCTACTGAACTTAGCAGTTCTATGTGTTAAGAGCTTAGCACACCCTGACTACAACTACTAGAAAGGTTCAATAGGAAACCAAGTAGTGTAGGTAGGTGCACACACCACACCTCACTAGTCATGGCTTTAAAAACAGGATCTAGTGGGTCTCTGCTAGATGACAGCCCAGTGCTGCCATCTAAATATGACACATTCTCCTTCCAGGAGTTAAGGGGATTGTATGCCATAAGGAAATTAAAGCAAGGACAAAGTCCCACCACCCAACACCTGATAGATATCTTAGAGGCAGATTACTTGGAAAAAGCATCAGATCCAGATAGACTAGGTAATGGAAGTGGGGTGCAGCAGAAGAGGATACTAGTGGAGTGCCCCACCAGAACTCTGATGAGGATGATGCAGACCAGGATGATGTCAGTAGACTCAACCGGGTAAACACAGGGGCTACCAGGAGATGAGGTGAGTCAGAGTAGGCCCCCCTCATCCCCCCACGTAGACCTGTAGGTGTGCCTAGAAGAGAAAGATCACCTTCAGTAGAATCCAACCATTCTAGGTCATCTTTAGGGTCCTCTGCCTCTGCTCAGAGGAGAAGAACTTCTCCAGAGAAGAGGGAACATGAAGCTAGAATGAGAAGTCAAGCTTAGGATAAGGAGACAAGAAATAGCCTTAGAGAAAGAGACCCTAGCTCCTGAGAGAGAGAGAGAAAAAAGATGGGGCTAGAGTCCCATGGTGGCAGCAATATCCTTAGTAGTAGGGATAGGTCTAATGTCCATAGAAACCTAAGCAAGATTGTCCCTCCCTATCAGACTGGGGATGACATCCACAAATGGATAACTGCACTGGAAAGGGCCTGCAAAGTACAGTAGGTACCAACATGGCAGTGGGCAGCAATCATGTGGCTCTCCTTTGCTGACACAGGTAGAGATAAACTCTTCACTGTAAGAGAAGAGGATGCTGACAATTACAATGTCCTGAAGAGTGCTCTGATAGATGGGTTTGGCCTAACCACTGAACAGTACAGGTTGCAGTTCAGAGATACCCAGAAGACACAGACTCAGGACTGGACTGACTTTGTAGATTGTGCTACTAAGGCTCTGGAAGGCTGGTTGCTGCTGGGCAGTAAACTGTGTGATTAAACAGGACTGTATAATCTAATCACGAGAGAACAGATTCTTAATAACTGTCAGAACCAGTTGTTGCATCAGCACTTGGCTGACTCTGATCTGACTTCTCCCCAAGAGTTGGGAAAGAAGGCAGACAAATGGGTCAGAACCAGGGTGAAGCAGAAGGTACAGAACCCAGGTGGTGACCAGAAGAAGCAAAACCAAAAGAGTGGGGAGAAAGCTAAAGACCAGAAGTCTACACAAGGTCCCCAAAAAGCTTCTAATAGTGGGGGCCCCCGATCCAAAAAGAAAGAAGGTCCTAGAAAACCATGGTGCAAAGTTTGTACCAGTGAGTCCCAGTAACCTGGGCAAGTACAAACTCCTTTAATCAATGAGAAAAAGGCTCAGGCCTATAGGGACACAGGTGCCAGTGTCACAATGATGATACCGGACTTTGTGGACTCTGGACAAGTGATACTTGGTGAGACTTACCAAGTAACCAATGCTAGCAATGTTACTACCACACAAAGTATGGCAGTTGTTAATTTCTCTGGGGAGGGGAAACTGGCCTTAAGAAGGTTGTGATAAGTTCAGACCTCCCTGTAGAATGTTTGCTTGGCAATGACCTAGAGACTTCACCCTGTTCTGAAGTGGAGTTTAGGACTCATGCAGAAATGTTAGGAATCTCAGCACATGTCCTTGCAGTGACTAGGTCACAGGTCAAAAAGTGTAACACTGAACAGGCACTGGATTCTGAAATTATAGACCAGTTTCCTACCAGGAAAAGGGCAAGTAGGGTTAAGACTGTGTCTTTCCCCCTGACTCAGAGTGAGGATCAGCCTTCTGAGGAAGCAGATTGTGAGCCTGAAGAAGTAACTGTCCCAGAGGACCTTGAACCTGATCAGGTTGAGTTCTTAGGGACACGGGGCCCTTCCAGGGCAGATCTGAGTCAGGTGCAGTTGGACCGCCCTTCTCTTGAACCCCTCAAAGAGCAAGATGCTGCTGAGGCTGTTGGGAATGCTAGTGGCACCCATAGAATATATTGGGATGAAGGGCTCCTGGATTAAGAGAGTAGAGACCCCAAGCCTGTTGCTTCCAGGAGGTTGGTCATACCTTTGGCATTCAGGGGCTTCCTTTTTGTCACTAGCTCATGATATTCTCCTAGCAGGACGCCTGGGCCAGAACAAGACTTGGGACAGGATTGTCCCTCACTTTCACTGGCCCCCCATGACTGAAGGGTTCAGTGACTTAATATCGAGGGACAAAATATAGGATGCCCAAAATATCAACTCCAAAATATCGAAGGACAAAATATAGAATCCCTATTTGGAAACAGGTAAGTACTAAAATATCGAATCCAAAATATCGATTGTTAAAAATATAGTTAACTAAAATATCAATTTTTAAAAATATATTAAAAATAATATAAAATGTATTAAATATTAAAAACAATTAAATCAAAGATACTTAAAATAATGTAAAAAATATAAAAATATAAAAATAATAAATGTAATGTAAAAAAAGTAGAGAATTTGTTGGATAGCGAGAGGGTAAAAATTACTATTCCCACTCCAGTGAGTGCAACATAAGGGAAAGCGTTGGATAGCGTAGGGGTAAAAATTACTATTCCCACTCCAAAGTGTGCAACAGTAGGGAAAGCGTTGGATAGTGTAGGGGTAAAAATGACTATTCCCACTCCAGAGAGTGCAACAGTAGGGAAAGCATTGGATAGCGTAGGGGTAAAAATTACTATTCCCACTCCAGTGAGTGCAACAGTAGGAAAAGCGTTGGATAGCGTAGGGGTAAAAATGACTATTCCCACTCCAGTGAGTGCAACAGTAGGGAAAACGTTGGATAGCGTAAGGGTAAAAATTACTATTCCCACTCCAGAGACTGCAACAGTAGGGAAAGCGTTGGATAGCGTAGGGGTAAAAATTGCTATTCCCACTCCAGTGAGTGCAACAGTAGGGAAACCGTTGGCTAGAGTAGAAGTAAAAATTACTATTCCCACTCCAGAGAGTGCAACAGTAGGGAAAGTAATGATTTAATATTAAAATAAAAGTAAATTAATTATCAATAACAATTAAAAAAAAATTAAACATATTTACCAATTGATAACACTTAATTACCAATTAAAAAATTAATTACCAATTAATATAAAATAATTACCAATCAATAAAAATATATATCAATAAAAACAAATATTTACTTTATTACAATTAAACTACTTCCCACCCTATTCCCCTATAAACCCACAACCAGCTCCAAATAATAAATAATACAATTAACATAATTAGCATGTAATAAATTAATAAAAATTAATGACTAATTAATATAAATTAATTACCAATTAATAATTAATTATCAATCAATTAATTATCAATACATATAAATAAAAATACGTTTTAACTTTATTAGAATTAGATCACTTCCCACCCTATTCCCCAATAATCCCACAACCCACTCCAAACGAATACAATTAACTTAAATACCAATTCATCAATTAATTAAAATTATTTACCAATTATTTAAAATTAAATACCATTAATTAAAATTAATTACCAATTAATGATCAATCGATAATCAATACATATGAATACAAATTAATATTTAATTTACTATAATTAAATTACTTCCTAGCCTATTCCCCTATAAACCCACAACCCGCTAAGGATTTAAATTACGCAAAAATTAAATTACATAACATTCATTACTTAAAAAAAATTAAACATACCTTACAAAATTAATACATATTTTTATTACATATACTACCATACACGACACTAAAAAAAATTGATATTATGGAAATCGATATTTTAAATTCAATATTATGGAATTCGATGTTTCATACCCTAAATTCGATATTCTGGGCTGTCTATATTTTAGTAATTCGATATTCTGGGCTGTCTATATGTTTGATTCAATATTTTGGCAGTCTATATTTTGGATTCGATATTTAGGGTGTTCACCATCGGAAGACACAAAGGAGTTTTGTCGCTCCTGTGTCACCTCACCTGCCAAGCCAGTGACAAATCAGGTGGCACTACAAAGGCTCCCCTTATACCACTACCTGTGGTGGGAGTTCCCTTTGAACGTGTAGGGATTGACATTGTTGGACTAATGGATACCCAAACTGCATCTGGGCACAGGTTTACCCTGGTGATAGTGGATCATGCCACCAGGTACCCAGAGGCAATTCTCTTTAGAACCACTTCAGCACCTGTTGTGGCAAAAGCCCTCTTGGGAGTTTTCTCAAGAGTATGTTTCCCTAAGGAGGTTGTTTCTGACAGTGGTGCAAACCTTAGTCAAGTTACTTAACTGCAATGTGGAAAGAGCGTGGAGTGAACTACAAGTTCACCACACCCTATCACCCACAGTGCAATGGTCTACTTGAAAGATTTAACAAGACCTTAAAGGGTGTGATCTAGGGTCTCCCAGAAAAGCTCAGGTGGAATGGGATATCCTGCTACCCTGCCTTTTGTTTGCATAAAGGGAAGACCCACAGAAGGGGGTTGGCTACAGCCCATTTGAACTTTTGTTTGGACATCCTATTAGAGGACCACTTTGTCTGGTGAAGGAGGGATGGGAGTTACCTCTCAAACCCCCTAAACAGGATATTCTAGACTATGTACCTGGTCTCCACTCCCGGATGGCAGAGTACATGAAAAGGGCAACTAAAAACCTTGAGTCTAGCCAGGAATTACAGAACGCCTGGCATGACCAAAATGCTCTACTGACTGTTTACCAGCCAGGACAGAAAGTGTGGGTATTGGAGCCTTTGGCCCCAGCAGTTCTCCAAGACAAGTGGAGTGGACCCCACACTATTGTTGAACAGAAGGGAGAGGTTATCTATTTGGTAGATCTTGGAACTCCCAGGAGCCCCCATAGGTTGCTTCATATCAACAGACTGAAACCTTATTTTGACAGGGTAGAAATGGGCTTGCTCATGGCTACTGATGAAGTACAAGAGAAAGAGAGTGACCCTCTCCCAGACCTGCTCTCTCAGAACCCTGATGATGGATCAGTTGATGGAATAGCCTTGGCAGGCAGCCTCACTGATCAGCAGCAGACTGACTGCAGACAAGTTCTACAGCACTACAGACATATGTTTTCACTGACTCCAAGTCAGACTACCTTTTGCACTCATGATGTGGACACTAGGGACAGTCTACCTGTTAAAAATAAGATTTACAGGCAATCTGATCATGTCAGGGACTGTATCGGGACTGAAGTCCAGAACATGTTGGAATTGGGAGTGATTGAACTCTCAGCTAGCCCTTGGACTACATTTGGAGCACATTTGATCTAACAGCCGGCTTCTGGCAGATCAGACTAACTGAAGATGCAAAGCCAAAGACAGCATTTTCAACCCCTAGTGAGCATTATCAATTTGTGGTGATGCCCTTTGGTTTGAAAAATGCGCCTGCCACATTTCAAAGGCTGGTGAATAAAGTCCTCACAGGCCTGGAAGACTACTGTGCAGCTTATCGTGATGATATTGCTGTCTTTAGTTCCACCTGGGAGGATCACCTGATTCACCTGAAAAATGTTTTGAAGGCCCTGCAACAAGCAGTCCTAACTATCAAGGCTACTAAGTGCTAGATAGGGCAGAGTCAGGTTGTGTACCTGGGCCACCTTGTAGGTGGAGGCCAGGTTCAACCATTGCAGAGCAAAATCTAGACCATAATGGACTAGGTTGCTCCAACCACCCAGACTCAGGTCAGAGCTTTCTTGGGCCTGACTTGGTACTATAGGAGATTTGTCAAGGGGTATGGTTCCATAGTAACACCGCTGAATGACTTACCTTCTAAAAGAATGCCTCAAAAAGTTCAGTGGACAGTCAGCTGTCAAATGGCATTTGATGACCTGAAGCAGGCCATGTGCACTGCACCAATTCTGCAAAGTACTCCAAAGAATTAATTGTACAAACAGATGGGGGCAGGGGCTTTGCTATCAGAATTGATTGATGAAGGTCAGGACCAGCCAGTAGCTTTTATTAGCAGAAGGTTGACCCCTAGAGAGAAATGTTGGTTAGCTATTGAGAGGGAGGCCTTTGCTGTGGTTTGGGCTCTGAAGAAGCTGAGGCCATACTTGTTTCACACTCACTTCACAGTTCAGACAGACCATAAGCCCCTCTTGTGGCTGAAAATCCCAAACTGCTCAGGTGGTCAATTTCCCTACAGGGATGGACTACATAGTGGAACATAGACCTGGGAGTAACCATGTCAATGCAGATGGACTCTCCAGATATTTCCACTTAGAATATGAAGACTCAACTTGTTAAGGTTAGTTTAATGTCCCTGCGTGTGGAGGGGGGTTTTATAGGAGAGTAGGGTCTGCTTCCTATGGTTGCCCCCACTTTTTGCTGTGTTTCACTGGTTTTTCGACTTTAGTGTGGCTGTGGCCCTGCTAATTAGGACCACACCCTAGCTGTTCTCTCTCTAAATTGATACCCTGTACTTTAGGACTATACCAGATTGGTTACTGGGTCACTCTTATGAGTCCCTGTATATGGTACCTTAGGTACCCAGAGCATAGGTACCCCAGAGGACTACCAGGGGCTAAATCATGTATTGTGCCACCCCTGGTTAGCCTTCTAAACTGATACCACAGGTCTGCACTTGCAGCCTGGGAAAGGGGGTGTAAGCAGCCCTTACTTAGCTATAGTATACCTATATCTACCTTTACATATAGATACATAGTAACCGATAAGTCACTCCTATGGCAGGCCTTGACAATCCTGGAGGCACAGTGCTTGGTTTTGTGTGAGAGGGTGCCCTAGCATGAGCTGAGCCTTTCTGCAGCTTTCGGAACCATCTCCTTATAGCCATACCATATACTCTTAGGTGTATTATAATCCTTGCGGCTAATGCTAACTTTGGTTTGGATTTATCTAAACATGTTGTGTAAGGTGTCAAACACTTTGGAATACTACTCCCAACCAGTTCTGGTGGTGGGGGTAGCATTCCACCCTTCTAGAGGGAGAAGACATGTACATACTAGTAAATCCGGTTAAAGTTAAACAGAGCCCCAGCATCACAAAATGGATGCTGCTGCCACAGACACGAGTCTGCCCTCCTGCTGCTCGACGAAACTCCTTCAGGAGTGGCATGGGCAATAGGTTTCCTGTCCAGGGAGGTGCTAGCACCTCCCCAGGCAGGCTTTAGTGTATTGGGGCAGGGTGGGTTGTATTCAGTGAATGCTTTTCAGACACTGTCTGAGGCACACAAGGTGCTCCGTGCATTTCCCAGTTCAAACCGGTTGCTGGGGCACTCAGCCCCAGCACTGGCATGAAACTGGACAAAGGGGAAGGGGTGTAACCACCCCTCCCCAGGTCCACTCATAGGTGGGACCTTAGAGTTAGTCCAACCCCTAAACGTGCTATAAGAAGAGGATCCCAGCCCAAAGGACTTTAGATTACCCTGGAAGAAACTCTGCATCATATATCTTGGACCTTCGACATTCTATGTTGATACCACGCATACTTTTAACACGCATACCATTACCACGCATTTTTGTACAACGCAGGACCCTTTACCACGAATACCTTTACAACGCATTACACTACAACGCAGGTACTATTACAACGCATACCATTACAACGTAAGTATAGGTAAGTATATAATATTTTAAAATAATGTTATTAATAATAATTTAAATATTTTAATTAATTAATAATTATTTTATTATTAAATTAATTGTATTAATGTTTATATATTAATTTGTAAATATATATGTTAAAAATACCCCTGTACCCCAAAACCCAAACCCAGCCCTGAAACCTAAAAATACCCCTGTACCCCAAAATCCAAACCAACCCTGAAACCTAAAAATACCCCTGTACCCCAAAAGCCAAACCCAGCCCTGAAACCTAAAAATACCCCTGTACCCCAAAACCCAAACCCAGCCCTGAAACCTAAAAATACCCCTGTACCCCAAAACCCAAACTCAGCCCTGAATCCTGAAACCTAAAAATACCCCTGTACCCCAAAACCCAAACCCAACCCTGAAACCTAAAAATACCCCTGTACCCCAAAACCCAAACCCAACCCTGAAACCTAAAAATGCCCCTGTACCCCAAAACCCAAACCTAGCCCTGAAACCTAAAAATACCCCTGTACCCCAAAACCCAAACCCAGCCCTGAAACCTAAAAATACCCCTGTACCCCAAAACCCAAACCCAGCCCTGAAACCTAAAAATACCCCTGTACCCCAAAACCCAAACCCAACCCTGAAACCTAAAAATACCCCTGTACCCCAAAACCCAAACCCAACCCTGAAACCTAAAAATACCCCTGTACCCCAAAACCCAAACCCAACCCAGAAGCCAAAGAGCTGCCCGTCTGCGCCCGTCCGCGACAGGACGAGGCAGACAGAGGCACAGGGGTTATAAGGCGATCCCACGATGATTTCCGACATCGAAGGTAGTAACCTTGTCACTTATGCACCCCAAACCCTCCGACTGTTGCAGCCAAGGGTGAAATGTAACACACGGTTACAATATAAACAGCTTGAGGGGAGTTTTTCATGCCTTCAATGTCGTTTCCAGTCAGACTCGACAGGAAATAGCATTTGCGCCAAAGCTACTATCACCATAACCCCCCCAAAACTTAAATGTCTCCTCTTAAATGTGCGCTCCATGCCTAAGCATCAACTACAGATTTGGGATCTTATTCATGCAGAACAACCTGATCTTTATTTTTTTACTGAGACCTGGATGAAACCCCATACTACATCTGCGGTTGTGTTGGGTGTTCCCTCAGGATACAGAATTATGCATGTTGATAGGCCCAACAAAACTGGAGGAGGCTTAGCGATAATTTGTAAGGACACGTTCAAGTCAACTATTTTAGACAAAACATGTAGTCCAGCGATGGAAATCATGATTTTTAAAATCACATTAGGTAGTACTTCCTGGAAAGGAGCCCTTTTGTATCGTCCACCCACTCCTAACCCCGACTTTGCTCTGCTCCTTCTGGAAACACTTGCTCCCCATATGAAAGCCAAGGAGGATTTTATCCTCCTCGGAGACTTTAATATACATATGGACACTCCTGATTTGCCGGAAACCATTCATTTAACGACTGACCTATCTCACCTGGGGCTTAAAATAATTAACAACGGTGCTACACACATAGGTGGTCACACCCTCGAACTTATTTTCTCCAACTGTACCAAAATACGTTGTTTTCCGGCAAAAAAGATCCTTTGGTCAGATCACTTTTTGGTTGAGTTTTATCTAGCTGGGCCGACCAAACGACCTCAGAAAGCTCTGCCCCCGCCTATTCTTCGTCGAGAATGGCATAAAATTTCAGTGACCAATTTGCACAAATACTGGGTGCAACCGACTGTTACGGATACAGACACTGCTGAGTCTGCATTAGAGAAATTTAACCAGTCCCTGAAATCTGCTATTGACACCATTGCTCCCCTTAAATTACACAAGCAATTCCCCCAGTCCAAACAGGAGAAATGGTATACAGCTGATCTTAGGAAAGAAAAGCAAAAATGCAGACGCTTAGAAAAAACATGGAGAACATCCAAAAATGAAGAGGCCAGGAAAGCATTTCACGAGGTTCAGTCAGTATATTATAAAAATATAAAATTAGCCAGGAAAGTCCACTTCTCCACTCAACTGGAGGAGGCAGGGAACTGTCCCCGTGAATTGTTTACAATTTTGCGAAATTTTATTAAACCCACAGCCACTGAAAGCACCGATGATGCCTCTCAACCACTCTGTGACGAAATTTCTGAGTTCTTCGAGGAAAAAATAAATTTGATTTATGACAAAATTTTAACCTGTAAAGGTGGGGCTATTACATCCATTCCTGAAGCTAAACCTGGCACACAGGCTTCAAACTCCCTGTTTGTCATTCCTCCCGTCACAGATCAAAATTTGGCAACCCTTATTGGCCATATGAAAACAGGCTCTCCCAGTGATCTTCTTCCTGCCAAAATGATGTCCCCTTTGATTTCCATCTTAGGCCCCTCAATCCAGGCAGTTATCAACGCCTCCCTGGCCAAAGGCCAAGTCCCCATGGAATGGAAGACTGCGGTAGTAAACCCAATCCGGAAGAAGGCGACCCTACCCTGGACGGATCTATCTAACCTCCGACCTATCTCTCTCTTGCCTTACATTGGCAAATTAACAGAGAAGCACGTGAACACCCACTTTTCCAACTATATCGAGACAGCGGATGGCCTAGATCCTTCACAATCTGGTTTTAGGCCTAACCATAGCACCGAATCCGCCCTACTGGCTGTCACCAATAACATCAGGATGACGCTTGATAGTGGAGGGTCGATGATTCTGGTGCTATTGGACTTATCCGCTGCCTTCGATACTGTGTCTCACGATTTGCTTCTCTGCCGTCTTAGAGAGATAGGATTGGGAGGCATGGCTCTGTCCTGGATGGAGAGCTTTCTCTCCGGCCGCTCTCAAGAAGTCAGATTGGGCCCCCATAAATCCATCGCTAGGGAGCTCACCAGGGGAGTGCCACAGGGCTCTTGCCTTAGCCCCACATTGTTTAATGTGTACGTGGCCCCCCTGGCTGACTTAGTGAGATCTTTTGGGTTTATACCGGTGACCTACGCCTCTCCTGCTTTACAAAGAACTTTTGCAGAAGGGATGAGGGCAGTTTCCAAATGGATGGCCAACAACTGCTTACAATGCAACGTGACCAAAACAGAGGTTGTACTCTATGGGGAAGCAGTGACACTATGGTCCAATGAGTGGTGGCCTCTTGAACTAGGACCTGCCCCTATTCCTAAACAGACTATAAGAAATCTGGGAGTGCTATTAGATCAGTCACTGACCTTCAAAGATCACGTCAACCAGGTTGCTGGTACCTGTTTCGGGGTTATCTCTCTGCTGAGAAGGGTCTTTCCTTTCCTCCCAGATCACCACAGAAAGACCTTGGTCCAGGCTCTGGTCGTTAGTAGATTGGACTACTGTAATGGCCTTCTTTTATCAGCTAACGAAGGCCATTTTAACAAACTACAGGTGGTCCAGAATACGGCCGCGAGGTTAGTCATGATGGCTCCTTCCAGGACTCCCTCCCGTCCACTACTGATGGAACTTCACTGGTTGCCAGTGCGACTGCGGACCAAATTTAAAATCTTGTGTACAATTCACAAGTGTCTGATGGGGAAAGGCCCGAAATTTCTCTCCACAGCCTTCCTTCCTTATGTTCCTGGCCGCTCACTACGATCGAGCAATCTCCAGCTCCTTAAGGTTCCAAAAATTAAAAAAACTCGCCAAGGAGGCAAGGCGTTGGCATACGCAGGGCCTGTTCTTTGGAACACTCTCCCCCTCGCACTAAAGCTTAGCACTGACCACCTGTCTTTTCGAAAAGCCCTGAAAACCTACCTTTTTTCCAGCATTTAATTCATTCCCTTCCCACCACCCACTAGTACTGTTCGTGCATAGTAGTCGGTTCATTTGTATGGCAAAGCTCGGAGATACCCCTTTGGGGGTCTATTCAGGCGCTATATAAGCATATAAAATAAATAAATAAATAAAACCTAAAAATACCCCTGTACCCCATAACCCAAACCCAATACCCCTAATAAATGTTTTTTAAAAAAGATAAACTTACCTATACTTACGTTGAAACGGTATGCGTTGTAATAGTACCTGCGTTGTAGTGTAATGCGTTGTAAAGGTATTCGTGGTAAAGGGTCCTGTGTGGTAATAGTTCCGTTGTAAAAGTATTTTGTGCTAAAAGTTGCGTGGTAACAGTTACATACCTTCTATATCGACTGGAAGATAGAAGAAATCTCTCTTGTGGTCAAGTAGTGACCAGCCTGTTCAAACAGGCAACAAAAGCATCTTTGCTTGTCTGCATTTTTAAGGCTCCCGCCGGATCCCGAAGCATCTGCGACACAGGACATGGACTTCCAGACATCTCTAAAGCTGACCTGAGCTCCCAGCAACGCTGAGACCCGTAGCTTACACGAGAGACGTGGGACTGGAACTCCTGGACATCCTGCATTTTTGCGCTTGCACCTACTTCCCGAGGTATACCAAAGTTGCGCATTAGGGTATTTGAAGCCCCTGCCCGAGCACCTTTTGCACCGAAGTACAAAGGTCAGAACTCCATGAGTGACCCGTGAGTTCCCTTTCTTCACCGCAGCTTGAGGCCCTTTTCACGGTTCCTAGTCCATTGGGTAGTGAGCCCCCACGAAGTCCAGTCCTTGATTTCATGAGCTTTCCTGGTTGCTCCGCATGTGCTCTGACTCCCCTCCAAAGGAGGAGTCCCCCCAGACCTTGCTGGTCTGAACCAAAGCCAATCTTGTCATTTTGCGGGTGTTGCTGTTGCAAAGGCTTGTTGGGTCCAATCCGGATTCTGACACTGCAGCACTCCACATCCTTCGATGTACAGCTCAAATCCAGCACCTGGTCATCGTCGACACCTCCTGGTCCTCGTGGCTGAAGAGTCAAGCTTCACCTCTTTTTCCTGAAATCACCCGACATTGGTTGGCATATTCTCCTCGCCATCCTGGTCACTGGCTAGAGACCCAGACCTCAGGTCGCCTGCAGCATTTCTTCATAGCTCTTCATAGGAAATGACGACAAAACCAGACACCAAAAGACACCTATGCACTCGGCTTCCCTGAGTGAGGTAACACGAGTACTCCGGTGCTCCCATAGTCTTGACTCTCGAAGTGTCCTAGTCTAAAAGGATTTCATCGTAGTTCACCTCTAAGTGCCCTTAATCTTTAAGGGCCCGATTCACAGAATGAACTTAAGACTCAATCCTAAATTTACTCCTATTTTGGTATTCACAGAATGAATTTACTACTTTTGGTATTCACAGAAGTTAGGATTTTGTTTTAAGTTTGTCTTAAGCCAAACTTAAAGACAGACTTAAGACAAACTTAAGACAGACTTAAGACAGATTTTAGACAAAATCCTAACTTAAGTCTGTCTTAAGTCTGTCTCAAGTCTGTCTTAAGACAAACTTAAGACAAAATCCTAACTTCTGTGAATACCAAAAGTAGTAAGTTTATTTTGTGAATGCCAATAGTAGTAAGTGCATTCTGTGAATGCTAAAAGTAGTAAGTGCATTCTGTGAATACCAAAATAGTAAGGATTGAGTCTTAAGTTCATTCTGTGAATCGGGCCCTAAAATTGTAACTTGTTTGTTTTCCATAGAAAGTCAATGGTGATCCGCGGCTGTGTTTATACGCTGCATGCGTCCCCCGTGGGCCTCCTGCGTCCCTACCTTGGGTGGTTCCTGGTAGCCTCAGCGGTTCTACAGGCCCAAGGCCTGCTTTCTAACCCTCATGTGGTTCTTACAACACTATTTTAGTATATGGTTTGTGAGGCCCCTAGTGCATAACATATACTGTGCAATTTATCGTATGTTAATTAAGTTCCTTGTATTGTACTTTTACCTCTGACCTCATAAAGAGTCCAGAGGGGTTGTGTTTAGAATAAATACATATATATTTGATATATGCCTTGTTTTGTGTGCTTTCATTTGATCATTCAAGAGATTATAATTGGAAAAAAGAACTAGCTTAACTCGCCTCTAAGTCTTAGCTGGAAGGCTGCTCTCCACAGCTACCAGTAGGATAGCTTTCTATAAGGGTTGTCTTTAAACCTACCAACAATAAGGGTCGTTTGGACTGGTGCAAGGTGCCCACTAGAATAGTGGACATCATATGCCAGGCCAACTTCTCACACCACCGACTACCCAGAGCACCCAGCAGGAGGCACCCACAGCCCCAGCACTCCCCCAAGACCCCCAGGAACAACACATGGCCTTCCCACACCATGTGGTGGAGTGCCAGAGGGAGACCGCAGAGCAGGTGTGGTTGGGCTTGGCATCATGGCAACCAAACTTGACACCATCCTTGGGTGTGTAGGCCCACTCCATGGTCTCCATCGAGCCCTGACTGACATCGCTGGAGTCATGACACAGAGAGAAGAACTCCTGTCCGCTCAGAGTGGCTCCAGGGATACCAGCTGTGAGCTGGCACACATGCAGAGGCTCACGGAGGACATGGTGCGAATGAAGGCAGAAAGGATGGCAGCCACCACTGCACATCAGCGGAATGTATCTGTGATCTACCATGCCTTGCAGATCCTCATCATGGCATTGCTGCTACAAGGCGTGGTGATGATGCATGCTGCTGCCCCCACACCATCCACATCTCCGCACCCTGGTGTGTCTCTGCCTCCCAATGCGGCAGGCCTATTCACTCCGGCCCCTGATGTGTCAGTGGCACACAGTGCCGCAGCCGGTACTGCAACACCCCCAGCTAGAGCAGAGCACACATCCGAGGACGAGGACGTGGATGTGCCTGTGATCAGAAGGACTCAGTAGCATTCATTCCCTACACCTGGTCTGTTTCTGCTTGGTCCCGCACATGGCCTCATGACCTTTCACTGACCCCCGAATCACACAGATGCACTCACCTTGAACATGGACTGCCACAACCTGTTTGATGACCAATGACACAGCGACTGCAGACTGCACCCCTCCTCTTCCGCAGTACATGTCATTCCCGGATGGACTCTGGCTGGCCCTACATGGGCCCGCTTTGTGTAGTGTGACCGGCATTGCCCTGTACCACTCCAGCTGCAGTACGGCACTGGATGTGCAATAAACATCCAGTGATGGACTGCTGTGTCATGTTAATGTAAAGTTATGTTAATAGAAGCTTGTAAAGGGCACAGTCACCAAAGGTTTCAAGGCGCTAATCATGTGTAATGTTGTTGCAAAAGACCATATAAGCAGGATTGCCCAACCAGCTATGTTTTCAGGGCCTTTCTAAAGCCCAGTGGGTTATCGCAGCTCCTGGTTGTCAATGGGATGGAGTTCCAGATTCTGGATGCAAGGTAAGACAACCTGCAGCCGCCCTGCCTTTTCAATTTGATGGTCCGAATGGTAAGTAGGTGAAGGTGAGCTGAACGTAGATTGCGCCGAGGGATGTGCTTTGTGATCAGATTACTGATACATTTTGGGCTGTTACAGTGCAGCTCCTTGAAAACTAGGAAGCCCGTCTTAAAAGCAGCACGTTGCGCCATGGGCAACCAATGAAATTTTCACAGCAAGAGCCTAGACGATTGCCAGCTCGGCTGTTTGTGAATAAGTCTTGCCGCCTGTTTCTGAACCATTTGTAGACGGTTGGGCAGAAACTGAGGTAAACCAATATTGAGGGAGTTTAAGAAATCCAGGTGTGAAAGGGGTGAGTAAGACAGCAAATGAGCAATCTTCCTGATTTTACGCAATTGGAAGAGACTAGTAGAGACCACTGCCCCACGTGTCCTCTAAGTGAGAGATCAGCGTTGATGGTGACCCCTAAACTTTTCACAGAAGAGGAAGGGGTGGGGGGAGGCCCTAATTCACTCGGCCAGAAATGCGGTCCCCAGCAGGCATCGCACTTCCCGGGCAGCACCAATTCCGTAGTGCCCGGGTTGAGTTTCAGCTGGTTAAGATCCATCCAACGCTGGATGTGGAGCATAGTAGATTGAAATTCCGCAGCGGCGTTTGGGGAATCCAAGGGGAAGACAAGCTGGAGGTCGTCAGCGTAATCAAAGACGGTTATTTTCCTGGTTTTGAGTGAATGAATCCAAGGCCTTACATAAAAGTTGAACAACAGTGGGGAGAGGGACGAGCCCTTTGGGACTCCGCATGAAGTGGACAAGTTAGGGGCAGTAAAGGCACCAAGGCGTACTGCTTGAGTTCTGCCTGGCAGTAAGGATTTGATCCATTTAAAAGCAGGACCTCGTATACCTGCTTGTTCGACACGGTTCAACAAGATGTTATGATCGACCGCGTCGAATGCAGCTGAAAAGTCCAGGAGTACAAGAGCCTGGGGGACCCCCATGTTAGCATTTGCTCTCAGTGTGTCCAGTACCCCCAGAATAACTGACTCCGTAGAGTGAGCTGGCCGGAAACCGGCTTGATTAGGCTCTGAGTATTCTAATTCTTCGATAAAATTTGAGAGGCACCTAGCCACATGGGCATCCAAGATTTTAGCCAGAAAGGGGAGAAGGGAAATAGGGCGAAAGTTAGAGGAGTTCAGGGGATCTGCCCCTGGTTTCTTTAAGAGAGGAACTAACGTTGCGTTTTTGAAGGCGCTAGGTACTTCGCCCATACTGAGGGATTCGTTCAGGAAAGGGAGGATGCTGTGGGGTAAAGCCGAGAAAGCATCCCTGAGGACAGGGGGAGGGCAACAGTCCTTGGGAGAACGTGACTTGACACGGGTCTTCAGTTCTGATAGTGTGTTAGGGCATATAGCTGAGAAGTGGTTCATGATAGATGAGTTACTGGAAATGTCATCTAGAGATTCCGTGTGGACAGTAAGGGGAATGCTGGCCCTTATGATAGCGATTTTTTCCACGAAAACATTATTCAGAGAGTTGCACAGCTCTTGGGTGGGGACCTGACTGGGTGATATTCTTTCATCACTACTAAGGTCATTTACAATCTTAAAAATGTCCCTAGATTTATTATGGGCATTGAGTATTCTCGATGAAAAATGAGCAGCTTTAGTATGGATTTCTTATAATCTTTGTGAGCTGACAGATACTGCTGTCTATCTTCGATGGAGTAACAGAGCCTCCATTTCCTCTCTAGTTGACGGAGCTTGAGTTTTTGATCTTTTAATTCGATGGTGAACCATTTATGGGCGTCTGAATGTCCGGCACGCGAAAATTTGATGAGGGGAGCGTGCGTATTGCTGGCCGCAAATAGCCAGTTCGCGATATATTTTTCCATGGAGTCAACATTAGAATTAAAGGTGGGTAATGAGCCGGCTAAGGTGTTGATGAATCCCTGAGTATCAAGGGTTCTCCACTTTCTTGTCAATCCCCCCGCCATCCTTGGATTCTTAATCCTACCATTGAAGGTGCCTGTGAATTCAATCAGATGGTGGTCAGACCAGATACAGGGAGAGATTAGTGGAAGCGACAATGCGATGTTGTAAGACCAGATTTGGTCGAGGGTGTGACCCTTAGTGTGGTTAGGGGCAAATAGGTGCTGGGCCAGGTTTAAATTAGAGAGCGGTTCAGAAAGTTCTGTCGCCTGTGGCCCACCACATGCATCATTGAACCAGTAGTTCAGGTCCCCAATAAGTAGGAATCTAGCATGGTTCATGATGAGATTGGCCATTTGTTCACTTAAGGAGAGAGGAAATTCATCATTCATGTATGTATGTGTGGATGAATGTATGGTCAGTGATTTCCCTTGCGTCAATGGTGCTCATCCTGTCGGATGTAAGTCAGAGAGTGCTACATATCAATTTGTGTTGCTGGTCCAGTGGACACCACAACAGGGACACACGCATCAGACACTTTCTTGTCCAGACATGGACTGAACCACGCCCAGAGCTCCCGAGTCATTGTTGCAGGCCCTGCGCTGCTAAGGCTTATGACAGGCCAGACTGCTCCACTGATGCTCCAAGGGGGGCCTCATTACTACCCACCGCAAGCGTACTCTCTGGTGGTGTGCAGGTCACTGCTCTTGTTGTCAGCATGTCACAGCCACTCCCTGAGGGCAGGTTTGCACTCACACCACACCAATCCCGCACAGGCGTCACAGGTCATGTGACCCCTCAAATATAATGAGCCGGCGATGTCACATACCCCTCTGCCAGTGGTGACTGTTTGACAGACCCGAGGCCTTGAGGCCTGCACGGGCCTAACACCATGTGGCACTGACTGGGGTTGAATAGGGTTTGTGGCACATGCTGCATTGTGGACGGCACAGGCACCCCGCAATGGGACGGTGACTAGGGTTGTACAGGGTGTGTGGCACATGCTGCATTGCGGACGGCACAGGCACCCGACCACGAGACGGTACACTGAGTCATTGGCACCTTAAGCTGCTGAGCGGGTGTGCAGCCTGTGATGATGCCTGTCCCTGTGGTCCGGACTGCTCAGGATTTGTGTACCTGCCGACCGCCACGTGGTCTCGCTTCTGGGATGACAGAGTTAGTGGCACCCATTGGGCTGAGTAGCTGTGCGGGTTGCAATGTTGTCGGGGCCCAGGTATGTCTTATGCCATGATGTAATCAAGACCCAGAACCAGACGTGAGACCTGGTGGCCTGCGCAGCGTGACTGCATGGTGTGGAGGGTGCCGTCTCCGCGGGCCCCAGGCTTCTGGCTTGCAGCGGCACACAGTGGGACCTGGTGTCTACATGCCTGTGGCGGAAGGCGAGCAGTGAGGCCCGGGTGTGCATGAGGGGGCATGCTCCGTGGTGCAGCGGGAGGGACTGGGGTGCCTCTGCATGGGTGTGCATGTGTGTGTACTGTGCCAGTCATGTATCTGGACTCAGATGACGCCTCAGACTCTAATGTGTGACCTGGTGTACAGCTATACATACCGGCAAGTGGTTGGAGACACACCAGTAGCAGCAGGTGGGCAGTGTGGCCTGGGTGCACAGGGGCAACACTCTCTCTCTCCCCGTCTCTTCTTCTCTCACTCTCTCTCTCTCTCACACCCTCTCTTCTCTCTCTCTCTCCCCTCTCTTCTTTCTCTCTCTCTTTCCCCCTCTCTTCTTCTCTCTCTCCCCCTCTCTTTTTCTCTCTCTCTCTCCCCTCTCTTCTTCTTTCTCTCTCTCCTCCCTCTCTTCTTATCTCTCTCTCCTTTGCTCTCTCTCTGTCCTTTGATGTGCGCAGGACACACCTTCTAATAATGTTTTTTGTCTTGCAGGATGTGGCCTACGGATTGTCCCGAGGGGAGCCGCAATGTGCCTTCATTTAAATTCTGTGTTGACTTCAATAAAGTTTCATTGGTTGCTTTGAAAGTGAATGTGAGATGCTCACTTCTGTGGCGACACATGCATGTCACCAGTTGTGATTGTACGACATCAGGTGGATTATTTCGTACATGTTTAGGTGGAACTGACACGTCTTTGGTTGGGCGGGTGCCAGGGGGTGGTCCGGGGTGTGGTGTCGGTGGGTGTTGTGGTCCTCTTGGGTGTCCGTGCTGCCTGTTCAGTTGCTCCATGGCATCTGTTTGTCTTCAGGTGTGGCTGTGGGCTGGGCTCCCTTTTGTGGTGCAGGCTGTTGTCCGACTTTACACCAAGTCAGAGCAGGTGTTCATTTCCAGCTGCTAAAGCGCCTTATCACGTGTTTTGTGTTCTTATCGCCGATCTGGTTGGTCGTTGTGAATGTTGGGGTGTCGTGTTGTCGCTGCTTTTTGCACGGGAACGCCTACTCTGCATCTCATTAGTGATAGTTGTGGGGGTCTTCTGTGGCGATGTTTTTTGCGGGGGCTAGCGCGGGAAAACAGGTGCTGTGGGCTGTTAGCACCAGCTTGTGAATGGGGTGGTAAATTTATCATGACTTTGGCCGCGATAAAGTGCTGTTAATTCGGCGATAGCTCCTTGTGAATATGCCCCTAAAACGTTGACGTGTCAAAGCACCTCTTCCCTCTTCTGTGGCTTACGCTGAAGTTCTGGTCTAAGGATTTTAACAGCTCACCAAATGCACACCAGATTATACTGCAGGATGCCATAAGGTTCTTTTTTTTCTGTAAATTTTTATTGAAAACAATTATATTTACGTGGAACATATACATGGGAAACAGTAAGGTAAAAGACAGAGAGGAAGAAGAAAACGCCGGGGGGGGGGGGGGGGGGGGGGGGGGGAAGGTCACTTAATATTTTCAGACTTGGCGTTGAGTCCTGTGATTCGTATACTCTTGTGGGTTGCTTCTTGGTTGGTTTCCCCTCCGTCCCCCCAACCCTCCATGTGGTTGCGGTCGGGTTTATCCTCTTTCTTATGTTTTGTCCTGTGGCCTGTGTGATTGTCCTTCACTCGGCCTTTGCTATTCGCCCCCTCCGTGGCTTGAAAGGAGAAAGAGAAAGAGGAAGAGGGAGCTCAGTATCGGAGGTGTGGGCAGAACGCAGTTTGGTTGTGGTGTTGGCGGGTGATCAAGTCGGCATTGCTTGTTGCAGTGGCTACGGCGGCTTGTCCGAGGACAGATAGTTGTCCAGGGAGAGCCACATTTCGCACTGTTTGTGTGTCTTTAGTGTGTGTTTGGCCGTGATGGTGTCTGCTCCCTTTAGGAAGGTTACCCAGTTGAACCATGTTTGAAACGAGGCCTTCCCTGTATCCTTCCAGTTGTTCAGGACTGTCTTGACCGCTGCTGATAGTAAAAGGTCAAACAGGTTTCTGTCTTCTCTGGATTTGATTGTGGGGTCCATGAACCCTGTGGCAAGGCTGTGGAATTCAAACTGGTGTGCGGTGCCTGTTATGTCATTTATCAGTGCGCCTATCTTGTGCCAGAAATTCTTAACCTTGGGGCAGTGGAAGATCAGGTGTGCTAGATCACCTCTCTGTTTGTTGCAGTTCCAGCAAGTGTCATTTTCGTGGAGTCCTATGGATGCTAGGCGGGCTGGGGTCCAATATGTTTTGTGTTTCAGCCAGAATTTTGTTTGGTCTAGGGTGGTTGTCACTTTCTTCCTTGACGTGGATGTCCAGAGGTCGGACTTTTCTTCCTCCCTAAGCTCCCTGCCTAATAAAGATTCCCAGTAGCCTGTGACTTCGTTATTGAGTTTGGTGGACTTGGGACTTAGGGCTCTGTAGAGGTGTGCTACCTGGTGCCCCGTTCTGTTTAGGTTGCTTGCATATTGCACGATTGAGGGTGTTTGTTTGTTCAGGCCTGCTTTGCTAATCACGACCCTGATTTTCAGAAAGTTGTATAGTTCGATGCTATCTAGTTTGTGTTCGCCCTTGAGTGAGTCAAAAGTGGTGTATGTGCTTTGGGGTTGTAGTTGGATTACTGTAGAAATGCCGTGCTTGTACGAGGAGTGCATGTCTAGTGTTCTGTTTCTGTACTTGATCCTGGGGTTGTGCCATATGGACTCCCACTGAGTGTTCCTCAAGCTTGTGTCTAATAGTCTATCTATCTTGAGGAGTGCTGTTCTTGTGTTCCTCAGTATGGGGTTGTGTTTAATTGCGGGGTGTTTGGATGCAGTGAGGAGGGCGATTGGCTCCATGCCCTCTAGTAGACTTCTCTCTAGTGAGAGCCATGCCGGGGTGTAGTCTTGCTTAGGGGTGAGCCAGTAGAGCCCTTGTTTTGCTATGCATGTAGTTTGGAACGTTTTGAAATTTGTTATGTTAAGGCCCCCCAGGCCCTTGGCTAATCTGAGTTTTTGTAGGCTGAGTCTGGTTTTTTTTTCCTTTCCACAGAAAGGTATTGATCAGTTTATCCAATGTTTTGCGGAAGTCCACTGTATTAATCAGCGGGAGCATGTTGAGCATATAGTTCACTATTGGTGTGAGCTTCATCTTAACCGTTTCCATCCTCCCCCACCATGTGGTGAATTTGGGCGACCATCCTTCTACTCTTTCCTTGATTTTGCGTAGCGTAGCTTGTTCGTTCTGGTCTAGCGTGGATCTGAAATCTCTCTCAAAGAGGAGGCCCAGGTATTTTATGGATTTTGTTTGCCATGTTAGTCCTGATTCAGCTAGTACAGTCTTCGTGGTGTGTACATTCAGGGGCTTGCATTCAGATTTTTCTCTATTTAGTTTGTATCCTGATACGTGTGCATACTGTTCTATGGTGTCCATGAGAGCTTTTATTGACTTCTCTGGGTTCTCGGTTATGATAAGGACGTCATCAGCATAGGCTGCTAGCTTGAAAGTTTCCCCAATTGGATTTCCCCAAGTTTCTCCAATTGGAATTCCCTTTATGTCTTTGTTTGTTCTGATCATATTGAGCAGTGGCTCTATCGCTGGGAGGAAGAGGGCTGGAGATAGCGGGCATCCTTGTCTTGTGCCCCGTTCTAGGCAGAGTAGTTCTGATGTTCCGCCGTTGACTACAACGCATGCCTTAGGTTCATTGTATAGTGCCAGGACCATCCTCCTGTAGTTAGGACCCAGTCCAAATTTCTGCATACACTGGTCTAGGAATGGCCAGGGCACTCTGTCAAAAGACTTCTCTGTGTCTAGGGCTATCATGACTGCGGCGTTGTTGCTTTTATAGGCGTGGTTGATTATGTGGCAGAGCAATCTAGTGTTGTCATGGGACATTCTGTTTTTGAGGTAGCCTACCTGCGAGCAGTGTATGAGTTTGGGCAGGTGTGCATTGAGTCTGGTTGCTAAGTTTTTCGCATATATCTTGCAGTCTACATTTATGAGTGAGATCGGTCTATAGTTTTTGGGGTGATGCGTGTCCTTGCCTTCTTTGGGTATAACTATAATGTTGGCTTCTGCCATTGTTGGTGTCATGCGGCCGCTGTGGACGCAGTGTGTGAACACTTCTGTCAGCGTGGGTTAAGTATTGGTAGGAATTGTTTGTAGAATTCAGAAGTGAATCCGTCTGGGCCTGGGGCTTTGATGTCTTTGAAACTAGCTACTGCCCTTTCTATCTCATCTCTTGTGATGTCTGATTCCAGTGTGTCCCGCTGGTTGGCGTTTTGATTCGTTCTAGTAGTGCTTTGCCTCCATCATAGCCTAGGGTGGTGTCTTTTGTGTGGAGTTGCTCGTAGAAGTCTCTGAATGCATTGAGTATTTCCTTATTTGCTGTCTGGGATTTGTTTTTGCTGTCTCTGACTGCTGCAATCGAGTGCTGTTTCTGCTTGCCCTTGAGGTAGGATGCTAGGGCCTTCCCTGCTCTGTAGGCGGTACATAGATTCATGGCTTTGTACTTGTTTATCCATGTTCCCACCCTCTCACTAAGGATTCTGTTTAGCTCGTACTTCCATTTTTTAATCTTGTGAGTGTGTTCCTATCTTTTAGGTTGTCTATGTGCCCTGTTTCCAGGTTTTTGATCTCTTGTTCCAGATCCCTAATCTTTTTATTCCTATCTCTGTTTAGTCTGCTTTTAATTCTGAGAATTTTCCCTCTGACTGTGGCCTTTAGGGCATCCCATAGGATGTTCCTTTCCGTGTCGGGGGTGTCGTTGATCTCAAGGTATTCCTTTATTGCCATCTCTATTTCTGCTCGGTCTATGTGGGTGTCTGTCGATAGCTGGGTCTAGGACTTGGTTCATGTTGCCGGCCACTATTAGAAGTTCCTCTAGTGAGAGGGTGTCTAGTTGTTTTCCAACCCTATCCCAAAAGGGTCTGTCTTCCGTGTTGGGGCCGTAGATATTGGCTACGTGTATCCTTTATTCTCCCTTGACAGACTAGTCACTAGCGTTCTGCCCTCATCGTACGCCTGTGAGTTCTCCAGTACTAGTTTTGATTTCTTGCTGACTATTGTGACAACCCTTTTCTTCTTTTTGTTTTGTGCGGGTGATCCTATGACCTCGCTTATCCAGCCCGCCTAGAGTCGGCCTATATCTTCCGCTTCTAATTTCGTTTCCTGTAGGACATATATATCGCTTTTGAGTTTTGCCAGATATTCGAGGACTTTCCTTCTCTTCACTGGACGATTGAGACCCTTCACGTTTAGGGACACTATCTTAATATCAGCGGTGAGGTGGTTGTTTTGGTTGTGTGTCTCTGGCGGTTCATCTGGTTTCATCCCGTATGTGTCATTGTCTTGTGTAGTGCGCTTTCTGCCGCTGTTTAGCCTGCCTGCTGGTGACTGCGTGTTCACCCTCCTGTGCCTAGAGCTCCAGTGGAGAGGTAGAGGTAGAGGATAGAAAGAGAGAAAGAGAAACAAGAACAGCCCATGTATGTGCACCCCAAACCCCCCCCCTTTCCCTACCCCCCTCCCATCCCGCCCTCCTCCCCCCTTACTTGTTGAGTGGGTGTACGATGACAAAGTTCCCTTGCTCCGCATTTGTCCCTGAGGCTGTGTGCTCTGTCATTCAATGTTCATCCAGCTTGAGCAGTTCGTCGCTTCCTTGGTTTTGGAAGTCTTGAGAGATTCTGTCTTGCATAGCTTATTGTTCAAGAATTGGCATCCTCTCGCCTTCCAGCTTAGTCTCTTATTGAGAGGTAGTTGCTTTCTCTGAGGTAGATTGGCGTGGAGCATTTGAGTCTCCTTCTTGCGTTGATCATAGGTTGAGGTAGATAGTAGTGAGGTAGTTGCGTTGCATATGTTCGTGCTTGGCTTTTATTCCGATTTTTCTGCATCGTCCAGTGATGCGCTCCTTTTTGCCGCTCCGGGGCTTTTGGTCTCCATGTCTTCTGCTGGTGGCCCTTGTATGTGTCTTCGTAGATCATCCGGGTCGTCGAATATCATGGTCCTCCAGTTGTCTGTGACCTTGAAACGTGCAGGGCCTGCAAAGCTGAAGTTGAGCTTCCTTCTGCGCAGGGCGTCTCTTAGTGCTAGAAACCCTTTCCCGGTTTCCACTGTTGGTTTAGAGTAGTCCTGTGTTAGCACTATTTTGCTGCTCGCCCATGTAAGGTTTTGGTTTTTCCGGGCAAAGGCAAAAATTGCGTCAGTGTGGTTTGATCTTAGTGGGCAGCAGATTATTGGTTTGGGGCCTTTCCCATGGGCTGGCTTCCCTGCTGGTACTCGATATGCTCTATCCACTTCAAAATGCCTATCAAATTTCAGGCCGGTCAGCTTGGGTAGCATATCTTCTAGCATGGCCGCACAGGTGCCTGCTAGGTCCTCTGTACCTTCTGGGATGCCTAGAATTCGTATGTTGCCCTTTCTTGCTCTATCGTCTTGTTCAGCTATTTGCCTTTGTATGGCCTATGAAGTTTTTAAACATTCCGCTAGGGCTTTGGTGTTTGTAATGGTTACATCCTCAATGTCGCTTATGCGCCCTTCTGCGGCTTCTATTCTTGTGTTGGTACTGTGCAGGTCTGCTCTTATCACTGCTAGTTCCAGCTGCATATTATCTATTGTGATCTTTGTTTCTTTTGCCACTGCGTTGCCTTCGGTGACCCTTTTAAGGATTGTCTCTAGGGTGAACGTCTCGTTTTTCGGCTTCATTGGCGACTCAGAGTTGTCTTTTCTGGGCTTTTTCTGGTCATTGGCAGTTTTGCCCTCTTGTCCTACCATCGTTTCGATGCCCCTCCTTGTCTGGAAGCTGCCCAATCTCCCTTCTTTCTGGGTTGATGTTAGGGCCTTGACTGGGTCTATCCTTGGTGCCGGGTTTGCGTTGTGCGTTCGGTACCTACTGGGTTCTCTAATGCTTCTGGTTCTGGTTTTTGATTTTGCCCCTGCCAGCGCGTGCTTTGTCTCGTTCACTGCCGCGTTCTGGAGCTTTTTGCGCCTTTTGTGCTCTGTTCTTGCAGGATCTCCTTTTCTGCCGCCTCGCCGGTGTCTGCGTTGTGCTGCTTATCTGTGCTACAGCGCTTGCTTATTTGTGCCTTAGATAGGTGTCTGGGCCTTGGCGCCCGCCTGGGCTGTTGTGGCCGTGCTCTGTTTCGCCCACGCTCCCTAACGCCCCTGTTTGCCTTCTTTCCGTTTGGGCCTTTTCTGGAGTGGGACCATCCCACTGTGTTTTGACTGTGGCGCTGTGCCCATGTGGCTTATTCGTTGCGGTCACCGTATCTTGCGTTGTGCTGGGCTATAATACCCGGTATTTGGCTCTCGTCTGTGCGCTCTCTCGTGCGCTCTCCCGTGTGTGGTAGCGCTTAGTCTGGAGCGTTCGTCTGATTTTCTCAGGCCGTTCCCGCTGCTACTCGCTACTTCAGTTTTGCTCCTCTTTCGTACCTGGGATGGCGATGCGTATGAGGGGAGTTGCCTCCTCCTGTTCTCCGCCCTGGGCGCCTTGTTTCTCACGCGCTTTTCCCTCGCTCCTGTGCTATTGCTGAGACCCTAGTGGGCTTTGCTCAGCTCTCTCCTCCCTGCACCAGCTCTTCGGACTTGCCCTTTGTTTCCGTTTCCTGCTTCTTTGTTTTCCCCCAATCGCTCTTTCCAGTCATGGCGGCGCCCTTGCGTACAAAATGGTTTCGCTTTCGTTGCTGCCGCAAGAGGGATCGCTTTTTGATGCTTTTTGCAGCTTGGTGGTTGTTTTTTGGTGGAGGGGCCTTGGTAATTTGCCGGGGTTCCCCTTATTGTCACTTGCGCTCTTCTGCTCTTTTTATCTCCCCTTGTCTTTTGCCAAGCGTAGCCTTCCCCTGCCCAGTTTCGGTATCGTTTCGGTATCGTTTGCCTTCTTGCTACTCAGGGCGCTGTTCCGCTGTTGCGGTGCAAGCGAGCATGTAGCGGGCCAGCAGGGGGGGTCTTTTGGGGATCGTAGCGCGGGGGGTTGGAGTCAGCTCACCTCCTTCCCTTTTCTGTCGCTTGCGGCTTTGGGCTGGGTCTCCCCGCTACAGGCAGTGGGGCGCCATCTTGCCTCTCGTTTCTCCTTTCGTGGTCGAAGGGCAAAAAAGGTCTGTAACTCTGGACATTGCTTCTTGCCTCGTGTTCTTTTCATCTCTTCCCGTTGCCTGAATGTTCTGACGCCGGATTTTTGCTTCCGATGCTAGATCGGTCAGGTTTGGCTGGTATGAATTTGCAGTAGTTGGCCTCAGGGCTGCGGAGCTGACGGACTTAGACGACCGTCCACATTGCCGTCCAAGCCACTGATGCCATAAGGTTCTAACACCTAGATTCACACCTAGGCAGGACTTTACATGGAATGAAAAAATTGGGGGGTCTCTCCAAGGGGCATGAGATATGTAATTAAGGGCGTAGCTTAAAAACACACTAGCTAAAAATCTGTGCTTAGCATAGTGTGCCGCCCGACTGGTATTTTGCTGCTTCTGTCATTGCATCTAGATATGTAATACAACAAGTAACAAAACACCTACAACAAGCCATAACTATTCCCTTTGTCAATGGTTGTTAGTTGCCTAAGATAAATAAACTATGGCTTCATTGTATATAATACTGAGAATGATACTAGCGCGAAATTATGAGGCTGTGAAAGAACTATAATGAGTCTCTTTGAAGTTACATCAAAGGCTGCAAAGGGTGGTACTGTTGCAGAGTTAAGATTTATTTTTACCCTGATTGGTGAGGGCAAAAATGGAGAGCGCAAGAGGGACCCGTCTTGGGACACCTGCTTTTTAGAACTGCCGGTGCTAAGCACTGGCAGGACCCGGCCCACTTAAAGCCCTGTTGATAGGATACAACTGTATCCTCGTCCCACATATCAGTGGCCACTCTTTAATGGCCGAACTCTGCATGCTTCAGATCCCTGACTATGTCCCATAGGGGCACTTCTCCCTTGCCTTCGATACAGCTCTGGCATCTTTGATGGCTCCAGCACACATCGGTAGATGATAATCCTGACAAGAAGCTCAGAATGGGTTCATGCACAAAGTTGAACTAATGCCCCTCTGTCATGACTTTTTCTCAGCCCCTGCAGCAAGGAACTATGAGACAACAGGATACAACAATACCCTTTTGCGCCACTTTAGATATTAGGACTCACTCTGCCTTGCCGGTAATTGTCACTACAACATGCCCAGCACATCTCAAGATGGGCAGAGTCATGGGGAAGTGGGTAATAAAGACTCTGTTCACTCCGAGCCTTGGGGAATCATGGCAAGTGTCCAATCGGAATAACAAGAGCTGCCAGAGCACAACACAATCCGGTATTTTCTCCCAGATACCTCGTCTGCTTCTAGCAGAGGGGACGTACAGGTGAAGCTCTGCATACAGATGGCTTAAACCTCCAGGGACTGGTGCAGAAATGTTGATTGTCACATTATTCCCCATTATCTCACACATTACCAGTTTAGGATATTTCTAAACTAGCATACTCACCTGGGCCCATAAACATACACACTTTAAAACCGGTAATCTAATTTCCTGCCTATCAGTGATTTTATATGTTATACCTGTACACCAGAACTTACCAATTCCTGGTCACTTATAATCATGGGCGGAAAATCCGTTCCGCTCGCGGATTTTGCGGATTTTCGGTAAATTCGCAATCCGCGAACGCTCACGAATTTACCGAAAATCCGCAAATTCGCACGCAGCGGATTTATTTTTCTTGGTGGTACAATTTTGCGGCGTGTGGTGTAAGTTCGCAATTGCGAACATGTAGGTGCGGCGGGCAGCAACAATCTCGCACTCGCGAAATTACAAAAATTGCAATTCTGCACAAGAAATCCACTAGCAAGCAGCATAGACCTTCTGAAAATGATGATTTTTATCAGAATAACTCCTCAGGTTGACATTTGCCTGCACTTTTTTGGATTTGAGGCCTTTTGACTTTCTTTGGATCACTTTGGATTAGAAATCAACTTTCACAAGTAAGCTTGTTTGGGCCATTACAGTTGCTGTAATGCTGTTCTGCAGAAAAACGAGTTTTGCAAAAGTGAAAGCATTCAGCAGGTGCAAAAGTTCAAACTCATAATTAGTAACCATTCCCTGTAGTGCTTCCTGACTGGGGCCCCTCCAGAGTTCAGTTGCTAGTTGCAACAATTGTATGACCCTGCTCTGACCCTCACAGCAGGCTCATAGAATAGCTACAAGTAGGCCACAAAGGTCCTGGAAAAAAAAATTGCACTGCAACAGAAAGCAAATTACAGATAAGGAAGCAGGTGCCAGACTGGAATTTTAAAACAGTGACACATTAATAAATCAACCCCAAATTAATTCATGTCAGTTGAAGCAGGGCAGGTGTGCTTGTTTTTCCCCCCCATAATCTACAGACAGTGATGATGAACCAGAGGGTGGCATTGATGTACCAGAGGGTGGCATGGGTGAAACAGAGGGTGGCAGGGGTGAAACAGAGGGTGCTGGGAACCTGTGATGATGAACCAGACGTAGAAACAACATAATCACGACCATTGCGAGCCGACATGTAAGTTCGCAATTGCGAACTGGTACAAAACCCTCGCGAACTGGCAGAAATCCTTGCGAACACAAAAAAAAAATCCGCAAATTCGCGACAATTCGTGGATTTTGCGGATTGCGAGTTCGCAAATTCGCAAAATTCGCGAACGCCAGATTCTCAAAATTCGCCCATGCTCAGTCACTTATATTTACTTTAATCACTTAGGTGATTGGATCTGGATGTTAGTATAATAGGTAGCATAACAATCCACCTTATCCTAAATGACCACAGACTCGGGGAAGTTTTAAGCACTTTATCTATGCAATATTTTGTGAGTCAGGTACCAATACAGAGCTACCAAAGACTTATCAAGTAGAAAAATAACGATTAAGGTATAAATCTTTAGAGACTTAGAAAAATTACTTTAGACATCTGTACCTAGGAAGGGTGGAAAAAGAAAACAGCACAAGGAAATACCACACAGATTTATATATTTACCTAGAATGGTGTGAGAACCAACACCTGGCCAAGGGCTGGCAAGAAAAGGGCTCCCGACTAATCAGGAGCCAACAGATCAGGACAGGTGCAGGACAGGACAGGTAACCTCCGCTAAGTGCAACGCCCGCGTCACACCCCTCTCTGCAGCTACTCTCTGTCCCTTCTAGGTAATCGACTCTTCTCCTTCAGCTCTCATCGATTCTTCTGTCAGAGTGCTCGACTAGCCCTCTGAGGTCTACGGCATCCACGATAACTCTTCAGCATACGTTGGGTCAGTGACAGGTCTGTGACAAGTCGGACAAACTAACTGACTACGCCTACCTTAGTTAGTTTGTACATGCCCAGTTCCAGGGCATGTACAACCCCCCAATGTTGCAAATTTGTGTATTTTTCTTATTTGATTGGTCAGAGAGATGGGGTGAGGAAATCACACCATACCAGTATCAAGTCATTTTTCTTTTTTTTAATTAAGCTAAATTCCTGGCCATAATTTTATTTTCCCATGTCTTTTATTCCACCCAGTAACTTTTATTTTCAAATAATATACAATGTTTAACAAATTTGCAGTTCGTCTTCCTCTCTCCGGTTCATAGGGTGAGGTTCCGAGGCACATCGCTGTTAAGTGAGACTTGGCGGGGGTTTAATGCCAGTGATTTTTAAGGCTTGCAAAGGTTCAGTGTGCATGCACCGCAAATCCAAGATGGAGAATATAGTTACTCATCAGGCCCAAATACAAGCTATCAATAAAGCCAAGAAGAGAGAAATTAGAAAGCAAAAATAAATGAATGCACTGTATACCACTTATTTCAACTCTATCCCCATTACTTTATTTTAACTATTGCATTAGCAGTTAAGCAAAACACGCAAGGTTTAGTTTAAGCAGAAGCATATGCATTAGCATTAACCCTGGGCGAAGTACTACGCTATGCTTGCGTAGTTTGCGCTACTTTGCACTGCCCGAATTGCACGTAGCACAGGGCAAACACTTGTTGCATAGCATAGTATTCATGTTTTGCTTGCTCGTGGTCCTTAACATCAAGTTGGCAACTGCGAGCGAGCAAAATGACATACCGGCGAGACTTTTTCCTCGTTCGCGATCAACAACATCAAGTTGCCGATCACGAGTGTGGAAAATAATCCTCCCAAAGAGAATCTCAATGCGGGGAGGTCAGGTTTCTCATTGCGAGTGGTCGCGTATGCTCGCGACCGCTCGCGACCGCTCGCGATGGGAAACTACCAGTCCGCGTTGAGAAAGCTGCAGCTCGAGTAGAAATCTACTTGAGCAGCAGAAAACGATGCTTGCACTCTGCAAGATGCGGTTTGCACTGATTGCACAGTGCGTACAAGCATCCGGCACTGTGCAATCAGTGCGAACAGCATTTTGCACAGTGCACTATGCAGTTTGCGTAGCTCGCGTAGTGCGAAGTGCACTTCGCGTAGCTATGCGTAGCGCTACTACGTAAACTATCCCCAGGGTTAATTAGCATGTGAAGTTTAAAGCGGCCATGTAAGGCATTACTGCGCAACTGAAAAGAATTCCCACCAAAAACAAAGACGTGATACTACGTAGATGCAGTAGACACATGCACAGAAGAGTTCCCGTGTTTTCAGCAGCCATTTTAAGACAATCTGGTTACTGGTTAGTAAAGCACATATAAAAGCTTCCTCTGCATAAGAGAAACGTTGTGTAGTTCAATTATTAGTACTTACAAAACATGTTGGTTAATTTGTTACATGTTATTTCGAGAGGATTGAATCCAAGCAAGTTTCTTTACGTATGTAACCTTGCTCCATCACCCAGCTCTCCTATTGATCTGGTCTGCACACCATTTGTCTGTTCATAGAGGTCCCTTTTAGGCCTGGGCGATGAACTCTGCTCAGTTTGCGGAGTTTGCTGAGTTTTCTGCACTCTGCGCTCTGTGGAGCATGCAGAGTTACAGAAAACTCCAGAGCAGATTTTTTTCCTCGTTCACCAATGGTAAGTTGAGGGAGTGAGGAAAATCCAGCTCTAGAGCACCTCCTAGCGACATTTGTCAACGCAGGAGGTCACAGATGGTCACGACCGCTCGCATTGAGAAACTATCCATTTGCGTTGAGGAAGCTGCCGCTGGTGTAAAAAATCTACTCGAGCTGCAGAAAGAAGCATCTGCTGGTGACATTTGTGCTGATTTTCCAGCACAGGACAAACACCGGCACAAAAAATCAGTGCAAATGGCATGACCTAAAGCACTCCACTGCTTACAGAACGCCACATAGCGCGGCAGAGATTTTTGGTTACTTAGCAGAGTTCAGCACAGCCAGGGCTTCCTTACTCCTAGTCCTAGTAAGTATGTCAGTGGATCCTGAGTATTTCTTTGATCATTTGTGCCCCTGCCAGCTGATGCTCAGCTTGACCAGAAAGCTTTCAAAGACATTTTTGCCCAGGAATGGAAGGACTCTGAGAAAACTGGCTAATCGATGTTTCTGGTGCGCCGGTACCCACTGGAGAACTTTGATTTGGATTTCCCAAGTTTTTGAAACTCAGCTCCTTGTTGGGTAGTTTGCCACCTTCCTTGATGTCTGAAGATTGTCTCAGGAGATGTAATTGACAAATAGGCAGAGGGACGTCTCAAGCAGGCAGGTGGTGCTTCGATTTAAATTTCCATACTGCAACTTTTGCAGAATATGCCTCGTGGCCCTCTTGACGAATAGTCAGGTCCTGTGTTATGGAGTGTGTAAGGTAGCGGGCCGTAATGAAATCTTTGGCACCATAGAATTTGTAGTGCTTTTTCTGCCTGATGCATCATTTGAGGGCTTGCGTGCCTTCGAAAAAACAACACCTGGACCTGTTAAGGGTGCCGTTGCCACATCTGGATACAGCCATTGAAATGGATGCTGCCCAACAGTCTCTTATTTCCAGACAGGAAATACACTGCAGTGTTCCCAAAGTGCTGGAAGAAATCTCCCCGCCTTTAAGGCACATCACTTTTTCTGGTTTTTTTTCCAAACCCCCTCATTGGGAAATAATTTAAACAATGCCAGCTAATCTGTCAAACAGCTATGGTGGTCCAGTTGGCACGTTGCAGTTTTACTTAAGCGATTCGTCGGTGTCACTGGAAGGAGTTTCTGTCAAAATTCCCTTGCCAACTCCGAAAGACTTGGGTGGGGGAGCGTCTTTTTTGTGCCGACGGCGGTGGTCCTTCCGACTTGCCAACCGAGTGCCCTGAATGACGTGCAATTAAAATGTTATGACATCTCAAAAAGTAGTAGATGCTAGGATCCTTCAAACATGTTTTAAATGCGCTTTGTAAATTTATGATAACGCCCAGGCATATCAAGGGTGTACCACGGTGCACTAATACATTCCTGAGTCTGCATGTGTCTCAGATGATGTCATTGATGGCAAAAGTGAAACAATGCTGAAAGCTAATCTTTTGTCAAAGGAGTCAATGACTCCCAAGCTGAAGATTTTAGATGCCAATCTAAATGTTTACTCAGCACTTTGAAATGAGTGAAAATTAAATAGAACTGCAGAAATAAAAGTAAAAATAATTAATATCTGTTGCAAACCCACATTAACAAGCCAGTTCTCGTCTTCACAGCCAACGCAGACTTATTTTGCAGATTGTAAATCTAGGCACAGACCATTCGCTCTCAGCATGTCCTATCAATTCCTGTGGCTAAATAATTACATCTCCTAAACACTTTCTTACCATTAGAACACCCTGTCACCCCATTCGCTCTCTTGTACCCATCAACATCCGCTAACCACCTCATCCACTGATCCACACCACCATTCTCCGTCCACTCCACCTTAGTCTCTCCTCAATGCCTCCCAAACTATCAACCCAATCTCAGCCTTGTACTCACTCTCACCCCGTGCACATTCCTATATTGACTCCCTCGCATTCATCCACCCTGTCCCTCTAACACACTCTCTCCTTGCCCTCTGTCTCACACCAGCCACTTCCTCACCCATTCAGCTCTCGTCTACATGCACTCTTGGTACACAGTCACTCTCACAACTCAGGTCTCTTTGTGCCGCCTTAGCTCCTGCACTTTCTTGACTCCCAGCGCACCCACACCTTCACTGTAAAAACAAAAAAAACATGTTTTCATGAATGAAGCAAGATATGGTTCTTCAAAAATGAATGCCTTATAAAAATTGGAACTTTGTCTGCATGTTTCTTGCTTATTAACTTAAGTTGGTCTAAACACTTAGGAGCTTATGTACAAGGACTTAATGCCACTGCTGCGTCAACTTTTTGACGTTACAGCGTTTTTTTTAACGTAGTATTTACAAGTTGCCGCTAACTGCAATTAGAGGCACTTTTCCAGCGTAAACAGGAATTTTTAAGATCGCCACTTCTGTTAGCTGGAGTTAACGAAAATGAAATGCAGGGTGGCCGTTCCCGTGCAAAAACTGACGGTAACCCTACTTTGCGATATTTACAAGGAATTGCTTGTATGGTGAAAACCCCCCAAACTGCCTCTAACTCCTTGGGGCCTCATTTCAGAAGGTTTTGGTGCTACACAGGGTTGAAAGGAATGTTGTTGTACTGCCCTGTGACAAAACAAAAAGGGAGGAATGCACACTATTTAAAGATAATGTGCATTCCTGGGCCTCATCCATGAAAAGTGTTGAAGCGCTTCGACAAAACAGCATTGGAGCACTTTCCCCTGCGCTCTTCTTGCAACACCAGCCAACAGGAGCCTAAACCAGGTGGGATTTCACAAGTCTGGGTACAGCAGTCGCGACCAAGTCCACTGGGGACCTTCCTGATGCAAGTGATGCAAAAGGACCCCCTAAGGTGTGTAGTTGCAGCACTCCTGCCACACATGTTCAGTGCAGTGCAGGGGCGTCACCCTCCACAGCTTCAGGGCAGCACCACAACCTCCGGCCTGTGATGCAGAGATGCGCGGCCCACCAATGGGAATCTGCTCCGTGCACCCTGGTGTATTGGTGACGCATGCTATTGTGGTAAATAAATTTACCGGACTATTTTTCTATACCTTACATGACAATAATGATAGCTCAAAAATGAGAGGCAGAGTCCGTGGTATCTGAGTCATACGGGCTTTAATTAAGTATCTGGACATCGAGTTCCATCACCACTAAGGTTCAGGAAGGGATATTCAACATTTTATTAACATCACACAATATATATAGTAAAACAGTATAATTGAAATGAATACAGTAGGCGTAACAGGTGAAAAGAGAGAGATAAGAACACATGTGCGTAACAGGAGGCGTGTAAAAAGGGCGTACACATAGGCGTGTATTTGACGAGTCAGAGAAACGTCACAAGTGGGTGGATGCTTAGAGAAAGTTTGCAGGATCAGCAGAAACGCGCGCGCAACTGAACATAACGTGTAACTGGGGAGAGCTGGGGGCTTGACTTTAGCACTAGTAGAGGAGACTGATGTCTGAGATGTCAGAACGACCTGTACCTATAGCATATCTGGTATCTTGTGTTTAGAGGATGTGTTGTCTGAAGTAAAAGGTCTCTCGGGCAGAGGCCGTTCAATACTGAATGCTAGTGGGTGCATATGGTTGTTCATGTAGTGCGCGGGGGCCATGGGCCTACCATGGTAACGGGTGCAGTAAATTACGTGCAAGGAGACAGGAAAGCTGGGCCCTTTGCTCTGCAGGCTGGAATATGTTTACCTATTTCACTAGACTGGAATGTGTTTTTTTTGCGGAGGCTGAGCAGATAACTTGTAGGCAAAATACCGTCTTGGCAGGCAGGCCAGGCCGAGCCGGGCACCGCTCGCCTGGGCAGGATGTAAGGTAGAGGTCAGGGATGCATACCTAAACTGCAGCTTTCAGAGACAGACAAGACTCGGAGCCTCAATTTAAGGGCCTGGCTCGGCTGAGCCAGAAAAACGTGAAGAACGTGTGCGATATTCAAAAGTGCACCATGTAAAGACGTTGGCACCATAGGCCTAAAAGCCATTTTAACGTGGTTTTCTTAGTGAACTGAATAACTGACATGTTAACGATGGACGCAAATGCATATGCGTCTTCATAGCAGGCACGGGAAAGGAATTACACGACATACATGGAACATGGGTACATGGGTAGGGTGCGAGTGGGGGACACATTGGCTACCTAAAAATTTCTATTTCCTCATTCCCTCCTTGGCCCCTACTTCACCCTTCAGGATATATCTATTTTCATGAGACCATCGATCTGTTCGTATAACATCATTTGCTCATCTTTCTTCATTCGGGAACGGAAACGTGAACTTGAACTTGGATGGGGAATACAAGCTGTGGCGCACAAGCCGCAAATCGCTGGCCCACATTGCAGACAGAGACAACAACTGAATACTATGAGCAGTATTATTCCTAGGAATGACAATACTTTCCATCCCCAGGCGGATATCACACTCCAGAGCCAACCGGACCATGTCCAGGTGCCTGGATTCTGGTGCATCTGATGAGCTATCTCATGAAGCCTTGTAATCACTTTATACAGTGACGGTGCGTTATTAGGAATGAAAATACAACAACTGGATCCGATCACTCTACAAGCCCCGCCCCTATCGGCCAGGATGACGTCAAGGACAAGGCGGTTTTGAAGAACAACAAGTCTCATAGCAGACTGCTCTTCGGTCAGGTTACCTAAAGCAAAAGTAGTCTCATTCACTACTGCTTCAAGAGTTCTGGTCAATCTTCGTATTATCTTACTATTCTGGACGGGACCTATGAACCAGAAGTATCCTTTAATATAATCCTTATACTGGTCCCATGCTGACTCAGAATAATCGATAACAGGAGGAAGGTTTCTTTTATGTCTTATATGCACAAGATGTGTATTTCGATGATAATCCGGTGGGGCTAGAAAAACAGGTGGTAATAGGAACACGATATAACATGTTCCATCCCAATCCAAGGGCAGACGTACATAAGCCGTCTGACCACAAATAAAATAAGAATGGCGGGAAGCTTTGAAAGTAGACTTTCCTTTATCACTGAATTCGACCACAGTATTACAATCACTGTGTCCTAGATGTACTGAACCATTCTTTCTAACGCATAATTCGCCTTTTACTGGTAAAACTGTTATAAACGGCAAATCCGAATTAGTCTCGGATTGAACGTTCAGAATCATGAGATTGAGGGTAAAATTTCCTAATCCATACACTTCATTTTCTAGATCGGTCCCTGTCCTTTGGGGAAGACCGTCCTTGTCTGGGAAACATGCTTTATTCATAACTGTATTCAGATTTCCCCATATCCAATCGCCTTGGGAAACTTGGGACTCACTGTCTAAAGATGACATTAATGTAAACCATGCACCGCACGAACCATTATGTGTAAACGGGTAAGGAAAGAGAGGCAGAGCTCCCTTGTATTTCTGATAGGGAGGGAGTCGGCCACATACCCAGCAATTCGTGGCATTGCTGGTCTGGTGAGTATGGTGTAACATACGAATGAAAGTGTTGTTGCGCATTGCTAATCGATAGGACAGCTCGTGAGGGGGCAGGTCACTGAAAGTGTGCTCTACGGTGTCATTAGAAAAAGTATGTACATGTGAGTCAAGAGGAGGAAAGAAAACATGTAGCATCAAGCTTATGCATATAATCGAGATACTCAGAATAAAAATAACAATTAACGTAATAACGCATCTGCTGTGCAGGTTTTTGCAATATTTGTCTCTCTTTTCGATTCGTCTATCTCTCTGACTACTTGGGTCTATCTTATACATGTCAGAAACCTGTCTAACCGCTTCACCCAGGGGGGGACTTAAACAATTAAACGCTGTCTGACTTACTAGACCTCAACTTTAATTTATACTCCTGTTGCGGAGTTTTCTCTAACAGGGGGAGTTTAGAGTCAGTATCTGAAACGGGGCAGTCCTTGGAAACAGTCTCTGGACACAATCCATGAAAGCGTATTATGTGGCTGGAATGGAGCCACCCTTTTCTTCCCTCCACCTTCACCGCGGTCCTCGTGGTCATCAACACCAGTTTCGGTTGCTTCCACCTGGGCTCCAGAGGGCTTGTGCGATCAAAATTGCGGACGTACACCAATTCTCCTGGAACGATTTCATGCGGTTTCACTTGGGTGTTGTCCGGGAAGGCAGCCGCGACCTGTGAACGACAAGAGTGTAGTGCAGACATCAAGGAAGCTAGGTAATCTGTCAGCATGTTACTATCGACATCGGTAATTTTACGAGGCATAGGCGTTCCCCACATGTTTGGAGGTCGGCCGAAGACTACCTCATAGGGAGATAGTCCGGTTCTGGAATGAGCTACCATACGCATGTAAAAGAGGGCAACTGGCAGGGCTACTATCCAATCTACACCTTTTTCTGCACAGACCTTCGCTAATCGTGTTTTCAGAGTCTGGTTATGTCTCTCAACGAGGCCTGCTGCTTCGGGGTGTCGTACACAATGAAATTTCCACTGGTAACCTAACAGGAGTGATACCTGTTTCATGAGTTCGGACGAGAATGGCTGTCCATTGTCTGAGTATACGACACGGGGCAAACCATATCGCGGGAAAAATTCACGAACCAGCTGCTTGGCAGTGGTTACAGCAGTGTAATCTGGAACTGGGTAAGCTTCTGTCCATCTGGAAAGGGCACATACAACTACGAGGACATACTTGAATCCTCGGCATCTGTCCATCTGGATATAATCCATCTGGAGGACTTCAAAAGGATGGTCAGGAGGATGGAATCCCCCTTGTTCCACGGGAATGCCTTTGCCTGGATTGAACTGACAACAGATCATGCAGGTACGCACTTTCTGTTTCGCTGCTGCACGTAAATGCTTGTTGAACCAGAGATTCTGGATACTGTCTAACATGGCTTTTTCTCCTAAGTGTGCTGGACTATGTGCTGTATTTATGATAACTTGAACCATAGAGTCGGGGAGAAACCATTCTCGTCAACCATCCATGTTCTGTCTGGATCCCTCCTTGTTCAGTCCATTTCTTGATTTCATCCGGAGTGGCATGTGTCTGTATGTCGAGCACATCTTGTGTGGGATCCTTAACTGTCATACAATGAGTCTGTGGAGTTACTTCTGTCTTTGTCATGTCAGTCGGTATGTCTGTTTGAGTCTGAGCTGTGAGTTTGGCTGTTCGATCTGCCAGGTCGTTACCCTGGGAAATAGTGTCTGTGACTTTAGTATGTGCTTTGCACTTCATGATAGCAATGGATGCAGGTAAGTGTATTGCTTCTAACAAAGCTTGAATGAGGGGACCATGCTGTATCTTGGCACCATGAGAAGTTAAAAAACCTCTTTCTTGCCAGAGGATACCGAAGTCGTGAACAACTCCAAATGCATACTGTGAATCTGTGTATATGTTTACTTTCAGGTTCTTGGCTCGTATACAGGCTTGGGTCAGAGCAATGAGCTCTGCTGCTTGAGCAGACAGTGTGTCAATACGATGTGTTTCTATGACTTCAGTTACAGTGGTCACTGCATATGCGGCCACTAACTCTCCTTTACTTGTTCTCATACATGAACCATCCACATAAAGTGTCAGGTCTGGATCGGGCAAGGCAATGTCTGTCAAGTCTTGTCTGGGTTTCGTAATTGTGTCAATGACTTCCACGCAGTCATGTGGTGTAGGGTCAATTGTGCTCGAGGGTAACAATGTGGCAGGGTTTAAAGTGTTGCAACGTCTGATCTCTATGTGTGGCTGAAACAGTGTCAATTCATATCCTGTCAGTCGTGCTATGGTCAAGTGCTGTGTCTGGGTTCGGTTCAGGAGAACTTCCACGGAGTGTAGAACTTGTACTGTCAGGGGATGTCCTAACACTATTGAGTCACTTTGTCTGATTGCTAGAGCTGTTGCTGCAACTGATTTCAGGCACGCAGGCAAAGCCTGGGCCACTGTATCCAATGTACTAGAAAAATAAGCACAAGGCTTGTGTTTTCCTGCTTGATCTTGTGTCAGAACAGATAATGCTGTGCCATCGCGTTCAGTAACAAAAAGTGTAAAAGGTTTGCTGTAACATGGTGTCGCTAAAACAGGTGCTTGACATAAGGCTTTCTTTCGTTCATCAAAAGCTTGTGTATGTTCCTGAGTCCAAGGGAGGACAGTCGAAGTCGCTGCCTCCTGCGTTGTCAACTGTATGAGTGGCTTTGCTAGAAATGCGTACTGAGGAATCCATTGTCTACAGTAAGAAGTGAGGCCAATGAAGGCCCGTACTTCCTTTTGTGTCTTGGGTTGTGGAAGATGTGCAATTAACTGAATACGGTCAGGTGTCAACTGTCTACCCCTCTTGGACAGCAAGTGTCCAAGGTATACCACTTGCTGGGCACAGAATTGTAGCTTCGAAGGGGACACTTTATGCCCCTTTTCGGCCAAAAAATACAAGACAGTCAGTGATGCGCGTTCGCAGTCACGTTCGGTCCGTGCTGTAATTAACAGATCGTCAACATATTGGAGTAGGGCAGTGTCAGTAGGCATGTGAATACTGTCTAGTTGTCGTTTTAAAGCTTGGCTGTAAATACTAGGGCTTTCTGTGAATCCTTGAGGAGCACGTGCAAATTTGAAGCTTCGGCCATTTAAACAGAATCCGAAAAGATATTGGCTTTCCGAAGGGATCGGGACACTAAAGAAGGCGTTCTTGAGATCGATAACAGTGAAGAACACCGCTTCTGAGTCAATAGCAGTCAATAAAGATGAAATGTCGGGGACCACAGGGTACTGCGGTATGATGCATTTATTTAATTCTCGAAGGTCAATCACCAGTCTGTAGACCGGAGGTGCATTCGGATCAGTTCGTTTAAGAATCGGAATGATAGGGGAATTACATACATTGGAGTCAGTTTCTACAACCACTCCCTGTGCAATGAGCTCGTCAACAATTTTCAGTAAGGCCGCTACAGCCTCAGGTGGCAACTTGTATTGTCGGATTCGAGGCAGTACAACTCCTTGTTTGAGAGTAACATGGTAAGGTGTAATGTGCATACAACCTACATCCGTCGGACCTTGTGCCCATAAATGCTGTGGTACATTCTGAAGTCTTGGATCGAAATCTCTCAACCCATAATGACCTTTAAAATCACGTAAAAACAATCTCACTCCTTCCGGAGAACAACATATTACTGCTCCTAGTGCTTTAAATGTTTTAATACCAAGCAGATTTTCAGGACATGATTTCGTAAGCAACAAGTCTATAGTACGGGATAATGGACCAATTTCTAGAGGAACTGGTTTTGACACTTCATTAACAATAGGCTTTCCTGAAAATCCCAGGGAAACATTCTGTGAGCCTGAGAGGGGTGCCCCTGGAACCTCGTCATGACTGATGGTAGTTCTGCTCGCCCCTGTGTCAATCAAAAATTTTCTGTCTTTCCCTAATACCTGACTATGTACATAGGGACCCTCTTGATCTACAGGAACCTCGATAAGGGGCAAGCCAACCTCCCTCTCTAGGCTGTTTCATGAGTACTGCTGATAATCGGGGTAATCTGACTGAGCATACTGGTACATTTGTTGCGTGACATGTTGTGTGGCAGCAATAGGTTGGGGCTGGGGTACAGCTACTGTCTGTTGTGGATTCTGTGGTGGTTGCGTGTTCTGTGGACTATTTTGTGGAACATGTTCTTGTCTAGGTGGACGCGGTCTTTCTTTCGTTTTGCCTGTAGCGATATTGTATTTTAGAACGGCACATTCGTTTATATAGTGACCTGGCTGCTTACAGTAATTGCAATTCCCTTTAACAGGAACCTGGCGGTACCGTACCCTTCTTCTGACCGTCAGTTGGGACAGACTGAGCAACTAGTACTTTCATTTTCGTGTCTTTAATACGTCTCTGTTCATGATCGTGTTCTTCTCGAATTCGGTTCTGATGGTACTGTAACATTTGTAACATTTGGGAAGGGGTATTAGCTTGCCATGTACTTTCGACTTTCAGTACTCTATTTTTAACTTGTGGTAAGGAATTTTCCACTAATTTAGTCACAAAAAGATGCGGGTATGATTCACTACTCGTCTTTAGGCCGCTATTAATAATGAAACATTTCTCGAATCTGGAATAAAAATCACTAGTATCTTCGTCTTGTTTCTGTTTGCAGGCTGAGATTGCATCCCAGTCTTCCTTTTTAGTTGCTAGTAATCTTGGCAAGACCTGTACTAATAATCCTGGTAATGCTTTGGCTTTGTCCCCGAGACCAGTACCAGGAACTCGCGTATTTTCCTTGTCTTCTAATTCTGCCCAAACTATCTTTTTCTCTCCCACCTCCCATTCTTTTTCTTTAAGTTTTTCGTAAATACCAGCAGGCAACAGTACCTTTAACATTTTAAGGATATCGGGATACGTATACTCCCCCATGAGGAGCATGTCTTTTAATTAACGGTGGAACCCTGCTGGATCTTTATCATGACAGGGTACTAATTTTTTCATTTCCAATAATTCCATTTTCGTCAAGGGTGTATATACGAATACTCGTTCAAGCGTATCATCTGCCCTCCGGACTGGATGAACTTCTCGTAAGGGGTTCTGTCTGTCTATGTAAAATGTTTTCCTTACTGGGGGTGGAACGGGAACAAAATGTGGAGTCAGGAAAGTTCTGTACTTGTGTCGCTGTTCTAGAATGACATTAATTAAATCAGTACCTAGGCCTCTCCACCTACCTAGGAGTAACTCGTCCAGTATATTATATAGGGGACCTCGATCAGAATGCTGACTTTCATACAATGTAATGAGATGTTGAATCATGTACATACCGGCTAATCGCTGCTCGTCTGGGGAAAGATTAAAAAATGTTTGCGCTACTGAATCATCTTTATATACATTAGTATTGCCAGCCCATTGTACTGCTGACCGGGCTAGTTCCTGTTCATGCATGGAGCTAAGATCACTATAACCTATTCGTTGTTTTAGTACTTTATCAGTGGCTTGGAATAAATGCTCAAGAGAACATTGTTCTGGTATGGGAGAAAGAAAACGTTTCTTGCTTTCTGGACGTATAGGTCTGTCAAAAGGTCTTGTTCTACCTATTATTATATCTGGGTTATCGGGGTTTTGAATTTGTATATCATCGTCTTCTGAAACTTCATCATCCTCTTTATCGGCTTCTCTTTCTGCTCTTTCTCTTTCGTGTATGTCTATAATTACCTTACGAATCTTTCTGTACATGGCTTCTATACAAGCCTGTCTACTATGTTTGCCATCGGCTATGTTGTCACTCCATTTTGTCAGAACTCTCATTTCTTCTTTATTATAACCGGGCTGGTCTCGTTCCCTTATCAAACAATTTATCAAAAACTGTAAGATCATATTTTGAGTCTCCACCTTCCTGTGTGCCATGGCCTCTTGAATACTGTCTGGTCTCTCCCCCGTTCTAATAAAATGGTATATGTTATCTAAATGCTCTTTCATATCTGGGAAAATAGTCAAGTAGTTTGTAACCCGTCGTAAACGTATTGAATATAGGATCATCTGGTCTTCGCCAGGTACTACATCATATCTACAATCAGTAAGATACTGTTTAAGGGCTGAGTATGTAGTTACTTTCGGTGTGCGTTGTAATGCTGCTTCTCTGAGTGTAGTTCGTTTTACTTGGGGCGGGGTGATAGGGAGACCTCCTGTAGCTCCTCCTGGAGCGTGATCGTCAACTAATACTGGTTGTGCTGTCGGTGGTAGTAATGGAGCTGGTACAGTAGGTGCAGGTAATGTAGGTTGGCCCTGGGTTGCTGGCGTAAAGGGATTGCCAGGATCAGTGGCAGCGGGAACAGTAAGGGGAATCGTGTCATGAACAGGATTGGGAGGATTATTAATATTAGGCGGTACACGTGCATTAGTATACTCTGGAGCAACGTCATCTAAATAGGAAAAAAGGAAAATGTCCGCTGCGGTCTGTCTATGACGGAGTTTAGTCGGGACCAATGGTGGCGGCAAGTTACTGGGTACTTCCGGGGTCGCCTTGGGTAGGCCATCGGCGAGAACAGGATACAGACCTGTAATTAGGGCATTTCTTTGTCGGTCTAATTGCTCTGCTCTAACTCGTTCACCTTCTTCTAGTAATTCTTTCTCTCGGGCTTTTTCGGATTCCTCTCTACTTTTCTCTGCTTTTCTAAGTTCTTTCTCTGCTCTTCTATGCGATTCTTTACGCCATAATTCTATGGCATATTTCTGGGATTGTCTGGCTTTCCTTTTCCATAGTGCTTCTTCTACTCTCATGATGCATTCAGCATCCCATGTCCCTGAGACAGGCCATCTATCCTTCTCTTCTAGATCCTTCGTATACTCAACCCATAAGTCTAAATACAGTATGGCATCTAAGCCATGCTTATGGTACATAAAATGTCCGGGAGTGTCCCTAGGCGGGACGGGAACTGCTTCTTCGAGTATCCCTTTCCTAGTTCCTATCTGACGTAATTTCGAAAACAGTGGCATAATTGAACCTTACTTGAAGGTGAACACAATAAACACAGTAATGAAAAGCAAACAATCACTCATACCACGACATTTAACACATTAAAACATTTTCAGACTGAATACTACCTGATACATAGAAAAACATAAATTCTGAAAATCTCGAGAAACAATACTAGAAAACTGGATTACTAGAATACTGAATCACTAGATGCACTGCTAAAACAGTACAGACATACCGGTCCCATAAAGAGACACGTCATACCGTATCCACCTAAGTGAACACGTCTTGACCGGATCTGTGTACCCAGACCCGTCTTGACCGGGCACAAATTAATGAACCCGTCTAGATGCTTCCCCAGCAACGGTACTCACCGGGAAACAGAACTGAAGGCCTCGGAAACTCGACACTGGACTGGACTGGACTGCTACGGCGTCTGGCTGCTACTACTACTTCTACGCATGCGCTTCGGAACAGGTGGGCTTCCAGGTACCTCGGACCTTGCTCTCTGGGCTTGGGCTCTGGTCGGGACTCTCCGCATTCCTCACCGCCTCGTCTGGATGCCGGACCGCAGTCTCCGTCTCCTCCGTGGGCCTGAGGGAGATAGCAGGAAAACCCGCAGGTGCGCACAGGAGTCCGTCACGGCTGTAGAAGGGGTGAGGGGCTGCGCTACATCGCCTGCGCGTGGGGAAGGGGAGGGGTTCCTGTTCGGGCGCCAGATTATGTGGTAAATAAATTTACCGGACTATTTTTCTATACCTTACATGACAATAATGATAGCTCAAAAATGAGAGGCAGAGTCCGTGGTATCTGAGTCATACGGGCTTTAATTAAGTATCCCGGGGTACTGGACATCGAGTTCCATCACCACTAAGGTTCAGGAAGGGATATTCAACATTTTATTAACATCACACAATATATATAGTAAAACAGTATAATTGAAATGAATACAGTAGGCGTAACAGGTGAAAAGAGAGAGATAAGAACACATGTGCGTAACAGGAGGCGTGTAAAAAGGGCGTACACATAGGCGTGTATTTGACGAGTCAGAGAAACGTCACAAGTGGGTGGATGCTTAGAGAAAGTTTGCAGGATCAGCAGAAACGCGCTCGCAACTGAACATGACGTGTAACTGGGGAGAGCTGGGGGCTTGACTTTAGCACTAGTCGAGGAGACTGATGTCTGAGATGTCAGAACGACCTGTACCTATTGCATATCTGGTATCTTGTGTTTAGAGGATGTGTTGTCTGAAGTAAAAGGTCTCTCGGGCAGAGGCCGTTCAATACTGAATGCTAGTGGGTGCATATGGTTCTTCATGTAGTGCGCGGGGGCCATGGGCCTACCATGGTAACGGGTGCAGTAAATTACGTGCAAGGAGACAGGAAAGCTGGGCCCTTTGCTCTGCAGGCTGGAATATGTTTACCTATTTCACTAGACTGGAATGTGTTTTTTTTGCGGAGGCTGAGCAGATAACTTGTAGGCAAAATACCGTCTTGGCAGGCAGGCCAGGCCGAGCCGGGCACCGCTCGCCTGGGCAGGATGTAAGGTAGAGGTCAGGGATGCATACCTAAACTGCAGCTTTCAGAGACAGAAAAGACTCAGAGCCTCAATTTAAGGGCCTGGCTCGGCTGAGCCAGAAAAACGTGAAGAACGTGTGAGATATTCAAAAGTGCACCATGTAAAGACGTTGGCACCATAGGCCTAAAAGCCATTTTAACGTGGTTTTCTTAGTGAACTGAATAACTGACATGTTAACGATGGACGCAAATGCATATGCGTCTTCATAGCAGGCACGGGAAAGGAATTACACGACATACATGGAACATGGGTACATGGGTAGGGTGCGAGTGGGGGACACATTGGCTACCTAAAAATTTCTATTTCCTCAGTATACGATGCATACCTCCATATATTGGTGCGCAGGAGCACCTCTACCGTCCACAGTGTAGGAAGGTGGATACCTGACTATGGTAACCCCAGATTTTTTTGCCTAGTGTTTAGCTGGTATTCGACTTAGCTGGGCTGGGATCCTGCTAATCAGGGCCCCAGGCTATCTGCTCTCACTGTAAAATGGACTCCATGTACTTTAGGTACATCTCCAATTGGATATTGGGTCACCTTATGAGCCCCTGTACAGTGTACTATAGGTACCCAGGGCATAGGTGCATCCAAGGCCTACCAAAGGCTGCAGCATGTATTATGCCACCCCTGGCTGGCCATCCAAACTGACACAACTGGCTGATCACTCAGCTGGGGCAAGGTCGTGTAATCACCCCTTGCTGAGGTATAGTATTCCTATACCTACTTATATATAGACACATAGTAACCAATAAGCCACTCCTATGGCAGGCCTTAACAATCCTGGAGGCAGAGTGCTTGGTTATGTGTGAGATGGTGCTCTAGCATGAGCTGAGTCTGTCTGCAGCTTTCGGAACCATGTCCTTATAGGGTTTCTATGATATCACCAAAGCATATACTCTTAAGTGCATTTTAATCCTTGCGGTTAATGCTAACTTTGGTTTGGCTTTATCCAAACATGTCGTGTAAGGTGTCATACACTTTGGAATACTACCCCCTCGCCAATTCTGGCAACGGGGGTAGCATTCCACCCTTCTACAGGGAGGAGACATGTTGTTGCTGACTATCCCGGTTAAAGTTAACCAGAGCCCCAGCGTCACAAAATGGACGCTGCTGCCAGCGACACAAGTCTGACTTCTGCTGCTGGGAGTCCTTCCAGTCACGGAGGTTTGGACAATAGGTTTCATGCCTGGGAAGGTGCAAGCACCACCCCAGACAGGACTTGTGTATTGGGACAGGGAGGGATGAATAGATTGATACATTGCCTGGGGCACACTAGTTGCTCCATGCATACCCCAGTTCAAACCGGTTGCTGGGGCACTCCAGCCCCAGCTCTGGCGCGAAACTGGACAAAAGAGAGGGGGTGTAACCACCCTCTTTCCTGGTCCCACCCATAGGAGGGACCTAGAAAGTAATCCAGCCCCTTTTAGTTGTATAAAGGTAGGAGCTGAGTCCTGAGACTTTAGATTAGATTCTGACTGAAACCCGAAACGAAACTCTGGACCTTCGACATTCTGCAGCAGCTAAATACTGCAGAATCTCCCTTGTGGCCAAGGAGTGACCACCCTGGGCAACCAGGCACCATCCAGCAAATCAACGGCTTCCTTTGTCAATGTTCCCGACGGAACCCGAGCACAGAGCCTGACAAGACCCAGACTTCCAGACCTCTCTGACCCTCTCTTCACGACTGCAGCATAGCTGAAATCCGTGGCGGCGACGAGACACGTGGGACCGGACATCTTGAAAAGCCTGCAACTTGCTACCTGTGCAGCTCCTGAGGCATCTTTGAAGCTGTACACTGGGGACTAAGAAACCCCGAACCCGAGCTCCACTTGCACCAAAGATCAGCCCTCCACACTCTACAATTTCATCGTGGGGCCCTTCTGCTTGTGTTCTGCTCAACGTGTTGTTCGGTTGCTGGCCTGTTGGCTAGTAGCCTCTGTGACGACAATCCTTTTGAATCACCTCGCTGGTCTGGTTGCTCCAGACTGGCCCTTGCCTCCCTGCAAAGGTAAGGTTCCTCAGACCTTGCTGGTCTGCACCAGAAGCCTTCTTTGAATCCTGTGTGGGTTGCCTTTGCCAAGGCTTATTGACTCCAATCCGGCAGTCGACCCCTCCATCTGCGAGAACCTGTGTGGGACAGCTCGCCTCCAGCAAGTGGTCATCCTCGACGCCTCCTGGTCCGCGTGGCTGAAGAGACAAGCTTCAAGACAGCACCTGATCACCCCTCGACGTCGTCTGGTTCCTTCCTGGTTCCACCCGGTCACTGGCTAGTGACCCAGACTCTGACCCCTCTGCTTTCAGGTCCTCTTCATCCTCAATCCACCCTTGGATCCACCCGGACATCTTCCTCCTGTTCGCCTGCAGCATCTTTTCTCCAGGTCTCCACAGGATCCAACGACGAAACCCGACACATCTTCACACCTATGCACCCGCCGTCCGTGGGTGAGGTAACGCGAATACTTCAGTGCTCCAAGGGTATTGACTATCTAAGTGTCTAGGTTTTTAGTTGTTTCCCCCTAGCTCAACCGAAGTGTCTAAATCCTTCTTTTTCTAACTCTTAAGTTCCCATTGACTTTGCATTGACTCACGCATGTGTGTAAAGACACGGCACGCACCACCTGTGGGCCTCCTACTCCTAACCTAAGGTTCAGATAGTGTAGCCCCAGCGATTCTCTAGGCCCTAGGCCTTTCCTTTTCTTGTGACGTGGTACTTATACCACTTTCTTAATATATGGTTTGCTTCTCCCCTAGGGCCTAACTGTAAATTGCGCAACCTAACGTATTCTGACTAAGTATCTTGTGATGTGCTTTGGCCTCTGATCTCATAAAGAGTTTAGAGGAGTGTTTTAGTAAATAAATACATATATATATTTTATATATATCCTGTGTGGTGTCCTTTCATTTGATATTCAAGGGGTTACATATGGTAAAACAGCTGGCTTTACACGCCCTCAAGAGTCTTTTAGCCTAAGACTGTTCTGTCCACGCTACCACTAGGATAGCTGGTCTATAAGGTTGACTTACAACCATCACCATAAGGGTTGTTTGGACTGGTGCAAGGTGCTCACTAAAATAGTGAACATCATATACCAGGCCAAGTTCTCACACACAGCTCCAAGGGGCACCAGCGTGTCTCCTTGTGACCTGCCAGTCTTCACCACCAATTAAGGATGATCGCCAATGCCTCAATCTCTACCGCCACTGCCCAGCAACTCCACAGCACCTCTGCCTTCCACTCCTGGTCCCAGAAGCAGGCCCAGCGGGACTTTACACGCTTTCAAGGTTTCGGATGCCATGGTGTTGGAAGGAGTGCCCAATGAAAAGTAATGCATCACTAGTTTTGCCCAGCGATGCATCTCTTTTCATAAATGTAGCCCTGATTTTCCTCTTCCCCTGGGACTCTGGCTGGTCATCCTGGGTATTTGGAGGAGTGGGGATGTTGTTTACTTCTACTGGACTTGGTCCTGGCTACTCCATTCTGCATTCCATTGGTTTTAATTCCTATTTTCATTGGAGGTGGACCTATAAGCTATTTTTGGCTCTAGTGGGATAAAAAGTCACTTGGGCAGACTAACGTGAGTTTTTTGCCCTCAAATTGGCCTTTTGTCAGTTTTCGCCTGCTAACGTCAGATTTTGTATCGCCTTCACGCTAGTGTTAGTGGCAGTTTTCACTGCGGCTACCTGAAACTACCGCCATGTAGCGGTTGTAAATTGTTAATACATCGCTAACAGGGCGATAGTTTTCGACGATAGGCCGTTTAAGATAACTGCTGCTAACTACCGCTAATGCTAGTTAGCGGCAGTTCTTGTACATATACCCCTTGATGAGATGTTTCAAAATGCCTCCCCCTTGTCAGTCTACCTCTGAAAGATTACACTATTCACGTTTAACGCACTTTTCCTTTCAACTTGTAATCTACGACCCCCATTTGCCAACTGTAAAAGCATTAATTGACATCATGGTAGCACATATAAAAACTTATTGTGATTTCCTAGTCACTGCAATTAGACATTGTTATTCCCTCACACCTCTTTTCTCAAGGGCACTCATGAAAAGAGTAAAAAGTGACAGCATTACTGGGACTTCTTTGAGGCCTTGAAGTGCCAGGTTAAGCCCTTATTTCAAGTTGCCCAGTAATCGAGTCAGAATTCTTGCAACAATGAGTTACAAATCAATGAAGGTTTGGTAATCATCAGGTTCCAGAATTCCTCCAGATTGTTATGCTATAATGTGTACAGCTTTTATTACGTAGATGCTTCTTGACAATTTAGGAGTACACATTATAAAAACCTAAAAGTGATGGTGAAAAAAGCCAGAAGGTAGAAAAAGGTGTTCATAAAAGACTGTTCTGGTCAGGGGTACAGCTTGGTTAATAAGGTTGGAGGGGTGTGAGGTGGAAGGAGGGGGGTGTACTTCAGATTCCCAGCAGTCACGCTGTCACGCTGGGAAACACATTAATGGAGAAGCACGTCAGTAGAGGACTTAAGGGGCAGTGGAAAGAGAGAGGAGTGTAGATTTTTAGGGGCACTCAAAACACCTCATCTTTTAAACTAATGAACATTTTTAAGGCCTTCAAAACAGAGACGAGAGAGAGTGCGTGTGTGCTTTTTAGGTCGAGCAGACCTACGCTCAATGCGTGAGCATTGAGGGTGTCTGCTTCAGACCTATTGTGGCCCGTATTTAGGAATGTGGACAGCTACCAGACGCGCGCTTTGACGAGGTCAGATTTCACCTCAGGAGCGAGCGTCTGGTAGCTGCGCAGGCGCAGTGCAAAGCCCTTGTTCTACGTGTGTTCGAATGATTTTTTTAAACATAGCTTTGAATCAGTATTTGCAAAGCTGTGTTTCAAGTAACACCATTATTTATTTGTTGACGCTTCTGTTTCGTTTTCCGAAGGCTGCTTTTAATGGACACGCTCGTTGTGATCATTATTTTTAAACGTGTGTTTGCGCTTTCAATGGACATGCTCGCTGTGATTATTATTTTTAAACGTGTGTTTGCGCTTTCAATGGACACGCTCGTTGTGATTATTATTTTTAAACGTGGGTTCTAATTATTATTTTAAACATACCTTTGAATTATTATTTCAAAAGTTGAATTTCAAGTAACACCATTATTTATTTGCCGACATGCTTTCAATAATAAGCTAGTTACAATTTTTGAAAGCTATCGCTTTTCATCGTGGAGTCTCTTTCGATTAACAAACTCGATATTAGCATTACTTTGAATGGTGCTTTCATTTATTTTTCCTAAACATTCGGAATTATTTATTTGTTTGCTTATCATGGTTTTGATGGCTGCCTTTTAATGCACACGCTCATTGTGACCATTATTTATACAGCTGGCTTTTAATTACGATTTATAACGCGTGATGTGACATAGCTGGTGAAAAGGTATGCCATACCCAGTTGACTCTATGCAAATGGAAAGCAGTTTGCTATTAGCTGTCTGAGACCTTTTACTTTGTGTATTAGATTGTGAAGCTGGCGCCATGCAAACCTAGACAGCGGTTGTCTTAACATGCGGTGTCGTTTGAAGCCAGTTTTTTAAAGTGGGGAAATTTGCAGGTCGCTTTAAAACAGCGTGATGGCGAATAGCTGGTGAATACTATGATGTTTTGTTAATTAGTCACTATCTGACGTCATATGGTGATTTGGTGGCTCCTTTATTTTGTAAGAGGTGTACTTCAAGTAGCAGATATACGTCTAATGTTAACTTGACGCCGCCATGTCTAAGTTGCAAATGTAGCCTCATGCAATAATTCTGTTGTACTTCATTTCTAGAGAACGTGTCTTTTCGCTTTTACGTTTGCGTGTGATTGGAAGCTAGTTTTCGAAAGTGGGGAAGTTTGCAGGATGCTTATAGCGAGTACTTGCTGAATACGGTGATGTTTTGTTAATTATCCAGTATCACATGTCACATGGTGATTTGGTGAGAGCTGTGCTTAAAGTAGCAGATATACGTCTGATGCCAACTTGATACCTTTCGGCTACCATGCTTTCATTGCACTGGTGAGCCATAACTATTTTACAAAAGTTATGTCAAGTAACGTTACAAGGCTGCTTTAAAAATTAACATACTTTATTTGCTAGCATATGTTAAATGCGTTAATTAACAATAAATATTTAAAAACTTACGTATTATTAAAAGTCAACAAAACACCCAATAACGTTGTATTTTGGTATTTCGAAATTTTATTCGTTTGTGTTATAAATATGCAAATAGAAACAAAACATTGCCTTTGTGTTTAAAAATCTTATTTTCAGTACTTTATTGTTAACTTAATACAATTACATTCACTCGTAACTTAACTGAAAGCCCCCATTTTAAATAAGCTTCGCACAATATGTAACCCGCGCAAAAAATATGTATAAATACCATTTATCCATACTTTATTGTTAACTATATACAATTACATTCACTCGTAAGTTAACTGAAAGCCGCCATTTAAATAAGCTTCGCACAATATGCAACTCACCAAAAAAAACGTATAAACATTAATATTGCTCGTCGCTGATTTTCCTCGTTTCTATTATAAGTACAGCATAACAAACAAATAATTGCCTATGTTCCTAAAAATACTGCTTTTTCGTACTTAAATGTTAGCTTCATATGCCAACAGTCACGCGCAAATTAGATTGAAGCCGCCATTTTGTATACGCTTCGTATATTGTGCAACCATAGTAAACACAAACATACGTATAAACATTTACTGTTTTTTGCTACGTATTACTATTTGCAGCTTCTTAAAACGTTAAGATGCAGTACAAATATACGGTATTTTACGCGATTCACATAAACTGCATATTACGTTTTCGACACATACAGCATATCACATACTTTACATATACAGCATAACAAAAGCTTCGCACATACAGCATAACGCGCGATCTATATATACAGCATGCTACATTTACCAGTCACTAGACTACTGTATAACCGTCAAATTCAGTTTCTAGACATACTTTGCAAAACACAAACTTGGTTGCTTTGCCAAAGATTACATGTTGTCGCGTAATTTATACCTTGTCCGACTATTAATCCTCTACCTACAAGTCACTAAACTTCTGTTCCACTATCAGCAAGTTTCTCTATTTCAATTACTTTGTAAAATGCTACCTCGGTCAGCTCGCACATGCTATCTTTTAAGCATATTTCCCCATTCTCCATTTACCAGTTGCTACATCGCTGAAAAAGCGTCTGCAAGTTTAGCTCTTACACAAACTTAGGAAGATGCAAACTCCGTCAGCTCATCTAAAATGACATTCTGCCACATGCTCTATCACCATACGTGTAAATCTTCGTACTGCTTTTCGCTATGTATTACTATTTACAGCTTCTCAAAACGTTACGATGCACTACAAACATACAGTATTCCACGCGATTTACATAAACAACATTACGCTTTTTACACATACAGCATATTACATTCTTTACATATACAGTATAATAAATCTTCACACATACAGCATAACACGCAAACTATACATACAGCATGCTTCACTTACCAGTCACTAGAGCGTTAATTTCAGCTTCTACACATACTTTGCAAAACGCAAGCTCGATCACCTTCCCGAAAATTACATGTTGCCGCGTCATTTATACATAGTTTAACTACCATTCTCCACTTACTAGTCACTAAACTACAGTTTAACTGTCGGCAAGTTTCGCTCTTTCAAATACTTTATAGAACGCTACCTCCGTCAGCTCAAACATAATTACATCCGGCACGTACTCTGTTCCAAGTATATTTTTCCATTCTCCACTTACCAGTCGCTACATCTCTAAAAAGGCGTCTGCAAGTCTAGCTCTCACACATAATTACGGAGATGCAAACTTTGTCAGCTCACCAAAAACTACATCCTGTGACGTGCTCTATCCCACGCCCATCTCCTAGGCTAAGTTTACAGCGCATGCTCAGTACGTAAGCGTGTGTTCACAGGCTGCAAGCACTTTTACGTTTAGCTTACATTTTGTATATTTTTTGCATATAAGTAATTCTAATGCTAACGTTAATAATTAAACATGGAAATCATCATTAAATTAACGCACATATTATCAACAATTCTAATGCGTTCTGATGTTTAGTACAAAGCTCTTTTTATGCAGTTTCGATTACAAACATCTTAATTATTGCTGACTACCATTATTATTCTATATATTGTCTTAATTTTATTATGCTTATTAGTTAGTGGAATGCTTCAACTACCATCATTATTTAGATATATTCGGCAAATATGAACTTGCAAAATGGTGCAGTTCAGCTGAGGGCTCACGTAAGAGCATCATAGCAGTGCACAGGCTACACTCCCGTAATTTACAGCACCCCACAATTACCAGTTCAATCCCAAGGAATATAGAAAACAAAAGCATGGATACAAGTTTACCGAGTAGACATGCTCATGTAAACCTTCATTCTTCAGAGTTTGACACCTTCCAGGCAAATGGAAAGGGGGGGGGGAGGGGGTTGTGGGGATGTAGTGAGAATGTGTCTGGGGCAGCACAGGTTTGCTGTAGGAAGGGGGAATGAGGGGGTAATCTACACTACCTGCATGCCGTAGGAGATTAGACAGGGGTTCAACTGGGCTTTTTGCATCCATACCCCCTACCTGACCCTTAAGCAATATTACCCGTCGGTTTTTCTGGCCAAAAAAATCTGTTCGATTTTCATGGTTGCCACTCAGTACAGGTATGGAAACAGTAGTGTAGAAAACATGCCATAAGACTTAGTGGAAGCACGGAAAAGGGCCCTTTTCACTGCTGTAGAAGTGGGGAAATACAGCACTGTGGGGATTAATGAGCCCTCAGGTCTCTGGGCCCAAGAGACTGCATCTGTTGCACCTATCGTAACTAAGTCCATTTGGGAACACTAATACAGTCATAATCAGGCAGAGTGGTATGCCATCAGGGAATTACCACCGTCCCTGACTCCTAATCAGAGTCATGAGGCATATAACAGCTAATATTAGTGTTTCAAAATCAGGTAGCATGCTTCAAGGCGCGCTTGCACTTTATGTGGCACATATTGCAATACAAATAATACAGATCTCACATTTGCAAAAGTTAGAACAAGTGGCATTGTAAATAACACACCTATTACTTTAATTATTTTACAACTAAAAACATAAATAAAAGATTTGTCATTTACAATGCCAAAAGCTCAAACTTTCCTAATGCGAGACCTATTGCATTGCAAATGCTTGTTAGTCAGGGTGGGCATGTAAAAATCCCATGTACAATCCTACAGACCCTTCATCATACGCGACTGAAAGCCCCTGTACCCAACTGTTTACTTCGCAATACATTTTTAAGGGGCGTAACACCCCCAATAAAAACTTTTGGTCCCTGGTTGCGGTCCTAGTGCTGACAAGCAAAAAAAATGGTTTACCAATCTGACAGAGCATGACAATTGATAAAAAGAAAAATGTATTATAATGTTACAGACAATTGTTAGGGTCTTAAACTATGAATAAGTTGCAGCTTACATACGATTTTGTCTGGGGGCATTGTGGTCAAGATGATATTGAATTAGATAATTTATTACTGCCATTTGCCAAGAGGGATAAAAAAGGAATACTCATTTTTAGAAGGCGAAGGTGGGTGATACAGGTGCAGGACACATGAATGGATTAGGCTTCCAGGGTATAGGGTGGTGTCAAAAGAGAACTCCTATGTTTCTCCATTACTGTCCAAGGATATAGGGGGCTGCCATAATCTCATGTGCCATTCCACTCCCAATGAATAGAAGGTAACAGGCCTCATCTTTTGATTACAAGACTCTTGTGTACGACAAAGGTAAAAAATAAGCTGAGTATCACCAACAGACATGTACATGCATGTTCCTTATTAGTGGAGCAATTTGGCATGGTACATGTTAAACAGAAAGGATGATCCTTGCAGGGCCCCCGCAGTCAATGTTATTTATCTTTGCAGAGCAGGAGGGCAGAGTGAACACTTGTGAGCTCCCTGAAATAAAAGAGTACTTCCACTTTAAGACCAATGACACCTGCTGCTTGTAGGTTCTTAAGCAGGGTGTTGTGGTGAATGATATCAAAGGCCCACGTCATGTCTAAGAGGACTCTTTTGCCAGGATCTCCTTTCTCAATGAGCTAGTAAAGATCATTGATCTTTTTTATTCACACAGGCTTTTGGAAAAGGACAACTCTAGCAGAGTGGTGCTGTGCAGATAACATCTGAGGTTGGTTGTAAATTTCTCACAAGCGCTAAGAGACCATTGGTGATTCTGCGCTATACACATGACATATAACATAACATAACATTGATGCCTATAAAGCCACCAACTTTGCGCTATGACTGGGACAGAAGTCCACTTGTTGCCTGTCCTTTAAGTTTTTTGCCTCTGCAAAGCCTTGACGATGATGCATGATGCTTTGTCCAGACGTTTGCACCTGTAATGGAGCAATGAGATGGGTCTTAAATTGTCCACTCCTAGCGCGGGCTTCTTTTGCGGAGTTCTCACTACAGCTGCGTTGAAGAGGTCTGGAAAAAATCCACGCCTTGAGGAGCTGCGAAAACAGTAAAGACGATGACATTGGTGGCTAGAAGGAGTGGGTCTTATTTATGAAGGACTTGAGTCAGTTTTGCGCCGCCGGTGTGTCACTTTTTGTGACGCACCAGCGGTGTAAAAAATGCGCCCTGTTGCGCCATATTTAAAAAGTGACGCATCTAGGTAGATGCGTCACTTTTTAAACCCCTGCGCCAGATTATACCTGCGTCAGGTATAATGTATGCAGAGGGGGCGTTCCCCCGCAAAAAGTCTCGTAATAGTGACGCAGTGAAATCTATGAGATTTCACTGCGTCACTTTTGGGACGCTGTTGCGTCAAAATCTTGCGCCTGCCTCACAGCAGGCGTAAGACTGACGCAAGACCTTTCACATGGGGCTTTCCCCATGTGAAAGGACGCATTGCTGGAGTTGCGTCACTTTTGTGACACACTCCGGCAATGCGTCACTTTTGCGCTTACAGATATGTCAGAAATACTGACGTATCTGTAACTCCTTGCGACATGATGCGTCATACATTAAATATGACGCATCAGGAATGTCGCAAGGAGTGCGCAGTGAAAAGTGACGCATCGCTGTTTTCACGCAGCGATGCGTCACTTTTCATAAATGAGGCCCAGTGACTTTAGATTCTGTGCTGAGCAGGATCATTTGGGGAGCCTAGAGGGGGGCTGTTAGTTAAAATCTGCAAGAGTTCCTCTAGTATAATTTGTGTGAAGGAGTGTGGACAGGTCCCTTTCTGCAAAATAGATATAAAGGGTGAAATGGGCATGGGACTGGAATAATTAATGATGGCATCCCAGGTAGGGGAAAAAGGTCAGTGTTGTCACAAAGGACTTGTGGTATTTCGGATTTTATGGCTGTGCGCAGTACAGTGGCAGTGCGAACAAGTTATTTAGAAAGGTTGGAGGAATTACAAATTCTTTCAGAGAAGAAGGGCATTTTCTCAGCTTTAATTTTTGCTTACAATGAGAGCCGAATACGTCTCAAGGCGAGGAGTAATATCTTCTCCATTGTAATTCAGCTCTCCAAACTTCTAGTTTAAGGTTTTTTAGATCGTAAAAAAGCCTTGGGTTGTTTCTGCTTTGTTTGTGCTGCTTGTTTGCTCCTGGATTTTCAATCGTTCATCAGTGATAAAGGAGAATGACAGGGATGGAATCTATGGGTGTTGCCTTATGTTGGGGCGATACATTTATTAAATATGAGTTTTATGACTGAGTTTAACTATCTGGAATGGAGACCAACTGTGCAATGATTTATCTAGATTCCCCCTCGAATATGGGGCACTGAGTACATAATTCAGGCATTGAATTCTTGCAAGCCTACCCTTAAAGTTTCAAGTGGACAAGGTGTTTAGTTCATGTTTTCTTTGTGAATTAAACGCCTTAGCAGGATTCTACCCTTTATCAGCTAAACTATCACATTCCTGTGGTCCATGCCTTACTTCAATTAAGGATCGATTACAGAAATTCCATCTACTTTCTGCAGCCTGACAAGCTAATAAGCTGAATCCAGCTGGTTCAAAATGCACAGCCAGCCAACTTAAAAAGACAGGAGAAGCGCCCACATCACCTACATTTTGAAATCTCTTCACCGTCTTCAACTCCAGAAAACAGTCTTGTTTAAATCCATGGTGAATGTGCAAAAGGCAACACATTGTCTTTAAAAAAAAAATACTTTATCAAGTATAAGAGTAAAAACATTGTGGGAACTCATACAGTCTGAATGCCTTGTGGCCATCAGTACAACAACAGTCATGTAGCAATAACTCGTAACAATCGTCGTCTTAAGCGACCAGTTCAAAGAAAAGACATCTTAGTCAATTCATCCACATTGCAGAAATGTTGCTGGTAGTAGGCCTGGGAGTAGGACTACTCTATGCTCGAGTAGTTTGCATGGTTTGCACAACTACGCACTACGCAAATTGCACATAGCACAGTGAAAAAACGCATAGCGGGCATTTTTTGCTTGCTCGCGGTCCTCAGCGTCAAGTTGACGAGCGCGAGCGAGCAAAATAACATCCCGGCGAGACTTTTTCCTTGTTCGCGATCAGCAACATCAAGTTGCCCATCGCGAGCTTGGAAAATAAACCTCCCCGCGTGATTCTCAACGCGGGGAGGTCAGGTTTCTAATTGCGAGTGGCCATGTATGCTCTCAACCGCTTGCGATGAGAAACTACCAGTCCGCGTCAAGAAAGCTGCTGCTCGAGTACAAATCTACTCGAGCGGCAAAAAACGACCGCTTACACTGTGCAAGATGCGGTTTGCGCTGATTGCACAGTGTGAACAATCATCTGGCACTGTGCAATCAGTGCGAACAGCATTTTGCACAGTGCACTACGCAGTTCGCGTAGGTACGCATAGCTTGTGTAGTGCGAACTGCACTTCGCTTAGCTACGCATAGCGCTACTACACAAACTACGCCCAGGGTTAGCTGGTAGCATGCAATCTTTGGTTACAATTCAGGGCGATACCTGTCACATATGCGGGTCTTTGACCCGTCCTCCTCCGTGGGTGTGTACCAGTCCAACATTCATGTCAGAGCGTCGTGAATATGTGTGGTCTATCCAGTCTTTGCTGGTCTTGTATCATTTTACGCCTCTACTACACTCATGTCTAGTTTTTGCATGCATGTGTCCCATATCGTGATCCCTCAGTATGTCCTGCCCCTGTTTTGGGCCTCTGCAAATGCTGTTGAATCTGCCTTTGCCCATCTCAGCATCATGTGGCGCCAGATTGTCGTGTTTGGGGTGGCTGGTGAGTCCTATGCCATCCTGATCTGGTGCCTGTAAAGGACGAGCGCCAATCAACAAGTCTGTGGAGGTATGTACCTCCCTTGGGTATGGGTTGAATACCCAACAAGCAAGACCCGGGGGGCAGGACCACGGTGTCAACTAGGGACAACATGATCTTCGCCACTTCATCCAAGGACCATTGTACACCCAGCAATCCCATGCCATGTGGAAAAATCCTGTGTCCATGACCCTGCATCCTGGGCAGCTTGGGTTAGTTGTAGGGAACATTAATGATATGAGGTGGGGTGTCCGGTATGTTTGATGTAAATAATTGGATTGGGCCAAACAGAAGGGCGAGTTCTGACATCTTTAATGAGTCGCAGGGCTTGAGTCCATTGTTTGCCCGTCAATGGAAGGTGAAGGTCTGCAGTTCAGCGTTCCCAAATTTAGCAACTCGCTCTCGTCCCTGTTCCAGAAGAGCTGTGTATATGGCTTTGATAATCTTGCATGTACCCTCGTATTCCAACATGATGTGGAGTGCAGTGGTTTTGGGTTCCATTAGTTCACTCCCATGTGGAATCCAGCTCATAGCGTATAACCCCATAGGTCAGGATCTGCCCAGCCAGTACATGGGAAATTTCCCTGAGTTCTGGGAAGGGGCATAGCAACATGACTGTATATAGGTTCTCTGTCGGAATCACTCCTGCTCCCTTACAACTAGTTGCATTGTGAAATTGTAAAATTATTGCAGAGCCAGCATCTGCCACAGTGGTATCAGTGGAAAGTATGGGTGGGGGGAAGACCCCACATCCCTGAATATATTACTGCCAGCAGCATCTCGTCACTGTCATCTGCAGTAAGTCACTCAGTAGTCCAGGTCTGGGAGACAGGAGCCAGGTGTACATGGGGACCCCCAAAAGGAGGTGTGCGACCTCCAATCTTTCAGCACATAGGGCTGTCCCAAAGCACCGCAGGAGCTGCTGTAACTTGACATCTGCGATGTAGAGTTGAAAGTTAGGGGTGCCAAGCCCTCTCTCCTGTAAGGGGTTATATAGCTTATCAAGAGTGACTGTCCGCTCACCCTTGCCCCATATCAGTCCCACTGAAACCGATCCTAACTGAGAGAAGAAGCGCTTGGGAGGCACGAGCGGAAGAGCTGAAATAAGTGGCTGCAGTGCCAGCATCTATCGTATGGCCACCCGGCCTATAGGGGACAATGGGAGAGACGGACAAAAAAGCAACGAAATGCACCCAGAGTTAAGGGACCTGTGGAGGTTGCCCTCCAGCAGATCACATTTTGAGTGATATACCTGTATACCCAAGTATATGAAGGTGTCGCACTGCCATTCGAGGCGCGCCTTAGGGAGAGTGCATCTGTCTGGCTTGGGAGTGGGACTACCATCACCACCAGCATCGCAGTTTCCAGGTCTCTCAAGTTATCCACGTATAGTGAGACCATTTAGTGAGTATCCTGAATCTCCATCCCCCAGTCCACAGCACACATTAGCAACCAATGGCAAGCGCAAAGGGAAGAAGAGATACTGAGCAGCCTTTTCGGATGTTTCGATAAATGTCATATTTGTTGACCAGTTTTAACTCTTGCGCAAGAATGCCCATAGAAGATTTTAAGACGGTTGAAATAACTTGGTCCCAGCCCTATTGCTCCAAGTGTCGTAAACATGCAATCCCACCCCAGGGTGTCGAGTCCCTCCTCTATGTCGAGCAGCATTGCCACAGGAATACCGGTGAAATGAAATGTCGATCACATTAGTCGTGATAGGCGGCGGGTATCAAAGAAGGTCCTTCTTTCAAGATTGGTTATCGTGCACTAGGGTGCCAAGTAGAGGGAATAATCTGTTCACCTCGGGTTTCCCCAAGATGATGCAATCTAGATTAAGCATTGGGAGCAGTTTTTAAGATCTCATGTCTAAAGGGTTGTGGCCTGGTTTTGGGAGGACTACTATAAGAGCTTAACGGAGCATGTCAGGTAGCTGTCCAGAGTCTTGCACCTCAGTGTAGACCTCCAGGAGTTTGGGCATCCGAAGGGTAGTGAAGGTGAAATAATACTCTATCGGGAGGCAATCCGTTTCTGGTGTTTTCTTGCGAGGGATTTGTGAAACAGCTATGCGCAGCTCATTGAGTTGGAGAGGGGCGCCTAAGTTAGCTGTCTGTACTGCAGAAGCTCTCAAAGATAATCACATAGGGCTAAGCCAGATGGGCCGGGTGCTGTCACTTAAAGGGACCCGACCGTAATATTACATGAAAGCTTTGTTGATTTCATCCTTGTGTTACGAACCGTGCTGTCCGTTGCTGGAATCACACCCAATGGTGAGTGTAAATCAAGGTCATCGTGCATGAGCCACGCTAGCCTTCTATATGAGTGTACCCCCTCTCCGTGTAGTCCGGTGATATAATGTTTGAAGTCCAGCCATCCCACTCTCTGCTCTAGTTCTCTGTGATCCTGGCGCGATTGTGGGAGAGGGTTTAGACTCATCAGGGGATTGAGGTTGGGCTGTTTCCAGACTGCACATGTCTCGTTTCTTGGATAGTATGTATCTATGCAGTGTCTGCCCGATACCCCAGGTAATAGCGATGCAATATCCTGTTAGAACTGGCTATTTCTGGTAGGCTAAGGCTGACGCCAAAGCCAGGCAGAAACCACCATTCTAGTCAGGGCAAGGAAGTCACACGCCAAGATAACCCCTGCTCACCCCCTTGGTAGCTTGGCACAAGCAGTAAAGCTAAACTCGGAGGCAATGTGTAAAGCATTTGCGCCAGCGCACAACAGCAACAACATACTAGTCACACAACAAAAGAGACTCCACACAAGTTTATTATAAAAATAACTTTTGTATTGTAAAAACACATCAGATAAAATCACACATGTACATTGTGCCAACTGGCACGGGCAATATTCACAGGGATTATGAACACAAGACAGGGCCACATGGGCGCCTGTCAGAATCAGATATAGTACTTCTAGATAAAATGTAGAATATAAAATCACTTCTAGAATAAAGAATATATGTAACATAAAATAATAATCAAAGATAACAACCAGTAACCACTGGTAACAGGAACCAGGACCTTACTAGGACCACCTGTACTAAAAAAGAAGAACCACCTAAGTATCACACAGCATTTAGGGATCTAAGAAAGAATACATTACTCATGATGCAATAAACCTACATTCAGAGGAGTAGAAAAGACAACCACCTAAGTATCACTCAGCGTTTAGGGGTCTAGGAAAAGAACACATTACCCATGATGCAATAACCTACATTCAGATGAGTAATAAAGAGAAACACATGATGCCATAAAATACATTCAGAGGTGTTAAGAATAAAGCACATGATGCAATAAAATACATTCAGGGGTGCAGCGCAAGAAGACACATGATGACTAAACATTCAGAGGTACAGCGCATGGAAAGAAAGACACATGATGCCTAAGAACATTCAGAGGTGTTAAGAATAAAGCACATGATGCAATAAAATACATTCAGGGGTGCAGCGCAGGAAGACACATGATGACTAAACATTCAGAGGTGCAGCGCATGGAAAGAAAGACACATGATGCCTAAGAACATTCAGAGGTGCCAGAACAACACAATAGCGCAAAAACACACAGTAGGCGATCACTATTAAAAACATAGGAATCACATTGCGCATAACTTACATAAGCCACCACCTGTGGCAGTCCCTAGGCCAACTGGCCTTGATGGGGCAAGGATGCCCTGTGTCCAATGTCAGGGCGCGCTGCCATGCAGTGCCAGTCCAAAAGTACAAAAAGCCTGAACGTGGCAGCTGCCCACAAAGTGCTGGGCAGCTGGGATCAAAAAGCTGTGGCAGGGCTCTCAGTAGGCTCTAAAACAAACACTGCGCACGTTGGAGCCACACAGGCTCTGGAATAGCACGTGCCCCTGGGGAGCACACTGGCTCCTAAAACTATGATGCCCCTTCAGAGCCTTCTCAAGGCTCTCTAACGTTGGGGCGACCCGCTGCCAAACGGGGCCACCCGGACTCTGCGCCATTCAACAAAAGAAAAATGGCCCTCGAGCCTCGCTGGGCTCGTTAATCGCCAATGGCCCCCCAGAGCCTCTCTGGGCTCACACACGTTGGGGCGACCCACTGCCAACTGGGGCCGCCCTTGAAGCCCTCATAGCTTCAAACAAACAAGCAGCGCGAGCTCGCGCTATTGGGGGGGAGGACACCGACAATGTGTCCCGGCGCCCCTCCCTTCTCCTCTGCCACTCGCTCACCGGTTCAGCTGACTCCTGCGCCAGCCGACAGTGCGGCACCTGCGGGGCTCCCTCCTTCCTTACGGGAGCTCCGCGCTGCTACCAGCGGCCTCAGCCTCTGTTTCCCGCACTTCACCCGGACCGGCAGGATCCCCGGTCTCCCTCGGCACACGGGAGACCGGGAGGACGATCTCCAATCAGGGCGCGGCTCTCCAAACGAGCCCCTCGTGATGCGGCAACTTCTTCCCGGGGCCAGCCAATCCCAGCGCGGCTCTCCGGGACCCGCCTCCAACAGCGGCCCAATCAGTGCGCGGCCTTACAGGGCGAGCTTCCCAGGCGCGCCAATCACAGCGCGGCACCTTCGCGCAGCTTCCCTCGGCGGCCATGAACCACAGCTCGGGCCGCGGCGGTGAACAAAGGGGCATAACGAGGGGTAAGCACCCTCGAGGAGTATCCGACATTCAGAAGCGAGGTGGGCACTCGCCAAACAATCCAATAAACGGGGTGGCACCCGCAACGAAGCAAATAGCGATATCGGGCATGAAGCAGGGTGGCACCTGCAAAACCTCACGCAAAATGCGTAATAGCGACACGCTCGCTACGGGTCCAAAATCAAGCGCTCTCAAGCGCTATGGGACAAAAATAAAGCGCTTCCATCGTGCTGGGGGCCCTGGCAGGACCCACAGGCCCCTGGAAAGAACCCCTATAACAAGAAGGGTCCACAGAAGATCCTCAGGGGATGCAGCAAGTCCTGGGGGGATAGGAAGAAGGTCCAAAGGGATACCAGGGCAAAGCAAAGTCCCCCCATAAGCCCAGCAAGGCAGAGGGGTCCCCCAGAAGTCCAGGAAAGTCCATCAGAGGTCCAGGGGATGGGCAGGGCCCAGGGATTCTCCTGAGCCCCAGCAGCAGCATGCCCCTGGAAGATTCAAGTTAGAAACAAGAACAGTTTGGAAGGGGACACAGCCCCTTCTTATACACAGTAAAGTCTTTGAAGTCCTTTGAAGTCCTTTGAAGCAGGCAGTGTGAGAACCAGCCAGAACTGGTTACAGGGAAGTCCCTTCAGTATCAGGGACAGAGGTGACAGTCGCCCAGTGGGAGGTGGAGCCAGCTTTGTAGTTAGGCAGGCACAGCCCTTCACTATCAGGTGCCATCTCCTCCCACTTCCCTGGCAGCAGATGCTGCCTTTCATCCATGGGCTGACTTCAGACAACCTCCAGGGCTCTCCAGCCCCTGTCATCCTCAAACCAGACAGTCAATCCACAAGCAGGCCCAGGCACTCTGGGCCAGGCTCACCAGCCAATCACACGCCAGCACCAACTGACACAAATATGCCAACTTCCAAAAGTAGTACTTCTAGACTAGACACAGTCATGCCACATATATCATTTTGCAGCATTCATTCTCACGACTTCATACATACCAAACTCGCCCCTGCACTAAGCATGGGCGAATTTTGCGAATCTGGCGTTCGCGTATTTTGCGAATTTGCGAACTCGCAATCTGCAAAATCCGCGAATTCTCGCGAATTTGCGGATTTTTTTTTGTGTTCGCAAGGATTTCTGCCAGTTCGCAAGGATTTCTGACAGTTCGGCTCGCAACGGTCACAATTATGTTGTTTCTACGTCTGGTTCATCATCATAGGTTCCCAGCACCCTCTGTTTCACCCCTGCCACCCTCTGTTTTACCCATGCCGCCCTCTGGTACATCAATGCCTTATGCCACCCTCTGGTTCATCATCACTGTAGATTATGGGGGGAAAAAGCAAGCACACCTGCCTGCTTCAACTGACATGAATTAATTTGGGGTTGATTTATTAATGTGTCACTGTTTTAAAATTCCAGTCTGGCACCTGCATCCTTATCTGTAATTTGCTTTCTGTTGCAGTGCAATTTTTTTTCCAGGACCTTTGTGGCCTACTTGTAGCTATTCTATGAGCCTGCTGTGAGGGTCAGAGCAGGGTCATACAATTGTTGCAACTAGCAACTGAACAATTGTTGCAACTAGCAACTGAACTTTGGAGGGGCCCTTGTCAGGAAGCACTACAGGGAACGGTTACTAATGATGAGTTTGAACTTTTGAACCTGCTTTCACTTTTGCAAAACTCGTTTTTTTCTGCAGAGCAGCATTACAGCAACTTTAATGCCCCACCAAGCTTATATGAGAAAGTTGATTTCTAATCCAAAAGTTATCCAAAGAAAATCAAAAGGCCTCAAATCTAAAAAAGTGCAGGCAAATGTCAACCTGAGGAGTTATTCTGATAAAAAATAATCATTTTCAGAAGGTCTATGCTGCTTGCTAGTAGATTTCTTGTGCGGAATTGCAATTTTTGTAATTTCGCGAGTGCGAGTTTGTTGCTGCCCGCCGCACCTACATGTTCGCAATTGCGAACTTACACCGCAAAGAAAAAAATCTGCTGCGTGCAAATTTGCGGATTTTGCTGGAAATTCGCGAATCTCGCGGATTGCGAATTTACCGAAAATCTGCAAAATCCGCGAGCGTAACGGATTTTCCGCCCATGCTTACCCTGCACTCCCCCCACATCAGAAACTACCATGGGCATACATATTCCCCATTCATTCCTATGGGAGGGCAGGTCACTCACCATTAAGCATGGGCGGATTTTGCGGATCCACGATCCGCAGATTTTGCGGATTTGCGGATCGTGGATCCGCAAAATCCGCGGATTTTGCATATTTGCGGATCCGCGGATTTGGGGCGGGGCTTCCATGCGAGTGCACATGCCTCTTGTGTGTTTGAAAGGTCTGAGAAAGATCAGTTCAGCAGATGAAGAGAAAGAAGCCCCTGGTCACAAGAACAGCACGGGTATTGTGCTCGTGAAAGTCAAGGATGCAAAGGCCTCTATCCAGCATCACAGCTGATTTTCCACGGTAGAGTTGGGAAGAAGGCACACCTGTCCAGCCTCGACGACGCTCACGATTGTTTTTGGGCTCACAGGAAGGGCATGTTGTAAATATTTTATGATGGCGCCGGCAAGCTGCCAGCGCCCTCCTAAAATACTTACTAAATTAGCTTCAACAGGAAGCTCTAATAGATAAACAGGAAGATCTATTAGAGCTTCCTGTTGAAGCTGACTTAGTAACTATTTTAGGATGGCGCTGGCAGCTAGCCGGCGCCATCGTAAAATAGTTACAAGTTGACAGGCCAGCCAGGCTTCAACTTTTGCCCCCGGAATCCGCCGCTCGCGGATTTGCGAATTCGCGGTAAATTCGCGGGAGTTCGCGGATCGCGAATTTACCGAAAATTCGCAAAATCCGCGAGAGGAACGGATTTTGCGCTCACACTTACTCACCATTCATTCACAGAGAGCTCAAGCACTTTACACTGTACCACAGTAAAAAAGTGCGCAGAGGCCTAAAATCACCAACACCAGGTTCCATAAACAGGCTAGGAAAAAGCAAAAAGTCTAGGGGTGAACGTGCCCAACGGGACTGGTCCAACACAACCCCCTTCCAGCCAAAACGCAGGGTAGACCAATCACTCCACTGATGGGCTTCCTTGCTTTGGGCGACAAAACACAGACACGGACCCGCACAGCAGGGACACTTTCCGGTTTTACGCCACTCTGAACCCACCTGGTTACCTCCAAACAATAACTCTCTGACACAACTAGGATACCACACTGGTACTCCCTAGTCATCCACAGCCAGGACCAGGCCATAGGCCATCCAAATCACTGGTCCTAACTAAACCACAGAGCGGGGGTAGTAACCCCTGGCACACAATAGCCATTCTCCACTCTCTCTCTCAGTGTAGCTACAACTACCACTGATCCAACAACCTAGGGACCATACCCTCAGGCTGACCAGAGGTCACGGGCAAGAATGCCCCACCCTACCTCTAATTCTGGGTTTCCGCACCCTCACAGAAAAGCACTTCACCAGAACACAATTCTCCTACCAGATCAGGACCTCACTCCATCACTGGTCTACCACCTGGAAACTATTCCACTTCTGAGGTACAAAGCACACAGCACAGTCCCTCTTCAAGCAGGTGGGGGGACACAGCACACAGCAAAGCCCCCTTTCCTCTACCTTGGTGGAAACTACAAACTGCAGGTGAGTCCCAGAACACACAGCAAGGGCAGCCCCCTCAGTCTCTTCAGCTGATCCACTTTGGCAGAGATTCCTCTTGACCTAGAAGTTTCCTAATCTCCCAACCTAAGATCTAAACCCTCAGGTTGCACCGGGGTCAGAAGTAAGGACACCGTCCCTCTGCACCCCCTTCCAGTATCAGTATGTCTCAGGCTAGACAGAGCACACGCCAGCGGCGTATCAGCGACACACTCTCCTCCAGTACTCCCTATCACAGGGTGATTCTCAGTATGTCCCAGGCTAGACAGAGCACACGCCAGCGGCGTATCAGTGACACACTTTCCTCCAGTACTCCTCCCAGGTCAGGCCACACCCCAACCTGGCTTTCCCCCCTCCTCGGGGAACGACCTCCAGGGGCCCCACAAATGGTCAAGCACTCTAGACGGTCAAATGCTCAGCGAGCCAGGACTTCTGCACCCTCCACTAGGAGCGGTACTGCCCAACACTAGGACCGCCGGGGTTCTGGTTACAGACACTCCCCGTCCTCTAGACACAGGAAGATCCTCCTCAAATGACCTATGTCCAGCTTAGGCCCCTGACCTGGCGCTCCCTTAGGGAAGCCTCCAGGCCCTGAGGTAGGGTTTCAGGCCAACGTGGGACACACCGTCCCAAACTCACTCCGCCTCCACTGAGACAGGGCGTAAGCCCCTACACCCATATCATACTACTGGGACCTAGCTGGGTTACACATGAACCTCTTCCCCTTCACAGGATCATCAGATACACAAGCCACTCCTTTTAGAATCACCTCCTAATGCCTCTGCAAGACATCTAGCACACCGCCAGACATCCACCTTCTTGTCCAGTGCCTCTGCAGGACCTCCTGCACACCACCAGAGGTACAACTCGCGTGCAAGCTCCTTAAAAAAAAAATCACACCTACTCCTCCAGTTCAAGACACCACTCATCCACACGCTCCCCCTCCAGACTGGTGAGACAGTTCCTCACTGCCTCTGACTCACAACCTGTACCCCTCTTACTGAGCACAAGGCACCATACTCTGGGAACTGGGAATGGGACTTCACACGCACTGGACACATTTCAGCTGCCACCACTGGATCCTACCACACTGGGGAATCCAGACACACACACTACACTCAGGGAACAACCACCCTCCTGAGCTAGTCATTTCTCCTCACACTCCCTCTCTTCCATCTACCCACACAGGGACAGGATTTGGGATTGGACACTGGACCCAGCATGGGATTCCTAATCTATGGGAACCTCCCCCTCTACTGGCGTCCCGCCCTGTCACTTTCTCTCATCTGCCACTAAACATAAAGCGCAGGAACACATTTGAAAATGACACTCTTGAGGAAAAAAATCAAAAACAATAATCCCAAACATGTGACTATCTGAAAAAAAACAATTGCAGAGTTTTGTAATGTAGCCAGTTGTCGCTATGGCACTGCGCAAACACAAGTCCAAATCTGCACCGCTGACCAACAATGTTAGAACTGGCTATTTCTGGTAGGCTAAGGCTGACGCCAAAGCCAGACAGAAACCACCATTCTAGTCAGGGCAAGGAAGTCACACGCCAAGATAACCCCTGCTCACCCCCTTGGTAGCTTGGCACAAGCAGTAAGGCTAAACTCGGAGGCAATGTGTAAAGCATTTGCGCCAGCGCACAACAGCAACACCATACTAGGCACACCACAAAAGAGACTCCACACAAGGTTATTATAAAAATAACTTTTGTATTGCAAAAACACATCAGATAAAATCACACATGTATATTGTGCCAACTGGCACGGGCAATATTCACAGGGATTATGTACACAAAACAGGGCCACATGGGCGCCTGTCAGAATCAGACATAGTACTTCTAGATAAAATGTAGAATATAAAATCACTTCTAGAATAAAGAATAAATGTAACATAAAATAATAATCAAAGATAACAACCAGTAACCACTGGTAACAGGAACCATGACCTTACCAGGACCACCTGTACTAAAAAAGAACCATTTAAGTATCACACAGCATTTAGGGGTCTAAGAAAGAATACATTACTCATGATGCAATAAACCTACATTCAGAGGAGTAGAAAAGACAACCACCTAAGTATCACTAAGCGTTTAGGGGTCTAGGAAAAGAACACATTACCCATGATGCAATAACCAACATTCAGATAAGTAATAAAGAGAAACACATGATGCCATAAAATACATTCAGAGGTGTTAAGAATAAAGCACATGATGCAATAAAATACATTCAGGGGTGCAGCGCAGGAAGACACATGATGACTAAACATTCAGAGGTGCAGCGCATGGAAAGAAAGACACATGATGCCTAAGAACATTCAGAGGTGCCAGAACAACACAATAGCGCAAAAACACACAGTAGGCGATCACTATTAAAAACATAGGAATCACATTGCGCATAACTTACATAAGCCACCACCTGTGGCAGTCCCTAGGCCAACTGGCCTTGATGGGGCAAGGATGCCCTGTTTCCAATGTCAGGGCGCGCTGCCATGCAGCGCCAGTCCAAAAGTACAAAAAGCCTAAACGTGGCAGCTGCCCACAAAGTGCTGAGCAGCTGGGATCAAAAAGCTGTGGCAGGGCTCTCAGTAGCCCCTAGAACAAATCTGCGCCACCTGAGCCACACAGGCTCTAAAACAAACACTGCGCACGTTGGAGCCACACAGGCTCTGGAATAGCACGTGCCCCTGGGGAGCACACTGGCTCCTAAAACCATGATGCCCCTTCAGAGCCTTCTCAAGGCTCTCTAACGTTGGGGCGACCCGCTGCCAAACGGGGCCGCCCGGACTCTGCGCCGTTCAACAAAAGAAAAATGGCCCTCGAGCCTCGCTGGGTTCATTAATCGCCAATGGCCCCCCAGAGCCTCTCTGGGCTCACACACGTTGGGGCGACCCACTGCCAACTGGGGCCGCCCTTGAAGCCCTCATGGCTTCAAACAAACAAGCAGCGCAAGCGCGCGCTATTGGGGGGGGTGGACACCGACAATGTGTCCCGGCGCCCCTCCCTTCTCCTCTGCCACTCGCTCACCGGTTCAGCTGAATCCTGCGCCGGCGGACAGTGCGGCACCTGCGGGGCTCCCTCCTTCCTTATGGGAGCTCCGTGCTGCTACCAGCGGCCTCAGCCTCTGTTTCCCACACTTCACCCGGGCCGGCAGGATCCCCGGTCTCCCTCGGCACACGGGAGACCGGGAGGACGATCTCCAATCAGGGCGCGGCTCTCCAAACGAGCCCCTCGTGACGTGGCAACTTCTTCCCGGGGCCCGCCAATCCCAGCGCGGCTCTCCGGGACCCGCCTCCAACAGCGGCCCAATCAGTGCACGGCCTAACAGGGCGAGCTTCCCAGGCGCGCCAATCACAGCGCGGCACCTTCGCTCAGCTTCCCTCGGCGGCCATGAACCACAGCTCGGGCCGCGGCGGTGAACAAAGGGGCATAACGAGGGGTAAGCACCCTCGAGAAGTATCCGACATTCAGAAGCGAGGTGGGCACTCACCAAACAATCCAATAAACGGGGTGGCACCCGCAACGAAGCAAATAGCGATATCGGGCATGAAGCAGGGTGGCACCTGCAAAACCTCACGCAAAATGCGTAATATCGACACGCTCGCTACGGGTCCAAAATCAAGCGCTCTCAAGCGCTATGGGACAAAAATAAAGCGCTTCCATCGCGCTGGGGGCACTGGCAGGACCCACACGCCCCTGGAAAGAACCCCTATAACAAGAAGGGTCCACAGAAGATCCTCAGGGGATGCAGCAAGTCCTGGGGGGATAGGAAGAAGGTCCAAAGGGATACCAGGGCAAAGCAAAGTCCCCCCATAAGCCCAGCAAGGCATAGGGGTCCCCCAGAAGTCCAGGAAAGTCCATCAGAGGTCCAGGGGATGGGCAGGGCCCAGGGATTCTCCTGAGCCCCAGCAGCAGCATGCCCCTGGCAGATTCAAGTTAGAAACAAGAACAGTTTGGAAGGGGACACAGCCCCTTCTTATACACAGAAAAGTCTTTGAAGTCCTTTGAAGTCCTTTGAAGCAGGCAGTGTGAGAACCAGCCAGAACTGGTTACAGGGAAGTCCCTTCAGTATCAGGGACAGAGGTGACAGTCGCCCAGCGGGAGGTGGAGCCAGCTTTGTAGTTAGGCAGGCACAGCCCTTCACTATCAGGTGCCATCTCCTCCCACTTCCCTGGCAGCAGATGCTGCCTTTCATCCATGGGCTGACTTCAGACAACCTCCAGGGCTCTCCAGCCCCTGTCATCCTCAAACCAGACAGTCAATCCACAAGCAGGCCCAGGCACTCTTCCAAAAGTAGTACTTCTAGACTAGACACTGTCATGCCACATATATTATTTTGCAGCATTCATTCTCACGACTTCATACATACCAAACTCGCCCCTGTACTAAGCATGGGCGAATTTTGCGAATCTGGCGTTCGCAAATTTTGCGAATTTGCGAACTCGCAATCTGCAAAATCCGCGAATTCTCGCGAATTTGCGGATTTTTTTTTGTGTTCGCAAGGATTTCTGCCAGTTCGCAAGGATTTCTGACAGTTCGGCTCGCAACGGTCACAATTATGTTGTTTCTACGTCTGGTTCATCATCATAGGTTCCCAGCACCCTCTGTTTCACCCCTGCCACCCTCTGGTACATTAATGCCTTATGCCACCCTCTGGTTCATCATCACTGTAGATTATGGGGGGAAAAAGCAAGCACACCTGCCTGCTTCAACTGACATGAATTAATTTGGGGTTGATTTATTAATGTGTCACTGTTTTAAAATTCCAGTCTGGCACCTGCATCCTTATCTGTAATTTGCTTTCTGTTGCAGTGCAATTTTTTTTTCCAGGACCTTTGTGGCCTACTTGTAGCTATTCTATGAGCCTGCTGTGAGGGTCAGAGCAGGGTCATACAATTGTTGCAACTAGCAACTGAACAATTGTTGCAACTAGCAACTGAACTTTGGAGGGGCCCTTGTCAGGAAGCACTACAGGGAACGGTTACTAATGATGAGTTTGAACTTTTGAACCTGCTTTCACTTTTGCAAAACTCGTTTTTTTCTGCAGAGCAGCATTACAGCAACTTTAATGCCCCACCAAGCTTATATGAGAAAGTTGATTTCTAATCCAAAAGTTATCCAAAGAAAATCAAAAGGCCTCAAATCTAAAAAAGTGCAGGCAAATGTCAACCTGAGGAGTTATTCTGATAAAAAATAATCATTTTCAGAAGGTCTATGCTGCTTGCTAGTAGATTTCTTGTGCGGAATTGCAATTTTTGTAATTTCGCGAGTGCGAGATTGTTGCTGCCCGCCGCACCTACATGTTCGCAATTGCGAACTTACACCGCAAAGAAAAAAAATCCGCTGCGTGCGAATTTGCGGATTTTGCTGGAAATTCGCGAATCTCGCGGATTGCGAATTTACCGAAAATCCGCGAGCGTAACGGATTTTCCGCCCATGCTTACCCTGCACTCCCCCCACATCAGAAACTACCATGGGCATACATATTCCCCATTCATTCCTATGGGAGGGCAGGTCACTCACCATTAAGCATGGGCGGATTTTGCGGATCCACGATCCGCAAAATCCGCGGATTTTGCGGATTTGCGGATCCGCGGATTTGGGGCGGGGCTTCCATGCGAGTGCACATGCCTCTTGTGTGTTTGAAAGGTCTGAGAAAGATCAGTTCAGCAGATGAAGAGAAAGAAGCCCCTGGTCACAAGAACAGCACGGGTATTGTGCTCGTGAAAGTCAAGGATGCAAAGGCCTCTATCCAGCATAACAGCTGATTTTCCACGGTAGAGTTGGGAAGAAGGCACACCTGTCCAGCCTCGACGACGCTCACAATTGTTTTTGGGCTCACAGGAAGGGCATGTTGTAAATATTTTATGATGGCGCCGGCAAGCTGCCAGCGCCATCCTAAAATACTTACTAAATTAGCTTCAACAGGAAGCTCTAATAGATAAAATAAAGCAGGTGCGAGCACCTGCTTTATTTTATCTATTAGAGCTTCCTGTTGAAGCTAACTTAGTAACTATTTTAGGATGGCGCTGGCAGCTAGCCGGCGCCATCGTAAAATAGTTACAAGTTGACAGGCCAGCCAGGCTTCAACTTTTGCCCCCGGAATCCGCCGCTCGCGAATCCGCGAGAGGAACGGATTTTGCGCTCACACTTACTCACCATTCATTCACAGAGAGCTCAAGCACTTTACACTGTACCACAGTGAAAAAGTGCGCAGAGGCCTAAAATCACCAACACCAGGTTCCATAAACAGGCTAGGAAAAAGCAAAAAGTCTAGGGGTGAACGTGCCCAACGGGACTGGTCCAACACAACCCCCTTCCAGCCAAAACGCAGGGTAGACCAATCACTCCACTGATGAGCTTTCTTGCTTTGGGCGACAAAAAACAGACACGGACCCGCACAGCAGGGACACTTTCCGGTTTTACGCCACTCTGAACCCACCTGGTTACCTCCAAACAATAACTCTCTGACACAACTAGGATACCGCACTGGTACTCCCTAGTCATCCACAGCCAGGACCAGGCCATAGGCCATCCAAATCACAGGTCCTAACTAATCCACAGAGCGGGGGTAGTAACCCCTGGCACACAATAGCCATTCTCCACTCTCTCTCTCAGTATAGCTACAACTACCACTGATCCAACAACCTAGGGACCATACCCTCAGGCTGACCAGAGGTCACGGGCAAGAATGCCCCACCCTACCTCTACTTTTGGGTTTCCGCACCCTCACAGAAAAGCACTTCACCAGAACACAATTCTCCTACCAGATCAGGACCTCACTCCATCACTGGTCTACCACCTGGAAACTATTCCACTTCTGAGGTACAAAGCACACAGCACAGTCCCTCTTCAAGCAGGTGGGGGGACAAAGCACACAGCAAAGCCCCCTTTTCTCTACCTTGGTGGAAACTACAAACTGCAGGTGAGTACCAGAACACACAGCAAGGGCAGCCCCTTCAGTCTCTTCAGCTGATCCACTTTGGCAGAGATTCCTCTTGACCTAGAAGTTTCCTAATCTCCCAACCTAAGATCTAAACCCTCAGGTTGCACCGGGGTCAGAAGTAAGGACACCGTCCCTCTGCACCCCCTTCCAGTATCAGTATGTCTCAGGCTAGACAGAGCACACGCCAGCGGCGTATCAGCGACACACTCTCCTCCAGTACTCCCTATCACAGGGTGATTCTCAGTATGTCCCAGGCTAGACAGAGCACACGCCAGCGGCGTATCAGTGACACACTTTCCTCCAGTACTCTTCCCAGGTCAGGCCACACCCCAACCTGGCTTTCCCCCCTCCTCGGGGAACGACCTCCAGAGGCCCCACAAATGGTCAAGCACTCTAGACGGTAAAATGCTCAGCGAGCCAGGACTTCTGCACCCTCCACTAGGAGCGGTACTGCCCAACACTAGGACCGCCAGGGTTCTGGTCACAGACACTCCCCGTCCTCTAGACACAGGAAGATCCTCCTCAAATGACCTATGTACAGCTTAGGCCCCTGGCCTGGCGCTCCCTTAGGGAACCCTCCAGGCCCTGAGGTAGGGTTTCAGGCCAACGTGGGACACACCGTCCCAAACTCACTCCGCCTCCACTGAGACAGGGCGTAAGCCCCTACACCCATATCATACTACTGGGACCTAGCTGGGTTACACATGAACCTCTTCCCCTTCACAGGATCATCAGATACACAAGCCACTCCTTTTAGAATCACCTCCTAATGCCTCTGCAAGACATCTAGCACACCGCCAGACATCCATCTTCTTGTCCAGTGCCTCTGCAGGACCTCCTGCACACCACCAGAGGTACACCTCGCGTGCAAGCTCCTTAAAAAAAACTCACACCAACTCCTCCAGTTCAAGACACCACTCATCCACACGCTCCCCCTCCAGACTGGTGAGACAGTTCCTCACTGCCTCTGACTCACAACCTGTACCCCTCTTACTGAGCACCAGGCACCATACTCTGGGAACTGGGAATGGGACTTCACACGCACTGGACACATTTCAGCTGCCACCACTGGATCCTACCACACTGGGGAATCCAGACACACACACTACACTCAGGGAACAACCACCCTCCTGAGCTAGTCATTTCTCCTCACACTCCCTCTCTTCCATCTACCCACACAGGGACAGGATTTGGGATTGGACACTGGACCCAGCAAGGGATTCCCAATCTATGGGAACCTCCCCCTCTACTGGCGTCCCGCCCTGTCACTTTCTCTCATCTGCCACTAAACATAAAACGCAGGAACACATTTGAAAAGGACACTCTTGAGGAAAAAAATCAAAAACAATAATCCCACACATGTGACTATCTGAAAAAAAACAATTGCAGAGTTTTGTAATGTAGCCAGTTGTCGCTATGGCACTGCGCAAACACAAGTCCAAATCTGCACCGCTGACCAACAATGTTAGAACTGGCTATTTCTGGTAGGCTAAGGCTGACGCCAAAGCCAGACAGAAACCACCATTCTAGTCAGGGCAAGGAAGTCACACGCCAAGATAACCCCTGCTCACCCCCTTGGTAGCTTGGCACAAGCAGTAAGGCTAAACTCGGAGGCAATGTGTAAAGCATTTGCGCCAGCGCACAACAGCAACACCATACTAGGCACACCACAAAAGAGACTCCACACAAGGTTATTATAAAAATAACTTTTGTATTGTAAAAACACATCAGATAAAATCACACATGTATATTGTGCCAACTGGCACGGGCAATATTCACAGGGATTATGTACACAAAACAGGGCCACATGGGCGCCTGTCAGAATCGGACTTAGTACTTCTAGATAAAATGTAGAATATAAAATCACTTCTAGAATAAAGAATAAATGTAACATAAAATAATAATCAAAGATAACAACCAGTAACCACTGGTAACAGGAACCATGACCTTACCAGGACCACCTGTACTAAAAAAAGAACCACCTAAGTATCACACAGCATTTAGGGGTCTAAGAAAGAATACATTACTCATGATGCAATAAACCTACATTCAGAGGAGTAGAAAAGACAACCACCTAAGTATCACTCAGCGTTTAGGGGTCTAGGAAAAGAACACATTACCCATGATGCAATAACCAACATTCAGATAAGTAATAAAGAGAAACACATGATGCCATAAAATACATTCAGAGGTGTTAAGAATAAAGCACATGATGCAATAAAATACATTCAGGGGTGCAGCGCAGGAAGACACATGATGACTAAACATTCAGAGGTGCAGCGCATGGAAAGAAAGACACATGATGCCTAAGAACATTCAGAGGTGCCAGAACAACACAATAGCGCAAAAACACACAGTAGGCGATCACTATTAAAAACATAGGAATCACATTGCGCATAACTTACATAAGCCACCACCTGTGGCAGTCCCTAGGCCAACTGGCCTTGATGGGGCAAGGATGCCCTGTTTCCAATGTCAGGGCGCGCTGCCATGCAGCGCCAGTCCAAAAGTACAAAAAGCCTAAACGTGGCAGCTGCCCACAAAGTGCTGAGCAGCTGGGATCAAAAAGCTGTGGCAGGGCTCTCAGTAGCCCCTAGAACAAATCTGCGCCACCTGAGCCACACAGGCTCTAAAACAAACACTGCGCACGTTGGAGCCACACAGGCTCTGGAATAGCACGTGCCCCTGGGGAGCACACTGGCTCCTAAAACCATGATGGCCCTTCAGAGCCTTCTCAAGGCTCTCTAACGTTGGGGCGACCCGCTGCCAAACGGGGCCGCCCGGACTCTGCGCCGTTCAACAAAAGAAAAATGGCCCTCGAGCCTCGCTGGGTTCGTTAATCGCCAATGGCCCCCCAGAGCCTCTCTGGGCTCACACACGTTGGGGCGACCCACTGCCAACTGGGGCCGCCCTTGAAGCCCTCATGGCTTCAAACAAACAAGCAGCGCAAGCGCGCGCTATTGGGGGGGGTGGACACCGACAATGTGTCCCGGCGCCCCTCCCTTCTCCTCTGCCACTCGCTCACCGGTTCAGCTGAATCCTGCGCCGGCGGACAGTGCGGCACCTGCGGGGCTCCCTCCTTCCTTATGGGAGCTCCGTGCTGCTACCAGCGGCCTCAGCCTCTGTTTCCCACACTTCACCCGGGCCGGCAGGATCCCCGGTCTCCCTCGGCACACGGGAGACCGGGAGGACGATCTCCAATCAGGGCGCGGCTCTCCAAACGAGCCCCTCGTGACGTGGCAACTTCTTCCCGGGGCCCGCCAATCCCAGCGCGGCTCTCCGGGACCCGCCTCCAACAGCGGCCCAATCAGTGCACGGCCTAACAGGGCGAGCTTCCCAGGCGCGCCAATCACAGCGCGGCACCTTCGCTCAGCTTCCCTCGGCGGCCATGAACCACAGCTCGGGCCGCGGCGGTGAACAAAGGGGCATAACGAGGGGTAAGCACCCTCGAGAAGTATCCGACATTCAGAAGCGAGGTGGGCACTCGCCAAACAATCCAATAAACGGGGTGGCACCCGCAACGAAGCAAATAGCGATATCGGGCATGAAGCAGGGTGGCACCTGCAAAACCTCACGCAAAATGCGTAATAGCGACACGCTCGCTACAGGTCCAAAATCAAGCGCTCTCAAGCGCTATGGGACAAAAATAAAGCGCTTCCATCGCGCTGGGGCACTGGCAGGACCCACACGCCCCTGGAAAGAACCCCTATAACAAGAAGGGTCCACAGAAGATCCTCAGGGGATGCAGCAAGTCCTGGGGGGATAGGAAGAAGGTCCAAAGGGATACCAGGGCAAAGCAAAGTCCCCCCATAAGCCCAGCAAGGCAGAGGGGTCCCCCAGAAGTCCAGGAAAGTCCATCAGAGGTCCAGGGGATGGGCAGGGCCCAGGGATTCTCCTGAGCCCCAGCAGCAGCATGCCCCTGGCAGATTCAAGTTAGAAACAAGAACAGTTTGGAAGGGGACACAGCCCCTTCTTATACACAGAAAAGTCTTTGAAGTCCTTTGAAGTCCTTTGAAGCAGGCAGTGTGAGAACCAGCCAGAACTGGTTACAGGGAAGTCCCTTCAGTATCAGGGACAGAGGTGACAGTCGCCCAGCGGGAGGTGGAGCCAGCTTTGTAGTTAGGCAGGCACAGCCCTTCACTATCAGGTGCCATCTCCTCCCACTTCCCTGGCAGCAGATGCTGCCTTTCATCCATGGGCTGACTTCAGACAACCTCCAGGGCTCTCCAGCCCCTGTCATCCTCAAACCAGACAGTCAATCCACAAGCAGGCCCAGGCACTCTGGGCCAGGCTCACCAGCCAATCACACGCCAGCACCAACTGACACAAATATGCCAACTTCCAAAAGTAGTACTTCTAGACTAGACACAGTCATGCCACATATATTATTTTGCAGCATTCATTCTCACGACTTCATACATACGAAACTCGCCCCTGTACTAAGCATGGGCGAATTTTGCGAATCTGGCGTTCGCAAATTTTGCGAATTTGCGAACTCGCAATCTGCAAAATCCGCGAATTCTCGCGAATTTGCGGATTTTTTTTTGTGTTCGCAAGGATTTCTGCCAGTTCGCAAGGATTTCTGACAGTTCGGCTCGCAACGGTCACAATTATGTTGTTTCTACGTCTGGTTCATCATCATAGGTTCCCAGCACCCTCTGTTTCACCCCTGCCACCCTCTGGTACATTAATGCCTTATGCCACCCTCTGGTTCATCATCACTGTAGATTATGGGGGGAAAAAGCAAGCACACCTGCCTGCTTCAACTGACATGAATTAATTTGGGGTTGATTTATTAATGTGTCACTGTTTTAAAATTCCAGTCTGGCACCTGCATCCTTATCTGTAATTTGCTTTCTGTTGCAGTGCAATTTTTTTTTCCAGGACCTTTGTGGCCTACTTGTAGCTATTCTATGAGCCTGCTGTGAGGGTCAGAGCAGGGTCATACAATTGTTGCAACTAGCAACTGAACAATTGTTGCAACTAGCAACTGAACTTTGGAGGGGCCCTTGTCAGGAAGCACTACAGGGAACGGTTACTAATGATGAGTTTGAACTTTTGAACCTGCTTTCACTTTTGCAAAACTCGTTTTTTTCTGCAGAGCAGCATTACAGCAACTTTAATGCCCCACCAAGCTTATATGAGAAAGTTGATTTCTAATCCAAAAGTTATCCAAAGAAAATCAAAAGGCCTCAAATCTAAAAAAGTGCAGGCAAATGTCAACCTGAGGAGTTATTCTGATAAAAAATAATCATTTTCAGAAGGTCTATGCTGCTTGCTAGTAGATTTCTTGTGCGGAATTGCAATTTTTGTAATTTCGCGAGTGCGAGATTGTTGCTGCCCGCCGCACCTACATGTTCGCAATTGCGAACTTACACCGCAAAGAAAAAAAATCCGCTGCGTGCGAATTTGCGGATTTTGCTGGAAATTCGCGAATCTCGCGGATTGCGAATTTACCGAAATTCCGCGAGCGTAACGGATTTTCCGCCCATGCTTACCCTGCACTCCCCCCACATCAGAAACTACCATGGGCATACATATTCCCCATTCATTCCTATGGGAGGGCAGGTCACTCACCATTAAGCATGGGCGGATTTTGCGGATCCACGATCCGCGGATTTTGCGGATCGTGGATCCGCAAAATCTGCGGATTTTGCGGATTTGCGGATCCGCGGATTTGGGGCGGGGCTTCCATGCGAGTGCACATGCCTCTTGTGTGTTTGAAAGGTCTGAGAAAGATCAGTTCAGCAGATGAAGAGAAAGAAGCCCCTGGTCACAAGAACAGCACGGGTATTGTGCTCGTGAAAGTCAAGGATGCAAAGGCCTCTATCCAGCATAACAGCTGATTTTCCACGGTAGAGTTGGGAAGAAGGCACACCTGTCCAGCCTCGACGACGCTCACAATTGTTTTTAGGCTCACAGGAAGGGCATGTTGTAAATATTTTATGATGGCGCCGGCAAGCTGCCAGCGCCATCCTAAAATACTTACTAAATTAGCTTCAACAGGAAGCTCTAATAGATAAAATAAAGCAGGTGCGAGCACCTGCTTTATTTTATCTATTAGAGCTTCCTGTTGAAGCTAACTTAGTAACTATTTTAGGATGGCGCTGGCAGCTAGCCGGCGCCATCGTAAAATAGTTACAAGTTGACAGGCCAGCCAGGCTTCAACTTTTGCCCCCGGAATCCGCCGCTCGCGGATTTGCGAATTCGCGGTAAATTCGCGGGAGTTCGCGGATCGCGAATTTACCGAAAATTCGCAAAATCCGCGAGAGGAACGGATTTTGCGCTCACACTTACTCACCATTCATTCACAGAGAGCTCAAGCACTTTACACTGTACCACAGTGAAAAAGTGCGCAGAGGCCTAAAATCACCAACACCAGGTTCCATAAACAGGCTAGGAAAAAGCAAAAAGTCTACGGGTGAACGTGCCCAACGGGACTGGTCCAACACAACCCCCTTCCAGCCAAAACGCAGGGTAGACCAATCACTCCACTGATGAGCTTTCTTGCTTTGGGCGACAAAAAACAGACACGGACCCGCACAGCAGGGACACTTTCCGGTTTTACGCCACTCTGAACCCACCTGGTTACCTCCAAACAATAACTCTCTGACACAACTAGGATACCACACTGGTACTCCCTAGTCATCCACAGCCAGGACCAGGCCATAGGCCATCCAAATCACAGGTCCTAACTAATCCACAGAGCGGGGGTAGTAACCCCTGGCACACAATAGCCATTCTCCACTCTCTCTCTCAGTGTAGCTACAACTACCACTGATCCAACAACCTAGGGACCATACCCTCAGGCTGACCAGAGGTCACGGGCAAGAATGCCCCACCCTACCTCTACTTCTGGGTTTCCGCACCCTCACAGAAAAGCACTTCACCAGAGCACAATTCTCCTACCAGATCAGGACCTCACTCCATCACTGGTCTACCACCTGGAAACTATTCCACTTCTGAGGTACAAAGCACACAGCACAGTCCCTCTTCAAGCAGGTGGGGGGACACAGCACACAGCAAAGCCCCCTTTCCTCTACCTTGGTGGAAACTACAAACTGCAGGTGAGTACCAGAACACACAGCAAGGGCAGCCCCTTCAGTCTCTTCAGCTGATCCACTTTGGCAGAGATTCCTCTTGACCTAGAAGTTTCCTAATCTCCCAACCTAAGATCTAAACCCTCAGGTTGCACCGGGGTCAGAAGTAAGGACACCGTCCCTCTGCACCCCCTTCCAGTATCAGTATGTCTCAGGCTAGACAGAGCACACGCCAGCGGCGTATCAGCGACACACTCTCCTCCAGTACTCCCTATCACAGGGTGATTCTCAGTATGTCCCAGGCTAGACAGAGCACACGCCAGCGGCGTATCAGTGACACACTTTCCTCCAGTACTCTTCCCAGGTCAGGCCACACCCCAACCTGGCTTTCCCCCCTCCTCAAGGAACGACCTCCAGAGGCCCCACAAATGGTCAAGCACTCTAGACGGTCAAATGCTCAGCGAGCCAGGACTTCTGCACCCTCCACTAGGAGCGGTACTGCCCAACACTAGGACCGCCAGGGTTCTGGTCACAGACACTCCCTGTCCTCTAGACACAGGAAGATCCTCCTCAAATGACCTATGTACAGCTTAGGCCCCTGACCTGGCGCTCCCTTAGGGAACCCTCCAGGCCCTGAGGTAGGGTTTCAGGCCAACGTGGGACACACCGTCCCAAACTCACTCCGCCTCCACTGAGACAGGGCGTAAGCCCCTACACCCATATCATACTACTGGGACCTAGCTGGGTTACACATGAACCTCTTCCCCTTCACAGGATCATCAGATACACAAGCCACTCCTTTTAGAATCACCTCCTAATGCCTCTGCAAGACATCTAGCACACCGCCAGACATCCACCTTCTTGTCCAGTGCCTCTGCAGGACCTCCTGCACACCACCAGAGGTACACCTCGCGTGCAAGCTCCTTAAAAAAAACTCACACCAACTCCTCCAGTTCAAGACACCACTCATCCACACGCTCCCCCTCCAGACTGGTGAGACAGTTCCTCACTGCCTCTGACTCACAACCTGTACCCCTCTTACTGAGCACCAGGCACCATACTCTGGGAACTGGGAATGGGACTTCACACGCACTGGACACATTTCAGCTGCCACCACTGGATCCTACCACACTGGGGAATCCAGACACACACACTACACTCAGGGAACAACCACCCTCCTGAGCTAGTCATTTCTCCTCACACTCCCTCTCTTCCATCTACCCACACAGGGACAGGATTTGGGATTGGACACTGGACCCAGCAAGGGATTCCCAATCTATGGGAACCTCCCCCTCTACTGGCGTCCCGCCCTGTCACTTTCTCTCATCTGCCACTAAACATAAAACGCAGGAACACATTTGAAAATGACACTCTTGAGGAAAAAAATCAAAAACAATAATCCCACACATGTGACTATCTGAAAAAAAACAATTGCAGAGTTTTGTAATGTAGCCAGTTGTCGCCATGGCACTGCGCAAACACAAGTCCAAATCTGCACCGCTGACCAACAATGTTAGAACTGGCTATTTCTGGTAGACTAAGGCTGACGCCAAAGCCAGGCAGAAACCACCATTCTAGTCAGGGCAAGGAAGTCACACGCCAAGATAACCCCTGCTCACCCCCTTGGTAGCTTGGCACAAGCAGTAAGGCTAAACTCGGAGGCAATGTGTAAAGCATTTGCGCCAGCGCACAACAGCAACACCATACTAGGCACACCACAAAAGAGACTCCACACAAGGTTATTATAAAAATAACTTTTGTATTGTAAAAACACATCAGATAAAATCACACATGTATATTGTGCCAACTGGCACGGGCAATATTCACAGGGATTATGTACACAAAACAGGGCCACATGGGCGCCTGTCAGAATCGGACTTAGTACTTCTAGATAAAATGTAGAATATAAAATCACTTCTAGAATAAAGAATAAATGTAACATAAAATAATAATCAAAGATAACAACCAGTAACCACTGGTAACAGGAACCATGACCTTACCAGGACCACCTGTACTAAAAAAAGAACCACCTAAGTATCACACAGCATTTAGGGGTCTAAGAAAGAATACATTACTCATGATGCAATAAACCTACATTCAGAGGAGTAGAAAAGACAACCACCTAAGTATCACTCAGCGTTTAGGGGTCTAGGAAAAGAACACATTACCCATGATGCAATAACCTACATTCAGATAAGTAATAAAGAGAAACACATGATGCCATAAAATACATTCAGAGGTGTTAAGAATAAATTACATGATGCAATAAAATACATTCAGGGGTGCAGCGCAGGAAGACACATGAAGACTAAACATTCAGAGGTGCAGCGCATGGAAAGAAAGACACATGGGGGCAGATTTATGAAGGCCTTGCGCCGCCGGTGCGTCACTTTTTCCCATGTTAAAAATTACGCACTGTCGGCGCAAGGCCTTCATAAATCTGCCCCACGATGCCTAAGAACATTCAGAGGTGCCAGAACAACACAATAGCGCAAAAACACACAGTAGGCGATCACTATTAAAAACATAGGAATCACATTGCGCATAACTTACATAAGCCACCACCTGTGGCAGTCCCTAGGCCAACTGGCCTTGATGGGGCAAGGATGCCCTGTTTCCAATGTCAGGGCGCGCTGCCATGCAGCGCCAGTCCAAAAGTACAAAAAGCCTAAACGTGGCAGCTGCCCACAAAGTGCTGAGCAGCTGGGATCAAAAAGCTGTGGCAGGGCTCTCAGTAGCCCCTAGAACAAATCTGCGCCACCTGAGCCACACAGGCTCTAAAACAAACACTGCGCACGTTGGAGCCACACAGGCTCTGGAATAGCACGTGCCCCTGGGGAGCACACTGGCTCCTAAAACCATGATGCCCCTTCAGAGCCTTCTCAAGGCTCTCTAACGTTGGGGCGACCCGCTGCCAAACGGGGCCGCCCGGACTCTGCGCCGTTCAACAAAAGAAAAATGGCCCTCGAGCCTCGCTGGGCTCGTTAATCGCCAATGGCCCCCCAGAGCCTCTCTGGGCTCACACACGTTGGGGTGACCCACTGCCAACTGGGGCCGCCCTTGAAGCCCTCATGGCTTCAAACAAACAAGCAGCGCGAGCGTGCACTATTGGGGGGGGGGTGGACACTGACAATGTGTCCCGGCGCCCCTCCCTTCTCCTCTGCCACTCGCTCACCGGTTCAGCTGAATCCTGCGCCGGCGGACAGTGCGGCACCTGCGGGGCTCCCTCCTTCCTTATGGGAGCTCCGCGCTGCTACCAGCGGCCTCAGCCTCTGTTTCCCACACTTCACCCGGGCCGGCAGGATCCCCGGTCTCCCTCGGCACACGGGAGACCGGGAGGATGATCTCCAATCAGGGCGCGGCTCTCCAAACGAGCCCCTCGTGACGTGGCAACTTCTTCCCGGGGCCCGCCAATCCCAGCGCGGCTCTCCGGGACCCGCCTCCAACAGCGGCCCAATCAGTGCGCGGCCTAACAGGGCGAGCTTCCCAGGCGCGCCAATCACAGCGCGGCACCTTCGCTCAGCTTCCCTCGGCGGCCATGAACCACAGCTCGGGCCGCGGCGGTGAACAAAGGGGCATAACGAGGGGTAAGCACCCTCGAGAAGTATACGACATTCAGAAGCGAGGTGGGCACTCGCCAAACAATCCAATAAACGGGGTGGCACCCGCAATGAAGCAAATAGCGATATCGGGCATGAAGCAGGGTGGCACCTGCAAAACCTCACGCAAAATGCGTAATAGCGACACGCTCGCTACGGGTCCAAAATCAAGCGCTCTCAAGCGCTATGGGACAAAAATAAAGCGCTTCCATCGTGCTGGGGGCACTGGCAGGACCCACAGGCCTCTGGAAAGAACCCCTATAACAAGAAGGGTCCACAGAAGATCCTCAGGGTATGCAGCAAGTCCTGGGGGGATAGGAAGAAGGTCCAAAGGGATACCAGGGCAAAGCAAAGTCCCCCCATAAGCCCAGCAAGGCAGAGGGGTCCCCCAGAAGTCCAGGAAAGTCCATCAGAGGTCCAGGGGATGGGCAGGGCCCAGGGATTCTCCTGAGCCCCAGCAGCAGCATGCCCCTGGCAGATTCAAGTTAGAAACAAGAACAGTTTGGAAGGGGACACAGCCCCTTCTTATACACAGAAAAGTCTTTGAAGTCTTTTGAAGTCCTTTGAAGCAGGCAGTGTGAGAACCAGCCAGAACTGGTTACAGGGAAGTCCCTTCAGTATCAGGGACAGAGGTGACAGTCGCCCAGTGGGAGGTGGAGCCAGCATTGTAGTTAGGCAGGCACAGCCCTTCACTATCAGGTGCCATCTCCTCCCACTTCCCTGGCAGCAGATGCTGCCTTTCATCCTTGGGCTGACTTCAGACAACCTCCAGGGCTCTCCAGCCCCTGTCATCCTCAAACCAGACAGTCAATCCACAAGCAGGCCCAGGCACTCTGGACCAGGCTCACCAGCCAATCACACGCCAGCACCAACTGACACAAATATGCCAACTTCCAAAAGTAGTACTTCTAGACTAGACACAGTCATGCCGCATATATCATTTTGCAGCATTCATTTTCACGAGTTCATACATACCAAACTCGCCCCTGCACTCCCCACACATCAGGAACTACCATGGGCATATATATTCCCCATTCATTCCTATGGGAGGGCAGGTCACTCACCATTCATTCACAGAGAGCTCAAGCACTTTACACTGTACCACAGTGAAAAAGTGCGCAGAGGCCTAAAATCACCAACACCAGGTTCCATAAACAGGCTAGGAAAAAGCAAAAAGTCTAGGGGTGAACCTGCCCAACAGGCCGGGTCCAACACATCCCCACATCACAACCTTTTGGGCATCCCTTCGGTTGCCTGGTCGAAGGCCGAGGTGGCATTTAACTCAAAATACTCTATCGGCTTAATCAGGCCTTCTTGAAAGGCGGATCAAGGAGTGAGTTGAACTGCAGCTTCCACATTGGAATGCAGGGGCGAGACGGCCCCATCTCAGCGTAAGTAGTTGTGGGCAGTGGCGGCTCCCCATTGGGGTGTGGGGGCACCGCCTCACTGCTTTATCACAGTGTGATAAGGCAGAAACATAAAATGATAAAACGAGCATTTTATGTTTCTGCTTCTCACACTGCGAGAGCGCAGAAGTGCCTGGTTGTGGGTGGGCGGTCCCACTCGAGGGCGGGTGGCTTGGCCAATGTTGTGGGCCCTGACTGCTTTGGTCAGCCCCAGGGCCAGCCATAGAAATCATGTGCACTCGAATTTTCTCTAAAAGGGCCTCCGATTAGGCTCCCGTATGGGGCGCTGTGTGCCGGCACCGCACCAATCACAACACTGCCATTGCAGCGTAGTGATTGGCGAGGGGAGGGAGACTGCCTGTGGGTGGCAGCTTCCTGTTTGAGGAGAGCTGTGGCAGCAGGAAAACGTAGGACCCGGCCATGAAAGGTAAGTTTCATTTTATTTTATTACCGGGCCGCTCCCCCACCCCCCCTTACGATCCTGTGTAACCCTCCCTACCCCCGTCATGCCGTCTGGACTGGAAGGGCATGTTTTCGATTTTGATTATGTTGCCTGCCCACCTCATCGTGTAGAGTAGTTTTTTTTAGTTGCAGAAATACCTTTGTTCTTTAAAAGATATTGGCACTTACTTCATGTGTAGGGGTCACGCAGGTAGATGGGTTATTTTTCAGGCTACCTAATGCGGGCTCCTTATACCCTTCTTCAGCTCCCTTATCCCAGGCAGGGGGAACTGACTGTCTTCACGCCCCCGGCTCATGGCTTCCAGGCCTGTGTTTCTGTTTTCCAGTTTCCCACATGAAGAATCAGTGCGCTTTCCCCACCGCCTCGAGTATTTTGTGGGTAAAATCTGCATTTGTAAAACGAGAACTGATCACCCTCACAGTCTCAAGGTGCGGGGGCAGTCGTGGAAATTAAGTAAGCTATCACAGAGTTACATGGCCCAGAGTCAGAGGCGCAACTAGAGCCAAATTTCGGGGGGGGGGCCTAAGAAAAGATTTCTGGGGGGCTGAACCTTTAATCAGTAGGCAGAGTGGAGCTGCAGGGGCTCTTAAAAGGGGTGAAAGAACTGCAAGGCCTATTTAACATTCAAATGGTCTTTTAAAGGAATGTCTGACTAAATATCGAAACCAAAAATACCGACATACAAAAATATTGGGACAAAAATATCGAAGTCAAAAATATCGGAATCCTATCCCTAACAAGGTAAGTACAAAAATATCGAAAAAATAATATCGTAGTACAAAAATATCGAAATTAAAAATATCGTTTTTTTAAATGTATTATTAATAATGTTAAAATAATTATAAAATACATATAATGTTACAAATATTAAATACAAATATTAAAACATAATTAAAAAATTAAAACTAATACATATACATTTAAAATAAATTAAAAACTTAATAATTTAATGTAATTTTATATTTTGTAATTTCATTTAATTGATTTAATTTAAATTTATTTAATTTTTACCCTGTACGACTGTACCCCAAAAACCCCAAACTGACCCAGAACCCTAAAAATACCCCTTTACCCATGAACTGAAAACTGACCCTGAACCCTAAAAATACCCCTTTACCCAAAAACTGAAAACTGACCCTAAACCCTAAAAATACCCCTTTACCCAAAAACTGAAAACTGACCCTGAACCCTAAAAATACCCCTTTTACCCAAAAACTGAAAACTGACCCTGAACCCTAAAAATACCCCTTTACCCAAAAACTGAAAACTGACCCTGAACCCTAAAAATACCCCTTTACCCATGAACTGAAAACTGACCCTGAACCCTAAAAATGCCCCTTTACCCATGAACTGAAAACTGATCCTGAACCCTAAAAATACCCCTGTACCCATGAACTGAAAACTGACCCTGAACCCTAAAAATACCCCTTTACCCATGAACTGAAAACTGACCCTGAACCCTAAAAGTACCCCTGTACCCATGAACTGAAAACTGACCCTGAACCCTAAAAATACCCCTGTACCCAAAATTAATTAATATTACTTAATTACCAATTAATTATTAATTAACAATAACAATAAAGTAAATATATTAGCACATTTGCTGTAATTAATTTAATTTAAAAATTAATATTATTTTGCACAATTAATTAATTAAGAATAACAATAAATTATATATAAAAATTACTATAATGAATTTAATTAAATAATTAATAATAATTAATTACCAACTAATTAATCATTATAAATATGAAAAAAATTATAATAATTAATTAGGTAATTAATAGAAATTAATTACCAATTAATTATTAATTAAAATATGTACAAACATATATCAATTAATTAATTATTATTAAATTACTTCCCACCCTATTCCCCTATAAACCCATAACCCGCTACAGAACATATTTATCAATTAATAAATTAATTAAAAATAATTTAAAATTAATTCTCAATTAATTAATTGATAATTCCTAATAATTAATAATTAATTTAACATAATTAAATTACTTCCCACCCTATTCCCCTATAAACCCACAACCCGCTACAGTAGTAAAAGACAATATTTAATAAAATAACATTAAAAATAAATAATAAAACATAATAAATACAATATAATATACACTAAATTTATTTAAAAATTGATATTAGTAACATCAAAGTTATTAATTTCGATATTATTAACACCGATATTTACAACTTCGATATTACTGATATCATACCAATATCGATATTTAGACTGTCGATATTACTTACCTTCGATATTTTTGTATATCGATATTTAAACTTCGATATTTTTGCATATCGATATTTAAAAATCGATATTTTGTCTGTGTACCCTTTTAAAGACCTGTGAAACGTTTGGGTGCGGCTCTGTGTGTGCCCGGGAGCTGTCTCATCCTGGGCTGCCACACACTACGGGGGGGTCTGAAGCCCGGTGAGTTCAATGGGTGTTGCCCGCCTGTCCAGAGTCACATGGTGCTGGGCTGAGCTGCCGCTGGAGCCAGGGATTGAACCATGAACCCTGTGGTCCGAAGACAGCTGCCCTGGCCACTGCACCACACCTCTCCTAGAAACGGAGTGCACCGCAAGCCAATGCATACAGTGCTTAGAGTGGAACCAAGCTCTTCATTTGAAAATCTTCATTTTGCCATTGCGTTAATAGCTGCTTAATTCTGCACCGGTATTTTGAATGATTATATGTTTTTGATCAGAATGTCTCAGACGATGGATTCGATTGAAAACTCCGCAGTATGCTGCGCCGCTTCAACACCCCTCCACCCCCACCTTGATGTGTAAAACACGGCAAGGCAAGCTTGGCATTTTATGCATCCACGCTTGGCAATGCTGCATCTTTTAAACAAATTCATACAATGAACGCAAAACTATGACTTCCAGAATGACATATTACCTAAAACAAAAGCAAAAAAAATTGACTGCCCTATGGGGATCACCAGTGACACTGGTCCAATTGGCAGGGATGCGTTCATTGTATTAGGGCCAAATTTCAACCCGCGTTCCCCCGCAGCGAACCTCAGTGGAGTTAAACCATGAATTAGAAACTGCTGAGGTGAAGAGGTGTCTCAGTAGGAAGCTTGGCAGTGAGATAGGGACACTGAAAGGACAGTTTGTCTGGACTAGAGTATGGCACAAGTCGGGATGGGGAGCCCCCTCACCGTTGTATGATATTGATTTATGTTTTCGTCTGTATTTATCCGTATTCATTGTTTGCCCTCTTATCAGTATTTATTCATAGTTGTTTTTGTTTGGAAAACATACAAAGTCATACAATTTTGTTTTTCACATTTATTTAACATTCATTCATACTTTGATGCCTGCCGTGCTTGAGCAAAGCATGGGGGTGTTACTTGGAGGATTAGTGCATGTGCTTGGGGCATTAGTGCACCGGTGTGCTCTTGGAGCATTAATGCATAGGGTGTGGCTGGACCATTAGTGCATGGGTGTATGCCTGGAGCGTTAGTACACAGGTGTGTGCGTGGAGCATTATTGCACAGGTGTGTACTCGGAGCATTGGTGCATGGGTGCATTAGTGCATGGGTGTGGGCCTGGGGCATTAGTGCATGGTGTGCACTCCGAAGGGTGCTGGCGCTTGTTTCCTTCTGCTGAGTTGCGTTTTGCACTTTTGTTGATATTTCCCACCAACGATGATGTCATGTTCTACAACTGGAGTATAATATAGGTCTGTTGGGGCCTCCACCACACATTTATAAGAGTTCACAGGAGTGGCATTATTAGAGTTTGGGCTAAAGGATGGTGTGAGGTGAGAATGCTACAGAGTGTGTGACTCTGCACCGGTTGCTTAGTTTGTATTTTTGGTGTCGAAGGTTGCCGTGTTTAAATTATTCTTTTTTTTAAATATCTGACTGAGAGGTAGAGTGTTTGGGTGTTGCTTGATTTTTGATATTTGATGGTGGTACTGGTGTTGTGTTACTGGTTTGTTTTTGATGTTTGAAGGAGAGGTGTTGGTGTTGTGCTGATTGATTTTTGAATGTGGTGCTAGTGTTGTGGGTTGCTGGGCTGCTTGTTTTTTTTAAATTTGAAGGTGGTACCAGTATTGCATTGCTGGTTGCCTTATGATATTTGAAGGTGGTGCCAGTGTTGTGTTGCTGGTTGATTTTTGATGTTTGAAGGAGGTGCTGTGGTGTTGGTTGATTTTTGTTATTTGAATAATGGAATCTCCTGCATGCGTGTCCAATTAAATCATCAGTGTGAAATTCCCTGTAAATATGGTGATACATAGGGGTCGATTCCAATTCGGGTAACGAATCCGTACGATAATTCTTATTCGAAGCCGTTTCCGTACGATTCGTACAAATCCGTCCGAATCGCGTAGTACGATCCGGAGAATAGAAATACGTCCAAATCCGTGTGAACCGTACGAAATACAAGGCTAAATCCATACGAATTAGACTGTCACAGTGAACCATAAGATTCGTAAACATGCCTGTTTGACCCGCCAAGTACGATCCGGACCGGGGAATGAGTACGCGATTCGTACGGAACACGTCACTTATAGGCAATTCGTACGGAGAGCCATACATTCACATACGTAGCGTACCCCTAAAAGCAAGAGGTGTACGCACTTGTTGTACGCACCGTACACCTACGGCCTTGGGGTATGAACTGTACCCCTACGCGCTGCATGCCAACATTCATGGGGTGTACGCACTGGGCCATACGTACCATACCCCTGAAATCCAGGGGTGTACGCACCGTACCCCGACGCACCGTACACCTGCTATCATGAGGTGTACGCACCGTACCCGGGGGTCCGTTTCGTACACATTTCAAGGTGAAATATGTTTTTGTGGATGTAGAAAAAGAGTCGTATGGAGTGTTGTCGATATGATTTGTACTTGCTGGGTCGGAAAATACAGCTTCGATCCGTACGGACGTCGCGTACTGCGAGTTCCGCATGCAATTCATACGGATCAGTGAGTTGTACGGTCTTCGGTACGATTCGTACAGAGAACTGCTTTGGGTACACATCGTACTAGGTCGTACGTACGGGTATGGTTCTCCATACGAATCGTACGGGAAAAAATCTCCATACAGCTATTCAGAGGGCATTTTCCCGAATCGGAATCGACCCCATAATGTTCGTGAACACAAAAAGGTTCTTGGAAATATTCCAATACCTAGAGGGTTAGAGAGATTTATCAGTAACTGGAGTATATCCTCCCTTAGTAGTATATACCACAAAAGAATACTCCAATTGACCAGCCAGTGGTCAGTGGTGTTGATGGACTTACTATGTCCGGACCTGGGGACAGAATCCCAAATGAGGGAAAGAACTCTCTAGTGAAAGGTTGTACCTAACCCAAACGTGAATGTGGGAAAAAAAGCTTCGTCATCGGGTCACCCCGACCCCTATAAGTCAGGGTCACCTCAACCACAGTGTTGGAAGCTCTTTTAATAAATCAAGGGCAAGGGGGTATAGAGATAAAATACCTCCGACAGATCCCCGGTTTCTCTTTATTCTTGGGACTGTCTGGGTAATTAAAAAATGAATTATAAAATCGGTCTTTGTTGGAATAATATGGTCCTAAGACCCTCCTAGGTCCTAAGACCCTACTAGGTCTTAGGACCATAATATTCCAACGAAGACCAATTTTATAATTACATTTTTTAATTACCCAGACAGTACACCTACGATCATGGGGTACAGTTCATACACCCCATGATTGTAGGGGTACCGTTTGTACACCTACGATCATGGGGTACGGTTCGTACACCCCATGATCGTAGGTATACGAACCGTACCCCTAAGATCATGGGGTGTACGAACTGTACCCCTACGATCATGGGGTGTATGAACCGTTCCCCATGATCGTAGGTTTACGAACCGTACCCCTAAGATCATGGGGTGTACGAACCGTACCCCTACAATCATGGGGTGTATGAACTGTACCCCTACGATAATGGGGTGTACGAACCGTACCCTATGTGATTGTGTGGCTCTCCCTAAGAATTGCTCATACGTGACGTTAACCGGACGAATCGCGTACTCATTCCCCGGTCCAGATCGTACTCGCCGGGTCATACGGCATGTTTACGATTTGTACAGTTCACTTTCAGGGTCCGTATCATACGGATTTTCTCTTGCTTTTTGTACGGTTCACAACGATTCAGACGTATTTTTTACTACGGATCGTACTACGCAATTCGGACGGATTTGTACGATTCGTACGGAAACGGCTACGAATTCGAATCGTCGTACGGATTTGTTTCCCGAATCGGAATCGACCCCAAAATATAATACAAAAATAATTATATTATAAATTAAAATATTAAACTATTAAAAAATCTTCAAACTTACATTTCCTACTCCTTTGAGTGCAACAGTAAGGAAAGTGTTGGAAAGCGGGGGGGTAAAAATTACTATTCCCACTCCAGTGAGTTCAACAGTAGGGAAAATGTTGGATAGCGGAGGGGTAAAATGTACTATTACCACTCCAATAATTGTAAAAGTAGAGAAAGTGTTGGATAGCAGAGGGGTAAAAATGACTATTAACACTCCAGTGAGTGCAACAGTAGGGAAAGTGTTGGATAGCGGAGGGGTAAAAATGACTATCCCCACTTCATTGAGTGCAACAGTAGTGAAAGTATTGGATTTCAGAGATTAACAATTAATTTTCTCACTCCAATCAGTTCAAAATTAAAAACTAACTAAATTGTAAAACAATAAAAACATTTAAAAAACAAAATACATTGAAAAAATATATACATATGTTAAAAATTCAAATACAAATATATTTAACATTGAAAAAATATTATAATGTTAAATACATATAACAAATGCCTACGAATAGTATATTAAATAAAATAAAAAAACAATTTCCAGACAAATAAATATTTTTAATTAAAAATGTTTTAGAAACAAAAACATTAATATTACATATACTAGCTGTACCCGGCCACACGTTGCTGTGGCTCCGTCTAGTTAAATGGAAGAGAAAGAAAAGAGTAAGCGCACATTTCTAATATGTTTAATTTCACAATGCTTGTGGGTATACAATATGTTTTTGTCCATCCTAATACATGTAGACTATTGTCTATATGCGCCCCTTGTATTTGTTGCGCAGTAACCAAATTGATAGGGTCTGCTCGTGTTGCAAAGTGAACCAACTCCTCCCCCCTCCCTCCACCACTTCCCAGTCTGCCATCCTGACACCTACTGTCCATCCTAATATATGTAGACTGTTGTCTATATGTATCCTTTCTTAATGTTGCCAAGTGAACCATCTCCTCCCCCCTCCCTCCACCCAGTTCCCGGTCTGACGAGCGAATTTTGCAAACTGAACCAACTCCTCCCCCCTCCCTCCCCCACTTCCCAGTCCGCCATCCTGACACCAACTGTCCATCTTAATCTATTTAGACTATTGTCTCTATGCGTTCTTTCTTAATGTTGCAAAGTGAACAAATTCGTCCTCCCTCCACCCACTTCCTCATCTGCCATCCTGACACCAACCGTCCATCCTAATATATGTAGTCAATTTTCTATATGCGTCCCTTGAATTTGTTGCGCAATAACCAAATCGATAGGGTCTGTTCGGGTTGCAAATTGAACCAACTCCTCCCCCTCCCTCCACCCACTTCCCTGTCTGCCATCCTGACACCAACTGTCCATCCTAGAGACTATTGTCTCTATGCGTCCCTTGTATTTGTTGCGCAGCAACCAAATCAATAGGGTCTGTTCGGCCTTTCGATTGAAAACACGCGCCTACTGGACACCCACGTATTTGAAACAAAGGTTGTGTATATATAAACACGCACTAATGTTGCAAAGTGAACCAACTCCTACCCCTCCCTCCACCCACTTCCCAGTCTGCCATCCTTACACCAACTGTCCATCCTAATATATATAGACTATTGTCTCTATGCGTCCTTTCTTAATGTTGCCAAGTGAACTAACTCCTCCCCCCTCCCTCCACCCACTTGCCGGTCTGCCATCCTGACACAAACTGTCCATCCTAATATATGTAGACTATTGTCTCTATGCGTCTATTGTAGTTGTTACGCAGCAACTCAATCAATAGGGTCTATTTGTCCTTTAGATTAAAAGTATGTGCGTATTTGACACACGCGTATTCTAATCCAACGTTGTGTATATATAAACACGCGCGCATTCTAATTGAACGTTTTCTCAAAATTTCAAATCAATCGTTGAAAAACTTTCGTAGATTTAAGATTTTGATCAAACGCACATTGACATTTTTAAGTGTCTGTGCTTTCGATTAAAAACACGCGTGTATTTGACACGCGCGTATTCAAATCCAATGTTGTGTATATAAAACACTTGCGTATTCGAATGCAATGTTGTGTCAAAATTTCAAATCAATCGGTGAAGAACTTTTGTAGATTTTAGATTTTTATCAATCGCACATTGACATTTTTATGTGTCTGTTTGTGCTTTCGATTAAAATCAAGCGAGTATTCGACACACACATATTCGAATCCAACGTTGTGTATATAAAAACACTCGCGTATTAGAATGCAATGTTGTGTCAAAATTTCAAAGCAATTGGTGAAGAACTTTCGGAGATTTGAGATTTTGAACAAACGAACAGTTACATTTTTTATTATATAGATTTACTTTTTTATTTCCTACCCTATAACACCAAACAATTCGCAAAACACATCAACTAAAAAAAGTACTTCCTCAACTAACATAATTAATTACCAAGTAAATATTATTAATTAAAAAAACTCATACAAATTATTTAACTTCCCACACTTTACCCCTATAATCCCCACAACCCACAGTTAAACTTAATCTATAATAACATTGATTTACACAATTAAAACTTATTTTCAATTAAAAAACTAATAGTATTTAACAACTAATGATAAAGTAAGTAAAATTAATTTACTCCCCACACTGTACCCCTATAACAATAAAGCACACACACACAAAATATAAACAAATACCCAAATTAAATATAACTTAATTCATTAACATTAATTAACAGCTAATTATTAATAATTAAACATAAATTACTTCCCAACCTTTACCCCATAAACCCTACAACGCACACTTAAAAATGTATACAATTACCATAATTAAATATCAATTTATTTCTTAATATAAATTAACTGCTAATTATTAATTAATTAAACATAAATTACTTCCCATCCTTTAGCCCTATAAACCCCACAACACGCACCTAAAATTAATAACACAATTTCCTTAATTAGTTTTCAATCAATTAATTCATATAAATTAACAACAAATTATTAATTAATCAAAAATGAAAGAATAAATCAGCATTTGTAGAACACATGGTTACCCGGAGGGATCCCAGCACTTAAAGTAGTCCAATCACAAACTCAGTGTCATTGTTTAGCGGAACAGAAAGGTTTTTATAAATTTTCGAAAGGCCAAATGATTAGTCTCAAGATGAATATGGACGGGGAGATTGTTCCACAACTTGGTAACCTCATAAGAGAATAGACTTCCTCCACTTCGTGTTCTTTCTTTTTTATGGACTACCGCCAGATGCTTAGGGCCCCATTAGGATGGCGGGCGGGCTTTGCCCGCCTGCCATCCTATCGGACATCGGGACCGCCCGCCCTAAGGGCGGGGGTCCTGCACGCAGCATTAGGATGTGCCCGCCACTGTGGCGGGCACATCCTGTACTCGTCAAAGATAAGTTTATTTTGACCAATTGGCCTTTAAACTATAGAAACATTTTATCGCAGAATAAAAGATACAATTATTAAAATTCATAGAAGCCTAAAAACCAATTTCATAATATTCTCATAACATATTTTGTAATAACACATTCTAAATCACGGTGAAATACATTAAAAGATTGCAATATAAAAGGATTAAAAACTTGCAATTCTATCAATTTGTCATCCCTTAGACCACCCAATTTTAAATCATTGTTCCAACAGATATCTTTTGGCTGCTTGTAAATATTTTGCCAAGGCGATTGCACTCTCTAAGGTCTGCATATCCGTAAGTAGCTCAATTGCTTGCAGCCTTGTTCTTATTCTATATTTTAAGAAGAGCGGTCTTAATATCAAGCACCGTGCTGATATCAATTTTGGACAATCCATTAAGAAATGAAGACTAGTACATTTTAAATTTGAGCCACACGTACAATTATCACAGTTGTCCATTAGCATGTTTTTCACTTTCTCATTTGTACGGGCGGGATTAATGCCTATTCTCACTTTTAATATTTCTAATCTCATCTTGTGGTCCGGGACAGTATCTAAGTATGGATATGAATTATCATTATACCAGGTATTGATCATAAATTGCAAAGACTTTTTTAGCTTCAGATACTCCATATCGATCTGTCTGGAATTTTCATTTCCCAGATTTTTTAAGGCACTCTTCCCTTCATCAATGCACAATAATTCTTGGTCAATTTTTGCTTCCAGGGTTTCACAAATGGAGTACAGTTTATTTCTTGTAGCTATTGCCCACTTCAATTCATTCTCCCTCTGACACCAGCTCGACACTTTCTCCACTTCTCCTGCTGCCATTCTTTTAAAAAATCTGCACAGATTTACCTGTGCTTGTATATTCCATGCTGGCCAGTCCAGTTCTAGTCTAATGGCCTGTATCATTGAGGAGCTAGGCAAGGAGAGAAGAGATTTTAAACATTTTCCTTCCTCCTTCTCCCAGGCACATTTCCCCCCCCCAAGCACAGAATTTCTGCCCCATACTGTCCCTGCGGGGGATCATGCCCTTAAATGCCTTCAACACGGGTCTATGAGATTTATCACCGATAGATATTACTGAATTTTTTCAGCCCACAAGTACCGGCAAATCCTTTTGTTTTTTGGGCCTGAAGGTGCGTATTCCAATTTAGTGCTCTGTCAAACCATACACCTAAGTATTTGTATTCATTTACAACTTCTAATTTTGTGTGGCCCAAAGCCCAGTTGTAACCTTTGTGTTTCTTTCCAAAGCACAGTATTTTAGTTTTATCCATATTTACTGTTAATTTTTTGGATACGCAATAGTTCTCAAAGACATTTAGTTTTCTTTGCAATCCTATTTCCGTTTGATCTAGAATAACTAAATCGTCTGCATATAGCAGGCAGGTCAGATGCTTTCCATCTACCTTAGGGCTTGCAGATCTTTCAGTTATTAAAAGTTTCAGGAGATCAGCGAGAAAGATAGAAAACAAAAGTGGAGCCAAGACACATCCCTGTCTTAGCCCATTTTTTATTCTTATCTCTTGGGTTAGGCCACCTGATGTATCTTTAATAATTTGTGCCCAATTTTCATTATGGAGACCTTGGATTACTTCTAGGATGTCCATGGGGATATCATATCTTTTTAACGTCTCCCATAGACATTCTCTATCTACTAAGTCGAAAGCCGCCCGGAAATCAACAAAACAGCAGTATAATCTCCCCTGCTGTTCTACCGACTTCCTCGCCACGGCCCACAGGGCAAAACAATGGTCAAGAGTTGAATGCCCCTCCTTGAACCCTCCTTGTTCTACCGGGACAATTACATTTGAGTCAACCCATTCCTTCAGTTTACCCAGGATTATTTTCAAGAACACTTTAACCCCAATGTCTAGAAGATTGATTAGCCTATAGTTTTTAGGATCCTTTCTATCCCCTTTCTTATGTATGGGCCTAATTATGGCTCCCCTCCAAGATTTTGGGATTATACCTGTGGTCAGAACTGCTGTGTACATTTTTGAAAAGAATAAGGCCCACCAATTTAGCTCTGTTTTTATAATTACAGCAGGTAAATTATCAGGCCCGGCTGCACGGGTTAAGTTTAACTTCTTAATGGTGTCCTTTATGTTTTCAAACGAGCATAGGGGGATTAGGCTCTTTACTACTTGTCGCCTTAGTGTTTTCCCCTTATTAATTTCCGCCACATTTTTTGATTTATATAGTTGCTTTAGATGCTCCTCCCAGGAAGCCTCATCAACTTCACAACTCATGGTTCCTTAGGATCGACCAGAAGCATATTGAATTAATCTCCAAAACCCTTTAATATTTTTGCTTTCTATAGTTTCAAGTAAGGAAGTCCAGCATTTTTCTTTGAAACACCTTTTTTTATTCAACACTAACATTTTTTATTCCTTCCTTAATTTTAACACTTCGTTATAACCCACTTGGTTATATCTTAGCTTTATCTTTCTTTCCTCTCTCCTTAGACGCCTTTTTTTCTCCCTGCATACAGAATCAAAACAAGTAGTTTGTCGTTTTGCATCTCCTTGTTGATTTTTTCCCCCTGTATTTATTTTCCTTATATTTGTAGACAAACATAAGGCTGCCTGTTTGATTTTTTCTTCGAACCATACAACCTTCTGGCTCCACTCTATCTCTGGGTCTAGATTTTGTTGGAAACAGGACAATTTCCTAACATATTCCTCAGTCAATTTTGTGGTTAGTCTTTTTTGGTAATCCATCCGCTGGGGTAAAACTTTATCACATTCTCTTGGGGGTGCTCTTTCAATTTCACAATATAATGGATAGTGGTCACTACCTTTGCACTTGATTACCTTAAATGTATTTACTAGCTCAAAGTTCCAGGTCTGTACAAATAAATAGTCAATAGGGCAGCATTGCTTGCCCCTTCTAAATGTTTGTTCTGCTGGTCTGTCATGTTCTAATCTACCATTTAGACTAATGAATCCGTATGATCCTAATAATCTCCCTAGCTCTACATCTTGTTTCTTTATATTATTTTCAGGAAAAAGAGCTGGCTCTATCTCGTATGCATCTAGGATTTCTTTCATCGACTGGTCTACCTTTTGTGGGTTTAACTTATGGTTGAAATCTCCCATCAAAATGATCAACTTCTTCCCGTAATTATCGTAGAGGGATTTCAAATCTGCTTTGAAGAGCCCCAGCTCTCTTACATATTCTCCTGGGGTACCCCACTGCATATATGTATATTAACCACAATCACATCATCCTTTAGCCTTCCCTGATTCTGTAGGCGTATCTCATTGGCTAATACCCATTTACAGGAAGTATTTATCAAGGAGGCCTTCTTTATTGTTCTAGTAGAGAATAAAGACATGATTCCCCCCGAAGGGCGGCCGGGTCTGGTTTTAGTTGCCATTTTAGAAAACTGAGTGAAACCATCTAGTGACGGGGTACTGTCGCAGAACCAAGTCTCTTGTAAGCAGACAATGTCAGCCTTACGTGAGATATTTTTTACACATTCCATTTTTGGCGGTTCCTTTAGGCCATTAATATTCCACGAGAATATCCTTAGGTTATGCGACAGCCCACTTTCCTAATCTATTTCACTCAAGTTGCCCGACTCGTTTCCTGTCCACCAAGATTCATTTAATTCTCTGTCCTCCCTACTCCAATCTCCCCTATTCTTATTTAACTCATGGTTTCCCAGGGTTATTTTGATTTCTTCTCTCACACCGCAAGTTCCTGTGATTTAACTAACTTGCCTTTCCCCCAATCCAGCATGGCAATTCAGGAAGTTACAATCAGGATTGCATACATCCTGTATTTTTAGTATTGTGGCGGGCGGAGCTCTGTGCTCCGCCCGCCACAATACTAAAAATGCTGTGCAGCATTTACATAATCAAAGCGGCAGGCACCACGCGGTGCCTACCGCTTTGATTATGTAAATGCAGGGGGGTACCACAGGTACCCCCCCGTGTGCCACCCCCCTTTGGCCTTCACTCTGGGGGCTCACAGGTGGCCCCCAGAGTGAACACCGCATGCCTTTCCGTGGCGGCAATGCCGCCACGGAAAGGCATTGTAAAATGCCCATTGTAATGATGCGGGCGGTGTCTGACAGACACTGCCTGCATGTTACTCGTTTTCCACCCCGGCCGCAAGGCGACCGGGCGGAAAAGTGGCGGGCGGTGTTTTGCTCCGCCGTGGTCCCCCCGCCATTCTAATATGGTGGGGGGGAATACAGGGAAGGATGGCGGGCGGATTTCCCCCGCCAGGCTGGCGGGGGCAATCCGCCCGCCATCCTAATGGGGCCCTATCTCTCCAAACGCAGAATACTATTGGAATAATAGGGCGAGATGGTGGAACGAATAATGGGTGGTCCATAGGTTGACATTGCCTTTTGTATAATGCACAAAGCTTTAAAATAGACTCTCTCCAGGATGGGGAGCCAGTGAGAGTTGGCAATTGAGGGCTTTGCTGATTGATGACTGGGAATATTCATGAGCTGCACAGTTTTGCACAGTCTGTAATCTTTTGATGGTAAGACAAGGGGCTCTTAGATAAAGGGCGTTGGAATATTCAAGCTGGGAGAGAATCAATGCTTGAACCATCAATCTTCTAGCGAGAAAAGGGAGCAAAGGGAGGATTTTCATTATCATCCATAGAATCTCATAGCAATTACCTGCCACCTTCTGCGCTTGCTCTCTAAAATCTAAGTTACAATCAAGCCATACGCCCCCCTTTAAATCTGTTCTTTGGGGGAGGGGAATGGGATAACAGCAGCTGGGCCAGGGCAGGTTTATATTCAGAGAGGGAGATTTACCTAGGAGCATCAGCTCTGTTTTTCGCCCCATTACGTTTCAAGTACGAGCCCTCCAACCAGATTGACACCTTTTCTACACACCCGGCTAGATCAGCCCCCGTTTTGTCAAGCTGGTTGAAGGAGACAATCAGTTGCGTGTCGTCGGCATATGTGACAATCTGGATAGCGAACGGCTTCACAACCTCTGCGAGGGGACTCATATACACATTAAATTGCGTGGGGCTCAGGGAAGATCCCTGAGGAACCTCACATCTAAAAGGCATACATTTGGAGGTAATTTCATCTTCAAAAACCTGGAATGATGTGTTTTTCCAGAAGGATTGCAGCTTCTTAAGAGCTGTACCCACAACTCCTGCCTCCCTAAATCTTTGAATGAGCAGCTGATGATTGACCGTGTCGAAGGCTGTGCTGAGATCTAAAAGAACAATAGCAGCACAGCCTCCATTGTCTAAAATTTCTCTTGCTTCTTCTACTACTGCCAAAAGGGCAGTTTCCGTGCCTTGTTGAGATCTGAATCCGGCTTGTGAGGAATGGAGACAGTTGTTGCTTTCCAGAAATGCTGAGAGGACAGAGTTTACATGTTTTTCAGCGATTTTGCTGATTCCTGGCAGTAAAGAAATTGATCAATAATTCACCAATACCTTAGGGTCCAGGTTAATTCTTTTAGAAGAGCTTTGAACATTGCCTGTTTCCACATGGGGGGACAAGTTCCGTCAGAAATGTGACATTGATTAGGTGTAAGACAACTGGAAAAATAGTATTGGCGATTTGATTTAAAATAGTGGGGGGGAGCAGGTCTCTAGGGGAGCCATATTTCACTTTGTTGAGAATACTTTGCAAGGAGGTCGAATTTAGCGGCAGAATTTCTGCTAATAAACAAACTTTAATTTGAAGCCCATTGACCACAGTAAATGCATTTTGTTGAATTTTAGCCTTTGAAAAAGAGGAATAGATGTCCTGTATTTTATTAAAAAGGAATGTTGCCATTTTGTTACAGCGGGATGAGGAGTCCTCAGATACAATAGGAGGAGAGGGGGGTTTGAGGAGAGATTTCCCAATGCGAAATATATCGCACAGGGAATTAGAGGCTGAAGTGATTCTTTCTTCATAGTAAATAGCCTGAACACATCTAATAATAAAAATAAATTACTTCCCACCTTTTACCCCTATAAACCTCACAACCTGCACCTACAAAAATTGCACAATTTTCATAATTCATTATCAATTAGTTCATTTATATTATTTAACCAATTAATAATTAATTACAAATAAATTAATTCCCACAAATAATGCTATAAAATCTAAATCAACTTAATACAAAAAATCATTAATTTATAATAATTAAATTACATCCCACCATATTCCCCTATAAACCCACAACCCACTACAGATCTAAAAAAATCAAAATTTAATTAAAATAAAATTCATAACTACAAAGAATTTAACACATATATTAAAAAACATAAACAATACTTTCACACAAAAACATACATCACATGCCTGTAAAATATAAAGTAAAATACATAACACTTATTGAAAAATCGTTATTTTAAACAACTATATTTTTGCAAACAATATTGATGACTTTCATATTTTTTAAAACGATATTTCTTACCTTAAATTTGGTACTCTTAAATGGGAAAATATGGATGCCCGTCTTTCTACTGTTGAACAGCAACTTCCTGAAGTTCAGTCCAACACACAACGTATAGACTCTTTAGAAAAAACGGTCCTCTCACTCCAAAAGCATACAGAGGATTTGGAAAATCGAAATAGGAGGAATAACCTCCGTATTTACAATTTGCCGGAAAATCTTGAGGGGGATAATCCAGTGACTTTCTTCACCACTTTCTTGCCGAAACTTCTGGACCTACCACCTTCCACCTCCATTAGTATACAAAGAGCCCATAGACTAGGTGCCAGAACGGGCTCCTCCTCAAAACCTCGTGGAGTCATCATTTTATTTCTGAAATATACAGATCTTTTATTGATTCTCTCAGCTGCGAGGAGTAAAAAACAAGTGTCTTGGCAAGGTCAACGTGTATACCTATCTCAGGATGTCTCTAGCGTCACAGCCTCCAGACGTAAAGAATTTCTGGCTATGCGTCCCTCTTTGCGAGCCTTGGGAGCAAGATATGGCTTGTTTCATCCTTGTACTCTCCGAGTCACCTATCGAGAAAAGTCTTGGTCATTTCAGGAACCTGGAGAATTAAGGAACTTTCTTCTTCTACACAGTGAAGAAGGGATGGACGCCTCCTCTTCTGCTTCGACCAGTGGCTGAAATTGGACTTTTATTGTTTAACTTGTTTGTCGTCCTAATGGCTTGTCTTTGACTTCATGTATTCTCCTTACTCCTCAGTTCTTACACTCTTTTTTTTTTCGTATCTTTCTCCCCTTTATCTATTTCTGGCATCTCCTTTATATCCCTCTATTTTCTTTCTCTAATTTATGGACTTCTGCTTTTACGTCTACATGTTATGTATGTTAACACCTTTTTTTTTTTTTTTTCCCTTTTTTTTTCCCTCCCCAGACGGATATGTATCGGTTTCCTCTCAACACCTTGTCCCATTCCACGTTCCTTTGTGCGGTCTCGATGTGGTTCTCCTCCTGATCCTGGTCCGTACGTCTTGTAAAGCATCACCACCTCCCCACCTTCCCTATGTGTATTTTTTCTCTTTCAGGTATGTTTAATGCAGTCATCCTTTTGGATTTGTACTGTCTTCTATGCATTCTCTCTTTTCTTCCTTCTTCCTTCCCCACTGATCTCCCTTCCCTTTTCCCATCCCTCTCCTCCTCCCTTTTCCTTTTTCATCTTCCTTTTCTACCTGTTCTTCCTTCTTCCTTTTTGAAGAGTTTTATGGTTACTACTTCTATACAGCTTGAATTATTACATGTACAGTATGTTTTTGCAATTCTTGATTTAGATCAGTTTAGTAAGTTTTCACCTTCAAAGTTGTTTCATGGAATGTGAAAGGATTTAATCATCCTATCAAAAGGCAAAGAGTACTCTCCCACCTTTCCTCTTACAATCCAGATATCGTCCTTATCCAAGAAACTCACCTATCTGACATCGAATCTTTAAAGCTAAAGCGACTATGGGTTGGAATTGTTTTATTTTCTCCTGCTTCCCAAAAAAAGAATGGAGTAGCCATTTTGATTCACAAGCGACTCCAGTGTAAAGTAGTTCTAGAAGAAAAAGATGACGAGGGACGCTGGGTCTTAGCTAAACTACTAATTAACAATGTCCCACTTACGATATTCAATGTTTATGGTCCTACTTGTTTTGACTCCTCTTTTTGGCCCTCCATTACAGCAAAATGTATTCAACATAAAGATGATGCTTTTCTATTGGGTGGAGATTGTAACCAGATCATTGACCCTTTTTTAGACCGAAGATCCTCTGTTCGTTTTTCCCCTCATAAACCACATAAACAATTCCTTGACACTATTACCCAAACTCATCTTGTAGACTCATGGAGACTCACTCACCCAGACGTCATGGATTTCTCCTTCTTCTCTCCTCCTCATGCTTCCTTCTCCCGCTTAGACTATATCTTTCTCTCTTCATCTCTTTCTCAACACCTTATTTCTTCTTCTATAGAACCGATTGTTATCTCTGACCATGCTCCTGTTATTACTGTTTTTGACCTTCTTCCTCCTACCCCTAAATCTTCTCGCTGGCGCTTCAACCCTTCTCTTCTTACTGACCCTCTTTTTTCCTCCTCTTTTCGTTCTTTTGCTGCTGAATTTTTTCATCTTAACTCTACACCTGATACCCCACCTCATATTCTTTGGGATTCCTTCAAGGCCACAGCACGAGGTTTTATTATTGATTTTGTCTCTAAAAAGAAGAAAAAATTCCTTCAAAAACGTAAAATCACCCTTGCACATATTAAGTCTCTGGAACATCAATTCTATACTTCCTCTGATAAGATTATGTCTCCTGAACTGCTTAAGGCTAAGATTGCCTTTAACAAGCTTACCACAGACTCTGCCTCCTCTTTTCTTCTCCGGACCAGCGCGCGATTTTATGGAGGTCGAAATAAATCAGGTAAACTGTTAGCTAACTATTTAAAATCTCGTAAAGAACGTACTAATATTGATTCTATCTATTCCCCCTCTAATGTACTTCTTCATACCAATGCAGAAATTTTGCAACAATTCCACTCTTTTTATGAGACTTTATATACTCCCGAAAACCCTCCCACCCCAGAGCTTATTCAATCCTACTTTGACAACATACCTCAACCAGATACTTCCCACCTTAATATTTCGGCCGTTGACTCTGATCTTACGATTTCGGAACTGTCCTCTGCTCTATCCTCCCTCACTAAAGGGAAAACCCCAGGACCTGACGGCTTCCCAGTTGAATTTTACCTACATTTCTCAGACCTTCTTTTACCTCACCTTCTATCTCTATTTCAGTCTTTTTGTTCTACTGGATCAGCCCAAGGCTCTTTTCAAGACGCTACCATATGCCTTATCCCTAAAGAGGGTAGAGACCCTAAGTTCTGTAAAAATTATCGACCTATATCTCTAGTTAATGTTGACTATAAAATCTTTGCGAAACTATTAGCCCTTCGCCTTGACCCGCTCCTACCACATCTTATAGGGAAAGAACAATGCGGCTTTGTTAAAGGCCGCTTGACCTCGGATAATTCTAGACTCTTCCTTAATGTTTTAAGTAAAGCCCCCTCGCTATCGATTCCCCTTGCAGCCATTTCAGTAGATGCTGAGAAAGCCTTTGACCGAGTCGACTGGTCTTTTCTTCTGGCCTCCTTAAAATGGCACGGCTTTAACCCCAAATTCATATCTTATATTTCTTTGATATATTCTATGCCCAAAGCATCTGTTCTCGTTAACGGTCAACTCACTTCCCCATTTACACTCCAACGTGGTGTTCGTCAGGGCTGTCCTTTATCACCTCTTTTATTTATTTTAGCGCTTGAACCTTTCCTTACCTCCATACGCAATAATCCGTCCATTTCTGGCTTCCCGTACGGTGACCGTCATCTTAAATTGTCTGCATATGCTGACGATATTCTTTTATTTATTTCTGACCCACCTACCTCAGTCCCCGCATTACTAGACGAATTTCAGAAATTCTCCTTGGTCTCCGGTTACAAAATAAACTCGGACAAAACAGAGATTCTTCCTTTAACCAAATTTTGTCTCCCCCACTTTTTCACGGCCACTGACTTTGCTTGGAATTCTACAAAAATTAAATATCTCGGTGTTCTTTTTTCTAGCTCTATCTCCTCCTCCATTCAACTCAACATGAATGCAGTCATATCTAGGATAGACTCATTACTCACCTCTTGGAATCCACTATTTCTTTCCTGGTGGGGCCGTCTTGACTCCATCAGAATGATGATTGCCCCTATTTTAATTTACTTATTATCCATGCTCCCACTTCGTATTCCAAACTCTTATTTCCGTCGCATTGACTCTGCGTTGTCCAAATTTCTTTGGAAGCAGAAAAAAGCCCGCATATCGCTCTTCAACTTACGTAAATCTAAACTTAATGGTGGTACCAACTTTCCAGACTTTCGCCTCTATCATAAGTCCTTCTCCCTTCGACAGGCTTCCCGCTGGTTATCTCAGGAACCCTCCCCTTTTTCTCCCCTCTGGCTTTCTGTTGAACAGGAACTACTGCTTCCGTACTCTTTCCAAGAAGTAATTCGTTTTACCTCTAAAGCCCCATGCCTTAATCCCCTTTTATTCAAGCATACTTCTTCTCTTCTGCGCCCTTTAGTTTCACCTTCCTCAGTAACGCAGGAATCCTTCCTACTATTGCCTATATGGTACAATTCCCTTCTATTAATTAACAACCGACCTATTGCATGGCCCTCATGGAGAGCGAAAGGTATCATTTGGATACGTCATCTTTTTGATGGGTCCTCTCCTTGCTCATTTCCTGCATTTCGGTCTCAATTCCACTGCCCTCCATCTTTTGCAAAGAAATTCCCTATCCTTATGGAAACCATTCTAGATCGTTATTACTCTCTCCCCTCTGAAGAACTACCCACCTCATCTTCCTCCTTACTCACTGTCCTTTCTACAACTCCTAAAGCTTCCATCATTTACCGGTACTTTTCAGCCCCCAATCCAGATCGTCTCAAATCAAAATTAGAATTGTCCTGGGAGACAGACTTACATTCCTCATGGCCGACTTCTCTCTGGGACAAAATATGGGCTCGATCCTTGAAGACTTCCCGTACTGCCTCTCTCACTCAATCCCTATTTTTCTTCTACCACAGACTATACCTCTCTCCTCTTTCTATCTCTCGCTTTCAACCTGATGCTGTATCTAATTGTTGGACCTGTAATGCCCCTTCTGCGGATCTTTTCCACCTCTTCTTTCTCTGTCCTTCAACTCGTCTTTTCTGGTCTCAGCTATTCTCTCGCCTTTCTCGCATTTTCAACCTCTCTATTCAATTTTCTCCTTCTTTGGTATTTCTTGGTAGCCTTTCAGAAGATTTAGACCTCCCCCCACATTCTCGCGGTCTTTTTGACCTTATGCTGGCTCTGGCATTACAGCATATTGTCTCTAATTGGAAATCTCTGAACAAATTGTCTCTCAATTGTTGGTGGAATCTTGTATGTCACTCACACAGACTTGATGTAGCCTTTGCTTCCTCCTGTAAACCCTCCCGAAATGTTGAATTTTACTGGCTACCTCTTACTCTATACCTTGATCAATCCGCCAAAAAGAGTTACTCTCCACTATCTTCGGGTAACTTCAAGCCCCCCTGAACACATGTACTCTTGCCTGCAGTCTTTCATGATATTTTTCAGTCTCAATATTATAATTATTTAGCTTTATATTGACCTTTTTCATACTTCTTTTTCATACATACAATTACTCATATGATGGTTTTTACTGTACTTTTTGATTACCATTTACTGTATTTCCTATTATTGCTTATCCATCTTCTACGATAAATACCATGTTTTTGTTTTCTTCTCTCCTCCCTTCCCCCCCCCTCCTTCCCTCCCCATAACTTAAAATGCTTTGTTTTTTCATTGTGATATTAGCTGCTTATATTTTCTTTATCCCATCTTATGCCTTTTTTCTCATATTTGCTGATGTCACCTTATTGTAATACTAATTTTTCTCTAATAAAGCTTTCAAACATAAAAAAAAAAAAAAAAAAAAAAAAAAAATTTGGTACTCTTGACCACGATATTCTTGCTGTTGAGTTTTCTGAATCACAATATTTCGAACTCGATATTTGTTTAAGTCGACATTTCCAACTCGATATTCTGTCTCAACACTCCTCCGCTCTGTGTAGCCTCCCCTTTACTTGGGCCAGTAGATCCTGCACTGTGGGACACATAGCAGGTAGTGTGGATTATGTTTCATCAACTCAGTCCACCAGTGTCACAGAGGAGGGCACCAAATTGAGGGAAGTTTACAGGCATCAAGACTGGAGCATCTGTTGTCTTCCAGCCCCAGGTGCTGCGGTTCACTGGGGTGGAGGGCCCTTAACCACGTACTTGAGGTGCAGGACTCCTGGAGGGGGGGGGGCTCATTCTATCACCTTCCTGCCCTTTCAAGCAATAGCAATCAGTAATCCAGAGCCCCCTTTAGCCAATTGGAGCTCCCTGCCAATTGTGGCAGGCCGATAGGTTCTGACTATGCGAGGGCCACGGGTAGTCAGCAGAGTAGGATGGGCCCCCTCTCCAGCCTCATGCAGGGACCCGCTGTGGGTCAAGATCGGTAACCGGATGTACTGTTGCTGTAGCACAGTCTCTACTGGTGTGCAACTGGTGGGTACAGCCTCTTCCACAGGAGCCCAGCAACGCTGCCGGTGGCTGCTCGCTGTACCTCCTCGAGGGCGAATCGGGCCAGTGTCTGAGGCCTTGCCTTCTCAGTGGGTGCTGCACATACACTTCGAGGCCGGGCCTCGCTGTCCAGGAGAGTGCAGGTGGGTGCAGGGTCTCGCTGGGCAGCTGCTCTCTGCAGGCCCCCGATGTGGCAGCGGGACCCAGTTGGCTGCTGAATGCCTTCCTGGGTCTGTGCAGCCTGTAAGTTCATCATCGTGTCCGTGGGCTGGGTCAGGGCCTCACGGCCATGTGTAAAAGTAGTTGCGGGCCGGCTCTCTCTTCTAGCGTGGTGCCATGGCCACAGGTGTCACCATGCATAAGGAAATTGAAAAAAAGGCATAAGAAAAAAGGAGGGAGTAGCCCATATAACCCTGTAGACTTCTAGAGCCTGGGCTGCACCATAAACCTGTGGCAAAAGGGGAAATGGCTCTAGCCGGATAAATGTACAAAAAACCTATAAAGAAGCCATTTTTTTGTTTATGGTCTCTGGCGGAATTACTCACCTAGTATAGTTCATTCATTTTTTCAAAAAGAACATATGGAATCTAACAATTGCATTTGTAAAAGTATTGATGTGCAAACTAAAGGAAATCACTGACTTAGAGATGACTTTCTTATTCTAAGCATTTACTTGATCATTTTGTATTTCTCAGCAACAAATGGCGAGTCACAACACAAAAATAATAATAAAATCAGTAAATTTATTATTTAGGCTTATGTCTGAGTTGAGACAATAAAGTATGAACACAAATTAGGTAAATGGAGTATCCGCAAATGAAGGATGATAGTCACTTCTTTGGGCAACAATAGAAAGAAACGGTCTGTAGGTACCAACGTTAATTCATATTAGACCAACTTATACACCTCTCAAATAATTGAGTCTAACATTGGTTTTATGGTCTAAACCAAAATGGGCTATTTTCTTTCTCTATAATGAATGGTGTTGGTCCTAAATAGGGAAATTCAACATGTTAGAGCCATTTTCCCATTTGACACGTGTCACCAGGCAATGTGGGGTGGGGCCGGAGCAGGTGCCCCTTGCCACTATCGGGGTGTCTGGAGGACACAGAATGACACCGGATAATGCTAAGCTCCATCGGAGCTCAGGCAAGAACATCTGCCTTGGTCCCCATCTTGGGAACGCCACACGCATAAGGTGATATATAATGGTTCTGTGGAGGTTGTAGCATCTAAATGACAGCTATCCCTGCCACATTCACAACGCTCAGCAGGACAATTGTTACTAAAAATCTTCAAAATAAAGATGTTCAGGACAAAGCAATTTCCTTTGCAGCAGTAAAGCATGGAACAACCTCATGCGTAAGTTAGAGATATTGTGTAAAATATTGTAACACAACATACATAACATTGGCGATTTGGGAAGGGTGGGAGTTCACACAAGGAATTCCTGATTTGGGCAGGGACTTCAATTTCTATGAAAATCTAGATTTCGTTCAAATATGAAATGAGTGGCTTAGGGATAACAGGCCTGCATGTTCTCCCTGCTACGTAGATGAGTGCATGAAAGATTGTGAAATGACAGTCATGTGTAGATTACTATACCTGGTGGGGTACAAAAGGCTGAGGAGTTACACGTATCAGTTCTTTACATCCTTTTCTTTGTGCCATCCTTATGCACCCGGCTACTCTGAAGAACCTAATCCAATTCTGTTCACTCAAAAAACTGAAAAGACCACAATTGGGCTCTATCATGGCTGAAAAATGTGATCCCCTTGCTCATCAACCGACAGAAAGGTATTATTTGCAGTAGTAGTATTAGCAGTGAGAAGTAGTTGGAGGACACGGTCTTCATACAAAAGTCTGGAGCCATTCTGGTAGGAGGACATTTTGGGCCAGATGTAGGTAGGCTTTTACCGGTCGGTAGCGGCTGAAATCGTCCGTTACCGACCGGTAATAGCCTTTTCCTATGTAGGAGGCTTTTTTACTGATTCGGTAAATAATGAATCGGTATTTACCGATTCGGTTTTTACCAAATCAACATTTACCGATTTGGTATTTACCGATTCGGTTAATGAGATGTAGGAAGCACTTAAAAGAGTGCTTCTGGGCTTTAAGAATTCGTTATTTACCACCAACTATTAGTCGGTGGTAAATAAGGAATTCCTATGTAAATGCATAAATGTGCATTTACACCTGTGCCATGTGACAGACATGTATGCCACATGTGCACACCAACACTAATCAGGGGTGCAATAGGGTGTCAAAGTGACACCCTGCCACCCTTGACTTTTTCCCAATTTTACCGAATCGGTAATTACCGATTCGGTAATTGATATTCATTCCTATGGGGAATCAATGGCAAAACCGATTTGGTAAATACCGAATCTTACCGATTCGGTATTTTTTACCGATTTTTTACCTACATAGAATTTACCGATTCCAAAATACCGAATCGGTAAAATTCGGTATTTTAGAATCGGTAAATCCAATGTACCTACATCTAGCCCTTTGTTATTCCACCTAAGACACTTAGGTTACTGTCAGAGCAGGCAGATACCAATAGGGCTCTGGGCTGCCTCCTACTCTACTCAACTCCCAGGCTTCAACCAGCACACATACCCAGCATTCCATGAAACATCACTTTCTCACAGCCAGTTTTCGGCCGATTTTGTTACAAGGCGATTTCCGCCCTGTAACATAATTGGCCCCCAGGGGCCCAAAACCGGCCCCCACCCGTGCGGTGCACCGGGGGATTGCCCGTGCCTGCTACGGCCAGTCCGACCCAGTAGGTGGGTCTGTACGATAAGTATGTACTGCTGCTGAATTTGCAGCAGGATTTGTGAGAATTTTGACATTCTGCTAGTGTGTGAGCTTTATTTTATGTATTTATTAATGAAGTAGACCATGTACCAAGTTCCTGGGAGCCTCAGAACACTGTACATGCGCAGATTGGTGCCTTTGGCGTGGACGGGAACTGGTAGTATGAAATGAAATGAAATACCAGCATTTGTAAAGCGCACAGCTACCTCCTGAGAGGTGTCCCGGCGCTGGGGGCCGTTGGGAAGATTAAGCGAGCTATTGCCCTGAGTCACATGGTGCTGGGCTAACCTGCCTCCATTAGCAGGGATCAAACAGTGAACACCATGGTCCGGAGTCAGGCACCCTTGCCGCTGCGCCACACCTCTTCCACAATGCATAATTTGGAATTTTAGCCTAAAGAACATCTCTGGAGAGCAGCTATTGACGTTTTTCGAACGGATTTTGTTCTGTTGGAAGATGAAAATAAGCATTATTAAAGCCAATAAGTGTGCCCTGGGCAAGATGGTACTATGATTTTTCTTTTTTTCGCTTTGCATTGCAAGCATATGCAACTAAAATAACGAGAACCCGTGTCTACCTTATGCATGCAATAGAAATGTTACATTCAAAAAAGCATTCACCGGTGCATCTGTTTTCCCAGTGATGGTTTTAAACAGGCCTTTCAGTTACGCAGTGCATTTTATTATTATTATACTTAATTGTGAATGAGACAAAACTAAAGTACCAGCTAATTAACGACTCAGAGAGTAGGCTGCTGAAATGTGACAGCATCACTTAAACACTCTATAGCACACACTTGAAAGAGAGCGCAGACAAATAAATAGCCAGCGTTTAGAGTTAATGTAAACGTAAATGCAATTTAAAAACAGACTTTGAGCCAATTTTGTAACTGAAGAAAAATAACAATTTTTAGTTGGATGTGAACTGTGTACACGGGCTTTGTGCAGTCAATCAAAGTGAAGAGGGCGAAGAGGAAGGTGATCTGACCCAATGCCCCTAGCTTTATCCTATAGTGAGTGAAAGGAAAACATGAAGGACAATTTCCGAGACCAATGGATACACTTCTGTGACTGGAGAAAACCAGTACTTTGGCAGATCAATTAAACCGTCTCAAAGACCAGACCTAAAAAAGTGTAGACTTTACTGATTTTGCATTTTATCATAACTTTTCACCCCGTTGTGCTGCCTTGTGGGGTTCTATAAAGGGTATTTAAGCAAAAACAAGGGAACCCAAGGCGCAATAGGCTAAGGACCATGGGTAGGTACTATTATTATAGAGACAAGGGTCCTTAGACAAGGAGACAAATTATGACAAAGATGAATATAGACCAGATGGAACTATATTTTTGAAGGAATGTCTAGCCGGACAGTTTATTACCCTAATACAAAATAGTCACAACATAATAGAACACTACGTGTGATAGAGGTGGGACACCAGCCGCTGTCCGACTAACGCACTGAGGGAACATAAACAAAGAAGAAATAATAGGCAATAACAGGTCATCTGATTATTTTGAATCATATAACAGACAATCTTATCTATACACATATGCATGAAAAATGTGAATCAACTATGCATTTAGTGCATTCATGTCGACGACGTTTCTAACCACATTAATAATCGGTTCATCCTCAGGACAGAGGGTAATTGCCATATAAAGGGTAGCACCCCTGAATTTTAAGGGTGTCATTTAGACCTATGCACTGGTGTTACAGTGGGTGGAAAGTCGCTATATGTGCTGGTTTAACATCGGTGGAGGCTGCCTCCAATCTAAAGTGTGTGTGTGGGGGAGGGAAAATAGGGGAATGATCTTTTTTTTAAACGTATCTATCCTGCCGCCACCGCTGCCGGCCGCCTCGGTGCTTCTCTCCTCCCGTCAGTCACTGGGGCACATAGCAAAGGCACCGCATCCAATCCAGATGCTGCTCTCATGCTATACCAAGCATGAGAGCAACAGGGGGAATGGCCTGAGTGGGCTGGTCTGATGTTCGCTCAAGCACAGGGAGCGTCTGACTGTTCTCCAACCCAGCTGTAAACACAGACCATAGACAGCTGGTCAAACCGACATGCGCACTTTACAGTGCCCATCGCTCCTCCTCCCTGCCAGGGGCCGTCCTGTCCCCGCCCAAGACTCCCTGGCTCAGTCAGTAAGCGGAAAATAAAATTATAACATAGTTTTATTATCATTTTATTTTTCGCTGACTGACTCTGACCAGTAGGGCAATGCTCCTCCACTATTACAGAGGAGCCGCCACTGTTTAACACTAAAGCCAATTTAGAGATGAATAAATATAGCGCTCCCTTTGATTTTTGCACATGTGCTTATGACCATGAGCCAAGTTCTCTGTGAGGTTGGGTTCTTCGAAACAGATCTGCTGCTGAATGGCATCAATCTACTCAAAGCTAATGCTCCCTGCTGGCTCTCAATTTCATTCAGCTCTTTTCTTGCTTAATGGATAATGAAAATATGTAACCTTTGCACCCTCTGACAATCGCGAAGGTGCGAGTCGGAGGACTTCACTGCTATGTATGCCTCTGGTGGTTACACAGATGTAAATTACCCTGTCTGGATATCAGAACCGATCTATTAGTCTTGACCGTCCTCTGTATTCCTCATTTGTCTCCTAAAAATCCTGGAGGCTCTTTGTACTCAAACTGGGATTTGTTCTGTGACCAGATGGAACATCCCAGTGGGAAAAGTTCTACTTGGCATTCATGCAGAGAGGAACAGTTTAACTACAGTCATAAGATCAAGTGAAAGTAATTAAAAAACATCCTGCAATATCTTCACTACCGCAAACAATACAATAAAAACAAGCATTGACAAAGACAATAGGTCTCGCTTTTTTTAAAAACATTGTATTGTAGATTCATTTAGCACTTGCTACTCCTAACGAGGCCTTGAAGCACTTTTCAGGCTTGTAGCATGCTCCTTCTTAAGTTGTAGGGTTAGTTTAATGTGCTAGATTTTAGGTTTGCAGTTAGTCTTGTAAGAAGCAACGTCATTTTTGTTGGTACACTGATTAGTTGTATGCAGTTTTTATACTAAAGGGAAGTTAGTTGTTAATTACTATTGATGCAGATATTTTAGTTAAGTATCAGTTTCATAATTGTGACTCTGTGAATAAAGGGACCAGAGGCTGTGCAGTATAGTATTTGTATTATACTATTGTTTTGTTATCATAGTACACTGGATTATTGGAAGGTGTTAGTATTGTTAGCGCATAGAGGTTTACAGATTTTTGGTCATGCTGATATAGAATGGGTCAGTGAGTTGGTGAGAAGAGCTCAGTAGGGCTTAATGTGAAAGGTTGACCAGTGAACAACAGAAGGAGACATGGATTAACATGGATTCAGCTACCAAGGGTATCAAACTAACCTTTTATGCTAGTGCTGTACATTTTGGTGATGGCTCAAATGCTATGTCTTTCCAAAGATTACAAATATAAGAGAATGTTTTTATTGAAAATTTTCTATTTGTAATGACTGAGTCGTAGACATTAAATTATGCAAGTACAGATAGTAGTCAGAATTTGATTGCTCTTTTCGGGTCTCCGCAGACGTGTATAATAAATACAGGACCTTATCCTTGTTTCCAGATGTAAGCTGGGAATCCATCATTGTCTGAATGATGTGTTAGATATGTTGTTTTTGGACATTGTAAGTTTTAAGTCATGGTCAGTGAGAGAGCGCAAGTTGAGAAAAATGTATTAGTACATCATATTTACAATTTAGATGCACGAATTTAGTTAAAGCATTTAGAAGTGTTGAAAATATATAGAAATACATATACGTACGAGTGTTTAATCAATGTAGAATGCATATTTAGAGTGTGAAGCTAATGTAGTAATGTTTAGAAATGCTAGAGTGCTGTCAAGACTCCATGTTATGAGGCTGCTGCAGAAGAAGATCTAAGGCTGTTAAACGTAGAGATGTGCAGGCCTCATGGCAATGTATGAAGAACGGAAACTTGCTTTTACAGTTTCACATAAGATGGATTACTAATATTTTGAATATTATTGATCATACGTTAGAAATCATGTTTTGTAGAAGTGTTTCATATAATCAGAGTGTAATAAGTAGAATTTGTTTTAGTTTAAGAAATAAAGGTTCACAGAGTGCAAGCTTCTTGCAAAGTAATTTAGTAGGCCTGGAAAGAAAAAGTTGCTTCTTTGATCTGCATGTGCTAGTTAAATTCAGGTCGTTAAGCATAAATTGCTGACCATGTTCGAAGTTTTACGACTTGAGAGATAAACTGGAGGTCGGAATTTGGGGCCCAATTCATGGGTGTCTGTTGCAGGTGTGAGGGGGTTCCAATCAAGAGAGTGATGACTAGAGCTCTGTCCGGGGAGACAGGCACAGGCCTGGAGGAGGCTCCAGGAATTTGCTAGGGGGTACCGGCGAGCCGAGAAGAAGCCTGGGAAGCAGGGTCAACGCTAACAAGAAGCCCAGAGGAGTATCAGTATGGAAAAAGCCAGAACCGAAACCACGTGAGAGGTGTACGTGAGAGGCGTCTCTGAGGGGCGTTTCAACTGTAATTGTGATTTTGTATTAGGGACAGCACCCTGGGGTGGAGTTAGAGCAGATGGCCTGAGGACCTTTAGAGAGCGGATGGGTAGGCAGAGAGGGCATGACTGCAATGCACAGATTTACTTCAGAGACTAAGGGAAAGTGAGTGAACTTCTTTGGAAGTCACCACGGCTGACACCTTTTAGATTAAGATTCTGCTAAGTAGGGATGTCACTTAGTCTAGTGTAGGGACAGTCTAACCTGAATTTTCTCCTTTTGTAAATGACGCTTAAGTTACAACTTGTGTCTATTCTTGCAAATCTGCTAATACTCGAATTGGCTTTGGTGGTATACTTCTGTCGCCTAAGATCGTTCAGGGAATTCATGTTTGTGTTGGTGCCAGTATACCTGCTGAACCTTATATTGAGATGTTTGTATCTCCAGTTATCTTTGGCTTTATAATAAAACTTTAAAACTTATTCGTGGTAAGTGGTTCTTCAGAGTCTTGCCAATTTTTGGTTTGCTTAACCTAGTAGTGGATTGCTTTTTACTCTATGACAGGCAACAAAGATTCAGTCGACCTAAGTGGGGATTTAGATCTAGAGTAATCAGATACAAGATCAAAAATCCCGCCTTCTCAGTCAGTATGGGATCCTTTGTGTCAGTGATACTGAACTTTGTTTTCTTTGACTCTGTTTAAATGTTTTGCCATGCGCTCCTATAAAGTCCCCTTAAGCTCTAGAAACCAAGGGGCAGATTTACAACTTCGGGCGCATCCCTGCAAATGAGGAGTCTATCCAAAAGACGATAGCTGATTTTGAGATACACACCACAAATTTGAAAATTTCCAAAGTTGCACGAGACATAAAGAACTTCAAACAAGAGGAAACTTACCCCTACCTCAAGGACGATTTTTATGCAAATAATAATCCAAGTTCTTTAAATCTACAATATAGAGGTAGATCAAGGAATACGTTTATAACTTTCTCGGATACATCCTCAGACTCAGACCAAGGATCTAGTAGTGGTTACCATCCGTATTTTCAACACCCAAGAGTACAACAACCTTTTTTTGGCAGAGGCAGGTACCGAGACCAAGGGGGTGGACAAATAGGGAGAGGATACAATCAACAAGGGGGATACTTCCCACAACTAGGACAGTACCCACCTTCAGGACAGTACCCACCACAGGGACAGTTCCCACCACCAATATTTTACCAGAATCAAGACCAAGAACCCTTCCAGACACGGTGCTATTTATACTGCCACAGTCCAAGATAGCCAGTGACATTTTGGAAGTCCCTCAAACCTCAGATTTAGGATCACTGAACCTCCAACATGCTCAGCTACACAATGCATGTCCAACCTTATGTGCTTTGCCAACTTGAGAAATGCCTGAGAACTCATGTGATGTAGTGCCCTAAAGAGAGAAAGTCTGTCCCTACATGACCACACACTGTTGTTCCAGGACATCAATGAGATTTCCTAGAGTCACTGAATTTAGGGGCTCATTAGTATGGCGGTCATAGCCCTGGGAAATGGGACAATCCGCAATGCACGTGGTGGTTCTGCACATACAATTAGGATGCGCCCGCCACACTGGTGGGGTCATCCCGCATTTTTAACATTGCGGCAGGCGGTGCTGAAAGCACCAATCCGCAGCAATGCCAAAAATGCAAGTTGTGCATTTCAATGCACAACGTGACAGGCAGGAAGGATGAAAAACATAGTGGGTGTTTTTTACTCTAATGTGTCCCTATGTGGGGTTGTAGAAGCTCCATGTTTTGCTTACTATCTAGTAGGTGTTCAAGTAGTGCTATAGCTGTGGGCAGGAAATTGTCAAATATTTAGTTGCCAAAGCTCCAAGATGGAGGACAATGTGAATTGAAAAATCCTGATATGATTGGTTGTAAGTACTTCGAGTGACATTTGTTTATGACAATCCGTTTGAGTACTGCATCTTATTTGCTTTTTTAATGTATACTTTGTACATCCTGTATTTTTTTTTATATATAAATCTTTTTTTATTGAAATCAGAGCATGTCATATGAAAAAAACCAAGTCACAGGTACATTGGCAATATTGTTACACTGCAAGTAATCATCATAAAACAATAATTACAGTCCCCAATAAAACATATTCAGATCCCATTTAAAATATCTTCTCTCAATCTTGGAGGTTCACATATCTCTCCTCTGTGGATGTTACATTGCCCCCACACTTGAGGCCATTTATTCAGGCACCCCCTGGCCTTTTCCGTGACCATGCACCAGTCCATTTCTTTACCCCATTCTTCTATACTCGTTGGGGTCTGAGCCCTCCACAATCTAGCAATGTTTCATTTTGCCACCATCAGCCTCAAGGTAACCCATATTCGCTCCTTGGAATTCAGGTCGGTAGGGCCCCATACATTCAGGAGTGCCAATTTAATATTGCAATCTATCAGCTGCCCCAACACTTCTTCCATAAGGTTCGCTACCGCCTCCTAATATCTCTTGATAGTCGTGCATTCCCAAAGTGTGTGGACAAAGGTTCCCTCTGTATTTTAAGTGTGTTTTTTCAATAAGCTCTTTTGTACCATGATCAATGAAGAGTACATCCTTTAATATCATCATTCATGCAAGGCTGCTTCTGTTTCCTTTTTTTGTTGGCTTGATGTTCTTTGGGGGATAACTTTGTTGATAGCAGCGTTCAGGCAGTCATTGAACTTTCTCTATTGAGTTTATCTACTCCAAATGTTTTTATAATGTTAGCCTTAAGGTTCTCAATAGAGAGTTTTCCCATTTTCTGTATCTTTTCAAGATACAGGAATTTGGTAAGATGTTTTGTCTAAACATTATGGTTCATTGAGATGAGAAAATGGTTCCTCTGTGGAAAAACAGCAATTTCTATGATAGTCACTGGTTCTGCATTACAGAAGACAGCATCCATTTGTGTGTTCAGATGTGCAAGTCTGTCCAGAATTGTTTTGGTAGAGGCTAAGGATGATTAGTCTAGATGTGTGGGTATTATATTGTGGCATTTTTGATTTGCCAAACCAAACATTTGGTTTGCATATGTTAGAGTATTTGATAGCATGGTTTATTTTTTTTAAGGTTTGAAAAAGACTTTATTGCGAGAGATTAGGTGTCATCATGAAATACAATGGTACAATAAAAAGGAAAATAAAGAAGTACAAGTAAATCAACAATCTGTATCAATATAAATATGAAAAAGAGAAAAAGGAAAAGAACAGTAGGGATCAGTGGTTAATATCATGAATAAAGACATTATGAAGAAAAAAAAGAAAAAGAAATTCATAAATAGAACCATAAACAATACACATAAGAAAATATGATTTAAGGAGGTTTGAGGACTTCTTGCTGGAAGGGTTGCAATGGGGAATACGATTTAACACATTTATCAAAGCGCCAGGATGCCCTTGGTGGTGACAGGTCGCGCTATACAAGTATGCCACAATACAATCAAAAAACACTGTTACAGGTAACCACATTTGGATCCTCTTTGCAATCATGGGTGAAGGCAGATTAGAGAATGTATCCATTCTATGATTATGACAAACATCATACCACCAAGCTTTATATGAAATGTTAAAAAAATTCTTCCAATTACTCCTTATTTGCTGAAAGGCAACTGCTAGTAACAAATCAACAATTTTAAAATGTGTTACGTCAACCCATGCTGATGAAAGGCTGCCTAAAAAAATATAAGTTGTGGAAAATGGGATATGTGTGTTAAAAATTAAATTAATTTGGGTCCAAACACGCAACCAAAAGTTGCTCACCAGGGGGCAAAGAAATAACATGAAATAAATCAGCATCAGAGGAGGCGCAAGACCAACAAATGTTTTGTGTGTCAGGAAACCATTTTTATGTAAGGTCTGTGGGGACAAAAAAAGTCTATGATAAATATAAAATAGTGTTTGTGTGAGGCTAGCTGATTTCCAAGTCTTCCAAAGTTTTGTCCAAATGGCCTTCCAAACTGATAAAGACCAATAAACGTCAAAATCCTTTTCCCATTGTTCTTCAACTGGTGTTTTGTTTCTAGGTGTAGGAGTGGATTGGAGAAAAGTATATAAGGTTGATGCTTTGGGTTGAAGGCGCAGAAGCAGGGACATGTTTGTATGAGTATGCGTGGATGGAGAAGGTTGAGCAGCAGTAGAAAGGAGTGAATATGCGTCTAACACGGCTGTTCGAAGAGCATTGTATTTGTCTAGAAATGAGGCGGGCAAATCATACAGCTAACTAAGGGCCCGATGTAGGTACCAAATACCGGTCGGAAACGGCCGATTTCGGCCGTTTCCGACCGGTATTTGGCCTACTGAGATGTAGGGGACCTTTTTTTGTCCGATTCGGTATTTTACCGATTCGGTAAAATTACCGAATCGCAAAAATACCGAATCGGTAATTTTACCGATTTTTAATTTTGGGATGTAGGTGGGACTACTTTCTGTCCCACAGACCCTTCAGATTCGGTATTTTAACACCCAATCCGATTGGGTGTTAAAATTCCGAATCCAGGTGTGCATGCACATGTGTGCATGCACACCTATGCCATGTGACAGACAGACATGCCCTTAGGGCATGTCTGTGTGCCACATGGCTCACATGCCTGTTTTGGGGGTGCTAGAGGGTGTCAAAGTGACACCCCCTGCACCCTTGCACAAATCGGTAATTACCGAATCGGTAATTACCGATTCGGTAGTGCCCATTGATTCCTATGGGCTTCAAGGCCCATAGGAAGCAATGGGGGATACCGAATCGGTATTTACAGAATCGGTAAATACCGAATCTTACAGATTCTGTATTTACCGAATCTGAAATACCTACATCTCCCCCCCTCTAATTTACCACTTCATAAATACCGATTCGGTATGATTCGGTATTTATGAAGTGGTAAATGTAGATTTACCTACATCGGGCCCTAAGTGAGGAGAAAGATTGAAACTCTTCATTGGAATAAAGTTGGGAAATCCACAATAAACCTCGCTGCCTCCATGTTTTCCAGTAAAAAGGTTTGTTCCTTATCAATAAACTTGTGTTATGCCAAATTGGAGAAGTGAGAAAGGAGGATATATTGATGGGAGTTGCAGGGTACAAAGGACTAAGGAGTTTAGAGGTAAATTTAAAAAGTGGAGTGGAAATTGTTTGAGGTTTACGAGAAAAGGAAAGATATTCCTGAAACGAAAAAGGAGAGAGAAAAGAAAGTTCATCTGAGGTCCATAAGGGGGAATTATCGTTAGAGTCAAGCAGCCAATAAGAAGCCGGCCGTAGTTGGAAGGCCCTATGATAAACTGAAAAGAGAGGAAAGTTAACCCCTCCCTCTTCTTTCGGATGGACAAGTTTGAGGGTACATATATGTGGTGTCTTCTTATTCCAAAGAAAGGTGGTAGCCTTGAAAAGTTTAGCGGATATAGGTACTGGGATATTAGATATGGTATATAAGACAATGGGTGAAAACATCATTTTGATGGTGTCTAAGTGACCCCACCAGGATAAAAATAAAGGATGCCATTTGGTGGTGAGATCCGAGAGTTTTTTAAGGCAATTATTCAAACATAAAGTAACTGTGCCTTTGAAAGTTGGTGCAAAATACAAGCCCACATATTTAATAGAGGATGATTTCCAGGTAAAATTAGTGGATTTAAAGTCATCTTTAAAGGTATATTTGGTTAAAGGTAAGACCTCGCATTTATCATTATTCAGCTTATAACCCGAAATCAGAGAGAAAGTATTAACCTCCTCAAGAAAAGTGGGAATCGAATCACTAGGGTTTGAAAGAAAAAGTAGGATATCATCAGCGTACACCGCCAACTTAACATGAGTAGCAGGGGTGAGAAATCCCAAAATTTTGCGATTTTGCTGAATTTTGGAAAGAAAAGGTTCAAGGGCTAAGTTAAAAAGAAATGGGGAGAGGGGACATCCCTGTCGAACACCTCTACCGAGATTAAAGAAGGGCGACATAAGACCATTTGCAAAGACAGCAGCTCCAAGGTTAGAATATAAAAGGGAAACTAACAAAATAAAGTTAGGACCAAATCAGAACCATTTAAGGGTATAGAACAGATAGCGCCATTCAACTCTATCAAATGCTTTTTCAGCACCCAAAGCAATGGCTGCTAAAGAATGATTAAGGTGAGGAGTTTTAGAGAGAATGTCAAAAAAGAGTCTAGTATTATCCTGTATAACTCGCCCTTTCACAAAACCAGATTGTTTTTTGCCTAATATTCGTGGAAGATAGGGATCTAAGCGTAAGGCCAATACTTTTGAGAAGATTTTATAATCGATATTAACAAGGGATATGGGCCGATAATTCTTGCACAACTGAGGATCCTTACCCTCTTTAGGGATAAGGCAAATGTGAGCATCCGAAAAAGAACCCCCAGAGTTCCCTAGAGAGTGGAAGGAGTCAATTAAGAGGTGTAATTTGGGCATTAATAGGTCGGAAAAATGAAGAAAAATTCTACTGTAAAACCATCTGGTCCAGGTGCCTTGTCTTTTTTTTTGAGATGATGTAATGCATTTAAAAGCTCTAATTGCGTAATCTCATTTTCCAGATTTGATAGTTCAGTTGATAGGTGTTGGGGAGGATGTAAAGTTGAAAAAAAATGTGAGAGTGTATCTTCTGAGGGATTAGTTTCAGATGAATACAATTTCTCGTAAAAAGCAGCAAATTCATTCAGGATGTCCCCATCTTTGAACTTTACAACTGAACTGTCAGCCCAAATTGTATCAATATTTAATTTGTTATGTTTGGTTTTTAAGTAATTAGCTAAAGCTGCTTTATTTCTACCACCATAACATTTTGTGCTAGATTTTAAAAGGTACAAAGAGGCATTATCTGTAGATACCTTGTTAAATTGCAATTTCGTTTTTATAAGTTCGTCAAGAACCTCTTTGGAATTGGATATATGAAAAAGAATGCTCCAGTCTCTTAATGTCTTGAAATAGCACATGAGTACGTTTACGGGCAATATTGCGTTTTTTGGATATGTATGTTATAATAAAATCCCTTGCTGAGGCTTTAAACGCGTCCCAAATAACAGAGATCGGTAGTGAGTCCGTGAGGTTAATAAGAAAATATTCGGCACAAAAGGTCTTAAAAGCACTGGAAAATGTCAAATCAAAAAGGAGGGCGCTATTGAAGCGTCATCGCTTTGGAGCGGTGGTTTTGGGTAGGATGTCTAGATCTAAGGAAATAGGGTCATGATCTGATAAAAGTATGGACCCTATATCAGCAGTTATGAGGGATTGTGAGAGGTGATGCAAAATGAAAAAATAATCAAGTCGCGACTGAGAATGATGAACCGGGGAATAAAAAGTATATTCCCTAGTGGTCGGGTTACAGAGCCGCCATGCATCAAGCAGTTTGTGCTGCGTTATCATATTGATGAAAGATTTCTGGGACTTATTGGGGATAAATGCGACTTTAGAATTACGGTCTATAAAGGGGTCAGAAACTTGATTACACTTCCCTGCCAATATAAAATTGTCCTCCATATGGAGAGTATTCTGCTTAGCCAGTGCAACCCAGAAAGAAGAATCACCCCCGGTTGGGGCATATACATTAAAAAAGGAAACTGGAACATTCGTCAACATCAGCTTAACATTGAGCCAACGGCCCTCCGTATCTGAATCTTGAGAGATTACTTGGTAGTGTAAAAATTTACGACATAACATAATGACTCCATTGCGTTTACCATCACCACTGGAATAGAAGTCTTCACCTACCCAACCTTTTTGTAATTTAAGAGACTCATTCTCTGTAAGGTGTGTTTCCTGCAAGAAAACTATATCAGCATATAGTTTAGCTAAATGAGAGAGAACTCTCTGCCTTTAAATGGGAGAGTTCAACCCTCTAACATTCCATGAGATTAATCTTAACGGCATAATGAATCAAAGAAAGTAAGTCAATAAGATGCAATGAACAATGATAACATAAGTGAAATAAAACAATTCATGGATATATAAAGGAGAGAAAAAAGAAGAAATGGAAGATGTTCCATAAGCATAAGAGGAAAGAAAAAAAAAGAAAAGCAGGAAAATGATCTGGTGAGGAGAAAGCTGAAGAAATCATTTGACAGTTAAAAGCAATAGCAAAAACCAAAGAGACTAGGAAGCTTAAGATAAGGAAAATAATTGGGGGAAAAATGGGAAAGTGAAAGTTGGGTGAAGAAATCAAAAACTGATATTGGGAAAGAACAATAACGAGAGTGCAGATGGGCAAGAAAAAGAGGATTGTGTAAGAAGAAAGAATAAAAAGAAAAGAAGTAACAATGACACCTAAAAAATATGTGTGTAAGAAACCTGGCAAAGAAGAAAGACCTGGGAAGAGGTGAGAAAAAGAACAAATTAGGGAAAGGAATCGGAACAGATAAAAACATCGATCATAAAAAGCAGGGAATTAAAAATAAGAAACAGAGAGTAAAAGGAGATATATAACTACAGGCAAAAACAGTGCAAACCAAAGAGACCAACTACTAAGATAGTAGGACTCAAGAGCAGAGAGAACCAACAGCATCAAAGTTAAAGTTACACTTCTAATTCAACCATGAGGAGAGGAGGAAGTATCCATATTAGGTGCGTGACATGAGTTAATGAAATTCTGCAGACGAATCGTCTCTTCATATGTTGTCGTCTTGTTATTGTAGGTGACTTTAAATAAGCAAGGATGAAAAAGGCCATATCGGGCACCCAACTAGCGTAGGTTGGCTCTCATGTTTAGGAAGGCTTTACGGCAGGCTGCAGTTGCTTTAGCATAATCCTGGGCGAAAAACGAGGAAGAGCCAGACCAAGAGATCTTTGGAGAGGACTTAACTGCCACCAATACTTTCAGCAAGTCTGTGTACTCTAGGAAATACAGAATGACTCCTCTAGGACTCTGTGATGATGATGCTGAAGAGGATGGACGACCAAGCCTGTGCGCTCTTTGGATATTCAAAAGCGTTCCTTCCGGCATATGGAGAAGTTTTGGAATGAAGGATTTGAAAAAAGCGAGAGAATCAGATCCCTCTACCCCTTCCACCAGTCCGTAAATACGGAGGTTGTTTCGTCCATTACGATTTTCCAAATCCTCAACCTGTTGCTGGAGTAGTGAAACCTGTGAACGAAGAGTGGAAACAGGAGCGAAAGTCTCTTTAAACGAGGTGATGTTCTGTTCGACTGAGGAGACCCGTGTCTCCAATTGGGACCTGTCAAAGTTTGTAACTTAGCATTAGACTCTTCCATGAAGGGTCGAAGGGCCCTAATCTCCTCCAGTATTAACTCCATAGAAGCCAGCGACGGTGACTTAGGAGTTGATGGTGGATACTTTTTCAGCCGCTTGGTGTTTGATTTCCCAGAAGAGGGTTGAGAAGACTATGCCATTGCGTCGGAATTTTATGAGGTAGAGATGAGAGAATCCTCAAGTTTAGAATACACAGATTTTTTTTTGAGTTTTTAATAAAGGTGCGCTTCGATGTGATGGAAGGAGATGATCAATCCAACCGCCCCATAAAACTTCATTCGGCAATCTCCAATTCAATTTAAAGAGGATGTCTTGTAACATAATCTTGCATTAGACAAAGAAACTAATGAGAGGAGATGCAACGAAGGGAAATATGAGAAGAGTTAAGCGGTTAAAAACAGTCACCTCAGAAATAACAGGACATCATCAATAGGAATAGGGCACAACATACAGTAGAATGCAGCAAAAAAGAAAAAAGGAATATCAAAATGGTCTGCATGTGAGGAAGTGCTCCAAATGGTTTGTAATATGCCAATAAATGCCGCCAAAACAAGCGAGCAAAAATGTCCCTAAAGTAGAATGTCCATCAGGAGAGCAGTGGTGAGCTAAGGGAGGAACCGTGCTCTGAGGAAAAAGAGGGATTCCTGAAGTGGCTGCTTAGGAGTATCAAAACTAGTGCCAAAAAGGAAAAGTATGGTACATAGCGCTATATTACTGTAGTCTCATGAATTAGGAGACGAAAAAATGTTTATTAGATGGTGAAGAGGCGCGTTAGCATAGATACGCCAGAAAGCGTCCCGCCAGAAAGCGTCCCGTTTCTCTGAAGAAAAAAATGCACCATCGCGCTAAACACAAAAATGGTGGCCGTGGTGTGAGCCGAAACCGCTACAGACTTACTGCGGTAAAAATGAGAGAATGCTCACACACGGGCGGACGCCACACGTCCTACTGGCATCTCAACATCTTCCGACGCGATATGGTCCCCTTCGTTCAGGTCAGTGAGTGCTGGAACTGGCATGTCTTCCAAGCGGTCGCGGAGCCTCAATCGTCCGCTGCCATGACCGTCGGGCGCCAAGCCACGCTCCCTGGTTTGCTTTTTTAATGGTTGGAGTTCTGGACTTTTTGGTTCCGTCCAGAGGTGTCAGGGATAACACCCGAAGACCCCGGAGTTCTACCTGTCTCGGTGCACAAATAAACAGAAACACAGGCTTCTCGATGGTGGCGTCAAAGACCAAAGGTTTATTACTGCAGGGACACAGAAGTCACAGAAACTACACACGGGCAGTATCTAGGAGCCTGTTCGATTTGTACAAAGAGGGTTGCTCCTTATATACTAAATATTAGGCTTTGGGCAAATTCTTTACATGTTAGTACATTCCTAAACCTTTGTGTCCTAAACAATAAATATTTGGCGTTGCACAGGGATCGTCAACAATATCTGATGTCAAAACATTATGAACGAGGGGTTCCCACTGTTCCATCATAATCTCATGTCAACTTTTCATTCAAGAGCCGGACCGCCTCATCGTAAATTTCGTTACCTCCCCCTAATAAAGGCCCAGAAGGAAAGGAGCAGAGCCAGGTGCAGAAGATAGAAAAGCAGTATAAGAGATGTTTGTGGGTCGTAAATGGGCAAGGCTACCAGCTTCGGCCGCCTAATCATGATCAGGCCAACGAACACGAGAACCAGTATAGCAGGACTGGCCTCAGGCAGAGGAGGCAGTTTCTGTCGAGTCATGCAACCATGGCGTTTTCTGTATTCAGGTGCACGTGTCACTAGGGAGGTGAATCGCCGGCCAAAGCCTACGTGTCCTTAATTGGAATGAAGTAATCAAAGTTCATTTCGTGTCCATTGACTATGTGAGGGCAAGGAATACAAAATGGCTGCCGTAATCTAAGATGGATGCCATGGGTAGTTCAGAAATGTGTTTGTAACAGGAGTGCTCTTGCTCGTAGCATAGCGAAAACACCAGGATATGCTAAATGGATCATTTGCGGTTCACTGATACCAAAATTATGTATTTACGACAATGTTAAAAACACGGGTTCAAATCGTCACGGAACCTCAGACCCTCCTTTTGCCCTTACATAGGCAATTCCTCAATCTATGTCAGAGTCTAACTCTATGCTCATCAGGTCAGTGACATGTTGTTGCATCATCATTCTTTCTCGTGCCTTTTCTCCAAACGCAGGTGGTTTTCTGAAACATGTTGCAGCACAGAGACTACACAAAGCGGGACCACATTGGATAATAAGGCAGCACGAGAACATGATTGCTAGGATGACACCAATAACCATTAGAACCTTCCATCCCCACGCTGATAATAGAGTCCAAAGCCACTCCATTAAGGACCAGTTTCCCTTGTCTACGTGTATAGAGTCGGAAATCTTGTGTAGCTTAGAGATCGCCTCATAGACAGTCGGAGCATTATTGGGAATAAAAACACAGCAGCTCGATTGGATCATTCTACATACCCCACCTCGATCTGCAAGTATTACATCTAGAACCATACGGTTCTGCAACGTCATGAGACGATCCGCCTGAAGCTCAGCTGTTAAGTTACTAAGGGCACCAGCAGTTTCCGTAATAGTAGATTCAACTACCCGTGTTAGCTGACGTAGATTTCTACTATTAGCCATAGGCCCCCAGAACGGAAGGAAACCCTTGAAGAAGTCTCCTGCGTCCTGACCAGCGGTATCTTCCTTGCTGAAGACACCTCTTGCTACTCTGGTCTTGTGATAATCTGAAGAAGCAGTGTACGTTGGAGGCAACAGTCGGGCAATATAACATGAACCTGAAAAGTCAGCAGGCAACCATGTATACGCTCTGTCTTGACAGATGAAGTAGGTACCCCTAGCAGTAAGAAAGGCAGGGGAAGAGTTAGACGGAAATACGTAAGTCTCAACGCACTCACTCTTCCCTAACCGAGCTCTCGGATTTCTCCCATTTCCTTGCAAACAGACTTGACCTCGGTGAGGTACGACCCAGACTTGAGTGGAGCTTTTACGCTTGCTTTCTCCCAAACTAAGGCGATACTCTGTAGAATTCCAACTCAAATATACCCGTAATTCATCTCTAGGGTAAGATGGAGTATTATTGACGTCTTTAATCATATCAATAATTCCCTGGACTAAAGCTTTGTTGGCAGAGTTGTATTTAGTGGAACGTGGTGGGCGCGGAGGATAGGTCTCGAGGGCATAAGCAAAAATGGTCTGAAAGGCCTGAAACGATCCATTATAGCTAAAAGGCAAGACTAGATAGGGAATGCCTTTATTCATAGTGTGGGGTATCAAGCCACACACCCAGCAGTCTGTAGCGTTAACTACCAGTTGGTGTTGATGCAAGAGCTGTACAAAAGTGTTGTTAATGAATTCTGAGCATCGAGCTTGTTCGTGTTCGGGAAACGAGTGAAAAGAGTGCATAGGAGAAACAGTAGAAGTAGCAGGATCAAGGGGAGGTACTGTAGTTGTTACCGGCATAAAAATCAAATGCATACCAAAGACGATTCCACCCACCAACGTTATTAAAACAATCATAAACGTAACTGCACATTGTATTAGAAAGCATTTGCTGTGAAGAATTTTGTAAAGTCTAATTCTGCGAACATAAATTACATTTTCTCGTTGCAGCTCAGGAAGCTCCATCTTCTACAATCCGCTCGCGACCACTGATGATGTGTACGTAGTTCCCAGAACTAACAGAAAGATCGACCTAGTGTCTGACCCCCGCAGATTCAACTAGGCACACAGCCACGACCCTACGGCTACCCAGACGGCAAGACAATTTTAAAACAACAAAACAATACAAAGTACTAGCAAACTTCCTGGCTGGAGGCAATGTATCAAAATTTAAATGTATAAAATAGGCAGTTTCCTGCTTTATTTGTCCATATTACGAGATCGTAAATTGTATCTCAGTTTTGCAGGAGCTGTTTGATCTGGAAACAGTGTATTTTCAGCAGGTGTTGCAATGTTCAAGTTCGCAGATGGCAAATGTTCTTTTGATGCAGATGACAAATGTTCAGAGTTCAAAGGAGCAGTTTCAGAAGGGGAGTCAAAGTTCGATGTACCAGTGATTAGTTCTGCATCGCTGAAAGGGATAAACCTGGGGATTTGTTCAGATTCAGAGGCACCGATTCCTTTCTTCACCCAGTCATCATAAGGAAGCGGCAGAGGCACACGCTTGACGTGTGTTGTATGAATCCAGTTTTTTCGTCCAGCCACACGAATAGCAGTTCTCGTCGCCAACAACACCTGGAATGGGCCAACGAATCTGGGTTGGAGATTCTTCGTCCTTGCAAAATTACGGATGACCACTTGGTCACCTGGTTTCAGCTGATGACCTGGACTCTCCGGTGGCTTTGGCAATGCATCGAAAACCTGTTGGTGAATAAGACTCAATTTAGCAGTCAAGTCGAAAAGGTAATCAATTAACATTGGGTATTCCAACTGTTTAAATTCCTTCGGTCTAGGTACTCCCCAAACATTGGCCGGACGACCAAATACTATTTCGTATGGACTAAGCCCTATTCTAGAATGCACAGTCGCTCTTGTGGATAACAGAGCCAAAGGTAGTGCATCTGGCCAGGACAAACCCGTGGATGCTTGTATCTTAGCAAGTTTCAGTTTGAGGGTGCCATTGTAAGACTCAACTAAACCAGCAGACTGGGGATGATTCACACTGTGGAACTTCTGTTTGATCCCTAAACCAGCACACACACTCTGCATAACTTTCCCTACAAACTCACTTCCATTATCTGACCATACAATCCGTGGCATGCCATATCTGGGGAAGTATTCTTTGAGAAGAATTTTGGCAGTGGACAAGGCAGTATTGTCCTTCAGTGGATATGCTTCGACCCATCTGGAAAAAGCACAAACTACCACTAGGACGTACTTTAGATTGTTGCAGTGATCCATGAATGAAGTCTAACTGAATCACTTCAAAGGGGCAAGAAGGAGGAGCGAAGTGACCAGCGGGTGTGGGGATTCCCTTGCCAGGATTATGCATCAGGCATACCATGCAATTTCTCACCACTCTCTCTGCACACTTACTAATCCCATCATTCTTCCAGACTGGAGCCAACATCTTACAAATCCCTTTAGAACTGATGTGCGCTGCTCCATGCGCCATCGTTACTACTGCAAGCACATACGCATCAGGCAACATCCAACGCTGTTGTTCCGACAGATCAATCCAACACCCACTCGAGTCCAATTTACCCGTGCTTTCTTTCCATACGAGTTTTTCCTCCTCAGTCGCCTCTTTCTGAATTTCTTTCACACTTTCCACTGTGTCCTCACACATTCCAGACTCAGAAATCCATCTTGCAGACGTAGCAACATACATTCTACTCATCATATTCCTAGCTGTCTGTTTAGCGGTCTCATCAGCAAAAGCATTCCCACGACCAACATCATCTGTGATTGCTTTATGAGCACTGCACTTCACAATCGCAACTTCAGTCGGCAAGGTTAGAGATTCCAACAAGTCATTAACTAGCTGACCATGTTGAATCTTAGTCCCATGGGACGTAATGAAACCTCTCTCTCTCCACAAACGGCCAAAACTATGGGCCACGCCGAACGCGTACTGACTATCTGTGAACACATTCACTCTATTTCCCTTAGCTAAAACACAAGCTCTCGTTAGTGCAATTAATTCTGCAGCTTGGGCAGAATTCTGACTTACTCTCGCAGTCTCCACAATCGTACTCAAAGTCGTTACTGCGTAAGCAGCAGTCACATCACCATTCTCCAATTTAAAACACAACCCATCAACATACAACGTGCCATCTGGATCTGACAACGGAGTGTCTTTTAAATCAATTCGTCCTTTTGTCTCTTCCTCGGTTCTGAAACAGCAATCATGTGGCTCAGAATCACTCGACTCCTGACTAGTCGGCAACAATGTTGCTGGATTCAATACATTGCATCTTTTGATCTGAATATGACTCGCTAGTAATGTCAGCTCATAGCCAGATAATCTAGCACTAGTAAGGTGTTGCGTCTTGGTTCGGTTCATGAGTGTATCCACAGCATGAGGAACCATAACCACCAGCATGTTGTTCATCACCAAACCAGCAGATTGTCGAATGGAAGCTGCAGCTGCCGCTGTAGCTCTCAAACAACTAGACAACGCTCTCGCTACCGGATCTAATGTTGATGAAAAATACGCACAAGGGCGTTGCTTATCACCAAATCTCTGTGTCAGAACACTCAACGCACAACCTTCTCTCTCGTGAACATAGAGCGTGAATGGCTTACTGTAGTCAGGTGTACCCAACACAGGAGCTGAACATAGCGCATTTCGTAACTCAGAAAAACTCTCTTGACATTCAGCAGTCCATGGCACCGGACTCGGAACATTTTTCCCAGTCAAGGCCACCAATGGTTTTGCCAAAAGAGAAAAATTTGGGATCCACTGCCTACAGTATGAGGTGATACCTAAAAAGGCACGTACTTCTCTCTGTGTGCTGGGAACATTCATTTGCGTAATTGCTTTTATTCTCTCTGGGGTCAACTTCCTTCCCTCCTTTGACAAGAGATGACCTAGGTAGGTCACTTCTTGGCAACAGTATTGCATTTTCGAAGGTGACACCTTGTGGTTCAAATTAGACAAATGATGCAATAGGGAAATTGTAGCTGCTTTGCAAGTTTCCTTGTCATCAGCGGCTACTAGAAGATCATCGACGTATTGCACTAGAGCAGAACCAGGAGGAAGTACAAAGGAGTCTAACTGACTTTTTAATGCCTGACTGTAAATGGACGGACTCTCACAATAGCCTTGTGGAGCACGTTTAAACCTGAAGCTTTGACCTCCTAGAGAGAAGCCGAAAATATCTCTGCTTTCTTCAGCTATCGGAATGCTGAAAAAGGCATTCTTCAAGTTGATAACTGAAAACCATGTCGCTGTAGCAGGAATCAACGTTAACAATGCAGTAATGTCTGGAACCACAGGAAACTGCGGAACCACAATTTTATTAACCTCTCTAAGATCGATTACAAACCTATAGACTGGAGGCTTTGAAGGATCAGTACGTTTCAAAATTGGCAATACAGGACTGTTACAGACATTTCCTCTAGTTTCTTCAACCAAGCCTTTCTTAATCAAGTCTTGCACAATCAATAAAAGTGCACATTCACCTTCACTAGAAATCTTGTATTGTGGAATTCGTGGAAATTTGACATTCGTTTTCAAGGTGACTACATATGGTGGAATTTCCAAAAGGCCTACATCGTTAGGACCAGTCGCCCAAAGAGTATCAGGGAGTGAACGCAGCTCTGGTGGGAGTGCATCCATTGACAAGTACATCGGAGAGATGATTCTTTTACCCAATGTAAGCTGTACTCCTGCCGGAGAACAGTACAATGTCGCGTACAGGCGTTTTAACAAGTCTAAACCAGCAGATTTTCATTACAACCTGTCATCAAAATCAAGGGTGCTTTCAATTGACGCGGTCCAACAGAGATAAGCAAAGGACCAGATACGGGGTTGTAAACAGGGGCGCCTGAAAAACCTACAGAAACATTTGTTAAGCCAGACAAAGGTGCGCCAGGGAGTCTCGCATGAATGATAGAACTTTTTGCTGCACCAGTATCCAACAGAAACGGTTCGACTACACCTGATGTTGCAACTGCGACATAAGGCCCACTCTGATCTACTGGAACTGATACTACTCCCTCTCTTTGTCCATGGCTGCCCTAATACTCATTTTGTTGAAATTCCTCACTAACTTCACAGTAGTCTTCAACCTGATACTGTTGAGATCTATTTTGTTGGGCAGACTGTCCATTCCGCTGATCAAAATGATTAGAAGGGCGATCATTCGTCTGTGGAGGCATAGCACCTCGTCCTCGACCTCTAGAATTTTGCATAGAACCACCACGACCTCTCTGAGCTGCTGCAGCATTATTTTGCGCCAAGACTGGACAGTCATTCTTATAATGACCTTCTTTCTTACAGTACGCACACTGATTCCACTGGTATTGCGGTCTCTGAGAACTATAGTCTGTCCTTTGATATGACCCTTGCTGTGTATTAGTCTGATTCGTGCGAGGCGGATACGCTTGCTGTAAGAGAACTTTAGTTTTTAAATCTTTTGTCTTTTTCTCTGACTTTTCCTTCTCCTCTTTATCCCTATTTTCATAATACTGTGCAGTTGCAAGTATTTACGCAGTTGTAGAGACAGCCCACGCACTCTCAGAATCTTTCAATTTATTACTAAGCTCTGGTAATAGATTGTGTACAAATTTATCAACAAACAGTCTCTGTCCTCTTTCTGTGCTCATATCCTGACCACTGTGATCTACAAAAGTCTCTTCGAACCTTGTGAAAAAGTCGGAGACACTTTCGTCTTTCTTTTGCCTGCATGCGGACAACTTGTCCCAGTTAACGCGCAATGCCGGCATCAGAGTCTTCATTAAGTCAATTATTCTACCTGGTAAATTAGCAATTAGAGGTTCGGGTTTAGAACCACCTATTTGTTGACCATCTGCTGCAATTATAGCTGCCCAATCACCACCGAGGGCAACTGGATGATTTTCTTTACGAATTTTAGCCCAAATTGGTTGCGGAACTACATTCCCAAATAACATGTCAATGTCCGCTAAATTCATCACACAAGCTTCAACTGTCTGCGCTAACTCTTTATAGTATCCAGCTGGATTCTTTCGCGGATCTGGCAAGGCCTGTTTCACTGCTAACACTTCGGCTCGCTTCCACGGAATGTGTATCCACACTCTCTGGAATTGGGCCGGAGCATCAGCAATACCACGATTCGCATCAGCTGGCACAGCTTCGCGCCAAATTGGAAGAACCTCTCTCATTGGATATTGGCGATTCTGCTTCGTACTATTTTTCTCTAACTCCCTCGGTGAACGAAGGGATGGATCATTCCTATAGCTTAAAATCAGTTCCATCGCTTCTTTTATATTTTGCCCAACTATCATACCTGCAGCAAACTCTTTCTGAACATTAATTAATTCTTCTAAATTTGATTCGGAGTCATCCTCCTCTAATTCCTCACGCAAAAGGGAGCACATTTCGTCGAACACATATCGTTGTGTCGGTTCATTCCATTGCATAAACGTATCTAATACATCTCTAGTACTATATCTTCCACTTTTCGAAATCCATCTAAGAGCTGTGGAATCTAATATTCCCCGTTCTTCAGTACTGGGAAGCTGACTACGTCTCTGCACAGAGTCAGAGGCAGGAGTCTTAATTAAAGTTTTATAGAAGGGAGATAGAATATTAGAGACAGAATCAGTGATTCTCCGACGAACAGAAAGTGGAGTCATAATACTAGCAGAAGCAGTAAATAAAGCAGCAGTTGGAACAGATAAAACAGGATCAGTAGAGGTAGTTGGCAAAGTAGCTTGTGAAACAACAGGTGTAAGCGATACAGGTATAGGTAAAGAAGCCGGCAACCCTGGAAGAGGGGGTGCCGAAGGAACATTAACATTGACCACAGGAAGTACAGGAGCTTGATTCAGGGGAGCGGGAGCAGGAATACCAGGTTGTCCAGCAACCGGTAATTGAACATCAAGGTAAAGGTGGAGCCGTAGCACCCTGTGCATACGGTGGGGGTGACCTCAACAAGTAAGACAACAGAGGATCATTTTCGGGGTCCTCTACTATCTTAGCTGTACTCGATGGCAAAGCAGGATAGCACTTGTCTATCGCTAAATTACGCTCTCTATTAGCCACCTCCATTGCTTTCTCAGACTCATTGAGTTGCAGCTGCTTAGCAGACTGTTCTAAAGTCAACTCCTGCTCTTTCTGTTCTTTCTTTAACTTTTTAATTTCTCTTTGTTTAGATTCTTTTCACCAATAACGAAGAGAATCAAACATTGCCGGCCGGGCTTTCTTCTTAAACAATTTTATTTCCAAATTATCAAGAACTTCGGGTTCAAAACTACCATGCAGGGGCCAACTAAGGACACCGTCTTTCTCTGTATATCGGATCCACACCTCATTATAAGATATTGGACCCACACCAAACTTACAATACAGATCATAAAGAGGAGTTCCAATCGGAGGAACCAGACATGAGTCCTCCAACCGGGAATCACTGTTGCAACCAAAACATGACAACATACAATTTTTCCGACTTACCATTTTAGAATCCGGAACACAGAACAGACAAAACACAAACAAAGGTGCGCACTTGAACCAAGAACTTAGGCCTACCAAAGCGAACAAATGTATCGATACCCAAACTAAACCAAAAGATTATCGTAACTAGAACAACCAGTGATAATCTTACGAAACCAAACCAAACCAAGAACTAAAAAGTATTATCCAAACAGGAGCAACCCTTACGAAGTAACCAACTAGCAACCACCACTTAATACTTAACTGAGGCACTGAAGACGTCACCAAGGAGAAACCCGTCACATCTCGCCGTACTAAGGACTGCACCTCGGGTCCAAGACAGGGCGACGGTCAAGGCAACGGACCACTGCAGCCGTCCGAACGGGAACCCTCGTGGAAGAGAACGTCGGGCCACTTTTGCGATATGCCGGGATCGATGAAGTGGGGCGCCTCCCTCAGGAATCTTCACACGAAGCTTCTCGAACTCTTCAGGCTTTTGGACCGGTACCGAATGACGTCGCCCCACGTTGGGCGCCAATTGGAGTTCTGGACTTTTTGGTTTCGTCCAGAGGTGTCAGGGATAACACCCGAAGACCCCGGAGTTCTACCTGTCTCGGTGCACAAATAAACAGAAACACGGGCTTCTCGATGGTGGCGTCAAAGACCAAAGGTTTATTACTGCAGGGACACAGAAGTCACAGAAACTACACACGGGCAGTATCTAGGAGCCTGTTCGATTTGTACAAAGAGGGTTGCTCCTTATATACAAAATATTAGGCTTTGGGCAAATTCTTTACATGTTAGTACATTACTAAACCTTTGTGTCCTAAACAATAAATATTTGGCGTTGCACAGGGATCGTCAACAATATCTGATGTCAAAACATTATGAACGAGGGGTTCCCACTGTTCAATCATAATCTCATGTCAACTTTTCATTCAAGAGCCGGACCGCCTCATCGTAAATTTCGTTACCTCCCCCTAATAAAGGCCCAGAAGGAAAGGAGCAGAGCCAGGTGCAGAAGATAGAAAAGCAGGATAAGAGATGTTTGTGGGTCGTAAATGGGCAAGGCTACCAGCTTCGGCCGCCTAATCATGATCCGGCCAACGAACACGAGAACCAGTATAGCAGGACTGGCCTCAGGCAGAGGAGGCAGTTTCTGTCGAGTCATGCAACCATGGCGTTTTCTGTATTCAGGTGCACGTGTCACTAGGGAGGTGAATCGCCGGCCAAAGCCTACGTGTCCTTAATTGGAATGAAGTAATCAAAGTTCATTTTGTGTCCATTGACTATGTGAGGGCAAGGAATACAAAATGGCTGCCGTAATCTAAGATGGATGCCATGGGTAGTTCAGAAATGTGTTTGTAACAGGAGTGCTCTTGCTCGTAGTATAGCGAAAACACCAGGATATGCTAAATGGATCATTTGCGGTTCACTGATACCAAAATTATGTATTTACGACAATGTTGAAAACACGGGTTCAAATCTTCACGGAACCTCATGGTGGTCTAGAATTTAGCATGAGGACATTTGGGTTCAGGTTGTATCATTTCAATAAAGATTCACTTCATGATATTCAAAAGTATAACTGATGGTTGTGTCTTTCTTGAACATCATTGTTAGACCCACTTTTTTGTCTTGACGGTTCTACTTAAAGCATCAGTATCTAGGTCGAATTACTTGCTGAAGTACAGGAGTTATGTAAACTCCCAGTGACTGTGATTAAAAAAATGTCTGTTGTTCGTTAGATAGTAGGTTCTAGGTCTCTATATGTGATGTGGCCGTAGCCACATCACACCCCACCTGAGAGACCTGCACTGGCTCCCCGTTAACAAGAGGACCGCCTTCAAGCCCCTCACCCACGCACACAAGGCACTCCACAACACCGGACCAACATACCTCACATGCGACTCAGCTTCTAAACCCCAAACCCTCAGATCCGCTCCGCCGACCTCACCCTCACCACAGTCCCCCACATCCGAAGAGCGACCTCCGGCAGCAGATCGTTCTCCCACCTCGCCGCCAAGACTTGGAACACTCTCCCCATCCTCCTACGGCAGACCCAGGACCTGATAACCTTCAGAAGACTCCTCAAGATCTTGCTATTCGAGCAGTAGCAGCACCCTCCATCCCCCCAGCACCTTGAGACCCTCACAGGTAAGTAGTGTGCTTTACAAATGTTCTGATTGATTATATTTGGATATTGATCTGGTATTGATGAACATCTCAGGTGGGAAGCAAGGCATATGCAAAGTAGAGAGGATTGGGTAAGAGAACATCTCTCTACTATTTAACATATATCTTGGCTACCTCTTATTTCTTTAACATAAACAGATGACCCACAGTTCATATTCAAGTTCCAAAACCTCCTCATGAGCTCTAAACTGGCTTCTTACTTTACTGTTGTGAAAGATTTGATGATAGATCAAACATGAAATGGCAAATACAGTAGGTCTGGCATTTTGTTAGAATAAATGTTTGGTGATAGCTGAGCAACTGTGTATCAGTTACTGCCGTCAGCCCAAGGAAACAAATGTAATGAAGCAAGCTCTTGGGCTGCACAATTATGGAAGCTGGGAATAGGGGATTCTTTGTTGTAGAGAATACATCAGCAGAGTTAAGTTGCGCTGTGAAAGAGGAGTTTTATTAAAAGGAGTTGGAATATAAGGTTTTCATTGCTAATGGTAAATGGTAAGGCATAACAAGCAAAATAATGCACAGTACAGACTTTTTGGCAATGTGCCAATATTTTCTGTGCATCATTTCTAATGAACAAAATGAAAAGTCCCAATGAGACCCGTTCAATTTTTATCATGTGCATGCTTTCAGATTCTTTTATCCCTTTTTTTTATTAAAAGTGTGAATAGTTAGACACAGGCAGAAGTGTTAGCATTTTTTTGCCTCCTATCTAGGCTTAGTTATTTTTGTTGTTTTCATTATGGTAGCCGCCATAACAATATAGACACTTACAGTGAATGCTGCAATGTTTCGATTTTTGTTATGACAGCACATTATCTATGTAAACAGAGATGACACATTTATCTACATATTTGTTTTGTCTTATTGTGACATTAGTTTCTCTAATTCTATAAGCATAAGATGAATTTGGCAATCAGGCTCCTGGCCAAGGGTTGTGATAGAGAATAGCTAAGCAGCTACTGTTTACTGAGAGAAGGTATGCTGTGTGATTCATTTTAGGAAACTCATTATTTGGTTTGCTATTCTCTGCTTCTGCTAAAATCTAGCATAGCACTTAGAAGCACTGATTGGGTGTTAGGTTGCTAGAAATTTGCTGACTAAGGGGCCGATTAGGATTGCGGTGAATCCGCATCCGCCGGCCCGTAGGATGCGGATTCACCGCTGCGGTGAGAGAAAAGACCCCTCGCCAGATTAGGATCACAGGGGTTCGGGAAGACCGTCCGCAGCTTTTCCGCAGTGGTCCCGCGGCGGAAAACCTCTAATATGGTGGCGGTGTCTATCAGACACTGCCAGCCATATTGATGCATGGGGAAACATGCTTTTCCACGGCAGCTTTTCCTCCGTGGAAAAGCATGTGGTCTTTTCTGTTTGGGGGCCCAGGGTGCCAGGAGGTCGGGGGTGCACATGGGGGGTACCTATGGTACCCCCCTGCATTTGCTTGCACATAGCGGCAGGCACCGCGCGGTTCCTACCGCTTTGTGCATGCAAATGTACTGCATGTATTTTTAGCATTGCGGTGGGTGCAAGCAGCACCCGCTGCAATGTTAAAAATATATGACGTGACCGCCAGGGTGGCGGTCACATCCTAATTCGCACGGAGGGACCGCCGCTGCCCCTGCCCCTGCGGATGGCCCCTCCACCTCTGTGGTGGCGGACGGACGCAAGTCCGTCCGCCATCATAATGACCCCCCCCCCATGTTAGGAATATTCATATTGCTTTCAATCCTGTGTCATGTATTTCTGTATTTATCTTCCTTTTATGTGTGGTTAGCATCCATATTTGTATTGGTGCTCACATTGTGGCTCACTGGTTAGAGGCGGCAGACCTGAGAGCAGAGGACGGCCCGGGACCAGGGTTCGATTCCCGGCGCGGCAGGTTTCTGGACCAGGGTCAGCGGACTCGATAATTCTCTCGCCTCGGTGCCCACTCTGATCAGCGATCACACTCGGCAACTCTGGGCATTAGCTTGCCTCATCTTCACTAACGGCCCCACCAGACCGCCGGGGATGCCTTTGTCTCACCCTGGAGATACCTATTAAGGGACCATCTCTCAGGGAAGCCAGGAAGGGTTTTGCAGCGGTCGAAGCGCCTTGAGACCCTCCGGGTAAGTAGTGCGCTATATAAATGCCTATACATACATTGAGCAGAGTTCGTGCAGGTTAGAAATCCGACCCCTGTGGCTCTGGGGAGGCCAGATCTTGACAATGTAACACTTCTTATATGAATATGAAAGGGAATTACTAAATAACCCCATGTGAAGTTGAATAGTACTCCCCTTCTATGCAAAAAATCCAGTACACCACAGATAAAATGTCATCTTGTCAGTAAATACACCAAAGAAGGCACACTGACTCTGACTTACATGCTAAAGTCATGTTGCTTCTGCGTTTTAACAACAAGTCTACCACCAAACCCAATGGGAACAAAGTGGGACACTGCAAGCATCCATAAATTGCTACAAGATGGGAAGCCCATCCAAACAATGGTAAACCATTATAAACCTTTGATAGCTATTGACTGTAGTGGGCTGACCCAGAGCCCTATCTAGCGGTATGGATATTGTCTTTAAAGTACTGGTAAGATAAGGTTCCTTAGACAGCTGTCTGTAGCCAGATATAAAAACGAAGTCGCAAACTCATCTTAAGTAAGCACAGGTTAATTAGATTTATTCATGCCAGAAAGGGCATACTCTTCCCCATTGTAAGAAAATGTAAATTCCAATGTTAAAAGCCTATAGGGTTTTCTCATCATTTCAGAATGTAACTAGTTCTCTTTCAAGACATGGAATCCTAATTAAAGTTTCAGGTACGCTTCAACACCTTTCTCCCGCTGGCCTTTTCTTCCTTTAATCAAATCGCCTCTTTTGTGTTCCTCGCCACTTGCAATGAGCCAACTTCTTCTGCCACAAATGTCTCACTGAATACAGGGCCAGCACTCTGATGGTAGCAGATATGCCTCAGCATTTCTCTCCTGTGCACTATAACAGGGCAACGTTTCTGTTGACCATGCACTGTAAAAACAAAACTAGGAGATGGACTCTCGAAGCAGTCAACAGACCACTTTCGGATCGATGGCCTATATGAGAGTCGTGGAAGTTTCGTGCTCTACCACGTTCGTAACAGATTCCATGTAACAATTACTTTACAAAGGAAAACATCTCTCCTAATAGTCAAAGAGGTCTCTCAATGGGATTTACCATACTGCACAAATATATCCCCTTGAAGCCTGGTTTTGCTAAATACATGTTGTGAAAATCAGTGCACTTGACACGTTTGGTATAATGGTCCTGAAAACAATTATTTGCTTTGATAATATTCACAGTACTGGATATTTTCACCATGAAAATACACGCTGTGGCTATCCTCCTGTCTCTCTTATGTAGACACATTGAAACAGCCATTCCATCACTGGGTATACTCTCGTCCCAATACTGTATGGTGTAATATAAAATGTAATCGCATGTCTTACTTTGCTTCTGTTTTAGTCTCTCCGGACCCACTGATGTCTTAAAAGTTTTATTACATTTTTCTTTTATTTCCCCCAGGCCATAGAATTACTAGAAGCTCTGGAGTTGGGAGATGCATTTATTTCTACATTTTCTTCTTCCTGTTTCCTTCCCCTTTCTCACTAGCCCGATTTCATATTTCCGTGTCTTCCCCTTAGCAGCCCCTCTTTGTGACATGTCTTTCTCACTTAGTTCTTGCCAAATCCCTAATACTTCAATTTTCTGAACCTTCTTTGTTTTCTGACATGCATTCTGGGGTATGCCCTTTGAAAATAGGGGAGATGCACAGAATTAGGGAACCCTAAAAGTCACAAGATTAAGACCTTAGTTACCTGCACCACTCATAAAGCTCTTCACTCCTCTTACCCTCATACAATTGGCTATTTCAGGTGCTGACTCAGATTCAAGAAATGCTTAATTGCTCCTTGTTAGACCTGTCAGCCTGAGTGCTTTTCTCCCCTAACATTCTTTTGATCCCATTTATGTTGACCTTAGGACTCTCAGCACATTACCACTGCTAACCAGTGCTAACATGCATATGCTCTCTCATCTAAACATGGTAATATTGGCTTGTACCCGACTGGCATATTTAATTTACTTATAGGTCCCTAGTAAAGTGGTACTATATGTACCCAGTGCCTGTAAATTGAATGCTACTAGTAGGCCTGCACCAATGATTGTGCGGCTGACTTAAGTATCCCTTTAAACATTTCTCAGGCCAGTCATTGCAGAGCCTGTGTGTGCAGTGTAAGGTGCCATTTCGATCTGGCAAAATAATCCATTTGCAAGCCAAAACCTCCTTTTAAATACATATGTCACCCTTAAGGTAGGCCCTGGGCAGCCCAGAGGGAAGGGTTCAATGTATTTAAAGATTATGACATATACTTTTAAGTTTTACATGTCCTGGTAGTGAAAAACTCTTAAATTCACATTTCACTGCTGCAAGGCCTACCTCTCCCATAGCATAACACTGGAGTTGCCTTATTACATATATGAGTGTATTTTCTAGATGGGAAGAGATAGTGGGCTCATGTTTGGTGTCTCGAATCCTAATTTAAAATCCTATCTTATGATGAAGTTGGATTTTAAACTGACATTTCTGAAAATGGCACTTTTAGAAAGGTTGGTCTATGAAGACTTTGCCTCCTAGTGCACTACGCTGTGGCACTCAAAATAGAATGCAACATTTTCTCCTAATAATCTACTTTTGCAAATCGTGCTTGTACAAAACAGCAATAGAAATTTCAACCATACCTCAGAAGCCATCCTTGGCAAACTTGACGTCTCCAATTGTTACTTGTTGCGCATCGTGATGACGGCGTTCTTTTGACCTTGTTGCTTTATGTGAGCTTCTGAGGTACGGTTGAAATTTCTATTGCTGTTTTATACAAGCACTAATTTATGGAATGGTTGCTAGTACACACCTATCATCTTTCTCACACATCTGACAGACTCAGCACTGGTGATGTCTATTAGTATTTTCATATTTCGTCTCGTGTCTAGAGATAACTACACTTCAAGTACTTACTTGCACCGATTGTGGTGAAACACTTTTGAACTTTGGACTCATTTTTTGAAATATTTGCACTGCATTGACCATGATGCAGAGGGGCAATACGGCAGAGTGGCTAGCAGTGTGCTCCCATCTTCTATTTCTACTACAGTGGCTCCCGTGAGCCATCCAAGCTGACGAGCTTTTGGAGACGCACCTGCGCGCCGGAGGGGCAACCAGGCCTTTGACGGATGTTTGGCGGCCTGCTCTGCTACCCCAGAACTGTCTCTACTGATGAGGGAAACAATCCCGAAACACAAGCCATATCTCGTGTCTAGAGATAACTACACTTCAAGTACTTACTTGCACCAATTGTGGTGAAACACTTTTGAACTTTGGACTCGTTTTTTGAAATACTTGCACTGCATTGACCATGATGCAGAGGGGCGATACGGCGGAGTGGCTAGCAGTGTGCTCCCATCTTCTATTTCTACTACGGTTGACATTTCTATTGCTGTTTTATACAAGCACCAATTTATGAAATGGTTGCTAGTACACACCTATCATCTTTCTCACACATCTGACAGACTCAGCACTGGTGATGTCTATTAGTATTTTCATATTTCCAGTTCTGTCAACCTTAATGTTGTTTTTGTTTACTCTGTTTATCTAGAAATGATACTCCTCATTCAGTGTTTTCAATCTCTGTTATGGGGGCTTTGCGTACTCCCTCTATTCGTACTGTCATTTCTAGGTTCTATATAACTATGTTAAAACTCATTCTGTCATTTGTGCTGATTTGCATTCTAGATTCCCCATGACGAAGGGCGGAGAAGAACGCCTCAAATGCATTGGGAGCTGAGTATTGCAACAAGAAGCTCTCATTTGAAATTTTGACTTTCTTTTTCTGAAGTTTTTCAGATTTGGATGGACTCAAAATCAACTCAATAAAAGAAGATTTTTTTGGGGCATACACCCATTGTATACATTTTTGTGTACCATGTGTTAATCTTTTTCGATTTCGTATGTTGTAATGTATGATTAGATTTGCAAAAGTAGATTATTAGGAGAAAATGTTGCACTTTTTTTTGAGTGTCACAGCATAGTGCACTAGGAGGCAAAGTCTCCACAGACCGTGCTCAATTCACTGTTTCAGCAAGAGGTGGGGTGTACCCTCTCTCCAAGTGCACACCAAATAGATACACTTAGAGGATCCTATTCACCATTTAGTTAATGTTCCTGTGTAATTGAGTGCATGCCTAGCTGTCTTAATTCACTTTTAAAAAGTTGGCATTTTCTTGCCTTAGCCATTTGGCGCCTGCAGCCTGTCTCTATTCACATGGCTGGGTATTGTTGGCAATTGGGCTTTGCGTATTCCTCCTAGACAGCCAGACGGAGTGGAAGCTTGGTTGTGACTGGGTGGGCCATCATTGGCAGGATGGGATGGAGTAGCTAGGCCCTGCCTCAATTACACCTAAATAGGCTCTGTCTTTTCATCACACAAAGGACCTAACAACCCTGCATTGTTACTTTAGTCAGCTAAGAGCCTGGGCAGAAAAGGCAGGGGATCTGTGCACTTCAAAGCCACCGTATAGAATCTTCTCTCACCTTCCAGAACCAGGGCACCAGGATATAAAAGAAGAACCTCAGACACCCACTCTTCAGTACCCTTCTATACCTGTGGATACTATGCGAGGAAGAAGGACTGCTGTGCTGCCGAAGGACTGCCACTCTGCTGAACTGCTGTTCTGAACTAATGGTTTCCCTGCTGTGCTCTCCTACTGCCTGCTGCCCTCTTGCCTGAGTGAGAAGGACTGGTCCTGCATCTCTTGAACCCAGAACCCAGAGTGATTCCAAGGGCTAGTTGGCTAGCCTCCTTATTTGAAGTTACAGGGACATAAATGGAGTTTACCCTGCCAGGTGGCGCCACTCCAGTCCTGTACCACTGGAAGTGGGCCTAAGGTGCTTGTCGACCCCTGTGTATCCTGTAGGACTGGTGCACCCCCAAGCAGAACTGACTCATCTTCGCTGCTGAGTGCCACATCCTCGAGTTGAACTGATGCATCTCCACTGCTGAGTGCTGCATCGCTGAGCAATACTGATGCATCGCATCAGCAGTCCTCGGAACTGATGCATCGTACAGACAGCGAATTTCATCCATGGCATCTCGTCGATGGCAGCTTTGGTGATGATGCCGAACTCTGCAGTGCAGCCTCGCTGCATCTTGGAACCAACACATCGTGTTGGCTGTGTGACACATCTTCAATGCGGATCCTCGCAATGCTCTGCAACACAAATTTTAAGGTATTTTTTCTGCTGGCCCAGCTGGGTCCCTGTGGCCCCAGCTCCATCAGTGTTTTCATAGTTGTACTGTTTGAAATGTTTCACAAATACTTTACGCATTGACTGAGTTAAGCCAGACACTGCACTGTGCCATCCTACCAGGGGGTGAGCACAGGTTAGTTTGGGGTCTGCATGTGCCATACCCTGACAAGGACTGTGGTCGCTGCTTAACCAAGGCTTACAACCCGGTTAACCAGTAACCCAATTCCTTACACTCCTACTTGAACTCGCAGCTTCAAGCAAGAGTGAATCATAAACCGATCCCTTTCTCTGGAAGTGCCACTCCAGAATCTGAAACTCCCTTCCACTGAGCCTTCTTCTGACCAGGTTCATTTGGGGCCTGCATGTGCCTTACCCTGACAAGGACTGTGGTTGCTGGTTGACCAAGGCTTACACCCCGGTCAGCCAGTAACCCAAGTTCTTACACTCAAACTCCCCAGCTTCAAGCAAGATTGATTCATGAGCTGATCCTTTTCTGGAAGTGCCACTTCAGAATCTGAAACTCCCTTCTGCCGAGTCTCTGTCTGACCACGTCATGTCACCTTAAAAAAAGACCTCAAGGATCTCCTCTTTGGAAAACACCTGGCCTAAATCTGCTTCTACCTCCTCACTCTCCGTGTAATTGCATGTATGTATAGGCATTTATATAGCGCACTACTTACCCGGAGGGTCCCAAGGCGCTTCGACCGCTGCGAAACCCTTCCTGGCTTCCCTGAGAGATGGTCCCTTAATGGGTATCTCCAGGGTGAGACCAGGCATCCCCGGCGGTCTGGTGGGGCCGTTAGGGAAGATGAGGCAAGCTAATGCCCAGAGTTGCCGAGTGTGATCGCTGATCAGAGTGGGCACCGAGGCGAGAGAATTATCGAGTCCGCTGCCCCTGGTCCAGAAACCTGCCGCGCCAGGGAATCGAACCCTGGTCCCGGGCCGTCCTCTGCTCTCGGGTCTGCCGCCTCTAACCAGTGAGCCACACTACCTCGCATACCAGCTCAACCTACACAAACTATTGATGATCCTCATGTGGCACTGTACCACCTGCAATATTTTAGCTGTGAATTTGTGTGTAATGCACTCTACCTCCTGGGAGAGAGATTACTGACATAATATCAATGTATACAATGTTGAAACACTAAAATATCGGGAACTAAATATCGTTCATCAAAACATCGACTTCCTCTACTTAACGATAAAACCACAAATATCAAGAACTCAATTATAATTCTTAAAAATATAGATTTTTACTTATATCGAAAACACACATATCAGTTACAAAAATATCATTACTGTTAAATATAAATATAATATATCAAAAGTATTATTCAACAATATCGATTATAATAATATTGCCATACTGATTTCATTATCATTAATACATATTATAAAATCACTTTTCATGAGAAACTATTATTTGAAATAAACCTAAAACCTAAAACATATACATGTTTAAATTAAATATAAATATATTACTTCACCAAAATGTGGAATGTGGAAGAGGTCTGGCGCAGCGTCCAGAGTGCCTGACTTGGGTTCACGGTCCGATCCCTAGCATCAGCGGCAGATTAATCCAGCAATAGCTTGCTTAATCTTCCCAGCGGCCCCCAGCACCTTGACACCCTCGGGTAATTGTGCGCTTTACAAATACTGGATTTCATTTTCATTTTTATTATTTGAAATAAACCTAAACCTTTTAAACACATGTTTAAATAAAATATAAATATATTACTTCACCAAAATATTTACAATTCACCCCAATAAATTACATAATTAAAATCATAGTAATCCATCCCAAAGGTTTTTTTGCATCAACTACCCACATTTATACAACAATCTAAGTATTAATAAATATATATATATATATATATATATATATATATATATATATATATATAATATTATTAAAAACTCAAACTATATCTTTTGCATTATAAATAAAACCCGATCAGTCATTCCAAATTGGTTCTGACTGACTTGTGGAGTCCGTGGACCGCTCAGAACCGATCCGTAATACTCTATGATGGTCGTTTCCAACCTCCGTATTACGATGTCGGTTTCAGACAGCCTTTCCGAGCTGGGCTTCCTGACATGAAAAGGATGTCAGAAAGTGACTTTGGGGGCCTCTAGCAGGGCCCCCTTGCATCTGTAGCCTCAGGTTGGGTGCCGAGGCGGTACCTAGGGTACCCCACCATTAATCCCTGCACTGTGTGACACGCATCATCGGGTGCCTGCCACAGGGTGCAGGAATTCCACAGAAGTCCTTTTTCTCTATATGAGCTTGTGTTCCGGGCAGTTTCCAACCGACACAGAAGAGAATAGTGAGTTTCCACCCAAAAAGAATGCGGTCACAACGTAATTGGCTGGTCAGAACCGCCGACCGTAAGTCGGTCAGAAACTATTCAGAGGCGGTGTCGATTGGAAGATCAAATGTAGAAAGACGAGGAAACTCTGCCGGATTTTCTGACCAGATCCTTAAAGACAAAATATATACATCCAAACAACTACCTAACCAAGTAAGTAAAACTTAAATTTAAACTAAAATATACTTGTAAATAAATGTAACAATTTAAAATAGCAGATAATTAATACAGCACTCTCCAACATCGAACTTCTTGCATGTACTGCCTAAAAGAAAATACTAAAACTTAGAAAAGTGATTAACTGCCAAAAAAAAACAATTATACCAAACAAGCAAAAAGTTAATAAAGTAAATACACATAAATAAATAAAAAATATATACTCACTCGCATAGCAAGCAGAAATAAATCTAACAACCGTCACCTCTACAAACTAAAAATAAAACAGAAAAGAAAGCACCTGCTCCACATTAGAATATCCCCAAACGAAAAGCATCAAAACAGTGTGAAACATCTGAAAAGAACATACATGTAAGTATACAAAATAGAAGTGGTTGCATAATTTGTATATACCTTTCTAACCTCCCTGTACAGAACTGCTGGTGGTCCCCTCGGACTTCTGCAAATACCTCGCCATCTCCAATAACACCTCACAGCTGTGCAAACTTCCCATCTTTTACCACCCCCCTGGCAAGAACGACACCTTTACGGGCCTTCTCATGGAAATCACCACAGCCAAGGTGTCCCCAAACAACATTTTCCTTGGCGATTTTAACTTGCATTGGAACGATCCTAAGGACCCTCAAGTCAATGCCATCAGAGAATTCTTGGCCAACCAAGCCCTTACCCAAGCCTGCTCCCTCCCTACTCATTAGAAAGGTGCCACCCTAGACTGGATCATTGCTAAGGAATCCGCGGTCAAACTTATATTCATTGATCCTTGTGATTGGTCTGATCACCATGCCATCACCTTCCCCCTGCCCAACACCCATAAATCATGGACACGTCAACTTGTGATTCCCAAACAATTGGTTAGGGACACCAAGAATCTCAACCACGAGCAACTGGCAGCGCGTTGTGAGTCTGACCTGCCCCCCACAGTGCACATCGGTCACCAACCTAGCGGACCATTATTCCTCCACCATAACCGACATTCTAGATGACCTGGTACCTCTAAAATTAAAAAGAACCCAGATCAAGGACTGAAATCCCTGGTTCAAAGGACCCCTTAACAAAGACAGGAGATCCCTTCGACAGACGGAACGAATCTGGAAACAACACCCATCTGCAGCACATCTTAAACTTCTTCAACAGGCCAGAAATGCCTACAATAGGAAAATCCTAAACACTAAAAAAGAATTTTTCAGAACTGAACTGGAGAATGCCAAAAATCGACCTCGCAAGCTGTTCGACTTGGTCAAACACCAATCCAATAAACTAGCGAAAACCGCCAAAGAAACACCTAAACCCCTAACATCAAGCGAGGAATTCTCCACCTTCTTCTGGGAAAGAATCTCTGTTCAAGGAAATGAACTCAAATCCGCATCCCACCACCAAAATCAAAATCAGCCAGCTCCACCTCTTCTCTCTGCATTGTCCTTCCAAACCTCACCAAAAAACAGAGCGCACTGGTCCAACTTTAAAGTCTATGACTATCACTCTATCTCGAGAATTCTTGTCTTCTTAAAACAGAACAATTACTTTAATGATCCTCTCCCCTCTAACTGCCTAGCTGCCTCTTCTCTGGCTATCATCCCTTCCTGGACCGCAATAATCAACGCCTCCCACCTACAGGGCTCAATTCCTAATTCACTCAAGACTGGCCAAGTTGTCCCTATCCTAAAAAAAACCACGCTGGACCCTGCCTCCCGCTGAGAACTATAGACCCATATCTATATGTAAAAAAAAAAATCTAACATCCCACTCCTTGCCAAAGTTCTGGAAAAATGTGTGCAACAGCAACTAAGTCTACACAGCAACAACTTTCACCTGCTAGATGACTTCCAATCAGGTGTCAGACCTGGGCACAGCACGTAAACCACCCTCCTCCACATTGTGGATGCCACCCTCCAAGTCCTAGACCTAGGCAAAACCTGTCTCCTAATCCTGCTAGACCTTTCCTCTGCCTTTAATACGATGAACCACGAAATTCTCCTAGAACGCCTCAAACTCAGGATGGGATTGGATGGCACCGTCCTTGAATGGTTTAGATCCTTCCTCCCACCCAAGGATCAACCCTCTCCCCACCCTCTTCAACCTTTACCTTGAACCTCTCACCGAGGTGCTTCGTGCCGCCAACATCTCCTACCTTATGTACGCCGACTATACACAGGTCTACATAAAAATCTCATCCGCTGAGGACATTCTCTCCCTTAACGAGGCCCAGAAGCTGACAGTCCATTGGGTCATTGCCAACCAGCTGAAACACAACGCAAATAAAACCGAATTTCTTCTGATCTCCCCCCCAAACCCAATCCAGATATCCAGGAATGGATCAAGACCATCACAGCACTAAACTGCCCGACTACCATTGTTGACTCGGCAAAATCCCTTGGAATAACCCTTGACGGCAGCTTCAATATGCAAAGCCATATAAACTCTATGGCCAAAACGTCTAGATTCCTCCTAAGATACCAAAGAAACCTAAAACCCTTCCTCGATGCGTCCGACCTTAAAATGGCAACCCAGGCCCTTGTCATTCCAGACTTGAATATGTATTTTCTTCTCTTGCAGGGGTACCCAAGAACTCTCTGGCTCCGCTGAAAGCCTGCCTCAACACCGCCGCCAGACTCCTTACAGGCTCAAAATAGTTTGACCACATCTATCCCCACCTCAAAGCACTGAACTGGCTTCAACCTGAGGCCAGAATACAATTGAAACTAGCCTGCATTTCTCACAAAGCTCTGTACTTGAATTTTCCTTCATTTCTCGCACAAAAACTTGTGATATCCGGAGGAGCCAGAAACTCCCAATCTGCCAAAGACCTGCTGCTGCAATCAGAACGCTTCCGGAAGAAAAAAAACTACAATCTGGCCTTCTCTGGGGCCGCACCAAGAATCTGGAACTCTCTCCCACCCTCCATTAGAAGACTTCTTAATGGGAAGATATCTCATCTAATGAATTCCTTTCAATCACCTCATCGACATGTTCCACCCTCCACCTTGGCATTATCCAAGGCCTCCACGGATGAAACATTTTCCTGCACTCTGGGGCATCCCCTCAAGAACTGAGACTGTGTGTATATTATACCTTCCTGCTTTAATTTTTAACTACTTTAATATTGATCCCACACATAGCTTGGACCTTTGATGGCGCGCACCCCCTGTATAATGCAGCCCCTAGTATTTTTTATCTACTTGCTTTAATTTTTCCCACATGTAGCTTGAACTATATACTGCTTGCTCCTCCCGTAGAATGTATCCCTAGCTTTTCCAATGCGATCCCTCCATCCTTAGGCTTTGTATTCCTCCCCCTCAATCCTGTAAAGCGCTCTGATACCCTCACGGGTCTGGTTCGCGCTCTATAAAACTATAAATAAATAAATGAATAAACAAATGACAAGCGTACAATGTTAAATATTATATATATTTATAATTTCACACTACTTTCAGATACGATGACAGAGAAAACCAATAGATAACATCGCAGAAAGAAAATCAGTAACTAAGGGGCCCAATAGGATGGCGGGCGGATCGTCCCTGCCGGGCCAGCGGTAGTCACCGCCGGCCCGGCGGGAGCGATCCACCCGCCATCCACACTACAAAGACCCCCCGCCATATCAGGATGGTTGGGGGGTCCACGGCAGATGGAAAGACCGTCCGCCACTTTTCCGCCGGTCGAATCGGTGGGTCGACAAGGTTAATATGGTATGTAAGAGAGCACCAAATGTGACCGAAATGAAAGTAAACCAGGTATTGGAAAATGCAAGCACCACCTCCTAGGAACACACAATAAAAATCCTCAACAATATACTGCTTAAATTCCATGAACACATTACAGGCCAACTACCACCTATACCCACTTTAAAACGTTTTGCACTAACTAAAAAAGCCACCTGAAATACTCTACTGCCCCTAGAAAATACCAAGACATTGAAATATCTAAACATTTAACAATGATACATAATGATGAACCTTTCCTTTTATGTGACAACCTAAACAATGACAATAGAATCCTAATATTCTCTACAGAACATAACTTACTAAAACTAAGTCATTATCAAACTTGGACGATGGATGAGACCTGCAAAATGTGTCCCAAACCATTCTTTTAGATATAGACCATACATGGTTAGCATCAAAGAAAAAATATTCCTTTTATCTATGCCCTACTACCAAATAAACAAAGCAGCACTTACTACGAATTTTTAAATCACAATAAACATAAAAAAACACTACCCTAAATAAATAAGTATAGGCTCTGAGCAAGGCATGATTTAATTCATTTAAAAAATGTATCCCCACACAACCATACACAGCTGTTACTATAATTTCAATTAAATGATGTGGAGACGGGGGAGGAGCTTGCCGGAATCCGTGATGGCCGCTTAATTCCACTGCTCCGCTGTGCCCACATAAAGATCCGTAATTATCCTGCACTTGAGAGTGCATTTTCACCCCGCACCCCTTCCCCGGAGTCCGCTCATGGTCAGGGAGCCGGCGGTGCCTTTTTACAGCTGAGGCACAGCTCGAGTCACGGAGTTCGGGGGCTGCACAGAGTGACAAGAGTGAAGGCCTGAGTCCCCGGCCCACAGCAGTTCCGCTTCCCGGGCGGCGTCACCCGACATGCGGCAGGGGTCACCCGGAAGTCCCGGCCGGAGAGGTGCGGAGCCCGTGAGTGCTCAGCATAGTGCCAAAGTGGGCGGATGGTGGCGGTCACCTGCAGCTACGGACTCGGAGCTTGTTGGGGGGGCGCTCCGAACTCGTGGCCCGCCTGAGGGGCTTCGCGGGCCACAAAAGAGAACTGTGTGGCGGCCCACCCCCCGGAGGTGGCTGGGACACGCGAGGCACCCAGTCCAGTGGTCCCAGATCCTACAGATTGGCATCCGGCGGCTGGGAGGAAGCAGCGGAGGACTCCTTATGCACTATCTACAGGCAAGTGGCTGCGGCCCCATTGAAGTTCGACACAGGGACGGAGGTGGACAGAGGCCAGTGGGGGGACACAGTGAGTCGTGACTGGCGCTGCAAACCCGGGCTACTTGCGGGGGCAATTGCGGAGCCTCGGAGGGGTGGTGCACTGCAACGTTTACCGCACTGGCACAGAGAAGAACGCTAGGACATAACGCAAATCCTACCTTGTAGCTTAACGGAGGGGACTAAAAACCGATGGGAATGTACCTTGCGGCCCTCTGGAGGGTGTGCTGCATGTGAGGCTGGGTGATTCCTGCATCACAGCGAGACTGGTGCGAGGTGCCCCCCTCACTACGATGAGTGCACGAGGACCGCACTGGGAGTATACAGCAGTGCGCGGGCGGGCCCAGCCAGGGTTGGACATTGGGAGTGGGCGCTCTGAGTTGATACTGCTGCACTGGGAGGGGACTGCCCGCGCTGGTCTGGATACAGCCCTGGACCTGAACACTAAGCTGCTCGACGGCGAAACCGGGCACGTCTGAGTCTGTTGGTGTATCCAGCTAGCTGGCTGGGAGTCGCGACTCTTTGTCTCTTCACGTGTCCTGCTGGTGATTAGACCTGAGAAAATGTTAAAGGGGACAAAACCCGAGCAAGCTTCCTTTCTCGCAACAGCGTTCACAACAGCAGGGAGCCACGGCAGTGGACCAGATGCCTGCGCCACTGGAAGACGAGACGAAGGCTGGGTCGGACATTAAGTCTCTCCTAATGTCCATGGAGAAGGGAATACAAACGAGCATCTCGGCGCTGGGCTCTAAGATTGACGCCCTAACCTATAGGATGGACCACATGGCAGAACGCATAGATAAGCATTTGGAAAGACTGTACATGTCGGAGCGTAGGATCACGGAAGTGGAGGAAGCCCAGATGGAACTGGATACGGGAAACAAAAAACTGGACAAGCTCATGCAAATGCTCCAAGATAAGACAGAGGATTTGGAGGCCCGTTCCCGGCGCTGTAACCGCAGAATCACTGGTCTGCCAGAGACCACCTCAACGGGTCCTATGGAAGCGTTTGTTGTGAAACTCCTCACCACTCTCCTGGGTGAGGGTGCTTTTTCAGCGATGTTCTTGGTGGTAAGGGCGCACCGATCATTGGGACTGAGACCGCGGCCTGTGGCTCCCCCCCGACCTATCATAGCGAAGTTGCTTAATTATCGGGACAGGGACACTGCTCTACGGTTGGCCAGAACTAAACCTACTCTACAATATGAGGGTTCGTCCATTTCCTTGTACCCGGACTTCACCGCCAGGGTGCAGGAGGCATGCAAGCCCTTTATCCCATACAAGAAGCAGCTGAAAGACATTGGCCTGGACTACACGATGCTGTACCCAGCAAAACTCAGGGTCAATCGCTTGTGCCACTCACACATATTCACGGACACCGCCACACTCCAACGCGCAATGAAAAGCTGGGCCAGGGAACGACCTAATAATATGGATCGATCGAATGTGGAGGGAGAGCATAGCAGTCGGCTAGATGAGCAGGAGTAGCTGAACTTCAGACAGGGTGGTAGGACTTGCTTGAGATGTCCCTGTATCACAAGTTGGTGTTGCATTGGAAGTTTGTTTTTGCACTGTGGGAGGGGGGGTAGATATCGCTGAGAACTGTGAGACACTTGGGGACTTCTGCGCTTAGTAGAGATGCTGTGCATATGGATCAATCAAGATTGGAACTCTGGGCTGGGGTGAGGCGGGATTGATACATGCATATGTTAGTATATTGTTCTATTTCTATGCTCATTTGGTGCTGGTTTACAGGGCGTGGCGGTAGCGGGGGTGCGGCGCTAGGAGCACATTGCGCATGGATATCGTACTGTGGGTTCTAGGCGACCTTGGCCCCAGCGCGCAACGCACCATAGGGTTGTTCTTTCTACAGTTGGGTCTGAGAGGGGAGAGGGACGGGGGCGGGAAGGGGGTCGGCCAGACCAGGTTGGGGGAGGTCTGCTGTGGGAGGGGGGAGGGGTTGTTTCTTGACATTTGGTCGTTCTCTGTTTGGGGGGGGGGAAATTTGGATGCCTATCACACGCACTGACATTGCCTCAAACGCGCCTTGTCTTGCCGCAAACACATTGTTTCTTCTGTGAAGATGTCTGCAAATAGCAAAGTGTGTAGTCATGATCCGGCGCCTACGCTGCGGGTCCTCACATGGAACGTCAGAGGCTTAAACGACCATCGTAAACTTAGGAGAGTGTTGAGCTATCTTCAGCGTCACAGGGTGGATCTGGCTCTTCTGCAAGAGACCCAATTGCCGGCAGATAGCAGAATGCTCCTTTAGAGGGGATTGGCGGGTAACTATGCCGCAGCTGGATTTACGACACACTCTAGGGGAGTTCTGGCCTGGGTTAACCCACGAACCTCGCTGACTCAGACTCTTTTGAAAGCTGACTCGGAGGGGAGATATGTCATTTCCAGGTGCAGCGTAAGGGGGTGGGATTTTGTGATGGTCAATGTATATGGCCCCAACTTTGACTCTCCGGTTTTTTATAACACATTGGCATCTGCAGCCCGCTCTCATGCTTCATCACGAATGCTCTGGGGGGGAGACTTTAACCTGGTACTTGACCTGGCGCTGGATAGGTCTGCGGGCCCCCCGCGTAAACCATCGGCAGCTGCACAGGCGCTAAGCAGGGAGCTCCTCACATTAAATCTAGAGGATGTATGGCGCTATAGCCACACTGGGAGGGGAGGGTTCACACACTACTCCGCATTTCATGATATACACACTAGGATTGACTACTGGATGGCGACGCCGGCATTAATGGGTACTATCAAATCTTGCATAGTGTTGCCTCGCACCCTCTCGGACCACTCCCCCGTGCTTTTGGAGCAACACTCGCCTACCAAAATCATACCATCGTACACGTGGCGTTTCCCTCCCTATTCACTGCTTGACGAGAAGTTTCGAGGGGAGCTCGCGGAGGACATCGACGTCTTCTTTGATACCAATGTGGGCTCGTTGGGAGCTACCAAACACTATGGGAGGCCTTTAAAGTATATATTAGAGGCATGGCGATGTCCAAACATTCCAGTGTCCTTAAATCAATCCGGGGGCAACTGTCGCTCCTGGAGCAACAGTTGTCCGCTCTTGAGCAAAGGCAGCGTGTAAGCTCAAGCTCAGAGGTCCTCGAGGAAATTAAGAGCCTGCTTACTGAATACCACGAGGAGGCGACATAGAGGTCCAGCACATGGGGAAATACGCAGTGGCCAGGACGTATTGTGAGGGGGAGCGACCGAGTTCTCCACTAGCCAGAATTCTGAAAGGTACTAGAGGGAAGACACAGATTACGGAGTTGAGGATGGCTGATGGTGAAGTGGTTACAGAGACTGCTGAGATAGCTGATCGGTTCAGAGGCTTTTACTCGAACCTGTATTCGGCTAAAGGCGGGAACCTGGATGATGACATCTCTGATTACCTAGAACACATTGCATTGCCTATGCTCTCTAATGCACAGCGGGAATTCCTAATGCTGCCTATTAGCAAGGACGAGATAGTGGAGGCTTTGGCGAGCATGCGCTCTGGCGGCACTCCGGGCTCGGACGGGCTCACGGTGTGCTTTAATAAAGCATTCCAGGACAAACTGATCCCGCATCTCTCCACACTCTTTGACGACATCTGCGTGGAGGGCAGCATGCCACCATCGATGAGGGAGGCATTGCTGGTGACTATACTTAAACCCAATAAGCCTCATGCCGAATGCAGCTCGTACAGACCGCTTTCGCTCATGAACGTTGACGCCAAATTATATGCCAAGGTATTGGCTACGCGACTGGCTCTTCTGGCCCCCGAGTTAGTTGCCCCGGAGCAGGCGGGTTTTATCCCCAATAGGAACCTCATGTATAACGTTAGGACGGCCCTGGGCGCGGTTCAACATGTCTAACAAGATGCGAAAGCTATAGCCATATTCCTAGACATGGAAAAGGCTTTTGACTCTGTTGAGTGGCCTTTTATGATCAAAGTGCTGCGGCGCATGGGGCCAGACGAGCCCTTTATCCAAATGATCGGAGCCTTATATCACGACCCGTCTGCGAGACTGCGCGTAGGAGTCCTGGTGTCGGACCCTTTCCCTATCAGCAGAGGGACCAGACAGGGATGCCCTCTGTTGCCGCTGCTCTATGCGCTGTTAGCGGAACCGCTGGCTTGCGCATTGCGCGAATACCATTGGCATCAGGGTGTCAGTTTTCCGGCTCACAAGATCATAGTTTCTACATATGCAGATGACACCCTGCTCTATGTTCGAGACTCGGAGACTAACCTGTCCTCTGTATTGTGGGAAGTAGTATGCTTCAGCGCTCTCTGCGGCCTGACTGTTAATTGGTCCAAATTGGTGGCCTTTCCGCTTACTCCAGCCACCGGACGCCTCGACGCGGAGTATCCACTGCAGTGGTCCCAGAAACCGGTACCTTACCTGGGGATTCAACTGCATACAGATCCGGAAATTCTAATAAGAGAAAACTATGGTGTGGCCTACAACAGACTAGAGGACGATGTGGAAAAATGGCGTGGGTTGCCGCTCTCTCTCATGGGCCATATCGCCATCATGAAAATGGTGGTGCTACCAAGGTTTTTATTTCTGTTCAGTGCGCTTCCGGTGGTTTTGTCCAAGAACTTTTTTAAGGCAGTCACGCAACTTATGATTAAACTGGCATGGGGAGGTAAGCAGCCAAGGGTGAAATGGAGTACATTAACGCTTCCATACAAGATGGGTGGTTTGAATGTGCCATACTTGGAATTATACTACAGGGTGGCGCAGGCTGCGCACCTGCATACCTGGATACACGGTGAAGCCACTATCCCGCACGTACGGCTGGAACATCTGCTCGCAGCTCCCCTCCCCCTCCCGGCCACGGTGTGCCTTCCGGTCGATCGTAAGATGGCTGTTCTGGACTCCTTGGCTGCCACGAACCATGCCTGGTACTCCCTGACTCAGGCTCAAAACTGCAAAATTCTGTATTCCCCAGATATGCTTCTGGAGTGGGGACTATGGCTCCCTCCACTGAAAGACAAGGGAGTGACGCAAGCACTAAGCGTGCTAGGCATAGCTAAGATAGGTGACTTGTTTCTGGAGGGTCGGGCGAAGACATGGGAGCAGGTGTCCGCCGGAGATGGGGCTATCTCCCTGCTGACGCGTTTCCACTTTCACAGAGTGCGAGGAGCATTGCTGAGCCTACTGGGCCCAGATCTTGCAGAGCCGCCGGAGGTCCCAGAGCTCACACATACTATAAAGGTGGCGGAACTTCGTAAGCTGGTGACAATACTGTACAGGAAGGCAATTATGTATAGGGAACAGAACCGTATGAAAGCCAGGGTTTACTGGCAGCGTGATCTTCAAATCACTATAGATGACGCCATGTGGAGGTATTGCTGCGGGAACACTAAGAAGATCTCTCTGAATGGAAGGCACAGACTTATTCACTTTAAGTTTCTGCAGAGGGTATATTATACTCCGGAACGGCTACACAGGTATGGCCTGAGACAAACGGCAGAGTGTGAGAGATGCCATGCACCGGTAGTGGATTTTCCGCATCTGGCGTGGCAATGCCCAGCTATCCAGAAATACTGAGACGGTATATTTAAGGAGATGAGTGAGATCCTGGAGCTAGATATTAGCCCAGACCTGGCGTTGGCGCTGCTGGGGTATTCAAAACGACTACCGGTGGCGTTGCGACGGCTGGCAGATATGGGTATGTTGATGGCCAGGCGAGTAGTGGCGTTCCGCTGGATGAGGGGACCGCCCCCGACCACTAAGAGATGGGCGCACAACATGCTTTATTGCTGTACACAAATAGAACACTATAGCGAACTGCTCCCCCCGACTTCCCAACCTAAGAACTTCTGGGGGTTGTATCGGACACACTTGAACACGATGAGCGCAGAGGGAGAGTCGAGGGAGGTGGGTGATGGCACACTGGTAACTGCAGAGATTACATCATGACAGGGAGCGGACTAGACGCATTTCCTGGGACTGAGGCTGTGGTGGAGACTCCCGGTGCTTGGGGGTTGCTCTCTACTTCCTCTTATGGAGGTGACGGGCAACTGTGAACGGACTATGGCAACGCTGACCCATGACCGTAATAGCTGAGGCGTCAGGGGCGTGTAGAGGCTGCACAACGGACAGGAATGCTCTGGGCAGTTGGTGCAGGGTTGGGGGCGGGAGGGGAGGGGGTTGAGTTCTTTAACTGTTACTGAGTCAGCGTATACATCTGTTCTAGGGCGCTGTTCATCTTAGCTATCGCTTATTTTTAGATCCGGGAGGGGACTGACGAGGGAGGGAGATCTCTCTTGCACAACAGAGAGGATTGTCGTCCACTTAGGGGTCCTGCTTAGAGTCAGTCTTTATGAGAATTCTGCATTGCCGCCGGACCTCAGGGTTGTCGGTCACATGGCTGTGATTCAGTTGTTTGTCATTATTTTCTGATCCCGATTTTAACCGCGGCCGGCCTCCGGGTTGTAGGCCTGAAGCTGTGTACCACTGACTTGGTGACAATAAACTTTGTTAAAAAATAAAAAATGATGTGGAGACACTCCAACATTCTGCACTAAGGGCCTTATTATGAGTACGGTAATCCCAAGACCGCCGTATCTTTGGTGGCGGTCTGGCCGCCACTACCTCTGCAGTCTGACTTCTCAATTACAGTCCTGGCTGTAGCACCGACAGAAGACTGCCGCCACCGCAAGGATACTGGATCCCACGGTGGTGTGGAAAGCAGAGGGGAATGAACGCGGTGTCAATGCTGGCACTGCGGGGCCTATTTCGACCTCCCTTTCCACCAACCTTTTCATGGTGGAATACCCCCCATGAACAGCTTGGCGGAATGGCGGGGGGCCCCAAACCTGGCCATTTCCGCCCATTTGATATTGTGGCTGGGGACACATGTTGTGCTCCCGAATGCTTGCACTGTTGCGCCCACAACATGGTGCAAGGTAACAGTGCTCCTATGACAGCGAGGGCGCTGCAGTGCGGCCTCTGTGAGCGAAAGCATGCCTCCACTGCAATACTGATGTGCCACACCAATGGCCAAGCAGTCAACTCAGAATGCGGCAGTCGAGATGCCGCCGGCTCGGCGACTTTCTCCCAACTGCTGACGCTGAGGCCTGGCGGTCCGACTGCAAAGGTCCGAATCAAATCCCTTAGTGTAGAATGCTCAAAACACAACCAATTTGCCTTTGAAATGATGGCACTAACATATATCCCTGTTACAGAGATAGCTAGTCACTACAATTTACTAATAGACAGCCCTTACTACCAACAAAATGAAGACAAACTAAGCCCCATAGTGGATTATTTCACAGACACTTGTGACTTAATTGCTCCGGACACAGATGCCAACCATTGGCAGCTGGTTACATTTGAGAAAGTGGTGGTGCGTAAAAGTTGGGCATGACTTTTATGTAATCAGCAAAACAAGCAACCCTAGTAGACAAATGCAGTCCAAAGGAGGCCTCCTACCGAGATGTTTTTTTAAAAGATTGGCAAATGAAGTATTTTAAAGCAAATTAATTTTGTGAGAAAGCAAGTTTTATAAAGTAGTGGCAAAGTATAGTTTTAAAATATTAAACACATTAAAAACTGCCTGATATCTTACTGCATTAATATGTTCAACATTCACTGTAATGTGCGAAGTGTACAGCGTGACAACTTCAGAGGTTTTAAGGTGTGTGCACAAATCAAATGCCAGCGCTATCATCAGAAGGCACACCCTCATTTTAATGGGAGCATGGCCCCATGCAAATTAGGTAATCCATTTACCTCTGCGCCTTCATTGTATTACAGATGCAGGCACAGAGGCAAATAAGCTGTCACGAGGCGCACTGTCTGTGCGCCACCTGATGGCAGCCCTCTGGAGGGAGTGAAGGGGTCCTATGGTCCCCAGTCACTAAATGCTCCCACCTGCAAGGGGATCTCTAATCCCCCTTCAAATTGCAGGTTAGTTTCCCGCCTGCACAGTGAAACACAGAGCTGCTTCAAAGCATTTCTAACCTAAATGTGCTTTCCCCAGGGAAGAGCAAGTTTGTGGCTGCCTTGGTGGCAGTGCATTCACTTTAATGCAGCGCATTTTCCTGGTTAGCGCTGGGCGCACTTTTTTAAAGGTGCGCCCAGCGCTAACCTGGAAAATGCACTGCATACATAATACAGACTCTGGAGTCCCCAAACACACAACAGGGCAAATACTACTAAGCCCCCAGCGATACTCCACCTGCACTTAGACAATACCAAGCAATTACACATAATGAGGAACCGCTATTTTGCATGACAGCCTAAATAATGAGATACAAATTCTAATATTCTCTACAGCAGAACAACTTAATGAAACTTAACCAATGTCAAACCTGTATGATGGATGGGCACTTGCCTATGGCCCTGTTATAGTGGTAGCTAACCACTACAATTTACTAATAGAAAGCCCTTTTTACCAACAAAATGAATACAAACCTCGTCCCCTAATGGACTATATGGAAGCCACTTGGGTTGGCAGATTTCATCGCTCAGGACACGGATGCCAACCCAAATACCAAATAGCATGGTGGAATGTCTATGACAGCCCCTTTGCACAGGATGCCAAAAAAAACAGCACAGTGGAAGGATGGCAAAAGGCCATCCAATCAACACACACAGAAATCAAAGTACAGTATACGATTTTATAGAAGCATTACAAAACAGAGCAAAGCTATCAACAATTACAAATGGAGCCATCTGTTAGCCAAATTAACTCTAAACTTAGCAAACTAAGCTAAAGAATGTATGACATGCTACAATTTAAAGTTAAACTCTTCATAAATAACAAAGGAGTAGATTATTACAAATGATAGCCGAAAGCATATTATAAAGTAAGTATTAACCTACCAAAGTCCTCAAAAGTATGACCAATTCTAAACCACAATACCAAACCATTTTTTAAATATAAAAAATATAATATCACAATCTTAGCCAGACTGATATAGTAAAAATATTTATCAATTGTTTTATAAACATGTAACTATCACCCAGCAAAATAAATAAAATAAAACTTACTCCATCACATAAAATAAGTACAACACATAATCCAAACAATTCCACATACAATCACATAAATTTACCATAAACAATATATTATCACATTTCTAACCCAAAATAAATGAAAAAAACAAAACCTACTGTTCTTTATCAATCAATATAAATCTTTATTCAGTAAATAAAATCACCATAAAAGAATACAGATCAAAGACAATAATATCAAATTCAAAGTTGATAAAAACAAACAGTATAATTGCTCATACAATGATGAACATTAAGACAATTAATCAGGTCTCGTTCTCCTAGACACCAAGACAGTCCGTAAAAAGGATCAAACAGTAAAAAGCTCATACTCAGTGAGAGCATCTAAAGATACATGTGGGTAGGCCTAACTTGTTTCAAATTCAAAGATTTCAACAAGGTAATTAAAAACGCTTTCTCAGCCAGCTGAAATAAGAGCAAAGCATTGTAAAATACAGCACATCCTGCGGAGACAAATTGTTGCAGCCGCAGGGTGCCCTTACCTAAGGCTGTATCCACCCACATGGAGTTGCCAAGAAATGGTGCAATTGATTGAACCCAAACCTGCCCAATAGGAACCTCTCAATCTGTGAGCAAACCATGACCCGATACAGCTCCATGCCCTGCAGTTTTTAAGACGTGTGACCTCAAACTGATGGCTTCTGAAGTTCTAAGCCTTCTCTCTCTAAACGAGAGAGTTCCAAAAACAATATTTTGACACTTCCCAACTTGCAAACAGAGCGAGAGGTAGGATTCACCAAAATACCAGACCTACCAATGGAGGAAAAGGCTGCAATAACATAAGCTATCCACTGTTTGCTATTAGCTGATCCAGGGCAAAACAGTCCTTAAGGATCAACCGGCTTAGTTTCAGGTCCGCCCTGCTCCAGATCTTAATCCAGCACAAGAGCGGACTTAAAGGTATCAATTCCAATACTTGTTCAAGCCCGAGATCTGAATGCACGGAAAAGGCTGGGGTAGACTGGGGACCTAAATCAACTTAGGCAACAAAGAATTCTCCTACATTTGGATCCGATCCAACATGACATACCCCCAGACATCACTGCCATAATGATGCTGTGCGAAGCACTTGGCCTGATAGATAGCCCTGTAGCCAAGCCTATGTGCAAAACTAAAAAGCGCTCCCATTGTTTTTACATACTCTGATCTTTTTGCCTCAACCAAAGGTTTCCAACAATTATTAACATCAAATAAAATACCCAAGTAAGGGAATGCCTTAACTTTGCTCAGGGTAAAATTGGATAGCTTAAAAGTCTTGCTGCTTGTCGATTTGGGGGCCACTACCATGAGATATGACTTTGAAAAGTTAACTGACAAGTTAAGATGCCCCATAAAAGACACATACCTAGCCAGCAGCAAATCCGACCAATGTGCGGTCTGAGCCATAAGGACCACGTCACCCACATATAATAAAACAGGTAGAAATCAGTCACCAACCTTAGCGCAGTCAGCCGAACCTGCTAAAAGCGCAGGCTCTAGCCTGTACACATAAAAGGGGAACAAAAAAGGGCAAGTATGACCCCCTGACAAATCTCATCAAGAATGAGCGAGTACATGCTGCACCCTGGGAAAAACACACATAGGCTGAAGTCTTTGCATGAGATCAGCTAAAAGGGCCACAATACTAGAATCAAGCACCATCTTACTGAGCAAAGCACAGATTTTCTACCGGTTCACCCTATCAAATGCAGCTGTCAAGTCCATAAATGCAGGATGTAAAGATTCAGACCAGGACACTGTGCATTTATTAATAATTAGAGGAGGGTTCAAACATTGGTCTGAAGTCGACCTCCCCGCCCTAAAGCCATATTGAATATTGCTTAAAATATTGTTTTCTGTTGCCCAATCACACAAACGATTTAAAATCACCCTCCCATTACCTTAACGGTTGCATCCAATAAAGATATTGGTCGATAACATTATGGCTTCTCTTTGTCCCCCTTCTTAAAGATGGGAAGAGACACAGCAGTAAACCATGAGGGTAGCGACCCTTTCTGTGCAGCCAAATTCAAGACCCATGTTAGAATTGGGGCCCAGATTTCTGTATTTTTTTTTAACAGATCAGGCGGTAGTGTCAGGGCCCGGGGCCTTATTGCTAGACAAGGCAAGAAGGCCTTGTGTGACTTCATCTAGGGTGAAGGCCACTTGATTACCAAATGAGACAGGTGCATCAAGGGTTTTAACACCCGCTCACGCCCCCTAATTATAAATACCCTATTGTTCTGAGATGTGATGGCATAGGAACAGGCCAGAGCCCACAGCAAAGCAAGGCCTGTTAACTACTCTCCAAATAAAGAGAGTTGTCCCCCATCTCACAAGCTTGACAGAGCTCCACCCAGTCTGATTCCTGTAGATTATGTTTGCACATCATTTGAGCCTGCTTATAAGTCCGCCTACAATCTTTGATTAAGTGCCTGTCCGTTGGTGACCTCTTCCAGGCCGCTTTCAGGCGGCGCATGGTTCTCAGGCAGTCCCTATCAAACCATTTAGGGTTTTCTGACACCTGGGCATAAGAGGCTGTAACAGTCATAAGATTACGAACCCCCAGGGCTATGCCTTTGAAAGCTTCCAATAGTTCCCCCACCCAGGCATCACTATCAAGACAAAGGTTGATTTCACACAGCCAAGTTGCAAAGAGGGAGACCTGGAGGTGCTGAGGGTCCACCTGAGACCATCTCAACCTTCTCACCTGGTAAACAGTAGATAGCCTCGTCAGAGCCCCACTTTCCTGTGGGGTTCAAGGAGTTGACCAGTTTCTCCATACTAAAAACCAATGTATGAGAATCTAGGAGCTCATTGAGCTCCCGGCCATCCTGTGATTGTACAACATGTAGAACATCTTTCAACAGACAACTGCAAGTTAAGGCATCGTCATCTAGGGAAGGGTAACACCAATGACAATAGAAATCACCGACAAGGAAAATTTGAGATTGGGCATCACCCTTAGCTGTAATGGAGCTCAAAAAACCATCCATATGAGAAACTCCGAAGGGCTATGAGCTACTCTGCTTACTATTATAAAAATGAATTAAAACCATTGAAAAACAGCCAGGCAGTGAAAGCCGTATTCCCTGCATTGTGTGCACATGCCAATTGAGGTAAAAAAATGAACCCTCAATTCAATTCTGAAAAACATAATTAAGCCCACCTTTGCCCTTCCTGCCATTGAGGGTACAGCAGGTTCAAAGTTAGTTATGTAACCCTCGAGAAAGAATCTGTTGTCAGTTTCCCAAGTTTCTTGGAGGCAAATTATGTGAAAAGATTTAACAAATTGCACCCACCTATGATCACTAAACTTTGAGGAAATACCCACAATATTTACAAAACAGCATCGTAAGGCCCTTTAGGTGCTGAGATGGAACTACCGCAGAAGCATTGTGGCCCCTAAGAGACAGGGAAGAATCCTGTAAATCCAGTCAATCGCAGGACTCAAGAGAGAAATTTATTGGAGGTGGGCACAAGGAAGGACGGCCTGAGTGCAAGGTGGTCATTAACTAGACAGGACCCCCTAGCAGAGTGATGAAAATCTAATGAGCGAGCTAAGCTACCAGCTCTGTAAAAGAAACTCAGAGGCAGTGCTACTATCCCTGGTGTGCCTGATGTCAATTGAGTGGCAGTAGCAAGTAGGTCACGAACCAGCCAGGGGTTATTAAACTTTACTACCACACAGTCTCTCACCCAAGGTTTCCTATCTTTACCTATCCAGCTTACTGTGCAAACCATGATGATAGAATCCGCAAGCTCCCTCCTGTGAGAGAGATGTAAGCTAAGTCAGTGCATACGCTTGTTCTTAAGTACCTGATATGGTTCCCCAATGGGACTGGAGCAGGACAGGACATTCCCCAGGACAATGACATAAGGTGTTGCTTCCGGGGACAAGTTTAGCACTCCCCAGTGGTTAATAGGAAACACTGGGCGCACACTCCCCTCTTTATTGCCAAAGGTCAGGGGGAGCCACTATGCTACTGGTTTCCCCATACCCTGGCTCTGGTACAACTTGGATGGGGCAGGCACCCCTGAGTTAATGAATAGACATTGGATCCCTCGCAGGACCAATAGAATCAATTGACCCCGAATGCTCAACTGATAAGCCCTTCTCCTGGCCTTCCCCTCACCCCACCCTCCTCTTAACCATCAAGGAAAATAACTCGGAAAATCTACTCCATGTGAGAATGTGAGAAAATCTCGCCAGGACTGGATCCAGATTATTGTTTAGTAATGTCTCAAGCTCCCTAATGGAGACATCCCTGAGGGAAGGGCCTCTCTACTCTCCAGATAAGTTAGAAATGGGTGGAGTCACCGGCAGCGTCTCAACAGGAGGCTGGGCGGATACCACCAAAAATGAGATAAATGAATCCAAAAATCTCCCCAAAAAATGCAAAGATATAACGAATCCAATCGAAATCCCTCAAAGTAATCAAAAGTGTCTAGGCTGCATAACCAAAAACGAAAATGTGTCTAAAAAGAGAACCACCCCAAGAAACCCCCAAAAATGGAAATCAAAGTAAAAACCATTGGTTTATTTTAAACCAAAACTGATTTCCTTTTACAAAATTGTAAACTATAAATGCCCATAGAACCTTGAAGAAAAAGAATTGTAAAGGAAACTAAAACCACCCAACCGCAAAACAATTTACACCCCCAAATATACATATACATAACAGTTAATCATCAAAATATAACTATGAAGTCACACAATTTAACATAACATAGTAATACACTGCAGGTAGAAACTCCCAAAACAACAAACTAATAATAATAAACTAACAGCCATACATGTAAATACACCAAACATCCACAAACAGCACATAGGGCCAGATGTATCAAGCATTTTTTCCGCTCTCAAATGGGCAAAAGTCTTTTGGGATGTATCATCCCAAAAGGCATTTGCAAAATAGGGAATCACAAATATTGTGATTCCCTATCTTGGAAATGCATTTAAGGAATCGCAATTAATGAAATGCAGGAAGCCCAAAAAAATTGGGACCTGTCTTTAAGGAATCGCAATTACCACCTACTTCAAGTTGGTGGTAATATGCGAAGTCAATGAAAAATGTACTTTTTTGCATTTTTCAAGGTGCCATGTGGCATACATACATGCCCTGGGGCTTGTATGTGTGCCACATTTGCACACATGCATATTCCAGGGGTGCAACAGGTGTCCATTTGGCACCCTTGAAATTGCATGAGCAATTTGCGAGTACCAATTAGGTACTCGCAGATTGCGCGTGAAATTCCTATTCATTCCTATGTGCCTAAGGCCTAAATCCCCCTTACCCTCAAGTCTCTTAGAAAATCCTGGTTCCTGGAAAATAGAGTAAAATGACACTTACAGATTACAAAATAGAAGGTAGCAGTAAACGAAATTGCCCCTAAATGAAACTAAACAAAAGTCTATCTCTGCATAGAAATGAATGGGGAATATTGTAAGAATGTTGACTAAGGGCCTTATAACGATTTTGTTGGTCTCCCCATCGGACCCCAGCCACGGCCATGCCAGGAAGACCGACAAGACCGACAAGCCTGGATTCTCCCGCACGCTGGATTACGAGTGTAATCCCGGGCTTGTGGTGCGGCAGTGGTGGTATCACTAAATCAGTATGTTAGGCCCTTGGGAGAGCCTTTTAAGCATACCGCCACCGTGACAGTGCCTCCAGGTTGTCCATGCACGGTGTGGCATGCACCTTGTTGTGCCTGCCACACAGTGTATGCACAACCCTATACCTTTGAGGGAGCACATCATGTGCCCCCCGCACGCACCCCAATGGGGAGATTTAGCCAGGAGCCCTGTTGTAGGCCCCTTTAAATGCCTCTTTGTCAAGTATTTGAGTACTGCCATGAAATGTTTGGAGGAAAGGCAGGTAGAAGTCTGGTCAGCGGTGCCTGCCTCGACACTGCCGCCATTCATGATGGCCAATCCAACCGAAGCACCATCAGGATCCTAGATCCTGGTGGTTGCGGCAGTCGGTCGTTGGACTGGTGACAGCCCACCTTCCATACTCCAAATATGGTGGTCAGACCGACGGCCCATCAGTGGCTTGACCACCGGCATCGTAATCAGGCACTAAATATTAAAATAATGTAAAAGATGATTACACATGTAAAAGATAGCAAACATTCTTATAACAAATTATGACAAAATAGTAAGTATAAATTAAAAAATGGTATAAAATATATAAAAATACTTAATATGTACTAATAAAATGTATGTTAACATTATGTTGACAGTATATATACATATATATATACATATATATATATACATATATACATATATATATATATATATATATATATACATACATATATATTATATATCACAATGTAATCCAAGTAAGTGCGCTCTCAGGATTATAAAACACACAATCCAATGTTGATGCAAACCAAGTTTATTCCACTACGCATTTCGACTGCGCTCGCAGCCTTGCTGGTGTATACTGAGTGCACATTCCCAAAAGTGTTTATAACATCGGTTTGGCAGTGATCGAAACAGAAAAAGGACATTGTAGGTAGCCTACTATGGCTGCCATATTGGAATGGAGCAAGAAAGCTCAAATTGCAACCTGAAATTTATGTAGTGCAGAACAGATATGGACAGTCATAAAAGTAATAGCAATGACTGTATAACATGGTACATGTTGTGATTATGTTGCGGGCATGCAGCGCAAAACGGCGACATAGGTGCCGGAAATGTAAAGCACAAAATTGCTGGTGATGCTCACTCTCTGCAAGTACTGACAATGTAGTGGATGATTGCGTGCTTTTCTAAGTAACATAGCGAGCCCTAGCTTCTTAAAGTGATCACCTGGTGCTCAAAGTCTATGTCTGCATAGTGCTCTAAGAGACATGCTAGCTGTGCGTTGCCAGAAGATAACAGGTAGCCCCAGACTGTAAAGTAATCGTTTGGTGCTCAAGTCTGCATTTTCATGGTGCTCTGTGCAGAGGTCACCACAGAAAAAGGTCAACTCTCAATGGTGAGCATAAGAAAAAAGGTTTACAGAGCAGCCACTTTGAGTTTAGTCCTCAAGCTCTGTCTATTGATGAGTCCCAATCCTATGTTAAAAATACCCAATTAGAAAATTTCCAAAGTAAATTCGAAGAGATGGTTAGGTATCCCGTGTACGTGGGTGGGTTCCTTCCGTACCCACCTGCAAAAGAAACAAACAGAAACAAGTGTTAAAACTACAAAAAGCAAGTGTGAAAATTAGAAATAACAGAAAATGTTCAACATTGTAGCACAGTTTCTAATTTCTAGTGTCACTTGCAGATCAAAGGGAATCTGGTGAAAGGACACAAAAAAAAGACAGTCCATTTAGGCATGTGGTGTCAAAATACATGGATTACTGAACATGACACAAGATGATCATTCAGTCTAATGGTGAATTGCAAGCTCTTCATCCTGATTGAGCCCCCATGGGATCCTAGTTTGAAAATCCACAAGGTATCTGGACTCTCTCTGTCTAAGTCGCAGTACCCGATCACCCCCTTGTATCCCAACCTGCCCTGTTCGAGTATGAAATACTTCACAAGGGAGGAATCAGAGGAATAGTTTTCTTGGAAGTTTCGTGCCACTGGGTATTTGGGATCCTTGTTAGTAATGGCCGTTTTGTGCTCTAAGATTCTCTTTTCGCCATTAAAGTGGTGCTTCCTATGTACTACAATTTGCAGGGGCACTCAATGACATATACCACAAAAGTGGTGCTACAGGTGAGAAATTGTACGATTTCTTTTCTGTAGGTTTTGTGTGTGAGCTCATTGCGGATTGCAATGTCCGCAAGCAAAAAACACTTTCAGTAGGGAAGAGAAGAACTCACCCATGCACACAGGCTACCTAACCTTCTATTTGAGTTCACTTTAGGATTTTTCTAATTTGCTATTTTTAAATTAGGATTGGGACTCACCAATAGACAGAGCGTTGAGGACTAAACACAGAGCTGCTGGTCTGTAAGCCTTTTTTCTTATGCTCACCATTGAGAGCTGACGTTTTTTCTGTGGCAATCTCTGCACAGAGCACCATGCAATGCACAGAGATGGTCTTTCAGAAATAATGAGTTTGGATTCGCATAACTCTAATGCATGGTTGAAACATGTGCGAACATGGCTTTGTAGAATTGGGCTGTCACATTTTTGGGAAGAGCCCATATGTCTGATGCAAAGTTGTAAGAAACTGGTAAAAATGAAATTTTGGGCTTATATAGCATGCAACCTCTCTAATAGTCATGCAAGTGGTTCTATTACTAACAGTTTTTTGGCTCATAAGGATTTTCCATACTTTGAGGATTTCTTAGATGAGGTCAGACCACCTTTGGCCAAAAGCCTCTATTTGAAATTTAGGTATGGAATGCTGAAAACCAATGTAACCCTAGCAAGATGGGTTAAGTCAGTGGAACCAACAAATAGTGAGACATGCATGTGTTGTCAGTTTAGTACCAAAGAACATGATATTCATATTCTCTTCTTTTGCGCAGCGTACGCATCAGCTAGGAAACGGTGGATTAAGCCACTGTGTAATGTTATAGGTGTACGCTCGTACAAAGAAGCATATAGGATCATCAAAACTGACCCCAGACAAGTGGTTGTCTTTTGTATCAGTAGATTCCTTTTGGCAGCATGCTTTGTACGCAAGAAACTGGGTCTGGACTTATAGTAGTTTAGGCTTGTATTCTTGTATTTATAGTTGACGTGCTTCCTCTGATTCATCAAATGGTTGTATAATAATGAATTGCTCCTACGATACCAATTACTGGAACTGTATAAACTACTTTTATAAAAATGTTTTTAGATATTGCCTTCTAATCTAACTTATGAATTTTATTGTATTTTCCCTAAACCCCATCCACCTGCATGTAAATCATCTATTCTTCTTTTTGAATGTGCTATGAAGTGTTGTGTTTATGCATCTTTTATGGCCATAATGTGCCGAAATAAAGATTTATGTAAATGTAAAAAATAAAATCTTACTGAAAACACAAATCAAAAAGTTAAAAACACATGCAATAAAACACACTACAATACATGTTGTACTAATTAATACTCACAAACAATATTACATAAATACAACAATATTTTCTACATTGATATTTTTAGCAAAGATATTCAAAACAATATATTCCGTTCCATGATATATTTGATGTCCCTGTATTCTTGCCACAATATTTCTGCCTCACAATTGTTCTTTTTCTGATATTTTGTGCAAACATCTTCAAAAAGCACCCATAGCAGCTGGCTGCAATCAGTCATATGCAAATATGTTCAGACAGGTCTATAGGTGGGATCAAAAATATGGGTGCTTTTTAAAAGGGAACATGTAAAATGAATTACTGTGATTCCCATAACGTCACCTGACCTGTGTTGTGGTTTCTCTCTGAAATGTTATTGCATCCAATTTATAACACAACAACTGACATACTATTGGCTTTTTCAATGGCTGTTAGCAATGTAATGAATAACAACAATAATTTGTTATAAATAATTAACATTGGAAATGTTTCAATTCTGAAATTGTAAGACTGTGAATTCAAGGTTATTTGGTCCAGTGGAAAGAGTATTGGCCTTCAGTTATGTGCACTTTATGTTACATATGTATGCCATTTTTCTCTGCACATCTCATCTATCTTCACATCTTCAACCTCTTCTCTTTATCCTCCAGCACACTCTTTTCATTCTCCCTTTAATGCACTTTCTCGCATCTCCTTCACTTCACCACACCCAAACATACACTACACTCATTCACATGTAATCACTTTATTTTGTTTTATATTGACTTGTAAATTTTTTGACATCTATGTAACCCCTTCACACACATTTACCCAGAATTGGAATTGCAATTGGAATACATGACCATTGTTCTGTGTGCTCTGCAGTGGTCAACCTACTGACAGGCACTTTGCTTTGCCTTCAGCTTTAGCTCAACAGGTCTCAATCAATGCTCCTCATAAACACATGGCACGACTGAAAGTATGCACTATACAAAAACAAGATTCTGAGCTTGATTTTGATCTTTGCAGATTGGGTCCCGCCGTAGCTTTTTCGCCCGTCTTTCCCACCTGCCGACTTGGTGGTCCACCCGCCCTAGTTAGATGTTGGCTATTGCTTAGACAAAAGTCTGCTGCCGTTATGCCGTCACCGACAGGAAATCTCGACCGCATTGATGGCAGGATAGGCAAATGTGTCTACCAGAGGCAGTACTGCCACTTTGTCCACTGGGCTAATCACAATGTGCCTTATCGCCATTGCAACTGTGGTGGCAAAACTGCCACACCTGAGTTGTCACAATGAAACGCATATAAAGCCGAAACTCACCTTCCCACTTCTTGTACCGCCATGTACAAGATACTGCATGTCCTGCCACCCCTACTGTCAGCTGAACACGATGAAAGTTAACACTGCCATCGCCGGAACTGAAGGCACCCTCCCCCATTACCTTTTACCTTTTCAGTTGGTTGTTCACATTTGCTCAGGAGTCAGGACTGGTGCATTTTTTATGTACTCACACAAGCAATAGCATACCAATGTGCAATGCAAATGTCTCACATGTTGACGTCTACAAAATTTAAAGTAACACACCTGTATAGCTACATTGTGTTCATAAATGTGGTGCCAGCTGCCTTCCAACAAAAACACACTTGCACAAAAAAGGTTATCAAGTCAAAAATCAATAACTCACCATACAGGTGTGTCTAAATACAGTACAACAATTGTCACAATAAAAGCATATGCATTAAACACCATGGGAGAAATGCGTTGTAATATCACGTAGAAATTGCAGCAGACAAGCTATAACCCTCACCTCATAGATTACCTGAAAAATCCATGGAAGTTCCAAATTTAAAGCACTCCACATTATCATCCATATAGCATTTCTCCTTGTGTAGTTGTAACTATTATATTGGAATCAATTTTAATTTGCACATTATGGGCCTAATTATGATGGCAGTCGGACCAGTGTCTGACCGCCATTGCAGCGGGTTGGAAACCAACCAACATGTTGTCAGTGTTTCTACCCGCCAAATTAAGATGCGACCACTGTGTAGGTGGTCGGAAACATCCCCTATTAAATTTCGGCTTGTGCTGCGGCCCGGAAAAGGGCGTTCTGGATGCGCTGGAGTCTTTTCTGTAGTTTGGCAGTGGTCCCAGCGTAGAGGGCGTTCCCGTAATCCAGACGGCTGGTGACGAGGGCCTGGGTGACCGTTTTCCTGGTTCCAGTGGGGATCCAGCGGAAGATCTTACGGAGCATGCGGAGTGTGTTGAACCAGGAGGAGGTAACGGCGTTAACTTGCATGGCCATCGTGAGGGAGGAGTCAAGGATGAAGCCCAGGTTGCATGCATGGTCCCTGGGCTTGGGTGGGGGGCCCAGAGCAGGGGGCCACCAGGAGTCGTCCCATGCGGAGATGGATGGGCCGAGGATGATGACTTCCGTCTTGTCTGAGTTCAGTTTCAGGCGGCTGAGCTTCATCCAGTCTGCGATGTCTTTCATTCCGTCCTTGAAGCTGGCTCTGGCGGAGGTGGGGTCGTTGGTGAGGGAGAGGATCAGCTGGGTATCGTCGGCGTAGGAGATGATGTTGAGGTTGTGCTTGCGTGCGATGGCTGCGAGGGGGCTCATGTAGACGTTGAAGAGGTTGGGGCTGAGCGAGGAGCCTTAAGGTACGCCGCAGATGATCTTGGTGGCTTCTGCGAGGAAGGGCGGGAGACAGAATCTTTGGGTTCTGTCAGAGAGGAAGGAGGTGATCCATTCCAGGGCCTTTCCTTGGATCCCGGCGTGGCAGAGGCAGGTTGTCAGGGTGCGGTGGCAGACCGTGCCAAACGCAGCCGAAAGGGTGAGTAGGATGAGGGCGGCGGTTTCTCCATTGTCCAGCAGGGTCCCGATGTCATCGGTGGCCACGATGAGGGCGGTCTCGGTGCTGTGGTTCGCTCGGAATCCGGACTGTGATGTGTAGAGGGAGCCGTTCATCTCATTTGACATTGTAATCCTTCCGGGAGTGCGCAGGCACCACTTCTATTGAAGAGAATTATGATCCAACTGATGGTCCTTGAGCCTGTTGGGCATGTTGGTCGGTCCCTCCGACTGCAGCGGTAGGACCAACTGCATCATAATGTGGCTGTTGGACCTTTGTGACGGATTGCAGTAGAACCGCCAACAACGGCCTGTCGGTGGCTGACCAACTGCCATCCTAATCAGGCCCTATATTACAAGGTGCAATCCATATGTGTACATACGTATCAATAATCAAGGTGGAACAAACACACCTGTAGTAAAATATCCTTAAATAATGTCTCAACATATATTTGTTTGGGCAAGTTTTCACTACTACGTTGAATTGCTGCACCTAAATTTACATGACCATCTCATACTTTTTCAACCATTGTGTACACTTAACATAGAACTCATTTAAAAAGTATATAGTAGTTCCTGCCATCATGCTAAAGAAACATATGCACTGCATATTTTACACTGATACATTGCTAGGAATCAAACAATTACAAAGAAAAAATAATGGCAGAGCAAACTTGGTGAAAATATTTTTTTTTATTTATTCACGATGAGATAACTCTCTCAAATTGTTTGAAACCAGGTAAGTGTCAGTCCAAATGATATCCTGTGCCCATGTGTGCCTCAGCTTACCTCCAACTGCACTGCAAGGGGAACCTCCCCAAGAAGGGGAATCTGGTGGGCTGCACAGGCACCTCAAACAGGTTATTTGCGAGGGGGGTCTGGGTTTGAGTTTTGGAGAGGTGGTCTTGGGTTGGAGATTGGTGGTCGTGGGTTTGGGAGTGGTGGTCTTGGGTTTGGGAGGGGTGGACTTGGTTTTGGGATGGGGCATTTGCTTTTTTTTAGGGGTAGCTTGGGGATATAGGAAGAGTGGGTTCAGACCTTTGAGGGGTGGTTTGGTATGTGGAAGTGAAGAGTTGGGGGATGGAAGGGATAGGTGTGCATTTGGGAGGGGTGGGTTGGGGTGAGGCAGGGGTCAGGGCAATGGCAAACATAAGATACTCATTGGGAAAATGGGTAGCATGTTCAGGAGGAAGTTGGGGCTGAGAGGTAGAGGGAGTGGAAGTGTCTGTTGTGCATGTGTCTGTTTAGGGTGCAGGTGTCTGTGGGTCTGGTGTTGTCGTGAATGTTCTGGTGTGTCTTGCTTTGTTGGTGTGTACTGTATTGTCGAGTGTGGGCGTTTCTGGTTTTTCTGTGTGTGTGCTGTGGAGGTGCTGGGTCTGTTTGTGGTGTCTGTGTGTGTGGTGGTGGTTGTGTGTGCTGTGGATATGCTTGGTGCGGTCATGGTTTCTGTATGTGCAGTAGTTTGTGTGTGTGCTGTGGAGGTGCTGGGTGTTATCGTATTGTCTGTGTGTGTATTGGTGGGTGTGTGTGTGCTGCTGAGGAGCTGGGTTTAGTGAGGGTGTTTGCACATGGTGGTGAGTGTGTGTGTTGTAGCAATGCTGGTAGTAGAGATGGTATCTGTCTGTTTAGTTGAACGCCTGTGGTTTTGTGTTGTTTGTGTTTGTGTGTGGGTGTGCTGCTTGTGTCTGTGTGAGTGGGTGCAGCTAAAGGTGTGAGTGTGCTTGAGAGAGGTCTTGAAATAGGGAATTTAGATTGGGATGAGACAGAAGGTGGGCCACAAGTTTGGAAGGGTTGGGAGGCTGTAGTCAGTGAGTAGGCTAGACCTTGAAAAGATCTATGTAAGCCATACAGTGCAATGTAAATGTCTTCCAGGCTTCCATTTGTTGCAATTGGCAGCCATGCCCCTGGATGGCTTTCAATAGTGCAGTCCGCCCTACAGAGATTTTCCTGAGCTCAGCTCAGCAGTGTGACAGAGGCCAGGGGAGAGGTTTCTGGAGTGAAGAAGGCGCCACCTCTTTTAAATGCGCGGGTATGGCAAACTTGGGGGAGCAAGAGGGAGGGTGGAGATGATACTCTGAGAGGTGGACATGGAAGAATATGCAACAGATGCAGTAGGGTCCACCACCACTGGGGAGTGCTCACTGGAGGAGTCCTCCTACGAGGACGACGTAGAGTCATTTGTGGCCTCTATCACACTCCCTTCACCACCTCGGCCACTGGGTCCCTCAGTGTCATATCGCAACTACTTGGGCCAGGTGCTTCCTCAACGATGTTGGTACCTTCTCCTTCGCCTGCCCTGGATGCTGCTGAAATTACATATACAATAGTTTTATTGCATCTGTGTAAACAGAGCTAATCACCTTTGAACATAAAACCATTTCCAGGTTTTCAGATTTCACCTGCTGCAAGGCTCTCAAACTTTGCTTCAACATTTGCAAAAGCTCATGCATGTACGCAGCATTATTGGAAAACATTTGGTCACAGTTATGTCATAGCCCATGATAGCTCCTACATCATGTATGATCTTGACTCTTTACCATCATTATGTATCTCCATGAACAGTTTCACACCTTCGAATGGTTGGCCTTTGTAGTTTAGAATAGTGAACTGATGTCACCAAAAAGGACTTTGTAAAGTGTGTTCATAAGGCTCTAAAATCAGCCTACTGTGAATTCTCAAAAAATATACTTTGAGTAGATATGTGTCAACAAACACTGCAATGTTGTACCAATATCACCATAAAATGAGAGCAGGTTACCTTTGTTTGGGCTTTTCACAATGATAACACTTACTCTAAGTCTCTAAAGTATATGTTAATTGTTAAACCGTATACATGAATTCGATACTGAAGTAGCTTAGCAATGTATCACATACTATGTAGATACTTAGGTTGTTGAAGACATTCAGAAACAAAGATTTGGGGAGATTGACAAATAACTTCCACAGCATAAGTAAATATATAGCTCTGCTATAATACTTCAGTGCACATCAAAAACATGTTCACATTTTGTTCCTAAATACGTATAGTTTGAAGTTTTTTGTGTCTTTGTGAAATAGTTTCAGTGAATATGCTGGCTTTCACTGTAGTGCAGTTTCTGAACATCACAGAAGTTCTTACATACACTAATTCCTATATAACACTTAATTCAGACACTCACATATAAATCACAATATGCATCATATGACACCTTGATGCATTTCAACAGTTTATGAGTCATGAGGTTGACCTGAATTCGAGTTTGAATCCAGGCAAATGCCAGGCCAAATTGTTCTCCTACATATATGTAAAGGAATTTTCTATCTTGCAAAATCCCTTTGAGTTTGCCATTCATCTTCATCATTGTTTCATCATCTGGACATGACAAAGGACACTGAGAAATGCTTTAGGGTATGTGTTGCTCTGTTACTAATGTGTACACATTCCTGTCTGTGTTTCCACAAATATTGCATGCCTATCACAATATTTTGTCAGAAACAGACTGGCTGCACACAAGAAGAGAGAAGTCATGCTAATCCGTCACTATGAACATCTATGAAACAGTATTTCTTTTTTTTTGTTCAAAAGATTTTTATTAGGAGCTGCAAAGAGATACATCAGTACGAGAATAGTCGATTTCAGTAGGATTAATTACAGAGCATTGATAAAAAAATCATATGAATAGAAATACAGACATTTGGTACCAATAAAGCAATCGAGTCAGTAAACAGTATTTCTGATGCAAAATACTATTTGGATATGATTTGATTACAAAATGTAGTTATCAATACTGATATCACTAGTCACTTTAGATCATATGCTCACTCTTGTTTGTGTAGAATCCCAACTTACCAATGTGGCGTTTGGTACAGACACAGGATCATAAGTGCCTAGTCTGCTATGTAAAAGGGCTACCATTACATCATCACCACTAGTGAAGGAGCATCACAACTGACACAATACATACTATTGGCCTGTTTGGTACAACTGTATCCTCAAGACATAAAACAACATGAAGTATATGTGAAATTTAGGCAGCCATGGGCCTGTTCAGAACAGTCCATTGGTTCAGAACAGAACTCGGGTGGTAAGCTTGCCTGTAGAAAATAAGAAGTATTGATGTACATAAGCAACGTTCATTTCCCTTTTCCCACTCCCCTCCCTGCACGCACCATGAATATTGTAAAGCATTGACTGCATCCCTCCGCCCGCAAAGGCCTGTACCCATGTGTACATGACAGCCATTTTAGGCACCTTGGCCTCTTGCCCACTCATTAGAATCGCTGGCTTCCCTCCTGCGCGCATATGAGCACCCCCCTCCCCCTCTCACATGCATAGACCATGAAACCCAGCACTCTGCGCGACCCTGCTATGAAAGGCAACCATCCTGCTTGACCCAGGCACCCCCCCCCCCATTTCCCTCTTGAAGAAGCATCCTTCGCCTCAGCTGACATAGCCCCCCCCAGCTGTATCTGACTGCCCCTGTTCTCTCATGTACGGGTCATAAGACCTCTCTCTCTCTCTCTGTGCGACTCTGACCCTGCGCGCACCCTGACCCCCTCCTTCTCCCTCACATGGACAAGTCATAAACCTTCTCCTTCTGCAAAACCCTGTCCTTGGGAGTCACGGCCGCGCCTGACCAGCACCTCCTTTCCTTCCATGAATGCCCCTCTGTTGACAAGCCTTCCCTCCACGCTCGATTGTCCACACTGCATGAATACCACCTCTTTGATGACCCCTTCCCCCGAGTCCGACTGACCACACATGTCCGAGGCCATCGCCTAAGCCAGGAGATACCATTTACTGACCCTTATTGTATGAAGTCACTCCTTTTCAAAGAACCCACTATTGATCCTGGCCACCCCACCCCCTGGGCTATGATCAGGCGCACACATTCTAAACAGTTGACGGAACACACAGCTGCGTGATTGCCCTCCCCTCTTATCAGCAGGTCAAGGGTCCTTATTGTGAACACATGTGGGGTAGGATTTACACGAGGATTATGAGGATGTCTTTTCTTTGTTTTACAATGCTGTGACTGTAATGCCAAGTGTTCTGTAAAGTATAAAAGACAGAGACTCAGCTCACTTGTTAGAGCACCTCCCGATGGCACCTTGTTTCGTGTCTGACATGACAGGCTCTCCTCATGAGAATTAAACTCTGTTCTTGATTCCTGCTTCCAGCGCCCGTCTCTTTATTTGGTAATTATTCAACATGGGAACTAAGAGGCGGTTTGCGCCAGCGGCCTGGGCATCGATAGCAATGCGGGCTCATTTTCCACAATTGGCGTCCCAACGCGGGGTCCATCAGTGACATACGGTCCAGTAAGAGAGATCCAGACGATGAGGTGAACATCTAAAATGATCGGAGTATACCTGCCTTGAGAGGGCCCTCGTCCGGCTGCCGATTGAATGAACTTCACCTATTCTGAACGGACCTCTCTTGAGTGACCTACTGTCCTGACTGGAATCCCACAGGACTGCTGCGGTAAAATCATGGAGTAAGAGAACGATCGGGCGCTGGAAGGAGGAAGGCGAAGAACTGCCCACACGGTCCGGTCCGGGTAAGGTCGCGTAAATGCGACAAATTGTGAAATGATTGTTTGTTGGATAATACTAGTATTACGCTTTGTTGAAACCCTCTGGAGATTCACCGTCTGCAAACGGAGAAAACAACAGGCTCTCTCTTTGCAAGCAGTGAAGGATAGGTAACGCAGACTTTTGTCCCCATTGTAATCCGTCGTGCCTATCTTCCTCCCCCACTGTTTCCCGAACTGTCGTTCGTGGATTATTGTCTGGAGATTCTTTGTCTGCAAACAGGGAAGAACAAGGTCTCGCTTTGCAGGTAGAGAAAGAGTGGGTAGCGATAACTTTTCGTGCCCACTTATTCTCCCCACTGAATTGTTTGATTGGCCGATTATTCGGTATTGGTTCGTTTGAGGTATTCACCGCCGCCAAACAACGTAGAATAGAAATATTCTGCATAGTCTTTGCCCGCTGTGATAAGATAGGTAATGCAGACTTTTGTCCCCGTTGTAATCCGTCATGCCTATCTTCTCCCCACTGGTTGGTAGCCTGTTTTAGCCCGGACCGCTTATTAGAGTTGAACTATCCAGCTCCACTGGAGGGCACACCTAATAAGGACCTGTTCATTAAGTGTGGACTAGTCGCTATGGCTCATAATAGGTTATGGCATAAAAATACAAGAAAAGGAGTTGGGCGAAATCAGTAGGCCACTGAGGAGTTATCAACTTCGTTAAAAATAAAATAAAAAACGTTAGAAATAACTAGCAATAAGAAACATAAAAATGGCGAGGGAAGACAAGCCTGACACCAAGGCAGCCACGAGGTAGCTAGGTTCTGTTGCCTATTTCTGCCCTAAACATGTCTGCCTCATTACCCACCACGCCCAAATAACGGTCACATGAAATAGAAACAATTCAATAGGTACCTACCCCCATTCCGGAAGCTCCCGAAGTGCAACAGGTTCGCGGTTACGCCCATCCGGAAGGCGAGGCCTCGAGGCACGAGGGGCTCGCCTGGCCACGGTCAGGAGGAGATGATGTTGGGCAGGCGGTCCAAAGAATGACAGAGACCTCTCCTTCTCTCCTCTTCTGCTGCCCTGCAGGCCACAGGGGGGGGCTGTCTTGCCTCGGCCACCGACCCCCCCCCCCCCCCTTCTGTCTCTCGCCTGGTCCGACCCACGAAGAAGGCCGAAGCCAAAAGCGAGAATGGCGGCGCTTGCAAGTAGTCCCGCCACATGTCAAATTCCTGGATAGTTACAGGTAGTGCCGCCACATGCCATCGCCTGCATAGTGACAAGTAGTCCCGCCACATGTCGACGCCTGGACAGTTCCAGGTAGTCCCGCCACACGTCAAGAGAAAAGGGGGGGCTGTCTTGCCTCAGCCGCCGACCACCCCCCCATCTTCAATGGCTGGCACGGCCAATATCGAAGCGACGGAGCCGAGGAACGGCACGGGGTCGCTGGAAGGGGGAGGCGGCGCGAACGAGCCTCCCCCACCTCCCTCCAGGTGGAGGCTTCCAGCGACACCCCAATGCTCTTACTTAAAGAGGGTCAACATCAAAAAGCGGTCTTCTGCCCAGGACGGGCACACGCTCCATGCCTTCTCTCCTCAACCTTGAAGATTCTATGAGAGCCGGGGGGGCACCCCGATCCCTCCTCATGGGCGCCCCCGCCCCCTCACTGGGAACCACGACATCGGTGCAACTCCTGCCAGCGCCAGCCTCGGATTAGAAATGGCTAAAATGCAGCCACGGCACAGACTTGTTCAGTTCCGGAGGAACACCAGGGTGACCCGGTAGGAAAATTGTTGCCGCCCTCCCCACTCTTTGACTAATGGTCCATATTGTTAGACTGTTACCACATTGCACAAAAACTTTTTGAACTGCCAACGGAAGGTTCTGGTCCAACCATGAGTCATTGGAGACATTCTGACTATACCGGAACCTGCCTAACCTCGCCCAAAATGGCGCCGATACACAAACGAAACTTTCGAACTCCCTGTTCACCCGGATTGCTCGAATATTGATGCTCTGAGATATGTATGCATTTTTGGACAATGAAAGTCGATAAGATGGATAGTGATTATGTGCTTAGAGAAGAAAAGCAATACCGATATTGATCATGTGTTTGGACAATGAACTGATTTAGGGTGGGTACCAATTATGAATGGGAACAATGAATTGGTGTAATTTAAACAGTGAACGAGCATCTGGATAATGAATTAATGAATTAATTGAAAAACTGAATTCTTGATATGCATCATGCCTGCTCTGTAGTAAAGTTCGATACGATTTTATTGCACTGCCGCACTTTATGCAATGAACTGCCATCAACTTCTTTTTCCTATGTACAGTTCCAATCTGCTCCGTGGCTGGTCCACTGGGTTGTAGGCCTGTATTTTATACATCAACACTTTTTATTAAAAGTATTTTGAAAAAGAAAGCATGGTTGTAGCAGTTGCATTAATGAGTTTTGGATGTTTTGCTACGATGAGCGAAGAATAAGTATGATGAAAGCTGAAGGTTAAAAAGGACCAGATATTTAGCAAACTGCATTATGTGTCACAGGCAGCTGGAAAAATGTTTTAGACGCACTTAAATCGACACCACAGAAATGCCACCTGACTGCCACCCTTGCACCCAACAAAAGGGGTTGCGACCAAGTAACTCATGTAGATACGCAGATCGTAAATGATTATATATCTGACATTACTGGTACCTCTGGGCTTAAACGCCGAGATGGTAAAGAAATGCACTACGTGGAGATAGGTCGAGTATGTGGTAGGTAAAAACATTTTCGGATTTATGCGCGCTGATGTGTTTTGAATGCTGCACCCCCCCCCCCCTTTTTTCTTCTCCTCCCTTCTGCAGGTCCCGTCGGAACGTCGGCTGAAGTATGGAAAAGCGACGATCAAGCGACTGACAAAAGGAGAAAAAGGGGATCTGAGCATAGTACTTGTGCTAACAAACTTTGACAGACATAGACGTAGATATGACTGTTCCGCCGTTAGAGCCTGACGACTGGGAGGATGGACTGACATAGAAACTTGACGGGTACTGTATGACGGAAATTGACTCGATATTAGCACGCTAGATAATGCGATTATGACGTTTTATTAGATAGGGAAGGACTAGGGAAAGTCCTGAGGTAAGGGTACCCAGGCACCACCCGTCTGGGAAGTTAAGAAATGTTGCTGATGTTCAAGATGCACTGCCCCCCTTTCTCACACTCTCATAGATATAGCCAAGCTGTCCGACTGTTCTCCCGATCAATACTTGCCGTTGCCTCAGCCTGGAGAACTTCCCACCAAAGGAAGAAACTGAAAAATGATTTAAGATCCAACCATGGGTAAATAGCGCGACCAGGTTAATTTCTGATCAACTAATCGAGGTGTAAGTATTGGCAAATGGGAAGGCTCGAAGAAATAACAAACGAAAAGGAAAATGAGAGGAAAAGGAGGAAAAGGTAAAAAGAGCTCAGCACGTAGATAAATAGGATACTAAAGATGCGCAGCATGCAGAAGTTCTGTTTGGCCAATAACTGTTTTATGTTTTTTCGTGAACTCATTTGTATGTAACACATGTACTGTCTTCCCTTGTCTGAGTTTGTGTGTATGTAATGTACGGGTTTATGTCTTCCCTCTGTCTGCGTTTGCGTGTTACCTGACCTCTGTCGTTCTGCGTTGTGAGCACACTAAATGACCTATTTTTGTACACGTCTCTCTCTCTCTCTCTCTCGCTCTCTCTCTCTCTCTTTCTCTCTCTCCCTCTCCCTCTCTCTACATGTTCTACGTGTACCGAATGGCTCGTTTAGGTTGCGGACGACTCTCACTCCCTACGAGAGTCCCCCTGTCCCATCCTTTTTGTATGGTAATATTGTGCCTCGTCGGCACCAGTCTGATTGGATAACTTATTGAACGCGAAGGTGTTCAGCGAAATTGACCGAAACAAAAATGATTGTATCTCGCCATATTACTACCTCTCCTTTCTACAAAATGAATGAACCTGAAATTGGCTGAGAAGGAAAGGACAGGTAAGACGACTAAGGTCCCCCAATTTGGCCTTTTATAGGGGAACTATATGTCAATGGCATCCTAATTTTTATTGTTAGAGACAAGCGCCAAGGTCCAGATTGACCCCCAATGCCCAGATTGCCCCACCCCCTTTGCACCCAAGCGCGAATGCCCGAAGCGTCCCCGCCCCACTTGATCGACCCCAGCTACTGTCCCCGATATATATATATGATGACCATGAGTAACTGCCGCCCCTCGAGAAAAAACCTGTTTGACCCTGTCTTTCAATGATTGCACCCCCGCTCTGTTTGAAAGAGTTAGCCAGCTCTAAAGGGAAATGTAAGACTGTTAAGGCTCGAATTAGAAGGACGAGTCTCCCCTGAATGTTGTCAATCTTGGGGTTTTTGTTGAAATACGCAGGTGATAAGAGTCCGACCTCTGTCCATATATGTCATGAACGAACGCCGATTAGACTTGGTGCGAACGCAGTAGAAATACCCACCTACTTACTTCATGGTAATAGACTTCTGACTATGACCAATGAGCATAACGCCAGGTGCTAGGATTGCGAGTGGAATTCAAATGTAAAAATCTCTTCTCCTGCCAGTTCTCTAAAATTTGTTTTTACCCATTTAAAGATACTCAATCACCGGAGGAGAAGGGCCGGACGTGACGCACAGCGTGGCTGCAGATCATGAGACACATGCGACCTCAACCAAAGGTGGAGCCGCAGCACAACAAGAAACGGGACGAGGCAGCACTCTCAAAGGCGGTAAAGGAAAGAATGAAGGGCTGTCCTGTAGCTCTCTGTCCGCCAACCCACGTGTGCCTGGAGCCTCCGTCCCTCTTTTCAAGCCCGATTGATGGGCCTGCTTGCTTGTTATCCATTGCTCCCTTGGTCCCTTTGGTGTGTCCCGGGAAATCTGCCCCCACTCCGCCCTCTCACTCCCATCGACTAACGAAACCGCACACCCTCTTTTCCATGCGACTCTCTGCTGAAAGGAAGAACAGCATCTAGATGGAAATGGGGTTACGCCACGGAAATATAGGTGCCAAGCTTAAGGCGCCACTCAAAGGATTGGTTAGGGAACAGGACTGTGGTCTAACAGCAGAGGACTGACCGCACCCTGCAACGCGTAAGGATAGAACCGAGCTGGACCTATAGCTCCACCGCCGGTGCTCAACAGCGCCAACGAAAGGACACGGACTAGAGCCTACCAGTGATGGCTCACTGATAAAAAGACACTGTGACGAAGAGATCTTGCGTATTGAACTGAATTCCTCCCTAAACTACTTGGTCAAAATGTTCATTGGTCACATTTTTAAGTCAGAAACATTTATGCTATGTAGTGATTTGAAATGATAGGAACTCGACAAATGCCATCCCCTATGTGCTGCGTTCTGCCAAACACATCAACTGTCCATGATTATATGCCATATGTTAGTATTGACAAATGCAAATTCTTCGATCGCACCTGTTTATATGTACCTTCATCGACTGCAAAAATGAACTTTGCTATGTAAAAAGGGGCGACTGTAGAAAATAAGAAGTATTGATGTACATAAGCAACGTTCATTTCCCTTTTCCCACTCCCCTCCCTGCACGCACCATGAATATTGTAAAGCATTGACTGCATCCCTCCGCCCGCAAAGGCCTGTACCCATGTGTACATGACAGCCATTTTAGGCACCTTGGCCTCTTGCCCACTCATTAGAATCGCTGGCTTCCCTCCTGCGCGCATATGAGCACCCCCCTCCCCCTCTCACATGCATAGACCATGAAACCCAGCACTCTGCGCGACCCTGCTATGAAAGGCAACCATCCTGCTTGACCCAGGCACCCCCCCCCCATTTCCCTCTTGAAGAAGCATCCTTCGCCTCAGCTGACATAGCCCCCCCCAGCTGTATCTGACTGCCCCTGTTCTCTCATGTACGGGTCATAAGACCTCTCTCTCTCTCTCTCTGTGCGACTCTGACCCTGCGCGCACCCTGACCCCCTCCTTCTCCCTCACATGGACAAGTCATAAACCTTCTCCTTCTGCAAAACCCTGTCCTTGGGAGTCACGGCCGCGCCTGACCAGCACCTCCTTTCCTTCCATGAATGCCCCTCTGTTGACAAGCCTTCCCTCCACGCTCGATTGTCCACACTGCATGAATACCACCTCTTTGATGACCCCTTCCCCCGAGTCCGACTGACCACACATGTCCGAGGCCATCGCCTAAGCCAGGAGATACCATTTACTGACCCTCATTGTATGAAGTCACTCCTTTTCAAAGAACCCACTATTGATCCTGGCCACCCCACCCCCTGGGCTATGATCAGGCGCACACATTCTAAACAGTTGACGGAACACACAGCTGCGTGATTGCCTTCCCCTCTTATCAGCAGGTCAAGGGTCCTTATTGTGAACACATGTGGGGTAGGATTTACACGAGGATTATGAGGATGTCTTTTCTTTGTTTTACAATGCTGTGACTGTAATGCCAAGTGTTCTGTAAAGTATAAAAGACAGAGACTCAGCTCACTTGTTAGAGCACCTCCCGATGGCACCTTGTTTCGTGTCTGACATGACAGGCTCTCCTCATGAGAATTAAACTCTGTTCTTGATTCCTGCTTCCAGCGCCCGTCTCTTTATTTAGTAATTATTCAACATGGGAACTAAGAGGCGGTTTGCGCCAGCGGCCTGGGCATCGATAGCAATGCGGGCTCATTTTCCACATGCCAACATATCAACAGACAAAGCACATCATCATACACATTGTGCAATAGCAACACCTTCAATAACTCTTCTTGTGTGTGAAGACCTTTAGAATGGTAAGCTCTGAGTCATGTGTCACATAGCATGAATTAGATGTGCAGCATGGCTTCCTTTTCCTGCTTCAGAGCAAGGCAGGGCAGGCAGCCTGGGACAAACAGTCCAGACTTAGCACCGTCCATGCTATGGCTTTTCCCCTCCTGTGCTGGAAAAGCTCGAAAGGCATTATTTCATGATGAGCTCACCTTGTCATAAGCACAGCTCCAGTGTGCTTCATGACGAGCTGAGCTCGTCATGAGCATGGAAGGGGTTAAATATGTAATGTGTTTTATAGGTGGGTTTTCTTCTTTGCTTTATTGGGTGTTGTCTGTGAACTTGTCCTATAGGCATTCGGATGATCTGTTTTTTGTTTTAAAGGAAATTACTTTTGATTTGTAATAAACCAATGATTTTTACTTTGATGTCCTTTTTTCTTGGATTTCCTGGAGTGTTTCTTTTTTTTAAATACATTTTTATTTTTGTGTGATTCCTAGACACTTTGGATTGTTTTAAGGGATTTATTTAGCTTTTTTTTTAATTTTTTGTTTTAATGTGGCAGGGCATTTTGGACAATCTTTTTCCCGTTTTTGGTGGATTAATATTTTTGACTACATGGATACAGAGGAAGATCTGCAGCATTAGATCGGTAGGGGCCAAATTATGGGTTTGGCAGACCATTGTACTACCAAACATGCAGTGAAGGTACTGTGGCGGTGAGGGTCAGACTGTATTATGATTTAGATCTTGGCGGACGAGTTACTCGGATATCCTGTCCGCCAAAATATAAAACCCATAGGATATAAGGGATTTATATTTTGGTGGATGGATTATCCATCATCGTTGCAACAGAGTAACATGTCCGCCAAGATATAAATCAGGCCATAATTCTTCAAAATAGCGGTAACAAAACACAATTTAACATAACATAACAATACATTACTAAAACAGCATACGAAAACCACAAACTAGTGAAAGCGCTACTATTATTAGCTAACAGGCCTATTACAATGTTGTTCCTAAGGCCTCCGAACTCAGGTCGGAAGCCTTACGATCGACATCGTAAGTTTCAATTTCGACCGGCTGATTTTGATACAGCCGGTCAGAATTGAAACTAGCCGGTCATTCCAGCAGACTCCTAACAGGCTGAAGGAGCCCATCGACCAGTCGGAAATGGGCTGTTATCGAAATGGACGGCAGTTTACGATGTCCGGATTATGATGCATGGTTTACAGCAGGGTTTCCATGTCAGCCTTTCCATTGCGGAAACCCTGTCGGAAAACGTGTTTGTGGGCGCCTAGCAAGGCCCCCTTTCATTTGTGGCCTGCAGATTGTGGCCGAGGGGGTAACCTATGGTGCCCCACTGTTAATTCCCGCACACTGTTGCAGCCACGGGGTGCAGGGATTAACACCACCTTGCATTTCCCTAAGTAAGCACATACTACAGCCAGAATATGGCTGTAACACATGCTCCCATGGGGAATTGTCAGAATGCGACAGCACCATGTGCTTTCACATCATAATGAGGCTGTCGGGACCGCCGATCGGAGGTCAGTCAGTCCCGTTTCCGAGATAGTCTCACATCATAATAGGCCCATCAATGTACACAAAAAAACACTGTATCTAACCTCTAGATCTTCTCCCTCCATCCCCCATCTCTCAAAATTCTTTAAAAGTCCTTAAAAAAGGACATATTGTTCCAAAGAACAGTGGCACCTCATCAATACCCGGATCTGGGAAAATAGACTAAAATGTACACAAAAAGACTACAAAATAGAACTAGTGGTACAAAAATTGCCACAAACGGGTGGTGTGGCTAGCCAACCAGGATGGCGGATGCAATCCTCTTACGCTCCGCTTAAATCACATCGATTAACCTGATAAAACGTAAGAAACCCCAACCCATAAGCCTAGAACTAGGCAATATTCATCCCTGGCATGCCAGAGATCATACCTGATGAAGCAAAGCAGCGATGTGACGCAGAGCTGCGCCGCAGACACACATGCGGCCTAACCAGCAGAGCACCTCGTGGGAGAACGCGGAATAGGACACAGGCTGCAGACATGTAAGAACTCTTCGGCACACTCCTCCAATAGGGAGGTAGCACACACCAGAGATGCACAGTAGTGACAACGGCAGAGAGGTTCAGAGAGGTGTGGGTGAGGAATCTCGCTGTGGAGTAGAAGCACCGCCCTGCGACAGCAACCAAGAAACCCTCTGTCCTGGAAGTGAGGCCCGGAGCCCGAGGGAAGTGGGAGATGGACCGGATCGCTTTGGCCCAACCACGAGGACCGATGAGGGATACCCGCTAAGCTGAAAATGTCACTGAGATCAGTGCTCGCATCCAACAAAGAGCAGCGATGCGCTCAGAGTCGTCCTGGCAAAACCGTAAAGGCCCAAGTGAAGAGGCTGGCATAGGAGGCGGCAATCCCGTGATCACAGCGAGTAGAGGCGAGCCTCGATCTGAGACCACATGGGGGGAATATGCAGCCCTGGCCTCTGCACCGAGGCACCTCTGGAGCCAAAGGCAGCGGCCTGTGCTACTTAGGCCCTGCACAGTGGATGTTGCATGCCGCGATTGATTTCCCCTGATCGGAGAGCTGCCCCTAGCAACACTGGGACGATTCGCACACAGCTAACCCTACATGCAAGGCACCGTCACAGCACACAGCATCGACAGAGGGCAAGATTTCCGGACCTCTTGGCCTCCTCCGGTCCGCGCCCACCAAAAATAACACCAACACATACAGATTGATACCATGTGTGGCCCCAAGAGGCCTTGAAAACTGTCTGACACCCAGAAAAGCAATGTAAATACACACTGGGCACCTTGGAAAGTAAGAAAGTAAATCTATTGGGCTTCATTACTGCTGCTTCCTCGACCGATGGTGGAGGGCAAGGCTCCACTCAAGCAAAGCTCACAAGATACATGCTTTCAACTTGAGGAGTGATCCAGCACCTTGGAGGAACATCCAGCGTTCGCGAGAGGCAGAGTCCGAAAAGAGGAAGAGAAGGCGCAAAACCATACTGAACCAGCCAGCTGGCAACAGAACAGAGATAGCAGAAATGCTGCACATCCCTCCCTCCCTGCATGGTCGGTGACCACCCTGGCGCAACTTGAGGCTCACACACAGGTGCCCCCTGATGACCTGCATGCCCTTTGCACAGAAGTTAGTCATGGGTCGCACACGCACAAATTCACAAAAAACCTACAGCACACTCGGAAGCACAGAGGACTCAACAAACAGAGGAAGAATGTGCAGCAGAATCCCCAAACCTGGCCCTCTCCAACTGCAGAGAAGACGTGGATCATTTACTGAGGTAAAGCGCCAGCGCCGGACATTGGAATTCCGCTACGCATTAATATTCCCAGCCAAACTGCGAGTTGCTGAAAAAGGACAAACGCGATTCTTTGACACACCTTCCGAAGTCTGGGACTAGCTGGAGGGATCAGGGCAACTAACGGGCCCAAACCACCTGTGGACACACAATCGCCCCACTGAGGCAGAAGAAACCGCCACTGTGGTAGAGGAGGAAGCCCCAAGCAGGCAAGATCACAAGCAGCAATCCCTGATATGGAACAAAGGTTGATGGAAAGACAGGAGGCCCTCCATGTAGCTGCAGCGATCTGGGCCAAATCGCAGACCTCCAACCTTGAGGCACGTTCAGTCCTCTCTCTCCAGAGCTTGGCAGGGTATTCACCCACAAGACCCGAAGATCGAGATTCCGTCCAACCACCGGACATGCACACCTCTGACAACATTATCTGAACATTCAGCAATTGACCTGCAAAGTGTATCCTTCCAATGTTCATGTACCTGCCATGTTGCTTTGTTTACACACCTTAGTCCAACAAGCGCATGCTTAAGAGCGCAGCGAACCACCTCGGCATACAATAGGAAACATAACCCCGGCACGGTGTGCCCTCTCCATCAGCCTAAGCGCGAACACGGCCACATCCTTAGCAAACAGGGGTTTTTTGACTACCCTTAGTACACATTGTGGGGATGTCTAACAAGCACAGACATGAAGCACACTCCCTCGCAGTTAATCACACATAGCATAACAGTTGCCACTGTTGGGCTCAACAGTTTGGACGAGCATTGACTGCGAGTTCAGCCTCATAAAGTTGTAAACACCACAGTTGAACCACTAGTCTTTTTTATGTTTACCACATCCCCAGAAGCTCAGACTGGTAACCCGGCCATGATTACATTTTCGACCTTCCCCATGCAGGGGGCCACATAATATGGGCAGACCAAAGAAAGCTGTGGTGAATGCGGCTCTAAATAGTAGGAGCTCGTAACTGTCTGAGACGATTCCTTCTAAAGCTCTGAGGAGGGGGCCCAGCTTACCAAAATCAATGGGGCGCCTTACATCTGTCTTTTTCCCTTCTACTCTCCTCCACCCCTTCAGGGCTGACTTGAGATACGGAGAGGCCGTGGGGTCATCTCCCGTATGGAGCCTGGCAAAATGGACAATGGCTGACAAGTGTGCCTGTGCCCATGACCTCGATTTTTTGGCATCGAATGCCCACTGCACAGACTTCTCAACGGCTGTCCGCGTTCTTACTTTGTCCTCCAGTGTGCTTATGCCGCCCACGGTCATTACAGTACTTGCGCATCTCTTGTACCTTCTGGTGGCTTCAGGGGTTAGGGAATGGCCCACTAGTATGGATAGATCTACCCCCCCAGGTCCCACAGGTATGTTGGGAAAGGGGTCACATCTTGGTCGGCTCCAGGGACCAGGTCTCTGAATCGCACCATCTGTGACCGGGACAATGCGTCCGCTGCCATGTTCTCTGCCCCTGGGACGTGGCGTGCTTTCAGCTCCAGATTCCCTTCCAGCTGCAATTTAATGAACTGCCTCATTAGCCTTAATGTATCTGGGCATCGCGCTGCTCCCAGGTTAATGGCTTGCACCACCCCCTTGTTATCTGACCACAGTGTCAGCTTCATGTTCCTCAACTCTTGCTTCCAGATGGTCAACGCCACGATTATAGGGAAAAGCTCCAGGAACGTGATGTTCCTGGTTACTCCCTGAGCGTGCCATTTGTCTGGCCAACGGCTCGCGCACCATTGATTTCCAAGGATGGCTCCAAACCCAAGGCTCCCTGCTGCATCTGTGAATAGGGCTATCTGCCTGGCTGTCACCCAACCCTCTCTCCAGATCAGTACCCCTTTAAATTCCTGCCGGAACTCGTCCCACATCTGGAGGTCCTGCTTCACCCCCGAACTCAACCGAATGCGGTAGTGTCTGTGGGTGACTCCAGCTGTGAGCTGTGTCAGGCGCCTGGAGAAGACCCTGGCCGCGGGTATGACCCTGGCCGCGAAGTTCAGTTTGCCTATCACCCCTTGTATGTCCCGGAGGGTGGCCTTGTTCCGCCTGCGCAACCTGCCAACATCCTCCCTGAATTCTTTCACCTTTTCCGGGGGCAGCCTGGCTGTCCCTGCCACGGAATCCAGTTCTATCCCCAGAAAAGTTAGTCTCGTGGTAGGACCTGTTGTTTTATCCGCCGCCAGGGGGACTCCTAAGGTCCTCGCTAGCCTTTCAAATGCCGCCAGAGTGTTGCTGCACGTAGGGGATCCCGCTGGACCCGTGAATAGGAAATTGTCGAGGTAGTGTAGTTTGCCGCCTTCCTGATGGTAACCATGAAGGGCCCATTCCAAAAAGGTTGCGAATTGTTCGAAGTATGCGCACGATATGTTTGAGAAATCCAGTCGGGACAAGACAAGGGCGATGACAACCTGAGTGAGTGCGGCTTGCGTGAGAAATTGGGCTATTTTTTTATTTTCTTAAGTTGAAAGAAGCTGGCAGAGACTACTGTGTCAACTTGTCTTTCCAGGGAAAGATCCGCACTAAGTGTGACTCCCAGACTCTTAACAGAGGAGGATCTCGCAGGTGGAGCCCCCATGCTAGATGGCCAAAAGCATGGGCTCCAACTTAGTTTGCTTTTTCCAGGCAAGATAGGTTCAGTCTTGCCTGGGTTAAGCTTTAGATGATTAAGACTCATCCACCTCTGTATGTGCATCATGGTGTTCTGGAATTCCACCACAGAGTCTGGAGAGTTAAGGGGGAAGACAAGTTGGAGATCGTCCGCGTAGTTGTAAATGGTGACTTTAGCATTCTTTAGGGAGTAAAGTAAAGGGCGGAGATAAAGGTTAAATAATAAAGGTGACAATGATGATCCTTGTGGCACCCCGCATGTAGTGGGAGTTAGAGGAGCTGTGAAAGCACCAAGTCTTACTGACTGCGTGCGACCTGTGATAAAGGAGGTAATCCAACTTAAAGCAGGACCCCTGAGGCCGGCTTGTTCGACACGGTTGATGAGAATGGTATAATCAACCGCGTCGAACGCTGCCGACAGATTTAGAAGCACTAGGGCCTGATGGATGCCTCTGTCAGCATTGTGTCTTAGAGTGTTTTGGACAGCAAGAATCATGGCTTCTGTCGAGTGACAGGGACGGAAACCGGCCTGATTCGGTTCCAGGTATTCTGAATTTTCTATGAATTTGGACACGCAAGTAGAGATATGGGCTTCCAAGATTTTTGATACATATGGCAATAAGGATATTGGCCTATAATTTATCGGGTCATATGGGTCTGCTCCTGCTTTTTTGATCAGTGGGATGAGCAGAGCTTTCTTAAGACTGCTGGGTACATTGCCCAGTGAAAGTGAGCCGTTTAGCAACGGAAGGACGCCCTGTGGGATTGCCCGTCCCACCTCCTTAAAAATATGTGGGGGGCAGGTGTCATCAGGTGAGTCAGATTTAACACGTGTAAGAAGACCAGACAGACTTTTAGCATCAATGGGAAGGAAGGTTTCTAAAATAAAAGAATTATAATAAACATCATCCAAGGGAGGAGGGGACGGTGAGTTTAGAATACTCTGTTTTATAGTGATGATTTTATTTAGGAAAAAAGCGTTCAAAGAGTTACAGAGCTCTTAACGCTGAGATGTTCACTTGGTGATGCAGACCTATTGCATATGCTCTGGGGATGCCCTGTCCTGCTTGAATACTGGAAAGCAGTGACACACACTCTGTCCAAATGCACGGGCTGCGTCCTCCCGGCCGAATGGCACACATTTATCCTGCACCTGTACCAGAGACACCATAACAACAGAGTCACCTCCAGGTTTTTAGACCTGGGGATGGCAGTGGCAAAAAGGCTGATCACCAAGAGGTGGAAAGATCGTGACCACCCTAGCATAATAATGTAGAGACGCTCGCTGCTTACATGGGCTAAAGCAAAGAGGGCTGCACTCCACTCCATCAGGAAGATACTTTGGGTATCTGCAAGGTCCCTCTCGCCAATAACTGGGACATAATACTGGCTGCACTAACTCTCATACATAATAATGACTTGCCGTCGCTAAATGCAGCCAATGCCACGCCCTAAAGCTATACACTATAAGAGTAGCAGGAGGATCCGGGAAAGCTTCAGGATCAGGATAGCAATGAGCTCGCGCGCACAAACCCGCTCCATAGAAGGCTATGAACTATTGCCAAAATACTTGCCAGCTGTGCCAATTCCAGAATTTGCGTTCTCCCCCAAGCGCTCTCGGCGTTCAGACCCCTCCGCCTCCATTTTGTTGATTGTTGTCCTCCGTAGCCCGCCCCGCCTCCCAGCTGAGCCGCCCTCCCACAGACAACAAACAGCGCTCCAGTACCTGGAAGCGCCGTGACTCGATCTCCGCTTCCCAGCAGAGTGGTCGCTCCCCTGTGACTGTGGTATCGTACTTGCAGCGCATTGCCTATACCGACTGCCAGCTGTGTGCTCTGACCGCCGCTTTGCCTATTTACATGTTTAAATGCCAGCGTTATTTGCATTGTTTTTGATTTGCCAACTTTATTCCAGAATTTGCGTTCTCCCCGAAGCGCTCTCGGCGTTCAGACCCCTCCGCCTCCATTTTGTTGATTGTTGTCCTCCGTAGCCCGCCCCGCCTCCCAGCTGAGCCGCCCTTGCCCCTCCCCCTCCACTATCCATATATGACAGTTCTTCCCGCGCGCAGCGTTCACGCGCAGCGACCGCGCCCAATCCGCGCCGAAGGTGCGCCAAAGGTAAGCCCGTCTACGCCCGTCCGCGCCTGGACTGCGCCCAGCGCCATACCCCCTGGCCCCCATCCCTCCCAGCCCTCCCGCATTGCCTACGATGCCGCCACCCTCCTAGCCCTTAACCCCGGTCGCGCCCCCAACTGCGTCCAAGCCGCCCCTGGACACACCCATGGACCTTTCTCTTGCTACTCCTGCAAATTCAGCGGCACCGACAACATCTCCGCTACAACCACACCACAGATTCCCGACCCCAACCACCTACAGTGCATCCTTCTCAACACTCGATCGGTCCACAGACACGCCATCGACCTATGGAATCTACTAGACACCATCTCTCCAGACGTCGCCTTCCTAACAGAAACATGGATGAACGCTTCCTCCGCCCCAGACATCACCATTGCCATCCCTGAAGACTATAAGATCACACGCAAGGACCGTACCGGCCACACACGAGGAGGAATCGCTATCGTCCATAAAAAATCAATCCGCATCTCAACCAGCTCTGACGTCAATCTCGCCAACTCCGAACACCTTCACTTCCAGATCCACATCGACCCCAAGACCACACTCAGAGGCACCCTCCTCTACAGACCACCAGGACCCCGCGCAAAATTCAGTGAAGACATCACGGACTTCATCACCCCACACGCATTCCCCTCCAAAGACTACATCCTTCTGGGAGACCTCAACTTTCACCTTGAAAAGATCAACGACCGCAACACCACCACCCTCCTAGACAACCTCGCCAACATCGGACTTAAACAACTAGTCACTTCCCCCACCCACATCGCAGGTCACACACTCGACCCCATCTTCACCTCCAGCAATCATGTCTCCTTCAGCCACACTACGGATCTCCTCTGGACTGACCACAGCTGCGTCCACTTCACCTACAACAAACCAAAACTCACCAACCACCTCCAACCAACTCTGCAAAGAAACTGGAACAAAATCACTACGGACCAGATCTCCGCATCGCTCCTTCTAAACACCCCAGCCCACTCTTCTAACCCAAACCAAGCCGCCGCCAACCTCACCCTATGGTTATCCAACACCGCCGACACCTTAGCACCACTGAAAAAACATCAAAGCAGACCTGGCAGCAAGAAGGCCTCATGGTTCAACGACGATCTTAAGAAGTCCAAGAAACTCTGCCGCTTCCTTGAAAAGGCCTGGAAAAAAGACCCAACCACGAGCACCAAGGACGCCTTCAAAAACGCCACCCGCACTCACCACCAACTAATCCGAAAGGCCAAGAAAACAGCATTCAAGGATCGACTTGACAACAACGCCCACAACAGCAAGGAACTTTTCAACATCGTCAAGGAATTTTCCAATCCCTCGGCCAACTCCAACGACATCACCCCCTCTCAAGCCCTCTGCGACTCCCTAGCCTCATTCTTCCACAACAAGATTGCAGACATCCACAACAGCTTCGACAACCAACCTGGAGACCAACCCACCCTTCCTTTTGCTGAACATTCTCCCCCCGTGAACACCCTTAACGACTGGAACCCAATCTCCACTGAGGACACAATCCGCCTGATGAATTCCATCCACTCAGGATCCCCCACAGACCCATGTCCTCACCACATCTTCAACAAAGCAGACTCCGTCATAGCACCGCACCTCCGAGACGTCATCAACTGCTCCTTCAAATCCGCCACCTTCCCGGAAGACTGGAAACACGCTGAACTCACCGCCCTTCTGAAAAAACCCACAGCGGACCCCACCGAACTCAAAAACTACCGCCCCATTTCGCTCCTTCCATTCCCGGCCAAAGTCATCGAGAAAGCTATCAACAACCAGCTCGCCGCTTTCCTCGAAGCCAACAAATCCCTCGACTCCTCACAATCTGGCTTCCGAGCAAAACACAGCACTGAGACCGCCCTCATCGCAGCAACAGACGACATTCGAACTCTACTGGACAATGGAGACACAGTCGCCCTCATCCTCCTCGACCTCTCTGCAGCATTCGACACAGTCTGCCACAGCACCCTTTTACAACGCCTCAATAACATCGGAATACAAGGAAAAGCACTTGAATGGATCACCTCGTTCCTCACCGGAAGAACCCAGAGAGTCCGCCTCCCACCATTCAAGTCCGAGGCCACTGAAGTCATCTGTGGCGTACCACAAGGATCCTCACTCAGCCCCACCCTCTTCAACGTATACATGAGCCCCCTCGCGACCATCGCCCGCCAACACAACCTCAACATCATCTCTTACGCGGATGACACTCAACTAATCCTTTCTCTCACCAATGACCCCAGCACCGCCAAAACTAACCTACACGAAGGAATGAAAGAAGTTGCCGAATGGATGAAACAAAGCCGTCTGAAACTGAACTCAGACAAAACAGAAGTCCTCATCTTAGGTACATCCCCCTCTGCATGGGACGACTCTTGGTGGCCGGAAGCCCTTGGAAAAGCACCCATCCCGACAGACCACGCACGGAACCTAGGCGTCATCCTGGATTCTTCACTCTCAATGAACAGCCAAGTCAGCGCCATATCCTCATCCTGCTTCAACATCCTTCGCATGCTCAAAAAAACATTTCACTGGATCCCCACCGAAACAAGGAAAACAGTCACCCATGCTCTGGTCACGAGCCGACTGGACTACGGAAACACCCTCTACGCTGGTACTACCGCTAAACTCCAGAAGAAACTTCAACGAATCCAAAACGCCTCAGCCAGGATCATATTAGACATCCCACGCAACGAACACATCTCTGGTCACCTTAAAGACCTCCACTGGCTACCCGTCAATAAGAGGATCACTTTCCGACTGCTAATCCACGCACACAAATCACTCTACGACATCGGACCAGAATGCCTCAACTCACGACTGTCCTTCTACACCCCCCCCCCGCCAACTACGTTCTTCCAGCCAAGCCCTCGCCACTGTACCCCGCATCAACAAGACCACCATGGGAGGCAGATCCTTCTCATACCTGGCTGCTAAAACATGGAACTCACTCCCCGCTTACCTTCGCCTTACCCAGAACCACCTAGCATTCAGAAAGCAACTTAAAACGTGGATATTTGACGATAAATTCTCTGACTTGACTTGACTTGACATCTAATGGAAGTACCATCCTAGGAGACCAGGTGCTAGTTTTGTCGTTCAGATTCACACCCTATTATGTTTTAATTTATCACTGTTTTGTTATAACTTGTCTCCATAGTTAGTTAAATATTAGGCACTCAACTGATGCACAGAAACACACCTTGACAGCCTATGAAAAGTCGTTTTAACCAATAACCTATGCTGTAGATTATCATTTGCAAGCAATGTTATGCTGTACACGATGTGACTGAGAACCTCATGGCAAATTATTGATAATACTGTTGATTGTATACTTTTGAAGCATCCATCAGAAGTTATCTGTAATATGCAACTACAAAATGCAAAAGCTAAAATATCTGCATAACTCATGTAAATGCAAAAACCTGATGAAAACATATTTTTTTTAAAAAAAGCCACTAACAGAAACATAAAAAAGGAGTATCTCCCCATAGAAATGAGTGTGAAATATTTAAAAAATGTTAAAGAAATGTATAAAAAATGTAAACATGATTTAACATGTAAAGCATGACAAAAATTGTTGTAAATGTTTTTTTAAAAAACTGTAAAGTACAAATTAATTAATAGTATAAATGATATGCAATTATTTAATACATACTAAAGAAACATGTTAAAATGATGTTGAAAGTACATCTTTTAAACAAATTAAAAAATGTTAAAAAAACTTAAACCATGTAAAAAAAAGGTACACAATGTGCAACAAATAATGTTATTTAAATGTAATTTACATTTTGTATTTAATTAATAATATATACATGTTTCTTTTTTTGTTGAAAAATATGTTTATAAAAGTAAAAATATACATCAAATGAACATGGAAAACATAAATAAATTGAGAAAAATGGGGTAAATGTCTGTATTCTATAATAAATTTAATGACAGATATTATTGATTACAACTATTTTTATTAAATTTCTAAACATTGACAAAACAAACAAAACTAATTAAATAACATAAATTATTTATACTACATACAACTACAACTAAAACAAACGATATAAATTAACTTATCACCAGCTGCGGCCCGTGCAGGTAAGAGCGGTGGGGCGGTGGGGTCTGGTGGGGGGATTTCGATGGACAATGATAAGGGAAAAATTAACTATTTATTTAATTTTACCTCTTCGTGGTTCATTGAAATCCCCCCCAGTGGGCCCCACCACCCCATTGCTCTTACCTGCACGGGCCACGGCTGCTTATCACATTCTAGCATAAAAAAATTTTAGGAAAGTGTTGGACACTAAGGTGGTGATATTTCCTATTCCCACTCCAATCTAATCCAATTTGCAGATAATTCTACAAACTAAAGGGGTGACAATTAGTATTCCCACTCCAATTTAAAACAATTCAGCGTATGTATTAAAGAGTAAAAGGATAACATTTACTATTCCCACTCCAATTTAGCCCAAATTGAAGAATGTGTTGGATTCCGATGTTCGGAAAAGCTCCAAATCAGATTTGGTATCTGCCGAATCTGATTCGGTACCTATCTTTCCGATCAATTATGAAAGCTTTCCGAATTACCAATTACGAAGTCCGGAAAGTGTTAGGACTTACAGAGTTGGCTCAGGATGGCATTCGGGGTAACCGAGTCATTCAGAGCTAACTCCTACAGGTCTACTGACTGCTTTTCCGACTGAGCAATTACGATGTCAGATTCATACAACCTTTCCTAATCGGTTTGTCCGACGCGGTTCAGCTGTTGGAATCCCACTTTCGAGACCCATAGCAGACCTCCCTTCACCCAGAGCCTTCTGAATGTGGCCTGTGGGGGTACCCAATGGACTCCCCTTTCAGACCATGCATAGTTTGCAGGCACCAAGGGACACCCATCCACCCCCTTTCTTCAATGGGAGCCTGTGTTTTCGTCGGAACACAGGCTCCCATTGAAGTCAATGGGAGTCTGACTGAATGGTATTCGGAACCATAGAAATCGGTCTGTTGGACTCCCCAAATCGGATTCAGTCAGGAACCATTTAGAGACCGATTCAGTCGGAAATCATAATCGACCCCTAAGAGGCTAATTATAAGTACGGCAGTCCTGGGACAGCCGTGCTTGCGGTGGCAGTCTGACCACCACCACCCCTGTGGATCCACCTGCCGTATTTCGAGTATGGGAGTCAGAGCGCCACAGGACTGCCGCCTCCGCTGGGATCCTGGATCCCGCGGCGATGGCGCAGTGGAAAGGGACAGGCACATGCTGGAGGTACTGTGACATCACTGCTGAGCATATTAAGAGTTGAATTTCCACTGTCCATTTCATGGCGGTGAGCCTGCCATGAAAAGTGTGGTGGACTTGCAAGTAAGGGGGCCCTCATATAATTAATATATATTCTAATTATAAAATATAGTATGTTAGATTATAATTTACCAACATAAATTAAATACATTAACAATGTATATTTCCATATCATTAAACTAATTAATATAAAATTTACTTTTAAATATACACTTTTTAAAAATCTCCCCAGCCTTATCCCCTAAAAACCCAATATCCAGCTACTAAAAATATTTTTATACATTAGTACAATCAAAAAAACACATTTCAACAAATTAATACCTAATACATTTGCTTATAAAAAAAAATCTAAAACAATAGAATCAAACACACACAATAAATTACATACTAATTATTGCTTATAAATGAAATTGCCTACAATTAAATTTTTTAAATCAATATTTGTTACTGAGATATTAAAAACTACACATAAAAAAATATTTTCCCTTCAATATTCTTGTTGATAACCTTTTTGACATCCCGATATTCTTGACATGCTATTTTTGTATCACAATAATTTCTCCGATATTTTGTCCAAACACCCAGGACCAGCTAACCTGGTGATCACTTCACTCCAAGTGAAACCCGACGGTCATTCAGGTTGGATTCCGATGGGCTCAAGATGCCCGACAGCCAGCCGGGGGCCTCATCATAATCCCTATTGTTGGGCGTTTCCGCTAACGGGATTACGATTTCGGTTTCCAACAGGCTTACCATGTCGGGCTTTCTGACAGTCAAAAGTCAAAGCTTTTCGAGAAGGGACTTTGGGTCCCCCAGCAGGGCCCCCTTCTCCCTTCGGCCTCTGGTGTCTGCCACGCGGTGCAGGGATTAACAGATTCTCCCATTTCTCTATGGGAGCTTGTGCTATGGCTGGTTAATGTCCTCGCCACAAGCTCTCGTAGAGAAATGGGAGTATGCAACCGCACCATGTGCAGTCACATTGTAATACTGTGGTCAGGACCGCCGACCTGAGGTCGGTTGGATCCGTATTCGGGATGATGTCAGTCGGGTGTAACTCTGATCGACATCATAATCAGACCCTTAATGTAAGTGTATATTTCTATCTGTTAATGATATGTTCTGGCTTTATTGTGAACCACTCCGATGCCTCCAAGCCATGTCCATGCTATATAAAATCAAAAAAATAAATAGGTGAAACACTCCCAACATGCAGCAGCACTGTCACAAGTCTGTAAAGCAGTAAATGCAGGAATCAAGAGACAAGATGCTCTTATGATCTGGAATGCCATCCTATTCCAAATCTGGTAGACACATTCCCTTCTACACTTTCAGTTAGAGTTGTAAAGTTGGAAACCTGTCCCTTTAACCCTTAGAATGATGTAAACACCCATTGTAAACACCAGATGCTACACCACTGTGGGAGTTTTCCTATTGTTACTACTCTGCATTCCACACCCTTCTAATAAGCGTATCAACCATCCTGCTTTCATTCATGACCATCCCTGTATGCTCCGCCCAGCACCCGGTCCCTCTTTACTGCTGCATCCCTGTCTTTCCCCTCTCTTTTCCCACCACTTCTCTACAACCCTCTGTAAAATTAAATTGCGTATAATGCTCCATTTCTAATTTATTGGATTTGTGCACTGTATGACACATACTGTACGGAACAGGAGTATTAAGGTATGAGGATGAGAATTTATTAGGGGTGGGTGTAACAGGCATAATTCTCTCCATCGTAATTACTAGTAATTACCACAAAATTACTCGTAATGCTTTCAAGTGCAGTTACTTTTTGTGGCAGAGACTTAGGGGCATAATATCTAGGGACGGTGATAAATAACGCAAAGCGCGCTTAGCGCTTTTTTATTTATCGCCGTCCATCGCTGGAATTAATCACCCTCGTAGCGTGTTATTAACAACGCGCTTCCCCAGGGCGATAAAAATTCCTGTGATAGCAGGGAAGTTGCAGTTTTGCAGGGCACATCGCTGCTTTTCCTTACAAAACAGCGATAACCTTGCTGATACGACCCTGTGGTTGGATCAGCATAATCCTCCCCCTATGTTAGGGATAACTAAGTCAGGATTTTAGCAGACGTTGGATTTTGTCGAAAACCACAGTTTTCGCCAAAATCTAACGTGTGCTAAATTCCTGTGGGCTGCCATGTAAATATTGCAATGTGAACATCAGCGATATTTTACAAGGTGGTCTATTGGAGTACGTCCAGTGACGCCCACCTTGCAAGATGCAAAGGGAGGCGTAGGGAAAAAGAGTGCTAACATGCGATTATGCAGGTTAACACCCTCTTGTAAATAGGGCGATAATTTTATCTACGCTTTTTATGCGTTTTAAGCCAAAAAAGTGGAGATAAAGCCCTTGTTGATATGCCTCTTGACGTGTCCTTGGCTTTTAAGACTGGCGCATTACTAATGACTTTTTTGGGTTGAGAAATCTAAATATGAGATAGGAGTAGTTAAACTCGCTCCACCAACTGCAAGTTTAATCGGGGTTAATCCATTCAACCCAGGTCCCTTTCACTGTCTCCCTGATCCGGACAGGCATTGCACTTACGCATCTCAGGATACGATCCCCTCGTGCAGGGCAGCAACCTTCAGCAGATATGCCCTTTTCGATTTCTTAGCACCGAGGTGCCTTGAAGCAAGCCCTTCTATCAGGAAAAACTACTCGCAAGATGTGTCCAGATGTTGCCAACGGAGAGAACAGGCACTAGCAGTTCATGTGAGGATGGCACTATTCTCTCTGGTACTCAGAAAGGCAGCCAGGAATTCAAATTTCTCACCTTCTCAACCAAAGACCCTCAGATTTCAAGCTACTAAATTTAGGTGGAATTCTCATCCCCTAAGACAACAGCTGGTACAGATCACCTATGGTGCCTCCTTCCACTTCATCAGGAGGGGATCCTTTAATTATTGGGAAGTGAGCTACAGAGGCATTTCAAGCACAAAGGTCCCGATCCACTTGGCAACCCTACGGAGTCCAACCTGCTCGTTTTGTGCATTGTGTTACAGTTCTTTGAAGTAGCAGATCACATGCCCATCTCCCCTAAAGGTCTGAATGACATGTGACTACAGAAATGTGGCTTTAAGAGTGCATTTCAGATGAGCTCAAGCAGAACACATTTCGTATTTCTAATCTAGGAGAGGAGTAATAGATCATACATATTTAACTTCAGCACAGATCTTTTCAGCCCGGATGCTTGTAATCTTCACAATTTATTTTAACAGCCCTGTCTATCCAAAAGTTAGATTTTAGGTGTTAATGCCTTTCATGCAATGTGAACACATCATATGGCATAAGGTGCTTAGAATACATGTTATCTAAATCCATATTATGTTTTATGACTACATGGGGAAATATAATTTGCACTTCTGCTCCCCATATCTGTACTCTGCATCACTACAGTGGGTCCCTTTGCACAGACGAGCGTCTGCCCAGAGGGACAGTCATGGGTTGTTGTTTTAAACATATCTCATATCCACAGAGACACAGGGCTTGGGGAGGCAAATATTCTTAATTTTATGGAATATCTCTGCTGTTGCAAACGAAGTGCTAGAGATATCAATGGAGCTGTGTCCTTTCAACATAGCTAGACGTTAGAACTATGGGAAAGAGAACATTTAAACATGTCCTAAATGGAAAAATATCTTTAGCCCAGGTACTGTAAGTCATCAAGGTTCGCAAGTGTTTGGATGGAGAGGTAAACTGACCAAGATCATCACCTCTAGGTGGGTTAAACGCTGAGAAATGCTGGAACTCCGCAGGGCCACTCTGATGCAAAACAAATCTCAAACCTTCATGATGCTGGGGGTGGTGAAATAGTTTTTGAACATTAGAACCTTTTTCAGGAAGACAAAAATGTGTAATTAAACATTGAATACAATATTAGGGACGACCCCACATTAGTCTCCATTTGATTTTGCTAACACTTCTGCAATCATATGTACAAGGTTGCGACCTAGAAATACACGAGTAAGTGTGTTTTCCAGAAGCATATGCCTGTCTCTGAACTCATACTATTACTTATCACATTCACATATAGAGTGGTGTGAAAATGCTATCAGTAATTCTTCCGGATGTTTTAATCTTCAAATGTACTGGGCAGAGATGTCATGCCAACTTGATTTACGTAGAATAAGACAGCTAAGCAAAAACAAATCTGAACGGTCAGCACAGATCACATATTTGAAGCAACATGGAGAATCCCCCTTTGGTCAAGCATCATAAATAAAGCCAATCACATTGCGAGTGACATAGTGCCTTACTGCAACTCTTCCAATGGGACTGCCATTGTGAATGACGGTCCCAGGAAAACCGCCAAGGCCATGGGGAGCCTGCCCGCCAGATTATGAATTTAACCCAGAGATAGCAGGTGGTGCGGTGGCGGTCTCACAGCGGCAGCTGCGTTAAGCTCATAGGTGAGCCTTAACAGCATACCGTTGCTGTGAGAGTGCCTGGAGCACACTCCTGCACAGTTATGTATGCCACACTGTACAGGAACTAGGGTGTAATTCCAAGGGGGCAAAACATGTGCTCCCCCATATGCACCCCTAGGCCTAGATTCTACTGGGGTCCTTGTTAGGGCCCGCTACCCTGCATGTTTGCCACCTTTTACATGGCGGGGTCCCGGTCATGAAAAGGGCGGTAGATATGCACATTGTAATATGCTCAGCAGTGCCGGCACTGACACCCCAGCATATTCAGGCCCCTTACGCACCACAGTGTGTTCCTGGATCCCGACAGAGGCGGCAGCAGTCCTGTGGTGGCCCCACCACTGCCATCATAATACAGCAGGTGGACCCACAGTGATGGTGGTGGTCGGACCGCCACCACGAATAGGGATGTCCCACAACTGCGATACTCGTAATAAGGCCCATAGTCACCTCATTATGCACATTGTAATATGTTCAACAGTGCCGGCATTGACACTCCAGCATATTCAGGCCCCTTCCGCACCACAGTGTGTTCCTGGATCCCGACAGAGGCGGCAGCAGTCCTGTGGTGGCCCCACCACTGCCATCATAATACAGCAGGTGGACCCCCAGTGATGGTGGTGGTCGGATCGCCACCACGAGTACGGCTGTCCCACAACTGCGATACTCGTAATAAGGCCCATAGTCACCTCATTCCTTGAAGCCCCATTGGGGATGAGATCAAGGACCAATGATGCATTTCTAGGTTTGAGAGAAATGAAGTGGAATAACAAATGACACTCCTGCTTATGAGGGTTTAATACAAAGAAGGAGGGCTACAAACGTTAATCACAGGCCATTTCACCTTTGCAGTCACTGACAGCCGATGACTAAGCTGCTTAATTTATGTATTTGTTGCCTCGTAAATGTTAAGTTTTACTCTAAATAGTCAAAATGCATGTCTATAATTAAGGATAAAGACAAACGTTTTTCCCATTGTACAGTGTAACCAATGTCACTCAGCTCATTTGGGGGTTCATATATGAGCAACATTCCTCAGGAGTTCATGGGACCCATCTACGAAGGACAAGATATCGAAAATAAAACGTCGACAGGTAAGTCTGTCTAGATTTTCTATACAAAACTCCAAATCTATGAACCTTGGAGATACATATATCTTCATGGTATGTAGAGTTTGAGTTAGGAACAGTAAATCTATACTTCACTATATGCAATCACCTTTTGATATTTTGTCCTTCTATGCTCTGTCATCAATATTTATGTACCATGATATTGTGTGGGTCGATATTCGGTAGGAGAACCATGGACCACTATCTGCAAGTCCACATGTTCCTTAAAGGCATGAGTTCTGGATGTTTCAGTTTTTTTCAAACTCTCAGGGGTATATCCACAAGAACGTGTGCTAAACATCACCCAAAACTGCTAACGCAAGTTTACACATCGCAGCCTATTGCGGGAAATAACCCAGTGTCAATGTGGAATTCACAACAAGACCGTACCATGCGATAGTCTGCCGAACGGAGGCCAATATTTGTGATACAACCACCTCGATGGAGATAAAAACAGAGACCACAACTCAAAAAAACATGCGATGAGCCCATTCGCGATGAGGAAAGCAGGGATAAGCATTGCCAGGCCTGCGACACACACGGCCGGCAGGAATAAGCACAACAAAAGACTGAAAAAGAAAGCCAAACAAAACAGAAAACAACAGCCATGCACAATGAAGGCAAACCGAGCCAGTATACAACCCCAAAAGCCCCATTGGCAACAAAACATTGTACATGGCAGGCCATCTTGGACAAGGTGAATGCAGCCTGAGATTGGAGGAGGATAATGAAAGAAAACAAGAACATCTGGAATGATGCAAAACGCACAAACAAGCAGAAACAAGACAACCACAAGAAGGCAGCCATGCACACCGGAGGTGGGAGTCCAGCGCCACACCAGGAGCTGGATGACATAAAGGAAATGGTGTCCACCCCATCAGTCTGGAGACGGTGGCAGGACTCGGAGACCGGAAACAGCCCAAAACAACAGACACAACAGCAATAGGGAGAGGAACCAGCAGGGACTGGGGGGACGGGGCGAGATGGGCACAATGGCACACATGCACAATTAGGCACAGCACAACTGCAGACAGACCATGCCCAGGAGTAACAACACCAACCAAGAGCACAAGTCACACAACCCAGCAATATCACACCACTGAACAAGCACAGAAATCAAAACCACACTGCCTGAAAGGGAGAAGGGTGAGCCATATCAGAGCCGAAGGGACCCACAATGCAGCACACACACACATAGGAAGCAGAGCACCCCAACATTGAACACAATGTGGTACAAACGCCAACATGTGCACAACTGAACACAGGATACAAGTGCACCCGACTGTGGCCGGTAAACGGCCATACACCTCTGACAAAGCACGAAACAGGGACATGATAATGCACAAGTACAAACCCACAGTTCTGATAGATTAGCAATGCAAGTATGGCAGGGAGCCAGAGAGTCTGTGACACACACATTGGCATACAAATCAAGACACAACACAGTTGGAGACAAGTGAAAGTGAGGAAACTTTATCAACAAGTGCGTGTTGGTACGCCTAGAGAAGTGCCATGATATGCAGAACAATGCAGCAGCATGCCTGAATGAGGAACGTAGGAAAGCCCCCATATTCACCACGGGGGAGTCCATCACCAACACAAGTCAGTGCCAACCCAGGTTGGTTGTCCGCGTCTGGATCATGAGTCCAGGCCAATGCAGCCATGTCCAGTGTTGCCTTGGGACATGTGACCAGATTCCCAACGTGCAACCAGGCGTCGGGACACGTGCAGTGGGTCACATCCAGTTGTGGCTGCAGGTACCTTGTCACTCGTCCATGAACGAGAGTGCAGCAGCGTAGGCCAACATCTCCAATGAGCGATCGTTGTCTACCACATCTGACATGTCGTCGACGTAATCCATCAGCTGACCCAGACAGATGTGCTGACTCCAACCACTGGTCCCAATGTGTACCAAAGCCCAATCGGGTTGTGGCTCAATGTGCTCACTGCACACGACGACTCATTCAATCTCCCCAGTCCAGTGTCCAGCCTGCATGCCAAACATCCATGAATGCCATAAACGGGCATCACAGTGACACTCCAGGTTGTGGGCCAACAGGGGGCGCACACACATATTGAAATCCAGGTCAGATACATTACGTTGGAGAAGCAGACATCCATTGACCACTCGAATATGCACGAGCGACAATGCAACACAGGCAAAACGCAGGTGACGTCCGCAAGGCGGAAGCTTAGCCGGTAACTGATCCGCAGCACTGCCAACGGCAATGCACCCAGTACATGCAGCAGATGTGCCCGGTACAGGTCAACGAGACTGGAGTCGAGCATGTGTCCGGGATGGTCTGCCATTGAGTACGTGGCTCTGCTTGAAGCAGAACTGGCTTGCCCTGCATCAGTCCTGTCGATGAAATGGCACAGCTCGGTGCAATGAGCAGGGTCTGTGTGCATTGGGTGCAGGCCTGGGGTGGGGTGTGAGTACGTGTGAAGGCCATTTCACGCACGCTAACTATGACCAAGGACTTCTGAGTGTGGGATGTGTACACGTTGGTCTCACGTCGGGTAGTGCGTAGTGTGGGAGTCGCTAGCAAATGCTATTGTATTTGTCAGGGGGTGCTGGCCACATGCAAGTTCCTGCTCGGAGCTGCAGATGTGCTACCGCCTGATAGTCCAGACAAAGGGCCTTTCATCCCTACAGTATCTCCACAATCTGCATGCATAAAGGAGATGTACAGAGGCCTGTTGTAGGTGTGGTGGGATGTCTGCAACCCTGGGAATCATGGATGATATGCCCAGCAAGTGGCATATGAGCGGCCTAACTGTGTGTTACGTTGCCACACAGCTGCTCCACCCTTCCACGAGCCCCCACACTTGTGTGCACTGCGCGGTTTCATCACATGCACTCCTAGAGCACACCATTGTAAATGCCTGTCCGTGCATGTCCAGCGGCATGCCAACAACACTGTGATGCTGGCCTTTGAAGGTGTGCGCAGCCGGCAGCTTTGTCTGTGGAGGGATGTTGGTTGTCCGCTGGGTTTGGACAGTAGCAGGTGGGGGGTGTGGGTCAGGATGCGGGGGATGGTTGTCCTTTTGGGCCTTTATTGAGCAATGTCCTTCTCTGGCGTTGGGTCTGGGTGGCAGGTGCATTTCAGGTGGGTCCGCTGTCTTTGTGTACGCTGCCTCTGTGGTGGGGCAGGACGGGTCCTGGGGGTGGTGTCAGGCCTGGGGTAGTTGAGGTGGGTGTTGTGGCCCTCATGGGCATTCGCGTTGCATGATCATTGTCTCCATGGCATCTTTGGGTCTTCAGGTGTGGCTCTTGGCTGGACTCCCTTTTATGCTGCAGGTAGTCGTCCTGCTTAACATCAGCAAAAGGTGTTAATTTCCTGCTGCTACAGCGGCATATCGCCTGTTTTTGGTTTGCATCGCAGATCTGGCAGTTCATCGTGAAAGTGGTGTTGTGGTTTTTTCGTGGGTTTTTGCACGGGAACGCCTACTCTGCATCTCATTGGGGTTAGTTGGTGGTGTCCACCGTGGAGATATATTTTGGGGCAGTTATCGCGGGAATGATTGCAGTTTGCACCAGCTTGTGAATGGAGTGTTAATTCTATCCCCACTTTTGATGCGTTAAGGTGGAGATACATCGAAGATAAGTCCTTGTGAATATCCCCCTCAGTATACCCATCGAGATGGGGGGAATGGTACTCTGTCTCACATTAACACATCTCTTGGTGTGATGCATCAATTGTCACTACTTTTGCTTAGTTGTTCTCTTTTTCAGATAACTTTCTCCTCTTTCGTTGGTACAGGCACGAATATGAGCATCTTTCACGCTGGCTTCTAAAGTGGGCAAATAAAAAAGGTTACACGTCGATATCATTGCATATTAATGTACAGATGGACATTATTGTAAAAAAAACAGACTAAAGCCTCTTGGGTTACAGAGGTTCAGTGTATTGCAGAAATGACTTCGAGGTCCTGTTTTTTTTATTATATACTGATAAAAAAACAAACCCAGAGAGCTGCTTTACAATAGTGCTGCACCTTACACAATATTTGTTTTATAATGAATGAATTAAATGCATTTGTAAAGCGCAAAACAGTGGTGACGAAAAGGAGTGTCCCGGCGCTAGGTGAAGTAAGACGCAGCTAAGAGGAGTAGACTCAGAACAAGGGTCTGCCAACATTAGATCATATTGGGGTTTCAGAAGGCACTTAAAGGTGTTCTCTGAAGTGGGGCATCTAATATGCTCAGGTAAAAGATTTTAGAGCTCCAGGACCAAAAAAAGAGAAAGAACGCCCACCGGATCTGGTCTTGTTGATCAGTTCAGTCGATATAGAGCTCAAACCCACTGTTAATATTGTGATTCGTGCTGTCATGTAGTCCCTTCCATGATTCAGAATCATTGTCATTATGAAGGCACTGCACAGCTTTTGCCCAGTCTGTTTTTTAATATATTGCTCTACCATCCTGTATGAACTAAGAGGCTAATTTAACAATATTTTCCTCTGAAAATTATGTAGCTGTACGCCTAATTTCCTCAGTATTTTTTTTACTTTTCACTGAAATGATGCATAGTCATATAATATTATGACCCCTGAACTGCTTACTATGGCCGACATCATCACGATTACCGATCTAGTCCTTCCTCTATTCTCGCAGCCATAATCTGTATTCCAAAATGGCCAAAACCATTGCTGACTTAGTCCCTCCTCTATTCTCACACACATAAACCAGTTTCACTCACTCCTTTGATTGACCCACTGTTGTGGTTGGAGGCTTCCATCAATGCATCACTATTACTTGCTGGTAAGTGTTACTCGTTGTTCCCCAGGTTAGTGAGGACATTGTTTTCCCCCTTTCTAAGCCATGTGTTTCCTCCTGTAGCTTTCCCAAACCTGGGATTGAGGATTAATCTCTCTGGGACCTTTCCCCATGAAGGCTACATACTTCTCCACATTGTGGATTGTGGTTATATTTGCCTATGTAAATACTACCTTGGTACGTTTTAATGCTTACTACTGGTTTACTTGTAAATTATACGATTGTTACGGTGCTTAACTTGGTTTTTCAGCTTTACTACCTTTGTTTGATCACGTGTATTAAACACCCTGTCATGCCGTCCTTTTGACGCTATGATAGGGATATAATTTTCTTATTGCACAGTATTATCAGTCGCTCTATGAACGGTGCATGATAGAATGCCAATTTCGGTATATCTAGGACTTGGTCTATATTCCTTTTAAGTCCAGTTTTGGTGCGGTTTCTTTGCTTTTTCCTTGCCATGAGGGCAATTACACCATTATAGGCATGTTTATCACATATATCACGCTTTACCTTGGTAGAACAGTATTCTCTTGCTCAAAGTGGTACATGTGTCTGAGTTCTGCTTTATCTATTATCCCCCTTTTCTTCTTCCCAATTTCCTCCGCAGGTGTTATTAATTATACATAAGATGAAATGTATTCTTTGCACACCAATAAATGTTATGAGACATGTATTTTAAAGTCCTGATGATGATAATCCGTTAATCATGGACCGAAACGTCATCGACCTAAAACACTCTTGGTGCAGAAGTGCTCTCCTTGATGGAAATAAGTGACCCCCATTTAGGATACAACTGATGGTCATTTAATGTCTCATGCCTGTTTGTTTTCATGTTTTTAACACTCATTGAGTATTACCCCAGTGGGGTTAATCTTTCACACATACATATATGTTTTATTAAAAGTGTACTACATATCCATTTTTGATTACTCCTGGACATTATTCTTGTCTCCAGAGCATTGATTTCTAGTCATTAACTGTAGAGACCTTTGTTCCTTGGTCCTTAATGATACTCGGATTCCCTTGTACTTATTAACAGGTCTCTTTCAGTAGCATGTTAATTTATTTTGCTACTCCAGCTGACAACCAATGTTCATACATTGTACCTTGTTGTTCAAGAGCATCGCTGTGACATCTGCCCTACATTGGTCATCAAAAAGTAGTGGTTTTTTGTGTGCAGTCCACTCCTCTGTAGTCACCTCATAATTGAAATCTTTGCTGTTTCAATAAGAATAATGGCACTTGGGACATAATTTTTGTCAAAACTACCCTCAAGGCACCTGCCCATGATTTGTCATATTCCACAGTTTTTTTAAACCTGTTCATATGATTTACTTTCTGCCATCACATCTGTCAGACAGGTGTCAGGAGACACATAGAAATTGACTTCATGAGACCACACGCTTGTCACTGCTGTGCTGGGTTTCTGTGTAGTAGCCATTATGCCCTTCCAGTAGGATAAGTCTGAGTGCATTACCCCGTGCTTTCCTCTGAGGCCGTGTTTTGCTTTCATTATATTTTTCATCTCTATAATTGACGAGCTTCCTAGTTGGGAAATATTTTGACTGAATTGCTGCTTAGCTAAAGTGTTTTGCACCTACCACATGTATCTTCTTTAGGGACAGCCTTTCTGTTGTTCCTAAGCTGCCAAGGGTGAGCCAAGATTCCTCAAAGAAACTCTTTACCATTGCACTGGACATTGTAAGAGCTCAGCCACAGCACACATCAAGACTGTGGCCTAGCTCTCAGGCTTATCAAAAGATTCGTATTACCTCCAAGGTTACACAACCCTGGAAGAGCAGGATGAAGTTGAACAGACATGAGGCACCAGATAAAGTGTTACCTTGGCATTAAAAACTGAATAAACAATACAGAGAACGCAAGGGCAGTGGTTGACGAGGGAAGGGGCAGAGCACGAATTACTTGTTTAGAAATATGTCATTTTATCCAATGCCTATTGCTTCTGCATTTTCTTTTCTCAGGGCCATATCTAATCCCCTTTCTTTTTTTTTTATATTCTCCCGTCTCCTCCTCCTTCTTCTTTCTTCCTTATCCTAAAATTGAAATGTTTGATTTTACATTGCACGCTTAGGGGCATATGTACAATAGAAGTGCCGGAGTGCGCCGTTATCCTCCTTGGCTAAACACCACGCACTGCCACTTCTGAAACGCAGGGCTGCACCATATTTTCAACAATATGGTGCAGCCCTGCATTTTCCCCTGCTCTGGCGCTAAATTTAGCCACCTAGCGCCCATGCAGGTACCCTCCGAAGCACTCACCACACAGCTCCGCCGAGGCACCCACCACACAGCTCCGCCGAGGCACCCACCACACAGCTCCACCGACACAGCTCCACCGATGCACCCACCAGACAGCTCCACCAATGCACCCACCACACAGCTCCACCGATGCACCCACCACACAGCTCCAGCAATGCACCCACCACACAGCTCCACCTACACAGCTCCAGCGATGCACCCATCACACAGCTCCAGCGATGCAGCCACCACACAGCTCCACCGACACAGCTCCACCGATGCACCCACCACACAGCTCCACCGATGTAGCCACCACACAGCTCCACTGATGCACCCACCACACAGCTCCACCGATGCACCCACCACACAGCTCCACCGAGGCACCCCCCCCACCCAGCTCCACCGAGGCACCCCCCACCCAGCTCCACCGATGCACCCACCACACAGCTCCAATGACACAGCTCCACCGATGCACCCACCACACAGCTCCACCGATGCACCCACCACACAGCTCCACAGATGCACCCACCACATAGCTCCACAGATGCACCCACCGCACAGCTCAACAGATACACCCACCTCACAGCTCCACCGATGCACCCCCCACACACCTCCACCGATGCACCCACCACACACCTCCACCGATGCACCCACCACCCACCTCCATCGATGCACCCACCACACAGCTCCACTGATGCACCCACCACACAGCTCCACCGATGCACCCACCACACAGCTCCACCGAGGCACCCCCAACCCAGCTCCACCGAGGCACCCCCCACCTAGCTCCACCGATGCACCCACCACACAGCTCCACCGACACAGCTCCACCGATGCACCCACCACACAGCTCCACCAATGCACCCACCACACAGCTCCACTGATGCACCCACCACATAGCTCCACAGATGCACCCACCACACAGCTCCACAGATGCACCCACCACACAGCTCCACCGATGCACCCAGTACACACCTCCACCGATGCACCCACCATACTCCTCCACCGATGCACCCGCCACACACCTCCAACGATGCACCCACCACACAGCTCCACAGATGCACCCACCACACAGCTCCACCGATGCACCCACCACACAGCTCCACCGATGCACCCACAACACAGCTCCACCGATGTACCCACCACACAGCTCCACCGATGCACCCACCACACAGCTCCACAGATGCACGCACCATACAGCTCCACCGATGAACCCACCACACAGCTCCACTGATAAACTCACCACACAGCTCCACCTACACAGCTCCACCGATGCACCCACCACACAGCTCCACCTACACAGCTCCACCGATGCACTCACCACACAGCTCCACTGATGCACCTATCACACAGCTCCACCTACACAGCTCCACCGATGCACCCACCACACAGCTCCACCGATGCACCCACCACACAGCTCCACCAAGGCATCCACCACACAGCTCCTCCGATGCACCCACCACACAGCTCCGCCGAGGCATCCACCACACAGCTCCGCTGAGGCATCCACCACATAGCTCTGCCGATGTACCCACCACACAGCTCCACCGATGCACCCACCACACAGCTTCACCGATGCACCCACCATACAGCTCCACCGATGCACCCACCACACAGCTCCACCGATGCACCCACCACACAGCTCCACCTACACAGCTCCACCGATGCACCCACCACACAGCTCCACCGATGAACCCACCACACAGCTCCACCGATGCACTCACCACACAGCTCCACCGATGCACCCACCACACAGCTCCACCTACACAGCTCCACCGAGGCATCCACCACACAGCTCCGCCGAGGCATCCACCACATAGCTCTGCCGAGGCATCCACCAGACACCTCCGCCGAGGCACCCACCACACAGCTCCGCCGAGGCACTCACCACACAGCTCTGCCGAGGCACCCACCACACAGCTCCGCCGAGGCACCCACCAAACAGCTCCACCGACACAGCTCCACCGATGCACCCACCACACAGCTCCACCGATGCACCCACCACACAGCTCCACCGATGCACCCACCACACAGCTCCACATGCACAGCTCCAGCGATGCACCCATCACACAGCTCCAGCGATGCAGCCACCACACAGCTTCACCGACACAGCTCCACTGATGCACCCACCACACAGCTCCAGCGATGCAGCCACCACACAGCTCCACCGATGCAGCCACCACACAGCTCCACCGATGCACCCACCACACAGCTCTGCCGAGGCATCCACCACACAGCTCCACCGATGCACCCACCACACAGCTCCGCCAAGGCACCCACCACACAGCTCCGCCTAGGCATCCACCACACAGCTCCGCCGAGGCACCCACCACACAGCTTCGCCGAGGCACCCACCACACAGCTTCGCCGAGGCACCCACCACACAGCCTCGCCGAGGCACCCACCACACAGCTCCGCCGGTGGCACCCACCACACAGCTCCGCTGAGGCACCCACCACACAGCTCCACCGACACAGCTCCACCGATGCACCCACCACACAGCTCCACCGATGCCCCCACCACACAGCTCCACCGATGCACCCACCACACAGCTCAGCATATGCACCCACCACACAGCTCCACCTACACAGCTCCAGCGTGCACCCATCACACAGCTCCAGCTATGCAGCCACCACACAGCTCCACCGACACAGCTCCACCGAAGCACCCACCACACAGCTCCACCGATGCAGCCACCACACAGCTCCACCGATGCAGCCACCACACAGCTCCTCTGACACAGCTCCACAGATGCACCCACCACCCAACTCCACTGATGCACCCACCACACAGCTCCACCGACACAGCTCCACCAAGGCACCCACCACACAGCTCCACTGATGCACCCACCACACAGCTCCACCGACAAAGCTCCACCGATGCACCCACCACACAGCTCCACCTACACAGCTCCACCGATGCACCCACCACCCAACTCCACCGATGCACCCACCACACAGCTCCACCGACACAGCTCCACCGATGCACCCACCACACAGCTCCACCTACACAGCTCCACCGATGCACCCACCACACAGCTCCACCGACACAGCTCCACCGATGCACCCACCACACAGCTCCCCCTACACAGCTCCACCGATGCACCCACCACACAGCTCCACGGATGCACCCACCACACAGCTCCACTGACACAGCTCCACGGATGCACCCACCACACAGCTCCACTGACACAGCTCCACCGATGCACCCATCACACAGCTCCAGCGATGCAGCCACCACACAGCTCCACCGACACAGCTCCACCGATGCACCCACCACACAGCTCCACCGATGCACCCACCACACAGCTCCGCGGAGGCACCCACCACACAGCTACGCCGAGGCACCCACCACACAGCTCCGCCGAGGCACCCACCACACAGCTCCGCCGATGCTCCAACTAAGCTCCACCAATGCACCCACCACACAGCTCCACCAATGCATCCACTAAGCTTCACCGATGCACCCACCACACAGCTCCGCCGTGACACCCACCACACAGCTCCGCCATGGCACCCACCACACAGCTCCACCGATGCTCCAACTAAGCTCCACCAATGCACCCACCAAGCAGCTACACGGATGCACACACCACTCAGCGCAACCACAGCATCACTGGTTCAAATATGTTCTTTCAATTTTTCAAGCTTTCATCCTTTATTACAAATCACAAAAAGATGTTAATATTTCACTTCTGTTCTTGGATTTTCGTCACAATAAAAAACACTGAACATAATCTTCACAAATGTTATTTACAAAAGTTTAAGCTATTGCCATTACAAATTAAATAAATCATTTAAGTATTAATTATTTAAAAAAATTAAAAGCCATTGTTATTTGTAATATCAATACATTTAAGTCACGTAAATACAAAACATGTTGCATTGCAAATGCTATAGGTGTCACATTTGCGAAAGTTATAACTATTCACATTGTAAATGACAAAGCTATTAATTTAGCTATTTAAAAAAAAACACATAAATAAAAATAATTCATTTATAACACCAATAGCTCAAACTTTCCTAATGCGAGCCATATTGCATTTCCAATGCTTGTTCAGCTTTACTACCTTTATTTGATCACGTGTATTAAACCCTGTCATGCCGGCCTTTTGACGCTAAGATAGGCATATAATTTTCTTATTGCACAGTATTATCAGTCGCTCTATGCACGGTGCATGATAGAATGACAATTTCGGTATATCTAGGACTTGGGCTATATTCCTTTTTAGTCCAGTTTTGGCGCGGTTTCTTGGCTTTTTCCTTGCCGTGAGGGCAATTACACCATTATAGGCATGTTTATCACATATATCACGCTTTACCTTGGTAGAACTGTATTCTCCTGCTCAAAGTGGTACATATGTCTGAGTTCTGCTTTATCTATTATCCCCCTTTTCTTCTTCCCAATTTCCTCAGCAGGTGTTATTAATTATACATAAGATGAAATGTATTCTTTGCACACCAACAAATGTTATGAGACATGTATTTTGAAGTCCTGATGATGATAATCCGTTAATCATGGACTGAAACGTCATCGACCTTAAACACTCTTGGTGCAGTAGTGCTCTCCTTGATGGAAATAAGTGACCCCCATTTTGGATACAACTGATGGTCATTTAATGTCTCATGCCTGTTTGTTTTCATGTTTTTAACACCCATTGAGTATTACCCCAGTGGGGTTAATCTTTCACACATATATATATATATGTTTTATTAAAAGTGTACTACATATCCATTTTTGATTACTCCTGGACATTATTCTTGTCTCCAGAGCATTGATTTCTAGTCATTAACTGTAGAGACCTTTGTTCCTTGGTCCTTAATGATACTCGGATTCCCTTGTACTTATTAACAAGTCTCTTTTAGTAGCATGTTAATTTATTTTGCTACTCCAGCTGACAACCAATGTTCATACATTGTACCTTGTTGTTCAAGAGCATCGCTGTGACATCTGCCCTACATTGGTCATCAAAAAGTAGTGGTTGTTTGTGTGCAGTCCACTCCTCTGTAGTCACCTCATAATTGAAATCTTTGCTGTTTCAATAAGAATAATGGCACTTGGGACATATTTTTTGTAAAAACTACCCTCAAGGAACCTGCCCATGATTTGTCATATTCCACATTTTTTTAAACCTGTTCATATGATTTACTTTCTGCCATCACATCTGTCAGACAGGTGTCAGGAGACACATAGAAATTGACTTCATGACACCACACGCTTGTCACTGCTGTGCTGGGTTTCTGTGTAGTAGCCATTATGCCCTTCCAGTAGGATAAGTCTGGGTGCATTACCCCGTGATTTCCTCTGAGGCCGTTTTTTGCTTTCATTATATTTTTCATCTCTATAATTGACGAGCTTCCTAGTTGGGAAATATTTTGACTGAATTGCTGCTTAGCTAAAGTGTTTTGCACATACCACATGTATCTTCTTTAGGGATAGCCTTTCTGTTGGTCCTAAGCTGCCAAGGGTGAGCCAAGATTCCTCAAAGAAACTCTTTACCATTGCACTGGACATTGTAAGAGCTCAGCCACAGCACACATCAAGACTGTGGCCTAGCTCTCAGGCTTATCAAAAGATTCGTATTACCTCCAAGGTTACACAACCCTGGAAGAGCAGGATGAAGTTGAACAGGCATGAGGCACCAGATAAAGTGTTACCTTGGCATTAAAAACTGAATAAACAATACAGAGAACGCAAGGGCAGTGGTTGACGAGGGAAGGGGCAGAGCACGAATTACTTGTTTAGAAATATGTCATTTTATTCAATGTCTATTTCTTCAGCATTTTCTTTTCAACAATATGGTGCAGCCCTGCATTTTCCCCTGCTCTGGCGCTAAATTTAGCCACCTAGCGCCCATGCAGGTACCCTCCGAGGCACTCACCACACAGCTCCGTCGAGGCACCCACCACACAGCTCCGCCGAGGCACCCACCAAACAGCTCCACCGACACAGCTCCACCGATGCACCCACCACACAGCTCCACCAATGCACCCACCACACAGCTCCACCGATGCACCCACCACACAGCTCCAGCAATGCACCCACCACACAGCTCCACCTACACAGCTCCAGCGATGCACCCATCACACAGCTCCAGCGATGCAGCCACCACACAGCTCCACCGACACAGCTCCACCGATGCACCCACCACACAGCTCCACCGATGTAGCCACCACACAGCTCCACTGATGCACCCACCACACAGCTCCACCGATGCACCCACCACACAGCTCCACCGAGGCACCCCCCCCACCCAGCTCCACCGAGGCACCCCCCACCCAGCTCCACCGATGCACCCACCACACAGCTCCAATGACACAGCTCCACTGATGCACCCACCACACAGCTCCACCGATGCACCCACCACACAGCTCCACAGATGCACCCACCACATAGCTCCACAGATGCACCCACCACACAGCTCAACAGATACACCCACCTCACAGCTCCACCGATGCACCCCCCACACACCTCCACCGATGCACCCACCACACACCTCCACCGATGCACCCACCACCCACCTCCATCGATGCACCCACCACACAGCTCCACTGATGCACCCACCACACAGCTCCACCAATGCACCCACCACACAGCTCCACCGAGGCACCCCCAACCCAGCTCCACCGAGGCACCCCCTACCTAGCTCCACCGATGCACCCACCACACAGCTCCACCGACACAGCTCCACCGATGCACCCACCACACAGCTCCACCAATGCACCCACCACACAGCTCCACTGATGCACCCACCACATAGCTCCACAGATGCACCCACCACACAGCTCCACAGATGCACCCACGGCACAGCTCCACCGATGCACCCACCACACACCTCCACCGATGTACCCACCACACTCCTCCACCGATGCACCCGCCACACACCTCCACCGATGCACCCACCACACAGCTCCACAGATGCACCCACCACACAGCTCCACCGATGCACCCACCACACAGCTCCACCGATGCACCCACCACACAGCTCCACCGATGCACCCACAACACAGCTCCACCGATGTACCCACCACACAGCTCCACCGATGCACCCGCCACACAGCTCCACAGATGCACCCACCATACAGCTCCACCGATGAACCCACCACACAGCTCCACTGATAAACTCACCACACAGCTCCACCTACACAGCTCCACCGATGCACCCACCACACAGCTCCACCTACACAGCTCCACTGATGCACTCACCACACAGCTCCACTGATGCACCCATCACACAGCTCCACCTACACAGCTCCACCGATGCACCCACCACACAGCTCCACCGATGAACCCACCACACAGCTCCACCAAGGCATCCACCACACAGCTCCTCCGATGCACCCACCACACAGCTCCGCCGAGGCATCCACCACACAGCTCCGCTGAGGCATCCACCACATAGCTCTGCCGATGTACCCACCACACAGCTCCACCGATGCACCCACCACACAGCTTCACCGATGCACCCACCATACAGCTCCACCGATGCACCCACCACACAGCTCCACCGATGCACCCACCACACAGCTCCACCTACACAGCTCCACTGATGCACCCACCACACAGCTCCACCGATGAACCCCCCACACAGCTCCACCGATGCACTCACCACACAGCTCCACCGATGCACCCACCACACAGCTCCACCTACACAGCTCCACCGAGGCATCCACCACACAGCTCCGCCGAGGCATCCACCACATAGCTCTGCCGAGGCATCCACCACACACCTCCGCCGAGGCACCCACCACACAGCTCCGCCGAGGCACTCACCACACAGCTCCGCCAAGGCACCCACCACACAGCTCCGCCGAGGCACCCACCAAACAGCTCCACCGACACAGCTCCACCGATGCACCCACCACACAGCTCCACCGATGCACCCACCACACAGCTCCACCGATGCACCCACCACACAGCTCCACATGCACAGCTCCAGCGATGCACCCATCACACAGCTCCAGCGATGCACCCATCACACAGCTCCAGCGATGCAGCCACCACACAGCTTCACCGACACAGCTCCACTGATGCACCCACCACACAGCTCCACCGATGCAGCCACCACACAGCTCCACCGATGCAACCACCACATAGCTCTGCCGAGGCATCCACCACACAGCTCCACCGATGCACCCACCACACAGCTCCGCCAAGGCACCCACCACACAGCTCCGCCGAGGCATCCACCACACAGCTCCGCCGAGGCACCCACCACACAGCTTCGCCGAGGCACCCACCACACAGCTTCGCCGAGGCACCCACCACACAGCCTCGCCGAGGCACCCACCACACAGCTCCGCCGGTGGCACCCACCACACAGCTCCGCTGAGGCACCCACCACACAGCTCCACCGACACAGCTCCACCGATGCACCCACCACACAGCTCCACCGATGCCCCCACCACACAGCTCCACCGATGCACCCACCACACAGCTCAGCATATGCACCCACCACACAGCTCCACCTACACAGCCCCAGCGTGCACCCATCACACAGCTCCAGCTATGCAGCCACCACACAGCTCCACCGACACAGCTCCACCGAAGCACCCACCACACAGCTCCACCGATGCAGCCACCACACAGCTCCACCGATGCAGCCACCACACAGCTCCTCTGACACAGCTCCACAGATGCACCCACCACCCAACTCCACCGATGCACCCACCACACACCTCCACCGACACAGCTCCACCAAGGCACCCACCACACAGCTCCACTGATGCACCCACCACACAGCTCCACCGACTAAGCTCCACCGATGCACCCACCACACAGCTCCACCTACACAGCTCCACCGATGCACCCACCACCCAACTCCACCGATGCACACACCACACAGCTCCACCGACACAGCTCCACCGATGCACCCACCACACAGCTCCACCTACACAGCTCCACCGATGCACCCACCACACAGCTCCACCGACACAGCTCCACCGATGCACCCACCACACAGCTCCCCCTACACAGCTCCACCGATGCACCCACCACACAGCTCCACGGATGCACCCACCACACAGCTCCACTGACACAGCTCCACGGATGCACCCACCACACAGCTCCACTGACACAGCTCCACCGATGCACCCATCACACAGCTCCAGCGATGCAGCCACCACACAGCTCCACCGACACAGCTCCACCGATGCACCCACCACACAGCTCCACCGATGCACCCACCACACAGCTCCGTGGAGGCACCCACCACACAGCTACGCCGAGGCACCCACCACACAGCTCCGCGGAGGCACCCACCACACAGCTCCGCCGAGGCACCCACCACACAGCTCCGCCGATGCTCCAACTAAGCTCCACCAATGCACCCACCACACAGCTCCACCAATGCATCCACTAAGCTTCACCGATGCACCCACCACACAGCTCCGCCGTGACACCCACCACACAGCTCCGCCATGGCACCCACCACACAGCTCCACCGATGCTCCAACTAAGCTCCACCAATGCACCCACCAAGCTGCTACACGGATGCACACACCACTCAGCGCAACCACAGCATCACTGGTTCAAATATGTTCTTTCAATTTTTCAAGCTTTCATCCTTTATTACAAATCACAAAAAGATGTTAATATTTCACTTCTGTTCTTGTATTTTCGTCACAATAAAAAACACTGAACATAATCTTCACAAATGTTATTTACAAAAGTTTAAGCTATTGCCATTACAAATTAAATAAATTATTTAAGTATTAATTATTTAAAAAAATTAAAAGCCATTGTTATTTGTAATATCAATACATTTAAGTCACGTAAATACAAAACATGTTGCATTGCAAATGCTATAGGTGTCACATTTGCGAAAGTTATAACTATTGGCATTGTAAATGACAAAGCTATTAATTTAGCTATTTAAAAAAAACACATAAATAAAAATAATTCATTTATAACACCAATAGCTCAAACTTTCCTAATGCGAGCCATATTGCATTTCCAATGCTTGTTCAGCTTTACTACCTTTATTTGATCACGTGTATTAAACCCTGTCATGCCGGCCTTTTGACGCTAAGATAGGCATATAATTTTCTTATTGCACAGTATTATCAGTCGCTCTATGCACGGTGCATGATAGAATGACAATTTCGGTATATCTAGGACTTGAGCTATATTCCTTTTTAGTCCAGTTTTGGTGCGGTTTCTTTGCTTTTTCCTTGCCGTGAGGGCAATTACACCATTATAGGCATGTTTATCACATATATCACGCTTTACCTTGGTAGAACAGTATTCTCTTGCTCAAAGTGGTACATGTGTCTGAGTTCTGCTTTATCTATTATCCCCCTTTTCTTCTTCCCAATTTCCTCCGCAGGTGTTATTAATTATACATAAGATGAAATGTATTCTTTGCACACCAATAAATGTTATGAGACATGTATTTTGAAGTCCTGATGATGATAATCCGTTAATCATGGACCGAAACGTCATCGACCTAAAACACTCTTGGTGCAGAAGTGCTCTCCTTGATGGAAATAAGTGACCCCCATTTAGGATACAACTGATGGTCATTTAATGTCTCATGCCTGTTTGTTTTCATGTTTTTAACACTCATTGAGTATTACCCCAGTGGGGTTAATCTTTCACACATACATATATGTTTTATTAAAAGTGTACTACATATCCATTTTTGATTACTCCTAGACATTATTCTTGTCTCCAGAGCATTGTTTTCTATTTATTAACTGTAGAGACCTTTGTTCCTTGGTCCTTAATGATACTCGGATTCCCTTGTACTTATTAACAGGTCTCTTTCAGTAGCATGTTAATTTATTTTGCTACTCCAGCTGACAACCAATGTTCATACATTGTACCTTGTTGTTCAAGAGCATCGCTGTGACATCTGCCCTACATTGGTCATCAAAAAGTAGTGGTTTTTTGTGTGCAGTCCACTCCTCTGTAGTCACCTCATAATTGAAATCTTTGCTGTTTCAATAAGAATAATGGCACTTGGGACATATTTTTTGTAAAAACTACCCTCAAGAAACCTGCCCATGATTTGTCATATTCCACATTTTTTTAAACCTGTTCATATGATTTACTTTCTGCCATCACATCTGTCAGACAGGTGTCAGGAGACACATAGAAATTGACTTCATGAGACCACACGCTTGTCACTGCTGTGCTGGGTTTCTGTGTAGTAGCCATTATGCCCTTCCAGTAGGATAAGTCTGGGTGCATTACCCCGTGCTTTCCTCTGAGGCCGTGTTTTGCTTTCATTATATTTTTCATCTCTATAATTGACGAGCTTCCTAGTTGGGAAATATTTTGACTGAATTGCTGCTTAGCTAAAGTGTTTTGCACATACCACATGTATCTTCTTTAGGGACAGCCTTTCTGTTGTTCCTAAGCTGCCAAGGGTGAGCCAAGATTCCTCAAAGAAACTCTTTACCATTGCACTGGACATTGTAAGAGCTCAGCCACAGCACACATCAAGACTGTGGCCTAGCTCTCAGGCTTATCAAAAGATTCCTATTGCCTCCAAGGTTACACAACCCTGGAAGAGCAGGGTGAAGTTGAACAGGCATGAGGCACCAGATAAAGTGTTACCTTGGCATTAAAAACTGAATAAACAATACAGAGAACGCAAGGGCAGTGGTTGACGAGGGAAGGGGCAGAGCACGAATTCCTTGTTTAGAAATATGTCATTTTATCCAATGTCTATTGCTTCTGCATTTTCTTTTCTCAGGGCCATATCTAATCCCCTTTCTTTTTTTTTATTCTCCCGTCTCCTCCTCCTTCTTCTTTCTTCCTTATCCTAAAATTAAAATATTTGATTTTACATTGCACGCTTAGGGGCATATGTACAATAGAAGTGCCGGAGTGCGCCGTTATCCTCCTTGGCTTAACACCACGCACTGCCACTTCTGAAACACAGGGCTGCCCCATATTTTCAACAATTTGGTGCAGCCCTGCATTTTCCCCTGCTCTGGCGCTAAATGTAGCTACCTAGCGCCCATGAAGGTACCCTTGCACCATAGTGCGTTGCAGGGCATGATTGTTTATGTGCAGGAAGGGTCACCTTCCTGCACATAAACAATCAATGGTGTTTTGCAGTTTCCATAGTGCTGCAAAATGCATCACATATGGAAACAGCAAAAACGACGAGAAATTTCTCCTTGTTGCCCCAGGGTAAATTCATGTTTTCCCTAGTCTTAATTTTAGCGCTGCCCTGTATATACACCACCTTTTGAGAGTATGGGGCAGTGTCAAAATGAATGGGTGTTGCGATTGACCGCCCACCGCAACACCCATTGCCCTCCCCTTTCACGCTAAGTACAGTGTGAAAGGGTGCCTTATTTACAAGGCAGCGTTAAGCCACGTTAAGTTAGTTGATGCTGCCATGTAAATAAGCAAAGCCCCTATCTCCACCACAACGTTCCTGGATGTATTACTTTGCATGATTCAATAAATGTTATTTTTTTTTTTTAAGAAAAAAGAAATATGTTATTAAAATATGGATTAGTGCTGCCCGCTCATGCTCATGTGGTTAGAGGAAGTGGTAGAGAATAGTAAAAGTGGAACCAGCCAGAATTACCACGTTGTGGGACCTTTTCCAGACATAAACTATAGCATTTGTTTCACCCATTGAGAGATACCATAGGTTCACCACCTGTCTTGTAGAACATAACAATGCAGAACCACCGGCGCACAATTACATGCAGTGGAGAAGTGTGGCTCAATGATTAGAGCGGCAGACCCTGATGCAGAGGTCTAGCCTGGAACCAGGGTTCAATTCCACGCCTCGGCGGGTCTTGGGCTCAAAATTCCACAGACCTGATAATTCTCGCCTCGGTGCGTATTCCAATCATGTAGTCCCACTCTGCAACTCTGGGCAATAGCTTGCTTAATCCCCACAACGCTAAGGATGCCTGGCCTCCACCTTGGGGGTGCCCAGGAGTGGACGCCTCACAGGGAAAGCCAGGATGGGTTCCACAGTGGTATTCGTACAAGCACCTTGAGACCCTTGCGGGTGAGTTGTGAGCTATACAAGTATCAATTTTTACACTTTGCATCATGGATACAGGGCGCCAAGGGCCAAAGAGAGAGGACGGACTACTTCCCCATGATGTGGGAATGTACTGTAATTACTCCATTTTTGAGCTAGATTGATGACACATTTATATAAATTAAAGACAGAGGTCAATATGATATTCCCGAAGCCTGCCTCCTGGGACTAGCCACACGCCCCAAAAACAGAAAAGTAGGCACTACATTTACAGATACTGAACTCATTTTTTATCCAGGATGCCATAATACATTATTGGAAGTTAGCAACAGGTCCTCACACCTGACAATGGGAAGCAGTAGTTAGGAAACTTTTGAGTGCCGGCCAAACATTCTCGCACACTTTGCATGTGCTTCATCCAGGCTGCACTACAGCCTGGATGGAGAACATGCCCAGGCTCCCAGTACCTACCTGAGTGCCGAACCACTGCACTTAGACCAATCACAACGCTGCTTTACAGCATTGTGATTCGCTTAGGGGCGCCTGGGTGCTTCCTGCTTATTGTTCCAAAAGAGGTCAGGAAGAGGACGAGAGTACAGAAGAGTGGGGGCAACTGGTCAGCCAGCCGGCCGGCAGGTAAGTGGTTATTGTTATTTTGTTTAACCCCTTCCCTTCCTTCCCCCTTTCCGCCCCACTACTGGTTTGCGGGAGCTGCTGTGACTGCCTTTGAAAGAGCCTAAGGTGATTAAAGCACGGACAGACATACATGGGGCTGTTTTGCCTCAAGGAAATTATTTGGATTCATCTATTTCGCTAGAACCAAATTGATTGATTTTGCCTCTACAAATCGATTGATTATTTTCCTATGGTGAAAGTAGTTTGGCCACAGGATGAGCAGCCTATCAGCCTTCACTGTTTGTTGAAATTATGAGTGATTCTTCCACACATGGATGATGGTTATTTCCAGGTTGCTCCTTCTTTAGAAGAAGACTCTCTGTTAAGGCATTTACTGGCCCTTTTTTCTTCTTGCCCGGTTGAAACGTCGACATTACATGAAAGGCCTGGATTTAATAGATGGTGCACAGAGGGGCAATTTGAAATTAAAAGCTTTACCTTAATCTGGTGGAAACAAAATGTGTTTTTACTATGTACTAGGTATGTTGGACAGGCCTCCATGTAAAGCAATATCCTCAGTGTAATGGGTCCATAGCCCCCTTTTTCTTCTCCTTTCCAATTTGCACGAGGACCTACTTTGAGCACAATTTTTATCACCAAAATATTTCTAAACCAAGACTTTAATGTAAATGTATTTATGTTGCTGTTTAGTAATACATTTTCAAACTCTAAGAGTGAATTTTCTTGTGTGTGTCATTTTTTATTAAATCAAAGTGGAGCTAATTAAATGAAGTAAGAAAGAGCTGATTAATTTGGCCCTCCACTTTAGAGACATTTCTCTTTGTTTCTTCCAATTGGACTACTGTTGGTTGTATTATATGGCATTCTAGTTTGTTTTTAGGGTTCTTTTATGTTGTACTTATGTAGAAATTGAACTGTTATATTACTAACTGAATACTTATACAGTGAGACCCAACACCTGGAACAACCAGGAGATTGGTTGTCCCCAGATGTATAGGGCATTCAACTTGAAATTAGCTCAAGATCTTCCCTTGGCTGGGCATTTGGGGCATTTTACAACATGGGACGGGTTGGTCAACCATGTTTCCTGTCCCCAGCTGTCTGAAAATGGGAAAAGAGTTCTGATGATCTTGCACCATCCAACAAGTCAATGGTAAGACAAGAGGGCAACCTAAGGATTCCTTTATCCTACCACATGTGGTGGGGACGCCTTTAGAGAGGGTGGGGACTGACATTTCCGGGTCCCTAGACCCTGAAACATCTTCAGGGAACCGGTTCATTTTCGTAGTGGTGAACCATGCAACTAGGTATCATGGCGTCATAACTCTAAGGGGATTAATTGCAAGGGAAGTGTCCAGGGCCTTGTGTGGCATCTTTACCAGAGTGGTATTACCCATGGTGGTAAAATAGGAGACAAGCTTCATGTCTGCACACTTGAAGACTATGTGGGATGAGAGGGGTGACTAACAAATTCACTTCCCCTTATCACAGCCAAACAAATGAGCTTGTGGGGAGATTCGGTAAGACCCTAAAAGGCATGAATATGGGGTAGTCTCACAAATTCTGTAGAAAGTGGAATGTTCCACTCCTCCTATGTCTTTAATTTGCCTTCAGGAAGGTACCACAAATGAGAGTGACCTTCTTTCCCTCTGAACCTTTCTATTGTCACTTTTTTGGGGCCCCTTAAGACTTATACAAGCAGGCTGGGAGACATCTCTCAAGGAACCCACAGGGCATTTTGGGCTATGTACTGGGCCTGTGTTTCCACATGGATAAGTGCATGTAAAGGGCTAACAAAAACTTGGAGGGCAGCCAGAAACTTATTAAGCAATGGTATGACTAAAAGTAACCCTGGTGAAAAACCAGCTAGGTTGTAAAGCGTGGGTGGTGAATTGTGCCCTGCATGGTACTGGTTCAGAAAAGGGGGTGGTGATGAGCAGAGTGTCTGAATTAAGCAGACCACTCTTACCCAGTCCAAAGATCAGCGCTTGATCCATCACCGTTATTAGCTCACATATTGCACCATCAGGATTCAAGCAAGCCGGGCTGACAACGGCTGAAATGCCGGAAACTTGTTCCCTTCCCATTATAAGAATTGGCTTGGCAGTTTGGTTTGCCCTGTTCCCATCAAGCACTGGGACAGGTACAGACTAATTTGCATGTAGCCAGGTTCTGAGCTGGGATGGTGCAGTGAGCTAAAAAACGGTGATGGATCAAGCCCTGATCTTTGGACTGGGTAAGAGTGGTCTGCTTAATTTAGACACTCTGTTCATCACCACCCCCTTTTCTGAATCATTTTGTCTTCCATAAGCGTGGAAGGGTATACTCAGATGTGAGTCCCTTGCTCATTGCACCATCAGGATTCAAGCAAGCCGGGCCGACAATGGCTGAAATGCCAGAAACCGGTCCCCGGAAGCTTGTTTCCTTCCCAGTATAAGAATTGGCTTGGTAGTTTGGTTTGCCCTGTTCCCATCATGCACTGGGACAGGAACAGCCTAATTTGCATGTAGCCAGGTTCTGAGCTGGGATGGTGCAGTGAGCTAAAAAACGGTGATGGATCAAGCCCTGATCTTTGGACTAGGTAAGAGTGGTCTGCTTAATTCAGACACTCTGTTCATCACCACCCCCTTTTCTGCATGGTACTGGAGCATACATTGGTACCCTCAGTTTGATCGTGTCAAGAAACCTGGGACTTATAAACATTTTGGCTCCAAAGATCTCTGGAGGACTGTGACAAATTTGTTAAGTCATTCCAACCAAGGTGCCATGCTGCTGGCCCAAAGATTCAGGGTACTCCACTCTAGGGTTTTGAGCAGTAGCAAATCTGTTTTAGTGGGACATTGCAGAGAGGGGATTCGGACTCATAAGCCCTATACAACGTGCAGCCTTGTCCCTCTGGTGGAATCGAATCCTAGCTTCAAAAAGTGACTAAGTACAAACATAGAAATCTTGATGGGACTATGGTGCCAAAAAGTATCTAGCTAGCCAGCGACCTTCCTTGTGTTTGAATATTGAATTTGTTCTACTTGGAGTGTCCCCGCAAAAAGTCTACTGCTTCACCAAGACCTCATCTGATGGTTATCCGGCCATGTAGTGGCCACGTCAGCCACAAGTTGCTGTCTTTTGTCCCGCCGAGGATTTTTGATTTCCATTTCACAGCTAAGGGCGTGATTTAGATCTTGGTGGATCAAGTTCTGGTGTGGCTTTTTTGGCGGTCTTCCCACCCACCAGCTTAGCGGTCTGCCCGCGCTATTTAGATGTGAGTGGGTCCATACACAAAATATCACCCCACTCCCACCATCATTGCCAGAAAATCACAACCACATCAACGGCGGGATAGGCAAAATCGCCTGTCAGAGAGAGAATCACAGTTTTCCCCACCAGCCAACTCATATAATGTGCCTTTCAGCTGACCTGAGTTAGCACAATAGGAGGGATATAAGGCAGAAACACATTTTTTCTCACTTTCACACTTCCTGTTCTGCCATGGATCAGATCTTCCAAGGTCCAGCGCTGCTGCTGCTTCTTGATGACTAACAAAACCAACACCATCATGGTTGCAATCAATGGCAAGCTCCACTTTTTCCTGTTACTTATTGACTTGTCTGTTAACATTTGCACCGGATTAGGGCATTTATAATTCTCTCTAACACGCAACAGCGTACCAATGTGCAATACATATGTCTGTCATGTTCACCTTTAAGACATTTAAAGAAACACACCTGTATGATCACATTGTATGTATAATTTGGTGCAAGATGCCTTAAAAAAATAGGCACTTGCAAAAAAAGGATATCCAAATAAATATCAAAAAGTCACTATACAGTTGTATCCAAAGAAATTTCTAACATTCCCATATTAATAACATATGCAACACACATCATAGGGATAAGTGCAATGTAACATGATGCAGAAATTGCACTAGACAAGGTTTGACCTTTACCTTGGAAATTAACAGTAAAATCAATGCCAGTCACTAATTAAAAGTATTCAACATATACATCCATGTAACATTTTCCCTTGTCTAGTGCAAGTCATGTATTACATAAAATTCCAATAGCCACAAATTTGATAATGCTGATCATCAATCAAGGTGAATCAATCACACCTGTAGTAACTAGACCTGGGCGTAGTTTGCAGAGCAGCATAGCTGATGACACTGCATACTTGTCTGCACTGTGATAAAACTGCAAAATAATTTCAAATGGCATCCTGCACAGTGCCAGTTATAATACAATAAGTATCTCTATCTTTATCTTTATATGCTAAAGTGCATATAGTACTTTTACAAATGTGAAACTGAAAACTTAGCAAGCAGTGAGAGAGGTGATGATTTTGGGATCCTCCCTAAGCTAGGGGGGAGTACTAAACAGATGCCTTGAAAAAAAAAGCACATCTTATTGAACGATTTGGTGATGGTCCCATCCTCTTAGGACCACCCCAAGCACAGTTATTGGCAAAAAAACATTCCCAACCAAATGCCCTGCAAAGCATTATGGGATGAGATTAGCAGTGGGCAGTGAATATTATATAGTATCCGATATCAAAATAATTCTACAAAGAGCTGCACTTCAACTGGTGGTTACTAGATGTCCCTCACGAGTCAAATGCAAATGCTTGAAGAAAGGGTTTAAATGGTTTTGCATTTTACTTGTGAGGGACATCTAGTAACGACTAGTGGAACTGCAGCTTGATGTAAGAATAATTTCAATGCTTTGAATTTGACTCGTCAGGGGCATCTAGTAACGACTAGGTGAACTGCAGCTCTTTGTAGAATTATTTTGATATTGGATGCTATATTATTCACTGCCCACTGCTAATCTCGTCCAATAATGCTTTGCAGGGTCTTTGGTTGGGATTGTTTTCATTGCCAATAACTGTGCTTGGGGTGGTCCTAAGAGGAAGAGACCACCACTGAAGTTCAACAAAATGTGCTTTTTGTTTATGCTCTTTGGGGCAGATTTATGACGGACTTGTGCCACGTTTACGCCGCCGTTGTGTGATGCAACGGCGCGGAAACGTGGCGCATCCCTGCGACCTATTTACAACGTGACGCATCTAGGCAGATGTGTCACGTTGTAAAGCCCTGCGCCACATGAAACCTGCGTCAGGTTTCATGTGGGCGTTCTGTCGCAGGGTGGGCGTTCCCTCGCACTTGCGACGCTACTCCAGCAATGCGCCGCCCGTACACCACAAGATGCGTCATGCATCTGCCCTTCCTTGCACCATGGTGCGCCGCATTGTAAATGCGACGCATCTGTGGTGCCGCAAGGAGGGAATTGCGTGACACATCAGTTCTGGCGCATCCCTGCTGATTTGCAGAGATGCGCCAGAACGCATAAATCTGCCCCTTTGTGTTCAAGGCATCTGCTTGGTCCTCCCCCCTAGGTTAGGGGGGGGGCAAAATCATCAGTTCTCTCATTGCCTAATGTTTTCATTGTAAAAGTGTACTATTGTGAATTGGTTATATGCTTTTAAGCATGTAAAATTGCTTTTTCAAAGCATCTGAGAATGTTGTTGATTTAGCTGCTACACGTGATTAAGAACAGTTTTGGTACTGTACTACGTGAAGTGTAAATTAGTACAAACTTTACATGCCCCTGTAGCGTAGTATTATGCCCAGGATTAGTGGTAACACATCCAGAAAACATTTGTACCATCAATTAGTAGTAGCAAGTGGCCATTAATATGATTAATGCATGCACCTAAATTCAAATAACCATTACATATATGTTAACCAGTGTATGCACTTACTAAAGTGGATATTAAAAAAAACAGCTGTATTACTACCATCATGGTGAAGGAAGATAAGTACTTCACATTTCACTCAGAAACATTGCTAGGAATCAAATAATTTCCAATGAAAAATAATTGCAGGACTAATTTGGTAAAATCAAAAATATAGATTAATTATTCCACAAAATGAGATTAGGCTCTCAAGATAATATTCACACCAAATGGCAGCCCATAAAGTCAAACAATGTGCACTGTTGTGCAGTGCCACAAAGCATGCCTCCTACTTGACTGCCAAGGGGAATCTCCTCAGGAAGGGGCATCTAGTGGACACCTCAAAGATCCTATAAGGAAGGGGAGGTTTGGGTTTGGGGGGTGCCCTTGGATGTGGCAAGGGGTTGTGGTATTGGGGGGGGGGGGTGTTCTTACAATTGATAGGGGTGGGTTGGGTTGAGATGTGGAAGGTATGGCTTGCGATGTGGAAGGGGTAGATTTGCGTTTGGTAGGGGTGGGTGGGGTTGGGATTTGGAAGGGGTGGGTTGCTGTGTGGAAGGTGTATATTTGCATTTGGTAGGGGTGGGGTGAGTCGGGTTGGGTTGGGTTGGGATGAGGAAGGGGGTTGGGGTGTCGAAGGGGTAGAATTGAATTTGCTAGGTGTGGGTTGGGGTTCGGAAGGGGTTAGGGCATGGGTAAAAAGGATATAATCTATGGGGAATGGGTAGAGTGTTCAGCAGGGAATTAGGTTTGAGAGGTAAAGGGAGTGAAAGTGTCTGATGGGCATGTGTCTGTTGAGACTGCAGGTGCTTCTGGGTCTGGTGTATGTCGGGCACAATTGGGTGTGTCTTGCATCATAGGTGTCTGTTGTCTGGATGAGTGTGGGAGTTTGAGGTTTGTGGGTGTGAATTCTAATGTGTGTGTGTGTGTGGATGGGTGTCCTGTGGAGGTGCTGGGTGTGGCTGTGGTACATGTGGGTGTGGTGGTAGCTGCAGTGTCTGTGGAGGTGATGGGTGTGGTGCATGTGAATGTTGTGTTACTTGCAGTGGCTAAGGGTGTGCTGGTGGTAGGGGTGGGGCCTTGTGTGTGGTAGTGGCAGAGGTATCTGTGGTTGCACTGGTGGGAGTGGGCATGTGGGTGTAGTGGTGGTTGGAGTGTCTGTGAATTTGCTGGGTGTTGGGGGTTGTGCAGGTGGGTGTGCTGCTTGCTGCGTTGTCTGTGAATGTGCTGGTGGTGGGTGGTGCATGTGGGTGTGGTGGTAGCTGCAGTGTCTGTATGTTTGATTGTGTGCCTGTGTTTTTTGTGGTCTCTGTGTTTATTTGTGTGTGCCACTTGTGGGTGTAAGAGTGGGTGTGCCAAAGGTGAAGGCACGCTTAGAACAGGGTTGGGAATAGGGAATTTGGATTGGAAAGGGGCAGGAGGCGGGGCACATGGTTGGAATGGTTGGAAGGCTGCGGTTAGTGAGGAAGACAGACCTTGAAAATAACTCTGTGCCAGCCATACTACTAAGAATGCCTTCCAGGTAAGCTATCATTTATTGCATATGGCAGCTAAGTTCCTGGAAGGCATTCAGGAGTTCTGTCTGGCCTACAGCGATGCTGCAAAGGAGGTCAAATTGGTCAATTGCCTTCTCACTCAGGCCAGTGAGATGTCTGGAGTGAAGGAGATGCCACCTCTTTCAGGGGCACAGGGTTTGCAAACTGTGGGAAGCAAGAGGAATTGTGTAGATGGTATTCTGGGTGGTAGACAAGGATGCAGTTATAACAGGAGCAGTAGCGTCCACCACCAGGAACTGGTCATTTGATGAGGCCTCCGAAGAAAATGTTGAGCTGAAGCCATCCATGCCAGTCCCCTCACCCCCGTGGCACTGTGTCCCTCGGTGTTGGTGGTCTCACCAGATGAGACCCAGTGTCCAGCAGCCATCCCTCCTTCATGGCCAACATCTCCTTCGCCTGCTCCGAATGATGCTGAAAAGACATATACAATAGATTTATTGTAGCGGTGTGAATAGAACTGAGCAGCAACTTTGAGCAAAAAACATTATCCTTGTTTCATATTGCACATGACAGTTCTGTAATTCCCCATGAAAGCTCCTACATCAAATATCATCTTTCCTCTTAACTATAAACATTTCTCTAAAGGAACTGTTGAAAATCTCTTAATGTTTGACCTTTGTTCTCTAGAACAGTAAACTCACGTCACCATCTAGTACATATACCAAATATATGGCTGGCGGTCTTTATCCACCCGCCATACCAGTGGGAAATGGGACCGCCCGCTAAGGTTGCGGCGGTCCTGCACATCCCATTAGGATGCGCCCGCCACACTGGAAGGCGCATCCCGCATTTTTAACATTGCGGTGGGCAGTGCTGAAAGCAACGGTTGCCGCAATTCCAAAAATGCATGTTGTGCTTTTCAATGCACAACGTGACAGGCACCGCACTGTGCCTGCCACATTGTACATTGAAATGCATGGGGTTACCATAGGTACCCCACATTGGCACCCCCAACCCCCGGAGTACCTGCGGGCACGCAACGGCCCCCGTAAGAAATCCCTGCAGGCCTTGGAAAGGCATGTTTCCGCCCACATCTTAATATGGCTGGCGGTGTCTAACAGACACCGCCACCATATTTATCCCTTTTCCGCCTGGTTGACTTGTCAACCGGACGGAAAAGCGGTGGTAATATGGCAGGGGGTCTTTGCAGCAAGGATGGCGGGTGGATCGACCCCGCCGGGCCGGCGATGGCTATCGCCAGTCCAGTGTGAGTTCATACATACTAAACTTCACCTCTCCATTTTAAACTTATGGGAAACTAGGCTAACAAGCTAACCCTGGCCATAGTTTGCGTAGTCGTGCTACTCTACTGTGTGCGAAGTACCCTTTGCACTACGCAAGCACTGCAAGCTGAGTAGTGCAGTAGGGAAAATGCTTTTTGCACTGATTGCACAGTGCCGGATGCTGGTCCACACTGTGCAATCATTGCAAACGAAATATTGCACAGTGCACGCCGTCGTTTTCTGCCGCTCAAGTAGATTTGAACTCGAGCAGCAATTTGCTAAACGCGGACTGGTAGTTTCTCATCATGAGCGGTCGCGAGCATACGCGACCACTCGCAATGAGAAACCTGACCTCCCCGCGTTGAAAATCTCACCGGGAGGTTTATTTTCTACGTTTGCAATCGGCAACTTGATGTTGCTGATTGCAAACGAGGAAAAAGTCTCGCCGGGATGTCATTTTGCTAGCTCGCGGTCGCCAACTTGACGTTGAAGACCGCGAGCAAGCAAAAAATGCTCGCTACGCTATGTGTAGTTGCGCAAACTATGCGAGTGTATCGTAGTCCTACGCCCAGGGTTATAACAAACACAATACCAAGCCTGCCCCATTCTGTCCTATGGGCAGGATGGCCTTTCACCAGTGAAAAACGAAATGGAGTGTTTTTCACTGTCAGGACATAGCACACACCTCAGTATATGTCCCATCTTTTACTTGCACTGCACCCTGCCTAGGGGTTACCCGGGACCTACCACAGGGGTGCCCACTGTGTACGCAAAAAAGGAATATAAGGTTGTCAGGACAACATGCTAACTTAGAAAACGGCACGCAGGCCCTACACTGCAGGCCTGCGTTTCTACCTCCGTGCAGCTTTGCATTACTAGCCCTGGCACACACAGTGCACATCACTAGGGACTTTACTAGTAAGGGCAAACATACAAATCATGGCCAACCAATTACCATTACACTTTACACAGGGAACACTTGTACCCTACGTATCTAAATTGACAACTCTATGTCAGGAAAACAGTCTAGGGGGAAAGCAAAAAGTTTAGGGAACTTTAGCCAAAAAGCAAAAAGTTTAGGGAACTTTAGCCAAAAAGGCCAAGTCCTACACAACCCCCTCCAAGCCAAAAGCCAGGGTAGTCAAATCATTACCTTGATGGACTTCCCGGCTTCAGACCATAGAACGAGGACGCAGGCCGTCTAGCACCGGGACACCCTCCTGTTCCACACCTTCATGACCCCAGGGGATCTTCTTGATCACTACTCCCTGAGCTAACAATGCTGATCCATGGATCCCTCCCGGCCAGGGGGACCCCTCAAGGGATGGTGGTCCCACGCCAACCCCACCCTGGAGTGGTACCCTGGGAAGGCCCATCGGACAGGGTACTACCTCCAGCCAAGTCCTACAATGTGATCTTGAAGGAGCACATCTTGGGTAATTGTCATTCAGAGTTACACCAGCATCTAGTGGATTCCCCCATTCAGAGGAAACAGGTAAATAACATGGAAAAAAAGAAGGATGTCTAGGGGCGTGGCCTGCAGCCGTGCAAGTTGGCCGCAGACTAGAGGGACTCCGAGGGTGAGACTGTCTCCCCAGTGATCCGACTACTCATCCATGTCTGAAATAATACCCAGAGGCTGAAAATATAAAGCGGAGGAGGAGCGGCACAAATCAAGTTGATGCTGCTGATTCTACGTGGTTGGCTGAGCAAGATATCACTGGCGGCAGACTGAGGCCGGATAGCGTGGTAAGACCCGGGGGCTCAATTTTGGTGACTGCTCCTTGCAGAGAGTGAGCTGAGTAGCGGAACGGCTGAGGAGGAGGTGGCGCCTCTCGGATACAGACGCATGTAATTGCACAGACGAGGTGACGCTGGCGGCTACTGCCCCTATTTGAAGCAGGAGCGAGGTGTAGCCCTTCCGCGGAGCCACACACTACGGACCGGGAAGTGAGCGTAGGTCGGTTGGGTACCGGACCCGGAGATCGGCGCGTTGCAGTGCCGAGCCAGACAGCACCATCCTAACGGCTCTGTGGGGAGATGTGCTGCAGCATGGGGGGCGCCCCCCTGATGGGATTGGACTGGATAAAAGTGGCGGCAGGTGGCCCCGGGGAGCCTGGGGCCCCACTGGTGGGAGCCGGGGGCACCATTTCCGAAGGCTGACCAGAGCGACTGAAGGCAGCGGAGAGCGGGGCAACTCACTGCAGGGCAGACCGAGCATAAGAGGCGGCGGCTCTGGCGGCCTGAAAGGAGACAAAGAAGGGCCTGCGTGTGTGTTTAGCGGACCGGGTAGAGCGAAGGTACAGACTGGAGAGACTGATGCCATGAGCGGAGCAGGCCCTGCAGCATAGCACCTGGCGGCTTTGTTGGAGACGGTATTGAGGCCTATGCGGCGGACACCTGGTGAGACCCTGATCACCCGCTGGTACATCTGGCCCGGAGGGACCCGGGGCTCTACCGAAAGTCATCCATCTGTGGCATGCAGGCGGAGATATCAGGAGGCGGTGGTCCTGGAGGGAGCCAGGGTCTGTTGAATCCTGCAACAAACCAGTTGAACTCTGCCAGGGAGGCACGATATAGGTGCAAGCAACGATAAACAGGCCTGCATGGCTACTCAGGCATTCCAAGGTGTGCTACTAAGGGACGAAAATTGGAAGAAACACAGTAAGATACTCCACATTTTAATGCCGGTTCCCAGCGGGCTCTGAAAATCATAAATCCCAGCGACAGTGTACTGTGGGCTGAGACCCCGCGCACATAGCAGCCAGTGGCCCAAAGAGCGACAGTTTATCGTACACTCGGACCAGGCGTAAACTGGGCAGCCGCGCAAACATAATGAGTGGGATAGGATCCCGCACGACCCAGCAGGTAAAGCTGGACATTTTTGCCTTTAATAAAGACTTTCCACCGCTGCCAGAATGGAAAGGACAAGCGGATAAAGGAGGGGAAGAAGTGAATGCGCCTAAAGTAACTTTGGAGGATATTATGGCGGTCCTCAACAATGTGCAAACAACAGTGGGTTCCATCTCAACAGATGTAACATTCCTGATGGCGGATTTCCCAAAAATTTCTGCCAGAGTCACGGAGGTGGAACAGTTGACAACATCACTCGCTACGGACATTTTGACACAGAAGGAAGCGCAACTGGAGGCTGATAATAAGCGAATAACAGCAAAACTGGATGACCAGGAAGGGCGCTCACGCCGGAATAATTTCTGAATTACGGGGATTCCTGAATCGGAAGGGGGGATCTGTATATTGAAGACTTGATAAAAACGAGATTACAGCCAAAGTGCCTTTCTAACTACTTCTCAGTGGAACGGGGGTGGCAGGCCGAAGCCAGGAGCCCCTCCAAGACCGGTGCTAGCCCACATATTCAACTTCCGGGACAGAGACGCAATTCTTCAAACAGCTCGAGTGGCGCCGCCCATCCGAGTACATAACTCAGTGATTTCCTTCTTTCCAGACTATACGGCGGCGGTTTCGGCGTGCCGCAGAAGCTTCTTAAAGGTCAAAAAGGAGTTGAGGGCTCAAGAGCTGGTATACTCAATGCTCTTCCCGGCAAAGTTACGATTGGTGGCCGACAATAAGACATGGTACTTCGACACACCGGAAGAGGCGCATGACTGGCGACAGGTGGGGAAGCCCGGATGAGAACGAAGGGGACGCCGCCGTCTTGAGAGAGAGGACGCTCCAGCGAACAATGAACAAGGAGAGGGAGAAGACGACCAACTGCATAGAGACTCCGGAGTATGAGACACTAGGTGATAGCCCACCGCCATGCGCAGAGTATACAGATCGATGTGAATTCAGGCTCTCCTCAACAATACGACAATGTTATAACTATCGACGGACGAAGACTCTGGGATGTGGGGCAGGCATGGTTTTCCTTGGACTTCCCGCTCCCATACGTGCAAGTAATGGTTAAGGGATTGGTTTCTAAGCACTCTGCTGAGTTGGGGTGGCGGGCAATTTTGGGTACGCATGGCAGGGATGCAGGGAGGGGGGGTTTGTTTCAAGTTTGTTCGCAAGATGCTTATTGCATGGTTCACTACACTGTCAGTTATGCAATTATAGCACACACTAAGAAATGCATTCACTATATCCTGCAAACTTTCAATGGTCTTACAGGACATGTCAGGCATGAAATTGCAAGGCACGGCGCAAGCTGAGGCAGCGACAGGCCCTGGTACCACAGTGCCTACTCTCTCTCTACTCACATGGAATATAAGGGGTCTTGGTGATAACATTAGGCGAGGCATAGTGCTCCAATGCATCAAAAAGGGTGGCCCGGCAGTAGTTTTACTGCAGGAGACACATCTTACTGGCACATCAAGTAAGGCGATGGACAGATGGGGATACAAAATGGTGGTCCACTCGGAATTCACGTCAGGGTCCAGGGGGGTAGGCACACTGCTGAAGAAACAGTTTCCATTTATTGTGCGTGATGTTAAGTACGATAGTATGTGAAGGTTTGCCGCTATAATTACGCAATGGGAGGGACAACCCCTAAACATAGTGTCTGTTTACATCCCCCCAGCACTGCATGCAGTGGCCCTACCAGACCTTAGTGAGTTCCTGATTGGACTTCCGGAGGGAGAGCTCATTTTTTTTTTTTTTGGAAAACCTTTATTGTCATTTTGCAGCAATACATTTGTGGGGCTACAACCACAGGGGCCGGCCATCACTAAAATGAAACAGAAATTTGGTATTGCACAAATACACAGCTCTTCAGTCAACAGCCCGGGGGCCCGGCAGCGATTCAGCATACTGTTCGTGTGAATCATTGGATATTGCACAGGATAAGGTTAAGGTTTTAGATTTTAAATATATATAAATAAACAAAAAGGAAACCAAAACTAACGAGGCAAAAGAGGCTATGCGGTGGGTGTCCGTCCCAGGGTGGAGAGCCAAATCAAGAAACAATATATGCAACAATAATAAATGAAAAAGTGGGAAGGAGGGGGCCGGGAGCAAGTGATCATAGTGTCAGCAAGAATCTATACAGTACAAGGAATGCTCGGCTATGGGGACTGTGACATTTCCGGAATATCTACAAAAGGAGGAGTACAAATCTCCCCTCGGTACAGGTTCCATTGGTTCCATATTCTCCCCCACTTCTTAGGTCTGCCACGTGCCACATACACTGTTTTTTCCCCAAACATGCACCAGTCCATGTTTTCTTTCCAAGCTGCAATCGTAGGCGCTCTTTGGGACCCCCACAGTTGTGCTATGTCTCTTTTAGCTATCATATTCCCAAGGGTAGCCCACTGAGTCTGTGCCACATTATAATCATTCGGTTCCCATACATTCAGTAAACAGCGTCGGGATTCAGGCAACAACGAGACTCCCGTAACTTCCTCCATGACAGCATGCACACGGTTCCAGAACACAACCACCTCCGGGAATTCCCATATGATATGGAGGAAGGTACCCATCAAACCACACCCACGCTTACACAACCCATCCACAGAATAGCCCATACGTAGCAGCCGGGGACCCGTTATATAGATACGATGTAGAATCTTTAATTGCACCAGCCAGAGACGGGCCGGAATCGCGACCTCTTCAGGAGAGGATATCGCAGCCTGCCAATCCTCATCATCCAACTCCAGTCCATCACCGGTCTAAGCATCCCGAAGCTGCAGAAGTAAATCTGTTCGATCGTTAATCAATTTTTTATATATTAGCAAAATAGTGCTATCCGGAACATGTCTGTCGAGCACTCTATCTTCGAGGGGAGAGGATTCCGGGATCACGGTCCTGGCCGGGAAAACCGAACCAAGTGCGTGACGGATCTGCATATAGCAGAAATGCTCCCTATCGCTAAGTGCATATTCCGACTCCAGCTCCTGAAAAGTCCTAATCCTATCCTTGACCCAAAGATCCCCGACCCTACTGATACCGATGAGGTCCCACTTCTCAAAGCCCTTCGTTGTCTATAAGCTACCTAATCTTTCAGCTACGTAAAGCGGGGTCGCTCGGGTCAATCTGTCCGACCACCCCATCGCTGCGTTCGCGCTACACCACACCCACACCACAACCCCGGTGGGTCCCAGTAGCTGCCTGCCAGTCGATTTAGAGTATAACGCCCTGTTGTAGTTTCCTCCCGGCAACTGCCATTTATCCATTTCAAAGGCGGGATTTGGCATAGGGCCATACATGGCATGATTGATTGCACTCAATTGAGATGCCCAGTAATAGCGTTTGATGTCCGGTAACGCAATGCCCCCATCGTACCAGGGCAGTGTCAATTTCGCTAGGGCAATACGAGGACGCCCGCCCCATACCAACTGCCTCTGTAGGCTCTCTATCTCACGGAAATAACTAGCAGGTACGAGATCGAGTGTATTTTGGAGGGCATATAGAAATCGAGGTAGGGACATCATCTTAAAAAGAGCTGCCCTCCCGACAAGGGACAACGGCAGGCCACACCAGGCCGCTACGTCGGATTTAAGCCGAAGAAGCGGAGGGAGCAGGTTAGGTTCATATCAAACCACGGGGTCTACTGATATAAAAATCCCCAAGTATTTAAAACCAACCTGCGATATCTGTATCGGGTAGATACGCGCAAGGGGGGTATATCTCCAGTAAGAGCATAAACACTAGATTTAGCCCAATTAATCACGAGACCGGAGTTCTTTCCAAATGAACTAAGTACATCAAACAGCACTCCCAGGGACTTCCGAGGAGAAGTGAGGTACAACAGAATATCATCAGCATATAGCGATATGCGGTCTTCAAAGTCGGGGGTCCATCTAATACCCTTAAGCGATGGTTCCCACCGCAACCAAGCAGCTAGGGGTTCTAAAGCGAGCGCGAAGAGCAAAGGAGACAATGGGCACCCCTGTCGCGTACCCCTCCCGAGAGCAAAGGAATCCGAGACCCTGCCGTTAACCATCACCTGGGCCAGCGGTTCCTCATAAAGGAGTTTAACCCAACCGATAAACCCTGGGCCAAAACCGAACTTCGCGAGAGCAGCCCACAGATATGGCCATTCCACAGTGTCAAAGGCCATCGTGGCATCCAAGGACACCAAGATGGCCAGCTCATGCAACGTCTCCGCTCTCGCCAGGACGCCATGAAGACAACGCAGGTTCAGCGCGGTATTGCGGTGAGGAATAAACCCGGACTGATCCGGGTGTATCAAGTTGCCGATCACCTTTATTAGCCGATTTGCCAGTAGCTTTGCCAAGATTTTGGGTTCAGCATTTAAAAGTGATATCGGTCTGTAAGATGCACATAGGTCCCGGGGTTTCCCTTCTTTATGGATCACGACAATGGACGCAAGTCTCTGGTCTCGGGGAAGGTACCCGACATCTCGCGATTCCAGAAACATCTCACGGAGATACGGCACCATTTTATCCGGACGCAACTTATACAGCTCAATGGGGATAGTATTTGGGCCCGTAGCTTTTCCAGAGCGAATGGAGCGGATAGCGAGCGCTATTTCATCGTTGGAAAATTCCACCTCCATAAGCTTATTGTGTTTTATCTAGGAACCTGAATCAATATTGCTATTTTATGACCTTGTACGGCTATAATCAATAATATCGCTACAATGGCATAGGAATCAGATTCATATTTAAGTAAATAGCCCTTGCAGTCCAAAGCACGGCAGAAGCTACTTCCTTGGATTCCTAGAAAGCACAACGAGTTCTTTCGACACACCAAACCTCCAGCAACCTGAGAAATCCCCATTTGCTTTTGTTTTGATTTGTCATTAAACTCCTGCGAACACTAAAGGAACAGTCAGTTCTTAGTGACATCTTTATTGACGTCTTATGTCCAAACCTTACGTCAAACTCAGCACCTTTCAGGTATAAATATACCAACGTTGCCTTAAGCAAACACACAGTGGTGGTTTTGGAGCCGAACAGCTATCTACTTGCCCGAGAGCCCAGCTGATGCGAGAGCCCACGGATGCTGCCCCTCCTCTTTGACGCACTGAGAGAGACGCTGTCTTTTCTCCTGCCGAGAAATCCAGCTACGGTGTTCTCAGCCGCCTTCGCGGGCTGCTGGGATATCGAGTCCTGAAAGAGAGATACCAGACCTCCTGCATTCTATTACCCAGGTACGGAGCTGACTAAATCCTTAAAGAGAATTCTTGAGTCAGATTCTTGGCAAAACCAACTTAACTTAAACCGCTACTTACTTACTCCTTCCCACGTATTAGGCTTAGGTCAGGGACACTGGGGTAGGCGTATTTAGAAGCACCAGTTGAGTACGTTAGTCAATGTATATATGTATGTATATATTTTATCCAATTTATAGTATCCTATGGCTAAGAAACCATATCAATGCTTTTACAGTATTATTTCATAATGCTCTTTTTACTGTACGCACTTTACTTTATATTAAGTATTGCAATTATGGCAATTCATTTCTCTTGCATGAAAAAGAAGACTACTCAATAAATTACACCTTTTATTGAATACGCCCGTCTCTCTTTTCTCTGCACCCTGGTGAAACTAAGTATGCATGATTGACTGAGTGAAATAGATGTCTATTGTTTTCACACAACTCTAGAGATACACTCTTATTCTGAGGGAGCAAAGTTGTCATGTTATATGGTTGTCGGAAGCTAATCCCTTCTTGTCTATCCAGGGAGGTTAAACTCCTCCTCGTTTATTCGAGAAAGTTTCTAGTGACCTCTGAGCTAGCTGGCAAACCTTAAGTCTAATATAGTCAGTAGAGACCTAGTCGACCTCAGTCCTACGTCTACACTGCTGAATATATTATTCCAATGCGCAGAGCCTATTGGGAATATAGGAACTACACTACAAGCTCTCTGTCAGAATCAGACAAGCAAGGCAGTGCGATATCTCTAAGCAACAAATGCGAGTCCTCCTCTGGTCTGTCTGAGACTGGTGCATACACCTTTTGGAAATGATTTGCGAAACCCTCCACTATCTCCACAGGGTCCACAACTCGCACTCCGTCAGCTCTCTCTATCATAGGCACAACACGATTCAATCTTTCCTTTTTAGCCAACCAGGCAATCAGCTTCCCCGCTTTATCTCCGACATCATACAGCTGGTCCTGCTGCTCACGACTCATAGCCTTGGCCGCATCAGTCACCAAAGCTCTGTAATCAAACTGTTTGAGGTGTAGAGCGTGTAGCTTATCCTGCGTGGCACCAGACTCCAACTTTCCCTCCAATTCAGTGTTTTCAGCCTCTAGCCGTACTACCTCCTCATGCTTTCTTTTCTTTGCACAAGCAATCAACGACAGAGCCTGACCACGGATTACCGTCTGGAAGGCTTCCCATAGTGAAATGGAGGAGGATACCGACCCCACATTTTCGGTGAAATAATGATCAATGGATTTAACAACACCCGCCCGGGTTTTAGGATTACGAAGATGCCAGGGATTAATCAGGGCCACTCGACCCTCTGCTCCCAGCTGAATATCAATAGAAAGCCACAGTGGGGAGTGGTCCGAAATACCCCTGGCTAGGTGTCTGACCTCCGTCACAGAAACGGCCTGCACGGCCGGCATAAGGACATAATCAAGCCTAGCAAGGCTCCCGTGTGCACCGGAGTGAAAAGTGTATTGTGCATATCCAGGGTGCATCAGTCTCCAACAATCAACCAGAACCAATGTTTCCAGGAAGTTACCCAGCCAAGATTGCGATCTCGCAAGATCCCTGGGGGTTGCGGTCCTCCCTACCACAGACAACAGAGTTGAAGTCCCCACCCACAACTAAAATACCCTCGGGGAGCCCCAGTACCACTCTCCCCAAATCAGCAAATGTCATAGTTTGTAGGCCTGGCGGAACATAAAGAGAGTATGGAAATCGTCTTCCCCTCCCATCTGCCCGTGATAGCAGCATGTCCTCCCTTAACGTCTAAGATAATATCATCTAATTCCAAGGGAGGGAACTCCTGATTAGAACACCCGCCCCCCTCGATCCGGTAGTGAATCCCGAGTGTGCGACTAAATGATAACCTCGCCGATTCATTGCGTGGCATGTGTTCCCTATCAATTGTGTTTCCTGCAGCAACACTACATCAGGGGAAAGACGTTTCAAAAACTGTAGTACTACCCCCCGTTTTATCCTGTCCCCCAAACCGTTAACATTCCAACTTAGTACCCTCAACCCCTACCCCCATCCCAAGAATGAAGGCAGACTCCCCCCCACAGCGAATCGGACACCAAAATCAAAATATGCAGTGATACATTGCCTCTAAACAAAACAACATAAAGCAAAGACCCCCCCTCCACCCCCAAGAAAATCCCCTGAACACACCCCCCCACTCTGCACCCCTGCGTTAGACTAAATAGCCACCCCAACTTGCAGTGTGCCTGTCCCCTTAACATGAAACTACTCTACAAGAAGAAGAAGAACCCCGGAAGGAGGGAGAGTCCTGTCTTCCCTACCACCTCTGGGTATATACGATTGTATGTACAAACACAAAAAGTCATCAAACCACTGCTGCGAAGTCCGTATACTGAACGTGCTGGTCGTCACTCCCTACTCCTGTTCTGTCGGGCCACCTTCTGCGCCTCCCGAGTGTTCCGGGTGGTCTCGATGTGTCGGCAAAGTGTCAAGCCAGTCACTAATGACCTCAGGCCGATCAAAGAAGAACGTCCGTTCATGGTATTCGACGCGTAGTCGAGCAGGAAAAAGCATAGCATATTTCAATCCCATGTCTCTCAATCTCCGTTTCACCCCCATGAATCCCATCCTCTGCTTCTGTACAGATTGAGTGGAGTCTGGGTAGAAGCCAACCGTCACATTCTCAAATTTCATGGGGCCTTTGGCCCGCGACGCCTGCAGGATAGCGTCTCTATCCCTAAAATTGAAGATTCTAGCTATTATGGGCCGTGGTGGAGCGCCTGGTTTATATTTCCCGCCCGGAACTCGGTGGGCACGTTCAAAAGCAAAAAAGTTACTGAGGCCCTTGGGGGCAAGATGATTCAATATCAGGTCTTCCACGAGGAGATCCGTAGTCAAATCGGTGGACTTCTCCGGAACCCCAATGATACGAACGTTGTTGCGCCTTGCTCGACTTTCAAAGTCCTCCAGCCGGCGGGCAAACAGAACGTTAGAGGATCGTAGATTGCGAACCTCTGTTTGAAAATCGGACATGTCGGTCGTGAGGCTGGCGGTCTTGATATCCAAAGACTTGACCCGTTCATTGGTCTTTGCCAGGTCAGTCCTGATCAGGTTAACATCAATAGCCACAGTGTCAAGCTTTAGAGCCAATGTCTCATATTGCTGGCCCATGGACGTCTTCATGCTCGCAATGGCTCCCATGACGTCTTGCAAAGTCAACTCCTCCGTCGCTGAGGAGCCATCTCCGGTCTCGTCCAAGGTTTTACTGACACCACTTTGGGATCCTTTAGGGCGAGTGTAGCGGTCCATAATATTTGATTGAATGGCGCCCCCTCGGTGCGTGACTTTAGTCGTCCGTTTCTCGCTTTCTGGCTTGCTCGCGATGTTGAGCATGCGCCCCGGAGGGGCCTTTGAGACCTGGTATGAATGGCTCCTCACAGGTCAGTCTTGAAAGAGTTTAGATATGAGACGCAGCGGGCGAGCGTAGTACCCGAAGTTAGACCATGGGCCACCGAAGTCAGATGGTGGCTGGTTTTGGTAGACAAGATCCATAAACGAAACCGAAAGTAATTCAAGGCCACAAGTCAACTTCCACTGGCCGTTGTTATTCAACTACCACCTGGGTATCTTGGGGACTCGAGTCCCAGGCTGCTCCTCGGTGTAGGCCGTCAACTTTCGGAGTGGAATAGGTCCGATTCCCGGCATACAAATCGATTCCTGAAAAGAGATTCTATGTCAGCAGGGTCATGTCCTTAATAACCCGTCGTCTGCATCAGGATTAATGACAGGATATATGCGGGAGGCGGCGAGGGTCCCGGGAGCCCTGTGCTCACGCGACCATCTTGGATGCGCGCTAAGCTCATCCCCCCGGAGAGCTCATTATTGGAGGGGATTTCCACGCAACTCTGAATGAATCCTTGGACAGATTTCCCGTCAGATCTGGAGCATCGGGAGGGTCACGCCTGGGGAGTTTTTTGGATGCTGTGAGCCTTATAGATCTATGGAGAAGACACCACGTAACAGAACGTCACTTTACGTATCACTCAGGAGTCCATAATAGCCTAACTCCTGGGTTCTATGGGTAGCCTTAAAAATGTAGAGACTAAAGACATCAGACCCCGGGGAATCTCTGACCATTTCCCAATATTGATTAGGTACACTTATCACCAGCAGAAGAGGCATCACATTTACCCAATACGCCCTGGTTATTTACAAGTTAAGAAAATTAGATGGGCGCTTACAAAAGGAACAGTCCAATACTTCCAAGACAGTGTAGGATCGGTCACCTCACCGACCACCCTTTGGGAGGCATTCAAGACAGTGGTCAGGGGCCAGGCCTCTGCCTCCATTACAGCACATAAAAGGGAAGGGCAGTTAGAGCTGCAAAATCTAGAGTCCGAAATGCATGCTGCAGAGGCCCAGCAAGCTAAGGAACCCACCCCTGAGACATCCCACAACCTCAGACTAGCACAGCAACGACACAAAGAGCACCTCACAGTATTAACCAGACAACAGATACAGGCAACGCGACACAAAATATTTGACATAGGAGACAAACCCGGGAAGTTACTAGCATTGCTAAACAGAAGGGAAAAAAGTGAGAGGTGGATAGCGCAGCTCTACACAGATGGGGGGGTTACAACCGACCCTCGTGTAATAGTGGACACACTAGCGCAACATTTTAAGGCTATTTATTCATCAGATTCGGAGATGTCCATAGAGGAGGCACTGATTTATATACAGGACCTCAATATGCCCAAACTAACTCTGGAAGTGGCAAAAGAATTGGAGGAGGACCTAACGATTGACGAGCTGCAAGCAGCCATAGGTGCGCTGCAGTCGGGTAAAGCTGTGGGTCCGAACTGCATCCCGGTAGAATTTTATAAAAGAACAGCAGAAACCGTTGCGCCTCATCTGTTAAATATGTTCACCGAAAGTCTGAAGGTGGGTGAACTCCCACCAGACTAACGCACAGCCACAATAGTGGCTATTTTGAAACCGGGAAAGCCGGCGGATAGGTGTACTTCATACCGCCCCATCTCTCTGATAAATGCAGAAGCCAAAATCCTTGCAAAACTGTTAGATAGTCAGCTCACTCCGCACTCATCAGCACTCATACACCCAGACCAATCGGGCTGTATGCCGGTTAGGAACATGGCCCTTAATTTAATGAGATTGCATGGGGTACTTGCTCATGCAATCTATGTGGAGGAGCTGGCTGTGGTGTTCTCATTAGATGCGCACATGGTGTTTGATATGGTTATATGGCCCTTTCTCTTCACAGTATTAAGACACCTGGGGTATGTCCCTAAATTTTGCTCTATGGGTTAGGCTCCTCTACACAAGCCTATGGCGCATGTCACAGCCAATGGCCATATATCAGACGATTTTTCTCTAGCGAGGGGCATGCGCCAGGGCTGCCCACTGTCGCCACTGCTTTTTGCGCTAGTGCTAGAACCCTTGGCGGCATGGATACGATGGGAACCAATGATCCGTGGCCTCAAGTGGACAGATAGTTGGGAGGACCAAGTGTCCCTCTACGCAGATGATATCCTGTTATATCTGACCACACCAAGGCAATCCATAATAACCCTCCTGGATGTATGTACGATTTACGGTGTGGCTTCTGGCTACACCATTAACTGGTCCAAATCAATACTCTATGTACTGCGCGGCCCACCACCTCATCTTCCCGATAGTTGCCAGCTACAGATAGCAGGAGGTGTGTTTAAGTACTTGGGTATATATGTAACCGCTGACTCTGGAGAATTTTTTAGCAAAAAACTACAGCCACCACTGGAGCGTCTTAGGCGAGATGTGCAACACTGGGGAACATTGCCACTAACATTATTAGGAAAGGCAGCACTTTTTAAAATGATGGCATTGCCTCGTTTTTTTATACGTATTAGAGAATACGCCATACCAAGTAATGCCATCCTATTTCAAAGCCATTTCAGCGCAGGTTTCTAGCCTCCTATGGGGTAACAGGCCCGCACGTATCGCACAGACCAAATTGGTGCGAGGATGGTATGATGGGAAATAGCGCTCCCTGATGTTCAACTCTATTACTGGGTAACGCAGTTGAAGGTGATTAACCAATGGTTACATGTTCCACAGTCGGATCCTGCATTCAAGGCAGATAGAGCGCAACTAGGCACAAGGGGTATGCTTTTTCCCCTAAACGACAAGAAAATGGCATTAACAATGTTTGGCCCACTGCGCCATACGCTGGCACTATGGCATGCTGCTCAGGCTAAATTGGGATGGCGGGGAAATAACCCAACTTGCTCCACTATGGGACACGAAAAAACTAGGCAGACTTCAAAACAGCAAAGGCTTTGATTAATGGGATGATGTAGGAATATCAACAGTAGGTGATTTATGGCAGGGAGGTGAAATAGTGTCATTTGAGCGTCTCCAACACCTCTACGAATTGGCACCCTCTGAATTTTTTAGATACACGGAAAATTAGACATGCCCTGATGACGGCGCTGCCTCCCTGATCTGAAGTTTCGGAGGCCTCCCTCATGGAGGATAGGTTACTAACTGATTACATGCAGAAAAAGGCCACCTCTTTTACGTATCGCAAATTAGTGAACAACTTGTCCGACCCTACGGAACCCCTGAGAGCTAAATGGTCACAGGACATAGGTGAAATGGACGACTCAGACTGGCAAGAAGCGTTGGCTTCCCCAAGGGAAGTAGGCATACCCTTGCGCCTTAGGCTGGTGCAGCTCCGAATATTGCATCAGTCATACTACACTAGACTTGTACTACACAGAATGGGAAGAATAGAACATCCCTTTTGTCTCTGTGATTGCGGAGAGGAGGGAAACTTTTTTCTTACCATATGGGAATGTCCTAGAATAGCACAGTACTGGACACAAGTGATGCGCACCATGTCAAAAACAGAAGGGGTGTTGCTCATACCGGAACCACGACGATGCCTGCTAAACATATGGAAGCCAAATGATCTTAGACGATATGGGCAAAGTTGGGTCACACTGGGAATTATAATAGCCAAGAGGAATATAGCGCAAAAATGGGGTGGGGTGCGGTGGAGGTCCTGTCTCTGGCAGCGTGGGGTAGGGACATGGATCATGCGATGATAACTGAAAGGGCGGTATTTAGTGGTAGAGGATGCCCCCAAAAATAGACTTAACTCTGGGGGACATGGAATAAATATAGGGGGAATATTTGTGATCCTCCGTCAGATACGGAGGAGGATGACTCAGAGGCGGATGAGAAATGAGTTGCGGTGGATGGAGGGAAAGGGCTTGATTATAACTGTTGACAGCTGGCGGAACTGTGCATTTGTAATATTGGTTAAATTGTGTAATAATGAAGTGTGGTGCTATGGTGATTTCTTATGCAAAAGACTGTCTCATTTTGTTGTAACTCTGAAAATGAATAAAAAGTTTTTAATAAAAAAAGGAGGTCTCATAAGGGCCCTAAAAGCAAGCCTGCTCTGGACGGGTAGTCAGTGCCTTTTCCAAACACCAGTGGTGAGGGTACTAGATGAAGAAACCTTTTGACCTGGTGAAGGCTGAGGTGTGCCTGAATTGCTCAAATCCAGGGCATAAAAAGGAGAGGCTCATTCTGCTCCAAGAAGCGCCCCCCGGGCCCACCGCCCACAGGTGGGCAGTCCCAAGGGATTGCAAGTGTAGTAATTGGGGCGGAAGTGCCCAGGGGAAACTAGTAATTGGACTGAAGCCACATTAGCCTCTATGGGTGGGTGGATGTTAAAAAACCTGGCCGCCTTACCTACCACCATGGTGAAGTACAGGCAATGGCCAATCATCAACCGGACCAAGTTTGAGGCTCTGAGGGTTGCAGGGGCAAGCAAGACCACACTGAAGGACCTGCTTGCTTCCCCAGAGAGTAGTCAAGACTGACACTGAGGAGAAATGTCATCCCATCGCAATTGTCACCTTTGAGTGAAAAGGGGTTACTGGTCCAAAGAAGGAATCTGTGAGAACTGTCTTTCTAGTAGAGTGTCTGTTGGGAGATGACCTAGAAACATCGCTTTGGCTGAGATGGAAAGTAAGACTCACACAGAAATGCTGGGTCTGCCTGAGAAGGAGTGTGTGGCAACGAGGGTCCAGACAGCCCATCAGGGAAGTCAAGGAATCTTGCAGTCTTCCATAATGATAAAGGTCCCCACAGAAGAAGGGAAAGAGGCATGGGAAGCCAGCCTCAAAACATTCCATGGAACAGAAGGAATCTGATACCCAAGTGGAGGATCTGGTGTCTAAGGTGAAGAGGACCCTACCCTGAGAGACCTGACCAAACATTCTAAGTTGCATGGGGCAGTACGACCTTCCAGGGAGGAATTCTGCCAAGCGCTGAAAGAGTCCCCGACCCTTGAAGCACTCCGGGCCATTTTGGAGTCCAAGTGCAGGGGTTACCAGTAAAACTCCTAGAATCTACTGGGAAGAGTTATCTGTCTGTCTGTCTGTCTGTCTGTCTGTCTGTCTGTCTGTCTGTCTGTCTGTCTGTCTGTCTGTCTGTCTGTCTGTCTGTCTGTCTATCTATCTATCTATCTATCTATGCCACCCTAGGTGGGTGTAATAAAAGATTGCAAGATTTGCAAGTCTGTTTGTCTATTAGTAATGAAGATTACGAAAACACGACAAATAAAGCATTAGCAAAGCAAGAGGCAGACGGCCAATGCCAGACCGTTTGGCTTTGTTAGGTGTGGTGTTAGCCAAGACCTTTTAATTTTACTGTAAATATGTGTATTATCTGTTGTGTCCTTTGCATTTTCCCTCAACTTACTTCAACATACATTGTGGGGCAGTGGATCATGTTTCGTCAGCCATTCTGAATTACATGGGGCAGTACGAACCTTTAGGCAGAAATTCTGCCATGTGCAGAAAGACTGCCCGATCCTTGAAGGCCTTCAGGGCTAGGCTGGAATCCAGGAACAGGGGTTGCAAGTGTCTGTCTGTCTATCTGTCTGTCTATCTGTCTGTCTCTCTGTCTAATCTTAAATATCCATCTATTTGTCTATCTATCTATCTATCTATCTATCTATCTATCTATCTATCTATCTATCTATCTATCTATCTATCTATCTATCTATCTATCTATCTATCTATCTATCTTTCAAAGCCCCTCTATGCATCTGCCTTTGCAAAGCCCCTCTATCTATCTTTCTATCTATCTATCTATCTATCTATCTATCTATCTATCTATCTATCTATCTATCTATCTATCTATCTATCTATCTATCTATCTATCTATCTATCTATCTATCTATCTATCTATCTATCTATCTATCTACCTATCTATCTATCTACCTATCTATCCATCTATCCATCTTTGCAAGCGTGTTTGTCTAATTGTAATGGAGATTGCAAAAGTACTACAAATAAAACATTAGCAAAGCAAGAGGCTGACCGCCAATGCCAGAAACGTTGGCTTTCTTTTGTGTGGTGTTAGCTAAACCTTTTGATTTTACTACAATTATGTGTATAATCTGTTGTGCCATTTGTATTTTTCTTCCACCCACTTCAGCATACATTGTGGGCCAGTGGGTCATGTCTCTTGACCCTTTGGCGGACTTTACTGTGAGTTATGACATTCTGCCCTTTCACAAGGAGTCCATCCACACACAAAGGTGTTCCCTTCAGTCCCACGAACACCCATGGTAATGTGATTTTTTATAGAAATAAACACGTGTCTTTAGCTGTTTTTAAAAACTAAATTATTATTGGGAAACCCAGCATCTTCTTGTACAATAAAGTTTAGCAAAACCACGAGAGAACTGTAGTAAGTATTAAAATGCTTCAGTGAGCCAGCTTGTAGTATAGGAATAACGTATTTATTGAAAGTAGAAATCTGTGGCTCTCCCTCTGGCCAGTCACCAGCAACTGGCAAAGAGTAGAAACATTAAGAATCATGGGAATGTGTAACGCACTAGGCACAGTGCTCCAACTCCACACTCCTAAACAACAAGGAAGACTACAAGAACAAAATACGAATTGCCAAAGAAATACTTGGCACCCAAAGTCAGACCTATTGACTTTGTTAGTGCTTGTTTCCTTCTGTGATAATCCTTAATTTGTCTACCCTGCTTGGTTTTGACTTTGAATTTTGTCCCCGATCCTGCATCTCAACCCTTTAATTTATTAGTGAGAAGCGCTGATAACATCGAGAGGCAGACCGTGCCATGTCAGGGCAAATTAGTGTTGCTGAAAAGAAAGAAATGTGCTGCTGACTCCACAGTAGCGAGCCAAGCGTCACATCTGACGGATGACCCCTGCAGGAAGAGATAGGGGACATTTACAGAGCATGAGCTGGGAATCATTGTGGAGGAAAATTATAGGTTGGTGGAAAAGAGCCTCCATTACTGGCCCTAATGTAGAAATAAACAGGCAAGTGCACAGAATCAGAGCTGTCGGTGTCGGGCAGTGAGTAGCCTGCTGTTTTACCAAAGAAAGAGCGGGACGGGCGCACAAAATGTGGTATAATGCTACAGCAAAAAGTGAAAGTAATACAGAATACCTTCTCGCTCCTACAGCGGTGGGTATTGAGAGCCCCTGGAGACTGGAGGCTGTTGCAAGAGTAGGCAACAGACATGTGAGGCCAGAAGCCTGTAAGTGAGCACCCTTTAAAGGTAACAATTTATTCATTTGACGTCTCATACCTCCAGGCAACAAGTGCAACACAGTGTTAGTAAGGACTGCACACTGTAACAAGACACAGTACCAAACATTGAAATTTACACTAGCAAAGCCAATAGGCTTGGGTTTGGAAAGATAGTGCGTTGGTTATTCTGTTATTTTTTATTGCGATCAAATGGTGGAAAAAAAATCATGCTGCCATCTGAACAATGGCAGCCGTATGCTTGTAATAAACAGTGTTTTTATTTAAAAATAAATTAACTTCTGAATACAATTTTAATTTGAACAGTAGTGTTGCTTTCTTTCGATCAAATGTACATGGAACAGGTATATATATATTTTTAAATATATTTTTATTTTGCCATAAGGAACAGTGTGACTGCAGCAAAAAACATTGATGCTAATAATGCCATAGATATACATCAATATAAAGCTAATAAAAACCATTATCAGCTCAAACAATATACCAAAAACAGAGCTATATACAATAGAAGGATAAAAGACATAAAATGCAACAGCATTTCATCATATAGACCTTATCTTGAATAATTATTACCATACATTTCATTCTGACCGTGTAAATGGAGTAACCCAAGTTGTAAACAGGCCCCAGATCTTTTTTCCCTTTAGTTCTACCTTTTTTACCTCTTTGCATATTTATAATCTAGAAAAAGCACTTTATGAGCAAACATCGACCTTTCCATTGTTGAAAAGTCGGGGTTGGGGATCTAACCAGGTTGAGGCAACACAAAGTCTATAGACTGACATTTCAATGAGGATGAGCTATTGTCACATTTTTTCCCCCCTATTAATTCATTCACCCCGAATTACATAGGTTGAAGTGACAAAGGAACATCCACTTTAAAACAAGCTGTACAAGAGCGGATATTTTGACCCAGTGGCTCAATGCAAGGACAAGTGGAGAAAGTGTGTATTATATCTGCGCTCTGTGCCTTACACCAAAAACAGTGAATTCCCTCCACTCCTCCCCATTTCACAATTTTCGCTGGTGTGATATAAACTGGTCTTGAAATGTTGTGACATGCGAATTAGCAGAGCACAGCCCGGAGTTCCCCAATTTGACTGATTTAAAAAAACAAGAATCCATAACCCCCAGTTTTTCCTGTGATCTTGGCCTGTGCTTATCTAGATCGTCTGGCAGCCCTTCCAGCAGGCAACTCTAAAGTTGTGAGATTGAGGAGCCCAAGCGACGAATTAACAATTCAATGAACACCACCTGCTTCAAAGCCTGCAGCGCCGCCAGCTTTTTTAAGAAGGAAGTCCCTTAACTGAAAAAAAATTAAAAAATCACGAGGCCTATACTAAATCTTTCCCGAATTATGTCAAAGGAAGCTATGTATTCCCCAGCCAAGAGATCCCCGATCCTATAAAAGGCACTTCTTCCACACCTTGCCAAGCACTCATCTTGTAGGGCCATCGGGAGCTGATCATTTCCAATCAATGGAGTGTACCTATTAAACCTACCGACCCCTCATTTTTTCCTTTCACCAGCCCAGTAAAGAAAGTCCGTAATTAAGACCGGAGCAGGTATAGTTTTTTAATGCACTTCTCAAGAATATTACATTCTAAGTCGCTCATAGAAAAGGCACTGTGGGCCTTGTAGTACTGTACCTTAAAGACATGATTTAAACACACAAGGATGATCACAAAATGAAAAGAAGATTAAAATATGGAAATTAAAAACTTTGGTAATTAAAAACGTTTTTTATTGGCTCACTAGCCCTGCCACTGAAGTGCACGTCCCTCACCATGAAAGAGGTCCAAGGGTTGAAGTGGGGAGACCCGTTGTCCAGTGCTAAAAAAGTGAATGACAGTTGGATAGACCAATGAGGGAAGCAAGCGCATTAGGGGCCCCTCTATATATTTTCATGCTGTATTTTTTTATTTATGATTTTTTGAGTACTCGAGACAGCTTAACTAAAGGCCAGAAAGAAAAAAAGACAGCATTCTTGTGTAAAGGTGTACTTCACAGATTGCATCATGATGCTTGTCAAATCAAATCAAATGCCATTTGTAAAGAGCCTGGTTACACCAATGTTGTGTCCCCATGCTAGAATCAGACCAAACCTGCAAGAGCATAGAAAGCAGAATCTATAAGATCATCAAGAAGATAGTCCGCAGCCCTGAAAATGACACACAAGAATTAATCATGTTTGCGAGTGAGATACACATGTCCACAGGAACGGCGGTGTCTCTGCCTCCCCCAATTGTGTAATGCATTTTATGTCAACCTAGTTATGTGTGTGTGTGTCAACAAAACATTATCAGGGTATGACATGATGCATCAAAACATAATAAGGGTATGACATGGTGCATAAAGGCATAGTGTGCATATGTGATGCAACCGGTACAGCTCTCTGACATACATATTATGAATACAATCCCCCTCCTTCTAGATGACCCAATACGCCATTTAGATGTTGATGGGGACATGAAAGAGTTTTACAAAGTGCACAAACCACCACTGAGTCTCTAGGCACTACGACGGAAGCGAGAGGAAGCATCATTACAGAAGTAAATTGTTCAATTGCCGCACACTCTGGGAGCTTGACTTCTATCTTCACCCTACCCAGAGCAGTGAGATGACCCTTGCCCTCATGCTTGATGAACTAAGATGTATCCTGGACCAGGATGACTGTGCCGCTCTAATTCTACTCAATGTCTCAAGAGTCTTTGATTCAGGGGTCCACCCACTTCACTGGACCGCAGGTTCAGAGCTGGATTCCAAGGACTTGTCCCAGTGCGCTTTTCCTCTTTCAATGAACATCACACTCAGTGGTGCTTCCCCCCGTATTGGTCCTCATCTCTGTCCATCAACTGCAGAGTTCCACACAGCTCTTCTTTTTCTCAGGTGTTGTTTAACATCAGTGATCCTCCACTAGCCTAACAGATCAGATCCTTAGGCTGCTCTGAGGCCTATTATGCTGTTGACGCACCGCTGATTGTATGTCTAGATCACAGGGCACCTAATTCAACAGCCAAGCTGGCCAACTGCTGCAATGAAGCAGAGTTGTGGATCTCATGTCATTTCCTTTAGCTGAATGTCAACAAGAGCGAGATCTTATAAAAGTGGCAACACCACTGAGCGATTGCAAACGCCCCATGCCCCCCCCCTCCCCCAACCCCCCCCCCATGGACTGCAACCTTGGACGAATGCCCTTCCCTGCTATGAAAGTCACATATTAAGAAATCCTGCTCAATAAAGACCTCGCTCTCCAAGCTCAGATCAATGCTGTTTCATCGCATGCTTCCACTCCCGAATCCTCAAACCTTTCAGGAAAGCCAATCCCTATTTGCCCCACCACCTCCACCTGTGAGAAGTTTCATCCTGTATTCTTTCAAGAGTTATTCATTATAAAATCTCCCACTGGGGCTGTCAGAATCCCGCCTTACACAACTAGTTGTTTAGTTAGTAAGCAATTTAAGACAATTTGACCAACTAACCTAGGCAAATGCTGACTTCTAGTCAAACAAAGAATTCTCTTTAAGACACCCTGCTTTATTCATATGATCCCTAAGACGCAGAAAGGACACTTATCTGTGAGTGTTTTTCAATCCTGTGAGAAGCCTGCACTCTAACTCACAGCTTTTATTCTTGGTTCCTCGTTTTCAACAATCCCAGACAGGAGGCTGCTCTCTCCACTTGTTGGTCTTTGCCTCTGGAACAGTCTCCGTTATCCCATTAGAAGCATTCAGCCTCACTTTACTTTAAGGAAGGCTGTAAAAAGCTCATCTTTGTGCTGAGTTCCTCCCACTTTTTGAGGGTCCACGAGTTGTTTGGCAGGAGAGCGGGATCTCTTAACGACAATGTATCAATTGGTTTTGCTAACCTGACAAGAAGCCTTAAGAACGTGTTTTTTGTTACTTCAGTATGTGAGGCACAGAGGCTCAGTATCAACCCTAGGGCACCGGGAGCAAGCTAAGAAGATTTAGTTGTTTTGTTGGCAATCTGGTAATTTCAGTTTTTATACTCTGCAGAGGGGCAATCAACATTTAGGTACAATTAGAAAAACAGCGCTGATGGTTTCAATGGGCTGGTCCAGGTCATTGAGCACTGGAAGGGTTACAGACCTGTGGAAATCTTTTATTACAACCATTACATTCACGATACTTGGAAATGTATAAGATGAAGTTTGCAGATTTCGTAAAATATCAAAAATGCAAAAGGTGACACATTTTTTTTTCAGTGGGAGACTGGTTAGAATAGAAAATGTATTTTACTACTTGAACCAGTCCCGTTGCTTGCATCTCGTGTGACGTTTGAACGTGAAGCATGTCCTCACATTCAACTTATGTTGCTAAAACCTTTGCTTTAAAAAACAAAAGTTTTAAGTATTTTAGAGATAATCACTCCTCTAAATATTTGATGGCTTTCCCAAGCACATTTCACCCTGATTTCCTCTGAGTAGCATTTCTGAGTGGCTGCTTCATTTCCATGCAGAGCAGTGTGGTAAGAAGATAGTACTTCTGTTATATAGTTGTGGTGCAGAATGAAGGGTTAAAGCGTTTAATGTGAGTGTGAACGGTTTCTGCCAGTACGGGGCAATGCAGAGTGGTGGGCTGGTATTCCTAGGATATTCTGTAGTAGATGAGTGCCATAGGAAACAGTGTAATGTGCTTGTTTAGGGTCTATAGGTCACGTCACAGTGCAATGTGCTGTGGTAGTGCTCATAGACTGTACTGCAGTGTGACGGGTCCCATATTATGAAAAGCAGTGTGGCAGGTTTCTGTTGCTAGTGTCAAATGTAATTGGTTCAGAACAATAGAATTCAGGATAGTGTAGTATGTTTATTATCCCTGGAGTGCAGTGTGATGAGCCATAGAGTACACAGCATTGCATTGATTAAACTTACTTAGGATCCAATGGTGAAGGATGTTGGTGTCTGTTTGATGCAGTTATGGCCCTTATGCATTCATAGGTACTGCACACTGTGGTGGGTGTGTTTTTTTAGGGTATAACGCAGTGTGGTGGGAGAGAGCCTATACAAAACAGTATAGTGTGCTGGGTAACTGTCACTAGAATGTAGTGCAGTGTGATGTGCTTAGCAGACATTAGATACAGTGCCGTGCAGTGATATTGGCCCTGAGGTGCAGTGATGTTGCAGTGTTCTTGTTACTGTCCATCCGATGCAATAGAGCGCATAGGTCCTGCTGAGGTGCACAGTCTAAATATCGATTTCCAAATATCAACCCACAGTAATATCGAGTTGGAAATATCGAAGGTCAAGAATATTGAGGTCAGGAATATCGTTGGACAGAATATCGACCCTAAGGTAAGTAATATTGAATTTTATTATATCGATGTAAGTAATATCGAAGTTAGTAATATTTATCAAGGGGTCGATTCCGATTCGGCAAACAAATCCGTACGACGATTCGAATACGTAGCCCTTTCCGTACGAATCGTACAAATCCGTCCGAATCGCGTAGTACGATCCGTAGGAAAAAAATACGTCCGAATCTTTGTGAACCGTATGAAGAGCAAGGGAAAATCCGTACAATATGGACCCTGAAAGTGAACCGTATGAATAGTAAACATGATGTACGACCCGACAAGTACGATCCAGACCGGGGAATCAGAATGCGATTCATACGGAAAACGTCGCGTATGAGCTGCGATTTGTACGGTAAACTTCGCGTATGAGCGAGCCACAAAATCAAATACGAGACAAACCCACACTGAACGAAGTGCACGCGAACCCCGTAAAAACGTTGAGTATGAGCGAGCCACAAAATCAAATACGAGACGAACCCACACTGAACGAAGCACATGCGAACCCTGTAAAACAGCACAAGGAGGTTGAAAACGGCCCGTACCGCGAGAACGTCGCGTTGGACACACAAATAAACAGAAGCAAATACACAGTAAACGAGCTGTACTGAACCACGCGGACACTGTAAAACAGCACAAGGAGGGTGAAAACGACTCACACAATACCACAAAACATGTCTCCAGTGTACAAACCATGGAAATGTATGTCCTGAGCAGATCCAAACAGGCAAACAGAGAGGCTAACTCAGAACTACCCCTTATAACACACCCACCAAAAATTCAAACTAAACCCCACCCACAAATGGATCAATAAAAAGGGCCCACACACACAAGCCATGATCCTTTGCAACAGACCCAATTTGCAAGAGACACTGACAACACACCACCAACTGCACACACCCACCTTCACACATACCCCCATTCACATTCAGACCCACACACCCACATCCATACACACCGTCACCCCACACCATGTCCGCAAAGAAGAATCCAAAGTTCAGAAAGGAGGAGATGGAGATCCGTGTAGATGAAGTCATCAGAGTCGAGCCACAGCTGTTTGGCGTATTGGTCAGACGGACCAGCATAGTTGAGAAAACAGACCTGTGGGAGAGGATGGTCAATAGGTTGAATGCTGTTGCACCCATCAGACATACAAGGAAGGAGTGCCAGGCTAGGTGGTACGATCTGCGGAGGATGATCAAGCGGAAAATGGATGAAGGGTACCTACAGAGCCAGCACACTGGAGATGGTGGTCCCCGCAGACCAGTACAGTACCAGCCCTGGGAGGAGAAGGTTATGGCCCTGCTACCACCGGTGGGAGTACATAATTGATGGAGTCGTAGAGCCTGGTGAGTACACAAACAACTCATGTAACATGGGGGTAATGGCATCCACACCACAAGTACAAAAAATGCCCGCAACAACCCCCAAGCGCCCACTGCCCACAACTACATCCAAAAACAACGCTAATGCCACTAACATGTGTATGCCCCATTGAGAAAGCAAAGCCATGCTATGTTCCATGCTATAGGAAGCACAGATCCAAAAATGGACGTCCAGTATGCTGGGAGAGTGGGTGTCACAAAATGCATTGTGGGACTCCAAATCAGACCCAATTGCATGGGCGTCCATAGGGGAGGTTAAGGGGGGCTCTTGCCCTCCCCTGGATCGCCAGTGCGTCTGGTGTAGGCCCAGTCAGGGCCAGAACTAGTCCATCATGCGTTCTGAAATTGTGTCATTGTTCCACGTGGTAGCCCCCTCTATTGGGTGGGAAGGGTGCAAGGGGGGGTCCGAGAAGGGTGCAAGGCAGAGGGCGAGAAGGGTGCAAGGAGGAGGGCGAGAAGGGTGCAAGACAGAGGGAAGAAGGGAGCAAGGGGGAGGGCGAGAAGGGTGCAAGGGGGAGGGCGAGAAGGGTGCAAGGCAGAGGGGAGAAGGATGCAAGGGGGAGGGCGAGAAGGGTGCAAGGGGGAGGGGGAGAAGGGTGCAAGGGGGAGGGTGAGAAGGGTACAAGGCAGAGGGGTGTACAGGGTGTTGGTGTGAAACCTGAAGTGCAGGTGCTTGACAATGCTGAGTGTGTCCTTGGTGTTGTATGTGACTCTGAGGGTATACTTCTGATTTAATTGCAATTCATCCTCCTGGATTGATGGTGCGGTCCCTGCAGGTGATCTTGTATCCGTCTGTGATTGCAATGTTGAAGTTGTGTGCCTAGGATGTGTTCATCCAGGTTACTGCAATGAAGGCGATGTGTGGGGCTGTTGTGTTGAGGAGGTAACAGAGTCCAATGGCGTGCTGGTGGACGGAGCGGGTTTGGAGTAGAAGGCACATAACCTGGTTGTACGGACATGGACTGGTAGGCAGGGCAGCGTTGTGTAGGCAGTAGGAGTTTCACACCCAGCATGCAAAGCTGTTGTGTGTGCGCTTAGGGGTTGCCTGATTGGTTGATTGCTGTTCATTGCACTGTGCATGTTGCAGGTGCTGACGTGCGCTGACGGTCCTGCTGTTGTCACGGCGTTGGTGCAACAGTGGCACAGACAAGCTGCTTCCTGCATCAAGAATGGGTGGAGGGAGGGGGAGCATTTTGGAGGCGTGTGTGTTGCAGAATCAGGGCCCTCTGTGGGGCGGTGCTGCAGGTGAGGCAGCAGCAGGAATACATGAACACCTGATGGCGGCAGGGGTGAGAAACTAGGCAAAAACTGGCACACAAAGACAAGGAGGTATGAAAGCCACAGTGTAACAGGTGTATGGAAAGGAAGGAGTGTCTGGTTACTCATGGGTCACTCAAAGAAAAAGGATGAACAATAACCAAAAATGACGGGCACAGGATCAGGCTCCAAAAGGCCAAGCTGCGCACAGAACACACAGCGTCAGCATGTGTTGCCTGCCCGTTGTGGGTAGCAAGCAGCACAGATACATACACAACCAAGTACTTCATGCACAATAGGGATCATTAGCCATGAAAAACTGCATGCATGTTGCCAAAGTACACATACTCCCATATGCATTATCTTTGACAGTTATGCCATAGATGATGCATGCAAACTGGCAAGAGATCTGCGGTGACAGAGATGAGGTACATTGTACTGTGGTGAACACATTTACTACACCAACGGATCAAGTATGTGTTTTTGGCCATGCTGCATGAGTCAATGTCCATGGCCAGTGCCATTGGTCTGCGGAAATTAACAGTAATGTAATGAGTCTACCTGTACTGCTGGTGATCCAATGTGCACAGGACTGCCTGTGACTGTCAGAGGCTTGAATCGTCGGAAACGTGCGATACTCAAAGGGGTCCATCTCCCAATAGCCCCTTGGTCTGAGAAGAAATGACAGACTCAAAAGGGTGAGCAGGCGAGGGAAGGAAAGGAAGGGAACAGCAGGGAGGGAGATCTGAAACAAAGGTAAACAAGCATAAGGATTCTACACTTCTTGTCACTGAATCACAGAATACCTCAGGACCTATACTGTAACTGTAATACCTGTAAAGGAAAACAACAGCCACTGTATCCTAATTGGGATCACAGTAATGAAAGTTCTAGTGGATCTGAGGATCGAACAAGGACATTACTACACACTTACAAAGAAGGCAGTTCCATACGTTTCCATGTATATCTCCAGCAGTTAGCAACATACCCAAAAAAGTCTTAAGAGCCACGTAGCTGGGGAATCGGAGCTTTCTTCCTGACGAGCTCCACAAGCCCCTGCTGTGAAAACAGAGATGAACAATCCACATGAATTCATAGCACATATAAAGTTGATGAAACACCATAACACACCCAAGATAATGTTGTACGAGTTGCAAAAGAAATGGCCAACATTATGATCCTGTTCCAAGGATTGTGCAACTAGCACAGGGATCACAGGAGAAACATAAAAGGTAGCAGAGTATTGCAGCGATATGAGCGGGTATAACGCTCTGCAGGCTGCTTCAACAAAATTAAAGGCATGCAGTTATCCACAAATTCACAGTGTATGAATAAAGTCCAATAAACAGAAATTCAAATGCACTGCTGCACGTCTCACACAAAGCCAACAATCCGTAGTTCCCCCAGGGAATCAGTGAGGGTCAAGAAGGGAAATTACACAGCCCCCGCAAGAGCCTTAAGAAGCTTGTCCACCGAGGGACGGAATTAGGTAGACACAAAGAAGCCCCACAAGAGCCAGTCTTTGAAATGCCAAACATAACAAGCTGCTGGGCCGGAACTCAACAGAGAGTAATGAGGAGCGATGGCGCAAATGCACCCCTACCGTGACCGGGATATGCAGCACGCCACAAGAGAATCCTGGAATTAACGGCACCCGACTGGTGCCACGGAAGCGTTTACATTTGCTTCCGCACAACGTTGTGACGTCATCAGCGCCAAGTTCTTGGCTTCATGGGAAATAAAATTTCTCATCCACTTACCAAGAAGGCTTGCACTGCAGTGTTCTCCACCAACCCTGAGGGAGCGACGTGACAGTGACATGACATACTGGCACAAAGGGCAATGCATCCATACAAACAGACTCACAGGACAGTTGACAGAACATGTGGGGCATACGCTGGCCCCCACCTTCACAACATGGATGTTGGAAATTCAATTGTACTGGCACACTAGATTAAGTGGATGAGCCAAGCACATCCTGTTGCACACAGAGAGGCTGCAATTCCCAATAGAACCGGTTGTTGTGATGTCCCACACAATGTCAACCCGTGGCATTCGCAATGTGTCAGGGGCAAGGTTCACACACATTGATGCCTTCACCAGAGTCCACACTCCAATACAGATGACTGTCACGAAGGTTGATTGTCATGTCATGGGAGTGGTTTTACATGTAATTTGATCCATGGTGATGAGACATGTATGCATGGTACGACAACATGCACAGAAACAGTTTCCACACATTCCCAAAGCTTACCAACACCAAAAAACCTGTTTGGGTCTCTTACCCCAACTGACATTTACACATGTCTGTGCATGGAACGCTGATTCAGCTCATGTTGCAATCATCATGAGGAATAGTAGGAGGACAAAGATGACACGAGCAGACAACAGGCACAGCAACCTGGGAATGACAGACACACAAGAGGTCACCGGTAAAAATCTTTGCAATAGACATGGGCAGTTACGAAACATAAACAATGCAGGACACACACAAATTTCAAAGAAAGATTTTGCGCATTACTGTGTGGCCTGACATCAGCACTCGAGTAACACATCAGAACACACATCAAAGTCACTTTGCATACAGTCAGCTGGACACACACATTGCAACACATGCCACTCAATGCTACAAGCTTGCTCACTCATACCCAGTGACTCACAATAATGAGAAGAAGTTGCGTATGAGCTAATTCAAGATATCATCCTCCTCCTCCTCCTCATCACTTGCATCGTGATCAAGCCCTTGATCCTCAACGGGTGGATGTCCTGCTCCTCAGGATCCAGGATGAGTGGCACTGCCTTCTCAACTGCCATGTTGTGCAGCATGCAGCACACAATGAAGATCTTACAGACCTTGTCCGGTGCATATGGAAGGGATCCGCCGGTCTTATCGAGGCACCAGAATTGGCTCTACAGGAGGCCAAACGTCCTCTCACTCACTCGCCTGGTCTGCCCATATGCATTATTGTACCGCTGATCTGCAGCTGTTCTTGGGTTGCGAAGAGGTGTCATTAGCCTCGGCATGTTGGGATATCCCGAGTCCCCTACATAGATACATCATGTAAATAAGTGGGTCAGGAGATGCCGTAAGAGCAAAAGATACTGAAACACACAGGACAAACAGAGTTTACCCACCTACAAGACATGCCCACTTGTTGCGCCACATAAGGACTGCTTATATTCATTCTGAAAAGAAAAGGTAAAATTATGAGTGCAGCACACATGCACACAAGTTGAAGGTTGCTCATTCAGATCAGATAGTAAGAATGGGTGTTTTATGTTTTTCAGGATTTGGTCCCCACGGTCCTGAGGAGAACCCCATAACTCAGGGGTTTCGAAACGCGTTGACCAGGTTTTGTTTGAGCCAATCTGTTATGTCTTGTTTTCTTTTGAATTCAAAATTATTATAAAAAACTCTGTCAGATGGCCTTTGTTTGGTGATTTACACGATTTTATGTAAAATAGGTATAATATAGTACCCCACAACATAAAAAATATAGATTTTTGTTAAATCTTTGTTAGGTACTTTCCCACTTTTATTCATCCTTTTCACTTTTTCTCACTTTTGTTTTTTCCTTTGAACGTCTTCTGTTTGAATGATTGAGGTATGTGTATGAAAATATCACAGAATGAGTGTGGCAATATAATTGTATGTCTGCAAAAGAAGCTCTAACTTTGTTTCTCATTTTTTCTGAACACTTTGGTGAGGATTCTTCTTCTTGAAATCAATAAATTCATGTAAATAAATTGTAGGTCTAATTTTGCTCTATTGTAAATAAGAATGCTTCCAAAAAAAAGTTCCAAAAAAACAATTTAATTAAAAGATTTATACAGACTGAACTGGAGGTCTTTGTTGAACAATTGTTAGATTCATTGTTTGCTGAGATGTGTTAAATTATTTCGCAGTACTGGCATCCTGTTTTGTTTAAACTGATAGTGGCGCGGCCTTGCTGCACTTTAGCCAAACCCTTGTTGTTCTCTCACTCGTTGCGCAGCTGCAGCATCATTTGTGGCACCCTGCTACGCCTCAAGATGAATGCATCGTGTGCCGATCCTGGAAAATGTGCTCAAACGTGGGAAATCAGCATGTGAGCAAGACACACCACAAGGGCATTTATTGAATGGTAATGTTTACGGTTGCGGTAAGCCTGCTCCTGTGTGGTGGCACCAAAGCCACATGTGTCCCATCAATGGACCCAATGACATGTGGCATCCCTCCCAGGGCACAGAAATCACCCTTGACATCTCTCAACTATTCAGGAGTTGGAAATTTGATGAATTCATCAATGTGCTCCAACATGGTTGCCAAGACATCACGCAGGACACAGCTGAACATCGTCTGTGACATTCCACCAACATCAGCTATGGGTAATTGAAACGTACCTGTTTGAAAAAAATGAAGGGCTGCCATCACCTTTATCTTGGGGGACAGCCAAGTAGGATACCTGTGTTACGGTTGGAGATTTGGTGCTAGCTTGTTTGTCAACTCCTGAATCAACTGTTGAGTGAATCTGTAACGTCTGATTCAGGCACGTTCCCTCATGGTAGCCAAGTCTGAGAATGGCCTTGGTAGAGGCGGTGCCCTGCAGGACATATTTTGGAATAATGGAGATTGACAGTCAGCCAAAATCAATGGCAATGTACATAGCACATGCAAAACTGCTACTAGACATCAGGTCACTATGGAGTCTGGCGTGTGCAATACATCCAGGACACATATGTCAGCTTGCTGGCACTCCTACAAAAAGCCATAAACACCTGTTGATTGACAAATCAACGTGACATGCCCTGAAATCAGCTGCTGGGCCGGTCTGAGTGAACAGCCCGAGATATCACCTGAGTGACGCACATCACAATACCTGCAGTGGAAGGTTGTCATCCCATACAGACAGGTGACTGCAAGGCACACGCACAGGTCACATGGAATGTCAAATGTACATATCAAACACATTGCGATTAAGGTGTACACGTGACAACAAAACAACACAGCCATTGATACGACGCAGACATGTATGCCTGGGGAAATATGATGTCTGATGCACACAGACCCAACAGCTGTGGGTATCCACATGTGGCATGGTGTGCGTAGATGTGAAACCATTCCCATCTCAACACAGACCCATGTTAGATGCACCAACAGCAGATGCAGTTTACTTAACACAAACAGCAAGCTCAATATAACACATGACACACACCTGACATAGTCACATAGGGCCATGCTGAGCATGACATGTCAGTTGACAAAGTGCCCCAGTCCCTGGCATCAGGAGACAGGTGACGGTAGTGATGACTGTGCCATCCCAGTGTTGCTGTGCATGACAAAATCAGACTAATGATACACATGTGACAAGTATCAAGGTGATGTGTGCCACATAGTGCCACATCACACATTACATGTGTCCACAGGTCATCACATATCGATTGTGCAACAAGATTAGATGCCCAGTGCTATGTCACTGGCTGCCACACCTGGGGCCTGCACACAAAAGTATGCAATGACAAGTACTTGATAGACATCCTTGTGCAAATCGTATCCCTGCAATCGCATCAGCATGTGAAACGCAACGTATCTCTGCATTCGCATCAGCGTGTGAAACGCACCGTACCACTGCATTCGCATCAGCTGTGAAACGCACCGTACCCCTGCATTCGCATCAGCGTGTGAAACACACCATGTGAAATGCACCGTACCCCTGCATTCCCATCAGCGTGTGAAAGGCACCGTACCCCTGCATTCACATCAGCGTGTGAAATGCACCGTACCCCTGCATTGGCGCGTGTGAAATGCACCATGTGAAACGCACCGTACCCCTGCATTCATATCAGCGTGTGAAACGCACCCTACCCCTGCTTTCGCATCAGATTGTGAAACGCACCGTACCCCTGCATTTGCATCAGCGTGTGAAATGCACCGTACCCCTGCATTCGCATCTGCGTGTGAAAAGGCACCGTACCCCTGCATTCCCATCTGCGTGTGAAACGCACCGTACCCCTGTGTGTGAAACGCACCATGTGAAACACACCGTACTCCAGCAATCGCATCAGTGTGGGAAACGCACCATACCCCTGCATTCGCATCAGCGTGTGAAAAGCACCGTACCCCTGCATTTGCATCAGTGTTTGAAACGCACCATACCCCTGCATTCGCATCCGCGTGTGAAACGCACCGTACCCCTGCGTGTGAAACGTACCATGTGAAACGCACCGTACCCCTGCATTCGCATCAGCCTGTAAAATGCACCGTACCCCTACTTTCCAGGCGTGTGTGCGCATCATATCACTATTGTAATGGTGCCATACGCGAGCGCGTGACACGCAACGTAAACGAGTGTGGATCTCAAAATTACTTAGGGGACGAGTCGTAGGCCCTGAATGCATCCTGGGTGTCATGGATACTGAGTTTTGAGTAGCTATGTGTCCAACAGGTGTCCTGCAAAAGTCAGTTGGCCCAAAAAATACAATGTTGCCAAATGATTGTTGACTTTGAGCTGAAGCTCAACTTTTAAACGATGCAAATGCGTGTCAGAGCCGTATGTTTAAAGGGATTGGAGGAAACGAATGATGTGAACGAATATGACCTATCACTCTGTACTCCTCATACTGAAAGCCCCTCAGCAGCACTGCTTTAAGGCAGCATGAACCTCTGAGAGGGCACTTGCCTGCACAACATTGGAGTTGACCACACTGCTGCTGTCTCTGCATCCTCTGGCTTATCATGGCACGTACTATGGAGAGGTCCCCAGCCTTCACAGAGGAGGAGAACCAGGCCCTGCTGGACAGCCTCCTACCACAGTACATCAAGCTGGATGGGAGACCAGAGGAGCAGGTGAGTACTGACTGCACTACCTTTGAGTGTGCACCTGTTATGTGAGTGTCACAACAGGCATTGTGTATTGGTGGGACAGACATGCAATGTGGTTTGGAGTGAGTCCCAGGGGGTGTACATGGTGGTGTCTCTCATGCAGAGCATGATGTAGTTCATGTGTGTTCACTCCTCACTTGCATTGTGCTTACTGTGACATTCACTGCATAGTGAATGACACATTCAGCCGTGCCAGACCTTGGTGGCTTTATTTCCAAATGTCCTGAGGTGGAACAGTGGTCCCCCCGGAGTGACAGGTGACTGTACTCACAGATGTTTATGACTTGAGGGGACCTGTGGTGAGATTGTCCAATTGATCTGTACAATTGATGTGTGTAAGTGTGCCTTGTCATGTGGGTGAGGGTGTATGTGTTGTGTTGCACCACTGCTGCATGGTATATGCAGCAGCTCTACTCATCTGTTGTGACAAGTAAGCAGTGCTGTGTTTATGACTTGCAAGCTGACACGACACCTGTGACACCCCAGTGGCAAGTGGCACATGTGCGAAGTGAGGGTTGTATCCTCTATTGTCAGTGACAGGCGAGTGATCTGTGCCAGGGTGTGTCTGTCTGGTCTGCTGAGGGTTCTTCAATGGAGTGGGATATGTGACTGCTTGGCACATGCTGTCCCACACCCTGCAGTTGCATGTGTTGCCCAGTGTGTGCCATGATCAGTGAGTGTGTTGCACCCGTTACGCCATCTGTTGGCTTTCAATCCATGTAGTGCATTGGGGCTTGCACACAGGCCAAATTCACATGGACAATGATGCAAGTCCTGTCAGCATCCTATGCCCTTTTCACATTATCAAAGATGTGCAAGTGTGTATCTCTGGGACATGGAGCAGGTATAGTGATGTTGTTTCACTGTGTCTTCCTGACAGGTAACTGCCTACAAGAAGGGGGAAATCTGGTGGGACATCGTCAGGGCTGTCAGGTCTGCGGGGGGCCCTCGCCGGCACCTGAGAAACGTGCAGAAGAGGTGGCAGGACATCCGGTGCTGTACCCAGCGTATCGCCCGGGTCCAGCTGAAGTTGTCACCTCCACGCTGGCATGGTGGACGCCGTCGCCTGACCCCACACATGCTCTGTGTCCTGGCGGTGGTGTTCCCAGACCTCGATGGGCACTTGCAGGAGAGACAGCAGCAAGGAGGGGGAAGGTACATGGCTGTTTGTTGTGTTGTGTGTCACCTGCTTTTTGAAGTGCTCTGAAGCCTGGCTACACTACACAGTTGGAGTGTCAGCTCAGACAGGTTATATGTGCAGTGCATTTTCAGCTCTCCATAGTCACCTGGTGCTCATTTTGATCCCTTCCCCTCCTTAACATGCGTCCCCTGGTCTGTGTGTAATCACATTTGCACATGTTCATCTAGGGTGCAAGAAAATCAGACTGCGCATTGATTTCCGCATAATGTGGGAGGGTGGTCTGTGACATGTGTTGGGACCTTGCCTGTGCCATGACCTGTGCACTGTGTTGGGGCACCAAATTTGTTGGCACTGATGATGACTCTCAACATAGGAGTGTACGCTTTCAACTGCACACCCTTGCAGCATGCATGGCCTATGTAGTATCCTCAGACATGATGTACATCAGTGGGAGATATGCAGGGTGCCATGTCGGTTACTCATGGTACAGTCAGCTCATTCAAGACCCACGGATCAGTGTGCCCGCTACAGTCCCCTGAGACACCCTGGCCTCCTAATCATGTGTGTCATCCAACACTGTGCCCATTTTATGTGGGTTTATCATGGGTCTGCCTCTGTGGCATTGGTCCCTACCATAGTTTGTATTTTTCCTGTGTCTGCTACATGTGTCCACTGGACAGGGATACAACATTTGGCTTGTGCGTACTCACACTGGGCAGTGCCTGTGTGCCTATTCACAACAATCTGTTGATGGTTGTTTATCACAAATATGTATTGCCAGCCCCGCGAGGTGATGTTGGGTTAATTTTGGAATTGTTGCTGCACAGTTTTTGTAACCCCCATTCAGAGGTCTGACTTCTTGAGCTGTATCAATCACATTGACTGAGGTATGGGGGTATTGTGTTGGAGAGGTCTACATGGGCCCGCCTTATTTAGCCATGCCAGGTCTGACTTGTGGATGATAATTGGCTGAACAATGATTCACCATGCACTGCCCCTGTGATGGTGGCCAGTGCTTTCATTTGGAACTTTGCAGCATATGTTGTTTTGTTCCAGACATGATTCAGACTCATACATTTGTGCCACATGTATGTAGTTCAGATGCAACGCTGTTTTGTCTTTGTGTGCAGACATCTATGTCAACATTTTGCCTGGGGATAAGGGTGTGTTCACAATGCAACAATGATTTTGTTCATCACAATTGCAGGCCCATTTGCTTAAACATTGTCCAGAGTTGGGACATGTGTGCCACTCCACATGACAGTCAGTTTGTTTTATGTGCAAGCAACTGTGTCATCAGGGAATGGATGCCCATGTGAGGACTGACATATTTGAAGTTGTGTCACATAAATGATAGTACCTTGGCACTCACAACACTTGTTAACAGTTGTTCATGTATAAAATGTGTTAATATGACGAATTGTGTAAATAACACTTATGTGCCAGCATGGTAGATGTCTCACAAGGTAGTGTACACAAAATGACATTTCCACTGTCATGAAAGACGCTGGCACCTTTTCAAAGAGGACAGTGTTAGCGATAAATGGTGTGCCTTGATCTCCATATACATGTTCCCAAAGTGGTCTTGGGGTTTTGAAAGTCTTTTGTTGTCAATTATACAAACGAAGGAGTGTCAAGACATCAAGACCTCCGTTGGCCCATGTATATGGACAATCTGCAACACCATTTGTTTCTAACATTGTTTTATTTTGAAGGGTGCCAGCTTTTTCAATGAATGTAGAAATGTTTTTAGTGTGCATTTCCTTGTGAGACATCTTTCATGCAGGCACATAAGTGTTCTTTTCTCAAAATGGCGAATTACCACATTCAATACATGTCGATTGAGTAAAGTGTCATGAGTCCAAAGGTACCAACATTTATTTAAATCTAATTTTTGACCAATGTACTTACAGGGCTCTGAGTGTGGTGACACCTTGGGGAGTGAGGTTGTTTAGTTTACCTGAGGGGCACCACTAATGTTTCTTTCTTGGTGAACAAGCGGTGGCATCACTTCATTGTATTGATCTGCTCTCCTGTAAACAAACACTAGCTTCTCTGTGTATTTGTCATTCAAGTTGTGTGTTCTTTGGATCCTTGCGTCCAAGTAGCATTATCTCTATACCAACTGGGAAGTACAAGGCTCAAATATGTGCAGAGTTATCCGGCTGTAACTCATGATGCATGGCATGATTTGCAGTGTAACATATTGATTTTGTGATCATGTGTCAGATGTGTTCAGGTGACTGATGCATTTCTGTTTCTTCTCCTTGCCCACAGCATCATCACCTGAAACTGGAGGAGACAGCTGCATGGACCAGGAGGAGGGACACAACCACGGTGGCACCAGCGTGGAGGAGTCAGAGGGAGCCAGTGGCACGGAGGGTGAGGGGAGCCAGTCTGTGGACCTGTTGCAAGGCGACACATCTTACCACGCTGATGGATCCGATTCTGACTCCCTGGAGGAGGAGGAATTTGCAGCAACACCGGGCAGCAACACTGAGTCTGTCCCCGCCCCCTCCAGCACCATCTACACCCTCCCAGTTGCTCCCGTCCATTCTGTCTGTGCAGCCCCCATGTCTTCTTCAGCCCGGCACCGCAGCCCCTGCCCCTGTCACCTCTGCTGCCCCCAGTGCAGAGTCTGTGGACTTACTTCACCAGTTACAGGTTGGTCAGACATCGATGCTGAATGTCCTCCATGCCCACACACAAATCCTGACACAGTTTTTGTCTTTCATGGAGGGCATGTCAGCAACAATGTCTGACCAACGTCGGATTATGCAGTCCATGGACTCATCACTGACGGCAGCAGTTTCCCTCCTGCAGCGGTCCTTCAGACCCATCCACACTCCCCTCTCCCATACCTGTCACACGCACATGCAGGAAGACACCACCACCCACCACGCACCCCAACAGACACAGGCAGCACACCCCACATAAGGCGAAGCGCACACCTCCTGGCACATACACTCAGGGGGCTGCAGGCACACCTACAAGGGCTGGGGTTAGACCGCATACACGCAGCCAGAGGCACAGTCCGCAACCCTCACAGCCCTCTCCCTCCACTCCCATAGTGTCCTCGGGTGCAGGGGTTGGTCTGGACGAACTGGCTGCAGTGTGCAGCGCAGAGTATCTGTCCTTCTTTGGCGCTGCACAAGTCACTGAGGAGGATACGTCCACCCCAGCAACCACCACACCTACCCTTCCTACTCCTGTCCCTGCAGTGCCTGGTCCTGCCCCCGATGATGCCCCCCAAGGGTCAACATCCCATTAGCTACTCCATGTGCAGGTAAGTTAGGGGTAGACGGCCTACCCAACGTCCCCCTATAAGGACATTTGTGTGGACTAGCCATTGGCCTTATTTGAGCACGGACTCATCTTTGCACATCTATTTTTTTTCCAGCTGAATAAAGCCTTTTATTTTACGTTCAACACTATTGCATTTCAGGTACTTGATGTTGGTGATGAGGGGCCTGGAGTTGGTGTCTTGGTAATGTTTTGCGGTTCTGAAAGATGTTTTTTGTTGATGGTCATGAGGTGGACCATGGTATCTGTGTGCCATCACAATGTCTCTGCAATTAATCATTGGTTCTGTGTGTTCAGTTTGGCTAGAGACATTGTTCCAAGGAATGTTCCTTCCTCTGTGGCACCTGACATCTTCACTGCAGACAGTTGCACAATTGTTGTGCTGACATGTGTGCACATTTCCTTTTTTGGTGACGGTTCCCTTCAACAATGGCCATGCCTGCTCACAGATGTCTACTGCTCATTCGTCTGTGCCATGCTTGCAACTCACTGTACTTGTGTTTTGAGTAGGGGTGGGCGGCCAGCTACGCTCCGTCTGCGGAGTGTGCGTAGTGCCGCCTACTCCGCATTTTGCGGAGCTTGCGGAGCCAGGCGGCACTCCGCAGACGGAGCGTAGCTGGCCGCCAACCGCCTCCCTCCCGCCCTCCCTAAATACTTTAAAATACAATAATCAAATAATTTAAAAAGCACTTACCTTGCCGCCGCTGCCCGCCGCGTCCCCGGGGCTCACTTACTTCCGTCTTCCGTCTTCCGTACTAATGCGCATGCGCGGGCGGCCGCGCATGCGCATTTTCACGAGAAAATACGCATGCGCGGCCGCCCGCGCATGCGCATTAGTACGGAAGACGGAAGATCGCGAGCCCCGGGGACGCGGCGGGCAGCGGCGGCAAGGTAAGTGCTTTTAAATTATTTGATTATTGTATTTTAAAGTATTTAGGGAGGGCGGGAGGGAAGCGGGTGGCGGGGCTGGCGGCCAGTGGTGTTTGCGGAGTGGGGCTACGCGGAGTGCGGAGGTGGGCGTAGTTTCTCGCCCACTTCGTGTAGCTCCGCGAAGCCCCACTCCGCGAACTCCGCCCAGGGTTAGTTTTGAGTAAGTACAAATGCCTTCATGGACACATTCACCCTTTTCACCACTATGCATGTGTGTAATCACAGCCTACCCCAATGTTGGGAATTGTTATGCACGGTATTTGGACACATGACTCACAATTTTGTGCATTGCATCTAAGGGGTTTCAACCCTATTCCTTCCATGAGAGAATACATCTTGGTGGTCTGACCACCACCTGGATATTCATATCAGTCCTGGGATGCGCGTGACAGTGTGTGTTCCCTTTCGCTCTCTTTGTTTGGTAGGCAGTTATATGACTATACACTATTGTGTCATGATGGTAGGGTGTGTATTTCACCTGCAGCCTCCATGGGTGGGTATGCATGTGGAATTTGACATCACACCCACATGTGGTGTGTCACGCAGTGTGTGAAAGTAATCCATCCTCCAGGGAGTGGGACATTGCTGTAAGTGATGTGTTGCCATGGCACTATCATTATAGTCACAAGTAAGGGATGTGCACATACCCCCATGTAGTTGTGGTATGCTGATGATGATGTACCCCCCATATATCTGAGCACTGCTGGTAGTCATATCCACCCACCCCTCATATGTCTGGCCACTGATGCTAGTCATATCCACCCACCCCTCATATGTCTGGGCACTGCTGGGAGTCATATCCACCCAACGCTCATATATCTGGCCTCTGCTGGGAGTCATATCCACCCACCCCCATACTGTTGGCCACGGCTGGTAGTCATATCCACCCACCCCTCATATCTCTGGGCACTGCTGGGAGCTATATCCACCCACCCCTCATATGTCTGGGCACTGCTGGGAGTCATATCCACCCACCCCTCATATGTCTGGCCTCTGCTGGGAGTCCTCTGCACCCACCCCCAGACTGTTGTCCACTGCTGGTAGTCATATCCACCCACCCCTCATATGTCTGGCCTCTGCTGAGAGTCATATGCACCCACCTCTCATATGTCTGGGCACTGCTGGGAGTCATATCCACCCACCCCATATGTCTGGGCACTGCTGGGAGTCATATCCACCCACCCCTCATATGTCAGTCCTCTGCTGGGAGTCCTCTGCAATCAATTAATCAATCAATCAATCAATCAATCAATCAATCAATCATAACATTTGTGAAGCGCACTACTCACCCATGAGGGTCTCAAGGCGCTGGGGTGGGGAATGCTGCTACTGCTCGAAAAGCCTGGTCTTGAAGAGCTTTCTGAAGGTCAGCAGGTCTTGGGTCTGCCGTAGGTGGATGGGGAGGGTGTTCCAGGTCTTTGCGGCGAGGTGGGAGAACGATCTGCCGCCTGAGGTCACTCTTTCGGAAGCGGGGAACTGTAGCGAGGGCGAGGTCGCTCTTCGGAAGCGGGAGACTGTAGCGAGGGCGAGGTCACCCACCTCCATACTGTTCTCCACTGCTGGTAGTCATATCCACCCACCCCTCATATGTCTGGGCACTGCTGGGAGTCATATCTATCCACCCCTCATATGTCTGGCCTCTGCTGGGAGTCCTCTGCACCCACCCCCATACTGTTGGCCACTGCTGGTAGTCATATCCACCCACCCCTCATATGTCTGGGTACTGCTGGGAGTCATATCCACCCCTCATATGTCTGGCCTCTGCTGGGAGTCCTCTGCACCCACCCCCATACTGTTGGCCACTGCTGGTAGTCATATCCACCCACCCCTCATATGTCTGGGCAAAGCTGGGAGTCATATCCACCAACCCCCATACTGTTGGCCTCTGCTGGGAGTCCTCTGGACCCACCCCCATACTGTTGGCCACTGCTGGTAGTCTTATCCACCCACCCCTCATATGTTTGGCCTCTGCTGGGAGTCATATCCACCCACCCCTCGTATGTCTGGGCACTGCTGGTAGTCATATCCACCCACCCCTCATATGTCTAGGCACTGCTGGGAGTCATATCCACACACCCCTCTTATGTCTGACCTCTGCTGGGAGTCCTCCAGACCCACCCCCATACTGTTGGCCACTGCTGGAAGTCTTTTCCACCCACCCCTCATATGTCTCGGCACTGCTGGGAGTCATATCCACCCACCCCTCATATGTATGGCCTCTGCTGGGAGTCCTCTGCACCCACCCCCAAACTGTTGGCCACTGCTGGTAGTCATATCCACCCACCCCTCATATGTCTGGCCTCTGCTGGGAGTCATATCCACCCACCCCTAATATGTCTGGGCACTGCTGGGAGTCATATCCACTCACCCTTCATATGTTTGGCCTCTGCTGGGAGTCCTCTGCACCCACCCCCATACTGTTGGCCACTGCTGGTAGTCATATGCACTCACCACTCATATGTCTGGGCACTGCTGGGAGTTATATCCACCCACCCCTCATATGTCTGGCCTCTGCTGGGAGTCATATCAACACACCCCTCATATGTTTGGCCTCTGCTGGGAGTCTTATCAACACACCCCTCATATGTCTGGGCTCTGCTGGGAGTCATATCCACCCACCCCCATAGTGTTGGCCTCTGCTGGGAGTCCTCTGAACCCACCCCCATACTGTTGGCCACTGCTGGTAGTCATATCCACCCACCCCTCATATGTCTGGCCTCTGCTGGAGTCATATCCACCCACCCTAATATGTCTGGGTACTGCTGGGAGTCATATCCACCCACCACTCATATATCTGGCCTCTGCTGGGAGTCATATCCACCCACCCCCACACTGTTGGCCACTGCTGGTAGTCATATTCACCCACCCCTCATATGTCTGGCCTCTGCTGAGAGTCATATGCACCCACCCCTCATATGTCTGGGCACTGCTGGTAGTCATATCCACCCACCCCATATGTCTGGGCACTGCTGCGAGTCATATCCACCCACCCCTCATATGTCAGTCCTCTGCTGGGAGTCCTCTGCAATTAATCAATCAATCAATCAATCAATCAATCAATCATAACATTTGTAAAGCACACTACTCACCCATGACGGTCTCAAGGCGCTGGGGTGGGGAATGCTGCTACTGCTCAAAAAGCCAGGTCTTAAGGAGCTTTCTGAAGGTCAGCAGGTCTTGGGTCTGCCGTAGGTGGATGGGGAGGGTGTTCCAGGTCTTTGCGGCGAGGTGGAAGAACGTTCTGCCACCAGAGGTCGCTCTTTCGGCAACGGGGGACTGTACCGAGGGCGAGGTCGCTCTTCGGAAGCGGGAGACTGTAGCGAGGGCGAGGTCACCTACCTCCATACTGTTGGCCACTGCTGGTAGTCATATCCACCCACCCCTCATATGTCTGGGCACTGCTGGGAGTCATATCCACCCACCCCTCATATGTCTGGGTACTGCTGGGAGTCATATCCACCCACCCTCATATGTCTGGCCTCTGCTGGGAGTCCTCTGCACCCACCGCCATACTGTTGGCCACTGCTGGTAGTCATATCCACCCACCCCTCATATGTCTGGCCTCTGCTGGGAGTCATATCCACCCACCCCTCATATGTCTGGGCAAAGCTGGGAGTCATATCCACCCACCCCATACTATTGGCCTCTGATGGGAGTCCTCTGCACCCACCCCCATTCTGTTGGCCACTGCTGGTAGTCATATACACCCACCCCTCATATGAATGGCCTCTGCTGGGAGTCCTCTGGACCCACCCCCATACTGTTGGCCACTGCTGGTAGTCTTATCCACCCACCCCTCATATGTTTGGCCTCTGCTGGGAGTCATATCCACCCACCGCTCATATGTCTGGCACTGCTGGTAGTCATGTCCACCCACCCCTCATATGTCTAGGCACTGCTGGGAGTCATATCCACCCACCCCTCATATGTCTGGCCTCTGCTGGGAGTCCTCTAGACCCACCCCCATACTGTTGGCCACTGCTGGAAGTCTTTTCCACCCACCCCTCATATGTCTGGGCACTGCTGGGAGTCATATCCACCCACCCCTCATATCTATGACCTCTGCTGGGAGTCCTGTGTACCCACCCCCATACTGTTGGCCACTGCTGGTAGTCATATCCACCCACCCCTCATATGTCTGGCCTCTGCTGAGAGTCATATCCACCCACCCCTAATATGTCTGGGCACTGCTGGAAGTCATATCCACCCACCCCTCATATGTGCGAGTACTGCTGGGAGTCCTCTGCATCCACCCCCATACTGTTGGCCACTGCTGGGTGTCCTCTGCACCCACCCCCATACTGTTGGCCACATGGGGTTGATGGCGTGTGTGCGCATCGTATCACTATTGTGATGGTGCCATACGCGAGAGCGTGAGAAGCACGGTACCCCAACATTCCTGGCGTGTGTGCGCATCGTATCACTATTGCAATGGTGCCATACTCGAGCGCATGAAACGCACCGTACCCCATCATTCAAGGTGTGTGTGCGCCTCGTATTACTATTGCAATGGTGCTATACGCGAGCGTGTAAGACGCACCATACAAGTACACTTCCGTTGTTGCGGTACGTTGTTCTCACCGTATGCGCCGTCGTCGGTTTCTGTGCACAAGGTCATAGGCGTACAGGACTGGGATGACACGGACGTTGGGGTTTATGGCATGTATGTTGCGTACCGGGGATGCGGTTCGGATTGGACTCCTCTTTTACGGACGTTTTCGGATCCCGTGGAAAAATTGTCTCACTGAATGTCGCAGAGACGAATCGTACTTGCTGGGCCGGAAACTGCTGCTTGATTACGTACGGACGTAGCGTAATGCGCGTTCTGGATACAATTTGCATGGATTTTTTTGTCGTATGGTGTTTGGTATGATTCGTACGGAAACCTGCTTTGGATACGAATCGCTTCATCGTACGTTTGGGAAAGTTTACGGGTACGATTTGTACGGGAAATATGCTTCGTACGGCTATTTGTAAGGGATTTTCCCGAATCGGAATCAGCCCCCAAATATGTTACTAATCTCGATGTTACTAATATCGATATTTGTATTATTGTTATGTATTTTATTATGTATTTAATATGTATGTGTTATATGTTTTTTTGTTAAGTATTCTACTGGTTTTTAATTATATGTATACTATTTTTATATGTTAATAATGTTATTTTTAAGTCAATTTTGTGTTTTAGTACCCGAGCAGGTTGTGGGTTTATAGGGGAATAGGGTGGGAAGTAATTTAATTACACTAAATTAATTATGAATTTTTAGATATTATACATTTATTTTAATTAATTTTTGCGTTTAAGTTCTGTAGTGGGTTGTGGGTTTATAGGGGAATTAGGTGGGAAGTAATTTAATTGTAATTAAGTCATGACTTATTTTTATTTATTGGTATTGATAATTATTTTTTGTAATTAATTATCAATTGGTAATTTTTTTTTTTATTTGTATTTTTTTGTTAATTAATGTTTTCAATTGGCAATTAATTTTTTTATTTGGTAATACATTTTTGTAATTGTTAATTAATTTTTGTGATTGACAATTAATATGTTTAATTGGTAATCAATTTTTTTAATTGGAAATCATTTTCATCAATTGGTAATTAATGTTTAATAAAAAGTATTTATTGATATACAAAATCATTTTATTGTTTACATTTTTTAATTGTTAATCAATTTGTAATAGTTAATATGATTTTGTTATGAAAAATATTTTATTGTTCAAGGTTTTTTTTGTTAATTAATATCTATTAATAATATTTATTGGTATTGTTAATTTATTGTTAATTAATTATTCAATTGTAACTATGTTTTTAATAATTATTATTGGTTATTTGTAAATGATGTAAAGTTATTTAAAAATTAAATTATTAAGTATTTTAAATACAAAAATTATTTATAAGTATGTTATAATTAACTTTTACGCTATCCAACACTTTCTCTACTGTTGCACTCTATGGAGTTGGAATAGTAATTTTTCCCCCTACACTATCCAACGCTTTCCCTACTGTTGCAATCTGTAAACGGAATAGTAATTTTTACCCCTACGCTATCCAACGCTCTCCCTACTGTTGCACTCTCTGGAGTTGGAATAGTAATTTTTACCCCTACGCTATCCAACACTTTCCCTACTGTTGCACTCTCTGGAGTGGGAATAGTAAATTTTACCCCTATGCTATCCAACGCTTTCCCTACTGTTGCACTTTCTGGAGTGGGAATAGTAATTTTTACCTCTACACATCCAACGCTTTCCCTACTGTTGCACTCTCTGGAGTGAGAATAGTAATTTTTACCCCTACGCTATCCAAAGTTTTCCTTACTGTTGCAGTCTCTGGAGTGGGAATAGTAATTTTTACCCCTACGCTATCCAACGTTTTCCCTACTTTTGCACTCTCTGGAGTGGGAATAGTAATTTTTACCCCTACGCTATCCAACGCTTTCCCTACTGTTGCACTATCTGGAGTGGGAATAGTAATTTTTACCTATATGCTATCCAAAGCTTTCCCTACTGTTGCACTCTCTGGAGTGGGAATAATAATTTTTACCCCAACGCTATCCAATGCTTTCCCTACTGTTGCACTCTCTGGAGTGGAAGAAGTAGTTTTTACCTCTATGCTATCGAAAGCTTTCCCTACTGTTGCACACACTGGAGTTGGAATAGTAATTTTTATCCCTAAGCTACCCAACGTTTTTCCTACTGTTGCACTCTCTGGAGTTGGAATAATAATTTTTACCCCTACGCTATCCAACGTTTTCCTTACTGTTGCACTCTCTGGAGTAGGAATAGTAATTTTTACCCCTACGCTATCCAACGCTTTCCCTACTGTTGCACTCTCTGGAGTGGGAATAGTAATTTATACCCCTGCGGTATCCAACGCTTTCCCTACTGTTCCACTTTCTGGAGTGGCAATAGTAATTTGTACCCCTATGCTATCCAACGCTTTCCATACTATTGCACTATTTGGAGTTGGAATTGTAGTATTTACCCCTACGCTATCCAATGCTTTCCCTACCGTTTCACTCTCTGGAGCTGGAATAGTAATTTTTACCCCTACGCTATCCAACGCTTTCCCTACTGTTCGATTTTTTGGAGTTGGAATAGTCATTTTAAGCCCTACGCTATCCAAAATTTTCATTACTGTATTTAATATTTTTTGTCCTATTTTAGATAATGTAGTATATAATTAATTTTAAAAATATTCAAAGTATATTTATTTTTTTAAAGTTATTAAACATAAGTATTTACTTTTTATTTATGCTATTGTTTTGGGGCCGATTCCGATTTGGGAAAAAAAGCGTCCATCCAAATCGTATCCGGAGCCCTCTCCATGCGAATCGTACACGTCCGTCCGAATCGCGTAGTACGATCTGTATCTTGTCAATCCGTCCAAATCGTCGCGAACAGTACGAATTGCAAGGGTGAAACCGTACGACACGGACCCTCACAGTGAACCGTACGATTCATAAACATGCTGTACGGTCTGACGAGTACGATCCGGACCGGGGTGTGAGGACGCGAATGGTACGGTCCACATCAGGTAAGGGCGATTGGTATGAACAACCATACAATCACTTACACACTTCACTGTGAGTACACCTCATGATCGCAGGGGTACGGTGCCGACCCCTGCTATCATGGGGAGTACGCACCCTCCCCCATGATCGCAGGGTGTAAGCACCGTACACCCTGCGTTCATGGGGTACGATGCGTACACCCTGCTATCATGGGGTACGGTGTGTACACACCATGATCGCAGGGGTATGCACCGTACACCCTGCGATCATGGGGTACAGTGCATACACCCTGCGATCATGGGGTACGGTGTGTAGACCCCATGATCGCAGGGGTACGCACCGTACCCTTGCAGACATGGGGTGTACGCACCATACCCGGGGGGGCCGTTCCGTACCTGTTTCGAGGTGAACTCTGCTACTCCGGACGTTTTGGGCTCCTGTAAAAAAAGTGTTGTATGGTGCATACCCGACACGAATCGTACTTGCTGGGTCGGGAATATCTGTTTCGAACCGTGCGGATGTCGCGTACAGCGGGTTCTGAGGGTGAATCGTGTGGAGATTAGAGTCGTACGGTCTTTGTACGATTCATACGGAGTCCTGCTCCTGGTACGAATCGTACTTCATCGTACGTACGGGGACGTTGAAGGTGTACGATTCATACGGGAAAAACGCTCCGTACTGCTATTCGGAGTTGTTTTTCCCGAATCGGAATTGGCCCCTAAATATTTTTTACTATGTTTATTTTATTTTTAAATATTACTTAATTTATTTTACACATTTTTTAACAGCAAAAAAAATAATATTTTTAATTACGATATTTTAACATCAATATTTTTTTCCTCCATATTTTTGTACTTACCATGTTGTAGATAGGATGTTGATATTCTTGCCTTCGATATTCCAGCGTCGAGATATCTGTAGGTCGATGTTTTCTGGGTCGATATTCTGTCAGTGATTCCCTGCTGGTGTGATACTGCTCCAAGCGAGGGCCAGCACAGTACTTCTTTTAACACTAAAATAGAATAGGAGTTATGTGTTCTGGTGTATTCCCTGCAGCACGAAGACTTCTGGGGCATCCAGCTGTTTGAAACTATTTTTGCAGGGTGACAGAGGGGAAACACATATGTTGCCACGCAATATCCTCTCCCCTGCGTTAGGACTTGATTTGCCAATGATAAATGTGCAGCTGCCTTGTGCAGAAGTGAGCATATTTCTTCTGCAGCATAGAGTCCATGTGGAGTGACTTTGTTTGCTTTTAAACATTTAGTCAGATTTACACAACATCACAGTGTGAAGTGCTGCACCATCAAGGCGTGCAGCACCCACCGGCATAGATATGATGGCTGGACTCTTCTTAATTTTCGTTGAACCAGAAGATCAAATGGGTAAAGGCAACGATGGGTGCTGAAAACTAAGATCAATTAGAAAAGCTAAAATAACAAAATGATGGGTGAAACGCTTGAATAAATCTCAGCCACTGGTAATTACTCAGGTCACATTTCAGTCTGTCAATGGTTTTGACCCCATATGCCACTCTAAACCGAGACCTACCCTATGCAAATTAGTATTAGTCCTATTGCAACATCAACTGCTCAGAGCAGGTCCCCTCTCAACGGGAAAACTAACAACCCCAGACCGGGCTCGACATCGAGAGTAGGTACAGTGACAAAATAAGGCTATCCAGTAGACCTTCCTGCTCTGGCTAAGTGTGAGACCAACAATATGTATACATCGAGATCACCCAAGGTTCCCAAAGTAGAAGCCACTGAAAACTATTGGTTGTTCACAAACATAAAATTAAGGTCATTCTGCATTAACAGGCCTAGCAAAAGCCTTCCTTTCAGGAGTAATAAGGCATAATACAAAAGACCCACGGTAAATGGGTAATGAATAAATAATTGCTGTTCAGACTGATGAATTCAAGAAACACAAGGATGTAATAAAGCGTAAGCACTTAGGAGTAAGTGGGCTAAGAATAAACCTAACTGAAAACTAAAAAGGACAGTTGTTGAGGAAAATGCAGGGAAGGATAAATGCAAGATACGCAGATATTAAAAAATGGCCTGAGTGGTATGTCCCAGCTAGCTTTGATGTTTATAAATACCAGTATATACAACAAGTTCAACTGTTGTTTGACCATACTGTAGACAAGGGCTTAGAAAAAACATCAGAGTCCTATGACAGGCTTTAGGGATAATTAGATCAGGGAGTTAGCTTTAAAATATGAGCAATTAATATTTGCACATTGGACTCGTTTAAGAAGAACTGAGGAGCTCGCAAAATACGCTGAAGGGTTGGATGACCTTCTCCTGTTGGACACAGGGAAAAAAATAGGATGGCTGAATAAATTGAGAGACCTGGTTCTTAACTTGGGACTAAGGGATGCTTGGGAGTCACAAACGCCGCCACCCAAGTAAGTGATCAAAAAGCTATATTGGGCCTGGGTACAGAGCAATGCACTGAGGGACATGGACAGGGGCTCACTCACGGGTCAATTTCTGTTAATTAAATGGGTGAAAAAACTGGAACCCTTCCTCGACCTGATAACCAAACCTGTAGATCGAGCGCTATATCTAAAACTGAGATATGGGACGCTTCCGGTGCATGACTTCACGGCGAGGTGGTCGAACTCTGTTGCCCCCCTGCGTTCGTGCCCTGGCTGTGCAGCACCAAAGGAGTCTGTGGCCCACCTATTTTTTGCCTGCCCCGCTTACAAAGTGGCACGGAAATTCTGGCTGAAACCTGTGTGTAGGGAACTGGGGCTGAGGTGCCATAGCCAGGCACTACGTGTACTTTCTACTGACTCTTCTTCCTCTATCATGATTTGCGTGGTGGCAAAATTCTTGGGCAGTGCGTGGGTGACGCGCTCCCGTTTACTGAAATTGCACCCGGGGGGACCCACGGTCTGATGCTAGAAACCGCCTGTAGCAAACTAGTGACTGTGGTGCACTTCTTCCCTTTTATCCGTATCTTTTTATAGTTTTAACTGGTGAATTAGAAATGTATTATGTATATGTATTCTTTTATGATGATCAATTTGCCAAATAAAGATATTTTTAAAAAAAAATATTTGCACAGTTATTCCCTAATATTTCCTCATTATTTCATCCATATGTCTAACTAGGACACTGATAACACAGACAGGCCCGACACAGATATTAGCGTATAATGTTTGCATGTATGTGTAAAATAACCTTTTTGTGATATCTTTGTTTAGTTTGCATTTAAACCTTTCCAGTTTATACATTATTGTCAAAGAAAAATATGTGGGTCTAAATTACAAAAGGGAAGTGACATAACTGGACTAGAAACTAACCTCACTAACTAGAAAGAGAGACAATACAACACAAAGTGCTGCAGCTGACAGGTGTTAGGGGGAGATTGGTTGGTGCATGGTATACTCTAGACAAATATACCAAAACATATCATAGAATAGCACAAGACAGGGAAGGGGACTAAGCAGAATGACCCTGGTGTGGCTGCTAAAAGAGAAAACCCCACACCAGGATACTAGGATTAAGAGGGCGAGGTGGCAAGCTCGTCCACCCAAGCGGGCATTAATGATATCATAACGCACCACTTAATAGAGCTAAATAAACAGCTGCAAAAGCTGGAGTAAGGTAATTCTGCCATCTTTTTAGACAAACCAGAAAACTGGAGCTTGTGCATGGTCAAATGCCACTAAGCAAAGACTAGCTCAAAGTAACAATTAAAGGCCTCATTTTGGGAAAACCTCTAGAGAAACAGCATCTCAGCTGATTTACACCATATGTTTGCTGACACACTCTCAGGTAAATTACTGGAGAAGTTTAAGGAAGTGCAAAGGAAAGAAATCTCCCTTCAATGAATGAAACCATCATCATCATCATCATCATCATCATCATCATCATCATTCATCATCATCATCATCATCATCATCATCATCATCATCATCATCAATCATCATCATCATCTCATTCCAAACCAGATGAGAGCCACAGCCTGTACATGTACTGGGCCATTATCGGTGATTAAATAGGTTAGCTAATAAACTGATCGTAGACTCACTAGTACACTCTGAGCAATGCACCTTTATGCCCCACAGATGGACTGTGCTCATATTATGCACGATGTGGCACTTACTGAAGAACCCCAGCATTTATGGGTCTCGCAACAGTCTTCTGACACACATGAGATATGGACCTTGATTCTTGGAGTTTCTTAAGCTATTGTATATGCCGCCTTCTGCAAGGTTGAGAACTAGAAGTGCAATAATATCAGAAAGGCGGCCGAATGAGCCAAGGGCAAGTTGTTCTACCTTAGCATCAACTCAAAATTATCGTTGAGCTATATGACATCATACACAATATATTGTGGTACACAGAACATTGTGTAACATAATACTGAAGGAAAAATTATTGTACCTTATACTTCGTGAAAAATATAGGTTCACAATATTATAGTATTGTTGCATTTTGCTACATTTTGATTCAATGTTGAATGTTTATTATTTTTTAGAATTTTATATAAATACTAGCAGCCCGTCCCGACTTTGTCTGGGTATGAATTGCTGCTGGCCAGTAGTATATTGTTTTGTAGGATTTTGTTTTGATAGCATTTCTTATCTGTGACAGACCTGTGAAAGGCTCTGATTCACATTGCACTGCTGATGCACTTAAGTGTGTGCGTTGAGTAGTGTGTGAACTCGAGTTTCCCTACTTTATTTTTCCTTGCAATATTATATAGCGGGAACTCGACAACATGGCATGAGCACAATTTAAATTACAGAAGAACACATTCATTTGTGGTAGGCACGGGGAGACAAAGTGATTTGCCTGGAATCACAGGATGTTGAGCTGATGCCGAGATTCCAACGTAGCTACCCAGCTCTAAAGTTTGCAATTCTAGAACTTGTGGCGGGAGGTGTGTCTAAAAGTGTATGTCGGTGCTTGCCATGAATGAGAGAGACATGTGCATTTTTCAAATGGGTGGTGAAAAAATATGAGTATGTTGCTGGAGATGTGGGCCGCTGTGCCACCAATGTACTTACCGGGGGAGGGTAAACACCCATTATTCCGCAACTTTCTTTCCGCATACCATCACTCCGCATACTTTCATTACGAAAGTACCATGACTCCGCAATGCCATTATAACGCATAGCATTACATTTTATATGCTTTTACCACGCATACATTTTCAACGAAATTTGTTGTAAATGCATGAATGGTAAAAGCATGTTTTTTTTAATGTTTGGATAAGGTAAGTATGGGTATAGGGGTATATGTTTTGGGGTACTGAGGTGTATGTTTTGGGGTGTTTGGGTGTTTTAAGGATTCAGATATAGTTTTGGGTTATGGGGTACAGGGGTAGTTTTAGGGTTTAGGGAGAGGTATGCGTTTTGGGGTACAGGGGTATTTTTAGGGTTCAGGGCTAGTTTGGGGTTTTGGGGTATAAGGGTATTTTTAGGGTTCAGGGGTAAGTTTGGGTTTTGGGGTACAGGGGTATTTTAAGGGGTCAGGGCTAGGTTTGGGTTTTGGGGTACATGGGTATTTTTAGGGTTCAGGGCTACGTTTGTGTTTTGGGGTACAGGGGTATTTTAGGGTTCAGGGGTAGGTTTGGGTTGTGGGGTACAGGAATATTTTAGGGTTCAGGGGTAGGTTTGGGTTTTGGGGTACAGTGGTATTTTTAGGGTTCAGGGCTTGGTTTAGGTTTTTGGGTACAGGGGTATTTTTAGGGTATAGGGGTAGGTTTGGGTTTTGAGGTCAGGGTCGGATTGGGATCACAATTCGGCCCGGGCACTGACGAAAAAAGTGGCCCACATTCAAGAGGCGTGGCCCATATTTAAGGGGCGTGGCCCACATTCAAGGGGCGTGCCCTTTCATGAAACACTTGCTTTTGTAATTTGTCCACTTGTAATTTTTCTCCTCATGTATTATTGCTGTTCCTTGTGTGAAGCGCTCTGACACCTTCGGGTAAAGTCCGCGCTATATAAAATCGCATAAATAAATAAATAAAATAAAAAAATTCCAAACATCACCCGGCCCCCACAGTAAGACCCATTCTTCCTCGTCCACTATGCCCTGAATGTGAAGGGCTGTGGGCGAGGTGCTAAGACTAACACCGTTTCTGGGCTGCATGGGCCCCAGGGGGGCCGAGGTGAAAATGGCTCAAAGGCCTGAGAAACACCTGGCCCCCAGGGAGGCCGATTCTTGCAAACAATCACCCTTCCCCAGCCCAGCCTCAGCTTGATTGCTTGGCAGGGCAGGGGTGAAGGAGAGGCCACAGCTGACAATCGCTGTCCGGCCGCACAGCGAGGCTGCTTTCATTTTCTCTGTCAGCCTCCGTGCACTCTGTGGGCTGTTTATTTTCTCCCCTTTCCTAGTCCACTATCTGTGGACTGGGACAGGGGAGAAAAAAACGGCCCACAGAGGGCACTGAGGCACCGGCCCTTCGCCCATTCCCGAATGCCCGCCTTGCCAATCCGCCCCTGTTTGAGGTACAGGGGTATTTATAGGGTTCAGGGCTAGGTTTGGGTTTTGGGGTACAGGGGTATTTTTAGGGTTTAGGGATAGGTTTGGGTTTTGGGGTACAGGGTATATTTTTAGGGTTAAGATGGGTTAGTGTTTAAGGGGGTTGGGTATTTTAAGGAGTAAGGGTGGGTTATGATTATGGGGTGCAAGGGTATTTAAAGGGAGCAGGGTGGGATTAGCACACGATATGAGACATGGCATGAAGGGCGGAACGTACTACACGCCTCCAGCATTTGCCACGCCCCCAGCACACGCCCACAGCACAACGCAGACACGCCCACAAGGGACTACTTTGTTGGCACAGTTCTTTTCCCTTTCAAATGTATATGGTGGGCGTCTGCATAGCCTATGTCCTTCTGCTGCAACTGCCCTTTCCAACGCTGTATTGGGTGTTGTGATTGGTGCTGTGGTTCCTGAGATTACCCACCTCAAAGGTTTTGGCTCTCTCTTTATCATATTAGTATGGATTTTCACTATACTAAATATTATTGTAATTTGTTATGAATGTTGTATTTATTACATTATTTAGGGGGCGATTCCGATTCGGTAACCAATCCTATGTCCAAATCGAATCCGTAGCCCTTTCCGTACGACTCGTAGAATTCCGTCCGAATCGCGTAGTACGATTCATTTGAAAAATATACGACCGAATCATTGCGAACCATACGAAAAGCAAGGGAAAATTCGTCCGACACAGACCTTCACAGTGAACCGTACGAATCGTAAACATGCTGTACGACCCGAGAAGTACGATCCGGACCGGGTAATGAGACCGCGATTCGTATGGAAAACGTCCCGTATGAGCGATTCGTACAGAGAGCCACACAATCACATACGCACCATACCCCTGCAATCATGGGGTGGACGCATCGTACCCCTACGCACCGTACCCTTGCAATCATGGGGTATACGCACCATACCCCTGCAATCATGGGGTGTACGCACCATACCCCTGCAATCATGGGGTGTACGCACCATACCTCTACGCAGCGTACCCCTGCAATCATGGTGACTACGCACCGTACCCGGGGGGGTCCTTTTCGTAAGCGGTTCGAGTCGAAGTCTGCTTTTCTGGACGCTTTGAGCTCCCGTGGAAAAAAAATTCGTACAGAGTGTTGGCGAGATAAATCATACTTGCTGGGTCGGAAAATGCTGCTTAGATCCGTACGGACGTCGTGTACTGCATGTTCCAAATGCGATTCATATGGCTTTTTAAGTCATATGGTCTTTTGTACGATTCGTACGGAGATCTGCTTTGGGTCTGAATCGTACTTCATCGTACGTACGGGGCCGTTTAAGGGTATGATTCGTACGGGAAATATGCTCCATACGGCTATTTGTAAGGGATTTTACCGAATCGGAATCGGACCCTTAGGGCCCCATTAGGATGGCGGGCAGATTGCCTCCGCCAGGGTAGCGGTGGCCACCGCCACCCTGGCGGAGGCAATCCGCCCGCCATCCTTCCCTGCATTCCCCCCCGCCATATTACGATGGCGGAGGGGACCGCAGCGGTCGGAAAGACCGCCCGCCTGTTTTCCGCCCCGGTCGCATGGCGGCCGGGGCGGAAAAGGGATAACATGGTGGCGGTGTCCATCAGACACCGCCCGCCATATTAGAATAGGCATTTCCCAATGCCTTTCCGTGGCGGCAATGCCGCCACGGAAAGGCATGCGGTGTTCACTCTGGGGGGCCCCTGTGGGCCCCCAGAGTGACGGGCAAAGGGGGGTGGCACACGGGGGGGCTACGTGTGGTACCCCCCTGCATTTGCATAATCGCAGCGGCAGGCACCGCGCGGTGCCTGCCGCTTCGAGTATGCAAATGCGTGCATTTGTTTTTGACATTGTGGCGGGCGGTGCAGTGAGCACCGCCCGCCACAATGTTACTTTGAGGAATGCGCCCGCCACAGTGGCGGGCGCATCCTAATGCCAATGTCGGGACCCCCGCCCTTTAGGCGGGCGGTCCCGATCTCCGTTAGGGTGGCGGGCGGACTGTTTCCGCCCGCCATCCTAATGACCCCCTTAGTGTCTAATTAAGTGTTATATTATTTTTAAGAATAAAAGAAATGTATTTAGTTAATTTATGTTTGTTTTGTTCAATTGGTTGATAAGGTGTTTTTTTTCTAACGGGTTGTTGAGTTCATAGGGGTTGTTAAGTGTGTAGGGAACAGGCATGAAAGTGTTTTTAAAAAGGATGCTATTTAGATGTATGTTATATTTATAACTATTTATTTATTAGAAAATTCACTAGAATACAGTTAAAATAAAATTAAATGGGTTGCTTTGTTGTGGAACAATAAGGCGGAGCATTCTACATTCTTAAAATACCTTCTTTTTAAAAAATCCATTATTTTAGTTATTTTATTATATTTTCAAATTAATAATTTTTCTATTAATTGAAGATGAAAATGCATGGGTTTTGGGGTTTAAAGGGAAAACATTTGTATTTATTGTAAATAGTTAATTACTTACATTTCAATTTATTACACTTATCACTTGAGCAATTTTTTTAATGGCATTATTTTTTGTATGTCAACCGCGTGTGAACTTAAAAAAAATTCTCAAAACAGTCATATATTAATTTAAAATTATATTTATATATAGCTATGCAAATTTCTTACATCAAAGGTATTACCAAAATTGATGGATTTTCATATTTTAAAAAAATGAATGCCTTATATAGCAAGTAATAAAAAATCCATGTTCTTAATTATAAAAAGAGGCTTTATATTGAAAAGAGGTATGTTGAAGTGATTAATGTGGATTTGGATTTTGAGTAGTAAATTTGAAGACCCATAAATGAAACACTTTTTCCAATGGGTGCAATGCTGGTGCTAGAATACTAAGGGCCTGATTAGTAGTTTGGTGATCCATCGGAGCACCAAACTAGCAGTGGAGTTGCTATGGCGGTCGGGGACCGCTGCACCAGCTTTTTGACTGCTGTTATACAAGTACGTCATAGTGCTTTGGTACCACCGCAACCTCCAGGTGTCCTTTATCCCTGAAGGTGACGCGGAAGTCTGGGGAAGCAATCGGCATGGCGGTGTCGCTGCAGCACAGCCATGCATTTTATGAGTTTCCCCACTGCCAGACCTTTCATGAAGGTGAGCCTGCCATGAAAAAGCTGGTGGTGGGGAAATAAAGGTGGCACTATAGGGCACCCTGTTGCCTCTGTCCGTGGGACCATCAAGCCACCCGCCAGGCAACGAAAATATTCATAATCTGGCAGACAGTTTGGGTTTAGCGGTGTGGGAGCGGGGCAGTGGCATTGTAGCCCGCTCCCACACTGCCAAACTTGTAATCAGGCCCTAAATCTGTACTACCAGGTTTTGGACATTTAGGCCCTCATTACGATGTTGGGTGGATGCACCGTTTCGATGAGGGAACCGCCCGACCATAGGTCGGCAGTTCCACACACTGAATTAGGATGAGACCACACATGGTACGGTTGTTAACTTACATTTTTCAATGGGAGCTTGTGCAGCGGACCGAAACCTCACAGTGCCAGTGCGAGAGACAATTGTGCAGAGAAGTATGCCACACCTGCCACACGGTGCAGGAATGTGAAGGCGGCCACAACTGGAGTGAAAGGGGGATGGAGGCCCTGCTAGGGGCCCTCAAAGGCACTTTCCGACATCTGTTCCATGGCAGAAAGGCCGACATGGAACTGCTGTCCGAAAGTGGCATTATAATACCGATGGCAGAAACGCCATCCATTTGAGCTTATGAGGCCCTTCCAACTGGGCGACAGGCTCCTTGAGCCTTGTTGGAACCTAGTCGGATTAATCAGCCACTTTAAACTCCGACTGCAGTAATACGGCTTTCGGAGTTTAAACCTTAGATGCCGGTCGGAAAGCCTCCGACCTGTGGCTATAGGCTTTCCGACCAACATCCAAATCAGGCCCTTACGGTGAGTGAGTCTCACTGAGTCTTGCTCACAATAAATACTATGGAAATGGACTGAGAACACCAACTGACAGTGTTCACTTTTTAAGATAAGGTATATTTCTAAGTAGGGTAATAGGCTGTGGATTGGTTATATTTGAACACATGAGCTTAAACCAGTAAATGCACACAGGTAGTTGGTCTCAGAAGGGAGCCCTCAGCGATTATTGGTGACCTGGTGTAGACTCTATAATGTGATTGTGCATGCATAGTGTACACCTGTAACAATTGTTGAAGTCAATGTTCTTTACTGATTTACCCAATATGGATAGAAACATAGAAATCTATGCCACAGCACAATTTCACCCTACTTTGGCCTATAGATATTGGTTTGGTATCAATTTCAGGGTAAACATGTAAACTGAGTGCAGATCCACTGTCACTCTTATCATAACTGCACTCCTTTTGGTGCTTTGAGAATTTACATATTTGACTGGCTTAGCCCATAATCAGAATTGAGGCTGTCCCACCCTCCCGTCCCCCCCCCCCCCCACACCCCACAGATAGGACCGTTTGCCAGTACTTGACTCAATTCCTGGGAAAGGAAGGGGTAGGGAAGAAATTTGCGTATGCTAACTAACTCTTTAACATGCACGTGGCCCATGTAAGCCCAAGCCCACAGACCCCTGAAGCCAAACACATGAGTTTTGGCAGAAAGGAATCAGGCATTTGCTTCATTTGGGGAAAGGACTGAAGCTCTCAGGGAAGGTCTTTCCGTAGACTACTTCAAGCTGCTATGTGAAAATGTCCTGTCATGCTGTGCAGGAGGATTGGGGCAGGGGTGAAGTGAAGATGTGTCACAGTAAGATTGGGTAGAGATGTCTATGTTCCAGAAGTCTCCACCTTCACTTAAAAGCCCCTGCATAATAGAGAGACTGTTGGGAACTTACTGAGCCTGAGAGCTCAGACAGCACAGGCGCTTCTGTTTCATGGTGCAAGGGTGCATGCATTACAGACAGGATTGTTTTGTGCAGGAAGTTACCCATTTCTGCATACAAAAAGATGTCTTTAGAGACATCTTCTTTATTCCGCAGAACATGTCGAAAGAGGGATTAACGAAGAGCAATTGAGATATTGCTCCTTGTTATGCCTCTGTGGAGAAGGCGGACCATTTTGACGTAATCCCAGGTTTACTGCCCTTCTGGGATTGTGCCAAAATTCATGTATGAATGCATAGGAAGGCCCATTACCCACCCATTGAATGCTTTTCCATCGCAGAGTAACGCAAGGCAGTGATTTGTGCTTCCTTGCATTACTCTGGATTTACTACACCACGCAGGTGGCTCTGTGTGGCTTAGTAAATATCATTTAAGACCTTGTATTGCCTTGCATGATGCAATGGCAATGCAAGGGCTTGATAATCTAGGCCCAAGTACCTCAGCAGAGGAGAGCCTCAACATCGAAAGCTTTAATTTTTCAGCTCCACAACAAAAGTAAACGTTGAAGACCAGCAGGCCTGAAGTAAAATGCTCCTGGTGGTTAAAGCTTCGAAGATGCCTGGTCCAAATAGGGTACTGGTTAGGAAACAGAAAGTTTGGCAATCAACTGCCAATTTCTAAAGATACCCCTGGGGTGGACCAGGACAGGAGGGTCAGCACAGTGATGTATAAATGGGAGGGGGCACATACAGATATAGTTTTGGGTTATGGGGTACAGGGGTAGTTTTAGGGTTTAGGGATAGGTATGGGTTTTGGTGTACAGTGGTATTTTTAGGGTTTAGGGCTAGTTTTGGGTTTTGGGATATAGGGGTATTTTTAGGGTTCAGGGTGCCCACAGCACAACGCAGACACACCCACAAGGGACTACTTGGTTTTCACGGTTCTTTTACCTTTTAAATGTATATGGTGGGCGTCTGCATAGCCTATGTCCTTCTGCTGCAACTGCCCTTTCCATCGCTGTATTGGGTGTTGTGATTGGTGCTGTGGTTCCTGAGATTACCCACCTCAAAGGTTTTGGCTCTCTCTTTATTATATTAGTATGGATTATGGCACTACCTTGTTTCGTTTATGCACTACAAAATACACCATACCTGGTCCCAGATAAGTATTTTAATGATATAGAATCAGAAGTACAGGAGCTTTTCTGGAACAACGGCATTCCATGCAAAGCATTTACCAAACTCATGAAAAGCTGGTATGATAGAGGAATTGCCATTCCATCCATCAAAACTTATTATAGGGTCTCTTCATTGGTCATCACCAATCACTGGACACAATGGCCAGGTACAGAGCCTCCCTACAGAATGTACAGATATATGATGAACCTAGGGAACTACTTAAGAGCAATCTACGGAGCGAGGAAAAACAGACTGAAATATACGCCAACCCCGACCACAGTGGCGGTATGGCACACAGTAACAACAGCTCTGGGATGGAAAGACAAAATTACATTGGCCACCCCCCTCTTAGAGACGGATCGATTGGGGCTATTAGCTAAAAGTTAAGGTTTTGATAAATGGATCTTTTTGGCCTGTTGAAGGTTGGGAACATGGTTTGGGGGGGTAGGTGGTTCCCTTTAATGATCTCCTAAGAGACTACAACTTAAAGGGAAACCTTTTGATACCTTCAGGTTTGAAATGCATTACACACAGCAATCACTAGAGATAGGGTTCTCCAGGGCCTCGTTGCCCCTGGAGGACAAACTCCTCGATGACTACTTCAAGGAAAAAGCAATCTCTTTGACTTATAAAAAGATACTTAATAATGCACCGGACAAAGGGGTGAAAATGCAAGACAAATGGGAGTAGGACGTAGGTGACATGAACGATGAAGAATGGCTGGAAGCACTTGCCTCCACCCAAGAGGTCACGATCCGTTTAAGATTTAAATTGATCCTACTCAAGATCATACACAGAGCGTATTAAACCAGTGTATCTCACTATGCCCTAAGGGGTGCGGCCAGGAGGGGACATAAATACATCAGTGGTGGGACTGCCCTATCCTTCAGTTTTACTGTGAGAAAATAACAAAACAAATGTTGGGAATCTGTGGGGAGATCATGGAGATCTCACCCAATGGTGTCTCCTCAATATATATCGAATGCAACCTATTTGACAAGCAGCGAGAAAACCTGGGTTTTCCTGGGATGTGTGGTGGCAAAGCGCAATATAGCAAGAACTTGGAAAGGTGATACTAGGCTCAAATTGCGAGTGTGGGAAGCAGATGTGGACTGGTGCATGCTAGCGGAGAGGGTGATATATGAAAGGAGAGACTGCCCAAAAAAATTGACAAAAATTAGAGGGGCGTGGAATACATGTAGAGGTATGATTTGTACACCATTTAACGATTCTTCCTTGCAGGATCATGAAGACTCGAGAGCTTGACGTTCACCTCTGCCAAATGTTATTTGTTTATATTTAACATTTGATAAAAAGAATTGAAAGAAAGAAAATTCTTCCAGTTCAATTTTGGAGTAAGAAATTCTTTCTTTTTTTCCCAATTAGAATGTTTTTTGTTTAAGTACAGGACTTTAGTCCCAACAGTTAGTATGATTTTTAAACAAATGTATGCAATTACATAATAGTAATTTTAGGAAGGAAGTTAAGAATATATTTAAACAGATTTGAATAGTTGAAAATGTTTACATGCTAATACACAATTGTATAATTGATTAAACATTAAAATGTATTGCAAATTGATTTTTAATTGAAGTTAATAAAGAAATGAAGTACACATTTTAACTTATAATATATTAGACACATTTTTTTTAAACATGTAATTGTTATGTATTTACAACCAAACAAAAAGATGAATACCATTTTTAAAAAAAACTTCATTTTATATAAATAACATTCCTTTCTTAGAGAAAGAAATGGCTTGGATTATCTTATGTCCTAGGTGTTGCAAATTTTGTATTTATTTCTGGGATACTTACCGGTGACTACGCGCTTTACAAAACCTAATAATAATAATTAACTATGCTCATATCCTCAGACAGTACAAAACATTGGTCATATAGCATGTGGTAGAGTGACATTTCTACAATATAATATGAGGCCGGCATAAACACAAGCAGGGCATTCAATCCAAGAGGCCTAGTCCCGACCCATCCCTCGTCTCCCTGTATTTCCGCCGAGGCCCCCAGATCTTTTTCCATTTCTTAGGGCATCCCCTTTGGCACCAACCTAGGTCTCGCAGTCACTAATCCCATTGCGGAGGTGCCTGTGCCCCCCATCCCCTGGCAATATTTTGTTTTGCTACCCCGGCCGCCAGCGCCAGCCAGATCTCACTGTGTCTCGACCAGTCAGTGTCCTCCTTGGTCATTAATAGTAGCCACCTGGGCTCCAAGGGAACCTGAGAGCCCACCACTGCAGGCATCGTATCTGTAACTTTGTTCCTGAAGGGCACTATCATAGGGCACTCCCATAATATATGATAGAAGGAACCATCCCCTCAGCATCCCGCACAGTGGGCCAGCTGACTTCTGCCCCAAGTATACAAATGAGTCCGAGGGTACCATACGCGACGTAGAATCTTGAGCTGCACCAACCGAAACCGGACGCAGACTGCTACTTCTTGCAGGCTCTGCAGGGCATCCTGGCAATCGTCATCTTCCAGGGCACCTATGTCGCTCTCCCATCTCTCTCGCAGCAATACTAGGGGGTCAGACATATTATTCATAAGCTTGCGATAAATAGTGGAAGTGGGTTTCCCCAGGATGGGATCGAGAAGCAGCCTATCCTCCATGGGGGAATACTCCGGAATGGATGTGCCGCTCCTGATGTGTGAGCGTAAGGCGTGTGTGAGGTGCAGATAATGATAACGTTGCGTGTCATGCATATTCCTTTTTGAGATATTCAAAAGTGCGAGGGGCATCCCTCTTCCATACGTCGCCCAGATACTCGATGCCTATGAGCTTCCAACCCTGGAAGCCAATTAATCTGGTCATTATTGTCAATTGCTCACCGGTCCATAGAGGGGTTCTGCCCATCAGGGAGCCCATCCACTCCAGGAATTTGTTCGCCTCCCTCCAGCACTGGACCACCACCCCTGTGTGCGAGGGCCAATCCCTCCATGGCTTGCGGGCGTATAACAATGGCTCATAATTCCCACCCATCATCACCAACCGGTCAACCCTGTAGGCCGGTTCAGATCTGTCCGCTTACACCCAGTCGTTGACTACCTGTAGCTGAGAGGCCCTATAATATAATTGCACATCTGGGGGGGCAGCCCCCCATCATACACCCCCCTCATCAGCTTGCGCAGTGCTATCCTGGGGTTGCCCTCGTCCCAGAGCAGTGTCCGTACCGCCTGGGATATCCGTTTAAAGACCCTAGGTGATATCGAATATGGTGTGTTTTGCAGGATATAGAGGAGTCCAGGCAAGGCTAACATCTTAAGCATTGCGGCTCGCCCCATGATGGAGAGAGGCAATGACCGCCAATGGCCCACATCAGTTGTCAGGCGGAGCAGTTGAGGTGCCAGATTTTTGGTGTGAAACGCCACCACATCCCTGGTGATGAACACCCCTCAATACTTGAATCTGTCCAAAGCGATTGATGCGGGACACTAGGTTGGTATCCGCGGAGGAAGGCCCGATAGCGAGTAAACTACTGACCTTCCCCAATTGATTTTGTATCCCAAGTAGCTGCCGAAAAGTTTAAAAAGATGCAGCACCTGTGCAATCGAATGGTATGGCCTGGCCATGTATAGTACAACGTCATCAGCATCGAGGGAGATATGCTCTTCCCAGTAGTCATTGAGTGCCAGACCCCAGAACGTCCTGTCCCTCCTGATCCAGTGGGCCAGCGGCTCCAGGGCCAGGGCAAACAGGAGCGGGGACAGAGGGCATCCCTGCCGCGTGCCCTGTCGGAGGGAGAAGGCTCTGGATACCGTCCCATTAACTCTCATTCACTATATTGGTTGCTCATACAAAAGGCGCACCCAACTACAAAATATCAGACCAAGACTGAGGCGTTGGAGAACCATAAGTAAGTAGGGCCATTCGATTCTGTCGAATGCCATTGAGGCGTCCAGCACCATCAAGGCAGTCTGAGTGTCCCCCACATCTTCCGTCATGTGAAGCATGCCATACAGGCGACGCCGATTATGGCGTGTGCTCCTACGCAGCATGAATCCCGACTGGTCAACGTGCACAAGATCCGGTAGGACCTGAAGCAGCCTGTCGGACAGGGCCTTTGCCAAGACCTTTGCCTCGACGTTAATGAGTGAGATTGGTCGATATGAAGAACATTGATCGGCCAGCTTGCCCTCCTTGTGGATCACTACTATCGTGGCTCCCTCTGGTCGGACGGGAGTCTCACCATCTGTTGCGCTTCAAGGTACATCTGTCGGAGGGGGTCCGTGATAACTTTCTCCTGACGCTTGAATATCTCTATTGGTAGCCCATTCGGTCCCTGCGCCTTCCCAGATTGGAGGGAGTTGAGAGCCTCCCTATTTCCTCCCTAGTCAAATTGGCCTCCAATCAATCCCTTTGAGCCTGAGTCAGTCCTGCAGGAATTCCGCACAATCTTGTTCCGTTCGAGTACATACCAGGGTGTAGACCCCCTCAAAATAGGATGCAAACGCTTCAGCTATGTCCGTGCTAGTGGACACTAGTAAACCTGTTGTGCCCCTCACCTCCGCCACCCATGACTGTTTCCTGTCTCTGCGTTCGAGCAATGCTAAGAGCTTCAGGGCCAGGGAATAGGTACGCGCCTCCGCAAATTTTTTATTTGATTTTTTTATGCTTTTCCTTGAGTGTTTCTTTTTTTAATCTATTTTTCAAATTTTGGCAGGATTCATAGTTATTGATATGGATGTTTTCAATCAAACACTTTTTTAAGCTGGAGTATATTTTTCATTTTCTTTAGGGTTTTTTTACTTTGCAATTGTACATGTGCAACATGATATATGCTTCAAATAATCTTCACACTACTAAACTGGACACATCCTTTTCATTGTTTAATTTAAGTTGAAATATTGGTTGGGATAGAGTTTCATTTATTAAATTACTAGTTGAATTGTAGTGTAGCAGCATTAAACATTGGCTTGTATTATCTTGGCTTCATTTTTGTGGTGTTGTGTTTTCATACTTTACTATGGTTTCATTTTCATAATTCATACAAATTGTATCATCTTTTTTATGTCTCCTTAATTTTATGTGTCTAATGGAATACTGTATTTCTTGAAGTTATAAAATAGCAATTTATTGTATATTATTTCAATTTTTTATTTTGTTTTACATATTTAAAGTTGCACTTTTCTGAAAGTAGTGTAGTACTTGTATGGATTCGTTTATTAATATCCTAGTATGGTGTGCCTTTGAGTTTCTGGTGAAGTAGGCTACAGTGATATTTGAACTAGGTTCATTGGTTGCTTGTAAAGAGTAGGACTTTGGTACTTAATATTTCAATTATTTGAAAAGTGTATCAAGCAAGTTTAAGGCATATTTGTTGGGCTAAGGCTTGTTTTTGGCCTAAGTCCTGATAACTATACTTTGTTTTTAATTTCTATGTACTGATAAAGGGTAGGTTGACTTCCTGCAAGAGTGCCTTGAGTTAGTTTCCTTTATTAGCCTGATAGACTGGTGATTCTAGAAGTAAGGCATGAGGGTTTACAACCTTCTTTGGTTAGGCTATGCTTTTTTTTTTATTTCAGAGGCCAATTGACCTTTGATGGAGTAGTCTACCCTTAAAAAAGTGGATTTTTGGAGATGTTTAAAAAAACTTGACTAATGTAATAGAAATAGTTTCAATATCATAAGTGATTAATTTTGTAGGTGTTAGGAATACCTATCTCGTCAAATCATCTGGGGGCATTTATGGCATGTCTTTTTATTCTTCTCGATCTTGTTGTTTGTGCCTTTAAGTTTAGTGTGGATGGTAACTATGCCAATACGCCTTCAGAAATGTTAGGAGTACAGTGTCAGACTCTTTGAGTCTGGCAGATGACTGCCTCATCACAAACATGACAGACATCCTATCCAATTTATTACAAGTGCATTATGTGTTTTTCGACATGTATTAACGTGGACAGGATAGTACCTGCGTGTTACACTCTGAATCAGGCCTCGTAGTCTTGAAGAATTGTAGCGTGTGCTTGCTTCTTTGAGGTCTAGTCCTATAATTTGAATTTGTACTTCAGCTTCATTAGGTAGATGAGTGTCTTTAATGCCCTAACACAATATCAGCTATGGAAGTTGCACAGTCAAAGCAGCCATTTGAGTAATGCTTACTGCACTCCTTCTGGTTGCTAGCAGTCTTTTTGGCGTAGGTATAGTTCATCTATGTTAGTTGAAATTTAATTTTCTGTCAAGTTGTGTAAATAGTTATATTTGTAAATCTGTGAATAACATGAATGTGAGAAATATAAATTTTATTTTTCAAAATCTAAATTGTTTATTAGCTTAAAAGGTTTATAGTTAACAATTTACTACATTTTGTATTTAATACTTTCGTTTGCCCTTCCTATTTTATGTTTTGCTCTTGATTTGTGCAGTACTTCAGTGTTTTTTTTTAAAACATTTTTTATTTGGTTTGCTGTATTTTTGAGTTTTGGTCTGTATTGGAAATATAATTAAAAAAAGAAAATGCATTTAAATATTTTTATTATACTTCATTTTACTTATTTTAGTGTACAGTGGTAAAGAGGTTTTTTTTGTTTTTAAAGCTTTAGTAAACTTTCTTTCTGGAAGCAGTACCCCTGCAGGTGAAGCAGGAGATTACATAGTAATAACTCCAGTTGCCACTGTCTCTAGGATGTTCACCTTCTAAAGGAAGATAATCAGGAGGGTTACTTCCATTTGCAGCATTCAGTTAGAAACCAATCAACTATATCTTATCCAATCTTGACCTAATTTCACAAGCCTTTTTTTTCCTCTTTCTATGTAGCATCTTTTTCTTTCTGCTTTCGCTATCCAACTTTGCTGCCTATCAAAATGTATGCGACACCAAAGGGGGTGATGGACGAAGCGTTTGAGGAAATCAAACACTCACCCTCAGTCAACTGATCTGGGTTTCATCCATCATCATTCTTTAGCTCACTCCACCATCCCAGTTCAGACATGGCCATATGCAAATCAGTCTGACCCTTTGCCTCATAGGAACAGTCCAGCCCGAACTACCAAGCCATGTCTACCTGTACCGGAAACAAGCTTCCTGGGACCAGTTTCTGGCTGATCAGCCATCATCAGCCAGGCTAGCTTGAATCCACTGGCAAAGTGAGCAAGGGACCCACGCCTGGGCATACCCTGACAACTTAGGGCGAACAAAGTGATACCAAAGGGGATGATGGACGGAGCGTTTGAGCAAATCAAACACCCACCCCCAGTCACCTGATCTGGGTTTAATCCATCATCATTTTTTAGCTTACTCCGCCACCCCAGTTCAGACATGGTCATATGCAAGTCAGTCTGACCCTGTGCCTCATGGGAACAGTCCAGCCTGAACTGCCAAGCCATGTCTTCCCTGGACCGGGAGCAAGCGCCCTGGGACCGGTTACTGGCTAATCAGCCGTCATCAGCAAGGCTAACTTGAATCCAGCTTGAATCCAGTGGCAAAGTGAGCAAGGGACCCAAGTCTGGGCATACCCTGCCAACTTAGGGCGAACAAAGCGATTCCAAAGGGGATGATGGACTCTTGGCTTTTCTCCACCCGAATGTACACTACAGCTGGTGGAGAAATGCTAAGTTGGACGGCCAAACCGTCAGGTGCGCTTAGAAGTGCCTACAACTCCTCCTCCTGAATCTCTGAAGCTCAGAAGGCTGGCCCGGCCCCACCCTGCAACTCAGTTACCCAGCAATGGTGAATAAGAAAATGATAATGCAAATATTTTATTATTTTCTGTTTTCACTGTTGCCTCTGCTGGGTAGAAGCATTGGGGTGACACTCCTCTGCCATAGTGGAGGAGACGCCCCCGCCTTTAATGAAGGAGACTACTGCACCGCTCTCCCATTTCACAGTGTCATCAGTCAGACCTCTCATGCAGATAGACTCATTGCAGTGGACTCATGTATCTGCGTGTCCTCGGTTGGAGGATAGGAGAGCCCAAATATACTCATTCCTCTAATGTCATAGGCTTCTGGGTGCATCAAGGTTGGGGGAGTAATCCTCCATTTGGTGCAGAAGGCGTCACTGTTGCTCTAACCTTGCTTAGTATGGCGCACTTTTTACCTCTTAAGCACGTACTTAAGGTTACGTGCTAATCCGTTTCTTAAATCGGATTTGGAGGCATAAGAAGGATAAATCACTCCAGGTCCCTGCAATTTATCCAGACTACCAAAATAGTACCTCTAACTGTCAAATTACATTGTAAGAAAGTTTAGCTCTTAAAAGAACAGAAATTAATAATGATATATTTTGTTATGGTTAGAGTGTTTGCCTTATCTAACTAAGATATGATCAAACACCTATACTTATGCAAAATTACGAAGGCTTTTATCTGAAATCTAGAACAATAATAAATATTAATGACACCTCCAAATCACATACAGTAAAAGCTGCTTAATCACAATCCCACTTCTTTCATAAAATAATTTCCATGCTCAGGGTTACAGATTCTTTTACACATACACCTCCACAGTCCATCAAGAGCTTTCTTGATTATTTTCACTTCTGTTGGTGACAGAGTCAAAAATATTTTCATATTAAAGATTTTACTGTGATGCAACAGCCAACGAGTGTTTCACTAATATCTTCCTCCACTTCCACAGGGCTTACATTTTCAATGAAAGTCCCAATTGTACCTTTACATGTCATTGATGTTAGTTCAGTGCTGCAGTGAGTGGTGACAGTGACAGAATGTTTATATAATTTGAAACAAATTGATTTGTTGAAGTTGCAATAGTAAGTCACCCTTGTGGTCATTCTTTCTGACCTCGATCCAGAGACCCTTCCTGAGATTTTTAAATATGTGTCTTGACGCAAGAAAAGTAATTGTGCCGACTTTTCCCGAGTTAAGACAAACCTGGGCGGAGTTCGCTTAGCAGAACTCTACAAAGTGACCAAAAACACAGCTGCACTAAGCCGAGTTCTGCACGTAGCGAAGTGCATAGGTCGCACTGTTTGTGTTGATTTTGTAGTGTCATATGTTTGTCCCACACTGGAAAATGTGCTCAAACTGCAACATGAGCTCGCAAGAGGCCGTTGTTGTACTCGAGCAGCAGCTAAAACAACACAAACAGGTTTCTCAACGTGAGCAGTTGTGACCATCCACGACAGCCTGAATTGAGATATCTCACTGGGAGGTGGTCGAGCTTTGTATTTTGCTCACTCGTCAACTTAACGTTGGCAAGCGTGAGCGAGGAAAAAACTCTGCTCTGCGGAGTGGAGTTTTTCAGAACTCTGTGTGCTCTGTGGAGCGCGGAGAGCGGAAACCTCCACAAGCGGAATTCACAGCCCATGTAAATGTACAGGAATTTATATAGCACAAATCCCCGAGCGGTTTCTAAGCGCTTGCTTAGTGAACCCGTCCTGGTATTCCCCTGTGAGATAACCCCGGCAGGGTATCCGCAAGGTGAAAGCCAGGCATCCCACCGCGAGGGGCCGTTGTGGAGATTAAGCAAGCTATTGCCCAGAGTCGCAGAGTGTGAACCCGTGAATCGAGTAGGCACTGGAGCGAGAATTGTCGAGTCCATGGACATTTTAGGACTCAAGACCCCGCCGAGCCGAGAATTGAACCCTGGTCCCCGGCTGACCTCTGCTTCCAGGTCTGCCTCCTCTAACCAGTGAGCCACACTTCTCCAGGCCTACTTAACACACACAAAATGAAGGTAAAACAAGATGCTTGCTATCACAGTCACCCTTCAGTACAGTCTCATATTAACACCAATGAAAGAGTTGTGACTGTGATTCGAGATTGTGTTGTCCAGCTCTTGCAGGAAATGGACCAAACTGAACCTAGAGTTTAACCCTTCACGGCCATGGGCCACTTTAGGAGTTTTTTCAACAATTACAGTAGTATACTGCAGAACACCTGCACAAACACCTCAGGGGATGACCCACTGGGATTGATGCTATAACACTCCCAGGGTAACCCCTCAAGTTTACATCGGGGGTTATTGCTTACTTCAGGCCTTATTTAGAAGTTATTGGATGCTGGCCTTCTAATAAAAAAGGTTGATACCATATCCAACATCCTTGCAGTTTCCCTGCTCCATTTGTATGTGGGTAGTTCCTACATTCTAAAGGTGAAGCTCAGCTTCCTGGGTTATTTAATTACTTAATTAAATTATTTATATATTTATCGAGTTCTGTATAGCATGAACCTGACCTGAGGGTATCAGAGCACATTACAGGGTTAGCACAGTAGTAATTACATGAGGTGCATGTGGAATAGATAAAACTACACCATAAAAATACACACAATTGTCCAGACTGCCCGTCCACCACTGAGCTGTCAGGTCACAGTGATGGTCACGCCGTCCTTTACAGGGATGGGCGGCCATCACTTATTTTCAATGGTCTGGTCCGCCATGAATGGCATGCTGGACCCCAGCAGGGAATATTACCACTGATTCCAGATATTCCAGAAAAAAACTCTATGCATGTCATCGCAATGGATTCTTTGCTTTACTCAAACTCCTACTTTTGCAGTTTGCTTCTGTAAGACAAAAATGTATGCTGTGTTAGTGGAAAAATACATGGCTGCCCGTTGACATTTATCTGCCTTGTGCTCATCTGCTCCACCCGCACTGCAGAGAACAGAGATTCCTGCCAGGCAGGTGGGGATCTCTACTTTGACAGCTTTCCACCAGGGGGACGGAAGTCTAAGCCTCACCCGCCTGGTTAGCTGTCAGGCCACCCACCAAAGCTTAAATAGGGCTCTTTGGGCCAGATACTCTATTCCTATGTACAAACCTGAGATGTGCAATTTGTACACCAATTGGCTTGTAAATGGGAATGCTGCTGCCCGCGTCCCCCACAGGGGGACATCAGCAGGGCAGCCCCCTTAGTGCCTATTAGTCGGAGCCCCCCCCTCCTTCAGTCTCGTAGAGGGGGACACTCGTGCAGTTCGCCTGCACCTCCCCTGGCCGGGTGCACCAGTGAAGTGAAACTGGGGGAGGGCGTGTTGGGGGGCGGGCCGGGTATTTATGCCCCGGCCGTCCAGCATTCAACCTCTTTTCCGGTCACCTGCCCTCCCGGCTTCCTCCTGGCCGGCCTCTGTACCGGATATGCGGCGCCTGCCTGCCTCGCTGCAGTACTATGCAAATTTTACATTAGTAGGGATCGCAAAAAAATTCTGCTTAACCCCTTCCATGCTCAGGACGATCCCAGCTCGTCATGAGTCAGAGTGGAGCTGTGCGGTGTGTATCACTTACAACGCAACTTTTACGTCGCATTCCGTTACAACGCAGATTTTACAACGCTGGATCCATTACATCGGTTGCCATTACAACGCATGGCATTACATAGCAGATGCTATTACAACGCATACCATTACATCGTAAGTATTGGTAAGTATATCATTTTTTTATATTTTATTTAATATTATATAATTGATTTAATTATTATTAATTATAAAAAAATATTTATTTATGTTTTTAAATATTATAAATTAAATATATTAATTTAAGTGATTTTTTAATAAGTATGAGAATAGGAGTATATGTTTTGGGGTACTGAGGTATATGTTTTGGGGTGTTTGGGTATTTTTAGGTTTTAGGGCAGAGTTTGGGTTTTGGGGTACAGGGGTGTTTTTAGGTTTTAGGGCAGGGTTTGGGTTTTGGGGTACAGGGGTGTTTTTAGGTTTTAGGGCAGGGTTTGGGTTTTGGGGTACAGGGGTGTTTTTAGGTTTTAGGGCAGGGTTTGGGTTTTGGGGTACAGGGGTGTTTTTAGGTTTTAGGGCAGGGTTTGGGTTTTGGGGTACAGGGGTGTTTTTAGGTTTTAGGGCAGGGTTTGGGTTTTGGGGTACAGGGGTGTTTTTAGGTTTTAGGGCAGGGTTTGGGTTTTGGGGTACAGGGGTGTTTTTAGGTTTTAGGGCAGGGTTTGGGTTTTTGGGGTACAGGGGTGTTTTTAGGTTTTAGGGCAGGGTTTGGGTTTTGGGGTACAGGGGTGTTTTTAGGTTTTAGGGCAGGGTTTGGGTTTTGGGGTACAGGGGTGTTTTTAGGTTTTAGGGCAGGGTTTGGGTTTTGGGGTACAGGGGTGTTTTTAGGTTTTAGGGCAGGGTTTGGGTTTTGGGGTACAGGGGTGTTTTAGGGTTCAGGGGTAGGTTTGTGTTTAGGGATAATTAAATTATATTGACCATTTTTAAATTAATTAAAATATATTTAATAAATTAAATTAATTAAAATATATTTAATAAATTAAATTAATTATTTTACATTAATTACATTTTTAAATTAAAATAATTAAATTAAATAAATTATTAATATTAATTTAATTTAATTTCGATTTTAAAAATATGTACATTAAACTAATTTCATTATTTTAATTTATTTAAATTAATTACATTTTTTATTAAAATTACATTTATTAAATAGATATTATTTTATTAAATTAAATTAATGACTATTTTAAAATGTATTTTAATTAAATTGTTTAAATAAAATTAATTAAATTAACTTAATAACATTTTTAAAAAAAGGTATACTTACCTATACTTACGATGTAATGCCATGCGTTGTAATACCATCTGCTATGTAATGCCATGCGTTGTAATGGCATCCGATGTAATGGATCCTGCGTTGTAAAATCTGCGTTGTAACGGAATGCGACGTAAAATAACGCGTTGTACTGACACCAATCCAGCTGTGCTCATGACGAGCTGGGCTCGTCATAACGGCAGCGGCCTTCCGACGCAATTCCCCGCCTGTGCGGGAGAATCAATCAGTGAGCGGAGATGTGAAGAGCCCAGCTCGTCATGAGCACAGCTCCACTGTGACTCATGATGAGCTGGGCACATCACGAGCACCGCGGCCTCCTCCCTCTCCCTCCCCCCCCCCGCACCATGGGGAAATTACCCCCGAGGCGAAGGGGTTAACAGATATTAACTAGGCAGGTTGCAATGAGCATCTCCATGCGATTGACTGTAAAAATGCAGGGGATGGAGAACTGCAGAGGGGCAGCAGGACTCCGTCTCTGCATTTCCACACGCACACAGGAGTTTTTTTTCCCTTTTTTATATCATCAAAGGTACTAGTGCTGTTAAAAAAAGAAGAAAAAATAAGTTTGCCTTTGAGAAGACTTCGAGTAGGGCGAGCAGTCTGCTCCTCCCAAGGCAGCATCCTTGACTACCAAAGATAAAAATATCCCATGGGGTCAGCTGCTTCCTCTATGCGAATCAGCTACCACCTGCTTTGAGGTGTTGGTATCTGATCCAAGGTTTGCATCCCCCATTGCAGTCACAAATAAGCATGGGCGGAAAATCCGTTCCGCTCATGGATTTTGCGGATTTTCGGTAAATTCGCAATCCGCGAGATTCGCGAATTTCCCGCAAAATCCGCGAGCAGAACGGATTGGGTCAAAAATTCAAGCTGACTTTTGTAACTCTTTTAGAATGGCGCCGGCAAGCTGCCAGAGCCATTCTAAAATAGTTACAAAAGTCAGCTTCAACAGGAAGCTCTAATAGATAAAGTAAAGCAGGTGCTGCTCAAATTCAGTTACACAATCATTAATCACTCCAAACTTGGGGTGATTAATGATTGTGTAACTTAATTTGACCTTCAACTCCAGCACCTGCTTTACTTTATCTATTAGTGCTTCCTGTTGAAGCTATTTGCAGCTATTTTAGAATGGCGCTGGCCAGCGCCATTCTAAGTGGGGCTGAGAGCAGAAGGGCACAAAAGTGGGACAAAGGGCAGAAGGGGACAAAAAATGAGTGGGGCAGAGGGCAGAAGAACACAATGAGGGAGGTACCCAAAGACTAGTGAGGGACCGGGTAAACAAATATGCAAAGAACACAAAGAGTCCCTAGTTGGTGGGGGTAAATACCCTACAGCGTAGACAAACCCAACCAGAAGGCTCAAAGGGTAGCTACGGTGTCAAGGACAAGATAGTCATAAGCATAACATACACATAAATCACAAATACAGGCTAACAGTCAGTATAGGAACCCTGTCTACAAATCACCACATAAATTAGAGAACTATAATTTTTACCAGTGTGAAAAACAATTTATTAAAACCAATACAGTTTCAAGTTTACATTCATAAAACAATTATACATTCAAACATATGTTAAAAAACCAAAGAGTCGACGCGGCGTTTCGGTGTCTTGTGTCGATGATAACACCTTCTTCAGGACGGGGGTTTTTTAGTTAAAAAAATCTCTAAAAAGGTAAGATTAAAAAAACATAATCAACAGGGGCCTATTATATACTGACGTTAGCATTGTTATGACATTATTACAGATGCGGACTGTGCACTAAAATTAAAAAACATTCATAATCTCTACATTACCATTTGTAGGTACAGGGAAACAATCACTATTCTCTTGTACTTTTATCCATGTGGACACCAAATAAGGTTACATCTTGTCTAGGGTTGCCATTTGTTACATTAGCATTAAATGTTCAAAACAAATACCCACATTTGTCCCTGATAGACACAGATATTATCTAACTCCTGTATTTTTCCTTCTGTGAACTCACTGTTAGTTTGCATAACACATACCCTTTTGTCACAACAAGATTAACTTTATACTATCTTAAGATAGTATAAAGTTAATCTTGTTGTGACAAAAGGGTATGTGTGGATAAAAGTACAAGAGAATAGTGATTGTTTCCCTGTACATACAAATGGTAATGTAGAGATTATGAATGTTTTTTAATTTTAGTGCACAGTCCGCATCTGTAATAATGTCATAACAATGCTAATGTCAGTATATAATAGGCCCCTGTTGATTATGTTTTTTTAATCTTACCTTTTTAGAGATTTTTTTAACTAAAAAACCCCCGTCCTGAAGAAGGTGTTATCATCGAAACACGACACCGAAACGCCGTCGACTCTTTGGTTTTTTAACATATGTTTGAATGTATAATTGTTTTATGAATGTAAACTTGAAACTGTATTGGTTTTAATAAATTGTTTTTCACACTGGTAAAAATTATAGTTCTCTAATTTATGTGGTGATTTGTAGACAGGGTTCCTATACTGACTGTTAGCCTATATTTGTGATTTATGTGTATGTTATGCTTATGACTATCTTGTCCTTGACACCGTAGCTACCCTTTGCGCAGAGGGCAGAAGGGCACAGAAACGAGTGGTACAGAGGGCAGATGGGCATAAAAAAAGAGAGGGTGGCAGTGATTAACCAGCAACCCCCCCCTCCGCGAAAACGCAAAGCGCCTCTTGAACACCCGCGAACACGCAAAGTGCCCCGCGAACTCGCAAAAATAAAAAATCCGCAAATTCGAGAGAATTCGCTAATTTTTCAGATTGCGGATTCGCAAATCTGCAAATTTGCGGATTGCAAATTCGCCAAATTCGCCCATGCTTAGTCACAAACCATTGATACATTAATTTCTAGCATCACAGACATCAGGGGTAATCCCCGTACACACCCTTCCTGTTTGGGATTTGGTTATAACTCGGAAAGACTGACTATTGCAAAAGAACTTTTGTTAATAGTAAAAAGGTAATCACAAACCTTGTAATTTACAAATCACAGGGTTTGCAACCTCAAAATACCTTTGTACATCAGGCCCTTAGCATCTCATTATAAGGAGCACTGGGGATCTGAAATTGATCAGAAATGATTTTTGCATCTTATTGCACACAGATCCTGAAAGGAGCAGCCATTTTGCTGCGACTAACAATTTCCCTCTTTGTAAAGTCCACCACGTATCCCCTGGCAATATTTACTTTAGGAAACAAAAATCACAATAAATAGTTTCACCGACTGAGATTTGAAAAATGGTAAACCTATGTTATCTTGTCACACTCACAATGGAAACGCAAACTCCTGACAAAAAAACACAAGGTGCAGTAATGTGCCAGAGTTCAAGGTAGGTTTAGCTCTGTTGCTATGTTTGCCCTGCACATACCAGAGCATTAGCCCCAAAGGGCGTAAATGCAGAGATCCTGCGACTGAGTCCCACCCAGAATGCAATGCATTGCAACATTTTACTGCTTTTTCCTGGACATCCTTCCATGTGACAGCCGCTGAATATTTCAGGCAACCAGATTGTCCAAAATTGTAGTGAATCAGGGTGTTTGCTACACAAAACACTGACATAGAAACAAGGGTTGGTTGTCAGAAGCAAGTTGGTTTCGCTCCTTGTAGTGGCATCCTGACTTAGGTGCATGGCATTGGAAAGACCCAGTGCCAGCGTGTTTCAGAAACAGGTGTAACCCCATTGCCCCACAATCCTTCTATTGGGAGCATTTGGGTGCTTTTTCACTCATTCCTTCTTGCCCTCAAGAGTGTACCATTGAATAGTATTGATGTATTCGTCTTAGTTAAGCATTGAAATACATTCCTAATTGCATTTCTGTGATTAAAGTGAAAGGCTGGTATGTTGTAAAGAATGTGTATCATTCAGCCGCGGCCTGTGCAAGTAAGAGCGGTGGGCAGTGGTGGGGGATTTCGACAGACGACAAGGGAACATTATTTATTTATTTATTTAATTTTCCCTTGCGGTTGTCTGTCGAATCTACCGAGCCCCACCGCTCTTACCTGTAGGGACTACACCTGGTATCATCCTATTGTTTGGTTGTCCATTACATTTTGTGATAGGGCAGAAAGGAGACATGCACTGCCATGGATTCAGTTAGCAGGTCTTTGAAGTAAGCCTTCCATTGGTTGAAATCCTTGACAATCTTCCACAGAAGGCCACTTTTGGTCATTCTCTTCGCAAGGGCCTTGACTGACAACCACGGGCCTTGACTGACAATCACGGGCCTTGACTGACAACTGAGCTCTTAAATCAGGAGGGTGGCATGCCCCTTGCCCGCCTTTCGGTTTCAGGAAGATCTTGGTATCCAGGCAGGGTCGGATTGGCAAGGCGGGCATTCGGGAATGGGCCGAAGGGCCGGTGCTTCAGTGCCCTCTGTGGGCCGTTTTTTTCTCCCCTGTCCCAGTCCACAGAGAGTGGACTAGGAAAGGGGAGAAAAAAAACGGCCCACGGAGGGCACGAGACAGACAGAGAAAATGAAAGCAGCCTCGCTGTGCGGCCAGACAGCGATTGTCAGCTGTGGGCTCTCCTTCACCCCTGCCCTGCCAAGCAATCAAGCTGAGGCTGGGCTGGGGAGGGGTGATTGTTTGCAAGAATCGGCCTCCCTGGGGGGCAGGTGTTTCTCGGGCCTTTGAGCCATTTTCACCTCGGCCCCCCTGGGGCCCATGCAGCCCAGAAACGGTGTTAGTCTTAGCACCTCGCCCACAGCCCTTCACATTCAGGGCATAGTGGACGAGGAAGAATGGGTCTTGCTGTGGGGGCCAGGTGATGTTTGGAATTTTTTTATTTTATGTATTTATTTATGCAATTTTATATAGCGCGGACTTTACCCGAAGGTGTCAGAGCGCTTCACACAAGGAACAGCAATAATACATGAGGAGAAAAATTACAAGTGGACAAATTACAAAAGCAAACGTTAAGTTGCATGAATCAAAAGTGACAATAGTGAGCAACCAAAATACATGAGGTCGCAATCGGTACATTACAGGAGGAAAAAGTGATATGTGTGCAGGTTACAAAAGCGTACAAAGTACAAGTAGAGGTATAATACTGCAATTAATGGCAGACACTCCAGCACAAGAACAAACGTTACGTAGGCAATGGTGGCACTTGTGCAAGTATCTAAAGCAAACAAAAGTGAGAGGTAGCATACAGTGTGATACCAGAGAAAAGTGACGTGTGCAAGTTACAAAAGGGTACCATACACAGGTACAAGGGTAATACTACAGTAAATGGTAAACACTCAAACTGCCAGAACACACTGGGAAGGCACTTCCCATGCACCAGCTTCACCTCAACCTCCCCCCTGGCTACCTGGCTACCTTGGATGACCCAGAAAGCTGTGTTTTGTGCTCCCCTGCTAGGACATTTTCCCGAGGCCTGGAGGGCTGATTAATTTACTAATTGCAGGGGCCTTACCTCTGTTCATGTGCTCCTGAACTGGAGGGCTAAGTAGGTTAGTAATAGCAGGGGCGTTGCTGCTTTTCAGGTACTCCTGTGCTGGAGGGCTGGAATAATTTTGTGACAGAAAGGGGCCTTGCTATTTTTTTTAATTGCTCAGCTTGTAGGCCATTGGCACCTTTGCCCTGTGTCCTGTGCAAGAACAGTATCCTCCCACTTTCATTCCTTGTCTGTGCAAATAGTGTTTCATGAAAGGGCACGCCCCTTGAATGTGGGCCACGCCCCTTAAATATGGGCCACGCCTCTTGAATGTGGGCCACTTTTTTCGTCAGTGCCCGGGCCGAATTGTGATCCCAATCCGACCCTCCAGGTATTCTTTGAGTTTCGTCATCTTCGCAAATTCCTCATGCAGCCGCTCACTCGCACACGTCACTTCCTGTAGATCATGTAGAGGTGCCCCATTCCATTGCATGCCACTGATTCGTACATGTACACAACAAGCTTCTACCGAATTGCTGTGACGAAGTTTGCTTTCTTCCTCCTCCTTTAATACGAGGCATTTTTCTTAATTATATCATGACATTATGTTACTGTTGGAATATGAGATGTGGAAAGTTCCTAGAAAATGCGATGCTGGTGTTAAGTAGCACAGAAGAAGGTGAAAATTAAAAAGGCAATTGTTTTCGCCCTCCTCTTGACAGCTCTGCCGTCTCGCTGGATTTTCGCGCTGCCTCGTAATTTCCCGCTTGGCTCGGCCGACCCTCTCGGTTTTTATATGGCTGAGATACCCGCCACCCCCTCTCAACACAATCCCCAAAAGGAGGGAAACCGGAAACAGTTCTTGAAGTTTTTGGATGTGGGATGGAGTGACCATCCCGGCCGTATTTATTAAAACAAAATTAAAACATTAAACGTTTTCATGTTATGTACAATTTCATTATCACATTACGATGTTTGGCTAACCTTAACATAATCTCTAATACAGAGGTTCTCCTAGCCGAACTAGCATCCTACAAAACATTCTCTAAGAACACTGAAATTGTACATCCTAACGTTTAAGGGCCAACGGCAAGGTCATAACCGGTGTCAAGATCCCTAACCAGACTTACCCCTCCCACTTAGGAGGGGCGATGGCACAGGGGCTTACCACAAGTGCAACTACTAACAATTTCCCTTGACTTGACGGGGGCACTTAAGACTCGACGCCATTTAAAGGTCGTTCGAACACTTGTGTGTGGTATCTAGAAGGTATCGTTGACCTCTCCCCACCCCACACAACTTACCGCATCTGCCGTCGCAGATGACACTAGCCCCGGGAAATTCCCCAGGAGGGGGCTGTAACCCCTCCTACAAAGGAAGGGGCCTTGACCGCCTTTCCTTTACTTCCGGCGACCCGCCCTTAGACGGGACCGCCTCCCCACTGAGGGGCCAATGGCCACCTCTCCCGAGCGCTCCCATCCGTGTTGGGTGACGCCCACTCATAGGGATCTACCAATTAGTGCTCACCGATCATGACCTTACCGCCTACCAAAAATAAATACGACAGTTCTTCAACCTATGAAAACATTGGTCGCTACGACCGAAGGAACATGCTAAAAATGCAACATCACATCAAATCACTTTAATCGTAACAACCTAAACGATATTCACCATCTTTATTAACCACAAACTGATACTGTTATAGCCTGTAAACGAAACGGAAAAACAAACTTATCAATTCACTTTATTGCACAACAACTTTGCTGTCCTCAGGGGCTGGTGGGTGGGTCAAAATTGGCTCTTCGTTCCGTCCCGAGCTCACGTGTAGCGAGGAGGTGCAGCTTCGGAGCACAAGAACAAGAGGACGTCTTCTGGTCTTGCGCCTTCTTTTATCCGTCTTCAGGGCGGGCGAGAACCCGCCCCTGCCTGCCCCGGGGGCGTGGCTGGCTGCGTCGGTGTCTAGGCCAGCCCACTCTAGGGCGGGAAAAGGCGCGCCCCGGCTACGCCGCTTCGGGCATACCAGCCGAGACGCGCCTCCCGCCCAAAAATGGCTTCCCGGGGGGATCGAGGCACTCATCCATACGTTCGGGGGGACCGAGTGGTCGCCCCTTTCCATATGGCTGAGATACCCGCCACCCCCTCTCAACACAATCCCCAAAAGGAGGGAAACCGGAAACAGTTCTTGAAGTTTTTGGATGTGGGATGGAGTGACCATCCCGGCCGTATTTATTAAAACAAAAATTAAAACATTAAACGTTTTCATGTTATGTACAATTTCATTATCACATTACGATGTTTGGCTAACCTTAACATAATCTCTAATACAGAGGTTCTCCTAGCCGAACTAGCATCCTACAAAACATTCTCTAAGAACACTGAAATTGTACATCCTAACGTTTAAGGGCCAACGGCAAGGTCATAACCGGTGTCAAGATCCCTAACCAGACTTACCCCTCCCACTTAGGAGGGGCGATGGCACAGGGGCTTACCACAAGTGCAACTACTAACAATTTCCCTTGACTTGACGGGGGCACTTAAGACTCGACGCCATTTAAAGGTCGTTCGAACACTTGTGTGTGGTATCTAGAAGGTATCGTTGACCTCTCCCCACCCCACACAACTTACCGCATCTGCCGTCGCAGATGACACTAGCCCCGGGAAATTCCCCAGGAGGGGGCTGTAACCCCTCCTACAAAGGAAGGGGCCTTGACCGCCTTTCCTTTACTTCCGGCGACCCGCCCTTAGACGGGACCGCCTCCCCACTGAGGGGCCAATGGCCACCTCTCCCGAGCGCTCCCATCCGTGTTGGGTGACGCCCACTCATAGGGATCTACCAATTAGTGCTCACCGATCATGACCTTACCGCCACAGGTCCGGATAGTTGACCGGCTATCCGGACCCCCCACAAAACTCCTACCTATAGGTCATGCTTTAAAGATTTCAACCAGGCTAGGAAGTCTCCTATGAGTAACTCGTTCCCCGCCCCCGACAGATGCACACCATCCCCCAGATACATACTATCATCATTAATACAATTATGCGAGATTGAATGCAATGTCTTGGACCGGAACAACCTACTTACTTTGTTATTCAACTTTTTAACCGAATGATTCAAAGCAGGGATCGAGATAGCCCCCCGCCACACTTTTCGTGGGATCATATGAGACCACGCAATTAGGCACCCCGGAACTCTCCTCGCTAACCAACTTACCGTGGAAAGCATAGCCTCCAGGAGCAGTCGTCTACCGGTGGTGACCAAATCATTGCCCCCCAAATGTACTATGACTATGGACGGCGGTGACCTCATCCGCCCTAACAGGCCCTCAAAAAATTCCTGAAACTGGTCAATACAGAGACCGCCCCTTCCGTAGAAGGACACTCTGTACCCGTATTCCCCAGCTATGTGAATCATGTCACCTGCTTTGAATACGTCTGCGGCCCGTCTCACGTATGAGTGGCCCACGACCCACACCTCCTTCTTCACAGCCGGTGACGTGCGACCGCTGGCCTGGTGTTGGGTCGACTGCTCAGTTTGCCCTGCCGCGTAAGCTTGCACAACTGAAAATAAACAAAAGACAAGAGGCGTGAGTACATGAATACAGCTTCACAACATGTGCAATCGCACGTACCTCTTATAACAATTGGAGGACCAACGCCCCACACGTTTCACTTGTTCTACATTAAGACCCCTGGCTGTAGCTTCAGTGGCAGCCCCTATACGAAAGGAGTGGGTCCCAAATTCGCCCGGGTCCAAGCCCGCTGCGGCAATGGCCATTGCAAGCACCCGTTGAAACTGAAACCTCGTCAGCGGGGTGGCGTCTGCATGCCTCAACAACGTCCCCCCCCATGATGCCACTCTCTGTGCTAGGTAATCTTCTAAGCACTGTACCGGACACATGGATGACTCGGGGTTCCTGCGAATGATCGTACAGTCCCCTCTCCCATCTTGGTCAGTCTTAGACCGGGGAAAGGAGACAATCATCGCGTCCCCCCTGATCTGAACATGCTCCCTGCACAAGCCCCCCGTCACATCCTGTTTGTTCCTTGCAACCAGCTCACTAACTCTCATAGCCCCGTGAAATGCCAGCGTAAATGCAGTCCGGAACAAACAGGTCTCGAACGGGGACGAGCATGTGTTCGGGAGCGTGACCAGTAACTGGGACAACCTGTCTAGACCTATCGGTCGACGTACATCTACTCTGCGACCCTCTAGACGTTGCCACCCACGTAGCGCTTTTTGTACCGTAAAAGACGCTGTTGGGTCCAGGATGCCATGGGCCCTGGCAACAAAGGAAATGGCGGCACGATGCCTTTGGGCCGTAGCCACCGATTTCCCAGCCCTACGTAAGGACATCAGAAAAAGTACTACCAACTCCTCCTGACCCCAAAGTCCTCCTCTCTCTGCCCCCAAAAAGGCTAAATAGGCCTGGAACGCCCCTTCATATGCCTTCCTTGTCCTGGGTGCTAGACTCTCTCCCACGAGGTGACGAAGTTCGGGGCACCGAGAGACCAGAGAGCTTCGGGGAAGGGTGCCGGCTCCGGGTCCGCTGAAGGAAGGAAACCCGAGAAAGCCTGCATGTGAAAACGAGACAGTGCATCAGCAGCCTGATTCATCACCCCTGGGACATGTTTTGCTCTGAATACTACGTTCAGTTGCATACACAGTAAGACAATTTCTTTGAGGAGCCTCAAAATCAACTTACAACGGGCTGCCTGACTATTGATGCATTCTACCACGGTCATATTATCGGACCAGAACACAACAGAATGATCTCTGAACCCTTCTGGCCAGGTTCTCAGGGCCACCAGAATGGGAAATAGTTCGAGGAAAGCGATGTTACTTGTCAGCCCCTTCTCGTGCCACCATAGGGGCCACTTTTGTGCCGACCATTTCGTGCCGAAGATGGCGCCAAAACCTACGCTTCCTGCTGAATCTGTCCATAGCCCAAGCTCTTCAGAGGAGACGGCTGGCTTGTTCCAGACGACCCGGCCATTGAAGTCCGCCAAGAATGCTAACCAAATCCGCATGTCCTGGCGGACCTCGGCCGATAACCTTGTGCGATGATGACCCTCCTTTAAGCCAACCATTGCTTGGGCAATTGAGCGGGAAAAGGGGCGAGCCATTGGTATCACCCTCAAGGCAAAGTTCAACTTTCCCACTAACTGTTGCAACTGATGCAGTGTAACTTTGGATGCCTTTAAACATACTTGGAGGGCTGCCCTGAATTTCGACACTTTGCTAGCTGGTAAACGGAAGCACCCCTCCCTTGAGTCCAACTCGATCCCCAAAAACTCGAGGCAAGTCGTGGGACCCATAGTTTTACCTGGTGCCAATGGCACGCCAAGATGATCCATTAACACACAGAATTCAGCTAAGGCCCGGGCACATTCGGGAGTACCGGCGGGGCCAAGGAACAGAAAATCGTCAAGGTAGTGCATTACATTTCGGAAACCCGTTTTCTTAGTGAACACCCATTGCAGGAAAGTACTGAATTTCTCAAAGTAAGCACATGATATAGAGCATCCCATTGGCATACACCTATCCATGTAAAATGACCCCTGGAACCCGAATCCCAGAAGACGCTGATCGTCTGGGTGTACCGGAAGCAACCGGAACGCTGACTCGATATCAGATTTCGCCATCAACGTCCCGTGCCCCAGGCGATTCAAGATGGCTACCGCCTCATCAAAAGATGCGTATCGCACCGAACAAACTTCTGGCTCAATTGCGTCGTTCACCGAAAGACCATATGGAGCAGATAGATTATGAATCAAACGAAACTCACCCGGGTCTTTCTTGGGGACCACCCCTAACGGAGAACAAACGAAATCCGGTACCGGGGGCTCACTAAACGGGCCGGCGACCCGTCCCCGGCTAACCTCTTTCAGAATTTTTTCTTGCACTACAGATGCATGTTGTAAAACGGAAAGTTGATTCTTGCACATCCCTACACCCTGAAAGTCCCCTACCGGGATGCGGAAACCATGTGTAAAACCGTTCCGCAGCACCCCGGCAGAAGTACGATCCGGGTATTCGCTGAGCCAGGGAATCATTGCCAAGGTATCAATCGGGGTTGGTAAAGGCGCCCCTCGGCCTAGTTTAGACCTGTTTGGCGCCTCCCTTACCCCCATTCTCACTCGTTCTGGCTCTGCACGATGACTCAGGATGGGACGACCCACACGTACTACACTCATGTTTGAATTTACACGATCCCGGAGGCCTGGTACACTTCCCCTTGTTAAAATTAAAACAGAAACCCTTTCTACCTGTATTGCCTGCGGGCCTCGACTGGTCGTCGGTGCTCGTACTTGGTCGAAAGGGCGTCCCCACATTTTGGCGGGAGTAATCAACAACAGTGCTCCCGACCAATGGCATTCTTAACATTCCCGATTCTTTCATTTTATCCCATGTTAAAGAATCGTAACAATCCCAAGTCAAACTCTTGTTATGTTCCTTTTCTTTCCTGAACAAATTGTCATAACAAAACCAATGGTTACCTTGATACGCTGTCGAGTAACCCATAATTCGTGATTGATAAACGGGAAACTCAGGAAGCAACTCGGGCCTACGTTCCCCCAAAATTGATGTGAAAATACCCCATGCATTGCCCCAGTTGCCAATGTTCTCATTGACCTTAAAGGCGGCCATCTTTGCGCGCCAAACACTCGGATGCATTAAGTCCTTCTGACTTTTTACATGCTCCACATCATAATGATCAACAAGCAGGGAAAAAATATTCACGTACTCCCCCGCCCAGATCTTTTCCTTTATAGCTAAAGGCACATGTTGTCCTAATCTCTCTCTACGAGAGGGTGCTGACTCGTCCCTTGCAATCGGCAATGGCCGCTTACCTGCACCGGACGCAGCTTCTGCCGATTGCGATTTGTCTATCCCCGCCAACGGCGTAGCCACTCTAGCTGCCTCTTTCTTCTCACGAAGCCCTTTTATCAGCGCCTGTGCTTCGGCAGCCGTGGCGCCATCACTACTATCCCCCAACCATGCTGCTAGCTGTGCTGCCAGCTCGGGGGGCATGTCTTCCTTGGATGTCGGGGTGACGACAACGGGGATTGGATTCCCCTCCATCGGTACTGGGGTCGGCGCCTCGAGCGGGGCAGAGGGAACCGGGACGGCCCCACCGGCTGGAACCTTTCTCGGCCTCTTAGGTCTCCCTCCAGCCGGCGGGGTGCCCGAACCCTCCTCCCCATCTCGCTCCGCCAACCGTTTCTTTATGTCGGACACTTCTTTGCAAAGGGCCCGCACCATCTGTTCGGTCGTCATTCTTTTTGCGCCTTTCTTGGGCATCTCTCCGAGGAAGTATCTAGAAGACAAAGAAAAAGATCAAAACGCTCAAAATTGGCTCTTCGTTCCGTCCCGAGCTCACGTGTAGCGAGGAGGTGCAGCTTCGGAGCACAAGAACAAGAGGACGTCTTCTGGTCTTGCGCCTTCTTTTATCCGTCTTCAGGGCGGGCGAGAACCCGCCCCTGCCTGCCCCGGGGGCGTGGCTGGCTGCGTCGGTGTCTAGGCCAGCCCACTCTAGGGCGGGAAAAGGCGCGCCCCGGCTACGCCGCTTCGGGCATACCAGCCGAGACGCGCCTCCCGCCCAAAAATGGCTTCCCGGGGGGATCGAGGCACTCATCCATACGTTCGGGGGGACCGAGTGGTCGCCCCTTTCCATTTGCTAATTACTGTAATGACGCTCTTCTTTCCTTAATCTGTGCACTGCACCTTGGGCTGCCGAGCATTACAAATGCGCAGAAACTAAATACGCGAAGTCTGAAAAGGGAGGTTAATGCATTTACATTTATTAAAAGGAGTCAAGAGAAATCTCATAGGGCCTTGACTCAGATTTTCTTCTAGATAAATACTTAAGGACGAATGCAGAGCTCGCAGGCGGGGCAGTAGCTCCAAGCAACAGAAACTAGCGGAGTTTTGCTCTAACTCTCCCTTTCTGGGCCTATTTTTCCTTTTCTGGTTCCTCCAGTAAGAATGTATGTTGAAAGGTTTATGCATATGAAGATAAATGGATTATACTAGAAAATAAGTATTATAACTACACACTGAAGAAATTGCCCTGATGTCTGGCACAGATAGCTCTGCTCTGACAAAGACAAGAGTGCTGACGATCCTGACCAACAGCCGCGGCCCATGGAGGTAAGTGCGGTGGGGCCGGGCGGTGGGGATGGGGTCGACAGACGACTACGAGGGAAATGTAATTATTTATTAAATTTCCCGTCGTGGTCGTCTGTCGAATTCCCACTAACCCGGAACCACCAGTCTTACCTGCAATGGCCACTGCTGCCGACAAAGCAAGCCAGTGGGTACAAGGTAGTATGCCACCCAGAGCCCTGAGTCTCAGAGTAGGGGTCAGCGGTAAACTTCACTCCTCCGGCTGAGTTCATGGTGTTTTGCCCGCTTTACTTGGAGAGTGGAGTTTCTGAAAAGAGGGGTTTTTCTTTGCATGCAGCTCGCCAGTGGTAATTTGGGGAACGCAAGTGAGAAAATGGCTGAAGACCACCTCCCGGAGAGATTTCTCAATGCAGGTTGTCGCGGTAGGTTGCTACTGCTCATGTTGAGAAAGCTGTCGCTCGCGGTGTGAATAGCTACTAGAGTTGCAGAAAGAAGCAGCACCCTCTGATGCACCGCGTGGTGCAGTTCACATTGATTTCACTGTACAGGACAAGCTCCAGGTGTCACAATCTGGAACTGTCCAATTGGAGCTGCCAGTTTCTATCAATACACAACTCTACATCTATACTTATATATGAAAATAAATTTACAGTAGGTTTGGAGGGCAAATAGTAAAAATGCACTCAATACACAATTCAACAGAAAATTAGAATAGGGCTTCTGTCTATGAACAATATCTGCCGCTGTTTGTGATCTGTAACTGATCGCGATCACCCAAAGTGTTATTTAAATGAGGAAACACAGCACAATTCCTGTGCAATTATAGAAATGACAAAATTGTTCAAGCAATGTTTGCAAGAATGTACGGTTCAGAAACTCTGCATGATCATAAGAACAACACTGTAAAATGCAGGATCACAATCTTTCTATCACAGTCACGTTACTTTGTGATGCTTTGAAAACATATACCACTCCCATCCCTACTCACATTCACAATTCAGCCCAAAAATAACCTGTGAGAAAAATGGGTAATACGCCACAATATCAACAACAAACATATTGTCTGGATTAAATATTATGACCTAACTATTATTTACAAAAATAACATTTCATTGGATGTTGATTTTACTATTAATATCTCCAATGGGAGTCATTCTTGTGAAAAACATTTAGGACACTTATTTTTGCCAGATGATATTTAGACAACAATGTTCTTGTAGCTACCATGTGAAGTGTCTCAAAGTTTCGGAAGTGGAACAAGGAACAGGATGATTACTTGATAGGAGGGTGCTGGCCCCTTAACGTGGGGATATTTCACAGCTGTGGCATCCTGAATGTTCCCAGTCAACTGCTTCTCACTCACTCAGGGAGGACACACATTGATGATGATAATGGGGGGTGGGCACAACAGCAGCCTAAACAACAACAACAATGCAATTCAAGGCTACACACACAAAGAGCTCATACAGGACTATACTGGCCTGTCTCAAGGCAACTAGGACACATCAACTGGGCACTGGACATCTGCAAGATCATTTGAGATGTCATCAGTGATGTTATAAATGATGTCAGAGAACATGTCTTGAGTGATGTAACATGTTAGGTCATAAGCAGTGCACGGCAAGGGCGCAAGTTAAAATGGGTGAATTTATGTGTTTTTTTAGTTAAAAATATTAATGTCACTGACATATTCACCTTAACTATAACAATATTATTTTGTTGTGACTGACATATTCACCTAACTATACTTTAACCATTGTTTTTTCTGTATGTTTTTAAGGGTTTTTTAGAAAAATAAACACAGATCTTTTAATCACACCTAACTATAACGTTACTGTAGCCTTTGGTTTTCTCAGTGAATTTCTAGTTTTTTTTAAACATAAAGTAATATTTTATTACCAAACGTAAAAGCCAACCCCTAGTTGAGCATGCCCACCCCGGTCACCCACCATAAGCAACATAAGCCTGTGGCCCCCGCCAGCTTCCCACATGCATGACTTGCCATAGCTCTTGCCCGCAGGTAGCAGCTATTATGCTGCTCCCACCAAGCGGGAGTAATATATTGATCTGTTTCCCTGCCCCAAAACAGATCTCAAGTCTGCTCCCAGCCAGCAAAACCATCTTTAAAGCTCCTGCTCATTGGTAGAAGCTATGCAGTTTCTCCAGTTTATTATTATTATTATTATTATTATAATTGCATTTTTTGAGCGCACAGCTACCCGGAGGTTTCCCGGCGCTAAAGAAAAACAGTGAGTGAGATATGTTTAGAGGGGATCCGTACACAAATTAAGCATTAAAAAGCCATGTCTTGATGCCTTTACGGAAAGTACAGTAACAAATTTCAGATCGTAAGGATTGGGGCATAGAATTCCATAAGGAAGGTGCCAGCAAAGCAAACGAGCGGCCGCCCATTTTAACTCTGTTGACCCGGGGGATCAGAAACTTATGTTGTGTGGAGGATCTCAACGTACGGGAGGGAACGTAGTGCTGAACTAAAGAGGAAAGGTATCTTGGGGCCTTGCCCATTTTAATGTGGTGCATTATGCAGAGGGCTTTAAATTTTACTCTGCTCTCAATGCGCAACCAATGCAGTTTGCGTAAATGGATAGAGGCCGATGACCTGGCAGGCAAATTGCAGAGAAGGCGGACCGCCATGTTCTGGACCACCTGGAGTTTCCGTAACACCTCCTTACAAGCACCCAGAAGCAGAATGTTCCCGTAATCTAGGCGTGAGGTGACAAGAGCCTGGACTACAGTCCTCAGGGTATCAGCTGGAAGCATCCACGTGATTTTTCTCAGCCACCTAATGATGGTAATACAGGTGGCAGAGACTTTTACAACGTGTTGTTTGAATGACAGCTGGTTATCAAAAAGAACCCCGAGGTTGCGAACTGAGGTATGGCTGGAGTTTGGCTGGAGTTTTAAAATGCTTCCGTCAGGAGGTAGCAAACACAAGTTTCTCTCCATGTCAGTGCAGTCCCTCGAAGCCAATGGTCCAGATATACAAACATTTTTTAACCTTCATATCTTAAAAACTACAGAGCAGTTTTATAACAAATCACAAAAAAGATCAAAATCTGTGGACCAAGATCTAGATTCCTGCCAAAATTGGTGTTATTCCGTTCCGATATGTTTGCAGTAGCTCTTTTTAAAGAAGTCTAGGAAAAGTGCATTGAGATTTTGTGTTATGGTACCCCCCTTTTTTCTTAGCCCACGGCTGACGGTTCACCCCAAAACTTTGCATGCACAAACCAGGGTAAAAAAGCACTTTTCAGGAAAGTTTTGTGGAAATTCATCAAACAGTATTAAAGTTATTAGCAACACAAAAAAAGAAATTTCCTATGGAAATGCAGACCTAACTATAACTACAACGGCGCAACTGCTACTGAGTATGTGTGTGAATACATATATACAAATAAATAAATATAAATATATATATATATATATATATATATATATATATATATATATATATATATGTGTGTGTGTGTGTGTGTATATAAATATATATATATATATATTTTTTTAGTGGGGGTTAGCACTGTATTGTTATGGTTGAGCCACAATTTTCACTGACTATATCTATAAAGATGCATCAGTGCATGTGTATCTGTAAAATACTTGATGCTGATAAAGGAGTATCCAGGATTGAGACAGTACATTTCAGAATATGAATTGATGGAGGACACCTGGAATATTGTGTTTCATTATATTTATTTGTACCATAATGAAACGATTGTGACCTGCATTATAGGGATGTTATAATTGCACATTAGCGTTTTATACCATCATGAATTCAGCATCGGAAAAGTAACGTATAGCACAATTCAGGTTTATATTGTAGGTGCATGTAACATTTTATAATTTCACATTTGTACTTTAGAACAGTATGTGGCAATCATTGACCATGTTGTGCTCGATAGATTGTTTGGTTTGCAGCATTGTATATACATATGCATAACCACTTTACGAAATTGAATAGGTGGATATTGCACAGTCATAGGAAGCACTTTATAGACTTTTTGAGAATTACTTGTGAAATTCCTCATGACTACAATAGCACTTTAAAAATTATCGAAAGACATGTCTGCTGATTTTGCACAAATGCATGGAGGACCTTAGAACCTGCGTGAACATTCCATTAAAAGGAAATTTCAAAGAAACATTAGCACTTATAAGTAATGATTAATTGACATTACCTATTTTGTGGATGTAATGCACCTAAATGTAATGAAGTGAGGTAGTCAAAGTTTCTCAGGAATACATAGGGTACGTTGTAAATTGAAGTAAAACACAGATAGAATACTGTGACATGTGATGAGCAGAAGAATAGAGTGCCTCATAAATTGAAATGAGACTTGGTTGGTACATCCTTGATATGCCATATGCAAAGAAATTCCTGTAGAAAAACGAATAAGGTACAATGAAATGAGGTATTTGACGAATAAAATTAAAGAAATGAATTATGTGGATGTTCAGAAGACTAACGGTAATGCCAAAAGAATGTATTAAAATGAAATTTCTCGCTTTGCATTATGGATCACATTTCTGATATGTTGACACTTTGTACAATGCCCCTAATTACGACCAACCAACATTGTTGTGGTAAAGGTACTGGCCAACTGGTAGTCAGCTGTCCTGATCACCTGATTAGGAACCGCCTGCCATGGAGTGGGTTGGAAACATGCCTTTTGGCATTGAGGCTTGTGCTGTAGCCCAGAAAATGGCTGCAGCACCAGTCCCAATGTCAATAGCATATTTTTTAACATCCCTGCACCCTGTTGAAGGCACCACATGGTGCCTGCCACATGGGGCATGGATGGTCTCATAGTGGAGGCCACAGAGGGACAAGGGTCCTGCTACAGGCCCCCAAAGTCCGTTTCTGACGGCCTTTCAATGGCGGTAGGAGCGCCACTGACAGTCTGTCGGAAAGACCCATGGTAATCCCTACAGCGATGTCTGAGCAGGCACTGCCCTCATTGTAGGGATTGCATTCTGACGCCAAGGAGCCCGTCGGACCCGCAGAGGTCGGTCCCTCACTCATGCAGTCAGACTGACCTCATTGTAATGCAGCAGTCTGACCGATGCTTCAGATGTCAGTGGGACCGACACTGACATGCTGTCGGTGTCGGTCCCACCGACATCCTAATGAGACCCAATGTATACAAATGGAGGAGGATATGTGCCAATTTACGTAAGAAGTTGACGGTCCAGATCATAGTGGGCTGAGAAAAGGGAAGAGCCACTCTGATTAAAGGAATAATCATGTAAAGAGGTGGCTCCCATGTGAATATCTACAGACAGTGGAAAGCATCATGCTGAAACGCGTCACAATTAATGTCTGGCAAATTTCATTTAAATAAAATGAATTAAATCTGTGTCTTGAAAAGTGAATTTTGATTCCTGGAGATTGGTGCCTCTGTGATGTTGCTGAAAAAAGAGTGAGTGGTGAAAGAAAGGATATATATATTCACTGAAAAAAATGAAGGTTACAGGGACGTTATAGTTAGGCTGACATTTCCTTGTGGAGAAGTGTGGCTCACTGGTTAGAGGAGGCAGACCTGGAAGCAGAGGTCAGCCCGGGACCAGGGTTCAGTGACATCACTGATGACATCTAAAATGACATCACTCATGACATCACTGGCGATATCATCCAGTGACTGTGAAATCATCTCAGCACTCTGGGAAGCCTTGCAAAACGATCCAAAATCACACTACGCGAAGTACCTAAATGCCTCTTTGAAAATGACCAAGATGGCAGACCTCTGTCATCGGAAACTACATTTTACCTCATTTCAGCTGACTGTGAAAAAAGCGACAAAATCGCATTCACTAATGGAAGACAAAGTAAAGTAAAGTCGGTGTGCGCACGCATGGATGCTATTACAATTCTACACAAAGCTTGAGTCAGCGTCCATACCTGGGCCTTGCTTTCTCCACTTACCTAAAAAATAAGTTCTTGGAGCTGCGCATGAGGAACTTCCAATGCTGATCAACCTAATTGGAAGTCACCTTGACTCAAAAGATTGCAACCTATGTGGAACACCAGTACAGGACTTCATACATCTAATATGCATCTGCCCGGTGTTAGGATGCCACCGCCGTGATTTGCTGAGGAGGCAGTTTAATGAAAGAGGTATCCGAACCTGTAGTTCCGCAATACTAAAAAGTCTGGACTCAAAGGACCCGCAATTAATTTGTCAACTAATAACATTTTAACCTATTTTGAGAATTTAACGAAACAATGATACAGGTTATAAACATTATTCAGCTGCTCCTGCCCCTCCTTTCAAAAGTCACACAGTTTGTAAATTTAAATCAAATTTTAAATGTGATACTAATTGTCTTTATTTATTCTTCCTTGCTTTATTTTAACAGGTGGAGGAAATTGATTTTATGTATTGGAATATTGTAATGGTTTTAACTAATTATACAATAAAGAATTTTACTTACTTACTTACTCTGTGACTGTGCGTGTTTTTAAAAGGTTTATGAGTTAAAAATATATACCGAGGCGTATTGGTGAATTAGTGGGAGTATGAGTACCCGATTGGATGATTCAGTGGGTGTGTAACTAACTGTATAAGTGAGTGATTAGGTGTCTCAGTGAATGTATAGGTGAGTGACTGGTTGTGTGAATGTCTGTATCTGTCTGTCAGTTGGTGTCTAAGTGGCTGTTTGGGTGTGTGAGTGGGTACCTGAGCCTCTGTATGGGTGAGTGATTGGTTCTCTGAATATATCTATGGGTGCCACTGTGTGTGTGGGTAAGGGGGTGTGTGACAGCCTGTATGTTTCATTTAATTTAATTTGTTTATTCATGTTCGATTGAAAAACAATCATCACATGTTGGCAAACAGGATGACACCGTTACCCATAAGTACCAATTGCTAGTCAATCATTAGAAACCGTTACAAAAAATCATTAAAATCTAGAGGTTTTTCTTCTCTAAAAGAATGAGACAAGATATATAAGCATCATTTGGACAATCTATGTACGGTGGTAAGGCTTGTTGGGTTTAGTAGCTGGAACATCAGGATATGTATCTCGTCTGGTACTGATAAGTACTTGGATTGCCCTCCCAAAGGGTAGAAATCCTCGGATATTTGTCAGTGTTCGTAGAGCTGGGCTGTGTGCAGTGCAGCTTGAGTGATATTAGTGAATTTCCCTAACCTTGCGAGGGTTTGGGCAGTGTTATTAGTGAAACACAGATCTGATGCTTCCCTGCAGCGTCTGTAGGTGTTGCTCCTGCAGAATGGAACTAAAGGGCGACGTTGATCATTGGCAAGGTGAGGGCAGCAGCACAGAAGATGAGGCCAAGACTCGAGATGGTAACTGCAGTCTGCATGATAAATGCCCTTACCTCCGTGCACAGAGAGGGTTGCAATTGTGAATTGAAAGAACTATCAGCCTCATTTCAGTGATTTTATGATGTGAATGGGGTTGGAGGGGTACTTGAAGCATAGTTAGTCTTTCTCCTTGATGTATGAGTCGTCCAAAGCTGTGAGAAGGGACTTGTGCTAAGCCTTTCAATGTCTCTTTCGGTGAACGGCCAAAGTATAGAATCCAAAATATAGACAGGACAGAATATCGGCTCAAAATATAGATAGGCCAGAATATCGAATCACCAAAATATGGTTAGTCAGAATATCGAATTGAGGTAGGAAATATCGATTTCCATAATATCGAATTGAAAATATCGATTTCCATAATATCGATTTTTTTTTAGTGTTATGTATGGTAGTATATGTGTTAAATGTATGTATTAATTTTGTAATGTATGTTTAATTTTTTCAAAGTAATGAATGTTATGTAATTTAATTTTTGCTAATTTAATTCCGTAGCGGGTTGTAGGTTTATAGGGGAATAGGGTGGGAAGGAATTTAATTATAGTAAATTAAATAAACATTTTTATGTATACGTATTGATAATTAATTGACTGATTATTCATTATTAATTGGTAATAAATTTTAATTCATTGGTAAATATTTTTTATTAATTGGTAATGAATTGTTATTAATTGATTAATTGATCATTATGTTAATTGTATTATTTATAATTGGGAGCGTGTTCTGGGTTTATTGGGGAATAGGGTGGAAAGTAATTTAATTGTAACAAAGTAAATATTTATTTTTATTATATGTATTGATAATTGATTGATAATTAATTATTAATTGGTAATACATTTTTATTAATTGGTAATTAATTTATTTTTGCTAGTAATTAATTTTTATTATTTGGTAATTATTTTTAATGAATTTTTTTATTGGTATTGATAATTAATTTAATCTTATTTTAATATTAAATCATTACTTTCCCTACTGTTGCACTCTCTGGAGTGTGAATAGTAATTTTTACCCCTACGCTATCCAACGCTTTCCCTTTAGTTGCACTCGCTGGAGTGGGAATAGTAATTTTTACCCGTACGCTATCCAACGCTTTCCCTACTGTTGCACTCACTGTGGTGGTAATAGTACTATTTACCCCTACGCTATCCAACGCCTTCCCTACTGTTGCACTCTGTCGAGTGGGAATAGTAATTTTTACCCTCCCGCTATCCATCACTTTCCCTACTGTTGCACTCTCTGTAGTGGGAACAGTAATTTCTACCCTCCCGCTATCCAACGCTTTCCCTACTGTTGCACTCACTGGAGTGGGAATAATAATTTTTACCCTCCCGCTATCCAACGCTTTCCCTACTGTTGCACTCTCTGGAGTGGGAATAGTCATTTTTACCCTCCTGCTATCCAACGCTTTCCCTACTGTTGCACTCACTGGAGTGGGAATAGTAATTTTTAGCCCTACGCTATCCAATGCCTTCCCTACTGTTGCACTCACTGGAGTGGGAATAGTAATTTTTACCCTCCCGCTATCCAACACTTTCCCTACTGTTGCACTCTCTGGAGTGGGAACAGTAATTTTTACCCTCCCGCTATCCAACGCTTTCCCTACTGTTGCATTCACTGGAGTGGGAATAGTAATTTTTACCCTCCCGCTATCCAACGCTTTCCCTACTGTTGCACTCACTGGATTGGGAATAATAATTTTTACCCTCCCGCTATCCAACGCTTTCCCTACTGTTGCACTCACTGGAGTGGGAATAGTAATTTTTACCCCTACACTATCCAACGCGTTCCTTACTGTTGCACTCACTAGAGTGGGAATAGTAATTTTTACCCCTACGCTATCCAACGCTTTTTCCTTACTGTTGCACTCACTGGAGTAGGAATAGTAATTTTTACCCTCCCGCTATCCGACGCTTTCCCTACTGTTGCACTCACTGGAGTGGGAATAGTAATTTTTACCCCTACGCTATCCAACACCTTCCCTACTGTTGCACTCACTGGAGTGGGAATAGTAATTCTTACCCTCTCACTATCCAACAAAATCTCTATCTTTTTTTTACATTACATTTATTATGTTTACATTTTGTCAGTTTTTAACATTATTTTAAGTATGTTTTATTTAATTGCTTTTAATATTTAATTACTTTTATATTATTTTTAATACATTTAAAAAATTGGATATTTTAGTAAGCCATATTTTAACTATCTATATTTTGGATTCTATATTTTAGTACTTACCTGTTTGTAGATAGCGATTCTATATTCTGTACTTCGATATTTTGGAGTCGATATTTTGGCCATTCTATATTATGTTCCTTGTTATTAAGTCACTGAACCATCTCTTTCAAATGATACTTGGGTGGTTAGTTCATTTATTGTTCTTTTCTACACTGACAGAGGGATACTTGGATTAGACATGTTTGTTATTTTGATCTTTAGTGTGCTGGTGGTTAAGTTGAGCCATTAGTGCCATGAGGAATGCTCATCAGCAAATATAGGGGGCGATTACGATGGTGGGAAATCTCCGACCGCTGGTCCGGCGGACGCAGATTTTCTGCCATCACCCTTAAAATTCCCACCACCAAATTAGGATGGGGGTGGGAAGGGGAAAGGTACCTCGTTGACGGAAAGACTGTCCACTGTGGTCCCGCAAGGCGGGCCTTTTACGCCTGCCTTGCGGGACAAGGTACAATGGGGCAATGTAGGCGGTGCCATGCAGGCACCGCTGTGGGTATAGGATGCCTGTGTTTTGCAGCAGAGTTTCTGCCACAAAAAGACAGGCAGAAAATGCCTTCGGGCCAGTTGCGCCCGGGTGGGTGGGGGGTGGGGAGCTGCATGTGGGGGGTACCTATGGTACCGCCCTACATTTGCATGTACAAGGTGGAAGGCACTGCACAGTGCCTGCCACCTTGTACAGGCAAATGTGAAACATGTATTTTTACATTGTGGTGGGTGCTGCCACCCGCCACAATGTAAACATACAGGATGCGCCCGCCATTGTGGCGGGTGCATCCTAATTCGTTCTGCGGGACCGCCGCACCTATGGTGGATGGTCCCTTTTGCACCTACATGGCGGGCATACTTTGTCCGCCCGCCATCGTAAACGGTCCCTTAGATTTTAATTGTGCTTTCAGGGATTGGGATTGGGCGTGCAGGATGTTGATGAAATGTTTCACTAGATTTCATAGACAGTGGATACCTGTGCTTAGCAGGCCAAGCTACAGCCTCATCCTAGTCCTCCTTGCATGCTGGGGGAAGGAAAATATTTTTTTACATGCTGTTGTTTGGTAGTTCATAAGGCCGGAGCCAGTTGTTCCTGGAAGGGCTAGGTGACCATAGGACAGTGCTGGCCGCAGTTTGGCTCATAGGAGGTGGATTATTGGCTCAGCTGTTGGATTGTAAAGTTGGCAATTTAAGAATCTCAGGCTATGTATGATCCCTGCTCCCTTAGACCTAAGGTGTTTGAGGTGGGCCACTTGGTTTATCCCTTTCTTTGAACCAAACACCCAGGTAGTTCTAACTGGTGCTGGATGCGATTCGCTGTTTGACTATTCACCAATACATGGATTTCATTTGTCGATGGACAGCCTGTATGGATGAGTGAGTGGGTGTGTCAGTCACTGTACGGGTTAGTGTGACTGAGTGTGTGTATGGCAGTGTCGGTGAGTATGTGCATGTGTCAGTGGTATATGGGTGAGTAACTGGGTATGTGAAAGGCAGTATAAGTGATTGATGGAGTATGTGAGTGACTGTATGGGTGAGTGTGTGAATGTGAAAGTTAATGTATGGGTGAGTTGGTGTTTGTGTCAGTGACTGTATAGGTGAGTGAGGTTGTGTTAGTATCTGTATGAATGAATGACTGTGTGTAACTGTTTGGGTGAGTAAGTGGCTGTGTGATAGACTGTATAAGTGAGTGAGTATGTTTGTGAGTTTCTCCATGGGTGACTGACTCAGTGTGTGAGTGGCTGTATGGGTGTATGAGTGGAAATGTCAGTGGCTATATTAGTGAGTGAGTGGGTGTATGAGTCACTGTATAGGTGAGTAGGTGGATGTGTGTGTTGATCTATGAATCAGTGAGTGGCTGTGGAAGTACAGTAATGGGTGTGTGAATGGGTTTGAGAATGGCAGTGTGAAAGTTGGAGTGGGTGTATGAAAGGTTATATCAGGGTGTGAGTGATGATGTCATCAGGAATGTCATCAGAGATATCATTTGAGATGTCATCAGTGATGTCACTAACAATGTCATGAGGGATGTAATATGTGAGGTCATAAGCAGTGCACTGCGGGGATGCGATTTAGAGTTAGTTCACGAACTATAGAGGCTGAATTTCTCTTGTTTTTAAGAGTCCGCCTAACTGTAACATCCCTCTAACCTTTGTTTTTTTCAGTGCATTTCTAAAAAAAAAAATTCCATTTCCTAACTATAATGTCCCTGTAACCTTAGTTTTTTTCAGTGCATTTCTAAGCTTTTTTTAAGATACTTGGAGAAAGGGTGCAGGCCTCTAACTAGCTCTCAGGAATCCCACTGTGTAGGACTAACAGGAGGTACCAGGAGGACTACTGGAGTTAACAGGAGGGGTAGTTGGCCCCCAAGGGCGACTTTGCATGTCAGGGTCACGATTTACAGTTACTTTAGGACGCAAGTTACAGTTACTTCAGATAACTACTATACTAAGTGAATTTAAGTGTTGTTGCTTATTTAAAATGATATGCGTTTACTGACATTTTGACCTACTATAATGTCCCCCTAACCTTTGCTTTTTTTTGAGGGAATATATTTATATATATCTATATATACCCACTTGGGTGATGGTGTTTCCAATGTGGGTTTTCCGAACATATATATTTTGTGTACCAACATGGTAATAGTAATTTGAACTGGACAAGAATCCAGAGCACACTTAGTGTATCAAATCAAATCACATCAAGTTTCAATCTTCAAATGGCCAAACCAATGGGATAGATCAAACCAGACATAGGTTTTCAAAAGTTTTATTGTTCAACAGTGTTCTTTCCTCAGAATCACTGTGCCTATCACTCTAGCCTACACGTGTTTCATCACAGCATGTGGCTGTGAATCTTCAGGGCTGATCTAAAAGATCGAGGCGCGTTATCGGGAGACCGGTGATAATTCCGTCCCGGTCCTAATCGGGATGTTTTAGTAAACAAGAGAACGGTACCGAGGATAATCGGTTTCCGTATTCGTCAGAATGGGTTTAGCGTGTGAGGTTACACAGCGTCGGTATTTCGGGCCGTTAGTTGCCCGTGGGTTGAGCTTGGTGCAGCTCCAGTTTCCAAGTGCGGGAACAGCACTTGGAAACTGGAGCTGCCTCGATCTTTTAGATCAGCCCTGAAGATTCACAGCCACATGCTGTGATGAAACACGTGTAGGCTAGAGTGATAGGCACAGTGATTCTGAGGAAAGAACACTGTTGAACAATAAAACTTTTGAAAACCTATGTCTGGTTTGATCTATCCCATTGGTTTGGCCATTTGAAGATTGAAACTTGATGTGATTTGATTTGATACACTAAGTGTGCTCTGGATTCTTGTCCAATTGCATTAGAGAGAGGTCCCTGATCCTCTTCTCTTACAGAGGTTAAGGTTTTCCTCTGCCAAGAAGCACCTAATTCTATACCACGACACCTTAATACTTACCGTGATAAGTTGAGCGCCACATTTCTGAACACTTAAAAACCTGTTCACAGATTGTATAGTAATTTGAACTAATTTAAGTAATTGTCAAGAAAAAGTATTTAGTAAGTAATTAGGTGAAAAAAATAAAGAATTATTTTTTAAAACGCATTACAATGTTTATATCTGAGTAATTATTAAGAAAAAATAATTTAATTTAAGTTACTTAAGGCAAATAAGTATTACATAATAAGTGATTTAAAAAATAAAATATAGTTTAATGATAATAATGTTGTTAAATACAAAATGGAGTATGGCTTATTTTAATGGGTTAGAGATGAGTAGTAAATAGTAAGAATACATCTTGTTTAGGGGTAGAAAGGGAATTTGAATAAAGGTGGGTGAAGAATTCTGATCTTCCAGCATAGTTTGCAGAGTTTTGCCCAGTTCCTGCTCCGTACAGAGTTACGAAAAACTCAGCGAAGTGCCGCTGAGCGGAGTGTTTTTTTACGAGTGTCTCACCAACTGCGAGTTGGCGAGTGCTTGCATGAAAAAATAACACACTAGACCTCCTACTGGCAAGATTTCCCATTGTTGGCAGTCATGGCAGGTCACGACTGCTCGAAATGAGAAATCTGCCATTCGTGCTGCCGCTCGAATAGAATGTCTACTCAAGCAGCAGAAAGCAGCAGCACCCTCTGGCACGATGCGAAGTGACATTAATGCTGATTTTACAGCGCAGGACAAACTTCTGCTGCTAAAAATCAGTGCGAGCAGAATGAGTTAATAGACTTAACAGACTTAACAGACTTCCTGCTTGTCCTCGGTGCACAACTCAGCCAACCAGGAATCTCAATTCTAACAGTAGTCTATAGAGGTAGTGAGTGGGCAGTGTATAGGGATAATAGTTCATAATATAAGGGTTAGGGATGGGTATTTTATAAAATTGTAATTTAATTTCATTCTAATTATGAATTAAAATATATGGTATTTTTAGATTACATTATAACAGTATAGGGTACAAGATATATAAGAATGTTCTATTGGTTCAGGGTGCCCAGAGGCGATAAACTGGGTGCAGTGCATTTTGGGAATTTGGAAAGCAACTGAAAGCAAAATGCCAGTTTAGGGTACCTGTCTTTTTGTTGCATGTATGACCCCTGGGCTATATAGAAACATGCCACTATGATATGTTTTTTAAATGTATTCATCCTGAGGTTTAAATGGCTTGATGCCAGATCTCTCTCGCCCTAACTGGTTAGCTGGTTCAATGCACTGAACATGATGTTTGCCTGATTTTTAGCACTTTTTAAAAACCTGGTCATTTTCTCCAGTTTCCAATGTACAGAAATATGTCCCTACTAAGGCTTGACCCCACTCTGTGTTTTCCTTGTTCTCCTGATTGGGGAGGTATGTACCATGCATATACATTTCAATATCCTTGAGCAGGGAGCCACACACTACACACTAGACAATGTTTTGAATGTGGAGCTTCAATAGGGGATGTCTGAAGTATTTGTGCCTGGTGTCTGCCAGCGCCCAGGAAATGTTACACCATTAAGGCATATGTGAATCTCTACTAAGCATGGGCGGAAAATCCGTTCTGCTCGCGGATTTTGCGGATTTTCGGTAAATTCGCAATCCGCAAACTCTTGCGAATTTACCGAAAATCCGCAAATTCGCACGCAGCGGATTTTTTTTCTTGGTGATACAATATTGCGGCGTGCGGCGTTCACTTACCGTCATTCAGCGTTTGCCGAGTTGTTTTTCCCGATATTTTGCAAGTACTGCGCCATTTTGGATCTTGCTGCGGGATCCCGCGGGAGTTTGGCGACGCATCGCGAGAGTTCACAATTGCGAACATGTAGGTGCGGCGGGCAGCAACAATCTCGCACTCGCGATATTACAAAATTTGCAATTCTGCACAAGAAATCCACTAGCAAGCAGCATAGACCTTCTGAAAATTATGATTTTTATTAATTGCAAAACTGCAAGCACTCAGCAGGTGCAAAAGTTCACTCATCATTAGTAACCATTCCCTGTAGTACTTCCTGAGGGGCCCCTCCAGAGTTCAGTTGCCTATGTTTGTTTGGGGCATTACAGTTGCTGTTCTGCAGAAAAACGAGTTTTGCAAAACTGAAAGCACTCAGCAGGTGCAAAAGTTCAACTTCAAACTCATCATTAGTAACCATTCCCTGTAGTGCTTCCTGACTGGGGCCCCTCCAGAGTTCATTTGCTAGTTGCAACAATTCTATGACCCTGCTCTGACCCTCACAGCAGGCTCATAGAATAGCTACAAGTAGGCCACAAAGGTCCTGGAAAAAAAATTGCACTTCAACAGAAAGCAAATTACAGGTAAGGAAGCAGGTGCCAGACTGGAATTTTAAAACAGTGAAACATTAAAAAATGAACCCCAAATTAATTCATGTCAGTTGAAGCAGGGCAGGTGTGCTTGCTTTCCCCCCCCATAATCTACAGTGATGAACCAGAGGGTGGCATTGATGTACCAGAGGGTGGCATGGGTGAAACAGAGGGTGCTGGGAACCTGTGGTGATGAACCAGACGTAGAAACAACATAGTTGTGACCGTTGCGAGCCGACAAGTAAGTTCGCAATTCCGAACTGGTACAAAACCCTCGCGAACTGGCAGATACCCTTGCGAACACAAAAATTAGCGGATTTTGCAGATTGCGAGTTCGCAAATACACAAATTCGCGAACGCCAGAATCGCAAAATTCGCCCATGCTTAATCTCTACAGAGTCCCTCACTAAGAATGTAACATGCTCAGCTCTCAGGGAGGCTTTGCTTAAGGGGCAAGAAATTGTCACACATAACAGATAAAGGCAGCGCACTGCACTCACACTAAGAGCTGATTGCTCATTCAAGAACGACCTCTTCAAACCTACAGAGACCAACGCTAATCCAAACAAAAAAAAAATGGTCTATGGTCTAGACCGTCAAAACTGGTTGCGCAGGCAGCAGTACTAGGTAATCCATGATCAGAACAGTAGTAACAAATCCAAAGCGAACACATTAATTGCTGCATTCATCAATCACCTTGCAGGTCGCCTGGCTGCCAATTATAGACTCCACAGACAATAGTGGTATGATTAAATATAGGATGTATTGTGGGAACCTGCTAAACTGTGATGTATGCCAGTCAGCCAAGAAACAACTGCCAGGTATGGAACCTTCAATCTAGAAACCAATACTAGAACATTGTAACAGGTGACATTCCCGGCATGAATTGAAGACATAAAAGGATGCCTACCAACACCAGACAGTTTTTAAAGCAGTCACCCATGGCAATCCTGTGTGATGCAGCTTGAATGAATCCCAATTAGTTGGAGTACTAAAAAGCCCTCCAAATGTTGAATAAGTCACAATTTCTTCATCTTTCTAGAACAGATAACTCCATCATTTCTGGCAAAAAGGTCCTTGATCCAACATTTCCAAACTCCTCCTGATAAAAAACAGTCCTCTACATGTGTGGGTGGGCCCAGTGCACAGGACAGGAATAGGACAAAATATCAACTATGTGATGACTACATTAATAGTGCACTGACTTCACATAGTCACTGTTTTGAATTGTTTAATTCAGTACAAATGTACAGTTCAATGTTGCTATTCATCACAAATTCCAGAACTCTCCAACCCAAAACGATAAGAATTCTGGGCCATATTATCAAGAAAGGGCGATACATTATTGCTGCTTTTATCGGCAAAAACCTGCCGCTAAAGCGGCGATAATGGGCTTCATAATATGCGCTTGTGAATTCTCATAGAAGCCCAGGTTAACACCAGAACCTGGGCTTCAATGGGAATTCACAGAGGCATATTATCAAGCCTATTATCGCCGCTTTAACAGCAGTTTCCTGCCGATAAAAGCGGCGATAATGTATCGCCCTTTCTTGATAATATGGCCGGCTGTTTTTGAACCAAAGTTTTACGTTTGCAGGGTACTCTGGATAAGGGAAATGGATGGTAGACTTTTGCTACTCCTTTAATTAGTGCTGATCATCTAAACAGTCCCATATCATAAAGTACCAGGCTGCAAATCCCAACACTATAGCATGGGACTACAACATTCTGATGGACTTCAGGAAGAGAAGAATTCCTGTTGTTTTTCGATTCCTACCACTGTCGTATGGCTTATACTTTCTCAGTAACACTGTGAATTTGTTGGAAAATATAAACGTCAAACTGTGCAAGACTGATTCTATGCACACCATCAGGATATGTTAGCCTTAGTAGTGCTAGCTCACAGTGCACAATCTGTACCCTAACCTGACAAGGTAACAGGAGAAATGTGCAACCTCAGAACATGACAACCCTGACTCCCCATGGAAATCATGGAAACAGATCTAGAACCTTTTTGTTTGGTAACTCATGCATACCCAAAGAGATACTCAACAAAGACACAACATGGCATTTCAATATTTATTGAATAAGCATTATGATTCTTGTGTAAAAAACGTATGCTGCAATAATCATTACAGGGCATGGCATTACAATGCATATGCCTTTACCACGCATGCCTTTACAACGAATTTCATTGTAAAGGAATGAATGGTAAAGACATATGTGTTTTACATGTAAGTATAAGGTAAGCATAGGGTTAAGGGTGGGTTTGGGTTTTGGGGTGTAGGGATATAGGTTTTAGAGTGCCAAGGTTAATTTTAGGGTGGATTTTTTTTTCGGGTGCCAAGGGTAATTTTAAGTTTTTGGGTCGGTATGGGTTTTGGGGAAGAAAGGATCATTTTAGGGTTGCAGGGTTGGTTTGGGTTTTGGGGTGCCCAGGGTAATTTTAGGGTTCAGGGTAGGTTTGGGTTTTGGGGTGCCAAGGGTAATTTTACATTTTATTGTGGTATGGGTTTTCGGGTAGCAAGGGAATTTTTAGGGTTCAGGATGAGTTTGGGTTTTGGTGTGTTAAAAGTAATTTTAGGGTTCAGGGTGGGTATGGGGTTTGGGGTGCCAAGTGTCATTTTAGGGTTTTGGGTGTATATGGATTGTTGGGTGCAAAGACACATTTTAGGGTTCAGGGTGGGTATGGGTTTTGGGAGGCTCATGGTAATTTTAGGGTTTAGGGTTGGTTTGGGTTTGGGGTACCAAGGTTATTTTTAGGGTTCAGGGTGGGTTTGGGTTTTGGGGTGCCCAGGGTAATTTTAGGGTTCTGGGTGGGTTTTGGCTTTGTGGTGCTAAGGGTAATTTTAAGGGTGGGTTTGGGTTTTGGGGTGCCCAGGGTAATGTTATGGTTCTGGGGTGGTTTGGGTTTTGGGGTGCAAAGAGTAAGTTTAGGGACCAGGGTGGGTATGAGTTTTGGGGTGCCTAGGGTAATTTTAGGGTTCAGGATGGGTTTCTGTTTTGGGGTGGTGAGGGTAATTTTAGGGTTCAGAGTGGGTATGGTGTTTTTGGGTGCTAAGAGTAATTTTAGGGTTAAGGGTGGGGTTGGATTTTGGAGTACTAAGTATATTTTTAGGGTTCAGGGTGAGTTTGGGTTTTGGGGTGCCCAGGGTAATTTAAGGGTTAAGGATGAGTTTGGTTTTTGGGGTGCTAGGGGTAATTTTAGGGTTCAGGGTGGGTTTGGGTTTTGGGGTTTAGGGGTAATTTTAGGGTTCAGGGTGGATTTAGGGTTTGGGGTTTAGGGGTAATTTTAGGGTTCAGGGTGGATTTGGGGTTTGGAGTGCTAAGGGTAATTTTAGGGTTCAGGGTGTGTTTGGGGTTTGGGGTACAAAGAGTAATTTTCAGGTTCTGGGTGGTTCTGGGTTTTGGGGTGCCAAGGGTGATTTTAGAGTTGGTTTGATTTTGGGTGCTAAGGGTAATTTTAGGGTTCAGGGTTTGTTTGAGCTTTTGAGTGCCAAAGCCAATTTTAGCGATACCAAAGGAGATGATGGACGGAGCAAATCAAACACTCACCCCCAGTCAACTGATCTGGGTTTAATCCATCATCATTCTTTAGCTTATTCCACCACCCCAGTTCAGAAATGGACATATGCAAATCAGTCTGACCCTGTGCCTCATAGGAACAGTCCAGCCCAAACTGCCAAGCCATGTCTTCCCTGGACCGGAAACTAGCATCCTGGGACCGGTTTCGGGTTCATAACCCTCATCAGCCAGGCTATCTTGAATCCAGTGGCAAAGTGAGCAAGGGACCCACGACTAGGCATACCCTGCCAACTTAGGGCGAACAAAGCGATACCAAAGAGGATGATGGATGGAGCGTTTGAGCAAATCAAACACTCATCCCCAGTCAACTGATCTGGGTTTAATCCATCATCATTCTTTAGCTCACTCCACCTCCCCAATATAGACATGGCCATTTGCAAATCAGTCTGACCCTGTGCCTCATGATAACAGTTCAGCCCGAACTGCCAAGCCATGTCTTCCCTAGACCAGAAACAAGCATCCTGGGACCGGTTTCAGTTTCATAACCCTCATCAGCCAGTCATCTGATCTGGGTTTAATTCATCATCATTCTTTAGCTCCCTTAACCACCCCAGTTCAGACATGGCCATATGCAAATCAGTCTAATTTTAGGGTTAAGGGTGGGTTTGGGTTTTGGGGTGCAGGGGAAATGTTAGGGTTCAGGGTGGGTTTGGGCTTTGGGATGACCAGCGTAATTTTAGGGTTCAGGGTTGGTTTTGGTTTTGGAAGGCTGATGGTAATTTTAGGGTTCATGGAGGGTTTGGGTTTTGGGGTGCCCAGAGTAATTTTAGGATTCAGGATGGGTTTGGGTTTTGGGTTGTAGGGGTCATTTTAGGGTTCAGGGTGGGTTTGGGGTTTGTGATGCACATGGTAATTTTAGGGTTCAGGGTGGGTTTAGGTTTTGGAGTGCTAAGGGTAATTTTGGGTTCCGGTGCGTTTGGTTTTTGAGGTGCTAAGGGTAATTTTGGGTTTCAGGGTGGGGTTTGGGGTGCAAAGGGCAATTTTAGGGTTTATGGGTATGGGTTTTGAGATACTAAGGGTAATTTTAGTATTTTAGGGGGTATGGTTATTGGGGTACACAGGGTAATTTTGGGTTTTTAGGGGTATTTAAAAGAAAATATATATTTATATGTTGTACAATATTTTATATTTATAAAAATATATATAGAAATATATATATATATATACACATATATATATATATTATAAATGTGCGCGAAAAAACAGCGCTTTCACTCCTCTGCTTTTAGCTACTGAAGAAAGGATGTTGGTTATCCTGAAACGCATCTGGCTGTTAAATGAACTTTATTGAGGACTGCACCTGCTAGTTCGTCTGCTGGCAAGTGGTGTAATAAATTACGGTGATATTCAGCTTCTTGTGGCTTTACTCGGTTGGGGCGTTCCTGTGGGATGGATATATATATATAACAGCAACTTTGAGTCTCTTTTCACCTTCTTTGCAAGATGGACCCATTTTATGATTGATTGATTGATCTTGGTGGAGAGTTGTGAATCATTACTCACAGGAGGAAATCAGGAATCAGCTGGGCTGGAAATACAGAATGGGGCGACCTCACAGTGCCAGCGAAATGCTCCTTTGACTAAACAAAGAGGTGATAGTGTTATATAATACACATCACCGATATTGCCATGCCTAAGTCCTAGTCAGGCTGCTATTATTGATTCTACCCTGACAAAGTTGTTGCAGAGTGGACAATATTAAATAACATCATTTTGGGCAGTGAACTTTAGATTTCGTATGGGAAGTTCAAGGCTCTAATAATGTGCCTACGAAAATGTGTAAATGTAAGCAAAGTTATTTCATGGAACATTTTCCATACAAGCATGCAAGCAAAAAGTTTGACAAGTGTCAACGTTCAAGAAAAAGATGTCAAACCTAAACGCGAGCGTGTAAGATGGTGGTGTTCCTGCTCAAGCCTAAATGTTATTATATGAAACTACTAATGTAATAAAACAAATCCAGCACGCATCACTACTGTGGTATGTCATATCAGATGTTTGTTGGAGAAAGATGAAGAAGCTGAGGAGGGAGGATATATACTTCTCCTGACAGGGCATCTTAGTTCCGACCATGACCTAACCCTGGCTTGGTTCCTATCAGAATTACTCTTCCTACTTTCTCTCTCACTCTGGACTCTGCGTCCTGCAGATAAATCCTAGGATAATCTGTCAATGAGACCAGGTGTGCACCTATTCCAAGTGGCCCATAGAAATGGCAGGTATAATGACTTTATATCAAGATGGTTTACCAAAGTGCTTACCCTATTACACTGGCACGTGCTACCATTCTAACTGTGGGTTTTGTGAAAGGAGGAACCATTATATAAATTCCCCACACAGAAAGATTGAATGGTAGCACGTTTCAGTGTAATAGGGTAAGCACTTTGTTAAACCATCTTGATATAAAGTCATTATTAGATGTGATGTAGCTACAAAAGATCAATAAGAAAGGGCCGGCTGATAGGTAAGCAGGGGTTCTGAAACAAGAATAGATACCCAGTCCCCAAAATGACTAACCTTTAACTTTTTAACTTGATAAGGACGTTTCATTTCTTTACAAAAATGTGAGGTAATCCTAGTCACTAGAAAGTATTGTTTTAAAAACTCATTTGTTAATCTTTAAATTGGTCAAAGGTAGTTGATTTTCAAAGAATACAATGAAATCAGTGTTATCTTCGAGATGTTCAATGAACATATTTCATAAAGTAAGGTCTGATTTGTAATATAGAACGTAGAGGATCACAATTACATAGCTGCGTATATTGAACCAGGGAATATAAGTAATAATTGTAAATCTAGCACAAGCACAATAAATGTTTAATTGTATGTATTTATTTTTAGATATGATTGTCTGGCACAGTCAAGAATATTCGGTTTAAATGTATTTGTCCTGAGGAAGGTGTTCTCAAATTACCGGATACACCGAAATGCGTCGACATAAGGATATCAGCAGATGATGTATTATTTTATGAGTGATGTAAGTAGTTGTGTACAAATTGTCTAGACTGAAAGGTCTATCCATGATTGTAAAAAAATTCCTTAATGCAATCTATTTTGAATTGATCTGTATTGATTTATACTGATATGTATTGATTTGTATTAATTTGTAATTATGCGGTTTTAATTGTTATTATTTACATAAAGATTTAAATGGTTTTAAGAACTGTTGCCACCAAATGAATAATAAATGATCATTATGAATTTACTTGTTGCTAGATTTTCCAAATAGACTCCCTAGGGTTCAATATAAATGTGAGGACAACTGTCACGTATTGATAGCAGAACTTCAAAAGGAAAATATTTTTGTTGTTACTTCCTCAGTCCCGGTCCTTTCGAGTTTACCAGGGAAACTCTCTTGTTTTTAACGACTACAATGAATGCATACATTTGTGCAGATTTAAAAGAAAGTGATGCATCTGTAAAGATGCGTCACTTTCTCTGTGCCACCCTGAGAAACTCTTGCGCCACCATGGATGCGCCTTCTTTACTATACGTGGACACCATGGCGCAAGGATTAATAGATGCAGAAATTCTGACAAATCTGTTGGCGCAAAAGTCACGCATTGCTGGAGTTGTGTCACAACCATGACGCAACTCCAACAATGCATGAGGAGGCCTATCTTCATTGTTCTTTCTCACTCCTTATGCCTGCTCCAAGCAGGCGTAAGGTTTTGATGCAGTGGCTTCCTAGAAATGGCGCAGTGAAATCTTTTAGATTTCACTACGTCACTTCTAGGAGGCTTTTTTGCTTGGAACGCTGAATACATTATACCTTACGCAGGTATAATGTGACGCACGGCTTTACAACGGGACGCATCTCCCTAGACGTGTCACGTTGTAAATGGGCAGCATTTTGATGCCACCACTGTGTCACAAAAAGTGACGCAACACCAGAACAAAAATGATGCAAGGGGCTTGGAAATCTGCCCTAAAGTGTTTATATTCAGGGGCGGCTAGCCATTAACTGTCCCTTGCCTTGCTGTTGTGTTGTTGTGCTGACCGATATAGCAATCCTGTCATTCAGAGGAGGGTCAGGTGATGCCTTGCCTGCAGAACAGGGAGCATCCTTTAAACACTCAATGGGGTCTTAGCTATGTAGTGGTGTCCTCACACTCAGCCTCCTTCGGCACTACTCAAAGCTCCATGGGTTGACACTAGCAATTGTATAAAGTAGCTCTTGTTATATTCCTCCTGTTTTGGTACATACTGTGTCTGTCAAGAAGAGAATTCAGTGTCATGTGGTGGCAGTGTGTCTTTACATACTTCCTGCGCTCCTACTGTAATATTGCCCACTTGTTCGTCAGGAGCCCCTTCTCACCGTGCTCCGTGCGGGCAGAAGTGGTGCATCAGCCACATATCAGCACTGAAAGTGCTTCTCCAACATGTCAGCAAATAATGCACTAGAGTTTAAAACTCTGGATGCCTCTCACTGTAATTCAAAAGTGTGTCAATGGGTCCAGTAAGAGAGGTGAAACAAAGAAAGGCACAAAGATGCTCTAAGTGCAGTATAGTTTTATTCAGCCATTGTTTACCCGCGGTTGTTAAGCATCTGATGATGTTTTTTTTCCTCTCATACTGTGTTGACAATACTGTCTACCTTCATGTGTAAGAATGCTTTTACGACTGAGTCATCCCATCTTGTTCAATTAAACACTGATCTAAGACTCCAGTTAATCCCTCCACTTCTCTTCTGGCTTAATTGAGCTATCGATTGCTGCACCATGCACCACTAACCAGATGCAGGGGTCTGCTTTAATCCACCCAGTCATGATTTATAACAGCCAAAGGTAATTTTGTTTCATCAATAAGACTCATCTCGGAAATCAGGAAGATGCTTGTCAGCATCACACTTTTAAAGGCTAATTGCAAAAGTCGAGCCCCAGACAAGCTATGTTCTCAAATTAACCATATACAAGCAAAGGAGAGGTAGTTTTCTTTACCTGTCGAATGCACTTCAGCAGACATTTCCGTGACCCTCAAGAAGCACCCATATACTGTGTCTCTTGGTCTTTCTAATTGCTCTTTTCTTGAGAGCATCATTTTTCTATTGACACATCTTTCTAGTGTTAATGATTACATTTTCTTCTCTTCTCTTGTTCAGTTTTCTGTGAAACACTTGGGAGCGTGTTCACAAAAACCAATTTATGAGTGCAAATTATTTTTTGGGTAAATTACGTATGTGAATTGTAACTATATATGCCATTTGTTAAAGGTTTTTGTGCAAATTACTTTATGAATCAAATCATCAATTTGTGTGGTTTAAGCCAATATCTGATATTCTGCATTCATTGCAAAATAATATTTTATAAATATGTCTTTGCAAGCAGTGATCACATAAGAAATCTTGTACATTGTATAATAAAAGGCTTATTCAATACACAAGATATGGGCCAGATAAATAGTCAAAACAAAGATGAAAGAGAATTTTACACGCACTTCAAGTATACAAATAAGCCGAAAACTGCTTAGTTTAATATGAAACTAACCAAAATTATGCATCTAGAAACTAGTTACTCGGCTGCTAACAGGAGATTAGCTAATAATCTAGCGAAAGTTCTGGTCAGTGGCAATATTTTTTCAAGAAGTGAGCTTTTGAGGACACGATGATCTTTTGGAAGCAGAAACTAAGACACACAGGAACTGCAACAAAATGCAAAAATGTCCTCCTTATGTCCTATTTTTGGAAAAATGGAATGCAACTGTGGAAAAACCTATGTCTCATGCAAAGTATCTTAATTCAAGCTATCAAACTCCCAAAGCACTTGCAGTTACAGTGCCACTTAAATAGAATGTGGTGTACCTTAAAGCATTCCTCTGCAGTGTCATCAGTAGGCCTTCCATTCAAAGAATTAATTACTCATAGGAATGACCTAAACTCTTTTAAAAACACATGTTTCCACAGCACCAGCCACCTCGAGGATCTACTGGGATAATATGATGAACAAACTAGAAATGAGGAACATGATTGAATATGCATTAAGGAAGAAGAGTTTCAGAGTGGGAATTCAGCGAGTGTCAGAAAATGTTGAGGATATATCCTTTCTCGAGCATAACTCAGATGCAACATTATTTAAAAATAATTTCTAGAAGGAGAAGTTTCTTGTATTGTTTATTGATTTTAGGACCAGGGGCAGCGCCATTCTTTGTAACACCGAATGCTGGCCAGGTCTACGTCAAGAAGAAAGAATGTGCCCACTGTGCTCCATAGATGCCCAGGAATGTATTTCATGTTCTTTTTTTATGCCCGTTTTAAGGCATAGCCTGAGTTTTTTTTGCACAGAAAATGTTTGTTGGTCAGCATTTAAAGTAAGATTGACAGGGCTTTTACTGCGCAATAATGTATTGTAATGAATTGAATACATTTTAAATACTTTTTTAGATATGGACGGTAAATGTTTTATAGTATATGTTGGTTTTCGAAAGCTGTGAATAAAATCATAAATTAAATTAAACATGGAATTGAATTTAAATTATTTGATTTGGACTGAATTAAATATCCAACAGTGTTTTTTACTTCTCATCGCACATATACGCAACGTAAAGTACAGTGATCGAGCCAAACGTTTCAAATGTGCATCAGGAAAATACAGTAGAAGAAAAGTCCTAGGGTCATGCCATTAAGGCTCAGCATAGAGGTGAGAGACTTTTTTTAGGTTTAGCCTGCACAGCACTTGTGCTGGGCCTTTTGAAATCTCTTGTATGTAATATATCTTATGGGGCTCTCATCAGTTCCCAGGCCTAATTACTGTGTTCATTCACTTTTGTGTGGAACCATTTTTTTTTGTTAACTTTCCCTGGCTGCATGCAATTACAATACTTCAGCTAAAGTTGTTCACATTGTTTAAGCCCCATTCACTGTCAGGATAAGATCTCTTCCCACGGAAAAGGCAGACAGCTTCTAACTGCATGCTGGAATGCTTGCTTTTTATTACTTAGTTGTGTAAAGCAGATGTTCTAGGCTTGGAATGTTTGTGGTATTTCCTATTCATGCCTCAGTACCTTATTTTGGACTTTGTAGGCATTTTCCGATTGATTTATTTCAACTTACCCTAGTTGGTTATTGTGATCAAATTCTAAATGTTGTAATAAACACTGAACATTAAAAATACAGTTAATATACAAGAGCTATGCTATATTTTACCACTAAACAGGCAGCCACAAGTGCAGTTAACTTTCAGCTATATGGGACTTTATTTGAATAGTACAGCGGGTGCAGTGGCACCGGGGCCAATAGCTCTAAGGACCCCACTAAACCCAAATTGCTGCTAAAATTTAAAGCTAAACAGGCAGTCATAAGTGCACTTACCTTGCTGATAACAGGGTCATGATTTAAATGTTGCAGCTGGTGCAGTGACACCAGGATCAGTACCCCACTAAACACCTAAAATTGCTATATTTTAATACTAGACAGGCAGTCACAAGTGTACTTGTCTTGCAGACAAAAGGGTCATGATTTGAATGGTGTAGCAGGTGCAGTGGCACGGGGTCCAAAAATTGTAAAAACTCCTCTGAACACTTAATATTGCTATATTTTACTACTATACAGGCTGTTACAATTGCAGTTACCTTGCTGTTGAAAGGGGCTTGATTTAAATGGCACAGCAGGTACAGTGGCACCGGGGCCCAAATGTTGTCATTCCTTCACTAAACACCAAATATTGCTATATTTTACTACTAAACAGGCAGTCATAAGTGCAGTTATCTTGCAAGCTAAAGGGTCATTATTTGAAGGGTGCAGAAGGTGCAGTGGCACTGGGCCCAAAAGTTGTCAGAATTCCTCTAAACACCCAATATTGCTATATGTTTCAACTAAACAATAGTGCAGTTATTTAACAAGTACTAGAGTCATGATTTTAATACTGCAGCAGCACCAGTACCAAAAGCTCCAGACACATGACTAAACAACTAATATTGCTAAATGTATTCCTGTTCGGGCAATCATAAATGCAGTTACTCTTTATTTTCATTTGAAAAGTTTTACAGAGTGCTTTACATGAATTACAGCGAGTTACAGGTTACATAGTTACATAACATAATCAAAGAGTCACAGGGGGAGGAGGAGGAGGAGGAGGGAGGGAATACACAACGGGAAAAATGAGGAAAACAATGTCAGATGTCTGGCTGGGTAGGTGACGGCCGAGGGGGTGAAACCAAGGCAAGACACCTCTTTAGCTGCATATGACAGCTCCACGGGCATCAGCCAAGGTTGCTCGTGTATCAAGGTGAGTACAAACAGTTTTGAAGCCCATGTGACGTCATCAAAGGTACATCAGAAGTTCAGAGGAATGTTATTTATGAGTTATATATAGTGCTGGCTAGACCCGTATGTATCAGAGCACTTTACATTAGGCTACACAGAGAATGAAAACAAATACAAATTACATCAAAAATTAAGCAACACATTGGGAGAGGAAAGAAAGATGAGACAAATAGAGAGGAGGGGGGAAGTGTGGAGGGGGAGGATGTAGGAAAAGATGGTAGGAGAGACGAAAGGAAGTCTGCCCAAAGACCGACGGGGTAGGTGACGTCCGAGAAGGGAATCCACAGCCCATCACCCCAATGGCTAAACAGGTAGCTCCATCGGGTATCAATCAGATTGCTAGGTCTCAACTGACGAGGGAATGTTACCAGAAGAAAGTCCAGTGGATAGACAGAGTGGGAATTATGAGCAAGGACGGGTGAGGGCAAAGGTCAATAGCTGGAAAGAGGAGAAGAGGAGGGGGTAAGGGGTATTGTGAAGAGGAGAAGGGACAAAAGTCCAGTAGAGAGACGCAGGAGAGTTTGCCCAAAGACCAACTGGGTAGGTGATGGTCAAGGAGGGAAATCCATAGCCCATCTCCCTTTTAGCTAGCGAGGTAGCTCCACCCAGCGTCAGTCAAAATGTCTAGGTCTCAGCTGCCGATGGAAAGATCTCCGAGTCAAGTGTTGAACTGACTGGTGCAGCCGATGCAGTAGCACTGGGCCCAAAAGTTGTCAGAACTCCTCTAACCACATAATATTGCTATATTTGACTACTAAACAGGCAGTCACAATTGCTGTTACCTTTAAGTGAAAAGGGACTTGTTTTGGATGGTGCAGCAGGTGCAGTGGTCCTGGGGCCAAAAGCTTTAGGGACCCCACTAAACACAGATTATAGCTAATATGTACTACTAAGCAAGACAGTCACAAGTGCATTTTTCTACCAGGCTATAGGGTCATTATTTGAATGGTGCAGCAGGTGCAGTAGCACCTGGAACAAAAGCATTAGGCACCCCAATAAACACTTAATATTGCTATATGTTACTACTAAACAGGAAGTAACAAGTGCAGTTAACTTGCAGACAATAGGGTCATGATTTGAAAAGTGCAGCAGGTGCAGCGACACCAGGCCAAAAATTTGACATGACCTCCTCGAAACAACTAATATCGTTAAATGTTACTACTATATAGGCAGCCACAATTGCAGTTATCTTGCAGTTAAAAGAGCTTGATTTGAATGGTGCAGCAGGTGCTGTGGCACCAAGGTTAAAAGCTCTAGAGACACCACTAAATGCAGAATATTGCTAAGATTTACTACTCGAGGCAGTCACAAGTGCAGTTATCTAACAGCCACTAGGGTCATGATTTTAAAGGTGCTGCAGGTGCCAAAAGTTGTCAGAACTCCTCTAAACCCCAAATATTGCTACAACTAACTACTAAATAGGCAGTCACAATTGCAATTACCTTGCAGGCATTAGGCTCATGATGTCAATGGTGCAGCAGTTGCAGTGACAATGGGGCTCTAACAACCTCTCTAAACACCAAATATTGCAATATTTTACTTCTAAACAGGCAGTCACAAGTGCAGTTACTTTACATGCAATAGGGTCATGGTTCGACTGGTGCAGCAGGTGCAGTGGTACCAAAGTAAACAGTTGTCATATCTCCTCTAAACACCAAATATTGCTATATTTTACTACTAAACAGGCAGTTACAAATGCAGTTATTTAGCAGGCACTAGGGGCATAATTTGAATGGTGAAACAGGTGCAGTGGCATCGGGCCCAAATGTTGTTAGAACTCCTCTAAACACAGAATTTTGTTATTATATCAATTATTTTCATTATTTTCCTCTTTCATTTAATTTTTCAAAAATTCGCTATTACTTACCTGCACTATATCTCTACTAAGAGCACCATATATTGCCTTTTGTACATAAACAAGTCATAACACTTCAACAGACTTTCTGTAACTTATATTGTACAATTACTCAGTAAGCTACAACTTACAACAAAAAACAGCTTATTATTAATCACTTAGGCAAAACCTAATGCATTTACCAATGCTTGTTTCATTTGCAGTGTCACAAGAGCATTTATTTAACTCAGAATTTCTCTGAGTTAATGCATGAGCTAAAGACCGCAAAGCTCGGACGCAGAGAAAGGCATTCACTTGTTACTGTTTCCAAGCTGTGCTATCTGCAGTACATGCACTAACAGGGAGTAATTAGTTAAATGTATGTGCTTTACACAGAACAAACAAAAAAACAAGCATTGGTAAAGCTAATAGGTCTCGCCTATGAGCTATTGGTTTTGACACTGTTTTGTGCCCATGCAGATGGTTGGTAGTGTGGTAAGCTAATTTAAACAACTCTAGTACACAGCCAAGGCAAATGCGCTGTTTTGGTTTAAGTGCATTCATCCTGGATACATCATATCCCTTTTTGTATAATTATTAGAAAGTTGGACAAAATCTGGGGACCTATGCCCTTCAAAATTTTAAAAGTCAGACAAAGGACCTTAAAATGGATTCTCTTCCTCACTGGTAACCAATGCAAGGAGCGAAGGACATTGGAAACAGGACAGAATCTAGGCAGGCCGACTATCGCTCTGGCTGCGGCATTTTGTACCCGCTGTAGGCGGGTAATTTCTGGCTGATTGGCCCCCACCAGGAGAGAGCTGGCGTAATCCAGGCGAGAAATAACTGTAGCCTGAATCACCAGCTGCCTAGTTGGGGCATCAAAAAATTTAAGAACGGGTCTTAAACCCCGAAGAACGCCAAAACAGCAGGCTGCCGTTTTCTTGGTATGGCCGACGAAGGTGAGGCCAGCATCCAGCCAGACTCCCAGGTTTCTTAATTCCGAAACCGGAGTCGGAGTTGGTCCCAGTTCTGAAGGCCACCACCTGTCACCCCAGAGCTCTACTCTCTTACCGACAATCATAATCTCTGTCTTGGTGGCATTAAGCTGGAGACAGTTTGCCGTCAGCCAGTTGGCCACTGCCTTCAGTCCATTCTGAAACCTGGGGGCATCTTGTTCCGCATCCCCGCTGAGAGTAACCGCCAGCTGAGTGTCATCGACATATGAGACCAAAGTCAGGCCCCACTGCCTAGCGACCTCAGCCAGCGGTCTCACGTACAGATTGAATAACGTGGGGCTCAGCGAGGATCCCTGCGGAACCCCCATGGCCAGAGGCTGGAATTTGGACTTGAAGGGAGGGATAGCCACACAGAAAGAACGATTGTCGAGGAAGGAGCGGAACCACTGTAGAGCCTGTCCCCCAACACCAATCTCCTCTAGCCGGTGCATCAGGATGCTGTGGGAGACAGTGTCAAAGGCGGCGCTGAGGTCTAATAATACTAGCGCCGCCGTTTGACCAGCATCCAGCACCGTTCGTAGGTGCTCTACCATCGCAAGAAGGGCCGTTTCCGTGCTGTACCCAGCACGAAAGCCATTCTGCGTGGGGTCCAGGGCATTGGTCCGGGCAAGATGTTCTGCCAAGGCCAGGTTGACATGAGCCTCCGCAATCTTCGCCGGCCAGGGTAGCAATGAAATGGGGCGATAGCTTTCAGGTTTCGAGGGGTCCAACAAAGGCTTCTTAATGATTGGAGAAACCACGCCTGCTTCCATTTAGTTGGAACCACACCTGAGTCCAGTGAAAGATTAACTAGGGAACACACTGCAGAGCGCCCCAGAAAGGACTGTTCTCTGAAAAGAGCGGGTCTTACAGGATCCGACGGAGAGCCAGATTTAATCTGCAAAGCAAATTTATTAAACCCCTCCAAGAGTAGTGGGGGAAAAGAGTGCAGGGTAGAGTGGCCTTGAGCCCCCTCTAGGACTCCCAAGACAATCCCCGTACTTGGGAAGGCCCGGTAGGTAGCCTGGACCTTCTCCAAGAAAAAGGAAGCCAAGGATTCACAGTGGGAAATGGACCCCACTGCCACAGAGGAAGTCCTTTTCGCCAAAAGATCTTTAACGGCCTTGAATATGGTCTTGGACGGGTTCGAGCTGTTGCGGAATTCCGAGGCATAGAATGCCGCACGAGCTCTACAAATGGCACGATGGTAAGTTATTTTGACGGAAGCAACATATGCAGCTTTCAAATCAGCCTCCTAAGACTTCTGCCACGCTCTTTCCGCCCGTCTACACATACCCTTCAAGGCACGTAGCGCACTGTCATACCAGGGACTCGATTCTCTAACACTTACTTTACTAGAAACAATGGGAATCAGAGAGTCCAGTGCCTTGGAGATCCAAGTGCAGAACTGGTCATAGCCCGTTTCCACATTATTCAGTGGACCTAGCGGCTCTTCCGCTAGGAGACGGTGCAGGTCGCCCAGCCTAAGTTTATTCCAGTGCTGCCTGGAGACCCTTCTGACCGATGGAGTGGCAGGGGTCTCAGGCAGAGGGTACCGAATGGTCACCAAAAAATGATCCGTCCACCCTAAAGGGGAGATGGACATAACCCTAGCCTCGTCCAAGTTGGTAAAGAAGGGGTCCAGAATGTGGCCCCCTACATGGGTGGGTTGAGATACCTGCTGGGAGAGCTGAAGAGCCTCTAAGTCAGCTAGAATACTGCTCACCGTCGGGTTGGTCAGAATATCAAAATGCAGGTTCAGATCACCCAAGATGGAAAAGTTAGCACATCCCATGACTAGTGTACTAACAGCATCTGGAAATGTGTTTCTGAACACTACATCGCTACCAGGAGGACGGTAGACTACCATCCCAGAGAGCGTAAACTGAGGGCTGATTAAGATCTTAAAAGAGGCGCTTTCACAGCCAGCGATGTTAAGGCCACTCCACTTACAGGTAAAACAGGATCTGACTATGAGGGCTATGCCACCACCTCTCGTGGGTCGATTCAAAGTGTACATAGAGTACTCAGGGGGACAGGCCAAGTTGATGATGGCCGCGTCCGCATCCTGAAGCCAGGTTTCTGTAATAGCAAAGACGTCAGGGGACTCATCCTCAAATAGGTCATAAATGGCTTGATGATGTTTAGCCACCGATCTGGCATTCAGATTCAGCACCCGCAGGGTGGGCACAGAGCCATTAGCCCAGGGGGCGGATGAAGTGCCCTTCTGGTGGATAGACACCGGGGGGTCAAGCATCCACCTATTGCAGGGACAATGATAAGGACCACAGAGAGGATAGACAGGTGGAAACTCACATCTTTGAACAGCCTGATTAATAGACCATAAACTCTCTCTGGAGTAAGTGAGCATCACGACTCACAAAGAAATGTCTTGCCTGGCACGGTCCACCTACCCGCAGCGCCCCGCACGGCCTTAGCGCTGACGGGCGCAGACGGGCAGGACTCTGGCACGACTCAGGCTAAGCGAAAGGCGACCCCGCTGCGCGATCCCGCTGCGCTGGGGGAGGAGCTTTAAGTAGGAGAACCTAGCTGGCTCCTGCGCAGTAGAGCGCACGTGAGTACTGGCGCCTGTAACTGACCCCACACCACTCCAAGATGGCGCCGGAAATGGGCTCCCACCCCAGGAACCGGACCCGCTGAAATAGCGGTGCTGGTCACGATTTAAGGTGCAGGTAAGAGGTAGGTAGGTAGTGACACAGGAATACAGTGACTCTCAAATCAATATTTAAAATACAAGTTAAAACAAATTGGCACTCCCGGCTTTTCGCCTCAGGAGCTCAGTGCTGTCAGGTCTTGGGCGCTTGCAATCAGCGTCACAAAAAAAGCAGATAACATCTCTTGTCACAATAAAGATCCATTTCAAAGGAGAAAAGGGCTTCTTTGATGTGAGTGTGGCATAGTAAAACATAGTTACAAATGGCAAGAGGTTCAACAAGGATGATAGGGAAGAAAATATAAAAATAGAACCTCAATCACAGCGTGATCAGCGGAAGGACAGCAATAAAGCTGATGAAATCAGTACTTGGTACATGCTCCAGCTAAAATAAGAGTAAGTGAAGCCAGCAGGCACTGGCCAATTAGAAGCCAGCAAACTAGAGTGACAATAAAGCCAGCAAATGTGAAGCAATGGGCGGGCTGCCAGCTTCTTGTTGTAACCAATATCTCGCAAGAGAGCATGCAGCTCATGTGCTTTCACAGGCGAGACCTTAAAGCAGGTGTTATCTGTTAGCTGAGCCAACCACAGCTGTCCAAAATATGTCCAAAATTATTTAGCTGTATTTTTTGCAGCTATAAATCCATTACATGAAATTGAACACTTTTTTCCCAACAACAAAGGATGCAGGAAACAAAGGATGCAGTAAATATTTCAAATATTGCAAATTTTGCCATGTACGTTGACTTTAAGGGTTTCATAGACACAAATGTTTAAATGGTTGAGGTACCCTTAGATCCCCAATGTGCTTGAGGCCTCTGACCTGGAAGCAGAAGGGTCTCAACCCATCGTTGGAAAACCATTCACACTAAGGAAGGATGATATCTGATGTCTTAAAAACATGATAAATGAATTGGGGTTGGCCTACAATAGGAATCCATGTATGAACAAGGGCTATCCACCACTGGTCACAAATGTTATTGTTTTCCCAACTAACACTAATGTGGTGAGTCCAAACCAATCTGACGGCAGAGGCTCATCAAATTGAAAGTTCTAGCCTGATTTGGTGAAGATGTTTCAAGAAAATTACTCCTGCCAATGTGGAAGGAACACTTTCACCTAAAATGTAGCACCGAGAGTGCCACTATGTCATGTCCGCCCTCCCAGTGTTATTTCTGTTTTTCGGGGGTTTGTTTCTCAGAAACATAAAATAAATGTCTCTAGAAGGCAGGGAGTTTTCTTATTAAGTGTTTCTTCACCTTTCTGATCGCGACCACTGTGTTTATTGCTGCAGCAATAAGCATTTTTATTTCTTTATTTCATGTTTTTAAGTAGCAAACTAGGATCAGAGAGGCATTTATGCGCTTTAAATTCGACAGTAAACCATACATTTAACTCTTAGGTTTAGGTTTAGGGATTTATAGAGCACATGGCTACCCGTAGGCATCCCAGGGCTGTATGAAACACAACAGGGGGAAATTCTAGCAGATAAGCTTAGGGAAACATCCATGTTTTCAGTCTTTTTTTAAAGGTCATTTCATTCTCAATCATTCCCAGCTCCTGGTCCATGCTGCTCCATAGCTTGGGTATCAGGTGTTTGAATGACCTCCCACCCCATCTCGATCTTTTAATTCTGGTGCGTTCATCAGAAAATGTTATCCTGATCTGAGATGTCAACGGGGTAAGTACTGAGAGGTCAGTTATCATATTAACACAGGGCCTTTCCCATGCAAAGCTCTGTGAGCCATGCATGGGAATCACAATTTAGGGGGATATTCTCTAGAACGTGTGATAAACATCACAACTTTGCACTTCACAGTCTATCGTGACAAAATAACACAGTTTTAAAGTTGTAATTCCCAAGCCTGCTGCTCCATGCGATAGTAGCAGTACAACCCGCCAAATGACCGCGTTAAAATCAACGCAACGCCAAAGAAATGTGGGGAAAAAAACACGAGAAAAGTTGCAATGGTCCAAATCGTGATTTAAAAATCAGCAACAAACAGCGACAAGCCTGCAATTCCCACGCGTCATGTGGGAAAATTCACTATAAAAGCAACAAAAAAAACCACACCAAAACCAAATCAAACTGCGTAGCACCATGGATGCACACGGACCGAGTGCAGAGGATACCCCACAATCCCCACGGAGGACCAGCCAGGAACCCCGTGTTCAGGGAAGGGCAAGGAGAAGAGGAAGACAGGGTTCAGTCCACAGGAAGACCGGATCATCGCCACGGAGGTGATACGACACTACCAACAACTGTTCGTCACCTCCACTGCGACATTGGCAACACAAACAGAAATATGGCAATCCATCATCAACAACGTGAATGCAGTCGAAGTGTTGAGGAGGTCAATGGAGGAGGTCAAGAAGCGCTGGCATGTTGTGCAAAGCCAAACCAAACAGAAACTTGCTGCCAACAGGAAGGCAGCAAAGGAGCCTGGAGGTGGGAGTCCTGCGTCACAGGAGGAGCTGGATGAGCTGGAGTAAATGGTGGCCACAGTCATCATTGTGGAGGCGGTGTAAGGAGTCGGGAGCCCAGAAACAGCTCGACATGACCTGACCCAACAGCAAAAGGGTGAGTAACGATCAGGGACTGTGGGGACGGAGGGAGATGGGCACAATGGCACACATGCACAATCAAGTGTAGCACACTGCACACCCACAATGAATGTGGAACATGTCCCTGATACCCTTGGCACAATGCAGCGCACATATAAACACCAAGTAGGCCCCCGTCCCCAATGTGCACAAAGGGGCCCCCCTCCCTATCACCAATCACACATCCTACCCATGCATTTGTGCTGAATGCAGCAAAGCTGCGGCTCTGTGAGCCACACTGACAATGCAAGTGACACTGCATGACCAAAAGCATTGCTGCAGCTAAAATACAGGACATGGTGCATGACACGACACTGAGGTGGCCCAGTGTGGACCACATCCTCAAAGTGGCCGGTCACACTCCGACACATCCACATGCACATACAACCCCTGACGTCAACAACACATCTGCAGACAAACAATGCACAGTAGTACAAAAAACGTCCAAGAGCACAAATGACCCAAGTCGTCCACACCTCAGCACACCACCTCAAAGGGATAAGGGGCCGCTAAATTAGAGCTGCAGGGGCGATTCACTGACAATTATGTGTCCTGAGGTTTGAGCTGGGAGGTACCAGAGATATTTTGTACAAACTGTAGAAACTTAAATTTTAATTTGTCTCTGTATTGAACCTGATAGAATTTTATTAGAGCTCCTACTCGTTTTAAAACATACCTGTTTCAATCGTTTTTCTATGTGCTTCGTTTTTTAAACTGCTTTCTACCAGCGTTTTTAAACTGCTGCTACCAGCATTGTGCTGATCTCGATTATGTTATGGCAGGGTTGGGGCTCTCACGGACATGGATGGTGAAGCCAGGCGGGGCGGCCATCATGGGGGTAGATAGGTCAGTGGACCAGGCTATTCCCGGACCAGGAGTTAAAGCCTGATGCAGGTGCACGCACGTAGCGGGCGCGCCAAAGGCAAGCCCGTCTGTGCCCGTCCGCACTTGGACCAGGCTCCGGGCCAGGACCCCTGGAAATTGTAGGGCAGAGAAGCTCCTCTCTCTCACTTATACCTCAAAGACACTGTTAGAACTGAGGGGAGCGGGCAGGGGTCGAGAGTGCATATGCCTTTTTTTCGACTCCCCACCTACAACACGGGTGCAGGTTTGTCTTAATTGTCAAACTATCCTTCCTAAAATCCTGTATCTGCCTTCTGCTTGCTCGAAGGATCAAGGATCCGGGTCGGGACAATACCAAAGTAATCAAATGTTGTTTGGTTAATGCAAGATCTCTAGTAAAGCACAGCCTAGAATGCGCAGGGCCTATTGAAGAATGGGAAATAAAGTTAGCCTTTATTATGAAGGCATGGATGAACGACTCCTCTGGTCCTGATATATTAAAGGCCACCCCACCAGAGTTCTTTTGCTATATGCAAAATAGACCCCACAGGAAAGGGGGGAGTGGCTGTGATATATCACAATTCTATCAGGGCATCTTTTCAGTCGGTCCCATCTCAAACATGTGAGGCACTATCCTTTCAGGAATACCTTTCTAGCCTCATTGGATAACATTCTGGAAGAAGGCCTTTGCACTGACGCATATACAATCATGGGAGATTTTAACTTCTATCTTGAGAGTCTAACTGACCCCGATACAGGGACTCTGATAGATACAATGAATAGTGCAGACTTGAAGCAACTGGTTTCTGGCCCTACACACTTGGCAGGCCACACCATGGATGGTATGTTCTTTAATCATCCTGGCCTTCAGTTTACTGGCCTTCTGCCTCTTGTGTAGTCAGATCACGCTGCCCTCTGATTAACCTCATAGCTGCTATTAAACATTCCTCCCCAGTGCTGCGCTGTCCATTAGAACTAGTGCTGAATGGACGTTCAATGGTCGTGCGCAGCACTGGGGAGGTAGTGCTGCCGTCGGCCAATGCACCGAGGCAGCACTTAAGGGGATATAGCTGACATTTAAGACTCAACCCACAACCAGGCCTCACCCGAAAGGCCATATAATAACTAGAGCCTGGAAGAATATAGAGCCAACTGCTTTACAAGCATATCTCACCTCCACGGCCAACCAGTTGCGGGTGAGTGTGGAAGAAGCCGCCATAGTATATGCAACATGGCTTGAGAAGGCTTGTGATGAACTACCCCTGAAAAAATCTTTCTTCCCTGAAAGACTACACCCATCTGCCCCGTGGTATACTGAAGACTTTAAAAACCACTAAGTCTCATGCAAACGGCTTGAGTGAAGTTGGAGAAAGGGTAATAAAGAAACAGATAAAAAACTCTACAAAATGGGGTTACTTAAGTATAAATAATTGCTCCACCTAGCCAAACAAGAGTTCTATGTAGCACGTATAGACCAAGCGAAAAATTCGGCTAAAGAACTATTCAGAACTGTCTCCAGCCTGGCTTCCCCACGCCCAGCTATAGAGGAATCAAGTCAAGCTGTGTGAGGATATAGCCAAGTTCTTCTTGACCAAGGTAGAAGCCATTTTCTCAGCCTTTTGTGGTCTAAATAGTGCTATGTTGGATCCGGCAAGCGAGAAACTTAAGCCCTCAAAAAGTCCCACTGTGGTACTAGATACGTTTAGGCCAGTATCCCCAGACAATCTGAAGAAGCTGCTTATGGCTGCTAAATAAGGATCACCCCATGATCCTTGCCCAGTAGAAGTGGCCAAACTGGCACCTGGCCCCATTGCTCGATCACTGGCCTCCATTTTTGAGGGAATGTGTGAGACAGGGTACTTTCCCACCTGTTGGAAATCCGCTTCTATCCTTCCCCTGTTAAAAAAAACAAGCTTGGACCCTAGAGACCCCAATAATTTGCGCCCGATCTCGCGCCTTCCACAACATTTTGAACACTCATCTTGGCTCGTTCTTGGTGGAAACTCAGGCCCTGGACCCTTCCCAGTATGGTTTCAGAGGGGGATATAGCACCGAGTCTGCCATCATTAAGGCCACAGAAGAGATCAGAGAGGCCGTTGATAGTGGTGGGAAGGCGACTCTGATCCTGCTGGATCTATCTGCGGCCTTTGATACGGTCCATCATGGTATCTTGATGGACTGTGTGAAAGACTGCAGGATCCAATCTAAAGCCTGGGCTTTGCTAAATTCCTTTCTATCCAGCAGAGGAGAGTCTGTTGCTTTAGGTTGATATCAATCTAGGCCCTTTTCTCTGCCCTGTGGGGTCCCACAGGGGTCTTCCCTTAGCCTCACTCTATTTAATGTTTATGTTTCATCCTTGGCCCCCATTATTAGTGCATTTGGGTTTGGTCTTACTTAATATGCAGATGATACCAAAATTGTGGTGTCTCTACAACCAGGGCAGTAAACGGGTATAGATCAATGTTTCCAAGCCAGTACGCAATCAGTTGGGAAATGGATGGCAGAGAACTGTCTGAAACTTAATTCAGGCAAAACATAAGTCCTACTGTTTGGAAAGGACACTAATTTTTGGACTCCAAGTTGGTGGCCAGACTCTATGGGCTTTCTTCCTCTGCCTTCAAAAAAGGTGAAGAATATGGAGGTAATCGTGGATGAGAGACTCACCTTTGGGGATCAGGGGAATGCAGTAACATCATCAACTGCACATGTGCTCAGAACGGTCAGAAAAGTATTGTTATTCCTACTTCTAGGTAGTCGCCAAACAGTGGTCACAGCTCTGGTGCTGTTGAGGCTGGACTACTGCAACAGCCTGTATCTGAATATCCAACAAAAAAGTTTGAATAAACTTCAGCTTCTGCAAAATGCAGCAGCAAGACTTCGGTATATCCACATTTTCCCCCATTTCTAAGGAAATAAGGAAGCTGCACTGGCTCCCAGTAAGGAGCCGAGTTTCAAATCACTTTGCAAGGTCTTTAAAGCTCTGCATGGCAAAGGCCCAGACTACCTGAACAAGCTGTTCCAGTGGTACATTCTGAAAAGAACACTCCACTCGCTAGTGGCTAAGCTGGTTTCCGTACCGTCCAGGAGGAAAGCTTTGTCGTGGGGCAGAAGCTTTGCAGTGTGCGTGGCAAAAGCCTGGAATGACCTTCTGTTTCGTCTAAGAAACTCCACTGACCTGTTAGATTTTAGGAAGGCTTTAAAGACCTGGCTTAATGCGGAATAAGCTTAGTTCCGCCTTGCTGCCTCAGGCTCGATATGTTAGAGCTGGGACACCTTCGGGTAATCATTGCGCTTTATAAAAGTTATTAACATAACCTAACAATGCAGCACACACACATAGCAATCACAGCACATCAACATTGTTGACAATGTGTTACAAAGTGCAACACTTACACCGCAGGACAGAGGACACAACTGGTGCCGCTTGTGCATAGAAACTGGCCAATCACATCTGGCATTGCCTGAAACTGTGAGATGATAATGTACAAGTACAACCACATATCCGTTATGTAGTCGAAATATCCATTGTCTCCCACCAAATAGCCAGCAGCTCCAAAACAGTTACAATGTACATTGTCATGCTCTCTACCTGCATCTCTCATTTACATTGCAGAGGGCAATCAACACCTCCTGCAGAGAAGACCAGACATCTCTTCAGTGACAAAGAAGAGGACCCCCTGGTCATCTGCAATGACACCCTCCAACGTATCGTAGACAGCCTCCGGACCCCACCTCCAGGAGTGGGGCAGCCCAGCTGCATCGAAGTCACCCCAACCCATGCACAGGCCACACAGCTGGAAGCACACACCACACGGCTGGCTCACCGGTCCCCCTATACAAACATGGCTTTCCAATGCCGTGTGTTAGCGTTCCCGGAGAGGATGGCTGATCAGCTGCCTGTGAGGTTTGACCTCATGGCAGCCAAACCAGATGCATACGTGAGTGTCTAAGTCCCATCAGGGACCACATACAGTCCCTAACGGACACCCACTGTGAGTTCCATGCTCTCCAACAATCCTTGGCTGACATCGCTGGGGCCATTACTCGGATACAAGACCTGTCTAGTCAGACAGGCTCCTGCGATGACAGCACAGAGGTGGCACAGATGTGGTGGACAATGGAGACCATGGAACAGGATGCAGGCTGGAAGTATGGCTGCCATGGCTGAACACCAGCGAGAGGTAGCAGGGTTTTTCCACGTTTATGTTTATGTTTATGTTTGTGTCGGCTTATATAGCGCCAAGTCACCGACAGGTCTCAGGGTGCTTTTGACCGCAATGACATCACAGCTCGGGCAGCAACAAGAGGCGAGCTAGATCTATACTGAGCTCAACGCTGTTCTAAATAGAGTTGTCATTAGGGCTTTCCTAAAGCGAAACAGGTTTCCTTCCTTGCGAAGAGCTTCCGGCAGCTCATTCTACTCTCCCTCCTTTTGTTGCTAGCCTGAAACGAGGACATACAAGCAAATGAGCCTCGGAGGACCTTAGGCTTCTCTTGGGCCTGTAAATGACTAGTCTTTCCTTAATATAGGAAGGGGCTTGCCCGTAGATGGCCTTGTGGGCTATGCAGAGGCTCTTAAAAGCCGACCTTTGCGTCACTGGTAGCCAGTGAAGACTCAGCAGCAGCGGGGATGCATGTGATCTCCTTGGAAGTCTAAAGATTAATCTTGCCACATCATTTAAGACTACCTGCAGTCTTTTTGTTAAGGCTTTAGGTAAGCCCAGGTAAAGCGCATTTCCGTAGTCCGGCCTCGACAGTATGGTGGCAGAAACTATTGTGCGGATCATGGACTGGGAAAGGAGTGGAACAAGTTTGCGCAGTTGTCTTATGATGCCGTTACAGGTACCCACTACCGCAGAGATTTGATTGGTCATTGAGAGGGCGTCGTCTATTCTAATGCCAAGACTTTTGACCACGATTGCTGGCTTAGGGGTGGGCCCTAGTTCCTGGGGCCAGTAGAGGTCACACCAGGGGGAGCAGGTGGATGTCACAAATAACACCTCCGTTTTCTCGGGGTTAATCTTCAGGAGGTTCCTGGACATCCAGTTGACTGTGTACCTGAGAATCTCCTGTGCCAGCGACTGGGCCCGTACGGTGTCATCTATGCTCAGCAACAACTGGGTGTCGTCTGCATAGTTGAACACCCGACAGCCCATCTCAGCCAAGGTGCTTATTAGTGGTTGCAGGTATAAATTGAACAATAAGGGGGGCAAGGCGGAGCCTTGGGGTACCCCACATGTCAGGTCTCCTGCTCCTGATACCTCCTCTCCCAGCTGAATCCTCTGGGTTCGTCCAGACAGGAAGGATTCCAGCCAGAGGTAAGCAGAGCCCCGAAAACCAAACCCGGCCAACCTATCCAGGAGTATGGTATGGCTGACGGTATCAAACGCCGCTGATAGGTCTAAGAGTATCAGGGCACTTGGTTTCTTTCTGTCAGCCAACCCTCTAAGGTCGTCCAGCACCGAGAGCATGACTAACTCGGTGCTATGGTGGGCACGGAACCCTGCCTGCATCTCATGGAGCAGATGGTTAGACTCCAGGAACGCAGCCAGGGACTTCAAAACATGCTGATCAAGCACCTTGGATAGAAATGGAAGCTGGGAGATGGGCCAATAGTTTTTTAATACTTTGGGATCGGCCCCAGCTTTCTTGATTAGGGGCTTCACTCGGGCCTCTTTAAAGGTAGCTGGCAGCTGTCCCGTGTTCAATGACCTGTTTAGCATGGACAGAATGCGTTCTTCTAGGCTGAGGCGGGCTAGGCGAAACACACTAGGGGGACATGGGTCGGCTGGAGAGCCTGACTTTGTTTTCCTCATTAAGGTGTCTAGGCTCAATGAATCAATCGGGGGAAAGCTAGACAAGTACATTCCACCTGGAGTTTTAGCAGGATGTAGTTCAGTGGAGGCAACTCTGGTACTTGTTATTTCTTGTAAAATAACCTCAACCTTTTCTAGGAAGTATTTCAGAAAGGTGTCGCAATTGAGGGTGGTCTCTATAGGTTGAGTTCTCTTACTTAGTTCCGTGAGGATTTTAAAAGTTTCCTTCTGAACGTTATCTGCCTTATTAATGCGATTTTCGTAGAATGTCGCTTTAGATTCCTGTATATGTTTTTTATAGGCTCGAAGCAACTGTCTGTATTGTTCACAGGATTCAGGGTCTTTTTTTCTCCTCCAGTTTCTCTCAGCATTTCGCAAAACTTTCCTATGTTCTCTTAGAGCTGGTGTGAACCAGGGGGCTCCCTTCTCACCACTATTCATTTTCTGGGACTTCACTGGTGCAATCTGATCAATTGCCCTTGTTAGATCACCCATTAGATCTCTACACTCTTGGTCTATGTTGGCGCCTAGCGCTGTGGGTTGAGTGAATTCCCTGAGCGACAAAGTCAATGTTTGTGCATCAACATTTTTCCATTGACAAGTCTTTTTAATTTTTGATGGGGGCAGTGGGGGTTTTGCGCCAATAGGGACATCACAATATATCAGGTGGTGGTCTGACCAGATACAAGGGAGAACTTTTACTGAGGTGATCTTGGGATTCAACACCCAGACCAAGTCAAGGATATGGCCCTTTATATGCGTAGGAGAGTCTACCAGTTGCCTGAAACCAAGCGAACACATTGTTGTCTCCAAAGAGCTAGCTGCTGGCTCCTTTTTCTCCTTGTCCCAGTGTAGGTTAAAATCTCCAGTGACTACTATGTTCTTATAACGTGAGCATATATCCGATATGCTGGCCATAAATAGGTCGTTAAAGGCCGAGGTGGAATTTGGCGGGCGATAGACAGTGAGGATGATTAAACACAAATTGTCAAACATAATTTTCACTGCCAGCATGTCGGCCAGGTCCACTGTTTCTGTCAAGATTTTAGTTGCAGCTAGGTTTTTCTTAAAGAGTATAGCTACTCCTCCCCCACGGGCATTCCCTGCGCGATTATGCCTGTGTATGTCATAACCTGATGGAACTGCTGCTATAATGTCTGGTAGTGAGTTTTCCCCGAGCTAGGTCTCAGTCAATGTTAGGACATCGATTTCTCCAGCTTGGAGTAAGGTGAAAATCTCAAGACTATGGCATTGCAGTGATCTGGTATTTAGACTAGCCAGATTCAGGGTATGGGAATGGGAGGTGGACTTACTGCTACATAAACGGCGAATGGAGAGTTCTTCTAGTAAGGCTAGCGTGGTTGGATCCAGTGACTGGGTTCCCCTCTGTAGGTGGTATAAAGCATCCCGTGTGTACGAAAGCCTGCAGCCAGAAGCCCCAGCCCCTGCACCCATTCGTGCGCGGACGGGCGCAGACGGGCTGGACTCTGGCGTGACTCCGGCGTGCTCACGCTGCGCGTCAGCATGGCCGCCCTAAATACCTGCCTGACAGACACTAGCGCGACAACAAAGATGGCGCCGCCGAGCGTCTCGTACTTCCCCTTAGATGGCCGTCAATGAGGAGGATTGGAAAAGGACCCGCGAAATGCGGTGCTTTCAAGCATTCAGTGTGAAAGTAAGTGGAATTGTCTTATAAAAACGAGGGAAAAGTAAACAAAACAAAATCAAATACAAACTGGTATATCTAAAATCACTTCTGTGCCAAAACAATTTCCTCAACAATTATTTCCTAAATAGCGCAGTTTCGAGCAGCGCTGCAGTGTAGATAGCACGCCCTTCTTAGTCAAGTCAGAGCCCTTGATTTGCCCGCCCTAAATACCTGCCTGACAGACACTAGCGCGGCAACAAAGATGGCGCCGCCGAGCGTCTCGTACTTCCCCTTAGATGGCCGTCAATGAGGAGGATTGGAAAAGGACCCGCGAAATGCGGTGCTTTCAAGCATTTAGTGTGCAAGTAAGTGGAATTGTCTTATAAAAACGAGGGAAAAGTAAACAAAACAAAATCAAATACAAACTGGTATATCTAAAATCACTTCTGTGCCAAAACAATTTCCTCAACAATTATTTCCTAAATAGCGCAGTTTCGAGCAGCGCTGCAGTGTAGATAGCACGCCCTTCTTAGTCAAGTCAGAGCCCTTGATTTGCCCGCCCTAAATACCTGCCTGACAGACACTAGCGCGGCAACAAAGATGGCGCCGCCGAGCGTCTCGTACTTCCCCTTAGATGGCCGTCAATGAGGAGGATTGGAAAAGGACCCGCGAAATGCGGTGCTTTCAAGCATTCAGTGTGAAAGTAAGTGGAATTGTCTTATAAAAACGAGGGAAAAGTAAACAAAACAAAATCAAATACAAACTGGTATATTTAAAATCACTTCTGTGCCAAAACAATTTCCTCAACAATTATTTCCTAAATAGCGCAGTTTCGAGCAGCGCTGCAGTGTAGATAGCACGCCCTTCTTAGTCAAGCAGTTCCTCATCTTGCCATTGCTGCCACAGATCCAGTACCAGATACCTGCTGAAGGAACTTTGACACACACATCTCTGCCCCCTGATGTGTCACTGGCCCGGAGTGATGCACCCTACCACCTTCGCCCCCTGATGTGTCAGTGGCCCACAGTGATGCCGCCATAACATCACCACACACACCTGACACACCGGACACAGAAGACGTATCAGAAGAGTAAGATGTGGATGGCAATGACTGTGTGAGGAAGGAGGTATTAGCATCCATTCCCGCCATATGGCCTGTCCCTGCCTGGTTGAGCCCTCTGCATCATGCCCTGGAGAAACACCTCCCACTGTCCCCCGAAACACTCTGCGACATTCACCTGGACCCCTACATAGACTTCCATATCAGCTTTGGTTGCCAATGAAACAGCAATCTGGCTGCGGACTGAACTCTTCCTCTTCCAATTTACTTACTCAGACGGTAACTGATTCACAACACTACCATTGGCAGTGATCCCAACAGATGCAGCATTAGTGCGCGGTACATTTCCATGTGACAGGGGTTGTCCATGTGCCCGGGTTGCCTGCCATTGCGTTTGTTGGTCTCGTAGCACTGTCAATCCTCAGACCGGCAGCAGTTCTGTGGACGATATGCCACAGCTCTGGGCAATGAGTCTTATGTGTGTGCAACGTTTGGACGTATGGATTGTTTTTAACCAATGTGTCAATGGCATCCCATGCAGGTGTACCTCGAGCAGGGACAAGTGTGTATGGGGTGGTGGCGCGTTGGTCTTTTATTAGCGCAGTTCATGGTATGGAAGTCATTGGAGTCTGGTATAGTATCTCACTCAGGGGGTGCCAGCTGCATTCAAGAACATGGTCGGCGTTTCAGGTGTCCTTCCGGCTTGTGTATTGAGATTAAGGAGATTTCACACCTAATTTTAGTCTGACTACTGCTTGCATTTCTTACATGTGATCTGGCCTTTGCGCTGACATTGATGCCAGGCCTTAGATTTGGGGTGCACTAATTGTGAAACACAAACAGCAGTTGGCATGTTTGAATGAGCCAAGGGCATAATTGGCCTTGCGCTCCTTTCTTGGTCTCTCTCTTTCTCTCTCTTTCTTTCTCTCTCTCTCTCTCTTTCTCTCTCTCTCTGTCCTTTGATGAGTGCCTGACACACCTTCTTAGCTTGGATATTGTCTGGCAGGCTGTGACTTACAGATTGTCCAGAGATGCCCCGCCATGACTCTTCCATATTAGTTGTTTGGAGATAAATTTGACTGTGATATTTTGTTTGGACTTTCAATGGGAAATGAATGATTCTGCTTTTCTCTACTCACATGAATGTTAATTGTTGTAAAAGTGTGACATCAGGCGAATGATTTTGTTCATGATTTTGTGACGTTGATGTGCAATATTTTGGTCCAGGGGAGGTGAGCGCTGCCTGGGTTAGGCCAAGATGGGTGTGGTCCTGGGGGAGTGGGGGTGGGAGTTGTGGCCCTCTTGGGTATCCGAGTTGCATGATCATTGGCTCCATGGCATTAGTTGTTCTTCAGGTGTGGCTCCGTTTTGTGGTGCAGGTTTGTAGCCCGACTTTACACCAGGGAAGAGCAGGTGTTAAATTATTGCTGCTAACACGCCTTATCGCCTGTTTTGAGATCTTATCGCAGATCTAGCTGGTTGTTGAGAATGTTGTGACGTGGTATTGTCGCAGCGTTTTGCAGGGGAAGGCCTACTCTGCATATCATTAGTGTTAGTTGCCAGAGTCATCTGTGGTGATGTTTTTTGCGGCTGCTATCGCAGGTAGGCTGGTGATATGGGCTGTTAGCACCATCTTGTGAATGGAGAGATACATCTATCACGACTTTGGCTGCGATAAAGTGTTGATAACTCAGCGATACATCCTTGAGAATATGCTCCTTTGTGCATAAAAAATGGAGGTCGAAATATGTTGGTAGTATAAAAGCTGAGTTCAAACAGGTGTGTGGAGATGTAAAACTGGGGAGACGAGACAGGAGGGAAAGTATGAAAGAGGTTTATTGAAAGAATAGATGCGTGTTAAGCTTTTTCTGAATAAGAGGAGGTTGTGTTGGGTTCTTGGAGTTCCAGGAAGAGAGATCCCAGCTGATGTAATCGCTTTGAGAATGATCTGTCATGCGCAAAAAATATTGAAAATTTTGGGACTTTGATCCTTGGTCATTCCATCTTTGGAGGTTTCTTCATCCCCTCGAGATGCAAAGTAGGCTTCAGCAATGTTTTGTAGCCATGTCGTACAACAATACAGATGTTTTGTAGTGTGGACAAAGGGTAAGGGCAGTATGAGTAAGTAACTTAGAAATAATCATTTGAAAATAATCCTTATTTTCAATGGCAGCTAAAAGACTTCACATGGTAATGCTGAAATGTGGTCATATTTTCCCAAGTCACCAGTCTGGCAACAGAATGTGAAATGGCCTTCTAAGGGACTAGGTGCAATTAAGGGCAACCGGCTAAGACAGGGTTGCAGAAATGAGGTCCAAAGATCAATAGGGCATGCACTGTTGTGTTCAGTTGATCTTTGGATAGGATGTCTCTGACTTTTTCAAGAGAACAGAGGAAATCATTTTCTGTCTTGGCAATGCCATTTCTGTATTGGGTTAGAGTAAATGAAGAGTCTAGGGTTAAACAAGGAAATTTACAGTAGGTCCGCATGTGGGGTGAAGCCATCCATCTTCACAGATTCAAGAAGGGTGGCGCTCAACTTGCTTTAGAGTGTGGGTGAGAAGAAGTGTAATTCAGTCTTATCTTGGTTGAGTAGTAGAGAGTTTTTCTGACATCCAGCTTGTAATACTGCTTGGTTATTTATTTATTTATTGTACCTTGGCAGGTGTTAAAAAGGGATTTACTGAGAATGAAACAATTTTAGATGAGCACAAACATGGAGGAGATTTCAGAGGGCAAGGTAGATGGGGAGGGATGAGAGCAGGTTTCAGGAGAGGGTAGACACGGGGGACAAGGCAGTAAAACATCTGAAAGAGTGGTAATCAAGAATGTGGTCAGGGATGTCCAGCAGGGATGTGTGGGAGTCCAAGGTGGAGACTTTCTGTGGGAGTCCCCAGGAGAGAGTACTGTGAGGTATGTTTTGGAAAGGAAACATTGAGGACTTTCCTGAATGACAGAATGTTGTGGCTTCGTTTTCAGTCTCATCACAAGGAGTTCCAGAGTTTGGGAGCTGCACCTGAGAAGAATTGCATTAGAGCTAAGGAGAATGAGAAGTTCTGAGTCTTTAGCATTAAGGAGGAATTGCTTCTTTGAACCCCCTTTCCAGGTTAGGAATTGGATGCTGTGTTTTAGCCAATTTACAGCGGAACACAGTACAAGACAGGAATGTTTGCTCTCCCCCATTGTTTTCTCAGTAGACCCCCTTGCCAAGGCTTTCACACTAAGGACAGATGGGGTGTTCAGAGTAGAGGCTTGCTTCCTGCTATGTCATTATACGTAGATGATATCTAACTTCATTTACGGGACACAATGGCCTTCCTGCTGGATGCCTTACAAACCCTGCAGATGTTTGGTGCACTTACTAGACTCCACATTAACTGTGCCAAATCCACTTGAGGCAATGTGCACATGAGTAGTCTGACCAACTACCCTTGCTACCTCTGGATTGGGAGCTGCCTTCATTTATGTAGCTCAATGGCACCATAGGCTAACAAGAGAATACTTTAAGAAAGTATAACTCTTGTTAGAAGTGAACTAAAAATGTACTTCAAAGTATCAAAATGATAGTCTTAATAAATTCAACAACTATCCACTGTTAGATTTTTTATAACTATCACAGAAAATAAGTTAAATGCTATTCTGATTAGCCAAAATCCAGCCTTCCAGCAGCCCTTCTCTGATTGGGTAGCTTTAGCTTCCAGGCTTAGTCTAGCTGCCTCAATGAGGTGTGAAATGATCTGAGCTGAGACAAAGCAAGCCTCTGATGGGAGAAGAACTGCAGCTGCCGAGAAAAAGGCAGGATGGGGGTGTATCAGTCAAAACTGGTCTTCGAAGAGGGAATAACAGTTAGAACAGGACACAGGCTCATCCTCATATCCTGCCACCCCAGTCAGGCAGGAGCCCCAGTAATTAGACTGGCAGAGGGGCGGGAAAAGAAATGTTAGGGAAACATAGCCATGCCAGTGGGAAGGCTTAGCCAGATCTTAACCTCCAGGGAGAGTTTCTCCATTTCAGAAGAATAGTGCTTTTGGGTCAAGAATGTGCCACACTTTGGAGGAAGTGGTCATAACTGAAGGTGGCACCCTGCATCCCAGTGGTCAGGGGTGCCTCCTGCTTGTCACCCAAGAACACTAAATAAATATGGGAGAGCTGCCCAGCAACTGAGATCCCTATCTGAAACTACAAGGAGAAGACGAACTGCCCTGCTGGAACCTAGGTCTTCACCCCAAAGGATTGCACTCTGAATGACTGCAACTGCTGCACACTGTTTAACTACAGCCCTAAGGACTTTACCTTGCTTCAAGAAGTGAAGTGAAGTGAAGGGATGTTCAAAATTCTCAAATACTTCACTAATCCCCTTGCAGCTGATGATATCACTCCTCCCACTCAAACACTATGCAATGATATTGCTAACCACTGGATGGCACAATAAATATAATTTTGCCAAGCTACCTGGAACCAATGTTAGCCCAAAACAGTCTTCCTCCCTCCCCCTTATAAACGGTAAAAATTCTCTTCCCATACAAAGTTTTGCCCCTTTACAAGTAGATGCAGTGGGGGAAATGTTGAAATCTCTAAGTCTTGGTCGCCCCTTGATATCATACCAGCCAAGATTGCTGTATTACTATCTGCTCAGCTTGCTCCATCTATCTGCACTACATTAAATCTCTTGATGAGCGAGGGTCAACTTCCCCTTGAGTGGAAGGCAGCTCAGGTAATCCCAATTTGCGAAAAGGCCATTCTATCTGCATTGGTTCTGTCAAACTACCACTCCATTTCCCTTCTCCCTCTAATGAGCAAATTATTGGAAGGGCTTCTCAATAAATCATTTACAGAACACATAGAGTCTACTGGTTGTTAAGACCCTTCAAAGTCGGGTTTTAGATGCACTGATAGCGGTATCAGAACATATCAGATGCTCTCTGGAAAACAATTAAGCTGTATTGATAGTGCTGTTGGATCTATCTGCAGCTTTTGCTACAGTGTCTCACTGAATCCTGTTACGAAGACTGGAGGAGATTGGAAATTGTGGATGTGCCTTTCAATGATTTACAAGCCTCCTAACTGACTGCATGCATGTCATCAATTTAGGCCCCTTCTGGTCCCGTGTTATGGACCTTACCAAGGAAGTGCCACATCGTTCTTGTTGGAGCACTACGCTGTTCAACATATACGTGGCCCCCCTTGCAAAGATTGTGAGAGAATTTGGTTTTATACCCAACTGGTCTTATCTTTGAACAAAAGTTCCTTAACCACAAAATCTCGCTTTTCAGAGGGCATGAAAGCTATTTCTTCAAGGATGATGGATAACTACCTCCAGCTAAGTGCTAGAAAGACTGAGATTATGATCTATGGTAATGCTCTGGGCCCCAGATTGATGGCTGGCGGATTTGGGCACTCCCTAAGACGGTGATTAAAAACTTACGTGTGTATTTAGGTAAGACCCTGTCTATGAAGGACCAAGTTGGGGCTACCTCTGGAACCTGCTTCCATATGATGCGTCTTTTGCATAGAGTATTCCCCCTCCTTCCATTAGCTATATGTAAAACCTTGGTACAGGCACAGGTCAACAGTTGCCTGGACTATTGCAATGCTCTTTTGGTTGCTGCTAATGAATCATTGTTGAATAGACTACAGGTAGTACAGAATACGGCGGCAAGCCATGTTACGAATATGCCTCCTAGAAGGGCCTCCCTACCCCTCCTGCAACAACTACATTGGCTACCCATTCAACAGAGAATTAAATTCAAGGTTTGCTGCATTGTATATAACGCCTTAAATGCAAAGGTTATGGAACAATCCGACAAATGGATGAAATCTTTAGATAAAAATTCAAAGGAGAAATCTGATGACGTTTGTGCTGTCAAGACAGAACCTGTACCAAATTCCTCGAATGTCAGCAATTCTCAACGGAACTTTAGTAATCCTCAACGAATGTTTAGGAACAAAACCAAGGAATGTCATTGTTTTAGATGTGGGAGTACTAATCATACTGCTTCTTTCCCAAAATGTCCTGCTCTAGGAAAAGATTGTTAAAAATGTGGTAGGCGAGGACATTTTGCCAGTGTGTGCAGAAATTATTCCTCGGGGAATATTTCCTCAGGGAATAATAATAGAGGTAGAGTTTATTTTTTAAATAATGAAGAAGGTGATGAAACAGAGTATGAAAGAGGAATTGTGGTATCATCACTGATTGTGGTGAACAATGTAGTTCATACACCTCTCTTAAACAACCTGATTGTTTTGTTGAAGTTCTTTGTGTTTCCCTTAAATTGATGGCAGACTTAGGTTCACCTTGGACTATAATAACTAAAGAGTATTTTGTTGATGTGTTTAAAGGTATAATTGGGTTCCAAGATCTTAAAAAATTAGACATCATTGCTAGAGCGTTTGATGGATGGATGGGGTATGTTGGTGTGGATATGCAATTCAAGGGACATGTTGCCTTTGTAAAACTATACGTAGCTATAAAGGGTGTGAATGTACTTGGTTGGAGAGATCAAGGAAGTCTAGGAATTGTTCTAAATCCTAGAAACTGTGACCCTGTGATGGTCATGGATGATGACCATGAAGGATCTATTATTATCAAAGGTGTAGTCAATGCTGGTGGCCTCATTAACAATATTGTTGCATCAGTCCCAAAAGTGTTCTCTAGAGACCTAGGAAAATTAATTAATTTCCTATCCAAGGTTAAGCTTAAGGAAGGAACTGTTCCTGTCAGACAACTATTAAAAAATGTACTGATTAATATCAGAGGGGATCTTTAACTTAAACTTAAACTTTTGTTAAAAGATCTGATTGACGATGACCTTATTGAGGAAATTGAATCTTCTGAGTGGGTTTCACCAATTGTTTTGGCTTGCAAGGCTGACCAAAGTTTGAGATTATGTGTTGATTTGAGAGCACTTAATGCTAATCTGATCATAGACTGTCATCCCTTGCCGAAATTAATGAAGTTGTGTGTATGCTGGAAGAAGCAAAAGTTTTCTCCACCTTTGACTTACATTCAGCTTACCACCAGGTTGTTTTAACTGAAGATTCCAGACATTTGACTGCTTTCTCACACCTGAGGGTCTGTTTCAATATAAAAGAATGACATTTGGGCTAGCCTCTGCGACGTCTATCTTCCAACGTGCCATGCATCATATTTTTAAGGATCTAGAAGGGTATGTTAAATGTTTTCAAGATGACATGATGATGTTCACAAGGAACATGTATTTAAGGCACACTCTTTCTGGAGATGGAGTTGTTCCTAAAAAAACTCTTGTTGTAGCCATTGTGAAAGCTCCACATCCAGATAACAAGGAAAAACTCCTATCCTTCACTGGATTATGTGAATATTATAGTAAGTTTATTAAGGGATTTGCGACTGAAATGGAGCCTTTGAGGGAGCTTACTAGACAAAATGTTGAGTTTTGTTGGGGGGAAAAGAAAGAATCTGCTTTTCAGCTTTTCAAAAATGAGATTGCTCATGCTCCCACTTTGAAACAGTTTTGGGTCAATAAATTGTGCATAGTTACAGTTGATGCTAGTGAGTATGGGCTTGGAGGGGTCCCATCTGAAAAATGTGGAAAAGATGAATAGTGTGTGGCTTTTGCCTCTAGGACTGTTAGTTAGACAGAGAGAAAGAACTCAGTTATTGAGAAAGAACGTTTAGGATGTGTTTGTGGTATCGAACCCTTTCGTTATTTCTTGTGGGGTAGTCGGTTTCTTTTGAGGACAGATCATAAACCGTTGGTCTCAAAACCTTCCCCAGGTGGCGGTCATATTGCCACTACAAGTATTGGTAGGCTCATGTCCAGATTACAAGAGTACACATTTTTTCTATAGAGTATGTTCCAGGGAGAAGGAATGTAACTGCTGACTGGCCTTTCCAGGTTACCTTTCAATCCAGAAAAAGTGAAGGATGAAGGGGATGATGTGGAAGTTGTGGCCTCTTTAGGAAAATTTTTTGCTAGTGAATTCTCTGCTATCTCTGAAGATGTTTGGAAGAGTTTTAGTGTAGGAGATAAACATTGGGAGTTATTGAAGAAATATATTTTGGAAGGTTGGCTTAGAATCAACATGGTTCCTAACTGTGGTTACTTAGTCAAGAAATGTATCCCCTACCAGTTGAGCTGGGTCTTACATTCTGGAAAGAAATGTCTCCTCACCACTCCTCATTTTTAAGAAATCCGTAAAGGAGGCAAAGCCTTTTCCTATATGGCCTCTTTGTCATGGAATCAACTCCCTCTTACACTGCAAAGATGAAATGATATTTTGATCTTTAGGAAACTCCTTAAAACTGAACTTTTTGCTGTATAACTGTCTGCTGGCTCTGCTCTTGCACTGCTCTAGAGTGGAGATACCCCTTTGGGGGTGATTAGGGCAGTTTATAGGTTTTTTAATTAATTAAATTAAAGGAGCAGACTCCCTGAAAAAAACAGGTTAATAGAGCTTCACCAGCATCATCTCCACCAAGAAGAATCTAGCTGGAAAATGTCCAGGGGACTATTAAGGATTTGGCCACCTGCATTCTGGGAAACATAGTCCCAACATACCAAGGACCATCTCCAAGCTTCTAGATCCATGGATTTGTATTGTGGACATTTGGAGACCCAAAGGAAACCTTCAGGAAGGAAATCCAGAGGTTTGTAGAAGATTGGAGACATTTTTGTAAAAAGTTTTATAAGGTGATCGATCCGTTGACGAGAGTCAAACCATCGACATCGAACCGCGACCCAGCACAGCTATCAGGTTAATCCCACTGAAAGCTCCAGAGTTCAGGATTTCCCAAATTTCACGAGGTCTCGCTTTTAACCAACATCGACTCGAAACCTGGCCTGACTGGGAGCCTCGCGCAACTATAGAGAAAAAGCTCCAGACAAATTACTAAGTGAGAAGGTAAAAAATTGACGAGGCCTCCCGCTCAGTGTATCCGACCCACGTTGCACCACATCTGGCCTCAAACTTTGACTTTGGCCTGGTCAGGCATGACCAGATGCTCCAAGTTGGTGCCTTTTGTTTTTAGGCAGTAGAAAGTATTTAATCTTTAAAAATTCATATCTCCAGTTCCCTACATTGGAGTTTTGTTATTTTGGTATCATTTTAATCACAGTAATATATCCTTTTATTATAAATTGGTGTTGGATTATTAATGCATCTTGTGTATTACCTATTTAGTGTATTTGTGTTTTGAAATGCTTTACACACCTGTCTCCTAAGTTAAGCCTTCCTGCTCGCAGCCGGCTACCAAGGGTTAAGCATAGGAATAATTTATTGAGACCGTAACTGGACTTTTTATTGTGATTGTCCCCTTGTTATGAGTGGTAAATCCCTACTTACACCTAATAATAAACCACCTCCCAACACAAGATTAATGGGAGTATCACCAATTCACTATGCAATGTCAATTACTATATCTTCATGCATTTGAAAATCAATAAAACATTTTTTTTTAAGGAGGATTTGCTTCTTGATGGTCTAACACCTCGTGACAGTGTGAGGAGATTGCATAAAATAGGAGGACCTGTGGTGGTTTAAAGTTTTGTTAGTGATCTTCAACCGTGGCTCAAGAGGGAGTCAGTGAAGGTATCTCAGAATTTTTCCATTGATATTAGTCTTGTCGTGAAGCTGAAAATGGCTTTAAGACGGGCCATTTTAGATGAGGGACTGTCCGATAGGACGGTGTGCCTGAGTCAATTCTTAAAATGAATGACATGGGCTGCAGGTCTTATTTGATAGGAGGAGAGTAGGTGTTTGATATTCTTAAGTTGGTAGAGGTGGAAGTTGGTAGATTGTGTCATTTTTGTTAATTTGTCATGATAACTTGAGAAAGGAGTCCAGTGTGAAACCGAGGGTTTTAATGAGTTGCTCTGTGATGGATCAAGGATAGTTCTGTCAGCATTGTTGGGTCAATTTTGGCAGAGGATTGGTAAGAAATTTTGAGAAACTTTGTGAAAGTCCATTCAGACAAAAACTGATTTCAGGTCCTTATGTAAAGTGTGCATGCGTTGCACCTAAGATAGTTTAATGTAAACCTGGGTGTCATCAGATTTCTGGTGTCGTTGAATAGCTCTTTTGTTCAGGTGCAATTCCAGTAGTTTCATATGAAGATTGAATAGGATTGGGAAGAGTATGGAACCTTGCAGAACTCTGCATGGCATTCTTTCTGTAGCCAATGTGAAGTTTTCCAATTTCACAAGCTGGGCCCAGCCATTTAGGAAGGAGTTGAACCAGCTTAATTCTGCTCCCAGGAGGCCAATCCTAAGTTACATGGTCTTGAGTAGGGGATTGTGGTGCACTGTTTGTAATGCTACTGATGGATCTAAAAGGATGAGTAGGAAGACTTCACCTTCATTAAAGAAACAGTACATGACACTTGGGGGCATATTTACAAAGAGTTAACGCCACCAGAAGGTCACTTTTTCCGATGCTCTGGTGGCGTTAAGTCCTTTGCCTTATTTACAAGGCAGTGTTAAGCCACTTAAAGTGGCTTAATGTCACCTGTAATAATGCCCCTATTCATGCAGCACTAAGGGCCTCATTAGGCGACCCCAGAGCAGGAGGGAACCTCCGGATGACATGCGGAGTTCCCTCCTGTGCAATTAGGATGTGACCACCACCCTGGCGGTCACATCCTCTATTTTTAACACTGCGGCGGGTGCGGCTTCAAGCTGCACCCGGGGCAATGTTAAAAATGCACACATTGCATTTGCATGCAGTAAGAGGCAGGCACCGCGCGGTGCCTGCCGCTTTCTGCATGCAAATGCAGGGGGGTACCATAGGTACCCCCCATCTGCATGATGGTGCACTGTGTTACCTATTTTGATGTAACAATGCGTTGAGCCAGTTTCTAGTAAATATGCCTCATAGTATCTTCAATGTTGCTGTTTCAGTGCGGTAGCCTTATCTGAATTCCAATTAGATATTGGAGAAGGTCATTGTTGCTTATGTGTTTATTTAGCTGGAGTGTGATGCATTTTTCAATTACTTTTCCTCGCCATAGGAAGTTGCTGATGGGCTTGAGGTTTTCTAAGATTTAAGGGTGGCTTTTGGTTTCATAAGTACAGATGACATTTTGCCCAATTTCAGGAGTTAGTGACACATTAAATATTGTGACCCGGATGGGTGCAAATATACTGAAGTTCTCTTTGATTATCTTAGCTGGGATTGCAACTCTGAAATATGGGGTGCATCATATTCAACCGATTATTTTTAATAGGTTTTCAGAATTGAATTTATTAAATCAGTCCCATATGTCAGCTATTTTCATGGTAAAGACTAGTGGAAGGGAAGATTTACCGCAGAAGCCAGATCTCAGTTTTGCAAGTTTGTTAGAAACAAAATTGCTCCACTTCAAAGTAGAGCAAGAGGGAATTTTGCTGTTAATAGTTTTGAGTTTTCTCTATTGAATTTGAAAATAAGGTGCAGAAGGGTTTCCATGAATGGGAGTACAGATCATGAAAGATGGTTCTCTTTGTGGGTTTATAATTTGAAAATCTTTCTAGCCTTCCTCAGTTTAGATTTAAATGTGTCTGATTTATTGTTTTGCTAATGGTTTCAGATGGTTTGATTTACTTTTTGCGTTTGTGTACCACTTGGATGAACCATGGGGGCATATTATCAAGGGGGTTTATCTCCGCTTTTTTGGCTTTAAAAGCCAAGAAAGTGGAGATAAAATTATCTCCCTATTACCTAGCTGTCGCTAACACCAGTTAGCGACAGATAGTAGGAGATAGCGACCATCTTGGGCCCCACTTTGCATGTCAGTGATATTTATCACTAATGACATGCAAAGTGGGCGTGCCAAGATGTTAGCGACTGAAAACAGTCGCTAACATCGCTATCTCCTATTACCAACTTTTGGAGATATTCGCGCTAAGCGCGAATATCTCCAAAAGCTAACACCTGCCCTGAGCAGTTCTTAGCCATGTTATCCAATGGGAGGTGGATAACATGGCTAAGAGCATTAGCTCGGTAATGCATGAATATCGCTGACTTTTCAGCGATATTCATGCATAGCGGCGATTTTTATCGCATTTGCGGTAAACCTTAGTAATACCAAGGTTTATTTGCGGTAAAAAGCGCCGCAGCTCAGCGGTAAATTTTTGTCTCTAACCAAGCAATAGCGATAATTATCGCTATTGCTTGGTAATATGCCCCATGGTTTGTTGGAGTATTTACTTTTGATAGGTCTATATTGTCAAATGATTTTGTATAGTGGGTGAAGATTAGATTGATGTGGTTATTCTATTAGATCTAATTGAGTATTGGTAGAAGGCATTTATTTAAGGTCTCTGCTGAGAAACATTTGTCATTTCATACCCAGATTTTGGAGTTGGAAGGTGTCTTGGGTATGAGGTTCACCAATGAGTATCAAAATTGCAGGGGGAAATGGTACGTCCGGTAGGTCCGGTCCAATTCAACGAGAGGGTGACAAACGCAATAGATGTGAAAAATAGATATGATATTTTTAATTTGTTTTCCATCAGGAAGGTAGGTATTTGAATGAGGTGAAGTAATCACATTACATTGTCTAGTTTTCGTAGATTATGTGAAGATAGATGGTTAATAAAGGATTAGCTGTCAGTGCCTTTTTCATGCTATTGAATGATTTGCATCAGGATGAATCCAGTGGTAGGAGTAACAAATCTGACCCCCTAATGTCCAACACTTTCCATTTAGGTGCATAAACTAGAGTGGGAAAAGAACATTTAAAATTCTTTGATACCAGTAGTTTACATAACATGCATACACTTTTATGTGCACTGTGTTTTATTATAATAATATAGTGACTGGTGGAAAGTACAAATAATGCAATTAAACATTCAACAGTTTAAATGATTATGTGGGTTTTAATACACAATGAGCTGCTCCTGTTTTTAAGGAAAGAATGGTCTAACCTAATATGAGTCTTTTTCAGATTATCATGTGGATAATGTCATCAGTGATTTGATTTGAGATGTCATTAGTGATGTCATCAGTGATGTCACTAACCATGTCATGAATGATGTAATATGTGACATCATCAGCAGTGCATTGCGGGGGCGCGAGTTATAGTCAGCTCAACTAACTATAATGGCCGAATTTCTCTGGTTTTGTACGAGTGAAATGTCCAACTAACTATAACGTCCCTGAAACCTATGGTTTTTTCAGTGAATTTCAAAGGTTTTTTAATGCTAATTCCTAACTTTACATCCCTAAAACATATGTTTTTTTCAGTGAATTTCTAAGGTTTTTACATGCTAATTTCTAACTATGCCTACAGAGGTAGAAAGGAGCAGAAAGAAGCAAGAGAAATTAAGTAGGGGGCAACAGAAGTCCAGAAAGACGAAGAAAGGTGCAGAAAGAAGCAAGAGATATGTAGAAAGAACCAACAAAGATGCAAAAGGAGGCCTTGTTGCAAAGTCATCCTGTGCCCCCAACTTTTTGCTGGCTGGTACTGGTGGTAAATGGCCCTGACTAACCAGGCCCAGAGCCAGTGTTATGCTGAAAGACATTTATAATACAGTGAAAACACCTACATACACTATGGTACACTATTGGTAGGGGTATCCCTGTGATTGGCATGACCTCCTCTGTAAGGCCCTAGTACATATTAGGGCTGGGGGATTACAACTATCTCTAACTAAGAGGTGCAGAAAGAGGCAAAAGTGGTGCAGAAAGAAGGAAGAGAGGTGTAGAAAGAGGCAAGAGAGTTGCACAATTAGGGAATAGGGCTACAGAAAGAGGCAGGAGGGTTGCAAAAAGCATGAACAGAGGTGCTGAAAGAGGCTAGAGAGGTACAGCAAGAAGCAAGTGAAGTGCAGAAACAGGCAACAGAGGTGCAGAAAGATGCAAGAGAGGTACAGAAACAAGCAAAATATGTGCGTAAAGTGATAAGAGAATTGCTAAAAGAAGAAACAGAGGTTTAGAAAGAAGCAAGCGAAGTGCAGTAAGGAAAGAAGCAAGTGAGGTGAAGAAAGAAGCATGAACAGTGCAGAAAGAACCAACAGACGTGCAAAAAGAGGCAAGAGGTGTACAGAAAGACGTAGTAGAAGTGTACAAAGAGGCAAGAGAGGTACAGAAAGAGGCCGGAGGGGTGCAGAAAGAATGAAGAGAATTGCTGAAAGAAGCAACAGAGGTGTAGGAAGAAGCAAGTGGCGTGCAGAAAAAAACAAGAGCAGTGCAGAAAGAACCAACAGAGGTGCTGAAAGAGGCGCAGAGTGTGCAGAATGAGCAGGAGAAGTGCATAAAGAGGTAAAAGAGGTACAGAAAGAGGCAGGAAAGTTACAGAAACAGGGAACAGGGGTGCAGAAAAAGGCAAGAGAGGTGCAGGTAGAGAAAGGTGGGGTGCAGATATGGGCAAGAGATCTTCAGAAAGTTGACAAAAGTAATGTGTAGAAAGAGGCAAGAGAGTTGCACAATTAGGGAATAGGGCTACAGAAAGAGGCAGGAGGGTTGCAAAAAGCATGAACAGAGGTGCTGAAAGAGGCTAGAGAGGTACAGCAAGAAGCAAGTGAAGTGCAGAAACAGGCAACAGAGGTGCAGAAAGATGCAAGAGAGGTACAGAAACAAGCAAAATATGTGCGTAAAGTGATAAGAGAATTGCTAAAAGAAGAAACAGAGGTTTAGAAAGAAGCAAGCGAAGTGCAGTAAGGAAAGAAGCAAGTGAGGTGAAGAAAGAAGCATGAACAGTGCAGAAAGAACCAACAGACGTGCAAAAAGAGGCAAGAGGTGTACAGAAAGACGTAGTAGAAGTGTACAAAGAGGCAAGAGAGGTACAGAAAGAGGCCGGAGGGGTGCAGAAAGAATGAAGAGAATTGCTGAAAGAAGCAACAGAGGTGTAGGAAGAAGCAAGTGGCGTCAGAAAAAAACAAGAGCAGTGCAGAAAGAACCAACAGAGGTGCTGAAAGAGGCGCAGAGTGTGCAGAATGAGCAGGAGAAGTGCATAAAGAGGTAAAAGAGGTACAGAAAGAGGCAGGAAAGTTACAGAAACAGGGAACAGGGGTGCAGAAAAAGGCAAGAGAGGTGCAGGTAGAGAAAGGTGGGGTGCAGATAAGGGCAAGAGATCTTCAGAAAGGAGACAAAAGTAATGTGTAGAAAGAGGCAAGAGATCTGCAGAGAAAAGAAACAGAGGTGCTGAAAGAGGCAAGTGAGGTGCAGAAAGAAGCAAGAGGGGTGCAGAAAGAGGCAATAGGGGTGCAGAAAGAGGAGAGAGAAGTGCAGAAAGAAACAAGAGAAGTGCAGAAAGAAGCAACAGAGGTGCATAAGGAGGCATGGGGCGCAGAAAGAAGGAAGAGAAGTGCAGAAAGTAGCAACAGAGATGCTGAAAGAGGCACAAATGGTACAGAAAGAGGCAAGAGAAGTGCAGAAAGAGGCAAGAGCAGTGCAGAAAAAATTAACAGAGGTGCTGAAAGAGGCAAGTGAGGTGAAGAAAGAATGAAGAGAAGAGCAGAAAGAAGTAACAGTGGTGCAGAAAGAGGCAAAAGGGTGCAGAAAGACATATGACGGATACAGAAAAAGGCAAAAGAGGTGCAGAAAGAGGGAAGAAGAGTGCAGAAAGAGGCGAGAGGGGTACAGAAAGACATATGAGTAGGCTTTCCTGTTTTCAGTTTCTATTACTGGTAATTTATGGTTAGGTTTTTTCAGTGTTTTCAAGTGATTTCAATACCTTAAAAAAGGGGTTATCAGTGGTTTCACATTTTCGCGCCATTAGAGACAACAGAAACAGTGTTTATCTAGTGTTTATGGAACTTTTTAGTTTTATTATTGCTTGCTTTCTGCACTGATAGTGCATGGAATATAGACAGTGTATATGAGGTCCAAATACATTTTTACAAATCAAACTTATTGTAGTACACCATACAATACTTCTTCAGTGAGTCTTTGGTCAAGCACGCTCACTCTTCCCTTCCCATGTAAACTTTTATCTGTGAAAAAGCCCTCTTAACATTGGCTCTTGGGACGGACAACACCAAAATAGCCAGTACCCAATTTGCAAACTCTGACCACTGACATAGCTTTCCATGCCAATTTTGGTGCACCTGAAGATTGTGATTCTCTGTGACAGGTTCTGCACCAGAGTTATTGAAGCGGTGAAAAATGAAGCAGCACTTTTGAAACTCTGGAGAAAATTTCCCTTTACGGAAGGGATCTATAAATTCTGCAGAGTACCACAGTGAGGGTTCATTTACTTAAAATGCCATGAGTGGTGAAGGGCTATTTCTCATACATGGTAAAATAAAAGTTCCTGAAATGCTCCTTTACGTTTCTTTGCTAACCAAGTGGCAAGCACTCTAACATGGAACATGTTGCAGTGCCAAAGTAACTAAAAGTGTCACCCAGCCTTCTCTCAAGGAAATGTTTCACATCTACACCAATTATGCTGAACACTTGGTAGACAAGAGTGTTTTCAGACTCTAGTTTTATTTTATGTTCACTACAGCAGTCATGCTTTCCTGTAAAAATCTAAGAATGCAGTAGAGTGTACTTTTTTTCAAATCACTATTAATTTGTGACCAAAGATCCTCACATGTCTTGCCTTTGGCATCATTACTCAGCAAAAGTTCTGTAAACGGTTGCCACATGAATAATATAGCAATCATGGCCTCCAGGACTGAGAACCATCAGCTAAGTGACACAGTTGGGATGACTCTTTCTTTGATGCCACACAAAGCATAAAATGAGAAATATTTGTGTTTTAGTTTCTGCACATAACAAAACAGTGCAGCCAGAATGGACTTAAAGGTCAATAGCATTCTTAATTAACTCAGAAGATTGTAAAGATTGTTTCAGCATACCATCAAACAAGTGGCAAGGATCTCTTACAGGGAAGCATTTGAGCTCAGATATCTATTTTGACAGGTCTTCACACAATTTTTTCATGCACATAGCTGAATCACTGCAAATACAAACAATATCACTCCAATCTTTGTTTAAGTAGGTAAGAACTTTTTGCAGCAGCATTCCAAGTGACACTGCGTTCCTTGTTTTCCAAAATTCTGGTGTCATGTTTTCACCAGTATCCCAAATGCTTGGCGACTGCACTCATTTCACATATACCTGTCACTATACCTTGCATTGAATGTTTAAAGCCTGCGGTTTTGGCAAAAAAGGCGGCTGATGTATCAAGGGTGTATACCCATTTTCTGTGGGTAAATGTGATGGTACATATAGGCAAAGATTCTTATGAAACCTAATTTTTTCCTATCAGTGAAAGACTCCAACGTAGCCAAAAAATCAAATATGATTTTGATATTTCCTGATTCTCTACAGTTTATAAAATAATTAAACAACACCTAAAACATGCTACTAACTCCTGTTTCTTTTGACCAAAGACCAAGGAACTGAAAAAAGGAAGAAGAAACAATATTTTGGTGACATCCCTAAACAACAAAACTGGAGCAGGATAATGTTAGCCCAGTCTTTCTTTCTACTACCTTATATAACAAAGTCACATTGTATTTGCCCCTTCAGGAAGAAATAAAAATTACTCTTTCACTCTCCATTTCTTTTCTTTGAATGGCATTTAGTTTGAGGTTGTGCAGTGTTTTTTTTAGTTTTTATATGTTTACACTGGTGAGGGCTATTTCCCTTCTGGTGGGGTTTTAACAGTTATTATAGGTTTAAACCTAAAACTAGACAGCCTACATATAGGGATACAGAAAAAGGCAAAAGAGGTGCAGAAAGAGGGAAGAAGGGTGCAGAAAGAGGCAAGAGGGGTACAGAAAGAAGCAAATGAGGTGCAGAAAGAAGCAACAGATATGCAGAAAGAGAGAAGAGAGGTGTGAGGTTCCGTGACGATTTGAACCCGTGTTTTCAAGTTTGTCGGGAATACATAATATTGGTATCAGCGAACCGCAAATGATCCATTTAGCATATCCTGGTGTTTTCGCTACGATACGAGCAAGAGCACTCCTGTTATGAACACATTTCTGATCTACCCATGGCATCCATCTTAGATCATGGCAGCCATTTTGTGTTTCCTTGCCCTCACATATGCAATAGCCTCTGATCACTTCATTCACTCCACTTTGATTAAGGACACGTAGCCTTAGCCGGAGATTCACCTCTTTCATGACACGTACACCTTAAACCAAATCACGCTGAAGCTGCATGACTCGACAAAGGCTGCCTCCTCTGCCCGAGGCCAGCCCACCTGAACTGGTTTTCCTGTCCATTGTCCTGATCATGATTAGGCGGCCGAAGCTGGTAGCCTTGCCCATTTACAACCCACAAACATCTCTTATCCCGTTTTTCTATCTTCTGCACCTGGCTCTGCTCCTTTCCTTCTGGGCCTTTATTAGGGGGAGGTAACAAACTTTACGATGAGGCGGTCCGGCTCTTGAATGCAATATTGACAAGGGATTGTGATGGACTAGTGGGAACCCCTCTTCGTGATGTTTGGCATCAGATATTATCAACAGTTCCTGTGTAACGCCAAATATTTATTGTTTAAGACACAAAGGTTTGGGAATGTACTGACATGTGAAATATTTGCCTGAAGCACAATTTTTAGTATATAAGGAGCAACCCTCAATGTACAAATCGAACAGTCTCCTAGTCTCTGCCTGTGTGTAGATTCTGTGATTTCTGTGTCCCTGCAGTAATAAACCTTTGGTCTTTGACGCCACCATCGAGAAGCCCGTGTTTCTGTTCATTTGCGCACCAAGGCAGGTGGAACTCCGGGGTCTTTGGGTGTTGTTCCCTGACACCTCTGGACGGAACCAAAAAGTCCAGAACTCCAATTGGCGCCCAACGTGGGGCGACGTCATTCGGTACCGGTCCAAAAGCCCGAAGAGTTCGAGAAGCTTCGTGTGAAGATTCCTGAGGGAGGCGCCCCACTTCATCGATCCCGGCATATCGCAAAAGTGGCCCTGAAGTTCTCTTCCACGAGGGTTCCCGTTCAGGACGGCTGCAGTGGGCCGTTGCCTTGACCGTCGCCCTGTCTTGGACCCGAGGTGCAGCCTTAGTACAGCGAAACGTGACGGGTTTCTCCTTGGTGACGTCTTCAGTGCCTCAGTTAAGTATTTAGTGATAGCTAGCTGGTTACTTTGTGAGGATTGTTAAATCCTTGATCGGTTCTTGGTTTGGTTTGGTTTCGTAAGATTATCACTAGTTGTTCTGGTTACGATAATCTATTTGGTTCAGTTTGGGTATCGATACATTAGTTTGGTTTTGGTAGGCCTAAGTTCTTGGTTCAAGTGCACATATCTGTTTTCGTGTTTTGTTTGTTTTGTGTTCCAGACAGAAAATGGTAAGTCGGAAAATGTTGTCTTGTTTCGGTTGCAACCATGACTCACGATTGGAGGATTCTTGTTTGGTTCCTCCAATTGGGACTCCCCTTTATGACCTATATTGCAAATTTGGAGTGGGTCCTATATCCTATAACGAGGTGTGGGTCCGTTACTGTAAGAAGGATGGTGTCCTTAGTTGGCCACTACATGGTAGTTTTGAACCCGAGATCCTTGATAATTTAGAAGCGAAATTGTTTAAGAAGAAAGCCCGGCCGGCAATGTTTGATTCTTTCCGTTATTGGCGAAAAGAATCTAAACAGAGAGAAATGAAAAGGTTGAAGAAAGAACAAAAAGAGCAAGAAGAGTTAACTCTAGAGCAAGCAACTAAACAACTGCAAGATAATGAGTGCGAAAAGGCTATAGATGTAGCAATTAGAGAGCATAATTTAGCGATTGACAAGTGCTACCCTGCCTTGCCATCGAAAACAGCTAAGATACTGGAGGATCCCGAAAACGATCCTCTGTTGTCCTATCTGTTACGTTCACCTCCACCGTACGCACAAGGTGCTGCGGCTCAACTTGTACCGAATGTTCAATTGCCGGTTGCTGGACAACCTGGTGTTCTTGTTCCCCAGAATCTAGTTCCTGTACCTTCTGTGGTTAATGTGAATGTTCCTACGGCTCCTCCTCTTCCTGGGTTGCCGACTTCTATACCTGTATCTGTCTCGCTTACACCTACTACTTCACAAACTATTTTCATCGATACTCCTACTGCTTCGCAATCTGTTCCTACCTCTACTGTGTTCTCTACGTCTGCAAGTGTATTAACTCCACTTTCTGTACGTCGAAAAATAACTGATTCTGTTGCTAATATTCTGTCTCCTTTATATAAATCCTTAATTAAGACTCCTACTTCTGATTCAGTTCAGAGACGTAGTCAGCTACCAAGTACTGAAGAACGGGGAGTTTTAGATTCCACGGCTCTCAGATGGATTACGAAAGTTAGAAGATATAATACGAGAGATGTATTAGATACGTTTATGCAGTGGAAGGAACCAACGCAACGATACGTCTTTGATGAGATGTGCTCGTTGTTACGTGAGGAAATAGAGGAAGATGATGTTGAATCAGACTTGGAGGATTTAATTAAGGTGCAAGAAGAGTTTGCTGCAGGAATGATAGTGGGTGATAATATAAAAGAAGCGATGGAACTTATTTTGAGTTTTAGGAATGATCCATCTCTTCGTTCACCGAGAGATTTAGAGAAAGGTAAAATGAAGCTAAGTCGCCAATATCCTATGAGGGAGGTTCCTCCAATTTGGCGCGAAGCTGTGCAAGCTGATGCGGTTGCTGGTATTGCGGCCGCTCCAGCACAGTTCCAACGAGTGTGGATACACATTCCATGGAAGCGAGCTGAAGTACTAGCAGTGAAACAGGCCTTACCAGATCCGCGTAAGAATCCGGCTGGATATTACAAGGAATTGACACAGACAGTTGAAGCTTGTATAATGAATTTGGCAGACATTGACATGCTATTTGGCAATGTAGTTCCACAACCAGTGTGGGCTAAAATTCGTAGAGAGGATCATCAAGCAGCCTTAGGTGGTGATTGGGCAGCTATCACTGCAGCGGATGGTCAGCAAACGGGTGGTGCAAAACCCGAACCCCTGATTGCTAATCTTCCAGGTAGAATAATTGATTTAATGAAGACTCTGATGCCTGCATTGCGTGTTAATTGGGATAAATTATCCGCATGCAAGCAAAAGAAAGACGAAAGTGTCTCCGACTTCTTCACGAGGTTCGAAGAGACTTTTGTAGACCATAGTGGTCAGGATATGAGCACTGAAGGAGGACAGAGATTGTTTGTCGATAAATTTGTGCATAATTTGTTACCTGAATTATGCAATAAATTAAAGGATTCAGAGAGTGCGTGGGCTGTTTCCACGACTGCGCAAATACTTGCGACTGCGCAGTACTACGAAAATAGGGATAAAGAGGAAAAGGAGAAATCAGAGAAGAAAACGAAAGATTTAAAGACTAAAGTTCTTTTACAGCAGGCGTATCCGCCTCGCACGAACCAGACTAATATGCAACAGAATTCGTATCAAAGGACAGATTATAGTTCAACCAGGCCTCAATATCAGTGGAATCAGTGTGCGTACTGTAAGAAAGAGGGTCACTACAAGAATGAATGTCCGATTTTAGCGCAAAATAATGCAGCAGCTCAGAGAGGTCGTGGTGGTTTTGCGCAGAATTCTAGAGGTCGAGGGCGAGGTGCTATGCCTCCGCAAACGAATGATCGTCCCTCTAATCACTTTGATCAACGAAACGTACAGTCAGCTCAACAGAATAGATCTCAGCAATATCTTGTTGAGAATTATTGTGAAGTTGATGAGGGATTCCAGCAAAATGGGTACTAGGACAGCCATGGACAGAGAGAGGGAGTAGTATCAGTTCCAGTGGATCAGAGTGGGCCTTATGTCGCAGTAGCAACATCAGGTGTAGTCGAACCGTTTCTGTTGGATACTGGTGCCGCAAAAAGTTCTATCATTCATGCGAAACTCCCTGGCGCACCTTTGTCTGGCTCAACAAATGTTTCCGTAGGTTTTTCAGGCGCCCCTGTTTACAACCCGATATCTAATCCTTTGTCTATTTCTGTTGGACCATGCCAATTGAAAGCACCCTTGATTTTGACGACAGGTTGTAATGAAAATCTGCTTGGTTTAGATTTGTTAAAACGACTATATGCGACATTGTACTGTTCTCCGGATGGAGTACAGCTTACTTTGGGTAAAAGACTCACTTCTCCGATGTACTTGTCAATGGACGCACTCCCGCCAGAGCTGCGCTCACTCCCTAATTCTCTTTGGGCGACTGGTCCTAATGATGTAGGCCTTTTAGAAATACCACCGTATGTAGTAACTTTGAAAGCAAATGTAAAATTTCCTAGAATTCCCCAATATAAAATATCGAGTGAAGGAGAACGTGCACTTTTATTGATTGTGCAAGATTTGATTAAGAAAGGTGTGGTTGAAGAAACTCGAGGAAATGTTTGTAATAGTCCTGTATTGCCAATTCTGAAACGAACTGATCCTACGAAACCTCCAGTATATAGGTTTGTCATAGATCTTAGAGAAGTTAATAAGATTGTGGTTCCGCAGTTTCCTGTGGTTCCAGACATTACTGCCTTGTTAACATTGATTCCTGCTACAGCCAATTGGTTCTCAGTCATCGACTTGAAGAATGCCTTTTTCAGCATTCCGATAGCCGAGGAAAGCAGGGATATTTTTGGCTTCTGTCTAGGAGGTCGAAGCTTCAGATTTAAACGCGCTCCACAAGGCTACTGTGAGAGTCCATCTATTTACAGTCAAGCATTAAAAAGTCAGCTAGATTCTTTTGTCCTTCCTCCAGGTTCTGCCCTAGTACAGTACGTAGATGATCTTTTAGTGGCTGCCGATGACAAGGAAACTTGCAAAGCAGCTACAGTATCGTTGTTACATCATTTGTCTGATTTGAATCACAAAGTATCACCTTCCAAGATGCAATACTGCTGCCAAGAAGTGACCTACCTAGGTCATCTCTTGTCAAAGGAGGGAAGGAAGTTGACCCCAGAAAGAATAAAAGCAATTACGCAAATGAGTGTTCCACGCACACAGAGAGAAGTACGTGCCTTTTTAGGTATTACCTCCTACTGTAGGCAGTGGATTCCAAATTTTTCTCTTTTAGCGAAACCATTGGTAGCTTTGACTGGGAAAAATGTTCCGAGTCCGGTGCCATGGTCTGATGAATGTCAAGAGAGCTTTACCGAATTACGAAAAGCCTTGTGTTCAGCTCCTGTATTGGGTACACCTGATTACAGTAAACCATTCACGCTCTACGTTCACGAGAGAGAAGGTTGCGCGTTGAGTGTCCTGACACAGAAGTTTGGTGATAAACAACGCCCTTGTGCGTATTTCTCATCAACATTAGATCCGGTAGCTAGAGCGTTGCCTAGTTGTTTGAGGGCTACAGCGGCAGCTGCGGCTTCCATTCGGCAATCTGCTGGTTTGGTGATGAACAACATGCTAGTGGTCATGGTTCCTCATGCAGTGGATACACTCATGAACCGAACGAAGACACAACACCTTACCAGTGCGAGATTATCTGGTTACGAACTGACACTACTAGCGAGTCATATTCAGATCAAAAGGTGTAATGTATTGAATCCAGCAACGCTGTTGCCGACTGATCAAGAGTCGAGTGATTCTGAGCCACATGACTGCTATTTTAAAACGGAGGAAGAGACAAAAGGACGCATTGACCTGAAAGATACTCCGTTACCCGATCCGGATGGTACGCTATATGTGGACGGGTCATGTTTTAAATTGGAGAATGGTGATGTGACTGCTGCTTACGCAGTAACGACTTTGAAGACGATTGTGGAGACTGCAAGAGTGAGTCAGAATTCTGCCCAAGCTGCAGAATTAATAGCTCTAACGAGAGCATGTGTTTTAGCTGAGGGAAAGAGAGTGAATGTGTTCACAGATAGTCAGTACGCATTTGGCGTGGCCCATAGTTTTGGCCGGTTGTGGAGAGAAAGAGGTTTCATTACGTCCCATGGGACTAAGATTCAACATGGTCAGCTAGTTAACGACTTGTTGGAATCTCTAATCTTGCCAACTGAAGTTGCAATTGTAAAGTGCAGTGCTCATAAAGCAATCACGGATGATGTTGGACGTGGGAATGCTTTTGCTGATGAAATTGCTAAACAGACAGCTAGAGATGTGATGAGTAGAATGTATGTTGCAACGTCTGCAAGATGGATCGCTGAGTCTGGGATGTGTGAAGATACAATGGAAAGTGTGAAGGAGATTCAGAAAGAAGCAACTGAGGAAGAGAAACGTGTATGGAGAGAGGGTTTGGGCAAGTTGGACTCGAATGGATGTTGGATTGATTTGACAGAGCAGCAACGTTGGATGTTGCCGGATGCGTATGTGCTTGCAGTAGTGACAATGGCGCACGGAGTAGCGCATATAAGTTCTAAAGGCATCTGTAAGATGTTGGCTCCGGTCTGGAAGAATGATGGGATCAGTAAGTGTGCAGAGAGAATGGTGAAAAATTGTATGGTGTGCTTGATGCATAACCCTGGCAAGGGAACTCCAACTCCAGCTGGTCATTTCGCTCCTCCTTCCTGTCCCTTTGAAGTGATTCAGTTAGATTTCATTCACATGGAACGCTGTAATAATTTGAAATACGTCTTGGTGGTGGTTTGCGCTTTTTCCAGGTGGATAGAAGCATACCCACTGAAGGACAATACCGCCTTATCAACTGCCAAAATTCTTCTCAAAGAATATTTCCCTAGATTTGGAATGCCACGGATTGTATGGTCAGATAACGGAAGTGAGTTTATAGGGAAAGTTATGCAGAGTGTATGTGCAGGCCTAGGTTTGAAACAAAAATTTCATAGTGCGAACCATCCCCAGTCAGCTGGTCTAGTGGAGGGTTATAATGGCACCCTCAAGCTGAAGATAGCTAAGATACAAGCATCCACAGGTTTGGCTTGGCCAGACGCACTTCCCTTGGCTCTGTTATCCACAAGAGCGACTGTACATTCTCGAGTGGGGCTTAGCCCTTACGAGATTGTATTTGGTCGTCCTGCCAATATTTGGGGGGTGCCAAGACCAAGGGAGTTCAGACAGCTGGAATATCCTATGTTGATAGACTACCTTTACGACTTGACTGCTAAATTGAGTCTTATTCATCAACAGGTTTTCGATGCACTACCAAAGCCTCCGGAGAGTCCAGGGCATCAACTGAAACCCGGCGACCAAGTGGTGGTCAGAAACTTCGCGAGGACAAAGAATCTTCAGCCTCGCTACATCGGCCCCTTCCAGGTCCTGCTGGCAACGAGGACAGCCGTACGTGTTGCTGGCCGCAAGCACTGGATTCACGCTTCTCACGTAAAGCGTGTTCCGTTGCCACTGCCTTACGACGACTGGGTGAAGAAGGGAATTGGTGCCTCCGAATCTGAAATCACCCCGAAATTTATCCCTTTCAGGGATGCCGATTTGATTACTGACACTTTGAAACCTGACTCTCCTCCTGAGAAAACTCCTTCGAACATTGAACATTTGTCTCCAACATCAGAAGAAACTTTGTTATCTGCGAACTTAAACTCTGCAACAGCTGCTAGTGATACATTATTTTCCGATCAGACAGTACCAGCGAAGAAGAGATACAACCTTAGAAGCCATAAAAAAGACAAATAAAGCAGGCAACTGCATATTGTAATTTTGATATATATATATATATTGAACTTTTGCTTTTCAGCCAGGAAGTTTGCTATTGTTTATTGTTTTTAAAATTGCCTTGCCGTCTGGGTAGCCGTAGGGTCGTGGCTGTGTGCCTAGTTTGAATTTGCAGGGGTCTGACACAAGGTCGATCTTTCTGTTGGTTTTGGGAACTCCCAGGGCTGACAGAGGCATTTTCATCTACGTACACATCATCAGTGGTCGCGAGCGGATTGTAGAAGATGGAGCTTCCTGCGCTGCAACGAGAAAATGTGATTTATGTTCGCAGAAACAGACTGTACAAAATTCTTCGTAGCAAATGCTTTTTGATGCAATGTGCCGTTACATTTTTGATTATTTTAGCAACATTGGTGGGTGGAATCGTCTTTAGTATAAATCTGATTTTTGTGCCAGTTACTACAGTACCTCCCCTTGATCCTGTTACTTCTACTATTTCTTCTATACACTCTTTTCACTCGTTTCCTGAACATGAGCAAGCACGACGTACAGAGTTCATTAACAACACTTTTGTACAGCTCTTGCACCAACACCAACTGGTAGTTAACACTACAGACTGTTGGGTGTGTGGCTTGATACCCCACACTATGGATAAAGGTATTCCCTACCTGGTTTTGCCTTTCAGCTATAATGGATCATTTCAGGCCCTTCAAACCATCTTTGCTTATGCCCTTGAGACCTATCCTCCACGTCCACCACGTTCCACTAGATATAACTCTGCCAACAAAGCTTTAGTCCAGGGAATTATTGACATGATCAAGGATGTCAATAATACTCCATCATACCCTAGAGACGAACTACGAGTGTATTTGAGTTGGAATACTTCAGAGTATCGCCTTAGTTTAGGAGAAAGCAAGCGTAAAAGCTCAACTCCAATCTGGGTCGTACCTCACCGAGGTCAGGTCTGTTTGCAAGGTAATGGGAGAAATCCGAGAGCTCAGCTAGGGAGGAGTGAGTGCGTTGAGACTTATGTGTTTCCGGCTAACTCTTCCCCTGCCTTCCTTACTGCTAGGGGTACCTATTTCATTTGTCGAGACCGAGCTTATACATGGCTGCCTGCTGACTTTTCAGGTTCATGCTATATTGCTCGATTGTTGCCTCCAACATACACTGCTTCATCTGATTACCACAGAACCAGAGTAGCGAGAGGTGTCTTCAGCAAGGAAGATACTGCTGGTCAGGAAGCTGGAGACTTTTTCAAAGGCTTCCTTCCGTTTTGGGGGCCTATGGCCAATAGTAGAAACATACGTCAGCTAACACGGGTAGTTGAATCTACTATTACCGAAACTGCTGGTGCCCTTAGCAACCTGACAGCTGAGCTTCAGGCAGATAGACTCATGACGTTGCAAAACCGTATGGTTTTAGACGTTATCCTTGCAGACCGAGGTGGGGTATGTAGAATGATCCAATCGAGCTGCTGTGTCTTTATTCCTAATAATGCTCCAACAGTTTATGAGGCGATCTCTAAGCTACACAAGATTTCCGACTCTATACATGTAGACAAGGGAAACTGGTCCTTTATGGAGTGGGTTTGGACTCTGATCTCAGCGTGGGGATGGAAGGTTCTAATGGTCATTGGTGTCATATTAGTATTCCTCTTCTCATGCTGCCTGATTATCCAGTGTGGTCCAGCCCTGTGTAGTCTTTGTGCTGCAACCTGTTTTAGGAAACCACTTGCGATTGGAGAAAAGGCACGAGAAAGGATGATGATACAACAACATGTCACTGACCTGATGAGTATAGAACTAGACTCTGAAATAGACTGAGTAATTGCCTATGTAAGGGCAAAAGGAGGGTCTGAGGTTCCGTGACGATTTGAACCCGTGTTTTCAAGTTTGTCGGGAATACATAATATTGGTATCAGCGAACCGCAAATGATCCATTTAGCATATCCTGGTGTTTTCGCTACGATACGAGCAAGAGCACTCCTGTTATGAACACATTTCTGATCTACCCATGGCATCCATCTTAGATCATGGCAGCCATTTTGTGTTTCCTTGCCCTCACATATGCAATAGCCTCTGATCACTTCATTCACTCCACTTTGATTAAGGACACGTAGCCTTAGCCGGAGATTCACCTCTTTCATGACACGTACACCTTAAACCAAATCACGCTGAAGCTGCATGACTCGACAAAGGCTGCCTCCTCTGCCCGAGGCCAGCCCACCTGAACTGGTTTTCCTGTCCATTGTCCTGATCATGATTAGGCGGCCGAAGCTGGTAGCCTTGCCCATTTACAACCCACAAACATCTCTTATCCCGTTTTTCTATCTTCTGCACCTGGCTCTGCTCCTTTCCTTCTGGGCCTTTATTAGGGGGAGGTAACAAACTTTACGATGAGGCGGTCCGGCTCTTGAATGCAATATTGACAAGGGATTGTGATGGACTAGTGGGAACCCCTCTTCGTGATGTTTGGCATCAGATATTATCGACAGTTCCTGTGTAACGCCAAATATTTATTGTTTAAGACACAAAGGTTTGGGAATGTACTGACATGTGAAATATTTGCCTGAAGCACAATTTTTAGTATATAAGGAGCAACCCTCAATGTACAAATCGAACAGTCTCCTAGTCTCTGCCTGTGTGTAGATTCTGTGATTTCTGTGTCCCTGCAGTAATAAACCTTTGGTCTTTGACGCCACCATCGAGAAGCCCGTGTTTCTGTTCATTTGCGCACCAAGGCAGGTGGAACTCCGGGGTCTTTGGGTGTTGTTCCCTGACACCTCTGGACGGAACCAAAAAGTCCAGAACTCCAGGTGCATAAAGTAGAAGAGATTTGCAGGAAGAGGCAATCGAAGTGCATAAAAAGAAAGTAGTGTACAGAAAGAAGCAACATAAATACAGAAAGAGGCAAGAGGAGAGGCGCAGAAGGGAGCAAAAGTGGCTTTCGCACCATTAGTACCAATTTAACACCCACATTTAGCAATAAGTAACAGGTGACCCTTCTAGGTTTGCAAACGGCCTTCCAACACATTGTAACACTTGTTGCTGCATTTTTGGTAACGTTTGAGCTAGAAACAAGGCTTTTTTTGTTCAAATCTGCAAATAAGTGAGCAGATGAGGAATTATGTGGCTATAGCAGAAAATTTATAATTGTGCAAAAGTCGGTGCAGCAAAACAGTCGCATAATTCCAGTGGCCCTGCTCATACCTTTGAATAGGTCCATAAGTGCTCCTCAGTGATTCCTTCTTTTTTTTCTCACTGAGTACATAGTTGAGCTTCTATGGAAACGAGGAAGACAAACCTGAGGTTACCACTCCACAACACAAACTACCATACCACATAATTACTCTCCATAATGCATAATCCCACTCTACATAATTCCTATACACTAAATACCACATATTTTCTATCTACATAATTTCAATGCACATCATACTACATAATTCCACTACACACAGCGTACATCCACTCCAAAAAACATTAGTAAAAAACTTTTACATTTACAATGCCAATAGCTCAAACTCTCGCAAATGCGAAACCTTTTACATTGCAAACACTTCTTTAACTAGTAGTCACGTTTGTAGAGTTGTGGAGAAAGGGTGCAGGGCCTTCAACGAGCGCTCAGGAATTCCCCTGCATAGGATTTACAGGAGGTACCTCATTCCATCAGGAATAAAGTGGACTTCATCCTCCATCCTGTAGTCTGCCAGGAGCCACATTTGCAGAGTGGTGGAGAAAGGGGGCATGGCCTCCAAAGATTTCTTAGCAATCCTACTGTGTGGGACTTACTGGAGGTAACAAGAGGGGTACTTGGATCCCAAGGACATGCTTGGGGGCCAACTACCCCTCCTAATAAATCCAGTAAGTATCACATAGCAGGATTGCTAAGCTCTCATAAAAGGCCACACCCCCTTTGCCCACCACTCTGCAAACGCGCTCCCTGGCACGCTCTTGGATGGGGATTGAAGTCGCCTTCGCTACTGGGGGGCCTTTAAGGCCCAACTAGTCTACCTCTTATCTCCAGTAAGCCCCACACAGTGGTATTGCTGAGAGGTGGACACAGACCACGCCCCTTTTCTTCACCACTCTGCAAACATGCCCCCAGGTGCTTTCTAAGTTTGGTGATTGAGTCCCCTTGAATACTAAGGGTCCCTGGTACCAACTAGCCCACCAGGTACCTTGAGTAAGCGCCACACAGCTGGATTGTGGAGAGGTGGTCTGAGGCCACACACCCTTTTTATACCACTCTGCGAACGCACCTCTTGGTGCACTGTTTCTCAAGGATGAAGTCCACTTGTGTTCTGAGGTCCTCAGGACACAAGAGGAACTCATTGCCCCACCACCAGTGTGCCAAGAGGTGCGTTTGCAGAGTGGTGTGAAAAGGGGCATAGCCTTGGACCACCTCTGCAATCCAGCTCTGTGGGGCTTACTGAAAGTACCTGGTGGTCTGGTTGCCCCCCAGGGACCCTCAGTATTCAAGGGGTATTAATTCCCCAACTTACAACGTGCTAGGGGCGTGTTTACACAGTGGTGCAGGGATGGGGCCTCAGGCAAGACCCCATCCCGCAAGGCCTGACCCCCTTTTAAAAAAAAACAGGAAAAGTGCAGCGCAGCCCCCCTCGTGAGGCCAATTTTGGCCCCAGGGACCCCATCCCCCGGGGCCATGGGGGGAGCCCCGATGCCCCCACGGTCCCGCTGGCTCCCCGCCTCTTGCGGGAGCCGGCACTGCTTTTTCACAAGGGAAGCTGCTGACATGCAGCTCCCCTTGTGCAAAAGCAATCCTGCTTTGGTTTTTGGAAGCGAGAGCAGGTTTGCTGCTCTTGCTTCCAAAAGCCAAAGCAGAGTTTGCTATGACAGGGCGGGAGGCGTGCTCCTGCCCTGTCATAGCAAACAGCAATGTCCTGGGGGTAGGCACCCCGGGACATTGCAGGAGCTGGCCCTCTGGTGTGGTGGTCCCCAGGGCCATCAAGGGCTCAGGAGGGGGACTGCGCTCCCAAGTGTTTAAAGCCCCGGGAGGTGGTGGTCTCTGGGTCCCGGGATTCCGCAACAGACCCACGCATTTGAATATTTAGTGCCCCGGGGAGGTGTTGATCTCAAGGGAAGTGTGGGGGGCAGGAGCCCCCACACTTTTTAATTGTAATTTAAGCCTCAGAGTGGTGGCAGTCCCTGGGGCTTCGGGAGGCCTGTGAGGCCCCTGACTCATATTAATGAATACCCCAGGGAGATGGCAGTCCCCGGGCAGTGTGGGGGGGCAGTAGCCCCCCGCCACATATTTTTTTAGAAGCCCTTGAAAGGTGACAGTCCCCAGGGCTGCGCGGGCCCCCTCAGGCCCCACTATTTAATTAAACATTGCCCCCGAGACCTGGCCCACCCAGGGGCTTACAGAGCCAGCGCTTCATTTTTTTTGTTTTTCACAGCCGGATTTGCGCACCCAGCATGAATTCCGTTCATTTGTTTTTTTTTAATGCTTTTGATGGCCCTGGGGTCCCTGTGGGACCCCCTGAGCAGGCCTAGGGGTCAGGGTGTTTATACCTTGCCCCCTTTTCTTGTTTTTAAACTTCTTCCACTGTTTTCTTAGATGGCTGCCAACACTTCCTGGTTTGGAGTGTTGGCAGCCAATCAGAATGAAGCGTGAGGAATCGCGACTCCTCCTCGGTGCTCAGATATATACTTTTTTTTAAAATTTCTCAGCAACTACTGAACTGATTTACACCATTTAAAAAAAGAGTGCTTTCTGATCCAAGACCTACCTTTTTGCCAAATTTGGTCTCATTCCGTTCAGCAGTTCAGGCAGTAGCCGTGTCTTAATTTCCTATGTAAATTAACATGGGGAAAACGTGTTTTGGGACGCCCCCTTTTTCTCTAACCTCGCTTCACAAATCACCCTCAAACCTTCAAGACAGGAGCTGACCGGAGCGCCCCAGTAGTTATGAAAATTTTGTGAAGATTCGTCAAACAACGCCAAGAATATTGGCAAAAGAAAAATCTCTTTTTGAATAGAAACTAGGTCCGACCGCCAGTAGGTAATATATAGAGCTATATATATATAGATATATATTTGTGTGTTTATATACGAACACATATGTATATATATATATATATATATATATATATATATATATATATATATATATATATATATATATATATATATATATATATATATATGTTTGCGTGTTTATATAAGCATATATTTATATATAGTATTAGATATTGGTGGAATATATTTAATTCCATTACGTTAAATTTATATCTTAAAATATGTAACATTTACTATTTTAAACTCTGTCTATATTAACAAATGTATATTTGTCTAATTTTGAATGATATTAGTATCAACTAAATATTTTTTCTAATATTTTTGTACTTACCATTATAAGTATGGAAACACAATATAGTGATAAACTATATTTTTGACATAATATCTTTGACAACGATATTCATTACCACGATATTGTGTCAGAGACCCAAATCCAACAGGTGACAAGCAAGGGACTCCCAAAATATTACTGATTATTGCTACCCCATCACCAGTTTTGCCTTATCTGTCTGATCTTAGAATGGAGTAGCCCACCAAGAGGAGGTGTCCATGAGTCCATGATGTTTTATGAGAAGTAATTTAGCCAGGTTTCCATCATGCAGAAGAGGTCAAAGTTAATTTGTTCTGTCATTTCAGCTATTTGAGGGTGGTTTGCATTAGTGGCTCTTACAGTAAGTAATGTACCCGGTATCACAAAGGTATAGGTAGGCCTGTGCGAAATTTCAATTATGCCAGAGTAATTGGAGGAATGTGGGTAATTTTGCGTTACTCGACTTTGATGCAGAATTACTAATAATAACGCAATCACGCCTACCATACGAACGCATTTAGTGAGTGCTAGTGGCTGCTCGGATACTGTTAATGTTCTGTTGCATTTAACACTATTTTGCAGTGCACAATGCATCGTCACGTCAATTTTAGAAACAACTGGTCATTTTCGCACTAAGAAAATTGCATTAAATGCTGCAAGTAAGTTAGAGGAAAATCCTACCCCAAGTGCATATCCAGCTATCGCTGCATCAGTGGTCCGACCGCCCAATTTTGACTCAGGTAGTCAGAAGAAGAAGCTGCCTCCACCAGGGAACCGCTGGCCCCTTTAAGCTTAGCAGGACTGCCATGGTCCCGCCAAGCATATTATGAGTTGCCGCTCAGCTAGGCTTTTCATGGCGGTTCCACCACCATGAAAAGACTGGCAGAGAGGAAACAAATGGGGCCCCACAGGGCCCCCCTGTGCCACAAATATATGAGGATGCACAACATGGCTCTCCCTGTGTGCATGCACATAGGTTCCCACACCGCATGGACATCCTAGTTCATGCCGGGCAGGAACCTTGTGAGGCTTTCCCATTGTAGTGCCTTTTTAAAAGGCACTGCCGCCTTTGAAAGGGCAGCAGTAGGGAAAGTGTTGCATATTGGATGGTTGAAAATTAGAATTCAAACTCCAGAGAGTGCAACAGTAGGGAAAGTGTTGGATAGTGAAGGGTAAAAATTACTATTACCACTCCAGAGAGTGCAACAGTAGGAAACGTGTTGGATAGCAGAAGGTTAAAATTAATATTTCCCAAACATTAAAATTAAAATAAAAAATAAACAAAATACCAACTACAATTCAAAAATTAAATAAAAAACCTATTAAAATATTTTTAAAAATTACAAAAGGTAGAAAATATTTTAATTGTAAAAAAAGTACATGAACTACAAATATTAAATTATAAAAGTTTGTAAAAACATCTTACAAACAAATAACCCCTGTAAATGCACAAACAACTCCTACATAATTGACACAATTAAAATAATGAATAATTAATTATTTATAATTAACAAACAATTAATAATTAATTGTTAATAAATGAATTACTACAAACATTATAAAATCGAAATATAAAATAAATGCTAAAAAATAAAAATTATTAATTACTTTATTCAAATTAAATTACTTCCCACCCTACTCCCCAATAAACCTACAACCCACTAATAAAAAAATAACAAAAAACGTAATTATCAATTATTCATTATTAAAAATTGATCAAATAATTAATTTATTTAAAAAAATTATAAATACTAATATTTATTTTTTATTAATTACCTCATTATAATTACATTTCTTCCCACCCTATTCCCCTATAAACCCACAACCGGCTCCTAAAAAAATAACACAAATTAACATATTTACCAATTAATTAATTCATTAAATTTGATAAACAATTACAAATTAATAATTAAAAAATGAATTATAAATACTGACAAATAAAAAAAATCATTACTTTATTAAAATTAAATTACTTCCCACCCTATTCCCCTATTAACCCACAACCTGCTGCTAATACATTACACACAATTAACATAATTATCAATTAATTATTTAATAAAATGTGTTAACCAATTAAAAATTAATTAATAAAAAAAGATTATAAATACTAACAAATTAAATGATTAATTACTTCATTATAATCAAATTACTTCCCACCATATTCCCCTATAAACCCACAAACTGCTACAGAATTAAATACTCAAAATGTAATTAACATAAAATTAATAACTTCTACAAATTTCACACATACATTAAAAAACAGCTATACTTAAACAAAAAAATGAGCACACATGCTTTTAACATTCATACTAAAATACTGAACACTAATATAAATATTGATATTACTGACTTCAATATTACAGTGAACGATATTTCTTATCTGCAAGTCGATATTCTGGTCAACGATATTCTTGCAGTTTATATTATGCCACTTCGATATTCAATCAATCAATTAATCACGTCATTTGTAAGGCGCACTACTCACCCGGGAGGGTCTCAAGGCGCTGGGGGAGGGGAAAGTTACTGTTTGAACAGCCAGGTCTTGAGCTGCTTCCTGAAGGCGGGATGGTGTTGGGTTCGCCGGAGGTGGGTGGGGAGGGAGTTCCACGTCTTGGCTGACATGTAGGAGAAGGATCTTCCTCCGGGGGTGGCTCTGCGGATGCGTGGTACGGTGGTGAGTGCGTGGCCGGTCGATCGTAGCTGGCGGGTGGGCGTGTAGAAGGTCATTTGGTCGTTGAGGTACTTGGGGCCCAGGTCGTGGAGAGCCTTGTGTGAGTGGGTGAGGAGTCTGAACGTGATTCTCTTGCTGACGGGGAGCCAGTGCAGGTCTCTCAGGTGTCCGGTGATGTGGCTGTGTCGGGGGATGTCGAGGATGAGTCGGGCGGAGGCGTTCTGGATGCGTTGGAGTCTTTTTGGAAGTTTCGCTGTGGTTCCGGCATAGAGGGTGTTCCCGTAGTCAAGTCGGCTGGTGACGAGTGCCTGGGTGATGGTCTTCCTGGTTTCCGTGGGGATCCATCTGAAGATCTTGCAGAGCATACGCAGGGTGTTGAAGCACGAGGATGAGACAGCATTGACTTGTCTGTTCATTGGCAGGGAGGAGTCCAGGATGAAGCCCATGTTGCGTGCGTGGTCCGTCGGTTTGGGAGCGGTGCCCAGGGCCGGGGGCCAACAGTAATCGTCTCAGGTGGAGGGTGATGATCCCAGGAGGAGGACTTCCGTCTTGTCCGAGTTCAGTTTAAGGCGGCTGTTCCTCATCCAGTCGGCGACGTCGTTCATCCCTTCATGTAGGCTGGCTCTGGCGGTGGTGGGGTCTCTGGTGAGGGAGAGGATGAGCTGGGTGTCGTCGGCGTAGGAGATGATGTTGAGGTTGTGCTGGCGTGCGATGGCTGCGAGGGGGCTCATGTAGACATTGAAGAGGGTTGGGCTGAGTGAAGATCCTTGTGGTACGCCGCAGATGACTTCGGTGGCCTCGGATCTGAATGGAGGGAGGCGGACTCTCTGGGTTCTTCCGGTGAGGAACGAGATGATCCATTCCAGCGCTTTTTCTCGAATTCCGATGTTGCTGAGGCACTTCACTAGAGTTCGGTGGCAGACGGTGTGGAATGCCGCAGAGAGGTCCAGGAGGATGAGGGCCGCTGTTTCCCCGTTTGCCCGAAACCCGGACTGCGAGGGGTCGAGGGATCCGTTCGTCTCGAGGAAGGCGGCCAGCTGTTTGTTGGCGGTCTTCTCGATGACTTTGGCCGGAAAAGGAAGAAGCGAGATGGGACGGTAGTTCTTGAGGTCGGTGGGGTCCGCCGTTGGTTTCTTCAGAAGGGCGGTCAGCTCGGCGTGCTTCCAGCTCTCTGGGAAGGTGGTGGTGTGGAAGGAGGAGTTGAAGGTGTCTCAGAGATGGGGTGCGATGGTGGCGTCGGCTTTGTTGAAGACTTGGTGTGGGCACGGGTCGGTTGGTGATCCGGAGTGGATGGAGTTCATCGTGCGGGTGGTGTCTTCGGTGCTGATCGGGGTCCAGTTGCAGAGGGTGGTGGTGGGGGGCGTTGGTTTGGTGGTAGGGTGCGTGGTCTGTGCGTCGAAGCTGTTGTGTATGTTGGCGATCTTGCGGTGGAAGAACGAGGCGAGTGAGTTGCAGAGGTCTTGCGAGGGAGTGATGTCGTTGTTTCCGGTGCTGGGGTTGGAGAACTCTTTAACGATGCTGAAGAGTTCCTTGCTGTCGTGGGTGTTGTTGTCCAGTCGTTCTTTGAGTGCCGTCTTCTTGGCGGCACGGATCAGCTGATGGTGTTTGCGGATGGCGTGCTTGAGGGCAGTCCTGTTGTCTGTGGTGTGGTCGAGCCGCCAGGCTTTCTCGAGGGTGCGGCAGTTCTTCTTGGATTCCTTGAGTTCGTCGGTGAACCAGGGGGTTTTCTTGCTGCTGTGTCTGCTGGGAGGGTTCTTTAGTGGTGCAAGGTCATCGGCACAGGTGGTCAGCCACTTGGTGAGGTTGCTGGCTGCTTCGTTGGGGTCCGTTGTGCTGGTGGGAGTGTTCTGGCTGAGGGAGGCGGTGAGTTGCTCGGCGGTGATCTTGTTCCAGCATCGGCAGGGGACCTGTTGTGGGTGGTGGTGGGTCGTAGTTTTGTTGAAGCTGAAGTGGACACAGCTGTGGTCGGTCCAGTGGAGTCCGGTGGCGTGGCTGAAGGAGATGTGCTTGCTGGATGAGAAGACTGGGTCAAGCGTGTGGCCGGCGTAGTGGGTGGGGGTGTTCACCAGTTGCTTGAGTCTAAGGTTGGCGAGGTTGTCCAGCAGGGCGGTGCTGTTTCTGTCGTTGTTGTTCTCCAGGTGAAAGTTGAGGTCTCCTAGGAGGATGTAGTTGGCGGAGGGAAGGGCGTGCGGGCTGATGAAATGTCTTCGCTGAATTGCGTGAGTGGTCCCGGTGGTCTGTAGATGAGGGTGCCGCGGAGGGTGGTCTTGGGGTCAGTGTATATATGGAAGTGCAGGTGTTCGGCGGCGGTGAAGGTTTCGTCGGAGTTAGTTGAGATGCAGATGGTGTTCTTGTGTACGATGGCGATGCCTCCTCCCGTCTGGTTGACGCGGTCCTTCCTGGTGATCTTGTATCCGTCCGGGATGGCTATGGCGATGTCGGGCGCTGAGGAGGCGTTCATCCAGGTTTTGGTGAGGAAGGCAACGTCCGGTGCTGTCGTGTCGAGCAGGTCCCAGAGTTCCACGGCGTGCCTGTGGATGGAGCGGGTGTTGAGCAGGATGCACTTCAGGTGGTTGCTGCTGGTGCAGGGTTTGGCGGGGCCGTACAGGTCCGGTAGCAGGAGAAACGGCAGGCTTGGCAGGCGAAAGGTCCGTGGGAGCGTCTCGGGGTGGCTCAGTAGCAGGCTAGGTTCCGGCCGGTGTTGAGTGCGTTGAGTGTTGCGGCGTCGTAGGTCCGTCAGGTCGTCTTGCTTTGGCGGGGGCCAGGGGTCCTGGCACTGGGCGCGGTCCAGGCGCGGACAGGCGCAGACGGGCTTGCCTTTGGCACGCCTTCGGCGCACAATCGGCGTGCCCGCTGCGCATGACCGCTGCGCGTCCGTGCGGTCGCCATTTAAGGTTAAGTGGGGAGGGAGGAGCAGCTGGGAGGCGGGAGCAGGGAGGGCACAGAACACAAAGGGGGCGTGGCCTCATGGCCGGCAGCGGGAAGCAGGGAGCGGGGCGGGAAGGCACAGGGGGGGAAAATCAAAGATCACGAGTACAGAAGGCAAAGGAACAATACTAACAAACACAGGCAATACAAATCTCAAGGCAAAGACAAATCCTGAAAGAAACCGGCGGAGCTGCGGGGAACAACTATGTACATCAGACAAATTTGTCCCCTAAAAGCACTGCTCGCTATATACACTGCCTGACCAGATGGCTGCGCCTCCTATGAGAGACCTGTGGCTGACTTCCAACACATGGTGTGGCATTGCCTGTCCCTGGTGTCCTATTGGCAGGAGGTACTGGAGACACTGAATAGAGCCACCAGTTCGAATCTACAGCCTACGATGTGCCAGGTTCTGTTGGGACAGGTCCTCTCGCCGGAAAATAGGAAGCTTAGCAGGAAATATATGCTGCTTGGCCTCTTACTGGCAAAATACAGAGCCCCAGAATGGGAGGAATGGCTTAGGGGCATGGCTGAATGGACAGTGGTGGTAGAGATTTGCATGAAACTCACAAGACGGACCTGAAACTGGAAGACAATCTAGGAGCATGGGCAGCTATGTCGGCCGACCTTGAGGGACCCCAGGGGGACCATCAAACAGAGAGTAGACCAATGTAAATTATCAGGGTGGCTGAGACACTCGGTGGGAGGGATCACCACAGAGGATTGGAGACTGAGCTGAGGACAGCCACTGCACCGTCAGACATGAACGGCAGTCTTGGACAGGGAAGGATGGACTAGTACCCACATGTAATAACATTGAAATGTTTAAGAGTGTGATGGTATAGGAACTGGACAGGATGGAAACGACCTCCTGCAATTAATGTCTTTAAAGGATAGAAACCAAGAGCAAAGGGGGGAGGGGTTATTTGTGTTCTGTCATTGATTGTCTAGAAAAATATGTCATGTTGGAGGGACATAGCTGCAATGGCTATATGTCTATGTACCTTGCATCCTGTGAAACTTTAATAAAGACTATATAATTTTAAAAAACATTTTGATTTCAAGAAACTATTAAAACAAACTGATTTGATTTAAATGGTTCCTAAATCGAGCCAGAATTTGTTTTTCCAAACGTAAGTGACAGCATCTACTCTCATGATCCAGTAATTGCTACTGCAGGCATGGTAAATCCATGCACGCATTGTTTAGGGCCAGGTCTGCTCTGCTAAGAGGAGAGGTATTCTAATGGTTAACGTTTTGTGAAAACCAACAAGTGCCTTGGACTTTGTAAAACTTCTTGGAGGGTCATAGTGGCTTGAGGCACATCAATTCTGTGGACCGTCATGTCTGTTCTGTGGGGTCCAGGTCTGTTCAAACGGGGCATGGGACAGCACCTTCCATCGCCATTCTGAACTAGGTAATGAATGGGTCAAATAAACAATGGTCGAATTTACTAATGATGATTGCTGCAATGTGTTTATTAGCTGCCCTAGTATATATCAAGTTAGGGGGGTGTTTGCATAACATATACTTATATGTGTAGTTTATGTATAATGTGAGATGATTTGTTTCCATAAATTGTACCAAGATTTTATAGTACTGAATGATCTGCCGTAGTAGGTACATGTTGGACTTGGTCCTTCTGGCAGGTTCACCCCTGAACTTTTTGCCTTGAATTATAGTGATTTCTGGTCTTTGCGCACTTTGACACTGTGGCGCAGTGTAAAGTGCGTGCTCTCCCTGAGTGCGTGTGTGAGGTTGGCCTGCCCTCCCATAGGAATGCATGGGGAATGTCTGTCTCCCTGGTAGTTCCTGATGCGTGAGGTGTGCATGCTCGAGTTTGGTATGTGCAAACTCGTCTGATTGAATGCTTCGCAATGATGTATGTGGCATGATTGTGTCTTGTGCGGAAGTGCCACTTCTAGGAGTTGGCATATTAGTGTAAAATATGCCTGGCGTGTGATTGGCTGGAGCTGGCTGGGAAGCCAGGCTCCATGAGTCTGTGTGGGTCTCCCCCGGTGGTGAATGGAGAGATTAGCATGCTGATGTGAGGGAGGGGCTGCGCCTGTGTCCTGAATGAGGCTGGGCTTTCCGCACACAATGCTGGCTCCGCCCCCTGTGGTGCAACCGATGACCCTAGCCTCCCTAGTAAATAAAAGGGGTGGTTGAGCCATCAAGGGTGCTCCAAAACCAGCTGAGACTGGTTCTCCCCCCACCCTGCACCTGAAGACAAAGGGAAAAGGTATATAAAAGAGGGGCTGTGACCCCATGAAAATGTTCTTGTTCTGGTTGCTGACTTGAATCTACCAGGGGAGTGCTGCTGCTTGGGCCCAGGGGAAGGCTTGCCTCCCTGGGCCCTGCCCAGCCCCTGGATACTTGATGGACCTTTCTTATGGATCTGGCATCTTGGGTCCTGATAGGAGGGGGCTGCTGCTGGTGGGGCCCAGGAGGGACCGCCATGGGGCCTGTCTTCTGCCCTGTGCTCTGGCCCCTGGGCCCTGCATGCCGCTCCTGATGCCCAGGACCTTCTGCTATGCCTTTGTCTTTGCCCCAGGGCTGTGGCTGCCCCTAGCGCCCTGGGAGCGCTTTATTTGGGCCTCTAGCGCTTGAGAGCGCATTATTTTCGTCCTAGCGCCTGGGAGCGCTTTATTGGAGAGAGCCTGTGCCCACCCGGCATTTGCCCCGCTCTTGGAGCCCCCTGGCAGGTGCCCACCCTGCCAGGGACATTGCCGCCCAAGCGAGTGCCCACCTCACTGTATATTTAAACTTAAACGGGAGCCAACCCCGAGATTGTCCCCGTCGCCACCCGGCCGAACCGGAAGTCAGGCAGGCCGGGTGCGGGACATCGTGACAACCGGAAGCGGACGGGAGCTCACCCCGTGCTCCGGTGAGTGGAGAAGCCAGCGTGTTGTCCCCCCCCCCGCCGGGCTCCCAAAGCGAGGGAGAGCACCGGAGAAAGAGAGGGAGGAGTGTGCAGAGAGAACCCCGAGGAGCGGGAGCTCTCGTGAAGTCACCCGCGGACCGGAGCAGAGGCAGAGGAGCCCGGCACTGGCTGGTGAGTGCAGCTGAGTCCGGTGGTGTGCTTGCGAGCCCCCGAAGGCTCAGGGGGCATTTGTTTGGAGCCGGACAGGCTCTACCTTGGAGGGGCACATTTTGTTTGACGCCCAAGAGGGCCCCGGGGGCATGAGTTGTTTCTGAGCCCCCTGAGAGGGGTCGCCCACGAGATCAGGCCACAGTTCTCTTGAGCCTGCGAGTTTCCAATGTCCTGGGGGCAGAAGTGAAGTGCGAGCCCCCCGAGAGGGACTCCAACGGCGGCAATTATTGAGTGAGAGCCTGAGAGGCTCCCAGGGGCATTTTGTTGTGCAAAGAGCCCAGCGAGGCTCAAAGGGGCCAGTCATTTGTTTAGAGCCCTGAGAGGCTCAGGGGGACATTTTACTGTTCTTGGGCCAACGAGGCTCCAACGTTGCCCCATCATTGTCTGCACCAGTTGCCCAGCACTTTGTGGACAACTGCCACGTTTAGGCCCCTGACACTGGGACACAGGGCGGCCTAGCCCTAGAGAGGCCAGTTGGCCTAGGGACAGTCACAGGTGGTGACTAATGTGATTTTTGCGCAATTGTGTTCTTTGATGCACCTCTGAATGTGTTTGTATGCGTCATGTGTCTTGTTCCTTACACCTATGAATGTGTTGTTTATGCATCATGTGTTTTCGTTCCTTACACACCTGAATGTACTTTCTGCATCATGTGTTCCTTTCATGCACCTCTGAATGATTTTAGGCATCATGTGTAATGTGATTATACCCCTACAGGTATTGTGATACTTAGGTGGTTGTTCTTGCTAGTACAGGTGGTGCTAGTGAGGTCCTGGTTACCAGTAGTTACTGGTTGTGTGCTAAAGTGATTTTACATTCTATGTTCTATATACTAAGTGCTAGTTCTAAAAGTGCTGATTCCTGACTGTGGTCCAGGTGGCCCTGTCTTGTACATATCCCCTGTAAATTCTGCCCATGCCTGTTGGCACATTGTAAAGTGTGTGTTTTTATCTAATGTGTTTTGGTGTAATACAAAGGCTATTTTTACATATAACCTTGTGTGGAGTTTCCTTTGTGGTGGGCCTTGGGTGTTGTTGCTGGGGTGCGTGCGCAAATACTTAACTCACATCGCCTCCAAGTTTAGCCTTGCTGCTCCCGCCACGTTACCTAGAGGGTGAGCAGGGGTTATCTTGGCGTGTAACTCCCTTGCCCTGACTTAGGAGTGGTGGTCTCTGACTGACTTTGGCGCAAGCCCTGGCCAGCCAGGGATCCCATTTCTAACAGTACACAAAGATGTCCTTTATGTGTTTGCAAGTATTTATTGGATCTGCATGGAGGTGATGTATGCAAGAGCTTTCTCTATGGTGTTGTTAAATTGTAATAACTGGTGCTAGGATGTGCTTAAATGTTGCACTGCTTGACAGACGCTCGTAAAAGGGTCTTAAAAAGCACTGTGGTTGCTTTTTGCTGCAATGCAAGTATCGGTCACCTTTTTGAAAGTTAAAGTGTCTCTAGAAAAACTGTTAAAAGCCACATTCCTTCAGAGTACAGTTTAAAAATGGTTTCTTTTTAGGTGTTTACATCCACAGATTGCATGCTATTTCAAAAAAACACCACCTGTTCTATCCTTAAAAACCTGCCCTTAAAATTTGCCTTGACTTAAATTTCCAATGTATTCCTTCCTTATTTATTTCGAGTGCCCCTCTCATTCCCTTTTACCTTCTGCATGCCTCTCGTGTATATAGACTACTCTAAATAGCACTTCTGTCTAAATGGGGCATCAGAGGAGAAATGCTTTTTAACTTTGAAATAGAAAGGGGGATGCACAGGTACCAGAAACTGGCTCCTCGACCCATCTGGATTCCAACCCTAGCTCTTCAACACACTGATCCTTCTCTCCATCTTGGTGTGTGCAAGTTCTATTTGCCTCCCACTTTCTCAGCTACACTTATTGTCTCCTCCCGTCCGTCTGCTCATGGCCCTTTTATTTATTAGGCCTCAACCCTGAATTATGTAGTGAATGAATAAGAATGAATGAAAATATACACTACGCTCAACAGCTATCCAACCAGGGCGTTCCGGTACTGTTACAGTAGTGAGGTTGAGGAAAGGGCGAGTGAATATGCAAAATAACTAAGGGACCGATTACGATGGCGCTGAATCCGCGACTGCCGAGCCGGTGGTCGCGGATTCACCGCCATCAACCTTACAATTCCCACCGCCATATTAGGATGGTGGTGGGAAGAGAAAAGGTACCGCGGTGGACAGAAAAACCATCTGCGGTGGTCCCGCAATGCGGGCCTGTTCCGCCCTCCTTGCGGGACAATGTACAGGGGGTTAATGGAGGCGGTGCCGTGCAGGCACCGCCGTGGGTATTTGGATGCCTATCTTTTGCGGCAGAGTTTCCGCCGCAAAAAGACAGGTGGAAAATGCCTTCTGGGGCCCGTTGCGGGCCCCCAGGGGGGTGGAGTGCTGCACATGGGGGGTACCTGTAGTAACCCCCTACATTTGCCTGCCACGTTGTACATTCCAATGTAAAACATGTATTTTTACATTGTGAGGGTTGCTGCCACCCGCCACAATGTAAACATACAGGATGCGCCCGCCAGTGTGGCGGGCGTATCCTAATTTGTTTTGCAGGACTGCCGCATCTATGGGGGGCGGTCTCTTTTGCACCACGATGGCGGGTGTACTTTGTCCACCCGCCATCGTAATCGGCCCCTTGGTATGTTTTTTTGCGAAAAGATAGTTTGATTCAGAGATGATGCTTATAGTAGGATCATTCGAAAACTTTGTAGAAATGTAGGAAAAGAATAGACCCCCCCTCTCCTCACAATTACTCTTTTTCACTCCAGGAGTAAGGACAAAGCTTCCTGATGTTGAATGTAAAGTCTGACTCGGACGATAGGGAGTGATACAAGATGGAAATGTGGAGGAACTGTTACTAGCTCCCGCTTTGTGAAAGATGCAAAGAGCGTTAAAATGGCACATTTCTGAACCAGTAGCCATTGGAGGGAACAAATGGGCCCAGAAGCAGAGTGTTGTGGGAACCTGGTAGCCCTGTTCTGGGTGAGTTAAAGCCCACCGCGTCATTTTTAAGATGACGGAGATACAATGAAATGCATTAGTCCAGAAGAGACAGGTTCACAGCCTCAAACATAAATTTGCGATCTTCCACAGCACAGCAAGCATTAGTAGGACTTTGGACAACAACTGCAGGTAGGAAAGACTTGAGTCTGTTTCTCTGCGAACCAAATGTGAGGCCGGCCAGAGTCGAAAATAAAGCCTATATTCTGGGCAGGTATATGTAGGAAGCAGCCCACCAATGAGGCTGGAACGGAGGGTGTTTAGCAATATATTGAAAACCTCTGTTTACTCACCTTCTAGATTTAAAGTACTTGCTTCCAATTGTCCTTACATAAAATTACCTGTGAAAAAGAAGGCCACGCTTTCACCTACGTCACTCAGGGGTCGCCAGGGGTCGGTGTTGTCACCCTTGGCTTGTCCCTTGCAACCTCCAGCACTGCCTTTGCGACCCCTGGCCGCATAGGTGGCAAAATCAGTGTCAGCAAGACAGGAGAAACTTGTCCTTATGTACGTTGTTTGGGGCTTCAATTTCCGTGCTTTCTGGCACATTTTTTATTATAATAAAAGTGATTAATATGATGTTATATTATTCATTGTTAGTGTAATAAAGAATGAAGTTACAATTATCTGGAATATGACTCTCCCTGGCAAGTGAGGTATTTCCAAATGTATTTATTTGCTTTAGTTCTCTACTGAGAACAACAAATAAAATGATCAAAAATGATAAGATTACATTTATAATTAGAAGAATTTTGAACCTTCATCCTAATCTATATATATATATAAAAACGAATGTATGTCTGTCTGTTTGTCCTTTATGCATTACTACACCATTCATCTGATCGCCATGAAACTTTGGGCACTTGTTGAGTACGCTCCTGCGAAGGTTTCTGGCATAATTTATGTTTTTAAATATCGGCCCCCCCAGGGCTCTCGCAATCTTTCGAATACTGAAATTGTCAGCGAATTAGCGAGCATCGTCGACAGTTATGCCCCCCAAACGGAAATCGATTGGTCCATCTACATCTGAAGCACGAAAGAAAAAGCCATTACAGGCTTCAGAAACAGAAGAGCAACGGAAAGCAAGATTAGGAGCTGTTCGAAAACAAACTGCTCAAGCACGTTCTGCTCAAATGAACAAGCAATGACAATCAAGATTGGGAGCCGATCGAGTACACACTGCCCAAGCCCGTTCTTCTCAAACGAACGAGCAACGAAAATCAAGATTGGAAACAGATCGATTACGCACTGCTCAAGCCCGCTTGAATGAAACAGGAGAGCAACGAGAATCAAGATTGGAAACCGATCAATTACGCACTGCTCAAGCCCACCCGAATGAAACAGGAGAGCAACGAGAATCAAGATTGGAAGCCGATCGAATACGCACTGATCAAGCCACACTTTCAAATGTTTTCCCTATTAAAATGAATAAGTTTCAATAAAAATGACACAATGTAAATTGAATGTTATCATAACGAGTTTCCTTGAATTTCCTTACTTCTGAGATTGCAGCAACGCGCGACGGGTAAGCAAGTCTATATATATAAAAATGAAAGTATATGTCTGTCTGTCTGTCCTTTGTGCATTACTACACCATTTATCCGATCGGCATGAAACTTTGGGAAGTTGTTGAGTACACTCCGGCGAAGGTTTCTGACAAAAAAATATATATATATAATTGTTAAAGGTTGTTGAGTACACTTCCGCGAAGGTTTCTGGCAAAAAAAAGTAACATTGGTTAAATATCGGCCCCCCAGTGCCCTCATAATCTTTCCAATACTGAACGTTTACAGTTTCCGGTGCGACTCGCTTTTGAAATGACCCTCAACAAAGCACAACGACACTCGCTGCAAGTGTGTGGACTAGATTTGCAGAATCCGTGCTTCTCACAAGGACAACTGTATGTGGCCGGATCACGCATCAGAAAACCTTCTGATTTATTCGTGTACGCACCAGACGGAAAAACAAAAAATACTATGTATCCACAAGCACTCGAATAAATAAACAGAATTAAAACAACACTTTAAAATGTTTTCCATATTAAAATGAATACGTTTCAATAAAAATGACACATTGTAAATTGAATGTTATCATAACAAGTTTCCTTAAATTTCCTTTCTTCTGAGATTACAGCAACGCGCGACGGGTAAGCTAGTGCAAATTTATAAAAAAAATTAAAAATGTCAACAGATTATAACATACAAGTTCATTGGGAGGTGACTTAAGAAGAGAAATCAAACTCTATACTTAAAGAATTGCACTTTGTTTGAATTGGTTTTAAAATGCGCTTTCTAGGAACGACTACTGTGGAGTTAGGACAGACAAACAAAACGTTGATCAGGTCTTGAACTCCTCCTTTACGGAGGTCACATAAGCTACTGGCATTATTGTTATTTGTCCATACTAAAAACCTGTAAAAGGGATGAAAAGTGCCTGTGCCCGGTAGAGGAATATAATCGTTGAAGCGCCCGAGCATGAACGTAAGCGTTGTGGGCCATGTGCTGCAATTGAGAATAATTTTTTTAAGTTTGAGAAAAAATACGCCCTAGATAGGTGTATTCCTTCACTATTTCCAGCGGTTGTCCTCCTACGATCCAGTTATAATTTATGTATCTTTATCTTCCTAGAAAAGGAACTATTTTTGTTTTTGTAATGTTAGGGACTAAAAAATGTTGTTCTGTATATAACGTAAGTGCATGCAGGTTCCTTTGGAGGCCGAACGGAGTAAGATCAAGGATAATCACATCATCTCCATACATCAAGATTTGAATTTTATGTAATGATATTTTCGGGGGGAAATTAATTACCTGCATAAAACAATCTGGGAGATCAGTGAGATAAAGGGAAAATTGTAGAGGAGCTAAAAGGCACCCTTGCTTTAGGCCATTCAATGTTTTAATTGGGAGTGTGAGGCCTTCTCTTTCCCCAGTAACACTTGACACCAAGTTTCGGAGTGGAGTGACACAATTATATGTAACAGGTTGTCCGGGGTTCCTAGTTTTTTTTAGCTTGCACCAGAGTATTGGTCTGTCCATTCTGTCAAATGCTGTTGAAAAATCAATAAAGACAGAGTAGACGACCTATGATTTAGTAACCACATATTTATCAATTACTGTTGCATGGGGCAGAATGGGGTTGGGGGCAGCATTTGAGGCTTGCATGCACTCCCGCCCCGGCCCCCGTCCGCCACAACATTGTCTGTGTCCCGGAGCCACCGCCCCCCTCCTGCACCGGCCCAGCCCCCTCCCGCCCCGGCCCGCTCCCGGCCTGGCCTCCTCCCGCCCGACCCTGATCCTTACCTCAGCTGCCGGTCCCGATCCAGGCGCCCCACCCGCACAGGCGCCACTTCGCCCAGCAGCAAGCAGGGCCGCGGCAGTCCTCCCAGCAGGTCGCGATCTTCGCCGCCATTTCAGGAAGTGTTCAGGAAGTGTTGTGAGCGCAAATGATGTCATCACGCAGACGTTGCGGCCGGAGCTACTTGCAAGGGACTACTTTTTTTTTATTTCTAAATTTTTTAAACAACTTATATTTTTTATTTTTAATAGCCTATGTCCTTCTGCTTGCCCTGAGGTTTTCAAAGATGTCTTGGGTGTTTTGATTGGTGGTGTACTTTTCGAGTTTACCTGGCTCAAATGACACAGTTCTCTCTTCATAATAGTAGTATAGATTGTTTGTAACATCGCTATATTATCGGTTACAGAATATTTTTTGCGGAACCCAGCTTGGTTTTTGGGATTGATCCAGTTCAAAACGCCCACTCTTTAAGATGGTCCAAAACACTGGCCGCGAAAATCTTTCCTGTCGCGTCAAGCATAGCGATCTGTCGGTAGTTGACAGGGGACAGTCGAGAGCCCTTCTTATGTATTGGGATAATTATACTTCCTTTCCAAGATTTGGGAATTTTGCCAGTAGAAAAGCACTGGGAAAAGAGGGGGGCTACAAACATGCTCCACTCCTTTGGATTCTTTTGGAGCACCTTTATTGCAATCTGATCAGGGCCCATTGGTGCAGATGTTCTTTCATTTCTTATATGAAGTTCAATTTGAAATGGTGAAGGAGCGGCATCGTCAAGAGTAATGACACCTGTCTTGTCTGGTGGTCGGATCATAATTTCTTTCCTCACATTTGTCTTGTATAGGTTGTTAAATACACTTCCCATTCCCTTGGGGCGACTGGTGAGGCTTGTAAATGTTTTTTTGTGCCTGTTTCTTTCGCAATAAGGGTCCAATATTCACGTATGTTTTTTTGTTTAGCCGCAATCTGAATGTCCATCCATTCTATGTCCTGTTGCGCTTTTCTTTCACCCTCTGATAGCGATTTCTAAGTGTTTTAATTTCCTGTTGTCTACAATCGGAGAAATGTAGGAATTGTGCCCAAATTAATTTGTTGAGTATTATTGCGTATTTGTCGAAATGTTTCCTTTTTTGATTTTTTTAATTGAGAGCTTCGCTGATTAAAGGAATCTTGCAGAAATGTCACATGTTTCTTTAAAATGACTTCAAAATGTGTTATTGGATCTGTGGGATATATACTCTCAAGTATTTGCAGAAATGCCTTTACTATATTGATGTTATCGAGTGCTCTCATGTTCCAGGTGAGACGTCCTTGAATGCTTAAAAGCATTGTGGGTAAGAGTGTGTTTATGTGAGAGTGTGGGTATGTTTACATTTGTGTATGTGTATGAGCATGTGTTTGTTAGTGAAAATAAAGGTCCAATAGCATGTGATGTCACTTCCGCTACGCCAGGCGTTTTGGTGAATTGACATTCATGCACACTTTCAAGTATTTTAATATGTGAAGAATTGTCATTTTTTGCAGACTTTTAAATACAGAACATGTTCACCAATTTCTTTATCAAAATGTCACAATCTAATTTTCAAAACGTTCTCTGGGGTTTCCCTTTTTGTACAGTAGGCTTCACTCATGTTGTTCTCACAGGGCACCTCAGCGCAGCTTGTGACACACTACCAGAGGCGAGCTTGTGATTTCTCACAGAAACTATTTACTTTTGTGGGTGAGATTGCTTGGGTCTTATGGGAGCTCAGTCACAGTTCACATCAGGAATGCACCTCAGTGCCAGGATTTCTTACAAGGGGTAATTCCACAAAGCTCAAACAGACAATCTCATTTTAACTTTGGGAGCATTGGCAAGGTTTCACAAAATAGGGGCAAATGTATATCCATTTTGTAATTTTCCATCTCAATGCCTGTGTTTTGTCCTGGGCGAACATATTTGTTAAGTTCTCTGAATTATCTTGACTGTTTATATCCAGTTTCAATGCCACTGTATTCCTACCTGTGTGATATTTCAGTTTAAAGTAGTGGAGAGTACTACAAGATAATCCCGAGAGAGGGCGTCAGCCCTTCTATTTATTTGCGAACCTTCCACAAACAATGCATGCTAGTGGGGCTAAAATGCATGGAACTAAGGGGCTCATTATGATGGTGGGCAGACATCAGTCCGCCCTGCTTCATATCATAATGGTGCTGGGACCACCCGGCAGATGTGCGACGGTCCCACCAGTGCAATTAGGATGCGCCCGCCATACTGGCAGGTGCATCTTGGCTTTTAACGTTTCGGACGGTGCTGCTGGCTGCAGCACTGTCCGCAATGTCAAGAGAGGAGCCAGTTTCTGGTACCTGTGCATCCCCCTTTCTATTTCAAAGGTAAAGAAGCATTTCTCCTCCATCATAATGAGCCCCTAAATTTCCTGAAATAGGGACCCAAGGCAGTCTGGAAAGTCTACTCAGTGGGCCTGCGAAGTGGGCCTGCGGCTACTTAGAAAATTAAAATGTTTTAACAGATTAAAAGATTAATAAAATATATATAAAGAAGAAGATGTAATATTGAAAAATTAAAAAGTTCAGTAAATGTGAAGTAATTTAAATGTGCAGGCTATAATGTGAGTATCCTGAGATTGATTTTTTTGACCAGTGCATCAAACAGAATAGAGTACTGATTGATGATTAGCGGCCTCAATTGAATTTCGGAAAACTCCATCCTTCCCATTAAAAGTAACACTTTTTTTTAATGTTTGTGAATTAAATAAAATATTTTATAATTTGTGGATTTTTTTCATAAATGTTTGTTTCTAGGTTTGTGGTGTATTGTTTTGCAGTTCAAATTATTGAAACTGCATATGCTGGGGTCCCAGGCTGCTAGTAAATACACAGTCTAATATTGATTCAGTGGAGGTCCATTGCTTCCAGTGAAGGTTAAGAGGGGGTCCACAGAAGCCAAGAGGTTAGGAATGGCTGTTCCTAGAAAGCAAGTCAGTCACTATGGACTGGACTAGAGAAATGCAGACTTCCTTGATTTGTCTTTTTCAAAATCTTATTTGTAAACTGCATTGGCTATCAGTCAGAACAAGCATTGGCAAAGCCAATGGATCTTCCCCATGTGAGAACCATTAGTTTTGCCAATGTCTTATAACCATTTTATACAGAAGCATAGCTGCTGTTCAGCAAGGCTAAAGGTTGGTGGTGTGGAATAGAGGAGAGTGGGTTATAGTGTATTGGAGTGGAGAGGAGTTGTGGAGAGGAGAGTGAAGTGGAGCGGCGCACACTGGAGTTGAGTGAGGTAGAGTGGAGCGCCATAGAGTGTCATAGAGTTGAGTGGCATAGTGCTTTACATACAAGTTCCTAGGGCAGGGAAAATAACAATAATGTACAGAAACCCCAGTAACGTCCTGTTTTCTATGCAGTTTCCTAACTAATTTATAGGCTCAAAGAACATAAATATGATGTTGGTTAACATTTTTATTAGCAATCAACCTTAAAAAAGTTTATAAAAATTCCTACATATGAAATATCGCTGTGTTATCACTGTACATGAGACATTGGTACAGTAAAAGACATTCATACAATCTTCACTCTTCAATCCACTCACATCGTCATTCACTCATATCATCCCAAATGTACAACATAACATACAAAATCTTGGCAATGGCAGCACATGATAACTAACATTAATGGTACATGGTTTGGATTTCCTGTTTTTCAACCATGCAACATAGTAATTCATTAGTTCATGTTATGGATATCAATAGCAAAATGCCTTGCATCAGTTTCAATACATTTCACTTATTTCAGTCATTGATAATTGTAGATCTACCAACTGTGGCTTGTATTCTTAATCGTTCTGTGTCATCTACCTACGCCTGTTCCGGTGACTCAACGCCTTCATCAGGAAAGCCACCTCCAATGTAGAATCTTGTAGGTATCCTATAATTCCAGAATTCCCTTACCAAAAACTAAACCAACGTTGAATGGGGTGGGAGATGGTTTGACTGTCTGCATGATTGACACAACTCTGGCACACAAATCTGTGTGAATTCAAAGAAGTGGCTTGTACACATTTGCAGGTCATGTAAGCTTGTTTGTTGAGAATAGGAGATCCTAGCGTACCGGGTCTGCCCAGGAGCAATGGTCCGAGGTCAACCTGAGAACCAGCATCCGCTTATGTTTGGTGGTAGCCAGGGGGACCTCTTCTGATGTTTACTCTAAAGCTGAGCCGTGTACAGCTACGGGGCACATTAAGACACGCTAGTACATCGTCCAGCACGAGAAAGTCGGAGGCTGCCTAGTATCGCAATGCTAACTTTCTTGTGGCGACGATGGACTAGTGAGTACAAATAGGCCCCTTAGCTCTACACTGCACAACTTTAGAGTTGAGTGCAGTAGAGTAGAGTGGTGTGGAGAGAACTGGCATGCAGCCGCTAAAATGGCATAAAGTGGAGTGAAATGGTGTAGAGTGGCATAGAGTAGTGTGGCGTAGAGTACAGTGGCATAGAGTGTGGTAGAGTTGCAAAAAGTGGCCTGGAGTAGAGTGGTGACAAGGAACAGATTAAAGTGCCATACAGTGGCATATAGTGGTATGGAGTGGCGTAGAGTGGAGTGGCGTAGAGTTGTGTAGAGTGTTATGGAGTGGCGTAGAGTGAAGAGGAGTTAATTAGAGTAGCTTAAAGTGGCGTGGAGTGGTACAGAGTGGAATGAAGGTGTCTGGACTGGAATGGAATGGTGTTCAGTGGAGTGGCGCAGAGTAGTATAGTTGTGGATGTAAGTAACAAAAGCATTGATAGAGACAGCAGAGAGGGTGAAAGCAACATAAATAGGAAGCTTTAAATCATTAGGAAATTCGAACTTTCTGGAAAGACATGCACATACATGCAGTTTCTACAGGATCATTGCAGAAGCTAGGCCAATGTCTTTTAGCCATTTTGTGCAGCAGTGCAGCTGTTGTTCAGCATAGCTAAAAAGGTAGTGGTGTGGCGTAGAGTGGAGTGTCATAGAGTAGCAAAGAGTGGAATGAACTGGCGTAGAGTAAAGTAGCATAGTGTGGAGTGGCATAGAGTAGAGTAGAGTGGAGTGGTTTAGGGTACAGTGGATTAGAGTGGAATGGCACAGATTGGCATACAGGGGAGTGGCATACAGTAGAATGGACTGGTGGAGAGTAGAGTGGCATAGAGTGGAGTGCTGTAGAGTAGAGTGGATTTGCATAGTGTAGAGTGGAGTAAAGTGGAGTGGCATAGAGTAGTATACGGTGAAGTGGTGTATAATAGAGTGGCATACATTAGATTGGCATAGAGTAGAGTGGAGTAGATGGGAATAGTATAGAGTACCATGGAGTGCCATTTTGTGGAGTGGCATAGAGTGGAGTGGCTTAGATTAGCATACCGTGGCATTGAGTAGAGTGACATAGATTAGAGTGGCATAGAGCAGGGTTGAGTGGTGTAGAAGGGCATGGAGTAGAGTGGAGTGGTGTAGAGTAGCGTGCCATGCAATGGCATAAAATTTAAATGGGGGTGAGTGGTGTAAAGTGGCTTGGAGTAGAGCGACATGGAATATAAAGTAGTGGCATAGAAGGTGTGTATGGGTTAGAGTAGTGTGGCATAGATTAGAGTGATGTAGATTAACGTGGAGTCCCGAAGAGTGAAGCAGAGTGGAGTGGAGTAGAGTAGCTTAGAGTGATATGGAGAGCCGAAGAGTGAAATTAAGTAGTGTGGAGTGGACTGGAGTGGCATAGAGTGGAGTGGGATAGTGTAGAATGGCATAGAGTAGATTGGAGTGGAGTGGCGTAAAGTGACATAGAGTATGGTGGGGTTGTGTAAAGAGGTGTGGAGTGGAGGGGTGTGGTGTGGAATAAAATAGAATGGCGTACAGTGATGTAGAGTGACATGGATTGGCATAGAGTATAGTGGCATAGAGTGGAGTAGCATGACAGAAAGTGGAGTAGAGTAGAGTGGCATAGAATAGAGTGGAGTAGAGTGATTGTGAGTGGCATTCAGTGAAGTGAAGTGGAATAGATAGCGTTAATTGGCATGGAATGGCATAGAGTGGAATGATGGGGTGTAGAGTGGAACTGAACGGCGTATTGTGGAGTGGGGTGGCATAGATCAGGGGTGCATAGACTAGAGTGGTGTAGATTGGAGTGGAGTGGGGTGGCATAAAGTGGCATAAAGTTGAGTGGCATTATGTGGAGTGGTAATGAGTTATGAAGAGTGGTGTATAGTGGATTGGCAAAAGTTGAATTGAGTGACATTGAGTGGAGTAGGGTACAATGACATAGAAAGGATTGGTGCACAATGGTGTAGAGTTGAGTTGAGTAGCGCAGAGTAGAGTGGTGGAGAGTACAATGGAGTGTGGTACAGTGGTGCAGAGTGACATCTAGTAGAGTTGAGTGGAGAGACGTGAAGTCGAAAGTGGTGTAGAATTGAGCAGCAAAAAGTAGAGTGGTGTAGAGTACTGTAGGTGTGGATATAAGTAAATAAAGCATTGATAGTGACAGCAGATATGGTGAAACAACATAAATAAGAAGCCATAAAACATCAGAAAACTTGGAATTGCTGGAAAGGCATGCAAATACATGGTGTCCATCGGAGGTTTCATGAAGCTTCGGCAATGTCTTTTACCTATGTTGTGCAGCAGTGTGGCTGCTGTTTAGCATAATTAAAAGTTAGTGGTGTAGTGTTGAGTGGCGTACACGAGAATGGAGTGGAATGGAGTAAAGTAGAGTAGAGTGGAATGGGATGGCGTAGAGTAGAATGGAGTGATGTAGGGTAGAGTGTGGCGAGTTGAGTGGCACAGAGTGGCATATATTGGAGTGGCGTACAGTAGAATGGCATACAGTCGAGTGACAGAGTAGAGTGGCATAGATTGGAGTGGCGTAGAGTGGCATAGAGTGACATTGTGTGGAGTGGTGTGGAGTTTTGTAGAGTGTAATAAAGTGGCGTAGTGTTTTGTAGAGTGGAATAAAGTGGCGTAGAATAGAATAAAGCGGCATAGAGTGGAATTACATAGAATGGTGTAGAGTGGAGTGGCGTAGAGTAGATTGGAGTGGTGTACCTTGTAGTTGAGTGGTGTAGCATGGCATAAAGTGGAATGAAACAGATTGTTGAAGAGTGGAGTCGCACAGAGTGGTGTAGATTAGAGTGGTGTATATTGGTGTAGATTTGAGTTGAGTGGTGTAGAGTGGTATAGAGTAGAGTGGCGTGTAGTTGCATAGCGTGTCATTGAGTGACATTGTGTGGAGTGGCATGGAGTGGCGAAGAGTGATTTGGAGAGGCATAGGGTGGAGTGGCATAGAGTGGAGTGAAGTTGCGTACAATGCTGTAGACCAGGGTAGAGTGGAGGGGCTTGGAGTGGTATACAGTAGAGTGGAGTGGCGTAGAGTAGAGTAGAAAGGAGTAGAGTGGAGTGGAATGGAGTAGAGGGGTAGAGTAGAGAGGAATGACACAGAGTAGAGTGGCATAGAGATGAATGGGAAGGAGTGAGTAGAGTGGAGTGGAGTGGCGTAAACTGGAGTAGAGTAGAGTGGATTAGAGTAGTACAGTGTGCAAGTAACTAAAGCCACGATAGAGACGGCAGATTGTAAAAACAGCATAAATAAAAAGCCATAAAACATCAGAGAACATTTGAAATTGCGGGATAGACAAGCAAATACATACAGTGTCAGGAACTGATCAATTGTAAAGGAACAAGTGTAAAATAAAAGTGCATCTTTTGAAAGCAATCTTCAAAATAAAAGGGCATCTTTTTTAAAGCATCAGTCAGCCTTGTTTTGCAATTACAGAGCATAAGTTAATGTGCCTGAGTTGTGTCTCCTTATTACTAAAGTCTCAGTGGAGATGGCAGATAGGGTGAAAGCAACATAAATAAGAAGCCGTACACCAGTGCTAAAATTAGGAAAGCACAGTGCACGTCCAGGAATAATACCGAACCACTTATGAAAAAATAGTGCGTTGCAAAAAGACTAGGAAGAACGAAGACAAGGAAGAACGTCCTTGATCATGATTCAGGGAGGGGATACCCATGGAAGGGAAGCATATGGGACTTAAGCACGCGAAAGATAGCCAATGTGAGTAACAACGAAAACAATCAATGGTATGCTGTGGGCAGTTTGTAAGCCCACAGTTTACAAGCATATGTCTCGCAGCACACGGTATGTGCAGTGTAGGCGAGAACTAAAAAGTTCAAGACAGCGTTCATTGTCTATGGTGCCTAACATGACAAGGGTCCCAGATTCCGACCACAGAAATGTATTAAACACGAGCCTTCAATACAGCTACGATCAACATCAGCTACACTACTACCTACCCTAAGATTTAAAAGGACGAAATTGGAAGGGAAAACTTTCAGAGCTGTACCTGCCCAAATGTGAAATAATATTCCAAAAGAAATTCGACAAAGCCCAAATCCACGGAAAAATAATCAAAATATGGTTCTTCCACCATCAACTCCTATCTAGATAGTCCAGCACTTCTCTCACAGTATAATATTACGTTTCTCTCGGTGCCAAAAAATTCTCTAGTGTATATATGTGACTGAGCCAGACATCAGTAAAACACTGACACGTCATACCATAACGCATAGCATCAGTCTAGGCACCAAGTTTCAAATATACTGACAATGGGGTCACACTGAATAGCTTCCTCCTTCCATGCGACACCCAAGAGCCACTATAAGTTTCCAGGTGCACTGTTGCGATACATTTAATGAAAGAGTTCCGGCACTTCTCATGAGCACACAGGTGCTCTAAATGGTGAGTATCGGCACTTCTATACTCCAATTTAAAGCACTGCGCCTCACACACGTAAATCTCTTGCCTTGAGTGCGCTGAGTACCAGCCTGTGACTGATCCTCGACTGAGTGGATGAGATCACCCGACTGTCGTGAACACTCATTATAACAACGTGTCAGAACGACTATGAAGAGCGCGTCATCATGACAGATGGGCTGCTGGGAAGAGAAGCCAGAATGAGTGACGCATGCCATGGGCTAATGCCATTGGTCGTTGCAGGAAGTGGTGGGCACAGCAGTGTGCTCCTTGACACATCTTCCTTTAACAGCCCTCCGCCCCAACCCCCTGCACCTGAACAGTAAGCATCCCCAGTTTCCCGGTTGCAGTTTGCTATCGATCTCCCCACAGCCTGTTTACTCCACCCTCCTTCCCGCCAAACTGGGGGAAATCGAGCTGCCAAGCATAACGACCTTTTTAAGAAACAGGAGCTAGTAAGGGAGAGCAAATGACCACACCGGCTGCCACTTATTCCTTGGCTCAGTCCATCTCTCAAGGAAAGAAAATAGAAAATCGATGGAGCCTCTGCGCTGGCCTATCAATTTCCATCGCTCCCTCCGAATCTCAATTATCAGGGCTTCCATCGCTGGGTTAAGGACAGGCGCACATAGCTTAGCTGTGTCTTCTGGGCTCCATCAGACTTAAACAGTCCAGAGGGAGGGACGTGCATTAGACTTGTGCGCTCTCTTTCCCGGGCACGTGCGGCCCCTCCCCGTTCTCGCCTCCCTCTCTCGCGCGCGGGCTTGCTGACGGCTTTTCCATCAATACAAATACAATTTGTGTTTCATTGTGTTAGAAGTTCTTGCGGTCCTCGATGCTCCCTGTCCGTCTGAACTCTGCTTGGGAAATAAACATCCAATATTCATATTCAGGGCGCGGATGGTGGTGGAGAGGCGAGGGGAGAGAAAGGGTGAGGGAGGTAAGGTGCTTCAATAAAGGTGAGGGGGAGAGAGAGAAACAAGTAGAACATGAAAATAGTTGAACGTTGGAGAGTAAGAAAAGGGAAAAAGACAGCACCCAGATACCCCTAGGGTTGACAGTGTTGCGCTTTACAAATGCTGTTTGATGGATTGGTTAGTATGTACTTATATGTGTATGTACTTTGTGGGCTCTGGAGATCAGCCCTAGGACTTGTATGCTTCTGCTGAGGGACTTTTTCTGTTCAACTGCCTCTATTTAACTGTCTTAGTAGAAAACGACCAGTAGAGGTCAGTAAAATACCAGAATTGCTTTCTGCTTGTTCAACTGCCTCTATTCTACTGTCTTGATAGAAAACGACCAGTAGAGGTTGGTAAAATTCCAGAACTGCTTTCTGCTGAGGGACTTTCTCTTTTTAATTTTTCTGGCAACTGACTCTATTTAACTTTCTTGATAGAAAACGAGCAGCAGAGGTCAGTAAAATACCAGAATCACTTTAGCATTCTCTAGATTCCAGTCCATAGAAATTGTCTTCCACAAGCACCCGTAGACAATGATATTTTTTTCAAATCTTTTATTTTCAGTGATATGACCACCAAAGGCCCTGATTTTATATTAAAAACAGAGCTTTGGACTAAACCATTTCCTGCTGAAAGGCAATATTTCTCTCCATGTGTTCCCATACTTGGCATGTCATGCAGTTTGGTGCTTACTTTTCCTCCATTTTAAAGAACAGTAGATGTTTCAGCACCCAGGCTAAGGCCCTGCCCTTAGGACAACAGCCTCGCTAGGAGGCTGTATTTTAATTTTCCCACCCACTGTCCCCTATAAGGAGGGTTTGCAGGTTGTAGTTTTAGGAACTTGATTTTCAGTTTGACGTGGTTATGTTTATTCATAAGTGTGATAATTTTCTTTCCCATTATGTTGGGCGATTGTTTCCATGAACATGTTGTGTTTATTGTCGTATTTTAGTGCAATTCCCTGGTCAGGCGGTAAGGTCATGATTCGTGAGCAGTAAATTTAAGGTCCTTAGAGGGCAGCGCCATTCTTGAATGGCGTCGCCCAAGGGGGAGGGACAAGTGGACTCTCATAGAAGTCCAGGGGCAGTTACAGCCGGTTGGCTGGATGGGTGCAGGGAGGGGAAGTCACGCTTTCAAGTAGGCTGCTTGGCCACCCCGCATGTGCACAATGGCGCAAGTAAATGGTGCATAACTGCAAGGGCCCCTTATGGAGATAATTCACAGGGCATACGGGGGTGACCTGGTGGGGGGGGGAAGTACCCTCATGGAGAACGGGCCCTATGCGCATGCGCACTCCATTGGAGTGCGGACATAATTTGATAAGGATCTGCCGCCAGTTAGTGACCTTGCCGTAGGCCCGAATAGGGATATGCAGAAATGAAATGTTATTATTATGACTATTGGTTATTGTATGTTTAGATTCACATAGGAATATATTTGTAATAGAGATATGTTAAGGTTAGCAAATTACATCTGTACCTATCCAAGTAATCAATGTAATGGTTTTCTGCGTGTTGTTTAAATATTATATATACAAATTGTTGATTTAATTTTATGTTGATAAATATGGCCGGGGGGTTAACTACTCCCTAATCCAAAAAGTTCCTTGGGCTAAGCGTATTAATGTCTTAGTCTTGATAAGGGAGGAGGGGGTCTAGGCAGTACCTGGCCATATTTGTTTTTCATTGTGTTAGAAGTTCTTGCGGTCCTCGATGGTCCCTGTCTGTCTGAACTCTACTTGGGAAATAAACATCCAATATTCATATTCAGGGCAAGAATGGTGGTGGAGAGGTGAAGGGAGAGAAAGGGTGAGTGAGGTAAGGTGCTTCAATAAAGGTGAGGGGGAGAGAGAGAAACAAGTAGAAAATGAAAATAGTTGAACGTTGGAGAGTAAGAAAAGGGAAAATGACAGCGCCCAGATACCCCTAGGGGTGACAGTGTTGCGCTTTACAAATGCTGTTTGATGGAATGATTAGTATGTGCTTATATGTGTATGTACTTTGTGGGCTCTGGAGATCAGCCCTAGGACTTGTATGCTTCCGCTTAGGGATTTTTTTTCTGGTCAACTGTCTCTATTTAACTGTCTTGGTAGAAAACGACCAGTAGAGGTCAGTAAAATACCAGAATTGCTTTCTGCTTGTTCAACTGCCTCTATTTTACTGTCTTGACAGAAAACGATCAGTAGAGCTTAGTAAAATACCAGAATTGCTTTCTGCTGAGGGACTTTCTTTTTTTAAATTTTCCGGCAACTGCCTCTATTTAACTTTCTTGATAGAAAACGACCCTCAGAGGTAAGTAAAATACCAGAATCACTTTAGCATTCTCTATATTCCAATCCATAGAAATTGCCTTCACAAGCACCCGTAGACAACAATATTTTTTTCAAATCTTTTATTTTCAGTGATATGACCACCGAAGGCCCTGATTTTTTATTAAAAACAGAGCTTTAGACTAAACCTTTTCCTGCTCCATATGTTCCCATACCTGGCATGTCATGCAGTTTGGTGCTTACTATCCCTCCATTTTAGAGAACAGTAGATGTTTCAGCACCCAGGCTAAGGTGCTGCATAGCTAAATACATATAAGGTCCAAAAGCAGAGACCGATTGCATTGCGAATACTGGTTTTAATATTACAAGGTCTCAGCCTGTGACAGAAAGCACCTTGAATGTGTACCCCATTATTTTTAACTTACACCACACACATTATAAGATAGGCTGCCACAAAGTGCACAAAAAGATATAGATTTTACTTTACAAAAAGCACTTACAAAATATAGATCTGAGGAATGTGAAGACTGCATCTAATGCAACATTTTTTTATAACTTTCCATTAAAAGTACACACTCCACAGCTTATCTGGTCACCTAAAAATACCTCACAAAAAAGACTACTCTTCAAGTGACTCCATCAATTATGCTAGCTTCCAAGCAGCCTTTGCAATTTACAGATTAACCAAATGTGCATATTTGCATTTGCACCCTGGCATGAAGGCCTGTTTCTTATTCAGCTGTCTGTCCCTCTCTCGACTTCACAGCACAGGAGACTCTCTCCCCTCCTCTTCAACTGAGGCATCTCAAATGTTAGTTGTCTTTTAACATGAAGGAGGGTAATGTTTTTGTCAAATTAAAAAGTATGGACACATCATGCTTCTCCTATCCCACCCACTGAGACCTCTGATTGTTAGGTTGTGTGTTGCATGCTTAGTCTGTTTTATCTGTCTGCTCTTTGTCGTGACATATTATAATGCTATGGAGAATGCTGTAACATTTGCAATTTGTTGTTGACTTAACAGGGTCTCTTTCCATTGAGCCACTACTGGCCAGCTGTAAGACTTGTCGTCTAAAAAGTAAGGGCCTTATTTATAAAGACATTACGCCACCTTTGCGTCACTTTTTGTGACGCTGCGGTGGCTTAAAAAATGTGTGCCATATTTGCAAAGCAACGCATCTAGGCAGGTGGGTCACTTTGAAAACCCCTGCAACACAGTATACCTCCATCAGGTATACAGGGTGGGTGTTCCCCCATAAAAAGGCTTGTAGAAGTGGCATCGTGAAACCTATGAGATTTCACTGCACCACTTGTATAAGTTCACTGCTTCAAATCATTATGCCTGCTTCATACCAGGCGTATGGATTGACACAAGCTCTTTTAGATGGGACTCGCCCATGTGTAATGACACATTGCTGGAGTTGCATCTGTTTTACAACATACTCCATTAATGCGTCATTACTGTGCCACCATAGACATCAGGATTCCTGATGTATCTGGTCAATCCTTGCTACATGGAGTACGGTACTGTTAATACGACGCATCCAAAGTGTCGCAAGCGGGGCGCAATGAAAAGTGTTGCATTGCTGTTTTCAACCAGCGATGCAAAACATGTCATGAATGAGGCCCTAAACATTTTACATTTTCTACCTGTGTACGTGTCACGAAGGGAGTGAACTAGTATTGTCTGCAAGGAGGGTGTTCTCCTTGGATGTCAGGTGTAATGTCATAGTCGAATGTTGGTTCCGATTGCCTCTTGTAGAGACGTTCCTGGGAGAGTAGTTGAGAGATGGTTGTCAGCAGGGAAAGCTTGGTGGAGACAGTTGCTGATGCCACATAGAAGTTAGCAAAAGAAGCTGAAGATTATTGAAGAGGAAGAGAGGAAAGACTTCCAAGTTCTTGAAGACTTTTGAAATAGAACTCCTATGATAGAGAAACAAGAAGAATAGAAGGCATTTAAGAAATTAAATTTCCTTATTACACTATAATTCTGGCAGTATTTCACTATCAGGAAATGTCATACACATCAGCACATGCCCTACCTTTTACCAACACTGCACCCTGTCCATGGGGGTATCTTGGGCCTACCTTAGGGGTGCCTTACATGTGAAGAAAAGAGTTTTGGGGCCTGGCAGGTAGATGTACTTGCCAGGTCGACATGGCACTGACACAGACACTGCAGTGGCACGGCAGGGTTACCTTCACAGGGCTACCTGTGTGGGTGGCACAATCAGTGCTGCAGACCCACTAGTAACATTTGATTCACAGGCCCAGGCACACTCAATGCACTTTACTAGAGACTTATCAGCAAATCAAATATTGTAATCATAGATAACCAATCACAGTAACAATTTACACAGACAGTACTTACACTTTGACACTGATCAGCATGGTAATGTGCCCAGAGTCGTAAGACAGACAAAAAAGGTCAGGAAAAATAGGTGGAAGAAGCAAAAAGTCTGGGCATAACTCTGCGAAAAGGGTCCTTTGCAACAGTCTCTTACTGCCATTTGACACTGTCTACCCCCTTCACAATGTTAGTACACTTCTCTCCATAGGCATTACCAGCACAGCACTGTACCAATTTGAAATTCCTCTCAGCCTCAGACTCCTGGTGCTCACCCCAATCCCGATTCCTACGTCTCCTATGGGACATTATACATGGCTTTGGCACAAGTCCTCTCAATTTACACCTTTTTGGTATGTATGTATGGGTATGGTATTTCTATAGCACAAACCTATCCAAAAGGCAGCAGAGTGCTGTACCTGGTCAAAACAAACATAAAGTAAATGAGTAACAGAAGAGGGAGCTTGGTTGAGGAGGGCTAATAAATTGTGATGTAGTGTTCTGCAAAGATGCGAGTCTCTAACTCTTTTAAATTGCAGCAGGGTTGGGGTGGTCCTAAAGGATATGTGTATGTGGTTCTAGATTTTGATTCTGGGTGCATGAATGGGAAAGGCCTGATGTCATGTTTTATCTTTTTTACACTTCCTAGTCTGCAGCCTGATGGTTTCTTGGCCACTGGTTTTCTGGGAACCTCAAGAGATGATGAGCTTGGCAGTAAGCTAAGCAGGGGTGCTGGTCATGATGGCTCTGTAAATGATGCAGTTTGTTTTGGAGATGGTGCGGGCTGGCAAGTAGGGCTAATACATTTCATCAGGATGGGGGCGATGTGATCATATTTCTTCAGGTCATGGATGAGGTCTGCTTCAGAATATAGAGTGCCCTTAAGGGATGCAAGTGTGGAGTCTTGGAGGCCATGGAGTATGGTTTTAACACCATCCAGATTCAAAAGTATGAGGGAGAGACAGTAAGTAAATGTTTATTCTTTAGTCAATTAAAACCGTAACAATAAAAGACATATATATACAAAAACAAAATTAAAAGAGAATAAACAATATGTCCATTTTATCTCTGGTAAACACTCATAAAATGTCATTGTTAAAATTCAGTTGCCAAGTGCTTGTCCATTTTTCTCTGCCAGAAGTCTAACCCTATTAACAAAGCTTTCAAAAACTTTGAGGAATTTGATGAATTTACCATTCAGATGTGGTTCTGATGGATTTAGACACGCAAATATTGCAGCTCTACAGGACCTGATGCCTCTCACGTTGAAACTTTGTTTGAGAAGGGTGGCTCGTTCTTTGTAAAGTTTATTACAAGTATAGATTACATGAATAAAGTCTTCTTTGTGGTAATCACAGAGCCGGCATGATTTAGGACCTGTATGCACCCAGGTTGGCTGATCGGCTATGGATGGTAATTTTCCAAAACGTAATGCCATTAGTTGCTTTTTCACGTAAATTGAAAATGTCAAAGTCAAGTATGAAGCCGGTGCAAGTGACTTGTAACTGTTTATCACCATCCAAGCATGCGACCTTAACCTGAAGATATTTTTATCAAATTTACTGAATGGATTTCAGCTGCTTTGTTTATTGCTTGTTTGAAGGACTGATATGGCAGATTTGTATTCCAGAAATCAGTTGTGCAAGTTATTGAGAGAGATTTACATAAATATTGATTATAGGGAGAATTTCTATCCTCATCTACTTTGGTCCATAGGGCTTTATTGATTGGTGATATGGTTGCATTCTGTTTCAGCCGATACCAGATTTTTACTGTAGAATACATTCTCCCTATGACTTCATTGGTTAAGCCGAATTCAAGACGGACCTGTGCGGGTGAGGCCGACCGTTGTAGCTGAAATACTTTTTTATAGGTAGAAGATGTTAGTTGGTTTAAAATCTCTGAGTCTTCACCATGAAAAGCAGCACTGGCATATGTTATCGTGGGGAGGATTTTCGCCGTCATCACTGCGAGCAGTGGTTTATATGATGGACCCTTCAACTTTTTTGCCAGTTGAATGAAGGCGAATATGAGAGTGCTGGTTCTCTGAGTCATGTACTTTTTTTGTTCTAAATGATTTTGTAAATTGTCAATATAGAGTCCCAAGTACTTATATTGTTTACCGTCCTCTAATTGGTTGCCATTAAGCCAGATAGTCTGCTTGCATCTCCGCTGACTGCCAATCACCATAGTTTTAGTTTTTGATGTATTTATTTCTAGTTTGTTTGCTGAAATGTGAACTGACAATTCATTTAAGACTCTTTGAAGTCCGATCTTTGTTTGACTCATTAGCACCACATCGTCAGCATACGAGAGGTGAGTGAGTACTAGTTTACTAAGTTTCGGCGGATGAGAGTTCATGCAGTCTAGCCTCTGTGAAAGATCAGACATGAACAAAATAAAAAGATGTGGGGCCAAAACACACCCTTGCTTAAGGCCTCTGATCGTAAACAACTTTCTTGATAATCTGGAGCCATCGCCTATCTTAATTCTTAACCATGTATTGGAGTAGAATAGCAGTATTCCTTTTAGTAACCTTTCAGGTATGTCCCAGGCTCGCAACTTTTTTCACAGGAGGTGACGATCAACGCTATCAAATGCTGCCTTTAGGTATATAAAGCAGAGGTAAAGTTGTTGTTTCCTCTGCTTGCACTTGCTAGCTATTAAAGATAGAGCTAAGATGTTGGTTATCGTCCCTATTCCTTGCCTGAAGCCAGTCTGGTTCACAGGGATAAGATTGAGATTGTCGGACCAATCCTTCAGGTCTTCTAAAACGAGTGTGGCATAATATTTGGCTTCAACATCTAGGAGGGCGATTAACCTGTAGTTTGATGGATTAGTTCTATCTCCTCCTTTAAAAATGGGTGTAAGTATCGAGCCTTGCCAATTCGAAGGAATGTAATTTAGGAGCTCTATTTCTTTATATAAATGAAAAAGATGATTGCCCCAGAACGATGTATCATGCTTGAAAATTGCTTGAGGGGTTCCATTAGGTCCTGGAGCACCGTCACCTCTACCGTTCTTAATTATACGTATAACTCCTTCGGTTGACATGGAGGAATGACTTATTACTGTGTTCGAGAAATGTATGTAATGTAATTGTAAAGCGCACTAATACCCCAACTGGAGTGTCCTGGCGCTGTAACGCATACCGCTGTGGAACCCTTCCTGGCTTTTCCCTGTGAAATGTCCACTCCTGGGCACCCCCAAGGTGAAACCAGGCATACCAACGCTGTTGGGGCCGTTGTGGAGATTAAGCAAGCTATTGCCCAGAGTTGCAGAGTGAGACCCATGATTAGAATAGGCACCGAGGCGAGAACTATCAGGTCCGAGGAAATTGAGCTCAAGACCCGCCGAGGCGGGAATTGAACCCTGGTCCCGGGCCAGACCTCTGCATCAGGGTCTGCTGCTCTAATCATTGAGTCACACTTCTCCACATTTCACCTAACTGTAGAGACATGCCATTTATCCCCTGCGGCTTCCCTTTTTTCTTCCTTTTGCTTAGCCCCGGAGACATTTCTTTGTCTCGTGTGACACATGGTGACCTCCCCTGAACTATTTGTTTCAGTGACGCCTTGTATGTGAGGTTTGGATATATTTTTTCCGTCAGCCTGTCCCTGGGTGATTACTTCTGGCTTGTCATAAGTAACAATTTCTGTGAACTTTGTGGTTAGAAATTCAACCCGCTCATATTCTTGAATATTTGATGAAAGCGCGATCACCGGCCTGTGTAATTTATTTATCATTTCCCAAAATTTTCTTTGAATTAGTTTTCTTAGCACTACAAAGCAATTTAGCCCAAAAGTTGTCGTTGCTCATCCGTTTTTCTTCCCATAGCTCTTTTTTATGTATTTTCCTTAACTGCTGCACACTATCCCAGGATACTTGGTCGGGAACTGTTCTTTTTAGCCTCCTGATAGCTTTTTTGAGTTCACATTTCAAGGTTCTCAGCCCAGCCGTTGTTTTTTTATTCGATTCTTTTTTTTGCCCATGATTTTTAGTCTGATGTTGTCCGCTCGGCATTAATGTTGTGAGATCCGCCGTGAATTTTACCCAAGCTTGAGTTTTATTCAGGGCCTCAAATTTATTAGCCGTTATCATCATCTTTATTTTGTACTGTAATGTATCAATCGTTTCATTTGACCTTTTTAGCCGTTTTACGTCAACTGTATGTATATTTCCTTCTATTGTTGTGTTTGCTTGATGTTTGGTGATTTTTAGCCTTAAATGTATGTGCTGGTAGGCGTGGTCACTCCTTGTTGTGTACTCTATGGAAAAAATGGGAGAGGAATGGCATCAATGAAACTGAGATGGCTGTATAGTCCAATCTTGATCGCATCTTTCCTCCATGAAATGTATGTTTTGGTGGAAAATCATCTGTTGTTCTGCCGTTTAATACTCTCAGACCAAGAAACTCTAGAGCATTTACCAGACGTTGACCTTCGTGGTCCGATGTAGGTCTCATTGGCTTATATTGCTGTGGAACATTCCAGTATATATTGTCAGATTCTAACATGTCATCTTCATCCCGGGTGTATATTAAATTAGAGTTAAAGTCCCCTGTCAGTATCAAATCCCAGAGGGATATGTACTCCTTATATCTGTAATTGTTGTGATCAACTGAGCATTATGGGCTGATTTTTTCCTTACTAGGGGATGTGCATATGTATTGATCAGCAGAACTGTTTTTGTTCTACCGACTGTCCCTGATGTAAGTTTTATCAGTTGGGTATCTGGTCCTGCTGAAGTCATCTGTTCTATGAGGAATAGAACAGCAGTTCTGAATTTGCTTTCTGGAAGAAATGATTTGACACTCTTTAAAAGAGAAAGCTGGTACCAGGTTGTCTTTCTTTTTTCAGCAATGTGTTCCTTGTGGGTGAGGTTGGTGTACAGAGTGAATCCAAGTGACTTGGCATTCAGTGAAAGTTTGCGGTCGAAGTCGACAAGGCTCATGTCAGTAAGCCAGGTTTGGAATGTATCTTGTTTATTCATGGCAACTAACAGGAATTCTGTTTGGTTGGATTGAGCTTCAAGTGGGTGCATGACATCCAGGTCAAGATGATGTGCAACAGGGCTTTAGGGTCTGGATGTCTGTGGTTCAGAGGGCTTTCAAATAGAGTTGTGTATTATACACAAATATGGGTGAATTTTGATGCTGATATCTGTGAGTACAGCACCAGGTTACTCAAGACAAAAGTTAAAAATGACAGGAGGCTGTATTGAACCCTAGCAAACTCCATAGTTGACAGAAATCTATTTTGACATGGTGGTGCCCATGTGAACAAATGTTTTGCCGGTTGGAAAGGTAGGGGGAGAATTGGAGAAGAACATTGATGATGAATCTCATTTGAGGCTCTAAGGTGCGTATGAGGCTGAGATGGTCAACTGAGATGGGCAGCTGAGAGATCCAGCAAGATTAGGAGACAGGTTAAAAATTCATCGTTGGTCAAGAGGGCATCGTTTACAATGTGCAAAGTTGCAGTCTCCGTGCTGCAGCATGAACTGAAGCCAAACTGATAGTCATGCAGGAGATTGTTATCACTGATGTGATCTTGGAGTTGAATGTACACTGCCTTTTCAAGATGTCTCACTCCACCATTTCTGTGCCTATTTACATGAATATATGGTTTGCATTATTGTTTTATGGACTGTGCAGCCACAGTTTTTCCCATTTACCAACAAACAACTATACCTGTTTCTAGGTTACCATTTTATCATCTATATCTTATTTTACTAATACAGTTTACAGTGTTTCTGTTTGTAATGCTTAATTTCAAGTAAATGCAAATAAAAAAAAAAACATGTTAAGGCCCTGATGGTTGGTGCCAAATTTCCTTTAAGTGAGTAGATGCTGTTGATGAAAAAAGGCAGTAGTTGGCAAGGTAATCAGGGTCTAGTGTAAGTTACTTTAGGATTGGGGTGATCTGGCCTGTATTGAAAGCTTCTAGGAAGGTCCTTGAGTGACGGTGGTTTCAAAATAAAAGCAAGATAGTGTCCCAAGAAGGAGCCTTGATGAAGAACAATAGTAATACATCATTTTAAATAGAAATGACTTTGAGGGAGTTGAGTCGGGAAGTAAGATTTGAGAGAGATATGGCTTTGAAGGCTGACTTTTATGGGATTCTACAGAAAGAGATGGGTGTAAGAGATGAAGAAAGCTTGGAACAATGGATTTGTTGTCAGATCTTCTATATTTTTCCTAAATAAGAGGTTGATGTGCAGTAAGAAATCAGTGTGTCTGCCCATATCACTTGATGGCATCATATCTTCCTTAAATTTCTCCTTATTACATCTACATTGAAAATATTCATAAGAACCTGATTAAGCAGGATGCACTTAATGCTTGTTTGTTTCAAACTTTATTTCGGTCAGTTACAACCATAAAAGTGCAATACATACAGAACAACATGTGGAGACTGAAATTGTATCAAAAAGCATTAAGTATACCACAATCAACCCCAAAAAAGTGCAAGTGCATAGAAGACAAAACTTCAAGTTCGAATATGAGATAAAAAAGAAAAAATCCCTCTAAAAACATTTCTGATGACATTAATAAAAATAGATTTCCAAATAGAAAAACAATCAAACAATCAAAGAGGTGGCTACAATTAATAATAACTCGACCACATGGATTGTTGCCGGGGGCCGTTTCGAATGCACGTTGATGAAGTTTGGCGTGCCCTGACCCCATTCAGAGGCAGGAGACTACATTGAATTTTCCCAGTGGATTCCTGTGATTAGACCACATGACTGGATGTCACCTTTGGGTGTTTGCAGTCATCCTTTTAGAGACATGTTTGGTCTCTTGTGGACGAAGTAGCTACCCAGCCCCCTGTGGGATTGGAATTCCATATATATTTTTTCTGCTGGCTGCCCTGTGTGCTATTGTACCCATGTCCTGATGAAGCCCTAAAGACATCAGGCTGAAACGCGACCGCGACTGCGTCGAACACCTTGTTCATAAGGAGTCCCCATCATTCTATAACTTAGTCTAAGTTTCGTTTTTTGCGCCCTGATGAATATGTTGTAGGTAGAGAATTGACAGCTCTGGCGCATAGTGTGGGACTTCCCTGTTAGGATGTATTTCACTCCAATCTAGGAGTGGATACTGTAATACATTTTGTACATATATTTTTTTAGGGTACACGTATGTATGTATAGATAGATTTTAATATCTGTAATGTACAGTTTGTAATTGTGACTTGTAGATATTGTGTATGTTGTAATGTTATATATATTTTTCATATTTGTTTATCTTTGGCGCCACTCTGCGTATATGTTTATTTGAAATTTTGAATATGAATGCCTTATAATATTGGCAAGCAACAGGATAATTAATTATTTCTTGTTTGTAATTAAATGGTTGATTGATCCCGCAGTACCATTTTCTTCTACTTTTTCATCTTTTTGATGTCCCCTGCTCAGGTCCGGGAGGGTAATTTGGGCAGAACCCCTATTATATTTTCTAACAATTAATAATAACAGCATGGCCAACTTAAGATCCCCTTTTTGATGCGTTTAGTATCCCACCTGGGGATCTTGCACTTGTATAAACATTAATACTAATGCGGCCGCTCGTGTAGTAAAATCTAATAAGGAAAAAAAACACCATTAGTGGGGAATGAAACAGTATAAAATGGATCCATCATTCTATAGGTGCTACAACAAGTGTATACAACTGGGCCACGCTAAAACCAAACTTAAGCCTACATCTAGCATGCTGCCGGCACAACACGGCCAGACTATCATTTGTGCAGATAAAAGATGATATATACATAGTTGACATTGCCCAGCCGGAAGGCCCTGTCAGTAGAATGGGAACAAAATAGGACATGTATAAATAAAAAACGTCATTTATGTTATTTTGGGAGCCCAGCATCAACTACAAGTACTCCTCGTACAGCTGTAGACTGCTGTTTCAGGCTTTTCTTCTAATAGCCCATGCGTGGCATAAAAACGGGACTTAGGTCCGATCTAAGAATACGCAAGGCAGCGTGATGTTCCCGGAAACCCAATTGCAGACAAACCGGTTTTATCCACTTAGCCCTAGGTGTAAAATACGTTTTGCAAGTAAACGTGACATGGGGACATGGGCAACCCTTTCTTTGGGGGCCTTGCAGCATGGACATTCCTTGGGGGCTAAATTACTTGAGTGCCATTTAGCTGTGGTTTCCTTAACGGGGAGTGTGCAAAGCCTAAAATGAATATATAAGAGCCTATCCTGTGGGACCTGGATTATATCTAAAAAGGGCTCCAGGTATCTTTCCTGCTTATGAAGAAAGAATTTGGTGGTCAATCTCCCTAAATTAGTGTTATTGAAATCTTGCTGGTCCACCAAATTCCAATATGAGCCGTTGAGCACCTCTTTCCCCGGTGTGTCCTGGTTATCCCAATGTGCTCAAAGCCCTATGGCTGTCATCAATTTTTTGGCATTGGAAATCCAACCCTCTTTGCTGCATGTGCCCAGCATATTTACCTCTGATAGAGCTTCTGCGTAAGGCAAAAGTTCTACAGTTCTCTTGATGCGGGCTCAAAAAAGCAAGGGTCTCAACCTTGCTATGTCTCCAATAGAACGCCTGCCCATGTCAAACATAATGGGAGTGAGGGGTACGTACTTTGGTAGCATCACTAAATCCCTGAGGTCTTTAGTCTTCTCAAATCCCCACAGCTCAGCCCGTACAATGCTGCACTCACAGCCTTAGCTTAGTAGACCCGGAGGGCCGGCGCAACCGGTCTACTATGCGAAAGGCGGTATTCCTTCCCAAGTGATCCCGTTACCCTTTTGGGGTTCATTAGCATTTTTGCAAGATGGCTTTTCCAAGACATGTTATCTGCGAGGTGTATGCCAAGATAATCAAAGGAACAAAGTCTTTCAAGATTGCCTCGAAAAGACTTTGGGGGGTTAAAGGCCATACATTTTGTTTTACTTGTATTAATCACCAGCCCTCTTGCTTTGCAGAAAAGTTGGAACCTATTCAAAAGGCGTTGTAACCCCATCGGGGTCTTAGACACCAACAGGGTTTTGTCTGCGAACCAGAGGGTCAGTACCTTAACTCTCCCCCGGCTTGGTGTGTCTGCAGGTTCTTCTTGCAAAGAATTTACCACTCTATTCACATAAAGTGAGAATAGTGTTGAGGCCAGTATGCAACCTTGTCATACTCCCCTCTTTACAGGGATACGATCTGTCAACTGGCCCTGTCTCCCCCACCTAACCTGCACATGTGTCTTTATGCAACTTAATGATAAGGTCAAGGATATTCAAGGAAATCCCCAGGTCTTTGAGCACTGACCATAGTTGTAACCTTGGAACTAGGTAAAAGGCAGTCTTTAAATCAATAAACGCTACATAAAGACTGCCTTTGCCAATCACAACTTCTTTCCAATAGATATTCTGCAGCCGAAAAGACTTGGTTAATTGTCCCTGTCCTGGTCCTGAAGCCTGCCTGAAACTGATAAGATGAGATTGTCATCTGCCCACTGCAGGATCCTATGCCGCAAGACTCTGCTAAACACCTTCTGAAAGGCATCAATTAGGATTATGGGCATATAATTCAAGGGGATCATCCTATGCTCCCTTTTTATAAATTGGGACCATCTCAGCCCCTTTCCATGACCGAGGAAACGGGGCACATTTTGTTATTGCATTTGCCAAAAGAAGGATGTAACGGGTCCAATCGGAGGTATCAGATAAAAATAAATCGTCCGGTATGACATCTAGGCCTGCTGCTTTGGACAGGACTATTCTATCCATTGAGGCCTCGATTTCTACTTGGGTAAAAGGCTCGTCATCCATGTATTGACCCCAGGGCGCTATTGTTTCTCACATTGGCGAAGCTTGCTCGACTGAAAAGAGCTTCCTAAAATGTTCATACTATACTTGGGCAGAGATATAATTGGGTAGCGAGGGCGCACCCAATTTACAACCCCAAGTAATAAGGGTCCAAAATAAATTGGCGTCCTTAGCCACATTGACTTCCCTCAGTTGCTGCCAACGAGAGTTGTCCCAAGCTACCTTGGCTGCGCGTAAGGTGGCCTTGTAGCATTGCCTGGCAGATCATATCAAAGGACAGTTTTTATCCTTGATTGCTGCTGCCAGGATTCACTGATGCACTTAATGCATTTTGTATCAGTTTTGTTCAAACTGTTCAAAACAATTTAAAAGTTCATAACATAATTACCTTCCATATCCATATAAGAAGAGAGAGCCAGAATGTGATTTTCCAGCCAGCCCAGCCAACGCAATTCATCCTGTAAAGGACTTATTCAGACTTGCAATTTAAAAACACTTAGATACTTTTTACAAAAAAAAACATTTTTACATATGATAATCCAAAAATATGTTTTACACCATGATCCAGCATATTCAAAACACACATCAAATGTACATGAATATAAAAAAAATTCTGACTCCCACACTCTCCAACAACGTCTACCCATCAAAGGAACAGTCTCTAAATTTGTTGTTCAAGTAGTTTCTGCAACACTTAATTCCTAGTCCTACCCCTCAATGAGTCTTCAAACAATGAAAATCCATTTCATATCCTAACATTTGCCACTGCATATGCCTAAGTGTATTACTTCCAAGGGTACAGGTGCTCACATTTCCTAATGCCTATTTAGCCCATATTAGGGAATGTATATTAAATCAATGTATTTATTTAGCACAAATATATATAGCATTCAGGAAATGGGTTTGGCTCGTCCTTGTGTGGCTCAAAATGATTGGTTTCTCCATAGTGGAATCTGAATAAAAAGAGGAGCAAGAAAAAATATGTATGAGCTCAATCTACTCCCTTTACAAACATGTACAAGCAATCAAGATTTTGAATTTGATTATTTCTCCTAAGGTTTTTAACAGAGCGAGGCTCAGACCAAATGGGGGAGAGAAGCTATTTCATTCAACAAAACATCTCTTGTCAAAACTAGTACTAAATCCTGCTATACTCCTTTTATTTTATAACCTTCATATCATTTTGTCAAACAACATCAACAACCCCTTAAAAAAGCTATAGTAATCTGATCCATTCGTATCTCCATTCCTCACCTGCAGAATAATGTTGATGTGCATGCAATGGCGTTAATATCGAATAAAGGTTTCTGGTTATTTCTAAACGTGTCATATATAACTTTATAGTAATTCCTCACCAATAAAAATATCAGGAATTTCAAAATCACCAATCCACCATCCCCATCATTGAGCCTGTGTAAACCTAGTTTATCCAATTGCTTAACTGGTTAGATTTCCAATGGACAAATCTCTCTTGTTACATCGCTGTCAACAGAAATTATGTTCTTTGTAAAATCCATCCTCCTGATATCTTCTCATCATATACACGGTTTATACAATCGCAATGTTTTACATTTTAAATGAGCCAACCACCAAGCAAGCATAAACCCAGACCGTCAATGTTCATTGCCTCCAGACTACCTAATTGCAAATCCCATTTGAGCTTGTAGCAAGCAAAAATATCCAATCATAAGGCTCACATCTTTCAGTGAACCAATCTATGGGTTCTGATGAGGTACGCGAGCGGCAGGGCTCAAATACCAAAAAGCATTATTATAAATTATGAAATGCTTGTTTCTAATCCATCCTTACATTAATTGTTTCCTTTTCCAGGTGAGAAATCTTTCATTGGGTCAAAATATTCTATATGAAATCATCCAAGGTTCAATCCCATGCCACAACACAATCAGAACTCCCAGAATACAAAACAGCCCAATCAAAAAATACTGCCCATCAGGTTCTCGTTTCCTTGCAATACTTTAACTTTGAGCACCGAGTAGAGCACTGCCATGCAATGCTTTCACCAATCTGCAATCTAAATGACACCTTAAATCATGAAACCTATCCTCCCAATTACTTATTGTCACTTGTTGTCACATTCACAATATTCCCCAATTTGATTTAACTAATCACCATGAGAGTATAGACCCAGACCCTTGAATTATGTCATCTCCAAGCCATTTAATTGCAAATTTCATTTTAGCGTGAAGCGAACAAAATATATAATCCTAATTCTCAAAAAGCATCCAATGAACCAATCAGTCCGCCTTAGTTAGGAACAACAGCAGCACCGATCCAAATTCTCTAAATTCTTAATTAACCAGTCAAAGAAATATAATTCCCGTCCGGTTCCAAAATTTCAATCTGATATAGATGCTATGTAGCACAAAGAAAGAAGGGCTGTAAAAATGGCAATTACCAACATGTAATCGGCAGAAACATGTAAACATAGACTGCCAAAATTTCCCTATGCAAAATGAGCCCCAGACACAAATTAATCCACAATAGCCACTGCGGCATCAAGATGCTAAGGACCCCCACCACCTCTCAATTCCAAATCTTGGAATTTAAAAATCACCAATTCAAAATTAGGACTGCTAACTGCCGTATCTCGTAAAAAGATTATGAGTACTCAAAGATAGAGAAAACATCAGTTGATTCTTTGTCATAAGCGCTGTGCGGCATATACCCACACTGTATAAATTATACCGATGTTGGAAAAATCTAATCATCAATAGGCTGACATGAGTCCCACATTGATAAATTATCTAAGGGATGGCCATAAGCAGGAATTATCATAAATGTACTCTAACGAACTTCATCATAAACAAACTAACAAACTTCATTATAAATTTCACACATTTATCATAATATTACAAGAAGCAATTCAAAGAACAATCTATCTTTTTATTCCAAAATAGGAGTAAAATCAAATCTAATCACTTTCAGTATCGGATCTTAGTGTCGGAACCAAAAATTGATCTTCAAGAGGAGCCAATTAAGCTCAATGAATATCAAAACATAGTGGAAAAACGTCTCAATATTGAAAGACATATTTACACTCTATAATGAGCTCAACCTGCATTCAGAATTCATTGTCTAACATGCCTAAACCACCATAAAGATAGTGTAATTCACTCTCCAGATTTAGTCCTCTTTGCAATGTTCTTAATCTGCTAATCCATCTTGTCTCTTTTTGTTGTAACTTTAACTCTATGTCCCCAATCCTTAAACCTTTTTCTATTTTATGGATGCCATGAAATCAAAAATACAGACTATTCATTATCTAAATGCTATATATATTTCTTCATAATAAGTCAATTGATTTAAAATAAATTTCCAACTATGGGCTAAATAGGCAGTATGAGTTATGAGTGTCTGTACTCTTAGAAGTAATACACTTCAGCATATGCAATAGCAAAAATTGGGTTATGAAATGGATTTTAATTGTTTGAACACTCCTTATTGAGGGATGACACTAGGAATTAAGTGTTGCAGAAACTATATGAAGACTGTTCCTTTGATGTTTAGTAATTATTGAAGGGTGTGGGCAGTCGCAAAAATATTTTATTTTTATGTACATTTTATATGAGTTTTGAATATGCAAGATCATGGTGTAGAAGTGTAAAATGAATGTAAGAAGTATATTTTTGATTTTTAATTGCAGCTCCGATGAAGTTCCTTACATGATGAAACGCGTTGGCTGGGCTGGTCTGAAGTGTGAAATGTTGATGAAATACAAATGAAGACGCTCTTTTTTTAAAACCGCGTTATGGCTTCCTCCTCCTACATGGATCAAAAGAAGATAATTGTGTTATGAACTTTTGAATTGCTTTGAATTGTTGGAACAAAACTGACACGAAATGCATTTAGTACTCTCTCTTCAATCAGGTTCTTTGTTGTATGTACGGTGGCTCCCAAACAGTGGGACTGCAAGAGGTCGAGCACTATTGCTGAATATTCTCTACACTAGCACTAGTGCCTTTGTTCTAGGGCCAACATTGTTCTGTTTTTTTGGTGTGAAATATTGAGAATACACATGTTTATTTCTCCTTCACACCTTTTCATGGTTCAATTTTTAACAGTTTTACAGTCACCAGGCTTTGTTTGGTCCTCTCAAGTGAAATTTATCGAAGACCAAAGGTATTCACATCCCAGGATCATCCACCAAAGCAACTCCAACTACCTCTAGCTACTTACCCTCAACATACAACTATCCTCTCTCTTTGTCAGGTACCTCAGCAGCATGTATCTAGAAACCTTTATCACCTTCATTGGTACTACATCCAGGTTCCAGCTTCAGAGTATCTTCCACAGTGCAACTCTCTTTTTGTCTCTCTCTTTGTACAAGTATTTTTCCCATTTTGCTTCTCACCAATTGACACAATCATCCACTATGCCACCACATATCTTTTCAACCTCTGTAGGCAGACACCTACTGTGACCACGAAGACGATTAGCCGGTAATCAAACTGAGGGCAAAATGTTTATATATCATTTGATCTTCTATTTAGAACATGACACATGTCTCTCTAACTTTATGCAAAACCTCTCCTTATGTAGCCTTTCATAAGTATTATCATTTACCAACACCAGCCACCTTCAGTTGCCAAAACACCTTCATCCACATCTAGGTTTAGATCTTTTGAACTACTGGGGCTCTTGCCCTATAAGACCTTTAAACCGCTTCCACAATACTCTGACCAGAACACTCCCCCCAGGCATTCTTTGCGGCCGCCTCTCTTTATGCAGTAAGGAGTTCACTATTAGTCATGTGCCATTAGAAACTTTCTTGGTTAAAATTATTTGTTTATGTTTGCTATGATACTATTCCATGGATTATTTAACTGTCTGTGTAGTAGATCTCCACTCCCTAGGTCTATTCAAGTGCTAGTCTCGTTCTGTTAAATCCATCCTGTGGGTGTTGAGGGTAGGAATTGTAATGTTTTGGGAGCTAACACAACAACACCAGGATACCCGTAGGGTGACAGTTTGCGCTATATAAGTTTGCAATACAATACAATACAATACAATACAATATATACTTATTTCATACTACTGATGCATTGTATAATCTGATAACGCAATAAAGAAATAAAAAACAAAAAAAATCTATCCAGTGGGGTTACAAGGAATTCTGTCTCCATTCCCGTTAACCTCTAGTTCTCTATCTCTTTTTTTCTAACTTTTTCTTTCTCCCTCTCATTCCTCTTTCTTTCTCATTCTCATTTTCCTTCCCCCCTCCCTTTTCTCTCTTTCTTGCAACATATCAATCTATCTCTGTCTCTTCAGGGATTTCCCAAGGAGTGTCAAGGAAGTGAAGGCTGAATTTTCATTCACCTTATGGCCTCTTTGCTGAGACTCTTAAGATGTGTCAGTTATTGACAGCTGTGGGGGAAACAAGTGCTAATCTGGAAGCAGGTAAATAAAAATACAGTCTCATTCGTGTATAATACTAGCTGATCCCACAAATGAATTTTCATGAGAACCTATGTTTGGAATCTAAAATAACAAACATCTTTTTGTCCACGATATTATTAGGTCGACGCCGATCCACAAAGTCATGTAGCTGAGGTATTGATACAGGAAAAATTACGCTTTGTTAAAGTAAAACAGGATCTACACCTGGAGCCAGTTTGACCCTGTTTGGCAAAGACATTGTTATGCAAAATTTCGTTTTGGCTCCTGTATCTCTGTCGTCTAATGTAGTGAAATGGAATGAAGTCCAGCTGAGACTCATTCCAAGGGACGTTTCCATCTATTCTGTCTGATTTACAAATACTGTTGAAAGAAGTAGATGTTGCCTGCTCTTAGCCAAGTGGATGTCAGAAATAATAAATTAGCTATCACGATTTGCAAGCAGTCTCTTTGGAATCCATTGATTTTGCTGTGTCCAGGAATGAATGTAAGCTTGGCAAAATCACAAAGACATGAGGAAATGAACTGTTTAGCAAATAGATTATAATTAACTGTACATATTGTGTCTGGCGAGGGCTTTAACTGCCTATTGAATATGATGCAAGATTTTAATTGTTCCATCCCTGATCATTGACAAGGGTCATCCGGCATGGAGAAATAAGCAGCTCTTTGCCCAGCCCTGCACCTCTGACAAACATCAACAATAGCATTCTAGAATGTTCCTTTGTTAGACAGTGTCATCTGTAATTTTGAACTCTGCTGTGACATCGTTCATCAAATGGCCTGTGGAATAAACTGTTTTTGACAATGCACACAGTTGATGCTGGCTAGCCTAGTATCTACGAGACGGCTCAGTCTGATGAGAGGTGTTAAGGCAACTGGTGTTGGTTGATGGCCTGCTCTGAATTAATGTTTCCTGATTCCCCCTCTGGCTTAAGATATTTAAAATACTTAATGCACTTACGCGTAATTCTTCTTACATGGATTTTTAAAGCAATGATTGTGCAGAACTAGTCGGGAGTCAGGATAAGTTTGCTTCAGCAAAGATCAGCAGGTACATTCATTTCTCTGTTGAAGAGGCACATTCCTTTTAGGCCCGGGCAAAATAATAATTACACTATGCTAATTCGCGTAATTTTGGGAATTTCACATTACGCTTCCATTTCACTAGTCAGGTAATTACACAGCCATGCACTTGTGTTTTTCACAGTTTTATTTTTTTTAACTCAGAATGCTTTCTCAAGTTCAAAATTGATGTCAAGATGTATTGCATGCCAAAATATGGCGCAAAATGATGAATTTGCATTTCACATAATTTCTTTTATTTTTCCCAAAATTCTTTTCACTGCAGCACAAAAATGATTCATTAAGAAATCCAAAGAATTAGACTGAATGTATGTGGGAAATCACAAGGAGACACCATTCCCTCTAAAACCTCCCCGGCTGGGCACACCAAGGAGTTTAGGACCAATACAATTATTAAGAAGGATGTGGGCTCCAAGGAACGTAATTCTGTCCCAGCTGGCAGGCTCGCTTCCTAACAAAAACAAGCATTGGCATAGCCAATAGGTCTCGCTTTTGGGACCTTATAAGTGTTTAGTTATTCAGCACAATATCCTTGGTGCAATAACATCGTGTTGCATGGCTAAACACTTATAAGGTCCCAAAGGCGAGACCTATTGGTTATGTCAATGACTGTTTTGAGTGAGTGGCTCATGCAGGTAGGCCACTGTGAGGGAGAGATGCTGCGAGTGCTTTTACAGGAGCCCCTGTGACATTGCGCCACTTCCAAATGTATCTTGGGTCTGGTGTAATACTTCTAGCCCCTATTCCTGTCTTCTCGCATCCAATGCATCCTTAAATGTCCCATGTACAGCCGGGTATGACACTCCAATTACCCCTGCCCTCCAGTGACACTTTACCTGTCACCGGTGGTGGACGTGGTGGTGGTTGACATGGTGGTGGATGTGGTGGTGGACGTGGTGGTGGTGGTGGACGTGGTGGATATGGTGGTGGTGGACGTGGTGGTGGTGGGTTTGGTGGTGGTTGACGTGGTGGACGTGGTGGATGTGGTGGTGGTGGAGGACGTAGTGGTGGTGAACAACCTGATGGTGGAGGAAGTGGTGGTGGAGGAGGGGGTGATGGTGGATGTGGTGGAGGGCATGATGGTGTTGGAGGGCGTGGTGGTGGTGGAGGGCGTAGTGGTGGTGGATGATGTGGTGGTCGAGGACGTGGTGGTGGAGGATGTGGTGGTGGTGGAGGACGTGGTGGTGGTGGTGGATGTGGTGGAGGTGGTGGAGGGCATGGTGGTGGTGGAGGGCGTGGTGGTGGACGTGGTGGTGGTGGACGTGGTTGTGGTGGACATGGTGAAGGTGGATGTGGTGGAGGTGGACGTGGTGGTGGTGAACATGGTGGTGGTGGACGTGGTGGTGGTGGATGTGGTGGAGGTGGACGTGGTCGTGGTGGATGTGATGGTGGACGTGGTCGTGGTGGACATGGAGGTGGTGGACATGGTGGTGGTGGACGTGGTGGTGGAGGTGGTGGTGGTGGATGTGGTGGACATGGTGGTGGACGTTGTGGTGGTGGACGTGGTGTTGGTGTACGTGGTGGTGGTGTACGCGGTGGTGGTGGATGTGGTGGTGGACGCCGTGGTGGACGCCTTGGTGGACGTACTGGTGGACGTACTGGTGGTGGTGGTGGACGTGGTGGTGGTGGATGTGGTGGTGGTGGTGGATGTGGTGGTGGTGGACGTGGTGGTGGATGTGGTGGTAGTGGACATGGTGGTGGTGGACACAGTGGTGGTGGACATGGTGGTGGTGGACATGGTGGTGGTGGACATGGTTGTGGACATGGTGGTGGTGGACGTGGTGGTGGACATGGTGATGGTGGTGGTGGACATGGTAGTGGACGTGGTGGTGGTGGGTTTGGTGGTGGTGGACGTGGTGGATGTTGTGGTGGTGGAGGACATAGTGGTGGTGAACAACCTGATGGTGGAGGAAGTGGTGGTGGAGGAGGGAGTGATGGTGGATGTGGTGGAGGGCATGATGGTTTTGGAGGGCGTGGTGGTGGTGGAGGGCGTAGTGGTGGTGGATGATGTGGTGGTGGAGGACGTGGTGGTGGAGGATGTGGTGGTGGTGGAGGACGTGGTGGTGGTGGTGGTGGTGGATGTGGTGGAGGTGGTGGAGGGCATGGTGGTGGTGGAGGGCGTGGTGGTGGACGTGGTGGTGGTGGACGTGGTTGTGGTGGACATGGTGAAGGTGGATGTGGTGGAGGTGGACGTGGTGGTGGTGAACATGGTGCTGGTGGACGTGGTGGTGGTGGATGTGGTAGACGTGGTGGAGGTGGACGTGGTTGTGGTGGATGTGATGGTGGACGTGGTCGTGGTGGACATGGAGGTGGTGGACATGGTGGTGGTGGACGTGGTGGTGGAGGTGGTGGTGGTGGATGTGGTGGACATGGTGGTGGACGTTGTGGTGGTGGACGTGGTGTTGGTGTATGTGGTGGTGGTGTACGCGGTGGTGGTGGATGTGGTGGTGGACGCCGTGGTGGACGTACTGGTGGTGGTGGTGGACGTGGTGGTGGTGGATGTGGTGGTGGTGGTGGACGTGGTGGTGGATGTGGTGGTAGTGGACATGGTGGTGGTGGACACAGTGGTGGTGGACATGGTGGTGGTGGACATGGTGGTGGTGGACATGGTTGTGGACATGGTGGTGGTGGACGTGGTGGTGGACATGGTGATGGTGGTGGTGGACGTGGTAGTTGACGTAGTGGTGGACGTGGTGGTGGTGGACGTGGTTGTGGTGGATGTGGTGATGGTCGACGTGGTGGACGTGGTGGTGGTGGATGTGGTGGTGGTGGATGTGGTGGTGGTGGTGGATGACTATTGGGTAGGAGGATGGTGGAAGAATGCAGAAGGAGAAGAGGATCTCGAAGAGGGCACATGGGAGAGCAGAAAGAGGCCGAATATTAGTAACAAAAAACAGCAAGTAGATAGGACACGAAACAGATTTAACAGGGTTGTCCCTTCTTATAGCGCATGTGAATGTCCCTTAGCACCCTGTTTCTAGTAAACAGGGGGACCATGGGGAGATTAATTGATTAATCATGCATGATGATCGCTCTGTACAGCCCAGTCCTTCACTTACAATTTAAAGCGCATTAAAGCGCAATGCTACGTTAATAAAAAATGGTGGTGGAGGGCGTGGTGGTGGTGGAGGGCGTAGTGGTGGTGGATGATGTGGTGGTGGAGGACGTGGTGGTGGAGGATGTGGTGGTGGTGGAGGACGTGGTGGTGGTGGATGTGGTGGAGGTGGTGGAGGGCATGGTGGTGGTGGAGGGTGTGGTGATGGACGTGGTGGTGGTGGGCGTGGTGGTGGTGGACATGGTGAAGGTGGATGTGGTGGAGGTGGACGTGGTGGTAGTGAACATGGTGGTGGTGGACATGGTGGTGGTGGATGTGATGGACAATGTGGAGGTGGACGTGGTCGTGGTGGATGTGGTGATGGTGAACGTGGTCGTGGTGGACGTGGTGGTGGACATGCTGGTGGTGGACGTGGTGGTGGAGGTGGTGGTGGTGGATGTGGTGGACATGGTGGTGGACGTTGTGGTGGTGGACGTGGTGTTGGTGGATGCGGTGGTGGTGTATGCGGTGGTGGTGGATGTGATGGTGGACACCGTGGTGGACGCCGTGGTGGACGTACTGGTGGTGGTGGTGGATGTGGTGGACGTACTGGTGGTGGTGGTGGATGTGGTGGTGGTGGATGTGGTGGTGGTGGTGGACATGGTGGTGGTGGACGTGGTGGTGGACGTGGTGGTGGTGGACGTGGTGGTGGTGGACATGGTGGTGGTGGACATGGTGGTGGTGGTGGTGGTGGACATGGTTGTGGACGTGGTGGTGGTGGACGTGGTGGTGGACATGGTGATGGTGGCGGTGGACGTGGTGGTGGAGGTGGACGTGGTGGTGGACGTGGTGGTGGTGGTGGTGGTGGTGGATGTGGTGGTGGTGGATGTGGTGGTGGTGGTGGACGACTATTGGTTGGGAGGATGGTGGCAGAATGCAGAAGGAGAAGAGGATCTCGAAGGGGGCACATGGGAGAGGCCGAATATTAGTAACAAAAAACAGCAAGTAGATAGGACATGAAACAGATTTAACGGGGTGGTCCCTTCTTATAGCGCATGTGAATGTCCCTTAGCACCCCGTTTCTAGTAAACAGGGGGACCATGGGGAGATTAATTGATTAATCACGCATTATGATAGCTCTGTACAGCCCAGTCCTGCACTTAAAATTTAAAGCGCATTAAAGCGCAATGCTACGTTGATAAAAAAACACGTCTTGTCTGCAGGGAGAGTGGCTCATGTAATGTAACTGGGTGTCTTGTAAAGGTCTCTACTACTCTTGAGTTCAGATTGTGCTGTATGAATTTGCAAAGCAAACAGCCAGCAGACCTTGTAGAGCAAGGGCCTATTATATCCGTTCATGTAGAGCATGCACAGCAATGAGGGCTCTGTACAGCCCAGTACTGCACACTAGACAACAAACAAATATCCGTTCATGTAGGGCATACACAGCAATGAGGGCTCTGTACAGTACACTACACAACAATCAAATATCTGTTCATGTAGGTCACGCACAGCAATCAGGGCTCTGTACAGCCCAGTACTGCATTTAAAATTTAAAGCGCATTAAAGCGCAATTCTCCGTTAATAAAAAATAAAATGTAAGCGCATTAAAGCGCAAAGCTCCGTTAATAAAAAGAAACACGTCCTGCCTGCAGTGAGAGTGGCTCACAAAGAAAAGAATAAATAAATAAAACAAGCGTGGTACGCGAAAGTGAAAGCAACCGCATTTGGAGCTGAAAGTTCACTCTGTGCTTAATGAGCCATGACGAGGGAGGAAAGCAGCGCTCACTCCCGTGGACCCTAGGTCAGGGCAGAGAGAAGGAGGAACATGCACCCGCCTTTGGCCAATTGCGTGCTGTCTTTCTTAGAAAGACGCATGCAAAGGTCAATAGCGGGTGAAGAAAACAAAAGCACACTCACAAGTGTGTGTTCCAAAGTTTAAAGCCCTTACTAAATGTCTCGCAAAGCAGCGCAAGCGTGCTGGCTCAGGCGAGACCTAACAAAAACTCAACAATATCAGTTATAATAACTAACAGGCATGAAAGGAGCAGTTGTGAGACTTGTGCCAAAACATTACAAGAACCAATCTAAGAAAGGGGCATTAGGGCCTTAGTCTTCAAACGTGTTAATTTCATGCCCTTACCAAACCTCCTGTCCACCAAACTCTTCATGTAAATAAATGTCAACGTGTGTCCCAGAGTGACAAATATGTTTCACAATTATTCTATAAAAGTGGAAGCTCAAAACATATTTAACAATTAAAACATTGCAGTTATGTTCAGGCATCCAGTTTGAAAAAGTACAAATAAAGGATTGCCAGCCTGCGATGGGCAGCCAAGTCTCCCTGCAGTGTAAAAATAACCACAGTTTCAGCCTTTATCACACATAGACATCAGGACTTTGAGGGTTATTTGAAGCTCCTCCCCTGTTTCGAGGGGGAAAAGGCTGGCTTTTCAAGCACATCCTTCACCTCCGCCATTCCCAGAGCGCTATTCAATCGAGCAAAGTGGTCTTTTCAAACATAAACATGACAAAACTCTTTCACGAGTGAAGCTATGGCACCTCAGCAGCTAACAAAGCATGCACATATGTAAAGAAGGACTGCACAGAGAAATCTTGTTCACTAGAGGGAGAAAGCAAGAAAGGGTCGGATTCAAGTGGGCAAGCAACCCACAGATGCATTACTGTTATTGGAGATATTTTAGACAATACTATAGGCAACTAGTACTATCAGTATTTTAAAGTTCTTTACCACACATAGACCCCGGAAGCACCTAACATCTTGTGCTCAATGTTTAAACATCTGGTCCTAACATGGTACTCACACTCTCCTTTTTCTATGGTATGCACAGCATAAACTGCTCCACCAATTATTTTGGAGTGCCAATTACTTTACGAGGCCTGTAAACTAGAGGTGGGCGGGCCAATGAAAGCTCGAGCCATGCCGGGACCACATACCTGCCTCTGGCTCAGAACAGGGTCCTCTTGGACCCTCAAGGCTAAAACGAACAGAGCTTTCATGTGGAGTCTGCCTGCAGCCCACACACCAACCTAATGCACCCAAAAATTTTGAATAAACATTATCCCTTGATGTGAAACATGAGAAAGAGTAAGAGGTCCCGGTCCGGTCCAGGGGCTGAATGGTACAATGTAAATCAGATAGCCTTAAGTTATCCCTGGCTTCCCCACTTGAACAAATTGTGTGATCTTAGGCATATAATATTTTTCACAGTGCTTCCTTGTTCTTTATAATAGTAGAATGGAATTTGGAATACTTGAGTTCAAAGTGTTTGCTATACATGCACCGCTCATGTCCAATGTAAATAGTCTATAATGTTGCTCCATGTAAGAATCCAGGCCACATGTAGGGTGCACATGACAAATGACTTGCCTCTTAATTCACTAATGCCATTGTTGTCATGGAGGGCGATAGTGGGTATGAATATTTTTAAGTTCATGTTTGAGAACTGTTACCTTAAAAACATGTTGCAATACAGTGATATAATCCAATGTACTAAGGTGAAATGCTTCTGCAAGTTACAGAAATGAGCTTTTGTTAATTTTGAAGAGTCCTTATAATATTTTTTTATGTTTTTTCCTTATAATATTTTTTTATGTTTTTGTTGCACAGTTTGCATGCCAAACATTTTAAGGGCACGGGTGTGGCCCCCACCCAGACTCTCGGCTCTCCCTGTTAATTAGTGGCTCGCCCACCTCTACACTGATCCTCCGCGACACTCCCTTTGAAATCTCTCCATCGGTACATCCAGTGGTGCTCATCTCAAACTTTCCTTTCCATTTCTCAAGTGGCAGATATCTAGCAAACTTCCCCATCACAGGCACTTAAGTGTCACTCGCCTTACAAACGTCCTCATACACTAGTGGCATTTTCTACGTAATCTCTCCACCAGTCTCTCTCATGTGGCACTGGGTAATGTCTCACCCTCTTTCCTCACATTGCAGTCTGCATGTAAACTCTGAACAACATGTTATTGACCATATAAACTCCTCAGTGGTATCCACTTTGTAAGCTCTCCCCTCTGTTCCTGGCATAATAATCAACTTATAAACTCTCCACCTCGGCACTCCGCTTGCGCACACCATATACTCGGTATCCCATCTGAAAGTGATGATCGCCTGTAAACTCTCTGCCTCCGATCATCAAGTGCATTCACTATGTAATCTGCCCACCTATGTTCCTCCCATGGCACTCACCTTGTAAACTCTCCACCAGTTCTTCCGATTGTCCTTCAATATCCGCGCCGTGTTCATCAGCTCCGGAAACTGCTCGTACATGAAGGTGGCCCTGGAACTGCCAAGCATTCACCGCTACATGGCAGTGAGGAACCGAGTAAAAAAGCAGAACACGTCCAAAGCACATGAATGCCTGAAAGAATGATTAAAGAGGAAAACTGACGAGAGAACTGGTCACTGTTTACTTTAGCAGCATGGACACAGGCAGGGCTTTCCAATACGGAGTGACTTTTGCCTCTTGACGGCCTCTGTCAAAGGTCAAGAAGGGCACGTTATCTTCATGGTGCGCAAGAACAGCCGTTGAAATGCATTAAAACAAACGAACAAGCGCTCACACTGTAGCAGGAGGGGGGGTTGGGGGGTGGCCTGCGCGATTCAATTTCGGGAGTGATAATTGCTACCATATGGTGGTGCTAGCTCCGACAAGTGAATCTCCAGACGTGCATGCGTTGTTATTGAAGGCAATGGAACGTGTGCACGTGCTTGGCTGAAAAGCCAAAGCGAGCGGAAAAGGTCTTTTTGCCTTTGCAGCGCATGCGCTCTGCGTAGGCGAGACCTAAAAAGTACCTGCTGCTGCTTTTGCTCGTCACGCTGTAGCGAATTGTCCAAAGAGGATGATCCCTGGAGCTGTGCGACATAGAAAGGTGAACCTCCATCCCATAAGTGGCCTTCCTCACCACATGCAGCAGCTCCCTCCAGAAGCCCCGACCATCCCATGAAAGAGAATACTGGATGGAAGCGTGTACAGCCTGGCAGGAGAATGCTGTACAAAGCTGGTACCTGCCAAATTATCACCCTGAGTGTGACTCAGGAAGCCACTTTCCATTCAATACTGCATAATCAAGCATTGGAAAAACCAAAAGGTTTCTGCAATCTGGGAGCTACTGGCGTTGTCAATATCAATGTCTTTTAGCCATGTGTTATAGAGTGGAGTGGATATATGTGGTGTGGAGTAGAATTATGTGGGTTGGAGTGGAAATGTTTGTTGTGGAATTGTGAGGCATAGAATTGTGTGGTGTTGAGTAGAGTTATGTGTAGTAAAATAATGTGGTGTGGTGTACAGTGAAATTATACGGATAGAAATTATGTGGTACTGAGTATAGTGAAATTATTTGAAGTGGGATTGTGTGTTATGGAGTGTAATTATGTGGCATGGTATTGTGTCCCATGGAGTCCATGGAGTGGCATGTAGTGGAATGGAATTATGAGGTGTGCTGTTAAATTTTGTGGAATGATCAGAACCTAGTGGGCCATCTATGGTTGCTATTTCCTGAGCAGTTAGCGCTCTGCCTCCCAGGGTATAAATTCATCATGTTCTCAGATGCGTGCACAGCGCGCCGTTGTCACGCCAAAGGTGCGCCTAAGGCAAGCCCGTCCGCGCCTGGACGCTGCCAGCTGACAGAAAACTCTGCTCGTGTTTACACAGGTATTTTAAATGCCCCGTTTACTAAATTCTAAAGCTGTGCTAGTGGAACTGAGAGATAGGGCTAATAGCACGGGGTGCAAAGGAAAAATATCAGTAGAAAATGTTTTTTATCTCAGTAAATGCCCACAGTGTGACTGGTCCGCGGCCTACTTACAGCAAACAACAGGCCCCCTTCACCCTCACTCCACAAGGCATCGAGCACTAAACGTGCACTCGCCTAGGGAGGAAAAGCTGAAAAAGGGAGGGCAAACAGTTACCTTTCAGGGCTAGTAACTTAACGCCAGATCTATTCTTAAGCATGTAGCTGAAATTTGGGATTTGCTGGATGATTTGATCCAGACATCTGTCTCTTCACAGAGACCTGGCTGCATAATCAATCCCCACCAGCTCTAGCAATTGCTTTCCCTGCTGAATACAAAGTAGCAAGATTAGACAGAATAGGTAAAAGGGTAGGAGGCCTGGCTATCGCCACACATCTATCCCAGCATATTAAAATCTTGGACATTGTTTCTGCCCCCAGCAGGGAGTTAATTGTATTCAGGCTGGAGCTTTTCTGCTCCTCATTATTGGAAAGTCTTGCCCCTTACACCATGCAAACAGATAATTTCCTGCTCATGGGGAATTTCAATCATCATTTAGACACCATCTCCAACTCAGACTCCACATGTTTAACAGCAGCTACGTAGTCGATAGGCCTCTTCCCTAGAGTACTCTGCCCTACACATATAGTGGGATATACGCTCAATTCCATTTTTTTGTTGAAATTCCGTTTATTGAAGTCAAGCAAATCATACTTACACATCGCTGCAATGATTACAAAAATGGATCATTACAAAGTAGGGTGGGGATTTTTATCCGAGAGGCAGGATTCTACTTATCCAACAGGAAAGAGAAACCAATCACCCCCTGCACAACAAACATGGTGAGGTAACATAGGGCGCAGAACAGAGTCCTCTCGGGACACAAGCAACAAGGCCAAAGGACCAAAGTCTGGATACCATTTTTACGAACATCCAGGATCTAATAGTATATCCCCCCCTTGACACTAATGTGGACTGACTATCTGGCTCTAGGATTCTCTTTGGATATTCCGAAACCAGTAAGCCAGCCCCAATGCGGCAGGAGTTCCTTTAGATCTTGGCGGAAAGTGACATTAACTGCATTTAGCTTGGCGTACACTAGCCCATCATTTAACAACTGTGCGGACAGCGACACAGCATTGGAAATATTGGAGGCCTCTGTAACTGAGGCCCTTGATATTATCGCCCCTCTCAGGGTAGTTAAAATCTGGGAAAGGGCAGTCCCAGCCCCATGGTATTCAGAGAGCCTTAAGAAAGAAAAAGCCACATGCAGAGTTAGTGGGAGAAAATGGAGGAAAACAAAGTTGGAGGGGGATAAACTGGTCTATAGAACCACACATAGAGAATATCTAAATAGTTGCAACATAGCCAGAAGATCGTTTTTAGGCACTCGAATCTCTGAAGCAAAGAGGTCTCCTAAAGAGCTCTTTAGAATCCCCAAGGAGTTTACCAACCCCAGAGCTAACAATTTCTCCTTCCCACCGACACAAAGGCTATGTGATGACTTAGCTAATCATTTTAAACAAAAGGTTGATAAAATCTATACCTCCTTTGGTTCGGAAGAAGCTCTTAGGGTGGTAGTACAGCCCCTGGAAGACCCTCTTTCTCCTAGCCTATAGTCTTTCTCAGTCATCACCTCTGAGCAAGTATTGTCATATTATTAGCGCAAACTAAATCAGGCTCCCCGTTAGACCTGGCCCCTCCTTTTATTATCTCAGATCTCGTGCCGGTCCTGTCCTACTCGATCATGGAAGTCTGTAACATGCCACAATTCCTTTTAAGTTGAAAAAGGCGCAAATTAAGCCATTGCTGAGGAAAGCATTAGCCAATCTTTCAGATCTACAAAATTACAAACCCATCTCTCCTCCCATGCTGCTCTAAAATTATGGCGACTCTGATTAATAAACAACTCTATGGCTATTAGGAACAAAACAACCTGCTTGATTAACAATGCATGTTATTGCACTGAGTCCGCATTGACTGAAGTAACAGACATGATAAAGATGTCACTGGACAAGGGGACTTCCAAGATGTTAGTTCTTCTTGACTTTTCGGCAGCTTTTGACACCATCTCTCATAGAATCCTTTTGGATAAGCTACGAGAGATTAGTGTCTGAGGAATGGCCTCAAAATGGCTGCAAAGCTTCTTGACCGACAGAACACAATGTGTCCAATTGGACACATGTGTGTCACAGACCACGGTAGTGTACAAGGGGGTCCCACAGGCATCCATTTTAAGTCCCACCTTGTTCAATATCTATGTGTCCTCTCTGGCCACTATCAATTGATCTTGTGGGTTTGATACAATCTCGTATGCAGATGACATTCAAGTGATAGTCCCCATAGAGACGGATCTCATCGTGACCAGAGCAAAGTTTAAGAACTGTATGCAAAAAATGGCCACATGGAAGAATAAGAACTTCCTACAGCTTAACTCCAATAAAATTTAAATTTTTCTGTTCAGTAAAGCAGAGGAGTTATGGACCCCTGATTGGTGGCCTGTTGAACTCAGGGAAGCTCCTACATCAGAAAAGTTGGCGAAGAACCTGGGCATCGTAATTGATGGCAGACTTTCCATGGAGGAGCATGTGAAAATCATCTCGGGCACTTGCTTCGGTATGATGCGAATGCTGAGAAAAATTGTCCCTTGGATTCCCCTTCCAGCCAGAAAAGCCCTTATACAGGTGCTTCTAGTCAGTAGACTAGATTATGGTATTCGCTACTGGTAGGGATTAGGGATGATTTATTGTCCAGGTTGCAAGTTGTCAGAAATACAGCAGCGCGTCTAGCCCTTAACAAACTTGCACAAACTCCGTCATTACCCCTTTTGCGACAACTGCACTGGCTCCCTATCAGGAAAAGAGCAGTCTTTAAGATCTTGTGTTTAGTGTTTAAATCATTTCAGGGGATGGGTCCCGCTTATCTAATGAAGAAATTAAAACCATTATTCCCGTGCACCAATTGAGGTCGAGCAGCAGACAACTGTTATGCACCCAGAGAATCAGGAGAACTAAAATGGGCGATCGTGCTTTTTCTCACCTAGCCCCCGCCAACTGGAACAGACTGCCAGATAATATCCGATCCTGCCCCAATCTGGCAAAGTTCAAGAAACTGCTTAAAACCTGGTTGATCTAATGAGCACTTCTTAATAGATGAGAGATGTTATGTTATGTTACTTTGTTTTTTGTATAGCGCAAATCACCACTGGTCTCTAAGCGCTTCGAAAAAAGAGGAACACTACCAAGTCACTAATACTCCCCCAGCTGCCGGGCTAACCGTTAGGCAAGAGCAATTGCCTTTTGAAACAGGTAGGTCTTCAAGGCCTTCCTAAAGGGGAGTAGCACTGGTTCTCCTTGTAGAGCTTCTGGCAACTCATTCCAGATTTGGGGGTGGAGAGCTGACAAAGCTCTGCCACCTTTGGATTTAAGTTTGAATCTCGATGGGGCAAGGTTACAGGCCTTGGAAGAATGTAAGGCCCTACCTGGGATATACCTTACCAGTCGGTCTTTAATGTATTTTGGAGCATTCCCATAGATGGCTTTGTGGGCTACGCAGAGGCACTTAAATTGCACTCGATGTTCAATAGGCAGCCAATGCAGTTTAAGTAAAAGGGGGGTAGCTCGTGTTCCCCTTGGGAGGGAGAAGACGAGCCTGGCTGCATCATTCTGGACTACCTGCAATTTTCTGAGAAGTTTCCGAGGGAGACCAAGGTAAAGAGCATTACCATAGTCCAGCCGAGAGATAACTGTGGCGGACACAATGGATTGTAGTACAGGGACAGAGAGGATAGGGGCCAATGTCCTCAGTTGCCTAAGTAGACCTGTACAGGTGCCTACCACTACGGATATTTGAGGGGCCATCCCTTGGGGATGATTCGTTGCGCTTTCAAATGTTAATAATAATGATAAAATAATAATTCTATGGTGTGGATTGAATGTATATTGTGTGTATTGGTATTATGTGTTGTGAAGTGGAATTATGTGGGTGGTGGGGAATTATGTGGTGTGGAATGGAATTGTGTGGAGTTGAATTTTGTGGTGTGGTACTGTGTGGCTTCAAATTATGTTGAGTGGCATTGTGTGGAGTGAATTAATGTGTAGTGTTGCTTTGTGGCATACAGTGGATTTATGTGGAGTGTATTTATGTGGTATGGAGTAGAGTCGAATTATATGGAGTTAAATTGTTTGGTGTTGAGTGGTATTATGTGGAGTGTAATTTGTTGCCTGGTGTGGAATTGTGTAAGTTTGGATTGTGTGGTGTGGAATTGTGTGGCATTGTGTGGAATTATGTGGCATGCTGCGGGGTTGAATTGTGTGGAGTGTAATTATGTGTTTAGGAGTTGAGTGGATATATGTGGAGTGTAAACTTGTGGCATGAAGTGTAATTATGTAGGTTGGAATGGAATTATGTGTGGTTGCATTATCTAGAGTTGAATTGTGATGCTCAGAGAGTTTTTATGTGGTTTGGAGTGGAGTGGTATTATGTTTTGTGGAGTGGTATTATGTGAATTGGAATTATGTGACATGGGGTGGAATTGTGTGGCATGGAATTGTGTGGTGTGGAATTACGAGATGTTTAAATGTGCTGTGTGTAGTGGCATTTTGCAGTGTGGATTTGTGTGTTGTGGAATTGTGTGGTAATTAATTGTGTAACGATGTGTTGAATTATGCGGATTTGAACGGTTGTAGTCTTCACGAGATAGCTTGTCCAGTGAGCTCTGCTGGGCTTAGATTGCTGAAGGCAGCGTAACTGCAGCAGTGCTGAGGGAGCAGCCTTCATTGGAGCTGAGACAACTGTGTTTCTCTTTTCTGTCCTCTCACCCCCCATCCCCGCCCGCCCCCCCCGAAATTGTTTAAAACAGTGTGATCCACATCCAGCAGATGTTTCAGCCTCCCCTACAGGAGCACTCGAGTCTTAAAATGACTCTTGTTTCAGGCATCTGTCTGGGCTATTTTAAATAAAACGCTGTAGCAGATTTAAAGAGCAACAGCGCACATAGTCGAAGGTTTTCAAGTTCATTTGCAAGGAGTTTACTTGCAACTCATTACCTCTATGTCCCTCGTCCTCGACCCAGTCATGACACATGAGGTATTCCATACAACAGGAAACAAAACAGGAAACGCTTTTAGACTCCACCCACCCTCCTGTCAGGTGCTATAACACACCTCACCACCAGAAGCAAATCCTGTTTTGTTTCCTGTCGGATGGAATTCTGATGGGGGACGCTTGGGTGGGTGCCGGGCACTTACCTGCTTCGCCTGTCCTGTGGTTTCCTCCTTTGCTGGGCATTGGGGGTGCTCATGGACCTCCGTGGGATGTGGATACTGGGCTGCTGGGCTTCCTGTGTTTCCTGGATTGCTGGGGACTTGGGTTGCGGGGCCTCTGGAGTCCCTGGGGATTTCGTCTCTTTGTTGCTGCACGGACTTTCCACTTCGGGGGAGTCCTTTCACGTCTGTCCTTGGAGGGAGGATACGATCGGCTGCCGGTTGGAGCTCCAGTTCTTTCTCTTCGTCTTCCTCCATGTGCTCTGTGCCTTTGGTTTGGGGGCACGCCGCGGCTCCTCGCTCTTCGGCTTTTTCCGGGTTTGCCGTGTTGCTACCGGAGCCCCGCCCCCGCAGTCCGTCTTCGGAGGCTAGCTCCCGCTGAAGCTCTCTTACCGGCCTCATGTTTCTGTGAAGTTTGGATGTCCTACGGCTGTATGCGCTCGCCCCCTGGGGGGGGGGGGGGGGGGTAGCTTATTCTGCCTGGGAGCCCGTTTCGGAAGTCTCGGCAGTGTGCGGGGGTTTTCCCCTTGGCGGTGGGGGCTGGAGCCTCCATTTCATGTCGGACGGCGACCGGGAGGCCGGTTGGATATTTTACTCCGCATTGGCTTGAGCAGGCGCCTGGGTGGGCTCCAGGCTGCTTGTCTTTCGTTCCTGTTTGGCTGCAGGGGGTGATGTCATCGTTTCATTTGGATGATTCATTCGCTGACCGTGGCTCAGCTCCTCCTTCCCCCCTCCTTCCTCCTCGTCAGTTTTCTCCGTGGTTCAACTGATGGGTGAGTGTTTTCTTTGTATTTATTTGGCGGGATTCTGCTGTTTTGTCATTCTTTCTGCTGCTTGTGATACTTCTGGGTGTAAAAGGGGTGGTAGACAACCAGTGACCAAAGACCCTTTTGTGTTGCCCGGCGGTGTCGCCTCTATTACCCACAAAGTATTAATCTATGAAGAAGCAGGCGCTGGAGACTGAAAGGCAGGAAACGAGAGTTTATTCTCTCCGGAGGAGAACACATCAATTCAGACAGCAAGTATCGTCACGAGGTGCTCTAACCATATCTCTGAGGCCTGGCCTCTTATACGCAGGTTTATTGCTTTATTACATGAAACACATATTCGTCAATACTTTGATGTTTGGAAAAGCATCCTAGAAATCCCCGCTTCAAGCCCGTTCCCACACATTTACAGTAGAAGCCCCCGCCCCGGTCACAACAGGTGATGATTATCGTGCAGCTGGACATTCCGCCGATTCACGGAATGTGTGGGGTTGATCGGATCTCATGGGGTGAAGGGTGTTCGATCGACTTGAGGGTCCTTTGATAAGGGGAGGCTTCCTACTGTACGGGGTAATAAACAGTATCCGCAGGGCCAGGTGGTGGCTTGGGAACAAGGAAGACAGACGGGCACACAGGAAAGAGGGGGTTTGCATCAAAGGGCCTGAGACTATGAAAGGAATGAAGGGAGGTGTCGTGCTGGGAACAGGATGGGATTCTGAGGCAGATCTGCGCTGAAGAGGGGTTTATGACCCAAGGAGAGCGAGGGGGTTGTCAAAGTGCGGGGGATGCCTGCGAGGCTAAGAAAGAGAGTGAGAGACACGCTGGCTATCAGCGAGGGGCAGAGGGGCCATGGTGCTCGAAATGGCTGCCGCTTACGCGCAAGGCATGTGAGAGCGGGAGTGATTAGTGCGTGGGGGTGCTTGTTGAGGGCGAAGAGCCGTGCTGGGGGCCAGGGGTGTGCAGAGGGTGGTTCTGATCAAGGTAGCTAAAGTGGTGAGTATGTGCGACAAGGAGTGTGGCATCGGGGCAAAGGGCAAGATGGCGCAGACGATGTTCACCAAATCGTAACGATTTTCCACAGTCCTCCCTTTAACATTTCCAAGACATCTTGCTGGCCTATTTCCTATCTATCTCTACTGCGGTGGTTATAAGTAAGGGGATGGAGACCTAGGCAAAGGAACTGTACATAAATATCGCATTATAAATATCACATTTGAAAATCTGGTCATCTAGTAGGCGGGTTCATCGTTAAGCTTGTTGCAAAAAAAAACCATAGTAATGCAATGTCAGACTAGAATTATGTAGCGAGGGCGTTGGGTACAGATCATAGATGCTTATAATCATCCGGAATAGGAACTGGTAAGTTATCATATAAGTAAGTTCTTTTTGTACTCGGTTGGAGCATAGTCAATTCAATGGTGGTTGGGAGAGAAATGAGACATAGTAAAAACAATAATCAGGGTTCCCAGTGTCTTATGGTCGTGGACCATTATTAGTGAGCTCTCAGCATTCTTTGTCGTCTTCTGGTGGCACTGTTGAGCACCCGAATTATAATTCATTCTTTAGTAGGAATGTCCATGTGGGTTGAGCCGTTGGAGGTCTGCGGGCAGGAGAGTGTCTTTGTTTTGTTTCGCCAGACCTCATGGGAGAAATGCGTTACGGTTTTGGAGCAGGTGCATTTTCTTCCATAATCCAGAGTATGGTCATTAGGAGGGGACAGGAGAAAAAGGTTGTGATGAAGAGTGCAATTGTCTTTGAGCTGTGGAGTCTGTCTGTCCTTAGGTCTCTGTAGTGGGTATTTCCTGTTGCTTCCATCATCTTCAAGGTGCTCGGTACCGGGCAGAACCACATACTTCGTTTAGCTTCTCTTTGGGGTGACCCTTGGTGGTGTTTTAGGTCACTTGTTATGAGATTTAACACAGTTCGTGGTCTACTTAGTCGGAGCTCCCTTCCTTTTGGCGCAGGAAATACCCTTCTCTGGATGGTACAGTAGTATTTAGAGGATTTTGGAAGTTCAGGTGGAGGGAGGGGGTGTGTGAATAGTCCTTATGGTAGGTCGGAGGAGGAGGGGATGGAGCAGGGCCAGATCGGGAACAGACCAGGGAGACGGAGAATTTTAGACAGGCAGGTCCATAACCAGGTTCAGAGAGCGGGGACCTTTCGGCACATGTCGATCATAAAGCAGGGGCCTCAGGTCAGCCCTTTCCTTTCACTCTGTCAGAAACAGTGCCTCGTCCTGCGACTCCTTACTGTTGTGGTCTCGTCTTGGCCTCCGTCGCTGAGGTTCCACGATCTGCAGTCAGGCCGCGTGCTCCCACATCCGGTCTCTTTCTCCTCCGACAGTGGTACCCTTAAATGAGTTTGAAAAGACAGTCTTTAGAGGTTTTGCAGAGGAAGGTAATCACATAAATCTATTTCTCTCCCAACCTTAAGCAGCTGGGTAAGCATCCGTTACATGGAGGTTTTGCAGCCAATGTATAAATATTTGATGATAGGTTTGCTGGGTTCCCTACAGCTTTCCTTCGTTGCTATACTACATTCATTGTCGCGGAACGAAGTCTGATACTTATTCGTTGCATTTTCAATTCTTCTGGCAGAGACCCACTTTCATAGTTTGAGTCTTATGTCGTTCTTCAGGGTTTTGTATTGTACGAAAAAGTGCAACGTGCTATTCACCATGGTCTAATAGGTATCTTTCTGAGGAATGAACATAGGCTAAACGATTTTTCATTATATCAGTGCATCCTATCTTTCGGCTAAACAGTTTACTTTCAACAGGGTTTACTTGCAACAAGTTTTTTTTCATTTTTGACTTAATTCTAACATCGCAAACATTATTTGAAATTCTACATAGTCTCTTACAACCTGGCTACTTTATTAAAAAAAACTCGGGGCTTGCAATGACTATTCAACTTATCCTTGGGGTGAGCGGGATCTAGCTGAAAACAACTAGGAATATAGCGAACTGGGGCAAGGGACATTTTCCAAACTCCTGTTCAGGGCAACTGATACCAAACCGGGGGCATTCTGGAAAAACGGGGATGTCTCGATCACTTTTTCTGTTTGGGTATTGAGATAACTTCGGGACGGGGGGAGGTCGCGTTTACCAGAAACATTTTATCATGGATGCCACTGACAAGTAGTTCCCTCAAAATGGGTCAGATTAGAGAACCTTAGTCGTCTTACCTGTCCCTTTCTTTTCGGTCAATCTAGGTTTCATCAATATTTAGCAGAAAGGGAGAGGTAGTAACGTGGTATCGACGTAATTTTTTATTTATTTTTTATTTGAGACAAATTTGTGCAAATACTTGTGGTGTTTGGAGCCAATTGGGTGGTACACCAGGTTCGCCAATTAGGTGCCAGTCGTTAGGGAGAGACAGAGAGAGAGAGAGAGAGAGAGATAGAGAGATAGAGAGAGAGAGAGAGAGAGAGAGAGAGAGAGATGTGCAACGATAGGCTAAATGATACACAAGTGTCCTGGGGAGTGACTGTGTACCATTTAGGCTATTCAGCGCATTACCCAATATGAGACGTTTCGGGTCTGTGTTAGGACGTAGAAAGCATGCAGTTTGGGGACGGAAGAGCATGAGGTCAGGTACAAGAAGGACGTGCATTGAGTTGGGCGCCTTTTGGTGTCATCTTGCAGCGTTAGTCCGTTTCATGTATCGGACGTGACGTGGCTCCAGATCTGTTACGATACCCTAATCGTGATTCCATTGTAACCTGCAGAGGGAGAAAAAGAGGGAAAGGGAGGGGGAACAACATTCGAGCATATCAAATGTACGGGCACGAAAGTCCTTTACTTACCACATACCCGTCTTATCCCCTCAGGATATAATCCCTGGGGTCTCGGTTTCCGAAGTCAAAGGGGTGGGCAGTGTGGCAAGGGTGGCGAGCGATAGGTTGTTCATGGGGGAGACGGTCCGAGGGTGGCATTATAGATCGTGTGTGGGGAGAACGCTAAAAAGAAATCAGAGGTGCCTAGCGCGAGGTATCTGGTTTGTAAATGTATCCAGCTATTGGGGATCCTCAAATCACTCCCAACGCTGTGATGTTCCAGGGCATATCAGTTCTTCGGCTAACCCTGTCCCTTAGTACCTTCGATCATCATACCCTTATCACATTCTAACATTCATACCGTTTTGCTTTTACCCATTCTCCGAAGTCGAGGTCCTTCTTCATGCGTTAGTTCCTGAGCTTAGTCGCATATTTGGAGGCAGCGTATCATACCTTAGATTCGATCATCAATCCGGGGCCGAACAGCCATTTTTCTAATAACCTTAAAAAGAGAGCAAAATGGTTGTGCACAAAATAGCCCTCCCGCCGATTCCCACATTTACAAAAGTATGTGATACCCATTCATAGTTTGGAAAACCTTTATTTGCATAATCGTTCAGTACGTAAAATGTGAGAGTGCAATCATATTTTGGCTGGACATGGCACATACAGTAGGGGGGTTTGTCGCATAAGAACATGTTAAAAAGGCCTAATTATTTATTTGCAAGTAACTAAAAACGTCTCGTTAAGTGATGAGGGATCAGGGGCATTTTAGTTCATAAATGGGAACACAGTCAAGCTCATTGTAATCACATTTCCTAGATGTATACCGTGGGTGTGCATCATAAGCGACATTATGTACCAGTTACAATAAATATCAAAATAAATCGTTCATTGAAATCAACATTTTGACGGGACCCCTTTCAAATGTTCGCCAAGCGAACCCTCCTCTCCTTTTCGTCAAGTGTGCAAAGGTTCACATATATATCTTAGTACATCAAGTCTCATTAGCTAAAGAACACCACGAGGTGTCCATTAGTTCCTATTTGATACCGGCGCCATTTTGGGCGAGGCCGGTTTAGTCCGGAAGTAGCATCAGGGGAAAAATGTCTCCGACGATTGGCGGTTGGACCAGAGTCCCTTTCGGCAGTTCAAAAACCTGTGCAAACAGAGGGGCTGGTGGTGTGGACCGTCAATCAAAAAGGGGGAGGGAGGTAGAATCTTTCTTACCGGGTCACGTTGATGCTCAGCCGGAACTTACTCGAGTTCGTTAGCCCATAATGTTCCTGGGTGGTTCAGACTGAAGCTGGTGCAGACACGAGAGCACCACCATCTTGTGGCTATGTCATGGTCGTTCCATTTGTGATCAAGGCAGTTGTTCCCTACCGGAAGCCTGTAGGGGCCGAGGGCTTCTGGGACTCTGGTAGAATCTTCAAAGCTGTGGGGATGTTGTCGGAGGTGGGGGCTCGTGCCCAGGTGGGCAAGTGCCCGAGTTGCAATTCAGGACAAAGTTACTCCAGCGGCCTAGACCCGCCTTCCAGAGGGCCCAGACGCCATTTTGAGACCCTGCAGCCGCCGCCCTTCGTCGTGTCTTTCAGGAGTGGAAGAAACTTCTTGTGGCGACAAAGACAGAACATCATGCTGTTGGAGCAGGACATTTGGTTCGGGGCGCCAGGGTGCAGCTGTGGAGCCTTCACCTGGGGAGGTGAGGGAGGCTCGTTCACGCCGCCTCCCTCTCCCGGCGCATCCCACGCCGTCCCTTCGAATCAGGGGTGCACATGATGACCACCCTACACCCCTGACTCCGACTCTTGGGGGACCATTGTATGTCCGGTGCTGCACAAGTATGCCCGTCGGACATTGTATGTTCTGTGCTGCGAAAATAGGCCCGTTGAACATTGTACGCTCTGTGCTGCGGAAATAGATCCGTCGGGCATTGTACGTCCTGTGCTACGCAAATAGATCTGTGGCCCGGCTGGAGGATTTCGGCGCCGGGCCGGGGCTGGGAAACCTCCTACCTGTGGAGGTGGGAGAGGCTCGTCCGCGTCGCCTCTCCCTCCCAGTCCCCCTGCGCCAGTTCGATGGAGGAATTTGTGATGGCCGGACCAGGAGATACGAGGGAGGGGGTCATCTGCATCCGCCCCCTCCCTACTCGTGGCCCAGGGGACGTCACCCCAGGAAGGAGAGTATGGGAAGACCGTTTTCATGTCGGCCCATGGAGCCTCCTGTACATTCTCGTCGGCGATTTCTTTTGGTCTATGGCTGATGGCTGGTCCCGCCCCACACGTGCTGTGTTTCGCCTTCCGGATGGGCGGGACCGTTGACTTGTTACATTTTGAGAACTTCCGGAGTGAACGTAATATGTTTTGTATTGTTCCTATTAGTACAGTTTACTTTAAAGAATGTTTTACTAGTTTTTCTATTTATCGTTGGTTGTGTGTTATCTTTATCGTAATTAAATCCTAAATTATATAACAGATGCTTGGTTTCCTTGAGTCCTTTTTCTAACGGGGGATTGTCTACGCAGGCCTGTAATTGCTTCTGTTTTTCAGAGTGGGGGGGGCAACAGGGAGCAATCAGTCCCAGAACTCAGACATGTCGTTGAAATTGGTCTGACGAAATCTGTGCCATCGAGCATAATCAAACGTGGTGGTTCTATCCGTCCTGTCCGTGTTAGTCTGATTTGTTTTTATCTCGCGCCTTCTCCCTTTCTGCCGACCTGTTATTTCTGTCGACCCTCCGCTCTTACCTATGTTCTGTAGAGTCGGGCATTGGGCTTTCCAGTGCCCGAGACATTTACAAAAAGCACATTGGTTTTGCCTTAAATCTGTTCGTCCTGTGCATAGTGTCGGGGGATTACTTTTGGGTCGTTGTGTCTCGGGGTTGTCCTGTCGGCACATCCCTTTACACCGTTCTCTTTTTGTGTCTAAACCTCGGCACTGTGTCGTCGTTGGCCTTTCCTTTTGCCTACCGGACGTTTGGAGGGTTGTCTGCCGTGTTTCTTTACCTACTCTGACTTCGTCTCTTTCCTTTCGTTGCGTAGCTTCTTTGCGCCACATTCCGAGACTATCGAGCATAATAGGCGTTGTCTTATTATTACAAAGGGCTATTTCTACCGTTTCTATTTTGTCTAAATCGAAGGATCCTATCAGTGGCCATTGTTTCTCTTGGTTTGCTTTGGTATACTTGTGCCATAGCTTCCTTTAGGCTATGGTAATTAATCCATACTTTGTGAACATTTCTTTATTAGGGGTGCCTTTCAGCGGAGCTAGATGGTCCACCTCTAATAAACGGTCCGGGCTGAACCAGCTATCCATCAGTGGGGAGAAGACAGGCATGACGGATCACAATGGTGATAATAGTCAGCACTACCTATCTTATCACTGCGTGCAAAGACTAGACAGAATATTTCTATTCTACGTTGTTTGCAGGCAGTGAATACCTCAAGAACCAATATCGGGCAATCAGTGTTTGGTCAATAAATAAAAAATAAAAATGGTCAATGGGGAGAATAAGTAGGCCCGCAAAGGTCTGCGTCACCTACCCTTTCACTATCTGCAAAGAGGGGGACCTATTCTTTCCTGTTTGCAGACAGAGAATCTCCAGAAAACAATCCGTAACAGTTAATCAATGGGGAGGGGCAATTGATCAGTGGGGGAGAAAGATAGGCACGACGGGTGCGTTACCTATCCTTCACTGCTTGCAAAGAGAGAGCCGGTTGTTTCTCCGTTTGCCGACAGCGAAACTCCAAATAAATTAACAAAGAATAAATACTAGTATTTTCCATCAATCATCAATCATTCCGCAATTCGTCGTGTTTACACGACCTTACCCGGACCGTATGGACAGTTTCTTGTCTTCCGAATCCAGCGCCCGATCGTCCTCTTCCCTTCGTACTCCTCGTGGCACTCCTGATGGTTCCCAGTCAGGACCGTAGATCACTCGAGAGAGGTCCGTTCGGAACCAGTGAAGTTCGGATGATCGGCTGTCAGACGAGGGTCTATCGGACAGGGTACCTTCCGATCGTTGCAGTCGTTCACTCTGTCGTCAGGACCTCTCCCACTGGATCCACGAGTCGCTGATGGGCCCCACGCTTGGGACGCCAATTGTAAAAGGGGTGGTAGACAACCAGTGACCAAAGACCCTTTTGTGTTGCCCGGCGGTGTTAAAAGTATTAATCTATGAAGAAGCAGGCGCTGGAGACTGAAAGGCAGGAAACGAGGGTTTATTCTCTCCGGAGGAGAACACATCAATTCAGACAGCAAGTATCGTCACGAGGTGCTCTAACCATATCTCTGAGGCCTGGCCTCTTATACGCAGGTTTATTGCTTTATTACATGAAACACATATTCGTCAATACTTTGATGTTTGGAAAAGCATCCTAGGAATCCCAGCTTCAAGCCCGTTCCCACACATTTACAGTAGAAGCCCCCGCCCCGGTCACAACAGGTGATGATTATCGTGCAGCTGGACATTCCGCCGATTCACGGAATGTGTGGGGTTGATCGGATCTCATGGGGTGAAGGGTGTTCGATCGACTTGAGGGTCCTTTGATAAGGGGAGGCTTCCTACTGTACGGGGTAATAAACAGTATCCGCAGGGCCAGGTGGTGGCTTGGGAACAAGGAAGACAGACGGGCACACAGGAAAGAGGGGATTTGCATCAAAGAGCCTGAGACTATGAAAGGAATGAAGGGAGGTGTCGCGCTGGGAACAGGATGGGATTCTGAGGCAGATCTGCGCTGAAGAGGGGTTTATGACCCAAGGAGAGCGAGGGGGTTGTCAAAGTGCGGGGGATGCCTGCGAGGCTAAGAAAGAGAGTGAGAGACGCGCTGGCTATCAGCGAGGGGCAGAGGGGCCATGGTGCTCGAAATGGCTGCCGCTTACGCGCAAGGCATGTGAGAGCGGGAGTGATTAGTGCGTGGGGGTGCTTGTTGAGGGCGAAGAGCCGTGCTGGGGGCCAGGGGTGTGCAGAGGGTGGTTCTGATCAAGGTAGCTAAAGTGGTGAGTATGTGCGACAAGGAGTGTGGCATCGGGGCAAAGGGCAAGATGGCGCAGACGATGTTCACCAAATCGTAACGATTTTCCACATGGGTGTCTCAGGTCTGCTCTGTTGGCTGGTTTGCTGTGCTGCTTAACTATGGGGAAACACCACGGGAAGAGAAAGCATGTCTGTCCTGTTCGGTCTTCATCTTCCTCCACGGATAGTGGGGATTCTGCCCCTGCTGCTCGGAGTGCCGGTTTGGGTGACTCTAAGCGTCTGAAGCACCTGATTTTGGAGACGCTGTCTGAACTCAAGGCTTCCAGTAAAGGATGCTGGGGGTCGCTCTGAGGTTGCTGCTCCCCTGTATTCGGTTATTTCTTCCTCTGCTTCCTCGGATGAGTCCACTTTGGGCGCGGTGGATCTGCAGGGCAATTACATTTCTAAAGACCTGATGCCTGATCTTCTTTGTCATGTTAGGGAGAATATGGGCTTCCCTGAGGTCTCTGTGCCAGGCTCCTCCCAGGACACTGTTCTGCCGCAGTTTCGGAAGCCTGTGTCTTCTTCCATGCCCATCCACCCCTTTGTAATGGATGTCCTACTTAAGGAATGGAAGGACCCGGACCATATTTCTATGCCCAGATTTATGTCTAAACTTTATCCTTTGCAGGATATGGAGGTTGCCCTGCCTGATTCGATACAGGTGGACTCTATTGTTGCTTCTCTGGTTGGTCGACCCTCCATGGCGGATGATAATATCCTGAAGGATGGGGCTGATAAAAAGATGGACTCTGCTCTGAAGAAGTCTTATGATGGCTCTCACCTGGCTCTTAGGTCGGGGGTGTATGGTGCATATGTTGCACAATCTTTGCTGGCTGACTTCAAAACTTTGTTTTCTACTATGGAGGAGGGGGGCACTTGTCCAGAGTTGCTGGAATCTATGGAACGTCTATCGGAGTTCCTTTAGGACATTGCCTTTGACTCAGTCAGGGCTTCGGCTCTGTCTTGTCGTTCCTCTGTTGCTGCCCGTCGGAACTTACTTCTGCGGGGTTGGAAGACGGATGCTGCGCAGCGGTCTATGGCCTTGAGGTTGCCGTTTTCTGGTACTCATCTTTTTGGGGACGCCCTGGAGGACAAGCTCCATAAGGTTTTTAAGGAGAGGAAGCATTCGTTATCATTCCGTCATACTCCTTCTCATAAGGGGTCCTCCTTCTTGAATGCCAGGTCCTTTCGCCAGCCTTCCAAGTTTCAGCAGTCCTCATTTAAGGGCCAGCGTTGTGCTCGTCGGTCCTTTCCTCCTCGGAGATTCCAGAAGAAGCCCCAGCCGGATGGTGGGTCTGGCGCTCCTCGTTCCTGACTACGCCGTTCCGGTGCCCGTTCTCGCTGGTGGTCAGCCCGCGGTTGGTGGGAGACTGCGGCTGTTCCTCCATGCTTGGCTGCTGACGACCTCTGACCAGTGGGTGCTGGATGTTCTTTCCTGGGGTTACCGGATAGAGTTCCTGTCTCCTTCTCCTCCCTCGGGTGTGGTGGTGACCCCTTTACCTTCGGACCCTTCTCGCCGTCTGGCATTGCTGGAGGGTGTTCAATTGCTGTTCAACAAGCGGGCGATTGTCCCGGTTCCCCCCCTGGAGTGTGGGCTGGGGACTTATTCCATCGTTTTTGTGGTTACGAAGATCACGGGGGGTTTCCGTGTTGTCATCAATCTTCGGGCCCTGAACTTATTTGTACAGAAAATCCCATTCAAAATGGAGACTTTGCAGAAGGTGATTCCCCTGATCCAGGAGGGTTGGGTGTTCACCTCGCTAGATCTCCAGGATGCCTACCTGCGTGTTCCGATGGCGTTGATGGATCAGCGGTTCCTGCGTGCTGCCTGGAGGGTCGTCACTGGCAGTTCTGCGTCCTTCCCTTCGGTCTCCGGTCCGCCCCCAGGGTGTTCACCAAGGTGGCTGCTCCCTTGGTGGCTCATCTCTATCTCCTGGGGGTGTCCGTGTTTCCGTACCTAGACGATTGGCTGCTGCAGGCTCCGTCTCCGGAGGTCATGTCTCGCCACCTTTCCTTGACCATGCGTACGCTCGAGGATCATGGCTTCCTTATCAATCTGCCGAAGAGTCACCTTGACCCTGCTACTCGGAGGACCTTCATTGGGGCGGTGTTCGACTCTGTGCAGGGCAAGGTCTTTCTCCCGGAGTCCCGGATTCTGCGTCTTCAGTCCTTGCTGAGGAAGTTGCTTTCCCGGGTTTCAGCTTCTCTCCTGCAGTGGCTGGTGGTTCAGGGCCACATGTCTGTCACTGTGTTCACGGTGCCCTGGGCCAGGGTTCATCTTCGGCCTCTGTTGTGGCATGTTCAGCGCTGGGTGCCCTTTCCTGTCCAGGACTTCTCGATTCTGGTGCCTGTGTCTCCAGAGTTGGTCTCTGCTCTCCAGTGGTGGCTGGATTCTTCGAATCTGTCGCGGGGCATGTGGTTCCATCCTCCGCCCCCCTTGGTGTTGACGCAGATGCCAGCGCTTCCGGGTGGGGTGCGACTCTAGGCCCTTGGGCGGTACAGGCGCGTTGGCTTCCTTCGGAGTCACACCATTCTTCGAATTGGAGGGAGCTGTCTGCAGTGGAGAGGGCTCTTCTCCTTTTCAAGGATCGTCTTCTGGGGTGCGACGTATTGGTGAGGTCAGACAACACTGTAACCGTGGCCGACATCAACCACCAGGCAGTACCCGCTGCCTTTCCTTGAACTTGGTGGAGTGTGCGATTGCGAGCTGGGCCGAGTGTCATCTGGTGGCCTTCTCTGCTCTGCACATTCGGGGTGTGGACAACGTGGTTGCAGATTCCTTGAGTCGGAAGTTCCCGTCCTCTCTCTTCCTGTGTCTGGCCCCTCGGATTTTCCGATTGCTCTGCCGGAGGTTCGGGACTCCGGTGCTGGACCTGTTTGCCTCCCAGACCGATGCCCTGTTTCAAATAACATAATATAAAGACACAAAAACGAAATATCTCAAAGAAACGTACACAGAATAACATTACTCAATGATAAATAAACAAAATAAAATGGCAGAAAATATAACACTGCAGTGGTTTGAACAGGTTTTCTGAGCGCAAGCACGCATCACATGGAGGCATTAAATCCACAATAATGAGGCACCCTTTGGAGGAGCTTTGCTTCAGCTCACGATCCTTCCTCCAGCTGAAAAGGCCAGAGACACAGCAAGTGGCTGAAAGGAGAAGCCCCAGTGCTTCCCTCACAACAGGCTTGAAGTCGACATTATTTTTTCACTTTGTTGCAGCAAATGAAATTCAACACAAATCCAAACAGATCCGCCTTCTTTTGTAAAACAGAAAACACTCTTGTCTGTGTAATAGCGCCCACTAGAGAAAAATAAACCAGATACAAAGAGTGTCTTTTAGATAAGCCATGACCTATGTCTGGCTGACACAACAGGCAAGAGCAGTGCTTTTCTTGTAAAACAAGCAAAGATGGACGGAGGGGGTAAGGAAGGAGGGGGCAAGCAGCGATGAGGGAGGAGATGGGGGATGGGTCAAGCAACGAAGTGGGAGGGGGTTTGCTGATGGGCAAGCAACATTGCAACATTAACCCCTTAAGCGCTGCCGTCGGCCAACGGTCGTCACGAGCGCTACCTCCCCAGTGCTGCGCACGACCGTTGGCCGACGGGCCAGCGCTTGTTATTCGAACGTTCAGCACTGGGTGCTGAACGTTCGAAGCAGCTAAGGTGTTAACAAAAAATAAATCCTCTCACTTTGAAGTCAGAGAAAGGAAGGTAAGCTGGTGCCCTCGGAAAGCAGCGTCTAACATGTGATATTGGTCTTTGAATGCACAGCAAATTTGACAAGCTAAGAACAAGATTTATAGGCTTGTTTTCAGAAACAGAACTTGAAGCCAGTGAAAACACAAGGGGCATATTATCAAGAACGGCGTTAAAATTATCGACAGTTTAGCGCCATAAAACTGCTGCGAAAGCGGCGATAATGGACTTGATAATATGCCCTAGACAATTCCAATAGAAGCCCATGTTCACACCAGAACATGGGCTTCTATTCGAATTCTCAAGGGCATATTATCAAGAGCATTATCGCTGCTTTAGCGGCAGTTTTATGCTGCTAAACCGGCTATAAACGTTAGCGCTGTTCTTGATAATATGCCCCCTAGTCTCTTGTGAACTGCTAAAAAAAATATATAAAAGCAGTTCCTAAAACAGGTCCTCAATTGGAAGCAGTGGATGGATAGTAGTAATTGGTTCATGCTCTTGGGGAGGGTAACCACAGAAAGAGGCATGATGCGTGCATGCCATGGACAAATGGGGAGAAAGTATATGTGAGCAATAATGGAGCCAGCACATTGAAAACCTATGGGCAGGCTGAAGGCCACATATTTAATACAACATGTCTCTTCGAGACAGCGCATGCGCTGTCCAGCCAAGACCTATAAAGGATGCATTCTCAATATAAACCTGTTCGTCAGAGCTGCTCACTACAATATTAACTCCAGTTTGTGTCACTGTGCAGCAAAGTGGAAGTTGCAAAGCAAAATTACATAAAATATACCCCTAGAAAATTTTAGAAAACGACTACTCAAAGCTCTTGGACACACAAACTACAGATGCCAGATCATAAGAAGTGTTGCCACGCATTACTGCATTCTTTTACTCTTCACTTGTGAGTTACGACGAGCCAGTGACGAGCAGGATCCTCAAGGGGTTTGTAAGGAAGTGCATTAACCTAAAGCATCAATGTGCGAAGCACACTCTGTGGTGTTTGTGAATGCAGTGCATGAAAGGGAAGCATGGCTGTGAGAGGCTTGGTCAGTGGGGTTTATTATTGAATCTCAAGGCTCGATATTAGGAAACTCAGTTAGTGGGGACTGTAAGAGAACTATGGGCCATATTATCAAGAAAGGGCGATACATTATCCCCGCTTTTATCAGCAGGAAACTGCCGCTAAAGCTGCGATAACGAGCTTGATAATATGCCCTTGTCAATTCCCATAGAAGCCCAGGTTCTGGTGTTAACCTGGGCTTCAATGGGAATTCACAAGGGCATATTATCAAGCCCATTTTCACTGCTTTAGCTGCAGTTTCCTGCCGATAAAAGCCGTGATAATGTATTGCCCTTTCTTGATAATATGGCCCTACATTACCATCAAATCTGGATGTAGGAAACACACTTGGTGGGGATTGTCAGACAACTACATGAACCTCAAAACTCGATGTAAGAAGTTTTGTGGGTGGGGTTTGTCAGTGAACTGCCTGTACCTCAAGCTTTGATGTGAGAGGTCTAACGCGTGGGATTTGTCAGTGAAGTGCATGAACTTCAAGCCTCAATGTAGGTGGGATTTGCCAATGAAGTGCATAAACCTCAAGGATCAATGTGAAAAACTCAGTCTGTGGGATTTGTCAGTAAACTAAATGACTCTCAAGCCTCAATGTGGGTGGTTCAGAGGGAGGTGTTTGCCAGTGAACTGCATGAATTTTAATTGCTGATGTAGTATGCTCAGTGGGTTAGGTTTGTCAGTAAAGTGCTTAAACCATACACCTCGAAGAGAGAGGTATGGTCAGTTGTATTTGTCAGTTCATGTCCCCGAAGCTCTGGCATTCGGTCTGGAGCCCCTCACTCAGGGCCTTATTAGGATGCCAGTTAAACTTTCATCCGACCGCCACTCTATCCTAAACGATACTGCCCGACAGGGCGTTGGCGGTCCCGCCAGAGGCATTAAGATGAATGCCTATGTTTCGCATTGCAGCGGGTGCTGCTGGCTGCAGTGCACGCCACAATGGAAAATGGGGACACTTTGTGTATCTCTGAACTACGTGGCAGGCACCATGCGTTGCCTGCCACATGGGGAAGGGATGTGTAGGGGGCACCATAGGTGCCCTCAAAAACCCACTGTGCAGGGCCAGGGGGAAGGGGGGCCTGCTACAGGCCCCTAAAGTCCCTTTCCACCTGCCTTTTCATGACGGGTTGACCACCATGAAAAGACGGGAGGAGAGGGACATTGTAATCCCTGCAGTGGTGCCTGGCAGGCACCACCACCATTGAAGGAAATACAACCCCCTCCGCCGCACTTGCGGATTGAAGGAGCCTGTCGGATGTGTGGTTGTCGGTCTTTCTGACCGCCAACCATCCCCGTCACTGTAATATGGCAGGTGGAGAACCTGGTTCCGATAGCGGTGGTACCGCCACCGACCGGCTGTCGGTGGCGGTCCCACTTTCATCATAATCATCCCCTCAGTCATATGTGGAGGAAAATATAAGAGCCTATTCACAAATTGCACTTTGCACAATACTACAATAGTACCACTAACGTACTGCAAAATGATATTTACAAATCTATATGTGAAGGTCAATGCGTACGCCTATGTGCTGAGGGTGGAGTAGTAGTATAAGTGAGGGGAAAGGAGAGTGGCTGGAATATGGGGAACTTACTACTAATGGGCAAGGGGCTATGGAGGAGTAGGGAGGTGCTAATTGAGGACTAGGAAAGGGTTTAGGAATGGACATGAATTCACCCACAAAAGAGTAAAACCATTTCTATTGACAAACCTCACTTTTATAGTTACTCTAGCCAAAAAGGCCCAAAACCGTAGTAAATGTACTTCATTTCAAAGCTTACATTTTTAAGATTATAAATACATTTAATTCAATGTTACAAAAAGTATATAAATAAAACAGAATTATTAGTTAATTATAAAATATGTTGATAACACTTCTTGAATTTAAATATTAGCATGTAGCCTGAATTTAAAATAAATTAAGTTAATGTAAATTAGTTATTTTCATAACATGCACATAATAAATATAGATTTTATACTTTAAGTGGTTTTTTATTTAAATCGTTAGCACAAATTGTGTTTTAATTTAGGATATTACAAATAATTAAATATTTAATTGAAAATTACATTATTAATAAACTACTACAAGTTGTAACTTTACAGTTGCAAATTAGGCTCCACCCCTGAATTCAGTGGGTGGGGACAAATGTGTAAACCTTTAAGTATATTTAAGTATATTTACACTTGTAACTTGTGAGTAGCTAAAAGTAGTAAAGTTGCTCAAAGGTGTTAGAGTAAATGTAACTCATCTACATGTGTAGATTTAGCTTTAAGAAAAGATCCCTTAATAGTTACTATCCTCTCTCGGGGAGCATGGGTGATCATCTATTTATTCTCTATTCAATGTTACTTCACGAAAGAAGCATCAAATCCTGAAATCGGATAGTTTTCTAATCCCCGAAATAATTATTACAGCTATAAAGCTATAAAGCTTTCAATGTCTGTAATCATTATTTCTCGAGAATACGTTATCAGCAGCACCTTGCACAAAATAGGAGTGACTGATCCTGTTCAAATCCTGTGGACTCTTCTGCTGCAACAGGACCTAAGTGCAGGTATACACCCAGGAAAAGAGGGTTAAACCCTTGCTGTTTTGTCCCGAACCCAGCTCTTCGCTTCTGTTGATATGCTGACTAGTAGCGAGGACTCAGAGCGACGCATTAATGTTGGCTATGCTATCAGATTAATTATGCATATGTAATCGGAGAGATGCAAGTAAAGGATGCCAACCTCTTTTAAACCATCCTGAGTCTGGTCCACAGAGGGTGCACACTAGGACAGTTTCCAAATTTACATATCAGTTTCTCATCTCTGCTTGTGTGAAATAACATCTTTGAATCGAAAAACATTACATTCCTGCCTCCTGCACTGGGATCTTGGCTGCTTTCAAAGTCTGCTAAAACTGAGATTCAGGAACCTTAGCCTTGTTTCATCCGGTTCGGTGTTCCTCTAGGTTCAGTGTGATGAGGTTGACCTGTCCCCCTTTTTTGAGAATAGTGAGGTTCAAGGGGAGGTTGCAATAGCTGGGCACTGCGCTGATGCAGATTGGCTGCCATAGGCCAGCGCTGGTGCCTGTGAGTCATTTTGCAAGGGTGCCTGCGCTGCGGGGATGATTGCTTTTGTTCAGGAAGACGCATGCCCAGTTTTACAAAATGTTGTAAATCTGGGAATACGTCAAGTTCCATGGATGTTGTGTGGGAACACACACAGCAACACCCATGGAACGCCCTTTTCACGCAGAGTAATACGTAAAAGGGGCTCATATTCACAAAGCCATGAAAAGTCAGGCAGGCTGACTATACGTTGCCTTGTAAATACGGGCAAGCCCATTGTGCCATCGGTGCGTCAATAAAAGTGAATCATCAGTGGCTCAATGGGGTTGAAAATGAGCCCCACAGTGTGCTTATGAATGGAGGAGCATTTTTGATGCTGGTGATATGCACAGCCTATGGTAACTGATGGGACAGCAGTGCGTGCAAGTGAGCCATCAACGGGCACACTCCCCAATGCCATTACCTTCTTTGCAGCCTCTAGCGTCTCTAGAGTCAGAGAGAAAACGGGTTCTGGACATGGCATGGTGTGTCACCACTATAGAGCTGCTATCCCCAGTGGGAGAGATAGAAAAGACTGAGCTCCATTTCTTTGTCAACTGATTGGCAGTTGACTTGGATAGGGCACTCAACTAGTACTATGCCACAGATCTTTAACAGGACTTGCCTGCATTCATATGAATCTGAAGGAGTTATGAAAAGCCGGTTCCTCGCATAAGTACACAAAACACAATTATGTCTCATTTATGTGCACAGACTCTAACTAAGATAAGTGAGAGAGTCTATTGGAATTCTCTGGGGAAGATGAAAGAACCCCAAAGAACTCATTAGGAAGGTGGTCATTCCCCTACTCAGGCGTGTAGCTGAACATACCATAGCCTAGAAACTCATATAGAGAGATAGGACCTGACTCTGTGTATGGGTAATTGTTGGAACCCTGTCTGAGTGATACATCTGTCCCTTGAAACTGACTGTTTAAGGCTGTCATTGTTGGATGACGGGTCTCTGAAAATATAGTCTTTTTTCTGTAGTCAATGAGATTTACCATGTTGGTCCTCCCTGCATTAGTATTCTCGTTTTACATTAGAGACTCAAGTATGTCACATGGTCATTTATTTGCAAGTCTTTCACATTTTGGTATAATTCCTGGGTTGAGGTTGGTTCTGCGTTGGTGTTCTTGGCCCAAAGTATTTTACATGGTCTATTTACATCAATTCTTACAATCACAGATTGTTATCATGTGAGGCACGTAATAGATAAGGGTTGGTTGGGTCCAGGTACATGGCCTGCGAGTCTTCCTCAGGACAGGAATGTTAGGGAATAAGGAGGCAACTAACACGTGGTTTAAGAACCTCATCTGATGGAGAAAAGGGGTGGCTATCAGTACATCATACAAGCTGCCACATCCGAACAAGGAGTAACTGTACAGTAAATATGACAGGGGTTCTTACCCGCAGGAGTTCATTGCGGGGGTTGATATTTTCAAACGTTGGGCAGGAACAGCCGTTTCACTGCCACATGATTATTTCCACATCAGATGCCCTACCAGGGTCAGTCCGGTTAGCAACCAAATTGCACAGGTTCTATTAAAAAACAAGAGTCACCTATATATTAGTCAGGGGCAGATATCTACCCCCTATGTAGGAACGCAGTGTACCGGTTCCTACTGCCAAGAATGTTAAAAACGGGAGCTGTGTGTGCGTATTCAGTGCCTGTATTACATGAAAGGTTCCGGGTGACTTGAAGTTAAGGTTACCGCCTCGCCAGCGGTGTGATGATGAGGTGCCCAGCAGTGCCCATGTTAACCACTGCAGAAACCATTAAAAAAATTACGGGGGCGGAAAACGCCGTGAAGACCGTATCGCCACAGATTTGAGGCAAGTAAGTGTTAAAAGGGGGCCTCGGTTTGCCGTAACTGTGGTCGTGCAAGAGTGTTAAGAAACTCCCCAAGTGATTTAAAAAAGGGGAATCGTGCGGGGGTAGTCAGTGCCTGGATCGCATAAAGGATAAAGAGGAGCCCCGGGTAACTGAAGTTAAACAACCTTGCCAGTAGTGTGGGGGAGGAAGCGGGCATGAATTATCTGAATTAGGCCGGTGCGTCCTCGCGGCAACAGAGTCAGCGTCCCTCTGGCGCTGATAATTCTCACCGATGATAATTCTAAAGGTTGAATTCCGAGTTTCTGTACCGCGGTAAGCGTGTAGCAATGCTCGGCGGTACTAAAGGTAGTCTTCCCTCTATGTCTACTCCATACGCGTTGGGCGGGAGCCTCACGCCAGCGCGTATAACATGAGCAACGCCACAGGGACACTGACTCTGTTGCCGCCAGGACGCAACGGCCGAATTCAGGTAATTTATACCCGCCTGCTCCCCCGTGCTACTGGCGAGGTTGTTACCTTTAACTTCAGTTACCCGGGGCTCCCCTTTTATGCGATCCAGGCAATGACTACGCCCGCACGGCTCCCCTTTTTTAAACCACTTGGGGAGTTTCTTAACACTCTTGCACAACCACAGTTACGGTGAACTGAGGCCCCCTTTTAACACTTACTCACCTCAAATCTGCGGCGATACGGTCTTCACAGCGTTTGCCGCCCCCGTAATTTTTTTAAGGGATTCTGCAGTGGTTAACATGGGCACTCCTGGGCACCTCATCATCATGGCGAGGCGGTAACCTTAACTTCAAGTCACCCGGAACCTTTCATTTAATACAAGCACTGATTACGCAGGCACAGCTCCCGTTTTTAATATTCTTGGCAGTAGGAACCAGTACACTGCGGTCCTACATAGGGGGTAAATATCTGCCCCTGGCTAATATTTAGGTGACTCTTGTTTTTTAACAGAACCTGTGCACTTTGGTTGCTAACCGGACTGACCCTGGTAGGGCATCCGATGTGGAAATAATCACGTGGCAGTGAAACCGCTGTTCCTGCCCAACGTTTGAAAATATCAAACCCGCGTAATGAACTCGTGCGGGTAAGAACCCATTGTCACATTTACTGTACAGTTACTCTTTGTTCGGATGTGCCAGCTTGTATGATGTACTGATAGCCACCCCTTTTCTCCATCAGATGAGGTTCATTAACCACGTGTTGGTTGCCTCCTTATTCTCTAACATCCCTGTCCTGAGGAAGACTCGCAGGCCAAGGCTCGACTTTCCTATGTGCCACAAGCCGAGTTGAAACGTTGATGAATATATACCCATGTACCTGGACCCAACCAACCCTTATCTATTACGTGCCTCACATGATAATAATCTGTGATTGTAAGAATTGATGTAAATAGACCATGTAAAATACTTTTGGCAAGGCCACTAAGATTAATATGTCGAATCAATCCCACATTGAACTTTCCTATTTCTCTTCATTATCACTCTGGGATTATCTTCACACCCACCAATCTTTGAGCACTTTTTCTCCTTTGCACTTTCCCTTGGAGCAACCTCTTCAAATGTTTCTGCATAAAATTTGAGAAGCTTTATCAATTTGAATAAATTCATTTTGTTTCATACAAATACAGTTGCTGCACATCCTTCATTATATATAATTCTCATGCAGAAGTATTGTTTCTCTCCAAGAACATGGTATTTATTTAACCCCTGAAACAAAGAAATTGTAATTGATTTTACTCTAATGATTGATTGGTTTGAACACCTTTCTCCTAAGTTATGACTGCCTGCTTTGCAGCCAAGCTACCCAAGGTTGCACATGGGAATAATTTACTGGGAACTATACTGAGCCCTAGACTGTGCTAGTGGCCTTATTACCAGTGGTAAATGCATATTTACTACTACTAATACACCACTTTCGAACATGTACGAAACTCTAAAACCTCCTTCCGCACTATGCAACAAAATCCATGAAACGCAGTAGTGTGCAATTTACATTTATTTTCAGATTTACATTTTGAGCCAAGCCTGAGGATATTACAGAGCTATACTTGAGCACTGGACTATTTTACATTAATTTTAGGATTGAGATAATGAGTTTGCCCAGAATCACAGGAATTTGAGCAGAGGCATGGATTTGAGCCTGATTTATCAGCTGCAAAGTCGACAGCTTTAGCCTCATGGGTCACAAAGTTATTTTGTTCCCTTTAATTTTTTTACATATGTAACAATTTAACAGGCCTGCATGCCATGAGTAACAGTGTGCAACTGTAAAAGTGCAAAAAGGACAGCCCTGGTTATTTTAGCCTTACCCGAATAATACTGGTTAAGGATGCCACTTTTGTTTACATTTGTGGACTGTAAAGTACCACACTAATGGCTCCCTGATGCCTCTGTGAATTAATAAACATTCCAGAGTGACTGTATATTGACACCCCTTTAGCCATAAAATGTCTTATCATTATTTTTACCTGGAAACAGTGAGCACAATAACTTCTGTGAGACAAAATCATCCCTCCCAAGATGGCAGACAACTTACATCTACTACCCTGTGATAAAATGTCAGCCCTTAAGCACCATGAAGTTTAGGGAGGCGTATCTGTGAGCTCCGATGGAGTGGAACCTACAAGAGTACCTGTAGTTTTTATTATGATCTACATTGGTTGGTGCAAACTGCATGTATTGCATTAAAAATCATTAATGCCCTCTCGTGCTACTAATTACTGGATCTCTTGGCAGCAGAGTGTACCATCATAGGAAAACGTATACCCTACCTACGAAGCATTGACATCTTCCCTGAAATAGCAGACGTGGTCACGCTGCTGAGGCAATGGGTGTGTTCACAGGCAAACAAGCCATATGCCATAAGCCCTATGTCTGAAAACAGCCTAGAAGGGCAAACAACACAAGCAACTAGGATGGAAAACACAACTGAGAGCTGGACAGAACTGGCCGTAGTGGCCACCTGACGTTTTCCTGGTGGGCCGGAAGGGTGTATTTGAGCTTATATAGCACACAGCTACCCACAAAGGGTTTCCCGGCGCTTGCTTAGGGAACCCGTCCGGGTATTCCCCTTTGAGATAACCCCGGCAGGGTATCCACAAGGTGAAAGCCAGGCATCCCGCCGCGAGGGGCCGTTGTGGAGATTAAGCAAGCTATTGCCCAGAGTTGCAGAGTGTGAACCCGTGAGTTGAGAAGGCACCGGAGGGAGAATTATCGAGTCCGTGGAATTTTTTGAGCCCAAGACCCGCCGAGGCGGGGAATTGAACCCTGGTCCAGGGCCGATCTCAGCCTCCGGGTCTGCCGCCTCTAACCCCTGAGCCACACTTCTCCAAGGGTGGGGCCCGGTTTTTGACCTGTGGGAGCCGTTTTTAGTATAGAGGGATGATTTTTCATCAGTGCTATATTATTGGCCCCCTGTATTAAAAAAAGCAGCAGCAGTGTTTCCCAGCACCCCCATCCTCCCAGCTGGTCCAACACAATTGGCAGGGCTGGTCTGCATTGCGAGTCCGGCCCTGACGAGAGCAGGTGGATTGACACGGGGGTGGGGTAAAGGATTAAAAACAACAGAAGAGTGGGAGGAGGGTGTGCTTCAAAACAACAGAGAGAGGGGTGGGGTGAAGGAGAAGGACTGCTGATACATGCTCTCTCCAAGAGTGATTGCTCAAAAGTAAAATAAAAAAGAGAGCCTGCTACTAGGGGAATGACACTGGACACTGAACACTGGATGCAGGAAGCTGTACTTGGTTCATGCTCCACAGCAGGGACGAATATTGGAAGCCATGAGACAGCTAGGAGGAAGCTGGAGGCGAGGAGGAGATGCTAAACAATAGGAAACAGGGAAACAAGAGTGATTTGGGAGCCAACTAATGGTAAGTGAAGGTAAGTAATGGGCAGGCTCTAAGTCAATTTTAAGATTTGTTTTTTTAATTACAAGAGATTTCACAAGCGCAAGCAAAACCAAAATATCAAGTCTATCAAGTCTAAAAGTAGAGGTTTGTGTTTGATAAGCAAAACTCCGTGGCCCTGACTCCCAAACAGTTTCCTATTTGTGCTTCATAGATATTGGACTCGATTCACAAATGTAAACTGAGACAAAAATCTAACGTTGCGACTTTCGGTATTTACAAAAGGCATGTCCGAGTATTGAAGTTAGACTGTTGTCTCAGTTAAATTCACAAAGGGCATTTACGAGTAGTAACGTTAGACTTTTGGTCTTAGTTAAACCTAAGACCAAAACCTAAGTTTAGCTGGGACAAAAGTCTAACTTTACTACTCGTAAATGCCCTCTGTGAATACCAAAAGTCTTAAAGTGAGACTTTCATCTCAGTTTATCCATATATCGTATCGTATCGTATCCATTGTTTTATTTCCACCTGGGGTTTACGTGACATGTATGACCTGTAGAGGAAAAAGTAACATTGGTAAGGCCCACCATTAATGCAGAGGACCTTCTTATGCTATGGAGCCAGAGGTTCTCAGGTTGCTGCTTCAATGGGAAGTGGTTACGAAAAGCGGATTTGGATGAATCTCCGCGGTCAGAAACTCATTTGTTCCCCCATAACTAACTGAGTTGGGGAAACCACGAAGAAGCTGCTGATTTTCTTGTAGACTTTGAGACAGCAATCTCCTTTAAATGTCACTGGGTCTTCTGCAGAGGTCTCGTTTTGATACGGGGCTGGGCAGAAACTGTTGCACTGGTAACCATGGATTGTTCATTTACCTGATAAGAAAGCAAACACAATGGCACTGCGTAGTCAGATAGTGAATCCTTCCTGTGTGACCACCACCACCACTCCCCCTCCTGCACATCCAAAACATTTCAGGCCCAATACATTAGAGTGCTGATGTGGAAAGCAAGTTGAGTGGATGACATGACAACCAGCTGCATAGAAGGAACTGACCTTGCGGGAAACATATGGGAGACTACCATATTGATAATACACTTTGCGTTATGCTTTGGATATGCACTACTGTGTCCATGTTTTTCAAGTTTAAAATAAATTCAATATATATTTAAAAAAAGAAAGAAAATATGAGAGAGTGTTCATGGAGACCTTGAGATGCAGCTAACACATGTGTATAAATACTTTGCACCATTTCTAAGTCATGTGAAGTCACACAAAGTGATGCAAAGGAATTTTTTGGTCTTTACTTTCTGACACAAAAGGTGTTTTGTACTGAAAATGTGCAAGCCCAGATTCTGAAAGGTTAAGCATCAGGTTGGCGTTACTTTGCAATGCTAAACAGATGCTAAACCTTTTTTGGATTCACAAACCAACACAAATTGGCATTGCGTTAGTATGTGTGGATAAGAAACGCAAATCAGCGCAAAACGCTGCTGTGCATTACTTTTCATCAAGGGGGTGTTACATGGGTGGTACATGTGCATACTCATGCTACAACCCATGCTTTTTGACGCTAAACCTTATTATCAAACATCCGCAGCGTTTAGTGCCAAAAAGTAACTCTGCTGAAAAACAGGTGTTAAACAGAGTAATGTTTTAATTTCCCAATATTTTCCCAACTTTTAACTTGCCTAGTATAGTATGCTGTACAGAAAGGATGCCCTTCCTGTACAAAAACTATGCTAGACTCACAACTTAATGCTATGGCGTTAAGGTGTGTGAGTGGTTCTCAACAGCTGAAATCAGCACCGGTGCAAGGGAGAAGGGAGGTGAGGGCCATTTTTATGTGAATATGCCACTCTCCTGTTCCCTCCCTGTCAAGCAACGTAGCATCTTTGGGCGCTGTGCTGCGTTCCTGTCAACTTTCCGAATCTGGGTGAACATCTTTTTAACACAAAAGCGCTTTGGACTGCTTTGCACCACTTTTCTTCTAGAGGACATTACTGGGACGTTACTGGGCCATAATAGTGCAGGCAACCACAGGATTTGTGTATGGCATGACCCATCTACTAAGATAGCCACTCTGGGTTAGGCAAGAAATCTTCAGAGGTAGGCACCCACAAGGAAAAATGTCTTCCAAGTTCCCACGCATAGCATGAATGCTAAAGTTCACAACGCAAATTCAGTGATTGGGCGCTCCTTCTACGTTCCTCGAGAATGAGAAATGTATACCGGAGGGGGATGCTTTCAGCACAAATCCTATGCTAGACGGAGCACTGCATGGCTGTGAGTTGTGCAAGGCAGGCGTGGTGCTGTTCACCCTAGTGCAACACAGCGCAGCTTGTTTGGTTGCTGCGCTGTGGAAAGAATTAGAACATGTACCCATGCGAGTGCTTCTTGACTTCAGGGAGAGAGACCATATACCCGATGAAGGAATCTCGGTGAGAGGGGATGTCTCTGCACATCCCAGGAGGAGACACTCGCCTAGAATCTGGGAGCGCGCCTTCACTCCTCAGTCACGGATGGCACAGAGCAGCAAGGCGGCGGCAGGACTGCTGACTTCAGCCTGATTCCTAATGTTTAAGTCTGATTCAATCACACTAACAAGGCGAAAAAAGATGAGGACGGGAACTCCAGACAGGAACCTTTCAATGAGCCCTTAATAGCTGATGCCAGGCGACAAATAGAGGCCAATGAAAGGCTCCTGCAGAAAGCAAACAAAAAGCTGTTTATTCCACCCTTCTGCTCATGGCTGTCCTTCCGTAACCTGCAGGGTGAGACGGTCTAATCCATCTAGACCTGAAACACAAGTCTGTACTTCTGTCTATCCGCAACCTTCCCTGTGAAAGTGGCTATCTACAATCTTCCAGGCAAGAATGTGGAACTGTAACCTACTCAAGGAAGCAGTCTCACCAGGGTCGGCTTTAGCACTAGTGGCGCCCGGTGCGACAATCACTTTTGACACCCCCCATTCCCCATGACCGCCCCCTTAGATTTTCTTACTACCACTGGGCAAAAGTGCTCCTCATCTCTCCAATCAAAAGATATTGCTAAACACAGAGGCCCCGTGAGGCCAGCGCCCCCTCCACAGTCGCACTGCCCTAAAGCCGGCCCTGAGTCTCACTTTTACCTTCTGCACAAAACAGCCCATCCTGCTCTGTGAGCGAGGCCCTCCATAGCCTTTCACATGTCTATACATCTGTAACCCGCCCTCTGAGATCGTCAGTTCCTGACTAACACATACAGTTTGTCTTGTTCTGTGAGACTATCCACCCATAGCATTTGACACAAGACTCTCTGTGTGTAACCTGTTATCTGAGCCTTCACCACAAGATTGTCTTCCCCACTTTGTGCGCCTCTCCTGCCTTCCACGCTATGCCTAGTTGAAGCTGCTGATTCTGACTTTCTGTATATAAAATTCCACATTCGACTGTCTGTCTATAGCATGTCATGTGAGACTCTTGGTCCATACCTTCTTCATAAGATTGTGAGAGAGCGCTAAACTGAGTTAGAAATTGTAGGGGTGCACCATATTCATGAGTAATCAGCACCCGCATATATAAAGAATTATAATCATGTTTAAATGTGGTGTAGGGCTATGAAATAATGTACTAGGATTTACCTGGAGTAATGTAAAGTGTTTTGAAAGTACTAATGCCACGTTAATCTGGAAATATTGTTTGCAGTGAAATATTAATTCAATTAAGGGATGCTCAATAAGTCATTGATGTATTTAAATGCTTGTTTAGAAATTCATTATTGTATTCGTATAACGACATAGAAGTGTTAGGTTAGAAAATGTATTCTTTTTGTTATAATGGTGAAGGTCTAATGAACGGGAAAATGTTTGCCAATGTTAGGATGTGACATCCCAAAACGTGCAGAGGCCCAGGTGGGGAAAAAGACTGTGTAGGCCGAACTAAGAATGTCTCACTTAACATTAAATCATGGAAATGTCTTTTCTAGAAGGTTGCTTTAGAAAATTAATTGCAAGTAGCATGGAACTGTGAGCCGATTTATGTGCGTTCCTTTGCAGGTGCAAGGTTAACTAGAGATAGTAGAAGAAGGGCCTATTGTATATGAGCGTTAGGATGGTAGTCCCAGACATGGAGGAGTGGCTGCGGAATTTAGGGCAGCAACTTCAAGAGGAGAAGACTCTGGGACCCAAGGACGTTTTTCAACGAACAAGGATGAAGATGTTGTAATGGAGTTTTTGAAAGTTAATACCTTTGAGAGGGGCGTACCTTAGGGCGTGTCGCCCATATTGTGGGGTTTGTATTAGGGACAGCACCCCGTAGGAGGTCAGAGCAGATGCGCATGAGGGCGAAGAAAGATGCTGGGTAGGCAGAGAGCTTTGCTATGCGAGATAGGTTCTTAGGCTAAGTCCGAACAAAGTGAGTGTGCTTCTTTGGAAGTCACCACGGCTGACACCTTTGGTAGGAGGGAACCTTGTAAAGTAGGAATGTCACTTAGTACAGTGTAGGAACAGATTAACCTGATTTATTTTTCCTTTTCCGATGCCTACTAAGACGCAAGTCATAGCAATTCTTGTTAGTCTGATGGTTTTGGAATTGTTACTCGTGTTGTTTCTAAGTCAATTAAGACTTTTCCGTAGAATTATGTTTGGATTAGTGCCTGTTTATTTCCTAAATCTTTTACTGAGGTGTTTGTATACACAACTGTTTTTGGCTTTATAATACATCTTTAAACTTGACTTTTTGTCAGTGGTTCTTCGGGGAAAGCAATGGGGATAGTTCAAATTGACATTACGATGTTAAGATAGATTGCCTTCTACACTCTAAGACAGGTAAAAAGGTCTAGTCGACCTGTGACGGGATTCTAGAAAATACTATTCTGATTCTAGAGAGAAAAAATCCCACCTTTCCAGTTGGTAGCAGAGTAGGATGGTTTATCTTCTGGAGTGAGGGTAATCTAGGATAGGTTAAGATTTCCCCAAGGCCCATAGAGATCTGGAGATGTGCGTCCATAGAGCAGCGGACGGAGGATGGCGTTCCACGGAAAATGACAGAGAGTGACGGTGCGGCAGAAAGCAGCAGGTCGTGAGAGAGTGAGTATGAAAAGGGCCATGCGTGTTAGATTGCGGTGTGCATTGTGTTGTTGAATTGTATTGTCTAGCGGAGTTGAGTGCCTGTAGTGTGAAAGGAGATCAGGTTGTGAGCGCGCGCAACCGGTGAAAATCTTAAGCTCAAGGAGAGTTTAAGTGGTTCGGGTGTATCGAACACCTACAGTAATTGTCGACCATTGAAAGGGAATCATGAGGTACCATTGATTGCCCGCTGGACCGAGATAGGGGGAACGAATGTGTGAATGCATGGGTAACGGATGCTGGCTGGAAGTTGCCGTGTGTATGTAACCTATCAGAGAGGCGATTGTCTGGTCGTTAAGTGGACAGACATTTGCCAGTGCGGTGACAATTACAGTCAGACTGTGGACGTACAGTCAAGGAAGTGGTTGCTTGGTCGGAAGTGATCATTTCAAGTGTATGATTGGGACGCATGCATGACCGAGAGACGAGCGGAGAAAGGAGGGAACTGCTGCGAAGCGGAGGCGAGTGACGTCAGAAAGAGCCGCGCTGGGATAGGAGGGTTAGTGTGGAGCCGCGCTGGGATTGGTGAATTGTCATTGTGAAGTAAACAAGCATAGTAAACAAGGAAACATTGTGAGTTTCATCATGAAATGTCTAAAAGGATTGCAAAGCTGTTTTTCGGGAGAAAAGAAGCTAGAACCTCGGGGTGGGGAAGAGGCTCCACCCGAGGATACACCAGCTCATTACATGGCTACGAATGTTGGGTTACATACCATATTGCGGCTTGAGAACTGGTGTAAGATGACTGACGGGAGTGAGGAATTGATTTTTCCTAGGTACGGGACATTCAGATTAGAGGTGTTGTACCAGCTAAAAGCGACTATGTCTTCTTTGCGACCTTTACCTAGACCAACACAGTTTGAAGCATTGAATGCATGGATCAGGGCAGCCTACGAAAAAAACAGAGATAGAAGACAGGAAAGAGTGAAGAGATCAGTTAGGGCGATACAGGATGCGAGATGGGATGCACTGGCCAAGAGGTGGAGAGTGCAGACCATCGAAGGAGACAGGTTATACCCATTGCTGGAGAATGTAGGAGATGCAGAAAGAAAGAGTACAGAGGATGATGACAGTGAAACGGATGACAGCCTGATAGAGAGACTGCTGTCGGAAAGACCACCTCCATATAATCCAGAAGTAGAAGGGAGGACAGCACCACCAATGGGAAGAGAGACATCTATAGTAGCCAGTGGAGTTTTAAGAGAGAGCAACTTGGGCCCAGTAGGGGACAGGTTTGGCTCAGTGGAAGGAGAGGGGGTATCTCAACAGTCCCCAGAAGCGAGAGTAGTGGGAAGATTTACGGTGCAGAAGGTACACTGCGAGGAGGGAGCCAGTACCCAGAGGCTACCAGATGCTCTTACGGTACCTGTCACCATAGGTCCCATAGTATCAGTGTACAACCCAGAACAGACACAAAACGAGAGCCTGCCACAAATAGATAGAGAAAGGAATGCCAGCGAAGGTAGAAGTAACATGGCGGACGAGTGGAACCAATGGTCCAGACCTATAGAAAGGAGCACCCCTTTGGCAGCATTGGCAGACTCATCCAGAGAACAGGGGGGTCTAAGAGGACCGATGGATTTGAGAGGGCCACGGCCGAGACCGATCAGAGAACTAAGGCCAGATCTGCGAACTTGGGAGACGGTCGCGGATACCCAGAGCGACAGGTCAAGGGATGGTAATGGCAATGAAAGTCAGGACAACAGGGGGGTGTCTCAATTACGTCTAATGGAAGCAGGCATGAATGGGACTGTAGGGGGGAGGAACATAGGGGAGCGTCCCCCCTGCATCTACAGATAGAAGACAAGACTGGGACCGTGAAATATGGGAGCAAGGAAGTGTTCCCCATAACACACCCGAGGAAGACAGACGAGTGAGTCAGGAATGTAAGGGGAGAGACTCGAGTGAAACCTCTAGTCAAGGCACATTGAGGGCGGCTATAAAGGCAAGGAGAATAGATGTGCTGAGACTTAAATCAGAGGTGGAGGAGATAGTGGAAGGCACAATACCTCTGGAAAGAATAGAACTTTACGAACCAGATGAACTGTTGTTTGTAGCGAAAGATGTTACTCGCAGAGCTAGGACAGCTCACGAGAAGCTTACTGAACTAGCGAACAAATACTCATTGGATCTGACCAGGACAAAGGCCTTGCAGGGTGGCCATAGGCTGCAGTACTCAGATCAAGATCTAGACGAGAAGAGAGTGATCGGATTAAAAACCCACATCAGAGAATTAATAGTGGGAATCCGAACATGGGTTCAACTGGATAAATGGGAGGAAAGGTGGTCAAAAAAGAAGAGTGTTAGGCGGAGCGCTATAGAGACATCTCCAGGAGTGGGGCGGATGCATGCATAAGCATACCCCTTGAGGGAGGTAGCTCATGGAGGATATGTGCATGTACCCTGGAGCAGGGGAGATTTGGCTGCTTTTACGAACACATTTCCAAAATTAAGAGAGAGCCCAGTAGAATGGTACAAGCAGGTAGAGAGGTTTGTCAAGATCTCGAAGGTACTGTGGGTTGATTTGAACACATTGTTTGACATTGTGGTTCCAGGAGACCTGTGGGTAGCATGTAAGGTCAGCATTGAATGGCCCACAGTGGAGCCAGAACGAGATGCACTCACAAATGGACCTTCACCAAGGGTAATGATAAAGTACGAGCAGGTGATTACGTGGTTAAAAACTAAGGTGCCACCACAAGACATAGATTGGGTGAAAAAAGATCGAACTAGACAAGAACCGAAGGAGACAGTCCATGAGTACTATGAGAGATTATTGCAGATATTCAAGCAGTGCAGTGGTTTGGATGTGATGGATCCAAAGGACATGGGACAGTTTGTGTCCAAGTTTGTTCTGGGACTAAGACCTGAGATCTGTCTCATGATACAACAACATTTGATTTGTTGGCAGAACAAACCTCTAGATGAGATCCTGAGGTATGCGAGGTACTGCAGTGATGAGATAGACTCTAAGACTAAGAAGCTCAGAGATAAGCTGATGCTAGTCCAGATGCAACCGGGAGGACAGGGTCAGTCTGGAAATGGAACATTTGGGAGAAGATCGGGCGGTCAGAAAAGAGACAGTGAGGATGGTCCAAGGCCAAGGGTAGACCTGGCGACTCTGAAAAAGACAACTAGGTGTCATCAATGTCACGAGATCGGGCATTGGAGGTGCGAGTGTCCCCATAACCCAGAAAATCAGGTACAGGAGGAGGAAGAGGAGAGTCAGGCCCCTCAAGTAACGAGAACAACGGTAGTTAAGTTCAAGGCGGCAAAAGGGGGGACTTCCGCTCCTAGAGCTCCAGTTCCCCAGCCACCGAAGATTGCAGCAGGGAACAAGGCTTACCAACAGATGCCTCTCCTGGTAGACGGAGACGAGTACTATCACTTTGACTCAGTGACAGGACGGTGCCTGAGTGAAGGGGAAGATTGTACCTTAGGAGCAGTACTAGAGATAGACCAGCGAGGATCCTTTGTAGAAGCTGATGTAGCCGGACACCCCACCACCTTTCTGGTAGATACGGGTGCCACTCGTTTTACCGTACGGTCCGCAGTAGTTCCTAACGTGCCCCTTTCTGGACAAACTATCCAAGTTGTGGGAGTCGCAAATAGGAAGATGACAAACCCACTGACTGAGCCAGTCCCAGTAAGAATAGGAAGCTTCAGGGACAACCACCAATTCGTGGTATGCGATTCTAGTCCTGTGTGTCTGCTAGGAAGGGATCTATTATGTAAACTTAACTGCACCATCTACTGTACACCTAAGGGAGTGGAGTTAGAGACGAACGATGATGATGCTGCCTTTAAGGTTGCAAACACACGTGTGTGCATAGAACTGTATCCTGCACTAACGGTGGAGGAACTCCCCTGGGATTTGAGAGAGACAGTCAGACAGGAAGTTTGGGAATTTACAGGAGAGGAGATTGGATTGATCAAGGGAGTGGAGCCAGTTAAGATTCAAGTGAGACCTAATGCAGAGTTCCCAAGAACACCCCAATACAAGTTGACTCCAGAAACAATTGCAGGAATTAAACCTGTGATAGAATCCATGATTAGACAAGGAATCCTGAAGGAAGTAATGGGCAGTCCATGTAACTCTCCGATCATGGGCTTGCAGAAGCCAAGCGGGAAAATCAGGATTGTGCAGGATTTACGAAAAGTGAATGACATAGTTGTTCCATGCTGTCCAGTGGTACCGAATCCATCAGTGATATTGTTTCAGATTCCAGCACACAGTGGTTCACAGTGATTGACTTGTGTCAAGCATTCTTCTCAATACCATTACATGAGGAAAGCCAATTTCTTTTCGCTTTTAAGCTGGAAGATCGCGTGCTAACGGGGTGTCGTATCCCTCAAGGGTATGCAGAGAGCCCATTGATCTTTAATCAATTGTTGAAGAGGAATCTTGAGAGTCTAGTACTGCCCCAGAACTTGGTTCTCGTACAGTACATAGACGACCTCCTTGTTGCATCAGAGACAGAAGATGCGTGTAGAATAGACACCATCGCTTTGTTGAACCATCTGGCAGAAAATGGTCGCAAGGTATCTCCCAGCAAGCTACAGTACTGTCTGTCTGAGGTCCAGTATCTGGGACACAGAATAGAAAAGGGCAAACGAAAGGTATCTCCATATAGAATAGAGGCCATAATGAAAATGATGGTGCCCTCGACGCAGAGAGAAGTTAGAATGTTCTTGGGAATGGTTGGCTACTGTCGCCAGTGGATTGCTAACTTTTCCCTGAAGGCGAAGCCCATGCAGAAACTGACGCTCAAGGACGTGATTGATCCGGTACCATGGGACACAGACTGCATGATGGCTATCCTTGAGTTGAGAGAGGACTTATATCGTGCTCCGGCTCTGGGAATGCCTGATTATACCAAATTGTTTTCATTATTCTGCTGCGAGCGAGAGGGTTGCGCGTTAGCAGTTTTAACCCAAGATCATGGAGGTGTCCGTAAACCAGTTGCTTATTTCTCGGCTACTTTAGACCCAGTAGCCGCAACTTTGCCCGGATGTCTCAAATCCGTTGCTGCAACAGGTGTCAGCATTGAGAGATGTGAGAGCATTGTGATGGGACATCCATCGGTGGTACATGTTCCACATTCAGTAGAACTGTTAATGACCAGGACCAAAACGCAGCACTTGACCAACAATAGGCTCACACGCTACGAGCAAGTCATACTTGACGCGGAGAATGTGACTCTTAAGAGGTGCTCGGTTTTGAACCCTGCTACGTTGATGCCATTGCCAAATGTCTTAGATGATGATTGTGAAGACCACGACTGCCTTGAGGTGACTGAACTGTGCACCAAACCTAGACCAGACATTGTCGATGAGCCATTGGAAGACCCTGATGAAATTTTCTTTGTAGATGGCTCATGCATAAGAGACAGTGCTGGACAGTTAAGAGCGGCTTTTGCTGTTTGCACGATTTATGGGATAGTCGAAGCTGCCTGCCTAGAAGGAGTACACTCCGCTCAGGTGGCTGAGATAGTTGCGTTGACGGGTGCCTGTTTGGCGGCCAACAAAATTCGAGTCACCATATACACTGACAGCAGATATGGGTTTGGCGTGGTTCATGACTTCGGTCAGTTGTGGTCTCAAAGGGGTTACATGACATCGTCAGGTTCCTCTATCAGGAATGGAGAATTTGTCAGGTTACTGCTGGAGGCTCTGCAGGGCCCAGCAGAAATCGCTGTGGTGAAATGTACAGCACATAGCAAAGGTGCTAATTTTGTGTCCCTGGGTAATCGTTATGCTGATGAAGTTGCAAGCTATTGTGCCGAACAAGCTTATTCATTTACTGACCAAGTTATCGAGGGAATGCATAGAGGGACCGAGCTAAACATGATACTTGAAGTGGCAGATACTTGGGATGAATTGAGGAAGATGCAGGAAAAAGCGTCAGATTTCGAGAAAAGAGTGTGGGTGACCTCTGGTTGTATCAAAGATGATTTGGACTTGTGGATTTCAGCTGATGGGAGAGCTGTGTTACCAAATGAACTGGTGAGCCCGATGGCTTGACAGATACATGGTCCTGTGCATTTGGGAAGGGATGCAATGATACGAGTGTTCAGGCAGACTTGGTACAATCCCAAGTTTAGAACGGCTGCGGAAGCGGTGTGCCAGAGATGTGTTACGTGTCAACAAATGAATGTTGGGAAAAGGACACCAGTCACGCTAAGTCACATTGAGAGGTCTGGAGGGCCTTTCAACAGAATGCAACTGGATTTCATTGAGATACCGAAGTGTAATCGCCTCAGATATGTCTTGGTGATTGTATGTGTGTTTTCCAGATGGGTTGAGGCATACCCAACTCGTAGATGCGATACACTCACAGTAGCAAAACTATTGTTGAGGGAGTTAGTGCCAAGATTCGGGGTCCCGACCTCTTTGGAATCGGACAGAGGGACACATTTTAACAGTGAAGTTGTGAAAATGCTCTACTCTGCACTGAACATTGACCAGAGACTGCATTGTAGCTATCGACCAGAGGCTTCTGGCATAGTAGAGCAAATAAATGGAACCCTCAAAACTCGAATAGCGAAAGTGTGCTCATCTAAGTCCCTGAAATGGACAGATGCTTTACCGTTGGTGTTAATGAGCATGCGTAGTACACCAGACAGGAGGACAGGACTCTCACCTCATGAGGTGTTGATGGGAAGAGCTATGAGATTGCCGTCCGTCCCTTCAGCAGCCTTGCTAAATATCACAGATGATCTGATTCTTGACTACTGCAAGGGACTATCTGATGTCATCCATTCTGTGTCTCTTCAGGTGCAGACTGCTGAAATCCCGGCTTCTCGAGACCTTTGTCACGACCTGTGTCCAGGTCACTGGGTCCTGGTACGGAAGCACGTGAGGAAGAACTGCTTGGATGTGCCCTGGCGAGGCCCGTTTCAAGTTATCCTGGTGACGAACACTGCCGTAAAGTGTGGTGGATTGCCGAACTGGATACATGCTACTCACACTCGAAGAGTCCCAGCGCCCCTGGAAGAAACAGCTCCTCTCGTTGAAGGAAATCCAGCTGTGGAGGAAGATCCACTATAGGGGACAAGTCAAGCTGTGGGGGTGTCTGAAGAGGCTGGTAACTCATCTGACCGAGCTGAAAGAGATCGCGACGACAGTGACACAGAATCCGCCTCTGAATGGGGAAGCTGCTGTGAAGGTGATCTCAACCCTGAAAAAGCTGAAGGCAGTGATGAGCAGGTTGTGCCGTCGAGAAACAGAGGAGTGAACAGCACCAAGACAAGTTGGCCTGAAAGGCAAAGAAGGCTGAACGTGAGGCTGACTTCTGAAAGAGATCTTGCACCTGTATCTGAAGAATCAGACCCGGAAGGGGAAAACAAAGAGTCAGAGGAGAAAGGTCCGAGGAGATCTAGGAGGGTGAGAGTACCTTGTCGAAGATACGCCTCTCCGGATCGGACCTACCCTTTGACAAATGCCAGGTGTACTGAGGTCCGGGAGGGTGAGGTCAGTGCTTGTGACCAATACGACCCCCAATGTTAAGTTGGAAGTGATACTGTTGGTACATGGACTGGAAATTGAAGGCATACTGATAATCACGATTCCTAATCCCCCTTACCTAAGCAAGATAAATGACTTGATCCTGAATAGACTGGTCTTCCCTACATTTGGCCCTGAGATACCTGCTTATGAATCTAGTCAAGTCAAGTCAAGTCATAACATTTATATAGCGCACTACATACCCAGAGGGTTTCAAGGCGCTTAGGAAGGGGAGGAGGATTATTTGTCAAATATCCACGTTTTAAGCTGCTTTCTGAACGCTAGGTGATTCTGGGTGAGGCGAAGGTAAGCTGGGAGTGAGTTCCATGTTTTGGCAGCCAGGTATGAGAAGGATCTGCCTCCCATGGAGGTCTTGTTGATGCGAGGTACAGTGGCGAAGGCTTGGCTGGAAGAGCGAAGTTGGCGGGAGGGGGTATAAAAGGACAGTCGAGAGTTGAGGCACTCTGGTCCGATGTCGTAGAGTGATTTGTGTGCGTGGGTAAGCAGTCGGAAAGTAATCCTCTTATTGACGGGTAGCCAGTGGAGGTCTTTAAGGTGACCAGAGATGTGTTCGTTGCGTGGGATGTCTAATATGAGCCTGGCTGAGGCGTTTTGGATTCGTTGTAGTTTCTTCTGGAGTTTTGCGGTAGTACCTGCGTAGAGGGTGTTTCCGTAGTCCAGTCGGCTCGTGACCAGAGCGTGGGTGACTGTTTTCCTTGTTTCGGAGGGGATCCAGCGAAATTTTTTTCTGAGCATGCGAAGAATGTTAAAGCAGGAAGAGGATACGGCGCTGACTTGTCTGTTCATTGAGAGTGAAGAATCCAGGATGACGCCTAGGTTCCGTGCGTGGTCTGTCGGGATGGGTGCTTTTCCGAGGGCTTCCGGCCACCAAGAGTCGTCCCATGCAGAGGGGGATTTACCTAAGATGAGGACTTCTGTTTTGTCTGAGTTCAGTTTCAGACGGCTTTGTTTCATCCATTCGGCGACTTCTTTCATTCCCTCGTGTAGGTTAGTTTTGGCGGTGCTGGGGTCCTTGGTGAGAGATAGGATCAGTTGAGTGTCATCCGCGTAAGAGATGATGTTGAGGTTGTGTTGGCGGGCGATGGCCGCAAGGGGGCTCATGTATACGTTGAAGAGGGTGGGACTGAGTGAGGATCCTTGTGGTACGCCGCAGATGATTTCAGAGGCCTCGGACTTGAATGGTGGGAGGCGGACTCTCTGGGTTCTTCCGGTGAGGAACGAGGTGATCCATTCCAGTGCCTTTCCTTGGATTCCGATGTTTCTGAGGCGTTGTAAAAGGGTGCTGTGGCAGACTGTGTCGAAGGCTGCAGAGAGGTCGAGGAGGATGAGGGCGACTGTGTCTCCATTGTCCAGTAGAGTTCGAATGTCGTCTGTTGCTGCGATGAGGGCGGTCTCAGTGCTGTGTTTGGCTCGGAAGCCAGATTGTGAGGGGTCGAGTGATTTGTTGGCTTCGAGGAAGGTGGCGAGCTGGTTGTTGACAGCTTTCTCGATGACTTTGGCCGGGAATGGAAGAAGCGAGATGGGGCGGTAGTTTTTGAGTTCGGTGGGGTCTGCTGTTGGTTTTTTCAGAAGGGCGGTGAGTTCAGCGTGTTTCCAGTCTTCTGGGAAGGTAGCGGAGTTGAAGGAGCAGTTGATGACGTCTCGGAGGTGCGGAGCTATGACGGAGTCTGCTTTGTTGAAGATGTGGTGAGGGCATGGGTCTGTGGGGGATCCAGAGTGGATGGAATTCATCAGGCGGATGGTGTCCTCAGTGGAGATTGGGTTCCAGGCGTTAAGGGTGTTAACGGGGGGAAGATGGTCAGCTGATGGTAGGGTGGGTTGGCTTCCGGGTTGGTTGTCAAAGCTGTTGTGGATGTCAGCAATCTTGTTGTGGAAAAAAGCGGCTAGGGAATCGCAGAGGGTTTGAGAGGGGGTGATGTCGTTGGAGTTGGCCGAGGGGTTGGAAAATTCCTTGACGATGTTGAAAAGTTCCTTGCTGTTGTGGGCGTTGTTGTCAAGTCGATCTTTGAATGCTGTTTTCTTGGCTTTTCGGATCAGTTGGTGGTGAGTACGGATGGCGCTTTTGAAGGCGTCCTTGTTGCTGGTGGATGGGTCTTTTTTTTTATAGTCCTTCGAATGGAACTCTTGGCTTATGTGCTATGTGCAGTTGGAGAAAATATCATTATTGACCAGTAAAGTCTTTGTAAATAACGGTTGAATTTAACTAGAGCCGAGTGGAAGAAGAAGAAATTTAGGGACATCCCTTAGAGGACGGAGAAGGGTCAGGGTCGCCTGAATGCAAATGGAAATGAAGAATTGAAAGGGGATCTCTGCTTCTAGGTGTGGTTCGAGAAATTTCATAAAGCCAAGGAAGAGACTTTGTGTTGCTGCTGGAAACGAATCACACTGTCTGAGACCATGGAGGCTGGTAACCTGACTCGTAGGGCAAAATGTATTATAGGCACACTTATAGGGGTAGTGATATTCTTTATATTTTTAGTAGTTTTAGTTTCCTATTTAGCACCACAAGAGCAGGAAGCGGAGATCAAGGGAACACCTACACCTACCAGTACTAGCCAGAAAGAGGTAAACATAGGAGCCGGGAAAGCTTTGCTAGCAGAAGAAAGCCGTAGATTACATGCAGATTTGTCTAAAGGAAACTTTGGAAAGAATGCGTATGCCAAGTTGTTGTATGAGTACATTGATGTGATGGATGCAAAAGATTGTTATGTGTGTATGCAGTTGCCTGCTTCAGTAGACGAGGGTATTAGATACCATCATCTGCCATTGACATATGGAATTTCATGTAGTTTGCTGCTTAGCATATTTTATGGGCGGAATCATTTTGAATATTTCTTTTCGAATTATGATGCTGTGCTACCGGAAGTCCCAAATTATAAGCACTTGAACAAGTGGGATTATTTTAAGTCAGAGGATAAACTTAGATACTTTTTAATTCCAACACGAGAAATAGACACCTCATATGCTCATCGACACAATTTGACCTGTTCATTGGCAGAGGTAGAGAAGAAGTTCATAGAACAGGTAGAGGATAGGTATCAAAAACAGAAGCAGTTGCAGGCGTCAGGCCAAGGTAAAGTAGATTGGATGGATGAGGAGAAGTTGCATAAGACAAGGGGAAGCTATGGTCCGATAGCATTGGACGAGGTACAGAAAGGGAAGTTATGCCTTCACAGACCAAAGACGTATTATGAGAATGTGTATGTGGGCCAGACAACTTGTGAACACACTTTCACATTAGAATATTACACCAAGGATTTCCTGAAGAGTGTGGTACAAGTGATCCCTACGGTGTATTTCGTCTGTGGGAAAAATGCGTACGTGAGGTTGCCGGATAAGTGGTGTGGGACATGTTACCTGGCGATTATTTTTCCTAAGATATACCACAATGAGGACTTTGCTCTGGTGGAAGGTGGACACTTGACGAGGGTAAAGCGAGGAGAGAGTGCTGGTGCAATTGTGGGGGATGTGTTTGGAGCTGCAATACCAATGTTGGGAGTGATCCTGAATGACGTGAAGATTGGCAACTGTGGTGGATGAATTGTCAATGAGTACAGCTAAGTCATTGGTGTTGATTGAGGGTGAGATGCTGTCGATAAGGACAATGGTTTTGCAGGACCGTCTTGCTGTAGACGTCCTTCTGGCGAAAGAGGGCGGAGTCTGTACACTTTTGAAGGTTCAGGAATGTTGCACGTATATCCCAGATACTTCCAAGGATCTGAAGAAATATATACGTAACATTACTGCAATTCATTACGAAATCGAGGATTTGACGCAAGAGAATGCATGGGAAAAAGTTGGTAAAGGATTTGGAAGTGTTGGAAACTGGTTTGCAAGTCTGGGAAGGAGTTTCCTTGGATACACACTGAAACCCCTTATCATCATAGTGGCATGTGTGATCGGATTATGGGGTTTGCTGAGATTGTACAAATGGTATAGGTCAAATAGGTTGACAAGATCGATGAGGGTACAAGAGCAGAGAATGGAGAACTTGCAAGACAATCAATACCGAAGTCTGAGGGCATTAGAGATGCTCAAGCGAGGGAAACTTGCGACACGTGCTGTGTAGCTCGGTCCCTACCCTAAGGAATGTTGGGTTGGTGGTGATGACACAGGTCATCAAAGGGGGGACTGAGAGAGCGCAAAACTGAGTTAGAAATTGTAGGGGTGCACCATATTCATGAGTAATCAGCACCCACATATATAAAGAATTATAATCATGTTTAAATTTATTTATTTATTTATTTATTTTAGGTTTTTCTAGAGCGCGTAGTCACCCAACGGGTATCCCAGCGCTAAACCTCGTGCTCCTAAGGGATGAAGGTCGAGGATGACGACGACTCAAGGGAAGAGTAGGGTTTTAAGGGACTTCCTGAACCGTAGGAGATTTGGTTCCGCTCTGAGGCTCGGGGGAGCGCGTTCCATTTTTTTCCAGTATTGACTGAGAAACGGCGGCCACCTGCGTGGGTTTTTTTCACCCTGGGGATCATGATGAAGTTTCCATGTTCGGATCGAAGCGCTCTCGTGGGTCTGTAGGGTGTGATCCAGTTGTTGAGGATTGGGGGGCCTGCGTTGTGCAGTACCTTGTGGGCCAGACAGAGGGCCTTGAAAGTTACCCTTTCCCTGATTGGGAGCCAATGCAGCTTCCTCAGTGCAGGCTTGGCTGATGTTCTGGCTGGAGTATTCGTAAGTAGTCGGGCTGCGGAATTCTGGGCTTTTTGCAAGGTTTGGAGAGTGGATTCCGGGGCTCCCAGATAAATGGCGTTGCTGTAGTCCAGCCTGGATAAAATTAGGCCTTGGATCAGCAGAAGACGTGACTGGAATGGCAGTAGGGGGAGTACCTTCCTGCAAGATCTGAGTAGTCCATAGCATATGCCGGCCGTTTTTCTCGCCTGTGTTTTGAAGGTGAGATCTGTCTCCAGCCACACTCCCAGACTCTTAACCTCCGTCTTGGGGGTGGGGGGTTCACCCATGCAGGTGGGCCAGATGTTAGGGGGAAGGTTCGTGGTGTTGTGTCCTAGGAGCAGGATCTCTGTTTTTGATCCATTTAATTTTAGGGCTGAGTCACTCATCCACTGATGGACGTTGGAGAGGCAGTCATGGAGATTGGAAGGCTCTAGCTTGGGGTGGGAGAGCGTCACCACCAGCTGAGTATCGTCAGCGTAGCTGACGATGGTGACTCCAAAAGGTGAGACCAGTTCCTCCAGTGGGGCCATGTACACGTGAAACAACGTGGGGCTTAGTGATGAGCCCTGTGGCACACCACACTGGAGGGGGATGGAGGGGGAGCGGCTTTCACCTTCCCATACTTGGAAGGAGCGTCGGGAGAGAAAGGACGTGAGCCATTTCAACGCCCTGTCTTTTACTCCGATGTTATCTAGACGTTGGGTTAGGACCTGGTGGCTGACCGTGTCGAAGGCCGCGCTCAGGTCTAGGAGGACCACTGCCACTGATCCTCCTGTATCGATAATTTCCCTGGTCTTCTCTACTGCTGCGAGGAGAGCAGTGTCCGTGCTCTGACCTGGTCTAAAGCCTGTCTGTGAATTGTTGAGGAGTTGGTTTGATTCCAGGAAGTGTGACAGCTTTTTGTTCGCTAGTTTTTCGGCGACCTTACCTATCCAGGGGAGGAGTGAGATTGGTCTATAATTGGATAAATCTGCAGGGTCTAGCGATGGTTTTTTGAGAAGCCCTTTTACGACAGCCTCCTTCCAGCTTGAAGGGACTTCTCCTTGTGCTAACGAGATGTTGATGAGGGCAGTCAGTTGGGGCACTATGGTCCGGGTGATGTCTTTGACGAACCGTATGGGAACTGGGTCACTGGGGGCTCCACTCTTGGTTGATGCAAATGTTGCTGCCACTTCCTCTTCGGTGACTGGGCCGAACGACGCTAGATAAGGCTTATCGGGTAAGGGCGGTGAGTCCTTAGCTCTCTCTGTGGTGTCGGGGTTAGCAGCAGGGAGGGAGGTGAGGATTTTTTTAATTTTTTCGTCAAAAAAGGTGGCCAGATTGACGCATTTTTCCTCAGCTGCTTTGGGGTCCATGGGTTTCTGCGGGGGGTCCGGGACATGGAGGAGCTCTTTGAGGATAGAGAAGGTCTCCTTGGCTGAACATGTGTAGGGCTATGAAATAATGTACTAGGATTTACCTGGAGTAATGTAAAGTGTTTTGAAAGTACTAATGCCACGTTAATCTGGAAATATTGTTTGCAGTGAAATATTAATTCAATTAAGGGATGCTCAATAAGTCATTGATGTATTTAAATGCTTGTTTAGAAATTCATTATTGTATTCGTATAACGACATAGAAGTGTTAAGTTAGAAAATGTATTCTTTTTGTTATAATGGTGAAGGCCTAATGAACGGGAAAATGTTTGCCAATGTTAGGATGTGACATCCCGAAACGTGCAGAGGCCCAGGTGGGGAAAAAGACTGTGTAGGCCGAACTAAGAATGTCTCACTTAACATTAAATCATGGAAATGTCTTTTCTAGAAGGTTGCTTTAGAAAATTAATTGCAAGTAGCATAGAACTGTGAGCCGATTTATGTGCGTTCCTTTGCAGGTGCAAGGTTAGCTAGAGATAGTAGAAAAAGGGCCTATTGTATATGAGCGTTAGGATGGTAGTCCCAGACATGGAGGAGTGGCTGCAGAATTTAGGGAAGCAACTTCAAGAGGAGAAGACTCTGGGACCCAAGGACCTTTTTCAACGAACAAGGATGAAGATGTTGTAATGGAGTTTTTGAAAGTTAATACCTTTGAGAGGGGCGTACCTTAGGGCGTGTCGCCCATATTGTGGGGTTTGTATTAGGGACAGCACCCCGTAGGAGATCAGAGCAGATGCGCATGAGGGCGAAGAAAGATGCTAGGTAGGCAGAGAGCTTTGCTATGCGAGATGGGTTCTTAGGCTAAGTCCGAACAAAGTGAGTGTGCTTCTTTGGAAGTCACCACGGCTGACACCTTTGGTAGGAGGGAACCTTGTAAAGTAGGAATGTCACTTAGTACAGTGTAGGGACAGATTAACCTGGGTTTATTTTTCCTTTTCCGATGCCTACTAAGACGCAAGTCATAGCAATTCTTGTTAGTCTGATGGTTTTGGAATTGTTACTCGTGTTGTTTCTTAGTCGATTAAGACTTTTCAGTAGAATTATGTTTGTATTAGTGCCTGTTTATTTCCTAAAGCTTTTACTGAGGTGTTTATATACACAACTGTTTTTGGCTTTATAATAAATCTTTAAACTTGACTTTTTGTCAGTGGTTCTTCGGGGGAAAGCAATGGGGATAGTTCAAACGGGTTTTCGGCCCGGTCAGGGGACCGACACCGCCCTGCTGGCGGTCGTGGAGAATGCGACGAGCATGCTGGATTCGGGGGGATCAGTGGCAGTGATCCTCCTGGACCTCAGCGCTGCTTTTGACATCGTGGACCATCAGGTGCTTCTCCAACGGCTGTCAGGGGTCGGGGTCACGGGTTTGGCCCTCAAATGGTTCGCCTCCTTCCTGGAAGGTCGTACATTTGAGGTGTGGGAAGGCCAGGAAAAATCCTCTTCTACCCCTCTCCAGTGTGGTGTGCCACAGGGCTCTTCATTGAGCCCTACCCTATTCAACGTTTACATGGCCCCCCTGGAGAATGTGGTATGGCCGCTGGGTATCAAAATCATCAGTTACGCTGATGATACCCAGCTGGTGGTAGGCCTCTCCCAGTCGGCGTACCATCCCGACCGGCTGCACACGTGTCTTGAAAAGATCTACACGTGGATGTGCAGCTCAGCCCTAAAGTTAAATGGCTCCAAAACGGAACTGATGCTGCTGGGGAACTCCTCTCCATCTTTGCCCCCCAGCAGCTGGCCAGACTGTTTGGGACCGATGCCCCCCCCCAAGCAGGAGATCAAGAGCTTGGGGGTATGGCTGGAGCAGGACCTATCATTTAAAACCCATGCAAAAAAGACTGCTGGCTTGTGCTTTGGCCTGCTCCGTTCAGCCCAGAAGATTCTGCCCTTGCTCCCAGTGGCCACTCGAAGGCTTCTCATCCAGGGACTTATCATCTCGCGGCTGGATTTCAGCAATGCGCTTTTCCTGGGCGCACCCGAATCTACCCTGAACAGACTGCAGCAAGTGCAGAACGCGGCTGCCAGGCTTTTGACGGGTCTCCCTAGGCGGCAATCTGCCCGCCCGGCGTTGAGGGCACTGCACTGGCTCCCTGTGAAGGACCGGGTGAAATTCAAGTCACTCTGCATCGCCCACAAAGTCCTGCACGGGGTGGGTCCACCTATTCTTGAGGAGATGGTCCAGCCCTATAAGGCCTCTTGTTCCCTCCGCTCTGACCACCAACATCTCCTTCAGGTTGGCAGGGTGAAAAAGGCAAGAACTGGGGGCAGAAGGTTTTCAATAAATGTGGCCTCCTTGTGGAACTCACTGCCCCTACAACTGCGCTCTGAAGCCAGTCTCTTCAGGTTTCGTAAACTTTTAAAAACTTTTTTGTTCTCTGTTTAATCCTTGCATTCTTGTAGCTGTGTTATGTTCTGATAAGCGCGGGGATGCCTATTGGTAACCAGGCGCTATACAAAACTCGGAATAATAATAAATTGACATTACGATGTTAAGATAGATTGCCTTCTACACTCTATGACAGGTAAAAAGGTCTAGTCGACCTGTGACGGGATTCTAGAAAATACTATTCTGATTCTAGAGAGAAAAAATCCCACCTTTCCAATTGTCTAAAAGGCCTGCTCTGAGACTGCCTATTAGTAGCCTTCCATACACAACTGTCTATCTGCAACACACTCTGTGAGACTGTCCGAAGCGTTCAACAAGTCTATCTGTAACCTTTTTTCTGAACACTGTCAATCCGTAGCCTTCCATATAAGGTCATCTATTAAACTGCTGTTTGAAACTGTCTGTTGCCTTCCACACAGTTGTATGATGTTACAACATATGCCCTTAGCATGCATGCCTCTACCACAACAGTCTTTACCATGCACGACACTACCACACAGATGCCTTTACCATGCATGCATTTATCATGCATTGTAAATATGTTTAAGGTAAATAAAATCCTTATGTATCCTATATTAATTTTTAATGTAATGTTTTTCTTATTGGGGGGACCTCCCCATACCCCCCTTTTTAATTTACTCATAACCTTCTTTTATCACTACCCACCCCTAAATCCTAAAGGCACCCTTTACCACTACCCATCCCTAAAATAAGCCTTATCATATTTTACCACGACCCCTAAACCCTAAAATTGCCCTTGCCACCCTTTACCACTACTCATCCCTAAACCCTAAATGTATCCTTACTATTATTTGTAAGATATATATATATATATATGTATATATATATATATATATATATATATATATATATATATATATATATATATCTCCCACAGCAAAAGTTTACTGTTACCCAAGCCTCCAAACGACGGTGTTCATGTGGCGTGGTGTCGAGTCCCAGTGATTCCAAACACACGCTGTATCAGTCATCCAAAAAACAGCATGCCGCGGACTCCCAGTTTTTGCAAAGAGGTAATTTAATGGCGTTGCCACACCATTAAATGACCACTTTGTATGGATATATATATATATATATATCAATTTCGCCGTTTCGCCTTTCGCCCTTTCCAATCAAAATTCAACAAAAATTAAACTGTAAATCAGAATTTGTTGTGTACGTTTTGGAGTGCCCATGTGGCCTAAGATACGTGGGCAGCACTAGGCCACAGGTGCATAAGCGTATATTACAGCATCTGCGAGCAATTACACATGCAGATGCAGCTTACCCAGTAGCTAGGCACTTCGAAAGTAACCATGGAAAGGATGCGTCCCTGCTAAGATATTTCGCGATAGATTGTGTTCCTCCCCAAAGGAGAGGCGGTGATAGAGAGTCACTGTTACGGAAACTTGAGACTCGCTATATAATACTCTTAGATACTAAGGCACCGCTAGGCATTAACAATGGGGAGGATTGCCACACCTATCTCTGAATATATCTATGTGAGTCATGTTGAGCCTGTCACCCATGAACCTTTTGACCTGAGTTGTTCTATTTAAACTGTACCTTTCATTGTTGAACTGTGGATCTTACAATCTGTATAAACAACTTGATCCCTTTTTCCCTCCATGACCAACAGAAATTTCATAATTTTGATTTATTTAATTTTCACGCACTTGGTAGCACTTTATTGCCATCAGCTTATGTTGCACAAATAGCATATTTGCACAATACAATGTTTACATCTCAGGTTTTGGTACCTGCCCACCTGGGCAATATTGCACTTTATGTTGATCCCCGGATAGTAGAATAACACATCCGGATCAAACTGTGTAAATGAATTAACCATAATTTTAGTTATATTTTAATATTTATATAACTATTTATTAGGCTTTTAACTTTTATATCAATTTTAAAAGTTTCTTATTGCCGTTGCCATGTCAATTTCATGTATTAACATGTATTTTCCTGAGTGTTTTAACATTGTGCATATCTTCATATTGTCTGGTATTTAACCAAGAATTTATGATGTTTATTGTGTGACAATTGTGTTATACGGGCATTCATGCCGTAACAATATACTTGCAAGGCTACAAACATTGACAGTATTTTTTCTGTTTCTATCCCACGTGATGGCACATTGCACTTTAAATGGGTGATCAGCCCTCGTGACGTTGTCATGTGATCAAGGCTATCTCTAGCCGAAATGCGTCATGGCGGACTGGTGCTGGGCTAAAAACTAAAATAAAAATATTTGCACCAATCTATGGGTCTTGCTGGTTCCTGTGTCTGCTGATCAGCTGAATTGCTGTGTTGGTTCACTTGCGGGAGCGCCACGTACCTCATATATATATATATATATATATATATATATATATATATATATATATATATATATATATATATATAAAAAATATATGTGTATATATATATATATATATATATATATAAATATACATACATATATAAAACAATCCCATCAGTGCATCTGTGTACAGAAACGGGCACAGGCTCAGTTGAAAGTTATTTCTTAATTAATTGAGGCGTGCGGCCCATGACGCATTTCGTCTACATCCTGGGGCTTTGATTACAAGATGGCGTTACGTGACATGTGCGTTTATAAGTGACACAACACCATATGACTATTTACCATTTTGAATGACACCGAAAAAAGTTGTTCAAGGCACAAATGCCTGACGTGTATCGCACAAATTATTGCTACATGTGCAATCGTATTAACGCTGTATCAGAAAATATTATACCAAGTTACATTTCACTTTATCAAAATTTCATGATTATCAGATTGAATATTGTCATCTGACATTCTTTTGACATTTACGTCACTATTTGATATGCACTTTTGCAGACAGGATTATAACTGTATTAATATGAAATGAACAATGCAAATTAAAACCAATTCAAGATCATGAAAAGTTACCCCATTAAACATTCTATGAGACTGTAAACAGCATAAAGATTGTAAAGTGCAATGGTGCAATGGCATTTTTATATGCCCCATATTCAAATTCTACAATAGCATGAAAATAGTTCAACAATGCACACTCCATTACAATCTGATGCACACATGAAATCATTGTTAATAATAGTATGTCAAACATAATCTAAGCCAATGTGCAAAAGAGGTACCTAGGAGTTGTGGCGGTGCATTGATTCATGGAGAAACATCACAGCACAGGGCAAGATGGTTATAGTGTTTACAGAAAATTGTGTAAGTCATCACTAGTATTCAAACCCATAGGTGTTTTAGTATCGAGTTCCAAAATCTATTTGGATTTCAATTGGCGTAAGGATTTTTTCCAATTGCCACCTCTTCTGCATGCCTGCACTGCCTCTATAACAAAATACTGAATACAATTGAGATTGTTATTGTGTCTAGATTTAAAGGGCCTCATTTATTAGAAGTGATGCATCGCTGCGTGAAAGCAGCGATGCGTTACTTCTCAGTGCGCCCTCCTTGCGACATGATGGATGCGTCATATTTACTGTATGACGCATCATGTCGCAAGGAGTTACAGATACATCAGTATTTCAGACGTATCTGCAGGTGCAAAAGTGACGCATTGCTGGAGTGTGTCACAAAAGTGATGCAACTCCAGCAATGTGTCCTTTGACATGGGGCAAGCCCCATGTGAAAGGGCTTGCGTCAGTCTTACACCTGCTGTGAAGCAGGCGTAAGTTTTTGATACATTTGCACCCTAGAAGTGACGCAGTGAAATCTGCGAGATTTCACTGCATCACTTCTACAAGGCTTACTTACGTGGCAATGCCCACCCTGCATACATTATACCTAACACAGGTATAATGTAGCGCAGGGAATTAGAAAGTGACGCATCTGCTTAGATGAGTCGCTTTGTAAATAGGGTGCACCAGGAGGCATGTTTTTCGCCGCCGATGCGTCACAAAAAGTGGTGCAACGGAAGCGCAAAACTGTCACAAGGCCTCATAAATAAGGCCCAAAGTATCTAGCCACTGGGTATGAAGAATCAGAATTGATGAATGCTCTCAGATGTTGTAATATTCTGACATGCATCATCCACAGTAAGGAGCATGAGAGGGAGTTATCAATCAGGTCTCCCTCCACTCAAAACAAACAGTATAATTAATATAGGCAGGATATTAATATCTCTGACCAAACGCTGGCTTCTAACAAATGCCAAAATAGTGACCAATCCCGAGTGTCAACATTTTTTATATTTATCAGTCCACCCCATTTGTACCCCCACTTGGTAGTTTGTACAAAAAGAAACATGAGTGAAGGTCAGAAACTACCTCCCGTAATCATCACCAAGGGAGCTGCTGGCAGGTACTCACCAGTTTTCTCATGTTTTTCATCAATGGTGACTTTCGTGACCCTGAAAAAATGAATACAGTGTCGAGCTTATTATAGGAGGTGAAGAAAAAGAAAAAATAGAAATTGATATGTGAAAGAATGCACAAGAAGTGCTTGTGTCAATCTATCTCAACTAGACCCCATGGTGACAGGAAGGATAGCCTAGTTTGTCCAAGCTAGAAATGAGTTGCGACTCAATTGCAAATAAACCCACTTTATTGGATGCTGTGAGCCCACTCAAAATTAAAAACGTACAGCATGTTTCAGACCATATTAAGACAGGCCAACATGTTTCATTGTCAAATATCTTGCAGCAATTTCATCAGGGCTTGGGGGGCAGTCTTCACCTCACTGGTATTCCAATTTAAGCCAAGGGTGACAGATGGTTGCCCTCAAAGTGCATACTGGCATCCCAACTTCTAGGGAGTGACCTCCATTTGTGAGTTACACATCCCCTGCAGACACTTGCAGTGAAGTAATGTCGGACTCACGTCCAAACGCGTCTGACGTGCTGCATCACCCGTTAAACGCAGCTCCCTTGGTGATGCTTACATGAGGTACTTTCTGACCTTTCACTCATTTTCCTTTTTGTACACACTACCAAGTGGGGGTACAAGCGGGGTGGACTGATCAACATAAACAATGTGGACACTCAGTATTGGTCGCTATTGGCATTTGTTAAAAGCCAGCGTTTGGGCATAGATATTAATACCCTGCCTCAAGATCTTGCAGTTCCTGTTGCCCTACTTTGCCTAGGAGTCCAACAGTATGGGGGACTGTAATGTTACCTACCGCACCGTCAAGCTCCCGGTGTTTGCGATCTTCACGGGGGACAGGACTTCAATCCCCAGCATCCTCTCTGTGGTGCCGGACACCACGTCACATAGGAAGTGCCAGGAGGCGCTTGAAGACGCTCCATGGCTCCCGCAGCGTGGGTCCCTCAAGCTCTTGCAGTTCCTGTTGCCCTACTTTGCCTAGAAGTCTAAAATTTCAGGGGACTGTAACGTTACCTACCGCACCGTCAAGCTCCCGGTGTTTGCGATCTTCACGCGGACAGGACTTCAATCCCCAGCATCTTCTCTGTGGCTCCGGACACCGCGTCACATAGGAAGTGCCAGGAGGCGCTTAAAGATGCTTAAGGGCTCCCGCAGCACGGGCCCCTCAAGCTCTTGCAGTTCCTGTTGCCCTACTTTGCCTAGAAGTCTAACAGTCCAGGGAACTGTAACGTTACCTACCGCACCGTCAAGCTCCCGGTGTTTGCGATCTTCATGGGGGACAGAACTTCAATCCACAGCATCCTCTTTGTGGTGCGGGACACCGCGTCACATAGGAAGCTCCAGGAGGCGCTTAAAGATGCTCAAGGGCTCCCGCAGCGTGGGTCCCTCAAGCTCTTGCAGTTCCTGTTGCCCTACTTTGCCTAGGAGTCTAACAGTCCAGGGGACTGTAACGTTACCTACCGCACCGTCAAGCTCCCAGTGTTTGCGATCTTCATGGGGGACAGAACTTCAATCCACAGCATCCTCTTTGTGGTGCGGGACACCGCGTCACATAGGAAGTGCCAGGAGGCGCTTAAAGATGCTCAAGGGCTCCCGCAGCGCGGGTCCCTCAAGCTCTTGCAGTTCCTGTTGCCCTACCTTGCCTAGGAGTCTAACAGTCCAGGGAACTGTAATGTTACCTGCCGCACCGTCAAGCTCCCGGTGTTTGCGATCTTCATGGGGGACAGAACTTCAATCCACAGCATCCTCTTTGTGGTGCGGGACACCGCGTCACATAGGAAGCTCCAGGAGGCGCTTAAAGATGCTCAAGGGCTCCCGCAGCGTGGGTCCCTCAAGCTCTTGCAGTTCCTGTTGCCCTACTTTGCCTAGGAGTCTAACAGTCCAGGGGACTGTAACGTTACCTACCGCACCGTCAAGCTCCCGATGTTTGCGATCTTCACGGGGGTCAGGACTTCAATCCCCAGCATCTTCTCTATGGCGCCGGACACCGCGTCACATAGGATTGCCAGTAGGCGCTTAAAGACGCTCAAGGCTCCCGCAGCGCGGGACGCGCGCGGGCGAAGCCCGGGCCAAGGGCGGGCCTGTCCGCACTCGTCAGAGCCTGGCAGAGACTGGACTGGGCCACCCCTCTGACATTGGGACATTGGTAGCTGTGTGGTAAGTTTGAATTATTGTATCTTCGATATACCCTGTGTTGTATAAATTGTGACACGCAAATTAACAACTCTGTCCCCCCCACACTTCTACATAGTGTAGTGAGCGGTTGTGCAAATAAGAGCAAATGTAAGGGTCCTGATGCTACATTGGATGCTTTTATTATCAGGGTAGAATCCCTATTAAACCATGAGATCCAAATAGCAGAAAGGTGATTATCTCTTGAACCGGTACACACTTTTACCCATAGACAAACATGTTCCCCCAGACCGTCAAGCACCCCACATTTATTTCCATTGGTTTCTATAGAAGCAGGCACAAATGATGGATCTTCACCTAATTGTTCTATTGTTTCCCTACCTCCAGGTCAAAATGGACTAAATGATTCACCGAGCCCGGCAATGGGAGAGAGACTAAGAAAGCAAAATCTGAGACCAGGGAAAAAGGGGGAGGACCAGAGAGCAAGAAAGAAAGCCATTCCAGTTGCAAGGAAAACCAGGGCGAAGACCACAGGGGGGCAAGTACAAGGAGCAAAATTTAAACACAGCATTTACGCATCAAGGGTATCCGTAAAAACCGCCAGCACACAGACTGAGGTCAACTATGGCCAAAATGACCCTGATTTAAGGAACCTTTTGGGGGAGTTGGAACGAAATATAAAAACGTCCCTTGAATCTGCAAAGGAGGCTATGTTAACCCACATAGTGGAACATATGAGTGAGACACTGAAGTCATTGGAAGCGAAGGTGGGTCATTTGCATAAAGCCATAGGACATTTGCAGAATAGTAGCAATTCTACCAGTCATGTTGTCAGGGAGGGAGGGCCACAAATAATACAGGATAATCCACTGTTACCAATAGCGCACGGAGGTGATAGGCCAGTATTGGTCAAACCGAATGGCTGTGTGAGGTGAAATGCGCCAGGCTACATTCTAAGCCATGAGAGATGATGGGGTGGTCATAGCAGAAGGTGAGACAAGGGCCAGCGCTGGAAACCAAGGGAACACCACTGGTAACCAACATCGACAAACAGCACACGACAGGCCAGGTATTCAATCTGGGAAGGCACTAATATACAGCCCAAAAGGTACAGACCTAACACCAAACAAGGACGTCCTACAAATTACCACCCCCGCCTCATGTCCCTATGTGATAATTCTAGCAGGAGGTCCGGCCCTTAGGAGGAACCAGAATGAAAATTGGGTTAATCTAAGGAACAAGACGGTCGACTGGCTAGCAAAGTTCAAGCAATTTAATTTGCTGAGAACTGAAGACATTATAATGGTGCGCAGGGTAGGTTGAGTGGGAGAATCAAGGAAGAATATTATGGTTGATTGTGTGGTGGTTATCTTTAGACGGCCCCAGAGGGTTAGGGCCATTTTAGCTACCAAAGAGGAAGTTTCATCTGGTAACACTAGTATTTGTGCACTACCATTGGGATATTTTTATAGACCAACGGAGAGGGGAATTATGAATGGTACAGTCTCTTTGGTTCCACTCCTTAATAGTTTTGAGGGATTGTCATCGTTAGAGGATTTAGATTGACATCCAAAGTCCCCATATGATAGAGTGGATGCTCTGGTTATACCTCAGATGAATGATGCTATGGTCCTGAAAATCTCCATAAAAGTATCAAGAGTGGAAGTCTACCAATCTGATCATCAATGGTCGGGAAGATTGGAACCACCAACCCAGGAAAAGCAGAGGGAACTCAGAATATGCAGGTCCAAGGTATTGAGATGCATACAGTTACGCTAATGGGAAGTTACGACTCCAATTCACTTAATAGAATTACCGGAAGAGAGTCATCGTTGAATTCGGAGCTGTGCAGGACTCCGAAAGTATGCCTTACCTCGTGGAATATAGCAGGCTTAAATAGGAATACAATTGATATACCTTGGAGCGAATACATAGAGCAGAGCGATATTAATCTTCTACAGGAGACATGGTCATTAGAAATACCCCACAGAGTTGGTTTTAAAACATTTAGGGTGTCCTTAGGATGGCGGGCAAATTGCCCCCGCCTGGCTGGCGGTAGCCACCACCTGCCTGGCGGGGGAAATCCGCCCGCCATCGGCAGCTAACTGCCCCCCACCATATTAGTATGGCGGGGGTGACCGCGGCGGACGGAAAGACTGTTGCCGCTTTTCCGCCCCAATTGCCTTGCGACCGGGGCGGAAAAGGTCTAACATGGTGGCAGTGTCTATTTGACACTGCCAACCATATTAGGATGGCCCAGGATAGATGCCTTTCCGTGGCGGCATCGGCATGGGGTCTTCACTTTGGGTGCCCCCTGCTGGCCCCCGGAGTGAAGGAGAGGTGTGGGGTGCACAGGGGGGTACCTGTGGTACCACCCTGCATTTGCATTAACAAAGCGGCAGGCACCGCGCGGTATCATGGGCCAAATATTAAAGCTAACAATGGGTCATAGTTTGAGAGCATGCAATGGTCGCTTGCCCTCTGACAGACCAAACGCACACACTTTCTGTAGAGGCAGATCCCGAACGAATATACACTACATAATTGTGTCACTAGGGTTCTGGAGTCACTTGTTTGACTTAAAAATGGATTCCAGAATGGAGAGTGATCATCGACCCTTGCAGTTGTTAGTATCACTGATGTTGTTCCTTTCACCTCAAAATGGTAATAGGGAACCTGGTACCATAGAAGATGAAATCATACTAAGTAATAATAGCCGAGCTGTAAAGTGGTCACATATTCTAGGGAATACCAAAGCTTTGACTAATATCTACTCTATCTTTGCAGACACTATTTCAACATTCTTAGAACATTCCACAGACAAAATCCAGATGCTGGATTTGCATGCCGCACTGGTTAATGCTTTAAACCCGGTGTTAAGTAAAATACCAAAAGAGGGGAATACAGGAATTACGAAAAATGTTGGTAATCCTTGGTATAACAAGAATTGCCGGGCAGCTAAGACAGAGCTAATACAGGCTGTGGAAAGTAATAGTGTAACTGCAATAAGGGCAAAAAGATATAATTACAAGCAGACCCTGGAAAAAGAAAAGAAACTATGGGGCGATGATATCTGGTCTGGCCTGGCTTAATTTGTGCGGCTAAAGCTATGGACCAGGCAGGCATTTGGAACCTGATAGCCAAAGGTAACAGAATAGGTAGGACACAGAAATATTTATTCCTGATGAAAACAAGTGGATGGCACTCTACTCAGAGATTAATGGTGAGCAATTTGTGGTAACAAAAGACATGGAGAATACTGCTAAGGCTGCCAAATTACACTTCAGTTTAGAAGAAACGTTATTAGTATTGGAGTCAGTTAAATCAGGCAAAGCACCAGGTCCAGACAAAATCCCTGGTGACCTTTTAAAACACGATACTGGAGTTTGGGGACCATACATAAATTTTCTTTGTGATGCGATAGCTGATTTTACACCAATAATGGACACATGGAAGGGGGCAGAAATAGTTACAATTTTTAAAAAGGGCAATCGACATGATCCGGCAAATTATCGCCCCATTAGCTTGATTGATATCACACAAAACATTTTTCCAGGCAATTTTTAACTAGATTAACTATATGGATTGAAGAGGTTGATTTACTCTCAAAATATCAAGCTGGGTTCAGGAAAAAAAACTAGCACTATTTGATCAAGTCTTCAGATTTATGTGTATATGCTGGAAATATATAAACATAAGGAAAGGCAGTCTATATATTGCCTTTGTAGATTTAAAGTCTGCATTCGATTAGGTACCCAGGAACTTGCTATGGGTCTCCTTGAAAGATCTGGGGGTGCCATCCGAACTGCTTTTCCAAAAAATTAGGCTCCACAAGGGGAACTATGCCAAAGTGAGATGGGGCCCGAGGGGTGAACTTACGAAGGAAATACCAGTAAAACGGGGAGTACGACAAGGGTGCGTATTGGCGCCCACCTTGTTCTCCCTGTTTGTAAACAACATCCCTCAATATTTGGAAGGTTGCAAAAACGATTCACCTAGGTTTGGAAGCGAAGTAATACCAGCGTTACTTTTCGCTGATGATACTATCTTAATCTTAATCAGGTAAACGCTGTATCCTCCTCCTGCTACAACACTCTTCGCATGCTCCGCAAGATCTACAAGTGGATCCCCACCGGAACAAGAAGAACTGTGACCCAGGCCCTCGTTAGCAGCAGGCTGGACTATGGTAACGCACTCTACGCAGGCATCCCGGCCAAACACCTCCAACGACTGCAACGCAATCAAAACGCCTCCGCCCGACTGATCCTCGACATCCCTCACCGCAAACACATCACCCCCCACCTGCGAGATCTTCACTGGCTCCCCGTCGAGAAGAGGATCACGTTCAAGCTCCTCACCCACGCACACAAGGCCCTCCACAACACTGGACCAGCCTACCTCAACTACTGACTCAGCTTCTACACCCCCACCCGCCAGCTCCGCTCTGCTAACCTCGCCCTCGCCACAGTCCCCCGCATCCAACATGTGAGTTCCGGCGGCAGATCATTCCCTTCCTAGCCGCCAAGACCTGGAACACCCTCCCCACCCACCTACGGCAGACAAAAGACCTCCTCACCTTCAGAAGGCTCCTCAAGACCTGGCTCTTCGAGCAGTAGCAGCCCCCCCTTCTCTCAGCGCCTTCAGACCCTCGCGGGTAAGTAGCGTCCTTTATAGTATATTGATTGATTGATTGATTGATTGAATCTCGTAAACCCCTAGGGGACTTAAAAATGTGATGAATTCCTTTCAGTTGTACTGAACCAAGAAGGGCCTTAAAATAAATTCCAGTAAGACCAAATATATGTCTATCAGTCCACATAAATCCTTTAAAAAGACTCTAGAGCTAAACCAGCAGAGATTAGAGCACGTACAAAGTTTTAATTATTTGGGTATCACATTAGATATGAAATTGACCTAGAAGCCACAACTGGAAGAAAATAAAATAATCCTGCTCCAAAACTCTACTCCCATCTTAAAAAAGCATGGGGGGAGTACTTTAAGGGCAGTATCTCCTGCCATTGAGGTTTTTAAATTTAAGGCTCAATCAGCCGCTTTGTATGGAGCAGAAATATGGGGGCCTTATTGTAAACGGAATTTTGAAGTAGGAGAAAATAATTTATTTCGGAAATCATTAACCCTCCCACAAAGGACACCTCTGATTCCAGTTGTTATAGATTTAAATTTTAAGTGAACCGATCATCACGCTCTATTACGCCTCCTCTTATTTTAGTGAGGTTATGGTCAACACCGGTGCTTTCATATTAGAAAAAAGGTCTCCAGGAGGTTATGAACATTGGCCAAACTAAGGCAATCCCATGGCTCCAACATGTGGGAACATGGTTAAAAAAGATAGGTTTACTTCACTTTTGGGAGGAGCCTTTAGAGTTGACCACGGCATGTAGAAAGCTAGTAAAGTCATCTTTTTGGGCTTATATTAATGACAACCTGCTACATGAATCCAGTCAGGGTTCCTTAACATCAACATTTCTTTTATTTAAAGATATAGCCCAGTTTGAACAATTCCTAGATGAGGTACGACCCCAATTTGAGAAATCTTTGTTCTTGAAATTCAGATATGGGGTCTTACAAACAAATGCCAACAAGTCTAGATGGGGTAGTAATGTGGTGATGTTAACTATGAGAAGTGCATGATATGGGCAAATGAGGTCAAGGAAAATGACTTACACATACTATTCTTTGCCCTCAATATGACATCCTGAGGAGAAAATGGATCAAACCTCTCTGCAAAACTCTGACTATTAGACACTGCAGAGAGGCGGAGCATATATTGAAGACCGATACCACTCAACTGGTGGTTTTCTGTGTAAGTAGATTCCTATTTAATGTGACCATTATAAGAGTTAAAAATGGTTTGAGATTGTACCTTCTTGGCAAACATCTCATACACCTTGTACCTGCACTTTATAAGACTGTGATAATATTTCTTTTTTATGTCCACACCTGGTGGAGATATCAAACAATTAGGAAATTGTTGTATAAATTGAAAGGATGGCGACAGATGGATTTTAATTGGTTTTATACTGTCTGGTATTTTATGTTTTTTAAATTTTTATTGTATTTATGTGGCTATTTAACCTTTGTTAAACTGCACAATCAGAATGGATCATGTAGCTGTGTTAATTGCCCCACCATGTGCTAAAATCAACTGTTAGACAAATGTATAATGGGAATTCTTTTAATATGTGTCTTTTATGGTCTAAAGACAGAAATCAATTTTGAATTGAATTGAATAATATCCTGCCTCCAGGATCTTAAAAAGTTGTTGTGTGTCCAAGAACAATCGGGTCTTTTGATGATAATATTCTGACAGGCACCTGAAGTTTAGTGCGGCCTACATAACACACAAAGGTTCTTCTACCTGTATCTCAAAAGGATATCGATACTTTAGTCTAACCCACCAACCAGGGGATAATCATTCAATGACAGAGTAACAATTCAAAAAAATCTCCCAAGTACATTAATTAATTACATGTGAACAAATCAAATGATTCATGTGTATTAAAGGCATAATATGTACACACAGATAAACAATGATATTTACACAATTAATACAAAAACAATACAAATACAGTGCATAAATGATTCCATATATAAATCACAAAACATTAGAATAGACACAAAAATAATCACATATAAAATTATTGATTCCTACAACGTCAAGTTCCTATAAGACAGTCCTGTGTTAGACGTAGCAATTAAATTCCACAATTTCTTATTCGACACGGACTAAGACGTTTAGTTTCTGATATACATCGACGTTTCGACCTCTCACTTGTCACACAAAATAATTGTTCATCAATATGGGGTCTTCATCAGAACTAGACAAAGTGTGTGTTGCCTATACAGAAAAACTAAAATATTTTCATATTAAAATCTATATTAAAAGTCAACGTATGCTAGAAACAAAACATCTGAGTCCGTGTTGAATACGAGGTAAAGGTGTGGGTGCCCTGGGTGGGCATTGGGGCACTCACCAAAAAATAAAGTGGCTGGCTACCAATGACACTCACAATGGGTCATGGCTGGGGAGTTGGGGGGGACTGAGGGGGCCTGTGGCTCCCCCAGCAGCCCCCCCCAAAAAAACTGTGGTGTACTGAGTGGGACCGGGACAGCCACAAAAATACAAAAAAATATATAGGGGGGCAGAATTAAATGAGCAGCAGGAATCGCTCATACTGCTGGGCAAAGGAGTACTCCATTATGCCCATTCATGGGCTAATTTAATATATTTTCATTTGTGGTGGTGCCTTAATCTGGGAAAGGCCGCCACCAGTATTTTTTAAGTGCAGTGGGGACTGCAGGGAGTCTAGCAGCCCCCAGAAATACTTATAAAATGTCATCGTTTTTTCCCTCAGGTTGATATAACATGGACCCAGGAAAAGTTGATTCTTTTTTAGCATCCCAAGAGCCGGAGCTTTTGGTCTTTGCCTTGGAAATGCATGGACCTGTTATGGTTGGTCTTATTGCTGCATTATGGCCCAGATGTAGGTAAATCACATTTACCGATTTTGAAATACCGAATTTTACCGATTCGGTATTTCAAAATCGGTAAATGGGATGTAGGTACCAACATCTGAATTTGTTACCGAATCCTTAAAAATTCGGTATTTACCGATTCGGTAAATACCGAATCAGTATTTGCTATTGAATCCTATGGGCCTTGAAGCCCATAGGATTCAATTCAAATACCGATTCGGTATTTACCGAATCGGTAAATACCGAATTTGTCAAGGGTGCAGGGGGTGTCACTTTGACACCCTCTTGCACCCCCAAAACGGGCATGTGTGCAATGTGGCACACAGACATGCCTTAAGGGCACGTCTGTCTGTCACATGGCACATGTGTACATGCACAGATGTGCATGTACACAGGAATCGGTATTTTACCATGGATTTGTATTCCATGGTAAAATACCGATTCCGTAAGCCATGTGCCAATGGAAAATTGGCTACCCAGATTGCATTTTCGGTAATTTTACCAAATCGGTAAATATTACCGAATCGGTAAATTTACCGATTCGGTAATAATAACGATTCGGTAAAATTACCGAATATGTGCCCCTACATCTCCATAGCCCTTTACCGATCGGAAACGGCCGAAAATCGGTATTTTCGGCCGATTCCGATCGGTAAAGGGCTACCTACATCTGGCCCTATGTGTCTTGATGAGTAGAAAAGAAAGTCTCGCACTTGTTTAATGTTATTTTGACTGCATATGCTTTATTTAAATATTTACAGAAAGACACTCTGACAAAACCAATAAGGCTTCTCTTACAAAAGGAACAGACGCTTCACTGGTAGCTGGTAGGATATTCACAAAATGCATTTATTTTGAAAAAATAAAATATAGCAGGAAAAGGAGCAGCTCCAACTCTCAGTCACCTCATAAGACTTCTTCAACCAACTGTCACCAAGAGAACTCAACCCTATTCCAATTACAATGTTAGCATTCCAGCAAACATCTCTCTTCTCAACAACAAAAATGAAACAATATCTTAACTATAATACATTGAATAATGTACATACTGGAATAGAACAATAATACAGAATGACTAATTCTCAATTACAGAAAAACGTCCTCCATGTCAAGCGATACTAAAGCTTTTCTAAAACGGTCAAAGTGATTTACATATCATAGATAACTCACCCCAACATAGATAATGCAGGAATAATCTACATACAAAAATAAAATATTTAAAATAATAACATATTACTATTCTTTTCCAAGAGCTCATCCAACAAAGCATAGCTACGGAGTAGTGTGGCTCACTGGTTAGAGGCGGCAGACCCGAGAGCAGAAGTCGGCCCGGGACCAGGGTTCAATTCCCGACGCGGCAGGGTCGTGGACCTTGGTCATCGGACTTGATAATTCTCACTTCGGTGCTTACTCTAATCAGGGGTTCCACTTGTCAACTCTGGGAATTAGCTTGCCTCATCTCCACAACGGCTCCATCAATTCCGAGGATGCCTGGCTCCACCTTGGGGACTCCCAGCAGGGTCCATCCCACAGGGAAAGCCAGGACGGGTTCCCAGAGTTATACAGCGCCAGGAGACCTATGGACGGGTAGCAGTGCGCTTTACAAGCTCAAATATATACATATCAAGACGACTTGGCAATTTCTTCTCTTTTATATTTTGACATAAATGGAAATCCTGTCCTTTTTGTATCTTCACAACTGGCAAATTCAGTCCTCTATCAAGCATCTTAACTCTTCTCATACCAACCACAGACTCCACCTCCTTATAACCCCCAATCACGGCGCTTCTCACTACTCATCTTACATCCATTCATACTATCACATACCTTTAAACCAATAAAGTGGCCTCCTTTATGACTCTGTTAAAACATTTAACTTGGCCATTAGCCTCAAAATGGTACACGGTCACATTCATGTGCTTGATACCGAAATTCTTTACAAACAACTGCATCTTCCCCGATGTCACTTGCACACCATTATCAGAAACCAAAACTTCTGGAATACCTTCCCTTGAAAAAATATACACAAAAAAAATCTTATACTTCATCAGTAGAAACATTACCAAACATGCGTTCCTCTGGTCACTTCGAAAAATAATTGACGAACATTGGGGCATATTACCAAGCAATAGCGATAATTATCGCTATTGCTTGGTTAAAGACAAAAATGTATCGCCGGCCTGCGGCGATTTTTATCCCAGATAGACCTTGGTTTTACCAAGGTTTATCGCAAATGCGATAAAAATCGGCCCTAATGCATGAATATCGCTGAAAAGTCAGCGATATTCAGGCATTACCGAGCTAATGCTCTTAGCCATGTTATCCACCTCCCATTGGATAACATGGCTAAGAACTGCTCAGGGCAGGTGTTAGCTTTTGGAGATATTCGCGCTTAGCGCGAATATCTCCAAAAGTTGGTAATAGGAGATAGCAATGTTAGCGACTGATTCCAGTCGCTAACATCTTGGCACACCCACTTTGCATGTCATTAGCGATAAATTTCTCTGACATGCAAAGTGGGGCCCAAGATGTTCGCTATCTTCTACTAGCTGTCGCTGACTGGTGTTAGCGACAGCTAGGTAATAGGGAGATAATTTTATCTCCGCTTTCTTGGCTTTTAAAGCCAAAAAAGCAGGGATAAACCCCCTTGATAATATGCCCCACTATACCAGAGGCTTCTTTAGAAGTCAAAGTAGCAAACAGTCCTGTGAAATCAATAGCTATTTTGCGCCATGGTCTATCTGGACATTCCACTGTTTCTAATGGCACAACACAAGGTTTAACAACCTTATCACTACCATTACACGCAACAGAACTCCTAACCAATTGGTCCACCATTGCATCTATACCCGGCCACCAAAAGTTTATTTTATTTTCCTTCTACCACTGGACATTCCTCAGTGACCCTCATAGACCAACTTTACAATTATTCCATGCACCCCACTAGAAGATATAAATCTGTAACGCCTCAAAACAATACCAGCACAAACAATAGTCTCATCCTTACACTTCCCTCTCAATTTACGGTGATTAGGCCGCTCCTTAAGAAATATATTTTTCATCATTTTCAATTCTATATCATTCTCCATTTCCTGAATCCATAACCTTTGAGACTGTTCATTTCTGTGCTCAATTTCCATATTCTTACCTAAAAGTACATCATAAGACGTGAAAGCCACTTCACATAGGCAATCACCACATTCAGATTCATTCTTGACATCCGACAGTAGGCATGACAGTCCCTAAACTACATTATTTTCCCTTCCTGGAACATAACCAATTTCATAATGATACATTTGTTGCTCGGATGCCAACCGTGCCAATCTTGGTGTCAAGACTCTTCCCACCACCTGGTTTTCAAACGTATACTAATGGTTTGTAATCGGTGCAAATCTTGAACTTCGTATCCCAAATGTATAATCTAAATCGTTCGACTGCCCATGTGGCTGCCAACAATTCGCTTTCAGTGACAGAGTAATTTCTTTCTGCCTGCATTAACGTATGTGAATCATAAACTACACTCCATTCACCATCACTCTTCCTTTGCGATAAAACAGCACCAACCCCATAGCCACTGTCTTACTCTGAAATTACACAATCCACCCCATCACAAATGACTTTAACCAAGGAGCACCTCATATTTCTTTCTTGGTTAAAGCAAAACACTTTGACTAGCAAAAGTAAAAATACGTTTTTAACAACGACCGTGAAAGCTGTTTTGATAGCATGATTTTCTAGAAATCAAGCGTAGAATTCTATTAATCTAAAAAAAAGACATTAATTGTTCTTTACACGTTGGCACTGGAGTATTCAAAATCGTTCAATAGGACTAATTTTAGGACAAATACTTTCATTTGATATCACAAAATACAAATATTCAACACGTGGCTCTCCAAGGTTAAATTTCTCACTTTTTACAGTCAAAACTTTATCCATAAGTACAGATAATACTTGCCTCAAATTCCCGTCATGCTCACCTTTGTCTTCCCCGAATAATAAAATATCATCCTGAAAAATTCTCGCCCTCTTTACATCTTACAAAATCCTAGGCATTTCTCTTGGAAATACAGCAGAAGCACTAGCAAGACAAAATGGCATCCACTTATATTGGACCATTCTTGCGGTGTTATGAAAGCTGTAAAGTGCTTTGATTCGACTTCCAATTCAGTCTGATGATATGCACTAGTAAGATCTATCATCGAAAAAATAGTAGCCTCATCGACAGAAGACATTAAGGGCCACATGTACGTAGCTCGGTCTCAAATGGCCCAGTTGCAGAATCGGGCCCGCTTGCAACCAAAAAAAGCTTTTTCCTATTTTGCGATTCGGTAACCTATTAGCAAATTACGAAATGGGTTAACAATTCAGAATTAGGAAGGGGCGTGTTAAGGGTGTCCCTTCCTAATATCAACTTGCAGTGGAATGTACAAATGTTTGTGACCGACATGCGGTCGCAAAACATTCGCTTTTTACCACCAAATTCAATTTGGTGGTAGCCCATTCACAAACTGGAATGGGTCCCCAAGGAACCCCTTCCCCTTTGTGAATGTGTGCAAAAACAAGGACCACTGCCTACTCTTAAAAAACAAAAGTGGCGCGTTTCATTTTTCTTTTTGAAACGCAGCCCGTTTTCCTTTAAGGAAAACAGCTGCATTTTAAAAAAAAGTTGCTTTATTTGAAAGCTTACACCAACATGGTGATCTGCTGTCCCCAGCAGGCCACCATTCCTGTGTTTTTAGCGATTCCAAATGGGTGTCAAAGTGCGGCCTACCTCATGAATATTAATAAGTTAGGTCTATTTGCGACCCATTGGGAATCGCACATAAAAATCTGAAGAGTTTCATACATTTGAAATTGCGATTTCCTAATTGCAGTTCGCATGGAATCATAATCAGGAACTCGCAATTTCAAAAGTTCGCACATGTGGCCCTGAGTCCTCCAAGTTCGGTAGAAAAAAAGTATCCAGCGAAATACCTTAATTTAAACATCTCAATTCCACACATAGGGCATTATTCAGAATTCGGCAGATTGAATATTCTGTCACAAAAGTATGGCGTATATCCCATCCCCCATATTACGATCCCCATAAGATAGAATGTGATCGTTTGTGACGGACTGTTCCCCTCCACTGACTTCTTAATCAGACCCTAAGTCTTAGAACACCATTCAACTTGAGTGAAGTCAACACCAGAGAATTCAGTCCGAGCTTTCAATGTTATGTTCAGGCCTGGGTGGCGAACTCTACTCCGCCAGTAGAGTTTTTCCAACTCTGAGCTCCATTTGGAGCGCAAAGTTTAGGCAAAAACTCAAACTCCGTGGCGTAGCGTAGGGGAGTGAGCCCCAGCGCCCACTCCCACTCCCACCTAGGTAGGAAATAAAAATCACTTATCTGCTCTCGCGTCTCCGGGCTGCCATCCTCCTCACCGTGGTCTCCTCCTCATCCTTCCTCGAGACCTCACCTGTCGCAGACCCCAACGTTATACGTCTTATGAGGACTGTGCGGTCCTCGCAAGACGTACAATGTAGGGGTTTGCGACCGGTGAGTACTGTGGTATTCCTTATGTCATCTAGAATCTTCCCATGTCATTCCATGACCCTCTGTCATCTGGAATCTCTTCATGTCATTTAGAATGATCTGTGGGGCTTAGAGTGTTTTCCCTTGATTGTAACAGTTACTGCCTGGCTGAGGGTATGAAGACATTTCCTGCTACCTGTGGTTGTTAAGCTGTTCTTCTTGTGAATAAATCTACTTGAACCTACTTCCAGTGTAGTCTCCATTACTACACAATTATTGGCGACGTTGGGAGCAGTGGATTTATGAAGACAGCGTTCACTTATTTCTCCTTGTCTTCAATTTTATGCAAAATTTACTTTTGCCAACTAAAAAGAACTTCATTTGCGGTGAGAAACCTCATTTATACTCCAGTGAACCTTCTAAAGAAACTTCTGGACATTGACATTTCTACTAAACCGTAAGTGAGCCTATTTAAGTTTCTTTTGGATTCTCATCTCTATTTCAAGCATCTGCTTCTTCATCACCTAATCTCTACTCGACCGCATGCATCGAGCGGTTTTCACATTTATTAATTAAAGATACTTTGGCTTGCTCCCTTGAACCATCGCTCGTTTTGGAAATAAACCGCTCGTTTTGGAAATAAACATCTCAGAGAACTCACCTCGAGCTTCTGTCTCGAGCACTCTGTGTTTGTTTTCACTGCCGATCATTCGCAGTGCATTCTGGGCCCTGAGCGTCATCGCGCACGTCATCGCGCATGACGACACGCTCACGGCGGCCATCTTGATGTAGTTTGAAGCAATAGCTTCGTGTTTCCAAACAACCACATTGTTTTCTTCGTGGATTCAACGCGAACATTGGAATTTAAATACTTTCAACTCTATATCTACTTTAACACTTTCCTGTACTCTTCAACGGTGATTTGCACACCTCTTTGGAATATTGCTGCAAATTTCTACGGTGATTTGCACACCTCTCTATAAAAAAATAATAATAATAATAATAATTTTACTTTTAAACTTATTCACTTATATTGTTTTAAAAATCGTAAATTGTGTATTAACATTAAAACTTTATTTTCAGGATGTCTAATATCGCAGCACCACCTCACTTCCTTCAGATTGCAGGTGATCCTCCTATTGAATGGGATCTTTGGTTCCCCATGTTCATTGCATATGTCGATGTGTTAGAAAAAGATGATTGTTCGCCTAAAAGAAAACTTGCCCTTTTAAGACATTGTCTTGGTGGCGCAGGGATTAAAGAATTTGACAACCTACCACCTCTTGATGATGCAGGTGACATGGATGTATTTAACAAAGCCTCTAAACAATTGAAAATTCGTTTTGGTAGGAGGATAAATACAGTGATGGAAAGGTTAAAATTCTACTCTCGCGAACAAAAACCGGATGAAACCATTGAGGATTACGTTGCGGCACTACGTTCACTTGCCTGCACTTGTTCTTTCGAAACTATATCATACGAACAAGTTCTCAGGGACCAGATCATGATGAAAACAAAAAGCAAAAAGATCCAAGAAAGGCTTTGGTTGGGTACGGAAACTACTCTTTCTGCAGTAGTGAACATAGCTAAGGGTATAGAACACTCTGAAATATTTGTATCCGAAATTAGAGGAAAAAATCTGGAAACTAATGTTCCTGAAGTTGAAGTAGCCATTGTTAAAACCACTTCGAACACTTTTAATCCTAGATCTACCTTTAAGAAAGAATATGTAAGGAATGCTAGCGATAATAAGAGTTTTACTAAGAAAAGTACTATAGTTTGCTACAGATGTGGTAGTACCAACCATGTTGGTAACTACAAAGGTTGTCCTGCATGGGATAAAATCTGCATCAAATGTAAAAAAAAAGGACATTTTGGCAATGTGTGCAAATATGGTCAAAGAATTAATTATATTTCTCCTGAAGAAGAAGAGGTCCTAAATAGTCTAAATTGCATACTTTCTGTTGATGAATGTATTCAAAATAATTTTCCTTCTTGTACAATTTTTATGGACAACAAACCTATTGAAATTTTTGTCGATTCATGCGCATGGTACACTATTATTGGTAAGGATATTTTTGAACAACTTTGGCACAACAGAGAACTTTTAAGTCCAGATATATATCCTGGTGGGTACACAGGACGTAGGATTGCATTAGAGGGTTTCTTTTGGGCTAAATTGTTTTTTAAGAACTGGGATGTCAGAACAAAGGTTTATGTTGCTACCAAGGGTGTTTCTATTCTTGGTTGGCCTCATCAACGTGCTTTAGGGATCAAGTTGGATCCAAATTCTGTTCCACCAGTTTACGTTGACGAGCCCCGGTTTGAAAAACACATTACTGACTCGCTAGTCAATTTAACTTTGAATACATCTAATAATTCTGATTTCACTAAAAGTGTACTCAAGAATTTTCCCGAAATTTTTAACGACAAGCTGGGAAAATACATTGATTTCAAGCACAAAATTGTCCTAAATGATAATGCTGTTCCTGTCAGGCATAAGGTAAGAAATGTTCCTTTAGCTTACAGACCCAAATTAAATGAAATTCTAGATGATTTAGTAAAAAGGAACATAATAGAGCCAATTGAATCTTCTCCTTGGGTTTCGCCTATTGTGATTTCTCTTAAGAGTTCAGGCGAACTTCGCTTATGTGCGGATTTGCGCAGCCTCAATAAAGAAATATGGATTGATAAACATCCTTTGCCAAATATTCACGAGTTAATTTCCGCATTGTCAGGCGCTACTGTATTTTCTTCAATTGATTTGGCTAGTGCCTATCACCAAGTAGAATTAGATGAAGACTCAAGGAAATTGACTGCTTTTGTTACTCCAGAGGGCATGTTTCAGTATTTACGCATGCCTTTCGGGTTGGCAAGTGCAGCCTCCGTCTTCCAGCGTCTTATGAAAGAACTATTGACAGACTGCAAAGGGGCCATAGCTTTCCAAGACGATATTTTGATTTTTGGGAAAGACCATACTGAACATGATGAGAATTTATCTCGTGTTTTGGGGAAAGTTCGTTCCAAGGGTCTCACTCTGAAATATAACAAGTGCAAATTCAGACAAGACAAAGTTGAGTACCTGGGACATGAAATATCGAGTCGTGGAATCAAACCTAAACTTAATCATGTCCAAAATATTGTCAATGCCCCCTCTCCCAGTTCAAAGGAACAGTTACTTTCTTTTCTAGGACTGACTGAATTCTATGGCAAATTTGTTAAAAATTATTCTGATATTGTGCATCCCTTGAGAATTCTACTAAAAAAAATGCAAAATGTGTCTGGGGGAAAGAACAAGAGAATTCATTTGAAATTTTAAAACGCAAAATTGTTGAAGCCCCATTTTTGAAACCTTACTCAGTGGGTAAAGAATGTATTGTTTATGTTGATGCAAGCAATGTCGGTTTAGGGGCTGTTCTAATGCAAAAAGATAAATCTGGTGAGTTTGTTGTCTCTTATGCCTCTCGAGCTCTACGTGATGCTGAGAAGAATTACTCAACTATAGAGAGAGAATTACTTGCTTGTACTTGGGCTTCTCAGCATTTCAGACAGTTTTTGTGGGGGACAAAATTTTCTTTAAGAACTGATCATAAGCCCCTGATCACCATGTTAGCTGCTGGTGGTGGGAGAGTTCTTACTGCTCGCTTAGCGAGACTAGCGGCTAAATTACAAGAATACCGTTGTGAGGTTGTATATATTCCAGGTCGTTTAAATGTTCACGCAGATTGCATGTCCCGTTTTCCAGCCAGTGTAGAAGTTGGTGACAGCATAGATTGTGATGTTGCGTACTCGTTTGCAGATGTCAATATAATTTCAGATCAGGAAAATTGTTTGATTCTTTCAGAAAAGAATTGGTCAGAAGCTATGGAGAATGACGTTGTCTTGAATCTAGTTAAGCAGTGTTTGATTAAAGGTTGGCCTGAAGAAAGGAAGCTTTCTGGTGAGTTAGGGTCGTTTTACAAAGTTAAGGATGATTTAATGTTATGTCAAGACATCATTCTCAGATCAGATAAAATCATACCTCCCACAAGTCTGAGAGAAAAAATTTGCAAATTGGCTCATGAAGGGCACATGGGAATGTCCACCACCAAAAGAAGGATCAGGGAACACTACTGGTGGCCTGGTATTGATGCCATGGTAGATCGTTGGGTCAGGAATTGTTCCCCTTGCTCGTTGAGTGACAAATCTGTGAAGAGTTTGGCTGTTGACACTTCTCCCATTGAGTACGCTAATGGTCCTTGGCGAAGGTTAGCAATTGACATTATTGGACCTTTCAGTTATCAGTCCGGTAAGGAAATGTTTGCATTAGTTCTAATTGACTACTTCTCTAAGTGGCCTGAATTAAAAATTGTTGAGAAAATTTCCTCAGAGCACGTAATCGATTTTCTTGACGAGATATTTGCTAGGGAGGGTTTACCGGAGGAACTTATCTCAGACAATGGGCCACAGTTCATTAGCAATGAGTTTGAGTGTTTTCTCAGAAATTGTGGTATTATTCACAAAAGGACTTCTAATTATTTTCCGCAAGCTAACGGCCAAGTTGAGAGGTTCAACAGAGTCATCAAAGAATCTTGCCAACTGGCTATTAAAAGTGGTTTGAAGTGGAAGTAAGCACTTCAAGCAACCTTATTAACCTATCGGTTGTCTCCCAATTCAGTCACTGGTCTATCCCCTTTTGAATTATTGCGAGGGAGGAAACCAGGCTCTCGGCTTTTACCCTGGTGGCTAAAAGGTGATTCTCCCTACGAGGTAGACTTTAAGGAGTTGAGGGATAAGATTGGGAAATACCAGGAAAGAATGATCCAGCATTCTGCTAAAAAGAAGTATAATACTTGCAGTATAAAAGTTGGTGACCAAGTTTGTGTAAAAATGGGTGGTTTGTTTCACAAGAATGTCTCTAGATGGTCTGATCCTGTCAAAGTTATTGAAATTTTTAGCAAGGCTGTCAGAGTCGAAGGGGGGAAAATATGGAATTTGAGAAGGATTTCTTTATGCAAACCCTTTGGTGCCCCTTCTCAAAAAACTACTCTTCCAGAGAAACTTGTTTCAGACCCTAATCCAGATGGTTTTTCTGGTATGCATGAGGTTTATGACAATTTAGAAAAGGTCTTTGTAAATAATTCTGATGTTGTGATCAACTCTGATGTTCGACCTGTTCCATGTGTCGCTACAGACAACCAATCAAATGTAGAGTGTGAAGATATTTCGTTAAGACGTAGTGAGCGCGTGAAATGTGCTCCTTCAAAGTTTAAAGATTATGTTAGAACTTAAATGCTTATTGTATTTTCTAGTTTCTGTTAAGGCTTTAGTTTTTTTTTGTTTTTGTTTGGTTTTTTTTGTTTTTTTTAAAGGGGGGGAGGTGTGTGGTATTCCTTATGTCATCTAGAATCTTCCCTTGTCATTCCATGACCCTCTGTCATCTGGAATCTCTTCATGTCATTTAGAATGGTCTGTGGGGCTTAGAGTGTTTTCCCTTGATTGTAACAGTTACTGCCTGGCTGAGGGTATGAAGACATTTCCTGCTACCTGTGGTTGTTAAGCTGTTCTTCTTGTGAATAAATCTACTTGAACCTACTTCCAGTGTAGTCTCCATTACTACAAGTACAGCGCGGAGGAGATCACGGCGAGGAGGAGGGCAGCCTGGAGACGCCAGAGCAGGTAAGCAATTTTATATTCCTTTTCTTTTTTTAGGGTGGAGCAGAGTTTTTTTCAACACCGTGGAACTCTGCATAGTGGCACTCAGCCAACGTCGCACAGGGTTGGCTATGTTATATTGTTGTAAATATTAATATGTAGCGTTTGTTTCTACTCTTCATTAAACTTACCTGTTTACCTGAATAAAGTCTCCAAGAAGTATTATTCTACTTACAACATATATCTACCTGATATCATGCACAAATACTACCCGGGGGTATATCTCGTTACTATGCCTGCCTAGTGGCCCACCACTGCCTAAACTAGCAAGGCCTTGAAGTGTTTTCAAAATGACGCAACATCAGAGCAACGAGGGAGATGAAGGGGAGTTGATGCCAAGTAGATGACACAGCACAGGCAAAAGTTCTTCACCGCATCTAGAAGTATGAATGCGGGAACAGTCAGGTACGCCTTATCGCTAAATCTAAGCATTCGTGAAGGACAGTAGCACTGCAGTTTGTATTTTAGATATGCAGGGGTTCCACCCATGGGAGCCTTATAGATGAAACAACAGATCTTAAAGATGATACACTTCCTAATCAGAATCCAATATAAAGTTCTAAGTGTTGACGCCAATGGGGGGCCTGATAGGAGATAACAAACCAGGCGTGCCGCTGTGTTGTGCACCACCTGGAGTTTGGCCAGTAGACAGCCATGAGCAGGGCATTGCCAGTCCAAGCAGTTTATGACTAGAGCCTGCCTAGCAGAGGGGACGGGGAGGGGAGCAAGGGAAGACTTTCCTCAGAAACTGCATGATTGCAAAGCATGCCTCACAACTAGTGGTAATTTGTTTCTTCATGAAATTAGCCTGATGTAATTAAACTCCCAGATTTTTCACCACAAGCCATGGGGAGGAATGGGCCCCATCCCCAGTTCCGAGAGTACTCAGTCACACCCCCAGTTCCGAGATCCCCCAGTTAGGGTTCCAGAGGTCCTGGTCTTTACCAAACAGCACCACCTCAATTTTTTCGCTATTAAGTTGAAGGCAATTTGCCAACTCCCATGATGCAATCCTTCACATACAGTCCATGAATCTGGGCTTTGCCCTTACAGAGTCCTGGCTACATGAGAATATCAGCTTGGTGTCATATGCACATCATATCACATCAAAGACGCAAGATTTAACAATGTAGGCAAGGGGCTACATAAATGTTAAACAATGTCGGCCTCAAAGATGAGCCCTGAGGTACACCTTTGGTGATCGAGATGGTGCGGGACTTAAACAATCCCAGCATGATCATTTGGGTGCAACTGACTATAATGTCCGCAAGCCATAGCAAAACACTGAGTCTGATACAAATCTGAACAAGTCTGTGCAGCAGTATGTCATGGGAAACAGTGTTGAAGGCAGATGCAAAAGCAGGGCAGGAGAGCCTTAATATAAAGACAAGCAGATGGTATCAGTAACCGTCTGGGGCCTGATCAGAAACCTGATTGGGAAGGGTCTAGGATTTTTAAAACTTCTAGGAATGTCATTAGCTGTCTGTTGACCAAGCTTTTCCAACATGTTCCCCAACAAAAGGATTGGTGAGATGAGGCAGTAACTAAGCAGAATCTTAGGATCTGCATTTTATTTTTTTGTATATCAGAGAGACCTTAGCAGACTCCCAAGAGAGTGCTAATTTGGTACCTTTTGGGGATAAACAGGGAGAGGATAGTAGGTGCAACTATGGATGCAAGATTAGCAGATATGCTAGGTGGACAGACATCCGCGGGTGGACCAGATTTAGCTCTAACCAAAGTCCTATGATTTGTTCTAGTGTGCAGGGTTCAAACCCATCTAGTAGAGGTGAGGGATTGGATGGGAGCCTTTTTACTGCATTTGTTAAAAAATCACCCCCTGCATACACAAATCTTCTTCATCTACATTCTCAGCAATGTAGTTAACCTTCCTTCTCATACTCTTGCAAACCCTACTGAAATGTCCCTTCTTCTTGATCATTAGATCCACATCTATAATAACCGTTTAAATTACCACTAATTTTCCATACCTAAAAATATTTCCCTTTGTCCCTCCTATCCTTTGCATTGCCCTCCTCCGCATTGATGGTCCCTGAACCCTCATTTTCTTTTCCCAGAGCCTGTATGCATTACTTGGAATCCTCTATACTTTTTGCAGCATCTAATTCTGCTTTCAATTTCATTTCACCACATGACCATAACTTGTCCTGTATTATTTAGATGTGGTTCTCTTTAATACCTGGCCTGTAATTTTTTGATCATAGGACATATATGCTCAAAAGCACATGTCACAGCTAACCCACTCAAAGCTGTGACAAATTGGTCAATCATTTCTTCTTTCTGTGATCTAGAATAAAATTGAAACCTTTCCAGAACCTCATTAATGTTCCTCCTACACCTCTCATTTATTTGTTTAGTAGCACTCTAATACACGTCTATGTTACCAGGATTTTCTAACATGGGTAAGTACTCAAATTCTTTTGACCCTATAGCTCCCAATTTGTGCTAAAGTAAAGATAACCACTTTTTGGGAAAACATTCACCCTCCAGCAAAACATCCACATAAGTCTCAAACATATCAAATCATAGCTCCCATTGTGTCGGAAGATCACCAGGTTCAGACAAAAAAACTGTGGTGGTTGAATACTGGCCATAATACACCACTTACAATATATCAATGTAAATTATCCAGCAATTGAAAAAATAAAAAATAAATAAATACCTACCTATATCATAACACAGCAATACAAAAATAAAACATGTATATCACAAGGCTTAGTGATAAATACAAAAACAACCTGGTGTGTGAATCACCAGAAATTTGTCTATCCGATAATCAGCACTGACTGCACCCCCACGCTGGAATTCTCATAAATGTGTGCAAATCACCAGAGAACCAAATGATCAGCACTATAGTACATAAGGTGTGCCAATCACAGAATTCATTGAAATTCTGATGACATAAGCGCAGACTTGAGTGTGATTGCAAGTACCAACTTGAAATTCCAATGACACGTTGTGGTGACCGTAAGGGACCAATTGCCCAATCCAAAATGTCAGCCGCTTGCACCAGATCAAGTCCAAGTCAAAATGGCTGCCATCAACGTGAGACTTCACACCTAATGCAAGTAAGGAATGCCATGCTGAACACACAACTAATCCTTATGAAAGAGAGCCACTGAAGTGGGGTGACCTCACTGGCTGATGTATGCTGACTGCTTACCAACTGCCTATAACTTTGGTTGTATGCAAGCATACACATGTGAGAACCCTCTTTACCAATGAAACCAGGAGCCAGGTTGTAAGTTCACTCGTGCTTTATTTCCCCGGAGCGCCGGGACTACGTGACTCTCCTTGAGCCGACCAGCGCCACCTAAAATGGCCACCTTCCGGTTCCTGTTGTGGTCTTCCGGTTCCGGCGCTAGTTGGAGACAACTAGACGGTTACCACATATCTCCCCACTTCATGCAACTGGCAACATGTAATAAGAATGAGCAACCTTACTTAATGTCCATATTAAAGTCCTTGAACCTCTCAGGAGTTCTCACGATCCTTCCTGCTCTCGTCTTCACCACTCCGACATCCTTCTCGCCTCTCTGTGTTTCGGGTATGGTGAACCTGCCTCGTGTCTCAGTTCCTTCCCTTATTCCTTCATGCCTTTCTTCTTCACTTCCTTTCCTGCTTGTGCTACATCCATTTTCTCTCTCTCTGTTACTCCCGTCCAGTGCGCTCTCTCGCTCTTCCACATGCTGTGTCCCTCCTTCAACTTGCTCTTGTCTCCTTCCTCGACATTCCTCAATCACCATCTCTTCATCCCCTTCCACTTCTTCGTCTGCTTCCGCTCCCCACCTCAGGATTTTGCTGCATTTCGCCATCCTGTCCTGCGACCACACCTTGCCATCGCTTAGCAATGCCGATCTGGCGTATGGCTCTAGCACCTGCAGGGGCGGTGTGAATTTGCTCTCTCCTTTCCTTCTCATGGTCGCCACTTTCACTCTTACCCAGTCACCCTTCTCCAGTGACACTCCTTGCACATTGTGTCTCTTGTTGAAATGTTCAGTGAACGTCTCTTGCGCTCTCTCCAGATTTCTCCTTACTATTGCCGGTGACCATTTGCTTTGCACTACCATTTGCCTCCATGCGATGTTATCTTTTGTGAATGGCTCTCTCTCCCCCTCAATACCTTAAAGGGGCTGTAGCCTGTGCTGCCTGGCGTGATACGGTAGGCCCATAGCATCTTGGGCAACTCCTTCTCCCAATCTTGCCCATCGTTTATAGCTGCTTGGACTGTCCCCATTTTTACCCGGTTGAAACGTTCCACTAGTCCATTCCCAGCAGGGTGGTATATGGGGGTATGCTTGACCTCTATCCCATTCCTGGACATGAAAGCCTCCCATTTGGCTGAGACGAATTGAGGCCCATTGTCGCACGTTATAACCTTGGGGGTTCCTTCCTTTATGAATATGGCGTTTAGAAACGTTATCACCGCATCAGTGTCCACATTGTCCTTCACCTCTACCTCTGGCCACTTGGAGTACCTGTCAATTAATACTATAGCGTACTTCTGTGTGCCTTCCGTGTTCAGGATGGGTCCAATGATGTCGATTGACACCATCTCCCACGGTCCTCCAGGTACAGGGAACTTCCCTAACTGTGGCCTCAGCATAGATTGGGATTTGTCCGCTTTGAAGCAGGAGTCACATAGTCTCACGTACCTTTCCACTTGCGCGTCGATTGCCGGTCACCAGTACGCTTGTCTTGCTAGGGCTTTGGTCTTCGTGATCCCCTGGTGTCCTTCATGTAACAACGCCATCAGGTGGTCTATGAGTCCCTGGGGAGGGATGACCTTGTCACCCCTAAGTAGGAACATAGGGTCTTCTCCTAATGACAGTTCATCTCTCACTTCCCAGTACCTTCTCAAGGTCTCTTTAAGATGCCTCTTCTCCGGCCATTCATGGATTACGTACCCTTTTATTACTTCCAAGTCCTCATCTAGTCTGTAGGCCTCTGCCCACTCCAGCGCACTGATCACTTGCTCCATGTCCTGCACCGTCGCCACCATGTAGCCTTCCCATCCCGGTGTCTCCTGTTTGTCCACTCCTTCCTTGGCCGCCGCCCTACTCAGGAAGTCTGCTACTTTGTTCTGTGGCCCCGGTATGTACTCCACTTCGTACACGAAGTCTAGCAGTCTTAGTGTCATTTTTGCTATCCTCGGGGTGGCATGTGCATGACCATTTGGTGTTAGGACCTTTTATCAGGGGTTTATGGTCTGTGCGGACCAAGAACTTGGCTCCCCACAGGTATTGTCTGAAGCGTTCCATTGCCCACGCCACAGCTAACATCTCCTTTTCGATGACACTGAATTTTTCTTCATTGGGTGCCAGGGATCTGGAAGCGAAGCTGACGGTAGATATTTCACCGTTGTCTGACCTTTGCATTAGCACTGCCCCCAGGCCCCGGTCACTAGCATCTGTGGTGAGTATGGACTCTGCCTCCGGGGCGAACCCTTTCAGTGGTATGGCTTCGCCCATTACCCACTTTAAGGTTTCAAATTCCTCCTGCTCTTCCTTATTCCACTTGAATCCATTTCTCTCCTTCAGCAATTGGCGTAGGCAGTGCGTCTTGGTGGCAAAGTTGGGAACGAATTTGCTATAGAATTCGGCCATGCCCAGGAATGACCTGACATCTTCTTTCTTCCCTGGGGCTGGTGCATCCATTATCACCTCCATGTTGGTCCTCTTTGGCTCTATTCCTTTTTCGCTAACTTCATGACCCAGGTAGGTAACTGACGGCACACCAAATTTGCACTTTGTCCACTCCGCTGTGAGTCCGTTTTCTTGCAACGTGCGTAGCATGGTATGCAGTTTCTCATTGTGCTCCTGTTTGGATTTTCCCATCACGAGGATGTCATCCTGGAAAAATTTGGACTCCTTCCACCTTTTGAAAGAGTCTGTGCATCAGTTTTTGGAATACGGCAGCCGCCGATGCCAACCCAAACGGCATTCTCATGAACTTGTAACACCCAAAAGGTGTTATGAAGGATGTAAGATGCTGCTGGTGGGATGGAGTTTGACCTGATGGTATGCTGATGACAAGTCCACCGTTGAGAACCACTTAACACCTTTTGTCTTGGCAAGCATCTCATTTATGCATTGGAGGGGAAATTTGTCTATCAAGATGTTTTTGTTAAGTTCCCTGAGGTCAACACACAGCCTCACTTTTCCGTTCGGCTCTTGAGCTACCACCAAGGGCGAGAGCCACTCCGCACTCTCTATGGCCTGTATCACCCCACTTTTCTCCAATCTTTCGAGTTCCACTTGTACTGTCTCTCTGCACCGGAAAGGAATGTTTCGCACCTTGTGGATGACCGGTTTTGCTCCTTCTTTCAACCTTTTCATGTGCTTGAACTTGGTCAATTCCCCTCTCTGGCCACTAAACACCTTCGGATATTCTCTGTGCCAAGCCTCGTCCTCACGTCCTTCCTCCATTTTCATCAGTAACACCTTTTCTATGCCTCCAGGGTTCAGTTGGATCCCCAGCGCGCCTTGATCCTTCCAACTGAGCACTGATGGTCCCTTCTCCGCTATGTACAATTTGCAATTGGCTTGACGTCCCTTGAATTCGAAAAGCAATGGGCAATAGCCCAACATAGGTATTCTCTGTCCGGTGTAAGTGACCGGTCTCACGTCCATGGGGTGCAATTCTTCCTTCACCTTTGTCACAAACTTTTCTTCCCATACCTGTCTTTGGATAATAGTGATGGGGGCTCCCGAGTCTGCTAATATTTCGATCGGCACCCCTCCGATGTGCATGTTGAGCTTTGGTTTGTCTGACTCTTTACATCCCACGTCCAGGACTTGGGCATCGATGTAGAGGACTTCCTCGAGGTCTTCTTCTTTCCCTTGTGGTTCTTCTTCCTCTATGTTTCCCTGGTCTATGTATTTGACAGTGGCTCCCTTAGGTTTCCGACGGCACACTTTCTCATAATGGCCAAACACTCCGCAGAATGCACACCTTGCCCTAAACACTGGGCACACCTTGTCGTTGCCCAGGTGCGAAGTACTTCCACATCTGTAACAGCTTGGTCTTCCTCCCCTTCCTGTCTTCGGGGTGGCCCCCCCCTGTCTGTTGGCTCCTTCTTGTGTCTTGGCCCCTGGGCGGTTCCCGTTGCCTGGTTTTGTCTCCCTTGTTGTGCGTCATGACTCTACAGACCGTTTGCGTGCCACCCGTGTCTTTCCGGGCTGCCTGTGCGCACCGATTGGACATCTCCGCCTTCTTCACTAAGGCCCATACTTCCTTCAGGGGAGCATCGCCGTTCACCCACAGTTTTTCCTGAATGTGTGTGCTCGACGTGTGCATTATGATTTGGTCCCGTACCAGCTCGTCGTGGAGGGTGCCGAATTTACACATCAATACTAACTTTTGCAGTGCCGCCACGTACTCATCGACCGTCTCTCCACTCTCTTGTTTTCTCTGGAAAAAATGGTGCCTGTCAATAGCCACGCACACCACCGGCCTGTAGTGCGCATCCAGGTCCTCTATGGCATGTCTAAATACATCTGTGTCAGTTGCGCCCCTAGGACCTTTGACGATGGTGTCAAACACTCTCAACCCCTCTGGGCCCAGGTTGTGTAATAGTATCTTCCTTCTCCTCTGGCTCGAGTAAGCCGCTTCACTTTCATCCTCCAATGCCTCTAAGTAATTTAGGAAGTATCGCTTCCAATCTTCCCAGGGCATCGTGGGTTCCCCTCTCTTTGGGAGGAATGGCACCATGTGGGTGAGGGAAGTGGAAGGTGTCGCCATCCTTCCGTTGCCTCTCGGGCCTGCCTGTGCGGGCACTGCGTGGTTGGGCGGGCTGCCTGGCGCTTGTCTTTCGTCTCTGTCCTCCTCGCTGTTCTCCCTGCTGTCTGCGCCTCCTGTCGCCCCCTCTGTTGCTGGGTTCGCTCGCGGTCTGCCCCTGTCCGCTCCGCTTGGCCCCTCACTCCGTCCCTGCTGATCCACCAGCGTGCCGTGGCTGGAGGGGTGAGTATGAGCCGGGCTGTGTGCCCCTCACCTTTTTGCGCGTGGATCTGGGCTCGCCTCATTGATCCTGCGTGGCGCGTTCCCCCTCTCTTCCCGCGCTTTCCGCTGCGGCCGCCAACTGGCCGGGCCGTGCCCTTATTCCCTGCAACTGTGCGGCGCTGTACCTCCCCTGCGTTGCAGATCGATGCGGGTACTTTCGTGCTGGTCGGCCGTTGCGCCGTTACTCGCTCTCTGCCGCGCTCCGGGGTTGGCGTTTGATTCTCCGTGTCTGTGGTTCCTCAAGTCCGTTTATATGTCTTCGTTTTTTTTTTTTGTGGTAAGCTAGCTCTGATCCCGCCTCGTCGCCATTGTGGGAACCCTCTTTACCAGGACTACGTGACTCTCCTTGAGCCGACCGGCGCCACCTAAAATGGCCGCCTTCCGGTTCCTGCTGTGGTCTTCCGGTTCCGGCGCTAGTTGGAGACAACTTGACCGTTACCACAACACATCGGCAACAAAAGACATGGTACTATCTCACAAGTCAGAACAGGAGCCGGAAAACACTTTAATACCAAAATAGGTACCGTAAACACCAACCAGCATGAAGCAAGATGGCTGAACTGGAACTTTCTCAATTTCCGTTAGACACCGCTCCATTCCATCCTGTCATTACTGCAGAAAAAAGAGACGATTCAACACTACCTGGTAGGACTTCCACAAAATGTATTTATTTTGGAAAATAGAATGCAGCAGGAAAAGAAGAGGCGCCAACTCCCAGCTGCCTTACAAGATGCCTTCCACCAACAGACGCCTATAGAATTCCACCCCATTCCAATTCCCCCTCAACATTTCAGCCAAGCACCACACTTGCCTTCTATTTATTGACAGTGACTTACAATAACACAAACCTTAGAAATTCACTGAAAAACAAAAGGCTTAAGTAACAGTCATTCTTATGCATCAAAAAAAAGAAAGTTAACTGAAATAACTGTAACCCAAGCCCCGAAGTAAGTATATCTTGAGGCCTCACCATGCACTACTAATTCCTTCATATAGTATATAATTCATCACATCTTTAATGACATATTTGATAACATCACTGCTGACATCTGAAATGGCATAACTGACGACAACACTGTGCATGGTGGGGCACGAGTTGGCGTTAGTTCAGTTAACTATAACTGGTGAATTTCACTATTTTCTTTTGTTTAAAATTATATGTTGCAACTGGCATTGTCACCAAACTATAACGTCACTTTAACCTTTAATTTTGCAGTTAATTTCTAAAGGTGTTTTGAATACCTAACTATAATTATCACTTTAACCTTTGTTTTTTTCAATGAACATACATATACTTACCTTAAATATACTTACCAAGCGTGGTAAAGGCCTTAGTATGATAAAGATATCTGCATGGTAAAGGCTTTATTCTGAAGGCAATATTATTAATGCAAAAAAAAAAGATGATGGATGGAATGCTGAATTAATCAAACAATCACGCCCAGTGTCAAATATGGATTAAATCCATCGATTTTTGCATGCCACGCCATTCCAGTTACAACCCATCCATATACAAATCATTCTTGACCCTGTTCACCAGGGGAACAGTCCTGCTCAAACTGCCAGTCCAGGTCCTCCCTGGACCAGAATTAAGCATCCTGGGACCGGTTTCAGGGTAACTCCTCACATCAGCAAAGTTAGCTTGAATCTGGTGGGGTAGCAAGCACGGGACCCACATCTCGGCATACCGTGTCCACTTAGAGCAACAATTGTAAAAAAAACAGATGATGGCCGAATGCTGAATTAATCAAACATTCACCCCCAGTCGCAGATCTGCAATACATCCATTGTTTTTTTTTGCACGCCACGCCATTCCTGTTTAGACCCAGCCATATGCAAATCAGTCTTGACCTTGTTTCCCATGGGAACAGTACAGCCTGAACTGCCAGGCCAGGCCTTCCTGGACTAGAAGCAAGCATCCTGGGATTGGTTTCAGGATAACACCCCTCCTCGGCACAGGATCCATGTCTGGGCAAGCCCTTCTCACTTAGGGCGACAAATGCAAAAAAAAAACAGGATGGAGGGAATGGTGAATTAATCAAACATTCACCCCAGTCACAGATCTGGGTAAATCCATTGTTTTTTTGCACACCATGCCAATCCAGTTTAGACCCAGCCATATGCAAATCAGTCTTGAGGCTGTTACCCATGGGAACAGTCCAGCCCGAGCTGCCAGGCCAGGTCCTCTCTGGACCAGAAACAAGCATCCTGGGACAGGTTTCGGGATACCGCTTCTCATCAGCAAGGCTAGCTTGAATCTGGTGGTAGATCGAGCACAGGACCCATGTCTGGGCATACCCTTCCCACTAAGGGCAACAAATGCAAAATAAAACAGATGATGGACGGACTGTTGAATAAATCAAACATTCACCCCTAGTAACAGATCTGGGTTAAATCCATAATTTGTCTGCATGCCACGCCATTCCAGTTTAGATCCAGCCATATGCAAATCAGCTGTGACTCTGCTTCCCATGGGAACAGTCCAGCCCGAACTGCCTGGCCAGGTCCTCCCTGGGCCAGAAACAAGCATCCTGATACCAGTTTCAGGGTAACACCCCTCATCAGTCAGGTTAGCTTGAATCCGGTGGCGTAGCGAGCGCGGGACCCACGTCCGGGCATACCCTTCCCACTTAGGGCAACAAATGCAAAAAACAGACGATGGCCGCCAGTCAAAGATCTGGGATAAATCCATTGTTTTTTTGCACTCCATGCCATTCCAGTTTAGACCTAGCCATATGCAAATCAGTCTTGACCTTGTTTCCCATGGGAACAGTACAGCCTGAACTGCCAGGCCAGGCCCTCCCTGGACTAGAAGCAAGCATCCTGGAATTGGTTTCAGGATAACACCCCCCATCAGCCAGGCTGGCTTAAATCAGGTGACGTAGCAAGCACAGGTCCCATGTCTGGGCATGTCCTTCCCACTTAGGGTGACAAATATAAAAAAAAAAGAACAGATGATGGACGGAATGCTCAATTGATCAAACATTCACCCCCAGTCACAGATCTGAGTTAAATCCATTGATTTTGTGCATGCCAGACTGATTTGCATATGACTAGTTTTAGAAATCCCTAAAAGCGGGCTTTTTTCCTGGCCTCTGAGAGGGCTGGCTCTCACCCCAGGAGGTCAGAAACGTATTGGGTGGTGGCAGGCTGGCTACGACTAGTCAGGGACCACACCAATAGTTGGTAGGTTTTCAGGGGACACTCTAAAGTTCATTTATTAATAAGTCCAACATTGGCATCAGTCAGGATTTATTAAGACAAGATGTTTGGCACCAAATATCTTAGGGTACAGTGAAGCCTTCATGGAGCTAGGGAACTTGTAATGCCAAGTATCCAGCCCATGTACTCTCTATGGCTTCCTTGTGAACTTACAATATCCAAGAATGCCTCTGTTTTCACAGCATCATATCTGCTAATGCAGATATGTCCACACATAGGATATAGTGCACCCTGCCTTAGGGCTTTAAGGCCTACAGTAGGGGTGACTTACCTATACCTCATTCAGTGTTATGTGGGCATAGCACACAGGGGTGTGGACCATGTCGACTCTTTGGTTTTCTCCGCACCAAAACACGCAGCCTGCAATGGCAGTTTGCATGGTCTTTGTGAAGGACCCCTAAGGTGGCACAATCTGTGCTGCAGACCTAGAGGACCCTCTTCAGGACTCATGCTCCAGTTACCTGGGGTACCATTTATAAGAGGACTAGAGGGAATGATGAAGTGGTGCCCATCGTGGGCCAGTTTGAGGAAAGAGATCTGGCACCGGGAATCTTGTTAGCAGGGACTCAGTGCACTTACATTCAAAATCAAATCAGGCATCAGGCAAGAAGTGGGGGCTATCCATGCCAAAAGAGGCACTTTCCTACACCCACCCTTAGTCAAGAGTCCCTACCGATGCCTTTACCCAGCAACGAAAAGCTGGTGGCTGGCCGCATCTGATTCTAAATCAAGAGCAAAGGCCTTCTAGAAAAGCCTGCTAGCCTTTCTTAAATTCTGACCACTTCCATGTCATTGGGGTATTTACTGCCCCAATGTCGGTGACTGTAGGGGGAGAGAGGCAATCCGCATATGATTTGCTTGACTTGAGACCACATGGAGGATAAATATGACCTGTGGAGCACACGTTATGTACTGCACAAAATAGTAGATTTGGCTTTGTCCTCTAAGTATACATGATGACCTACATGTCTATTCCCATGGGCCATTACCCTGAAAGCTCTAAAGATGTCTGGGTAGGATTAGGACCTTACATTTATCTCCTTGTTGACCCAAGACCTCTGCTCAGCAACCATACCTATTCTCCCCTTATTCACCTACTCTTTTGCCATGGTTTCCCTTCATTTCAAACTAGAAAAAATAATGCTCTCCTTAGTCGGTTATTTTTACTTCATGTGATCTTCAAGGCGAACCGCTTTTGTTTTCTAATAAGAGCATTCTGCTTGTTGCTCTTTAGTTAAGCTTACACACTGAATGGGTGCAGTCTAGAGAGAATATGCTGCCTTGGAGGAAGACAAAGACTGAGGCAGGACGATTGAAGCCTACAAGGATGTTGTCTTGAGGAAGTGAATTACCTACAAGTCAGAAGGACTTTGCATGTGAGTGAACTCAAGCAAAACCAAGTGCATCTTCATTTCATGATTATTGATGTTCTGCAGGAGACATTCCAGGGTAGTGGGCTTGTATTTCTCCAAGTCAGTAGGATTCCATCCTTAAGTTAGTTGGAACTCATTTTCTTCCATTTCCAGGCCAGAGTGACACATTGGTTTTGTTATTTACCTTAAATATTAGAATACTACAGATCATATTTACAAGCCCCTATAGCCACCACAACCTCACATTTTTGGACAGTGTTGTGGTGATATGGGCTTTGCCTTATTTACAAGGCAGCGTTAACCCACTTAATGTGGCATAACGCTGCTTTGTAAATAAGGCACGCTTTCAGGCTATACTTAGTGTGAAATGGGGAGGGCAATGGGTGTTGCGGTGGGCGTTCCACCAGAACACCATTAATTTTTAACGCTGCCCCATATTTACAAGGGTGGTGTAAATATTGGGCCAGGGCGGTAAATTCCAGGGACTTTGGGTAATTTCGCGTTCCTCGGAGTACGGAAAATTGGCCAAAATTCTGCGTTCCGCGACTTTGGCTTGTTTGCATTCTCAAAATATTTCCCCCCAAGCACGTAAAAAGCGATTGCAAACAGTAAAAAAGCATCGCGAACAAGCAATAGCGTTTGTTCACGGAATTTCTGCGTGTTCGCAGAGATTTTTTACAGTTTCGTGGAGATTTGCGTAAAGTGATTACGCAAATTCCGCCCACCCCTAGTAAATATGGAGTAGCGCCAAAATTAAGACCAGGATAAACTTGGTCTTACCCTGGCGAAATGAGGAGAAATGTTTAATGTATCCTCATTTTTGCTGATTCCGTGTGTGCTGCACACATGGAAGCACGCATAGAAATTAGAAAACGCCATTTAAAGATTATTTCTGTGCAGGAAGGGACACTTTCTTGCACATAAACAATCTTCCCCTGCAATGCAGACAACCTTGCACTATGGTGCAACGGTGCCTGCGTTGGAGCTAGGTAGCTAAATTTAGCACCAGCACAGGGGGAAACTCAGGGCTGCATCATATTGTTGTAAATATGGAGCAGCCCTGCGTTTGAGAAGTGGCGGAGCACGGCGTTAAGCCAAGAAGGCTAACTCTGTGCCCCGTCACTTCCATTATAAATATGCCCTTAGGTGTTTCATTGGTTGAGGGAAGTCACCCTGATTACAGAACCTTTTGGAACAACCTCCGTGACCCTCAGTATTTTAAATGATATTGAATTTTAAACACAGTGGTTGCACCCTAATTCTAAAAACATGTTCCCTAATTCAAGCTGGTGAATTAGTGCGTTCAGTGGGGGACCCTGTCTGATGAATGCCACCACCCCCTGGACATCAACATCTATAACTGCCAATAACCAGTTTAGACATACTGAAGGTATACTCAGGGCATTTGGTGCACATCAGTGTATATGTTTTAAGTGTGCAGCACCACTGGCCCCTTTTTGAACTTTGCATCCCTGTACCAGTTAGGACAGTAACTGGCCACTTTGTTCTGTACCTCTGAAAACTGTCTGGCAAGGTTGCTAATCATGACCGTCCCCTGGGCGCAGAGGTGTTTATCTATTATTTATAAAGTGCTTTGTGTGTCCTGCTCTCTATTCAGTTATACATAATTCAGACAATAGCATGCTGTCAAAGTTAGCATAGCAATCATTTGAAAGGTGTTCTCCCATCCAGGAAAGGCTGCTAGTCATCAATGCTTCCTAGTCAAGAGGATAATTTTATTGACAAGCTCAGCCTGAATTAGGAGGGGGTGGGAAAGAAACTAGGAAGGGCGCGGGGGCTGAAATGTGAGCGTCTTTTTCAAAGCTGAAGACACTGAGACAGAAATTAGATTAGGAAATAATATAAAGTGGGTAGGAGGAAGCCTGACAGGACCAAGCATTCTCTTGAAACAGCATCAGTAGAAGCCGCGGACACTTCTGCAGCCACGACTCCACCTCTTACTAGTGCCTGAGACTCCCTGCTTATTCCCTGGATAGTCTGTTACCCTCTTCTCCTCTTAACTGCTTTGCACCTCAGGTGTTACCTACTGCATGCATACACTGTCAGCGAAAGTTATTGTTAATAAAAAACTTAGGGGCATATTCTCAAGAAGTTATTGCTGAGTTATTGGCACTTTATCGCAGCTAAAGTGGCGAAACATTTATTGCCCCATACACAAGCTGGTGCTAACAACCCATAACCAGTTTACTTTCGAAAGCAGCCGCAAAAAATATCGCCACAGATGACCTCGGCAACTATGGCTAATGAGATGCAGAGTAGGCGTGCCCGTGCAAAAAGCTGCAACAACACCACTCCGCAACATTCTCTACAACTAGCCAACTTGGCGATAAGAACCAAAACAGGAGATAAGGCGCATCAGCAGCTGGAAATTAACACCTGCTCTGCCCTGGTGTAAAGTCGGACAACAGCCTGCACAGAAAAGGGAGACCAGCCCAGAGCCACACCTGAAGATCAACAGATGCCATGGAGCCACTGTTCATGCAGCTTGGAGCCCCAACAGGGCCACAAGCCCCAGGACCCCCCACCCCACTGCACCCACACCGTCCCCCCCCCCCGGACCACCACAGAGGCAGCGCAGACAAAGGCAGCGACCCAACACCAAAGAATGTCATTACACACTACAGGCTCGAAAAGACAACCATCCACCGCATCCTGACTATCATTGCCCACAGGCTGATGGTCCCAACACAGTGGACAACCAACATCCCACCTCAGACAAAGCTGCTCTGGCACCCTCCAACCAACAACCGCCAGAGTCAAAGGAGTCTCATAGCCAGCACAATCCAAGTTCCTCACAACGGTCTTGGATGATATCATCAGCTTGGTACCAAACTACCTATACTTCCAACACACTGTGCGGGAACAGCTGTACACCAAGCAAGGTACCTACGCCATAGCTGGCTTCCTGCATGTGTTACGGGGCAATTGACTGCACACATGTCCTACTTGTGCCCCCTGGCAACACTGCACACAATAACCGCAACAGAAAGCACACGCATTCCATCAATGTGCAGGCAATAGTGGACCACTGTGGAATCTCCACCAACATTGTCGCTAACTACCCAGGCAGTTTGTATGATTTGTACATCTACCAACACTCCATCATCAACCTGCGCTATCAGGATGGCACCCAGAGAAATGCACTGCTCGTTGGCAAGTACCAAATGAACACACCACACACCTCAACTCACTCCACAATCATGCAACTCACAACACTGGGAATGCACATGTTACAAACTCACATACAACATGGCAAACAACATGCCCACCCACCAGACACAACAGCACAACTTACGGTGGGAACCTGGGCCAGCCATGTACACAAGCCAACAAAGGCATGGCACCACAGCCACACAATAGCAGATTGTGGGGAGAGGTGGGGACCAGGTATGTGCAAAGGAGGCAAGTGACCCATGAATGAGAATGTACACAATGCCAAGTGTAGCGTGGATGTAATGGCCAGACTGGAGTATGCAAACTACACACATATCCATGTCGACATATACCACTGGTTTATGGAGTGTAGTGGACAGTAGACACAACCATGTCACCCCAGCCAGTGGGGAAGATTGTAGAAATGTAGCTTGTTTCGTCCCCACCTGTAAGCATATGTGGAGTAGGCTGGCCCGGCATACGCAAGGTCAGCGTAGGGGTGTAAATAAAAAGCACATAACTCTGGGCGTGGTTCTCTTCCGGAATATCCAGCATCTCTGCGTGGACAGCACCTCTCACCCCGCCATGAGGCCGACGCCGTGGCCGTGAGCGGTGTTGCCTGCGATCCTGAGCGTCTGCTGCACCCCGGGCCGCTGGTCCTCGATCCAGAACCCGTCTTGCCCGCCCCAGCACACCCAGGCCTCACTGCTCACCCGCTGACACTGGCATATATCAAAGAGGACCCAGAACGTGCTGGTACAAGCTTCAAGCTCGAGTCCAGCGACCCTGGCAGACTGCTCAGACCATCATGACCTTTGCGGCACAGGCCCGCAGTACTCCTTTCTCATTGATGTACTTCACCGGCTTACACAGCGGACTAGTAAGTCACACATTTAGAACTGAGTCTTACTTACACTATGGCAGAGTACATTTTTTATAGCAGAGTTTATATCACTATACTCCCTAGGATGTGGTGCCACCAAGTCTGTGTATAGCATTCCAACCAGACATGTGTTTGGGCCCACGCAGACTCTTGCCCTCTGGCCACACTGCGCTCGAGTAGGTCACACATTTGGAACTGAGTCTTGATTTCTTCATGGCAGCATTCATATCATTGCACGCAAGGAGACGTGAAAGAGGAAGACGCGTTACAGTCAGGACGAAAAAAGGATCATCATTACGGAGGTGATCGAACACTACCAACAACTGCCCTGGTGTCACTAACTCTGTGCATCGCAAGCCAACGACACGTGGCTGTGGGCCCCTGCTGACTGCTGCCTCCAGCATACACTGTGGTAGAGTAGGTCACACACTTGGTTCAGAGTCTTGATTTAGCAATGGCAGAGTTCATATCATTGTACCAGCCTCATCCCAGAGTGCATCCCCTCTCAGCCCCGGTGCTACTAAGTCTGTTTCCCAACGTTCATGGACACTCTGTGGTTGAACTTTGGTGGTGTCTGAGTCTATGGACTGGGGGTTGTCTTCATCCTCATGTAGCTGATACTGACTTGGTGATAATAACGAGGCTGTAGCATTCCACTCCTCAATTTGCCGCTTCTGGGTCGCTTCTGCCCTCTGCATCATGCCCTTGAGGACACCTTCCACTGTCCCCCTCAACCCTCTGCTACATTCACTTTCTACATTGATGAAGACCCGCTCAGTCAGCGTGACCCTACCTCAGTGCACCACAAGTCACCGTCCCGTGACGGTGTGCCTGTGCCGGCCGGAGTGCATCTGGGGCCACTAACTCTGTGCAGCTCAAGTCAGGGACCCTGTCTGATGAGACGTAGGATGGCCTCTGAGACAATGGCCTTGGGGTCATCAACACCCTGTGTATCAAATCGAGTCCTGACCGGCCCAGACGTCGCATCACCGCAGGAGGCACACACCACCACCGCCAAGACCACCTCCAAGCGCCAACTGCCAGTGTCGAAACAGTCGTACTGGCAGACTAACGGAGTTGCTCACACCTGTCGTGGATGCGATCATCTGCCTGATACCCTGCTCAGAACTCCAGGTGCCACTAACTAACTTGAGTTGTGTGCTGTGGAGAGCTCACGCAGCAATGTCACCTCAGGCAGTGTGGGAGACCTGGGACGATGATGAGGAAGATGATGCTGGTGTAACACACCCCACTGCAGGTGCATCAGGAATATCCCGAAGGGACACAATCCTAGACATTTTCTTCACAGGAGCGCGGTCAGCTCTAGTGTCCCAACCTCAGTGCACTGCAACTCACGGACACTTCTGTTTGCATATTGGGTGACCTCTGTACTAGCTCTGTCTACCACTACGATGCTCCGCAGTTGTCTCTGTAATGCTGGTGTTTTCTGTTTCCGTTTTAATAGTGATCACTGCCAGCACCAACCACTCCTTGCGGGCCGGCTTACACTCACCCCACACACATCCTGCAAAGGCATCACTGTACATGTAACCCTTCCAATAAAGGTGCACATGCCTGTAGCCAGTTCCACAAACTATCTGCGTGTGTCTGTGTGGTCATAATGTATGCATGAGTGCCTCAGGCCCTACAACATTACATTGTGCTGTGTACAGCAGACGCAACCATGTCACCGCTGGCAGTGGGTAAGACCTTGGACATGTAGCTTTGTCATCACCCACTCAATGCGTAAGAGGAGTGGACAGGGCAGTCGTAAGGAGGTCCAGCGTGGGTGTGTGAATGATTATTCTGGGGCTCTGGGCGTGGCTCATTACAGGAAATGTGCAAATGCATGTGTCTCTGTCACAGTGTGGGTCTCCTTTGTGGGGTGTAGGTGATCCCTGATGGGACTTGGACACCCACGAATGGGATCTAGTTTGGCTCCCATGAGCTCTGACCCCACCGCACCTGTTCGGCCACCTCCTTTTGGCATTCTAACACCAGGCATTGGAATGCAATGGGCGCCTTTGTGAAGTGTCGGGAGCCAGCCGTGCTGCTTCCTGCTGTGTGGTCTGTGCAGGGGCTAGGGTCTCCTCTATGTAGCTTGGCTGAACTGCTCCTGGGGGTGGGTTGCCTAAGATGTCCATGAGCTGTTGTAGGGCGTCGGTGTCGAAGGTGTGGTGGTCCTCTCCAGCATCACTGATGAGTTGTCTGGTCTGCTCTGCTGGAGGTGTTGTTTGTCCCTCTGCAATATGAAGGGGAGATGCATGTTGACATTGTGTTGACGTGTATGTTGGCTCATTTTTCTAGTTTACATGCAGACTGTATGGCAATGTACATTGTGACTGTTTGGGACAGTGGACATTTGGACTACATGACGGATGTGAGGTTTTACACGTACATTTCAATCTCACTGTTTCCTGCTATGTTAGATGTGATTGGCCTGTTTCTGCGCATGAGCGGACCCAGTTGTGTCCTTTGTTCTGCAATGTGGGTGTTTCGCATTGTAATGCATTGTCGTCAGAACGTGTTGTGATTGCTATGTGTGTGTGCTGCAATGTGCCACGGGGGTCAAGGACATGATCCTGGGTCATTGTGGGTGTGCAGTGTGCTACACATCGTTGTGCATGTGTGCCATTGTGCCCATCCCCCACTTTCCCCCAGTCCCTGTTCGTTACTCACCCTGTTGTTGTTGTGTCAGGTCCTATTGAGCTGTGTCCGTACTCCCAACTCCTTGCACCTTCTCCACACTGATGACTGTTGCCTACATTTACTCCAGCTCCTCCAGTGGCGCAGGACTCCCACCTCCTGTCCCCGTTGCTGCCTTCCTGTTGGCAGCGGGTTTCAGCTTGGTTTGGCTTTTCACATCATGCCAGCGTCTCTTGGCCTCCTCCATTGACCTCCTCAACACTCTGACTGCATTCACTTTTGTCAAATTGGCATTCAGTTGACGATAGTGTTCTATAATCTCTGTGACGCTGATCTGGTTTTCCTGCGGATTGCACCCCGAATTCCTCTTCTCCTTGCCCTTCCCGCCCGAGGTTCCTTGCTGGTGGTCTGTGGGGCTTGTGGGGTTCCTGTTGGCCTCTGCAACTGGTCCGTGGTGCATCCATGGTGCTACGCAGTTTGTTTTTGTTTCCCCTTGTTTTTGTTCTGGTTTTATGGTGATTTTTCCCACCCGACGTGTGTGAATTTCAGGCCTGTCGCTGGTTTTTGCTGATTTTTGTATCGCAATTGGCCTCATCGCAACTTTTTTTGCGTTCGTGTTTCGCATTTTCGCGGCATCGCGTTGACTTTATCACAGACATTTGACGGGTTATCATTAGCCTATCGAATGGTACTGCTGTGTTGAGGATTCAACTTTAAAACAGTGTTATTTTCCGGAGATGTGAAGAGTTGGTTAAGCTGATTTTGGGGTTATTATCACACTTTCTTGAGAATATCCCCCTTAGAAAGAGGATAAGAGCCCTTCAAGTTCTCACTAATGCCTACCATTGGTTGATGTTCAATTCACTCTTGTTTTCTTGCTTCTTACTGGTCATAGAGTGGTTGAGTGGTGTGGCTCACTGGTTAGAGGCGACAGACTCGGAAGCAGAGGACGGGCCGGGACCAGGGTTCAATTCCTGACGCGGGAGGGCCGTGGACCAGGGTCAGCAGACTCGATAATTCTCACCTCGGTGCCTACTCTAACCAGGGATCACACTCAGCAACTCTGGGCATTAGCTTGCCTCATCTCCACAACGGCCCCCACATACGCCGGGGATGCCTGGTTTCACCCTGGAGATACCCAGTAGGGTTCATCTCACAGGGAAAGCCAGGACAGGTTCCCCAGCGGTCTACAGCTCGGAGATACCCCATGTGGGGTGATTCATGCGCTTTACAAGACATCATTACATTACATTACATTACATTACATACCTCCTGTTTCCTTCTGGCTGTGGTCTTCCTTGTGCATTCATATCCTCCTACTGTCCATTTTCAGCCCCCCACTGTCCACCTTCACCCCCTGTCCATTTTCACCCTCAACCCATTCATTTTGTTCCCGCCCACCCTTGCGCTCATGTTATTTAAACTAGCTGCTTAACCACACCCTCCTGTGCTGTTTTCAATCATATTGTACCTTTTTTTAAAGAAAAAAAGCATCATGACATTGTCAACGCTAGCTGCGTCATAGTACTTTAAAAAAATTTTTTTAGCATTCAGCCATGTTACCATTTAGGTCGTACTGCTGTGCAACATGTCTAGAAAAACATGGAAAAAACCAATAGATTTTGAAGAGGCAAAACTTATTGGGCCCGACAATGATTGTGTTTTTTTCTATTCATGGCAAATTGTGTAGATTTCCAGTACCCTGACCCTTGTCTCTATGTGTCTATCCCCGCGACCCCACACGCAGGGTCGGACTGGCCTATAAGGCAATAAGGCAGTGCTCAAAGCACTGGTCTCACTGATCAGTGTGTGGGTTGGTCTTTTGGCTGTTTGTGACCTGTTTCATGGTTTGCATGCCGGATTTTACTATTGACTTCCCTGACATTAAAGCAAACATTGCCATGCAGCAAGCTCAAATCTCATGTCGTTTTCCATACCATGCACGCACACAAATTCTGCAGTCTACATTCGACTAAGAAAAAGAGCCTTCCCTAGGAGAATACATTTTTGGGCCTACAGTATTCTGCTAACATAAGAAATCACAAATTGGCCTTTTCTTGAACATGTATGCGATCAGGCCTTTACACCATTAAAAAATGCAATTCTAAATCACATTATAAGCATTACATTCCATAGTCATTTAAAGCATTACATTTTATTAATAAGCAAATCTACATGTGCAAACTTTAATATGGTGCACGTTTAATCCTAATGCATCACATTATATGTAAACTAGTATATTCTGCATCCTCTAAAGCACAATTTCGATTAAACTCTACTTTGGTCTACATAAACTGCATGGTTATATTTCTAATCACCCTCATATATTTGGTTTTAGCACTACACTTCTAATGATCACATGTTAATACAGTCCTCCAGCTATACGGGTGCTGACAATCAGTGATTATGATGCACCCCTACAAATTTCAGAATAACATGGCACTCTATCAGTTCCCCCTTTGATGACTAGTGTCATCACCAAAATCACACCTTCCTTGGAGAAAGAACCAACCTAAACAGAGATTGTTGCCATTCTTCCTCATCTGAGCCGCTCCATGTTTTTAAGATTCTGATATTGACTGTCCTGCCCTCTCTCCATCCGCCTCCCTTGCTCTCTCAGCGATCTCTCAATCCTGTTAGACGTATACCACTTGTAAGCCCTAACCAAACCCCACAAACAGACCACGGAAACCACAATTATAATGAGAGGTTTTAGAACATAGCCAAGGAAATCATTTCCCAGATTTGCAAACCAGCTTCCCACCTGACTAAATACCTTGCCAACCTTTTCCCAAACTTCTTCAGTCAGAACCTCAATCTCATGATAAATCGTAGTGATGTTACTTTTATATTTCTCCAGATCCTTGCTACTATCTGGTATATAAGTACAACATTCCTGAACGTTCAAAAGTTTACAGACTCCGCCCTCTTTTGGTAGAAGGACATCTAAAGCAAGACGATTCTGCAATATCATAGTCCTTATCGACAACATCTCTCCTTCCACTTGCACCAGCGACTTAGCTGTATTCATTGACAACTCAACCACAGTCGCTAACCTTCTTATTTTCACATCACTTAAGATCACTTCCAAACCTGGTATCATTGCTTCAAAAATTTCTCCAACGATTGCTCCAGCACTTTCACCCATTTTTCACCCTCAAATGCTTTCCTCCTTCTAAAAGTTCTAAATCTTCAGCGTGATAGATTTTGGGAAAAATGATCACTAGATAACACGTACCATACCATTTTTCAGGCAACCTTTCATAAGCATTTTTCCACACACGTAATACACCGTTGTTATGACTTGCACAGTACCTTGCAAGAAGTCCTTTGCGGAATCTTCCAAAGTAAACACATTTTCCTAATAAGGCTGATGACGTCTTATGCACAACTTCCCCCTCTGCTCCTCGTTTAGCGCTATTGGACCATAGCTCCCTTTTGATTTGTGAAATTTCTCCTCATCCGTCTAATCTACCCTACCTTCTCCTGAATCTCGTAACTGTGTTTGTTTTCTATATCTCTCTTCTACCTGATCGATGAACATTTTCTCTACATCTGATAACAGACACGTCAGATTCTGTCGGTGAGCATACGCTGTATCTAACTCTAAAGACGGTATAAAATACTTCCTAAGCCTATCCTCTGATTTCTAAAAATCATACTTATTCGTATGATTATAAGCTGGTACCTCAGGAAGTACTGCATCATAGTATGGAAAAGAAATACTCAAACTGACCTCTTCCGTAAAAGATACTAAGCAGCAAACTACAAGAAAGACCATACGTCAATGGAATGTGATGATATTGAATACCCTCATCTGTGGTATTGGGTTCTCCAGGCCTACATATTCCGCAAAACCCGCTACACCATAAAACAGACGTTGGCACGGAAACTGGAAAATGCAAAAGACAAGTTTAATAAGACCCCATGGTGGTGGTACATTCCTACAGCACCCTTCGGCAATGCAAGAAGTATCACACCGAACATCGGTGCGAGACCTCTTTTATACAGTTTTACAGTAATAAAAAGAGTAGGCAGGACACATTTGCTCAGTTTAGGTACATATGAGGTCATTTTTGGAACACAGCCAACTCATGGGAGGAGTTACTACACCACTGGTCAGTTTGGAGAACATTCCTAAGCGATGACTGTCCACTAGTACAGAGGGTTTAACTGCGCATGTGCGAGCTTGACCAGTACTAAAAATAGCCTGTTGCTGGGCAAGTTACGTGGTCAGTGGTACAGAGAAAGGACAAAAGGGCATGCTGACCACGAGGCAGCGCGTTCATATAAAATGGATGCCAGTGTTTTCAAAATGGCCTCCGAACACCATAGTCAAGTTAAGGAGAAATTCGTGTAGCAAAGCTTAACGGTAACCCGATCACTGTCAAATTACGTCAGACGACCCTTTTAGCGTTTAGCTGAAGCTACCTCATAATGGACATAATCAGGGTATTCATCATCGATATTAATGGACATAATATTTGCTACTTCTCTATGAATCATTTGTTCATTCTTGACAATAGCTCATTTGGATGGAATACAAGCAGAAAGGCACATGGAACATAACATAGGGCCACATTGGATACACAGACAGAGGAAGAATAGTATTCCAATAATTACGCATAGGATGGTTAACAGTTTCCAGACCCAAGTGCTAAGCAGCGTCCAAAACCACCCCGAAAGTGTCCAAGTGCCATTATCAGGATGTATCTCAGCAGCTATTTTATGTAATTTAGAAATTGCATCATATACAGAGGGTGAATTATTTGGCACATACACGCAGCAACTACTTCCGATAATGCGGCATGCACCCCCACGATCAGCTAATACTACATCTAGAACCATTCGGTTCTGGAGCGTTACAATTCTGGTAATTTGAAGTTCCTCAGTCAAGTTCCCTAAAGCAAAAACTGTCTTATTAGCAACAGCTTCTACAACACGTGTCAGTCGTCTAATTTTTCTGCTAATTAAAGCAGCCCCAACAAATGAGAAAAGGCCTAAATTAAAATCGACATACTGCTGCAGAGAAGTATCAGTCTGGTTGATGTCATCGAGAGCTAATGTTCTCTTAACTCTATTCAGTATAAAATCATGATATAAAACAAAATCATTATGGTACATAGGTGGGGCAATAAACACAGGAGGAAATACAAAGGATATATAACATGTTCCTAACAATCCTATAGGGAGACGGTGATAACCTTTATTTCCACAGATAAAAGAAGTATTTCGTGAAGCCACAAAGGTGATACCATTTGGAGAGTCAAAGGTGAGGGTAGTGTTACATTCACTTCTTCCTACTGGGATTGTACCTTTATTTCGGACACACAGGTCTGCTTTTGTATCAATGACTGTAATCACATGCAGACTGGACATATTTACATTTCTTTGATTAGTATAAATTCGAGGCGAAGATACATTATCTGGTCGATATTCTTCCCATTCAAATTTGGTTCCTTCAGCTTGTGGATAACCATCTCGATCATTAAAACAAACTTTATTAAGTCGGAAAAGTAGTCCACCTTTTGTCGGCCATCGCAAAGTGAATAGAAGAGTATACCAAGCATTACAAGAACCATTGTGAGAGAATGGGAGTGGAATAAGCGGAGTGCCTCCTTTCTTTTGATGTCCAGGCAACATCCCACATACCCAACAGTTTGAAGTGTTCGTCTTATTATGGGTGTGATGCAGAATCTGGATAAAACTGTTATTCAAATAAGTCTGTGTCGGGGAGTGAGTGTAGCTGGCCGGAAAAGCAGGCGAGGAGGCCGTATGTAGTGGGCAATATTCGGTCTTTATTGCGGATGTACAGTACAGATAGTCCCAACAGGTCGAAGGTGTGGCACCAGGCGATGAACACAGAGGCGCTGCTTCTTCTCTTCTTGATATCCGCAGATGGTCCGGGTAGATTCCGATGACGGGGAGACTCCCAGGAGGACCGGAAGAGAGGAAACAAACAAGGGACCGTTAGTCTGATCGAGTTGACCGAGAGACTCAGACTGTACACCTTCACCCGGGTAGTGCAAGAGCGGGGTCGGAAACGGACAGTGTGGGAAGGAAGGTACCGGGAATAAGGAACACAGGTCTGGGTAATAGAGAGGGTGCTGGGGTGGGGTGTGCGAGTAACGAAAGGGCTTTCTACAGTGGGGTGCGATATACGTATAATACAGTGCAAGGGTAGTGCGACTATGTAGAGAGGGTATATATACAGGGACTTTAACACGAACTCCTAGTGAGTAGGGATAAAGGAGGCAAAAGGCACTCACGCGGTCCGCCGTAACTCTTCAGTGAGTTACGGCCGCTCTCCAGCCACCTCCAAGGGACTCCACCACTCCTCTGTCCACACTTCTTCCTCGCACGTCTGGTCACCTTCTCCGTCTCCAGCCAGAGGGTCCTGCCACGAAACTCCGACACCTTGTTGTGCTGAATCCGGGCTTTTATCCTGTGCTGACTCTGCCAGGGGGGCGGAACTTCCGGGGTCAGCTTGGTATGGTTCCTCCCTTCCTGTCGCTCGGGTTGGCTCCTGTGGGAGAGAGAAGGGCGGGGTTTCGTTGGTGATGGAGGTTGCTCGGCGTCCTGTCTCGGTGGTGGCGTTTCGGTGAGGTAAACTCAGTCCCGGGGGTGTCGGACAAGGCATGATAGGGGGGTTTTGGTCCTTAGGTAGGGGTTTACGGGCCGTTCCATCACAGTCTGTCTATGTCGTTCTTCATGGTAAGGCAAAGTGAAATGAAAATGTTCAGATGGAATTAGGGTGGTAGGCAACAAATGTTCTCTTGCCGGCACCAGTAGTTCTACCACCCAAGCTATTACTGCTATCACCACGATAGTCATAACAAAAAGTACAGCACCAAGAATTCTCTTATTTCGCATCGTAGAAGATGCCATAGTTCAAAGTTAAAATGTCTCAAAAAGAAAGCAACTAAAAAATAAAAATATGAGTGCTGAGCTCCGAGGTAGCCGTTGGTTTCTTCTCCGAGATTCAAGACGGGTGTCGCTACACTTGGCAGAACTGATCCCCCCCCCTTGATATTCCCGGCTTCCGTTTCACAAACCTGGAGCAGTAACTCAACCAGTCTCGCACAAAACAACTGCTTCTCTTGGCCGTAGATTGTATCTCTCTCTACCAGAGACAGTGTGGTCCGGGAAGGCTCCCTCCGATTCAGTAGACGTAACAGCTGGGCTCTTCTCCTCGTCCAAGATGTCTCGATAATCAGACAGCACAGTTGGGCTCACCAGATCCGGAGAGACACGACGACAATGGGTCGAATGCACCCAACGTTTCCTGTTCGTAACTCGCACAGCCGTACGAGTCGCTAGTAGCACTTGCTCGGGTCCACGCCACCTCAGCTCCAAGCTGCTTGTTCTCTCAAAGGACCGGACCATTACGTAGTCGCCAGGACGAAGATTGTGAGCCTCTCCAATGGAATTGTCGGGGAGCGCTTCTCGAACCTGTTGATGAATAGAAAGTAAATCATTTGTTAATCGTGCCAAATAATCGTTCATCATTATACAAGGCACATCATGTAACAATCGAGGCTTAGGAACTCTCCATATATTCATAGGCCTTCCAAACACCACTTCATAAGGTGTAAGGCCAGTTCGGGAATGGGGCACTGATCTAAGAGATAGCAATGCCAGAGGCAGAGCATCCGGCCATTTCAAAGACGTGGATGCCACGATCTTTGCTAGCTTCAATTTCAAAGTTGCGTTGTACCTTTCCACCAGACCTGCTGACTGCGGGTGAAATACAGCATGGGATTTTTGCTGAATTCCCAATCCCTTCATGACGTATTCCACAATTTTCCCAACAAAATGAGGACCATTATCGCTCCACAAAAATCTACAAACACCATAGCGCGGGAAGTACTCTTTGAGCAGCACCTTAGCTGTTGTCAACGCTGTATTATCCTTTGTGGGGAAGGCCTCAATCCATTTACTGAAAGCACACACCACCACTAAGACATACTTAAGTTTATTGCAACGCTCAAGCTGGATGTAATCCATTTGTAGCACTTCGAATGGTGCAGTAGGTGGAACAAACCCTCCTTTCGGAGTATACGTCCCTTTAGCAGGATTGTGCTGCAAGCATATCAGACAGGTCTGCACTACTCTTTTGGCCGTATTGGCAATCTCAAGATGCTCCCAGACTCGCGTAAGCAATCTAGTAATTGCGAGAGCTCCAACATGTGCCAATCCATGTGCCATTTGAACCATTGCTTGCAAGTAAGCTGCAGGCAATTTCCATCTCTCCATATCTTTACTTCTCCAACAACCCTCATCATCCAACACTCCCTCCGTTGCCCAGGTTGCGAGTTCTGCCTCAGATGCTGATTTCTGAATGTCTAGTATCTCCTCTCTAGCATCATGCCATCGCTCGGCCTGCGATTTCACTACATACATTGGCGAGGCATTTCGTAACATAGCAGTTTCCCTCGCTATACAATCTGCAAAGGCGTTTCCATGTCCTACTTTGTCTGTCACTTTCTTATGTGCACTGCATTTGATTATCGCCACTTTCTTTGGACATAGTAACACATTCAGGAGATCACGTACTCGTTCTCCGTACATGATGTGCACTCTGTGTGAAGTCAAAAACCCTCGCTCTCTCCAGAGTAGGCCAAAATCATGCGCTACTCCAAAGGCGTACCGGCTATCAGTGTAGATGTTCACACATAAGCCAGCACTCAATTCAAATGCTCTTGTTAAGGCTATCAGTTCCGCTGCTTGGGCCGATTTCTGTGGTATTCGTGCTGCTTCTACCACTGTCTTAAGTGTCGTGATCGCATATGCTGCAGAGGTTGTACCATCTGGCAGCCTCAAACACGATCCATCAATCCACAGTTCCCCATCCACATCTGGAAGTGGCGTATCCTGTAAGTCGACACAACCCTTTGTTTGTTCTTCAGTCAGGAAAACACAATCATGGTGTTCTTCCTCCTGGCCCTCAGCAACTGGATACGGCAATAAAGTAGCAGGGTTCAGAGTAGCACATCTCTTTAGTGTGATATGCGGTGCCAACAGCGTTAGCTCATATCCTGTTAAACGTGCACTCGTGAGGTACTGAGTTTTTGTTTGGTTTAGCAGAGCATCTACCGCATGGGGAACTAACACCAACAATTTGTGTGACAAAACTATTCCCTCACTCTGTCGTATAGCCACTGCTGTTGCTGCAACTGCTCGGAAACACCCAGGTAATTCTCGTGCTACAGGGTCAAGTATTGCTGAGAAATACGCACAAGGGCTCTGTTTATCCCCGTGTGTCTGCACTAGGACTGACAATGCACACCCATCTTTCTCGTGTACATATAGTGTAAAGATCTTTGTGTAATCTGGTGTAGCTAACACTGGCGTGGAACAAAGAGCTTGTCTCAATTGTTCAAAAGCGTTCTGACATTCATTTGTCCATTCAAGGGGCATTGGTGTAGTCTTGGACAATAATGCTAACAAAGGCTTTATAATGTGTGAAAATCCCATTATCCACTGCCTACAAAAAGACGTCAGGCCTATAAAAGCACGCACATCTCTCTGACTGCGGGGGATTGGTGTATCTGAAATCGCTTGGATTCGATCAGATGTCAATGCACGTCCCTCCTTAGACAAAAGATGACCGAGGTAGGTCACCTTTGGTCTACAATATTGAAGCTTTTTCCTAGAAACCTTGTGATTGTTCTGAGCAAGGAAGGAAAGCAAAGCAAGACTACTCTCTTCATATTGTTCCTGCGTGTCTGCTGCAAGTAAAATGTCATCGACATATTGAATGAGAGCCACTCCAGACTGTAAATTGAAAGAATCAAGCTGTCTTTTTAGAGCCTGACTATAAATGCTAGGACTTTCTGTATAGCCTTGAGGAACTCGACAAAATCTATACGATTTATTATTTAATGTGAAGCCAAATAGATATCGACTATCAGGATGGATGGGAATAGAAAAGAAAGCATTTTTAAGGTCAATCATGGTAAACGTGGTGGCTGTGGGCGGAATCAAAGTAAGTAAAGTGGTAATATCAGACACTACCGGGTACTGAGGCACTACAATCTTGTTAATTTCTCTCAAATCAATAATAAATCGATAGATTTTGTCATCAGTATCTTTCTTTAAAATCGGAAGAATAGGGCTGTTACAGACAATATACGGAACTTCCTCCACAACGCCTGCAATAATCAAATCGTGTACAATACGCGTTAAGGCAACTTCCCTTCCCTGGATATTTTATACTGTGGTACACGAGGCAGAGACGCTCCCTCCTTTACAGTTATTCGAGTAGGGGGAATAAGCATCTGTCCCACATCCGTGTCTGAAGTAGCCCATAACGGTTGTGGGAGAGAGGCCAACGCTTCAATTTCTTGCATAGTACACAATCTCTCTACATCTTGGTAATTGTCATTCAAAATAACCGGCACTCCTTCAGGAGCGCAGCGTACAGTTGCTAGAAAATATTTAAGCAAATCTATTCCCATAATATTGTCTGGAGTGATTGGTGACAATAAAAACGGGCATGGGCCAAAAAATCTGTCAATGTAAAATGTAAGGGGTTGTGACAATGGGCTAAGAGAGGGTGTTCCATCGAACCCTATCGATGTAATCGTTTCGCCAGACAGGGGAGCCCTTGGAACCAAGTTTTTAGACAGAGCACTACGAGTAGCTCCTGTATCAACCAGGAACTGATCAGTAGACCCAAAACGCCCGCTGATACATATGGACCTCTTTGGTCTACTGGTACTTCAACCGATTCTACACCCCATCCTACGCAATCCTATGCATGTACATAGTCCTGAGACTCCACATTCTCACCCTCCGCTATCTGATACTGATTCCGTCGATCAAAAGTATTATTATCAGCCTGACCACGACCCCTCGCTTCAAACGTGCCACGATCACTTGCTCCACCCCTCACTCCTGAATAACTATTCCGTGTCCTTCCACCTCCTCGACCACGCTGATTACGTTGTTCTCGAAGCACCGGACAATCTGAGGCCCAATGTCCAAACTCTTTACAGTATGCACACTGATCCTCAGCAATGTCGGTACGAACAGAAGACGTACCATACGATCCACGCCTACCTCTATCATTCCCTCTCGGCTGTGTAGCCTAAACCTGAGCCAACATCACTTTCGTCTTTAATTCCTTCGCTTTCTTATCAGTACTTTCTTTAGCCTTCAATTCCTGTTGTTCATAATACTGAGCCATAGTCAATAAAGAAGCAGGGGTCGCCGTGGTCCAAGAACTTTCACTAGTCTTTAAGCGTTTCGAAATCTCTGGTAAGAGATTCGCTACATACTTATCAACGAACAAATGCCTACCCGTGTCTTCTATTAGTAACTGCTCGCTATAGTCATGAAATGCTTCTTCAAAACGGGAGAAGTCAGAAACCGACTCATGCGCCTTCTGCTTACAAGAGGCTAACATGGTCCAATCAATCTTTTTAGGGGGAACAAGCATTTTTAATTTATTCTAAATAGCCGTCTGGAGATCTAGGATTAATTGACATGGCTTACATGCAGGCTCCCTATCTAAATCAGCTTGGGATAAAGTTTTCCAATCCGCCCCCAGGATCGCTCGATCATCAAACTTACAAATCGCCCTCCACATATCAGGAGGCAATATTAACCCAAAGAAAAGGTCGATATCAACTAACGTCATAACGCACGAAGAAATAGCCCCTTCCACTCCTTCATAGAAAGCTGCCGGATTCTTACGGGGGTCAGGCAAAGCATTTTTAAGTGCCATAACATCTGCTCTATTTCATGGTGTATAAACCCAATTATATATGTAAAATATCCTTTTGCATCCGCAGACATTTTATCGTCATTTGTACCTTGCCATTTATGAGGGACATATAAAGGTGCAGCTTCACGCATAACATGAACCGTAGAACTCTTATCTGCTCCAAAGATAGAACACTCTTTGGATTTCTCCGTCGATCCCAGCACAGGCGCATCTGATGCTTTTCTCGTCTCCCGTAATCTTGACGCCTCATCCCGTAGCTGGACCAACCGTTGGAAAAACCGATCCACATCTGTAATAACAAAAAGACCTTTACGCATGTCCTCACGACCAACTGATACATCCTTAGGCTCTAAATCATTTGAATGCTTTCTAAATCGTTCTACAACTTCATCTCCAAACTGGCTCAAGAAATACAGTCGTTCTCGCTCGGACCACTTACGCATTTGGTCATTAATCTCTGAAATAATTATTTTGCTCAAATTGAGTTTGCGAGCAAAGCTGCGCAATTCCGCAGCTTCACTGGCACTTAGCCTAACACTAATACTCCCTTGACCATCTCCGTCCGAATCCTCATCTGGGGCCGTAGGTAGAGCATACGGAGGCGGGCAACGATCTAATAATGAAAAATCATCAATTTCATTAGTAAGGACAGGATAAAGAGGACGTCGAATAGGAAATTGACCATTCATTTGCAAATTACGTTCCCGTGCCTCCCTCTCTTTCTTTTCCTGCAACTCTTTCTCCTCCAGCTGTAAAGCCTTATCCCGAGCAGCCTTCCGCTGCTCTTTGTCCGCCAAGGCTAATTCACGCTTCATTCGTTCACGCACCGCTTTCTCCGACATACGTACACAATCAAACATATCTTGTCTAGACCTGCGCTGAAACAAACATTGCTCCACATACTGAACCTTTCGAAAATCAAACGACCCATGTAGTGGCCATTGCAATTCGGGATCAGACTTGGTGTATCTGTGCCACAATGTACTGTATAGAATAGGGGGAATGCCAAATTTAACGTACATTTCACGATTAGGTGTCCCCTCTGGGGGAGCCGGCTGAGATTCATTTAATCGATAATTGGTACCCTTTCCAAGACAGCACATTCCTCGGAGTGTGCTTAAAACAGGCATGTCAAAATATCACGTAAACGCGATATCACAAAAAATGGCACTTAATATACTTCACACAAGGTGTGCCGTTCAAACAAATACAAATTTAGAGAAATATCTCCACATGCCCGCCTATGTGAAGTGCACTGCACATATAACTCAAATCATAGAACCAAATGTTAGCTAACTCAAAACATATTCAAAGAGCCACAGTAAGCGTCCGTAGACTATCTTACCAAGCGTACCAAATTCTCAAATATCCAGGTTCCAACTTCCAAGTTCTTTAATCGAATCAGCCAAACCGGCACTGTACGACAACTCGAACGATCAGGATCTCAGTCGAGGACCGGCGCCACCTAGAAGGTCAGATCAGAAGGAAAGGAAGAAAACACCGTGGGTGCCAAGACTCGGGTCACTCATTGGCAGCGTACGCGTCCATGGCGAGTTTCCAATCCTTCGTCACGACCTCTCCTTCGGGCATCCGAGTCGCCGATGAGTCCCTTCGTGGTCGCCAATTTGTGGTATTGGGTTCTCCAGGCCTACATATTCCGCAAAACCCGCTACAACATAAAACAGACGTTGGCACGGAAACTGGAAAATGCAAAAGACAAGTTTATTAAGACCCCATGGGGTGGTGGTACATTCCTACAGCACCCTTCGGCAATGCAAGAAGTATCACACCGAACATTGGTGCGAGACCTCTTTTATACAGTTTTACAGTAATAAAAAGAGTAGGCGGAACACATTTGCTCAGTTTAGGTACATATAAGATCATTTTTGGAACACAGCCAGCTCATGGGAGGAGTTACAACACCACTGGTCAGTTTGGAGAACATTCCTAAGCGATGACTGTCCACTAGTACAGAGGGTTTAACTGCGCATGTGCGAGCTTGACCAGTACTAAAAATAGCCTGTTGCTGGGCAAGTTACGTGGTCAGTGTGGTACAGGGAAAGGACAAAAGGGCATGCTGACCACGAGGCAGCGCGTTCATATAAAATGGACGCCAGTGTTTTCAAAATGGCCTCCGAACACCATAGTCAAGTTAAGGGGAAATTTGTGTAGCAAAGCTTAACGCTAACCCGATCACTGTCAAATTACGACAGATCCACTGAGGCAGGTAACTGCATATACACAGAGCATCATTATATTCATACAACAACTTAGCATACGCATTAAGCTTAAAGTCACTTCTAGAAAGATCTATATGAAACCTACGACTCTCCTCTCGCAGCAAAGCACTTTCATCTCCTTTATTGACCTCTTTCTTGCTAGGAGTAGTAGGTGTAGGAGTTCCCTGTATCTCAACTACCTGCTCATGAGGAACTATATATGAAACTACATCTACTAGAATTATAAGAACTATCCCTCCACCTATAAGTGTGCCTATTATACATTTAGATATATGATCTGGATTTCCAGCCTCCATTGTCTCAAAAAGTCTCTTTCTCTTACTTCCGTTGCTTGTGAACCATTTGAACAACGCTTTGAAAAGGCTGGCAGTCCCCTCCTTTGATTTCAGTTCCCTATTACACAATACAAGGCTTCCTTAACCCTAAATTTCTTCTTCTTCCTATCAGACCTAGGTTACCCTCTTTTAACTTATTTACAATAAATTCACCTCAGTCCAAAATAAGATTTGTTCCAATTATCTCTAGAACATGCTGCAAATGCTCAAGTCAAAAAACAATCATTTCATGGGACGGAGCTTCAAAGCCAAACGTAGAAAATACCAGTCTGTTCAAAATTAGATTTCAAACTCTGCTCAGCACGGAACCGGAACCGTGATGGTCAACACTCCTTCGATCTCAAGTCCTGGCACCACCAACACCACGTCGACCTTCACGTTAGGACTATTACTGATGACTGTCACTGCCCTCAGACTCCCAGAACTCAGCACTCCTGGCATCAGTCACAACGTATGACCACTATGGAGTTTCGTATCTTTGACAAGACACTCTCATCCATCTTGATCTTCTCAGACTCCACAAGCTTGCCCTTCTTCCCCTTTCTGATTCAGAGTCTTCGGACACTGGAGCAAGATCTCTCTCAGACACCAAGCGCAGATTCAATCGCCTCTGTCTCTCCGGCCGTGCTTCCTCTGTGCGTTTTGTTCTTCTGCTCTCCTCTTGCACACCTTGCTCACAACTTCCTTCTGCTGAGTCTGATTCTGGACCACCTTCACAACAATTTCCTCTTCCTGAGGCAATTTCACTGTCGCTATTGTTGTGACCCTCCTCAGCTTGGTCTGGTGAGCAACCAGCTCTGTAAGTCTCCCTGACAGCTTGACTTGACCCCTCCTGTGGCACTACTACCACAGCTGGATTTTCATTCGGGAGAGGAGCTGTTTCTTCCAAGGGTGCTGAAACTCTGCGGGTGTGAGAAACATGCACCCAATTTGGTATCCTTTAGAACTGGCCTGTTCCCAATCCTCCGCACTTCACTGCAATGTTCGTCACCAATATGATCTGGTAAGGTCCTCTCCAGCAAACATCCAAGCAGCTCTTTCTCACGTGCTTTCGGACAAGCACCCAATTCCCTGGACTCAGGTCGTGACAGAGATCACTTGAAGCTGGAACAGAAGCAGCCTGCATCTGATGAGACACAGAACGGACCACATCAGCGAGTCCCTTGCGATAATCAAGGATTAGATCATCTATGATGTCTATCAAAGCTTTCGATGGTACTGCTGATAACCTCATAGCCCTCTCCATCAAAACTTCAATACCTGTTCTCCTGTCTGGTTATCTGCGGATACTCATAAGCACCAACGGCAGACCATCGGGCCATTTCAGAGACGTGGATGAACACACCTTTGCCATTCAGGCTTTCAAAGTCCCACTAACCTGCTTCACTATTCCAGAAGCCTCTGGTTGGTAGCTACAATGGGGTCTTTGGTTATCATTCAATGCCGTGCAAAGCATCTTGATGATCTCACTATGGAAGTGTGTTCCTCCATCCGATTCCAAAGAGGTCAGAAAACCAAACCTAGGTATGAGTTCCCTCAACAGTAACTTAGCTACAGTGAGTGTGTCACACCTCCGTGTTGGGTAAGCCTCTACCCACCTTGAGAACACACATACCACCACCAAAATGTACCTCAACCTATTGCACCTAGGCATCGCAATGAAATCCAATTGCATTCTATTGAAAGGTCCCCGACCTCCCATTGTGGCTCAGTGTAACCACAGTCTTCTTTCCAGCATTCATTTGTTGACAAGTGACACACCTCTGACACACAGCTTCGGCCACTGCACGAAATTGTGGATTATACCACTTCTGTCTAAACACTCGCACCGTTGAATCTCTGCCTAGATGTACTGCACCATGAATTTGTCTTGCCATCGGGTACAACAAGTCATCTGGCAACACTGCTCGACAGTCACCTGAAACCCAAATGTTAACATGCCCTTTCAAACATCCAGACTTGATCCACACACTTTTCTCCTGTTCTGAAACCTGTTCCTGCAGGCACTTGAGTTCATCCCAAGTATCTGCCATGGCCAACATCATGTTGAGCTCGGTTTATCTTGGCTCTCTCCTGTGTAATTTCCGGTAAAAATACAACTGTGTTCAGCACAGAAACGTGCAACTTCATCAGCATATTTATTTCCAAGAGAGACAAAATCCGTCCCCCTCCTATGAGCTGTACATTTGACAACTGCTATCTCCCTCGGGCACTGTAAGGCTCCCAATAGTAACCTCACAATTTCTCCGTTCCTAATAGGTGATCCAGAGAATGTCTTGTAACCCCTCTGTGACCATAGCTATCCGAAGTTGTGAACCACACCGAATCCGTACTGGGTGTCGGTGTAAATGGTGATTCGAATTTGATCAGTGGCCAAACAGGCACGAGTCAAGGCAATGATTTCAGTTACCTGGGCGGAGTATACACCTTCTAGGCAAGCAGCTTCAACCCCTCCCGTAATGGTACATGCAGCAAACGCTGCACTCAGCTGACCAACACTGTCTCTTAAGCATGAACCATCAACAAAAAATATCTCATAAGGGTCAGACAATGGTTCATCAACAATGTCAGGTCTCGGCTTGGTGCAAAGTACAGTCACATCGAGACAGTCATGGTCCTCACAATCTTCATCAAATGTGTTTGGTAACAGCATCAATGTTGCCGGATTCAAAACAGAACACCTCCTCAAAGTAACATTCTCCACAGCAAGAATGATTTGCTCGTAGCGTGTGAGTCTATTAATTGTCAGGTGCTGTGTTTTGGTCCTTGTCATCAACAATTCAACAGAATGCGGAACATACACAATTAAAGAATGCCCAATTACAATGCTTTCACATCTCTCAATGCTGACACCCGTTGAAGCAATGGACTTGAGAAATCCGGGCAAGGCTGAAGCTACTGGATCTAAAGTAGCTGAGAAGTAGGCAACTGGTATACGGACACCTCCATGATCCTGAGTCAAAACTGATAATGCACAACCTTCTCGCTCCCAACAGAATAATGAAAAAGGCTTATTGTAGTCAGGCATTCCTAGGGCCGGAGCACGACACAGGTCCACTCTCAACTCCAAAAACGCCTCCATACAGTCATTGTCCCATGGTACCGTATCACCCACATCCTTGTGCGTCAGTCTCTGCAAAGGCTTCACTTTCAGAGAGAAGTTGGGAACCCACTGGCAACAGTAGCCAACCATCCCTATGAACATTCTGACTCCCCTCTGTGTGGTAGGCACAGCCATACTTATGATTGCCTCAATTCAATCAGGTGACACCTTCCTCCTGCCTTTCTCTATTCAGTGACCTAAATACTGCACCTCAGTCAAACAGGACTGTAGCTTGTTTGGGGACACTTTGTGTCCATTCTGTGCCAAATGAGTCAGTAAGGTGATGGTGCTAATCCTGCATGCATCCTCTGTCTCAGACGCAACAAGTAGGTAATCTATGTACTGCATGAGAACTGAGAGGCATATTACCAAGGGGGGCGATAGTCAATTATCGCCGATTTAGCGGCCGCTAAGCAGCGATAATTCTATCACCCTATTAGCAACTGATGTTAGCGACAGCTTTTAGGCGATACCGAGCGGTTTGAGGCCCGCTTTGCATGTCAGTGATGTTTATCGCTAATGACATGCAAAATGGGCGTACCCAACCAGTTAGCGACTGAAAGCAGTCGCTAACGACGCTATCGCCTATTAGCAAGGCAGGCGTAACGTTGGAAATATTTGCGCTAAGCGCGAATATCTCCAAATACTAACACCTGCCTAGACCAGTTCGTAGCCATGTTATCCAATGAGAGTTGGATAACATGGCTGGGAGCATTTCGGTGCTAATGCGTGAATATCGCAGTATTCTCAGCGATGTTCACGCATTTCACCGCTATCGCTGGATATTTTAGCACAATGGAGAAAAACGTTGCTAATAGCATGTTTTCTCCGCCAATATATCCAGCGATAGGCAGCGATAAAAAAATCATTGCTAAGCCTATTTAGCGATAAATATCACTACTTGTTGGTAATATGCCCCCTTAGGGGCATATTACCAAGGGGGGCGATAGGCAATTATCGCCGATTTAGCGTCCGTTTTCGGCCGCTAAGCGGCGCTAATTCTATCGCCCTATTAGCAAGCTGTCGCTAACTGATGTTAGCGACAGCTTTCAGGTGATAGCGAGCGGTTTGGGGCCCGCTTTGCATGTCAGCGATGTTTATCGCTAATGACATGCAAAGTGGGCGTACCCAACCAGTTAGCGATTGAAAGCAGTCGCTAATGTCGCTATTGCCTATTAGCAAGGCAGGCGTAGCGTTGGAAATATTCACGCTAAGCGCGAATATCTCCAAATACTAACACCTGCCCAGACCAGTTCTTAGCCATGTTATCCAATGGGAGGTGGATAACATGGCTAAGAGCATTTCGTCGCTAATGCGTGAATATCGCTGTATTCTCAGCGATATTCACGCATTTCGACGCTATCGCTGGATATTTTAGCACAATGGAGAAAAACTTTGCTAATAGCATGTTTTCTCTGCTAACATATCCAGCGATAGGCAGCGATAAAAAAATCGTAGCTGAGCCTATTTAGCGATAAATATCGCTACTTGTTGGTAATATGCCCCTGAATTCTGCGGCAACACAAGACTCTCAAGATTCTTTTTCAAGATCTGATTAAAGATCGATGGACTCTCTTTATACCACTGGGGGGTACGACACCATGTTAACACACGGTTTTCCAGCTTAAAAGCAAAAAGAAATTGGCTCTCTTAATGGAGAGGTATCGAAAAGAACACTTGACACAGATCAATCATGGGGAAACACTTGGAATCTGAAACAATATCATTGATGGATATGGTCCACTGGACAACATGGGACAACTATGTTGTTAACCTTCCTCAGGTCCTGCACAATCCTAAATTTCCCACTCAGTTTCTGCAATCCCATAATGGGTGAGTCGCATGGACTGCCCATTATCTCTTTCAGGATTCTCTACTTAATCATGGAGTCAATTACAAGATTTATCCCTGCAATCGTTTCTGGTGTCAGGTTATACTGGGGTGTTCTTGGAAACTCCACATTCTGCTTAACCTGAATCTTAACTGACTCAACTCCTTTAATCAGCCCAATGTCCTCTCCTGTGAAGTCCCACACCTTCTGCAAGACTGAATCTCTCAAGTCTAGTGGAATTTCTTCCACCATCACCGCTGGGTACATTTCCATGCACAAATGCTGATTTGCAACATGAAAGGTGGCATCATCATCATTAGTCTGCAATTCCATACCCTTAGGGGTGCAATAGATAGTGCAGTTGATCTTGCACAAAAGATCTCTTCCTAGCAAACGGACTGGGCTTGTGTCGCACACCACAAGCCCAGTGAGAATAGTCCGAATGTTCCTATTCTCACAGGGATCGGCTCAGTCAACAGACTTGTTATTTTCCTGTTTGCTACACCTACAACTTGGATTGATTGTCCCCGGAGGGGTAAGTTGGGAACTACTGCAGATCTCACAGTAGAACGGGTAGCACCAGTGGCAACCAAAAAGGTGGTAGGGTGACCATCAACATCAGGTTCTACAAATGGTCCCCTCTGGTCTACCTCCAAGACTGCACCAAGAGTGTAGTCTTCCTCCCACCTCAGGCACCATCATGCTAACGGGTCTGAATAGTACCCATCACTTACATCAAAAAGAGGCCTCTGCTGGTAAGTCCGAGTCCCTTGCGGGATCTTTGATGGCTGGGGAACTTGTACTTGTGGAATCAGCGTCCCCCTTTTCATCGATCTTGGTCTCAATACAGTATTAGCCACTTTGGGCACTTGCACTGTCTCCTCCTCTTGCTGCAGCTGATTTGCTAGATTCAAGGGACACTTGCGCCTCCAATGCCCGACCTGGTGACAAAAGTGACATGCAGTGGTCTTTTTCAATGTGGCTATGTCCACTCCCTTTCCTTGATTTTGACCATTCTGTTTTCCCCAATAGCGTTCCTCCATTCGACTGCATCTGGACTCCCTTATCAGCCTCTTGCATCTGAACTTCATCCTTAAGCTTACTATGTTTCGAGTCCGCCTCATCGCTGCAATACCTGCCATATCGCAGTATTTCATCTACCGGCTTGTTCTGCCAGCAGATCAAATGCTGTTGGATCATGAGGCAACTCTCAGGCCTTAGACACAAGATGAACTTGGAAACAAACTGTCTCATATCTTTGGGGGTCTAAGGTATCCAACCCACTGTACTGTTTAAAGACTTGCAATAGCCTCTCATAGTATTCATGTACTGTCTCCTTTGGTTCCTGTGCCATACGATCTATCTTGACCCAATCAATATCCTGTGGCGATATCTTGGACTTTAGCCATGTGATCACCTGCTCATATTTTTGAATAACAATAGGTGAAGAACCATTTGTGACAGCATCCCTATCTGGCTCAGAGGTAGGCCAAACTTTACAAGCTGCCCACAAATCACTCGGAACTACAATATCGAACAATGAGTTCACATCATTCCACAATACCTTTGAGATCTTAACAAAGCGATCAACCTGTTTGTACCACTCAACTGGCCTCTCCCTCAGTTTAGGGAAATCATTTGTGAATGCTGCCAAGTAACCTGTGCTCCAAAGCCCAGGGACATTTCCTCCACTAGATACCTCCCGGAAAGGGTAGTTCTCTACTCCTGACATTCCCCCTCCTGGAGGTGGTGTGTCCGCCAACACTCTTCCTGGTACTCTTCTTTTTGGACCATCTTTCTTCCCACTTATCAAGCCTGTTCCATGCTTGTATCCCTATGACCAATTCTCGAATATGAGTCTTTAGCCCAATGACCCTTTTCTCTTCCAGGTCCTGATCACTGTACTGTTATCTGTGGTTCCTTTGTAACATTTTTGTCTTAGACAAATCCACCTCATATAGGTTTGCCAATTGAGTTAGTTTTTCATGTGCCAATCTTGCCTTAGGAGTCACATCCTTTGCTACAAACAGCAACTCGTCTGGTTCATAACGTTCCACTCTCTCCAAAGGCAAATTTCCCTCGACTATCTCATCCACTTCTGCGTTCAGCCTCATAACATCTAGCATCTTTGCCCTTATAACCACCTTCTGGGTACCTCGACTATATGCACCACTCGACTCTCCACAATCGCTATTCTATTCTCTCCATCTATTCCTTTCAATGGTATCCTTTAGAACTGGCCTGTTCCCAATCTCCTGTCATCTGGTCACTCTGATACTCCATTGGCTGTTCCCACATCCTTAAATCTGATCTCAACTTGGCATAAGATTTGGGCTCAGATCCATTGGGCATACTCGATTCCGTGGGTCTCGGTATGTGAACCATTCCGCTCACTATGCCATTCCTTCCAGAGCTATTTCCCTCTGTCACTGCTGACTGCGATGAACTCCAATTCTTCACCTGATCTGGACCATACATTGACACTATGAGACCAATGGTGACTGGTACCGTAAGGGCATCCGGCAATCTCCGAGCTTCCGTATGTCTGCATCCCCATTCCTCCGGTCGAGATTTTCCAAGCTATTCCTGCACTAAATGGAACTTGCGATTCTCTAGTTCCTTCTGTTGGAGCTGATTTCCCTGCTGCTAAGTCTGGGCTGTATGGGGGTGATCTCTATGCTAACAACCTTTCTATCAAGCTATCATCTGTATCGCTGTCATCTTCTTCGCTACTCTTCTTCTGGGTGTTCACTTCCTTGACTATCAAAGGAACAATTTATCCCCTTCAATGGTTTGTAATCTCCACCTTTTCTCCAATGCGTCCCATTTCACATCTTGGAATGCCCTGACCAATCTTTTCACTCTTTCCTGATTCCTGTCCCTATTCTTTTTGTGTGCCGCCCTAATCCATGCATGCAAAGCTTCAAACTGTGATGGTCTAGGTAAAGGTCGCAAAGAAGCCATGCTAGTTTTCAACTGTTACAACACTTCCAATCTAAAGTTCCCATATTGGGGAAAAGTCAATTCTTCATTTCTTTCTGTCATTTTACACCAATTCTCAAGCCAAAGGATAGTAAGCCATCCTACATTGGTAGCCATGTAATGAGCTGGGGTATCCTCGGGCGGAGCCTCTTTTCCTCCTCGAGTGACCACCCTTTTTTCTCCTCTACACAGATCTCGTAAAACTTTAAAACACTTCATGCTGAAATCAACTTTTTTCCTTTTGCAGCTCTCTTTCACTTCCTAATGACAATCCACCAGTACCTGCGCGGCTTCACACCAACCGACCTATTGCAGCATAGCACCTTCTGTAGTCACGCTCCTCCGCTTGCAGCAGTTCCCCTTCCTTTACAATCTGTTTCTCACTCACTCACACGTCCCATTTATATGCTGAAATAACCGTTTGTCCGTAACGTCCATGGGGTCACTTCTCTGACTGTACGTCCGCAGTCTCCTGTAATTGTCTGCCTTAATCTGGCAACTGTCTGTCCACGAAACGACTGGACAATCACCTTAGCTGATAGGTTACAACCGCTCGAACCTCGTACAGCAACCGACGACCAGCGTCAGTTACTAACACACTCACACATTCCCTCCCCCTATCTCGGTCTGGGCAGTCAATGGTACCTCACCACTCCCTTCTCAATGGTTGACAATTACGCTCTGGGTGTCTTCTACACCACAGTCTCTTAGTCTACTTGTTGAGCCTAAGATTCCTGGGCTGCATGCGCTCACAGCCTGATCTCGCAATCACTCAACACTCACTCCAACTCCGCTAGACATCACAACATTAAACAACACCGCAATCTAACAAAACATAATCTTGTTCATACTCACTCTCCCACGAACTGCTGCTTTCACCGCACCGTCACTCTCCGTCAGTTTCCATGAAACGCGGCCGTCCTCCGACGACAATCCACTGGACTACCATCACCTGAATTCTATGGGGCTGAGGAAACTTTTATCCTAATCTAGATCTCCCCTTATTCTAGAGACAACCATCCTCGTTTGCTACCAACTGAAGACGCTGGATTCTTATCACAATTTTTGGCCTTATTTTACCAGTCTTGAGAATCCTCTATCCATCTGCTCTTTTTGTCTGCTAAGAAGTGTAAAGGGAAGAAGCACTTTTCATTCACTATTTTATCCATGACCAAATCAATCTAAATCAAAGGAACTGCCAACAGCAAAGGTGAGGTTTTGAAGGTTTATTACAAACTCAAAAACAACTGAATGTACAGGCACCTCAGCAAGAGGTTAAGAAAGTAAACAGCACTAATACAAACATAATCTTACGCAGGAGTCTCATCTGACTCAGAATTAAAAAAAGAGTTATTTCTAAAAGCATTAGGCAAACAATGACAGTCCCTATCTGAATCTTTGACTGCAGTGACCTAAAAGAAAGAAAGATTATTAATCTATCCCTACACTAACACTAAAGTGACATCCCTACTTAGCATCATTCACAGGCAAGAGAAAAAGGTGTCAGCAGTGAAGACTTCCTCAGAAGTACACTCACTTTGCATAGGTAAGTAGCCAAAGCAACAGATCTCGATCTAAGATGCCCCCTCTCACTTCCCTCCTAGCTCCCTTCTGCTATTCTGCCTTCCTCCCTCGGGGCACTGCCCCTATTACAAAATCCCAAAAATGGTAGGGCACGCCCTATGCACACCCCTTCAGGCAGGTCTTCTTCCAGTAGTTTTCCATCAAAACTCTGACTTCATCCAGAAACCGTTAGGGTGACCTTGGGTCCCAGGCACCTTCTCCGCTTAAAGTATCTTCTCTACATTCCGGTGTACTTCCCTTGCGCCTTCCCGTACCACTCCTAAAACAAAAGGGTTATTCTACCTAACGAGACGTGTGCCCTTGCACCTGCAACAGAAAACCTGTGAGCAAATCAACCTTGCACGCACACAAATTCCACAGTCTACATTCGACTAAGAAAAAGAGCCTTCCCAAGGAAAATAAATCTTCGGGCCTACAGTATTCAGCTAACATAAGAAATCACAAATAGGCCTTTCCTTGAACGTGTATGAGATCAGGCCTTTACACCATTAAACATGCAATTCTAAATCACATTATAAGCATTGCATTCCATAGTCATCTAAAGCATTACATTACATTAATAAGCAAATCTACACGTGCAGACTTTAATATGGTGCACATTTAATGCTAATGCATCACATTATCCGTAAACTAGTACATTCTGCATCCTATAAAGCACAATTTCGATTAAACTCTACTTTGGTCTACATAAACTACATGGTTACATTTCTAATCACCCTCATATATGCGGTTTTAGTATTACACTTCTAATGATCACACGTAAATACAGTCCTCTAGATATGCGGGAGTTGATTATCAGCGATTATGATGCACCCCTACAAATGACAGAATAACATGGCACTTGATCACCACTGATAAGGCGCACGCTCTTCAGCCAACTTCTCTGCTGTCTTTCAGCTGGCTTTGAGGTTTATCGTCAAGGCCGGACTGGCCGTAGCAGGCACTGGGCAATCCAAAATCTCCACATACCAAAAGTTGTTGCATCAAATGTACCATCCATCAGGCCTTTATCTTAACATATGCAGAGTTGTCACAGCATGTTTACCTCCCACCAAACCATATGGCTGAGATACCCGCCACCCCCTCTCAACACAATCCCCAAGGATGGGAAACCGGAAACAGTTCTGAAGTTTTTGGAGACGGGAGGGAGTGACCCTCCCGGGCCGTATTTATTAAAATATGAAACAAAATTAAAACATTAAAATAAACAGTTTCATATTATGTACAATTTCATTACCACATTGCGATGTTTGGCTAACCTTAACATATCCTCTAGTACAAAGGTTCTCCTAGCCGAACTAACATCCTACCAAACATTTACTTAACTTTTGAAATTGTACATCCTAACGTTTAAGGGCCAACGGCAAGGTCGTAACCGGTGTCAAGATCCCTAACCCAGACATATCCCCCTCACTTGAGAGGGGCGGCACGGAGGCATACCTCAAGTGCAACTACCAATTTCCCTTGACTTGACGGGGGCCCCAATAAAACTCGACGCCACTTAAAGGTCGTACGAGGACTCGTGTGAGGTATCTAGAAGGTAGCGTAGACCCCCCCCCAAACCCCACACAACTTACCACATCTGCCGTCGCAGACGTACTGGCCCCGGGAAATTCCCCAGGAGGGGGCTGTAACCCCTCCTACCCATGAAGGGGCCTTGACCGCCTTCCCTTTCCTTTCGGCGACCCATCCTTAGAAGGGACCGCCTCCCCGTTGAGGGGCCAATGGCCACCTCCCCCGAGCGCCCCCATCCGTAATGGGTGATGCCCACACATAGGGATCTTCCAATTAGTGCTCACCGACCATGACCTTACCGCCCGACCAAAATAAATACGACAATGATAACTAAATAACTAAAGACTAAATATAACATACAGTAGCAACAACAACTTTATTCAAAGCATGCCTACTGATGAACCCTAAAGCAGAATTACTTTATTTGCAAAACATAACACAAAACGACATTCTTTATTGCATACTCAAAATCTCACGATAATACCGCAACCTGTAAACGAAAATCAGAATTATCAATCAAACTTTATTTAAAACCACTCGCTGTCTTCAGGGGCTGGTGGGTGGGTCAAAAATGGCTCTTCGTTCCGTCTCGAGCTCACGTGCAGCGAGGAGGTGCAGCTTCAGAGCACAGGAACAAGAGGATGCTTTCTGGTCTTGTCCCTCCTTTTATCCGTCTTCAGGGCGGGCGTAAACCCGCCCCTGCCTGCCCCAAGGGCGTGGCCAGCCGCGTCAGTGTCTAGGCCAACCCACACTAGGGCGGGAAAAGGCGCGCCCCGGCTACGCCGCTTCGGGCATACCAGCCGAGACTCGCCTCCCGCCCAAGATGGCTTCCCGGGGGGATCGTGGTACTCTGCCATACGTTCGGGGGGACCGATTGGTCGCCCCTTGCCATATGGCTGAGATACCCACCACCCCCTCTCAACACAATCCCCAAGGATGGGAAACCGGAAACAGTTCTGAAGTTTTTGGAGACGGGAGGGAGTGACCCTCCCGGGCCGTATTTATTAAAATATGAAACAAAATTAAAACATTAAAATAAACAGTTTCATATTATGTACAATTTCATTACCACATTGCGATGTTTGGCTAACCTTAACATATCCTCTAGTACAAAGGTTCTCCTAGCCGAACTAACATCCTACCAAACATTTACTTAACTTTTGAAATTGTACATCCTAACGTTTAAGGGCCAACGGCAAGGTCGTAACCGGTGTCAAGATCCCTAACCCAGACATATCCCCCTCACTTGAGAGGGGCGGCACGGAGGCATACCTCAAGTGCAACTACCAATTTCCCTTGACTTGACGGGGGCCCCAATAAAACTCGACGCCACTTAAAGGTCGCACGAGGACTCGTGTGAGGTATCTAGAAGGTAGCGTAGACCCCCCCCCAAACCCCACACAACTTACCACATCTGCCGTCGCAGACGTACTGGCCCCGGGAAATTCCCCAGGAGGGGGCTGTAACCCCTCCTACCCATGAAGGGGCCTTGACCGCCTTCCCTTTCCTTTCGGCGACCCATCCTTAGAAGGGACCGCCTCCCCGTTGAGGGGCCAATGGCCACCTCCCCCGAGCGCCCCCATCCGTAATGGGTGACGCCCACTCATAGGGATCTTCCAATTAGTGCTCACCGATCATGACCTTACCGCCACAGGTCCGGATAGTTGACCGGCTATCCGGACCCCCCACCACACTCCTACCTAAAGGTCATGTTTAACGTCTTCAGCCAAGCTATGAAGTCTCCTATGAGTAACTCATTCCCCCTCCGAGACAAATGAACACCATCCCCCAAGTACATACTGTCATCATTAATACATCCATGCGCGATAGAATGCAGTGCATTGGAACGGAACAACCTACTTACTTTGTTATTAATTTTTCTCACAGAGTGATTTAAAGCAGAAACCGAAAAAAGCCCCCCGCCACACTTTCCGTGGGATCATATGGGACCATGCAATCGTGCACCCTGGAACTCTCCTCGCTAACCAACTTACAGTGGAAAGCATCGCTTCCAGGAGAAGTCGTCTACCAGTGGTGACCAAATCATTGCCCCCAAGATGTACTATGACTACAGACGGCGGTGACCTCGTCCGCCCTAGCAAACCCTCGAAAAATGATTGGAACTGGTCAATACAGAGACCGCCTTTTCCGTAGAAGGACACCCTGTACCCGTATTCCCCAGCCACGTGCACCATGTCACCTGCCTTAAATACGTCCGCGGCACGCCTCACGTATGAGTGGCCCACGACCCACACCTCCTTTTTAACAGCCGGTGATGTCTGACCGCTGGCCCGGTGTTGGGTCGACTGCATAGTCCGCCCCGCCTCGTAGGCTTGCGTAACTGAAAACCAAACAAAAACAAGAAGCGTGAGTACATCATTACGGCTTCACAACATGTGCAAACGCACATACCTTTTATAACAATTGGAGGACCAACGCCCCACACGTTTAACTTGTTCCACATTCAGACCCCTGGCTGTAGCCTCTGTAGCAGCCCCTATCCGAAAGGAATGGGTCCCAAATTCACCCGGGTTCAAGCCCGCAGCTGTAATCGACATCGCAAGCACCCGCTGAAACTGAAACCTTGTCAGTGGGGTGGCGTCCGCGTGTCTCAACAATGTCCCCCCCCATGATGCCACCCTTTGTGTCAAATAATCCTCTAAACACTTCACTGGGCACATGGACGACCCGGGAATCCTGCGTATAATTATGCATTCACCCATCCCACTCTGGTCGGTTTTGGACCTCACAAACGAGACAGTCATCGTCTCCCCCCTGATCTGAACGTGCTCTGCGCACAATCCTCCCGTCACATCCTGCTTGTTCCTTGCCACTAATTCGCTTACCCGCATAGCCCCATGAAATGCCAGCGTAAAAGCGGCTCGGAATAACACTGTCTCAAACTGAGACGAACATGTTGTAGGGAGTCTGGATAATAACTGGGCCAACCTATCCAAACCTATCGGGCGCCTCTCATCTACTCTGCGACCCTCAAGGCGTTGCCACCCACGTAGCGCTTTTTGCACAACGAAAGACGCTGTCGGGTCCTGGATCCCATGAGCCCTAGCAACAAAGGAAATGGCAGCCCGATGCCTCTGGGCCGTGGCCACCGTTTTCCCTGCCAGATGTAATGACATCAGAAAGTTCACAACCCCTTCCTCCTGGCCCCAAAGCTCCTCTCTAGCAGTCCCCAAAAAGGCTAAATAGGACCGGAACGCCCCTTCATATGCCTTCCCCGTCCTGGGTGCTAAACTCTCTCCCACGAGGTTACGAAGTTCGGGGCACCGAGAGACCAAAGAGCTTCGGGAAAGGGTGCCGGCTCCGGGTCCGCTGTGGGCAGAAAACCCCAGAAGGCCTGCATACGAAAACGAGAAAGGGCATCAGCCGCCTGGTTCATTACCCCAGGGACATGTCTTGCTTTGAACAACACATTCAGTTGCATACACAGTAATACGATTTCCTTGAGCAGCCTCAAAACCCATTTGCATCGTGCTGCCTGACTATTGATACACTCAACCACGGTCATATCATATTGTCAGACCAAAATACCACAGAGTGATCTCTGAACCCTTCGGGCCACGTTCTCAAGGCCACGAAAATGGGGAAAAGTTCCAGGAAAGCAATGTTACTTGTCAGTCCACTGTTGTGCCACCATGCCGGCCATTTTTGTGCAGACCATCGAGCACCGAAAATGGCACCAAAACCTACACTCCCTGCCGAATCTGTCCACAGCCCCAGCTCCTCAGAGGACACGGCTGGTTTATTCCAGACGACTCGACCATTGAAATCTGCCAGAAATGCCAACCAAATGCGCATGTCCTGGCGGACCTCGGCCAAGAGCCTCGTGCGATGATGGCCCTCCTTCAATCCGACCATGGCTTGAGCGATCGAACGGGAAAAGGGGCGGGCCATAGGTATAACTCTCAGGGCAAAATTCAACTGGCCCACTAACTGCTGTAACTGATGCAGCTTAACCTTAGCTTCACTCAAACACATTTGCAGGGATGCCCTGAACTTTAACACTTTATCACTTGGTAAACGGAAACAACCTTCTCCGGAGTCTAACTCGATCCCCAGAAACTCGAGGCAAGTCGAAGGACCCACCGTATTACCTGGTGCCAATGGCACGCCAAACTGATTCATTAACACACAAAATGCAGCCAAAGCTTGCCCACAGTCCGGATCCCCGGCTGCCCCCAGGAACAAAAAATCATCGAGATAATGCATCACATGTTGAAAACCCGTCTTTTTTGTGAAGACCCATTGTAGAAAACTACTGAATTTCTCGAAATAGGCACAAGAAATTGAGCATCCCATCGGCATACATCTATCCATATAATACTGACCCTGAAACATGAAACCCAGTAGACGCTGATCGTCTGGATGTACCGGGAGCAACCGGAACGCTGACTCGATATCAGATTTTGCCATCAGCGCCCCGGGCCCCAGGCGATTCAAAATGGCCACGGCCTCATCGAAAGATGCGTACCGTACCGAACACATTTCCGGGTCTATCGCTTCGTTTACGGAAAGACCACGTGGGGCTGACAAATTATGTATCAGCCGAAACTCACCCGGGTCCTTCTTGGGGACCACTCCTAAAGGCGAACAGACAAAGTTAGCCACCGGGGGTACACTAAACGGACCGGCGACTCGACCTCGAGTAACCTCCTTCCGGATCTTTTCCTGTACCACGGTCGTATGCTGCAAGACCGATATCTGATTTTTGTATTTTTCCACACCCTGAAAGTCCCCCACTGGGATGCGGAAACCATATGAAAACCCGTTCCGCAACACCCCAGCGGAAGCACGATCCGGGTATTCACTGAGCCAGGGAATCATTGCCAAGGTATCAATCGGGGTAGGTAAAGGCGCCCCTCGGACTATGTTAGACCTGTTTGGCACCTCCTCTACCCCCGTTATCACCCGTTTTGGCTCTGCACGTGGACTCAGGATGGGATGATTGCCCACACCCACTACATTCGTGTTTAAATTTGCACGATCCCTGGGGCCTAGTACATTTACTCCTGTTAAAATTCCAACAAACCCCCTTTTTACCTGTATTACCGGTAGGCCTCGAGTGATTGTCGGTACCCGTACCTGATCGAAAAGGCGTCCCCGCATACTGACGGGAGGATTCGCCCACATTACTCCCTACTAATGGCACTTTCAACATACCAGTCTCCTTCATTTTGGACCAGGACACAGAATCATAACAATCCCAAGTTAAGTTTTTATCATGTTCTTTTGCTTTTCTGAAAAGATTATCATAGCAAAACCAATGATTACCCTCGTGTGATACCGAGTACCCCATGATCCTTGACTGATAACTCGGCAACTCGGGTAGCAATTCGGGCCTCCGTTCTCCCAAGATCGATGTGAAAATTCCCCATGCCTTGCCCCAATTGCCAAAGTTTTCATTAACCTTAAAGGCGGCCATCTTTGTGCGCCAAACACTCGGATGCATGAGATCCTTCTGACCTTTAACATGCTCCATCTCATAATGATCAGTAAGCAACGAGAAGATGTTTACATATTCCCCTGCCCATATCTTTTCTTTAATAGCTAAAGGAACATGCTGACCCAACCTCTCCCTTCGAGAGGGAGCCGACTCTTCCCTCGCAATCGGCAATGGCCGCTTACCTGAACTGGACGCTGTCTCTGCGACTAAAACCGTCCCCTGTGGCTTCTCTACGGCCGCAGCCGGCGTGGATACCTTCGCTGCTTCACGAGTTTCCCGCAGTTGCTTCATTAACACCTGCGCGTCGACAGCCGTGGCGCCCTTGCTACTTTTACCCAACCACGCTGCTACTTGTGCTGCCAGCTCGGGCGGCATGTCTTCCCCGGACACGGGGGTGACCACCACGGGAATCGGATTCCCTTCCTCCGGCACAGGAGTGGGTGCTTCGAGCGGGGCACTGGGACCCGGGGTATCTCCCCCAGCTGCTCCTCTCCTGGGCCTCTTGCCTTTTCCTCCCGGGCCGTTCCCTCCAAAGGACGTTTCGGGCCCCCTTCCTCATTTTTATCCATCCGCCTCTTTAGGTCGGTCATCTCTTTCATGAGAACACGCAGCATCTGTTCGGTAGTCATTCGCTTTCCCGCCTTCTTCGGCATTCTCCGACAGAGTATCTGTAAAACAAACGAGAAAGATTACAACGCTCAAAAATGGCTCTTCGTTCCGTCTCGAGCTCACGTGCAGCGAGGAGGTGCAGCTTCAGAGCACAGGAACAAGAGGATGCTTTCTGGTCTTGTCCCTCCTTTTATCCGTCTTCAGGGCGGGCGTAAACCCGCCCCTGCCTGCCCCAAGGGCGTGGCCAGCCGCGTCAGTGTCTAGGCCAACCCACACTAGGGCGGGAAAAGGCGCGCCCCGGCTACGCCGCTTCGGGCATACCAGCCGAGACTCGCCTCCCGCCCAAGATGGCTTCCCGGGGGGATCGTGGTACTCTGCCATACGTTCGGGGGGACCGATTGGTCGCCCCTTGCCATATGGAGTGTGGTTGCAGCAGGTTCACCTTCCACTAAACCAATATCTTAACATATGGAGAGTTGTTGCAACAGGTTTACCTTTCACTAAACCATTATCTGAACATATGGGGAGATGTTGCATCAGGTTTACCTTTCACCAAACCATTATCTGAACATATGGGGAGATGTTGCATCAGATTTACCTTAAAATTCCCAAGTATTCCAATGACGTCAGATGCTGACTCAGTTCTGTGTTCAAGGATGGACAAGGTGCATGTATTGGCCAGTGTGGTGTGCATATATGTTTTCTTTCACAGGGACCTAGCCTGCTCCCAGAAGGTCATGACTGACGTCATGTTTCTCTTTTAAAAGGAGTGTTAAATCAATTTATTTTAAACCTTCCTTAATGTATTGAAGTGTTTCTGGGAATGATTCAATAAACATAGCACACGTGCCACCATTAATGTCCATCAATAATAGCGACATGTATTTACTAGTTTTATCTGGTGAGGTACAAGATTTATGACACTGTTAATCTATGACTCGAAGGCCATTGAGCTGTGATATACCGCCCGCCGACTGATGACTTTGAGGACGATGCAATGGCGGCTCCTCAGCTGATGGCGAGAGGGATGGATGTTTGCTTTAGTAATGTGCAGCATGAACGATTGTCCATTCTCTATCTTTGAATGTCCGACAGACGTTCTATGATTATAAGTGTTCAGGGATGCTCTTTGCGAAGTGTTTTGTCACCTCTCCCCAGCCTATCAAGGAACTGAAAGTCAACAGCTCACATTTGGTATTGATCTCCAAATATTGGCATGGTTTTAGGATCTGCACATTTTCATGTGATTCAGAGTTTTTCCAGCCCTCCAAACTGTTTTGAGTTCAGGCGCTGGTTTGATGAGGGCCCTGCACGGGTCTCTGTAGGGCACTGAAGCACGTTTTTCAATTTTCTATTGCCAGCAGAGGGGAACAGATCCCTACAAGATAATACGATACTCGTTTTACTATAATCATAGAATAGGCCTGATTCACAAAAGTAAACTTACACTTTTGTGCACGTTTACTACTTTTCGGTATTCACAAAGGTCAACTCAAACTGAAAGCCTAACTTTACTACTTTTCGGTATTCACAAAGGTAAACTAAGACCAGGGGCCCGATGTAGGTAATTTAATTTTACCACTTCTTAAATACCGAATGATACTGAATCGGTATTTAAGAAGTGGTAAAATAGAGGGGGGGATGTACGTAATACAGAATCGGTAAATACCGAATCGTTAAGATTCGGTATTTACCGATTCTGTAAATACCGATTCGGTAATGCCCATTGATTCCAATGGGCATTGAAGCCCATAGGAATCAATGGGCATTACCGAATCGGTATTTACCGATTTGGTAAATACCGATTCCAGCAAGGGTGCAGGGGGTGTCACTTTGACACCCTCTTGCACCCCAAATACAGGCATGTGTGCCATGTGGCACACAGACATGCCCTAAGGGCATGTCTGTCTGTCACATGGCATAGGTGTGCATGTACACATGTGCATGCACACCTGGATTCGGTATTTTACCACCCAATTGGATTGGGTGGTAAAATACCGAATCTGAAAGGCCTGTAGCACTGGAAACAGTGCTACCTACATCAGGAATTTTCCGAATCGGTAAAATTACCGATTCTGTAAAATATAGCCCCCTACATCTCAATCACCAAATACCGGTCGGTGACGGCCGAATTCGGCCGTTACCGACCGGTATTTGGTGACCTACATCGGGCCCAAAAAGTCTTACTTTACTACTTTTCAGTACTCACAAAGGTAAATTACTGCTAGTAAAGTTAGACTTTTGGTCTCAGTTTACCTTTGTGAAAACCAAAAAATAATAAATTTACACCTAAGTGTAAGTTTACCCTTTGTCAATCGGGCCCAATATGCCTGCTTTTGGAAACATATTATAGCATTTTGTGGGGTGGGAATCTTTAAATATGGTGGGCAATCCTCTAGTGAAGGGGGTTTAGACCAGGGTTCCATTGAAGACTGCCTGTCACGGTTCAAAGCTCCACCCATGTCTGCTTCTAAATTGGTGTAGTGGAAGCCAGTATTGATATTTTCCACTGTCAATATTGCTGGTTGGCATTACAAACCATCATTTTGAACCCACTATGTTACTCTGCCTGCCTTATGCAAATCAGTACTGACCCTGCTCCTCATTAGAACAGTCCATCCTGAACTGCAAGGGTATGCACACTCATGTGACCCTTGCTTGCTATGACACAGGATCCAAGCTATATTTAACTGATGAAGAAATAAAGGCCAAAATCAGTCTCGGGTTACTTGCGTTCAGTGCTTGTTTTGATCCAGTGGTTTCCAGTGCTGAGCACCGGCACTTAATTATCAACACTTGCGCTTTTCATGAGTACCAGTTATGGTCACATATGGGAGGCACAGGGAGATTAAGTGATTTGCCCCGAATCACAGGATGTTGAGACAATGCAGACTCTCGAGTCTGGTTCCCAAGCTCCAAAGTCGCGAGCTCTGGCCATTCTGCCACACCCTCTCCCCACTTTCGTAGTTAGTAGTTGGTTCTGTCTTAGGCAGGGCTAACAGGAGAAATGGGCTGGTGCCCTTTGCCTCCGGACGAGAGCCCCAGCACTTATATTTCTACAAATTACCCACAGCTTGTTTGAGTTTGAGTTTGAGTTTGTGCAGCGCGTGCATCACCCTTAGGTCTCATAGCGCTTGCATAGCTCAGTGAGAAGACAGAGGGATGGGCAGATCCAAAAGAGCCTGTGTCTGGGACTATTTTAGAAAAAGATTTGTCGCCGTTTCTAACTCTGCGAACTTTCGGGACAGTAACGAGATGCTTATGCATGGAACGGAGGGTTCTGGTTGGCCGATAGTCCGTGAGTATTTTTTCTAGATATTTAGGCCCTTGACCATTGATGGTTTTGTGGACTAGGCAGCATACTTTGAAATTAATGCGTTTTTTATGCAAAGCCAGTGTAGTGTCCTGAGACAGGGCACCGATGATGTGCGGGGGGAGATTAAGAACCATCCTGGCTGCTGTGTTTTGCAGGACCTGAAGCTTTGTCAAAAGGCCTTCGTTTGTGGAGGCAAGCAGTGCATTGCCATAATCTATGCGGCTTCTGATTAAGCCTTGGATTAGGGGCATGCGGGACGGTAGGGGAATCCACTTAAGGATTTTCTTGAGAATGCGCATCTGCCCAAAGCTTGTGTGCACTACTTTGTTAGCGTGATCAGTCATGGACAGTTTGTTGTCAAGAGTGACTCCCAGATTCCGTGCTGTGTTCTTGGGAGCAGGGCAGGGACCTAATGTCGGTGGCCACCATTCATCTGTCCAGTGTTTGTGCGCGTTTCCAAACAGCATTATCTCGGTCTTTTCGGCATTAAGCATCAAATAGTTGTTGGTCATCCAGTCCTTTATGGAGGTCATGCATTGTTGGAATCTTAGTTTGGTGTCCTTGGGGTTTGGACCAAGGGTGATTAGAACCTGTGTATTGTCAGCATAGGACACAGTTTCAAAGCCGTAATCACTTTGGCCAGTGGTGATAGGTATAGATTAAAATGCGTGGGGCTCTATATAGATCCCTGGGGGACACCCTTGTCGTTTTCCATGTGTATTGAGGAAAAGGACCCTAGTTGGACCTTTGACCACCTTCCACCCAGGCAGCTTTTGATACAGAGTAGGGCTGAGCCTTCAACGCCAATCTCTGCTAGGCGCTCTAAAACAATGCCATGTGAGATGGTGTCGAAGGCAGCTGATAGGGTCGAGCAGGATCAGGATGGCGGATTGTCTTGCATCGAGGGTCAGCCTAATGCTGTCCTCTATCTTGAGTAAGGCAGTTTCATTGCTATGAAACGCTCTGAATCCTGATTGGGATGGGTCTAGCAGCTTGTTGTCTTCCAGGTGTTTATCTAGTTGTTTATTTATTAGGGATTCCATGACCTTACCGAAGCGTGGCAAGAGGGAGATCGGATGATAGTTTAGGAGCTGTTTTGGGTCTGCGTTGTTTTTTTTAAATTGGTCTACTTATGGCCAATGATAGGTTAAGGGTTTTAGTCAGGTCGGATATCAGAGCCGGCGCGATTTTAGATAAGATTTGGGAGAAGGCAGGGTCAGATGGAGACCCTGATTTTATTTTATTAATTGTGATGGCTACTTCCTCCTCTGTAAATGTATGAAATTCTTTTAGAACAGTGGGGGGGGGGGTTGATCATTGGGAGTCTGCTCTGGCAGTGTGTTGGTTAAAGTTGTGTTGGTTGATTTGGGGAAGAGTTTATGGATGTCATTGATTTTGTCCTTGAAAAAAGTTGAGAGAGCGTCTACCCATTCTTGAGACTCAGTGAGTGGGGGTTGACAAGATGGGGGGTTTGTACATTCTTTGACTATTTTATATAACTCTCTGTGTGAGTTTGCTGCCTGGCTTATCCTGTTCCCAAGGTAAGCCTTTATCACTGCAGCTATCTTGTTCATATAAAGTCTGTGTGTTGCTTTATACCGATGTTTATTGGTTAAATTTTAGATTTCGCCATTAATGTTCGGCTGACATGGCAGCGAGTTTGGTTTATTTTAGATTGGGAGTGAACCCAATGTGTTACCTTCTGGAGAGGGCCTGGCCTTGCAATTTACACTCTGCACATTGCGGCTCACTGTTTTCAAGCCACAATGCAAAACTGTTTTTTACATCAGGCCTGACATTTCTGCTTTAAGGGAAACTGGTAGAAATGTTGATATAAACCAGATGTGTTTCAAACTATTCTCAAAACTTTACAACAGCTGAACATTGTATTCTGTGAAGACAAATGTGCTTAACATTTGTGCTCATTGCTTAACATCTGTGCGTAACATCGTTTACCAACGTTCTCATAGGAAATCATTTTTCAGTTGCTGGATGTGACAGTATGTTACCTTCAAAGACTATATTACGTGAAATTATTTTTCTTACCTTTAGATTTTTGGAAGCTTGTAATATTTTTGCTAAGTTGATTAATTACTGTTGGAAATTACCCTTTCTAGGGTTCTTTCCCTCAAACTTTTGCTTGTCTCCTTGTTATGTTATGTTATGTTATATTGTATCTTTTATAGCGCTCGGCTACTCATAAGAGTGTCCCGGCGCTTTATTGACAACCTAGGAAGACAAACACAACACAACAGATTAAAAGGCGGCAGGGTCAACAGGACACGAGAGAGACTAGGAGGCAAAAAGCCAGGTTTTCAGGCCCTTCCTGAAAGCCAGCAGATTTGAGGTGCTGCGTAACGTCAGGGGCAGAGTGTTCCAGAGCTGAGGGGCCCGGAGCATAAATGAGCGACCTCCAATACGGGCCCTCCTCACACGTGGAACGATGGCAAGGAACTTCGACTCTGACCTCAAGGATCGAACAGGACGATACGAGACTAGCCTCTTCTGAAGATATTTTGCCTCCGTGGCATAGAAGGCCTTGTGAGCAAGGGTTAGAGCTTTAAAAGCTATCCGCTGTCGGATAGGCAGCTAATGAAGCGACTGCAGCAGGCCAGAGACTTTGACTCGCCTATGCAGGCCAAAAATGGCACGTGCTGCAGCGTTCTGGACCACCTGCATCCGTTGCAGGAGATATTCGGGGAGGCCAAGATATAGGACGTTGGAATAGTCCAGTCTTGACCCGATCAAGGCCTGAACCGTAATCCTCCTGTGGTCCTCGGAGAGCAACGGAAAAAACTTCCGAAGCATGCGGAGAAGCCCAAAGCAGGTGCCAGTGAGACCGTTGTCGATTTTAACCCCCAGATTCTTAGCTGACTGAGACGACCGCCCCGGGGGAGACATGTCGGCAGGCCACCATACCTGCCAGTCCGGATCGGATTGACAACCGAAGAAGAGCACCTCCGATTTATCTGAGTTGCACTTGAGGCTGTTCAGTTGGAGCCATTGAAGCACAGCCCCAAGGCACTCGCGGACACTCTCTCCGTCAAAATCCTCTCCTTTCCGGCAGGTAAAGAGCAGCTGGGTGTCATCTGCGTAGGATACGATCTGGGCCCCGAAGGACTCGGCCAGAGTCGCCAGAGGGGTCATAAAGATATTAAAGAGAGTCGGGCTCAATACAGAGCCCTGTGGGACTCCGACTCCCAACGGCGGCATCTCGGCAGAGCTAGAGGAGGCCCAGACCGTCTGTCGGCGGTCAGCCAAAAAATATGTAAACCAGCTGAGCACCGTCCCCCTCAGACCAATCTCATGGAGTCTGACGAGCAGATCCTCATGTGGGACGGTGTCGAAGGCCGCCAACAAGTCAAGCATGATCAGCATGGCTCTACCACCCAAGCCTAACGTCTCCCCATTTCCCACTGTTCTAGGTGCTAGCCTTAAGACTTTGAGTGCTTTTAACACCACCATTCAGTACCAAACCATTGTGCTTGTCAAAAACATACTGGTAGTTGGTGTATACAAGATTGTCTGATTCAAGTTACCTGTAAGCCCCTTGTCTAGGGGTAAGACATATTCCCAGTGCATGCACCTCAAATGCTCCTCCATCGGCCTGCAGCACAGTTTGTGCCATCCATGGAGGTAGCTCATCGATCGTGCCACAGGTTTACCCTAGTAGGGCATGTGTACATGGATTGCTGTTACTCAACTTGGCAGTTCAAAAGCTATGTGCCAAGGTCCTGCATGTCTCTTGCTATATCGGAGTTCTCCCTAGGGACAGGGTGTGATGTCTTTAGGAGGTAGGGCATGTTGTAATGAAGAAAGGCTTTGGCGTGGTAAATAAATTCCAGGTCTATTAGGAATGCGGCATAGTACATGTACACATTACAACGCAAAGGCAATAACTGTAAAACTGGGCTCTGGAACATGGAATCGCAATTGTACAGCACAGGTACATGGTTCCATGGTCCAAGCACGGGACAGAGCATGAGGGGAAAGAAAAGAAGAGGAATGGAGGATGTAACACATTTCACCCCTTAAAGAAAAGTAAAAGGAAAAAAAAACAAAAATAAAGAGCAAAAGAAGAAACACAAGAACAAGGAATCAAGACAAATATCTAGCAGGTAAGAAACTATGTCTATTGTTCCTCTTGACTCTGGATGCTACAGACCGGGCAGAAAGAGGAGATTCACTTTTGGAGATGGGGCAGTCACGCAACGGGAAAATAACTGTCCATGCTGTGACCATGATATTTGCACTTAGCAACCCTCCTCACATTCCACACCTTTCCATCCTCAGTAATAACACTGTTCTTGCAAACCTTAACAACTTTGATTGGATGACTGAACGTGGAAGTCCCTTTAACCAAGAAACCAGGTTTTTTAATTCTAACCTAATCACCTACAGTAAAGTCAGGAACTCTAACATTTATATTAGAGTCAAACAATGTTCTCATCTTGTCCTGCTTAACTTCCATATGCCTAGCAACCAGATCCAAATTAACGCAGTCGGCATCCTTGTTGACTCTCTTGATCCTCCACGGGCAGAAATCTGAAATAGGTTCTCTGCCCTTTAAAAGTCTGAAAGGGCTCACCTCGGCAACAGAGTGGGGGGGTGATATGGTGCATCCACAACCTCTTCCTAACCACATCCCTCCAGGGATCACTGGAATTACAAACAGACTCAATACCATCCTTTAGAACCTGGTTGAATTGCTCAACTTGGCCATTCTCCCTTGGTTCATCGAGTGAGGTAGTCACATGCTTGATACTACACATATGGTGGAAACTCTCCATCTCCTGTGATGTGAGTTGTACCCTGTTGTCCGTCACTAGGACCTCAGGGAACCCCTCACGCGCAAAGACCTCCTTAAAGAAGGTAATGATGAATTGAGTAGTGGCATTTGCTACGAACTTTACCTCCGGCCATTTAGAATGGTAGTCTATCATCACAAGTGCAAAACCTGCATTGGAAGGCAAGTGATTGAATGGGCCTGAAATGTTGAAGGACAGCTTTTGCCAAGGAATTGCAGGCCAAGAGAAAGGTTGGAGAGATGCAGAGGAAACCTTGAGCATCTTGTCAATGCTGATGCAATTGAGACATTCTCTAAGGGTTCTTTTGTCAAGGCCAGGCCACCACAAACTGGCCCTGGTAAGGCGTTTCATCGATGACATACCAAGGTGCCCGATGAGCAAGCAGCAAAATCTTGTTTTGCATGGGGGCATACCTTCTTTTAATAGTTGAGAGAGTCCTAGATGCAAAAGCTACACACCCCTCTTTGGGCCCGATTCACAGAACTAACTTAAGACAAAATCCTGAACTTACTACTTTTGGTATTCACAGAACTCACTTACTACTTTTGGTATTCACAGAATGTACTTACTACATTTGGTATTCACAGAATGGATTTACGACTACTAACTTTACGTCCACACTCGGGCCGGAGATTCCGGTCAGGTTGTGGAGATTTTGGCAGTGGCTAAGTCTCCGGCACCGGCCGGAGTCTCCACCTCCGGGCTGGAATCTCCACCTTCGGGCCGGAATCTCCACCTCCGTGCCGGAATCTCCGCCAGGCCCGGTTGCGGACGTAAAGTTAGTAGTCGTAAATCCATTCTGTGAATACCAAAAGTAGTAAGTGTATTCTGTGAATACCAAAAGTAGTACAATTAGGAATTTGGCTTAAGTTAGTTCTGTGAATCGGGCCCTTCCTTCCCAGAGCATTGACTAAGTAACCACCCAAACCATAAAAGCTGGCATCCACAGTAATGATGCCTCTATCTCTTATTTAAACAAAAAGATTTGAGAGTGGGGGCACTCACAATCTTGTTTTTGATTTGTTTGAAAGCAGTTTCCTGTCTTTCCGTGGACTTTCTAGTCAGTTCTCTGAGGGGTTCCATTTTGGTGGCAAAATTCCATATGAATTTACTATAGTATTCACACAGACCCGCATAAGAGAGAAGCTTCTCTCTGTTGTCAGGATAAGGATGATTTATGATTTCATCCACCAAAGACTTCTAGGGTACCACACCATCACCCGAAAGATTGTGACCAAGGTACTCCACCGACTTGCAAAAAGAATTTGCATTTCTCACCCTTCAGTGTTAAACCAAACTTTCCCAACCCTAAGCAAACCTCCTTGACATGGTGGAAATGATCCCCCTCATTTTTGGAAAAGATGAGGATGTCGCCCTGGAAACACTTCACAAAATTACTGCCATCCTTAGAAATGTGGTACATGGCCGTTTGAAAAACGGATTCAGCCGACGCTAGGGCGAAAGGCATCCTCTTAAATTGAAACAACCCATGGGGCGTGATAAAAGAAGTGAAATGCTTGGAATCTCCAGTAAGTTCAATTTGGTGGTAGGCAGAGCGAAGGTCGAGGGTGGAAAAAATGCAGGCACCATCCAACATGCACACCATTTCGTGGATATTAGGAAGAGGGTGGCAGCCAGCAACCAAATTGGCATTTAACGCTCTCTTATCAAAGTCAAATTCAAAGACCATCTTTATTCGATTGTTGTACAATACAATCATAAAAGCATTACAAAAACATAATTACAATAGACATCTCATATTTACAAATTTAATTCATTATTAATGCCCATCATTGTTAAAAATTAGGTAAAAACTAAATAAAATCGTAGCACGTGAGACGCATTTAAAATATGACAAGTAGACGCTGCGTAAATCAGTTAATTAACAATAGATTTTCTGAAGCTAACCACTTTTTTTAAAAACACTGCAACTCTCCATAGCACATGCTCGTTGTCCAAAGTCTGTAAGTCAATGAACGCTGGGCGGCACTGTCTGATCCCCATTGATTTCAAAATAGGGAGAATCCCCACTTTCCTTATGTGACAATAAAATCTACAGAAAAAAATTCAATGAATAGTAGATTGTTTGGAGGAAGTGTCAAAGGGACACAAAGTCATTGTTCATGACCAGTCATTCATAGTGGGAAAGCTTATGATTCTATGCAATATTCCCAACCTGAATCTTGTTAATAGAAATCTAACATAACCTCAAAGTACAATTGTTAAATATGGTTGGATGCTGAAAACACTTAAAAGAAGTTGATTTTGTTGTACAGTGGGTTTCAGTATTTCTGTAGTCAGCCGTGACAAATTCATCATCATTAGGCCTTCCTTTTTTTAGATCATTACTATGTACCTCTCGCATGGTAGTTGATTCAGTAAAATACTCTGGGCGGCCTAGATTCTGCATAAAATCATGGACCTATCTGACCCAAGGAATCATTAAGACGTTTTCCATCTTCAAAATATCAGTAAAGATATTCCTATTTAATTTAGTCTCCTCCTTGGTTTATACCCGATGCCATAAGAAACCCAGCACAAGTTTGAAAAGATCTGATAAATGTGATAGGCCCAGTTCTGCCTGGAAAAAAAAAATGACGAGATGCTTCTAGGTACTGATAAAATGTATCTCAAGATATGGTATTCCACGATGTGAAGTGTTTGAGTATTTGCTAGACCCCACACCCCTGCTCCATACATTGCCGTCGGGATACTTTTGGCTTGATAAATCTGCAAAAGCTCCACAGGGGTTTCTCCCTAGTTTCTTAGAGAACTGGACAAGTGCGGTAGTGGTTCTTAGGAAGGCTAACTTTTTTGATAAGACGGCCTGAGTCCACAGGTCATTCTGATCGCATAATATTCCTAGATACGAATATATCTTGGTGGCCTCCATTTTTTGCCATCCATGAACATATGCCGACACTTTTGACTTCCTCTGCCACATCTCATTACGGACGTCTTGCAGGTATTCACCAAGAGTCCTTAATTACTCATAAAATATGTAAAACCATTTAAAACCTCCTGTAAACCTATTTGTGCTCGTGACATTAGCACCGCACCATCGGAATAGAGAAGGGCAGGTATCGGGTGCCCATTTACCCGAGGGTAATCGTTCTGGTCCTTAACCAATGCCACTTCCAGACCATTTATGTAAAGATTAAAAAGAAAGGGGGCCAAGACACAACCTTGCCTGACCCCCCTTCAAATTGGAATTGGGGCGGTACAACCACCACTGATGCCAAATCATACTCTCGTCCCAGCATTACAATGAAAACGTCTCAGAAAATGGATGATATGGGGATCTACACCGATCTTATCTAAAATCTCCCCGAGTTTAGCGTGTCTAACTAAATCAAATGCAGCGGTGAGATCCACAAAAGCTAAGAACAATCTTCCTTCTTTTACCCGTGTGTATATACCCACCAATAGGGCAACTTTAAGCCCTGTTCAGTGGTTCCCACACCTTCTCAGATCCCAAATTGAAGAGCTGAAAGAACTTTGTTGTCCTGTGCCCACACGTTTAAACGTGCTAAAATTATGTGACCCACTACTTTGGTCAGTGAGCCCAACAGCGAAATTGGTCTGTGGCATCCAGGATCCTGACGGTTACCCTTTTTAAAAATGGGGACGATAATTGACTCTACCCAGGTAGGCAAAAAAGATACAGAACAACTTGCATTAACTACCTGTGTGACCACTATTCTCCATAAATCCATATTTGATTTGAATAGATCTGCTGGGACACCGTCAGGTCCCGGGGCTTTTCCTCCTAGTGTAACCGAAATGGCCCTTATCACCTCCTCTAGTGTAAATTGGAGGTTGGAGTATTGGTTATTATAGGCTGACAAAGTTTAATCTAACTTATTATTAGAGTTGTCCTCCCCATTAAAGACCTTGGTAAAATGTTGGTACCACTGTTCCTCAGTAATAGCAATCTCTAATGTAGGACCCCCTTCCGACTTTAGGAAAGGAGCTCTGACCGCTTTCCAAAAAGTCCTGCAGCCATATGAAGCGAATCCCACGCTTCATTTCTCAGAATTATTTTCCTTTCTTGAATTGCTGATTTATACATCCCTCTAGCATGTCTTATAACATCCTGATTTTGAGGGATAGTGTGGAGAGCATTTTTTAAGTTTGAATAAGCTTTGGTACACTTTGAGTTGAACCAACCAGATTAATTAACTTTACTTGATTTCTGTACATGCAATACCTCCCTCACCAAATTGTATATGAATGAAAAAGAATCCAGAATTATTCATGGGATTTGATGTCTCACTCAACCAGACTTTACGTGCATTTTTGCCGTTATCTACCACCTGTTTGATAACACATTCGGGATCAGCCATAGACCATTTTAATAAGTAACCATTATGCTTATCAAGAACAATTGAATCTAAAATCTGGTCACATTTATTACTATTAGTTGGGTGATTCAGCCAAAAAGTGACAGTCAGACATAGTGGAAAATGATCACTCAAGGAAATATCATCAATGAGAAAATAAAGGATTCTTGAAGCATAGTTATTTGACGTACGAATAAAATCTATAGTAGTGTACATGCTCTTGCCATTAAAAGTATGGCCCATAGTAACAGGATTTGGGCACATGTCATGTACAAAGCCTAAATCTAAAAGACACAACATCTCGTTAAATATCTCCCCCTGATTAGAATGACAGAAATGGGTAGTGCTAAACCCCTCTTCAGCTTCATAGCCACAGATATTACTTTCAGAATGCGGGCATAAAACACAATTAAAATCCCCATCCAAAATAACAACAGTTTTTTTTGCAGTTTCCCCATAAGGATTGTACATCACAGCATAGCTTGTTAATACCATGATCAATGCTAAGTGCTGGGATATTATTATAAAAGTTAATCAAAATTAAACGTTGTTTATTGTCTAGTTCAATCTTGATTAGCTGATATTAGATGTCCTCTATATAAAGATCCGCCTGAAAGTTTAAACTATTGGATATATAAGTACAGAGCCCACCTTTAGGTCTTCCTCTGTGTCCTTCAATTGCCCTAGTATGTAAGGTTTTTAACCCATTGATATGGATCGCATCTCTAGCCCATGTCTCCTGGAGACAAAGGAGATCTTGATTTAATAGGAGCTCACAGTAAATGGGCTCACTCAACTTTGCGAGCAAGCCAGCAACGTTCCAAGACACCAAATACAAAGGACTTTCTTGTTAATGACGTTGGGACAGTTGCGCAATGTGGATGTCATTTTAGGGATATTGGCAGTATCCGATACTTGTACTGAAATTATGTTAGGAGTTTTCACTCTAGAGTCTTCCCTGTTCTTGATAGTAAATCTCGAACCTTTTTTCTGTGGTGATGGCTCGCTATTCGTCATTTCTTTGGTAGGCTAAACTGGGATAACATTGTCAGATAAGGACAACCTTATGTCAAGAAGTCAATCGATATCTTACAAGGAATTAAGGATTTCATAACGATTGTTTGTTGGAATTTTGCCTATTCTTTAGGGGTAACCTTCCTCCCTGATCGCAATCTAAAACAGTGGCGGGTTGATAAAAGAACCCCAGGGGTAAGATGCTAATACCATTTGGATCAACCTGCCAGATCCCTGCCCTGTCAAAAATAAGCTGGACCAGTCTAGGAGACCCAAAGGTTAAGATCACGCAGTCACCTTGTAGGCGCTTTATGGACCTGCCTATCCATGATACCCTATGGAACATTTTAAACTGTGAAAAGAGAATGTTCTTTAGCCCAGTTCTAGAGCTCACTAAATGGACTGCTTTGTTACGTAATGTTGACCAGTGTTCAGTATGATTTGAAGCTAGGGGTGGAACATTCGCTAAAACAACAGTATATAGCGTAGCTTCTGGAGGGAGATTTAAACTCAAATTATTAGAAAGATCGTCAGCTACCCTTTGTTTCACGCCCTGCATGTGTGACTCTCCAATGTCCCTTATCGCAGCCCCATCCCTAGGACTTAGCCTATGATTTATTAAAGATGGATGCTGAATGTGTGATGTGGGAGGAGGTCTCCCTTCTGAATGTAGGGAGCTGGTATGAGTTGAATCAGTTGTAGTGGAAAGGACAGGTTAAATATTCGGGCAGGGCTCAATAATTATAAGATCATCCCTTATGTTACTCATTGGCTGAGTAGTTACGCCCCCACAATTACATGTATCAGGATTCACTGCCCGTACTTCGGAGCGAATTTGCTCTAACTTATTCATCCTGTCTTCTATTTGGCACAATTTTTGCAGTAATGGGTCTAGTAGAGTAGATATCATTAACTATAATCTTTTACATATATCATCCTCACTCGCCCATAGCATGCTTGTATTAATATTAGCCGTAGTAACCTTGGGCACTGATGTACTATTAGGTATGTCACTACTGTCAGAAGTACTAACATGTCGTTCAGGTTTATGACTTAGCCGTTTTGGTTTCTGAGCCAATGTTTTTTTCCTGCTGGTAACAGGGTCCTGGACTTTAATTAACCTTGCCTTCTGCCCTCTCATACGGACTCCATGCTTACATACTATAGGTGGATGATCATTAATAGGCTTCACTATAGGTTTAGTTTCATCAATTTGCAAATCATTAGGCGTTGCACCTGAGGAATTTGAAGACCGCTTTCTAAATCAATGACTGTGCCGGGGGGCTGGAAGAGATGGGATTGAGGTTTCAGAAACAACCGACGCTCCATGAGCTCTATCTCATGGCTAAGTGCAGATTCTCCTCGAACAAGAAAAGCATCAAGGGTTTCTACTACCCCAGCGTCCATCCCTGACTTACGCCTACTCATATTCAACTGATTATAAGACAACAAATTAAAGAACAAATATCTAATCACACGGTACCTCCTAGCCCACACATACAGGTGTACAGGTTAAACTGTCCGATACCAGTCCACCGGTGTCCACAGATGTCAATAACTTTGCCCTGCCAGGCCTCCTTTGGGCTCTGATGGTCCTGGTGTCTGGTACGTTGTGCGTGCCTCTAGGGTTTCTGGGAATTGTAGTCCGCTTCACTGGTGGCACTTGCATCTCCCCTGTGTGAAGGATTCCGGTCCCCTGGGCCGAGGCTGAGTTATAGGTGATAGGCAGAGGAAAAAGGCAAAAAGAGCTCCAGCTCTGTGAGAGCCCAGTTGGTGATTTAAGCACCACCTGGCGCGACCTGGTAAGCTGTGCGTGCCTCCAGGGCATCTGGGAATTGTCGTCTGCTTCACTCGCGACTCCCCAGTGTGAAGGAATCCGGTCCCCTGGGCCAAGGCAGAACCAGCGGCTGTGAAGTTTGTGTTTACCTCTCCACCATCTCTCAAGATTTGGCAAGATCTTAGCAAATCTCGGTGGCCATTTTGTGCGCGGTTAGAATTTAAACTTTTGCCTGAGTTCACCATTGTGCTTGGCTTCGTGCTCGTTGAACAGAGAAGATCCAGAGAGGAACAGTTACCTACAGCAATGACAAACTCCTGTCTCCTGATTCTTCAAATCCTTTTTCGCTTGCAACAAAGCCATCATCTGGTGGAAACGCCAGAAATCCTTCCTTGCTGCTCTCGAAGCGCTGGTGCAGCCTGGAGACGATCTGATCGACGTCCTTACTCCATCGCGCTCTCATCTCAGCTCACAACCTAATACTTTTGTCAAGTTTTTTGGGCCAAAACAATTGGAGAAACCCATTCAGATGACTCAATCTCTCCAATGATACCACATTTAACCATGTCATCCAACATTTTTTTTCACTCTGCACTGTCACTGATGGGAACCCCCTAAGATTTTGCTTGATGGGTACGGATCCCTCTAACTGTAATCCTATGGCTGAAACCTTTAAGCTTACTGAGTTTCTCGGAAAACACATCTGGGAATAACTTGTTAAAATCAGTACAGGAAGAAGATGTAGAAAGAACAGACACAGGTTCTTCCTCCCTGGGATTTAACACAATACCAAATTTGGCTTGACACACATTTACACCTTTGAGGGCTACATAAAGCTTAATAAAAGCAGTACTTTCTTTAAATACAATAAACACTTCTTTGAAACCTATAAAATACATTTTTGAACCATCAAAATTCTGTGCTACAATATCAGGTTTACAAAAAGATCTGAGATCAAGCAAATCACCAAACGACAACAGAGTTCCATTGTGATAATGGTACAAGGCGATCCAGAGTCCACCATAAGCTCAAGCTTCCTTCCAAGAATACAAACAAGACACTCAGGGAGACCAATCTTGTCTGCTTTAGAATGATCAATTAAATCACGAATGGTAACCACAATGCCAGTCTCTAAATCACCCTGGGCATCATCACACAAGGACGGATTGCGAGAGACACAAGAAATGTTCCCTTTGGAGTAATTGGTAGACAAAGGGGCACCTTTCTTCATATCCTTACACATTTGAGAGAAAAGGCCTATGCATCCACATTTACTACATTCCTTCCCAATGGCAGGACAACAAGGGAAAGAGGCTATATGACCCAGATTACCACACCTGCAGCAGTAAAAAAGTTTGGGTTAGAGATATTCTTATAATTGGAATTGAAAGAGCTTAAAGAGGTGCTAGGAGTAAAGAGCTTGTCGTGCTCCAGGAAGGGGCAAATTACTTGGTGGACTTTGCCTTGATGCTGCTGGCCTGCAGCTAAGTGCCAACAGGTCCCTAAGTACTCTCCAAGGGTTGGTTGGCTGGCTTATTGTCCCCGAGATTCCAGGGACCCAAAGGATCTCCCTGTTTCCACAAGATCCTAAGGACCACACAGGTTGTGGTGGAAATGGGTGGAAGTGATCGTCCGTTGGGACAACGACCTTCCTGACGGACACCATCATCACACTGTGCAGAGGAGTATGCTCATAAAGATCAGCAGTCCACCTGAGATGCCAGGATGTGAGAAATTCAAGGAATGCGGGGGAAGCTTTCAGAGTCCAAGGGACCCATGCTTGCAACCAGGGGACCTGTGTTGGCTTGCACTCTGGAGCACTGGTGTCTCATGGGTATTGGGGGGCCTATGTCGGGAGCTGAGACTGTCTTCGACCTCCAGATCGGGAAGACAACAGTGTCTGGCATCGCGGCCGCCTTCAAATGTCGCTGGGTCCCACTCCCTGGACCCACGCCACAAGGTGCTTTATTGTGGAGAACATTATGACAGGCCCAAGGGGTTTCATTGTGCCTTATGTGCACTTGTGCTGCTGCAATAAATGATGGACGGAATCCTGAATAAATCAAAAATTAACCCCAAGTCAGGAGATCTGGGTTAAATCAATTGTTCTTTTATTCACTACTCCACCCCAGTTTGGACCCATCCATATGCAAATCAGTCTTTGCCCTGCTCCTCCTGGGAACAGTCCAGCCCGAACTGTCAAGCTGGGTCCTCCCTGGACCAGAAAAATGCATCCTGGGACTGGTTTCAGGGTAACATCCCTCATCAGCCAGGCTAGCTTGAATCTAGAGACACAGTGAGCAAGGAACACATGTCTGGGTATACCCATCCGATTTAGGTCAAAAATTGCTGCGGCAACTAATGATGGATGCAATGTTGAATGAATCAAACATTCACCCTCAGTCAAGAGATCTGGGTTAAATCCATTGTTCTTTTGCTCACTATGCCACCCCAGTTTGGTCCCAGCCATATGCAAATCAGTCTTGACCCTGCTCCTCATGGGAATAGTCCAGCCCGAACTGGCAAGCTGGGTCCTTCCTGGACCGGAAATAAGAATCCTTGGACCAGTTTTGAGGTAACAGCCCTGATCAGCCAGGCTAGCTTGAATCCAGTACCACAGCAAGCTTTGTTATGAGCACTTACAGATGGCTAGCGGGAGCTACATTAGCTTGTTCCTCTGCCTAAGTGGAAATATTTCTCCAGACCTGGAAGAGTGGCAGATTCCTGGGTCATAACCTTTTGTCTTCAGGGGGGTTATCGATCCTGCACTCGTGCAGGTACCATCGGGCGCCATGAGACCTAATCCGGATAGATGAAACTAAGTAACTGTTTCTTTCTACTTTAGTTGGTTCAGACATTCTAATCAATGTGATGCCAGCAGGGGCAACGTGTAACGTTGAATGGGGTAGTTGAGTGACTGGAGGGTCTGGATCACAAACTATAGTCAAAGACCTGTATTTTCTTGACCATTCCAAATGTTGGAATATGCGATATTGGGAATGGTGTGTATGTTGATTACCTCTGAATAGGGCATATATGGTTGTGCCATTCTGCTGCTGGAAAGTATATATTCAATGTGCAGGTCGTTTTGATTTAAAAGTATATATTGTGTTGATTTTGATGTGTGTGTGAGTACAAAAAACAATGTTTTATACATACAGTGTGGAGTCTTGTAGCGTATGCAGTGTGTTGTCAAGATGGCGTTGTGTCAATATTTAACACTTGGGCCCTAAGTATAAGCCTGACTAATAAGTGCCAAGCTACTCAACGGTGAGCACAGGTTATCGGACACATGTATCATACTCATCCTATCTAGAATGGTGGATTCTGACTGGCTTCAATGTGTCCCAGCCAGTCCGAAAAAACGGAGTCTAACAATTACCATTGCAAAAGAGTGTAAACTTGTCACAATTCATAAAATGACATTTTAAAAATGAGCACAGGGGTGCATGTACTATACTTTCCCTACAGAGAGTAACCATAGTTTTCCTGAAGGATTCCTATCCTGTTTTCTAGATACACAGAATTGGGCCAGTTATTTACTGGTAATCTTCATTCTTTCGAAACCTGGTCTTCCCCGATATAGTTCACGTTTTGTCCAAGGGGGGTTGGATTGATTATGTTATAAGAGATTGTTGTAACTTGCATGTAAATAAACAGGATGTTATGTCTTTACTCCTCCTATTTTCTACTGTGACATAGTAATTGGGCGCATGTTGGAGGACGTTTTTGTATGTCAGTTAGGGTACAGGTTATGGGGATTGGAAATAAAATCTCTTGCAGGTAAGGACTGTAACAGGGAAGATGGACGAGGAGGTAATGTTTTTTTTATTTTTTAAGGTACGTTGTTAGATGGGCTGATGGATGCAGCATTTTTGGCATATTTTCTTAGTTGTTTTGCAGGCCCTGGTCCAGGTCTTGTTTCAAAGAGATTGTTTACATTATTGCACTTTACTTGTTTTACTGAGCACATAGGGCTTTCCTATTCCATTCTCAGTGCACCATTAAAATGATTATCACAGAAAAGGGGGAGATGCCCCCCATTATTTGTTTTTATAATGCTTTGACAATTATTTCTGTGGGGGAAATAACCTTTACAATGCAGTCATTACATCGCACTACATTTACAACGCAGTCATTACATCGCAACATCCTTTACAACGCATGTCACTACAACGCAGCCATTACATTGCATGTCACTACAAGGCATGACACTACAACTCATGTCACTACAACGCAGGCATTACATCTCATGTCATTACAATGCATACCATTACAACGCATAGTACCCCTACACTATCCAACACTTACTCTACTGTTACACCCCCTGGAGTTAGAATAGTAATTTATACCACTACACTATCCAAAATTTACACTACTGTTTCCCCCCCCTGGAGTTAGAATAGTAATTTTTACCCCTACACTATCCAACACTTACCCTAGTGTTGTACCCCCTGGAGTTAGAATAGTAATTTTTACCTTTACACTATCCAACACTTACCTTAAATGCAATGTAATAGTATGGGTTGTAATGGTATGCGTTGTAAAGGTACAATGTGATGTAATGGAATGCGCTGTAAATGTAGTTTTAAAACATTCATTGTATTAGCATGCAATGTAAATGTATGCATTGTAAAGGATGTTGCAATGTAAAAACTTCATTGTGAAGGTATGCGTTGCCAATGTTTGCGCTGTAACATCATACAGTCTTTCTGAGGTTTCTCCAGATTGTTCATCACATTTTGCTCTTTTTCTGGTGTGGGTTCTGTGAACATGGGGGCTTATGAACGGCCTGCTGACTGCCCCGGGATCTTACTCAACTGTGAAATCAAGACATATGGAGCCCCTAATTATGTGTTAAAAATAGGTCTAGATTTTACTTCCTCTGCTTTCTTTTACAAAGCTTTTTAATGTTAAGCGTTGTTGCAGAAGGAATAAATGATAACTGTTTTCTGCAAATTCTCTCTTCCGCTCTCTATATTTTTTGTGTGAAATAAGAATACATGCAGAATAATGCATTATTTTCACATATAAGTCCATTGGTGAAAATATTTACTAATTATGTGAAGTATGCCAATGTCTACACAAAACTCCATGAAGGTTGCAAATAAAAACATTTTCACACCACTGGATAGAACATTAGATATTTTAATTTCTCTTTTTCAAAATATTTGTATGAATTGGTTGACTACAGGCATAGGTGGGTCCTGAAACAAAATTCCACCAAAGAAAGAACCGTGCTTTTAATAGTAAAGGTTTCTCGTGTTTCGCTAGTAGGCCTACCACAGCTACTAGTGACATTAGCAGGGACTAACATATGTTGCTTATTGAGTCATATTTGCTTCTTACCTGGCCTCCAGATAGTGGGATTTGATTAGTGCTCTGGTAGTAACTAAAGCTGACACTAGTGTCCTTAACACACTTCTAGACATTGCAATTCCCTTTCGTGGTCACTGCAAAACTAGCCACTAGTTCTCTATCCTCTTGCAGTGAATGTCCTCTTTCTCTTGAGAGGGTTGTTGAAATTGTGTTACTGGTTGGGGGGAAGTGAGACCCAACTCAAGCCACAACCACAAATCTTGTCAGGGTGAAACATAATCAAACCCCAAATTAACATGTGCTTAACCCTCAGGTAGCTTGGGACAGAGCAGTCAGGCCTAACTTCCAGGCAATGTGTTAAGTATTTATACAGCAAAAAATCCCAAATCAATTGAGAAAAATAGAGTAGATTTTCAGTAATTAAATCAAGCCACAAAAACAAAAATCTAATCAGTAGAACCAGAGACGTGCAAGTATGAAGATTTCAGTGAATATAGCACCAAAAAGCACAAAGCGCCAACTGTGGTTATCTGGTATTACCAGACAGGGACAAATTCACAACTTCAGACCAAACACAATGGAGCACAGGCTGGCTGCAGGGACCCACTCAGACCTGCTGAACATAGTACCTTAATCCTGCTTGCAGTGCGATGCTGCAGAGGTGATGCAAAGTCCAGAAATGTAGAGGTGTTGCACAGAGGTGATTCCGAGGAACTGTGATGCGCAAGATGATGTCCTCTTGTAGAGATGAGCCTCTCAGCAGCAGTTCCGATCAGATGCATTGGGCGAGGGAATACCCTTGTGTGGAGATGCAACATGCAGCGGTGGTTCCTATGGGCTGCGATGGGTGATATGTAGTCCTTGCTTTTGTTGAAGTCCAAGTAGCAGGGGCGATGCATTGGTTCCATGGGCGATGTGTCAAGCAGCAAAAGCGATGCATTTGTTCTGTGGGAGATGCTCAGCACTGCAAAGGTGATGCATGAGTTTCTAGTGAATGCATAGGTGGGCTGGCAGAGCACCCTCTGGCCCACTTCCAAGGGTACAGGAATGGAGTGGCACCACTTGGGAGAGCATGATTCATCAATGGCAGAGTCCAAGTGCTGGGTTCAAGATTGTCGGAAGCCTGTTCTGTCCCTGAGACGTCAGATCAGGAGGCCAGGCAGCTAGCCCATGGAATCACTCTGGGATCTTGGGTATAGAGTCCAGTACTTCTCACCTAGCTAAGGGGGCAGCAGGGTGTAGCAAGTCAATATAGCAGGTCAGCAGTCCGTTGATGCAGCAGCCCATCATAATGGCTGTCCTTTCAGCAGCATGGCAGTCCCTTTCCCCTGCAGAGTCCACAGGTCCAGAAGTGTAGTGAAGAGTTGGGGTCTGAAGTCCAATATTTATACATGGTGCCCAGTTTGAAGTAATGGGAGCTTTCCAACCCCCAACTAAGGTTTCAGGCTTCCTCTTGTTCCCTGTCTTGCCCCCAACTTATGTAGGATCACAAAAGACAAGTGTCGAACCCGTTGTGAGAGTGCTCAGGAGAGCCTTTTGTTGTGCAAGTGTGTTAGGAGAAAGCTCCTCCCCCTCATTATCTCAGAGTGGCCCATCCTGCCAACTCCTATCTTCACCTTGTCTCACTGTCTGGGAGCAAAACACAAAGACCAAATGCCAGATGCACCTATTCATGTGACCCAGGATCAGGCTGCAGGCTTACAATGGTTAGGACAAGAAAATGGCAACTTTCTATAAGTGATATTGCTAAATTGTGACTAAAAATCTGACTTTACCATTAAAGAGGGCAATTCTTTGGACACCAAACTCGACCTGCCTACCTGTTCCTATTTGAAGTTATCAATTATTAAATGTAATAAGGTAACCCAATGTTATCTTATCGGAGAGACAGGCCTTACAGTAGGGAAAAACGAATTGAAGAGTTCTTAATTACCAGTACGTGTAAAACTTCAAAGTACATGTATGACTTTTTAAACGCACTGCACCCTGCTCTCTGGGATGTTCAGGACTTTCCCTATGTGTGACTTATATGCATTAGAAAGGAAGGTATAGCCTGGCAGAGGTTTATTTAGCAAAACACAGATGATGGACGTTATGCTGTACCTGTGTCTACCATATACTCCCAGTCCAGTATGGGACTAAATACATAATAATTATGCTTGCCACACCATTCCAGTTTGGACCTAGCTGCATTCAAATCAGTCTTGGCCCTGCTCTTCATGGGAACAGTCAAACCCAAACTGCCAGGACCATCTCCTCCCTGGACTGGAAACCAATAATCCTGGGACTGGTTTCGGGGTATTACCCCCCATCAGCCAGGCTAGCTTAAATTCGGTGGCTTAGTGAGCATGGCACCCACGTCTGGGCACACTGTTAAAATCTAGTCTGCAGTGTCAACATTATCGGCGCCATCCTCCCCCCCCCTTTTTGAGTCCATTCGTGCGTGCAAGCGGCAGCCATTTTAAATACCATGGCCTCTCTGCCCATCGCCAACAGCCAGCGCGTCTCTCTCTCTCTCTCTCTCTCTCTCTCCTGACCTCGCAGGCATCCCCCGCGCGCTGACAGCCCCCACTCTCACATGCTTGGGCCATAAACCCCTCTTCAGCGCAACCCTGCCTCGGAACCCCATCCTGTTCCCAGCTCAACACCTCCCTCCATTCCTTTCATGATCCCGGGTCCTTTGATAGAACCCCCTTTCCTCTGTGCCTGATTGTCCTGCTCGTTCCCAGGCGCCACCTGGCCCTGCGGATGCTGTTTATTGCCCCCTCCCATACAGTAGGAAGCTTCTCCCATCAAAGGATCCACGAGTTGATCAAAGCCCCCACCCCATGAGATCCGATCGACCACATACATTCCGGGAATCGGCGGAATGTCCAGCTGCGCGACAATCGTCACCTGTTGTGACCAGGGTGGGGACTCCTACTGTAAATGTTTGTGGGAACAGGCTTGAAGCGGGGATTCCGAGGATGCCTTTCCGTACTTCAAAGTATTTACAACAATGTGCCACATATAATAAACCGTAATAAAGATCATAAACCTGTGTATAAGAGGCCAGGCCTCAGAGATGCGGGGAGAGCACCTCGTGAAGATACCCTGTTGTCTGAATTGATGTGTTCTGCTCCGTCGGAATAAAAACTTCTGTTTCCTGCCTTCCAGTCTCCAGCGCCTGCCTCTTTGTTTGGTAACTTGAGTGGTATTAGAGGCGGTTAACGCCGGGCAACCCTGAAAAAGGTCATCGGCCTGTACCTTTTTTCCACAATTGGTGTCCCAAACGTGGGGCCCATCAGTGACTCGTGGATCCAGTGGGAGAGGTCCTGACGACAGAGTGAACGACTGCAACAATCGGGAGAGCTCCTGTCCGATAGACCCTCGTCTGACAGGCGATCATCCGAACTTCACTGGTTCCGAACAGACCTCTCTCGAGTGATCTACGGTCCTGACTGGGAACCATCAGGAGTGCCGCGACGGTCGCGAAGAATAGAGGACGATCGGGCGCTGGATTCGGAAGACAAGAAACTGTCTATGCGGTCCAGGTAAGGTTGTGTAACACGACAAATTGCGAAATGATTGTTTGATTTGGAAAATACTAGTATTACTCTTTGAATTGTTGATTCTTTTTGGAGATTCGCTGTCTGCAAACGGAGAAGAACAGGTTCTCTCTTTGCAGGTAGTGAAGGATAGGTAACGCAGACTTTTGTCCCCATTGTAATCCGTCGTGCCTATCTTCCTCCCCCACTGATTGATTGTTTCACCCGAACATTATTGTTCGCGGATTGTTTTCTGGAGATTCTCTGTCTGCAAACAGGGAAGAACAGGTACTCTCTTTGCAGGTAGTGAAAGGGTAGGTAACGCAGACTTTTGTCCCCGTTGTAACCCGTCGTGCCTACTTATTCTCCCCATTGATTGTTTAATTGACCGAACATTGACTGTTCGATATTGGTTCTTTTGAGGTATTCACTGCCTGCAAATAACGAAGAATAGAAATATTCTGTCTAGTCTTTGCACGCAGTGATAAGATAGGTAGTGCAGACTTTTGTCCCCGTTGTAATCCGTCATGCCTATCTTCTCCCCACTGATTGGTAGCCTGTTTAGCCCGGACCGCCTATTAGAGATGAACCATCCGGCTCCACTGGAAGGCACCCCTAATAAGGACATGTTTATGAAGTATGGATTGATCGCTATAGCCTATGGCAAGCTGTGGCATAAATATACGAAGAAGGATCAGAAAAGTCAGTGGCCACTGATAGGATCCTTTGATGAGGATAAAATAAGCGCGCTAGAAACAGCCCTTGGGAAACACAAGACAACGCCCACTATGCTTGATAGTCTCGGCATGTGGCCCAAAGAAACAGAACAACGTAAAAGGAGAAATGAAAGTAGGTTGGAAAAAGAGCTGCGAAAGGCAGCCCACCTAGCTGCTAAGAAATTAGAAGAAGAGATTAAGGAGAGAGAAGAAGCCAAACAGAAACAAGAGTTAGCGACATCAAGTCAGTGTCCGGTTAGAACACCCTCTACGCTCTACCCTGAATTACCCTCGAAACAACGAGCCAACGATGATCTTTTGTTTGGTCCTCCGATCATCTACATGCCCCCTTCATATGCCCCTTCCCAACCTTTAGCACAGCACCCACTGCCCTCAAGCACAGACAAGAGTAGTACCAGAGGTTCGGTCCCCATGGCCTCCGCGCCGGCCGAACCACTTGTACTAGATACAGCACAAGCAACAGTGTTAGATGACCCAGAGGCCCGAAAGACAGATTCCACAAGAACGAACAGGTTAAGCAAAGATGAGAGAGCAGGGATCGACAAGATAGTGAGGACACTGGTAGAAAGAAAGGAGAGTGAGGAGCACATCACGGATATGTTCAACTCATATGCAGGGAGCCACAGACGGCACTTTGCCGTACGACTGTGTTATCATACCTGGAATGCGTATGAGGACCGATATCGAGACAAAGGTCCCGAGAGCCTAACGACTCTGTATAGAAAGGTCGATATCGGGGATGAGGGCGAGTGTGACGTGGCGGACCTCCTTATGCGCACGCTTGAGGTTTTCCGCCACCTCACTGAACAAGGATCGGAAGCTAAACCTACGACACCCGTAGCGACCGAATCACGAACTGAGCGAGCTAGCACCATGATGCCGATAAGAGAGGCTGCCCCTACTGGGTTCCCCCACGAGGTCTACTCTGGGAACACACGATGACGTCAACCACCAAGATGCAAGAGGGAGGGTAGTGTACAACTGGGTCTACCAGCCATGGGATCGGCAAGATATTCTGACGTTCCGGAAGTCTCTGCCCGATTTACGTAAAAACCCCACCGCCTTCTACACTGAATTAGGTACAGCCCTAGGTTCAACGATTATGACCCTGGCTGACATCGACTTGTTTTTGGGTTATGTCTGCCAGCTGATGTGTGAAAGCAAATCCGGAAAGTCGACCACCTTGAGCTGTTCGGACATACCTGGTCACAACTCGATGGCATAGATAGGCAACGAGAACCTGGACAGAAGCCTTTGAAATCCATTTTAGAACTCCCAGACAAAATTGTACAGAAATTGAAAACCCTGATCCCAGAATAGAAAGTGGACTGGTCGATAGTAACGGCCTGTCGTCGGAAACCCCAGGAAGACGTATCGGAATACTTCTCCCGGTTTGAAACGGTGTTCTCCGATTACAGCGGCCAGGACATGACCACTGCAACCGGACACCATCTGTTTGTCCAGAATTATGTAAAGGGTTTTTCACAGGAGGTCTCTCAGAAACTGCAGGCCAGCGAGAGTAGTTGGGCAGCCTCCAAACCCGCGGCTATCCTCCAGATGGCCCAATATTACGAGCACCAGAAAAATGAAAATGATAGAGTGACAGAGAAAAAGAAGAAAGACTTAAAGGAAAGGGTGATGATTGCTCAGTTGCAAGGGGCGACTGTAGGACGAGAGCAATATAAAGGGAACTACGAGACAAATGTCCCTAGGAACGCACCCCCTAAAGACCATACCCGACACCCCATGTTGGACGAAGAGACATTAGCGAGGACCAGTGTGCATTCTGCAAAGGATTCGGCCATTGGAAATCCCAGTGTCCGGTTCTGTTGGAGATGAACAGAAATAGGGACTCCAAGGATGTAGCGGGTGAATCGAGAAATAGAGGACAGCAACGGGGGTCCACGAATGACACGAATAACAATAGATCAAATAGACCGAATACATTTGACCGTCCCCGACAGAACCAGTACCAGCAGTGTGACTGCGACGATGCCCGCAACTTCGCATAGGACTGCCTAGGGCAAGGGAGGGATCCAGTCGAGCTCTATGTTGACCAGCAAGGTCCTTATGTCACCGCTAAGGTCCTGGGTACAAACTCTCCATTTCTGGTAGACACTGGCGCGACACGTAGTGCGTTATCTAAATGACTGATTCCAAGGGCACCCTTGTCTGGCTCGCTTGTAACATCGATAGGTTTCGATGGAACGCCCTCCACTAACCCTTTGTCCACACCGATCTCCTTTGACTTAGAGAACAACACCACTGACACAACGTTTTTGCTTTCCGCCAATACCCCTGACGCCATTATGGGACTTGACTTGCTGAAACATTTCCGAGCTACTATTAGATGTTCACAAGACGGAGTTCGAGTTTTTCTGTACGACAACCCAATTCTGCTCAGACACTGCCCTTCCCGACGCATGTTTTCCATCACTGACACTGACTCATCCCTACTTGACACTCTACCTCCGTATCTGTGGGCCAAGACAGATTCGGACGTAGGACGCATGATGATTGACCCAGTGCACATCACTGTTCGACCGGACGCAATACTCCTGAAACTCCGACAATATCGGATATCGCCCGAGGGCGAGAAGGCATTGGTAAAGATTATTCAGTCACTAATATGAATGAATGAATGAATGAATGAATGAATGAATGAATGAATGAATGAAACGGATCTTATCGTGCGCAAACTTAGCCCAGTGGGCATCAAGGCGCCTAAATCAAATATAGTAGCTAAACCACCCACGCAGGAGTGGTAGAGGAAGTAGTTAGCAATGTTTGCAACAGCCCTATCTTGCCCATCATAAAGAAACAAGGAGAGGGAGATGAGAAAGCGTACCGCTTCATCATCGACCTTCGAGAGATCAACAAAGTAGTTGTACCCCAGTACCCCGTGGTCTCAGACATCACCACTATCCTGACTTTGATTCCTTTTACTGCCACCACCTTCACAGTCATTGACCTCAAAAATGCTTTCTTTTCTATCCCCATCCATCAGACAGCCGATACCTCTTTGGCTTCACCCTAAAAGCCCGCTCATATAGATTCTGTCGAGCACCCCAAGGCTACACAGAAAGCCCCAGCATCTACAGTCAGGCCCTCAAGAGACAACTGGACGAAGTCCAGTTACCCGATGGAGTGGTGTTGATACAATACGTCGATGACATCCTTTTGGCGGCCGATACCACTCCACTTGCAGTCACAGCCACCATTCAACTCCTGCACTTCCTTGCGGAAAATGGCCACAAGGTCTCCAAGAAGAAGTTGCAATTCTGCCAACCCCAGGTCACTTACTTAGGCCACCTTTTGTCCAAAGACGGAAGGAAATTTACTCCCGACCGAATCCAAACCATTCTAGAGACCCCTGTCCCTAAGACTCAGAAACAAGTCCGCTCCCTACTAGGTCTCACCTCCTTCTGTCGGCAGTGGTTGCCAAACTTCAGCCTCATTGTAAAACCGCTGCTTTCTCTGCTAGCTAAAGATGTCCCCTTCCCACTCCCTTGGACCCCTGAATGCCAATCCTCCTTCATTAAACTACGAGATGCCCTTTGTTCGGCCCCTGTCCTAGGAACCCCCGATTACACGAAACCCTTCTCCCTCTACACTCACGAAAGGGAGGGATGTGCCTTGTATGTCTTGACGCAGTCCATTGGCCCAAAACAACGACCATGCGCTTACTTCTCTGCCACTCTTGACCCCGTAGCCAGAGCCTTGCCTGCCTGCCTTCGAGCTGTAGCTGCCGCTGCTATCCGACAAAGTGAGGGGTTCGTGCTCTCGAATTCCCTCACGGTATTAGTACCCCATGCAGTTGACACCCTCCTGAACCAAACTAAGACGCAACACCTGACGAGTGCACGACTGACTGGATACGAACTGACTCTGCTTGCACCCCACATCACCCTGAAAAGATGCACCACACTGAACCCGGCAACCTTGTTGCCCCTACCAGAAAACGATCCCAATGTGCCCCCTGTACATGACTGTGTGACCCTCACAGACGAGCAGACTAGGAGTAGGGTTGACCTCAGAGACACGGCTTTTCCTGACCCCGATGGAGAGCTGTGGGTGGACGGCTCTTGCATCAAACTCCCTGATGGCACCACCTCAGCTGCTTATGCGGTCACCACAGCCCGGACTGTAGTAGAGACAGCCCGCATCACACAACGATCTGCACAAGCAGCAGAACTGATTGCCCTGACACAAGCATGCCTCCTAGCAGCAGGAACCACAGCAAACATTTACACCGACAGCCAGTATGCCTTCGGGGTGGTTCACCATTTTGGACTCCTTTGGAAGGAGAGGGGATTCTTGACCTCTCACGGCAACCCCATCTTACACGGAGATCTAGTCTATGCCTTGATCGAAGCCGTCCTCCTCCCCAAAAGACTTGCAGTCATCAAATGCCAGGCACACAAGAAAGTGACAGACATTATTGGACAGGGAAATGCACTAGCCGACATCACTGCTCGGACCACAGCAGAGAATAGGACGAGGACACGCATGTACGTGACCAGGTCACAAGCAGAGAAATGGACAGACGCCAGGGACACTATTAGGGACATTCAAATGGCTAGCTCGCAACACGAATTGACTGAATGGGCACGGGTGGGACTGAAAGACGACAAAGGATGCTGGCGAACAAAAGACACAAACAAATGGTAGCTACCTGACTCATACCTGATTCCCATATTGACTATGGCACACTCTCCTGCACACATAGGCTCAGCCCCCATGATCAAACTTGTCTCCAGAGTTTGGCACAACGACAAAATCACAGACTCCGCCAAACGTCTGGTCCAACAATGCTTGATATGCTTGCAACATAACCCTGGGAAAGGAACTGTAGTACCCCGGGGAGGGTTTGGGGTGCCCAATCACCCATTTGAAGTCCTACAGATGGACTACATCCAACTAGACAGATGCCAAGGCCTGAAATACGTACTTGTTGTGGTGTGTGCATTCAGCAAATGGGTGGAAGCATACCCAACCTGTGACAACACTGCTATGGCCACTGCAAAAGTACTATTTAATAGAATTTTTCCCTCGCTACTGCCTTTGCCGAATTTTATGGAGCGACAATGGCCCCCACTTCGTAGCCGAAGTTATCCAGCTCATCTTGAAGGGGCTGGGTGTAAAACAGAAGTTCCACGCAGTCTTCCACCCCCAGTCTGCTGGACTTGTTGAGCGACACAATGCCACACTAAAACTAAAACTAGCCAAGATAGTGGCTACCACAGGACTGAAATGGCCAGACGCTCTCCCACTGGCATTGCTATCGATGCGCTCCACCCCCACCAAACACCACTTGACACCTTACGAGGTCGTTTTCGGCCGACCCATGAGCGTCTGGTCTGCACCAAAACCGACTTCCATTCATGACGTCCCGGACGTCCTAATGTCTGATTACAAAATCCACAGTTCAAAGACAATTGCACTCTTTATTACGATCCTCTTTTGCCTCCTCCTCATGACCACCCTCTGGATTGTGGAAGAAAGCGCACCCGCTCATGAGACATTCCTGACCACTGCACAGCCTACCACCATGAAGGAACATTATCTGATTTCTCTTTCACCCCAACTCAGAGAAAGGCGAAAGGAGTTTTGGAACAACTCCTTAGTGCAACTGCTGCACCAACACAATCTTGCCACCAATGCCACCAACTGCTGGATCTGTGGGTTGCTACCCCACGCCACTGGACATTCGATACCCTTCATCCCTTCACCCTTCTCAATTCACGGCTCCTGCCTTGCTTGGCTGATCCTCTTGCAAGAAAGCTATAGGGATAATGCCACCTCCAGCAAAACTATTATTTTTTTTTTTTATATCTTTATTTGGTTTTTTACAACAAACATGCATTTTGTCTCCCCCCTCCCCCCTCCGGGACAGGCAATATTGATATGAATTTAGAAGATGATAAGAAAAACAATATTTTTGTAAAAGGAGGAAATAAATGGAAGCTAGTAATTCATAAGAGAAACAAAGAGGAAAAAAAAACATTGAGAGATTGTGCTCTTCAATTAAAGTATAGCACGTTATTTAAACATGATTTAGATATACAGATACTTCGATTTTCTGATATATAAGCTGTAGTGTAGCTAAGTGCTATTTTGGCGTTGAGACCATTCCCTTAGAGGAAGCCAAATTTGGAACCCTTTTATCCGTCGCTTCCTGCCTTTTGTCTTGTAAATGGCCATCTCTAAATTATATATGGCTAGCAGTCTTGAAAACCATTGTTGGAATGATGGGGCGATGGGGTCAAGCCAGGCAGAGGCTATGCAGATTCTTAAAACAGCCATTGCTATAAAAATTAATTTGTGCCCAATTATTGGATTAGTCAGATTCGTTATACCCAACATAACTGTTTCATCGGGGAGGGTGATTGCTGCATTTAAAACCGATGATAAAAAGCGTTCAATACTTAATTTCAAAGATGTTAAGCAGTCACACGCAGAGAATATATGTAAACAATCAGCACTTGGTAAATTGCATCTAAAACAACATGTACCTCTCCCACTCCCCCATTTGGCTATTTTGTCCGGGGTATAGTACATAAAAAAGCATATTTTGTAAAATTGAGTCTGTAATTTTGTTGACATTAGAACAGATTGTGAGTGATCATATGCAAGTTTAAATTCTTCTGATGTGATATTAAGTTTGTTCTGCCATTTTTGTGTAATTTTCTGTAAATCATCCGGAAAGTGAGACAGTAAAAGAGCATACATCCCCCCAATCCTGATTTTTTTCCTGGGGGTACTTAATATATTAGCAATATCAATCTCACAAGATAGTTTATTTTCTCTATTATGTTGCAATATAAAGTCTCTTATTTGGAGATACTTGAAAAAGTCTCTCCATTCCAGGTGATATTTTTCTCGTAAATCCGCAAAGGAGTATAACCCTCCTGAGGAGATCATACATCCTATGTGGGTAATTCCCGCAGCCTTCCATCTGTTCATGCATACCCCGCTAAATATTTCAGGTAGAACAGCGTTATTTTGAAGAGGGGAGTAGAAAGATATACGTCCTATACCAAGTAGTTTTCTCACAGCTTTCCATACTTTGAAAGATCCTAGGAGTGTTTTTAACCTGACTTTTTTGTGGTAGCTGTCAAAAAGGTGTCTCCATAGATAGCCCGTACTTTTGTGACCCAGGATTAGTTGATAAATAGTCGGGCAGCTGTTGCCCAGTGGTGTTTCTATCCCATCGAGATGAAAAAGCTCATGGCTATATAACAAGACTGTTGCCCAATAGTATACCTTTAAGTTCGTGAGGGCGAGTCCTCCTTTTTCTTTTGGGAGCGTCAAAGATTTATAAGCACGTCGAGGTCGGGTGTAAGACCAAAGAAAGCTTGAGAAAGCACGCTCCATTGTTTTAAACAAGTGATCTGAAATTTCCAGATTTATAGCTCTAAACATGTACAGGATTTTTGGGAAGTAGACCATTTTGAGTGCGTTTACCCGACCGATCAGCGATAGATGTAAATTATTAATACGGCGGAGGTCTTTTTGCATTGTATTTACTAAAGGCTTTAGATTTAAGTCCACTAGGTTTTCCAGTTTGGATGTGATAGTTATCCCTAGATAAGTAGCTTTATCTGTTACTCGGGAGTCTCTCAGGTCACACTTGTTATTTAATATGATTTGTGTCTTTCCTTGGATCAAGGCATAGCCTGGGAGTTTCCCAAAAGTTTTTGCCTCTGTTTCAATTATAGACATGGCCGAATTTGGATCAGCAGTCACTATGGCGATGTCATCGGCATAAGCTAATGTTTTTGTTAAATAACCTTGTGTTGAGATGGGAGCTATGCCCCCGTTGCATTCCAATCGTCGGATAAAAGGATCTATGTAGATTGCGAATAGCAACGGGGAACAGGGGCATCCCTGCCTAGTGCCTCTTGTAATTGTCAGTTCTTTGGTGAGGTTGCCATTAACCATGACCGAGGCACGGGGGTTGATATACAATTTCTGGACAGCCCCTATAAATCCTTTTTTAAATCCCACCCGGGACATTGCCTGCCACAGGAATGGCCAGGAGACCCTATCAAATGCTTTCTCGGCATCGAGAAGTATTAGTGCCATTGGGTCTCCTGCCACCTCAGTTTTGTCTAACAAGCTGATCACTCGTCGAGTGTGATTTGTGGTTTCCCTCCCGGGGACAAAGCCGTGCTGGGATTCAGATATGATTTTATGGATAATAGGTGAGATACGGTTAGCTAATATTTTAGAGTAAATCTTTGAATCAACATTTATTAGGGTGATAGGACGATATGATCCCATTAAGTCAGTGGGTTTTTGTTTTTTGGGAAAGATGTTAATTTTTGCACTGGACCACAAAATGGGAGGTTGCCCTCCTCTAAATATGTGTGTACATAGATCTAATAATATATTTTTAAGTTGGTCCATGAATACGGTATAGAATTCCAGAGGGATAGCGTCTAACCTGGCTGCTTTCCCCCGGGGAAGATCCTTCACAGTTTTTATGACTTCTTCTAAGTTAGGGGCTACCTCCAAGTTTCCTTGATCAGCTGCATTAAGTTTGTTAAAATTATCAATTTCAAGGTATTCATTAATCTTTCCAAGTTCTACTTCAAGCTCTTCCTTATATAAAGTGCTATAAAAGCGCCAAAATGCTTCTCTGATCTTTTCAGGGTCGGATATCCTGCCCTCTACTGTTCCTGTATCTCCCTTCTGATGTTCTGAGATGTCTGCTGTCTCATCCGTATAGCCAACTGATGGCCGACTAGCTCATTAATCTCATATACTTTTTCACGGTGGGCAGTAGCTTTTTGCACCGCTTTGGTAGTATAAATGCTTGTAATTGCCGCTTTGGCGATTGCCACCTGGTTTTGAACATTAGTTATTTCTTCTATAGTAGAAGGATCTCTTGTTATAATTATCAGGTTTTCCTCAGCCCCCCTTAGTGCTTCTTGTAGTGCATTTAGTGATTCTCTTGCTTTCTTATTAGATCTTAGAGAATATTGGATTGTTTCTCCCCTAATTCCTGCTTTCAAGGCATCCCACACATAGTCTACTGTTGTGCTCCCTTTGTTATCTTTCAAAAAATTGGTAATCCAGATTCTCATGTGTTTACAATATTCAGTTTCAAGTAGCAAGGATATCTCGAAGGTCCAAATTCTTTGTTCCTGGTGTGTAAGGGCTAAATCTACTGAATATAACAGAGGATTATGGTCTGAGAGTACCCGGGGTAATTTTTTTAAAACTGACGTGGATCTTAATGAATTGGAGATTAAAAAGTAATCTAGCCTTGCGTGTGTATGGTGAGGGTTTGAGAAAAATGTGTACCCTGGATCATTGGGGTTGTATGATTGCCACCCCTCCACGAGTCCGTGTGTCAGACATAGCTGCTTAAAACCCCTAAATACTTTTGGTTTTCGACCACGGTACTGCCAGTCATTCCCAGTTGACCAATCGTGAGAAAGATTTATGTTGAAATCCCCACAGATTATTAGTGGTAGGGGCCAGTGAGTAAGTTCGTTTGATGCACCAAAACCGACTTCCATTCATGACGTCCCGGACGTCCTAATGTCTGATTACTTGTATAAATTGACTGAAACTCTGTCTGTCATTCACCAACAGGTGCTGCATGCCATCCCTGACGCTTCCAGGGGTCCCGGACATAACCTGCAACCCGGGGACCACGTCTTGATAAGAAACTTCCAGCGTGCCAAGAGTCTGGAACCCCGGTGGATGGGCCCCTGGCAAATCCTCCTCACCACCCGAACAGCTCTTCGAGTGGAAGGAAAACGGACCTGGGTACATGCGCACCACTGCAAACGGATCCCCCCGACTCTGACGACGACGGAAGACGTGACCACCCAGGAAGAGCTCCTGAACAAAGACCGACCATCACTGAACTGCTATCCAGACACGGAGACACTCGAACTAGCAAAGATTCCTGACCCCACAGTGCCATCCAGAGAGGGGTATAACCTGCGACGAAAGGAGGGAGTTTCGGCTAAGTAGACCATTGACTAAGTCATAATTCTCAGATCGGTGGCCTAACACTACAAAGGCTGTCAGGAGAGAAAGCCAGACGAGGTTTTTGGTTCTGCCCACTACCGAAGTCCCTTGAAGATGATGGAAGCGCCCGATAAGAAGATGATGGAAGCAACCGGACACCCGAAGATTCACTACAGAAACCCGAAGACTGACAAAATCCACAGTTCAAAGACAATTGCACTCTTTATTACGATCCTCTTTTGCCTCCTCCTCATGACCACCCTCTGGATTGTGGAAGAAAGCGCACCCGCTCATGAGACATTCCTGACCACTGCACAGCCTACCACCATGAAGGAACATTATCTGATTTCTCTTTCACCCCAACTCAGAGAAAGGCGAAAGGAGTTTTGGAACAACTCCTTCGTGCAACTGCTGCACCAACACAATCTTGCCACCAATGCCACCAACTGCTGGATCTGTGGGTTGCTACCCCACGCCACTGGACATTCGATACCCTTCATCCCTTCACCCTTCTCAATTCACGGCTCCTGCCTTGCTTGGCTGATCCTCTTGCAAGAAAGCTATAGGGATAATGCCACCTCCAGCAAAACTATGACGCATTTCTTTCATGAGGTCTGGCGAAACAAAACAAAGACACACTTCTGCCCGCAGACCTCCAATGACTCCATCCACATGGACATCCCTGTCAAAGAACGAATCGAAATGCAGGTGACAATTCGACCAGACCCACCTTCTCCTACCTCCGGAAACGAACAGCCGCCACACTGACTGTGGCCCTATCCGTTATCAACATCACAGGCCTTATGTGCATGGAAGGGCTTGGGACACAGCTGGTGGGCCGCAGTGCCTGCCGCATCACCAGAAATTTGGACTCCACCGATCCACCTTCCTTTGTATCCTCTACAAACATGTACTTTGTTTGCAGCACAAAAGCCCACACCTGGCTCCCCAAAGGCTGGGGGTGCACCTGTTATATCTCCTTCATCCTTCCTCCGACCTATGTGGCTCCAGCGAATCACCATAGACAAAAACGAGCCAAGGACATTGAACAAGCCGACTCCACAGGAGCACAGTTCCTCGATGCAATAAAGGGACTTGTTCCACTCTGGGGCCCGATGGCGAACAGCCGTGCCATCCGACATTTGACTCAGGCAGTCGAGACAACAATGAACATCACAGCTGGCATCCTTGCAAACAATACAGCCAAGCTTCAAGCGGTCCGCCTAGTGGCTCTCAATAAACCGCCTTGTTCTAGATGTGGTTCTAGCGGATCGTGGGGGAGCATGCCGCATTATTGGGTCCAGCTGCTGTACATATATACCGGACAATTCACCCTCGGTGTACAAAGCTATCAAACATCTCCACAGACTCTCCTCAGAAGTTCACCAGGAGCAAGAAGAATGGTCGCTTGGTGGATGGTTTTGGAGTACTGTTAAGAACTGGGGCTGGAGACTGTTTACTATTATCCTGATTCCTGTGGTTGTAATATGTGGGATCTGCTTAGGAATTCAATGCCTGCCGCCTCTGTGTTCACTATGTGCGAATTGTATCTGCCCTAAGACTGTGGACTTTGAAAAAGAACGCATGAGAGCACTGTATTATGTCGAGGTTAGGAATCTGATGCAGATAGACATCGATTAGACAAGCTGGCTAGATATGTTGAAAAGGGAGGACTGTTAAAATCTAGTCTGCAGTGTCAACATTATCGGCGCCATCTCCCCCCCCCCTTTTTGAGTCCATTCGTGCGTGCAAGCGGCAGCCATTTTAAATACCATGGCCTCTCTGCCCATCGCCAACAGCCAGCGCGTCTCTCTCTCTCTCTCTTCTGACCTCGCAGGCATCCCCCGCGCGCTGACAGCCCCCGCTCTCACATGCTTGGGCCATAAACCCATCTTCAGCGCAACCCTGCCTCGGAACCCCATCCTTTTCCCAGCTCAACACCTCCCTCCATTCCTTTCATGATCCCGGGTCCTTTGATAGAACCCCCTTTCCTCTGTGCCCGATTGTCCTGCTCGTTCCCAGGCGCCACCTGGCCCTGCGGATGCTGTTTATTGCCCCCCCCCATACAGTAGGAAGCTTCTCCCATCAAAGAATCCACGAGTTGATCAAAGCCCCCACCCCATGAGATCCGATCGACCACATACATTCCGGGAATCGGCGGAATGTCCAGCTGCGCGACAATCGTCACCTGCTGTGACCAGGGTGGGGACTCCTACTGTAAATGTTTGTGGGAACGGGCTTGAAGCGGGGATTCCGAGGATGCCTTTCCGTACTTCAAAGTATTTACAACAATGTGCCACATACAATAAACCGTAATAAAGATCATAAACCTGTGTATAAGAGGCCAGGCCTCAGAGATGCGGGGAGAGCACCTCGTGAAGATACCCTGTTGTCTGAATTGATGTGTTCTGCTCCGTCGGAATAAAAACTTCTGTTTCCTGCCTTCCAGTCTCCAGCGCCTGCCTCTTTGTTTGGTAACTTGAGTTGTATTAGAGGCGGTTAACGCCGGGCAACCCTGAAAAAGGTCATCGGCCTGTACCTTTTTTCCACAACACCCTCCTCGCCTAGAGTGAAAATTACAAAACAAAGATGCTGGATAGAATGCTGAACAGTGTCAAACATTCATCCCAGTCCAGTCTGGGACAAAATCCATAGTTTTTTGCTCACCACATCATTCCAGTTTGGGGTGGCATGGTGAGCAAAAAAACAATGAATTGGGATGCTGCCCTGAGTGACTCCCAGTGGCTGAGATTAATTCAAGCATTCCATCGATCACCTTGTTGTTTTTGCATTTGCTGCCCTGAATACACCGGGTATGCCCAGATGTGGGTCCCAGGCTCACAGTGTCACTAGATTCAAGCTAGCCCGGCTGATGAGGGGTGGTACCCTGAAACCAGTCCCAGGATGCTTGTTTTCATTCCAAGAAAGACCTGGCATTGCAGTTTGGGCAGGACTGTTCCCATGGGGAGAAGGGTCAATACTTATTTGCACATGGGTAAATCCAAACTGAAGTGGCCTGATAGGCAAAAAAACAATGGATTGGGAAGCGGCCCGAGCAATTGCCAGTCGCTGAGATGAATTCAAGCATTTCATCCATTACCTTGTTGTTTTTGCATTTTCAGCCCTAAGTGCACCAAGTATGCCAAGATGTGGGTCCCGGACTCACTGTGCCACTGGATTTAAGCTAGTCTGCCTGATGAGGGGTGATACCACAAAGCCAGTCCCAGGATGCTTGTTTCCGGTCCACGGAGGACCTTGCCTGGCAGTTCGGGCTGGACTGATCCCATGGGGAGCAGGGTCAAGGCTGATCTGCATATGGCTGGATCCAAACTGGGATGGCATGGTAGGCAAATAAATGATGGAATGGAATCTGGCCCTGAGCGATTGTCAGTGGATTAGGTTAATTCAAGAATTCCATCTATCGCCTTATTATTTTTTTTAATGGTTTATTTTGCCAGGTTGACATGGCATAACAAAAAAGCCCATACAGGCAGCTGTGGGGGACCTGACACATGTTTAATGGGCAACTTACGTGGGTGGCGCAATCAGTGCTGCAGACCCACTAGTAGCATTTAATTTACAGACCCTGGGCACATGGAGTATCACTTTACTAGGAATTTACAAATAAATTAAATATGCCAATTGGGTGTGAACCCATTTAACCATGTTTAGAGAGAGCACAAGCACTTTAGCACTGGTTAGCAGGGGTAAAGTACAGAGTCCTAAGGCCACAAAAACAAAGTCAGCAAAACAAGAGGGTTGAAGGCTAAATGATAGGGAGACCACACCAAGGATGCTGGGCCTAACAACACCTTTCATATCTAGCATCTAAGATGGGGGCATACACATCTGAAGTTGGGTTACACAAGATACACGGCCACCTGCAGACATTACCAGACCGGCAATATAGGGCATCAGGCGTTTCCATGGGAGGTTGTGAGGCCGGGGGCCAGTTTCATTACTTGGAGCTGATTTTTTTACTGGGGGCCGGTTTTGCAACATTGTTGCAAAATCTGCCCCTGAACCAAAATCAGCAGGCAAGTCACATTCCAGCCAATGAAAAGGGCGCTGGTTTGCGTGACGTCGTCAGGGAACTGCAGGCTTTACGGCAGTGAGTTTGAGACAGACCGACTGAAGTCTCTTTGACATCCATGTTGTTAATCATTATGGAAATAAAAGATGGAAAACGGCCTCTATGCTCACATGGTGGCAGATGGTGATAAGGGCAGCTGTTGAGAATGGAATGCCATTGACTTCGAAGAGTTGAGCATGTTGCAACCTGGCAATGTGAAGGTGAAACATTTCCTTTGTGTATTTTATAATGGGGAAAGAGATAGGACACTGGTCGATAAGTGAAGGATTACGGACAACACATTTTACATTTCGTAATTGCAGGTCTTATTGCCTCTCTTCGAATGCCTATCAGAAAATGTTCCTCTTGGCAGCAAGTTTGAAATTAGTGATGCATGTCACCACAGTCATTTGCCAACTGTTCTTTTACTTTCTCCCGACTCATTAAATTGTCACTGACCAATTGCTAGATGAAGCCAATCCATAGTGTCACTTGAGAAAAATTCTAGTTGCTCCTTCGTATGGTAGCAGTTATAGGTGGGTGCTAGCAAATTAGCAGGCTGTGCCGAGCCAAGAGTCTGACTTGGTCCTAAGAGCTCGGGCACAAGTCAAGCCCTGGCAAATGTTTCCATGTAAATAATGCAACAAACCTCACTTAAAATATTATAAAGTCTCTTCAGAATTTGAAAAAAGTGTATTTCTTTTACATCTTTAACATTATTGCATTACATTATATCACTGCACTGAGAAGGTACTTATTAAAAGTGATATTTTGAAAACATGAGTTTAGAACCATTCCTTCCCCGACTCTTTCGACAATGCCATTAGGGAACTAAAAGGCAAGTCAGCTATGTGCACACTGTATGTCGAACCAGATTTTTATAGCTAGTGCACATTTGTTGCCTATTACATTAAACACATTCTTTTTGTACAGTTGGTATTCTTTAGTCATGTGTTTGAAGAGATGTTCATATGTGGTAATGAAGAAAAAGAAGGATCAGGGAAATTAAATATTTGCCTAAGTTCACACAATGTGATTAAGTGGGGCAGCTGGGATTTAGCCCATGTTTTCTGGTTTCACTTCTTACAAATCAGCCAATAAATTAGTGTTTGTTTCTCCCTTTTACCTAAAAAAATATGCTTTGTTATCAATTACTTGTGTAAAAGGGTAGAGCAAAAGTTGAAATGGTTGTGCTGCGCTGAGTTTTAGGGTTGAACCTGCTAGAGTATGCACTAGCAAATGCGTCTTGCGTGCAAGACACAGTTGTATGCTTAAAAGGGCTTGAAGCCTGCCCATTGCTTCCCAATTGTTGGCTTGCATGGCACTCTCCTTTACAGCCATTGTCATATGGCTTGTACTTTCTCAGTAAAAACCTTGCGTTTGTTGGACAACATAAACGTCAGGATTGTGCGAGACTGATTCCATGCGCACCTTCAGGATATGTCGGCCTGTAGTTTGGCTAGCTCACAGTGCACCATCTGTACTCTAAAGATGCCCATGTAACAGATGGAATGTGCAACCTCAGAACATGACAACCCTGACTCCACAAGAAAATCATGGTAATAAATCTAGAACCCTTTTGTTTGGTTACTCATGCATACCCAAAGAGATACACAAGAAATACTCAGCAAGGTGTTTTAATATTTTTTGAAGCATTGTGATTCTGGTATAGAACACATGCGCTGCAGTATTCAATAGAAGGAAACACAATAATGTGATCAGCAATACGAGAATGGTGAAGAAAATAAACAGTTCAACATTATTCCAATTCATGTATTTCTGTTGGAGTAAATTTGTAATGTAATGAATTGTGATTAATTTTATACACTGTACATTGACACATTTATTCTTTCAATAAAACTATTTCTGAACTTTAAAGCATTGTGCTGTAACAGAGAAAACTTGCTTGCATATAAGTATTGTAGTATATTGCACTCCTACTTAGCGCTCCATAACCTAGTGTCTATGGTGGGTGAATCTGCCAAATCCCTGTAGGGTGATCTGACTCCTCATTGCCTGTGGATAAGTGTCATCAGGATGCCCGTCTTGGTGAAGGGCAGGGCAACATTCCTTGCAGACATAAGGAGGAATCAGCTGGGCTGAAATTCTGGCATGGGCGAGACCTCTGAGTCCCAGAAAAAATGCTCCTCTAATTAAACAAGCATTTGCAATGCAATCGGTCTCGCCTTTGGGACCTTATAAGTATAGGTATAGTATAGTAAGATAATATTTATGTGACTTAAGGGTTTACAGGGGTGTGATGATTCAATGGCCTTGCCAGCTGATTGAGTTGACCAGTCAGGTAGTTTGAGTTTCTAATTCATATTTTGGATATCAACAGAACACAGAGTCTCGAATTGACAATATGCAAACCAGAGCGGGTTCATGTTAGAACTGGCTATTTCTGGTAGGCTAAGGCTGACGCCAAAGCCAGGCAGAAACCACCATTCTAGTCAGGGCAAGGAAGTCACACGCCAAGATAACCTCTGCTCACCCCCTTGGTAGCTTGGCTCAAGCAGTAAGGCTAAACTCGGAGGCAATGTGTAAAGCATTTGCGCCAGCGCACAACAGCAACAACATACTAGGCACACCACAGAAGAGACTCCACACAAGGTTATTATAAAAATAACTTTTGTATTGTAAAAACACATCAGATAAAATCACACATATACATGGTGCCAACTGGCACGGGCAATATTCACAGGGATTATGTACACAAGACAGGGCCACAAGGGCCACTGTCATATTCAGATATAGCACTTCTAGATAAAATGTAGAATATAAAATCACTTTTAGAATAAAGAATAAATGTAACATAAAATAATAATCAAAGATAACAACCAGTAACCACTGGTAACAGGAACCAGGACCTTACTAGGACCACCTGTACTAAGAAAGAAGAACCACCTAAGTATCACACAGCATTAGGGGTCTAAGAAAGAATACATTACTCATGATGCAATAAACCTACATTCAGAGGAGTAGAAAAGACAACCACCTAAGAATAACCACATTTAGGGGCATAAACCAGAACACCTTACCCATGATGCATGAACACATTCAGAGGAGTAATAAGGAGAAACACATGATGACTAAACATTCAGAGGTGTTAAGAATAGAGCACATGATGCAATAAAATCACATTCAGGGGTGCAGCGCAAGAAGACACATGATGACTAAACATTCAGAGGTGCAGCGCATGGAAAGGAAGACACATAATGCATAAACATTCAGAGGTGCCATAACATAAGTCAATAGCGCAAAAACACACAGTAGGCAATTACTATTTAAAAGCATAGAAATCACATTGCGCCTACACTACATAAGCCACTACCTGTGGCAGTCCCTAGGCCAACTGGCCTTGTTGGGGCAAGGATGCCCTGGGTCCAAAGTCAGGGCGCGCTGCCATGCAGCGCCAGTCCAAAGTACAAAAGCCTAAACGTGGCAGTTGCCCACAAAGTGCTGGGCAACTGTGTACATCACAGAAAGACCTAAACGTGGCAGGTGCCCACAAAGTGCTGGGCACCTGAAGAATCAACAAAACGGCGCCAGCTAAGCCACACAGGCTCTGAAGCCAACACTGCGCACGTTGGAGCCACACAGGCTCTGGCCAACACTGGTCAAACGTTGGAGCCACACAGGCTCTTAAAAACATATATGGCCCCTCTGAGCCACACAGGCTCTCTCAGCGTTGGGGCGACCCACTGCCAAACGGGGCCGCCCTGACTCTCCATTTACTTCACCAAATGTCCCCCAGAGCCTCTCAGGGCTCTAAATACGATAAAATGGGGCGAGGGAGCCTCTCCGGGCTCTGTGCACGTTGGGGCGACCCACTGCCAACCGGGGCCGCCCATGAAGCCTTCATGGCTTCCTTCTCGCACTCTGTGTAACGTTGGGGCGGCCCACTGCCATCTGGGGCCGCCCTTGAAGCCTTCGTGGCTTCTCTCTCTTGAGCGCGAGCTCGCGCTACTGCGGGGGAGGGGCGGACACCGACAACGTGTCCCGGCGCCCCTCCCCTGCTCTGCCCCACTCCAGCCCGGCCCCAGCCCAGACTCACCGGGCCTCGGGGCGGCTCCTCCGGACTGCGGCTCTTCTTCTGGCCAGCGCGGGGCTCCTCTTCCACCACGGAGCCCCGCCGGCCCGCTCCGCCGTTCTCGGCCGCTTCTCCTCTCGCCGGCCTCCTCTTCAGATGCCGCCGGGCTCCCTCAGCTCACGGGAGCCCGGCCGACCCGCCGCAGTACGTCCTCTTCTCTCCCCCGGGCAGCTTCTCTCCTCTCGGGCTGCGGGGGCGGGACTTCCGGCCGGCCGCGCTGGGATTGGCCGGCCGGCCATCCACTTCCGGGTCGCTGCGGGCAGCGCAGCGGCCCTTCTCCTTTAGGCAGGCAGGCGGGGAGGCATTTTAAAATATCGGCAATACCGGCGTGGGCAGCCGAAGTTGGATAAAAAGTCAAGAATAAGCGAGGTGGGCACTCGCCAAGGCGGGCAAAGCGCTCCTCAGCGCCATAATCAAAATAAAGCGCTCTAAAGCGCTATGGGGCAATAAAGCGCTCCCAAAGCGCTAGACACAAAGTACCAAGGTCCTTCCAGGAGTGCAGCTCCACCATGCTGCACAAAGGTCCCAGAGAGTCTCAGGGGCAAAGCAAAGTCCCCCCCATCAGCCCAGCAAGGCAGAGGGGTCCCCCAGGAGTCCAGGAAAGTCCATCAGGTGCCCAGGGGCTGGGCAGAGCCAGGGATTCCCCTTAGCTCAAGCAGCAGCAGCCCCTGGCAGATTCAAGTTGAAAACAAGAACCTTTTGGAAGGGGATACAACCCCTTTTTATACAGTGCAAAACCTTTGAAGTTCTTTGAAGTCCTTTGAAGCAGGCAGTGTGAGAACCAGCTGGACTGGTTTAGAGGGAAGTCCCCTTCAGTATCAGGGACAGAGGTGTCAGTCGCCCAGCGGGAGGTGGAGCCAGCTTTGTAGTTACACAGGAACAGCCCTTCACTATCAGGTGCCATCTCCTCCCACTTCCCTGGCAGCAGATGCTGCCTTTCATCCATGGGCTGACTCAGACAACCTCCTGGGCTCTCCAGCCCCTGTCATCCTCAAACCAGACAGTCAATCCACAAGCAGGCCCATGCACTCTGGGCCAGGCTCACCAGCCAATCACACGCTAGCACCAACTTACACAAATATGCCAACTTCCAAAAGTAGGACTTCTAGACTAGACACAGCCATGCTGCATACATCATTTTGCAGCATTCATTCTCACGAGTTGATACATACCAAACTCGCCCCTGCACTCCCCACGCATCATGAACTACCATGGGCATACATACTCCCCATTCATTCCTATGGGAGGGCAGGTCACTCACCACACATACAGAGAGCTCATGCACTTTACACTGTACCACAGTGAGAAAGTGCGCAGAGGCCTAAAATCACCAACACCAGGTTCCATAAATAGGCTAGGAAAACGCAAAAAGTCTAGGGGTGAACCTGCCTAATGGGCCGGGTCCAACACAACCCCCTTCCAGCCAAAACGCAGGGTAGACCAATCACACCACTGATGGGCTTCACTGCTTTGGGTGACAAAACCACGGACACGGCCTCGCACAGCAGGGACACCGTCCAGTTTTGCGCCACTCTGAACCTACATGGTTTCCTCCAAATAATAACTCTCTGACTCAACTAGGGTACCCCACTGGTACACACTAGTCATCCACAGCCAAGACCAGGCCATAGGCCATCCAAATCACAGGTCCTAACTAATCCACAGAGTGGGGGGTAGTAACCCCTGGCACACAATAGCCATTCTCCACTCTCTCTCTCAGTGTAGCTACAACTACCACTGATCCACCAACCTAGGGACCATACCCTCAAGCTGACCAGAGGTCACCGGCAAGAATGCCCCACCCTACCTCTACTTCTGGGTTTCCGCACCCTCACAGAAAAGCACTTCACCAGAACACAATTCTCCTACCAGATCAGGACCTCACTCCATCACTGGTCTACCACCTGGAAACTATTTCACTTCTGAGGTACAAAGCACACAGCACAGTCCCTCTTCAAGCAGGTGGGGGGACACAGCACACAGCAAAGTCCCCTTTCCTCTACCTTAGTGAAAACAACAAACTGCAGGTGAGCCCCAGAACACACAGCAAGGGCAGCCCCCTCAGTCTCTTCAGCTGATCCACTTTGGTAGAGATTCCTCTTGACCTAGAAGTTTCCTAATCTCCCAACCTAAGATCTAAACCCTCAGGTTACACCGGGGTCAGAAGTAAGGACACCGTCCCTCTGCACCCCCTTCCAGTTCCAGTATGTCTCAGGCTAGACAGAGCACACGCCAGCGGCGTATCAGCGACACACTCTCCTCCAGTACTCCTCACAGGTTAGGCCACACCCCAACCTGGCTTTCCCCCCTCCTCGGGGAACGACCTCCAGAGGCCCCACAAATGGTCAAGCACTCTAGACGGTCAAATGCTCAGCGAGCCAGGACTTCTGCACCCTCCACTTAGGAGCGGTACTGCCCAACACTAGGACCGCCGGAGTTCTGGTTACAGACACTCCCCGTCCTCTAGACACAGGAAGATCCTCCTCAAATGACCTATGTACAGCTTAGGCCCCTGACCTGGCGCTCCCTTAAGGAACCCTCCAGGCCCTGAGATAGGGTTTCAGGCCAACGTGGGACACACCGTCCCACACTCACTCCGCCTCCACTGAGACAGGGCGTGAGCCCCTACACCCCTACCATACTACTGGGACCTAACTGGGTTACACAGTAACCTCTTCCCCTTCACAGGATCATCAGATACACAAACCACTCCTTTTGGAACCACTCCCTAATGCCTCTGCAAGACATCTAGCACACCGCCAGACATCCACCTTCTTGTCCAGTGCCTCTGCAGGACCTCCTGCACACCACCAGAGGTACACCTCTCATGCAAGCTCTTTAACAAAAAGAAAACTCACACCAACTCCTCCAGTTCAGCACATCACTCATTCGCACACTCCCCCCCCTCGGACTGGTAAGGCAGTTACTACCACCCCTGATCACTCAACCTGACCACACGTGACACAGGTACCAAACTCTGGGAGCGGGGAATGGGAATTAACACACTGGACACATTAAAGCTGCCACCACTGGATCCTACCACACTGGGGAATCCAGACACACACACTACACTCAGGGAACAACCACCCTCCTGAGCTAGTCATTTCTCCTCCCACTCCCTCTCTTCCATCTACCCACACAGGGACAGGATTTGGGATTGGACACGGGACCCAGCAAGGGATTCCTAATCTATGGGAACCTCCCCCCTCTAATGGCGTCCCGCCCTGTCACTTTCTCTCATCTGCCACTAAACATAAAGTGCAGAAACACATTTGAAAATGACACTCTTGAGGAAAAAAAATCAAAAACAATAATCCCAAACATGTGACTATCTGAAAAAACAATTGTAGAGTTTTGTAATGTAGCCAGTTGTTGCTATGACACTGCGCAAACACAAGTCCAAAATCCGCACCGCTGACCAACAATGTTAGAACTGGCTATTTCTGGTAGGCTAAGGCTGACGCCAAAGCCAGGCAGAAACCACCATTCTAGTCAGGGCAAGGAAGTCACACGCCAAGATAACCTCTGCTCACCCCCTTGGTAGCTTGGCTCAAGCAGTAAGGCTAAACTCGGAGGCAATGTGTAAAGCATTTGCGCCAGCGCACAACAGCAACAACATACTAGGCACACCACAGAAGAGACTCCACACAAGGTTATTATAAAAATAACTTTTGTATTGTAAAAACACATCAGATAAAATCACACATATACATGGTGCCAACTGGCACGGGCAATATTCACAGGGATTATGTACACAAGACAGGGCCACAAGGGCCACTGTCATATTCAGATATAGCACTTCTAGATAAAATGTAGAATATAAAATCACTTTTAGAATAAAGAATAAATGTAACATAAAATAATAATCAAAGATAACAACCAGTAACCACTGGTAACAGGAACCAGGACCTTACTAGGACCACCTGTACTAAGAAAGAAGAACCACCTAAGTATCACACAGCATTAGGGGTCTAAGAAAGAATACATTACTCATGATGCAATAAACCTACATTCAGAGGAGTAGAAAAGACAACCACCTAAGAATAACCACATTTAGGGGCATAAACCAGAACACCTTACCCATGATGCATGAACACATTCAGAGGAGTAATAAGGAGAAACACATGATGACTAAACATTCAGAGGTGTTAAGAATAGAGCACATGATGCAATAAAATCACATTCAGGGGTGCAGCGCAAGAAGACACATGATGACTAAACATTCAGAGGTGCAGCGCATGGAAAGGAAGACACATAATGCATAAACATTCAGAGGTGCCATAACATAAGTCAATAGCGCAAAAACACACAGTAGGCAATTACTATTTAAAAGCATAGAAATCACATTGCGCCTACACTACATAAGCCACTACCTGTGGCAGTCCCTAGGCCAACTGGCCTTGTTGGGGCAAGGATGCCCTGGGTCCAAAGTCAGGGCGCGCTGCCATGCAGCGCCAGTCCAAAGTACAAAAGCCTAAACGTGGCAGTTGCCCACAAAGTGCTGGGCAACTGTGTACATCACAGAAAGACCTAAACGTGGCAGGTGCCCACAAAGTGCTGGGCACCTGAAGAATCAACAAAACGGCGCCAGCTAAGCCACACAGCCTCTGAAGCCAACACTGCGCACGTTGGAGCCACACAGGCTCTGGCCAACACTGGTCAAACGTTGGAGCCACACAGGCTCTTAAAAACATATATGGCCCCTCTGAGCCACACAGGCTCTCTCAGCGTTGGGGCGACCCACTGCCAAACGGGGCCGCCCTGACTCTCCATTTACTTCACCAAATGTCCCCCAGAGCCTCTCAGGGCTCTAAATACGATAAAATGGGGCGAGGGAGCCTCTCCGGGCTCTGTGCACGTTGGGGCGACCCACTGCCAACCGGGGCCGCCCATGAAGCCTTCATGGCTTCCTTCTCGCACTCTGTGTAACGTTGGGGCGGCCCACTGCCATCTGGGGCCGCCCTTGAAGCCTTCGTGGCTTCTCTCTCTTGAGCGCGAGCTCGCGCTACTGCGGGGGAGGGGCGGACACCGACAACGTGTCCCGGCGCCCCTCCCCTGCTCTGCCCCACTCCAGCCCGGCCCCAGCCCAGACTCACCGGGCCTCGGGGCGGCTCCTCCGGACTGCGGCTCTTCTTCTGGCCAGCGCGGGGCTCCTCTTCCACCACGGAGCCCCGCCGGCACGCTCCAACGTTCTGGGCCGCTTCTCCTCTCGCCGGCCTCCTCTTCAGATGCCGCCGGGCTCCCTCAGCTCACGAGAGCCCGGCCGACCCGCCGCAGTACGTCCTCTTCTCTCCCCCGGGCAGCTTCTCTCCTCTCGGGCTGCGGGGGCGGGACTTCCGGCCGGCCGCGCTGGGATTGGCCGGCCGGCCATCCACTTCCGGGTCGCTGCGGGCAGCGCAGCGGCCCTTCTCCTTTAGGCAGGCAGGCGGGGAGGCATTTTAAAATATCGGCAATACCGGCGTGGGCAGCCGAAGTTGGATAAAAAGTCAAGAATAAGCGAGGTGGGCACTCGCCAAGGCGGGCAAAGCGCTCCTCAGCGCCATAATCAAAATAAAGCGCTCTAAAGCGCTATGGGGCAATAAAGCGCTCCCAAAGCGCTAGACACAAAGTACCAAGGTCCTTCCAGGAGTGCAGCTCCACCATGCTGCACAAAGGTCCCAGAGAGTCTCAGGGGCAAAGCAAAGTCCCCCCCATCAGCCCAGCAAGGCAGAGGGGTCCCCCAGGAGTCCAGGAAAGTCCATCAGGTGCCCAGGGGCTGGGCAGAGCCAGGGATTCCCCTTAGCTCAAGCAGCAGCAGCCCCTGGCAGATTCAAGTTGAAAACAAGAACCTTTTGGAAGGGGATACAACCCCTTTTTATACAGTGCAAAACCTTTGAAGTTCTTTGAAGTCCTTTGAAGCAGGCAGTGTGAGAACCAGCTGGACTGGTTTAGAGGGAAGTCCCCTTCAGTATCAGGGACAGAGGTGTCAGTCGCCCAGCGGGAGGTGGAGCCAGCTTTGTAGTTACACAGGAACAGCCCTTCACTATCAGGTGCCATCTCCTCCCACTTCCCTGGCAGCAGATGCTGCCTTTCATCCATGGGCTGACTCAGACAACCTCCTGGGCTCTCCAGCCCCTGTCATCCTCAAACCAGACAGTCAATCCACAAGCAGGCCCATGCACTCTGGGCCAGGCTCACCAGCCAATCACACGCTAGCACCAACTTACACAAATATGCCAACTTCCAAAAGTAGGACTTCTAGACTAGACACAGCCATGCTGCATACATCATTTTGCAGCATTCATTCTCACGAGTTGATACATACCAAACTCGCCCCTGCACTCCCCACGCATCATGAACTACCATGGGCATACATACTCCCCATTCATTCCTATGGGAGGGCAGGTCACTCACCACACATACAGAGAGCTCATGCACTTTACACTGTACCACAGTGAGAAAGTGCGCAGAGGCCTAAAATCACCAACACCAGGTTCCATAAATAGGCTAGGAAAACGCAAAAAGTCTAGGGGTGAACCTGCCTAATGGGCCGGGTCCAACAGTTCATATTTTGTACATAGGACTTCTGTCACAAGGAGGCAATTTAGAGATAGTGTACATAAGGAGATGGTTGGGGTCACACTGAGCTTCTGTAGGGAAGGATACTCCCAAGAGTCAGGAGCGGGTGTAGTAGCTGCCCCAACATTACTAAAGGGGTGTTCCTAAGTCCATTGGAGTTTTCCGGATGAATTGAGGACAGCGGGCACCCTGTGCAGAAAAGTGGGAAAAACAACTTGAAGGTCATCTGAGCAGGTGCTGCTGCCGTCCTTCTCGCCCCAGAAGTCCAAAAGAGACTTCTGCCAGATGGTCACTCTCTGATTAGAACGTCTGCTAAGACAGGCTACTGAACAGTAACCATGCAGGCAGGTTGTAGGGACAGGCTGCCAGGTGCTCCCTCTGTTCAGTGACAGAGTGCAAAGACGTGGTACAGAACAGTGATCACAGAGCAGGCTGTAGAGACAGACTGCTAGATGGTTACTCTCTGAAGAGACAGACTGCTGAGATTGGGCTGTAGAGGAAACTGCTGAAGTCGGTTCCAGAAGAGGGGCCACTGGGAAAAGCCATAGAGACAGACTGTACGGTACAGACCAGAGACAGAGACTGAAGAGAACAAACCAGGGAGACAGGCGAGAGAGCCAGACTGTAGAGAACAGATTGAAGAGAGAAAACCAGATAGACTGAAGGAAGAGATCACAGCGACAGACTGAAGAGAACAGACCAGAGAGACAACCTGAAGAGGATAGACCACAGAGACAGGTTTCACACAATTGGCTGTAGAAACAGGCCACAAAACGTTCTTGAGTGACAAGCTGAAAAAGAGACTGCAGAGGGCAGGCACTAGGGTTAGGCTTCAGAGACAGGCACAGTTAGAGAGAAATTGCAGAGGACAAATTAGAGACAGGTGTAAAAGATCAATCATAGTTTCAAACAAAATACACAGACTGCAGAGGACAGACCAGAGAGACACGTTTCATAGGACATGCTGCAGAGATTTTTGGAGTAAGGCACACAGCAGCCGCAGTCGGCAGTAGGAGTTCCTGCAGGGTGGTGACGTAGGGAGGGGGAGGGGCATGATGGGGGTAGTAATGTATGGATTACGGAGTTTAACAGGTAAGTAAACATATAAATATATAAAACGAATTTTGTTGCACACACAGCATCGCATTTGGTGATGCAGTACACGCAATAAAAATCGTTTTTTAAATTTATATGTTTGCTTACCTGTTAAACTCTGTAATCCATACATTACTACCCCCCACCTTGCCCCTCCCCACATCATCGCCCTACAGGAACTACTACTGCCGATCACGGCTGGCACACAGTCTTCTTTTTGTGGTTATGCGCAACAACTGTTTTTGTCAAACAATTTGAATATGTAAACTAGCCATACCCAGGCAAAAGGGTTCTGTTTTTGTATTATTTTTTGTTTCTTGGCAATAATGTATATTATCACAAAACACGATTCTGCAGGCTTGCAGTCAAGACCCTAGTTTACCAATGCGCCGTACTGCGTTACACAGGTCACTGCACATGTGCGAAAGAAAACCATAAGGTTAGGTTTTTCTTTTATCATAACGATTTCTGTTTTATAAAAAAAATAATTTGGATTATAACGTTAAAATATAAAAGGAGTTTATGGAGCGCGTCAAATTATTTAACAACTCTAACTACAAGCCAGTACATTATGACAATGTAACATCGCTTCTCTGCTGCATTCACCACCCCACCTATCATGCAGTTGATTCTCCATGGAATTTCCATTCTCCCATCCACCTGGTTTAATCTCACAGGGAGTCCCAGCAGATGGTTGGGTCGCATCCGCCTGCAGCATCACTGCTTCCCCGTGGGATGCCGTGGTGAGCCCTGGGTCTGTCCAGCCCTATGCCCTGGGTCTGTAGCACCCCACAATGAAGCCAGCCCTGGGTCTGTCACGCCCAGCGCCGGGGGTCTGTTACACCCCATGTGAGACCAGCCCTGGTCTGTCCCGCCCTGCGCCGTGGCGAGCTCTGTGTCTGTCCCACCCTGGCCACCCAAGCCATTGTGAGCCCGGAGTCTCTTCCACCCCACGCTGTGGTGGGCACATCGCCCTAGAGGCTTGTTCGGAGCCCTGTAACCCTGAGTTTCCAAACACTGTTCTGTATTCTGTGTTGCATTTAAGAGGCTGTTAAACTGCCTTAAATGTTGTAGCGCTTAGAATCAAGTTGTTTCGCAGCTGGCGCTTTTCAAGGCTCCTAACGGAAACAGTTCTTTTTTTAGTGTAATTAGTATGAATGATGGTATGCCCAATAACATCACTGCAATAATTAAAATAATTATGTAAATATTAAAAAACTTACAGCGCTGCATAGCTGAATATTTCAGCCCGTACTGTAAAACCGCATGTTTCAAGGAGCAGAGGTTTAAGAAAAGAAGCTGCGAGGGGGGAGAGGAGTTGTGGAAGGCACGGGTAGAAAATAGTGCTAGTGCTCACAATTTAAACAAGCATTTGCAATGCAATACAGCTCACATTTACACGAGACAAATCACATTACAAATGGGAGTGTGGGCATTTAAGACGGCAAGAACGGGAGTGGAGGGGTAATTGGAGTGAGAAGTGACGAACTGCGGGAGGGGAGTGTTGAGTAAAGGGGCCAATAGTGTCAGATGTGTACAAATTACACTATGGACGTTAGGAGGCAGGACTAACAATGGAAAAACCAATCAGAAGGCATCATTTTGGATGGAAGCCTAACAAAAAGATGGGTGGAGAGTGGGTGGAGCTTACACGAAGCTTCCCTGCTAAAGTATATACCATATGCCTCGCTAAGCGAGCCGCCCATGCGCTGCAACGCCAGGCGAGACCTAAAAAGGAAGTGATGCGGTTTATATAATAATAAAAAAATATATATAAACATCACCATTGCTGCCCCGGTCAGGCTGCTATTGTTTATTCTGTTGTGATATTGCTGTCGTCGGGCAGACAAAACAAGTGACAACAGTTTGTGTAGTGAACCTAGCCTTTGTAGAGACTGTTCAAAGTAGTGTGATAATATGCCTTTGAAGTGGTGATGTAAGCAAAGCCATTTCAGAGAATATTATCAAGTACAGGCATGAAATGAAATGTGTCAAATGTCAATGTACAGTTGGTGATGCTCTGTGATCACATGACACTTAGTAATTCATCAAGGCAGACCTACTATCATTTCCATTCCTCTCTGTGGAGCAGGGACGAAGCACTGAATGATTCAACCTAACCAGTCCACGTCCACTGCTCCCAATGTGATAGAGGTAATATTTTGTTCTGATTAACTTTGAGGGGTATATTTACAAGCACCTTTCGCCACGGGAAAGTCACTTTTAAAGACGTTCTTGTGGCGATACAGGTTTTGTCTTATTTACAAGGCATTATTCATCATCATCACTAAGCTGTATTACGATCGTTCAAGTCATAAAAGCTGCACAGAACTTACATGGTAAAAGACAGTTAAAAAAATAAAAGAAGAAGAATTCAAACAAGGCAGCCCACAATAGCCTTACAAAGACTTAAGTCCGAAAATTGTGAATTGACAGCAAAGTGCCTGCATGGCTAAAACATGTTAGACTTCATAAAATCTTTCATACATTTAAAAAAAATCAATCATTAAACACAAAGATAAAATATAAAACTAGTGAAAGGTGGTGAAAGCATCTAGCAGAGGATGTCATGGGGTTGACAAGGCATTATTTTCCAAATTTATGTTTCTTTCTTTTGCCAAGACTTCTTTTCTTACTTTGCATTCACTTTTTTTTTGTTTTTGCTCGTGGGCGCTGTTCTCAAAAGATTGGGATTATCTTATTGCAAAGCAACATTGTTTCTTTCTTGTATGTAATAACACATATTCGTGCAGTACACCCAAATGCACCACACTCCAAGCTGCACCAATCCAGGCCAATCCACCCCACCTCACCCCACACCAATCCGTCCCACTCAATCCGGTCCACCCCAGATCAATCCATTCCACCCCACTCATGTTCAAACCAGTCACCCCAATCCAGTCCACTCTAATCCACCAAACTCCAATCCTCCCAAACCACCCCACTTCAATCTGGCCCACTCCAATGTGAGTAAGTAACGAGTTTGTAAAGCGCTTGAATGACGAGGCGTCTTGGAGCTGGGAAGTGCATAGGAATGCAGCGAAACCAGGAGGATGTTCGATCACTCCAGTGGAGGGAAGAGACAAGTCTTCACCGAGCTCCTAAATTGTGATCTATTGACTGATGCCTAATATTAAGTAGTAGCCTATTTCAGAGCTTGGATGCTAGATAAGAGAGACATCTGGCTCCCCATCTTGCCTTGTTAATTTTAGGAACATGGACCAGTGCTTTCCTAGCCAATCATGGCATGCGTTGGCGGGTGTACTATTGGAATAGTTTGTGATAGTCTGTTGGCCCTCCTCCATATAGGGCTTTGTGAACCAGACATAATGCCTTAAAACTCAGTCTGTCTCACTTCAATTTGCTCCACTCCAGTCCAAAACAATCTATCTCCATTCGAAAACAATCTGCCCCACTCCCACCCAAAACAATCTGCCCCACTCCAATCCAAAACAGTCTGCTCCACTCCAATCCAAAACAATCTGCCCACTCCAATCCAAAACAATCTTCCCCTCTCAATCCAAAACTATCTGTCCCACTCCAATCTGTCTCACTCCAATCTGCCCCACTCCAATTAGCCCCACTCCAATCAGCCCCACTCCAATTCGCCCCACTCCACTCCAATCCACCATAGTCAGGATAGGCCTGGGAAGAGACACCACCATTTACATATTCACTTTGCTTAGGTTGCCTTCTTTTTTACACACAATGACTTTTGACATACATTTGTAATGGCGACAATGCAGGATAACATTCTCTGAATCGGCATTGATTACATTTTCACTTTGTAGGCACACTATCACAACACCCCAACATATAGTACAAAGGATAAAGTTTACTGTACGAATGTCATTGACGTCTTGTCCGGGAGGCGACGATGCTATCAAACTAGAATAAACAAATGCAGATGACTGGGGTTTTGACATGACCACATGGGTGCTGTATATACAGAACCACATCCTTGTTTAGATCAGAGCAGCAACAAGCTGACAGTGTGAGGTCCCTGCATGCTGGAATTCCAGCTCAGCTGATTACGATTTACCGATACAAGGGATGTCCAGCTCTACACTAAGACGGGGAGCTTGATGACACTTGCCGCAGGTAATGGGGAGGTTAGACCACGCAGAAGGATTTTGGCAGATCAGCCATCTTAGACAAAAGTAGGTTAGGGAGCGCTAGGTAGGAATACACTATACAGAGTATTTATATAACAGCATATATTCACTACTTTAGCACAATGGTGGAATAGTTCATCTTTTTGACTTTTTTCGTAATGCTAATTATACTACTTTTTTTCATTCTATTGATCACCGCAGAACATATATTTTATACAAGAATCACAATGCTTCAATAAATATAGAATTGCCTTGCTAAGTACTTCTTGTGTATTTCCTTGCATGAGAGTTCAAATGAAAGGGTTCTATATCTGTTACCATGATTTCCTTGAGGGATCAGAGTTGTCATGTTCTGAGGTTGCACACATATATGTTATCCTGCAAGGTTAGGGGTGCAGGTGGTTCACTGTGGGCTAGCAAGAAAACAGGCCAACATATCCCGAGGGTGTGCATGGAATCAGCCTGTCACAATCCTGGTGTTTATGTTGTCCAACAAATGCACAGTTTTACCAGAGAGATACAAGCCATACAACACACACACTCCATCCCAATTCACTCTATACCAATCTGTCACAATCCACCCCACTCCAATCCAATTCTCTCTAGACCAATCCAATCCACCCCAATCCAGTCCAGTCCAATCCAATCCAATCTATGCCACTCAAATCCAATCCACCTCACCCCAATCCAATCTACCCACCACATTCCCCAATCCACATCTTCCTATACAATCTACCCCACTCCTTAACCAATCCATCACACTCCCATCCAATCCAATCCAAAACAATCTGCCCCACTCTGTTCTGCCTCACTCCAATCCACCACACTTTGATCTTCCCAACCCACCCCACTCCAATTCGCCCCACTCCAATCCAAAACAATCTACTCCACTCCAGTCTTCTGCACTCCAATCTGCCCCTTTCCAATCTAAAACAATCAGCCCCATTGCAATCTAAAACAAACTGTTCCATTCCAATCTGCCCCACTCAATCCAAAACAATCTGCCCCAATCCTGTCTGCCTACTCCAATCCAAAACAATTTTCCATGGTCCAATCTGTCACACTCCATCCCATACCAATCTGTCCCACTAAATCCAAAACAATCTGTCCCACTTCAATCTTCCCCACTCCAATCAAAATCAATCTGCCCACTCCAATCCGCCGCCCCAATTAGTGCCACTCCAATCAGTGCCACTCCATTCCACTTCACACCAATCTGCCACTATCCACCCCATCCCACCACACTCCAATCCAATACACCCACATCTATCCAATCCACCCTAATCCAGCCCAATCAAATCTACCCCACTCCAATACAATGCCCCTCACTCCAATCCAAAACAATCTGCCCACAACCATATGGCCCACTCCAATCCAAAACAATCTGCCCCACAACATTCCGCCCCACTCCAATCCAAAACAATCTCTCATTCCAATGCAGAACAATCTACCTCACTCTAATCCAAAACAATATGCCCACTCCAATCTGCAACACTCCAATCCAAAACCAATCTGCCACACTCCAATCCAAACCACCTCACCCAGTCCAATACACCTCACCCCAAACCAATCCTCCCCACTTCAATTCAATCCACCCGCCCCATCCAAACCACCCAATCCGGCCATCTCCTATCTACCTCACTCCAATTCAACCAGCCCCAGTCCAATACACTCACCCAGTCCAATCTGCCTCAATACAATCCACCTCACTCCAATGCAATCCACCTCAATCAAATCCACTCCACCGCAAGTCAATCCATGCCACTCAATCCAATCCACCACTCTCAAATCCAATCCACCCCACTTCAATCCAATCTAGTCTACTCCAATCCACCCCACACCTATCCAATTCAGCCCCCTCCATTCCATCCCATTCAATTCCACCCTACTCCATCCTATCCACCCCACTCCATTCCACCACACTCCAATCAACCCCACTCTGGTCTACCCCACTTCACTCAAATCCATCTCACTCCACCCATACCAATCCATTCCACCACACCCCATTTCAATCCACCTCACTCTAATCAAATCAACTCCAATCCACCCCACTCTACTCCAATCCACCCACTACACCCCAATCCATCCCACCCCAGCTCAGTCCACCACACTCAATCAAATCCATCCAGCCTATCCACTCCAATGCACCCCACTCTAGTCCAATCCACCACCTCCAGTCTAACCCGCCCCTCAACTCCACTCTAATTCACCCCACTCAACCCACCCTACTCTATTCCTATCCACCCTAATCCAGTCATTCTCAAACAAATCTAATCCCCCTCACTTCAATCCACCATAATCCAATCCACCTCACCCCATTTTTATCCACCCCACTCCAGTCCAATTCACCCCATCCAGTCCACCCACTCCAATCCACCCCACTTCACTCGATCCAACCCACTTTACCCCAATCCACCCAAATGATTCTAATACAATCCACCCCACTACCACAATCCAGTCCAACCCACTCCACTCTATTCCACCCCACTGAACTCTACGCACTCTATGCCACTCCACTCGACAACACTGCACACTCTGACTGCACTCTACATCTCTCTCTGCCACAGAACCACTGAACCATAATCCCCTCTACTCATATCTTTGACACTCTACTCAAACACAGCCAGTCAACAACACTCTACTCCCTCCATTCCACTCTAAGACACTCTACACCACTAATGTGTACCCATGCTGAACAGCAGCCACACTGGTGTAAAACATGCCAAAAATACATTACCAAAGCCAATACCTCTTGTATAGGTGAGACCTATTGGCTTTGCCAATGCTTGCTTTGTGTTGTGATGATCATCACCTCAGCCGTCACTGATTGAGCACTTGCTTCAGAGATTCTTCCACACCAAGCATTGGAATAGCTGTCGCGAACCTTCATTGATTGTGACTAAGACATCTGGCAGCCTTTTGACTCCTAACGTCTGCACATGACTGCTAAGCTTAGGTCTATATTGATCCAACCTTCTCTCATAGCTCTCAGCAGATTTCTACTTTCTCTCTTTCAGATATTTGATCCCTGTTTCTTGTGTCTGACACAAACATCTTCTGCATTGGTGCAGGACTTCTGCTTGCTTCTCACCCCTAAGCATCCCACCGGCTGCTCACTCCTCTCCACTGGCACCCAAGAAGGGGCCAGTCCCCAGGGGCGTAGCTTGGTCAGCAACATTGGAAGGGTGGTGTGGGGGGAGGGATGAAGTTCGGATTTCCCAACAAGCACACTGGCATATACTATTGAAATACATAATAGGACCATCAGGGGGCATGAGAGAGGCTAAAGGGAAAGTTTAAAAGGGGACGAATGACGATTGGTAAAGGTACGAAATGAGAGAGACCAATATTTTGTAAAATATCATATATTTTTGAAGACTTTTAGAACAGAGAGGGAGAGAGTGTTTGTACGTTTTTATCTGCGTGTATGGAACAATTCCTGGGAAATCTGACAGACACTGCAGCATACCTGACTGGAAGCACCTGGACCCAACTATTTACCAGAAACTATATTTACATAGGGGGGTGTAAGGCCCCAAACACCTCCTCCCCCTTTAACCTACGCCCCTGCCAGTCCCAGGATGCAACTACAAACAGGAAGAACATTGTAAGAGAGATAAGATGGCGCGCGCAATACAGAAGCGCCACCAAACCAGGGTAGGATTTGAGGTTCATCTCTCTAATTTTGCCACGAGAGTGATTTTGATTATAACAGCAGCCACTTGGATGTATCATGTTTGACACGTTTTGGCAGAACTCAGTATGCCTTTTAATCTGCCTCACTTTGCACTGAAAAGCCTTTCGGAAAACTAAGAATCTAATGCCCACATGCATCAAAGTCAATTGCATTCGCAAACGGTGCGTATCGCAATTTGAAATTCGCAAAATGTGAATGCCTTCCCATTCATTCCTATGGGCCTTTTGGCCCATAGGAATCAATGGGAAGGGTTTTCCTTAATTGCGATTCGCAAATTGTGAATCGCAATTAAGGAAAAATACCTTAATTTTCGCAATTTAGGAATCGCAAACGGGTGCAATGATGCATGTGGCCGAAAGTCCCCGAATGCAATGTGATGCTGATTCAAGGGCAAGAAGTGACCGCCGTTATTAAGGCCCTTGTAAACACTCTTGATGTGTTTGTTCAAATTACGTTTTGATGTATTCTTGACTGGGATACTGGACAATAAAAGGACGCGATTGACTAGCACTTCAAGGCACTATACAATTTGTGAAAATCATATTGATCTGAGGAAGAAACCAGAACTTATGTTTCCCTCAGGCATCCATTGAACCAACGGACATTTGTCAATAGGAAGAAGAGGATGTGACCAGTGGCCTGAGCTGCTGATTTTAAAACTGTGGAGCCAGGTTTGATGCTCTGCGTAGCCTCAACATTCTATGATATCGGGCAAAATCTCCTAATCTCCCTCTGCCTAAAATAACGAAAATTAATGTGTCTTTGTGTAGTGTAACTTGTGCTCATGTAATGGGCTTCAATACCATCCAGTCAGGTTTGTGCTATACAAAATGCAAAAAAAGACAAAAGAAATAGCCTAACAGTACTGTTTTAAAGATATGTGAACTGAAAGCATAGAATTGTGATTCCTATGTGCACATGAACATCTTTTCTTAAATACATGCTTGCACTCATTTCCATTCTCATAAACAAAATTCAATACAGCAAAATTGTTCCCACAAAAACGCAAGTTATTTGAATAAGTAATTCCTTTGCAATGTTGTTTGATGTTAAGTAAGTTTTAAATGACCTGTTTATAGTATTTTATATTAAGAATAGACAGGTTTAATTTCAATTCATGTTTCATGATTGACATCTTATTTGTTTTTGTTCTCTTTAAGACCGTATGAGTGGGTATCCTGATACAACAAATGGTCATAATTTATTATGCTTTAAAAGTAAATACAATTGAATATATAATGAAAAATGTATTGTAAATGCACAATTCTTTCGAATTTTCTCGGAGGGGGGGCGTAGGACCCCTTGCTGGGGGTCTAGCTTACTCGCTCCACTGGCTACAGACCATATGGGGACTGATCTATCCTATTTTTTGTGCCCTTTGTTCTCTATTCATTTTTGTAATTTTTTTTGCGTTCTCTGTAAGAATGACTGTATGGTTATTATTTACTATGCTTTAAAAGTTAATACATTTGAATATGTATTGAAAACTGTATTGTAGAATGCACCATTGTGCCATGTTTTCCAAATGTTCTTAATGTGATTAGTCTCACTTGCTGCGCTCATTTGCTATGCACCGTAAGGGGGCTGGTCTGACACAATTTGCCAGAGCTACTTTGGCTTCCCAGTTCAGCCCTGCTTGCAGAATTTCCGGAGGAGAAATTGAAATTCAGGCCTATTCTTGTTATGCGATACCAAAGGGGATGATGGACGGAGCGCTTGAGCAAATCAAACACTCACCCCTAGTCAACTTATCTTGGTTTAATCCATCATCATTCTTTAGCTCACTCCACCACCCCAGTTCAGACATGGCCATATGGAAATCAGTCTGACCCTGTGCCTCATGGGAACAGTCCAGCCCGAACTGCCAAGCCATGTCTTCCATGGACCGGAAACAAGCATCCTGGGAGCAGTTTCAGGTTCATAACCCTCATCAGCCAGGCTATCTTGAATCCAGTGGCAAAGTGAGCAAGGGACGCATGTCTGGGCATACCCTGCCAACTGAGTGCAAACAAAGTAATACCAAAGGGGATGATGGACGGAGCGCTTTAGCAAATTAAACACTCACCCCCAGTCAACTGATCTGGGTTTAATCCATCATCATTCTTTAGCTCACTCCACCACCCCAGTTCAGACATGGCCATATGGAAATCAGTCTGACCCTGTGCCTCCCAGGAGGCTTGTTTCCGGCATGGCTTGGCAGTTCGGGCAGGACTGTTCCCATGAGGCACAGGGTCATACTGATTTGCATATGGCAAGTATTTACCTACCCTAGTAGTTACTGAAACTATGGTGACCAGTAACCAGGATCGGGAAAATGTTGCCCATTATGAGTTCAGCCCTGGGGGCTCACTAAGAGTTTGACCAAGAAGGACAGCTAAGAAATGTAGGGGCATCTTGCTTTCTGGAGTGTGGACAGTAGCAGCTCTAATAAATAAACAATGGTGGACACTGAATTTGTGCCAATTACCATAAAATCGGCTGCAGCACTCTTAGCTTTCCACGAACAAGAAGGAAATGGAAGGATGTCCTTACTGCTTGTGGAATGCATGTCCAACCAATGTTGGAGCTGCTCTCGTGCTGTGAAAACTGCTCCAGGATTGGTGAGAGCAGGCTCTCCCAGCACTCATTTTGAGACTGGGGTCATATGCCAGCAATTCCCAGGCTGTTGCACAGCCTTTGGATTTCTGGGTCTACACTGCATGTGTCGGGCCGGCCAATCCATCATAAGCACTGTACACCAGTGCTGTAACCCTGCACATGCAGATTTCAGCCCCCCTCCCACCCTTGCGCAGCACACAGAGCAAGCTGGGGGGGTAGCAAATAAATAAAATGGCATTGACGTGCCATTCTTTTTTATTTGTGTTTGCCTCCTACACTCACAGCAGTCGGGGCTGACGCTCCTCCGTTGTCAAGGAAGAGCCACCCTTGAGTGTGAAAAAGTTGTGGCAAACCCTGCCCGCACAGTCTGGAGGTCCGCTACTGCAACACCACGGTGTGGGTCAGGCAGGGCTTCTGGCTTAGGGACAGTGCCCTAAGAGCGCCCTGACCTGATAACAGTACCAGCAACAAGAGGGAAAGTGTGTGATTGTTCCTTGGAGGAATCATAGTGGACCCACAGATGCTGGTGCTGCCAACACAACAGACACTTACGTCCTCAAATATGGCAGCAAATACTTTGCAGTGGGCTCCAACATTGGAACATCTCACCGCCATCCCAGAGTACCCTAACAGGGCATCAACCTATACACTGCTGGAGAAAATTCTGTACTGTAATTGCAAGTGCATACACAGTCATTGAGCGTTTTGATCTTTCCTGGGGTGGATCCCACCACACTGGTAGTAATGCAATCAGTGTAATACTGGACTACGCAGCACCTCCAGCATTTCTCCATTGAGGGTCGTAGGTGCTATGGAGTTTGTGCTGCTGCAGTTGCCTGGACTGGGCGTTGTCACAGTATCACAATGCCAAAACTCAGCAATGTATGCTAAACCTATTGGTTTATGTCTCAGTTGCCATTTTTTGTCCGACCCTCATGTCTTCTGACCAATCAGAGCACCACCTGCTAGCCTCAGAGGCACTTTCCGGAAGCTATGAGGCCCTAAACCAACACAAAATGAAGATGACTGGTACCACTGTAGACTCAACAGTCCAATACATGTCATCCAAGGTGAAGTAAAACTGTACTGACTTTGCATCCTTCCATAACTTGCTTTATATGGTAGACCAGAAATGACAACACCCTATTTGGTGGCGTGATCTGATACCTGGATCTTATAGTCTGCGTCATGCAGACAATGTATACCTCTGCACATCTCCCAGAAAGGCAGAAGGCAAAGACATGATTGTGTTCCTTGTTAACATAATTCCAAAAGGACTTGATGCCTACTTCCCAGAACAGTTGGAATTCCATACAGCGCATGGGATCAGAGCTCGGACTAAGCCAACAAAAGTCCTTGCTCCATTCTACAACGCCAGCACACATGATTTATACTTCAAACAGAAAGAAAAAAAATGACTCCTTCATGGTGAGTGATAAGGACCAAATAAATTTCTTAACAGACTACTCAAATTAAACGGGTGACAAGAGGAGGAAATGGGATAGTGTCCCAAACTGTGATGGCGGGACCTCTAGTATGGACTTCTTAACCCTACTATAATGATTGTGAGCATAGGTGGCAAGTGTACTGAGTAATCTGAACCAGACAACCGCGAGAATATTAGAGTGGAGGTGGACAACTTGGCCACTAAGGCTACTATCGCTGCTGTCATATGTCACCAGAAGATTCAAGGGCCCAGCACATTCAACAGCAACTGAGCCATGATGCATCAGCAAGAGAAGACATGCACACCTTGAGACAGGGCCGGACTAAACCAGATGATGGAGACACTTACAAAGGATAGAGATAGGTCCTGATCACCATTAAAGGAAGGCTCTTGGAATCAATTTCAAAGTAGCTAATTGCCTTAATAATTTCTCCCCAGCTTTCACCCCTGGAAAACCGCAGTGTGTTGCTCCCTGCCTGCCCTCTCACTAGTAGTTTCCACTACATTTTGTGCAAATGTTGGGGCACTGTGGTGCTTTGTAAATAAACACCTTATCACTGGGTAGGCTATGAAACCCTTAGAGATCCATCATGGTACTCGCCATATGCTGTGTAAGCCATCCTTTTTGGGTCTTGTCATGTTATTTGGCAACCTATTTGTAATGAGACTAGAAGTGTTTATGTTCTTATATATGATCAACCTGGCTACCTTGCATGGTGATACCCCAGGATAGACTATCAGGCAGCACGCTCCTGTAAAACACAATGTATGATGTCCCAATGCCACCTCCCTACTCTCCCCTCTGCCCCTTTTCCAGTGTCAATTGGCTTTTCACACACGCATGACCTGTACTGCTATTTTGCTTTCCCCCTTTTAGGGAGATGCTGTGCTTATGTACCTGACAGTCTATCCTAACTAATATTGTTAACATTCTTGTACCGTCTGCTCATGTACCCTTGGTGTCCACTGCAAGTGCTATCCCAACTTCGGCTTTTGTCACCTATTAAGGAAGATGCCAAACCACACTTCGTGTAGGAAAGTCATTATTTTCGCCCTGATCACCCCCATTTTTATTAGACTATGCTGGTGATTACTGAGTATGAAAGTCTGCTTGGCTCTGATAACCAGGGCTAAGTCTCGTGCTCCGTCCTTTTAAGGTATATGGTAATTGGTGTGATTGACAAAGCAACCTATCGGTACGTCTCTATGATATGCAAGGGCATGTAGGTTAAGAGACCCCAATGGCATTAATGCACTTAAATGTGCACTGCAGTGTCTGGTGTCAATTTAAAATCAAACAATTTCCAAATTCGACATTGGGATTAAAAGTACTTCCAAAGTCCAAAACTACCTTTTCATGACTTATAACTCAGCTCTAAGGTATACCCTAGATTTCCCAAGAGTAGGGTGCCTAGTTATAATAAGCAGGGACTATATAAACGATGTTTTATATGCCTTGGTAAGGAAAAACAGCCAACATATGTTTTCCTATTGTAGTGCGGCTAGCCTCATAGTCTAACATGGGGAAGGCTTTTTTAATTGTAATAAAGGCTATATTTGCATTGTAGCTAGCTAACAGTCCCATACATAGTATTAAAATAATGGTTACAATAAATACAAAACTTGCCAAGGTCAGATTTAATATACCTATTACAGGAAATTAGTTTTAGAACTTACTCTCTTGAAGTTAGTTAAAGCAGCCCTATAACAACGTCTTCTGATTAGTTAGCCTTTGACAGCCTGAGCCGAGCTGCTCCCTGAGTAGGTGTGAAGAGGCCTGGGCTGCAACAACACAGCCATTTAGTGGCAGGAGATTTGCTTCCTGGAGAAGCTAGGGGTAGGTAGGGAGCTGGGAGATAAGCTGGACTACAAAGGCAGGAGTAAAGTTGTCTCAGGACCCAAATCCCCTTGATCTCTAACCAAATTGGAGCCCCCTCTATTAGATTAGAAGAGGGGCTGGAGGGGGAAGTCAGTTTTTAGCCATACCTTTGGGTTGGGTTACACAAACACAGACACCAAGTAAATAATTTCTCCATTTTAATTTTTGGGAGAATAGTGCACTCTGGGTCAAAAATGTGCCGCACTGCAGGAAGTGAGAGTCAATCTGCCGTCATTGACTCGCGAATCGGCCTGACCACTTTGGTTTGTCCTGCTGAAAGCTCCAGAGCTCCTTGCTGTCGATGTCGAGGACAAAGACTTCCAGAGGGTCATTGAGGTATTGCGCTGCAGCAGGCTGCTGTCATCGAATCGAACTCCAGATCCAAGGAACCAGAGGACTCACTGTCTACAGAAAAAGACTAAAGCCCTCATTTATGGGGACTTGGCATAGGGTAGGACAGCAAGTCATCTTACTGCGCAGCCCTACATCAAAGTGAAATGGAAAGAATGCTCAATATTTATGTAATATTGTGCATTTATGTCCGTTTCCCCTGCACTGGCACCATTTCGGCAACCTAGCGCCAATGCAGGCACCCTTGCACCATGGTGTAATGGAGCTTGTGTTTTCAGCAGGACTGTCTTTGTGAGGAATGGAAATCTTACTGTCCAGAAACAATTCTAGGAGGCATTTTCCTCTTTCTATGTGTGTTGCAATATGCAACACACATAGAAATCGGAAATAACAAGGAGGAATAAATGTATTTCTCCTCTTTATGCCTCACGTAGAGAGGCTTAGGAATCTCACGCTTACCCAGGTTTACATACTCTTGTAAATCTGAGGCAGCTTCAAAATCCATGCGTGTTGCGTGGGAAAACCCACCACTACGCCGATGAAATGCTCCAGCTTGCAGAGTAAGGAAATGCAGTCATTTGCGCTGCCTTGCTTTACTCTATATCTATGAGGCCATTCAAAGCCAATAATAGAGACTCTGCATGGCGTTCATATTATTATTATTATTATTATTATTATTATTATTATTATTATTAATAAATGAAATTTGTAGAGCCCGTTTACACCATGGGTTTCCTGGCGCTATAGAACAGAGGTGATACACAGGTTGGGGGTTGCAGGGTTAGCAGGGTGGGGGAAAGAGGAAGGTTTTGAGCTGCTTCCTAAAATGAAGGAGGGAGCTGCTTGATTTGATGATCAGGGGAAGAGAATTCTAAAACTTCGGGGCCAAGAGGGCAAACCTTCGTCCACCGAATTTGTTAGCTCTGGTTTTGGGTACAACAAGCGAGTGATGATGAGCAGAGCGTAGATTGCGATTTGGGCGGTAGGTGTTAATGAGTGAGGTCAGGAAGGCGGGGCTGGTGCCGTGGAGAGCTTTGGACGTGAGGCAGCCCAGCTTGAAGGCCACTCTCTGTTCTATAGGCAGCCAGTGCAATTTGTGCAGCAGGGGTTTGGCCGATTGCCATTTGGGGGATCTGAAAATGAGGCGGGCTGCCTGGTTCTGGACTACCTGAAGGCAGTGGAGAAGTGATTTAGGAAGTCCGTGATAGAGAGAGTTGGAAAAGTCCAAGCGGGAGAGCACAAGGGAAATGATTACTTGGATCAGTGCAGTTGGGGGAAGCAAGAGGCTGACCTTCCAAATCTTTCGGAGTTGGAAAGAGCAGGATGATATCACGGCGCCGACTTGAGGTCGGAGGGAGAGTTCGGCGTCGATGGTCACGCCAAGGCTCTTTACAGAATTCGCGGGGGTCGGTGGAAGGCCGAGTTCAGTGGGCCAGAACTGGGTTCCCCAAAAAGAGGGGCTGGAACGCGGGAGGAGGAGCTCGGTTTTCGCAGGGTTCAATTTCAGTTGATTGGAGTTCATCCAATCCTGGATGTGAAGCATAACGGAGTGGAAATTGTCTACCGCATTGGGGGAGTTGAGTGGAAAGATGATCTGCAGATCATCAGCATAGTTATAAACTGTGATGTCCCAGTTACGGAGTGAGTGGAGTAGGGGACGGAGGTAAAGGTTGAACAGTAAAGGTGACAGGGAGGAGCCCTGGGGAACTCCGCACGTCGTGGGGGTTTTGGGTGCTGTGTAGGGGCCCAGCCGGACGGCTTGAGTTCTACCAGACAAGAAAGACTGAATCCAGCTGAGGGCGGAGTCCTGGATGCCAGCCTGTTCGACACGGTGAAGCAAGATGTTGTGGTCAACCGTGTCAAACGCGGCCGATAGATCCAGGAGTACGAGGGCCTGGGGGGTCCTCGAGTCAGCATTCCTCCTCAGCGTGTCGAGAACAGCTAGGATGACAGCCTCAGTGGAGAAGGAAGGCCTGAAGCAAGCCTGATTAGGCTCCTGGTAGTAAGAGGTCTCAATAATGTTGGAGAGCCATCTACTGGCATGCGCTTCGAGTAGTTTGGAGAGATAGGGCAGAAGCGAAATGGGGCGGTAGTTGGGCAGTTCAGCTGGGTCCGCGCCAGGTTTCTTCAGTAGCGGGACTAGGATAGCCTCTTTGAAGGAGCTGGGGACAGTACCTGTGCTGAGCGAGCCGTTCAGTAGAGGTAAGATGCATTCGGGTAGAGAGTGACAGACACTCCGTAGGACCGGGGGAGGGCAGCCATCATTCGGGGAGCCCCATTTTATCCGGGACGCGAGCTGTGCCAAGGAGGCAGGGTTGAGGGAGGGGAAATCGGTGAAGATGGATGAGTTATTGAGGGGAGTATCAGGAGTGGTGGTCTGAGGGAAGGTGGGGATCGAGGCTTTGATTTTATTAATTTTTTCAATGAAGAAAAGGTTGAGGGCGTCACAAGTTTCTTGGGTGGGGGGTTTGACCTGGAAGAGTTCTGTCATCATATATGTGAATTTGTAATTTGGGCCTCCGAAGTGTTATAAAAGTGATGCTCAGGTGTTGCGCAGGGCTCGTAAATATGCCCCTAAGTCCAAAGATAAACATTTGACCGGGGCCTAGCCATCAGCCTATCAGACCTATGCTGCATCACAGTTGGCCTAAACCATTCACTTTGTCCTGGACCAGTGTGACCAGATAGCCACGAGTGGTGCTTTACACTTTTTGGTGCTAGAATGCACAATTTTTTAATTGATCTTTAAAAATTCATTTCTCAGCTTGCCTACATTGGATTTTTGTCTTTTGGGTGCAATGTTTAAGACAAGAACATTCTTTATTTTTATAAATTCATGATGGATTTTTATTTGGTTGTGTCTTTTACGTGTTTACTCTTTCGGTAATATTAGATGCCTCACAGATGCCTATCTCATACATTAAGCCTGACTGCACGTTTGCCAAGCCACCAAAGGTTGAGAAAGGATCAACTTACTGAGACTTAACGGGGCACATTTGATTTTTGTGGTATTATTACTAGTTGAGGGTGAATCCCCCCACCTATTAATAATCCACAGTTCACATTAGAGACTACACCATCTGCTGTGACTCTCTAAGTAACCTGCAGACAGCTCATTGAAAGCACTGCTCATCCATTCTTTGAATGTTTGTACCATTTTGGCAAACGTAAAAGAGTGCTGCAGTACTTTTCAGGGCAAAATTTGTTTTGCTTTGGACAGTACCCTACAAGTAACGTGAAGCATTGCTTTGTGTTATGTAGCGCCAAGGGGGCATTACATATGTGGTACACAGATGTTCCCATTCAACCACCCATGTCTTTTGACACAAAACCCTATCTACAAACAGTTGTAGATAGGGTTTAGCGCCAAAAGTTAACACCATCTGAAAGGAGTGTAGTGTAGTTCCTATATTCCCAATAGGCTGTGCGCATTGGAATAATACATCCTGTAGATTTGACGTAGGACTTAGGTCGACTTGGTCTCCATTGAATATATTAGACTTAATTGTGAGTGCCAGCTAGCTCAGAGGTCACTAGAACCTTTCTCTACTTCACAAGAAGGGATTAGTTTCTGACAACTGCATAAACATGACAAATTTGTTTCCCAAAGAATAAATGTATCTTCAGAGTCGTGGAAACAATAGATAGATATTTTACTAGTCAATCGTGCATGCTTCGTTTCATCAGAGGTGTAGAGAAATAGAGAGACAGGCATTTTCAATAAAAATATTTATTGAACAGTCTTCTTTCTCATGCAAATGAAATGAACTGCTACAATCGTAATGCTGGCTGTAAAGTATAATGCGTACAGCAAGAAGAGTACTGTAAAATAATACCGTAAAAGCATGGTATGGTTTCTAAGCCATAAAATACATACATAAGCAACAAAGCTAAAAGTACTCAACTGGTGCTTCTAAAATATGCCTACCCCAATGTACCTAACCTAAGTCTAGTGGGAGGGAAGGAGTAAGTATAGTGTAGCATAGGTTTAGTTTTCTTTGCCAAGAATCTATCCAAGATTTCTCTTAGGTTTTTAATCAGCTCCGTACCTTGGTTTTAGAATGTCAGAGGTCTGGTATCTCTGGCTCGGACTTGATTTCCCAACACCCCGCAAGGGGAGCTTGGAAACACTGGAGTTGGATTCTCAGCAAAAGAAAGGCAGCCTCTCTGTCAGTGCTTCAGCTCAAGGGTCGGCTTTCTTCGGCATTTGCTGTAGCGAGCTGCGTCTGGCAAGTAGATAGTCGAACTGCTCCTGAAACTTCGTGTGTTTGCTAGGGCAAGTGAAGACATATTTATACCTTGAAGGTGCCTAGTTTGACGTAAAGTTGGGCATAATAACATCATCAAAGAACCCCAAGGGAATGGTCGTTCATTGAAAACGCCATAATTTCTAGGACAAATCAATATTGAAGAAAGGGGATGTCCCTGACTGCTGAAGCCGAGTTTTCCAAGAAATCGTTGTGGCTTTTTGAAACTAGTGGAAGTAGCCATGCCTGTATTTGCACTGGATGGGTTATGTCTAAACATGGGCATGATTTCTATGCCTATATAAGGACATGAAACGGTAATTTCGCTCGGATTCTTAAATGATACACAACACCCACTCCACTTTATTATGTTTGACATTACTAACTTCTAAGCATATGTAAACATATCTAATGCATGATATGTAAAGATCCTACCAAAAATACTTAAAATGCATTTGAAATGGTCGTACACGAAATTTAGCATTAGTGCTGTACACATTTTTAAAAGCAATATTTTCATTCAAAGCCTATAGTTTGACATTGGAAATGCTATCAGAATGAGTCATGAAATAATCATTTATGAAATGGCTCTCAAATACAGAAAAAAGGTCGAGACCATTCCATGACAGAATATATATACTGTTTTTGGTTGTGGACAAGATCAAATATTGTTTTTTGGAAGTGTGTCAAAGAATTCTTGTTCTCTAAGAATAGTTCTACTTTAAGCAGATTACTCTGTGCCCAAAAAAAAATCGAATTTTGGAAAAAAGTCTACTTGTAGAAAAATAGAGTTCTGAAGTTGAAAGTTTTTCTTTTGAAAAATGAAGGCCGAATACAGAGTCCCGTAGAACGCTGTGTGCTTACTTCAAAAGTCATTCTCGTTGTTAGGAGAAAACATCAAATCTTCTAAGCTGGAAAAGAAATCGTCTGCCACAGTAGGTGAAAGTTGGACTACTTCATTAAGTAAATCGATTGCACAAAAATGTGAAGCATCGCTGTCAGCGTCAGCCGCGTTAGCAATGTTGGCAGCAGATGGTGATGGTACCTGTGTGCCTGTTGATCCACGTATCTCACCGTCAGCTGATTGCGTCTGTGAGACCTCAATGAATGCCGTCATCAGGATTGGTAGCCGCTGGGGACAACACAATGCATGAGCCGTTACCGAACCTAGCAAAGTATCAACATCCGTTGGCAGTGCTGATGGAAGTATTAGACATATGTCCAACACTTATTCTTCTCCACATAGCAGGCATCGTAGAACAGGTAAGATGCAATCTTGCCAGATTGGTCTGAACGATAGGAACCATGTGGTATTCAGATCTCTTAAACGAGCCGAGCCCAAGATCTGTATAATGCGCTCACGACACTTCATTGCCAGGAGAGTGTTCTCTATGGTAATCTGGGCATCGATGCTGCTGACCGGACTTGCCATATCGGAACAGGAGAAATAAGAATAGTAGTCCTGCTATGAGTCCCAAAATGAGAGGCAGGCCGCCCAACACAGAGTGCACGAAGTTTGGAAAGATGCTTAGGACTGCTTCAAAGGCTGCTAACAGTCCCAAATAAAATGTCTTAAATACATGTGTAATACCACTGGTATCAGACATCTTAATATACGACCTAACATTCCACGAAATGTATTGGACTGTTTGTGGATAAAAGGGCATGTATCTCTAGAGAGAACCTTGCGACTTGCAGATCATACGTCTCTTTGGACGAGGTCAGAGGCACAGTTTTTTGTAAAAGAATGGCTTTCATTCTGCCTAAAGTATCAATTCGAATTGAAGAGATGTTCAGTGAAGGCCATAATGGCGACTACCCGTCTGTCTTAGCTTTAGGAAACAATACTTGCATACAACAAGTCACCCTGGCTGACACAGTTATGAGATAGGCTATACCTGGCATCATTCCACAACAGCTGTGACATTCAACATTATGTAGCTCCCATTGGAAAGCTGCCTAAAAATTGTATCTATCACTGCTGCCGGAGAACCTTGCAGGTGGCAGGATAAGTTGGTCGAAGAACCATCACAGGCTCCGTGTAAATTAATACCCTGACATAAAAGTATACCGCTTAGTGCGCTTTTGCAGTTTATACCACTAAGAAAGACCTCTTTTACCCTACTCCAACATTTGTGTGTGTATGGTAATTCCCAGGTTGAATTTATGTATTCCTTACCCAACCTTTCATACACGCCCGCTGGTATATGTTTCAAACAATATTGAAAGACGAAAATTGTGACAGGCAGAGTGATTGTCCCACGTATTATCCATTCTGTTGCTGGCTACTCAGAAACACTTAATGGTAATCTTTCCAGTTTTTCAATGCTCAGCACCGTATAGTCTGCTCCTCTTTGTGCCAGAGTGATTTGTTTATCTGTAAGGTTAAATACAGAAAACAACGACGTGGTGTTGATTAGATGCCATGGCACATATCCAGAACGAAAAGTTTGCAACGTCCAGCCTAAAAGCATTATAGAACGTAATTGTGACTGTCCATGCGGTAGCATGAGCAAGTCCTGTTCCATTATGTCTATGGCAGAGGATATAATGCTGTCCAAAGAATACATTCTGGATGACAGCGTCGTTAACGCATTGTCAACTACAGAGAGAGATTTCTCTAAATTGATACGATCAATTTCTCGTATTCTTTCTGCAGTCTCTGCTTGTGTCGCTTTCCAAGCTTCATTATAAATAGCATATATACCTGCGTATATGAAACGTTTATGGTGTCTTTTTGCAGGACCTTGTAGGAAGTCCCTTAAATCAACGCCATCTTTAAGTAAAGTTAAGTGTTGTTTAACCTCTGTAAATGAAGATTTTCGTAGCCACTCAAGGCACAGTTTTCCTACACTGTATGTTGTTACTATCCCTGGATGTTGTCTCTGGACATATCTTGGGTCTGGCCTAGTTACTGTAAACCCTTCTGGTTTATTCAGGAATCTATCTTGGCAGTTATTAGTGTCTGTGGGCCAGATTAACCATTTTTTCCAATCAGGATTAGTTCTGTTTTTGAGTAAAAGTGATTTTACGTCGACCTCTTCCTCTGACGTGTTCTTACTGGTGTAGGAGTAGGTATGGATGGTTTATTTAAATCTTTTATCTTGGCCAGGTGAAGACAGGATGTCTGTTCAATAGTGTCATTCAAAAACATTATTTGTTCGGGGATCATGCAGGCTCTAAATAAAGCTTCTATTCCCTGCACTTGCCAGTCTTTTGTGCCCCAGACAGTTTTTGTTTCAATGTTGTCACTCCAAAAGTCAAAACCTAATGAGGATAATTGGAGATAAAAGGCTGCAGGATAAATTTGCTTTGTATTTGTTAACATACTTTTCATTCCTGTCTTATTAACATTTTTAAAGTACACTGTTTCCGTATTTGTGGTATTGAAACCTGAGCAGTATGGAAATTTTTCATAAAATGTTTTTGAGCTACCTTTTGGTGGTGTTGGACACTGTTCCCATTGATTCTAAGTATAAACATTTCTAGGGTTTGCATATTTGTGCAAATAATGATGACCATAATGATGACCATAATGATTATAACAGTACATTTGTTCATAGTCTGATGAACCTTGTAAATACTCATGTTTTGAAAATTTGCAGACATCTCTAAATCTCACATCATATTATTAACAGTCTCAAAGTCCCAATCATCAGAAAATGTGCTGGGTAAAACAAAGTCACTCAAAGAAACCTTGAATTGATGTGGAATCCTCAACAGCTCTGCAGGGCCATAAATGTTGTAATCAGTTCGGTCCCATGCTATACCACCAGGTATAGGAACGGCTGTTATGTTCACTAATGTCAAGTCTCTTTGTTCACGATGAGATGATTTGTGTGGCTTCAGAAGTAAGTCGATGTTCTTACTTGCTGTGTCCATTTTACTATATTTTCCATTTATCAGCATTCCCAAACTTAATACAAGGATTAGCCAAAGAAGGAGAAAAAGTATGCCTAGCTCAATCCAAAATTCAACCCATGGTGAAACCAGATACGTTTTTTCAAGTTGCTGAAAAAGTTCTGTTACTTGTTCTTTAAAAGATGTATTTACTGGCATTGTTTCAGGCTCACTGGGATCCTCAGAAAACGTATCAAAGTTAATGAAATAGCCGGAGGCAGTTCTGTTAATTATTGGTATTGCATCAGGATTATTTGAAATCGCTGGAGCTACCTGATCACTTGTCATATCAGTATAGTCAGATGCTATTTCATTGTAGACAGGCGTGTCTTGACGAACTGTTATTTGGGTCTCAAGAGGCACAAGTTCCATTGCTTTGTTGCATAGTCCTTCTTTTCGCACTGCAGATTCTTCAAAGGTGATGAGTCTCTCAGTTTGAACCTCTTGAATGGAATTGGTCTTCTGCTACATATTTGGAGTCCACTGGTCCTACTACTTATTATCGGCCACATGATGTGGTTTTACCAGATCGATGGACACAAATGGATTCTCCTTTCTTCCAGCAAGGGGCGGTATTAACACTGTTCTTGATCCGTGGATTGCTAACACAGGTACTGGTTTCCTTCTTATCCACGATTTTTTCTCTGACTAGATCCCCAATCTTTGGAATCCAGACAGGTCTTGCTGGTTCCCCTTCAGTGGTCGTTAGCTTCTGCAATGTGTTGCTTAGACTTCTTCTTGTTTCATTTAAGTCCTGCAAAACAGCCAAACGGTCTTTAATATCAAAGGGATTTTGTTCTACCACTGAAGTGTGATGATCGAGGTCCTCGATAAGCATTCTAGTACCAAAAAGGGTTTCATATGGAGTGATTCCACCCACAGAATTTCTTGGCAGATTGTTTAAACTACGTTGGACATTTATTAGATGTTTGACCCACCCATCACCCAAGCCTAATACCCTAGCTGTTATAGATTGCTTTATGTCCCGGTTTTTTCTTACCACTACAGAATTTCCCTCAGGATAGAATGGACTCGAATACCGCAATGCAACGCCCAAATTGGCCATGGCATCCTTGTAAGCTCGAGAGTTAAACGCGGGACCCTGGTCAGAATGTAGTGTGCCGATTGCGTATGTGCCGATAAAGACGCTCAAGTCTTTTATAACAGTTTGAGCGTCAGCCGAGCGCTGAGGCCACATCCAAATGAATCTGTCCTAATAGTTATGGGACCGCATTTGCCCATAGGGACGTCTGCGTGTAATGCTATCTAACAATGGTGTCTGTACTGGGCTGGCTATACTGTTGTCAGGTATCTGGTGGTGTTCTCTGCTGCGATCTCTGTAGCAGTCAGGGCAGTCAATTGAAAATTCGTGATTGTGGGCATTCATCCCTGGCCACCAGTATGTTTCTTTTAATTCTAGTATAGATTTAGAGATCCCTTAATGTATCAGACTCTCTCCCATATATGCTTCTTGTATCAAAGCACCTATCCATCTCCTGTTTGGAATTACTCTATCCCCCACTCCAGGAATTCGAGCAAAAGGAACGGAGTTGGCGTCAATTATGTATTAATATTTGAGTGGATATTTCAGAGGTAACGTTGCACGCTGCCTTTGGTTTGTGGCATTGACAGCTAGCATTGTTTTGCCGTCTATTTTAGTTTTAGAACAAGTGATTGCAGCTACGTAAGCCGTTTGCACAGCTGACTTCGTGGCTTCATCAGCCAATGAATTCCCTGCAACGTGAACGCCATCATGCTGATGACTTAGTGTATGAATCACGTGAGTCTTTTGTAGTTCTTTTTGTAATAGAACTACTTGTTCCCAAAGCAACTTACGCTTGATTGTGCCACCTTTTGTGTCTTTGAAACCGTTTTGAACCCAGTTCTGCAAGTATTCATTGTAATATTGAAAGCAGAAATACGAATCAAACAATATGAATGTGGGGAATTTGCGATCGATATTTTCAAGCGCCATCTTGAATGCCTGTAGTTCAGCTCGCTGAGCTGTACAGTCTTCTAGAGATTGTGTTTTTGTGACCATAGGGCGGAATTTACCATCGCCCCAGCGACCTTTAACAATCGTGCACACAGCACTATAAGCGTGTTTGCCCCCAATTGCAGGCTGTTCTGATCCGCCTGTATAAATTATACATTCGTATTGTTCTAGAGGCAGAATGTCAGTGGGCAGAGGACATTCATGTTCGTAATGTAGAAATTCTTGTATTTTCAAATAGGGGTCAAAAACATATTCAACGTCTTTTGCAACAAGAGAGTTGACCCATTGTATCCATCTGGGATATAAAGCCTTTGCATTCGGAATGCTCGCTTTGTCACTGCCTCTAAGGCAGGTACAGGAGTAACAACCATTATGCGTTTACCCTGTGTGAGAGCTCTCTCTTTTGCTACTGCAGTTTGAACCGCTGTCAGAATGTTTTCTGTTGAAGTGAATTTCATTTCAGCTTGTGTGTGGAAGTGTGATTTGTAAGCAAGTGGTACTTTTTCCCCTTCATTAAAGGTCAAGTTCCTGAATCTGCATCTTCCTGGAATGATTTGGATTACAAGATTGCATACGTTTACGCGTGTCTGTAAATGTGATGTTGCTAACATGTCTGTTTGCACTGAACGCAAAATTTCTATGTGTTTTTGAGTCCAATTAGTTGGTTTGAAATCAGGTTTGATTAATTTGTAGAGAGGTTTAACCCTTTCTGCGTAATTTAGAATGTAAGTTCTTCCAAAATTTAGGAAACCTAGAATTGACGGTAAGTTTTTCAGCGTTTTTGGAGGTTGGAGCAGCGCACACTTCTCTAAAAAGTTCGCTGCCAGGCTTTTGCCTTCACTTGATAATTTGTATCCTAAAAAAAGGACGTTGAGGTGGCCAATTCTCGATTTTTAAAAATTTAATTTGTACCCTTCAGAGGCTAAAACAAGTATTATGGTGTTCACTCTGTTCAAGTGCCTGTCCAAGTCATCGTCTGTTAGATAGATGTCATTGACATAAGATAAAGCCTCATCATCATACGTTATTATGTTACTGTGGCTGAAAATAACCCCGGACTATTCATGAATCCCTGGGGGAGACGACAGAAGTGGCGCTGTGTCCCCATAATTGAGAAAGCGGTTAAGTACCTGCTTTCGGGTGCAATATTTTGACAGAAGAAACCGTTCGAAAAATCTAATGTTGTTTTATATTTTTTTACGCACAATAATATTCATTAGTGCTGCTCTGTGTGCATTTTATACTGCAAATGTTTTGCAACAAGAGTTTAAATGCTGTAGTCCAATACTAGACGATATGTATTGTCTGGTTTGAAGACAAGAAACAAAGGATTGTTCTTGGATGAGGTGCATATTTCAATCACCCCTTGGTATTCAAGTTGATCTAAGATCTCCCTGACCTGTTTTTTTAGCTTCTTGCTTAACTGGATACTGCCTCTGAGCAGTTGGTTGATTTTGTAACTGGATCTTATGGTGAGGAGAATCCTCATCCCATCCCAAATGATTTTTATATAATGCTGGAGCCTGGGCTACAGCCCATCTTCTGGCATAGGTGTATTTTAAGCGTACTGGAATATGATTGGAGAAGGCTGGCATAATGATGTCTTGGCCTTGTGGGCACTCCCTGACAAATTTTGGTGGCCAGTCTTTTTCAGCTAGAATAATGTCATAACCCTTAGAGAGCTTCTCCCAAAAGAGTGCTCTTATTTTCCTAGTTATGTCCCCCTCCATCCAGAGCAGTATTTCATATAACTTATGGGGTACACTAACCCTGGTATTGGCAGTTTCAACTTGAATGTACTCATTCAAGTCCACTGTCTCCAGATGATCCTTCAGGATCTTGCGAGCTATGGTGACTTCTGCTGCGCTGTCCAGCATTGTCTGGGCCCACTCCCTGTTCTTGAGTTGTGTCCTCAAGATCCTTGGCATCTCTGATTTTTAGACCTGCTACCTTCTTTTTGGTGCATTGGGTTTTCTTCCTTGTGTTCTGACAGTCCTCTTCTTTCGGTTTTCTATGAGGAAGTCTGAAAGGTACGAGAGGGACGTGTATCAATATCTTGATATCTATCAGGTTTTCCCAAATTATCCCTATTCCTATGGTGATACCTCTTTTCAGAGGGCTCCTTTTGAGGAGACCTACCTCGGGATCGAGAACGCTTCTCTTTAGAAGTTTCTTTAGTATTTTCCCACTTCTTTTTAGGAATAGTGAGAGTGTTTTTAATAAAGACCTTTTCAGGACTCTCTGTTAGTTGGGGTTTAACTAGTTTCCCAGCCAAACTATCTCTACCTAGTTCTTCATAGGATTTTTCTATTATTCTGGCCAGTTCATATGGTTGCTCAGTTACATCTATTTCTCTTATTTTTTGGCGGATCGCCACCGATGCTGCTTCACCTTTAATATTGGCTAATATTATATTTGAGACCTGTTTGAAATCTTTCAGTAATTTCATACCCAGATTTAAAGCAGGCTCTGCACTGTATTCATTTTGAATCTGTTTCAGGACGTCTGGTATCACCGCCATAGATGCAAAACCATGTGTTTTTGTGTAGATTGCAGCAAAGACTGTACCCCAAGTGTCGCAGTCCTCCAGGTGTGGTGCGATCCCCATTGGTAAATAGATTGTTAGAATCCTGTGTTGCTCATGAGGGGTAGTATCGGGAAATACTGCCTCAATTTGAGTAATTGTTTAACCTATCCAGAATGGAATGTGTTCCCTTTTTGCGGGCAATTGACCAATGACTGATTGTATAGTCTGTGGTGTGATTTTATTTGTGTTACCCTGGGGATGGGGTTTGTTGTGGGATCCTTATAGGAGGATGGACTGTTAGAGTCCACATGACATATTGAACCGATTGTTTATCTATTTTGATTAGTTGTTTTAATTGAACTAATAGTTCTGAACCTGTCATTCCTTCAATGGCAGGATGTGGTGTATAGCTGGCTAGTACTGGCCATGTTGCTCCTGGTCTACCTAGTGGACCGAGCCTGGTAATGTGATTTTGATGTTGTAGGGCACCTTCAAACGAGAGCGCATGCTCTTGGTTTGTTAGTGGAATTTCAATATCCTCGAAAGGAGCTTATTCCGCTGGAGGTTCCTCTACTTTGTAGAAGTGGAACACATGTGTTACTGGGTTTGCTTCAGAGAAGACAATCCATGAATAGAATACCTCTGTCTGCTGATATTCATGTGCCTCTATGACAAAAATTACCCTACCACCTCTTAATGATAGGCCATTTGTTATAAGCGTTATATTGATGGTTTTCGTTCAATTTTCCGGGATGATTATAGCATCCAGGTCGGTTTCTTGTAAACCTGTAACGTCTAAGCTTGGTTGGGCTGCAGTTGCTGCAGCTCCACAGAGTGCATTTTTGTCTCTTGTAGGTCTACCAGTCTCAGTATCGCTATCCGTCATTTTGTTGACTGAAAGTTTGCAGAGCAAGTTTCAAGAAAACAAAGATAAGGTGCACAATATTTTGGAACACTGTATCCTTCAACGTTGAACAAACCAAAAACTAATACATAGGATCTTTTTCCTACTCAGTTTTGGCGGATATTTAATATTATAGCTGAGACCTGTTTGAAATCTTTCAGTAATTTCATACCCAGATGATAAGCAGGTTCTGCCCTGTATTCATTTTGAATCTGTTTCAGGACGTCTGGTATCACCGCCATAGACGGAACACCATGTGTTTTTGTGTAGATTGCAGCAAAGACTGTACCCCAAGTGTTGCAGTCCTCCAGGTGTGGTGCGATCCCCATTGGTAAATAGATTGTTAGAATCCTGTGTTTCTCATGAGGGGTAGTATCAAGAAATACTACCTTGATTTGACTAATTTTTTGAGCTATCCAGACTGGAATTTGTTCCCTTTTTGCCGGGCAATGGACCAATGACTGATTGTATAGTCTGTGGTGTGATTTTATTTGTGTTTCCCTGGTGAGGGGTTTGTTGTGGAATCCTTATAGGAGGTTGGACTGTTAGAGTCTGCATGACATATTGAACCAATTGTCTATCTATTTTGATTAGTTGTTTTAATTGAACGAATAGTTCTGGACCTGTCATTCCTTCAATGGCAGGATCTGGTGTATATCTGGCTAGTACTGGCCATGTTGCTCCTGGTCTACCTGGTGGACCGAGCCTGGTAATGTGATTTTGTTGTTGTAGGGCACCTTTAAACTAGAGCACATGCTCTTGGAATGTTAGTGGAATTTCAATATCCTCGAAAGGAGTGTATTCCGCTGGAGGTTCCTCTACTTTGTAGAAGTGGAACACATGTGTTACTGGGTTTGCTTCTGGAAAGACAATCCATGAATAGAATACCTCTGTCTGCTGATATTCATGTGCCTCTATGAAAAAAATTACCCTATCACCTCTTGATGATAGGCCATTTGTTATAAGCTTTATAGTGATGGTTTTCCTTAAAGTTTCGGGGATGATTATAGCATCCGGGTCGGTTTCTTGTAAACCTGTAACGTCTAAGCTTGGTCGGGCTGCAGTTACTGCAGCTCCACCGAGTGCGTTGTTGTCTCTTGTAGGTCTTCCAGTCTCAGTATCGCTATCCGGCATTTGGTTGACTTAAAGTTTGCAGAACAAGTTTCAAGAAAACAAAGATAAGGTGCACAATGTTTTGGAACACTGTATCCTTCAAAGTTGAACAAACCACAAACGAATACATACAATTTTCGTCCTATTCAGTTTTGGTGGATATTTAATATTATAGCTGAGACCTGTTTAAAATCTTTCAGTAATATCATACCCATATTTAAAGCAGGCTCTGCCCTGTATTCATTTTGAATCTGTTTCAGGACGTCTGGTATCACCACCATAGTGTTTTTGTGTAGATTGCAGCAAAGACTGTACCCCAAGTGTCGCAGTCCTCCAGGTGTGGTGCGATCGCCATTGGTAAACAGATTGTTAGAATCGTAGTATCGGGAAATACTGCCTCGATTTGAGTAATTTAATTAGCTATCCAGAATGGAATTTGTTCGCTTTTTTGCGGGCAATTGACCAATGCCTGATTGTATAGTGTGTGTGTGATTTTATTTGTGTTCCCCTGGTGAGGGGTTTGTTGTGGAATCCTTATAGGAGGTTGGACTGTTAGAGTCTGCATGACATATTGAACTAATGTCTATCTATTTTGATTAGTTGTTTTAATTGAACTAATAGTTCTAGACCTGTCATTCCTTCAATGACAGGATGTGGTGTATAGCTGGCTAGTACTGGCCATGTTGCTCCTAGTCTACCTAGTGGATCGAGCCTGGTAATGTGATTTTGATGTTGTGGGGCACCTTTAAACCAGAGTGCATTCAGTTGGCATGTTAGTGGATTTTCAATATCCTCGAAAGGAGTGGGTATAGAGACAAAATATCGACTTTTAATTATCGACTAGACATAATATCGAGTACAAAATATAGAATAGACAAAATATCGACTAGACATAATATAGACTACCAAAATATCGACTAGAAAATGTTAATATCGAATAGAATGGACATAATATTGAATCAAAAATATAGAATGGACATAATATCGACTAGACATAATATAGACAACAAAAATATCGAAATTAAGGTAAGTTAATATTAATTTTAAATTTTTGTGTAATATAATTCTGTAGCCGGTTGTGGGTTTATAGGGGAATAGGGTGGGAAGTAATTTAATTATAATTAATTAAATATGTTATTTTATTTTATTGGTATTTATTTAGAATTAGTTGTTAATTAATTATTAATTGGTAATTAATTAAAATATATTTGGTAAATAATTTTAATTGATTAATTGATAAATATGTTACTTTTTGTATTTTATTTTCTGTAGCGGGTTGTGGGTTTATAGGGGAATAGGGTGGGAAGTAATTTAATTATAATTAATTAAATATGTTAATTTATTTATTGATATTTATTTAGAATTAATTTTTAATTAATTATTAATTGTTAATTAATTAAAATATAATTGTAATTAATTTTAATTGATTAATTTATAAATCTGTTAATTTTAGTAATTTTTTTCTGTAGCGGGTTGTGGGTTTATAGGGGAATAGGGTGGGAAGTAATTTAATTATAATTATTTAAATGTGTTAATTTATTTATTGGTATTTATTTAGAATTAATTGTTAATGAATTATTAATTGGTAATTAATTAAAATATAATTGGTAATTTATTGTAATTGATTAATTGATAAATATGTTACTTTTATTACATTATTTTCTGTAGTGGGTTGTGTGTTTATAGGGGAATAGCTTGGGAAGTAATTTAATTGTAAGTAATTACATTTTTTAAATATTTTTTTGTCTCTAATTTTTATTTATTTCTATATTGTAGCATTAATTTATTGGTGATTGGTAAATAATTAGTATTAGTAGGTAATTTTTATTATTATTTTTATTTTTATTTATAATTTTAATTGATTCATTAATATGTTTTATAAAATTGTAACATCTTTTAATTATTTTGTAATTGGTATTAATATTTAAGTTATTTATATTTTTATATGAAGAATTTACTTTCCCTACTATTGCACTCACTGGAGTGGGAATAGTAATTTTTGCCCCTACGCTATCCAACGCTTTCCCTACTGTTGCACTCTATGGAGTTGGAATAGTAATTTTTACCCCTATGCTATCCAACGCTTTCCCTACTGTTGCACTCTCTGGAGTAGGAATAGTAATTTTTACCCCTACGCTATCTAACGCTTTCCCTACTGTTGCACTCACTGAAGTGGAAATAGTAATTTTTACCCATACACTATCCAACGCTTTCCCTACTGTTGCACTCCCTGGAGTGGGAATAGTAATTTTTACTCCTACGCTATCGAACGCTTTCCCTACTGTTGCACTCACTGGAGTGGGAATAGTTATTTTTACCCCTACGCTATCCAATGCTTTCCCTACTGTTGCGCTCTCTGGAGTGGGAATAGTAATTTTTACCCTTACGCTATCCAACACTTTTCCTACTGTTGCACTCTCTGGAGTGTGAATAATAAATTTAACCCTCTCGCTATCCTACGGAAAAAATATGGTATATGTTTTGTTAATAATATGTATATATATATATATTTTTTAAAATATATATATTTTTTTCAAAGTTGCATTAAATATTTATTAATTTTAAGTGTATTTAAGTATTTAGAGTATGTTTAAATTAATTTAATTTATTATTATATTACTTTTAAATTACTTTTAAGATATTTAAAAAATTCGATATTTTGGCTGTCCATATTTTTTCCTATCGATATTTTGGAGTCGATATTTTTGTACTTACCTGTTTGTAGATAGGAAGCGATATGCTGGCAATCTTTTACCTCAATATTTTTGGCAGTCGATGTTTTGACTGTCGATATTATAGCAGTGATCGAAGGAGTGTATTCCGCTGGAGGTTCCTCTACTTTATAGAAGTGGAACACATGTGTTGCTGGGTTTGCTTCAGGGAAGACAATCCATGAATAGAATACCTCTGTCTGCTGATATTCATGTGCCTCAATGACAAAAATTACCCTACCACCTCTTGATGATAGGCCATTTGTTATAAGCTTTATAGTGATGGTTTTCCTTAAATTTTCCGGGATGATTATAGCATCCGGGTCGGTTTCTTGTAAACCTGTAATGTCTAAGCTTGGTCGGGTTGCAGTTACTGCAGCTCCACTGAGTGCGTTGTTGTCTCTTGTAGGTCTACCAGTCTCAGTATCGCTATCCGGTATTTTGTTGACTGAAAGTTTGCAGAGCAAGTTTCAAGAAAACAAAGATAAGGTGTACAATATTTGGAACACTGTATCCTTCAACGTTGAACAAACCAAAAACTTCTACATAGGATTTTCGTCCTACTCAGTTTTGGCGGATATTTAATATTATAGCTGAGACCTGTTTGAAATCTTTCAGTAATTTCATACCCAGATTTAAAGCAGGCTCTGCCCTGTATTCATTTTGAATCTATTTCAGGACATCTGGTATCACCGCCATAGACGGAATACCATGTGTTTTTGTGTAGATTGCAGCAAAGACTGTACCCCAAGTGTTGCAGTCCTCCAGGTGTGCTGCTGATATCCCCATTGGTAAACAGATTGTTAGAATCCTGTGTTTTTCATGAGGGGTAATATCAAGAAATACTACCTCGATTTGAGTAATTTTTTGAGCTATCCAGATTGGAATTTGTTCCCTTTTTGCGGGCAATTGACCAATGACTGATTGTATAGTCTGTGGTGTGATTTTATTTGTGTTCCCCTGGTGAGGGGTTGTTGTGGAATCCTTATAGGAGGTTGGACTGTTAGAGTCTGCATGACATATTGAACCAATTGTCTATCTATTTTGATTAGTTGTTTTAATTGAACTAATAGTTCTGGACCTGTCATTCCTTCAACGGCAGGATGTGGTGTTTATCTGGCTAGTACTGGCCATGTTGCTCCTGGTCTACCTGGTGGACCGAGCCTGGCAATGTGATTTTGATGTTGTAGGGCACCTTTAAACTAGAGCACCTGCTCTTGGTATGTTAGTGGAATTTCAATATCCTCGAAAGGAGTGTATTCTGCTGGAGGTTCCTCTACTTTGTAGAAGTGGAACACATGTGTTACTGGGTTTGTTTCAGGAAAGACAATACATGAATAGAATACCTCTGTCTGCTGATATTCATGTGCCTCTATGACAAAAATTACCCTACCACCTCTTGATGATAGGCCATTTGTTATAAGCTTTATAGTGATGGTTTTCCTTAAATTTTCCGGGATGATTATAGCATCCGGGTCGGTTTCTTGTAAACCTGTAACGTCTAAGCTTGGTCGGGCTGCAGTTACTGCAGCTGCACCGAGTGCGTTGTTGTCTCTTGTAGGTCTACCAGTCTCAGTATCGCTATCCGGCATTTTGTTGACTGAAAGTTTGCAGAACAAGTTTCAAGAAAACAAAGATAAGGTGCAAAATGTTTTGGAACACTGTATCCTTCAAAGTTGAACAAACCAAAAATGAATGCATAGGATTTTCGTCCTACTCAGTTTTGGCGGATATTTTATCCTTTTACACACGCCAGATGTATATTGGAGTATTTTATGGGAAAAAGGGGTCTCTGTGAGAAGCACGACAGAGTTACTCTAGTATCTAGCGTTAAATTAGTGCCTTACCAAGCGTTGGGTGCCATGCAGTGTTGTTCCTATATTCCCAATAGGCTCTGCGCATTGGAATAATACATCCTATAGATTTGACGTAGGACTTACGTCGACTAGTTCTCTATTGAATATATTAGTCTTAATTGTGAGTGCCAGCTAGCTCAGAGGTCGCTAGTAACTTTCTCGAATTCACAAGAAGGGATTAGTTTCTGACAACCGCATAAACTTTGTTTCCCCAAGAATAAACGTATCTTCAGAGTTGTGGAAACAATAGATAGATATTTTACCTAGTCAATCATGCATGTTTCGTTTCATCAGATGTGCAGGGAAATAGAGAGACAGGCGTTTTCAATAAAAGTATTTATTGAACAGTCTTCTTTCTCTTGCAAAAGGAATAAACTGCTACAATCGTAATACTGGCTGTAAAGTATAATGCGTACGGCAAGAAGAGTATTATAAAATAATACTGTAAAAGCATGGTATGGTTTCTAAGCCATAAAATACATACATAAATAACAAAGCTAAAAGTACTCAACTGGTGCTTCTAAAATACACGTACCCCAATGTACCTAACCTAAGTCTAGTACAAGGGAAGAAGTAAGTATGGAGTAGCATAGGTTTAGTTTTCTTTGCCAAGAATCTATCCAAGATTTTTCCTAGAGTTTTAATCAGCTCCGTACCTTAGTTTTAGAATGTCGAAGGTCTGGTATCGCTGTCTCGGACTCGATTTCCCAACACCCGGCAAGGGAAGCTTGGAAACACTGGAGTTGGATTCTCAGCAAGAGAAAGGAAGCCTCTCTGTCAGTGCGTCAGCTGGAGGGTCGGCTTCCTTCGGCACTTGCTGTAGTGAGCTGCGTCGGGCAAGTAGATAGTCAAACTGCTCCGGAACCACAGTGTGCTTGCCAGGGCAAGTGAACACATATTTATACCTTGAAGGTGCCTAGTTTCACGTAAAGTTGGTAACGTCATCAAAGAACCCCAAGGGAATGGTCGTTCTTTGAAAACGCCATGATTTCTATGACAAATCAATATTCAAGTAAGTGGATGACTGCTGAAGCCGAGTTTTCCAAGAAATCATTGTGGCTTTTTGGAACTAGTGGAATTAGCCATGCCTGTATTTGGACTGGATGGGTTATGCCTAAATATGGGCATGATTTCTATGCTTTATATAGGAGCATGAATCAGTAATTTTGCTCGGAATCTAAAATGCTACACAACAGGAGGTGTTAAAAAGAGAAATTTTTTCATTACTCCTTTCTCTAACTACTTTTCATGGGTGCTGCGCTGCACACCACACAAACAGAATGGGAAAAGTGTTTGAACTTGTCTAGGCATAGTATTTTGTACAGAAAGGAAACCCTTCTTGTACAAAACATATGCTAGACTCAGGCAAGCTTCTTAGTGCTATGCCGCTAAGGTTTGTACCTGAGGCATGGCAGCTAAAATCAGCGTCAGTACTAGGGAGAGGCAAGAAGAGAGCCATATCTCTGTAGATATGGAGCTCTCCTGCTCCCTCCGTGCCAAGCAACACACGTTCTGGGAAGGACATGGCTTTTGTAGTTCGGACTGGACTGTTCCCATGTGGCACAGGGTCAGAGCTGATTTGCATGTCGCCATTGTCTAACCCAGGGTGGTGTGGAGTGCAAAAAAAAAAAAAATTATGGATTTGGGCCCAGATCTTTGGACTGGGGTGAGTGTGTGACATTGATCCACATTCGGTCCATCACCTGTTGTGTTTGCATATTCCGCCCTAAGTGCGCTGGGGATGCCCAGACGTGGGTCCCAGGCACTCCACACCACTGGAGTCAAGCTAGCCGGGCTGATGAGAGGTGTTACCTCGAAACCGGTCCGGTCCTCGGATGCTTGAGTCCGTTCTGGGAAGGACATGGCTTTTGTAGTTCGGACTGGACTGTTCCCGTGGGGCACAGGGTCAGAGCTGATTTGCATGTCACCATTGTCTAACCCAGGGTGGTGTGGAGTGCAAAAAAAAAAAAAAATTATGGATTTGGGCCCAGATCTTTGGACTGGGGTGAGTGTGTGACATTGATCCACATTCGGTCCATCACCTGTTGTGTTTGCATATTCCGCCCTAAGTGCGCTGGGGATGCCCAGACGTGGGTCCCAGGCACTCCACACCACTGGAGTCAAGCTAGCCGGGCTGATGAGAGGTGTTACCTCGAAACCGGTCCGGTCCTCGGATGCTTGAGTCCGTTCTGGGAAGGACATGGCTTTTGTAGTTCGGACTGGACTGTTCCCATGGGGCACAGGGTCAGAGCTGATTTGCATGTCACCATTGTCTAACCCAGGGTGGTGTGGAGTGCAAAAAAATGATGGATTTGGGCCCAGATCTTTGGACTGGGGTGAGTGTGTGACATTGATCCACATTCGGTCCATCACCTGTTGTGTTTGCAAGCAACACAGTGCAGCATTTTTTGCTGCTCCACTGCATTGTGTGACTACTTTGATAATATATCCCCAAGTGTACTGAGATAGCCCACATCTGTCTGGGGGAATGTATGACGTTACAACACATACACTTACAACGCATGCCTTTAGAACGCAGTTTTTACATCGGAACATCCTTTACATCCTTTACAACGCACTCCATTACATTACATGAAACTAAATCCATTTTCAGAAACTTCCTTTACAACGCATTCCATTACATCGCATTATACCTTTACAACGCATACCATTACATTGCATTTAAGGTAAGTATTTCATAGTATAGGGGTAAAAATTACTATTCTAACTCCAGGGGGTGCAACAGTAGTGTAAGTGTTGGATAGTGTAGGGGTAAAAATTACTATTCTAACTCCAGGGCGTGCAACAGTAGGGTAAGTGTTGGGGTAAAAATTACTATTCTAACTCCAGGGGGTTCAACAGTAGGATGGGTTTTGGATAGTGTAGGGGTACTACGCGTTGTAATGGTATGCGTTGTAATGGTATGTGTTGTAATGCCTGCGTTGGAGTGATATGCAATGTAGTGTCATGCGATATAGTGTCATGCGTTGTAATGCCTGCATTGTAGTGACATGCGTTGTAAAGGATGTTGCGATGTAATGACTGCGTTGTAAGTGTAGTGTGATGTAATGTTTGCGTTGTAAAGGATCTTTCCCGTCAGGGGAGGAATCCCAAAAACGAAAAGCAACTGGATGGGCACCATTGTGATCAGTAGCTATAATACAGCCCTGGAGGGAACCCTCTTTGACACTCATAGCATAAACAATTCATTATTAATGCTTGGACCAATCCAGAAAGCAGGTGTGCCTTTGTGATGCTCAGGGCCCTGATCAGAAAACTGGCAGTGGAAACAATGTATGCCTCATTGCTCTATGGGACCACCACTTCCACACTCCATTGAGCGTATTGACTGAGTTTGGTGACACAACAGTAGTGGTTGGGGAAAACTGAAATCTGGTATCTCATACCCATTGAACATGTTTGGATGCTCTGGTGTGTGTAAAGGAAATGACAGAGCAATATTGCATGACCTGCTGGCAGACCATAACCTGACAGATTTATAGAGGGTAATCCTCCCCACTGACAGAGAATACACCTTATTTTCATGCCCCCACAATAGCAACTAGTAAATAGACTACCTCTTGATTCAGGACCCACTCCTCTCCCATGGGTCACATTGCAACACCCTAGATGTAGTGACACCGAATCACACAATATTCCAACTGGAGTTGGAACTGGGGCATTCTACATCACCCCCAGCCGATGACATATGAGAGCTGCTGCCTATAGGGACCCACAAGTTAACAATGCAATCTCATATTTGTACCAATGTGACAGAAAATATGGGTTCAACCTTAAACATTGTGGGTGGCAGACAAAGCGACTTGGGGCAGAATCATGATGAGAGACTTCATCTCACCAAGGGAAAGCAAAGTCCAAACAAATGGTACTGAAGGCAAGGGTCAAGGATCTGACATGACATTATAATGTTAATCCCTTGCCTGGCATCGAACGTTATAATGAAACAGCCAACTTTCACTCAACACCTTTTTCACAAGGCAGAATGGACACTAGTAAAGTCGAAGAAAAAGCACTCCGAACATGGAGAAAAAGTGGTTAGACTAATGGTGGCACAGCTATGTCAGAGTGTCACAGACCTACATTGTTGCTGTTCGGTTGACAGGGAACTAATGATCCACCCATTCTTTAGATGTGGCCAAAGTGTTTCCTTCATATTATGAGGTTCTATATAGTTTGGAAACAGATGACACTTAACCACTTGAAAAACAATTTCTCCATGCTCTATGAATACCCACTTTGTCCCCCAAGGGCGGGCCACTGCTAAAACCATCTCTTATCTCCCTATATGAAAATCTACCATGCAAGATGGCTTCTCAGGCAAATGTTATAAGACAGTCTGGCTCTTATTCACAACTCTATTGTAAGATGTGTTCAAAGAGGCATAATAGACTGGTTCCCTTGACCCCATCTCTAATACTGCCACCATATCCCTCATTCCCACTGAAGACAAGTACCCTCTCGACTATTAAAACTACTCCCAATATCCCTGATCAATTCTAATGTAAAAATATTGGCTAGGAATCTAGGGCCAAATTGATCAAAGTTGTGTGTCGCCCTGGCGGAAAGCAAGGTAACGGTAGTGCAACACAAAACCTAAATGAGATTTACCAAACCACGCAAGTCCACCTTGCGTGATTCCGTGGTGCTTGATAAATCTGGAGTAACGCAAGGCAGCGCAAGTATCTGCCTTGCATTACTCTGCCCCAGGGATGCATTCCATGGGTGGAGAGTGGGTGTTCCCACGCATCCACCCATGGATTTTGGTGCATTCCCAAATTTACCATGAGTGGCAGACCTGGAAATGAGTCAAAATACTAAAGCAACCTGGGGAGGCGTAATGAGGAGAAATATCCTTCTTTCTCCTAGTTTTTCCCTCTTCCTATCAGAGAAAGAGGATATGCCTCAAAAGATTGTTTTTCTGCAGGAAGGTGCCCCTCCCTGCTCAATAACAATGCTGCCCACAACACAGGCACCCAAGCAACATGGTGCAAGTGTGCCAACGTTGGTGCTAGGCAGTGTGCCAGTGCAAGGAGTGGACAAGAATGAGTATTATAATGTTAAATTTGGCACATTCCTGTCCTCTCCTTGTCTCGCAACGCAGCACAACTAGGTGTCTTACTGCGCTTCGTTGCATGAATTTTGATAAATATTTCCCCTAGTGACCAGACTGCACAGGGCTATCCCATCTTTAGTACAATCCTCACAGGTGGTGTTTCATACCAAGCTGCTCATGTCATAACACTAGCTCACCTCTTGTATCAGACTTTGCATGACTCTACCGATATGCTGGCAATGATTTCCTGTTCAGAGTAGTAATGATAGGACCTTGCACCACACATTGGTGTCATCTATCACATCTTCTGTTCCTCTTTGCTGTGGAGTCTTTATCAGCTGTGATTTACCAACTGTGCAAATACATGGAATGCAGGCTGCATCAGAACAGATGAAGGCATTTCCATGTGCTGACAGGATCTTGCTTTATCTGGACCTGAACCATCCCTTCCTACTCCTTCCAAGCTCCAGAAGAGACTCCAGCGGATCCAAAACGCCTCAGCCAGACTCATCCTCGACATCCCACGATCCAGCCACATCTCCGGACATCTCAGAGACCTTCACTGGCTCCCCATCAACAAGAGAATCACCTTCCGCCTCCTCACCCACGCACACAAAGCCCTACACGACCAAGGCCCGAGCTACCTCAACAGCCGAGTCAACTTCTACGCTCCCAAACGCCACCTCCGATCAGCCAACCACGCCCTCGCCGCCGTCCCCCGCATCCGAAGAGCGACTACAGGAGGAAGGTCCTTCTCCTACCTGGCCGCCAAGACCTGGAACTCCCTCCCGTCCGACCTGCGCCTGACCCAAGACCACCTCTCCTTCAGGAAGAAGCTGAAGACCTGGCTGTTCGAGCAGTAGCGGCACCCCCCCCCCCCCCAGCGCCTTGAGACCCTACGGGTATGTAGCGCGCTTTATAAGTGTCACTGATTGATTGATTGATATCTTTAATCCAAGCTTACGCACAGTTTTCCAGACACAGAATGAGCAGGGGGAAGTGAGAGGTACTGCCCTCACCACAGATTACTCTGAGAGCCTGCTTGGATGACGGACCTAGACAGTGGATGTCCATAAGCCTTAAATACCTGGGAATCTATATTGATAGAGATCTGGTATCAATGGTGGAGGACAAAAGAGTCCCTCTTGAGTCCAAAATGAAACACTGATTCCAGACGCTGGTCCCATCTTTATTACCGAGGGCAAAGTTCTAATTCTAAAAATGACGTTTGCGCCAAAGTACAATGACCTACTCGGAATGTTACCACTACTGGTGCAGGAATTACTCTTCAATCAATCAATCAATCAATCAGGAGTTTGTTAAAGCGCAAATACTCACCCGTAAGGGTCTCTAGGCGCTGGGGGTGGGTGGGGGTGGAGGTTCCATTCCATCAAGGAGGGGGTCTGTCGAAGAGCCAGGTTTTGAGGTTTCTTGCGAAGATGGGGAGCGACATTGTCTGTCTGAGGTGGAGCGGAAGGGCGTTCCATGCTTTGGCAGCGAGGAAGGAGAAGGAGCGGCCTCCCGATCTGGTCTTTCTGGTGCGGGGGACCACGGCGTAGGAGAGCAGGGCTGATCGTACGGTCCTTTGGGGTGCGTGGAATTTGAGCCGGCTGTTCAGGTATGCTGGTCCGGTGCCGTGGAGGGCCATGTGTGCGTGGGTGAGCATCTTTAAGGTGATTCTCGCCTCAACGGGGAGCCAGTGGAGTGTGCGCAGGTGCTGGGAGATGTGGCAGTGTTTTGGCAGGTTGAGGACCAGTCTTGCGGCGGCGTTCTGGATGTTCTGTAGCTTGCGGATGAGGTTTTTGTTTATTCCGGCGTAGAGTGCTTTGCCATAGTCGAGTCTGCTGGTGACCAGGGCGTGAGTGACTGTCTTTCGGTGTTCGAGGGGGATCCATTTGAAGGTCCTACGAAGGAGGTGGAGGGTGTGGAAGCAGGAAGATGAGACAGAGTTGATCTGGTGGTCCATTTTGAGCTCAGAGTCCAGGATGATTCCCAGGTTGCGTGCGTGGTCTGTGGGGGTTTGTGGGTTTCCGAGGGCGGTGGGCCACCAGGTGTCGCTCCAGGCGTCGGGGTTTGGGCCCATGATGAGTACTTCTGTTTTGTTGGTGTTTAGTTGTAGGCAGCTGTTTTTCATCCATTTGGGGACGGCTTCCATGCCTTCTCGAAAGTTGCGTCTGGCGGTGTTGGGCTTGTTGGATAGGGAGAGGATGAGCTGGGAGTCATCTGCGTATGACACGATGTTGAGTCTGTAGGTTCTGACTATGGGGGCAAGTGGAGCCATGTAGACGTTGAAGAGCGTCGTGCTGAGGGAGGAGCCGTGGGGGACTCCGCATGTGGTAGGTGTGGGGTCTGAGAGGAAAGGGGGGAGTCTGACCCATTGCGTCCTGCCGTAGAGGAAGGAGCAGATCCAGTCGAGGGCCTTGTCCTGGATTTCTGCATTGTAGAGTCTGCGTATTAGGGTGCGGTGGGAGACTGTGTCGAACGCAGCTGATAGGTCTAGGAGGATGAGGGCTACTGTTTCTCCTTTGTCCAATTGGGTGCGGATGCCGTCTGTTGCGGCAAGGAGGGTGGTTTCCGTACTGTGGTTTTTTCTGAAGCCGGATTGGGAGGAGTCGAGGATGTTGTGTTCTTCAATGAATGTGGCGAGTTGGTTGTTGATGGCTTTCTCGATGACTTTCGCTGGGAAAGGGAGCAGGGAGATGGGTCTGTAGTTTTTGAGGTCGGTGGGGTCCGCTGAGAGTTTGATGGTGTGGCTGAAGGTGATGGAGTTTCCTGTAGTGGAGAGGGGGTCGAGGGTGTGACCTGCTAGTGCGTGGGCTTGGTCACGATCTGGCAGAGTCCAATGTTGTGGAGGTTGTCCAGGAGGCATGTGGTGTTGGGGTCCAGTTGATTGTCTTCATGCAAATTGACTCTGCATAGCAAACACCACATCTAGAGGCCTCCGCCTTCTACACATGATGATATAACCCTTAGAGCATCATCTATCAAACTGGCCTGTTTTTTTTCCTGAAACACAAGAACGACCACAATGGGTGGATAGTGAATGGGATGCCCTTTGCTACCCTTTAGATGTCCTCCTGAAATATACAGTCACATCACTGCTGCCAAATACTGAAAATTCATCCTCTAATACATGTTTGTCATCTGGAAATTGGTGCATAGATGACTTAAGATACCCCCATTGGTACACCATTAGGCACCTGTATGGCATAATACCGATATACAGTTAGGAGATAGAAAGCTTGCTTGGATGAAATTATTCTAGAGAGGGATATTTTCTGTAAATCATCTGCAAGCACAATTCACTCAAGTTGTTCTATGATATGCACACAGAATTTGACGTGCACAAATCCTACCTCTCGAAATAACTTCAACTTTCCAATTTCCAAAGGAGCCATCTTGGATCTCACACAACCGCATTGCAAACATCATCAACATACAATATTTATGTAAGTTAGAAAGACTGTGGGACTAATATTCAACTTATATATATATTGCCCTTATTGCAGAACTATTCTCCAAGCTAGATATAAATGTCTCCTGGTTACTCTAGCAAACAAGGCTGGGTGAAAACTTCTTTCAAGATGTCAAGTCCTCTCCCCTATCAGATAATGATAAGGCAGTAAGTGCATCCAAACTAAAAGTCTTACACTTTAAGAAATTACATGATAGGTACTGGACCTCCATGACACTATTGGGGGAGGGGTCTCTACTAACTCGCTCCAACTGGTGGAGATGTGGCCATCTGGTGTGGGAGGCCTGAAATACAGTTCTACATGTCATTACAATGGGATAAGTTGGGGCAGTTAAGTAAAGAATATTGTCCCCATCTCCACACCTGGCTCTATCACATGATGTGTCTGATGTGGAAGGGATGTCAATCCATAGATCCATCGGTAGCTACCTTGTTTGCAGTGCCAGCAATTTGTACCCTAAGGCACGGGAACCAAACCACCTTCCCTAGGGTCACGGTGTGGCAGCCAAACCAACACCGCATAGCCTCTGGCAAACACATTCTACACAAGATTAGAGCTCAGCAAGGCATTTTTGCCAACATGCAGGACCATTTATTGGGAATCTCCATGATGTTGCCCATTAGTGACCTCTACACATCGCTCCCTAGGTGCACTCCTATGTTAGATGACTCAGTTTCCTACATAGTGGTGTGCCCCTAATTTCTCCCTTTTGCATAACACCTCTTCTGTCATTGACTGGTTTCCTGCCTTAGGACTCCTTTGAGTAGATACCTGCAACCCACTGCCAAAATAACACATGTTGTTTGAATTGTGGGCCGTACACCCTTCCGTGCATGATTCCTAGGTACCCTTCTTCAGTGGAAAAAAGGGCAGAGGGTTGGATTTATCTATTCACATTGCACACATTCCGGCCATCTGCTATGGAGCCTTGGTATGTACTGTTTCAATTACTATGGCGTTGTATCGGGTATCTTCTGCACACCCACTTCTGCAACTGTGGTGACAGTGCTGGCCTCTCTTCACCACACATAGATGAAAATTACTAGCCACATGGCCACGTTATGATCGAAGGCTCCCCCAAGGGGTTTTTGATAACACACTTGTCAGTGGGACAAAAAAATCTACTGACCTGAAGACAAATAAATCTCGGTAACAACAGAAGAGTGAATACGAAGGACAAGAAGGAGATGAACAGCACAAGGAAAAACCACTTTATTTAAAAGAACCCTCACTCACCAACCTAGTTGGTGGCATGCTTCATCATTGGGTTCCCACCAGATAGGCCGTGTGCCCCCCTGGTGTGGTACGATGTCTGAATTACAGCAGAGCTTATTTTATTGTGAGATAGTGACAGTGCAACAGTGTAAGTGGTGCAAGTTAAAAGATGGCTGGTTTTATCCAGAAGTGACTTTAATGGTGGAAAACCAGATATTGTTAAAAACAGGTGCAACAGATGTGAGCTGTCTGGCTAAATTAACCAAGCTCGTACGAATTAAACTAAAAAGTGGTTAATGGTTGACATGTTTCTGCTTTTAAAGTGCGTTTATGCTAAGCATTCTTCAGGACCAGACCTCCGCAGCGGTATATGCTCCGGAGCGCCAGTATGTTTGACACAAGTGCCTGAGTCAGGGGTACGCGTGGCTTTACCTGCAAACGAATCTGGGTATTTCACAGCAAGAGGTCGCCAAACACATCAGACCTCTTGGACGTTTGAAACAAAGATACCACTGAATTCACTTAATTGTCGTATGTGTTTTTATGTTTTTTTTTTTTTTTACAAAGTCCTTTGGCTTTTTGAAATTCCAGAAGACCACGTAGGTAAAACTGTGAGTTTTACCATTCATACATCTCCACAGGTCAGGATACACCTTAGAGAGCATATAGCGCCATGGAGGTCTGGTGCTGAAGAATGCTTAGCATAAGCGCACTTTAAAAGCAGAAATATGTCGACCATTACCCACTTTTTAGTTTAATTTGTACGTGCCTGGTCAATTTAGCCAGACAGCTAACGTCTGTTGCACCTGTTTTTAACGATATCTGGTTTTCCACCATTAAAGTCACTTCTGGATAAAACTATCTGTCTTATAACTTGCACCACTTACACTGTTGCACTATCTGTGTCTCACAAAACAAAACGCTCCACTGTAATTCAGGCGTCGTAGCACACCAGGGGGCACTCGGCCTCTCTGGTGGGAACCCAATGATGAAGCATGTCACCAACTAGGTTGGTGAGTGAGGGTTCTTTTAATTAAATAGGTTTTTCTTCGTGCTGTTCTTCTCCTTCTTGTCCTTCGTATTCTTCTTTTGCTACCGAGTTTACTTGTCAAGGGGGAGTAAGAGTGATTATCCCTCTCTCTCTTGTTGATAAGATAGACAAATACATCTCATCATGGTGAATGTGGGAAGCATTCAAATCTAGGATCGGAGTCAGAACTGACCTATGTACCTATCTGTTTTGATTAATCTATTGGTAGAGCCAAGTCAGGTGTATGTTGTTTATTGAGCAAGGACTATATGGCTGAGGTGCCCTTAAGGGGTGGGGACATGTGGATATTGATGTCCCCTGAGAGTCTGGTTGCAGTCTCGACACTAACTGACTGGGTCACTCTACTTAGTTCTCCTTTTGCTGTTTTTGGTCAATTGGTTGGTTTAAATTTGTTTGCTGGTTGCGATGTTTTACCACAAAATTCCTTACTATTAGTGACTTCCTTTAATTCTATAGTATTCCATGTATGCTTGCTTCATTTGTTTGAGAATCTTTCTTTCTCTGTATAGCTCCTGTATTAAAAAAAATGTAATACCTAAAAGATGCAAAAAAAATTGGTGCTACTTTCATAAGCACACACTCACACACCACCACTGCACGGTCAGCCTCGTTCATGAAAAGCACTTCGTTTTGCGCAAAGCCATTAGAAACATTAATGGAACTAATAATGTGAAACTAATATTCTAAAAGCAGTAGCTGCTGACACCATTATGGTAAGCAAAACTGGGAACAATTATCCGAAGTCTGTGAGTGTGAAGATCTGTGCTTAAAAAATTCAAAATAGGTATGGGCATAATAGATGCGGCCATAATCACTATTTCTGCTGCCTTTTGTATGGCCCCTTCTTGAGAGAAGTGTCAGGGTACATTGACTCTTTAATGCTCTATTAAGAGAAATAAAATCCGGTCGTTGACATATTGCATCATTCACAGGTTTGATGCTCGACTTTTGCAGGACAGTTGAACACAAGGCCACGTGCATAAAACACATATTAAACATTGACAGACGCAGTGTTACAGCCCCTGTCCGCTAATAAAATGCTGTTCTGCTGCCCCATATAGTAGCATACTTTTTTGGGTTCCGTTTTATTGATGGCTGAAGCCCATGCTGTTCTTGCGGCTATTTCCAAGGATTTTCTCACAAACTTCGAGACAAAATAATGCAATAAAGGCTCAATGTACTTTTATTGGTAACTTCATATAACAACGGTGATAACGTTGGGAATCTTCTTGCAATTGTTTCTCCTCTTCTTCACACAGAACTCAGAGTATAAATGAACAGGTGACTATACCGAACTTTACTACAATACTTTTTTGTGTCATCTACTTTCATATTTATCCTTTGTTGTTGGAATTCTGAGCTGTTGTCAAGTTTCTTTCTTTCTGTCTGCTTTTCTCTCTTTCTTTCTTCTTTTGCACCCCTTTTCTTTGCGTTTTATTTCATTTGATCTTTTTTACTTCCATCCATCATTCCTTGTTTCTCAATAAATCTTCTTTCCTTCCTTCACAATGTACGTTCAATTCATTCTTACCTTTTTGTCTTTTTATGTTTGAGGACATCCGTGACCAAAGAACTCACTGCCCGTAACTGATGTTCTCGCTTCCAAGCCGTGAAATAATTACAAAAATTCTAATTGATCTTTCAAATAAAATAACCTAAATGAACTGAATGAAACACCTAAGAGAAACTCACAAAGTAACATTACTTCCAGAGGGTGATAACATATTTGAACGCTCTGGTTTTATAGCTTCCTTTTCTTCCTTAACGCTTTCTAATGCCATTAAGACATTCTGTTTTTGGTCCTCCTATCTCTTCCAGACAGTTTTTCTTACCATGCCTAGTAACAGCTTAGGAGAAATAAAGATGTGGTCCCCAAGTTTTCCCCTGAGAGCTGCTTCGAGTGGGGCCTAAGCAAAGAACTCACCAGCCAGCTGAACTCTAGACTTGTGCTGCCAAGCAATTTTCATAAAATTTCGAAAATGTTGCTTCAATACCAATACTAGGGTTCGTCTATGTTGTAAAATATATATCACGGCATGATCCCAATAACAGAAATCAAAGGGATGATCTTTTACTCAAACTCTACATATCTGTTTCTTAGTAAGCAAAATTAGGTCAAGCAGCAATTTCTTTTTACTGGTTGACATTACTATGTAGTCACTAGAAATGCACAGGATACTCAATGAGTTGCTGAGCTCGATTTCTTGGATTGAAGAACTGAGCACCACCTAAAAATATAGATGTCATTTGCACCTGGATGCTCACACTTAGGACATATAGGTCACATCACTCTCACCTTGTCCATGTTCTGAACTTTTCATGGGGCCAGTACAAACGATGAATGGTAAAAACAGGTGTTTCTGCTTCAATAGTGCAGCTTTTACAATTCCTCTAAGAAAATCACTTGCGAGCTATTCTTGATCTCAGTTCAGACCTTCTAAGGCGATTTCATGTCCAACTCGTTGATATCCCCTACAGCTTGTATCTCTTGGCCACCTCCTTGGTTCAATCGCTTGGAAAAATACTCTTCTTGCATGAACATATATAAAATCTCATTTTATGTTCCATAATTGGGATTTACCTGTACCATGCACTTAGTACCCTTCCAGAAAGCAAGTCTCACCAGAGCATAAAGACAGCTTACATTACAGTTTAAGGTTTCATATACATCTTCCTTAGTGCTAGCATCGGATTGGTCGCTTATCACTGTAACAAGGGATCCCTGTTGTGTGCCTAATATCACTCCATAAGCATCTGCCAGCAAATAGGGTCTTCATTCTGACTTTCTTAAAGAGCTCGGGAGAGGAATATTTAAATAGAAACTCAAACTCTCCTTGAGATGTTAGTAATACTGCCTCCTACTTAGGATGACCTGATGTATGCACAATTCGGGGCTCATTTAAAAGGAGCTTGTGTAGCCATTATGTAATTCTTTTATGCACCAGCGGCGCTTTCTTTGCTCCATATTTACAAGGTGGCGCATCTAGGCAGATGCGTCACCTTTAGTCGGCCTGCATCAGTTTTTACCTTTGTTGTAATGGGCTGCGTCGCGTTAGATTAATTAGGCGTTCCCATGTAAAATCCCTGTAAAACTGATGCAGCGGTATTTATGACTTTTTGGATAAGTGACGCAGCGTCGGGAAGCAGGCCAACACACTAGCAATGTGCCAAAGTTCCTATAGCTCCAAAACCCAGGCGTAGGAATGACACATTGGGCATTGCAGAGGAATTTGACAAGCTAAATTGACTTGAAACGGTGTCATCTGCAGTCAGGTCACATTCCCTCAACAGGCAACTGCACACATAAGGTAGGTAACACAGTAGATCACACATTACACACCATTAATGACTTATGGCACATTTGCATAGGTATAATTGTACACATAGCTACACTATGCCCACTTGTATGTGTGACATCCAGGACCAATGTAATAGAGAGCAAGACATTTGTTCACCTTTTGACACTCTATTACACTGTTCCCCATACAGTAGGCTACTTGCGTTAGTCAAAGCTGACACATCGCCTCTGTTTTTGTCACCATGCTGTAGATCCGGCAGTTTTATGACTAACTACAGCAATGTGTCGCTTTTGGGCCAAATGCCTTGTGGCATCCTTCACACAGATGTCAGAATATCTGAGGCATCCTTGGGGCCTTGCGCCAGGGAGCCTTGTATTATAAATATGGTGCATCCATGGCGTTGTAAGGATTTTTCATGCAGGCTGAAGAAATTTTGACACATTTCTGCCTTGGCGCAGTGATGCATCATTTCTTGTAAATAAGGTCCTTCATCTTTACCAAAGTAAAGGAGAGATCCAAACAGAAAGTTAATTGTGGGGCAGCTCATCATGTGTAGCAGAATAACTCTATTGCATATGGTGAGTGGAAGATAATGTCAACATTTCAGCATTGGCTCTATTTGTTTGGTGACTTTCTTGAGATTAAGACAAGAAGGTGTATTCAGATCCTTTGACAACGGAATGCCAAGAAACCTCCTTTCGTCCATCGCACAGGACGAGTTGTCCTCTTACTTCCACACCATCACCTCAGTTTATTTAGGTTAACTAGATAGACTGATATCTGACTGAATTATGTGGCCATTGCATTAACTTGTTCAGTAGTCTTCGGATGGTTAGAGGTGTAAATATTAAATCGTTTGCAAATAAGGCAAGCTTGCTTTCACTAAGCAGGTAAAATGGACCACATTAAGTCTTATCCTTTCAATCAATCAATCACAGTAATTTGTATAGCGCGCTACTCACCCGTAAGGGTCTCAAGGTGCTGAGGGGGGGGGGGGTCGCTACTGCTCGAACAGCCAGGTCTTGAGTTGTTTCCTGAAGGAGAGGTGATCCATGGTCAGCCGTAGGTAAATGGGGAGGGAGTTCCATGTCTTGGCTGCCAGATAGGAGAAGGATCTTCCTCTGACGGGGGATTTCTGAGTTCGTGGGACGGAGGCGAGGGCGAGGCTGGAGGATCGGAGCTGGCGGGTGGGTGTGTAGAAAGTGAGGCGGCTGTTGAGGTACTTCGGGCCTGTGTTGTGGAGAGCCTTGTGTGTGTGGGTGAGGAGTCTAAACGTGATTCTCTTGTTGACGGGGAGGCAGTGCAGGTCTTTCAGGAGGGCGGAGATGTGGCAGCGACGAGGGATGTCCAGGATGAGTCGTGCTGAGGCGTTCTGAATGCACTGGAGTCTTTTCTGGAGTGTGGCTGTGGTACCAGCGTAGAGGGCGTTCCCATAGTCCAGATGGCTGGTGACGAGGGCCTGGGTCTTCCTGGTTTCTGAGGGGATGCATCGGAAGACCTTCCAGAGCATGCGCAGGGTGTTGAAGCAGGATGATGAGACTGCGTTCACTTGCTTGGTCATCGTGAGGGAGGAGTCCAGGATGAAGCCCAGGTTGCGTGCGTGGTCCTTTGGTTTGGGTGCGCTACCCAGGGTAGGGGGCCACCAGGAGACGCCGTGGGACGCCGCAGATGACTTCGGTGGCCGCGGAACGGGGGGAGGCAGACTCCCTAGGATCTTCCGGCGAGGAAATAAAGATGATCCACTCCAGGGCCGATCCTTGGATACCGGTGTTGCTTAGGCGCTGTATCAGGGTGCGGTGGCATACGGTATCGAAGGCTGCTGAGAGGTCTAGGAGGATGAGGGCAGCAGTTTCCCCGTTGTCGAGCAGGGAGCTGATGTCGTCGGTGGCTGCAATGAGGGCGGTTTCGGTGCTGTGGTTTGCTCAGAAACCGGACTGTGAGGGGTCGAGGGATCCGTTGGTTTTGAGGAAGGTGGAGAGTTGTCTGTTGACGGTCTTCTCGATGACTTTGGGCGGAAAGGGGAGGAGCGAGATGGGGCGGAAGTTCTTCAGGTCTGTGGGGTCCGCGGTGGGTTTCTTGAGGAGGGCGCTCAACTCGGCATGTTTCCTGCTCTCCGGGAAGGTGGAAGACGCGAAGGAGCTGTTGATGATGTTCCGGAGTAGAGGTGCGATGATGGAGTCGGCTTTGTTGAAGATGTGGTGTGGGCAGGGGTCGGTGGGGGAGCCGGAGTGAATTTGGTGCGTGGTCCCGGGGCTCTGTAGATGAGAGTGCCTCTGAGGGTGGTCTTGGGGTCGGTGTGAATCTGGAAGTGAAGGTGTTCGGCAGCAGTTTGAGTTTGAGCAGGAGGTTGCATGTACGAGTCAAAGAGAAAACGTGATAAAGAGGACATTCTCGTTCCTTATCCCTAGCAAGCTACAAAATGTATATGTCAGATTCCCATTAATACATACATTTTCTAATAGTGTATTTGTATTTTTTGTATTGCCTTCATCATTTTAGGTATTTCATTTTTTTTTGCCTTATCTGTTCTCTCTGACTACTCTAGGCTACCACTCCTAAATCAGAGTGTGCCTGTAAGGAGTTGCTTAAGGGTATGTTCCTAAAGAACTTGGAGCCCCTCCCCCCACCCCCCTACCCCCCTACCAGAGGAACTTAGAGGAAAGGCAGAAGTTCTCATTGTCGGTAGGGGGGCTCTAAACGCGAGGAAAATAAGTCTGCGCCTGAGATATTTTTTCTCGCAGTAAAGAGGAGGAAGGAACTGGGGCGTAATCCCAGCCCAGCATGCAGGGCAGACAAAATGAGGGACCGCAAATTGCTGTACTTCTGATCTGCGAGGCAGACAGATCTAACCAGGGAGGTTTATTTCGATTCAGATTTCGCCCGAACAGATCTCCATGGACAAGATACACCTTTGAGTTCTTGCTTATTAGTGAATGGTGTCGCAGCTTGAGGATGAAAGACGCAGCATCCCTGACCTCTGCTGCCTCTGGAACTTTTAGTTCTCATACATTACTCTGTTATCTAGAGCTGATCTATAGGGATAGTTCTTCAACATCTTCAATCACTTAAGAACTGTTTTATCGTTTGCTTTGAGTCCATGAATTTCCTGCTGAATCTGTGTGTGCTGCTGTGAAATACCTGCAAGATTAATTCGAGATACACCAATGACAAACAATGCAAACAAACAAAGCTCATAATTTATAATCAACAGGAGCAAGTATTTCTTGCTTTGTACTGAGTTTTATTGTTTTGTTTGAAATTAATTTTGGTTAAGTTTACTAGATATATAAGGAGGAACTGATTGTCCCTTTTTCCCTGCACCTTTTCCTCTTTTTTTGTTCTTTGTTCTGATCTGTATTGATTTTGCCATTTTCATTACAAAGGACTGAACGTTCAAATGCTTAAATGAAACAGTAAACAGTGCGTTTCTTTCCCCCTGTGAAACCCGGCAGTGAGAAAGCACTGCAGCCTACACTCACAACCTGCCACCCCCGGTCACAAATTCATACCACCGAGCCCTCACAAGAAGGAAAACATTTACTTGAGCCATTCAAACCTTCTAGGATCAGTGACAGAAGGGCAATGAAGACTCCTGTGAGCAGAACCCTGTTCAGGGGTGTCACTGGGCAAACTGATGCTATTGGGCCCAACTGTGGGGGTTATAGCCATTTTCTCCTGACGTCTCGTGCCCCACCTACTATGGATTCTGAGTAAGTGGGCCAAGTACCCCTTCAGCACTTACCTCTCATGGGTAGCATGGGTTGAGCAGTCCAATGCTATTAGGGGGCAGGGAGTAGGTAGATACGAGGGGTGAGCCCAGGATCACAACTCCAAATATGTTCTATAGCAGCAATAAATGAGTGTTCAGTCAATGACTTTATTTTATGACAAAAGTAGTATTTATAAACAAAGTGAAATATGGCATACACAAATAACACACACAGCTCACTGAGGTCATGGCTCTAGTGTTTATTTGCAGTCCCCTGAGTCCCACATCCCTCTCACTGGCAGTAGTGGCTATTCCCCATTCACTGTAGGTAACATCAATGGTAGGCCCTACTAGCACTAAGAGTCTCAGGATTCACACTCAGACTTCATCAGAAAAATCAAAAGTGCTCCAGCACTGAAGCACTATCTGGCAGACAAGGTCCCCTGGGGCCTTCCATGCCTAAGCTTAGACTTACCCAACAGGGATAGTCTGACCAAAGGCTCTGAGAGCCTCTCTCCGGCGAGCATGGCAACTGTAGCAGCTGCCTCAGGTATCACACAAGCGGCTCTGCAGGGGCCACAACTGTGTGTCCTCGGCGCTCCTTTGATTCAACTGTGAGTCTCCTTTGGTCTTTCCCTCAAAGGAGGGAGATTGATGCTGGTTCCTGGGTCTGATCCTCAGTCGGGACTCGGGCACTCATGGTTCACCATCGCGGCCTCTCATCACAATGATGGCATCCACCAGGCTGTGCTCTTTGTCTTCTTCTGGTATATGGGGGCCTGCTCTTCACTTAGGCAACAGCTATGGGTGGGCAGAACATGCAGAGGTCCACTCCCTGGAATTCCACAGAGTTACATGAGAACTCTGCGAGATTCCCCTTTTGTCTGCGAATGGGCAGAATTAGGCACGTTGTGCTGATTGCACAGATTATTAGCAGGGGAGCTCGTTCTGCACTGAAAAATCAGTGTGAACAGCAACACGTAGTGCACCAGAGGGTGTTGCTTCTTGAGCTGAGTTTGCAGCCACTCCAGTAGATTTCAAACTTGAGCAGCAGCTACCTAACCACGAAAGGTCGCGACTGCCTGCTTTGGGCAAATCTCACCAGGTGCCCTCCTAACAAACAAAAATCAAACTAGGGGACACCAAAACAAACCGGCACTCAGCAACTTACTGCTGGTGAGCGTGCATGAGAAAAAATCCACCATGCGTCGGTTGGCTGGAACTCCACGTTTAACTTCACCAATTTCAATGGTGGAGCAGAATGTATCGACCACCCCACCGGCAGCCTGATGGGCACAATAGCAGATTCCACTTCACAGTGTTTCTCTCTTGCATAAGAGGCCATTGACTCACAGCGCACAAGGACGGCAGTCCGATTGGCACAGCAATCTTCCTGGGGGTCCCCTTTGGCATATGGTGTCACTGACTCACACTGCATAGTGACGATGGCCTGATCAGCAAAGGAATCTTCACAACGGCCCCCTTTGATGCACGGAGTCAATGACACACACTGCACACGGGGCCAATGGACCAACTGCCACAGCATCTTCACACCAGCCGCCTCTGGCATACTGGGTCACTGACTCAAATCACGAGTGACATCCCTATGTGCATAGCACATTTCCCGGAGGCCCTCTCTGGTACATGTGGTCTCTGACTCAAATTGCACATGGAGGATGGCCCGAATGGCACTACAGTTTTCATTGTAGCCAACTCTGGCATGCAGGGTGGGGTTGCTGGCTCAAACCTACACATGGGCAACATCCTGATCCGTGCAGCAAAGTTTATGGTTCACTTCACGGCAGCCCTCCTCCGGAATACAGAGGTTGAAGACTTAAACCTGCACACGCTCAACGAAGCGATCGGTGCAGCAGTCGTCTCCTCACACCTCAGTAGGGGATCCACCCACTAGGAACCCCCACTGGACTTCACTCCCTCCAGCTTTCCTCTTCCTCTCAGGGCTCACTTGTATTGGCAAGCAGGCAGACACTGGTGCTCCAGGCTCCAGAGGCAGGGGGACTTAAATATGCCTGGGTGAAATCCCCTCACACAGCTGGGAGACTGGCAGGCCTAAGCCTCCAGCCCTGGTCATAGGCAGAAGTCTTGCAGAGCTTCTTCTCCTCCTACAACCCATCTGGCTGCTTGAGTGTTGACAATTTTGGGGACCTCGATCACCCTTTCTTATGGTCCATTTCCAGACACCAAATGTGATCTAGGGTGTGAGTTTTTGCACTTTGTATCGTGAGTTTCCTTCCTTTTGAAGTGCCCTCTCCTCTGCCCTGCCCTTCCTCAAAAAAGCAGTTTGTCACAACAGGAGCAACTCCAAATCTGATAGCCCCACAACACAGGCCACGGGAGTGGTTAGGGGTTCATGCCTAGATGTCAGTCACAATGATATGTGTATCAAAAGGTTATCCCAGGGTCTTGGCCCTACATTACATGGTTTTCTTATCAGCCCCATCTCCTTCATGATATGTGCCCAGGCCCTCTCCCAGTGAGCACTCTCTGAATCTGAATCAAAGAGCATCTTTTAAACTGCGCAGGAGAATCTGGTTCTCCTTCCTCTTGTCATGTCCCACCCAGCTCACAGGAATGCAGTATCCACAAATCTGTCTTTTGAGATGTCTTGACCTCCTCATGCTCCTCCAGTCAGCTCAGGGTCTCTCAAAATGGAACCCATAATCTTTTATGTCTTATACCATTCACAGGCACACACACACTGAACTACATACTAACTTCATGTAGGCCAAAGGTGAGTCAAGCACACAGAAGCAGAACTTTACCTGAGTGAGTCTATAGGCCTCACTTCTGTGACACGGGTAGAAGGTGTGTTCTCTACTACTGATCATTACAGGGTATGCTGCCACCACTGCACGTGTGCTACGTATCTCCTGAAAAAGACAGTAGCCTTTCACCACTATGAGGGTACCACTTTGGGCACCCCTCCCAGTCCAAAAATATTGCAAACAGTGAGACAGACCTAAACCATGGTGCTCACACATGATCTGTGTGCACCCATGACAACCAAAACCAGCACCAGGGATTCAAACTTCATTGCAGGGACATTCAGGGTAGAAGGGACTTTTCAGTACTAACACATGTGCTTCCCTCTAAAGTAGCTATGTTTTTATATAACTATACATGTAACCTTTACTGCATTATTCTTCTCTATAAAGCATTAGAATGGCCTGCTGGTTCTACAAATCAGGCCTTACCCCAAAGCAGAACATTGACTTCAAAGTTTGGGATTAAAATACTAAAAACACCCCTACCCAATTCGGCCTCCAAAAACTGCATTAGTTGCAACTTAATCTGCTCCAACTCTGGACTAGAACTTGAGTCAAAATAGTCTTTCTTTTCATATTGAATGTATCCCAAATGCTGGATTTTAGTTATCACTGCAACATGTCTATACAATTGTTCCCAGTCTGTATCCACATTTTTTGTGTTTCCTGCTGTATGTCCCAAACACACACTATACCTGTACAATCCCTGCCATTGTTTCCTTGGTCCTTGAAGTTTCTCCTGTATTTTACTTTTTGGCAACAGTGTGTGGTGCCTTTAATCTTTAGCAACCCTTCAGACTGTAGATGAGTGCTCCTTGTGGTCAAGCTTTGGCCAGTGCTGAGAGTGGAGAGCCTAAAATGGTCTCCCTCACCCAGTATTCCTGATGGCCTCTGCAGTTCATCTTCACCATGAGCTGTATGTGAGCCAAACCCCAAAAATTACCTGAACCCCAATACCTGATCCCTCCAACGTTTACAGAAATAATTTGACTTCAGTGTTTCAAGTTGAACTAGAGGTTAGACACTACACTCCAAATCAGGACCACACAATTTAGCAGAGTTAAACAAAATAAATATTGGAAGTGTAAAAGACAGTTCTAGAGCAAAAAGTAAATTTAGTTACAGAATAGTCTTACTGCGGTACAGAGAAAAATGCATAAAAATACCATGACAGATAATGGAAAATCATAAATGTATTAATCCCTAGATAGGCAGATTTTAAGTAAGAATTCTAAGTGCCAAAATCATAAAGAGCACTGACAGTACCACATTAGCAAGTACAGTCTTGGAGGAGAATGGGAAGTCACCCACAAGGAAAATAATGAAAGGGCCCCAAAACCCAAAATCTCCTGATGAGGCAGAAGTCCAGAGGTTTTATAGACAAATCACACAACCTATCAACAGATTCAGCAAATTTAGCCTAGTGTGATCATAGTTAAGGTTGCATTGGTAAATTAGAAGCAGCAACGTAATATTCTAAAACTTTATTACTAACTAATTTCTTAAGGCGAGATGAATCTCCCATCCACTTTCTCAGCAACTGTGTGCCAGAGATGATCAACACAAAACGAAATATCTCTCAAACAATGGATCATAGAATTAGCACATCTGTGCTAACATTTACAGTGGAAATCCTTGAAAATTATACATTCTGTACACAATGGAAGTTTCATTCACAATACATGTTTTCTACCAGCATTGTACATTGCTAATGCAGTGACATCATTCACCTGATGTGAACCAAGTGAGAGGTGGCTTGCTGTGGGACACTAATTGGGAGGGGGATATGCTGAGATGAACAGAATACTTGAAACTGCATCCATTTTAAAAATAATGGTGTATTGCACGAAAATGTGGCATGAAACCGATTTTTTAAAACTCACTACTTTGGAGGGGGGATAAGCTGAGATGAATAGTATACTTGAAACTGCATCCATAGTAAAAATAATGCCATATTAGACAATAAAGTGGCAAAATAATTAATTAAAAATAAATAATCACTTCCAGGTGACCTAGGTAACTCGTTCTGTGTGCAAAACTATTGGTTCAATAGTTACAATTCTATGCTTCATTAAAAATACTCATTATAAAAAATAATTTTCACATTATTTGCATATTTAGGATATTTTTGGAAATGCTACAAAAATTCCTCTCTCTGATTATAACTTTATTAATCAGCCATTAGTCTTCTGAAGTATTCCTCTTCCTAGTGCAAAACTATTGGTTCAACAGTTACAATTCTATGCATCATTAAAAATACTCATTATAAAAAATAATTTTCACATTATTTTCAGATTTAGCATATTTTTGGAAATGCTATAAAAAATTCCTCTCTCTGATTATAACTTTATTAATCAGCCATTAGTATTCTGAAGTATTCCTCTTCCTAGGTAATTGATCATTCTCCTCTATCTGTTTCATCTGTTAAAATACTCAATCTCGATAATTATACAGCACAAAAAAGTTCTCTGATCTCTTTCTCTTAGAGTATTTTGTATCATCTTATTTCTCTGCTCTCTGATTGTTATACATTTTTATTGTGCACTTTATTAGTTTTAATAAGAACAACAAAGACATTTCACAAATCAACATAGTTATTATTGGTGTTAGACAGCTTGCAGAACTCCATTACCAGCACTACCTAGTCACTTTCCCTAAAACTACTCATAAACACAACCAGTTCTTTGGCAAATTAAAATAAGTAGTCTTCCTACAACCATAATAAATTCCTCTCATTACAGATTCTCTCCCTGCTAGTAACTCCCCACTAACTTCATAGGATTTGTCACATGTACTTTCATCAAACAGTTCTGCCCTGCCTCCTCCCATAAGACTTACCTAATCATATTATCTTTCCTTTTTCACTCCATCCTCAACCTTAGATGTAAACTCGAAAACCTAATATCTTCTTCTTCCTTGTTCACTTCAAGAGCAGCTTCTAGCTCTTCCAAAGTTCTTACCACTTTCATACTTCTCTCATTATATTCCATAACAAAATCAAATTTTTCCATACTCAACAAATATGAATGAACAGCATTCATATTAGTTTCAGCTTTGATTAGTATAATCTGGTATGTCGTTGTGTTATATTATTAGGGTTATAAAGCGCATGCACATCAACGGTTTCATGGCGCTATAGTGGGAACAAGGAGGCCAGATAAAGAATATTCAATATATTAGTTATAGGCTTGTCTGAAATCTCAATTAAGTATTTACCATATATACTATATTTGATCTCTTTACCAATTTTATTAAAGAATAGATTCTCCAGTGTCACATTAAATAGGTCAGGTATGGACAAAAGAAATTCCTCCCAATTAAAAATAGCTGCAAACACATTGCAGGAGAGTGAGTAAGAAAGCTCCAGTTGCTCAGTCAGTCAAAAATACTTTATTCGGTTCATATCAAAAACCATAAAAGTATACTACATAATTCATCAGAGTCAAGACATAAATTTAAAAGAAATATGAAACAGATATATAATCCAATCACAACGATTTCATATATGTATAAAAGCGTACTTTTATAAATATTGATACAAGGGATAAGACCAGCAGAAAGAACAATTTAAAATAAATAAAGCACTTTCTCCTACATCCTAAGTATACCACTATGTACACTGTATCCAGTTAATTTTCCTCCTCAGTCTCAGTGCTATTGTCAAAAAATGTGCTATGTTAAAAATCTCCCATGTATTGGACAACAGCTGTAAATATAAAAGGGCAGGTCTAACTTGTCTGAAGCCTTTGTCTTTAATGAGGGGAATGATACACTTTTTACGAATAGGGCATAAATGCTTACAGAAAAAGATAAAATGCATAGTGTCTTTAATAGAGAATCCGTCACAAGAACAAATCTCCCATTCCGACTCCTTAGTCTAACCTGGGCGTTCTGTGAGGAGAAGGTGAAATTTGTTCAGTCTAAACTTAGTCAATAAAAATCGATGATTCATGTTATTGACGATTCTCAAAAAAGGTTCTATACCTCTGGAAGTTGTTAACAATTGATGAGCCCTTACAGTGGATTTGCGTAATTCATTTTCCTCTCTTTCCAGATATGCCAATTGTCTGTATGTCTCTTTAGCCCATTTCATGTCCCCCTTCAGCAACTTGTTTGGGGAATCAAACAATTCCGGTCGGCCCAGTTTAGTTGCCAGTTTTTTGATATAGTTCAACCAGGGATAAAGTGGCCATACTCCAGTGCTAAGCAATCCCTCAAAATCTCTTGGTTCAGATCTAATTCAGGGTTCAGCCAGATAGATATCCATTTCAATAGCGGGGCCAAGGCTATGCGATCTTCCAGATATTCAACCCCACACTCTTGGTGAACAATGTATCCAGGTGTAGACTGGGGGACGCATAACATAGATTTCAAGAACTTGTCCTCAGCCACATGCAAGGCCTTTACATTTTTAAACCCCACAGGTCAGCTCCGTACATAGCTATTGAAGTGCATTTGGCGTCATAAGTTTTCAACACCGCCTCAATGGGCTTCACACCCAATTTACGTGCGAAATCCAGGACAGCCAAAATGGACCTAGCAAAGGCATTACGTTTGGCAACCAACTGGGGCAACCAGGCAGAATTATCATCAAAGATTACCCCCAGGTAAGGAAATCTTGTGACCCTAGATAAAACATTCCCTTCACAGATCATAGTCTTAATTCTTTTAGGTTTACTGCCCACAATCATTACATGTGATTTAGGAAAATTTACACTAAGATCCAGCGCCTTCATAAAATTAGCAAATGAATTTAAAAGACATTGCAACCCCACTGCTGTGCGTGCTATTGAGGCGGCATCATCGGCATATAGTAGTGCTGGGATAAAAAAATTGCCAGCTTTTGGTATATCTTTACACGCCTCAGTTAAAACAGCACCTAGGTCGTTAATATAAAGGGTAAAGAGTAAGGGGGCCAAAATGCAGCCCTGCCTAACTCCATTGATGATCCCAATCTTACCCGTACAATTACCCAAACGGTCATACCTAACTGTAGCTGTAAGATCCCTATGTAAATCAGCAAGAAAATACACTATGTTTTTATCAACACTTAACCTGAGAAGCAGTTCCCAAAGTTTGGACCTATTCACACGGTTGAAGGCCGAGGAAAGGTCCATAAATGCTAGGTGCAAAGTACCCCTTTTAGCAATGGTGTATTTCCCTATTAACAGTTGAAGGTTGAGGCACTGATCTATAGTGCCTCGACTTTTCCTGAAGCCATATTGTAGGCATGAGAGGGTATCTGTGTCTTCCAACCAAGAAGTTACTTTACCAAGGACCACTCGCCCTAACACCTTCACTGCAGCATCAATGAGGGAGATGGGACGATAACATCTAGGATCCCCCCTGTTGCCCTTCTTAAAAATGGGTATGATGACAGATTTGGACCAATTGTCCGGAATACCTGTCAAACACACCCTATTAAAAACATTGGTTAAAACTCTAGACCAGGTCTTGACATCTGATTTGAAGAGGTCGGCAGGAACGCCGTCGGGACCCGGGGCCTTATTACTAGTCATCTTTCCTATAGCGTCTGCCACCTCTGACTCTGTAACCAATAAAGTATAAAGAATACCACAATCTAATTGGTCATTACATGGGTCTTGGAAAAATGGTTTATTAACGACAGCCCAGAATTTAGCGCTGTTCCTGAGCATGTCTACGGAGGTTAGTTCATCCCAAGCCACCTCCCTGGTCTCCCGTCTTCTGGTATCCAGAGCTTTCTTATAGTGTTTCCTTAATAAGGTCACAGTGGCCTTATTCACTGGTTTACAGTTCAATGCGGCTTTTAGTTTTTGGTTAGCTGACGAGCAGTTACGATTGTACCACCCCAGCTCAGTAGAATCCTTAACTTTCCCCGTATATCTAAGGTCTGCAGAGACCTGAGTGCAGATTATTGAATAAGCCTCTAAAACCTCCTTATTCCCTGCTTCCAGGTTCAAGCATGTTTCCATCTCAAGTCCTACTTTGGTTATTAAATTGGTTTGGAAATCTCCAGGTATGATTCTGCTCCATCTAAGTCTACGTGCGTGATCAGTCGGGCAAATATCTGATTTGTCCGTTCTATTATGAGCTATCGTAGGCTTTATGATCAGATCCGAGACACTGAGGACCACTGGGTTATGGTCTCTAAAATGTGACCACACAGGCGAATATCCATGTTTCCTATCTCCCAGTGTTGAACTGATAAAGATGTAATCAATGACAGAATTACTACCATTCCCCTTAAAAGTAGGTATCTCCTTATCCAACATTATTGGGAGCATCAAACCATTGTCTGCCGGGATTGTCTCAAGGAGACCGCCCTGTGCAGAATGCTCGAAATGAGTGTCCCCTTGTTCTACGGGTCCTAATAGGTCTAAAGACAGACACTCTTCTGGACACCCATGAATATTAAAGTCTCCCATAATTATATAGAAGCAATGAGTTTTATTGACCTCCTTATATTCTGCCAAAAATAAATTTAATGCGGCCAAGTGATCGGTCGTGGTAACTCTATCAAATGAGTTATAAAAATTGACGATTAAAATAGTTCCCACCCCACTCAAACAAATTTGTACTGCCAAACTATTTCGTGAGCCAGTATCTAGTTGGGTGTGAGTACCAGGGATGGTAGCAGAAATTAGGGTGACCAGGCCACCCTTCGACCTCCCCATATTAGATTGGACCGCCGGGATGGAATAACATGAGTAACCATCCAGACTCAAAATGTTGCCCGTGTCCCAGTTTTCCTGCAATCCTATGATATCACCCATACTAATGAACTCTCTCCATGCTGCGTCATCTATTTTGTTTTTAAGACCAGCCACGTTCCAGGTTACCAGCTTTATCAAAGTATCCCGGGGACCTTTAGCTCTTTCCACTGTCGCTGCATTGGGTATACAAACTGCAGCAACAGGGGTAATAATATTTTCTTGGCTCCCTAGTCACTCGTTTTCATTCAAACTTGAAAAATTATCAAATCTGTTGAAAACAGGGACAGAAAAATCATAGGGTGGTCTCCCTTTGAATAATCCACTATATATTGGTCTAATCTGATGTGGTGGATAGAAAAAGCCCAATGGGAGTATGTTTACATACTCATTTTGGATACTGGGTGACCCTGCCTGACGACACAGTCGCCCCCTAAGCTTTTTTTGGTCTTACCCACCCATGGGACCCTCCTAACCATCTTAATATTATTTTCCAGGTGTTCACCCAGATCTGTTTTATTTGACAGGTAATACAGGGTTTTGTTTCTTAGTGAGGTCCAGTGTTTATTTTGACCTACCTTAATCTTCGGGACATTTGCAAGAATTATTGTATAGGGGCAGGTCTCAGCTGGTACATTTAATGAAAACTCTCTCTTTTTAGGGGGCTGTGTTTGTGGACTTATTTTCCCTGCTGACCCCCAAGGGCCCTGTTTCTCACCTGTGGTGGCTCCAGTGACTTTTGGCGCCAGAATGGAAACGCTTGGACCTAAACTTTGAGGTATCACTAATGGAACCAATTTCTCCGTGAGACTAGCAACACAGACAGGAGGTGCAACCAAATTTATACTACTATCCTTAGTGGAAGCAGTTATGCCCCCTGCTGTGTCTATATATTTATTCAGGAGTCCACCTAATCTATTTACCTCCGCAGACATCCGGTCAAGTTTTGCCACTAAGGGTTTGATAATGCCCTTGATCTTTAAGTCAATGAGGCTGGCTAACTGATTGAGCTGTTCATTATCCAATTTTACAGTGCAAGCTCCCTCATCTACGTCATCTTCCTTTTCTAGGTTTTTGATTGGTGTAACAGCTTTTTTTCTAGAAGAACGGGTACCCATACGTTTTGACTGTGTTTTTCGGCATGCTCTAACCACTCTGGGTACAGAGGTCGTAGTGTCTGTCAAAACGTCCAGCTCAACATGTTCAGGAATTTCCCTAACTGAAGCCTTGGGGTTAATGGGGTTACTACAGTCACCCTGCTCCAGTACAACCGGGGGAGTACACATAATAGATGGTAAGGGGTCGCTGCTTAGACCTAAAGACTGTCGTCTTTCACTGTTAATTTTGTTAACCACCTTAACTAAGTAGTTATCCATCGTGCCAGAAGCAGGTAGGGCACTATGTTTCGACATACTACAAACTACAATTGGGATGACCAAAAGCAAATCAAGTATAATACACAATGTATGCAACACACCCCCCTATCACTTTAAGAGTGCACTTGTTAGAGCTTATCAAACCGTAATACAAGAAACAGATATATATTAGAGTCTCACTGTATCTTTGAGGTGTAGATTAGGGGAAGGCCTCGAGATCCCTGCACGAAAGTCTAAGGCCCAGCCCTGCCTCGTTCTGCCCCGGACGGCCACAGACGGCCTGCCCTTTGTCCGGGCTTAGCCTGGCGCTGCCCGCGTGCGTCCCGCAACGCGGAGGGAGGACCGGACTCTTAAGCGCCTCCTGGCGCGGAAATGATGCGTGTGGGCAAGTCAATCCCGCTAGGTCTACTGGGGATTGTAGTCCCCCCGCACTGCGACCGCTGAGCTGGTGGTTTGCGGTGGCGGGGGGGGACAAGCTGTCTTTAGCGCACTCGTAGCGCAAGGAAAGTTCAATTGCCCTGGGGTCCTCACGGGCAGCACGGGCCAAAACTGCTGCACGTCTCTCCTTCTGACAAGTCTCCTGCTCCCCCGAGGGAGGACAGGGCTCTTAAGCGCCTCCTGGCGTGGAAATGCTGCGTGTGGGCGAGTCAATCCCGCTAGATCTACTGGGGATTGTAGTACCCCCGCACTGCGACTGCTGAGCTGGTGGTTTGCGGTGGCGGGGGGGACAAGCTGTCTTTAGCGCACTCGTAGCGCAAGGAAAGTTCAATTGCCCTGGGGTCCTCACGGGCAGCACGGGCAAAAACAGCTGCACGTCCCTCCTTCTGACAAGTCTCCCAAAGGTTTCATGGCGCTACAGTGGGAACAAGGAGGCCAGATAAAGAATATTCAATATATTAGTTATAGGCTTGTCTGAAATCTCAATTAAATATTTACCATATATACTATATTTGATCTCTTTACCAATTTTATTAAAGAATAGATTCTCCAGTGTCACATTAAATAGGTCAGGTATGGACAAAAGAAATGCCTCCAAATTAAAAATAGCTGCAAACACACTGCCGGAGAGTGAGTAAGAAAGCTCCAGTTGCTCATAGGTTGCCTGCCCCTTCCCCAGCTGACTTAGTAAAAAAGGTACACACAAACCATTTGTCAACTTTCATAATTTCAATATATTCTTTGATCATTCTTGTGTACACAGTATCTGAAGCCGCTAATTAAGTGCTTTCTATGTAATGGTATCCTTTGTCCTAAATCCTTATGGTTAATTCTAATTGCAGCATCCTTAGTTATATGTTTGGAAACATTTCCCACAGGAATCAGTAAGCACAACAACAGGCCAACTAATAATACTGATATTAAAATGAATAACACCATCCCCTAAAGTTTGACAGAAAGCGCTGTATACCATCTTCATGTTGAAAACAAAAAAAAAATGTTTGTGGCAAAAATTAGTTTATTATTCAGTCTATACCAAAAATGAAGATTCACTTCTCAGTTCTTGTGAAAATAAAATAAAAGATCAAAGTCAAGTTCATTAAAAAAATATAACAGTCTCTATGTGATATATTTCTTTTTTCAGTCTTAAAGCAAAATCTTCATCAGTATCTTCTTCTGACAGTGTAGCTTGATAAATCCACTCTGGTGAAGCATACTTCAGACTTAGAACTTCTGATATTTATTTTAACAGTCAATGTTTCACTTTCATTTTCTCCCAGGCTGATTGCTTTCTTGTCTCTGACTCACAGTGCTTTTGCTTGCAAGAAACTCTTCCTGGGAATTTCTTCAGACCTTACTTCTTCAGAGACAGTCTTCAGTTATCAGTTTCTCTTAGAACCACACCGCGCACTTACTGCCTGATTCCGATCTTGCTAGGAAAGCCCTCAATATGACTCGGATCCAGGGGGCTATCGAAGCAACACGTGCTGTGCAAATCCAACCGAGCGAGTAGTATGCAACCACATGGATACGGACTTGGTTCAGCTGGACTCCCATAGCACTCCATGGGAGTTTGTGTATGAAGGCATACACACGCTTGCGTAGCAAAAAAGGGGTGGGTGAGGAAAAGCATACACACCATGGCAGGTACCCCATTTTGCCTGCCACATTGTGCATACTTAGATCGGGGGGAAACATGTGCACCCCCCATTGACCGATTCGAAGTGCTCCGAGTGAAGGGGGCCTGCTCTGGCCCCCCAAAGTCGGATTCCAACAGCTGCTTACATTTGAAGAGACCGAATTGATACAGCTGTCTGAATCGTGCATAGTACTCGCCCGTTCGGAATCCGGCTCCACTGCCCGGCATGATTTGGCTCCATTCAAGTCAGACGGATAGATTTGGGTTCGTAAACGATTCGGTCGGTGTGGACGCGGTCTTCGCATCGTACTTGAAAGTTTGTAACGGGGGACGATTCGGACGGAAAGATAGGCTCCGAATGGGAGTTGCTCTTTACGAATCCCATTTGTAGGCCTTCCTTATGAGATCGGAATGAGGCCCTAAGTCTTGCATTCTAGTCAGGCTTTCTTTTATGTGCTCTTTCCACAGCTATTTCTTTTCTTTCAAAGGGATTCTTTTCAGCTCTGATTTTTTGTTGCAACTTATCAAGCTTATAATTTTGATCAGAGTCAGCTTCTTTTTGCTGCCACCCATGCTTTACTCTTTTGCATAAGACACACAGAAAATGGGTGGAATGTAGAGCAAATCAAACATTCACTCCCAGTCATTATATCTGGGTTAAATCCATTGTTATTTTGCTCACCATGCCACCCCAGTTTATTCCAAGCCATATACAAATCAGTCTTGACCCTTTGCCTCATGGGAACAGTCCAGACCGAACGGCAAATCCATGGTCCTCTCTGGACTGGAAACAAGCATCCTGGGACTGGTTTCATGGCATCATCCCTTATCAAGGAAAACAGTACCAGAAAACAACTTTGAATCTTAAACAGTGTACTATGTTCTTGCTAGGCTAACTTCTGACAAGCAGAATTCTACCTACAAGTTCATGTACTACGCCCCGTACACACATGGCAAACACAGTAACCAAAAATTAGTCTTTCAAACCTGAAAATCCATAAATACAGGTCCCTACAGAGGTGTAAGTGGTGCCTTGCTCCTCAAATCACAATACAGACAAGGTAATAATATCTTGAGATCTTGGATTTTCGATGAAATTCCATAACCAAGTCAAATTAAACAAAAGAACATCACATAAGTTCAGAAATACAAATAATAAAACATCAAAATAGTAATTAGCCCACTAAATGAAGCCACAATCATCATCACATAACCAAACAGATCACATCAAAAGCAGAAATCCATCATCATAAAAACACAACACATGCATTCAAGTCTTCCTTATTCATACTTAATATTCATACTTACACTCTAGTTCCAGCCGCGGTCGGTCCATAAAGCCCCCACCTTGCCCCTCCCCACGTCACCGCCCTACAGGTACACCCACTACCAACCGCGGCTGTCTAGTTCGTTCAGGACTGCACAGCAATATAACTTGCCACCCCACAGGAGAATTCAGTAGTGGGAAATTGTCAAAATTCCAAAACACCTTTCTCCTAAAGCACCTAAAACCAAAAATTCTCCAAACATCTTTTTGGGGACCACTTAAAGAGGAGGTTCTCTTACACTAAGCATCCTCTACTACCAACTTTGTGGGAGTGTAACCCCAAAAATTACCTGAGCCCCAATATTTGATCACCCCAATTTTCACCAAAATATTTCAGCTCTAGTTTCTCCTAGTTAGCTAGCAGTTAGAACCCACACTTCTCATTAGGGAAAGACAATTTAGCAGAGTTGAACAAAACAAAAGTTGGAAGACTGAGTTCTAAATCAAAAATAGGGCAAAAAGTTAATTAAATTACAAAATAGTCAAATGCAGTACGGAGAAAATGCTTGAAATATCGCGAAGGCTCAATTAAAGAAATATAAATAGGACAAATTTATATACCTATTAATCCTTAGTTACGCAGAGTCTAAGTAAGAAAGGTGTAAAGCTCATAAAGAGTGCTGACAGTATCCCATTAGCAAGTACAGACTCTTGGAGGGGAATGGAAAATTACCCACAAGGAAAATAATGATAGAATCTCCAAAAATCACAAATCACAATCTCCCAAAAGGTAGAAACTCAGAGGTTATATAGAAAACCACACAAACTATTAATGGATCATGCAAATTCAGCATAGTGTTATCATGGTTAGAGTTGCACTGGCAAATTTGAAACACCAAGATATTATTCCAAAGCCTTAATTCTAACCCATTTCTTAAGGTAAAATAAATCTTCCATATACTCTCTCAGCATTGTGCCCTGGAGATAATCAACACAAAATGACACATTTCTCAAGCAATGTCTCAAAGAATTAGCAATTTAGCACATCCACACTAACACTTCCAGTGGAAATCCTTGAAAACTATGCTCTAGGTACAATTAGGTACAAATACAAATAGGTACAAATAGGTAGCTTCTTTACAATACATGTTTTCTAACAGCGCGGTATATTGCTAATACATTGATGTCATTTGATGCTCTGCGGAAATGAGGGGAGATGTGGCTTGCAGCGGGACACTGATTTGGAGAGGGAATGAACAGGGGCAAGATGAACAGACCAGAAACTGCATCCATGTTAAGAATAATGGTGTATTGCACGAAAATATGGCATAATATGGCATGAATATTCACAACCTTATTTACACTAATAAGTGTCCAAGTTACTCGTTCCAAGTGTAAAATCACTGTAAAATCATTAGTGCATTGATTGTGACTCTATGCATTATTAAAAACACTAATTATAACAAATCATTTTCATACGATATTTGCACATTTTGCGTATTTTCATAAACTCTAGCAACAGCTGATATCTGAAGAAATGAGCTATCCTGTGGCCTTCGTGAGAGTGGTAACCTGTCTGCTTGCCAGCCGCTTTTGTGAGATGCACTTTATTCTGGCAATGCGCAGCTATTAAACTGCTTATCTTTCATAATTCAAGCTGGAGCTGACCTGGGTCTTGGACCTGTGTGTACACTGTTGCTCTGATACTTTCAGAATGTAGAGCCGGCAAGATGTCCACGTTATCCTCCCTAGCACTAAGACTAAAGGCTCCGCTGAAGCGCTAGGTGCCTGCCTTACTGCTGCTGCTGAGAGTGCGCTGCGTGGATTCCCGCAGCAGGCTCAAGGAGAACCGGGCTGCAGAGGAGAACCTGAAGCCCGACCGAAACATCAGAGTCATTTGCCGGTATTTGAACCAACAGTGCTTTTTGAACTCCTACCAGCTATGGGCTGTGACGGGTGCTCCTGCCAATGCAAGAGATGGCCGCCGGGAGTACTTTACTCCGTCACCCTGACGGAGCACATCCTGTCCGCCAAACTTTAATCAGGCCTATAAACTCTAACAAACAGAAAGTACCAGTCAAACACAACGCACATGCAAGTATGCAGTCACACACATTCCTCATATGCACGCATACATGGACACATAGACAGACACGTTCACACGCATGCATACAAACAGAACATATCTGTCAATAAAGGTTTTGAAAAAAAAAGAAAAAAAGAACATAATAACACGCTCAACGCATACATATGGATGCATAACGTTCTCAACGTACAGAAAGCAGACCCATGCACAAGTTCAAACACACATGATGAACGTACCTGCTCACCCATAAACACACAGTCACACAACCATTGTATATTTCAATGTGTGTCACATAAATGTGGAAGCAGTATTCACTATTCACTGTTCATACTAACATGCCCTTCACTCTGCTGTGCTCAGCAAATTATTGAATTATGCTTTTGCCTGTCCATTCTCAGCCAGGCTTAAACGCCAGATGTTTTTATAACTAACCGGTCCCGTAAACATTTAACCAGACTTTGTTTTAAAGGGGAGTCATACTCACCAGACAATCATACTTGGCAGCTGCCATTTCAGTTGCATCATTTCTGGTAACTATTAATTTACAGATTATTTGAGCTGGCACCGTAACTGATTGTCACCCATCCGTCCCTTCCACAACCTGAAACTTAAGATCTTGAATGGAGGTCTTGCTTTTAGAGAAAATAATTCAGAAAAGGGGGTGGTGATGAACAGAGTGTCTGAATTAAGCAGACCACTCTTACCCAGTCCACAGATCAGGGCTTGATCCATCACCGTTTTTTAGCTCACTGCACCATCCCAGCTCAGAACTTGGCTATATGCAAATTAGTCTGACCCTGGCCCAGTGCATCATGGGAACAGGGCAGACCAAACTACCAAGCCAATTCTTATACTGGGAAGGAAACAAGCTACCCGGGACCGGTTTCTGGCATTTCAGCCGTCTTCGGCCCGGCTTGCTTGAATCCTGATGGTGCAATGAGCTAGGGACTCACATCTGAGTATACCCTTCCACGCTTATGGTGGACAAAAATGATTCAGAAAAGGGTGTCTCCTTTCTGGTGAAGAATTGGCTTGGTAGTTTAGTCTGCCCTGTTCCCATGATGCACTGGGCCAGGGACAGACTGATTTGCATATAGCCAGGTTCTGAGCTGGGATGGTGCAGTGAGATAAATAACGGTGATGGATCAAGCCCTGATCTTTGGACTGGGTAAGAGTGGTCTGCTTAATTCAGACACTCTGTTCATCACCACCCCCTTTTCTGAATCCTTTAGTGAAAATAGGCATCGCATAGTGACAGGCATTCAAGGAACAAGCCCCTTGGCATTGATGGAAAAGGTTTTTGGGAAGTCTTTGATAAACATGCGGTCTAGGCCCCGGAGAGTCCACCCATCTCCTACCTTCTCTTGAAGGGTTCAGAGTCTGAAGCATGGACATGGTCTTCAGTCTAAAGTACACAGACTTAAATAGGAGCTGCTGGTTCACAGGTCATGGTCGAGGCTAATAATGTGCTTTAAAAAAAAATTAAAGACACTGTAGTGTTTTTATAACCGTTTCTAAGGTAAAGGCTGTATGTGTGTATGTAATGTACATTATACATGGAATAAGCTTTGCTGAATATATTATTGGTGACTGTTATTTTGTCATGCAGGTAATGACCATTTACCCAACGGGTATTTCACAACCGGTCAAGCAGCACATTAGTTAAATCAGTGGCTCACCATCGTCCAACCTGAGGGCAAGGATGGTCTGAAGCATGTCTGAAAATGTCTCAAGCAGGTTTTAAAAAGTTCATGAAATTTATGGTAATTGACAATTGGTGCAGAGATAGAATATTGAGTACAAAATATCGAGTTGCACAAATATTGAGTCATTAATATTGTGGGTAAGGAATATCGACTGCAAGAATATCTTGGTCAAGAATATCCACTTAAGGTAAGAAATATATTTTTTTAAATACCAAAATGTAAAATATCATTTGAAAAAATATAGTTGTTAAAAATATATATTTTTATAATTATGTATTTTAGTATATATTTCATTTGTATGTGATGTATTTTTTTTGCATAAGATTTTTTTTGTATTTTTAATATATGTGCTACATTTTAAGTAGGTATTCATTTTTTCTATTTGAATGTTGCGCTTTTAGTCCTGTAGTGGGTTAAGAGTTTATAGGAGAATAGGGTGGGAAGTAATTTAATTAAATTAAATTTATTAATTTATTTTTTGTTTGACTTTTCTATTTTTTGTTGCGGTGCAGGTTGGGGGTTTATAGGGGAATAGGGTGGGAAGTAATTTAATTATATTTAATTTATTGAATAATTTCTATTTATTAATATTTATTTTATTGGAAATGTTATAGTGTTAAATGTGTAGATTAATTTATTAATAATTAATTAATAATTGTTTGTTAATTATTTTAATAAATTAATTTGTTTTTATAGGTGCAAAGAGAGGGAAGGGTGGGAAGTAAATCATTTTTAATTGATGAATTATTAATTAGTTGTTAATTCATTTTAATTAATTAATTGGTAATTAATTATGGTAATTGCATAATTAATTGTATGTGTGTGTTGTGGTGTTCGTAGGAGTAAAGGGTGGGAAGGAATTTGCATTTAATTAACTAATATATAGTTGTTAATAAATGTTAATTATTTGATATTTACTTTGGGTAAATGTTTATTTTTGTGTGTTTTGTTTGAACTTTTAAAGGTGTAAATGGTGGGTATTAAATAACAGTTTGGTATTTAATTATTAGTTGTTAATAGTAATAGTTTTTCTTCAAAAATTAGTATATAATTGTGTTTTATTAGTTTATTGTTTAATTTAGGTGTGTGTTGTTAGATATTAAGGTGTTAACCCTTTAAATGACGGACGGATTCTCTTTCCAAATTCTTTGGCGATAAAATTGTTGCAATTCATAACTCCTTTCTGCCTCAATGCAATATAAACCTCTTAGGTAACTATTCCGCTATATCTACGGGCTCTCCTCCTATTTTGGAGGAATTCTCCCAGTGTAATCTAGAGGAAGGGGCTATAGCCATGTTAAAAATCAAATCGGGTTCACCTGTGGACCCGGTGACATCGCGATTCCTCCCAATCATCTCTCCGGTACTGCTCAACAGTCTCACTGACCTATTTATTAGGTACTGTTGCATTCAGAGGTTTCACAGATATGGAAAGTGGGCAGAGTCAGGCCAATCCTCAAAAAAAGTACCGCAGACCCTAAAATCCCAACTAACTATCATCCTATCTCATTGCTCCCTCATTTCGTAAAGATGCTTGAGTCACTGGTCAAACAACAGATCCTTATCCATCTCGAGAGCCATGGACTACTGGACCCATCACAATCCACTGGTAGAAGTAACTGATACCATCAGGTTAGCATTGGACAGAGAGTAGTCATCTATTCTCTTCCTGCTAGATCTATCAGCAGCTTTTGACACTATCTCCCACAGCATCCTTGAACTTCGGCTCTGGGAGATTGGTGTCAGAGGGAAGGCCCTGAAGTGGCTCAGAAGCTATTTAACGGACCGAACTGCCACAGTACAGATAGGCGACACTGTTTCATGTATCAGGCCAGTTAGGATGGAAGTGCTGCAGGGCTCCATTTTGAGCCCTACGCTCTTCAATCTATACGTGACTCCGCTGGCCATGGTGATCAGATCTTTCGGCGTTGATGTTGTGTCATTCGCCAATGATACTCAGATCCTGATCACCCTTGGTCCAGATCCAAGTGAAACAAAATCACGTTTAAAAAACTGCATGTCCCATGCTCACAGGTGGATGAGCACAAATCATCTGCAACTAAATGGAGGCAAAACAGAGATCATACTGTTTGGCAAGGCTCATGAATATTGGTCTAGTGAATGGTGGCCTTTAAATCTTGGCCTATGCCCAGTCCCAAGACAGACGGTACCGAACTTAGGAATCCAAATGGGTAACCAACTATCAATGAAAAATCAGGTCAACAATATAATTGGCTCATGTTTCGCCATCATGCGTAACTTACGCAAAGTCTTCAAATCGATTCAGATAGAAGCCAGGAAACCACTAGTCCGGGGACTGATCATCAACTGTATGGATTACAGACATGCCCTGCTGTATTCAATAAATGAAGATCTTCTCTCCAGGCTTCAGGTTCTGCAGAACACCGCAGCCAGACTTGTCCTTAACCTCCTGTCAAGATCCCCTTCAACCCCTAATATGAGATTTCTCCACTGGCTCCCTGTCAGGAAGCAAATTCATTTTAAGACCCTTTGTTCAACACATAAAAATATGTAAGGTAGAGGTCCATGTTATGGGCCAAAAAACTAAGCTGGTACCAGCCTCTTAGGACTCTGAGATCCAGCAATAAATCATTTCTCACACCTCTCAGAATCCGTACTATTAGAAATGGAGGAAAGTCATTTCGATATTTAGAACAACTATATTTTTTGCATCAATATTTGGTTTTCCATATGTTTGTACTTACCTGTTTAAGTATAGGGAGTCGATATTTTTGCATTCTATATTTTTTCATCGATATTTTTGACAACTATATTTTGTCCATCGATATTTAGTCAGTGAACCCCATTTATGATGAGGAGAACATTTGTAATGGGAAATTAACATTCAAACCTGTGGTATTCCAACAATGTAGAAATGCAGTCTCTCCCGATGTCATCTTCCAATCCATAGTCATCTACCTAGACGACATCTTGTGTTTTATCGAGGGATCTCAATGAACATCCTTACCATGTCTAACATTTACAACATGAAGAGAAAACAAATTACTGACCAAAGCCAAAAAAGTGCTTGTCTGAAAAGGGTTCCATAGAATACCCAGTTTATGTACTTTCGTCAAAGAGATTGCCATGGACACACGATAGTTTCAAGCTGTTCCCAACTGGCCCATTTCTTGTTCAGTGAAAGAAAGACAATTTTCCCTGGTCTGGCAAACTCTTATCTTAAATTCATTAAGAACTTTTAAAGCTTGTAATTGGAGTCTATATTTTTAGCCTATCAGATCTTCAGCTTACATGATACATTCATTGTTCTTATGTTGTAGTATGATGCACCCTTATGGTAAAAAAGGGAAAGGAGTGGTTGGTAGGCCCTGTATCACCAGCAGTGCATTCTGGCCTCTGTAACTGGGAAGTTTCCATGATTGCTGGCTGTAGCTCCAGGGTGAGTGAAATTGTGTCCTTGTATGGGAGGCGGTATGTTCACTCTTTCAAAGAAAATTAACTGGATGTACATTTTAACAGAGCCTGGAAGACTGTATGCAGTCAATATGGTAATTTAGCCAATACATGTAATCGATTTTTCTAATGTAAATATATTTTCTAGCTCCCTTTGTTTGTTTTGTTACAGAACAATTGACCTGAAACCTGATTCAAATATTGGATTAATTGCATTTTATGATTTCCTCTCCGTAGATTTCACTCTAACAATATAATCACCTGCAGCTGCATCTGTAATTAAGCTTGTTTTCCGTTCTTTGATGTTAGTTCTGTTGTTAACTAGATTCAGTAATACATCCTTTCAAATGTTATAAAAGATAATATGGACATTTACCACACACACTTATACATACACAATATATATTTTTGGTCATGTTATGGAAAATTCTAAAGTTGTCTGATCCTAATTTTCTTTACTTTATTATTAGCATTAAGCAGATGCTTCATAGTGATATTTAGGCTTCCAGTCTCATGTTCAATTATGCTGCAGTTGAAATGATGAATAATCAATTGTTTAATTGGGTAGTTATATTTCCTTGAGCATTTTAAAATGATCCTGCTGAGATGCAGCATGGTTCCCAATGAAGAATGTAACATCAATTGTGTGGGGTCATTTTCGGCTTGTACCATTTATGTTTTAGCAATTAAATTAATTCCAGTATGGACCGCGGCTGATGTGTTGTGCCGTATTGTGAATTTGATTATCATGTCTGTTTCCATGGAAGAAGTGTGAATATGTAATCTCATTTTGGGTAGTATTAATGTACTCATGATTAATGTGCATCCTTTCTGCATGCCCCGTCCCTGCTTCTGTGTACTGAGTCTCCTCTGCATACTTCCTCCACTCAGTTCCATGTTGTTTGCTGATCAATGCAGGAATAGAGTTCCTCACTGTGCAGGGTTTCTGTGTTATGCTTCTGAAGGGATTTTACTGGCAAACGTTCTTTATAACCCCAGCCCTGAGCCCCCCTTTCACAATTAATTATGCGGAAAATAGGGTGGTGTTTGTACCGCGCAAACTTGCTGCAAACTCGAATTTCCGTTATGTCCACTTTGACAGAACTTTGTCTGACGCTGAGGCTGGAATCATGAAGGTTTTTTAACAAATGAGTAGAGGTACAATCTAAATTCAAATTAAGTAGATATCAACCAATAGTCACCTAAATATAGCTTGTATGAATATAATCCAGGCAATTCAATTCGGCAAATGCAAGTACGTGTTATTAAAGACAGCATGTGCAAAGTGAGATAAAATCCCTTCGCCTAGACTAGAGGAACATTCCCTAATGCTAAACTAACAGTATGAGTAAGTCGGTAAATTCTTTATAGCAGCAGGTGTCAGCAAATTTTGCATAGAAAGTAGAATCAAGGAATCAAGCGAAGGTTCCAATCAAGAAAAGGGGAAAGGTGAGCAGGAATATAGGGATTATTGGGGGGGTGTTGGGGAGAGAGAGAGAGAGAGAGAGAGAGAGAGAGAGAGAGAGAGAGAGAGAGAGAGAGATCTGCCTTGGCCCCTACTGAAAGGCATATGCCTGCTGTCATTGATAGTCTAAGTGTTGGGTGATGGGTTGGGTGGCTGCCACTGCCCATAGTGTGTATCACCAACATTCCTTGGTCGGGGTAACAGGGGAGAGTACCCTCCCGAACGTTGTGGTCCTCAATGTGGGAGGGAGGTGGGTGATGGAAGAACGTTTTTGACTTCAAAAGTGTCATGGTACACAGGTTTTTGCACATGCGATCTGCAGTCTACTATATGGAATATATCGCCCCATTATATATTTGAAATCTAAGTCTGCTTGAATGCCGAATTTCATAACACGGAATGTGCTGGGGATAAACAGCCCATGCAAGGGCATACAAATCCTTGCTTACTGTTGAAAAAGGACCTTTCTGAACGGTTACCCCCAAACCTTTTACCTTCCTCCACCCCCTTTTTCGCTGAATTAATTTTTGTTGGCTATAGGACTCTGGGCATTTTACCACCGCTAACTAGTGCTACAGTGAATGTGCTACTTGTGGTAACATTGGTTTGTCCAATTGGTGTATTTAATTTCCTTATAAGCCCCTAGTAAAGTGCACTACATGTGCCCAGGTCCAGGAACATTAAAGGCTACTAGTGGGCCTGCAGCACTGATTGTGCCACCCTCTGTAGCCCTTTAAAACCTGTCTCGGGCTTGCCACTGCAGAGCATCTGTGTGCAGTTTTAAACTGCCATGTCGACTTGGAAAGTTAGCCTACTCCCTCTCTTTTATTACATGTAAGTCATCCCTAAGGTATGCAGGGTGCAGTGTATTTAAAAGGTAGGATGTACTTTAAGTTTTCTTGTCCTGGTGGTGAAATAATCTTAAATTCATCTTTAACTAATTTCTCTCAAAGGTTAACATAGGGAAGTGTAATTTCCAATTTGGGAAAATATAGAAACTTGAAGATTGATGTCTCTGGACTTACAATTTGAAATCACAGCTTATGGTGAAGTCACATTTTAAATTGTAAATCTGAAAATGCCACTTTTAGATAGTTGGCATTTTCTTACTTTAACAATTCTGTGCCTCTGCCTGCCTCTGAATACACACATGGGGTGGGTGACAGTGGGGCCTTGCACATTTTCTCTAGACAGTCACACACAAAGGGAGCTCGGGTCTGACGTTCACATACTGATAACCCATCACCAGGCTGATGGGACCTCCTGTGCTAGATTGGGAGGGAGGAGCTGACAGTTGCACCTGAACAGGTTTGTGCCTGTGCCCACAGAAAGAGATGCATACCCCCTGCAGTGAGCCTGGAGCCAGGACAGGAAGGGCAGGGATCTTGTGTACTTCAATGGCCTCTCTTTGAAGTCTTTCCCACTTCATAAGCACAATTGGGTATAGGTTGTGGACCCCTGACACCACCAACTCAGTATACTTCTGGATCTGAGGACATTCTGTCAGGAAGAATGTCTACGTGCTGCCAGGAGGGACTGCCACTCTGCTGATCTGCTTTGCTGTGATGGGCTGCTGCCTCTTGCCTGGGAGTGAGAAGGACTGGACCTGCATCTCTACATCCTCCAAGAACTTAAATGACTCCAAGGGCTTGCTGGCTTGCCTCCTAATTTGAAGTCTCAGGGTCAGCAAAGGCTTCCTTCAACTCTGCTTCAGCTGCTGGAGTCTGCCAACTGTGAGTTCAACCCTGCCAAGAAGTGCAAATCCAGTCCTGGGCCTTAAAATTGGGTGCTGCCTGTATTTTTCCATAAACGTTGACGCAGTGACCATTTTGCCCCAATTGGAACCAGCGCAGTGACATTCAATGACGATGCAGGATCCAATTCTGGCCGCGGTGGAAGGCAGACCGGGTGGCTACAGGACCCACGCAGGTCCCACTGAAAAAGTACCTTAGATGGAACAAGCTTCAGCATTGAAGACTTGATGTGTCAGTTCTGATCCATCCAGTTGGGTAGATGAGCCATCGTCGAGCAGCTTGGTTTGGTCCTGTGTCTCCATCGAACCCCATACGATGCAGGTGATGCATCATCATTGAACCTTGCAGTTGGGTCCTGCCTTGTCACTGAACCCCTTACGATGCAAGCGCTGCGTCGTCAATGAGCCTCACAGTCAGGTCCCGTGTCATCATCGAATCCCCCAGGAGGAGGCAGGTCTGGAAGGAAATGAGAGTATGTGGCGGGACGGAGTTCCTTTCCTAAGGCTATGATTTGTCAGCGAAGAAGGAGAATTCCTCTGAGGATATTAGGAACTTGGGGGTTTCTTTCGATGTTTTGGCCAATTTATTAAATTGGTGTTTGACCAGTTCAAAGAGTTTGAGGGGTCTGTTATTGGGCTTCCCTAGTTCAGATCTGAAGAATTATTTTTTTGAGTTAAGAAGGTTCCTGTTGTAGGCATTTCTTGCCTGGCGGAGAAGATTTACATGTGCGGCAGAGGGGTCCTGCCTCCAGGTTCTTTCAGATTGCCGGTGGGATCTCCTCTCATTGTTAAGGGATCCCATGAACCAGGGGTTTCTGTCATTGATTTGGGTTCTTTTCAGTTTTAGTGGGGCAAGATCATATAGAATGTTCGATATAGTCGCAGAGTAGAGATCGTTGAGGTCACTGACCGTTGTGATATGTGAGGAGGGGGAGTCAGATTTGCAGCGAGCCTCAAGTTTCCTATGAGCACAGGTTGTGTATCTGGCTTACCCTGACTAGAATTGTGGTCTCTACTTGGACATGGTGCAAACCTCTGGCAACTAGTGACCCAATTTCCAACACCTACAGAGACCGTCACAAAGCGGACATAGCCTGTTTACAGGAAACCCATTTCCAACTATCTAGACCCACAACTTTTGCTCCGAAATGGTGCAACCATAGATTTTTCACATACTACAGTTCATTTGTCGGGGAGGGTCTGTATATTGATTTATAAGAGGGTACATTTCAAGCTTGCACACTAACATACATACACGCGAAGTGATACATCGTTCTGCACGGGTTCCTCGAGGACAAAAGCACTACTTTATAGTTACCATCAATGCACTCAACTTGATACATTGATCTTCTTTTGGGAACTGCAGATGATCCTTACTTAAACAACAACGAACACCATCCTGTGGGGGGAGGTATAAATATATTAGTAGGCACACAGCAAGACTGCTCAGGCCCCAGCAGTGATACGATGCCACACTCCCTGAGGGCTCTGTCAGACATTTTTGATGGGCAGGGCCTAATTGATATCTGGTGTGCCCGACATGCAGATTCACAGGAAAACTCTTTTTACTCAGTCTCTCATGGGACTCGATTTCTAATAGATTGTTGGCTGATCTTGAAAGTCACAGCTTTTACTCAGTTTCCAAAAGAACACATTTATTGCACACGCTATCTGATCTTTCTGTAGTCAAGCTTGTACTCACCCTCCGCACTTCCAGATGGTACCAACCCAACTGGTGTTTTCCTAATGAGTCAATTTTTGAATATTTCCGCCTCAATAACAGCTCCATATCAACCAAGGTTATTTTGCTGGATGCCTTCAAGGTGTATATTCGTGTTATTGCTATAGCCAAACAAGTAGGGGACTGAAGAACATACATACGCAGCAGATGAAAGCAGAGCATGATATTAAATATCTCAATGACACAGTTGTCCATACACCACAAGCCTCCTACCTCTTGGACCAACACTGTCTAATTCTGCTCTGTTGAGATTTGACACAAAAGGAGATAAGGTACCTTGGTAAGTGAGCACAGGCCAGACTTTATGACAAGAGTGAAAGGCGCAGAGGACACTGGCATTGCTTCTGAGGGGAGATAGGCATCACAATCATGTCACTCAACTGTGAGTACAGGATTGCAATATATTGGCTGCAAGTGAAGAGATTACTCTTGAGTTTGTGAGGTACTATAGCCACCTATGCAGAACATAGACATGGTCTGGTTGGGTAATGCTCCCTGCCAGCACCTAGCCTGCCTGATTACTAAGGAGGAGATCCTAGAAGTCACCTCCCAGGCCATAAGGCGCAGGTGGTGACTGCTTAACTGGCGAGTTTGATAAAGTCTACAAAACATGTGCTGGGAAAGCGTCTGTTTGAGGTGCATGCAGAGACCCTGGAGAAAGGGATCCTGCCACAATCACTGTGAGTAGCAGTGATCATGGTGTTGCCCAAGCTAAAGAAAGGACCCCAAAATGTGTTACTCATATAGATCCCTGTCATTGCTGAATAAATGAAATACTGGCCAAAGTGTTGGTGTTAGACCCAGGATTCCTGGTTGGCTGAGGTAGGTACCCTAATCCACGTCAGGGAAAGGAAGGTCACCTCCTGAGATAGCCCAGTTCACCCCCTTGGTAGCTTGACACGAGCAGCTAGGATTATCTACAAGGCAAATGTGTAAAGTATTTGCAACCACGCTCACAGCAACCCATTGGTGACACTACAAATAGACTCCATACAAGTTTTATAAAAACGAGTAACATTTTTATATAAAAAGATATACGATAAGACCACACAATATAAATTCAGCATATGAGTTTGTGTACTATTTCTCCTGGACGGTTGTTAGGCCAGCCTGCCCTTGTAAGTTCTGGCGATATTAATGAGCACTTCTAAACATTCTCCTGTAACCCTAATATCATGATTTACAGTTCATAATGCTAGAATGCTAGGCACTTTTACAATGTACAGATAATGCAAGGCTTAACGCAGCAATTAGACACTCTGCAATGTAAAAAGAATGCAATGCGTAACGCAACATACAGGCACTTTGCAAGGTAAGAATAATGCAAAGCGTAATACAACCACCAGGTACGTCGTTATGCAGAAATAATGCCATGCATCATACACTAATTAGGTAGCTCGTTATGCAGGAATAATGCAATGCGTAATACTCTAATCAGGTACTCCATTATGCAGAAATGATGCAATTTGTAATACGACAGTCAGGTACTCCATTATGCAGAAATGGAATGATGCGTAATACACTCAGGCACCGATCAAGGTGCCTTAGGCGGTCTCTCTGCCACCCCTTCTGACTTGCAGTCAGCCTCTCAACAGTTGCCTCCAACACGGCAATGGTGTAATCAAAAAGTGCAGCTCCGCACTCCGGCCCCGGTACTGCCACTCCCTTGGCAATACGGGCCGCGATACGAGCCGAAGCAGAGGTTCGCGCTGACAAAATGAGAAAGAGGCCGAGAGCGTCTCCCTCCGAGCCCGCACCCCCCCCAGGAGTCGACATACATTACCTGGGGGGCGCAAACTCACTCTCCACTCCTTGTCCAGCGGCTGGACCTCCAATGCAATCTTTGTGAATTGGCAACGGCGAGCGCGGGCCGGCTGCTCAGCTCCTCCGGGGCTGCTGGTCCGGGCTGTGACTGTTACGAAGATCTCAGTCTGCCACAGGGCACACGCACACAGCGTCGCTGAGACTTCCTTGAGCTTCGGGTGCACAATAACAAGGCAAATCCTCACAAAGGTTTTGCGGTGCACAAAGCACATGCACACAGTGTCAATGAGACTCACTTTAACTCCGGGTGCACAAAAGCAAGTCACATCTTCACGAAGGTCTCACGGTGCACAAAGCACATGCACACAGCGTCAATGAGACTCACTTGGGTTCTGGTGCACATGATAACTGGACAATCCTCACAAAGGGGTTCTGGCTGCAGAAAGCACAAGCACACCGCATCGCTGATCCTTGCTTGGACTCCAGGTGCCTACGGTCACAGGGCACACCTTATGAGGTTCTCAGGCTGCAACAAGCATGCACACACAGCGCCTCTGAGACTCTCCTGGAAACTTTTATGTACCAGTGTTTCCGCAACAGGAAGCCAACTCACTGCGGGCCCTTGGGGATAAGTTACTTTAGGACATAGCACAGCAAAGTCCTTTCAAGCAGGGGGACACAGCAGGCTGCAAAGTCCCTTTAGCCTTTCCTTGGTTAAAACAGCAAACTGCAGGCCAGCCCCAGAACAAGGGTCAGTCCTTTCCTTTAGTCTCTTCGGTTGTTTCTTCCTTGGCAAAGGTTCCTCTTGACCACAAAGTAGATCCAGTCTTGTTAAATCTTGATCAAGCCATTCTCCAAAGTTCCCAAAGTTCACGGGCTTCGGCTCTCATAGATATACCCCTCAATGGCTTTGAAGTCTGGCTTTGAAGTCTTTGTGCGCAGGGGGCACTGACCTCTATTCAAACCAGTTCTAGGTGCCTCCCTGCCAGTGACACCTTCTTCCTTTGATTAGTGGGGGTCTGGATTCTCAATCACTCAGCAGGAGATTGGACAATTGTTTAATAGCAGCAACCCAGGCCTCTTCACCTCTAGGGGCTACTCCTCCCCCTACTCTTCAGATGCAGATCGGCCTGTTGTTGTCTCACCTCCTCCTCTGGGTCAAGACATTCCCCAGATCCTATCGCTTTCAAATCCAGACAGTCAATCCACAACTAGGCAGAGATACACAGAAATGTCAGAGCACAAGAACCCAGCCACTTCTAAAAGTGTGACTTATAAACACACAATGCAAAAACCACCTTCATAGAAAATTGTGTATTACATTGTGAGTTCAGGCATACTAAACGTTGATTCTCCATCTTAAGCCTTTGGAAAGATAGGCTGGAAAACATATTACACAGCCTTCTCATTCTATCCAAAGATGGCCTTTCAACAGTGAAAAACGAAATGGAGATTATTTCACTGTCAGGACATGGTACACACCTTAGTACATGTCCTACCACATGCACTGCACCCTGCCTACCTACCATAGGGGTGTCTGATGTGCATAGAAAGGGAAGGGTAAGGTCTGGCAAGTGAGTGCACTTGTCAGAACAACATGGCAGTTTAGCAAACTGCGCGCAGGCACTGCAATGGTAGGCATGAGTTCCCTTTTTAAGGCTACTTGTGTGAGTGGCACAATTAGTGCTGCAGGCCCACTAGTAGCATTTTCATTACCAGCCCTGGCACAAATAGTGCACTTTACCAGGGAATTTACTAGTAAGGCAAACATACTAATCATGGACAACCAATTACCATTGCACTTTATACAAGGAGCACTTGCACTTTGACACTGTTTAGCAGTGGCAAAGTGTCCAAAGCACCAAAAATAGAGGAGGAAGAGGCAAAAAGTCAGGGGTAATCACAGCAAGAAAGGCCTAGTCCAACAGTTTGCATCTGGACTTTCTGTGCTGATGGAGCCGCAGATTTTCCCAGTCCAGTCTGCTTATGTCCCCCACAGATCGCTGACTGTCAACCTCCATACAGTCTTCACAATAGTGTATTGTATTGTATATTGGATTTATATAGCGCTTATCACCCAGGGGTCTCTAAGTGCTTGCCTTGGGAACCCATCCTGACTTTTCCCTGTGAGATAGCCCCTACAGGGCATCCCCAAGGTGAAAGCCAGGCATCCTGCCGCGGAGGGCCGTTGTGGAGATTAAGCAAGCTTAATGCCCAGAGTTGCAGAGTGTGAACCCATGATTAGGTCAGGCACCGAAGCGAGAATTATCGAGTCCGTGGACATTTGAGCTCAAGACCCTGCCGCGTCGGTAATTATACCAGTGAGCCACACTTTCCAACAGTTGAATCCTGAATTAATCATGATGACAGTACTCCTAGATGTTGAAAAGCCATTATATTCATTGGAATGGCCATTCCTTATGGAAATAATCCTCAAAATTGGTGTGCCGCAGTGGTTTATTAAGCTAGTCCAGCTGCTGTATACACAGCCCATAGCAAGTGTGCAGGTTAATAGCCTTACGAACAATGCCTTCCCTATAGATATAGAGGTGCACGACAAGGGTACCCACTCTCCCACCTACTTTTCATCTTAGCATTGGACCGGTTGGCGAGGCTCCTAGTGGAGGATACCTCTACCGAAGCCTTGTCTTTCCCTCTGTCCACCTCCTACTGACTATGCATGCGGACAACATATTGCTTTTTGTGAGAACCCCAGAAGATAATATTGCTCCTATAGTCCACAATATCAATACATTTGGATGATTCTCTGGGTTATCAATTAACTAGTCAAAATCTGAGCTATTACCCCCAGGTCCCTTATGTCCTTGTCCCATTCAGTAAAAAATAGAGATAACCTGGGTGGTGCGGTTGAGTCCTTGGTCCTCTTGAGCCTGAGTGACCATCGTACGCCTCGCACTTTGTCTGGTGGGCAGTTGTTCTGCGGCTGCGGCTGTTCTTCTCCCCCTCGCTGGTGCTTGCCCTCTTCTGGGCTTCTGGTCCTGCCGGACTCTGCTCCACTCTTTTCTTTTGAGCCTGCGCAGCTGCGTCCTCGGGGTGTTGCTGGTGGGGGTGCTGTGGCCTGGCCTTGGGTAGCTAGGTCCTTGGTGAGGTGCGGTACCACTTCCTCCTGGTTTCCATGGGCTGTGCCTGGTTCCTCTGGAGGCTTCCGGGTATCATGCCTGGTGCTCTGTGCTCTACCCATGCTTTCTTGGGTCAGGTGTGGGGCTCTTTCCCTGCCTTTGTCCCGTTCTGTGGGCTGGCCTCCCTGTGTTTCCAGAGTTGGCGTTTGCTGGGCTGCATCTTTCCCTGGTGCTGACTCCTTTGCGGCTGTTCTGTTCTCCTTGTGCCTGTCTGGGGCTGCCAGTGTTTGTCCCGGGTCATCCTGTGTGCTTGGTTTGCTTCATGGGGGCTGGCTAGCTGTTGCTGTCTCCAGCTTCTTGCCTTTTCCATGCTGGGTGCTGTTGTCTTTGGTTGCTCCTGGCTCTGGTGCTCTCTTTGTGCTTCTGGGAGTTCCTTGGTGTTGTCCTTGTGTTCCCCTGCTTCAGCTGCGCCCCTGCTGTGTTTTCGGTGCTTGCCTTTGGACTTCCTTTGGTGGGTCCTGGCCGCCCCTCCTGGTTCCGCCACCGGTTCTGATCGATCTGGTTGGAGTATGTCCGGTGTGGTTGGGCTCCAGCTCTTCCTTTCCTTCCTCACAGGGTTCACCTGTTTGGCCCCTGGGGTTTGTGCTGCTGCTGTTTGGGTCTGGCTATGTTCACTGTTGCCGTGTCTTTGGTGCCTGTTTTCCCCTCTTCTGGCCTGCTGTTCTCCCGGTTGGGGGTCCGTCTGGGATCTGGCGGTTGGTGCTCTCTTGGGGGTCCTGGTCTCATCTGTTCCCCATTGTGAGTGTCTGGCTGGGGGCCCCCTGGGGCTTTCTGTCTCCTGCGATTTTCAGCGCCTGTTGGTTGCCTTCTTTTGCCCTGCGTACTTGCCTGTGCCCGCTTGGGTTGTGCTGTCGTGGGTGCTCCGTTGGTCTCCAAATGGGTCCGATTGTGTGCTTCTGGGTTGCTCTACCTGGGCTTGGTTCGCCTCTGGTTGGGTGCCTGTGTTTCTGCCTGGTCCTGGGGTTTCCGTTGGGTGCTGTTGGGCTTTGGGTTTCCCCTGTTGCCCCAGGGCTCCATCTTCCTTGGCCCTCTTCCCTCTTTCCCCTGGGCTGCGGCTGCCTTGATCGGGCCTGTGGGGGTCATGATGTTCGGTGCTTCTGGGTTGGTATGTCCAGGGTTGCTCCTGGTCTGTCGGCTTCGTGGTGGTTCGGCGTGGCCTCTGGCTGTACCTCCTTGGTTTTGCTGGCTCTGCTGTAGCTTCTCTGCTGACTCTGGGGTGTGTTGTGTGAGGCATTCCTAGTTCTTTGCTGGTTTTGGTGACCTGGAACGCTCTTGTCTTCCCTTGTTCCTCTGGCTCTGTCCCCAGTCTGTCTGTTTGGGTTGCTAATTCCCCTCCCCTCTCTGTGGTCAGGGTGGGGTTCTGTGGTGTTCGTTTTGCCTCTGTGGGGTCTGCCCTCCTGGCAGTCGGTTGTCCGGGGTCTGCTGCTGCCTGGCCCTCTGGCTTCTCTACTGCTTCCGCTTTCCTCTTTGGCAGTTTCCTCTGTTTGTTTTTTTCATCCGGCCCCATGTGTGGTGGGACGGTGGGGTGCTAGTGGTCTTGTTCGACCTCCCTGTCCTTGGCTTCGGCCAGGTCGCTGCGTGGGCTCCTTCTGGGGCAGATTGGGCTTCGGGGTGCTCCTGCATTGGCGGATTGCTTGGCTTCAGTACTGGCTTCCTGGTTCCTTTTGCTTTTTTGCCCTGGTTCTGGCTGTTTTCTTGTCTCCTTTCCGACGTTGGCAGGGGTCTAGCATGCTGATTTCTGGTTGGGGGCTGTGTGCCCTGGGGCTTTTCCGTGGCTCCTGCCCTTGCTGCATGTGGGCCTGAGTGTTGGGTGCCTGTGCAGTCCTTTGGCTTCTGCCCCGGCTTTGGTCCTCTGCCTTGTTGGCTCCTGCTCTTGTCTGCCCTCTGGTGTTCGGCGGGTTTGTGTCTGGTTGGTTTCTGGTTTGGGATCTGACGGGGGTTCCCGGTTACCCTGGGCTTGCCCCTGCCTTGTTTTTCCTTCCTATTGGGGTTTGGGGTTGTGGCCGTTGCCCCTGCCCCCGCCCTTGTTGTACAGGTCCAGCTCCGGGTGGTTGGTTCCTGGTCTTTGCTGGCCTGGGTTGTTTGGTCGGCTGTTTGTGGGTTCTTTCTGGGAGTGTCTCTGGCCTGTGGTTTTTGGTTTGGCCTCTTCTGCCCCTGTTGCTGTGGCGGCTCCTGGGCTCTTGCTGCGGCACCTCCTTTTGGGTTGGGGTGGTTTGGCAGTCCTGGTGGTGCTGTCCTTTCTTTCCTGGGGCCTGGGCCTCCTCTTCGGGGTTGGGTTCATCCTCTGGTCTCTCTGAGGGTCGGTTTGTTCGGTTTGGTGTGGTGGGCCTGTGTCTGGTCTGTGCTTCCCTCCTTCCTGTTGGTCTGGGTGCTTGTGTCTGCACGCTGTTGACCGGCCTTGGCTTCTTTCTTTGGCCTTCTCCATGGTGTTCGGGGTTTGCTCGGTGTCTGTGCGGCTGCCGGGTCCTGTGGGCCTTCCTGGTAGTGTTTCTGGGCTGGTCGTCCTTGTCCTGGGGTTCCCTTGGCCGTGTCCTTTTGGGTTTTGTTGGCCTGTTTGACCTGTCTCCTGTTTTTCTGGTTGGCGGCCTCTTTGTCGTGGCTCTGGCCTTCAGTTTTTTCTTGGTTGTGTCCGGTCCTTGTTTGTGTCCCTGTGGTCCTGTTCTGGAATGCTTTCTGGTTGCTTCCTGCGGTTCCCCCCTTTTCTGTGCTCCCTTGGGTTGCTGCGTTTGGTGTAGTTTCCTGGATGCGCTTGTGGGTTCGGTAAGCTGGTTTTCTGCTTTGGTATTCTCCACTTTGTTACTGAATGGAACGAGAATATAAGGGACCTGGGGGTTATTCTCTATTACTTAGCGGGAATCTTCATTACTCTGGGTCCCGTTGTCCTCGTCCCATTCATACGCCCCTCCCTCCCGGACGGCCGGCCTTCCTGTATGGGCTGGGTTGTACAGGCGGGATGCTAGGTAAGTACTGCTTATGTATTTCCGGTGGGAGGGGCAGTATTAGGGTCCCAGCAGTCCTCCTGTTTTTTCTGTAGGGAGATGGTTATCTCCACTTTGTTACTGAATGGGACGAGGACAATGGGACCCCGAGTAATGAAGATTACCGGTAAGTAATAGAGCTTTCCCCTCATGGAAAACACTTCCCAATCAGACTAAGAGTTTCCCATTCACTGGAAGATAGAATTGAGCTCCAGAAAGAGAGACGGGAAAATGGTTGTTTGACTCAACTATGGCCCAGCCATGGACTGACTTATGTTGCAGATAGATTTCTGGATTAGGTTGTCCACTCCACTTGACCTGTTTAATTATGCCAGGTGAGGCGCATGGCTCATGGAAGAATCCCGGGTCCATGGGTAGCTGCAGACTTCCCACCACTAACCACCCTCATCCAGTCTACAGATGCCACTCGCTGGGTTTCCAGACTCTATTCACTATACCAGACACCTCAACCGCAATGTACAGACCGAGCAAGAAGGACCTGAGAACGGGATAAAGGAGACACCATTCCATCGGTCGAGTGGCACTTCTGATGCATACAGACTAAATTAGCCTCCTTGATCCACCGTCATGAATTGGTAAACTTTAAGGGGAAGATTTATGTTGCCTGACGCATCTCTGCAAATCGGCAGAGATGCGCCAGGAAAGATACGGCACGCAAGTTTATCCTTGCGCCACCCATGATGCGCCGCATTTACAATGCAGCGCACCATGGCGCAGGAATAAACAGATGCATGTCGCATCTAGGGCGTAAAGTTGGTGCAGTGCTGAAGTTGTGTTGCGTGCGGCACGCAACTCCAGCACTATTCCAACTTGCCCTATCTCTAACGTGGTGCGTTAAACCTTACGTCTGCTTCAAGCAGGTGCAGGGTTTTGACGCATCAGTGTTGGGAAAGTGACTCAGTGCAATCTTGTAGATTTCACGGAGTCACTTTTCAGGGGCGTTTCTGCGACGGAACGCCCCCCCCCCTGTGTGGAAACGCCCACATGAAACCTGATGCAGGTTTCATGTGGCGCAGGGCCTTACACCATGACGCATCTCCATAGATGTGTCACAATGTAAGTATATCGCAACGTGGCGCAGCGTTTACGCCGCCGCTGCGTCACAAAAGTGACGCAACGGCGGCGCAAAAGTGCTGCTAGTCCGACATAAATCTGCCCCTAAATTTTCACACCACGCATACTCCACACCTGCTAAAAGGGCCAGGATAGGTGCTAATAGACCTCACAAATGCGCTGGATGCAGTGAGGAATATGCAAACTTCTTATATCTAGCCTGGCGTGTCTCACCATGCAGATGGTCCAGAGGGAGGTGACAGATACCCTGTTCGACATCCTGGGCTATGGGGTGGGCTTACAGCCCCTCGTAGTACCCCTCAACTATGTTAAGGAATTGCCACTGGGAGTGCACCATCTGGCTTCTCTCTCTCTTTATCACTAGCTTGTAGGAGAATCACCATATATTGGGAGAGCCCAGGCTCACCCTGCACGCAGGACTGGTTAGCTGATCTGGCCTTCTGCAGCACTATAAGCAACAGCCACTGACATCTCGTCCCAGAGACATATGGCTATCTGGAGGTGGGAACGGATGACTTGGTACCCTCCGCCAGCATGCAAGACACTGTTACAGCATGCCTGCGCGCTCTGACTCTAAACAAACTCACTTGAAAACCCTGAGTATTGCAGTGAAACACTTTGCCGAGTTGGAAACATGGTCATTGTTGTGATGCCACGCATAAATATCATTGTCATGTATATTGAATATGATCATACTGCATAAGGTCTGGGTTGTAAAATAAGCCTATGTTCTTTCGTTTGTCTGTAATGTGCTATGGCAAAAATGGTGGAAAAAAGGAAAACCTCAATATAAAAATAAATAAATGAATAAATACATTATATTAGAAAAAACTACAGTGACTCAGATGTTTGTAACAGAGAAGGGAATTATGCACCACAAGCAGAAAATACAGCATTAACTTTAATATGAAGTCGGGCACCTCGGCCCCTCATTTTAATGCTAGGGTATAGTTACATAAATAACATAAATCACTAATTTCACTAAATGTAAATGTAAAATAATCTGTGCGCACATATGAGTATTTGTTAAGCATATATAGCAAATTGACATATTATTAAGTGCAAATAAATGATGATATCTTTGCATTACCATAATCAGTGCGATAGTAATACTTCCAGTCAGTGCGGTAGGCATCCACATTCAATAGAGTGGGTCGTGGGAATGGATCCACCCACACAAGCCCTGCATCTACAGTATCTGTCACTTGAATCCTTTCATCTCATGTTATTTTTCCTCAAAATTCTCTTTCCCAGTCCTTTACAAACCACGGCTCCTGCATAGTAATGTTTTCAATTTATTGAATCTGTTGCAAATCTGCAGAATTTTATTATGACCACTGTAAAAGGGACAGAGTACCCAGTGGCAATTAGTCTCTGGACAACTATGAAAAACACCTCACCAGTCGCTTAGCGGTGAGGTCGAGGCGATTCACTGCGGATGCTAAGTACTTGGTAGCCTATTTCTTCTAAGAGCCATTCTTTGATTTTTTATGCCTTGGTTGAGGGATTGTTTTAAGTACCTGGTTAATGGGATTCCCCAAGATTCCCCAAGCCCATCAACTTTGTTATTGCTGAAACATAATTTTAAAGTTGCATTTATTTCAGTATTCAGTAGTAAATAAGAGTCACTCTGATGAAAAAACAAAATTAACTCCAAAGGCTAACCTTCTAACCTAAGGACCTAACTCTGCTATTTCTAAAAGGAAGACATTTGGCGAGGAGACTTGAATCCACATCTCCTCAGGTGAAGAAACAGAAGTGTAGAGACAGATAGAGAAGAAATGCAAGGGATACGCCACCTTTGAAGAGCACCAACTTATTGACCAATGTCGCCAAAGTAAAGGCCTTAGTCTGCGGACAAAATTCCATGCCTGTTGCTGAGCTGGTGGCTCCTATGTGTCTCTGGTGCCTATTCGTTGATTTCGACACACTTTAAGGGAATCCTGTAAGGTAGGGCCGAACGGTGTGGTTATGGATAACAGCTCTGTTATCCAAAACCCTTGGTCATTTTCTTCCAGGTTCACTGTAAACAAATTTCCTAATGAGTCCTCTTCCAATTGTCCATACTAAACTTTTGCATCCTTTCTTGGTTTTATATCTCCTGTGTTTGCATTGCATAAACCAGTTTCCCTTACCTACCAGCTTATTCTAAAAGGAGCAATAGTACACAATAGTAACATTCTTGGTTATTTATCAAAAATTAGGTGTAAACATTAGGTTGAACCTCTTTAGTTTTAGTCACTTTAAAATGATGTTCCTTGATCTCTTTGGAAAGCTTTCAGCAAAGATGTCTACAAACTTGATGTGGCAAGAACGTGCAGGATTGCAGAGAAAGGGAACAGTAAGAAAGATAAATTGACACAGAGGTTACTGGGAAGTGAGTCCAAAGCAAAAGGTAGTAGAAACCTACAAGGATATAGAGTAGAATTCAGTGAATCATGCTGGCACTGAAGGGATAGGCTAATTTGATACACTATGTTATGTTACACTTCTTGTATGATTCAATGTGGAATTAATATGGTGGGTACAGCTGGGCTGGCACCTGCACCTAAGTGACTTTCTTGTTGCTTAGTTTTGTTTTGTTTCTACTGGAAAGGAGAACGTAGGCAGAAAACGCGTGAAACTGAAGAATCTCAAAAACAAGCAAAGTTTGAGGCACAAGGACCTCATCATAGTGATAGGATTATTTGCCAGAAGTCCAAACAGCAAATCACAAATGTTGGGTGTAAATTGCACACTGACGTTTTGCAACCTGCATGCCAGTTTAAAATATGACCTATTTACTATTAGGTTGCATCACAAAATGCCCATTCGCAGTGGCTTACAGAACGACCTCCTAATTAATATTAATTGCTCTGGTTGCTATTTGAAACCCCTTGCAATTGGCTGCCAATTCGTGGATGATGGCCCGCAATCGACCGCAGACCTCCATCCCTGTGTTCATATTTCCAAATGGGAAACTTTTTTAAAGCAGCCCATTTACCTTACAGCTTGGGAAGCCTTAGAGGGAGTAGACCATCGTCCTATAGACCACAGCCTGCTCCCAATCAGGCTACCTAACACGATTTCCAAATCCAGTCCAGGGAAGACATGGCCTGGCAGTTCGGGCTGGGCTGTATCCAGGAGGCACAGGGTCAAAAATGATTTGCATATGGCTGTGTCTGAACGTGAGCTGAAGAACGATGGTGGATTCAACCCAGATCTGTGACTGGGGGTGAGGGTCTGAAAAGTTTCAGCGCTCCGTCCATCATCTCCTTGTATTTGCTTTGTTCACCCTAAGTTGGCAGGGTATGCCCAGACGTGGGCCCTTTGCTCACTGTGCCACTGGATTCAAGCTAGCCTGGCTGATGAAGGCTGTTAGCCAGAAACCGGTCCCAGGATGCTTGTGTCCGGTCCAGGGAAGACAAGGCTTGGCAGTTCGGGCTGGACTGTACCTATGAGGCACAGGGTCAAGACTGATTTGCATATGGCTGTGTCTTAACTGGGGTGGCAAAGTGAGCTAAAGAACGATGGTGGTTCAACCCAGATCTGTGAATGGGGGTGAGTGTCTGAAAAGTTTCAGCTCTCCCTCCATCATCTCCTTGTGCTTACAAAGAAATTGTACGAAAACACAGCCGATATTCATGTATACATAAAATGAGGATATATGGTTATATGGACCAGCAATGGTGATGCTAGGTAAGTAGATCAATTAGGTGGGGCGGTTACTATAGCTTAGGTAAGTAACACCTGTTGTATTGATTTAGTTTTGCCTTTTTTGAGGTTGTAACTGGTGAAGATACACATCAAATATTGTATAAAATGTTTACACCCTCATTTAAATCTTGCTGGGTGGCCTATTCTTTGCCAGGACATTACTCCATCACCCTTGTAGAGGTGCCAACCACCAGATTTTAAAATGTCTCCTAGCCCGGCTGACATTTCTGGCATTGACAGGAACCAGCAACATGGCGGTTTCTACCAATGCACTGCAATGTTGATGGACGTCAAACTTACAATTTTTATTTTATTTTCAAAAAGTATATTCCAAAAGGGATTTTCTTTTTAAAAATAAAAAAGGAAAGCCCCCCTAGTCATGGGAGTTTTCTCACAAGACGAGGGTGGCAGTGTGCACTTTTCAATGTCACTAACCACCAGATTTTTCCTGGTATTGATTTAGTTGTGCCTTTTTTGAGGTTGTAACTGGTGAAGATACACATCAAATATTGTATAAAATGTTTACACCCTCATTTAAATCTTGCTGGGTGGCCTATTCTTTGCCAGGACATTACTCCATCACCCTTGTAGAGGTGCCAACCACCAGATTTTAAAATGTCTCCTAGCCCTGCTGACATTTCTGGCATTGACAGGAACCAGCAACATGGCGGTTTCTACCAATGCATTGCAATGTTGATGGACGTCAAACTTACAATTTTTATTTTATTTTCAAAAAGTATATTCCAAAAGGGATTTTCTTTTTAAAAATGAAAAAGGAAAGCCCCCCTAGTCATGGGAGTTTTCTCACAAGACGAGGGTGGCAGTGTGCACTTTTTAATGTCACTAACCACCAGATTTTTCCTGGTGGTGATGGCACTGAAAAAGAGCTGGATGTCCCACCCATCTAAATTAGTTTGGAGGACACATAGAAAAATCTACAATGGCCCTTTTCTGTTAGGCCTTTAGAGGAATTTGACCGTGTTGGACTTTGCCCTTTTTGCAGGGTCAATCCCGGAACTTTTTGCCTTCCTCTGGTATTTTTTCTGACCTGTTGTTGGGGGTTTTAGGATTCTGGGTACTTTATCCCTGCTGCTCAGTGTTAAAGTGCATTTGCTATCTATGGTAAACTTGGTAAGATTGGCCTACACCTGTTTGGCATATTTAATTTACCTGTCAGTCCCTTGTAAAGTGGTATCTCAGATACCCAGGGCCAGGAAATTAAATCCTACTGGTGGGCTTGTAGCGCTGCTTGCGCCACCCATCAAAGTAGCCTTTCAAACCTGTTTAAGGCATCTGCCATTGCAGAGCCTCTGAGCAGTTTACTTATATAGTGATGTGCCACATAAAGAGGTTGCCTCATCCAGTCAACCTTAAGGTAAGCCCTAGCTAGCCCTATGGGCCGGGTGTGGTATAGGTAAAAGGAAGGACATGTGCCTTAACTGTGTGGCATGCCAAGGCAGTGACAAACAGCCTATTTGGTTTCTCACTGCTGTGAGGCTGCCTCCTTAAAGGAATGCATGGGGATTCCTGATATGAGTTTCAGTGGTAATTCCTGACATGAGAGGGGTAGCGTGCTCAAAGTTTGGTATGTTTGGAATAGTGGTGATAAATGCTGCGTACTGGTGTTTGCAGATTTATTATCATTATGTTAGAAATGTCACTTTTAGAAGTCTGTGTGCTATGTGTCTTTGTGCCTGCCTGTTGTGTATTGACTGTCTGGCCCTGGAGTGACAGGGGCTGGGGCGGTGCAGTGGCCCCAGAGGGTCTGGGTGAGTCAGCGCTAGGCTGAATAGGCCTGATCTGCATTTGCAGTAGTGGGAGGAGTAGCACCTGAACCTGACTAGGGCTGTGGAAGAGGTGTGGCGCAGCAGCCAAGGTGCCAGACTCTGGACCACAGAGTTCACGGTTCGATATCCGGCTCTGGCAGCAGGTTTGCCCAGCACCATGTGACTCTGGGCAATAGCTTGCTTACTCTTCCCGACGGCCCCCAGCGCCGGGTCACCTCCGTCGGAGGTAGCTGTGCGCTTTACAAATGCAGGATAGTTTGGTCTGCCTGCCTTCCACAATGATGGCTCTGCCCCTCTGTAGTGTGTCTTGGGCCAAGTCCTACAATGACAATGGAGGTTGTGGTGCACTTGAAAAGAGGTGTGTAAGTGCCCCCCACAACTGGTTTGGACTGAGCACAGAACCCTGTGCCAGGGGGAAGAACAAAGTCACTGGGTAATATAAATATAGGAGCTGTGACCTCATGTCTGGTGAACTTTGGACTACTGGGACAGAAGGGACATGGTACCAGCAGGCTGCTGTAAGCCTGGAGGAACCACCTTGGGGCCTTACCCCTCTGGACTGCTGACCTACTGCCCTTTGGGGTTGGGAGAGAACTGCAGCACAAGAGGTCCCTGAGGGACCCCTTGTGCTGGCCTATCAACTTCCACCTTGAGGAGGCTCAGTGCAGGAGGAGGCCCTTCTGTGAGGGAAAGCTAAGAGCGTTGCCTGCTCCCTGTTTGGTCTTCAAGTGGGAGACAGGCAGGGCTCTTCATATCTTTTTGACCTGGACCCAGGCTTGGAGCCCTGCAGGATTCCTGCCCCTGTCTGCTTGAGCCTCTGGCGTGGGCTTGTGTTGCAGTTGCTGGGAGATCTGCCCCGCTGTTTGAGGGTGACCTGTGGAGCTGGAAACAGGAGAAGCAGCTCTCTGCAACTCAGCAGGAAGCCCCCACCACAAATGGAAGTCAGGCGGCTGTTGCCTGGTTGTAGGCGGGGCTTTCATGCTGAAAGCCAATAGCCCCTTGTGTTGCCGGAGCTTGAGGGCTCCACCCGTGTTTGCAGGACCTCAGGAGAGACTGATTGAGGTCTGAGGAGAGCCCCGCTTGGTTACTGAGGCTGTTGGAGGCAGGCCGGAAGTCTGCCTACAGCCTCTGGGGTGACGACTGGAGTCATTGAGAGCTCCGGGCCCTGAGTGCCGTAACACAAGGAGGAGTCCCCGGGGGCGCCTTAAACTGTTGACGGCTAAAGATACCGCTATGGCAGCGGGTGAGTGCCTTGGGGACGGAGTGCTTTTGTCCCAGGCCCCACTGTAATTTTCCAGCCCTAGGGGCCATTGGTGAATTTCACTTGGGCGCTTGGGTAGCACCGACATTATCCCTGCATTTCTGATGCCGTGCAGTTGCACCGCCTGGACGCGGACAGCTACACAGTTGCTTTCTTCCGGGGGGGATTCTGTTCTGTGGTATTACAGGGCGATACCAGTAGGGGCCTCCCACTCCCAAACCCTCCCCTCCCCTGGATTCGGACGTGCCACAACATTTTTATCCTTCCTGAAAAGAGGGGATTTACGGCCTCACAGGACGAGGAGGTGTGCCCGGATGTGGATATGTTTAGGGAGGTTCCTCCCATGGTCTGCGCACACTACGAATATTTACTGTGGCGCACTGTTTTTAATTATGATGTATACATAATATGCTGATTATTATCATGATGTTCATGCCTCATGCTTTGTGCTAAGTGCACTCTTACCAGTAGGGACTGATTGTCTTCACTAACTGGGAGTTGTGATGTTATGGCAGTGGCCCAATGGGCCCTGTAATGAAAATAATCCATGTAGAGTCATGCCAAAGTGCCAGGTGGCACAGTGTATATATGTGATTCTGTTCCTTTGTATTTGATGGATAATACAAAGGCTATTTTTACATAACCTTGGGGGGAGTTTTTTTTGTGGTGTACCTAGTTTGTCGCTGCTGTGTGAGTGTGTTGCTGAAATGCTTTATCTTTGTTGTATTACTCCCTTGCCCTGACTAGAGTGGTGGTTTCTGCCTGGCTTAGGCACATGCCCTAGCCAACCAGAAATCCCAGTTCTAACCAGAATTTAAATCAGGCAGATGGACCATAGTGTTGGATGGGTGGGAACTCCACCAATTTAAATGAGGCCCTTAGAGCTGTTTTGAATGTTATGTATAGTGGAAACAGTACAGATGTCCCATGGCAGGGAGTTCCACTAAAGTGACTAAAGGGGTAGAAGGAGCCAATCGTTCATACAGCACAGACTGGTTTCGAATTGACACGAAGTTTGAGGTTAAGGGATCATAGATGTCTAGTAGGTATGTATTTTTGTGGTATGTGTGAGAGGTAGTTTTCGATAGATTATTTACTGCTTTTATAACATAACATAACATAACATAACAAAGCATTTGTAAAGCACGCTGCATACCCGTGAGGGTCTCAAGGCGCTGGGGGGGGGGGGGGGGGCTGCTACTGATCAAAGAGCCAGGTCTTGAGAAATCTTCTAAATGTCGGCAGGTCCTGGGTCTGTCGTAGGTTGGTGGGGAGAGTGTTCCAGGTCATGGCGGCGAGGTGGGAGAAGGATCGGCTGCCGGCGGTGGTTTTCCAGATGCGAGGAACTGTGGCGAGGGTGAGGTTGGCAGAGTGGAGGCTGCGGGTGGGAGTGTAGAAGCTGAGTCAGTCGTTGAGGTATACCGGTCCGGCATTGTGGGGGGCCTTGAGCGCGTGGATGAGGAGCTTGAAGGTGATCCTCTTGTCGATGGGGAGCCAATGTAGGTCTCTCAGGAAGGGTATGATGCGGCTGCATCGTGGGATGTCGAGGATCAGTCGTGCCACGGCGTTCTGGATGCGTTTCAGCCATCTCCGGAGCTTTATTGTTGTTCCTGCCTAGAGGGTGTTCCCGTAGTCCAGTCTGCTGGTGACGAGTACATGGGTGACGTTCTTTCTCGTGTCGGAAGGGATCCATTTGAAGATTCTGCGGATCATTCGGAGGGTGTTGAAGCAGGACGCGGAGACAGCGTTGACTTGCTTGGTCATGGAGAAGGCGGAGTCGAGGATGATCCCCAGGTTGCGTGCGTGTTCGGTGGGTTCTGGGGGAGTTCCTAGCGAGGTGGGCCACCAGGAGTTGTCCCAGTCTGAGGGGGTGGAGCCGAGGATGAGAACCTCCGTCTTGTCTGAGTTCAGCTTCAGTTTGCTCTCCTTCATCCATTCGGCAACGGCCTTCATTCCTCTGTGGAGACTGTCTTTGGCGGTGTGGGGGTCTTCGGTGAGGGATATGATCAGCTGGGTGTCGTCGGCAAAAGAGATGATGTTGAGATTATGTCGTCGTGCGACGTGGGCGAGCGGTGCCATGTAGATATTGAACAGCGTCGGGCTGAGGGAGGATCCTTGTGGGACGCCGCAGATGATCTCGGTGGTCTTGGAGCGGAAGGGTGGGAGGCGGACGCTCTGGGTTCTGCCGGAGAGGAAGGATGTGGTCCATGCCAGGGCCTTTTCTTAGATTCCGGCATCGTGGAGGCGTGCTGTTAGGATGCGGTGGCAGACCGTGTCGAAGGCTGCTGATAGACCCAGAAGGATGAGGGCGGCTGTTTCTCCTTTGTCCATCAGGATCCAGATGTCGTCGGTTGCGGCGATGAGGGTGGTTTCAGTGCTGTGGTTGCTGCGGAAGCCAGACTGGGATGGGTCCAGGATGTTGTTGTCTTTGAGGTAGTGGGTCAGCTGTCTGTTGACAATCTTCTCTGTGACTTTCGCCGGGAAGGGGAGCAGGGAGATGTGCCCGAAGTTCTTGAGGTCCTTGGGGTCTGCCTTGGGTTTCTTCAGTAGGGCGTTGATCTCGGCGTGTTTCCAGCTCTTCAGCGCTTTTCGGTGCTAGCAGGTAGGCTTCACGCTCTAGTCGTCAGAAGGACGCTAGGCGTGTACTTAAGTCAGGAAAATCGTGGGCTCCCCCTTGTCAGCTGTTATTCGAGCTTTGCATGCGCTGTGTGCGCCTCAGGACTAGAGCTGCTGCTCGTTTTTAAAATTACCTCGTTTTCATTTTATTTGCATTTATTTACATTTTCCCCTGTTTTTAAAGTGCGCCTGGCCCTCACCTGCACTCTAACTTTTGGGAACCACACCGCTGTTGGGCGGGTCCGCTTCCTCGCGTAATTTCTTCCTAGTAGCGCCATATTGGAAGTACTTTGTGCCGCTTTTCGGCGCTAGCAGGTAGGCTTCACGCTCTAGTCGTCAGAAGGACGCTAGGCGTGTACTTAAGTCAGTCATGCAGACGCGCAGCGGTAACGCGCAGCGGGGACGCCTGATTGACGCCGGAGTTACGCCAGAGTTCAGCCCGTCTGCCCCCGTCCGCGCTGAGGACGCGCTGCAGGACGGGCTGGACCCTGGGACCTCCGACGTATTCATGTCCCCCACCTGGGATGATTTGTTATGCAACCTCTTGTCATTAAGACCCCCTGCGCTCTGCTGTCATCATCGGTTTAGACCTGAGGTATTGCTTCAGGCCCGTGCGTGTCCTTCCTGTAATATTTCTTTCAATTGCTCAATTCAGGCCCGTATGCATCCTACCCCTTCTGCGCCTGTTAGTCATATTTCCCAATCCAAACAGGGCTTCTTGATCAATGCACGCTCTTTGATCAGACATGGGATTGAATTTCACGACTTTGTTAGCACGAGGCATCCGGACTGGGTCTTTGTTACCGAGACGTGGGCCTCTGACTCCTCTGGCCATGATCTGCTTTTGGCCATACCTGAAGGATACACCCTCCTAAGGTTAGATAGAGAACGCTGTAGAGGTGGTGGAATAGCTATTCTTTTCAAATCTACTCTCTCTTGCACCATAAAACCCCTATCAGTTCCTACTGACTCCTTTGAGGCCCTATACTTTTGTATTGTGCATGCTCCTTCGAGCTCTTTTTCTGGTATTTTACTTTATAGGCCCCCCGGGTCCAGAGCTAACTTTTGCCCAGAACTTTTTAGAATTCTGGAACCCTATTTTGGTAGACCACATCTCACCATTTTGGGGGATATCAATTTCCACTTAGAGGATCTGGCCTCGAAAGATACCTCCTCTTTGCTTAATTCTTTGGAGGCATGCGACTTTGTCCAAAGAGTTCTCCACCCGACCCATAAGGCGGGGCACATCCTTGACGGGATTTTTTCTAACGACTCTAGACTAGTTGTTGGAACGCCGGTACCGATCACCTGGTCCGACCACCTAGCAGTCCCATTGTCCCTTGACATCCCCTGCTCTGATGTTGACTTGGGCACTGGCAAAAAACACTCTAAAAGGAGCTTCAGAAATTTTACTAATGAGGCTCTCGCCCCTTTTATTCTTAACACCAATATTACAACTCAGCGGAAGGTGGATGAGTCGGCTCAAGAACTCACTGATGCTATCACCAGAGCCGCTGATGAACTAGCCCCTCCCTCCTTGAAATCTGTAGCTCGACAGAAGCCAACTGCCCCTTGGTTCTCAACCGACTTGAGGCTTCTTAGACAAAAATGCAGACAGAAGGAACGTGGGTGGCGTAAATCCTGGGATCCCAAAGATCGAGAAGGCTATAAGAGCCTGTTACGAGAGTACAAAAATAGAGTCATTAAGGAAAAACAGGACTATTTTTCCAACCTAACCTGTTCTTTAACATCCTCTAAAGAGCTCTTTAAAATAGTTGATTCACTGTGCTCTCTCCAGGTACCAGACCCTGTGGTTGCCTCACAGGAGCTATGTAACGATATATCAGACTTCTTCTACAAAAAAATAGATGATATCTACATAGCTCTACAGTCACAGAAGAACTCTTTGAGTTCTGAGGACTTTTCTCGAATTAAACTGCTGGAATCTTGGAATAGAGACATCCCCCAGTCCCTTGAACATTTCCCTGCTCTTTCTTTGGAGGGACTTAATAGCCTGTTGGACAAAACGAAATCGTCTTCCCCACTTGATCCAGTTCCTTTGAAACAACTAAAGAACTGTAGGGATATCATTCTTCCTCCGATGCTGGAAGTAATGAATGGAGCCTTGGAACAAGGCATTTTTCCATCACTTTGGAAGAAAGCCATTGTAAAGCCGCTGCTGAAAAAGACCAACTTAGACCCCGGAGTACTGAAGAATTTCAGACCCATCTCTCTTCTGCCGGCCCCTGCCAAGATGTTGGAGACCCATCTGAACCTTCATCTTTCTAACTTCCTTGATGCCTCAGGTTTCTTGGACGGGTCCCAACATGGCTTTAGAAAGCTGCATAGCACTGAGTCTGCCTTGACTAAAGTCATGGATAACATCCGCAGAAAAGTGGATTTGGGTCAAACCACCGTACTGGTGCTGCTGGACCTTACAGCGGCATTCGACACCCTGTCTCCCCTTACTTTAACATCCAGGTTAAGGGAGGCAGGGGTAGAAGGACCGGCCCTCAGTCTCCTGAGCTCCTTCTTACACCAACGAGAGCAGCGTGTCATGCTAGGTGAGTACCTCTCCCCTGCTAAGTCTTTGCAATGTGGGGTGCCACAGGGGTCGGCATTGAGCCCGACCCTGTTCAACATCTACGTGGCCCCCCCTGCAAGACTAGTAAGATCTCAGGGGATGGAGGTAGTGTCGTATGCCGACGACACGCAGATTATGGTATCCCTGACCCACTCTGTGAACGAAGCCGCGTCAAACTTTAGGGCCTGCATGCAACTTGTTGCAGAGTGGATGATTTCCAACTCCCTAAAGCTGAACGGGGATAAGACAGAGGTCCTGGTCTTTGGCAAAGATCAGGGCATGTGGTCAGGTGAGTGGTGGCCTCCTTCTTTAGGCAGCTGCCCCACACCCACACAATCTGCCAGGAACCTTGGTGTCATCTTTGACACCCAGCTCTCTATGGAGCTTCAGGTCAACAGAACGGTGGCTACCTGTTGGGGCGTCATCAGGACCCTGAAAAGGATCGTCCATTATCTTTCCCCACAGGCACGGAAACAGGTGGTGATCGCCCTTGTTGGCTCAAGGCTCGATTACTGTAACTCACTGTACGCCGGGGCCAACAAGGGCCTTCTGCAGCGCCTGCAGGTTATACAAAATGCGGCAGCGCGGTTTGCTCTTGCCCTGCCTTGGTTGGCATCTATGACCTTGGCGAGGAAGAATCTCCATTGGCTCCCTATTCCCTCAAGGATCACGTTTAAACTCCTCTGCCTAACATATAAGGCTTTAACTGCAGGCTCGGCTGATGCCCTTGGATCCCTACTTACTAGATATGTTCTGAACAGATGCCTACGTTCCAGTGAGCTTAATCAACTGGTAACCCCTCGAGCCAAGAAGGCTAGATGGGGGAGCAAAGCTTTTTCCATACTGGCACCTCAGATGTGGAACTTACTCCCCCTGGAGATCAAGTCACTGCCTTCTCTCGACCTTTTTAGGAAGTCACTGAAAACTTGGCTTTTTATTAAAGCATACCAGTAAGCTCTGTTTCTGTCTGCTAACAGCCTGTTATTTGACTTAGGCGCCTTGACGCCCACTGGGCATAGCTGCGCATTACAAATGCCATTTCATTCATTCATTCATTCAGGAAGGTGGCTGTCTCGAAGTTGACAACAAGTATCAATAACTTCTTTAATTTGTGGTTCTTGGCAGTGAGCCAAATAGTTTTATGGTGGTATGCAAAAGTACAGGAACGATTATATAAAGTGTACAGAACTTAATTTCCTATGTTTATGACCTGATCCAATAGTGCAATGTCAGTAGTGGGAAGATCCTCTAAATATGTTGGTGATAAATGTTGGACAGAATACTGAGGATTCTGTCCGAGGATGCAAAATTCAACAAGAGAAGGGAAAAGTGGATAGTGCCGATAGAGAACAGGATATTGTTGAAGATCTCCGCTTTAGAGGAGTGCCATTTGATGTCTGGCGGCAAGAAAGCAGTTTGTGATACCTGGATGGGGTAAAAGTGGTAAAAGAGAAAATTGTGTGAGTGCCATTAGCATAAACTTTTAAGAGAATCCAACAATAGTGAGAAGAGGAGTGGGCCTAGAGCAGTTATTTAGATGCCAAAAATTAGCAGTTCAATAACTACTTAGCGTTTTCATAAGGCAAGTTCTGAAAAGGTGTCAGCACGTGAAGGCTTCGTAAGAAGTCCATTCACATTGAATAGGTCATTTAGCAACACTGTCCATAACTCTGATACATGAACTTGTAGAAAGACGTCCCATAAATCGAATGCAGCATCACTCCATCCACACAAGCCACCTCCTTGAGGTAACTTTCCATGCGGCAGCGATGCTCTGAGGCTTTGGCTTGATGACATTGATTCCCAGGCTCTCTCCGGTGAGAAAGAACACCACCCCTCAAATTCATAAAGCACACGTAAAAGTGAACATTAATAGTTTAGCACATTTAAATCGATGCATTACATAAGCACACAAATTATGAAAATGTTCATTGGCTACATGCACAATTCTACACATTAAGGTTTACATCTAGTCACGTGTAATCGTAACGTTGATTTCTTCATGTTTACACTGAAATGCCCCTAACACTTCACTTTTCACATTATTACTGTACAAGTTCTAATGGCACAATAGTTAACACAATAAAGCATGATCTACTCATGATTACAATGCACACCTACAAACGACAGAGCAAACCTGCGCTCTATCAATTTAGAGGAGGGGATGCGGGAAGGGGAAGGAAAAGCACCAGCTTGGCACCACTATCTCAAAGCTGGCTCTAGGGTGGTGCACCTGGTGCTGACTTTCGTTGGGGACGTCCTATATTATGGTTTTAAAAGCACCTGTTACTGCGTACATTGCCTCCAGCAATTTTCAGCCACCAATAGAATTATCAAAATAACGCAGGTGATTTGAGTTCGAGAGAGAGAGAGAGAGAAAGAGACAGAGAGAGAGAGAAGGTGGTCATTGAGGGTGTCAACAAACATTGTTGCACCGGCGCCACCATCGCAATGGCCGGTCCTGTACACCTGGGTAGGTGTTAATAAAGAATGTGGCCTTCACTTTCTTCCTGAATAGCAGGAGTGAGGATGCACGCAGGACATAATGACTCCCAGGGGCCGTGAGAATTAAGCCTCCAATAAGTTTGCCCCATAATACAGGGAGTCGATGTTGCTGCAGTCAAAGCATCGCCCGTTATGTCTTTTAGCCTCCTCTGTCCCCGTGCATCATGCAATACAAATTAAAGAATGAATGCACAACTCTTCCTAATGACGTTGTGAAATTAATAATTTATTTTCAGATGGAAAAGTAGGAACCCCTCGCAGCAGATGATTATTTAACAGAACCAGGGGCAGCGGCTGCTTCGAAAGCCTAATGTTTAAAAGGGGCAATAATTTAGGAATGGGTAATTCGATGTGGCATATATTTCATAATATATGCCCAACAAATTGACAAATGTAAAACGGTATCCTTCGGAATTAATAGAATCATACATGAAAAATGTTTTGGATGTCAAATATCTTCTACTGCCGTATTCTTTCGTTTATTGAAATAATATATCAAAATTACAGTATGCAGTGAATATGATTGTGTTTTTTATTTGCAGAGACCCATTCCTTCTTATTGCCAAAGGTCCTCTTGTGCATTCCTTTGCAGATTTATTATTTAGTGTGCTTAGTAATTACTTTGTGTTAGTCATAATTTTATGATGACGTGCAGTTATGAGAACTGTAAAAATAGATGTTCTGCCCACTTCTTATTTGTAGCTTTATCTCTGTATATTTAAAATATAATTTGTTCTTGATGCCATTAAAAACAAAAATAAACGTATTCTTGAAAACTGAAAATTAATTCTCCCCAAGATATGCTCCTAGTCAGAGATCCGCTCTTGTGCAGTTAAAAGGAGGTAGGTGCGGTGTATAAGCCACTGCCCCTTCAGAGACGTCAATCATAGGGGCAGTGGAAGGGACACCATGTGTCCCCTGACCCAGACACCATCATAAAAAGTGACATCATATGAAATAAGACCCCATTATGAATATTTTTCATAACACTTTTTTGAGAACTGGAGGCCGCGTTGTGATAATATATATAGGGCCCTATGCATGAACACATTTTTCCATAGACACAGAATGGCCAAAACCCTTTGATGCATCTGGCCCAATAGTGATCAAAAACGGGTGCAATCAAATCATCTAGGTTCTACAACTTCAAAAGACAAATCCCAACATACGTGTACATGATAGCGGCTCAGATTTACTTCATGCTTGCATTGGTGCTCATGCAATACATGGTAGTGCTGTTCTGAGCAAAATGGAGCAAATGGCAACCCAAATACATTTTGATGAATTTAACTGTATTATGCAGAAAGTTGACTGAAGTGATGGGCTAAAAAGTACTTTGCAGTTGTTGAACTTTGGGCATCCCTGCAGGGTCATCCCCTAACTTTTTGCCTTGTCCCCTCCTATTTTTCTGAACTCGATTTTGCTGGCCAGAGGATTCTGTGCACTTTACCACTGCTAATCAGATCTAAAGTGCTTGTGCTCAGTCCTTAAAACCCATAGGGTAGGATGATTGTAATTAAGAATTGGGCATGAACGTTTAAGTTTTACATGTCCTGGTAGTGAAAAACTCACACATTCGTTTTTTACTACTATGAGGGTACCCCTCACATAGGATAACATTAGATTACTTTGTTACATGCTAATTTTTGATTGGGAGCAGGTAGAAAATTCATGTTTGGTGTCTGAGAAATTGTAATTTAAAATCTGATTTAATGGTAAAGTAGGATTTTAAGTCACTATGGTTATAATCCCACTTTGAGAAAATTGGCATTTTCCTCCTCTAACTATTTTGTGCAGCAACTTTTTCCTGGGTCACATGACTGAGTGTGGTTGCCAGTTAGACTGTGTTTATTTCTCCCAGGCAGCCACACAATATAGGGATTAAATGTGCCTAGATAGACAGTCACTGACAGGATGGGGGGCACAGCTGGGCATACCCGTACTTACAAGTCAATCGGCTGTGCTGTGTCTTCACACAAAGGATTTTACACTAGCCCATTGTGTCTGCAGATGTTTGGAGCCAGGCCAGGGGAGGCAGGAAACTTCAAGGAAAGTCTCTAGAAACATGTCCTTTTTCAAAGAAGGCAGAAGGTATAAAAAAGGACCCTCAGACCCACTCTTTTCACTTTCTGAACCAGCTTAATAACTCGTAGAGTACTGCCATTGGCCTGCAATGCCCTTCAGAAGACTGCTTTGCTGATCCTGCAAAGACTGCTCTGCTGCCTGATGCCTGCTTTGAACTCTCAGAGGCATGTCCTGCTGCTGGAGCCCTGTTCCACTGCTTGAGCTCAGGACTACACGAGTGACTCCAAAGGCGAATTGGCTGGCCTCCTGATCAGAGCCTCAGGGACAGAAAGGCTCAATTTCGAACCCAGACTTGTACACAGCCTGAGTAAGTCCTGTTCCTCCATATAGTGCCTCTCTGGACCATTGGAAGCAGTGCTAACGATGCCCAGATAGCCAAAATACAAAACTTGAAACTTAAAAAAATCTCTGGGCTAAAAAGTACTATGAGAATTGAGAGGAGACCGGGACCTACCTGCTTTTCGATCTGCCAAAGGAGGATTGTCTTCTGTCTGACTTCACGGCAGCTCTCACTACGTTTTTCTCCATGGCAACAAATCCTGTTCAGCAGACCTTTGCAGAAGGTGCATCATGCCTCATGCAGGTCTTGTTGGCTCTAGCTTGCAACTTCTTCCCACTGGAGATTTTCGACTTCCAAAATATGGCTAAGTCCGAACATAGAAATCTTCACTGCAACTTCGCCAAGCAACATATCCATGATGACGCCTCCTCCTCCTCCTCAGACAACCCCTGCAGCTTTGCCCCACTGAACTTTACCATCCGGGTTGGCCATATTTTCTGACTTTGACCCAGTCTTGTGTGCCTTAATGTCCGCAGTTGGCAATTTGAATTTTTAGGTGCTACTATTACTTTAAACTTCAAAGATTCATAACTGGTTCTACTGATCAGATTTTTGTTGTTCTGATGTCAAATAGGTTATTAAAATTACTCAAGTTTTCAAAATTGGAGTGGGATTTTCCTTGTGTTATGTTTTCACTTTATTACTGATTTGTGCTGCATAAATACTTTCCACGTTGCCTCTAAATTAAGCTTGACTGCTTTTGTGTAAAGTGACCAGACTGTTAAGCACAGGTTTATTTAGTGACTTTAGTAGTGCACCCTACTACTAGGAATTGCAGGTGTTGTTCGAGAACGGTTTCCAACTTACTCAACCATCAACCCAATTTCTTACAGCACCAAAATCTGATACTGGCAGTCTTTAATTTGAACTGGTGCATTCCGGTGCTTGGCACTGGCACGTCATTGGCAACACTGGCACTTATGACAGTCTGCCACATGGTGGTGTTGTGTGTATAATTTTGAAATGAGCACATCAATTGTTGTTTTACAATTCCTTATATATTAAAAATGACTACTACCTGCCACCTAAGCCATTCTTATAGCGTTGGGGGGCTGGAATGCTCTGAATTGTCACACTTGTAGGAGTTTGATGGTTTGTTGTTGTATTGGTACTGTTATTGTCGTGACAGGTAGGGGCATTAAGGTGTGCGCTGCAGTAACCACCTGATGCTTGCATGGTTTTTTTTTTTTACAAATTAAACACTGGGGACTGAACTTTTTTTCCCATTCATTCAACGCAATGTTATTGATTTTCATGTTTTCATGCAGCACTAAACTGGGGGAATGTTGGTTAAGTTGGGCTTCAATACTGCCGCACTAATGGCCAAGTGGATGCTGCAGCTCCTGTTGAATGGGTCCCTTTAACTCTGCTTAAGCCTTCTGGTGGCAGGGAAGACATTAGAGGGTGCAGAGTCTTGTTTCCGTCATGTCTGCTGAGCGGCAGTAGCATGACAGTTTCAGCCATGCTCCTACGTAGCTAAACTGAAGATGGGTGTGGTGCCCTGCTTCAGTTTTGGGAGGGTGTGGTTTCTTATTTATTATTCGCTAGCTTTCATCATCTGCAGTTAATAGTGACATTGGCTTTTTCCTCCTTTACAAACAATACTGGGGGCACCGATCACCTTTCACATACTAAGACTGTGAAGTGTGGCGCCATTGGTACATGAAAGGGTCACCCAATCTTCTCTCACACCAAAATGGAGTGATTTCTTCATCCAGCCCTTGGCTGTAATCAGATCACCTTGGTTCAGAGCCTGCCCTATAAAAGGCACACAAAGACTTTTGCTTCATGAGCTAAGAAGCAGCAATGGCTCTTAATCCAAGGAAGCAATCTCACCTAAGGGTGATTTTGTTGTTGTCAGGGATTGTATATCTGAATGACATGGTTAAAAAGAAAATATAAGCATCATATTATATTTACTTACTGTCAGTGAAATTAGTGCTTTTTAACCAAGTACATTTTCAGTTTGTTAAATGTTTTAGCTTTGAGTGAGTTATAAGCTCAGTGTGGAAAGCAGCCTTATAACATATCTATATACATATTAATATTAATTGTCTAGTGACATTCGCCACTGGGTAGTTACAGTTATAATTGTTTTTCTGAAGACTCGTCGTTTTTTGGTGTGCTAATAAGTTTGGCATTGTTTGACAAATCTTCACAAAATTCCAAACGAACGCGAAGTCACTTCAGCTCCTTCCTGGAAACTTTCGGGGTGATCCGTCAAGCGGGGGACCAAGATAGACTTTTTTACGCAGCAATACTGAAAAAACTGCTGAATGGAATTACACCAAGTTAGATCTTGATCCGAAGATCTTGCTTTTGTGATTGTTGTCAATCTATTCTGAAGTTTCTGAAAAATTAAGGTACAAAAATAGTTTGTACATCTGCATAGTTGGGTCTGACGGACTTCAGCAAGAGTCTTGTAGGAGTACCAATTAAAAATTGAGCATTCTAATTGGTCCATGGTACTTTTTTATGCTTGGTCCACTTCAATTCCCACAGGAGTCAAACTCCTGCAGGAGCGAGTGCTCTGATTGACTGCCAGCAGCATGAGAAAATGTTTATCCCTGGAGACCCTGTCTCTCGAGGCCCAATGTATTAATTAAGATGAGGGTGCACCGGGCCCCCTATCCTGAGCCTAAGGAAGCCCTGGGGACCCATCCCCCATGGCCACATTAAAAAATAAAGGGGAGCGGGGCTGGGCAGTCCTCCTCCTGCTCAAGCCTTAAAAAGGCCCTGAAGTCACTGTAAAAAAAAGAGAGGGGACCACATTGCCAACTTCCCTGAGCCTTTGAAGACCCCAGGGCCAGCTCTCTTGATGTGTCCCTGGAAGCGCACCACTGGGACACAGTAGTTTTCCTGCCTGCACCAGCATGTGGACCTGATTACGAGTGTGGCGGTCTTCCGACCCCCGCACTCACGATGGTGCAGCAGTGGTGGTCCACCATCTGCCGGAATACAACTTTCGAAGTCATACCTGTCGTGGACCACCGGCGCCAGGGATGGGTGAGCTGAGCCACAATGTAAAAGGCTCAGTGGGACAGCGCTGAGCATATCATCAGTTCCTAAACCGCTAGCCATTTCATGGCAGCAGCCCCACTATGAAAAGGCTGGTGGTGCAGGAGACCCCATCCCCCGCCATGGTGATAAATTCAGGGGGGCCCAACATGTGCTACCCTATCTGTTTTTCTCCAAAGTTCTAGCATGACATGGACGTCCCTGTTCATGCCATGCCTGAACTTTTTTTGCCGTTCCCATTCGGGTGCCTGTTTTCCAGGCACCTCCATGGGAAGGGAAAAAACTGTCCACCTTGCATGAGTTCAGCTCATAATAAGGCGGACGGTCCTTGTGTGGTCCTTGTGTGGCTTTGGTGCAGCTGTGCCAGCAGAGAGCCGGAGCAACTGTGCCAAAGTCATAATCGGGTCCTAAGTCTGCTCCCAGCTGGCGGGAGATTTAAAAATGCCCCCACAGGCTGTGAACAGACTTGTGTCTGCTTTCGTGCCCATGGTCAGGGAAGCAGCACCCATATTGCTCCCTCCCAGAGGGAGCAAGGAACTAGCAGCTGCAACGTCTGGGCGGGAGCAGTGTCAGCTTCCCACGTTGCTGGGGTTTTTGGGGGCACTGGGGCTACCCCCGCAGCCCCCAATATTTATTAGCTTGGTGGGTGTCTAGGTGGGTCTGTGATGTGTTGTAAACGTATGCTTTAGTAATACATTGTTAAGGGGTTGTTAGGGTCACCCCTTTCCTAGTAGCTCCACTTCATCTTAACAATTCCTTATAACCAAACCAAATATCCAGTGGTGCGCAATCTGTCCCTTCAGCTAAGTACCCTGTTCTTGCTTAAAAGATTTTCTTATGGAACTAGGTCCTAACTATAACACCCTACTAGCGAACGCCATTAGGAAATATAGTATATATATATATGATATATATATATATATATTACCTACTGGCGGTCGCCAGTAGGTAGGTACAGTTAGGACCTATTCATAGGATATCCACAACAATCTATTTGGAATAACTTAGGCACCGTTTGACGAATCTTCGCATAATTTAAAAACTGGTGGCCCGTTCCGGTCCACTCCTATCCTGAAAGTCTCGGGGTGATTTGTCAAATGGGGCCCGAGAAAAAAGGGGGCCCAAAACGTGTTTTCCCCATGCAACTTTCCATAGGAACCGTTAATCACGGCCACAGCCCAAACTGCTTATATATATATAATATAGTAATTCGAACAAACAGAACAGTTTCCTTTCTATCTGCTCAAGTGCATCAAAAGTCTGTGAACAAGGAGCAAGCTTAATCTGGATGACAATCCTGGTTGCCTAATAAAATATTCAGTTGAATTTCTGTTTTTGAGTGCGTCTTCAAGAGTGGATACCCTGTTTTGTTGTATATTTACCAGCTGGTCCAGGCCGGGAAGATTGCACCACTCCGGAAGGCAAGTGTGGGGTCGCAGAGGTTAATCACTGTCTTTATTCGCAAAGCGAAGCAGCAGAATTGTGAAAATTAACTGGCATTTCCTATCTGGAGGCCCACTGGAGGGCTTTACAAAATAATTACAAGTATGTTTTTGGCACAGAACCCACTGATGAGCAGGAATTGTAAAAAGGAAACTACAGGTCCCAGCCTACACCTACAATTAAACTCACCTGTGAGGCCCATTGGAGGGCATTTAATTCAAACAAACAGAACAGTTTCCTTTCTAACTGCCAAAGTGCATCAAAGCCTGTGAACAAGGAGCAAGGCAACTCCGAAACGGGCAAGGCAATCTTTAGAATCTGAATGACAATGCTGGAAGCCCAATAAAGTATTCAGTTGAATTTCTGTTGCTGAGTGCGTCTTCAAGAGTGGACACCTTGTTGTGTATATATATATATATATATATATATATATATATATATATATATATATATATATATATATATATATATATATATATACAACAATATATATATATCCCTGAAGATTCGTTCCATCAATCCCGCTGTCCCCTCTGTGAAAAGAAGCGAGAGCCGACCCAAACATGCAGGTGAGAATTTTTATTTCGTTTTTCAGCAGCCTTCCAGCATAACGTTTCGGCCTACCCAGAGGCCTTGGTCACATAATGCCCAATGAAAAGCAAGCAACATTTAAAGTGCAAAGTGCAAAAGAATTACCACGTAATTGGTTGTCACTAAAACAAGCAGCATTGTCACTGAAAAAATACTTACAGGTTCACAGGTGTATTAAAAAACCAAATAATTGTAAGTAAAAGATGCACATTCAAACAAGTCATTATTAAAAAAGGCATATAAGCATTTTTTTAAAAAAGAGTTAATAGTTGGAAATATTGATGAATACATTCATTATTCAAAAAACATTTCCTATATTTATTAGTGATTACTGGATCATTATGATGGCATCATGTTATATTAATTGCGTTATTGCACTTTTGCATTCAGCAGGGAGTAAATGAGAAGCACACACATCCTAGGAAAAATTGCCTGGAAATATTTTAACCAATTCCTTATTCTTTTCAACTCGCTATAGGGCACCGCTTTGCTGTGCCTTTTAAGGTGAATTATACACTTAACCTCATCTCAGAGATACCATTTGACTGAGCCTTCCTGACAAGTGCAGATTTTTCTGGCAGCCTCCACTCAGCGAGGGACGCCAAGGGATTCCTCCCACATGCTGGGCTGATGTGTCCCCAAAAAATTGTCCATGATGGGAACGAAATAAGTTTACCCTATTCTCATAATATAATATACGTTTATAACAACAACTGGTTTTCTTGAGTCTTGCCTACCATATTGGAACAATAACTAATTTCAGGAGGTTTGATAGTTTTTAGTGTCTACAGACACTCTACGGTGGTGGCCGCTAAAACACGGCTCAAGGGGATGCACATACAGGTTGGACACAGGTGGAGGAGACTTGCAGGATATTTAAATGTGGCTGTATCAATATCACAGGTTACATGATCTACCAGGACAACACTTGTCACCAGCAGCTGAAAATAAGAAGTAAGTAATAGATAATGTATGGGGGGATTTAACACAGGCTGAGGTTTGTTGTTACTGGGGAGATACTAATTTTAAAGGGCAGAGAAGATTAATGATTGCCCCACTACTGGAATGCATCACTCGTTCTTGGCAGGAGATAGATTCAGATCTGTGGAATATGCTTTAATGTTAGTATGCGGGCATTAGCCATTGACGACGGCGTTTGGTCCTCATAATGGCTCAGGCTAAAGAGCATTGCATGCAAACTATTAACAGCCCCTTTTTAGGTTTTGCCTGGCGAAAGCTGCGCTTTCTGCGCAGCTTTTTCGCGCAGGCGAAAACCTGATGATAACTGTAGTGTGGCTTGGTTCGGCCCTCGTCGTTGATTGGCTGGCTCCGTAAACGGAGCCTTGCCATTGGACGAGGGGCCTGTCCGTCAATGCCGGACCAGACACGGGGGCGTTCCCGACATTCTTTGGCTTTTGCCGACGTCACGCGACGCCGGGAACGCCCCCGTGTCTGGTCCGGCATTGCCGGCACTTCTGCGTCTCTCCTAACCCCGTGACTGGCCGGCCGGCCAATCCTAGCGCGGCCGGCCGGAAGTGCCCGCCCCCCGCAGCCCGGGGAAGAAGGAGAGGAAGACGGCAAGCACTATGGCGGCGCCCGCGGGGAGACCGGAGAAGTCTTCCAATAAATGTTGGAACAGGTACATTGATATTTTCACCATCCGGGCGGACACAAGACAAAAGCTGGCGAATGTGTTGGCTACCTCCTGTGTGCACGTTGGAGGGCTCACTGTTAGGGCTGTTTAAGCACTCGAAATTTGCAAAAGCTGCAAAAACAGTCATTAATTTGGCACTGCTGATAGCTCACACATTTATAGTCATGTATTGGAAAGCGCAGACGTTGCCAGGCAAAATCCCCTGGTGCGTAGCGACGCTCGAGTGGGGGCTGGCATTTGGGCGGGAAGAAGCTCGCATTCAGCACAAATACCCCGCAGCAGTGGACTGGAAGGTGCTGATAATTGAGTTGCAAACTAAAAGAGAGGAGTTGGGTGGCTAACACCAGAGTTTACGATTACAGATACATGCAGCCCTTGTGGGTTTGGAATGTTGTGACCTCCCATCCCCTGCTCTTTGTGTGCCCGTCCTCCCTTCTCTCATTCTTACTCTACCCCCGCTCCATCCCTTCATGCCACCGATACCCCAGTCTTCTCCTGTCAACGCCTCCCTCTTGCATACCCTGCTATTCCCGCGTGGCTCTACAGCAGTCTCAACTGGTATTTCCGTTACATTGCCAGGCCCAAGTAAGAATAGTACGTATCCATATTGGAAAGGACTTATACAAACGATTGAGATGATAATGAATGAGTTGAAATCACCACATGACCTGCTACATGCTGTTGTTTTTATTGTTTGTAAACACAGGACCTAGGACTGTTGCTGATACTTTTGTGATGTAACGTCACCACTGGTCGCATGGCGGGAATACCGCTTCTGTGAATGTAACTTGATCCTGATGTGAAACATGTATGTGTGATGTTGATAAATGCAAATAAAAAAAATAAGTTTCTTAACCTCAAAATCAAACACGCGGAAGGCAGATGAATCACTCCCCTAAAGGTGATAACCGAAGAACTTTGAGGTATTTTTAGATTATCTGGATCCCGCTCTTCCCAGTAAGCTTTATGAAAGAACTCCCTCCTACCACCAAGTCTTCGCAGAGGTTGAGTCCGCCCTGGTAGTACAATGTTACCGGGGTGGTGATGATGAAGCATGACACTACTATGTGTGTGCGACATCCTCTTCAACTAAGGATGGCTTTCCCATTTTAATCGGACCCCCACTGAATTTAGTGGTAACAGATGAGCCCTCTCGAAATTTAGGGTGAGGTTATCTTTATGTATCTGTGAACATTCTTTGCAGGCACCCTACTTGCATGTGATATATAATCACTTCACTATACGGGAAACCGGAGGAGAGAAAACAATGCGTTCATCTCTGAGCACTAAGAGATAGTCTACTTACTATGTGGTCTGTTCTTGAGGTTACACCGGAATTGTTCCCACAAATTGATTATTTCGCAACAGTCAAGATTTGTTTTTTTTTATAACTCTTTTTTATTAAAATAAAACAAAGTAACCCAGGCACAGTAATACATTTGAGTAATTGACCATAATTAAGCACAATACAGTTACATTTTGTTCAGCCAAATGGTACGGTGAATTTTCACAATTGGTACTTCACTAACCCTCATCCCTTAATAAGTCGGGTCTACTCGTTCAATTGTGGGGTACAGGCATATCTCGCCTTTGTGTATGTTCCATGCAGTCCATTTTCAATCCCATTTTTTAGGGCACCCTGTATTTTTAAACACGTCCTCACCGCGATCATGGCTCTATCCATATCTCCCACCCACCCCTTCAATACTGATGGGTCCCCAACACCCAATTTTTGTGCAATTTTGCCTTCACCAGGGCCCGCCCCAGTGAGACCCATGATTGTTCAGTTGGGGTTAAATCCGTTACCTCCCAAATATTTAAAAGGCATAGGTTTGTGGTGGGGTTCCGCCTCTTACCTCCTACATCCTCCATCTGAGTTGTGACTGCGTCCCAGTACTTTTGAATGATTGAGCAGTCCCATATTGTGTGAAAAAAGGTCCCCTTTTAGGGTGCATCGGCGTTGGCACTAGAAGTCAGACCGCTTTCCCATCTTTACCAGGACTTTTGCGGATAGGTAAATTTGGTGTAGGATCTTAAGTTAGACCAATCTCAGCCTCATAGGGATGGCGATTTCCCTAGGGGAGCTCAGAGCAGCTCTCCAGTCGTCGTCTTCCAGTATTTCCACATCTACCTCCCACTGTTTTGTTTTTTTAAAACTCTTTTTATTCAAGAAAAACAGTATGATTACAGAAGTACAGGATACTGTATATGTCAACACTTACATAACTGTACATAATACCAGGTTAGAAAGCAAATTAATTGTTAATTTCTTCTAGATGCAGGTTATCTTACTCCACTAACGTTTGATCATCGGGAGTGAGGGGGGGGGGGCAGGGAGAGAAGGGGGCCCAGATGTCTCCTTGATACTTGTTCCATTTAGACCACATACCAGACCATTTCCGTGGACACCCTCCAGCAACATACGTGTTTTTTCTCTGAACATACACCAATCCATGTCTTGTTTCCATGAAGGTAAGTCAGGGACCTCACGGGCCCATCACATTCTAGCGATGTTGCGCTTTGCTACCATGTACCCCAGGGTCACCCATAGTCTTTTTTAGCTTTTAAGTCGGTCTGCCCCCATATGTTAAGCAAAAACGTCTTGGCATCCAAGCCCAGTTCTTGACCCATAACCTCCGTCATACATCTCAACACACTTGTCCAGTATTTACGAATACTGTCACATTCCCACAGAATATGTAGGAACGTGCCCTTTTTCCTCACAGGCTCTCCTACAGTTTGAGTCTTCATCGTATCCCATTCAGGCCAGGGCCGCCCTAGAATAATATACTCAATGCAAAATTCTCAATTGTACACGTTTGAGTCTGGATGAAATTGCAACTGCCTCCGTTTTCGTGCCCCTGTTGCCTGCTTGTGTCCCTGTTGCCCGCTTGTGCCTCCTTGTGCCCCTGTTGTCTGCTTGTGCCTCTGTGTGCCCCTGTTGTCTGCTTGTGCCTCTGTGTGCCCCTGTTGCCTGCTTGTGCCTCTGTGTGCCCCTGTTGCCTGCTTGTGCCTCTGTGTGCCCCTGTTGCCTGCTTGTGCCTCTGTGTGCCCCTGTTGCCTGATTGTGCCTCTGTGTGCCCCTGTTGCCTGCTTGTGCCTCTGTGTGCCCCTGCTTGTGCCTCTGTGTGCCCCTGTTGCCTGCTTGTGCCTCTGTGTGCCCCTGTTGCCTGCTTGTGCCCCTGTTGCCTGCTTGTGCCTGTGTGCCCCTGTTGCCTGCTTGTGCCTCTGTGTGCCCCTATTGCCTGCTTGTGCTCTGCTTGTGCCTCTGTGTGCCCCTGTTGCCTGCTTGTGCCTCTGTGTGCCCCTGTTGCCTGCTTGTGCCTCTGTGTGCCCCTGTTGCCTGCTTGTGCCTCTGTGTGCCCCTGTTGCCTGCTTGTGCCTCTGTGTGCCCCTGTTGCCTGCTTGTGCCTCTGTGTGCCCCTGTTGCCTGCTTGTGCCTCCGTCTGCCCCTGTTGCCTGCTTGTGCCTCCGTCTGCCCCTGTTGCCTGCTTGTGCTGTGTTGGTGTGTGTGGAGGGCTCTGTGTGGCTGTGTGTGTAGGAAGCTTTGTGTGGCTGTGTGTGTGGAGGGCTCTGTGTGGCTGTGTGTGTGGGGGGCTCTGTGTGGCTGTGTGTGTGGGGGGCTGTGTGTGCGGGGCTCTGTGTGGGGGTGTGTGTGGGGCGGCTCTGTGTGTGTTTGTGTGTGTCATTTGCGATAGATAAAGCTAGTGGCATTGTAAATGACAATGCCATTTATTTATGTTAAAAAAACATAAATAAAAATAATGTCAAGAGCAATGCCAATAGCTCTAACTTTAACAAAGGCAAAACCATTGCATTGTAAATGCTTGTTAAAGTTGTCATGCCACTTGTTGCTCACACCAGCTTACGCTAAGGAATAATGCTTGTGAGTTATAAACAAATATTTTTACTTGTCCTGTGCGCAACATTGTCGCTAGCTAAAAGCACAATCACCGGGGGTGGATCTTATGTCTCCCCGGGTGTCATGTTACCGCCTAACATTTATTGAATGATATATACTGGCGGGTGGATAATCAACAGCATGGTATGGTCCTGAGTACAACCAACTGTATCATGGAATGGATGATAAAATAGCAAAGCTGTTCACTGACTACTGTCAGGAGAGTTTTGGCAACTTTGCAAATATACCGATGAACTCTATTAAGGATTTACCTGGGAGTCGCTCATTAAATATGAATGACTCAACATGATAATTGTATTATTCCATTCACTGTACGTATTGAATAAAGTTATATTTTGGAAATTCCCTGTAGGTTGTTGAATGTGGTAACATGGACAGCAATGCTATGCCCTGGCCAAAGGTCAAAATAAAAGACCGATCACCATAATATTCTTTTAATTGACCCTCCATTTTGGGAGGAGCATTACTTCGTGAGGTAGGAGTTCTTTTTAATCCCTTATATTCATACATTTGCAACACAAAATGGGGTTTACTGGATTTTGTCTCATGGAAGTTTTACATTTGTTCAATAGATTACTACTGTCATTACCATCAAGAAACAGGTAAAACAACACATATAATACTGAAGATAGAAGGTCAACAATATTATTTTGATAAGAAACTTTAAATATACTTGTGTAATATGTGGGCAACCTTCTAGGAGAGAAAAAACAAAAAGCAATAGACAACATTGAAAAATGTACTTAGAATAGTACTGCTGCTCCATCCCACCTGGAGCTTTGTAATAAAATGTAGCACTTTTTTGAGGAATGACGTGTACTTTTATCATTAACTGTATGATTTGAAATTCAGCAGGGATAGGTATAAATGATATTTTTTCTATGCACTGAATTGTGGTAGTAATTCACACATGCAATGTGAATTCATAATGCCTGCTTGTTAAAACTGATGTATTAAATTGAGTAATGGAGGTCTGATGCTAATACATTTGTATAAATGTTTTTTAAAAATTGTCCTGTTGTAACTGTTTTACAAATACTGTAAATAAAATTCGTGTTTATTTGTAGCCCTGATAAAGCCTGAGAGGATGAAACGTGTTGGCTACGGTTTTATCTATAATGAAGGAGAATTTATGAATAAAGAGACAGAAAAATACATGCTGAATTAATGTCATGTTTACTGTGTAACAAATTAACAACTTAAGGAAGTACCATCTGTGCAAATTTGGAATACAAATGTTTGAGAATGTTACAATAAGGAGTGCTGGATCAAATTGATGTATTAACGTGGGTTATTGTGTTATACGTTATAATTATTTTAATGTTAAGATGTTTAATTATTTTAGTGTGGTTTTGTTATTTTCATTTGGTATAACAATGTTTTTCTCTCTGGTTGGTTGTTGGGTTTTTAAAGAATTAGCATTGGGAGTATTTCTTTTTAAATGTATTAGAACATTTTTGAATGAGTTTTAAGTTGTTAATTATGTAAATCTTTCCTAAGTTATTTATTGGCTAATTGTAAACACGCCATCATATTCTTTTATTTGTTAATTAGTTATTTGTTAAATTGTTTGCTATTTCTTTTTTAGTCATATTTTTAAAGTAGTTCTTTATTCTAATATTGTTATTAGAGATTTTTTGTAATTTGTTTTTTATTTTTTGTGTTGATTATTTATGCTTAAAAAGCATTTTAAATGTGTTCATTATTTATTGTAGTTATTTTCAAGCATATTTATATTTCATGCTTGACATTTATATTTTTTATATATTTACATGTATAAATGTAATTTTATCTCTTAAATATAATGTATGTTTTAAAGTTAATATTATGTGTACTAGTTACAATTCAATATACTTACCTATTTTTGAAGATATTGTGGTCTTCTATATTTTTTGTCAAGATTTTTGACTAAATATACAAAGTACATACAAAGTAAGTGGTTGATATTTATCTCCCCAATATTTTTAGGGTGATATTTTTGTCGCTGATATTTTTGACAGCAATATTTCATCATACATCCACGAAATATTACTGCAAAGATAAATTACTTGTATGAAAATTTGAAGTCTGAAAGTATCTTGCAAAACCTATTACTGACAATGATCATGCCTAACAATGCAATGTACATATTAAATACAATATATTAAATAAATAACTTTCTAATTTGCTTCCGCATGTTTGTGTGGGTGTGTGCATATGTGCCTTGTAGGCAGAGGTGTAAAGGGGTGTATTTGGGCACTTTGTCTATAGTGGCATTTCAAAAAAATTGCAAAAAGTGCAACTGTTATGTGAAAATTAATTTTTAAGATTAATTATTCTTGCTTTGTTAAACATTAAGAAAAAAACGTAAACATGACAGACAGAACAATACAACCAAACCTTGGGCTCATGGTCACAGATCTTTGGCATGATTATCATATGGATAATCCCTGGAGTCCAAAGTAGTCCCACCAAATAACCCACATTTTGCAGTGTTTATTGGGGCAGCATTGTGCTGCGTACCCTGGCTCCTTCATCTTAGCACACCAATCCATAGCCCTGTGCCAGGTATTCAAATCCGGAGCAGAAGCAGAGGTCTCTGTTTTGGCAGTGTACCACTTAGTAAGCAGAGCCCCCAGGCCCACAAGATACCTGTCAGATTGGCTCCCATCCAAATCCTCCAACAGGCCCAGAAACACAATGCAAGGTGAGCAATCCACCGGTCTCCCCAACACATTGGACAAAACTCCCATTATCAGGAACCAGTAGTGATGCACAGCAGGGCACAGCCAGATGACATGATAAAAGTCAGCCCCCTTGGTTTTTCATCACTGATGACAGGCAGACGAGGGAAGCCAACCCACAGTCCATAGCAGCAACGGGGTCAAGTATGTTGTGTGTAGAAAGTTCATCTGGATCAAACTAATCCTGGAGGATATAGCCATTTCCCTCAGAGCCATGACGGCCTCTCTCCATACGGCGGAGGGTTAACATGTACTATTCCCATGCCAGTCAGCGCAACAGTAGGGAAAGTGTTGTATAGAGGAGAGGTCAAATGTAATATTCCCACTCCAATCAGTGCAACAGTAGGGAAAGTGTTGGATAGCAAAGGTGTTAAAATGTACAATTCCCACTCCAGTCAATGCAAAAGTGGGGAAAGTGTTGGAGTGCAGAAGGGTCAAATGTATTATTCCCAGCCCAGTCAATGCAACATTAGAAACAGACTAACTTGAACAAAATTAAATAATTTCAAAGATATACTAAATAACAAAAAATATAACTATGTAAATGTGAAAAATCGTTTTTTTAATAAACTTAAATACAATAAATATTTATCACAATCATATAATACATATCGACAAAAATGCAGAAAATTAAAATACAAAACTGTGGCTCCCATTACGATGGTGGTTAGATCGTTGCAAAATCGGGACCAGCCGTCAAATTTCGGCGGTTCCGCTCATCAAATTACAATCCAACCACCATGCAGGCAGTCAGACACATGCCTTTTGCCATTGAGGCTAAGTGCTGCGGCCCAGAATAATGCAGCAGCACAAGCCACAATGGCAAAAGGCACCTTTAGAAACATCCCTACACTGTGTACAAGGTACCATGTGGCGCCCGGCATAGGGTGCATGGTAGTTTGGGGGGGCACAATGTGTGCCCCCTGGGTTTAATAGTGGAGGCCCAAGGGGGACGGGTGCCCTGATTGGGCCCCCAAAAGTCCCTTTCTATTTGCCTCCTCATGACACTCGGACTGCATTGAAAAGGCAGAGGGAAATTGACACTTAAATTCCGATTCTGGTGCTACGTCAATCAGGGATTACCAGTCCAACCGCTGCCCGAAGGGTTCTCCGCTGAGCTTTCCTCCTGACCACAAGGCACCGACCATTAGCATCATAATCCAGCAGTCATACTGTGACCCAGGATGTCGGGTAGAACGTAACCGATGACCTGTCAGTGGCGGGCCATTCGGCATCGTTGTTGGGCCCTATATTCTCAAATTGATAATAATCAATAAATACAATCTTATTTACATTTAAAAAACCCAACAAAATTAACACATTCAATAATAAATAACATATTTATAAAAACACAATAAATGTATTATTACTTAAATAGCTTTTTAGCCTATATTTCTACAAAGAACAAAACACATATCTAAAATGAAATCTGTAAATGGTATTATTTACACATGTTACATAATTAAATATTTATTACATTATTAATAATAAATAACTATTGCTAAATTAATTATACTTAATTACCCCCCCACCCTTTATCCATAAACAACAAACAACCCACACCTAATATATAAAACAAATCTATTATTGGCATCTTTTTCATAATGAATTGTCAATTAACAAATTATTAATAATTAACTATAAAACATTTATTGTATTTAATCAACTTCACTTCCTTTAATCCTTCAATGTCACAACTCACATATAACATATTTTACATAATTATTTATCCTTTCAATATTCATTGTACATTAACATTATTAATGTATTATTGTAATATATTTCCTTCGCACATGTAACCCATACAAAAACACACATCAAAACAAAAAATTATTATATAAGGCAATTTACATAATTAATTGCCAAATTTTACACGCAACATTTCTATACGATATTTCAGACTCGAGCTTTCTGTCTGGTGATATCTTTTTTTCAATATTTTATCTGAACACTATTAAAATCATCCCCACCACTGTGACACCCAAGAGAATGCTTGCCAACACCTCACTCCCTGTTTCTAGCGTGGGACCTTAACCCCTTGGCCGCAGCGGTAATTCTACTGCGGCGCTAGGGAGATGGGGGGACACGCGGCGCCACCATGCTCGTGACAGAATCACTCCGTCACGAGCCGCGGTGGCGCTGTGCTTGTGACGGAATGGTTCCGTCACGGCCCCACCCGCTCAATAGAACGCGCCACACAGGCGCGGCGGCCGGGCCATGACGAAACCATTCTGTCACCAGCACAGCCCCACCATGCTCGTGATGGAATGGTTATGTAACAAGCGCTCAAGGGGTTAAAACAGGGAAGTGACATAGATACTCATCAGTTGATAAGTATGCCTACGGGTTGCCCCTTCCATCACGACATATCAACCCTGTGGGTCCTCCACACTACGGGAGACCAACATAGGCATCCATTTACGGATCATGCTGGCCACTCAGGAGCCCTGAGTGTAACCAGCATTGTAGACCTTTGCTTACCAATACTGGACAAGGAAGGGGCATCACGTGCCCAGGGGATGCGCTTCTTGCAATAAGAGCACGTCAGAAGTATGTCATTTCAGGAAACCCAGTGCTGTCGTTGATGTTTCATTTAAATGTTGTAAGAGCCACTGAGATATGTGAGCCATGGCAACCCCACCGTCAACACTCATGGGGGAAGAGGACTATCGGGATTGCAGCCTGCCTGAAATACAAAACACATGGCAAAACATGCCAAACTACCCCAACCAGCCCTCCCGACACCTCCCTCCCTACATTTCCATCCCAGAAGCAACTGTCACCCCAACAGTGTAAACAACAAACTGCATAAAGTCAACTTTTGGAGTGAAGTGGACCACGTTACCCCACAGGAAAGTACTTGTTGAAAAGAATGATGTGCTGCTAGTGTTGTGAGTAATTCAAGTCTGGTAGGCATCGATGGTGGCACCGCAGGTTTATGTTCAGCCACACTCTCCCGCTGGAGATAAGGCCATATCCACATGTTCTCCTTCTGAATGGGGAGCACTGATAATTGGAGCCAGATGTCATCCTTGCGTGGAAGACTGGGGGAGTCTGTGGTGGAAGAGGCAGGGGACCCACCAGCCCCTACCCGCCCCCTACGGTCCCCTCCTCTGGCCACGGCTTCATCTGCAAGACCGCCACCTACAGCCCACAACCACGGAGAGGGGGAGTTGCTGAATAGGAGCTGGCGTTCCACAGACCACTCCCATGCCGTCTCGGGAGCGTCAAAGGAGAAAGATTTAGAAGCACGAATAACCTGCAGTCAGGCCCGGAAGAGGCGCATGTAATGCAAGTTCATCACCCACAGCTTCTGTTTAACAGCCTCAAAGGATTTGGATTGTCACTGTACCAATCTGGTGTAATCTGGAAAGATGGTGATCCTGGAGGATTGAAAACTCATGTGATCCTTCTCCCTGCAATACAAAGGATGACAATCCATTACTTGCAAATAGGGATCTTATCAATCATCGATCATGAAGGAGCCCTGGGCAGAGGGGCCAACGATCTTTGGTCCCATTTCAAGATCAAACAGATAGACTGCTGCCCCTCTTGAACTCAGGACAAAATCCCCCTGATTGCTTGCACCCCAGTTCCTGCATGGCATGGACAATACAGTCCGTGCTGTGCAGGAACTGATTTTGGAGTTCCCATTGCAGTGCCCATTTTCTGAGGCACCACTGTGAATGCCAAAAACAGATCAGCAGACAGGAGGAAACTCTGAATCTGGTGGGTGGCCCAATTACGGCTTTGGTGCAGCTGGAGCGTGGTGGTGGCGTACCGCCCACTCCAAATAATGTGATGAATACTTATGCTACATTTGTATGCAATACAACATCATTTTTGGTTGGTTGATAGCTTTATTTCGATATGCATATATCATAAAAGCATTACACAACAAATTTAAAACAGCACATCATTTTTAATATCGATGCAGTTTTTGGTGTGCTGTTCAACTTGTTCTGCTCATTCCCGCTCCGAATCAGTGTACTGCTGCAAAACCATGGCTCCCCTCATTTCCGCAGAGCATCAAGTGAATGACGTCAATGTATTAGCAAAGAACTAAATTGTGAGAAAACATGTATTGTGATTTAAGCCAGTGGCGTCACTAGGGGGGTGCGGGGGGGGTGCGGACCGCACCGGGTGACACCGTCACCTGGGGTGACACCGTGCAGGCATGCCAAGTTAGGGAGTGATGCTAACGCATTTCATGCACATCTGACACCTGTGCGTGTGCCGGCAGACTTCACTTGCCAGCGTGTCTCAGTAACGGTTAAAAATCTCTCCGTGTCATGCTACAATCTTACAATATGCCCTCTGCTGCCTGGAGACTCGGGCGGGGCCTGCCCTCAGCAGGCTCTGTGGCGCGTGGTGGGGGGATGTGACCTCAGGTCAGTCAGAAGTGGTGGGCCCCGGGGGTAGGCCTCTGCCTGACACAGGTCATGCTGCTCGGTGTGAATTCCACTTCCACCGTGTGTCTGCTCCAGCCTGCCTGGAAACGGGACTCACTCCTCTCTGCTCTGCTGTGCATTGATGTGCTGTGGCTCCGAGTGCCCGCGCTAGGAAATGATGGGGTGGGTCCCGTGAAAACCCGCACCAGGACGTGAGCAAGTGCCGAGCAGCAGGTCCTCTGAACGGCGGCGCCAGGAGCCCAGCCAGGGTAAGGGTATTATACTGCACGGTCGGGCCTCGAAGCCCAGCTGAACCAGTGCAAACCGTATCTGAGGAAAACATGTATTACCTAATGTGCGCAGATGTTGGGGACTCAGTGGGTTAAAGATTTCAGAAATACCAGCTTTTGTTTTATTGCCGGTAGTTTCAGGGAGGGAAAAGTCTGTAGATGCGTCTGAAAGGAGCGGGACGAATAACCCTTTATGGCAAAGAGAACTGCAGATTATTATAAACAACAGAGAAGACTGGCATGTATTGTATATTGTAGTATAACTGCATTTATATAGCGCTTACTACCAACGACGAGACGACGAAGTGCAGTTTCGGCGAGTAGCACGCTACTTTGGAACTCATTAAGGATTAGTGATGAATTAGTATAGTGAAATCTCCCATGTTTCAGATGAAAGCGTGCCCAGCTTATAAAATATGTATTTTCTCGTGTAGCACACACTGCAAACCTAATCACATGCATTAACTTCCATTGGTATGACAAACAAGACCTGCTTCACAATAGCCCCTCTTGTTAAGCACCTCCGAATCTAAATGGTTGCCCCGGAATTAAATTTTATGAGATTTTGGGTGTGCCAGAGGTCAGTCCTGTCAGCAGCATTGCTCAGTTGGTATCTGCAACCACACATGACCCAAACTGCTGCTTTTCATCTGATGGCATGGAGACAGATCTACCTCTTTTTGAATCCTTAGCCCCGGGTAAATTACTTGGTTCCAATTACAGTTTAGGATGGAGTGAAAGTGCTTGCAGATTAATTCAGATAAAAATGGACATTATGTAGGATCTGAGAGCCACTCGAAAGTATTAATACTCTCATGATTATTATTATAATAATTATAGTTGTTGTTTTGTTGTTTATTATTGTTTTTATTGTTTTAGTTATTATCATCATTATATTATTATTACTATTACTAGTTTCATTGTTAATGAAAATGTTGTGTGAAGGTCTGTTTGATTAACATGATATGGGATCTCCGTATGCCTGGCACGCATTTTGTACTTCTTTTCAAGGAAGGAAGTTCCAAAAGGCTAGTGTCCCTGACCCTGGGTGTGCCTGAGGAGTACTTCGTTTTGCCCATAGCACCTGGGTTGTCAGCAGTACAGTTAATGCTCATCCTTTTCTTTTTATTATTTGCAGTACAGTTGTATTTGAAAGCAGCCATCAGGTACATTGTGCTTTATTTGAACAACATCAACAAAAGAAATCATGTCCACATGAATAGTGAGCAAGTAAACATTCTGCCAGAGACCAACGTTTCATATAATACTGTGGCGGGGAGTTGTAGAACAGTGTTGCATTGATAATACACAGCAGTCATTGATCCTACAACCATGTTACCATCATTTTGATGCTGCTCTTCTCTACCACTCTTCGTAGCCCACTATATACCTGTTCACTGTATTACTCTCCTTGATTCATTTGTCTTGTAACTATGCGATTATTATTGTTGTTATTCTTACTTGATGTCGATATTGCATTTTGTCCTTCCTTCCATCCGTTTGTAAAGCGCTCTGATATCCTTCGGGATCTTGTTCGCGCTATATAAAACTTTATAAATAAAATAAAATAAACGAGCACAACATCGTAGGGCCCGGGTTATTTGTATAGCGCTCGGGTGAGCGTGTTACACCCCCATGCATTGGGGGAGGGACGGAGTGACACTGTGTAAACTGAGTCTTCCGCTCCACCGATCCGCCGGGTTTCAGGCTCACCTTTGCCCTGTAGGAGCTTGTTGTAAGGGCAGTAGGGCACAGAAGTAATGCGGTTGTCGAATGTGTGGGTACCCTGTGCCTTGTAAATAGTTGGGGGAGAAGTTGGTGGCGTATTTGTGGCTGTGTCGGAGTAGCCCTCCCTTTAGCCCACTTAAGCCCCTCTAGTGGTCCCTAGAGGTTCTCGAGTTGCGAGCCCAGGGTTACATTTTGCTGCATTGGACTCTACTGGTGAGAGCTGTAGGGAGCGGTGATGTTCAAATGCAGGATTGAGGCAGTGGTGAGTGGGGCCTCCAAGTGAACTGCAGGCTGCACCCGAGGCTAGATCGGGCTGCCTCCGCAGTCCACCTGGCGCCACTCTTGGCAGCTGCTGACTAGCAGCAGACACACTCACAGATTGCAGTTACGGCCTCGGAGCTGCCGGATCGATCAGATTGTCTAGTCGAGGGAGAGTACAGGAGCAGATTGGACTGTGTTGGGCTAGGGTGGGTTTAAGGTAGGGGTGACTCGTGACCTGGTCACTGACCCCCGCTGACTGCCCTACCCAGCTTCCTCCTTACGCCTCACTCTTGCTCGCCCTCGCTGAGGGCTCCCGCTGCTAGCAAGTGGCTGTCCTCTGCTGTCCTCGGCATGCCTCCCTCCTCCTGCCCTGCTCTCCGCTTTTCCAGCCTCCTATGCCTGTTCCTTGCCGACGTGACAACAATGAGAGTGCTTACACATTTTCTGTAGCTGTTCAGACCACAGCTTCCATGAGTGGATAGAGAAGTATTTTGGCTGGCGGGTCCCTAATGTCTGTGTGTGTGTGTGTGTGTGTGTGTGTGTGGAGGGGGAGGCGGAAGCACGAGGCACCTGCTGGCAATACAGGACAGTCTGGCACTACGACAGTCACTGAGGCAGGCAGCGAGACCTCCCTCCTGAACCACAGACTCTGGCTCAACCTGGCACTACAGAGGGACACGTCATTGTGGCAAATCACCCTTCCAGTGTGGGTGGTTTGCAGGGTCCCAGGGATGCCTCCTTCTTGTGGGTCGTGTCTGTGGTACGTGAAAGCGCATTTCCCCTGCATCTCCCTTACCAGCAAATGTCACATTATTCATCTTGTTTATGGTGCATTTCATAATTTTAGCTGTTGCTGCCTTCGAGTACTTGTGAGTGTTTTGGTTGGGCTTATAGACTCTTCATCCTGTTGTGTGAGTGAATTCAAGGGCTGTCTTTTATGTATGATTAGTGGCTGGGACATACACAAGTGCTTTAATGAAATTGTTGGTTACTTCTCTCGTTTGGTGGACCATGCTGGCTATTCTGTACTGTCATTGCTGTAGCCACCTGTAATTGAATTGCAATTTATTTGAGGCGCCATTTTACTGATTATGTACCCCCTGCTATACAATTATATTTGCATACTTTGTGCTACCCTGAAAATAAAGCCCGTGAGAGACCCTGGATGGAGGGAGTGCTGTCCGGGGCTGTAGGGCCCTTAGCAGGGTCTGGAACTAGACCTCTGTGGCCCGTTGGCCAGGACCACCCAGGGCTCAGAAGCTGGAAACCTTTGACCTCTGCAGGTCCGGAGCATAGAGATGTGCATCTGCGAGCTAAGCCCGGCTTGTGCAGAGGGGCCATTTGAGCTGATGGTGCTGAGCAGAGGGGATTCGCCCCCCGCAAGTCCAAGGCAGAGGGAGGGGCTGCTGGGACAGGAAGCCTGTGTGCAAAGACAGGGGGCACTCAGGTCTTTTGTGGAGAAAAGGGCCCGGATGACGGACCCCTGGGGACCCTAAACTCTTTACTAAGGGTGTGCGAAATTCTGCAATATCTTAGAAAATTCGACGTAATTATGCATATGAAATTCTTTAGTGCAAAATGTACCATCAGGTATATTTTTGATGCAAAGACACATTTGCATCAAACATTTGCTGGAAAAAACACAATTGCTGCGAACAACAGCTGCTTGTGCTCTGGTTCGCCACTGTATCGATAGGAAAGGGGAGCCAATGCCTAAGAAAAGAACTTACCTTCCATAGGTACAGTCGTGAGGGGGTGACACCATGAGTTACCGGCACCGGGTGACACCAACCCTAGTGACGCCACTGATTTAAGCTTCCATTGTGTACCCAAAGTATCATTTCGAAGGACTTTTGCTAGAAGAGCTTTTGTAGATGTATCAATTCTATGAGACATTGTTTGAGAGATGGTTCATTGTGAGGTAATAATCTCCGGAGCGCAGTTGCACAGATAGCAGATTGAAGATTTCTCTTACTTAAAGAAATGGGTTGGCTCTAAAGATTTATTTTAGAATATGAAGTTGCTTTTTTTAACTTGCAAATGCAACTCTAACCATGATCATACAATGCTGAATTTGCAGGAACCTATTAATAGCTAGTGTGATTTTTCTATAAAACCCCTGATACGCTGCTCTTTGGGGCTCATATGCTTTTTTCATGGGTAGACTTTCTTATTTTAATTTCAGAGTTGACTTTCCATTATTCTTTAAGACTTTATTAATGTTTTACTTTAAACTTACTAATGGGTTGCTGTCAATACTCTTTATGCCTAACCAGGGATTAATATGTATTATGATTTTGCATTATCTGTACTTCTGTGATTGAGCCTTCATTGTATTTCATGCATTGTTCTCTGTACCTCATTTTGACTATTCGTTAATTAAAAAAACTTTTTTCCCTATTTTTGATCTAGAACTCAGGGGCTCATTTATGGAAAAGTGACACAGTGAAGCTCAGCAAGCTAATTTGTGTCAGGGAAATGGCAGGAGTGCACCGTTTTAAAGTCAATACGGTAAATACCTTTCTTTTTCCATTGCATTGACAATTTTTGCAGCTACCACAGTGCAAGGGTGCCTGTGGGGCATGCAGGATTGTTTTTGTGCGTGAAGGGGCACCCTACTGCACAAAACAATCCTGGGAGGCATAAGTATTCTTTCTATGTGTTCTGAAGAACGCAGCATACATAGAAAGGGGAAGAAACAAGGATAAATAGACTTATGTTTCCTTGATACTCCTACCCTGAGAAAGTGTAAGATTTTGGCACATCCCCAGATTTACGGGGTCTTGTGAATCTGCTGCTGCATCAAAATCCATGGGAGTTGCGTGGGAACACCAAAGCAATGCCCATAGAATGCCTACCAAGGGCAGAGTAATGCAACACAGCTATTTGATTTTTGAAGTCACTCAGAGCCACGCTAAGTGGCTTTGCCTGGTTCAATGATCTGGCCTTGAGGTTTGTGTCTGCTCACTCGTAAATAAGCTCCTCGGTCTTTTACACTTCTGATATTTTATTCTGTTTAACTCTGCTAAATGGTGTTCTGCTGATAAGGAGTGTGGTCTGTAACCGCTTGCTCAACCAGAGACACTGGCGCCAAATTATTTTGGTAAAAATCGGGCTTCATGTGATTATGTGGGTTCAGCTTCCACATGCAGGAAAAACTCTAGGCATTTCCTCAGTTAACTTGCAGATTGCAAATCATTCTACATGGCCTGCAAGCAGCAAGACAGTGGGTATTGTAACTATAACTATCCTTGTATGAAACTCCTACAGGCACCCACTGGTAATGCTTCCTCTGAAATATAATTATTTGTGGTTCGTTATAGCAGCGAGGCAAGAAAAGGGGGAAAGCAGTAGCTGGTGGAGGAAATAACAGTTAAGCTATTACTTTTCATAAGAAAGCTAGGAGGATTTCTGGGTGACTGGATCCATTATTACAAAATGTCAACATATGGAAAATCTCCTCCTTCTGGTTGTATCATTTTCCCACTTGTTATTGCCATGTGGGTCTTTACTCGACTGCCCTTTCAAGGCATGGTCTCCAAGAAAGCATACACACATACACTTAGGACCCGATCATGAGTTTGGTTGTGTGCCCTGCTCCCACACAGTCAAGCCTGTGTGTCACCGCCCGCCAGATTATAACTTTTACAGTCGGGCAGTTCTTTGGCGGTCCCACTGTGGTGGCTATGAAATAGGCACCTCAATGGGAAAGTCAAAAGCAATACCTGCATGGCATGGACTTGTGCACTCCATGCCGTTCAGGTACTGGGGTGCATGCACACAGGGGGCACAAACTGTGTCGCCTTGCATGCTCCACATGGCTCTGAGACGACAGGGGGCGCTGTAGGACTCCCTTTGTTTCCTCTCCGCCACAGTTTTTATGAAGTAGGAACCGCCATGCAAACTGTGGCAGAGTGGAAATTCGTAATATGCTTGGCGGGACCAATGCGATCATGCCAAGCCTATTGTGGCTTCAAGACCGCCACGCCAGGGATCTCTGTTCCCTGGCGGTTGCTGTGGTGCAATGGCAGTGTGACTGCCCATGTTGTAATAGGGTGGTCAGACTACTGGTGTGGCAGTGCCCACAATGCCACCGTGACTACATCAGTCCATAGGACCACCATAGTATTAATCGGGCCTTTATTCTGACCATGCTGCAACAGCAAAACGCTGCTCATATTCTAGGTGATGCCAGTGGCATCATAATACCGAAAGGAGCAGGTCACTGCTGGAAAAACAGCAAATTCCTTATACCCAGAGAACATAAACACAATGTAGTGATGTATGAAGCGTGGTAAGAGAGGCAGCAGTGAGGGCTTTATAGTTCTTGGATGTCGATTCGATACATTGCCTGGGGAAGCAGACATGATGTCATGCATCATTTGATTCGTGATTACATTTAGGTCCCTTGCCTCAGCCTCAAGCCCTCGTCAGTTTCCTAATTGTATTTGAGCTGTTAGAGAAAAGGCATGGAGTGGAAACTGCTCAGAGAAAACAATGACTATGAAATCAGTTCATGAATGTCAGCCAAGTGACTCTGAATGCGCTGCCCCACAGAAACATCACAGCGCTGACCCCTGGTCCTTGGATTTGCTGTTTGCAACCAGGGAAATGGCCAGGGCTGGAAGCTGCAGAAAGTAAACAGGATTCACAGAGCTCGACCCAGGGCTTCCACTAACTAAAGTCAATCAGACAGTTCCCATGCCCCAAACTAATGCTAAAAGGAAGTTAGAATCGGAGAATCCCCGAAACAGTACAGAATAAGAAGCATAAATAATGTATGTCACATTGTACTTATTTCATTAAACTTTTCTAGACTATGGCCAGGGGGTTGAGAAAGTGATTGGCATGAATTTATTAAAAAGAACCAGCTCTGTGCTTTCCAGAATTACATCAATATTAAAGGAAGGACATGTAATTATAGAGAACTTAGCAAAAAGATATTTTAAAGAGTAAAGCTTAAGAAATCTCTCTTTATGTCTTGCGTTTTTGGTGTGGAGACAAAGCACCCTGTACCTACTGATTCTACGGGATGCGCTAATCACTGGGGGCCAGATGTATCAAGGTTACCCTTTAGCGATTCTCAAATAGCGATTTTTTGCGAATCGCTCTTTGAGAATTGCTAAATGGTATGTTTCTAGAAATTCGCTATTTTTTAGCGATTTCTTAAAATTCGTTAATTGCGATTAGCAAATTGCTAATCGCAATTAAGGAATAATTTCCCTTTCATTTCTATGGGCAAGGAGGCCCACAGGAATGAATGGAAAGTTATTCTCAATTTGTGCTTTGCAATTTGCTAATCGCAAATTGAGAATAATTTCAAGGGTGCAAGGGTGTCTGAAGGACACCCTGCTGCACCCCTGAAATTTACATGTGTGCGCATATGGCGCACATACATGCCCTAAGGGCATGTATGAGCGTCACATGGCACCTTTAGAAATTTCAAAAACTGCATTTTTTAAAGATTTCGCAAATTACCACCAACTACAAGTTGGTAGTAATTTTCGATTTCTTAGAGTGAAATCGCAAAACTTTCTTCTTTCTTACATACCATTTAAGGATTCGCTTTTTACGATTCCTTAAATGGTAGCGCAAAATTAAGGAAAGGCAAATTTTGTAATTCCTTAATTTTGCGATCCGATTTTTTTAATACATCGCATTTCCCGTTTTTTTGGTCGCAAACGCTGCTATTTTGCCATTCGCAGCGTTTGCAGCAAAAACAATGCTAGATACATTTGCCCCTGGGTGAGGTATGCATTCATCGATTCTTCGATTCTCTGCTCGAAATGAAGTATAACATTCAGAGAGAGCAATTAGAGATTTGCGCCTCGATTTCCATGCGATTTGCGGTTTCCTGAGCATTTTTCCCTGTTCGTATTTTGTCCATTTTTTAGGGGCGAAATATGAAAAGGCAAAATTACCTTATGTGCAGTTTTTCGTGCACAACGTATACCCCAATAACAACAGAAGTAAAAAAGAACACTGCTGTGCCATTCTTATTTTAAAAAGTGAAAAGGTTCTTTCTGTGGCTTCTGCTGTCCCATGAAACTCTCAAATACATTAAATGTGATCATTTTATTTATTTTCTTTTTAGTTCAACTATTACATTGTATTGTGTTGTAGTACTTGCATTGTGTTTAACTACCCTCTGTGAGATGCTAAAGCACTTGCCCACATGGATAGCAAGCTACACTGTGTAGGGTGTGAGATTGGCAGGATCTCGTTTTTGTTTTGAGATGATGTGGGCAGCAGTAGCGGCCAGCACAGGTAAGAGTGGTGAGGAGGGGTGGGCTGGTGTTAAATTGACAGACAACAGGATAAGTAAAATTGAACTAAACCACTTACCTTGCACTTGCCGCATCGCCCACCGCCCTACCGCTCTTACCTGTGCCGGCCTCTACTGGTGGGAAGTGTTTTCTTTTCAAACGTAATGACCATGGAGGTTTACTTATGGGAATCTTCACCACTGGCAGTGTGATAGGTGAGGGTATATGAGAAACATGCATATTATAACTGTTATAAGGACCAGAACATATAGGCAGCTACCCAACAACAGCCTGGAAATATGGGCCGTGGGATGATTAGTGTGTGAATACCTTCAATAAGCAGTGGTAGTCAGAGAAGGCCCAGCAATCCATATGGCAACATGCACTTGGCAGACATGTGTTGAATCATTAAACGTATGCCAAAAGGGGAAGAACTGGAATTGATGACATGAGCAGCAGGCAACTATTTATTAAGGTCTGGACACTGCCTCCTTCTATACAATTTTAACCCATGGCAAGGAAGTGGAAGAGCAGTAAGGCTGGAAACCTGAGCAGAAACTACAATATTTAAAAGGCCCAGATTGCACCTACTTTATTAAGCCAAAATAAGTAAAGGTTATAAGCAGGGGTTCACTCCTCAAAACTCTTTCAAGCTCCCAAAGGCTGATGAATACCAGTCAGGCACCCTTAGCTGGGTCATGGCTCAGACCCTAGCCAGACCTGCATCCTGCACATGCGAGGCTAAGGGACAAAGAGCATGGTCAGTTGCTTTACTGACTATGCAAGAACAGGTCTCCTCCCTTCCCCATTTTACTCATCACCCCTCCACAAAAGCCTACAACTTTGTTTAGACTCAAGAGACCCTTACTCCTTCTAGATTATAAAATGAGGCCGCAAGGGCTGTGGGGTGGCCAGAAATGCACAACTTGGTGCCCTAGGGACGGGGATGGGGCTTATAGAAAAAATCAAAGTATTGGCCAACAATTGATTAGAACTGACATTACCATTCCAAAACCTAAAAGTGACATTTTGGCACAATGGAACCTAAAGCCCGTGGAAGGTCATCACAGGTGCGGCAATTGTGTTGCTTGTTCTACCACAATTGAGGGCAATGAATTTGTCCATCAGGGAACTAAGTGGAGACATACAGAATTCTCCAATTGCAAAATGAAAAATGTCGCTTACGGAATACTTTGTCCGTGCCTACTAATCTACATAGGCAAGACTAGCCAACAAGTCAACCAAAGGATCAGCCAGCATCGATCACGCATAAATAAAAAAACAATGACTGCTCCGCTGGTTGAGCACTTCTGTGATAAAGGCCATAATGAACATGAATTTAAATGGTCTGTGTTATTCACTGTGAATTCAATGACAAAATGCCATGATATTGATCGTGCCTTACTGCAGAAAGAGGCTTATCTCATTTTGAAATACAATAGCACTCAAACAGGCCTTAATAGCTTGTCTGAGATAGCCCATATATAACTGGCATAGACATACAGCATAGCGGACTGGCATCTGTCAGACATCCCTGGACTTAATCTGTAGCCTTACGTCCTCTTTTCACTAACACATTTTGTGTATAAAGAGTAAGCGTGGCCAATGCCTGGCAGGTAGATATATGTAATCTTAATAATGGGTGCAGGGTCACCTACAGACTCCCCACATGCTCTGTTACTAAAGTTTATTTTTTTAAGGGTGCATTCAATACACGATCACAATAATGACCCTCAATGTGCTTGCCGTACTTGTGGAATAAATGCTATTTAAATCAGCATTTATCAAATTTAAATGAAATGGCCCGTTTTAACATTAGTGTTCAGATACGAGTTGCCAATAAAGTTTTGAAGTTTTTTTAGTTTAAACCCAGCGCGTAACCAAAATAGTTAAAAAATAGAATTTCTGCCTCCATTCATTGACAATGACACCACGTAACATGCGCGCCCTGATTTTACATGCGCTTCCCATACTAAACATAATTTTCTCATAGCGCAATTATGAGGACACTACAAGTCCCATCATGCCTTTTTTGGAGGTGGGCTTTAAATACAGGAAGTGCTTGGGCGGCCATCTCTTGTGAGAAAACTTTGATCACACCAGCGACGTGCTGTTATTTTCGAGCAGGTAAATGCCAGGACATGTTTCCTGTCTATTTCACGCTTATAAACTGTTTGAATGGCCATTCTTTTGGCTACAAGCGCTTACACTCGCTTTTTGTTTTTTTCGCTAACACAGGACGGCAAATTGAGAGCACATTTCCAAAAATTAAAAAGGGAATAGAAATACATCATTAAGGTAGGCAAAATGATTCCTGCCTTTCCTGGTATTTTAATAATGCATGCACTATGCGAACATTGCAATCAACAGCCCCACCACTAAAACATTTGTCACTATTGTTTTAGGAGCCTACCTTCATGGTGGTGGATTATATATAAGAACGCCGGTTGGCGGCAGTCGACAATAGCAAGGTATACTTTATGTAGCACTGGGTGATGCCTTAGTATTGAAACCACGAGCTGGTTAGATTCACCAATGCAAAAAAAATTCTTAAAATTTCTTGTAGGTTGTCCTGCCTGGCCACGTTTAGAAATATTTGGTTTGAAATCCTTCACGCCTTAATGTCCTGCTCTACTTACAACCAAGTTTGGTATGTAGCAATTTTCTTTCATTGCCTTAAAAGAAGTTTGGTTTTGAGAGTGATGAGTAAAATATTTTCTTTGCATCCTACAGATACAAAGAATAAGACAGCCCTGATGAGAGATCAGCGACACTGTGCCTGATCTCGAAACGCGTCAGCACTTTCATAGGGTGGAATAAAATGTCATCTCTACGATACTAGGACCGGCTGGTCCAGTATTGATTTGTTTAAGAGCCATTCACTTGCTTATAATTCCCCCTTGATTGGTTTTTCCTATTTTGCTCATTTTTTGATTGTAATGTTTGTTCTAATGTTGTTTGTGATGTATTCTTAGTTTTTTGTAATGTTTGATGCAAGAAATTTTCTTTTTGTACTCTGTAAAGCATCTGTTTTTTATGTATGTACAAAGTATATATAGGTGTGTAAATATTTAATGTATTGTTGTTTTCTGTCATATAGCTTGTCATAACTTGAAAAAGATAATAAATATTGACACTAAGTAGGATGTCGAGGGGGGTCACAATAAATTGATCTTCTCCCTCCTAATAAGCTTGTAGAGATTTTGTGGTTCGGGCAATTTGTGTTATATAATCTGGGGATGACTGAGGCATACTCCCTGATCCTGTCCTGGGCATTGTGTCCTGTTGCTGCAGAATGCTGCAGCAGCAAAAGCAGGGCCCAAGAGTGTGACTAGACTGCAGACGAGGCCCTGGGCAGAAGGGACCTAGCAGAAAACTAAGCATTGCCCATGTCCGAAGTGGCCACCCGGCTTGGCACCCAGATGGCCACTGGGGAACTCAGCTGCACCAGGATGTGGGGACCCAAACTGATGGTGTGCAGCCTGCAAGGGTCAACACAGATGCAATCATATGGTGAGCCACCAGGGGAGGACAGCCATTCATGCGCTGCTGCCCACGGTGAATGGTTTCTCGCTGCCAATGAAGCGGCTGGACAAAGGTGATTGAGCCCCTACAACTGGGAGAGAGGAGGCGAAGATGACTCAGCTTCAAGGTTGGAACCCACCAGCAACAAGGAACTGGACCGAAGGCCCCTCCCTTCACATAACAACCCCCCTCCTCCTCCTCAGTTACTCTGACCCCCCACCTTATTGTAGGAATAGGAGGGTGCTTCTGATTGCCTGGAGGTTGGCGCCTGACATATTTGGCCCACCGAGTGAACCAATACTGCTACATTTGGCCACTGTAGCCTATCTCTGTGGGACATCAAACAACCTATCTTGCCAGTTTTCATGCTACTCATACTCACACACTAACAGCCAGATTCATCATTGTAAAATCGGCTCGCAAAGGGCCAGATTCTGAGAATCTGGCCCTTTGCGAGCACAATTTTTGCATTTGGGATTCATCACCCCAAATGCAAAAATCGCAAATTGCGAAATTGCGAGGAATTGCATTTAAGGAATCTCTATTTGAGATTCCTTAAATGCAATTCATGAACCATTTTTGAATTGCGAAATCGCTATTTTTGGTCGCTATTTACCGCGAAGTCTGACTTCGTGGCAAATAGCGAAAACTTTAAAAAATGCACTTTAGTGCATTTTTCTAAGATGTATGTTACACACACACATATCCTTTGGAAATGTGTGTGCGCAACATCAGTATACATTTACATTTCAGGGGTGCTACAGGGTGTCCTTTGGACACCCCTGGCACCCTTGAAATCGCATCCTTATTTGCGATTAGCAAATTGCTAATCACAAATAAGGAATGACTCCCCATTCATTCCTATGGGCCTCAAGGCCCATAGGCCCATAGGAATGAATGGGGAGTCATTCCTTATTAGTGATTAGCAATTTGCTAATCGCAAATAAGGAAGCTGTAGAAGTCGCAAATAATATTGCGATTTCTACATGAATCCCGTTTTGCGAGTCATTAATAGCGACTCCTTAATAATAGCTATTTAAGGACTCGCAAATCGGGACATTGATGAATCTGGCTGATAGACACTTGGCAGTGGGGACTTGCATTGACCCCAACGGGATGGACACGATGGGCAAGCCTACAGCTAAAAGTGCCCAATCTGGTGGTCAAGGGGAACCATTTTAAATTGGGCAGCCTGTGGCAGGAGCCTCAGCTCCCACTGGCCTGACCTGTGAGTCACAGTATGGCACCTCATATAACAAAAGCGCGCAGGTTATATTGCAGGTGCTGGAATAAAAAAATGATGCTATAGCAATTGATGTGGGCTTCCTTAGAGCGGATCACAGATAGTTGATGGACAGAGTTAGACTGTATCCATAATAGCCAGCTTGAGGATCCACAGCAACAGATGGAGGTCATGTGCCAAAAGCCCTGAAGGAGTGAACAGACGATGTGGAGGGACGGTCCAGCTGCAATAACATCTGGATTTTAGGCCTGCCTGAAACGCATAATATTTTGTTATGTTCGGAAGAGCTATGCCCCTGTCTTGTTTAGGGCATTGGAGGACCTTCATTGCAATCCGGGGTGGAACCCCTCGTCCATAGCAGCATTCTTACCAGCTCTTCCACCCTTAGGAATAGAGCGTCGGGGACCCTGTGTGGGCTGTTCTGGAGGGTATATGAGAGCAGGGGCCGTGCAATCATCTTTAACATTACCGCTCTACCCACAATCGAAAGGAGCAATGTATTTCAGTGCCTCACATTCTCCTCCAATTTTCTACTCATGGGCAACAAGTTCACCTCATAGTGAAAGGCTGTGTCTCTCGTTATCCAAATCTGGAGGTATTTGAAGCTTTGGGTGCCATTCACAAAGTCCAGCACTTCCACGCCTGACGCCTTTAGTTTAGTTTACTGCAAAGACTCTGCTCACTTCCTCTCACCATTTCCTAGGACTCAAGAATAAGCTCTCCCACATGCCTCCCCTCCCTTTCAGTGCCCCCTATCCACACCAGCAACTTGCCTACCTTAACCCCTGCATTGTAAATGTGATTTTGCCTGACAAAAAATGTAGTTTTAACCCCATTCCGGGCCTCCATTTGGATCTCTTGCTTCAGCCCACATCTCCCTTCAGCTGGGTTGTGGGGAGGTAGCATAATCGTTCTCCAATCATGCCAACACCCTCTCCAAGGTCCCTTCTATCTCCCACCATCCAGATTTAATGACTCCCCTGATCATGGCTTTGTCCAGTGCCTCCTACTTGTTTTTGAGGCACCACGATTCCATCCTCTGGTCCTGGGGTGCCCTCAGTCTACTAGTAGTATATGTGACTTGCAGATAGGTGTGGTCACTTATCATCTGTGCCAGGTAATTGGCTTCTGAGAATCAGTGTAATGCGTTCCCTGCAAAAAGAAGTAGTCAAGTCTGGATGGCATGTTGTGAGCATGTGAGTAGAACAAGAATCCACTCTACTGTCTATTTAGGGCCCTCCAGATATCACTCACCACCAGTGCCTGCGCAAACCATTTAGTTTCCCCAGTGTTGTTTCGCCTTCACGTCCCGTGCTCATTCTGTTCATATGTGTGTCCATAGCTAGATTGTAGTTCCTGATTATGACCGTGTGCAGTGTCATGCCTCTGTCAAGATGTTCCCTAGCTTCTGTAGCATCTCCCACTAAAGCCCCAGCCGGGCGTACACATTAAGTAGCAGGTTAGCCTCACCTTCCCATTCGCCCATCAGCAGACTAGCAGCCATTGGTGCCCGTCCAAATGTGGGACACATGAAACAGCAGCAAATTCTTACGGAGAACTCCCCTAGATCCCAAGTTGTAGTGTGCATAGCATGGCAGGCTGTATCATCCTTTCCTTAAGCTGCGGTGCTGGCCATCCGGCAGGTGAGTCTCCTGTAAAAACACTATTTCAGCTTTGTACCTGTTGAGTGCCTTATTCACCAACCCTCTTTTTACCCTGTTCCAACTCATTAACATTTCTTGTGAGCATCGTCTGAATCTGTGTCTGTGTTATGGTGGCCACTTACCTCCCACCTTCCAATCCCATCGTGTGCATGTGTATGCCTGTCTATCTACTACTTTGGTGTCTAGATGTCCCAATGTGCTGCGAACTTCCCCTCCAACTACACCCCACTCTGCCTTACAGTGCCATGATCCTACAACGAACCATCCCCCAATTCACAGTCTGTATAAAGCCCAAATAAACATAACATTATTACTTCTAATGGGCCTTGTCTTGGGTACAGCCCATAGGCTGTGTGAGAGTCACAGATACTGTCTATGCCCCCTGGACGCCGCTGTCTTTTGGGTCTGCACTTCCATCTTATCCATGCCATCTGGAGCCCTAGATTGCATTCCAGGTCTTTACACAGTTTAATATGCAGATTTTAGAAATCCAAAGGGGAAGACCCATTACCTTAGGTCTGCAGAAGTCATCAGGGTGAACCTTGATAGTCTCTCCTCCTCTCCTTATGGCTCAGTCTCAGTGTGGTCGGTTCCACTGCCCTCTTTCTCAGAGGCCAGTGCTCTCCATTTGTTGTTGATCAAGGTAGTGCTACCGTTTTTAAACACTTGCACTGTTTTCTCTTGCTCTGCTCTCATTTGCGCGGTTGCCGGTAAGGCGTTGGTCACCATTAGTCATCTCCTGGTGCACAAGGCAGTGGGCCAGACCACAAGCCCTGTTGTTCCAGCCAGTTCCATGCCTCCTGCGCTGTGAGCAAGAAATAGGCCTTGTCCCCAAACACAACCTGTGGTTTTGCCAGGTGATGAGTGCGTAATCTAAATTCAGCTTTCGTAGTACCTTTTCCGACCGGCACAAATGTTAAGGCTGAGTTTGCTGCCTCCTAGCACTCAGGGATCGTGTTTCTGTGATGCCTGCAATATGACATCTCCATCTCTGAAGTTCATCCCGGCACCGGTGGATTCACTGGTATTATGTAGGCTCTCCTGACAGAAAAGAACTGCAATGGCTTCCACTATAATACTGTCTTTGCTAGCCATTCTTCAGGGAACAAGTTTGCATTGGGGCACTTCATCCATTCTTGAAACCCCACCAGCCTCATGTTGTGTCATCAGGACCTACCGTCCGCGTCTTCCAGGTGACCCTCTAGGATTTTCATCTCTCTCCCCATGGCAGAGCACCTTGTTGTTCTTAACCTTGGGTTAGAGAGTGCTGAACACCAGGAGCTGACAAACTTACCTGGTACGCCATCGGGCGGGGCCGTGAGGGGAACGGCGGCACTTTGCAGACGGGGAGCGCTGGGAGCCTTGCAGAACCACAGCCCCCAGCAGCCTCAGGGGCGGCGCGCCCGTGACGCGCCTGGAGCGCCCAGAGGCGCGAGATAAACGCTGACCCCCCGTGAGCCCATGGGGGAACACCAGGAGCTGACAACCTTACCTGGTACGCCATCGGGCGGGGCCGTGAGGTGAACGGCGGCACTTTGCAGACGGGGAGCGCTGGGAGCCTCGCAGAACCACAGCCCCCAGCAGCCTCAGGGGCGGCGCGCCCGTGACGCGCCTGGAGCGCCCGGAGGCGCGAGATAAACGCTGACCCCCCGTGAGCCCAGGGGGGAACACCAAGAGCTGACAAACTTACCTGGTACGCCATCGGGCGGGCCGTGAGGTGAACGGCGGCACTTTGCAGACGGGGAGCGCTGGGAGCCTCGCAGAACCACAGCCCCCAGCAGCCTCAGGAGCGGCACGCCCGTGACGCGCCTGGAGCGCCCGGAGGCGCGAGATAAACGCTGACCTCCCTCTCTCCCCGCGAGTCGGGAGCGACCGGGAGAAGCCCGGGACAAGGGCGGGACAGTCTTTGGCAGTCGCCGGCAGGAGGAGGCAGGGCAGGGCCAGAGACCCTGCTCCTCGCAATGGGGAAACGCAAGCTGATTGTGGCACGTTGGTGAAGGTAAGAAGGCCAAGGTACCTAGGAAATACTATCATATCTTATCTTACTTGACATCTGCTGGGGGGCTCTTAATGACGAAATTGCAAATGCGGAAAAAGAACTGGGACTTGACCAGCCCGCTACAGAGTCCGAGGACCTAATCGATCTAGTTGTCCCCGAGTCCGCATCCCATATTCCACTAGAACCCAATGTCCTACTGTTCCTCCCACATCCAGGATTATTACCCCACCTCCCCAACCAAGTAGTGGAACTGTACATCATGAACTGGCTAATAACATACCAGCTAAAGCCAAATACAAACGAGGCAAGACAATCCGTAAGGGTGACTCAGGTAGTGCGGATAAACTGACTTCTGAGGATGTCCACGCCAACCTGGTCGAAGTGATCGAGGGCTTATTTGAATCGCGGTTGGAACCATTGTTGGTAAACATAGCGAAAGACATTGTGGACACCCTTAAATCATGCGTGAATAACATTATGAGTAAATGCGACAAGATTGATAAATATTTATATGAGCTCAATGCACACTGTGAATCGCACCTCAAAAGCAATTTAACACCTGAGCAACAAGGGAGGGTCTCTTCGACAACTAACGAGACTACCAATGAGCCAGTTATCTCGCATATGCAATCATCTAGCACTAACTGTACCTCTATGGTCATAGCACATGAGGATAGGATTGCATCCTTGAGGGGGGCACAAAAAGCTGATGGTGTGGGGGTTGGGGCATCAAGTGTGGCAGCGACTCCAATAGGTCAGGGGCACCAACTCAATGGCTCTCGCAAAAGTCAGACCCGGGCAGTGAATCTTCCACCGGATGCTGCCCGTTTAGTTGTTATTTTGACCGGGATCCCGTGCCTCAAACCACACCACAGGGAATCTGAATCCGAGCTGCTAAACAGAACTAGAAATTGGTGCTCACAGTTCAGTAGTGGGAGTGTGGATGTGGGCAGACACATTATAGCTGCTCGGAGGGTGGATTGGGTAGGAAGGAGGGTGAAATGTATTCCTGGGGATTGTGGTATTGTTAACTATGACAGAGGTAACATAGCAGATTCTCTTCTCTGGGATGGTTCTGACCTAGTTGGTGATGGTATCAGACCACTCCCATTAGGGTATTTCTATCCCCCTCCCACACATCCTCAGCCAAGATTATCCCACCCACCTATCCCACACCTGCTAGGAAAAGCAGGACAGATAAGGGCTCCGCCACATATATCTTATCAAACCCAACAGGCTCTACTGCGGGTGAGACCAAATCCCGTAGTAGCTCCACCCACCCAAGAACATTACATTGGCAGTCAGGGGGTAGGGATCTTACTCAGTAACAGGTTCTCCCCCCTTTCCACTGACTCCCCCTTAGATTCCAATGATTGACAACCATCCGCCGTGCCCCCAATTATGGAGGCCACCCCTGCTCATAGGAATCGCCACATATCAGTTGTAAGCTGGAACATCGTAGGGCTAGGGAAGAAAGCCACAGATGTTAGATGGTTAAATTTTGTGTCCCAATATGAGATTTTGGGTTTCCAAGAAACGTGGGATGTCAGTGATAATTTTTTCTTGGACGGGTTCCGGAGCTTTTCAGTCAAGGCAACCCCCGGGGAGGGTGGTAGGCACAAAGGAGGGCTGCACATACTTTTCTCTTTAAAATTGGTGGGAGTCACTACTAAGATTGATTGTACTTCTGATAACATCTTATGCATTGAGTGGGCCAGGCCAAATTCCCCGCTAACCTTGATAGTTAACCTCTATAATGCCCCCACAAGGGATAGAAACTGTTCACATTTGAAGTCCCTATCTCTGTTTTTATTATCATATAAGTCAAAGCAACAGGCTTCATTCGATATCCTGTTAATGGGAGATTTTAATGTCCACCCATGTGGCTGGGGTTGTTTGGCCAAAGAGGTACTGTGCCCCCCCGGAGCTGTCAGTACTCACTTTGCGCACACTGCTCAGGGGGCGGACCTGGAAGACCTACTCGCAAATCTAAATTTATATGAGGCTGAAGGGTCCTGGGGTGATGAGAGGGCACCGACTTTTGTAGGCAGGGATGCCAGTACAATCATCGATTACATTTTCATTACCCCTGGGTTAATCGACATGGTGGTAGCCTATGAAGTGTGTACTTCCCCTTTCAGTGACCATAATCCTGTAGTCTTGACCCTGGACTTGGGTAGCAACATTGTCACCCAGGTTGAGCGTCTGGGGGACAGTGGAGATACCCTTGTCCCTAGGGAGCGGGGCCGCAGATTAAATTGGGCAAAGGTTGTCCCGGAGAACTTCATGGACAACCTTCTACATAACAGACAAGCTGACATTACAATTTGTACGGACAGCACATCTGAGGGCACTGCCATCATTACTTCCTTCACCTCCATATGCACTCAAATCAGCCATGACCTGACGACCACAAAGAAACAAGCGGATTCATCTAGCCCTAGATGGTTTGACAGGGAGTGCTCAAAAAAACATAATGCTCTCCTTCAGGCCCTTAAACATCAGCCTAGAGATAGGGAGTTGGTGGGCCGGCTAAGAAAAGAATATAGGCAGGCTACCGAGACACGCAAAAAAACAATAAAAAGTGAGGCATGGGACAGTTTAACATCTGTTAGTGTACTGAGAGACAGTTCCCAATTCTGGATGATCTTAAATCACCCTTACTTTGCCTCCTCTAATAACACTGTTCTGGATTGTGTGATACCAGAGGATGCCTGGGTGAACCATTTTAGCAAAATATATAATAGTGAAGATCTGCCAGCTACACCCCATCCCCATCAGCCTTTTACTGAAGCATCTCCTCTGTCCTTTTCTGAATTTGAGTTTATCAGGCCAATTGAAGAAATGACCAAACATAAGGCCCCGGGACCAGACGGAGTCCCTGCAGACCTATACAGCTCTCAGTCACTTTTTTGGGCCAAAATCTTAACTAATGTTTTTAATTCAACTGTTAAAGCGGGGTTCCCAAAAGCCTAGTCCACCTCAACCATAATCCCTATATTTAAGAAGGGCTCTAGATCTGACCCGGCCTGCTACAGGCCGATCTCGCTAATCGACTCTGCCGTAAAGATTCTTGGCAGAGTCATTCTACACAGATTAGGCGACATCATTAAGGAGAAAGGGGTGCTCTCTGACCTGCAATATGGTTTCAGAGAGAAACGAGGTACAATAGAGCAGTGTTTGAATCTCCACATGCTGGTCAGTAAATATACCATGGCAAAGGAGGGCCACTTATATCTGGCCTTTATGGACCTCTCCTCGGCCTTCGACTTGGTCAATAGGGCCAAGTTATGGGCCATACTGGCTGGTATTGGGATTGATCCCCCTCTAGTAGATTTTCTGGCCGCACTTCATGCAGACCTATCAGCTACTATTAGAACTAACCGTGAAGGCAGTACCACCAGACCATTTAGCTCCAGAAGAGGTGTGAGGCAGGGCTGTATTTTAGCCCCACTTCTGTTCACCATTTATAATAACTCCCTAGATAAAGCCTTGGAGGGGTGCACACCTGATATCCCTTACGTGGGGGGGTCCGCAGTACCCGTACTCCTCTACGCGGATGACGCGGTGCTCTTAGCCCGCACAGGGGTGGGGTTACAGAGGCTTCTTGACGCATTTGGTCACTTTATGTCCTCGTTGGACCTCCTGGTCAATAACAAAAAATCACACATCATGCTGGCAGGGAAGCGACCAAGGCCAAAAAAGCTGAAATCTTTTAGCTGCTGTGAAGAGGGGATCTCGAGGGTACAAGTGTTTACCTCCCTGGGTGTGATATTTGAAGAGAAGGGCTCATGGACCCCACAGGTGGATGCGAAATCTTTAGCTGTCACTAGATCCACCTCCACACTTTTGAGTTTTGCTAACCGTCTTGGGTCTCGTCCGATGGAGGCATTATTGAAGGTTTACAAAACCAAATGTTTATCTATAGCCTCCTACGGAGCTCCATTGTGGGGCTACTCACACTGCGGCAAACTACAGACAGCAGAAAATCACTTTCTTAGGTCCTTATTGGATGTTCCACAATCTACACCAGTCCTATCAATACACACTGAGTTAGGGTTGGGATATATCACTGACTTGCTCCAACTAGCGCCCCTAGTATGTTGGACCAAAATTTGGCTGAACAAGGACATTACATTGAACCACACTATCCTCAGGGACTGCATGTCTTTGGATAACGCCTCAAAAATTCCGTGGTTGGAATATGTAAAGGGGGAGATGGGCAGACTTGGCAGACCAAACCTTTTCATTCACCCAAACACTATACTTAAGGAAGACTTGAAATGGATTAAAGAAAACTTTATGAGGAGGGCAGCTCAAACACGGGAGGAGAAAGAACTAACTAAACCTAGAGTTAGAGCCAACTTTCTCCTTCTGACCACGCCCCAAATTGAACCTTATCTAAAAATTGTGAGCAGCCCATTCCATCGTCATTTGCTCATTAGATTTAGGTTCAATATATTCCAATATTCCCTGGGTGATTTCCCTGTGTGGGGTGTTCCTGATGAGTCTACCCCGTGTAGCTGCGATAACTTTTCTGAGCAAACCCTCATGCATTTTGTCATGTTATGTAGCCACTACAAAGAGAGTAGATTGAGGTTCTTGGCACCCATTTTAAGAGATGCAGGTTTCGTCCAGGTACGTCCTGCTCTACTTTATCTCCAGTTACTAGGTAGTACCAGGACAATCTTCGGGGTTGCTAGCTTCCTGGTCGCAGCCATGCGTACAAGGACCAGGACGCTATCCCAGAGGCAACTGGAAGGGTGACCCTATCATCCTGTATTCCTGCTATTGACTTTTTAACTATTTTTAACTTTTTTATACTGTGTATGATTTATACTGATGTGAACCTTTATATCTATGTAAATTGGATATCTTGACAGATTTGAACCTTTGATTGTTTTTCAACTTTATGAACTTTGTTAAATTGTAATCAATTTTTAAATATATGCTGTTTTGTTGCTTTTATGATTTTAAATGCAATCAAATAAAACTTGACTTGACTTGAGTGCTGAGCAGAGATTCAGTCTCCTTCACTTGTTCGACCAGTTGTTTTATGATCTTCTTGCAGGATCCACAGCAGTGGTTAGTGTACCTAATGGCCTCCAATATCCTTGCTATGTGTCTGGCCAGGGGAGCCTCTGGTCCCTCAACCTTTGAGTGCACTCTTTTCTCTATCATCTCACATTGTGACCCACTCTTCGCCACATGAGTCCTTCCCATCACACCTGAGTCATTCCATTCCTTTGACATCTGACAGCAACAGGGAGAGGGGTGGGAGGTTGCGTTGGGCTGCAGCAGCGCAGTCTACTCTTCACCTAGTCCACTCAGCACACAGTACCCTTGTAAAGATCATGTCTTCGTTTCGTCACACAGGCTCCCTTGCATGCAAACTTATTGCTCCGTGAGACTATCCTGATCCCTGTGATGTCTCCCTCATTTCTTGTCGGACAGGCGGGAAGAGCAGAAGGAGAGTATAGTTTTGCAGGTCACCCCCGTCGAGTCCCCCCCTCCCTTGTTGTTCAGCCCTCAATGTTAGTGCCCAGGGAAGGAAACTCCTGATTCAAGTAGTCTCTGCTGAGCCTTCAGGCTCTGTAGCATGTGTTAATTCAACGGGGTCCCACATATACCCCAAAGTTTGCTCTGCTACATGATCCCAGCATGCAGCTTTGTGGCCTTAAAGCCTTCCGGTACTGCCTTCTTGATCCTGGGCGTCCTAGCTGCCCAACCGCAGTGATGCCAATCAAGAGATAGTCGCTCCCTTCACCTAGCGGGGCCTTCAGCATGCTGCTCCTGCCATTCTCTCACTGATGGTAGCAACACAGCCCTGTTGCCGCCCCCAAGCCATCTTGCTGGCAATTAAAGATTCCCCTCAGCGGTTTCCCCACAGTGGCAGCCAGCCTTGGTAGCGCTAATCCTCTTCCTCCACCGGGCCCCTCACTTCCACGCTGGGTTCGAATCTATATGCCAGATACTTGCCGCAGCCAGACTCTCTGAGCACTCCCCGCGAGCAGTAGTATGCTCAAAGAGCCGTCAGCTACTGGCACTGTTCCTTTCAATAAAGCCCCCATCTCTCCTCTATTTCTGCTCCCTCCCCAGCCTCCTGCCTGCCTTTCAGGGCCTGGGTGTCCTCACCGCCCTTCTGCAGTGGTGCTAATCGGGGGGGGGGAAGCACATTCTCCACCTCTTTGGGTTTTCAGTACACTGCTCTGGCCCTTCTCTTGTTTAGGGCAGTGTCTGTGCCCCACCACTGTCGCTGATCCGCCACATGGGCAAGTGTGGACTTGCTTGACCCAAACGGCTAACTTCCTGCAGCTGCAGCAGTCTGGCCCAGGCCGCTCTGGGCTGCATGACTCCAGTTCCTTCATCACTTTTCCTCCTACAGTGTTGCCGCTGGCTCCGCCTCATGCAAATCAATGCAGTCACTGCCCTCTACATTCCCTCAGGAGCAGCCCCCTCTGTTTGCATGAATCAGACCCATGCATAACGACAGGTTAACTTGACCGTGGTCGCCAATCTAGCATGGAGCTTTACGCAACACATCTGATCTCACATCAAGGCTGCTCAGGCCATGCCCTTTAAGACATCCTTGACCTCTCACAACACCTCAGAGAGCTCCAATGGCTCCCCATCCACAAACGCAGTCAATTCAAACTCCTCATGAACTAATACAAAGCACTGCACAGCATAAGACCCACACACCGGAATGACCACATGCAGTTGCACCAACCCACCACTCACTTGCAATCAGCCACACTCTCACTCGCATACACCTCTGCATCCTCAAGAGTAAAATGAGAAGTTTAGCATTCTTCACTGTAATGGGGCGTCATCACGCCCCCAACAATCGCACTGCCAAGTGTGCCAATGGCCTTCATGTTTCCTTATTTCATTTTTTCATGTTCATCCATTTACTCCATATCTATTTCACATTTGTCATCCTTCTTTATCAGTTTTAATGCGAGCCTGCGCGCTGAGTGTGCTTGCTGTTTGCGAGTTTTTACTGTTCACCCCATGTCTATCCGGACTTTGTGAATGAACAGGACCAAGGCAATAATTCATGTCAAGCAGCGTTTTATTTAAAAAGGTACCCAATGCATTTCGGGCTCAACGCCCTTCTTCGGGGGTCACTGCTGCCTGTGATTTAAAACCGTCCGTCCTTACTCCATTTTGACTTCCCATGTGTCATTAAGTTTAGCATTCTCCCACAGTGCACCCAAAACCAGGAACAACCTTCCCCAAAACATCAGGCCCTCTTCCTCACTTCTTGATTCCACAAGAATCTGAAGTATTGGCTCTTTTACTAATTTATGCGGGCTGGACACCCAACACTTAGTCCCATACCTACACAACTGCTCCAGTGCCTGGACACCCTCGCGGTTGATTAGCTATGCCATACAAATTTACATAACAAAACAGAAAAAAGCATTTTCAGAGAATTTTCTCAAATTGACTAAAACGTATCTGGCATCACTGTAGGGGCTTCGATGTGTACACTAACAGGACTATCTTACCTGCCTGTAAGGGGAAGGGGCCAGGGCGGACTGCATTCTGGTGTGGTTAGTCCAATCGTACACCACACAGAAACCGAGCAGGGCCGAGCAGGGCCGTCCAATCGTACACCACACAGAAACCGAGCAGGGCCGTACAAAACCACCAGGGAAAGATCCTCCCTGCGCAGATGGGCATCAACAAAGTATTTGTAGACAACTAACAAACGTTGCAAGCAGCTGAGGAGGCCCTACTACTTGATCGTTTCTGAGCATCCATGACACTACAGAGGCTCACTGGGACTAAAACGGAGTCATTGAATGCAGACCTGAGTGTACATGAAATCAAACTCGCCATTGATCAACTAGCGAGAGGTAAAACATCTGGGGCCTTATTTATGAAGGCTTTGCGTCAGTTTTGCGCCGCCGGTGCGTCACTTTTTGTGCCATATTTAAAAAGTGACGCATCTAGGTAGATGCGTCACTTTTTAAACCCCTGCGCCACATTATACCTGCGTCAGGTATAATGTATGCAGAGGGGGCGTTCCCCCGCAAAAAGCCTCGTAATAGTGACGCAGTGAAATCTATGAGATTTCACTGCGTCACTTTTAGGACGCTGTTGCGTCAAAATCTTGCGCCTGCCTCACAGCAGGCGTAAGACTGACGCAAGCCCTTTCACATGGGGATTCCCCCATGTGAAAGGATGCATTGCTGGAGTTGCGTCACTTTTGTGACACACTCCAGCAATGCGTCACTTTTGCGTTTACAGATATGTCAGAAATACTGACGTATCTGTAACTCCTTGCGCAATGATGCGTCATAATGTAAATATGTGCATCATTGGTGTCGCAAGAAGGGCGCAATGAAAAGTGTTTTCACGCAGCGATGCGTCACTTTTCATAAATGAGGCCCCTGGAATCGATGGGCTGCTCACTGACGTCTACGGTGCGTACAGTTCCAGACTGACTACCTGTCCATATGTACACAGGAGCTTTCAAACCCAGATTCGAAAGGGGAAATCACCATCGTGAAGATGCTGCTGAAATAGGGCCGTAACCCCTTGGATGTGAAGTCCTACAGGCTGTTATCCCTCCTACCGATAGAAGATAAAATGCTGGGAAATGCAATAGTGAACTTTTTGCTCCCTTACTTACCAGGCCTGATACAACCAGACCAATGTGGATTAGACCCAGGAGGGAATACACATATTAACTTCTGTAGAGTGTTTCACATTATGGATCTGGCTGGCTGCAGCTCGGGGACTACATATATGGCTTACCTTGACATAGAAAAAGCCTTAAATACTCTGCTATGGCTCTACTTGTTTGCAGTCCTTTGGGCACTGAAATCATGGGCAACATTCTAAAATGGATACAATTGCTCTACATGCTGCCCCTGGACAGGGTCTGCAAGGAACATGTTTTCTCTAACAAATTGCAGCTACTTAGGGGCACAAGTCTGTTCTATTCTGTCTGTACTGGCTCTGGAACCTCTGGCGTGTGTTATACATGAGAGAGGCCCAGAATGGGGAATCAGGGTGGGAGACAGAAACCTCATGGCGGCTTGGTATGCGGACGATGGGCTGCTGTTTCTCAGGGACCAAGGAGCGACTCTGCCCTTAATGGTAAGACTGCTGGATGAGCTTGGGAAAATATTGGGCCTGCCAGTGAACTGGGACAAATCTAGCCTTTCCCACTTTGCCTCCTGGAGACGGTGGAATGGCCTCTATTTTTGGATCAACTTTGGGCTGGAAACCCGTTAGTCTTAAATACATGGGGGTGCAGGTCTATTATATGGCTCAGGACCACAAGGATAGTAATCTGGACAAATGCATCTCCAACAATGAAAGAGTTCTCCCCTTTTGGCTTCACCTCCATTATCCTTAGGGAAAGTGGCCATACTAAGGAGGATTGTTCTCCCTAGATTGTTTTACTTCTTCAAGGCCCTCCCCCTTTGCTTACCATAAGCCTTCTTTAATGAATTAAAATCTCGGTTTTCTGAGTTAATTTAGGGTACTGAAAGGCACATTCTCTCAATTAACAAGCCTATGAATCCTATCAAAATGGGCGACATGGGTGCACCTAGTCCAGAAATATAGTATCTGGTTATTCAGTTGGCATGGTTGGCTCGATTGGCTGGTGGTGGACAAAGACTCAGAAAGCCAGGATAAAATGGGGAGATCTTCTGAGAACCTTTTACCAAAGGTCCAGACCAAACCCCTCCTAATCAAGTACACTCTAAGCTATAACAATGTGCTGAGATACATACTCCAGGAAGGGGTGCATGAGAAACCCCTGCTGTCCAAATCTGCTGTTGTGGGTTGGTGCCAGCAATGACAAGAGTGGTGAACAGGCACGCCATGCAAGTTTGGGACCATGCTGAGATCACTACTGTGGGGTATCTGTACAATGAGGCGAACTCCTCGATTTGAAGCCCTAAGGGATGGCGACAGGTTACCTAGGGGCCAGGTTTTGTTCTGTGGGGGGACTGTGAACTGCAACTGACAATGCATTGGGCTGAGAATAAAGAAGCCCAATAGAGCAGACACCCTATGCCCTCTGCTAACACAGAGGATCAACAGAAGAGTACTAACCTGCCTGCATAGAGCATTAGCTCCAGTATTGAATAGGCCTGGGTGATGAACAATGCTCCATTCGCGGAGTCTGCAGTTTTCTGCAATCTGCGCTCTGTGGAGCAAGCTGAGTTCCGGAATATCTACAGTCGCCACAAAGTCTGTTTCATTCTTCGTCTTCTCTCTTGTTGCAAGGTACCACTGCACGTACGTATCCTCTAATCAGGATCTCAATCAGCAATGCAGTAGTCAAAGCCCTGTCAGTACTTCAAGACACCACCCTTCAGTCACCAGAGAGAGTTCCCTGACAGTACGGGCTAACGTCAGGACAAGGGATTAGTGCAGCACTGTTAGATCAGGTGGTATACCTCTCTATACACTATTAACAATATTATAGACACATTTGGCACTATCAGGACCTTATGGAGTCTTGTAGGTGGCCTGACAGTCTGCCAGGTCCGCAGAGGCTATGGCCTAAATTCCTCTACAGAGGACCTCCCCCACCCCCGTTATGTGATCCCTGCCTTCCTGCCGAAGATCTCAGTACCTTCAATGCAACTGCTGGAGGAGAGATTGAGGTAACAGCACAGCAGAGAACTGTGCTGAATGGATGTCATATTGTTTTCCCCTCCCCCACTGCAAATTCTTTTAATTTTCAAACACAAATGCCAAAAGAAGAAGGTTGACTTTGACAAACAAAAGAGAAAAGGCTTTAATGCAGAGGTAATTTTTAGGCCTGGGTGGAATTTTTAATTCCGCTGAAAGATTCAGTGAATTTGGTAAGTCTGTTACTCTTGTAACGCAGATTTTCTGATAAATTCCACCACTCCACTGGTGGAATTATTCTGCAGTGGTTTGGTTTCTAAACAGTGTGTAAAGAGGGAAAAGTTAATCTATGTTTAAAAACCATTGTAGATTAAAGTTTAATCTGCTTTAGTTTTTAAACATGGAGGGATTGCTTCCTCTTCCCGTCCTGTTTAGATACCACTGCACTGCAATGCATACCACTCGGCACCCCTATATACCTTGCAGTGATAACTGCAGAGTATGTAAGGGCACCAAGGGGTATGCACAGCAGTGAATTTCCATTGGCTCCCTTACATACTCTGCAGTAATAATTGCAGAGTATGTAAGTGCAACAAGACATATGTACTGCAATGATTTCTAATTGGTCCGGGAAAAAGCAGCAGTCCACCTATTTTTAAAAAACACAGCAGATTGAAATGTAATCTGCAGTTGTTTTTAAACATAGAGGGAGACTGCTTTCTCTTCCCATCCTGTTTAGTACGTATGTAAAGGTGCAATGGCCAGTCCAAATTCAGCTGCAAAAGAAGGAGCGTTATGCATGGGGCTAGTTACCCACCATGTAAAAAATCCAAGCTTCAGAAATGTCAACCAAAAGACATCCTTGCCTTGGGGTGAAAGGAATCTCCTATGACACCTTGGGATGAAATCCAGAAATCTCTGGAAGCCACAAAGCTGATTCACCTGCTTTTAACCAAGGCCATCACTATCCAGACATGGAAGAGGACAAGTACAAGACATGCAAGACAGCCAAAGTGGAAGCAAGAGCAGATGGACAAAGTCTGGACAGAAAAGACTGGCTCCAGGAGGAATCCTGATGTACTCTGGATACAAGGAAGATAACGCCCTAAATACTCAGGAGTAGCACTGATGATAACACCAACAGAGCTCTGTTTGGATGGGAAGCCCACAGTGCCAGAATCATCACAGCAACCTTCCGCACAAAGAAAATTAGAATCAACATGAATGTTTTCCAGTGCTATACACCTACAAACAGAGCCAGACTGGGATCGAAAACCAGCCGTAGCAATTACGTCCAACCAAGCCCCGTGGCAGGAACACTGCTGCTGCGCTTTTGTTATAAGGGCCCAGATTTTGCAGCACTGATGCAAGACTGGCTCCACTAACAAAAACGCCACCCACCAGTTCAAAACCGGCCCCCACCCGTACGGCCCACAGGGGCAATGCCCGGTACCCGCTACAGCCAGTCCGGCCCTGCCGAAAAATGACAGCAAAGAAGAGGAAAAAACATTTTACAACAGACTCCTGTCGATCCTGGAGAAATGCTTTGAGAGAGACATCACCTACTGATAGGAGACCTCAACGCCAAGATTAGAAGTGAAAACACTGGGAACGAAAAAGTCATGAGCAGCCATGGCCTTGGCACATGATCAAGAATGGTGAAAGGCTTGCAGATCTCGGTGCCCTGAATAGTCTGGTGATAAGCGGTAATGTATTTCCACCTAGAAGAATATACAAGGCAACATGGGTATCACCAGAGGATTCAACGGAGAATCCGATCGACCATTTCTGGATTGCCAAGAAATTCCAGAGGTCGCTGCAGGATGTGAGAGTGATGAGGGGAGCAGAAGTGGCGTCTGACCATCACATTGTCGTGGCCTGGCTAAAGCTGAAGGGAGCATGGATGGAACCGACAAACCAATGCCAGCAATATAACAATGCCCTCCTCAAAGATGCAAAGAAACAGTGACATCAACCTGCCATGAGGTATTGGGTCCTGAGAAATTCCAGCATAAAGAATGGATCTTTTCTGAGACTCTGAAAAATCCAAGTGGAAGAGGAAAAGAAAGCTGCAGTCAACACTAGCAAAACAAGAGCAGAAAAATTAAAGCTCACAGCAAATACAACAAAACCTACTTTGATGAATAAATACTGAATATTTTGCACTATTTGTGGCATGCCTGTTTCCAGCACACTTCGTAGGATGTGTTGCTTCTGGAGTGGTACCAGTTTGAAACTCGACATAGCACCAGCGGCTCCCCCGGAGGGGACGCCTAATAGGGACAGGTATATTAAGTATGGTATTTCTTCCATAATGTACAGCACGTTATGGAACAAATACACTCATAAAGATCCTGAGTTGCGTTGGCCTATGCATGGGTCATTTGATTTGCGAAAGATTCAGTATGTGGAGCAACGGATGTTTAAGCGAAAGGCTAGGCAAGATATGTTTGACTGTGTACGAATGTGGGAGAAAGAAGTGCGTGAGCGAAGGAAGCGTGAGTAAGCCTTGATAGAAAATGAACCACGCAAGAGTATTCATGCGAAAGCATTGGAAATTAAAAATAGGGAAATTAAAGAGAGGGAAGATAGGGAGCGTCATTTACAGGTAAATGGCCAATACGCTGTTTGTAGACCTCTTTATCCTATTCTTAATAAACCCCAAGATGATTCTCTCTTATTAGATCGTTGTCCACCTCCGTATACTCTACCTTCTGCTCCTTAGGAGTCAGATGAGGACTCTCCTACAGACCAGAACAAAGCTAGAGAAACTCACTCAATGTTATCTGCTGAACGTGCGTCTCAGATTAGATCTGCTGCGCATAAAGCCGTTCGTAGTAATGCCACTGCTTCTGAACTTTTAGATAGTATAAAAGATCGGCAGGAAAGGGAGCAAATATATTTTACTGATACATTTGCCACAGAGGTTATCGAACGGTTTAGAAACTATTTGGTAGAAATAGAGCCCGATGATGTAGCAGCTGATTGTAAAAAACTATGTGAAGGTCTTTTTGTCTTATCCCAAGTGGCTGATACGATCAGACGCTTGGTTAAACTGCGTGTTGAAGCAGCCCGTTTGCGAGATGAGAAAAAGGCAGCAGACGCAGCTGCACAAACATCCTGAATCAGCATGGCACGAACTTCTACTCCTGAAACAGATAAGAATGTTGTAATTAATGGGAAACCCATGCGGGAAGCCGCGCCTTTATATGTTCCTCCTAAAAGAACGGGTACAAATGATGATTAGACTTCTGTAGATGCTAAAGGATATTTTATTTATAATTGGGTTTACACTCTTTGGAATAGAGCAGATATTATGGCCCTTAAAAATGCATTGCCTGATCTGCGAAGTCGGGGAAGTTGAAGGTGCCATTAGCTCTTGTGCTAAGACTTTGCCTGATATTGATTTGTTTTTTGGACTAATATTACCTCCTGATATGTGGAGAACGGTGCGTAAAGTTGACGACCGTGCAACATTTGGAGCATTGTGGAAAGATTTAGAGCAGTTAGATTAAGATAGAGAACCTGCACAGAAACCGTGTCAGTTAATTTTAAATCTTCCGGCAGCTGTATTAGTTAAGTTAAAAACGATTATCCCCCCTAAAAAGATAGATTGGACAGTGTTAGCGTCTTGCAAATAAAAGGTAGATGAATCAGTTTCTGACTTCTTCAAATGCTTTGAAGAAGCATTCCACGATTTTAGTGGCCAGTCATTGACAGATGACACGGGTAGACATCTGTTTGTCGATAAATATGTTGCAAACCTTTTGCCAGAAATAGCTAGTTGTCTGAAGGCCAGTGAGTGTTCTTGGACTACCTCTTCTCCGGTTTCTCTCTTAACCATGGCTCAGTATTATGAGCGACAAGAATTAGAAGCTAAAAGTAATGAGGATAAAAAGTCTAAAGAGTTGAAAACAAAGGTTATGTTAGCTCAAACTTATGGCCCACCTTCTAGAGGTAATGATAGAGGCGGACGTGGATCTTATGGTTCGTCTTTTCCTTCTTATACTCGTTCGAATTTGTCTGTTGATCAGTGTGCGTACTGCAAGAAATTTGGACATTGGCTTTCTGATTGTCCAGTACTGCGTGCTCAGCAGTGTCCACGTGGTCGCGGACAAATGAGAAATCGCTCAGGATATTCAGGGCATAGAGGAAGCATGATTGATCGTGCTAGGTTTGATGCAAATACACGTGGGCAAGACGGGTTTAACACTTTTTATAGAAGGAACCAATATCAAATGTCCAACTATGTGCCGACTGATTTACAAGATTCTGCTTATGCATAGGATTGCCTAGGATGGGGTAAGAAACCAGTTGAAGTTCCAGTAGATCAGAGGGGTCCCTATGTTACAGCACATGTTTTGGGTTCTACTGATCAGTTTATGGTTGATACAGGAGCTACTCGTAGCGCCTTGTCTAAACACTTGGTTCCAAGGGCTCTCCTGTCTGGCTTAACTATTACATCGATAGGTTTCGATGGAACACCTTCCCTTAGCCCACTGTCGCAACCACTTGCATTCCATGTTGATAAGTTTATTGATCCATGTCCGATTTTGCTCTCTCCAAACACACCAGATAATATTGTGGGTCTTGATATGCTCAAATATTTCAGGGCTACGATACGATGTTCTATGGAAGGAGTATGGGTTATTTTGAATGACAACTACCCTGTGATTGAGAGATCCTGTATTATTAAAGAGGACATTGCATTAGCTTCACGCCCTAGTACTTTGTGGGCTACTTCAGACACTGATGTAGGGCAAATGGTTATTCCACCAGTGCATATTAGTGTCAAGGAGGGTGCTTCTTTGCCAAGACTGCCTCAGTATAAAATTTCTAAAAAAGGAGAAGCACTTACACGCATTGTTCATGATTTGAATAAAGTGGGGGTTGTGGAAGAGGTTCCTTACAATGTTTGCAATAGTCCGATTTTTCACATTTTGAAAAAAGATACTGACACCAGGATATATAGATTCATCATTGATGTAGGGGAAGTCAACAAGATTATAGTAACGCAGTACCCTGTGGTTTCTGACATAACAACATTACTTACCCTGGTCCCTCTGACAGCAACTACATTTTCTGTAATCGATTTGAAGAATGCTTTCTTCTCGATTCCTATTTATCCTGATAGCCGATATTTGTTCGGTTTTACTCTGAATAATCGATCATACAGATTTTGTAGAGTACCTCAAGGGTACACCGAGAGTCTGAGTATTTATAGTCAAGTATTAAAACGACAACTCAATTCCTTTACTTTGTCTGAAGGAGTGGCTCTCATACAATATGTCGATGACAACTTGTTGGCAGCTGATACACCTGAGCAGTGTGAAAATGTACTTTGTCTTTGCTTTCTTTTCTTGCTACACACCATCATAAAGTATCACAAAAGAAATTGCAATATTGTAGACCGAAGGTAACCTACTTAGGTCACCATCTGTCTAAGGAGGGCCGTGCATTGACACCAGATCGCATTCAAGCAATTTTAGACACCCCAGTACATTCCACACAGAAAGATGTCCGTGCATTCATTGGTTTGACTTTGTTTTGTAGGCAATGGATATTGGGCTTTTCACACATTGTTAAACCCCTGCTAGCGCTTTTGACTAAAAACACTCCGATCCCCCTTCCATGGACAGATGAATGTCAAAATGCTTTTTGTCAGTTAAGACAAGTTCTTTGCTCTGCACCAGTGTTAGGCACACCAGATTACATGAAGGTTTTTACACTCTATGTACATGAGAAAGATGGATGTGCATTGTCAGTTTTAGTACAGACACACGGGGACAAGCAGCGTCCTTGTGCATACTTTTCTGCAGTTCTTGATCCTGTTGCTCGTGCTTTGCCTCGGTGCTTCCGTTCAGTTGCAACAACAGCTGTGTCCATAAGTCAGAGTGAAGGGATAGTTTTGTCACACAAACTGTTGGTGCATGTGCCTCATGCAGTAGATGCCCTTTTGAATTCGACTAAGACACAACACTTAACTAGTGCTCGCCTGACAGGATACAAATTGACACTGTTAGCACATCATATTACCTTAAAGAGGTGTGCGACACTGAACCCAGCCACTTTGTTGCCATATCCTGCGACTCAGTCTCAGTCAAAGGAGCCTTACTGAGGAACAGACAAAGGGTCGCATCGATTTGCACCTACGCCCCTTCCAGATGTGGATGGGGAACTGTGGGTTGATGGGTCCTGTTTGAAGTTACTAAATGGCACAACTTCAGCTGCTTATGCAATCACCACGCTTGAGACAGTAGTGGAAACAGCTCGCATTCCTCGGAAATCGGCTCAAGCAGCTGAACTAATAGCTTTGACACAAGCGTGTGAACTTAGCACTGATTTGTGTGTGAACATTTACACGGATAGCCGCTATGCTTTTGGAGTGGTTCATGATTTTGGCCTATTCTGGAAGGAAAGAGGCTTTCTTACATCCCACGGGATGCAGATAATGCACGGAGAATTAGTACATAATCTCTTGACTGCACTTACATACCCAAAGAGAGTTGCTATTATGAGTGTATCGCGCACAAGAAAATTATTGACAAAATAGGACAAGGCAATGCCTTTGCAGATCATGTAGCTCGTGAGACTGTGATGCAGCGAAGCACTACATCCATGTACGTAGTGAAATCACAAGCTGAGCATTGGCATGATGCTAGAGAGGTAGTATTGGATATACAGAGATCTGCCTCTGTGAAAGAACTTGAGCAATGGTCTAAAGAAGGAATATTAGACGATGAGGGCTGTTTGCGTAACAAAGAAATGAATAAGTGGAAATTGCCTGAAGTCTATTTACGACCTATGGTTCAAAATGGCACATGGGCTAGCACATGTTGGAGCTCTAGCAATAACTAAATTGCTTATGCAAGTTTGGGAGCATCCTGAAATTGCCAGCACAGCTAAAATTGTAGTAAAGTCCTGTTTGATCTGTTGGCAGTATAATCCTGGAAAAGGGGCACGGACTCCTACAGGAGGGTTTGCTACACCAACCGCACCTTTTGAGGTTTTGCAGATGGATTACATCCAACTCGAAAGCTGCAATAATCTGAAATATGTAATGGTGTGGTTAAACATCTGCTCAAGGAGCCAGCAGACGCCCCGTCCCTGGCGGGCACCCAGATACCAACTTTGCTCTTTGCCGATGATACCTTGCTCATCGCAAAAACACCGCAGGGTCTCCAAAAGCTCCTCACTGGTTTCCAGGAGTTCTGCTCCCTCAGGGGCCTCATAATTAATGTGGATAAGACCAAATTTCTATCCATGAATCCCCCAAAAAACCCTGGTCCTCCACCGGTCTTAAATTCTGTTGCACTCGAAAGGGTCCTCGAGTTTGATTACTTGGGGATTTGTCTTAGCAACACCATGAGCTGGACCCCACACATCAATAAGATGTTATTTAATCACAAAAGGGTGGCGGGTGCTATACTCAGGGAACACCGTTCTTCGCCCAAACATTGCATCTCCCCAGCAATAGACATTTACAAAGCCAGAGGGGTTCCAGCGGCTTTGTATGGGGCGGAGTTGTGGGGTTCTAATAAATTAGAAGTACTGGGGAAAGCAGAAAATAAATTCTTGAAGGACCTTTTGCTACTTCCATCAAGCACACCTACCATCCCAGTGCTCCTCGACACGGGCTGCAACTCAATCATGGACCAGGCACGATTGCGGCCACTGCTTCTCTTGGGCCGTCTATGGAGGGTACTGGAACTAGCCTCCTATGCAGCTGGTCTGTCCGAAGTACTTGCAAAGGACGGTTGGCATCGCATAAAATGGTTAAGAGACATCAAGAGTCTCCTGGTGGAGCTGGGTTTGGAAAATTGTTGGGTCCCACCAAAAGCCCCACCAAAAGCCACCCTGAAGAAGATATATTGGGACTGGGTAACCAACAAACTCATTTGCTACCCTCGCCACTGCAACTCAACCACTGCATTTTTGCAAATTAAAGACGCTGTAGCATTCGAGCCCTACCTGGATTTAATCTCCATTTCCATGGACAGGGCCCTCTATTTTAAATTCCGAGTGGGCACTTTACCCCTGGCCGACCTGGTGTCCAGGTGGAGATCAACAACGGCTCAGCCCTCCGCTCTTTGTGCGGCGTGTCCAACAAGGGTTGAGTCAGTGGCACACTTTCTGTTCGAATGCCCCGAGTACCGTGCCCCAAGGAAGCGATGGCTGGCACCTCTGTGCAGGCTCCTTGGCACCAGACAACATTTGGTGGCCCTCCGCATTTTAATAACTGATACTTCCCCTTCTACAGTTTGTGCTGTCTCTAAATTCCTAAAATGGGCTTGGATAATTAGAACAAAAAGGCTTTCTATTTCAATGTAATACTATTTTTAATTATTTATTCCTTTTTTTATCTGACTGGTTTATGAAATTATAACTGTAAGTCCCCTTTTAATGCTTGAAATTGTATGTTTGTAATGTATTGCTTTTAAGATATTTACGTATCGAAATAAAGCCTTTTCACTCACGTAATAGGGGTGGTATGTCCCTTCAGCAAATGGATAGAGGCATGCCCTACAAAGGATAATACTGTTCTCACCACAGCAAAGGTGCTTCTAAAGACGTTTTTCCCTAGATATGGCGTTTGTAAGCTTTTGTGGAGTGACAACGGACCTCATTTTATTGGGCAAGTTGTTGAGCCTGTCCTGAAAGGATTAGGGATCAAACAGAAATTCCATACAGTCTTCCACACACAATCAGCAGGATTAGTGGAGAGGTACAACGCTACTTTAAAATTGAAGTTTGCAAAAATACTGGCTTCCATGTCTTTAAAGTGGCCAGATGCATTACCCTTGGCATTGTTGTCCATAAGATCTGTGCCATATTCACGATGATTATTTGGCACAGTTAACCAACAGTTTGATCTCCTATTCATCAACAGGTTCGAGAAGCGCTTCCTGACAAATCTACAGGTGAGGCCCACGAACTCCGTCCTGGCGACAATGTGATGGTCAAGGTCTTCGACAGATCGAACAGCCTGGAACCGAGGTGGCAAGGCCCGGAGCAAGTGGTCATTGTGACAAGGACAGCAGTTTGAGTGACGAACAAGATGAACTGGGTCCATAGCACACACTGTAAGCATGTGTCACCTGCCTTGGTGGAACCTGCTGAACGACCATTAAGAGATTCTGGAGACGGAGAAAGGTCAAGCTATCGCACCTGATGAATCTGCGAAAGTCTTCCCGGACCACACGATTCCTGGAGTATCGCGGTACCACTTGAGACCGAGGAAAGAATCTGCAGTGTTGGAAAAGATTGGTTGAGCTACCGCCCTGGGGTAGTGAAACGGAGAGCCGATGTGGCAAGGGGGGATCATCCTTGCATTAGTGTAGTGACACCCATCTTGGCCCGTGGCTAGGAAATCAGTGGCTGCCCAAGGGATAAGAGCTCCAACGATTGTTTTCAACGAATTTCAGAAAGCTCAATTATCACTGTTGCTGAAATGAATAACAAAATAATCATTTGTGCTGTAGGGTTTCTTGTTGCTCTTGTGGTTATGGCGATAATCACCTAGTTTGTTGAAAAAGTGGCTCCTGATCGACAGCTTCTTGTTGCCACTACTCCAGCTTCAGTGGAAAATCACTATTTTACACTTCCCTACCATGAGCAGAAACATCGACAATCCTACTTAAATAACACATTGATCCAGATGTTGCATCATACAGACAATGCTACGAATGCTACCAACTGTTGGGTGTGTGGAATGATACCTGCACACCAAAAAAAAGGAGGAACACCTTTTATTTCTCTACCGTTTTCCCATAAAGCTTGGTATGCTCTTTTGTTTGCTTTCGGAAAGCCTTCAGTAGGAGGAATTATCTTTCGTCTGAATAAAGTATGCTATCAAGATGAAGATGGTTATCCTCAAGCTAAAGGGGCTAAATGGGAATGGGAAGAATACCAACCGGAAAATATTTCGACACCATATGTCTTCACGAATGTGAGGACAATCAAAGACAATGGACCTTTTGTAATTTCTGTGATCAGAGCTAAAGCAGAACTGTGTATAAGTAGTGTTGAAGGAATTCCAGTTGCACGGAGTGAATGTATTTTGACATTGAAGGTGCTAATAACAGCAGTTTTAATTCTTCACATAATACTTATTTTGTATGTGGTAATAAAGGATACTATCAATTACCTGTTGGGTGGTCCGGCGTATGTTACATATAATTTTTGTTACCACCTGTGTTCTTGGCCCCGCCATCATATCACCTGAATTTAAAGTTGTATAATGACATTTCCAAGAATAGATATAAACGAACAATAAGTGTAGATCAAGTTGACCAGACTGATACCACTTTGCAACAATATGTCGATTTCAATTTGGGTTTGTTCTTCTTTGTGGGTGCTGCATTGAATAGCAGAAAGATATGGCGATTAACTCGTGTTGTGGAAGCTGTTACCAATCAAACAGCTATGGCACTTGGGAACATTACAGAGGAACTACAAATTGCGAGGATTGTAGCTCTCCAAAATAGGATGGTGTTAGACGTGATTTTGGCTGATTGAGGTGGTGCATGTCGCATCATCGGTAGTAGTTGATGTGTGTTTATACCGGATCACTCACCTTCAGTATATGATGCAATCTCAAATCTGCATAAGATTGATGCAGAAATTCACACAGAGACTGGTACATGGACATTTTCGAACTGGATATGGACACTCTTTGCTACTTGGAGCTGGAAGCTACTGACTATTCTATGTATACTACTGGTGATACTATTTACATGCTGTACTTGTATACAATGTGGTCCTATGCTTTGCTCCATGTGCATCACTGCTTGTACACCTGCCAAAGAAATATTGCAGATATAAAAGCACAGCAAATGTTAAATAAAGAGATAGCTAAGATGATGAGCATCAATGTACAGGATGTATATCTAGGTTACCCCAGATAATCGAATGTCTTCAGCTAATGCTGAAAGGGATCGTCTGTTGTCATTTAGCAGCGATTAGGTTAAGCATTAGCAGAAGACATCTTGTATTTAGAGACTATTTTGTCCATTTTGCGGAATCCATTTTGTATTTCTGGCAGCCATTTTGTTTGCCATTTGCTCACCATGTGCTCTGTCCTACCTCCCTTTTAACTGTTCTTGGAATCCGCCTAGAGACGAGATATAGTTAGCCTATTCAGCTTCGCACATGCTCAGTTGAGCTTACAGCTGTCCTCAAATTGTAACTACCTGGATCTGTCCACCAGAGTTAGCAAACTGTTAGCTCCTCCCACTTGTTCCTTGTACACTTTCTGTATGACCTTATATGTACTTACAACCAGTATTCTGTACTTGTACCGCCTTCATTTGAGCCCCTGTGTGGGTATAAAAGGACCAAGCTCCTTCCATTCCATTCAGTGTGCTACTTCATGCATTACGGAAGGGTGCTGTGTGGATGTAGTACCACCTCATGAGGTTTAATAAACTTTATCTTTTCTATTACAGTTTCTGTGTCAACTTCTTCCTATTGGTCAGAGAAGGGCGAATCCCTTGCACTTGTAGGCCTTGCTGAGGCTCACCACCACACCAAGGTGTTCAGTTCTTCAGTTTTTAGAGGGTCTGTTCCCTCTACTTGCCATGAACTGCCCTTATACATTTAGAAACCACATAGTTACTACTCAGCGCCCTTACATGTGTGCTGTTTTCTATGGCAAAATGCATACTAACATTCATTTATGAGCTAAGAAAATACAGCAAATGCCCATCGCTGCGGAATCTGGTGGAATTCTTAGTAATTCTGCGTGATTCTGCAAAATCAAACTCCACAAATTCTACCCAGCCCTAGAAAGATTCTCCTGCATGCCAAGTCATAGTTTGATTTCTCCACCTATATCTCACATGAATGTCTCTGGCAAGAATCTCTAGTGGCAGCCACTCTACCCTAAAGAAGGTGAGGTAAACTTCACTATCTCCTGGAAACCCCGAGCTGGATGGGTCTCCAGATTAAGTGTTTCCACAGAAAGAGCCAGTTGAGGCTCCGCTAGTAGTTATCTTACTGTTTCCTCTCTTTTTAAATGGGAAATGGAACCATGAGTTTGGCAGAAAGCTTGAACCACCAATTAATGACGGTTCACTGCCTCTACCAAACTCTCAACAAACCTGAAGGTAATTTTGATAAAACTATAATTTGTCCAAACCAAAGCAGATAAAAAAGCAGAATGAATATAATTGTGCTGAATGCTGAATAATATTAAAAAAGAAAATTAATAGAAGCATGGAAAAAGAATAATATATGGTCATGATAGTTTTCTGTTCTACCACAAGGGGTCCTGCAAAGGGGAAGATTAAAGTATACAAAATAGTGAAGTTAGAAAGAACAGAAAAAATAAAAGGAAAGTTTAAAGTGCCATTGTAAGATGATGTGAGTGCCGAGGGAGTTAGAGGAATAGGGTACTAATATTCAGGAAAAAGGAGAACGATTGAAAGGAAGTAAAGTGAAGCGTGTGGAAAGGAGAGAATGAACTGCATTTCATGCTGAAATTCCCAAATGTTTTTGTAAAGATCCTTTGGTCAGGAAGAAATTATCACTGTTGTGTTATGTTTTTTGTTATCAATATCACATAGGCTCCATATTCTATGACCATAGCAGTGATGTCTTAGAGAATGTCCCTTGTAATATAGGCTTTAGAACAAAGTGCTGGTGGTGCTGAACCAACCATCACATATATTGGACAGTGGGAGATAGACATCTTAATATCAGTGATAAAACAGAAATCCAACCACTGTTATTCTAGCTAAAGCTTTTGAAACCCACGTATGCGACGCTTTCTTAAAAAAAAAACATTTCATAGGTATAATATGTAAATACCTTGTATGGTTTGGAACTGAGCAAGTGGTGCATTCTTTAGAAGGGGAAAAAAATTCATGGGTACATGTTTTAGATGGGGTAAAGAATACCTGGGGTCATGTTGTGGAGAAGTGTGGCTCAATGCTTAGAGAGGCAGACCTTGATGCAGAACGCTGGCCAGGGACCAGGGTTCGATTCCCGCCTCGGCGGGTTTCGGGCTTAAATTCCTCTGACCGGATATTCTCGCCTCAGTGCCGATTCTAAGCATGGGTTCCATGCTGCAACTATAGCTTGCTTAGTCTCCACAAAGGCCCCCTGATACACAAGGGATGCCTGGTTTCACCATGGGATGCCCAGGAGTGGACACCCCACAAGGAAAAGCCAGGAGGGGTTCCCTTGTGGTAGAAGTACAAGCGCCGGGATGCCTCTGGGTCACTGTTCGCGCTATACAAATACGCCACATTTACATTTGCATGATGGAATGTGGACTAGGAATTCCAGCTGGAAGACATATTGGCAACTTTTCTAGACCACCTTAAAGGGAAGACTTGAGGCCCCAAAATATATACTACTAACATCATTAAGAAGTGTGCATTGAATTAATAGAGCACTGGACAAACAAAAACCTTATCAATCAAAAAAAGTTGAGTTCCAGAAGATCATACACTATCAGAGTTTTCTTTAACATCTTTTCTCATCAAGGTCTGAGTCAACTTATAGTCCAAAATACTTGTAAACCTGAACACCTGAGCCATGGGGAAACGCAACCAAGGGATCTAGGATCTTTATGAAGAAGATGAGAGCATATTATGGGAAATCCATGAACTAAGCATGGGACTTCTGGACACCAAACCTCCGATGCAACAAAGTGCCCTGAGGAGTAAAAATATCATAAACTCCCTTGCTTCTAAATATCTGAAACTCCCATGCTACTAATAGCTAACTTTTCGGTATGTTGACAAAGAGTGTTCTTACAGCATAATTGACCATCTTGGAAATAGGGAACAACTACAGCATCCCTAGACAGCCTACACAACAAATCCTATGAACTGGAGATACTCAGATATTGTGGCAAATGCATAATACCAAAAATATTTAAAGAACATTTATAGAAAAGACTGACATGTCTAGAAATCAGTATATCAATAACAGGCTGCTTTTCATCCATGATGCACTACCACTCCCCTATAGCTTTGAGAACTAATGCTTCATTCTTCAGCCTGCAAGTCCTAGACTGAATCTACCAGCACATGTGCTAAGGTGAACCTCCCCATAGGTTCACTAACAAGCCTGTTGCAGCATGATGAAGTGACCTCATAAGTATCCCTCACCAGAGATGACCACGCGCTGACTGTGGAGTAAGATGCAGAAGGTAAACCTATGATGAGGGCAGAAAAGCACTCTGTTTTTCCTCTGGTTCCTGCAAACCCCTTTTGGTGCTCATGCTTGAAAGTATGTTGAGGTGTAATATGGCCTTTATGGGAGCAGTGTGAGGAGCATAGATATGCGTCATCCAAGGTGCGGAAAACACTTAGATGCGCTTATCAAGAGGTATAAGCCAAGTTCTGTTTCACTTATGAGTACCTACCATCTTCTTTAGCAGTGGCAGGGTTTCAAAAACCTTTGCAAGATTGGAAAAGCTCAACTTCTTTGCACATTTTGTTTAGACAAGCCTTCCCTCCATGTAAATGACAGAGGCAGCCTTAGCCTATAAATTATTAGGGTATAGCCTGCGAGAGCATGCAATAGTGCATACGTCATGCTAGTGAGACACTGGCGTATACATAAAAGGGCTTGTATCCCACTCATTGCTTACCATTTGTTGCCTTCCGTGGAACTCTTCTCTACAACCTTGCAATGTGTCAAGGCAGGCCTAACATAATTTCCGTTCCTTTCGGTGGAGCAGTGACCAAGCACTGATTGATTCAACTTAAACAGTGCCTGCCCGCTGCTACTGATGTGTTAGAGGTACTATTTTGTTCTGTTTAACTTTTAGTATCCTGCAAACCGAAGGTGTGTGACAGGCAGCAATGTGCCCAGCAGGGCAAACGAAATTGAAAAGATTTATTTTCTACAGTTAAGTTTCTTTTATTTTGCCAAGTCTTCTTTTCTCACATTGCACTCATGTTTTCTTTTGCTTGTGGGCGCTGTTCTCAAAATATGTGGATTATTTTATTGCAAAGTGACATTGTTTCTTTATTATGTTTAGTTTCTAAAACTATGTCTTAACACATAATCATGTAGTAGATCCCAATCCACCCGAATCTAATCCATCCACTCCAATCCATGCCAATCCACCTCACCTCATCCCACACCATTACGCTCCACCCAATCCAAACCCACCCCGTAGGATCCAATCTAATCCACCCCACTCCAATCCAAACCACTCACCCCCTCCAATCAACTCCAATCCATCACACTCCAATCCTCCCAACCCACTCTAATTCTCCTCACTCCAATCCAAAGAAAAATTCCCCACTCCAATCCAAAACAATCTGCCCCACTCCAATCTTCTCACTCCAATCTGCCACACTCCAATCCAAAAAAATCTACCCCAATCCAAAACATGCTGCCCCAATCCAATCTACCCCACTCCAGTCCAAAACAATCTGCCCCACTCTATTGCAAAACAATCTGCCCCACTGCAATCTAAAACAACGTTCACCACTAGAATATGCCACACTCCAATCTGACTCTGCCCATCTCCTTTCCAATACAGTCTGTTCTACTCCAATCTGCCCCACTCCAATCCACTCCAATCTGCCCCACTTACATTTGGCCGTCTCCAATCTGCCTGACTCCAGTCCAAATCAATCTGCCTGCCTCCAATCCAAAACAATCTGCCCCACTCCAGTCCAAAACAATCTGCACCACTCCAATCTAAAACAATCTGCCCCACGTCAACCTCCCTGCTCCAATCTGCCCCACTCAATCCAAAACAATCTGTCCCACTCCAATCTGCCCCACTCCAAACCAAAACAATCTGCCCCACTCCATTTTGGCCCACTCTACTCTAGTCCAATCAACCTCATCCCAACCCAATCCAATCTACTGCACTCCAATCCAATCCAACTCACCTCAATCTAATTTACCCCAATCCAGCCCAATACAATCTACCCCACTCTAAACCAACCCCTGTCACCCCAATCAAATCCACCATACTCCTGCCCCAATTCACCCTACCCCCAAACACCTCGCACCAATCAAATCATCCCAGTTCAATCTCCCCCACTCCAACACATCACTTCATACCAATCCACTCCACTCCCTTCCCAAACTACCCTACTCCAAACCAATCCACCCCACTCCAATTGCCCCACTCCACTCCAACCCAATTCACTCTACTCCAATCCAATCCATCCCACACAATCCAGTCCACTGTACATGATCCTAACCACCCCACTCCATCCCAATACAATCTACCCCACTCCCATCCAATCCACCTCACCCCAATCCCATCCACCCCACTCCCTCCCAACTCAACCCTACTCCAAACCAAACCATCCTGCTCCAATCAAAACAATCTGCATCACTCCAATCAGCCCCATAACAATCTTGCCCACTCTAATCCAAAACAATCTGCCCCACTCCAATGCAAAACAATCTGCCCCACTCCAATCAGCCCCACTCCAATCCAAAACAAGCAGCCCACTCCAGTCAGCTCCAATCCAAAACGATCTGCCCCACTCCATTTTGCACCACTCCAGTCTGCCACACTCTGATCCAAAACAATCTCCTCCAATCCCAAAAAATCTAGCCTACTCCAATCCGCTCCACTCCAATCCGCCCCACGCCAATCCACCCAATCCCACTCCAATCAACCTCACCTCACCCCAATTCAGTCCACCTCAACCAAATCCAAATCCAATCGACCACACTCCAATCAATTCACTCCACTCCACCTCAATCCATCCAGCCAAATACAACCTATCCCACCCCAATCCAATGCACCCCATCCCAATCAAGTCTACCTCAATCCAATTCAGTTCTCCCCATCCCAATCCAATCCACCCCACACCAATCCAATCCACCCCAATCGATTTCACACCACTCATTCCAATCCACCTCACTCCAATGCAATCCACCCCTCTGCTATCCAATCTACTCCACTCATATCCACCCCACGCCAATCCAATTTACCGCACTCCATTCCACCCTATTCCATTTCACTCCCCTCCACTCCACTCCAATCTACCAAACCCCTATCCAATCCACCCCAACCCATTTCAATCCACCTTACTCCAATCTAATCTATGCCGTCCAGTCCACCCTACTCCAATAACCCCACTCCACTGCAGTCCAATGACCTCACCCTGCTCCAATCCATCCCACTGTACCCTAATCAAACCCCACACCCCAGTTCAATCCAATCTATCCAGACCACCACACCCTAATCCACTCCGATCCAATCCACCCCTTCCAGTCCAGACCAATCCACCCACTTCACTCCACTATAATTTACCCCACTAAAAACCACCCTACTCTAATCCAATCCACCCAATCAAATTCAGTCCACCCCATCCCCAACCAATTTAATCCACCCCAATCCAATGCAGCCCACTCCAATCCAACCCAATCCAATCCACCACACCCCATTTCAGTCCACCCCACTCCAATTCAATCCACCCACTCAAATCTACCCATCTCCACTCAATCCAACTCACTCTACCCAATCCAATACAATCTATCCCAATCTTTTCCAATACAATCTGTCTCCCTACCTTAATTCACTCCAACCCACTCCACCCTATCCCACCTCACTCCAGTCCACTCTACGGCAATCCATTCTATGTCACTCCAATCTATGACACTGCACTCTATGACACTCTCTACCACAGAACCAATGAACTCTCCTCCCCTCTACTTAACTCTGCAACACTCTACTCTAACCTTTCTAGTCTATGATACCCTATTCCCCCTACTCCACTCTTGGACACTTCACACCACTAATGTTTTGCCACACTGAACAGCAGCCACGCTGGTGTACAAGAAGGCACAAACACATTGGTAAAGCCAATAGCTCTTGAATAGATGAAACCTATTGGTGTTGCCAATGTTTGTTCAGTGAATGTTCACCATAGGAATTAGAAGGTCTAAAAACGTACATCTGTGTAAACATGAGTAAGTAATTCATTCACAGGAAATGGAGGATAGGAATAGGCATATGTTTCCTACTTCATGTTTAGGCAATCCCATGAAGGACCATATTACTCCTAAGGTGGGTGTCCATGCATCAAGGTGAACTGTGGCAAGAATGAGCACTCCTTCAAGCAGACTTCTTACGTGTGAACAGGTGAAGAGTAAAACAGGCCAAAATTGGCTCTGGAGCTAATGCTAGGCAGTAACCGCGGTCCGAGAACCATGGTGTAATAAAGTACATTTAATATAAATAACTACTCCGATACTTTTACCTGCCACTCAGAATAAACCATCTTAGTATTACATTTACAATAAACCTGAAATTCTCCTAACAGCATCTATATCTTATAGGTACAAGACACTGTGTGCCTACAAGTTTGATTGCACTTTAAAGGCGTACATTTGAAATAACACTAAGGGGGATATTCACAAGGAGCAATTGTGAATTAACAGCACCTTAGCACAGCCAAAGTCGTGATAAGTTTACCCCCCATTCACCCGGTATAGCAGCAGCAAAAGACATCGCTACAGAGGACTCCGGCAACTATCGCTAATGAGATGCAGAGTAGGCGTTCCCATGCCAAAAGCCATAACAACACCACACCACAACATTCACAACGACCAGACAAAACCGTGATAAGAACACAAAACAGGTAATAAGGCGCGTTAGCAGCTGGAAATTTACACCTGCTCTGACCTGGGTGTAAAGTCGGACCACAGTCTGCACCACAAAAGGGAGCACAGCCCAGAGCCACACATGAAGAACAGCAGATGACCCCGAGCAACTGAACATGCAGCATGGACACCCAAGAAGGCCACAACACCCATCGACAACCCACCCAGGCCTGCCCCCCCCTCCCCCACCGGCCCACCCCCAACCCCAGACAAAGAAAGTGCACATGAACACCACGTATCCCCCCTAAAATATTTTGACTGAGGTTGCACAAGCAGGAAAATCAACATACATGCGTGGCCAGAAAATGGAGGATCAGTCGTACAGCAATGCCATCACCAACACAAAACACCATACAAACAAAAGCCAAAACAACCATTGGGATGAGTCCTAGCGGGTCCTCACTGGACAATACGTAGGACACAGCCAGGAAGACTAAATCCAAGAGATGAAGGTGTGACATGAGCCCAACAAAGGAGAGAGAGAGACAGAGTGAGATTGCACAAGCAGTGCAAGGCCTTGCAGGGCACCTGGTTCCACATGCCAACATGTGTTTGTGAATCGCCATCTGTACACCATGAGCCCAAGGCCGTGTCCCAATCTCTGCACCAAAGCCACAGCACATTCCCAAAACGCAAGTAGTAGTCAGGGATGAAAGCTCCATTGTTCCAAAGCAGAAGGCGGGAGGATACCTGCAGCTCTGACCTTGGTCCAGAACGCGTCTGGAACACCCTGAGAGAGATGCCATGGCAGATGAGGACGACTCCTACACCACGCATTGCACAAATGAACTATCCGACTTATCCACACCCCACACACAGAAGCCCCTGCCTGTGGGACCCCCCTCATGGTAATGCCCTTGACACTCACAGAAACAGCAACCCATTCAGCCCATTGTTGCACACACTTTCAAAACATTGTCCAGAGCTGTGGCATATCCTCCAGATAACTGCCGCAGTTCATAAGGGTGCCGGTTCCACAAGATGCACCAAGACAATGGCAGGTCATACCGGCCAAATGCACAACCCCGTCACATGGAACACTACTGTGCACGTATGCTGCATTTACTGGCTGCAGTGCCACTAACAGTGCTGCGGATCAGTTACCAGCTCTGCTTCCCATTGCCTACGTCACCTGCATCCAGCCCTGGTACCACTGCCGAACATGCACTTTCGAGTGTCCCATGGAAGTCTGCCTATCCAACACAACCGTAGAGGAATTGGACTATGACTCGTGTCTGCGACCCATGTTGGATCACGAACAGGAGTGTAGCCTAGTCAGCCGTGCATGGGATGCCTTGACATACTGTGTATGTATTGGCAGTTGTGCATGGGAGATTGCACAGTTCCTTGTGTTCAGTGACCACATCGAGGTGCTCCCCTATTGGGCTGTGTTGCAGATTGGTGAAACTGCATGGGCTGAACACACCTGCCCAGGCCAGTTAATGGATTGGCTCACCCTGGTGTTCCTTGAACATGACAACAACGTACTATTGGAACAGATTGCACATGAAGCTGCACGGGCATTCATGGATGAATATCTACGTTCCTGCAGCCACATCCGATTGTTATTCACAGCACAGGTCCCAACAACTTGTTGCATCGTGGGGAATACTCTCATATCCCACCACAACAGTGGACACGTCAGCCCTCGTCCGGACTCTGGATGCATATGCGTGGACCAACGAACATGTACACACACCTGTGCAAGGTGATGCAGGTCCATGGTCGGGGCAACACAGTATTGTTTTGCAACGTTGCCAATTCGGACACACTGCTGGGGGTAGAGCACACACATGGCAATCTAGCATGACATGTGAACCTGTCAGACCCTTTCACCTGATCACTGTCAGCAGAGCAGACAATCGGCGTACTCCGGTGGCGGAGCACTATGCAGATACCATGGGCAGTGAGTCATGCCCCCTCACCTGGGGCAATGGGCAGATGCCAAACAACACATGACTCATCCAGCAAGGTAAGGTGGGGTGGGGTGGGGTGGAGAGTTTTCATCCTGGATGATTGTGGTCCATTTTCGCACCAACATTTTCTGAACCTCGACATGTACCCATGCTGCTTGTATGTGTCCCAAGCATGTCCCTACCTGTTGTGGCAGTTGCCTTGTCCGTACTGACACGCACACACCAATAAAGTCTATGCCACCCCAATGGTGTCTAACTGTGAGGTGTGTTGATTAGATTGTCCACTTGTGTGCCACAATGAACATCATCCCCACACAGGGAGGAACTGACTGACGCATGTGCAATGGGGGTGTTGGCCTTTTGCAAGGTCAACCTCTGTGAGCCAGACATGGTTTTGGGATAGGTGCTGGCCGACATGTGCATTTACGTGACTTCAGCAATGTGAGTATGGTGTCCAACCTCTGCCCATGTGGAGCAATTTCATATATCATAACAGAATGTGCCAACACAGATGTGTGTAAGTAGGTATGCGTCGTGAAGTTCTGTTGTCACATGTGATGTAGGACCCCACTCCTGGCCTGCTATTGATTTGGTAACTCCTACACACAGCCCTATTCAACACATAGACGTCGGCCTACGTTGGGGGGTTGTGAGATTGTTGTTGATGTGCAATGGGGACACAGCTGGTACTCACCTTCACAGTCATCCAGTTTGCCATGTGTCTCAGGGATACATATGTGCATAGATGTCAGTTACCATGGTGTACCTTCATGTGCAATCATTGTCCCTACATCCAGCCGTACTTCCATACGTGAGTGAACATAGTAATGACACATCTGTGTGATTTAGACTGTTTTATTCACATTCAGGTGATTGACGGTGCTGGAGCTGTACATGGCCATCCAAGCCCACATCAAATGGAAGCCCAGGGGTGGGCCAACCAGAGATCTTTGAGGATTGTGAAGTGAGTAGGAAGTGGAAGAGCACAGTCCGCAGCAGGATTGCTGTGTATTTGGCCAGCAGTGATGAAATGGGAGTCCGTGTTGGGGTCTGGGTGAATGTCGCAGAGTGTTCCGGGGGTCAGTAGCAGGTATTTCCCAGGGCATGATCCATAGGTTATAACCAGGCAGGGACAGGGCATATGTCGGTGATGGATGCTACTGCCTCCTTCCTCACACAGTAATCCCCATCCCCTTCTTACTCCTCTGATATGGGTTCTGTGTCCGGTGTGTCTGGTGTGTGTGTGTGGCGGGGTGATGGCTGCATCACTGTGTGCCACTGACACAACAGGCTGCGGAGGTGCTGGGGCAGTATCACTGTGTTCCACAGACACATCAGGGATCGGAGTGGTGTGTGTCGATGTTCCCGCTGCAGTCATCTGGGAACGGCTCAGTGGCAGCAATGGCAAGATGAAGTACTGCAGGGCATTAAAGTTCCCAGATACTACTCTCTGGTGTCCAGCCGTGGCAGACATACTTCCAGCCTGCATCTTCTCCATGGTCTCCATTAATTACCGCATCTGTGCCAACTCTGTGCTGTAATCTCTGGTGCCTGTCTGACCAGACAGTTCTTGTATTCGATTCATGGTCTCAGCGAGGTCAGCCAAGGTCTGTGGAATAGCATGGGGGTACAGTTATGTCCGATATGGACAGTATGTGGTCCCTGATGGAACTCAAACATCCACGCATGGCATTGAGTTTGGCTGCCATGAGTTTGAAACCCACCTGCAGCTGTTCAGCCAACTCCACCTGGCAACCCCACACACGTTGTAGGAACTCCATGGATTGGTTGGGGGGTGCTGGGAGACAACCGTGATGGTTTGTGTTTCCTGTTGTGTAGTCTGTGCAGGTGGTGGGCTCACCTGGGGGCAGTTGGCCTGCCCTGCTCTTGGGGATGGGCTGCAGAGGCTGTCCATTATCCATTGGAGGGTGTCTTGACATATGTGCAGGTTGTCCTCTTCATCATCAATGATGTGCAGTGTGGTGTGCCCTACAGGAGGTGTTGTCTGCCCCTCTGCAATGTGAAAGGGGAGATGCAGGTTAACAGAGTTTCACAGGTATGGTGAGGATTTGCAGATGTTTACATTCAGACTACATGCCAATGTACATTGTCATAGTTTTGGTGGAGCTGGCTATTTGATGTCAGTCTGTGTGTTTTTCGACTACATGACGGATGTGTCATAGTACCCGTGCATTATCATCACATAGTGTCAGGCAATGCCTGATGTGAGTGGACAGTTACTACGCCTGTGCGGGACCTGCTGTGAGCCATGTCGAATGGTGTTGGTGTTGCACTTTGTACCTCATTGCTATCATTGCTGGCGTTCTGTGATTTCTATGTGTGTGTGCTGCATTGTGGGGGAGTTGCCCCTGCAGCTCTGATTTCATGTAGCCTTCTCCCTTTGAGTTGGAGTGCCTTTGAATTGTGTGCTTTTGGGGCCTGATTTGTTTTTGACTTGGGTCATATGAGCTCTCGGACAGATTGTGTGGCCTGGTGCATTGTTTCCCTGCTGCGTATCTGGTACAGCATGGGTTGTGTGTGCACGTGGACATGTCAGAGTGTGACCTGCTTCTTTGCGGATGTGATCCGCACTGGGCTACCTCCATGTCGATTCATGGGACATCTCATGTTTGTGGGATGCTGCCATGCTATTGGGCATGCAGTGTTACTTGCATAGTCAGTGTGGGTCACAGAACTGCTGCTTTGCTGGATTCGCTGTACAAAAGGGGGTGGTGATGGACGGAGCATCTGAATCAATCAAACACACACACCCAGTCAAAAGATCTGGGTTAAACCCATCACCGTTCTTTAGCCCACTCCGCCACCCCAGTTCAGACATGGCTATATGCAAATCAGACTGACCCTGTGCCTCATGGGAACAGTCCAGTCCGAACTGCCAAGCCATGTCTTCCCTGGACCGGAAACAAGCTTCCGAGGACCGGTTTCTGGCATTCCAGCCGTCTTCAGCCCGGCTTGCTTGAATCCAGTGGCAAAGTGAGCAAGGGACTCACGTCTGAGCATACCCTGCCACACTTATGGCGGCCAAAAGCGGTACAAAAGGGGGTGGTGATGGACGGAGCATCTGAATCAATCAAACACTCACACCCAGTCAAAAGATCTGGGTTAAATCCATCACCGTTCTTTAGCCCACTCTGCCACCCCAGTTCAGACATGGCTGTATGCAAATCAGTCTGACCCTGTGCCTCATGGGAACAGTCCATCCCGAACTGCCAAGCCATGTCTTCCCTGGACCGGAAACAAGCTTCCGAGGACCGGTATCTGGCATTCCAGCCGTCTTCAGCCCGGCTTGCTTGAATCCAGTGGCAAAGTGAGCAAGGGACTTACGTCCGAGCATACCCTGCCACACTTATGGCGGCCAAAAGCGGTACAAAAGGGGGTGGTGATGGACGGAGCATCTGAATCAATCAAACACTCACACCCAGTCAAAAGATCTGGGTTAAATCCATCACCGTTCTTTACCCCACTCTGCCACCCCTGTTCAGACATGGCTATATGCAAATTAGTCTGACCCTGTGCCTCATGGGAACTGTTCATGGGAACAGTTCGTCCATCACCACCCCCTTTTGTACCGCTTTGCTGGATTCAGCACATGTGCATGGGTCAGTTGTGATATTGGTGATATGGAGGGGGCCCCTTTGTGCACACTGTGAGCGGAGGCATACTTGGCTTTTCTATGTGTGCTGCAGTGTCCCAAGGCTATCAGTGACATGTTCCACGATCATTGTGGGTGTGCAGTGTGCTGCACAATATTGTGCATGTGTGCCATTGTTCCCACCTCCCCACGTCCCTGGTCATTACTCACGTGTTGCTGTTGGGTCCGGACGTATCGTGCTGTGTCCAGGCCCCCAATTCCTGCCACCGTCTCCACACTGCTGACTGTGGCCACTATTTCCTCCAGCTCATCAATCACCTCCTGTGTCGCAGGACTCCCACCTTCAGTCGCCCTTGCTGTTTCTCCTTGGTTTGGCTGTGCACTTCATGCCAGCGCCTCTTGACCTCCTCCAGTGACCTCCTCGACACTCCTACTGCATTGACATTGGTGACTATGGCCTGTCATATTTCCATTTCGGTTGATAGTGCCGCAATGGAGGTGCCTAACAGTTGTTGATGGTGTTCTATCACCTTCGTGACGATGATCCGGTCTTCCTGCAGACTGAATCCCGTCTTCCTCTCCCTCTTGTCCTTGCCCTTCCCCGAACATGGGGCTCCTAGCAGTACCTCCGTGGGGCTTGTGGAGTTCGGCTTGTCCTCTGCACTCGGTCCAGGTGCATCAATTTTGCAGCACAGTTTGAATTGTTTTTTTTTTCTTTCTTTCTTTTATAGTGCATTTTCCCGCAAGACGTGTGAGATTTGCAGGCCTGTGGCTGGTTTTCTCAGATTTTTGTACTGCGATTGACCTCATTTGCATTCGTGTTATGCATTTTTGCGGCGTGGTGTTGATTTTCACACTGACATTGAATGCGTTATCTGGTGACTTTCACATGCTTCCGCCTTGTTGTGAATTCCATGTTGATACAGGGTTATTTTCCTGCGATGGGCTGCGACTTTGAAAGTTGCGATACACTACTCTTGTGGTAGTTATCACACGTTCTTGTAAATATTCCCCTAATTTTCTTAAAGGTGGTAGTAATATGTCCTCTATGTTCCCTTTTTCCAATGCAAAGGGTGTAGCTAATCTTTTAGGACTGGAGTTTGTTGGTGCGTCTGTCTGGACATCAGTCTCAAAGCGGTCGTACTGAGTTAAAGGTGTTTTCTTTACCCTTGGAGGAAAAGGACACACGCCCATGAGTTGTTAAATCAGTCACGCCAATAATTCAAGTGTCTACTACATAAAAATACTAGTAATGAACATAGATTGAATCTGTAACAAGTCCATTACTTTAGAAAGCACAACATACTAAAATATACATACCATTAAAATTAATGGCAACACGTTGCTGCAAGCTTGAAAATATCAATATATTGATTTACTAATACTATACATAAATCTGAGAGCCCCAGGCTGGAGGCTTTCTGGTCACAAATATCTGACAGGCTAGAAACTATGTTTCAGCGGCCATCAAGCAGCTCGGCCAGAGTGACCCTCTTGGGGTTAAAGGAGAGATAACAGCAAATCATGAGGATGGTACCCACTTGGGGAACAGTATCACAAGCTTAAACAAGAAGAGGAGTCGTGAGACACTGGAACCAAGTGCAGCGCCCAGATTCCCCTAGGGGTGATAGTGTTGCGCTTTACAAATGCTGTTTGACTGAGTGATGCCTAAAGAATGGAGTTACCCCATGGCAGAAAGTGCAGAGGATGAGAGATGCTAGCCAGGGACCATAAAGTGGGAAAAGGAAGTCTTTAATTTTGTGAGGCTTTTATGTCTGGGAGACCTGATAATTTGGAACTGTATGAATATATGCAGTTACATAGCATTGTTGTAAGTTGCTAATGAAGTGTTGCAGTTTAAAGAAATCGTGAATCATTCTCAGAGACCAGAGGTAAGATTACCTCTGTGGGTTTGAGGATAAAGAGTTTCAATTCATATAAGTGTGGCTCAGGGGTTAGAGGCGGCAAACCCGGAAGCTGAGACCGGTCCTGGACCAGGGTTCAATTCCCTGCCTCGGCAGGTCTTGGGCTAAAAATTCCACGGACTCGATAATTCTCGCTCCGGTGCCTTCTCGACTCACGGGTTCACACTCTGCGACTCTGGGCAATAGCTTGCTTAATCTCCACAACGGCCCCTCGCGGCGGGATGCCTGACTTTCACCTTGTGGATACCCGCTGGGGCTATCACACAAGGGAATATCAGGACGGGTTCCCTAAGCAAGCGCCGGGACACCCACTGCGGGTAGCTGTGCGCTATATAAGCTCAACTACATTTACATTTACATAAAGCAAGTGCTGGCCTCCAGTGTGCTGGGGAGAGCTGAGAGAGACAGCTTCCCCCAATCAGGGCGTTGCTCTGATGCTCTTTAACAGCATGTTAGCAGCGCCAGGATTGGTCAAGGGAGTTAGCTGGTGTAGCTGGTGCCCGTTCTGCAGTCAATGGTTCCATGGAAGAAGAGGACCGAAGTCCGGAGTGAGGAGAATGAGAAAGGAAAGTGTTTAAATAAAAATGTATTTATGTGCCCCCTCTAGGAGATGCCAGCAGCCACTAGATATAGGGTAAACAAACATTTTTCCACACAGAAAAATATTTTCCGAACAGAGGAAAGAATGTGCATTAGCATTGGTGGTTCCATTCCACCTGTGAGGATTTCTAGGCTATGTAAAAACAGCACTACAGGAACAGGAGTCCATGGGAATACACAGATGATGTTCCCAGTAGTACACTTGCACCGACCTGCCTTTACAATTATACTACTGAGGATGTTGGTGAATACCAAAAAGTGTAAAGGTATGTTCAGGAGGAAATATTAATCCTCACCGATCCTTGGAAGACTTTTTGTGAAATCTTCCCTAATAGGTTGATTTCAAGGCGTATGAATAGAAAAAAACCTGTAGGATGAGAATTTTTCAATAATTTTAGGTTGTAAGGGGAACAGATTCTGAAGGTACTTAGGGCCAGATGTAGGTAGCCCTTTACCGATCGGAATCGGCCAAAAATACCGATTTTCGGCCGTTTCCGATCGGTAAAGGCCTATGGAGATGTAGGGGCACATATTCGGTAATTTTACCGTATCGTTATTATTACCGAATCGGTAAATTTACTGATTCGGTAATAATTACCGATTCGGTAAAATTACCGAAAATGCAATGTGGGTAGCCAATTTTCCATTGGCACATGGCTTTCAGAATCGGTATTTTACCATGGAATACAAATCCATGGTAAAATACTGATTCCTGTGTACATGCACATCTGTGCATGTACACATGTGCCATGTGACAGACAGACGTGCCCTTAGGGCATGTCTGTGTGCCACATTGCACACATGCCCGTTTTGGGGGTGCTAGAGGGTGTCAAAGTGACACCCCCTGCACCCTTGACAAATTCGGTATTTACCGATTCGGTAAATACCGAATCGGTATTTGAATTGAATCCTATGGGCTTCAAGGCCCATAGAATTCAATAGCAAATACCGATTCGCTATTTACCGAATCGGTAAACACCGAATTTCAAGGTATCGGTAAAAAATTCAGATGTTGGTACCTACATCCCATTTACCGATTTTGAAATACCGAATCGGTAAAATTCGGTATTTCAAAATCGGTAAATGGGATTTACCTACATCTGGCCCTTAATAACTTAGCTTGTGTTTCCTCTTAAATAACAATTATTCCACGTATAAAAAAATTAATAAGACTATTATATATAGATTATATATATAGGAAAACTGCATATGTTTTTAAAACAGTGTGCAGTATTACAGATGGTTTTTATATCATTACTTTCAGTCATGCTGCACACCTGCTGTACTGCTGTGCTGCATAACTTAAAATACAATTACAAGGCCAATCGTATTCTCGTAGATGACACCTGTTGGCGCTGCCAATGTTTGTTTTTAATGAAAAGATCCTTAAAGTATATGATACATTGGATTGCTAAGTTGAATAAACTCGGGGCTCCCACGAGAGGGTTTCGGTGTAAGACTGGGAAGCATAGACATTTCACTAAGTGCAGCAGCCAAGAAAAAGTATGCTTTGTTGTAAGATCCTGTTATAAAGCTTTCATATTTGTATGTAGTGTTTCATATGATGTGTAAGCAAGAATAGGACAAGGTAGTGTAATGAAGACAACGTTTTTCCATGAACAGAATGGAATGTGTCACAGTTGATTTTAAGATGGGAAGCTCACACCAAAATTCCTTTTGATAGTAGATTTGCAAGATGTGTATTGCTCATGGACGTGGCAAGTAGCACAACACCGCTGTGGGAGAGGTGGTGGGGGACAAGCAACACAATGAAGGAAGAGGGCGGTAGGGACAGCCCAAGCAACAAAATGTAGGAAGAGGGAGGGGGACAGGACAAGTGACATGGACAGGTGAGGGAGCAAGAAACATGATGGACAGCAAGAGGAGGGTGGAAGGGAGCAAGAACAATTGGACAGCTGGAGGATTTAAGGAATGGACATGCAACATACACTCTTAAAGAGTGTTTCCACGATAAGAAAAAATTGTCTCTGAAAGTACGAGTAGTGGAAGGCCACTGTGCAAGGACGCAGTACTTGGGCCATGCCCCATGAAAACCCAACACAAGAAGGGGAAGTTAAGCCCGCACACACTGACCAAAGAGGAGCAAGCAAATAAGAGTGGTGATGAAACGAATTCAATGGTAAGCACTGAGTGGGCCCTAAACCCCCTGTAAGTAAACAAAATGTCTCTCAAGCGACAACGCATGCGCTGCCTCAGGCGAGACCTAAAAACGACACACTGTTTTTTTCCAATATAGTATACAAACCGTAGAAATACAGCCTTATTCCTCTTTACATCCAATACAGGGACATTTAGATGTAGAGGGTGACGTTGGAGCCTTTAAATTGATGGTCATGGGTGTACATTACCAGAGGTGTCATTTCAGCAGCTTTTACTACCTAAATACATAGATGATCTAAACGTCAGCATCATCAATGATATCACTGCTGACATTAAATATAACCCTTCTTCTCTTCCTTTTGGACTCATGTACAACTTCACAGTGCTATGATGTCATTGGTTGCAGTAATGTCAATTAATATATGTGTTTCTATCCACTGGGAACTTAACTTACAATATTGGTGTCAAGCGCCTGCCATGATGTAGTATTTTTTAATTGAATTTCCTTTGTTGCATGATTTGTTAAAAACCTTTGCAACAGTGTATGAAGACAGAGGTTCCTTACTATTTTATTTTATTTTGAAGATTTTATATATAACATGACCCTTGCGGGTATCATAGCACTTTACACGTAAGGTAGTTAAACAAAGAAAAAATGTACAAAAGAAACATAGTATTTCGAGATAAAAACTTATGTTACAGCTGGTAGTTCTACGAGTCCGAAATAATGTTCAGGTGAATTTCGTCTTGAGAAGAGATTTAACTTCTTTTTTGAAGGAGGCAGTTGATGGGTTAAGTGTGGTTTCTGGGGATACTGTATTCCAAATCCTTCAGCGCTGCGAGGCCTCAGGGTAGTCTATGCGCTATATAAATATAATTTTCATTTCATTTCATTTCATAATTCCAGAGAAGGTGCGATTATATGTTTTTTTCTTGGCAAATCTTTGAGGCTTCAAAAGAAGGTTGTTGGCACTCCTGGAGGATCTGTTTCCACACGAGAGCTCCAGTATCTGGGCCAGGTACCTCAGGTGTTGTGATGTAGGGCTTTGTGCATCATGCAAGTGATTTTTTGTTGAACTCTTGCTTCGAAGGGTAGCCAGTTGAGCTCTTTGAAGTCGGAGGATTAATAGGTACTGACTTGGACAATAAAGTTAAAAACATCATTATGTGCTTAGGTACTGGCTTTGACAATAAAGTTAAGAACACCATGAAAACCTAAAGTCTAAACATTCATTAAGATTTAGCTTAAACAGTTGGGAATTGAAAAAGAATAATTGTGACATAAAAGCCTCTATTGCCTGATGCACAGTCCATGATACTTTGTGGATTATGTTTATTTGAAGAAGAGAGTTTGGCATCTTCCTAATGAAGGGGGAGAGTTTGGAGAAAACAGTATAGACAAATAAACTCCTCTTGTGCCGTGCCTGATGTAGTATATAGTGCCATATTTGAGCTGACTTCCCATCCCCTTTTAAAATATTTATGAGGGTGAGTCAGAGCCCTCGTTTCGTGCCCAATATATGTGCAGTGACGTGCAAGCTTGTGAATGATTTCTGTAGCAAACCACGTTAAGATTTTTTTTCTCAAAACTGGAGCTGTCTCCTTGTTCAGTGATTTGTAGCACAGGTGTTGTTTTCAACGGCACTTAAAATGGCCTTTTTTATTGATTGCCATGCATATGTTTAGTTTTTCAGAGTTTTGGCGATGTTTGTTTATTCCTGTTGTTATGTCGCACCTCCTTCCTTTGGGCAAACGAACTTTACCGTGGTTGAGGGGCAATTTTCTTAATACAGTATTCTGGATGGGTGCACCTAGGACACATATATCTAAAACATGATTACAAATCTAACTAACCTAACTCGGAACGTCTAATTTCTTCATCTTTCTTTACTTTTTCAACTGGTCTTTTTTTTGTAATTACTTTATGCCTTTTTTCTATTTTCTTTGTGTGCTTTCCTTTTCATTCTTTCTTTTATTTCGTTTTTACTCCTACTTTCACAGTGTTGTTTTTTCGGCTTTTCAATTAAATACCTTAATTTCAATGTTCCCATTTTTTCCTTCCTTTCTTCTTGTCACTCTCTCATGTTGTCTTCCTTCCATTCATCCCTTATTCTCACTCTCTGCCACTATCTGACCCTCTCTCTCCACGCCTTCCCCCACCCACCACTCTATCTCACCCCTCTTAGCCTCCTGAGACTATAAAGTGCTTCCGACCTAGCAGTCATAAAGTAGACACGTCCACCTTGGCAATGCATCAACCATGATTACATTATATTTTTCTCTTCGGGGAGGACAAGAGGAAGGCAGGGATGCGTGTTACTAAAAATTATAGAGTGCATTAATATGTCACGGCTGTGCAGGCCTGCGGTAGGCTGCATGTAGATTAACCTTAACACAGCCGCCCTTTCGGGCTTCCTGCGTTATCCGTAAATTTATTAAATACATTTGCGACAACTTATCTTTTTTACACATCAGAAAATGAAGCTTTTGAAATATATATTAACAAGACAGGGAAGTTTAGTTTTTTTTTCCAAGCAGTGATTTTTCCATTTTGCTCGGCTCGGATCCCGTTCTTTCCTCGCTGCTTTCAACGGAGCTACACATTTTTCTCTGCCCCGTAGTCATCTCATCTTCTGTGAAAGTTCTTCAAATGCCCTTCTCTGGTGGCATAACGGATGTTACGCTGCCCCTTGCCTTTTTCTTGTAAGCTCTCTACCCCGGCGTTGGAAAGGGCGTTGGATAGCCAGTAATAATCAGAGCCTCACGCAGTGAGATGTTAAGGAGATTTGGACTAATGTGGGCAGCTTCAGGATAGCCCAGAGGGGGGTGTAAAGTCACAAAGATTTTCTCTCAGGAACTGCATAGTTTTCATGAAGACTCTGCGGTTGGTTGCAAAGTTTTCTGAGGGCCTTCCTATGAATTCGGCGGTGTGGGAGCCGGCCACCACGCCGTGCCCTGGTAACATGCCCATAATGAGACCGCCGGCGGATTTCGGCTGGAATCCAGGTCGCGTGGTCCAGTGGTGCATGGGCCATGCCGGTGCCAGGCTAAGGTGAGTACGTGAGCCTTAGCAAGGCACCGCAATGGGAACGCCCTTGCACCTTCCTCCGGGCGTGGACTGTGAAGTCCATGCCCTGCTGGAACTGGGGGTGCATGCATATAGGGGTGCACACCATGTGCCCCCCTGAATTCATTTCATGGTGCAGTAGCGCTAGGACTAGCCTGTAGAGCCCTCTTAGTTTCATCACAGCCACACTTTTAATGGAGGGATCGCAGTCATGAAACTGTGGTGTTGAGGAGACTCCTAATATGCTTGGCAGTGCTACATCATATTAGGAGCCTCAAACCTCTGCAAGACCACCAGGGATTGCAAATCCCAGTCGGTGGTAGCATTCCTATTGCAGTCCAACCACCATACTTGTAACAGGGCAGTTGGACCACAGGTTCAGCTCCACTGTGGATTTGGCGGGCCATAGGACCTGCAGACTCATAATAAGGCCCTAAGTCTTTCAAGCCATGAAGAGAAAAAGATCAAAAACATTCATGCAGTTTCTACGTCATGAGGAAAAAAAATTTAATTCATTTGCAAAAACAGCACATTCATTACCGGCGGCAACCAGCGCTCTCAAGGAAGTAATGCCAATTAGCAAGGAGAAATTGTGCGTAGGAGTAAACATAGGTTAAGCAGAAACTACATGGACAGCAAGTGGGATCTTTGTCAGACTTTGTGTAATAAAATCGTTGCCCACCCATAGGGATGAGTAGTAATGACTGGTGAGGAAGCAATGTCCTGTAGACTTACATTTAATCTTTATTACTCGAAGCCACGTCTTCCTCGCCTCAGTCCAGTTTCCCATCCCTCTCTTGGGAGCAACTAGAATGTAAAATGTTATACTTGAAAGGCTCTGGGGAGGATCTATTGCTCATGGGTAATGACCTTGGTGAGGAAGACTTGGCTCGGAGCAATGAAGATTACCGGTAAGTAACCAGGGCATTACCCATGAGTTGATACCAAAGCCCTAATTTGCTTCATGACAGATATAAAGTAGTAGCAGTCCACAGACGTCTCTGACATAGCAAAAACATAAAGTTTTATTGATACAGTCATATTTCAATGGCACCGCTGTGGTAACGCCTAAGAACTGCCTACTATTGACTGTAAAAATCATGATCTGGCAAGCAGTGGGCACTCAGGGTTTGGCAGTGTGGTAGCAGGGCGGTCCCTCTCCTGCACAGCCAAACTCATAAGCCCCCCTTTCCTTATCCATTCTTAGGCATCAAAAAGTAGCTCTGACCCTTGGTTTCATTGACATCATACCTACATGACCATCATGTAACAACTACATTATCTTCCACCTCATAGCTCCCAGAACCACCAACCTTTCAGCTCTTCATTCTACTCCATCATATTTGACAATTCCAACCATACCAACTTATAATTCTAATTGTACTCAACTGCTCCACTGTCTTTGGCCCACCTTTAGGAATGCCCTTCTTGGCTTCCATCGACCCCTCAGCCCCTTCAACTCCCACCAGCCTTTCCTCCTTGCTGATTGCTCCACCACAACACACATTCCTCCTAGCTACTTCCCAGTGATCTTCCTCTGGTGTGTTACAACCTTGTATCAGTAATCTAGACAAGCAGTCAGCAATAAAGTTTTCCAAACTCAGCAAACTGATCCTAAGATTATACTCAACCGCGACTCACTGACAATGTCCTTCTCTGTTTTTCATGTCGAACAAACACCAGTTCACATGGGTAGCTCCAGGTCCCAAAAGAATGTTATCATCTAATGAATCCCATTAGGGTCCGACAGTGCTGTTTATCATCATCAGCTTCTAGATGAAGGCAGTTGTGGCTCTACTCACTGATAATAGCATAATAATTTACCAATAGGCCGACAATAGTGAACTCTTCTTGAAAGTTTCCACCACTCCAGACATCCAAACCCTCACACACTACCTGCACCTTATCCAGACCTGCATGTTTTGTTCCTACCTGGAGTTCAACCTCACCAAGACATAATTCTTGTTATTTCCCAAGAACAACTGGCATTTAATAGTTCAAACCTGTCTCAATGACATGATCCCTGATAGTAAATCCAAATTCAACTTTCTTTGAATGACATGCCACTAGGATTCAACCTGGACTTCAATCTTGTCCCCAAGGATCGCATTGCCAAATGGCAAGGATGGACATGTACCAGCTCTCTTTTCTATAAAAAGTGAAACGGTTCTTCCAGAAAGCAACTTCAGAACTGCTGTTTAAGCCTTTGTGTTCTTGCATCTAGATTGTGGTAATGCCCTATTTGAGGCACAGTTATCGTATTATGGGATGCATCACTTAGTGTGATAGATACGGAAGTGTAGCAGAAAGCCACATAGCTTATTATTTTTAGTAAGTTGTAATCTTTGAACTGCTTCTCAGGTCCCTTTATGATAATTCTTTTGTGCCCTTGCATCGTGAGGGTGGTAATGCCCTGCTTGAAGGCCTTCCAAACTTCGCTGTGCCCCTCCTCCTCGAAGGGCATCAGAATAAACTAGCATATTTCACCCGAGGCTTGATGAAATGCGATCACATCACTCCGCCATGATGGAATTTAATTCGCTCAACTTGTTGGCCATCACCATTTTCAAAGCAAGCTCCATAATTAACAAAACCACCACAATGAGCATCCCTACATATCTTATATTGTATTGTAAAATGTATGTAGCTCTTACTATTCCTGTTTGAGGTGCTGAAGAGCTTGCTTACTTGGGTGGAATGCTACTCCACCTAGAGTGTGGATGGAAGGATGTATGGGTGGAAGGGTGTTTTTGTTTTGATCCTATGTGAGATATGTTTGCATTTATTGCATGATGGCTGCAGAGGCACAGTTATTGTGTTATGGGATGCATCGCTTAGCAGTGCGCTAGATAAAGAAGTGTGACAGACAGCTGCCCAGCTTATCTTTTTAGCAAGTTGGAAGTATTAAACAGCTTTGCAGGTCTCTTTATGATCATTCTTGTGACCATAGTCCACTAAACTGGCTGCCACAATGTGTATGGTCCTGGGCAGGCATAGGTTTGAGAGAGATTGTGGAAAGATCTGCTGGGATGCACTTTGTTATTATCATCCTATAAATGATTGTCATTGTGAGAGGTCAAGAAGCAGCGATAGTATGCAACTAGTTGGGGCAACTAGCAATAGGCTAAATTAAACTGCTCCATTGGCCAAACATGCATGTGGTAAATCTCTTCTGTAAGAGTGGTCTGCTTAATTCAGACACTCTGTTCATCACCACCCCCTTTTCTGAATCGTTTTAGGCCACTATAGGTGTGGCAGGGTATACTCAGACATGAGTCCCTTTCTCACTGCACCATCAGGATTCAAGCAAGCCGGGGCGAAGACGGCTGAAATGCCAGAAACCGGTCCCCGGTAGCTTGTCTCCTTTCTGGTGAAGAATTGGCTTGGTAGTTTAGTCTGCCCTGTTCCCATGATGCACTGGGCCAGGGACAGACTGATTTGCATATAGCCAGGTTCTGAGCTGGGCTGGTGCAGTGAGATAAATAACGGTGATGGATCAAGCCCTGATCTTTGGACTGGGTAAGAGTGGTCTGCTTAATTCAGACACTCTGTTCATCACCACTCCCTTTTCTGAATCGAGTATTATGGTATTAGCATTGGTATAAGACCCCCCCCCGTTAGTTCTATAATTTACGAAAGAATTGCAGACACACCTCTTTAAAGGACAACACATCAGCTGCAGTCATAGTATACTTGCGCCCCAAAAGCCCAGCCACCTCTCTTTTCAGTTGGTGACAATATGATGCCCTTTTACACATGTGCAGCTTTCCCCAAGATTTGTGCTATATAAATGTCACATACATGCATACATGAGACAGATCCATTTTACAATGCAAAGCATTGGTTTTCCCTTTCTTGAAAAATTCTTAAGAGGTTTGTCGTCAGTCCAAATTTCAAAATTCGTTCCACATAAATAGTTGCAAAAGAATTTCCCCGAACCACTCCAGCCCCCACCTTCACCAGCAAGCTAAGGCTTCTTTCTCGATAATAGCTAAAGTTCTAGATGTTAAGACTATCACTCATTCTACACCTTGCCCATATTGCATTACTACTGCATCAAAACCAAAACCACAAGCACTCACATCTACCTCCACAATTGTTTCATACCAGGAATCTTAAGGTGTCAATGCTACTGCTGCCACAATGACTTTCCTGATATTGTAATATAATATACTCCTCAGACCATACAAATTGTACTCCATTTTTCTTACTACCTCTTTCCTGTGAGGGGTGTGATTCACAATCTTGGACTAGTGCTCTACAAGCATTAGGAATTATTTCTACTGTTGATTGTTCTTCGGGCTATGTGCCTTTTCATTTGCCTGCACTAACTTTAGCCTTGTTCTAACTTTATTTGTATATGACCTAAGTATTCAACTTCTCCTGTGGCAAATTAGCACTTATCTGCCTCTATGGTTAATCCAATTTTTCTAAATGTCTACAGCACCAACTTCAGGAGGTCATTGTTCTCAACCCCACTTAACAAGATATCAACCTGGAAGCATGCCACTTTTGATATTCCTACCAACAGTTGATTATTTACCCATTGAAAAATGACAGATACCAAAGCCAATCCAAAATTGCATCCTTAAAAACTAAAACGTTGGGGGCGTGGCCTGGCCCGACCAAGATAGTCACAGAGTAGAGGAGCTCTGGTGAGCCGACGGCCCGAGAGCCACCATCAGTAGCCAATCCACCATCTCATTGACCGTAGCTCCTGTGCTGCACAGGGGGGTGGGCGCTGTAACCCAGAACGGGCCGAACTGGCAACGTTGTGCTGAACAACAACCTCCAACAGGACCGACGGACCGAGTGTGGGCCTATCACTGAGGCACAACCTGATTCAATGCACCATGTATGCCGCTAGCAGCACGCGTGCGCCAGCAGGAAGTAGAAGCCTGAACCTCTGGGGCGGCGGCAGCCCAGTCCAGAACGGGAGCTGAGCTTGTCAGTCCCCCGTGGAGATCCAGAAACCCCCTAAGGCTGAGATCCCCTGCCCACAGCGATTGGGACACAGTGAGGTGTAGAGCCTGAAGCCGAAGAGGACTGCCACCCCCAAGCTGCAGGAAGGCTTGCAGCCAGAGGGGAACAAAGCAATGGACTAGTAAGGCCACAACAGGTCCGCATCAGTAGCAGCTGAGCCCAAATTGGCTGAACATGGAGACGTACTCCGTCCCCCCAAGCATTTCAGGGGGAGTGGCGGGCCTGATCAGCGAGGCTGACAGGAAATACGAACCACACAAGGTGTCCCAGTCAAAGCCCTTCACAGTGGGGCCACACCGGCAGACCCCAGTGCGAAGGACCACACAAGAGCCTGTGAGAAAGAGCCCCATACAGGTATGCAAGGTACCACAAGTGCAACAGTGGCCCTGGGATCTTGAAGTGTTGTGCCATCTAACGGAGAGTGGGGAGAGTGGGAGCCAGACCTTGGGGGAGGGGCTCCACATGCTGCTAGGGACTAGCTTGATGACCCCACTGAGTAACTAGTGGGCCAGGGAAGCTGGGAAAAGTGGAGCAAGCTTATTGGAGGTCACCTGACACATTTGGGGACTCAACAGGGAGCACAGCAGCAGAAGCTCCCAGGACCATTTGAGACAAGGGCACAGGAAGGCCCCCCTAGACACCTCCGGTTATCTTGCTTGTTGGCTGGGAATTCAAGGGAGGTGATTAAAAAAAGTGGTAGTGAGATGAACAGAAAGCGATCAATCCCTAACAAGAGGGTAAAACCCAAGGGGCAGGGACCTCAGCAGACCAACAAAACGGACAAATGCGCAGTGCCCAGACAACACCTGGAAGAGGTGGGTCAGCGCGTGGACCCAGTGAACCCCGTTGAGCCTCACCACGAGGCAATCATGGTGACCATACAAGACCTCAAGGTCTCCCTGGTACTAAAAATAGATGCAGTCACAATAGACGTGGAGCTTCTACGGGTGGACTTCCAGAAGATGTCAGACAAGGTCAAAACAGTGCAGACCCACATCCAAGAACATCAAACCACGTTCAAGTCCCTGGAAGAACAGGAACGCAAGCTGGATTAGTGACAACACCTATTAGTAGCAAAAGCTGAAGACCAGGAAGGGAGGTCAAGATGTAATAATATAAGGAACGTGGGAGTGATGGAAGGAGTAAAGGCCCAGAGCGTGGACCTATTTGTGGAGGATCTGATAACAACACACCACCGCCCCAAACGCCTATCAAAATCCTTCTCGGTGGAGAGGGCCACCAGAACCCCGATCCCAGGGCCAAGACCAGGGCCTAACCACACGCCATAATGGCCAGAATCTTTAACCATAGAGACTGCAACACGATCCTACAGGTAGCCCGAGTGCAGGGAGACCAATAGCACGAAAACACAAGGGTACGCTTCTTCCTGGACTTCACCCAACAAGTCCAGAATCAGAAGAAAAGCTTAAAAGAGATCAAGAGAGTGCTTAGAGAAATAGATTTGAAATACATGATGATCTTCCTGGCCAGGCTGCGATTCCTAACAGACAGAAAGTCCTGGTTCTTCCATTCACCAACAAAGTTCTGTAACTGGTTAAACGGGTGGCACACATGAGGACTTGGCCTCAGCCCATTCATAAACCTGGAGAGACTGGGCCCATGGATCTGGGTTTAATACTGGGAAGGGGAGGCGAGAAGCAACTGAGACTGCGAGGCACTTAGGGGTAAGATTTGTTCCTCGTCCACTGGCTCAGCTCTCGGGGCAGAACAAATAGCCAGAGGAGACACGACCCCAGGGGTCATGGGTTGATGGAACAGATACTTTCCTGGTCAATGGATGGTCGAAAGGCAGCCAGAGTCACAGGGAAGACAAGGTGGGTCGGCCAACCCCCTAAGATGGTTATGTTTCATTTAAGGGCGACAGAGCTCCCACAGTGCAGGGTAGCAGTGAGGGGCAAGTTGAGGGAAAAAGTTTAATGGTATGTAGTCATGGTAGTAGACTCAGAGAACACAGTGAGTCAGGTGCAAACTTTGCCCATGGGCAGGGGACATGAGTATTTATCAAGCAGGGAGACTAAGAGCGTCCAAATAGCAGGGCTTAAACCATCCCACAATGGGGACACACAACCAGTCCACACTTAAGATCATGTCCTGGAACATCAACGGACTGGGGTCCAGGATCAAGTGCACACTGGTGCTGTAACACATAAAAAGGCAAAAGCCTGACCTAGTCTTCCTCCAAGAATCCCATCTGAAGGGACAATCCTGTAGGGCCCTAGATAGGTGGGGATACACTCTGGTGTCACACTCGGGATACTCTTCAGGATCGCGGTGCGCAGGAATCCTCCCCAGGTCCGCAACAGCATACATCCCAGGCAAGACCTGGAGAGATCTCTCGGCAGATTCATGCTCCAGATGGTAAATGGGAGTGACAGACCTTGAACTTGGGCTCAGTATACACCCCACCCGGGCTACAAGGAGATACCCTCTTGTCCTTGGGCACGGCACTCCTTGAATTACCCGTAAGCTTCTTGATACTGGGTGGGGACAAGAACAACATCATGTCCAGGGACAGACTGATAGCCAGAAAAAGAGGGACTAGAATAGAAACCCCCCATAAGTCCTTTGTGGAGGCAGTGGGCTGGGCAGACCTATAGAGTTTCCATAACATAACCAAACATCAATACACACACCTATTGGTGCAGCACAATAGCCTCTTGAGACCAGACTGCTTTTGTAAACACCCAGCACCTGGCGCTGGCATATCTGACCATTTCCCAGTGGTCACTCAATTTCTGGGTTAGGGGTTGACAATGTCCTAATGCCTTGACTGGCAGCGTAGCATCTGAGGGGCAGTGCACAGTACGCTACCACCAACACAATGATGGGTTGGTGACACATGCTGCACCCTCTGGGAGGCATATAAAGTGGTGATACTGGGAGAGTTTTAGGCTTTAATCAGGGTGAAGACAAAGGAAAACAGGCTGCAAGACCAAACACTAGAGGGGAAAATTAAAGACCTGGAGGCAGAGATACTAAAGGGACGTGACTAGATTAGGGACCTAACACACCATCTGCACCTTCGGCAACAAGAGCTGAGATATATAGCAGAAAATGTAGCTAGAGCTCATGCGCTAGCAGTCCAAAGAAGGCTGTATGAGGTGGGAGACAAAGTCACTAAACTATAGGTCTGGTTAGACAAAAGAGATCGAGGCAGAAGCTGTGTGTCAGAACTTCATGACGCGGAAGTGGGAGTGCACACTGGAAGTAGGGCTACAGCAAGGACATTTGCAATTCACTACAAACATACATACGCACCTAAATCCAACAGGTCCAGGGTGGACTGCACATAACTCATAGAAACAATGACACTTAGAGGCTCATTAGTAAAACGGACGGAGTTTGTCCGCCCGCCATACCAGTGGGAAATGGGATGCGCCTGCCACACTGGCGGGTGCATCCCGCATTTCTGACTTTGCGGCGGGCGGTGCTAAAAGCACGGCCCGCCGCAATGCCAAAAATGCATGTTGTGCCTTTCAATTCACAACGTGACAGGCACTGCGCAGTGCCTGCCACGTTGTACATTGAAATGCAGGGGGGTATATATTGTACCTCCCATGTGCACCCCCACCCCCCAGAGTCCCTGGGGACCCGCAATGGGCCCCCACAAGAGATTCCTGCATGCCTTTTTAGTGGCGGTAATGCCGCCATATAAAGGCATGTTCTCACCCCATCATAATATGGATGGCGGTGTCTAGCAGACACCGCCAACATATTAAACTCTTTTTCGCCTGGTCGACTTGTCGACTGGGAGGAAAAGCAGCAGACCACGCAGGCGGGACGGATCTTGGGCGGATCGCGACCACCATGCGGGTGGTGGCGATCCGCCTGAGATCCTAATGACCCCCTTAGTGTCCTGTCAAGGGACGACAGGGTGACCTTGGACGGTGACTTGACGGTGTCAGAAATAGAGAGGGTACTCCGAGCTCTGCAGTCGGGGAAAGTCCCAAGGTTAAATGGCCTGCAAATCGAGCTATTGAAAACGTAAGCCATAAGATAGCCTCCCACCTTCTTAACATGTTCCTAGCTGCCAGAGATGCAGGAGTCCTCCCAGAAGATTAGAGGAAGCCCACAATAGTGGTAATCCTGAAAAAAGGTAAACCGGCCACAGACTGTAATTCATATTGCCCCATTTCACTGCTCAAAATAGAACCTAATGTACTGGCCAAGGTCCTAGCGAGCTGACTATCTGGAGTCATATTGTCAGTGATCCACCTGATAAATCTGGCTTCATGTCGAGGCGGAGCACCCGCTTGAACCTGTGAGGCCTATATGGGGGTCCTGCACCTCACAGCCAATGCAGGGTATGGAGGACGCAGCTGTCCTCTCGCTAGATGCAAGAATGGCATTCAACAGTGTTGAATGGAATTACATTTGCACAGTCTTGCCTCGATTGGGATTTGGTCCCAACATTTGCTTTTGCTCCTGCTGTATAACGAACACTAGCCAGAGAATGGGTAAACGGCTTCAAAACCCGATCATACAAGTGGGGCAGGGGGACAAGACATGGATGCCCTCTGTCGCCTATGATCTTCGTTACAGCACTGGAGTCCCTGGGGACCTGGGTCCGCAGAGACCCTTGATTCACCCTTGATTGGGAGCAAAAAATATCACTATACACTGATGACACCCTGCTCTATGTGACAAGGCCACACTTCTCGATACCAAGAACCCTCCATATCTTAGACCTCTTCAGAGCTATGCAGGATATCAAATTAACTAGGATAAGTCCCTGATTTTCCCGCTCTTGACGGGGGAGCTGTCCCTGCCTCACAGATGTCCAGCCCTGGCGGAGAGGGAGGGATTCAAATTCTTAGGGATCCATGTAACTAGAAGTGAGAAAGACTTTTTGGAACACAAATAGATTGCTTCTAGGTGGACGTGGCCAACTGGCGCACACTACCACTATCGCTAATGGGAAGGGACGTGCTCTTCAAAATGATGACCCTTCCGCGCATTCTCTACATACTCCAAAATACCCAATACAAAATTCCAGATACTTAGGGGGTCAGTAGGATGAAGGGCGGATTGCCACCGCCCGGTTGGCGATGGCAATTTGCCTTACATCCTTCCCCGCCTGCCACCCATTTACCCCCCCACATTATTATGGTGGGTGATACCACGGCGGGGTTTAATATGGTGGCGGTGTCTGCTAGACACCACCAGCCATATTAGTATGGGGGCGGAAACATGACACTGCCACGGAAAGGCATGCAGAGTTCTCTTACTGGGGCCCTATGGTACCCCATGCATTGTCATGGACATGGTGGCAGGCACCTCGCGGTGCCTGTCACCTTGTGCATTCCCAGCATTGTGGCGGGCAGTGCTGTGAGCACCGCCCACCAAAATGCTGGGAATGGAGGATGCCACTGCCACGGTGGCGGTGGCATCCTAATCATTGAGGCGGGACCGCCGCACCACAGGCTGTTGGTCTATAACCCCGACATCCTAATGGCCTCCTTACTTTCGTAAAATCAACAATACACTAAGAACAGTTCCGTGGGACTGAGACACAGTGCAAATCTTCCTAGTGAAATTGCAGCGTGGAGTCTTTGACAGAGGTATAGCGGTTCCAGACCTACGAACAATGCAGCCAATGTACAGAAAGAAACATTCAAAATCCTAAAAGAACTGAGTAAGAAAGATGAAAAGGTGGAAATAACGATAGACTGCAATACCTTTCAATGTTACTTCCTTGAGAAAGTGGCAACCATCCTGTCAGACATTAAGAAGGGCACTCCTAATACTTCCTTTACACTACAAGCCCCTCCGAAATCCACCATCACTAGGTTTTCAGGTTTATGAATACAACCAAGTCAGGCTCCCCTGCAGATTCTTGCCCCACGGACTCTTCCGTTTGGCGCTTCCTGTTCTAGAGGATCATATCATCTGCCTCTTAAACAACTCACTAGATGCAGGTCTTCTACCAGCTAGCTTTAAAGAGGCCAGCGTCAAGCCCCTCATTAAAAAGCCGGGGGCGGACCCGGCCTGTTTGAAAAACTGTAGGCCAATATCCCAGCTGCCTTTTCTGTCCAAGATCCTGGAACAACATGTGCTAAAATCCCTGTCTTCGATCCTGGAGTCACATCATCTACTCCAGGAGCGTCAAGCGGGGTTCGGTGCACATCATAGCACAGAGTTAGAAATGCTCTCGGGGCTGGATGAGCTTAGATGCATGGCAGCCAGTAAAAAACCAAGTGCCTTGATACTTTTAGATCTTTCAGCGGCATTTGATACTGTCAGCCATGCCTTGCTCCTGGACAGGCTGGCCGCGTTTGGGATACAGGACCTAGCCTTTCAATGGCTAAAATCCTTTTTGTCAGGGAGGACCCAGAGGATTCAATTAGAGGATTGTATATCTGAGGTGGGTGTTCTTGAGTGTGGAGTCCCGCAGGGGTCTGCACTGTCACCACTTTTATTTAACCTCTATCTACAACCACTGATAGACTCCCTGGCAAACATGGGCTGCAGAATTTTTAACTATGCTGATGATACTCAGCTGTTGCTGAGTATCGACAACACGACATCGGCTCAGACGCAGGCCCAGAACATACTCAGGTTCACGGTGAGCTGGATGACGGCAAATTTGCTGAAAATAAATCCCGAAAAAACGGAGGTCCTGGTGGTTTCAACTGCTACCTCGCCCTGGAGTGATTTGTTCTGGCCCCAAGAGCTTGGCCCCACCCCAAAACCATGCCCCAACGTAAAAAGCCTTGGTATCAAGATCGACCATGAGCTGACAATGGCTAACCAAGTATCCTCCGTTGTCGGAACCTGTACCAACCTAATTAGGCAGTTGAGCAAGCTAGTTCCCCTACTTTCCCTAAATATGCTCTGAACTATTGTTTCGGCAACAATAATCTCAAGGATTGATTATGGGAACGCACTCTATCTAGGTTTGCCAAAAAATCTGATCAACCGCCTGCAGGTTATTCTGAACGATGCAGCACGGTTAATCTTTAGATCACCCAGACAGACCCATGCCTCCCCATTATTGCACAGGCTACATTGGCTCCCTATAAAGCAAAGGGTGGAATTCAAAAGCCTATGCATCGCCCATAAGGCAATCTATGGGCATGCGCCTGCCTATATAAAAGAACAGCTTGAGGTCTATAATCCCAAGCGAGCGCTGAGATCCTCCAACTCCCAATTGTTGTTGTGTCCGCATTTCAAAATGGCAACTAAGGGTGGGAGATCCTTTTCTGTCCAAGTCCCAAACTACCGGAGCCCCTCCGCAAAGAAACTAACCTTCTCCCCTTTAGGAAGTCATTGAAAACGCTCTTGTTTAGGGAAGCTTTCTGTTCCATTTGAGCAAGGTTGTTAAATCCGTGCCCTCTGTTCAACCATCCAACTACTGTTATTGCATTTGTCAGAAGCGCCTAGAGACCTGACTGTGATTTGGCGCTATACAAAACTCAGATAACAATAACAATAACAATAACAACGAGCTTACTACTGGGTTTCTCAGCTGGTTGTGGTGAATGTCTGGGTGTTTGGAGGGAGGGTCAATCGAGCATACAGAGTCGATGATCAGGCCATGGGTAGAGGGGACTACCCGGCACTTTTTTACGGGAGAGCAAAGAAATGATCGCTCCCAGTCCATACCCAGACAGTACTGCAGGCCTCTAGAGGTGAGGGTCTGGGAAGAAGACCTGGACTGGTGTAAGTAAGCAGAGAAACTTACTGGGTCAGTGTTTGTCCCTGCAAATTTCAAAAGATTTTGGGACCGTGGATACAGTACAAGGGCGTCAATGTAGAAATTTGAGAGTGGGAATGGGTGAGGGTAAGGGTCAGGCTACTGGGGCACACAATGTACCCAACGACACGTTGCTACACAATTCTTGAAGGTAAGGCTCAGGGACTGAGATCCACTTTACTTAACATTATGCAGCAAAGTACAACCCCATGCATGTGTCCTATAATGTTTTATTTGCTCAATGATCACTACTTCCTATTGTTCTCAAATAACTGCTTGATAAAAAGAACTCTTTTTTTAACGCTTCTTCCAGAATCACAAAAGATGTCAAACATCCCGACCAGTGGTTCACTGACAAAATATAAATGTCAAAAATATAGATGTCAAAAATATCGACTCCATATACTTAAACAGGTAAGTACAAAAATATCAAAATAAAATATTGATGTTAGAAATATAGTTGTATAAAATATATATATATATATATATATATATATATATATATATATATATATATATCCGTTCCAACTCCTACTCCTCGGCAAAGGTACCGACTCCTTGATGTAGGTACAGACCACAAACACTGCGCTTAATTTCAATTCAAGGGTGGTTTATTGTTCTTCTGTCCCCAGCATGACGCGTTTCGGCTGCAGCAAAGCAGCCTTGATCACATGACTTAAAAGAACCAATAAGTGTGCTTATATACTGTGAATGTCCCCAATGAGACTCAAATACAACATAAACATGGAAGAAATACTTCGTAAACGGAGCTGCTATATAAAATCCCATTAACAATGTACAATGGTCCATGTGCAAAAGGCAAGTTCATTTCATGTTAATATGTATAATTGTAAACACTTGAAAAGGCAAATTAATATATTTACACATTATTTACAAATAAATATATCATTTTATACTGATGCCTATGGAATAAAGTGCATTGCCCATCAAATTCATGATTCACTCCAATTCATGTATATATAAATTCCAAAGCTGCAAGAAGTCTCAAATATAGGGAAAATGCTAAATATGCTATTAGAAAGTGCAAAATAGTGCTAATGTGCAAAATTGTGCTTATTAAAACCGAGTGTTATACTCAAATGTTTTTAGGGAGTGCATTGGTGGTGGCACGTTAATTGAATCTCTATTAATGAAGAGTTACATGCCACCCACTAACAGAAGTAAATGTGTGTAATAGTCACAGTAACGCTGAAAAACCATTTTAAGACAACACATGTGATGTGGCACAACGGGAACATCATGGCATAGTGCCCAATGCCTGATAAAAAAGCTCGCAACGGGAGGTACGGGGCCAAACAGGTATATATACTCTCTCCAGTGAATATTATGGCATAGTGCCCTTTTCACTGCTATGTGGACAGCTTGAAGGAGTTAGGTTATTAATAGGGGTGCCCAAAGTCAGTTAGACAGAATAGCCATCCTTGTCCCCTTGGTGTTATGTATGACAAAACTCTTCTACCCCTGGCTCTATCCAAACGGATACTTTTTCGTGGGTGCTATGACAGAATGACTAACATAGCTCACTATGCTACTACCTCTAGAGGAAGCAGTAAAGGTCCTCCCCCGTATTTAATCCATTTGGGATTCTGGTATCGAGTAATACGATGTACTTACTTTCAAGCTGCCTTAACGCTTTCTCCCTGTTTCCCCCTCTGATGTTTTTTGGCACCGCATCAATGATAAAATATCTTAATTCATTAAGGTTCTTATTGTGGACCAATTCGAAATGCCGGGCTACCGGATAATTACCATCCGAATTGACCACAGCCCGTAGGTGTTGCAGAATGCGGTTAAAAGCCTGCAGTTTTGTGCTGCCAACGTACCTGAGACCACAGGTACATTGGAGCACGTATACTGCAAAGTCCGTGCGGCAGGTGAAATGATCCCTGATCTTGATAGGATTAGGGTCAAAAGCAGAGCAATACTCACTGGTGTTTACACCAAATTTGCAGGCCCTGCAAGATATACATTTGAAAAAACCGCATTTGTTGGAAATTCGATGAGGTTTCATTATTACCTCCGGACTGGATTTAACCAACATGTCCCTCATGGACGGAGCTCTTCTAAACACCACCCCCGGTTCAGCTGGTATAAGGGGGGCTAAAGTAATATCTGTCTTTAACAGGAGCCAATGCTTTTTCAAAATTCCTCTCACTTTTTTGTGATCTTCATTGAATGTGGTTATCAGACTGATGTTGTTTGCCTGAGTCTCAACCTCCCTTTCAACTGGACTAGGAGTAACATCCACATTAATGGAGGCTAGATATATATATAATAAAATAATTATTATTACATATATTGTATATATTTTTTTAATGAAGTAGATTTAATATACATCTTAACGAATATAACAAATAAACTTTAATAAAGAAAGTTGTACACAAACATATATACATATATATTGACTTTAAAACAATTCTTAAACTATTAATTTGAATTTATTTCATCATTTTAAAATCATATAAAAATTTACAAAGCTTTCCCAGAATAGGTTGTGATAAATCTTTGCGTATTTTCTTCTTTAACTTTATTGTTAGGATGTAGTATGTGGGTACGTGTTACTGCTTCAGCTTTTTTGCAGGCTGCTGATATTGTCCTGCTTCCGTAACCAGGTTCTCATGATCTTCTTTTCAATCTGATAACCTGTTTCAGAGCTACAGTTGTGTTGTTTGGCACGAAGTAGTTCACCAAACGGAATACTTTGTACTAATTTTCTGGGATGTGAACTAGATGTATACTGTTCCCTGCTGTTTTTTTGTAGAATAGTTTGGTATGCATCGAATGTTCATTGATCTTGACCAAGATATCCAAAAACTCAATTTCAGTTCTGCTAATTTGTTCTGTGAAAACCAGATTGTAACAATTTTCATTCAGTTTCCTTATAAACGTTTTTACAGACTCCATATCACCGTCCCAAATAAAAAAGATGTCCTCTATAAAGGGCAGCCACAGGGCACAATGATCGTATTCCGCCATCTGGGACACCACCTGCTCCTCCCACCCGCCCATCACCAGATTGGCATAGCTGGGGGCGAAGCAGGTGCCCATGGCTGTGCCCTGTGACTGGCGATAGACAACATCATCAAACAAAAAATAGTTATTAATTAGGCAAAACTCTATCATGGCCAAAATCATCTTAGAATGTCCCAGTAATGAAATGGACTGAGTTTTTAAATATTGGCTGATGGCTGATAAGCCAAATTGATGTTGGATGCATGTGTACAGACTGCACACGTCTAAGGGAACCAGAGTGTAATTCGGTTCCCAGTATATACCATCAATGATAGTCAGGAAGTGGGTCGTATCTCTCAGATACCAAGGCAAGCTCACCAAATAGGGCCTCAAATAATGATCAATGTTATGTTATGTTATTGGGGGTATTTTTATAGCGCGCAGCTACTCCGAAGAGTGTCCCGGCGCTTTAAGATCCTGAGTGGTACCGAAGAAAGGGAGCAGAAGCAACTTTACTGAGAGAAGAGCAGAGTCTTAAGATCCCTCCTGAAGGCTAACACATTACCATTGGTTCTAAGGGAGAGGGGTAGGGCGTTCCACAACTGAGGGGCAAGGCGTTTGAAGGAACGTCCGCCACACCGGGCACGCCGAATCGCTGGTACGGCGGCCAAGGCAGAAGACCTAAGTGATCTGGAAGGTTGATAAAGGATCAACCGTTTCCGAAGGTACCTGGCACCCAAGCTGTGCGGCGCCTTAAAGGCAATTGTCAGTGCCTTAAAAATAATGCGCTTTCTGATTGGGAGCCAGTAGAGCGATTTGAGCAAAGTACTGGCACTGGCTCTCCTGGTAAGGCCGAAGATGGCTCGCGCAGTAGAGTTCTGGACTACTTGCAGGCGTCAATGAATCGTCAATGAATCAATGAATGAATGAAGGCGTCAATGAATCGAGAGTAGTTCTCAAATAGGGAACCCATTGACGAGACAATGGGCCTCCCTGGTGGGTTCATGGGATCTGTATGGAGTTTGGGAAGTAGATATAAAATTCTGAGTTTAGGATAGGGCAATTTCAGATAATTATATTTGTCCCATTCCAGTAAGTCCTGTTCCCGCCGTTGAATCAGCATATCTCCATATTCTTTATTGGATCTGGACGCTGAACCTTTATCTGATACACTATAACATGTACTGTCCAATAGTTGTCTTCGGCCTTCATTCAGATAAGCATCTTTTTCTAAAACCACCACGTTCCCCCCTTTATCAGAGTGACGTATTGCAATGGTGGGATCAGTGTTAAGGTACTCAAGGGCCAACATTTGATCAAAAGTCAAATTATTTTTCCAAAAGATGTTTTTAGTATTGTATTCTCTTAAGATTATTCAAGACCCCTCTTTCAAACACATCAATCACATTGCATTCTATTTGCAGTAGAAATACAGATTTAGGTTTAAAACCACTTCTCTGATTTACATTACCATCAATGTCATACTGTTGCAAATTAGAAATCACATCATTAATGGCTGACTCTTGTTCAGGTTGCGAAGTTAAAATATTCAAAACTTCAATGTCATCAATGTTTAAATTGCTCATCACCACCTCCTGAGAGGTAGCCGCAGCAGTCCCACATTTAGTGTCAAAACACTTTTTTAACTTTCTTTTACCGGCAAAGTAAAACAAATCTATTCTAGTCTGCGCGTAGTTAAAATTGTTAGTAGGGCAAAAGGACAGACCTAGTGCAAGCAGTTCAATCTCCTCCGTTGTCAATATCCACTGGGAGAGGTTGACCACCGTCATATTTGCGATTTCTTCACCCTTGTCAGCATTACGATAGGGGTTGTTGCATCTGTTTTTCCGCCTCTTTTTGGCTTGCTTATTCCTGCGCCTCTGCCTTTGCTTCCTCGCCCTTTCCTTCTCTCTGCCCCCTGGGCTAGTGATTGTTCTGTCCTCACTTGGGTCATCATTTGGAATTGGGCTAAAAAATTTGTTGACTTCTTCTGGACCATATTACTACTGGAGTATACTGCTGAGGATGATGCATCAGACAAACTCCATCCCTTTCTGATTCTTCAATCCTGACCGGTTTCTTCACAGGATTGATAGGACCACTTCCATTTTTTTAGGAGAGATGGTCGTATTTCTTATGAAAAGTAAGAGTGTGGCCTAACTGGTAATCTTTGTAATGACACACAAACTCCCTCTGTTTTTTGGCCGTGATCTCACCCTCCAACTTTTCCATCCGTTTGGACAAATTCCTCATAAATTCCTTGATGGTTTCTTTTGCAGCCACTTTTTCCAGCTCCGCCAGAATTCATTCAATTTCTGCCAGTAGTTTGCATCGGTCCTTTAAAGCATACTTTTTTAAATTATATAATTTTTATTGAGCAGAGCATTAGGTACATGATATACATTTTGCAAACGAAATCAAAGACATGATTATTGAAACCTTTTAAAACATTAAATAGCTTCTTTCTTCCAAGACAAGATAAAAAAAGATATAAAACAGTAGCAGCCCATGTCATCATCAATAATTTAAACAGTAGCAATGTGCAAAAACCTGCAATAAAGTACATAAACTATTTGCTGAGGAGACCTGAGATACATGATATCAATGTTTATTAGGAGCGGTGATAATAACATAATTACGAAACATGTCAAACTAAAGGCTCATTGTAATAATGAGAGAGAGACAGAGTCTCCGCATATAATGTCTTAACAAATATTTTTTTGAAACATACATGACAATCACACGAGTGTGCTGGATTTTAATTCTGTATCAATAAGAAGGTAATTTTGCATCTGTGGAATTATTCAACATGTATTAATGTTTGTGATCAACGAGATGTAATGCATTTATTATAATGATATGATGGCCGCTGTTTTTCAATATACTGCCACTGTGTATTCACTGTCCGTTTTTCATGTCACTGCATTATGTGCAAAAATGCCTGTCACGTAGTGTGATCAAGGTGTAAGCTGAAACACGTTGATGTGCAGCTTGAATAAACTATTTGCTGCAACAAACCGTTTGTCCGTGATACTTCTGCAAGTTTGGAGTAGGTGGATTGATATGATACAGGTTCTCCGGTACCCTGATCGCGGACCGCCCAATGGTGAAGGCCTCTACCTTGAGCAGACTCTTGTTCTTTATTTCATTGTATAGCCTCCTGCCGATGGGTTTTGCCTTTACAGCTTGGTCATGGGGAGGCAAGCATTGTTTCACTTCCGTATAAATTCAATTTGGTGATTAAACATAGAAAGTGGACTTGTGCAGAACCAGCAGAAAACTGAGCTGTGACATTTTGTAATGGTACATTTCGTGGTACATAATATAAAGTGCACATGCAATCAATTCACATTCCCTTTTGAGTTTATACATTTATATAATTTTAATTTGTACAGCATGGTTCGAATCAAATACATGAACGGAATCAAGTACAGTTTTATACCACCGAGGCTTAATATAGAGATGGAAATAAATCTTTGAATAATTTCTTTTAATATCTATTCGCTTTTAGGGGGAAAAACCAAGTTATCGTATTTCCTGTAACCCTGTTTATAACAAGTGCAGGCAAACATGATTGTTTGTATGATCAAACACGACCAAATAAAAAAAAAGAAAAAGAAAGAAACAGTCCTGCCCTAGTAGGCCCGGTGATGGCTATTGTCATTCTGTTTTATTGAATATAGAGTATGGAGAACAGTTTGCCACTGCGAATGTAACACTCTAGTGTATTGTCATTTTGCTTTGCTGAGCTTACTACCACCCAAGTGGGCCTATGGCATCAGCCATATATACTCAATATTCCCTTGTACGATGAATTTGTCAAATGAAAGTCACTTGAATTCCTCATGGTGTAAATTTTCCTGAGCCATGTTATGCAGTATTCTCCAATTTCTACAAAGACCTACTTACAAAAAATGGAAAACTAAATATCAAAAAGTAACAATACATAAATTATATATGCACTTTAAAATATTAGATTCAAAAATGTTATTGTCGTACCGATCCATCTGTATCACAATCAATATATTGTATAGTTTAATCTATGTTTGTGATCTTTATGAATCTTAACCAGCTTATGCTCTACTAATGTTATAATTCTCTTCTCCCAAGTTATCCAAGGTGTATAGCTAGTTCTTCACTGGAATTCAAACCCACACAGAATAGTGTCTCAAAGTCAATGATGTATCTATATTCTAAAACCCTGAGTTGGTACTCTCTATGGTATTACTGCATCCAAAACTACAAATGATAAACGTTTGTCATTTTGACATGGAGAGCTTTAAAATGACGAGCTACCGGATACTGTTCATTGTTGTAGTGTTTTGCTCGTTTATGCTCCAATATTCTTTTTCTTGCTCTGTGTATTGTACTGCCAATGTACAACTTCTTACACTGGCAGATCAAACCATATACAGAGAATTCCGTGTTACAGTCATAGCTCCCCTTAATTATAAAGTCTCTGCTACTATTCGGTACCCTGATTTTAGTACAGTTTTTACTACGTACATATGCCTTGCAATTCATACAACATGCGAAGCCTGTTATTTTTTCCCGTCTAATGGTGATCTGCGATGATACTGCATTTTGGCTCAATTCATCTTTGAGAGATCTCCCTTTCCTGAACAATATTTGCGGAGATTCATGTAGATATTTATCAAGAACCGCATCTGTTTTTAAAATATGCCAGTTGCGGTTTAATATCTTTCTTACTTTGTACGCCTGGCTGGTATGTGGTAATGAATTTAGTTTGGTTCCCAGCCTGTGCGTCCTCCCTTTCTTTAGGGATTAGCAGGGTTGATCTTTGTACCTTATCTACTTTGTCTATTGCCACTTGTATTACTTTCTTTGTATAGCCACGGGCTTGAAATCTTTTGCACATTTTTTATTTTTGTAGCAGAAATTCTTGATCAGTACTGCTATTTCTCTAAGCTTGAATGAGTTCCCCAAATGGAATACTCTGGATAGGACTGTATGGATGAGCACTGGAGGCAAATAAGAGACTGTTGCCCACAGTTTCTTTCCTATGACGTTTTGTCACCAAGTGATTTCCTTGCACTGACACCTCCACATCAAAAAAGACAACCACTGTCCTACTCATCTGTGAAGTAAGTTCTATGGGGCAGATTTATGTTAACTGGCGCATCCCCAGGGATGCGCCAGTTAACCTGCGCCACAGTGCGCCACAGCTCCGCCACCCATGGTGCGCCGCATTTATAATGCGGCGCACCATGGTGCAAAAATGGCACAGATGCGTGACGCATCTGTGCCGGAAATGTGGCGCATTGCTGGAGTTGTGTCGCAAGCGCGACGCAGCTTCAGCAAGGCTCGGGGGTACACCATCTGCACAATGCTGCGTCAAGACCTACGCCTGCTTCAAGCAGGCGCAGGGTTTTGACGCAGCATTGCCCTGAAAGTGACTGAGTGAAATCTCATAGATTTCACTCAGCCACTTTCAGGAGGCGTTCATGCGCAGGAACGCCCCCCCCGCGCAGGAAAGCCTCCTTATGGCGCAGTGCTTTACAACGTGACGCATCTCCTAGATGCGTCACGTTGTAAATAGGGCAAATAAAGTGACGCAATTGCAGCGCAAAGAGGCGCAACGGCCTCATAAATCTGCCCCTATGTTTAAGATGTTATTGTTCAAAGATGATATGAATGCCGTAGCACTTGATTCATCACCTTTCCCAATTAAAAAAAAATTGTCGATGAATCTTGTCCTGTTCCCCATACATGTCACCGCCGCTGGACACCTGCTCCTCCCACGAGTCCATGAATACATTTACATAGCTGGGGGCGAAGCAGGTGCCCATTAGAGTTCCCTGTGTCTGTTTTTACACTTTTCCATCAAAGAAAAAAAGTTGTTCATCAAGCAGTAACTTATCATCTCGATCAACATCTCAGTGTGCAATAACAATGAGATTGATCCTTGCCGTAGGAAGTGGTGACTGACCTGGATCCACAAATCATGTGGAATAGATGTGTATAAACTTGTAACATCTAGTGTAATAAGTAGATAATCTTATTCCCATACTAATCCATCAATAATATTCAAAAAGTGCATTGTATCTCTCTGATATGCTGGTAGTGCCATAACAAAAGGTCTCAAATAAAAGTCAATATATTTCGATGTTGTCTCTAATTGTGAGTGACCTCATGGAGGTCACTATTGGCCTGCCCGGTGTAGTGACCAGTTTTGGCATGTTTAAAGCATAAGCTCCGATATTAATCCTACTCCAATAATCCGATGTCCCTCCAGTCATAGCATTTCATTGTACCTTGTGTTAGAAGCTAGTACCTCTGCTTTGGATTAAATCTGATAGCAATGTTGTTCATTGAGTTGTCGTAACCCCTCTTTCAGATACTCATCTTTAGCCCACACCACAACATTCCCCCTTTGTCAGATTGTCTTATCACTATGGTTGGATTATTTTTCAGGTCATCTAATGCTTTAATCTGAGTGGCTGTAAGATTGCATTTGGATTGATGTTTATCCGAATATCTCATCTTTTTAAGATCTTTGAAAACACTTTTTTCAAATATTTCAAGCGCATCACAATGCAAAATCGGTACAAATGTTGATTTGGGTTTGAATCCACTAGGACACGGATCATCGATTCTTACATTTAGGTCATCAAGATTAACCAATGACTCGTCATGTTGTTCACTATTGTCATTCAATTGATCCAAAGTATGTAAGATTTCTTCATCTGATATACATAGATTACCCAATGGTGTCTCACTCCTAGTTGGTTCAGTTCTGGGTACATGCAAATGAAACAAAATGTACCATTACAAAATGGCGCTGCTCAGTTTTCTGCTGGTTCTGCACAAGTCAACTTTCTATGTTTAATGACTAAATTGAATTTATACGGAAGTGAAACAATGCATGCCTCACCATGACTAAGCCGTAAAGGCTAAACACGTCGGCAGGAGGCTATCTGTAATGAAATAAAGAACATTTAGAACAAGTTGGTGATATTTTAGGATTTCCGGAATCCAAGCAGGACCGCCGTGCAGCAAAGCCCCGTACTACCGGACAAACGTGAGTGTATATATATGTATGTATACTAATGACAAATCTATCTAAAAACCATTCTATTATGATTTAAAACATTAAACTGTTTAAAAATCTTTCAACTTGAATTTACCACTACAATCACTGGAACAGTAGGGAAAGTGATGGATAGTGGATGGGTAAAAATTACTATTCCCAAGCCAATAAGTGCAACAGTAGGGAAAGTGTTGGATAGCAGAAGGGTAGAACTTATTATTCCCACTCCAGTGAGTGCAACAGTAGGGAAAGTAGAGGATAGCGGAGAAATAAAATTTAGTATTCCCACTCCAGTCAGTTAATCAGTAAGAAAAGTGTGAGATACCAGAGGGGTAAAAATGACTATTCGCACTCCAATGAGTGCAACAATAGGGAAAGTGTTGGGTAGCAGACGGGTAAAACTTACTATTTCGACTCCAATGAGTGCAACAGTTGGGAAAGTGTTGGATAGCAGAGGGGTAAAAATTTGTATTCCAACTCCACTGACTGCAACAGTAGAGAAGTGTTGGATAGTGGCGGGATAACATTTACTATTCCGACTCCAATCAGTGCAACACTAGGGAAAGTGTTGGATTGTGGAGGAGTAACAGCTAATATTCTCACTCCAGTCAGTTCAAAATTAAAAACAAACAAAATATTAACAAAACTGAAATATTTAAAAAAACAATTAAATAAACGATATAATTATGTTAAAAACTAAAATACAAATATATTTATTATTACAAATTTAAACAATATATTATAATGTTAAATGCATATGACACATACCTACAAAAATTATATTAAATAAAATTTATGAAAATAAAACAAATTAATATTTTTAATTAGTAATTAGAAATTATTTAGAAACAAATCATTAATTATTAAATACATTTACTTTTTTTATTTCCTACCCTTTAACACCACACAATTCACAACCCACATCCAAATTTAAAAAAAAGTTTATTTACATAAATAACATAATTAATTACCAATTACAGAAATATTATTCATTCTAAAACATATTTAAACTCATAAAAATGAAATAACTTTCCACACTTTACCTCTATATTTGCCACAAACCACAGCTAAAGGTAGACAATGAAAAAATTAATTACACAAATAAAACATATTTTTTATAAAAAAACTAATAGTATTTAACAACTAATTATAAAGTAAATAAAATTGATTTACTCTCTACCCTTTATCCCTATAAAAGTAAAACCCACACACAAAAAAATAAACAATTACCCTAATTAAATATCAATTAATTAATCAATTAATATTCATGATCAACTAACTATTAATAAAAAAATTAAAAAATGAATTCCCAACCTTTACCCCATAAACCCCACAACCCTCATCTATAATTAATTGCACAATTTCCATGATTAATTTACAATTAATTAATTAACAACTAAATATTATTTAATCAAAAATGAATTACTTACCACCCTTACCCCTATAAACCCCACAAACCACACCTAAAATTAATTACACAATTTTCATATATAATTTTCAAATAATTAATTATTACTAATTAACAACGTATTATTAATTAAATAAAAAAATTACTTCCCACCCTTCAGCCCTCTAAACCCCACAACCCGCACCTACAAAAATTACACAATTACCATGAATAATTAGCAATTAATTCATCAATATTGTTCAACTACCAATGAATAATTAATGAATAATAAATTACTTCTCGCAATTACCACTATAAAATCTCTTAAATAAATATTAATAAATAAAAATAAGCATTCATTTATTATAATTAAATTACTTCAGTAGCAGCTCGTGGTGGGAGTGCTGCCAGGTGGTGACGCGAGGCGGGGAAGAGGCAGGGTGGGATGTAGTAAACCCTGGAATACGGCCCAACAGAGGTTAGTAAACATATAAATAAATAAAATAAAATTCATTGCGCAGACTGCATCGAATTTTTTTTTTTATGGTCCGCTACTGAATTACTTCCCTAACTTTAACTTTAACTTAGTGTTCTCCTAGTGGGGGTATTTGCGTCGGCCAGGCTTAGCTCCGCCGAGGCGCAACCAGGTTTACCTTTCCTTGACTCCTGTGCCGGCCGGGCTCTGCTCCGCCGAGATGCTGTGAACTTTGCCCCCACTTCTTCTCCTGCTGGCGGGGCTTTGCTCCGCTGGTCCAGAACTAAGTCTCCCAGCAGCCCTGCAGCATTAACCCAGGATGCCGCCTCCCTCATCAACCTGTGCCAGGAGGCGCATAAAGCTCCGTTTGATACCTCGTCCCGTGGGGACGTGCGCGGTACGCGCCGGGAGAAGCCCGGGACAAGGGCGGGACCATATGTGGCCGTCAGAGTCCGAAGGAGGCCGGGGCTTGGCCCATTCTCTTAAGCCCATTCCTGCACTGACTATTGGATCTAAGAGGACATTTTAACATTTTAACTATCAACAGGCTTTGCAGTAAGCCTGCTGTTTTGTTTCCCGTTCATCCCTCTGTGCATATATTTGTATCTTGTTACAGTATATAGCCTTTATACCGTGTTCATTGCCTAAAATGGGGAGGATGAGAATACAGCCACTTCCCGCAGATACTTGTAATACCATAGACAATTATTTAGTCAAAGCGGTTAGTGCTTTGACTGAGGAAATTGACCGCACGGAAAGGCACCTCTCACTGGGGCCAAGTATAATACCGATTGAGCAAGTTGAGCCAAGCCCCCACTCGAGCCCTGCAGTCACTTCAGGTTCTGACCGAGAAGAAGGTGCAGCCAATTTATACGAAGACAGCTCTCGTATCTCAGCGACCCCTAATTTATCACCTGCTGTTACTCCCCACATGACTGTTGTGCCAGTTGTAAGAAAATCTTTTGTAATGTCATGCGGAAAGAAGACCAAGCAAAATAGGACCTTCTACTTAGATGATGTTAAAATTGAAACCGTTAAAATGTTCCGCTATCTTGGCATAACAATTTCCGGAGATGGAAGGTGGGTTAACAAACAGGACAATGCGCGCCTCAATATGGTTAGGAACACCAATAGCGTTTTTAGATTTGCTGCCAAATTGGGAAACCACAGAATTAAGGATATGGTGTCAATTTATAATGCAAGGTGCCTATCATCTGCATTATATGGGGCGGGAGTATGGGGTCACCATACCCATAGCGGCAAGCTAATTCAATACGGGGAAAACTTATTCCTGAAACGCTTGCTGTGTGTCCCAGCTTCAGCCTCTACTGAGATAATCCACAGGGAAGTGGGCCTAAATTATATTAAGGACCTAGCAGCTTTGTGTCCGTTGACACTATGGCGGTCTATCTGGTCTAAACCCGAAACAAAATTTACACAGAGTGTAATCAATGACTGTTTAAAGCTAGACCATTGCTCATGCATCCCATGGCTCAGACATATTCAACATTGTTATAAATTACTCTGATCTAGACCCTTTCCTAGAGACGGATCAGGTTGTATCTATATCCAAAAAGAGCTTAAAGAATCCTTTCTAGAATACACAAGGAATGCCAGGGCTGCTGAATGTGAGTAACAATGTACCCTGACTTTTTATCGTGAGCAAAATGTAAGCAAAGGTTTTCAGCCCTATTTAACAGAAGTCACAAGAAACTCCCATCGTTTCGTATTAACACGTTTAAGACTAGGCACTGTCATTTACCTTGTGGTATTCCCTCACATTAGAAGGAATAGTACCTCCCCATGCCCTTGTGACAGTATTTCCGAACAAAGCTGTTGCCATTTCATGTTGTTTTGTAAATTTTACATTTTTCTAAGGAAATTCTACCTAAAACCCATCTTTTTAGAATATAAGGTACGATCTACCAAGGCTGCAATGCAGATAATGTTTACTTTGGGAAGTTCTGATATATGTTTTTATGTAGCTACATACATTTTAAGATGTATGACTGCCAGGAAATCAATTATTTTTAGAATATTAAGTATTAGGAATTAATATATGTAACTCTTAGGAGGAGAGCCGAGCCTCTATTTTAGACCTTGTAAGGGCAGAAGCGCCACTGTCAGGAACACTCTATCTATGTGATTTCTGGTTACTAGCACACGTCACTTTACTTTTGCGAGTTTGCACATGCGTTGTAAAGGAAATTGCACTTTATTAGTCGTGTTTGCATTTATACAGTACTGAAGCTTTTGGACATATTTATTGCAGTGCTTTTTTGAATTACTCTACATTAGACTTTTATTGAAAATTGTCCTCAGTGTGGACTACACATTTTGTATGGATATTGCAAGGTTTTAAGCACAAAAATGGTATTATATTTACAGTGCGTGTTCTTATGTTTTATGCTTTATGTCTGCTATATGGTTATGTATATATACCGAATAAAGCCTTTTGAAACTGAAACCGAAACTGAAACTGGATTACTTCTCATTCTAGTCCCCTACAAACCCACAACCCACTACAGGAACTAAAAAATGCTAAATTTTATTAAAATAAAAGTGCTAAGAACTAAACATGTAACACATATATTAAAAACATAATCAATTCTTATAAAAAAATAACATACATTTAAAATATATACTAGAATACATAACACTAATAAAAAAAATCGATATTTTAAACAACTATATTTTTGCAAACGATATTAATGACTTCTATATTTTTAAACCGATATTTCTTACCTTAAAATCGATATTCTTGACCACGATTTTCTTGCTGTCGATATTTCTGACTCACGATATTTAGGACTCGATATTTCTGTAGGTCGACATTTTCAACTCAATATTCTGTCTGCACTCCATCCATTTGTTTAGATCCAGTACGTCAACACAAATCCTGATTTTGCCATTTGGTTTTCATGTGAGCACCAGAGGGCTTAACCACTTTGAGGCTTCAGTGTGCAATAACCAACCAGAGGGCTGATTAAGATGTACGGCGGATCAGCACCGCTCGCATGGCGGTGGCGATCCGCCCTACGTATCCCTCCACCTGCCACCCATTTACCCCGCCAAATTAGTATGGCGGGGGACCCCGGTTGACGAATAGACCGTCTTTCGGTTTTCCCGCTGGTCGACCAGTTGACTGGGCGGAAAAGGGGCTAGATATGGTGGCGGTGTCTGCTAGACACAGCCATCCATATTAGCATTGGTACGGGAAGCAGCCTTTCCATGGCAGCAATGCCGCCACTGAAAGGCATGCAGATTTTGTTGTTGGGGGACAATTGCGGGCCCCCAGGTTGATGGGGAGGTGGGGGTTCACCATTGTCATGGAAAAGGTGGCAGGAACCGTGCAGTGCCTGTCACCTTGTGCATGACAATGCACACAGTGCATTCCCAGCACTGTGGCGATGGTGCTGTGAGCACCGCCTGCCACAATGCTGGGAGCAGAGGATGCCACCGCCACGTTGGCGGTGGCATCCGAATTGCAGGTGCAGGACCGCAGCACCACTGGCGGACGGTCCCAGCACCGCTAGGGTGGCCATCCTAATCGGCCCCCAGATGTTTGTCTGATTTCTCCAATGTTTTACCCAACCTCTTCAAAGTGTTGACATTAATCAAGGTGAAGGGACAGGATGGCTACCTCCATATCTGCACTTCTTGCCCTTCTATCTCAACTGTACATAAAGGTGGATAATAAGCATTGCTCACATTGCACAAATCTACATCGTCTTTATCTTCATCCACAGCTACTGCTGCTTCATCCTCTCCCTTGTTTTCCTCTCTGCTCCACATATACTCATGCACATTGTTCACTCTGCAGTTAATATTCATTTATTTATTTATTTATTATGCAATTTGTAACGCGCAAACTAAACCCGAAGGTGTCAAGGAGCCTATCCAAAAAAATCAAAAATGCCGAGCACAACTACAGGTATGCGCGTTCAAAGAGGTGGGTCTTCGGGGCAGATCTAAAAGATTGTAGAGTGGGGGAGAGACCTTAATTCAAGAGGGAGAGCGATCCACCACTTTGGGGCCAGACTGGAAAAAGCTTTACCCCCCCATCTGGTTTTCCGAATACGCGGAACAGAGAGAAGAAGTCTGTTTGAGGAGCGAAGGTTCCTGCCAGGATTGTAATGGGACAAAATAGATCCAATGCCGGTAGGGCTATTTTTAGCTAGAGCCTTGTAGACCAGACACATGGTCTTAAAAAGTATCCGGTCCTCAACAGGAAGCCAGTGGAGATGCTTCCGAGCAGAGGTGGCAGAGGCACGTCGGGGGAGATCCAGAACAAATCTGGCTGCTGCGTTCTGGACCACCTGCAAGCGCTGTAGCTGACTTTTATTCAGTCCCGCATACAGCGCATTGCAATAGTCCAGACGGGAGCCCAGGAGGGCAACGGCAAGTTGCTTTCTTGCCTGCAAAGAGAGGTAGTGCCTGATTTTCCTTAGTATGTGGATGATACCCCAGCAGGTCGATACAATCCTGTTGACCTGTTGGCACATACTAAGGATGGGATCAATCATAACCCCAAGGTTTTTAGCTGAGGAAGTAGGATCAGGACAGGTACCCAGTGAATCCGGCCACCACTCAGCTGACCAGATCTCTTCCTTTCCTCCAAACACCATCACCTCAGTCTTCTCCCCATTCAGTTTCAATGAATTGTGAATCATCCATTGGCTGACTGCCTCCATACAAAATCTAAAATTGGCGGCAGTCGACGTAACTGACTGGGAGAGAGAGACGAGGATCTGGGTGTCATCCGCATAGGAGACTACCTCCATCCCAAAAGATCTGATAAGTCTGGCAAGGGGGGTCACATAAATGTTAAAAAGGGTGGGACTAAGCGCCGACCCTTGAGGGACCCCACATTGCACAGACAGGGATGGAGATAGAAACTGACCGAGCAGTATTTGGCTCTTTCTTATACACCATTTCAAAGGGTCCAGCTGTGCTGCATGTGCAGCATTTCATTTTCACAACTGGGCAATTATTTATGTCATCCTCACTTCTTTCAGGAGTCAGCAGATTCATAGTTTGGGGGTAGAGGGGAACTATGATTCATCACGGCACGCTATAGTGTCTCTTCTTCCATGGGCTTCTAAATATGTTTTGAGTTCGTCCCTCCAATATTCAATTGCATTGCTGATTCTCATCAAAAGAATGAGATGGGTATAAAACGGAATCCACTATTTACTGTGCTGCCTTTCCTGTATCTGTTACGTCGTGTTTCCTTTGACAATTCTTGTGCCACTCTTTCATGTTTTTTTGTTTTATTGAAAACAATAAAATGAGTCGCTTCTGTCTTTCACAGGTAAACAAGACATCGTTTACACTACACACTAAAATCTTACTGTCATCCATTTGCTTTGTTAATTAGCTAGAAATTGTGACTTTTTACATTTTGGAACATGTAACTAATTGCTTAATTATGGTGTCAGAAGCTGCTATAATTTCCAGGTACAGTTCAGACCCACAGCATCTTTTCTTCGCCTCTGCCACACAGTTTGCCTGAAGAAAACTGAATGGTGCCATGTGCAAAAGTTAGTTTAAATGGTGTAGTTAGGGCATGTCACACTGAGGGACATTATGCCAGTGATCTAACTAGTTATATTTTGAGTAGTATTAATAAATTGTAGTTTCTTTTTTTTCTCCTCATTCGCCTCTAACCCCAGACAACTAGAAGGTTGGGAAGTCGCCACTGTTACTCGATTTGAGACGTAGGTTCTCTAGGGATATGCCCAGATCTATCGCCCGCCTACCAGTAGCTGACCAACCTCCTTCCTGTTGCTGACCTCTCATTGGCGTGGAGAGGGTAGTCATGCTCTCTTCTGATTGTTCGTAACCGATGACTGTTGCTTAAAACTCACCCTAAATCAAACCTAGGCAGCAAAAGAAATAGGCGAGGCCTAGCACAGTCTGACAGCTTCCCATGAGGCTCAATCATAGGACAGAAAGAATTTTTAACTGAGCTTCTTAAAGAAAGATAACTAACTAATGTTTAACCAGGATTAAATTAATCAAACAATCCCACATGGCTTTCTTTCTACTACCCTTCAGTCTGGCCAAGTCTGTCTGAGAGGTTTTATACAAGGTGGACAACCAATCTGAATATGTAGGGGTTGTAGTCTCAACCCAATCTCATCTAGCTAACAGCATAAAGTAGAATAAAAAACTCCTACTCAAGCCTTTAATTTCGCTTGACATACCAAAGATGACCAGGCTAAGAGAAACGTGTACTGGAAGGTCCAAAATATCTGTGAAGGTGTTTCCTACTCTCTCCCAGAATTCTTGGCTGGCTGGACAGTCCCAGAACATATGTATTAGAGGCGTTCACCATACCACATTTCTTGCAACTGGCTGGGGGACCACTCACAATTTCTGAAAGCCTAGCCCGGGCCTTGTGTATAGAAAAATAGTGGTTTCTCATAAACCAGGATGGTTTTACAACTGTAAATAAGGTTTTAAGAGAAATTTGTCACAAATCTACCCAATCTATGTCTGGTATAGATAATCCCCACAGTTCTTCGGCTAGCTTAAAATCCCCATTGATAGCCTCCTCAATACACCAGTAGAAGAAAGATACTGCTCTCTTCCCTGCCGGTTGCTGTACCAGTTGCTCTTCTAGTATGTTTCCTATACCTATAGGTTTTTCAGACTCTGAGACCAACTCTGTATTTGTAAATATTTAAACCTGGGCATACCCTTCTCCATTTTATCATTTAGTAATGCCCAAGTTAAAAGTAAGCCCTCAACCACCAAGTCTCCCCTCACCAGGATCCCTGCTGTTTTTAGAGGGGCTGCCAATTCATCCTTCAGACAGCCCGGGGTTCCCGGAGAATCCCACAGAGGAGCCAGACTTGAAAAGTATCCTAATCCAGTACATTGTTTGATTCTCGTCCATGTGCGAACTGTACTCAATAGGACCTTCAGTCTTATCTTCTTAAAACATTTCTGGTCTCCATATTTAAAAAGAAAGCCCTCTTTTGGTAGCCGCATCTGATCCAACATAGCCAAAAACATTACCCCCTCTCTGATGAATCTGGAGATTTTAACAACCTTCCTGAATGCGTCAGCTGAAATGCCCAGGCATAGTACTGTCAATCTGGCAATGTCAGACCCCCTTTTTCCCTCTGGTGCCTTAATTTTTTCCAAGATATCCTCGCAGTTTTGTCTGCCCACACAAATCAATTATTAAATTGCTGGAGTTTAGTAATTGCGCATGTCTCAAAGAATGAAGGAATAGTGTTGAAAATAAAAGTAATTTTTGGGAAGATTACCATCTTGATTACATTAATTCCCCTCAAAATACTTAAAGGAAGATGGGCCCAAGTCTTCAAGAGTTTCTGACATTCTTTTGAAACATTTGCCAGATTGGCCTCAGAGATCTTATCTATATTTTGGACAATCTTTACTCCCAAGTATCTCACCGCTTTCTTGGTTTGATGTTGACACCCCGGCAAGTTCTAAGCCATTATCTCACTTTTTCCTGCATTGACTTCATATCCTGAAACTAGACCAAAGTCCTGTGCTAAGCGAATGACATGGGGGTAAGACACCTCCAAGTCCGATGAAAGGTTTAAAACATCGTCAGCATACAGGGCTACCTTCCTCTCCCATGCTCTGCATCTAAATGGTGTGATACTCGTCTCCTCCCTAAGACATTGAGCACAAGGCTCTATGTACATATTAAATAGGAGGGGGGGAGGGGGCAGCCCTGTCTGGTTCCTCTTTTGATCTCAAAGTTTTTGGTCAGATTTCCCTTGACCAGTAGTCTCGCTGAAGGATCACTATATAAAAGATTAATGACTCGACTAAAGTACGGCCCAATGTTGAACACCGCTGCTAAATAATTCCATTTAACCCTATCAAATGCCTTGGTGGCATCTAGTATCATTGCTGCCAAAGGGAGAGAAAAGGTGGAAGCGAAATCAATAGCACCTATAAAATCATGGGTAGGGCTCCCGGGTTTCCGTTTAAACGTATTTTTACATATAAATACAGACAGAAAACAAGTTTTCTTTTATCTGTGTTTATAAACAAAAACGGGAAAATCCTAGTACATTTTGTCATTGGCCTCAATGGATTCATACCACCAACCATCTGCTGTCTCCCCCTCCTTCGAGGTGTCAGCCCAGGCTGAGACAGCTCCGGGGCACACACACAGCTGTGTACTTCACAGGTCTTTGAAAGACTGTTAACTTGTTAATGAGGCTTTGTTGTTCTTTCACATCTTAGCCCCTGCCTCTTCACTCTGCTGATTGCACTGAAGGCAGTTCGGCTATCTGTGGGTACCCCAGCTGGGCCTGCTTGGAGGCCGCATTTACCCCTCTACATGAACACAAAAGGATTGTTTCTCTTGGCTGCACCTTTGTTTGTTCTTGCAGAGTGTGCCACGTGGATTGTGCGTGTTTGCACTTTGCATAGCGCTTAATACAGCAGTGTTCTTCTAAGCACTGTAAATAATAGGTTATTTTTACTCGGTCCAGGATCACTCTATTCACATCTGTAGGAGGGGGGAGCCACACTGGCCTGCAGGTCACACCAGAGGTCAGCAGAGGGTGCTGTGCGTTGAAGATAACATTTGAAGCGCCAGCATCTTTGTGAATCCAGCAAAATGTTTGTACTGGATCCCTCTGGAAAATGTCAGTATTATGTCAGGGTCTGGGGGTGTCTCCCCAGCAGGTTTATGTTTTAAACTAGCATGTCCACCACTGAATACCAATTTTTTTGGTCTGACTAGAGATCGCATTGGCAGTAAGCCATGTCTCGTGATGGCAAAGAAGTATACACAGAGGGGCTCTTCCTGTTTGCTTCAGCCGTTAACGTCTTGTGTGTTTTTGAATTGGTGAGGCAGATTCAAAAAGTAGATTTTGTACACGATTGCTCCACAGAGCTGCCTTCACGCAAACGCAGCCCCTGGTGTTGGTTCCTATTTACAGCAGTAACAACTATGGCAGTGACAAAATCTCTTGTCCTTGCTCCAACCGATATGGATTACCAAAGTAGATGCTGTGTGGCAGCTGTTGCTCCTCTGGTCACTGCCGTTGTCCCTACAGTGGTCGCAGCTTTGGATTCTTCTGTATTTCCTGCTCTTGAGATAGAAACATCTTATTTGCAACGTTCTTCTTCTTATTTACCACAAGGTGTTAGGTGGCCCTGTCTTCTGGATTTGGGGGCGGGTGGCTATGGTCCACGACGTGGCCTGTCATTGGCAGGTCAGGTGAATGGTCAAGAAGTCCACAAGATATTTCCTCACCAGACTTCCCCCAGGAATGCGGGGGATTAAGAGAAGTTTTCGAGATAGGATTTTAAAAAAATGAGAAACAAACAAAGAGCTTTATTGTGCGTGGGCTGTGAAAGAAGAGAAGAAGCAAGTCGGTTTAAACACCACAATGAAATGGATCCAAAAAAAGAAGAAATACTTTTGCTGCAAATGTCTTTGTCTGACATTTTTCTACTCCAAAATGGAACCTCAGGAGGAGAGAAAAAAAGGTTTTAAAATACAAACAATAAATACATTACTAAATAAAGCAAGACAGAGTAGTCGCAAAGTGGCCAGATTGGTTTCATTTACACTGAAACACATTAGCACCACCTTACAGATTTTGCCATGTTGTTAGCTTTTCAAGCAAAAACACTCATTTATTTCTGAAAATGATGATGGTAAAAGCTTTAAGTTGTATTCCCTATGAGTGTTTGCTTTTTTCCAGTATGTTGTTACTTTTTTTCAGGCAGCATATTACTGTAGTCTAGTGCATAATTTTAATTGATTTGCTTACTGGTGTTTAACCGCATGCGCGCTAGCGCGTTTTCCCGCTGCGCGCTGAAGATTAGAAATTCGCGGGTTACGTCGCAAAGCCAGCTCGTCATGCGCGCAGCGCAGGTAACGCCCACGACGAGCTGGCTTTGTCACCTGCATCGAAGGGGTTAAAGCGGGGCACAATTGGGCTGCAGCTGTAGGCAGTGTTAGTTTCTCTCAGTAGGGCAGTATGGTGTTCAGTGGGGGAGAGGATGTGGCACTCTGCCAATGACAGAAACTGCAAGGCTCTGAGACAAATGGCCTGTGATAGCACTTTTAAGCATATTTGGGACAATCTGCAAATGGCAACGTTTTCAGATGAATGTATAGTGTTGACCAATAACAACCAAGCGCATGTGTGCATTGTCAATTTAAATAAATGTGAAAAAATACTAGCTGTGAAGTCGTCTTTTGCTTGTGGCAAAAATAAATGTGGATAAAGACAGAAAAAATGCCCAAAAAATAAATATGGATAAATGCAGATGGAAATGGCAAAAAAATAAATACCATAAAACCGGGAGCCCTAATCAAGGGTAAGATCAAAAAGATTCCTTCCCCTCAAAAAACACTTTTGATCTGCGTGCAACAAATCACCTGCCACCGCACCCAGTCTATCAGCCAAAATTCTAGTAAAAACCTTATAATCTGTATTTAAAAGTGAAATAGGTCTATATGACCCACAATTGGCTGGAGACTTTCCAGGTTTTAGAGTCAGTATTATGGTAGCTTCTCCCCAGGAGGTAGAGGGCCTCATTCCTTCAAGCAATATTTTATTCTAAAAGTTTATGCAATTCTACAGGAAGGCAATCTGGCCCGCGGCCTTACCCGCTTTACAGGCAAAAAAATGGCTTTCCTAACCTCTTGTTGAGATATCTCTGAATCTAAATGTCCTCTTTGAAAGGCACTCTAAGTAGTTAGGTTGACCTGATTTAGCCATTCCAGTGCACAGTTACTATCTACCTCATTTCCTTCCTTATATAGATCTTGAAAAAAGGTAAAAAAAGCTTCTCTGATCTCTTTATCACTAACTACTGCAAGATTAGTTTATTCATTATCAATTTGTTTATGTGCACTGTGCCAGAGGAGCAGGGGGTGAACATGGTGGCCGTGAGCTGAGCGGTCGCTTGCCGCTCGTGTGTTTGAGTCCCTACAAGCGCTGAAAATGCGTTTCCACGAACAGCAAAACGCTGGCAGTAACAAGGCATGAAACATAATGTGAAATTTAGCGAAAGCTAATATAAATTATCGGCTATTGCGGCTATTGCGGTCACTGCACGCGTATTTTTAAAAAGACGACCGTTGGATTTTCTGGCCCGGCTTACCTGAAGAATCCGTCTCGGAGGCTCCGGTTTGCCCACGGATGTGCTTGAGAGCACTTATGGATCTCTGGCTTTGGTTTGAGGCAGCACAGAAGCCGGAGGGGGGTGGCTCGTGGTCTGCTTCATCCACGAGCACAAGTTGCAGCTTCAAGGCTGCACGAGAGAAGATTGAGGAAGCAGAGGGAGCAGGTCTGGGGTTGCCGGTGGTGAGCTGCGGGGTTGGCCCCAATGAATGTGTGTCCTTCACTGACTCAATGTGCACTATTGGGTAGCCAGGAGGAGGGGGTTACAAGTAAGTATGAGCGGAAAATCCGTTCCGCTCGCGGATTTCGCAGATTTTCGGTAAATCCGCGATCCGCGAACTCCCGCGAATTTACTGAAAATCCACGAGATCCGCGAGCGGCGGATTTGGGGGGCAAAAGTTCAAGCCTGTTGAACTTTTAACTATTTTAGGATGGCGCCGGCAAGCTGCCAGCGCCATCCTAAAATAGTTACTAAGTTAGCTTCAACAGGAAGCACTAATAGATAAAATAAAGCAGGTGCTCCAGCACCTGCTTTATTTTATCTATTAGTGCCCTGAAGAAGCTAATTTAGTAACTATTTTAGGATGGCGCTGGCAGCTTGCCGGCGCCATCCTAAAATAGTTACAGGATGATGTGTGTTTTGTCGAGGTTGGGTAGGTGTGCGTTCTCCCCATATTTATCGTCAAAAATTAGCTATGATGCTTGATGGAGGCCTTTGCATAATTGACTTTCACGAGCTCAATCCCTGTGCAGTTCCTGTGACCACGAGCTTCTCTGATCCGTGCCGGTGCTTTTATACACACAAAAGGCATGTGAACTCGCATATAAGCCCCGTCCGTTTGGCCCCTCCCCACACACTAAAGGTGTGTGCACCGTCTTCGCGCCCTTTACCCACTTGATGGACAGCTCACTCGAGGGACCCCGGCGCTCTTTGGTGTGATGGCAAAGTTAAAAAGCCCCCCCAAAAATGTGTGTTTTGTCGAGGCTGGGTAGGTGTGCGCTCTCCCCATATATATCGTCGAAAATTAGCTATGATGCTTGATGGAGGCCTTTGCATAATTGACTTTCACGAGCTCAATCCCTGTGCAGTTCCTGTGACCACGAGCTTCTCTGATCCGTGCCTGTCCTTTTATACACACAAGAGGCATTTGAACTCGCATATAAGCCCCGTCCGTTTGGCCCCTCCCCACACACTAGTGGTGTGTGCACCATCTTCGCGCCCTTTACCCACTTGATGGATAGCTCACTCGAGGGACCCCGGCGCTCTTTGGTGTGATGGCAAAGTAAATCAGCCCCCCCAAAAATGTGAGTTTTGTCGAGGCTGGGCAGGTGTGCGTTCTCCCCATATCTATCGTCGAAAAATAGCTATGATGCTTGATGGAGGCCTTTGCATATTGACTTTCACAAGCTCAATCCCTGTGCAGTTCCTGTGACCACAAGCTTCTCTGATCCGTGCCTGTCCTTTTCATGCACACAAGAGGCATGTGAACTCGCATATAAGCCTCACCCGTTTGGCCCTGCCCCTCACACTAGCGATGTGCACCGTTTTCCCGCCCGGCCATTACCCACACAATCCGCAAAATCCGCGAATCCGCGAATTCGCGGATTTTGCGGATCGCGAATTCGTGAATTCGCAAATTCACGAATTGCGAATTCGCAAAATTCACCCATGCTTAGTTACAAGTAAAGTCACAAGTAAAGTTATTGAGAACAGTGAAAACGGTGAGTTTGTATTACCTCTTCACCTTGGGAGCCGTCGACAGATAGTGGAGGCTCAGGAGGGGGGGCACCTAATACCAGTGCAATACAACCAGGTGGAGACTAATACTACATTTGTGATTGTAAAAGCCCTGACAATACAGACTGCGAAGAGGGGCAGGAAGCGAGATGTGGCAAAAGGGTCCATAAAAGAGAAAATTGTGAACAAGTCTGAGAACATTACTAAGCTCCATTTTGTGGGCAAACTGGCCACAGATGCATATAAGGAAGGTGGAACCTGTAAAGAAACATAAACAGAGCCTATAGATAGCTCTGATAGCTCACCCTCGCAGTCCTCTGAGATTAATGGCAGAGGCAGAGGCTCCACAATCATTAGGAAGAAGGGTCTCCCCCTAGACTCCAAAATAAAAATCAGTTCTTCACTACGGTCGTGTTTTAAAATTCTTCTGCAAGTATTAGAGGTAGCAAAGCAGGTAGAGATTTTCAGGAAAAAAACGGCATCAACAAGACAGACCTCTATAGATTATACGATTCAGGAGAAAACTTGGAAAACATCTTCGGAAATACCTCTACCGCTACCCCTACCTCTACCTTTCTATCAATACCGGCTATGTACCGTTTACCTGCCGTACACTTGCTGAACCAATTTGAACCAGTTAGCAATTTTGAACCTTCAGAGGTAGGCATAGTAGAAAATACAGGTACAAATATTTCCTTAGCTGAAGGTAGCGAGCATACCACTGACGAGAACCCTGTCACAGGAAATCCTGGGATCAGTGGCAAAGGCAGTGGCAGTGGTAACAACAACAGTAATGGTAATGGTAATGACAAAGAGAGTAGTTGTACTGGTGCGGGTTATAGCTGTGGAGAAGGGGGAAGGTTTTGGAAAAAGAGAGTTCCTCATTGGCATCTTTAGAGGCTCTTTCTTCTACCCTATCGTCATCAGACATCAGACATCAGAAAGGGATTTTCTATCTCAGAGTCGAATCGAGGAGAGATCAGGCTTTTCTTTGAATCGCTTGAGAAGAAATGTGACCTTTTAAAGTCTAGAACAGAACTATAAAAAACTCAGTGGAGGAGCTCAAAGATGATGGGGGAGTTGTTAAAGCTGCTATTGTGACTCTCATAAAAGAAGAAGTTGCGCTTCGAGACAGATTAGAATCACTGGAAAATATCTCCTGGCGAACCAATCTACGTCTTTTGAATATCCCTGAGGGGAAAGAGGGAGAGGACTTAAAAGCTTTCATTGTAACCCTCATCAAAGAATCAGTTCAGATTGAGGAGTCTGAGGAGGACTTGATGAGAGACATATAAAGGATCCATAGGGACCCCTTTAGGAGACACCCCAATCGAACAAGGCAGAGAAAGATTTGTATAAATTTCCTGACTTTTGCTCTGAAGGAGAAGATATTAAATGCTGCTCTATAACAAAAGGCATTGAAACCTAGGGACTTCACTTTTGAAATAGGTTCGGATCTAGCACGAGTCACATTAGACCAACAATGAGAGCTGGGAAAAAGAAGGAAGACTTCAGGAAACTCGGGCTGTTGCCCAATTAAAATTCCCGGCACATCTAACAATTATGCATAACAATAAAATGTATAATTTAAAGACAGTGCAGGAGGCGGAGGAGCTTTTGGAAAACCTAACCAAAAACCCCTAACAGGATATTACAATTGGAAAGATACATTGCAAGATCTATTAGAGGGACTCTCAGCTGACATACAGATATACATGAGTTTTTTAGGGTTAGGAATTAGGTGTAAATTAGTATACACAGAGATCAAGAGGGCTACAGATGTCATGGGGTCACAATACAGCATAATGCAACATCACACAACATAGTATAACATAATAGAACACTATATTATCCCAAGACCAGCCCCAAATTGAAAGACATCACCAGAAATGGTGGTAATAGGAGTTCTTAGCTGTTTGTTTAGGGTATAAAGATGGAACAGTTAGGGTTAGAGTGCACCAGCAGGCAGAATCTGGACTTATAGTCCAGGTAAATGAGAGAAAGGTTCTCTGGGGAGTTTTTTTTATTGGGGGGGCGAGAGGGGGAGCACGGTGGGGGAGCATTTGGGTAAAAATAAAAAACCTCATTTACCTATTAGCCAGATTGTTTTCTACTGGTTATTGCTCTTGGTATAGTGCCGACATTTGAAGAAATCAGGCATATTCAGGTTTCCACCTTACGATCCACCATTAAGCCGTTACAGTTTTTATCCTGTAACGTCAATGGTCTCCAGGTTAAAAACAGAAGGGAAATTTTTTCCCAATATCTTAGTGTCTCCCACGCACAGATAATTATTTTACAAGAAACCCATCTCCTGAGAGGAGAAATAAGTAAGATCTGTAGGAAGCTCAGATGGGTGGAATACTGTGTCAGTTCCTGTCAAAGTGCTAACATTAGGGAGGTTACTGTCTTAGTGAAAAAACAAGCAAAATCTCGGCTTCTAGATACTATGACAGACTCAAGTGGCAGATAGGTGATTGTCAAGCTATTTGTTAAGAGTTCTTACTTAACAGTAGTAGGTTATTATGGCCCCAATCCGGACGACCCTACCACTTTGAAAACAATTTTGGGGAATTAGTTGGGATTTCCAGACTCGACCATCTTAGCCAGAGATCTTAATATAGTCCTGAATCCTCAATTAGATAAATCCCCAAGCAGTAGGGCAAACAATTTAATCAAATCAAGGGCATACCGCAAGATGATGATGAGGCCAAATGAAGTATCTGATATTTGGAGGGAATGATCAGGCGCAAAACTAGGCATCTTATATTATAAACGGATATATGGACACAAATCTAGGATTGACTACATGCTGATTAGCAATGACTTGAGGGGTAAAGTCGAGGATATAGGGTATATAACCCCTCATTCATCAGATCATGAGGCGGTGTGGATGGACCTAAATCTAGTAGAAAAAGAACAACCGACATTCGATCGTACCCTTCTTTTAGAGGAATCAGAAGCTTGTTATCTCAGGAGACTTGAGTTTTTTTTTAAACACAAACATAGGCATGGCAAAGATGCTAGTGGTGTGGGACACTTTGAAGACCTATCTAAGAGGGTTAGTAACAAGTAGGATCTCCCACAAGAACAGGCAATATAGGGAGAAAATTGCACACATTTGAAGGTGAAATGAAGGAGGTTGAAAGGTAGATCAATAAGGAGGCTGACCAAGTAATACGTCAGACATGTTATGAAGTTGAAAGCTCTGAAAAAGATCACTTAGAAGACATTATCCAGACCAGGATTTCAAAATGATGGGAAGCTAGTAAGCTCGCCCATTTAGAATATGGTGAGGGAGCCAGCAAACTCCTGGTGTGGAATGCAAAAACAGACAGCGCACAAAACCAAATTAAACAAACTGATAATGAATAAATTGTAGTTTCTTGATTATATAGAATTGTTTGTTCTCTTCTTATTCCTCTAATATACACATATCGCCTTATCATCAGTATATATTGAGTTGTTCTTTAAAAACACCTTAAATCTGCTATCTTGATTAGTAGTTAAATTAACAGGAGATTGGAGATGCTTAAAAATAGAGGTTGAAGGGTGACCTTAAAATCACATTTTAGTTCAATGTAATTTTAGTGGCACTTAGGATAAATATTATATTTGGGTCCTTTATTCATTGCTCTTTGTGTTTTATTGATTTTTTTTCTCTTTGCTTCTTTTTGCTCTCTTTAAAAATGTGCAGAAAACTCCTATGGTGGAGATATATTCATTGGATCTTTGAAAATACTTTACATCTGTCATTCAGACCATCAAGAAGACATAGGAGATGCTTGGAAATAGATGTTGAAGCCAGGGTGCTGGTAAAGATATATTTCAGCTCAATTTCACCTTAGAGACCATAAAGTTCGCTGTTTTATTTTGTTCTTTTTTTGTTGCTTTTTCTGACTTATGTTTGCAGTATATGAAGAAGTTAAACTCTAAAATGAGAATGGTGAAACCAATTACGAAGAAGTCATGACAATTAGCCTACCCTTTCTTGGGATTTTAATTACATAAACTATATTTAAACCCAATAATGTACCTTGATGTATTGATGGATTATATTATAGGATCGTTTCAGCACCTAATTAGACTGGAAATGATTTCACAGCAGCGAATTATGTTAAATGTGATAAAACCAGTTAGTATAAAAGTGGATCATTTAAATGTGGAAAAAATAGATCAATAATAAAATGTTTTTTCACCTAATATATATAATGAATATAATAAGTGATTGGAGTATTCTATTTCTAATGTAATTGATTATTTTTTTTTCTGTTTTGTGTTACTTCTTACTGATGTCACCCAGCCATGAAGAAGCAGTGGACTCCCGTCTGCGAAGCACTGTTAGCTGTCCCTTGACAATCTTTGTACATTTTGTGGATACTGAATTGAACACAACTGGAAATAAATTAAACTTTTTTGATTTTGTACAACGCAAATAGTTTTACAAAACGAATGCAACACACATAAGATGATGGTAATTTTTTTTTTTTTGGAAAACCTTTATTTGAGAAATCAAGGCACACAGCTATTTACATCCCGGAGGCTAGGCAGCAATCTTGGAAGAAGGATATGTGGTGTACACAGTACATATTGCAAAATCGTATCAGGTTTAATTTTATATTGTGATAACAATAAACCGACAAAATAACAAATCTAAAGAGACACCAAAACCAGTGTGAATAGGCAAGGAAGAAGTACAGAAGTGCGACATTACCCAATGCAGGAGAATGCAGGGCCATATGCCCATAGGGTATAATTAAACAGCACAAATTGAATGACAACTGGGGGATAGAAAAACAGGATGGCAATGAAGTGAAGAGTAAGTTGGAAATAAGGGCTAGGGGGAGATTCGTATGTCCAATGGGGCAGCATCGGGAGGTAAACAGATATCCCCCCTATATTCATTCCAGGCCCCCCAGACCGAACTCCATTTGCTGGGCTTGCCCCTGGCCACATACACCGTTTTCCCGCGAACCATACACCAATCCATATTGATCTTCCACAATTCCACAGAGGGGGGCGACGGGGCTCCCCACTTCTGAGCGATGTCACGTTTCGCCACCATATTCCCCAGGGTAACCCATTGGGTTTGAGCGTTGTTGTAGTCTGTGGGGCCCCACACATTAAGCAGACAACGCCGGGCCTCCGCCGGCAAATCCACACCAGTCACCTCACACATCACCGCATGGACACGCCTCCAATAAGAAGCTATGGCATGACATTCCCAAATAATGTGCATGAATGTGGCCAGTTCTCCACATCCACGCCTACAACGACCATCCTCTGAGAGTCCCATATGAATCAACCGGGGGCCGGTTACATACACTCTATGAAGAATTTTCAATTGGACCAGGCGTAGTCTAGCTGGGATCGCCACTTCCTTGGGAGAAGACACCGCACACTGCCAATCCTCATCGTCCAATTCAACTCCATCACGCACCCACTGGTCCCTCACACCCAACAGAAGATCCGTTCGAACATTGATCATTTTTTTGTAGACCAATGAAATGGCACTATCCGGCATATAACCATCCAAGACCCTGTCTTCCAACGGGGACGATAAGATGATGGTTATTAATTCATGAATTTAGAAAATGAAAGAATGTTTACATTTGTAGAAAGAAGGCAATGATTTTCTGATAGTGAGATAGATTTCCCAAACATATTGTCGGACTCTTGTGAGCCAACTTTGCATGTAATGTGAAAAATATCGGGTCAGTTCTGGGGTTTTACAACCAGATCAGTTTGAGTATCTGTACGGTCACTAGTCACACATAACAGGGTTCCTTTTGTGTTTCTTACACACCCTATACAACATAGAAAGCGTTTCTCGTTCTTTTTTTAATAAGGATTAAGGAATATGTTCAGTACATTCAGCACCATATTTCACATTCTACTAAAGTCAAGACTTTGAGTGCCTATTTTTTTACCTATAAAATACACTTTTAATTATTTGCGTTTATGTAAATATGCGAAATGATAAAATAAAGTATGCAAAATTACCTACAATTATGCCAAATGAAAAACTAGCATTTGGCATTATATAATAGTGATAAAAGCGTGCTCATTTCCATTTTGGAAGCAAGGATGCATTTTGAGCTACAACACATCACAAACACCACAGGCAGCACCCACTTGCTTTCTAATCGTTTGCATTGTTCTCATGTACTTGGACTAAACGTTTAACACGCAAAGCACATAATTATGTGACATGCCATAATAGCGTAATTTCGGGAGTTTCATTTATGAAGCGTAACATGAAATTATCAAACTTAGGCAAGGGCATGCATTTATCACAGAAACTTTCCCAGGCCCAGTGCTTTGTTAAATTGGTGAATGCAAAGGCGATCATTCTAATTATCATGAGTAGCAAGAGAGAATGATATGGACAAATTGTCCCCATTTAACAAATGCAGCAGTGCTAGTTTGAGTTTCTCTTTCAAAGAGTAACATCTTTCTAATCGGTATTTAAAAATATTATAATAATTCAAATGAATACAGGAGATGTTGTTTGAATGAAATTATTGTTATCTCTTTTTTACTGTATTTCCGTCCTATTCTTGTTCACATTTTGTACACATCTATATGTTTCTGCTATGATGTTGATCATAGATATTACAGAGTAGGACAGGCCTTCTACCCTGTCCTTCTTCTTTGTAAACTCTGTGATCAAGTTCATAGCTGTAACCTATAGAAGTTCACAATTGTGTCCATGTTATTGTAATATTGTTAAATAATGATAGATGTTTTGTTAATGAAATATGAATGAAATGCACACGGTTGAATTTGTTAATTGTGAACGCCAGAATTGTTCTTTGTTCACAATCTCCTCCTTTAATGGCTTAACATTTTCACTGGACTTGGGCATTGTCCAAGTTTTGTGGGAGTGGACCCATTGCCCAACATGACTACTCATTTAATTGAATATTATTGGCAGTAAATGATGTAAAGACCCTTTACCTCTCAAACACACAACTTATCATTTAAAACCACTGAGCAGGATCTGTTTCTGATGGAATCTGATAAAACCACTATTGATAGGGCAATATATGGCAGTAACATTTCTTTTGTTTTTGCTATTAACATTATTCATAAACAAGCATTTACAATGAAACGGTCTCGCCTTTGAAAAAGTTGAAGCTATTGGCATTGTAAATGACAAAATTTGCATTTATGTGTTGGTTTTGAAAACAGATAAATAAATGGCATTGTCATTTACAATGCCAATAGCTTAATCTCTCGCAAATGCCACACACAAACACACAGACCGACACAGACTCCCACACACATACATACATACCTACACACATCAAATTCCTACATCGCTCACATAATTACAAAGCACTCATAAGCAGTAATTGGTGCCGATCACACACAAGTTTATGGTGTAAACAAGCTCGACTTTTTTGCCAGTTATCTTTGAAGAGTACCGAGGCACTTAAACAGATGTTGTACTCTCATGCCCTGTTTAAATTTCTAACGCGTGGAACCTGAGCTCTGTGAAATAGATTGTTGGGAAAGGAGCATAAATAAACTCGAATGGAGAGATTCCCGTTAGCCTGGTACTGACAGAGGCTGGGAGGGTGAACTGGGCATCAAAAGGGCGCAGTGCTTTCAACCCTCTTGGGCAGACACCCGCTGTGTTCATTTTGTAGTCTGCCCCGGCTGGCCGTAGAGGAAGTGGCAGCACGCTCTAGTGTAAGCTCCAAGGAGCCTTGTTGTTCACTCATTCATATAGTGGGGAAGGGATGAATACAAAATGAAACAAGCGCCCTCCCTTCCTTTTGATGCTGCCCGGAAACTACCTACCCACGGTCCCTGCTTTCTCTATCCTTAAGTGAAAGCACTTGGTCCCTGCGCTAATAAGTAATTGAACGTTCAGGGAGGAGTGCAAAGTAGTACCACTGTCCGGGAACAGAAGTACGGATCCGCATGAGGTCTCAGGCAGAAGAGGGTGGGTGGCATAAACGCCGCCATGGTGCAAAGGTCCGCTGTTGGGGGAGGAGGGCTCTAATGCGAGCCTCTTTCTGAGCGGGGTCGTTGCGGTTAAGTTGGGAAGGTGGGGTGAGGGGAGTAGAAACAGAACCCACGTTATCGCCTTCAGCCACCCACTGCGTCAATACCTTAGGTAAGCGCAGGTCTGCATTTGAGCTACAGAATGTGAATTTTAAAAAATATGAAAAGACTCGGGTGAGGAACGCAGGATATGAGCCAACTCTGGTCGGTGCAGCTGTGAGCAGCACAGCCTTCTCATGGTTCAACAATCGTCGTTAAACGTGATCCGCATTAGCAACGCTGCGGGAAAGGAAAGGGTGGAGCTCGGCTCGCCCTGCACATATCTGATAACGTCTCTCCTTCCCTCCACGACTTGCCCTCCCAGCCCCATATAGGATATGGGTGTGGAGGTGCCCATCACGCAGCGCAGAGGGAAAAGGTTAAATTAAGTGTAGGGGGTATGAGGTGAGGGCCATGACATCACCCCGTGCTGGCAAAGGAGAATCACCTAACGAGCTCCGAGCCGCGCTGGGCCGTGCCTGATAGGGGGGTGTTTGATTGCAACTGTTTCACAGGCCGACCACCAGCTATCGGACACTGGATGTATGACGTTACAATGCAGGCTATTACAAAGACTGCCTTTACAACGAGGTTTTTACATCGCATACCTTTACAACGCATAGCGCTTAGAGGTGCTGGATAGTGAAAAGTTTAATTTTCTATTCCAACTCCAGTCCCCGTGGACACTAGGGAAGGTGTTGAATAGAAAATTAAACTTATTCCTATCCTAGAGCGCCCCCCCAGCGCAATGCGTTGTAATGGTTTGTGTTGTAATGACCGCGTTGTAATGGTAGTGCGTTGTAAAAGTTTTGTTGTAAAGAATGTTCACCTCGGACACTGAGCAATGCCCACGCTGCGCCACAACAACTGCATCAGGCAACTATCAGAAGACAAGTAACATTAGACGGCCATTGGCAGAAGAGTCCAAAGTACGGTCACGGTGCGGGAAGTCAGCTGGGCAAAGACATTTTAAATGGGCCCATAGAGCAGAACAATGGGGTACAGGAGAGGCTTCAGAGGGGACCAGGACCCAGACGGAGCTGGCACAGACTGACGAAAAAACAGCCCTGAAAAAAAAAGAAAAAGGAAACACCCCCAATGGGCCCACCTCTGCATCACGTAAAAAAGGGGTAGGGCTTAAAAAAAAGACAGAAATGCCCACGAATCTGCTCAAGCCGGGGACAAACACTAATTGACACACATCTCTTCCAATGGCTAGCCTCCATTTATGGAGCTAGCCAATGGAAGAGAGAGGCGGGTTAAAGCCCCACTGTTGAAGCCATAAAATCTTCGGCTCCGCCCACTGCTACGCAGTGCGACGGTAGCCTCGACCTAAAAAGGCTACCTTAAGTTATAAGTCTTACTAAATTCTGTGCCTTCAACGCAAACTGATGCCTCTGTATCTATGTCAAATGCGCTGTAACTTTGCTAAGCGGGTGCCAAGTTTGATATGCCTGCTTAGTAAAATTTTGGGTTTTTCCATACCAAACTCACAAAGCAGGAGTCTGCTCTTGAAAAACAAAACATTAATTGCCCTGTCATGCCGGGAGATCTTTCCTACTGCATGGAGGTCACTTCTATTTTTTCCTGTTAGCAACGGTCTGGCTTTTTCTGGTATATCTGAAAAGAATAAATAAAGGGCATGTGTTCTTTCGTACATTGACTGATAGCCTGCTGCCAGATATGCCATCGGTAGAAGGTTTCATCAATCAAGTGATGCTCTGCTGGTAGAAAGGTGGCTGGCAGAAAGGTTTCCACACGTCCAAATGGGCCTGATGAATTACAAGTTTGGCAAACAGGGCAAGCATCATGTTTTGGCAAGTGGCCTGCAGCCACCAAACTCTAAATGTCCCCCTAAGTTCCCTGCTGTGGCCACAAACTGTTAGAAAGGATCGTCACTGAAATATCTCAAAGACAGGTTGAAATGTCACAGTTCTGTACACCAATGCAAATCTATCCTAGCAATCCAAGTTTTAAGAAAGCATATGCGGGTGGAAGGTTCTCCTCTGCGAAAAATAGATCACTGTGAAATGCCCATCAGCGAAGGTAAGAAGAACAAAAACCCTGTCGATAATTTTGATCTGTTTAAAAACCTTACTGGTTTAGTTCCAATCACCACTGGCTTCTGTTTTTAGCATTCAAATTCAATGTTTCTGTGTTTGTTATGAACTATAAGAAAACAAAAACCTGTATTGATAAGATCCATGCCGCCCTTTTCTCAACTAAATGCCTAGTGGCGTGCCAAAGGCAAGCCCGTATGCGCCCGTCCGCGCCCGACCGGGCCCAGGGGCCAGGAACCCTGGCCTACGTCGGTCTTACTTAGCAAAAGAACTACAATCCCTTGACTCGGAGAACTATACCATTAGCAGACTCACACTTTCCAAACTAAAGGAGGAAAACATCCTACAAGGGAAATGAGGAAACAGCATCCTTCCTCATCTCCCAGCTCTACCTATGCCGAAAACAAGCCCGGCTGCCAAAACTCAGACTAAGCTGAAAGTAACAACCCTTAATACGCGATCCCTACAAAAGCATCACATTGAAGTCTTCTCACTTCTCCAGGATGGGGACACCGACATCCAGGCACTCACTGAAACCTGGTTAGGAGATACTTCAGTCCCAGACATCATCTCCTCCCTACCAGCATATTATGATGTCCTCTGGCACAACCGTAGCAAAAACACGAGAGGTGGGGGTGTGGCCATCTTCTTTAAAAAACAGCTAACACCGAAATAGTGGCAGAGATAATTGACCTTGCAGACATACTTGGGGTAAAAATCTTCTTTCAAAAACTCCTGCCTCGCCCTCCTGACAGTATATCGCCCCCGAGGTCAACCCCGCCCTTTACCGATCTCTTTTTAGAAATAATCTCTGACCTCTGTACACGGGATGAAAGACTAGTAGTAGTTGGAGACTTCAATCACCACTCGGATAAAGCACCCAGAGACCCGGTGGCCCTCCAACTTGATACACTCATGAACACACTCAGTCTCCAACAACTGGTTGATGGCCCCACACACATTAAAGGTCACACTTTGGACCGGTCTGGACATCCAACCACAAGCCAATCTTACAGACATCTCCCCGTGTGTGTGGTCGGACCATTCCTTAATCGGCTGCTGGGACCCAATAGATAACCACCTAGCCACACCTCCCCAAACATGGAAAATGGTGCGAAACTGGAAAATAATCGAGCCGCAATCCTAGTAAAGTCTCTCCTTACCTCCACCCCCCACCTTTGAAAAGGGAAACTTAGACCAGGAATGTGAAGCACTTACGAATAGCCTACACTTAGCCATAGACCACGAAGCACCCGAGCGAAGGCAAAGGATCAAAGATAAGGGAAAAGGAGCTCCTTGGTTTAACCACCCACTAAGAGAAGGCTCCGCCACGTGGAAAGATGATGGCGCAAAACTAATGACCCAGTCAAGCGAGAAAAATACAAGTCCCTACTCAATTCCTACAAAAAAAGCATCACGACTACTAAAGCTGAATAATATGAGACCAGAATTACTATAGAAGGAAACAGACAGAAAAAGACCTTCAGAATTCTGAAGAAACTCAGCCAAAAATTGGAGCAGAAAGCAGCTGACGACTCGATCGACTGCAACACGTTTCAATCTTTCTTCTTGCAGAAAGTGAAGGACATTCTCTCAGACATAGATAATACCTCTATCAATCATAACCTCCCACCCCTATCCCAAGCTCCCCCTCCTGACCATGTGCTTACCTGCTTCCCCAAACTGGATACAGCTTCCCTTACGTCACTCATGAATCGGATTAAAACAGGATCCCCCGCAGACTCCTGCCCTCCCAGAGTTTTTCAAATGGCCCTTCCTTGTCTAGAAAGATAAACTAATAACATGCTAAACCATTGGAGACCGGGTATCTGCCATCATGCCTAAAGGAAGTGAGAGTCATACCCCTCCTGAAGAAGCTAGGGGCTGACGCGGCCAACCCCAAATACTATAGGCCCATCTCCCAGCTACCCTTCTTTATTTTATTTAAAACATTTGTATAGCGCGGCTGTCACCTTGCAGGTATCCTGGCGCTGGAGAAATTCTCCTCAAGTGAGGGGCCTGAGAGCGGCTAGCCAAGTAAATGAATTAGGGGAAAAGACAGGTTTTGATACGTTTTTGGAAGGGAAGGAGTTGCGATATTTGGCGAATGTCAAGGGGCAGTCTATTCCATAGTTTTGCAGCTGCAACTCTGAAAGATCTTCCTCCAGTCCTGGCCTTGTTGAATCTAGGTACTGTGACAAGGCAGGCTGAGGCTGAACGGAGGGTTCTGGTGGGGATGTACCAGGTAAACATGGCTTGCAAGGGTCTGGGCCCGACTCCGTGCAGTGCTTTAAAAACAAGGCAGAGGGCTTTGAAGGCCACTCGCTGCCTAAGAGGGAGCCAGTGCAGCTCGGCTAAGGCCGCTGTGGCCGAGGATCTCCTGGTCCAGCCAAGGGCAAGTTTGGTGGCGGCCGTCTGGACTCTTTGGAGTCGGTCCAGCAGAACTGCTGGAGACTCGAGCAACAATGTGTTGCAATAGTCAAGGCGACTAAGGATAGTGCACCTGACTATTAACGCTCGAGCTTGTGCGGGGAGGAGTGGCATGATCTTGCGCAATGAGCGCAGTAGGGCGAGCAGGTACCCACTATTTTCGCAACCTGGGTTTCCATACTAAGCTTGTTGTCCATCATGACACCCAGGTTGCGGACCGTGGTGACCGGCTGTAGTTTTTCCGGGGCTTCCGGGGGCCAAAATTCGGTTGGGAACAGGCGCGGAATCCGGCTTCCAGCGCAAAACAGAACCTCGGTTTTGGAGGAGTTAAATTGCAGGGAGTTTTTGTGCAGCCAACCAGCCGTATCTCTCAGGCAGTCGTGAAACGATGTTAGAGGAATCGATTCTTCCCCCTCCCAAGCTGGGTATCATCCGCATAGTTTATAGCTTTTAACCTATGGGACTTTATTAACGTGACCAAGGGCTTAAGGTACACGTTAACAAGAATGGGGCTGATGGACGAGCCCTAGGGCACCCCATGGGGCACTGAGGAGAAGGCAGATTGGAAAGGGGGGAGGGACACAGCCTGCTTCCCGTCCGGCAGGTAAGAATGGAACCAAAGCAGGGCCGTGCCATCAACCCCAGCCTCTCTTAGTCTCTTCAGCAGAATCACATGATTGACCATGTCGAATGCGGCAGACAGGTCCAGCAAGATCAAGGCTACTGCCTGGCCCCTGTCTGCACGCATACGAAGATCCTCCATGGCTGTAAGGACAGCTGTTTCGGTGCCATGGGCTGTACGGAAGCCAAATTGAATGTCGTCCAGGATGTGATTCTGCTCCAGATGTTTAGAGAGACAGGAACTCACCCAGCGTTCGGCAACTTTCGCCGGGAATGGCAGGAGAGAGATAGGCCGATAGTTCAATAAACACTCAGGGTTCAAGGAGGGTTTTTTCAGCAGCGGGTGATAAGAGCCTGCTTCCAAGGAGTCGGAACAAATCCGCAACGCAGGGATTGGTTGCAGATCCTGCGCAGGGTGCAGAAGAGTTCTGTTCCAAAAGCTTTCCAGGTTTTTGGGGGCAAAGGGTCGAGAGGGGAACCCGAAGTGATCCAATGCGCCAATCTGTCAAAATCTGTTTCTAAGATTGGGGGAAATTCCCGCAAACATTCCGTGGGTAGGTACCCTGGGTTCACCGGATCCGGGTCAATGGTGCTGGCCCCGAGACCGTTGGGACTATCCAGTGAGGGGAAAGTGTTCAGATTGTGGATAATGGTCTTAATTTTATCTTTGAAAAATAGTGCGAGATTGTCGCAGAGTGCTTGTGTGGGTGGGGTTGTTTTTTTGGTACAGTCAGGGTGGATAAGGTTGTTAAGAATCTGGAAGATACTTTTGGAGCTGTTGGTGGCATTAACTATAGTGTAGCATAAGTAGGTAGCTTTACTTTTAACAATTGCAGATTTGTATTCCCGGAGTTTATTTTTCCAGAGTGACTTGTTTGTGTCAGAGTAGCCTTGCCGCCATTTCCTCTCAGCCTGTTTACAGGATAATTTGAGGACTTTCAAAGAATCGTCAAACCAGGGTGCTGGCGCTCTGCTCTTAGGTTTGCATCTTTTTAGGGGGACATGGGAGTCAGTGGTTGAGGATATCCTCGTACAAAAGGCCTCGTAGTTATCCTCTACCGGATTGGTGGGGGAAAAACTGTTTTCCACTTGAAACACGGTACCGGTAGTGCTCAGTTTTTCCAGAGCTTTCCAGTCTCTGTACAAAATTTCGGAACAGGTATTATGTGCCGGCCTTCTAGCTCCGTTGCTAGTTATAAAGAATTTGATGAGAGCATGATCAGTCCAGCCCATGGGCAGGATGTCGATCAGGTGTACTAGCTGAGGGGTGGAGAAAATAAGATCGAGTCAGTGACCTGCTTTGTGAGTGGGTTCCTTGACCAGTTGTTGGAGTCCCACGCTTTCACAAGAGAGCACGAGATTGTGCAATCCAGTGTCCAGACTACCATTTGGCCAGAGATTAAAATCACCTAAAAAGATCAACTTATTGTGGGAAGTAGCCATGTTTGTGAAGGTGGTGAGTAGCGATTGCTGTTGTTGGGAATTAAAAGTTCCTGGGGGGCGGTAACAAATAATTGCCGTGAAGGTGGCTCCGGAATGACAGTTTATGGAAAGGCCGAGGAGTTCGATCCCGGCGACTGGGTCCATGTCTAGGATGTTTATCAGCCATGAGGCTCGGTAGATAATGCCTACTCCACCACCGCGGCCTTTGGGTCTAGGAAGATGCAAAATTTTGAATTCCTGGGGACAGGCCCAGTCTAGTTCGATGTCACAGTCGGCATGGGTCCAAGTCTCAGTTAGGAAGAGTAGGTCTAAGTGATGGGTATCAATAAGCAATTGAATTTCATTAGCGTGCTTTGGCAATGATCTAACATTAAGAAGACCTCCCATTAGCAGACCCCTACTAGTGAAGTCATGTAGAGGATAGGCAGTATCGGTAAAAATGGGATGACCTTCGTGCGCAAACTCTCTCAGATTGAGCAAGTTCTCATGAGTAAGAGGCATAGGGGGGGCAGTAGGCTTCGTGGGGATATGGGCAGAGTGGTCCGCGCTAGTCGCGTCCTGGTCGCGGACGAGCGCAGACGAGCTTGCCTTAAGCGCGCCTTCGGCGCGCCGTCGTCGCGCCGCTGCGCTCGTCCACTGCGCTTCCGGCAGAAACTCATGGTTTATTGTGGAGCTCTGGGCGTCGGAGGGGGGGGGGGGCGTGGTCAACCGAGGTGGGCGTGTCTCGTGGCTCCCTCGAGCAGGAGATGGCGGCAGAACGAGTGATCAGGGCGTAACAGCAATCAATCTGCTGCTCAACGCCAAGGTTAAGGCTAAGGTCCTATAACAACATGTTCTTAAAACACTCTCACCCTTCCTGGAAGACCACCACCTCCTCCAGGGGCGCCAAGCTGGGTTCAGGGCACATCATAGCACTGAGCTGGTCATGCTATCAGTACTTGATGAGCTTAGAGCCATGGCTGACAGTAAAATACCCTGTGCCCTGCATCTATTAGATTTATCATCAGCATTCGATACTGTCAGCCATGCTCAAATACTGGATAGACTCCCCACCTTGGGTATCAGGGGTCTGGCATACCTGTGACTTGAATCATTTCTATCTGGCCGGTCACAAAGGATTCAACTGGGAGAGTTGGTATCTGATTAAGGCATGCTCAGCTGTGGAGTCCCCCAGAGCTCAGCCCTATCCCCACTCCTGTTTAATGTCTATCTGCAACCCTTGGTAGCAGCCTTAGCCGACATGGGCTGTAAAAATCTTCAACTACGCAGATGACACCCAACTGCTCTTCGGCATTGATAACACCCCAATTGCTCAGGCCCAGGCACAATACATCCTTAGATTTGCCATTAGTTGGATGACAGCTAACTCACTAAAAATCAACCCTGAAAAGACAGAGATCCTGGTCAACCCCAAAAAAGATTTCCCTTGGGGTGCCCATTTCTGGCCCCAAGAGCTAGGCCCCACCCCGACTCATGCCAGTCGTGAAGAGCCTTGGCATAAAAATTGATGCCGAGCTCTCCATGGCCAACCAAATCTCCTCTGTGGTCAGTACCTGCACCAGCCTGATTAGGCAATTGCGGAAACTGGTCTCTCTTCTCTCCACCTCCACACTCCAGATGATAGTTTCGGCCACTATCGTCTCGAGGTTAGACTACAGCAAAGCCCTATACATTGGTCTTCCTCAGAAACTGGCAAACAGATTACAGGTGGTCCTGAATGATGCAGCCAGATTCATCCTCAGGCTCGATAGCAGGTCCCATGCCACCCCGCAACTGCACAAACTGCACTGGCTCCCTATAAGGCAAAGATCGAAATTCAAGGGCCTCTGCCTCACCCACAAAGCGATCTACGGCCTAGCCCCTACCTACATAAAAGAACGCCTTGAGACTTATATCCCGGGACGCTCATTGTGATCCTTTGAGGCTTGTCATCTGTCTTGTCCACGGTACAAGCTCACCTCAAAAAGGGGCAGAGCTTTCTCTGTCCTAGTTCCCCAGCTCTGGAACCAGCTACCTGAGCAACTCCGAAAGGAATCCAACCTACTCCAGTTCAGGAAACGGCTCAAAACAATCTTGTTCAGGGAAGCCCTAAGCACAGATTAACTCTATTCCACGCCTGACACGATTGTTATCTATGCAGCTACGCCCTCCCCCTCCCCAAGCGCTAAGAGACCTGATGGTGATTTAGTGCTATATAAATACCAATTAACATAACATAACATAACAGTGCCTTAGTTTCTCAGGAACCCCAAGAAGTGTTATCAGTTTCTAATCGGGTTAGTACTGCAGGTTTAGTGTATGCTGCTGTTGGTCTAGGGTCTCATTGTTAGCCTTATTCCTGAGGAAGTGTGAGTCTTAAATGGAGATAATAGCACAGCTTCACTGTTGTCACTGGGATAGATGATCCAGCTTCAACAGCTGGTGGGACATCAATTCCAATGAACACCTGGAGGCAATCTCTAAATTCTCCCGTGATTGCAGTGCAGTCTAAGAGTCCTTCTCTGTCAAAAGTCAAATGCTGTGCACTGGTTCTCCTCCTTTCTTGCAGAGAAGCATGTATTTTCACTAAACTCTAGTTTTGTTCAAAACCAAGTGAATTACATCTCAAATTGGGCAATCGAAAGCCAATATCAAGCCTTCTTCATTTGGCCTGCACAGCGACCCAGTGCAATCAGTAGCAGGACGACAGAAGAGAGAAACAAGACACGGAGAAGAAACATTCCTGTTTTGTTCCCTTTACTAGTTTAATAACATCTGGAAGGAAGTCATTTGGAAATACTTAACTTGAACTGTCAGTGTACGGTATTCGTAATGTGTTCCAGAAATAATCTCAGAAGTTCCTTCTTGAATAGCCAAAGTGAACCAAATGTTCTCCAAAGCTGTATCATGTGAAGCCTGTTTACTATCGGTGATTGTCTGAAACGTTGGGGTCTCTATGTAGGAGAAAGTGTTTGGAAAGTCTTTAGGCTTTCCCATGTTTCTTCTGCCTATCTTTTAGACCTAAGGTTACTTTGAGTTTGTGGGTTGTTGACCAGAATATCTACTATTTTATCTAGACTGCTGCCCACATCTTCACACTCCCAGATATTATTCCACACAGAACTGTGTCAGCCCTATAACATTTGGGCTAGAACATTTCTGCCTGTTACATTTCTGAAAATCTAGAGTTTGTCTCATTTTAATTCCAGTCACCTCAAATTCTTTTATACTCAGAAAGCTTTGTTCACTCGATACCCAGGGCAGCACTGAAAAAGGGCAAGAGAGAACAGCTGCACCACAAGGGTCATGTGTGATGCGTTCCGTTGATATCTGCCGACACCCCCCCCCCCCCCCCGAATTAAGGCCATATGTATCAATCCCTTTTCCCGTTTGCAAACAGGCCGATTATCAGAATCGAGCCGTTTGCGAACGGGAAAAGGGCTTTTGCAATGTGCCATCCCAAAAAGGGCATCGCAAATTAGAGAATCGCTAAATTTATGATTCTTCATTTTAGGATTACCTTTAAGGAATAGCAAATTGCGATTCCTTAAATACGAGTAGAAAGCACCTAAGTTGTGCAACTTTGGCATAAGAAATCGCAAATTACTACCAACTGACAGTTGGTGGTAATTTGCTAATTCTTTGAAAAAGGCACTTTTTTACTTTTTCAAAGTGCCATGTGCCACACATACATGCCCTTAGGGAATGTATGTGCGCCACATGTGCACGCATACATACTTCAGGGGTGCAACAGGGCGTCATTTTGACACCTTAGCACCGCGTGATTCTCTAATTGCGAATCACAATTTGAGAATGTCTTCCCATTCATTCCTATGGGCCTCCTAGCCCGTAGGAATGAATGGGAAGGTATTCCTTAATTCTGTTTCGCAATTTGCTAATCGCAATTAAGAAATGCCAAGGAATCGCAAAATATTTGTGAATTATTTGTACATCCAGTTTTGCGATTCTCAAATAGCGATTCTCTAAAAATCTCTATTTGAGAATCGCAATGGCGGTATTTGATACATTTGCCCCTAAATGATTTGCGGATGAGGGTTCGGTAAGTGTATAAATGCTACTGCTCATGATAGCTGGCTGAAGAGATTTGCGACCACAATCCCTTTTCTCTTTTCATATCTGATTAGATGGGAAGATTCTCGTTGAATCTTCACCCAATCAGGAGTCAAGAAAGGTGCACTTTTGCCTTTAGAATTCTCTGAGCACAAGGGAACTGGATCAATACAGCCAATAGGTAGCACTAGGCAGTATAATTCAACTGAAGCACTGAGGCACTGTTTTCCTTATGGGTAACTAGTCCTTTGGGATCCTTATAAAATCCATTAGAACCCCGGACATCAATGACACATTCGAACAGCTATATATCACTGGGGCACTGATACACATTAGCAGCAGTTTGAACTTGAAGCTTTTATGTGGTTTTGTCTATTGGAATCATTGGCACTGGAAATCCATGGTGGCACTAAGGCATTAGAGCACCTAGGTGCCACTCAGCCATTGAACCTCTGGTATAACTGCACCATTAAAAAACTCAGCTCTCACTGGCCCGATGGAACATGCAAGCAGCACTGTGCGATTGGAGCCTTTAGGCAGTACTGGGGCAATGCAATCAGCGACCATTGTAAACCTAGCACACAGTGAACCATGAATCCTTCTGGCTGCCTTGTCAGTCGCACTTGCATCGTCCAGGCATCATTATACAACCTTCCATGCATGTCATAGGTGTCCCTGTAGGAGCCCTGAGCAGGCACCTGAAGACATGCACATCTTTCTGGGTTAATGTTTAAAAACATGTATATGTTGTGCCCTAAGGAGATCGGCTTCTTCAGGGCAAACAAAGTGACCTGATTGGTTGATCGTACCTCTGCTCCTCTCTGTGGGCACTAGCGTCGCTATTCTGGAAGGAATTCAAAAGCACATTCTCTGCCACCGACGCTTGTATCGCACGATGATTCTCTGCGTGCAATAATCACTGAATGGTGGATTTCGAGCGAAGGTGAAGCCAGTCCTTGTCCTGTGAGACACAAGTGCGAAGCTGGCTCCGAGAAATTATGAAATATAAAATCCTATCCTTAACCGGCCTGATAAGGCTAGATTGGGTCCTGAGAGCATTAGAATTAACATCACCAGGGCGGCATGTTCTCGGTCTGTACCTCAGAGTCCGTCTCCCGCATTAGGCACGAAGAACTGGCAGCTGAGGTGAACTTCCAGCACTTTAACTATGTATATAATTCATAATTCAAAGTGGCCGTATCCATAATTCACATGATTTATAATCATACTTCACACGGAGGGAGTTCGCCGAGGCAGCAGCCTTGCTTCCTACCTCGCGACGCGTGGCCCGGAGCTGACGGAGAGCGGGAGTCGGAGCGCGGCCATCTATTGACGAGGGCCTCTCAGGGCGGGATGACAACTGTTATACTTTGGAGCGTCTTGGTGGTGTGTGAAGGTTTCTGTGGAGGCTGGTTGGCCTAACTCCTTGTCAATCAAGTGCAGTCAATCATGACACTGAATGCCACGGAGGAGACAGGACTCTGAACGCCAAGGCACACTGGGGCCCCTTGAGCGGCGAACATCACTTTTCCCCGTAAGGGTTTTGTAAATAACAGGCCCCACTTACTTACCAGCTCTAACCACTGGAACTGCAACGTTATTGGATTTTCACTTCTGATTTTCTTTGCGAGAGAGATTGCACCACCTCCTCCCTCACATTGAGATCATGGACGTCACTAATGGGTCTCCAGGCGTCCACTGACACGGACTCTGCTTTGTGACCCCTGACCTCAGGATGAAGCAAAACCATTGCTAAGACCAGAAAGTAAACAGTGTCCTGATGAGCACAGTTTACTTTCTGCAGCTTTCACTGGGACGGGCATTGCCCCTTAAGTTCAGTAAAAGAAATACATTCAGCAGTAAATTGCACACTCGTCTTTAAATTATTATAATAATTGTTAGAAATGGGGGTCTCTAGTTGACAATGGTTTTCACTGTTATAAAAGTAGGGACCCTTCTTCCTAGTCAGGGAAAGGGGGATACACTTCTAAAATAACCCCTGCTCACCCCCTTGGTAGCTTGGCAAGAGCAGACAGGCTTATCTCAGAGGCAGTGTGTAAAGCATTTGTGCACACATACAATAATACAGTGAAAACACTACAAATGGACACCACACCAGATAAGAAAAATAAGTTATCTTTATCTAAACCAAACAAGACTGAAACAACCAAAATCCACAATACAGTAATCAAAATATGACTTTTTGAGGGGAACATCGTTTACAACGTGGTGTTTACACCGCACTACCTTCACCACGCGGCCGTTACTACGACTGGCACTGTATGGCGCTGTTGGTTAATGAATATTGTAATTTTATATTCCAACTCCTTCCCTACTGTTACGTGGGCTGGTGTTGCCATAGAAAATTATAATAATCCTCAATCCGCGCCCTCCAACGCAAGTCGTTGTAATGACTTGCGTTTTAGAAACCGCGTTGTCAAGTACACCGATCTAAAAGATCGCGTAGTACTGTTATACATCCCTTTCTAAAGGTAGAAACAGTTCTGTCCATAGTATATTATAGATGCAACATTTTCAACACAAAGTACCTTGGATGAGTCAAAATCAAAAGCAAGAACAGCCGCAGGGAAGGTGATGAATTGGTTCCTTACACACAGGGAATGTGATGTGTTGGTTCTTTACTCCAGGGGAGGTGATGTGTTGGTCCCTTACTGCCACGCAGGGGAGGTGATGCGTTGGTTCCTTACTGAAGGGGAGGTGATGTGTTGATTTCTTACTGAATGGGGAGGTGATGCATCCGTTTCTTATTGCGGACCAGGGGTCCTTGTAGACTTGGTGTGCCGGTGCAATGCGTGAGGATCGGGGATGCGTCAGTTCTTGATGCGGCAACAGTTCTTCAGCTGCGGTTCCACGATGAATTGGTTTTTGCAGCCGCACATCAGAGCGGGCCTCAGAATTGGTGCAGTAATGTCAGCCTTCATAGATCGGTTCCCTTGATGCGGCGTGCATCGATTTCTCCCGAGGCGGGAAGGCAGTGCGTCAGAAACAGATGCGGATGCGTTGCACTTCTCCTTGTTGAGTTACTTTTCTAGCTCCCAACAGCAGGAACAACCTCCAGAGACTCAGAACAGCAACAGGCACCTCTTGGCAGGTCAGCACTCTCAGCAAAAGAGTTCAGGAGAACTGGGGGTGAAGTCTTTGAATCCCTGAGACCTCAGTAGGCAAGTTCTACTTCAAGCCCTTAGAGATCTTCCTCAAGCAAGGGACACAGCACACAGCAAACTCCTTGTCCTATACTTGGCAGAAACATAAACTTCAGGCCATTCCCAGACAGCACACAGCAAAGGGGCAGTACTTCTCCTCAGTTTCTCCAGCTCTTCTCCTTGGCAAAGGTTCCTCTTGAATTCAAGAAGTAATCTCTGAAGTCTTTTCTATCCCCGAGACTTCCATTCCAGCAGGAGGCATGCTCTACTAAAAGGCCTTGGAAACACTCTAACAGCAGGATGATGAAAGCACAGTCCAGTCCTTTCCCTGCCCAAGGCGGAACCAACCACTACAGGCCAGACCCAACAGCACACAGCACAGATGCAGTATTCCTCTTCCAGCTTTCCAAGTTCTTCTTCCTGGCAGATTCCTTAGTTCAGCAGTAGTCTAAAGTTTAGGGGTCTGGGCCCCACTTTTTATAGCACAGATTCCTTTGTTCTCTGGTGACACGAAGCTCTTTGCCCAGCCAAAACCAGTTCTGTCCTCTCTGGTTCGGCTGCCCAGCAGGAGGTGGAGACAGCATTGTGTAAGGCAGACAGGGCAATGGAATTCTCCTCCCACCACTCTAAATGCAGACCAGGCCTATTCAAGTGCTAGTGAGAACTCCTCCCCTATTCTGAATGCAGCCCAGGTCTATTCATCCGTCTATTTAGCCCAGCCCTGACTCATTCAGGAAAGGCAGGACTAACATCAACCCCCTCCCCCGGTGGCTGTCCGAGAGAATGCACCTCTCCATCCCAGTATCACTCAAAAGCCAGAAAGTCAATACAGAAACGAGCAGAGGCACACAGGATGGCTAAGCAAGAAAATACCCACTTTCTAAAAGTGGTATTTTCAAACACCACAATATAAAAACCATATTTACTAAAATACGCATGTTTATATTCTGAGCTCAGGCATCCTAAACTCCATCATTCTGTCTTGTCCCAATGTGAAGTAATATTTATAAGATGCTATAAATGAACTCCCATTATATCCTATGGGACAGAGAGCCTTTCAATAGTGAAAAACAAAATACACTGTATTTTACTATACAGTACATGTCCTACCTTTCACATACACTGTACCCTGCCCACAGGGGTATCTTGGGCCTACCTGAGGGGTGTCTTACGTGTAAGAAAAGGGAAGGATAGGGCCTGGCAAATAGGTGCACTTGCCAGGAAGACAGGGCAGTACCAAATAGCGCCAGATACTGCAGTGGCAGGTCTGAGTTACATTTACAGGCTGCTCATGGGGTTGGCACAATCCGTGCTGCAGGCCCACTAGCAGCATTTGATTTACAGGCCCTGGGCACTCACAGTTCACTGTACTAGGGAATTACCAGTAAATCAATTATGCCAATCATGGAATGCCCAAACCATCATAATTTACAGGGAGAGCATATGCACTTTATCACGGATCAATCAATCAATCAGGAGTTTGTTAAAGCGCAACTACTCACCCGTAAGGGTCTCAAGGCGCTAGGGGTGGGGGGGTGCAGGTTCCATTCCATCAAGGAGGGGGTCTGTCGAAGAGCCAGGTTTTGAGGTTTCTTGAGAAGATGGGGAGCGATGTTGTCTGTCTGAGGTGGAGCGGAAGGGCGTTCCATGCTTTGGCCGCGAGGAAGGAGAAGGAGCTGCCTCCCGATCTGGTCTTTCTGGTGTGGGGGACCTTGGCTTAGGAGAGCTGGGCTGATCGTAGGGTCCTTTGGGGTGCGTGGAATTTGAGCCGGCTGTTCAGGTATGCTGGTCCGGTGCCGTGGAGGGCCTTGTGTGCGTGGGTGAGCATCTTAAAGGTGATTCTCGCCTCGACGGGGAGTCAGTGGGGTGTGCGCAGGTGCTGGGAGATGTGGCAGTGTTTTGGCAGGTTGAGGACCAGTCTTGCGGCGGCGTTCTGGATGCTTTGTAGCTTGCGGATGAGGTTTTTGTTTATTCCGGCATAGAGTGCGTTGCCGTAGTCGAGTCTGCTGGTGACCAGGGCGTGAGTTACTGTCTTTCGGTGTTCGAGGGGGATCCATTTGCAGGTCTTACGAAGAAGGCGGAGGGTGTGGAAGCAGGAAGTAAAGTGCCCAGAGTCATAAAAACCAACAAAAACAGGTCAGGCACAGGAGGTCAAAAAGCAAAAGGTCTGAGGATAAACCTGCTGGACAAGCCAGGTCTAACGATAATAATGATAATTGTTAGAACTGGCATCTTTGGCGTAGTTTCCCCTGTCTTTTTGCCTCTGCCTCCTGTATTTTTGACACTGTACTGGATTTCGTTTTTGCTGGTTTAGATGCTTTGGGCACTTTGCCACTGCTGATCAGTGTCAAAGTGCAAGTGCTCCCTGTGTTAATTGTTATTGTAATTGGTTATCCATGATTGGCATGTTTGTATCACCAAGAAGTCCCTAGTAAAGTGCACTGAGTGTGCCAGGTCTGGTGATACAAATGCTACTAGTGGGCCTGCAGCACTGATTGTGCCGCCCACATGAGTAGCCCTAAAATGGTGCCTCAGGCCTGCCACCGCAGTGCCTGCGTGCAGTCTGTGAACTGCCATGTCCTCCTGGTCGCCTAACCCTTCCTTTTCTGTACACATTGGTCACCTCTATGGAAGGCCCCCTGGGCAGAAGGCAGTGTACGTGAACAGTAGAGCATGTACTAGTGCAGGTGACAGACATGCTTTGGTATTGAATTAAAGCCATTTTAGTTTTTCACATTGTAAGGCTATCTTGACCATAGGCTATCATTGGGAATGCTGGCTACAGTGGCTACCTGCATATTTTCCCATAGGAGCAAGATAGGAATTAAAAGTCTAGTATCCCGGAACTCAGAATTTAATAACATATCATTTAGGAAAGGTGGTTTTTAAATCCTTTGTTTTAGAACAGCACTTTTAGAAAGTTGCTGTTATCTTGTCTGACCTTTCTGTGTGCCTTGACCTGTTTGTGAATTGACTGTCTGGTTTGTGAGTGGCAGGGGCTGGGTGGCTCCCTGAGGCTGAGTGGGCCATCCCTGGGCTGAATAGCTCCATCTGCATCTTGAGGGGTGGGAGGGGATAGCACCTGGGCCTGAATAGGGCTGTGCCTGCCTTTCACAATGCTGGCTTCACTTTCTGCTGGGCGGCTGACGATCCTGCCCCTCACTCTGAAAGGAAAGGAGAAGCCAGGAAAAAAGTGCTCAAGGAACACCCAGAACAGGATCAGACCGGGCTCAGAGCCCTCCTGCACAAAGAGAACAAAGACTTTTAAGGGTATAAGTATAGGACCCCAGACTACAGAAAATTAGATCATACTGGAATCTAGAAGGAACCTCTGCCAAGGAGAAAGCTGGAAGATTGAAGAAGGAAGACTGCCCTCCTGTTGCTTTGCTGGACTGACCTGCAGTTTTTTTGCTGACAAGGAGAGAAGAAGGACTTTGCTTTGTGCTGTTCCCCTTACTTGAAGGAATCCCCAAGGGCCTGAAGAAGAACTGGCTCCCTGTTAAGAAGTCCTAGGAACAAAAGGACTTCATCCCCAGCTTCACTGAACTCTGCTGAGAGAGTTCTGTCCTTCCTAGAGTGCTTGGCCAGTTGTGGTGCCTCTGGAAGTTGTACCAGTGTTGGGAAGCTGGAAACCAAGATTTTAAAGACTTTCTGCAAGTTTTAATGCATTGCTCGCTTGTGGAGCGCATCCCCGTCAGTGCGAGGAAATTCTTGCCGCTACAAAGGCCGAATTTGTCGCAGGGCATGTTGCCGCTGCCAGAATCGTTGCATCCTTCGTCTGCGAGACGCACCAGTCCGGTGCGGGAAGATTACCATTACTGCGACTATCGTCGCAGAGCCTGTCTTCACTGGGTGAGATCGTTGCACTGCTTGCTTGCAAACTGCATCACGTTTTATGCGAGAGTCGTCGAAGAGCCATCGCATCGAGGGGCTGTGAGAGGAAAAGATCGATGCTGCGCCACGCATCGTCGCCGCACCGGAGATCTCCGCCGCCCCGAAGATCGTTGCAGAGTACATTTTGCGAGCCGCTTTCACCGAAACCTGTGCACCGGAATTCACGCAAGGTATCGCATCCCTCCCCATACAGACCGGAGTCCCCGCTACACGCCCACTACGTCCAGCGGGGTTGTCGCATCGCCTCCCCAGGGTCTCAGGAGTGACGCATCGCTTGCTTTTCAACGCTACAGCTTTCCCTTGGATCTTTTGTCGCATCTAAAAGTACAGTTGGCTAAAACGTGACACAACTGTGGATTACTTTAACGCAACCTTAAGAACTCATTTGAAACCCTATTCTTGAACTGTGTATGTTGGATTTTTTGTCGTTTTGGTCTTGTGTAGATTAGATTAAATACCTTTATTTTTCTAAACTGTTGTGGAGTCAGTTTGTGGTGTTACTGTGAGTGTTGGTACAAATACTTTGCACACAGCCGCGGTCGGCATAAGAAGTTCCTGCAGGGCGGTGACGTGGGGGGGGGAGGGGTAGGGGGAGGGTAGTAATATATGGATTACAAAGCTTAACAGGTAAGTAAACATATAAATAAATAAAACGAATTTTGTTGCGTGCACTGCATCACCAAATGCGATGCAGTGCGCGCAACGAAATTTGTTTTATTTATTTATATGTTTACTTACCTGTTGAACTCCATAATCCATACATAACTGCCCCACACCCTGCCCTTCCCCCTCCCCACATCACCGCCCTGCAGAAACTCCTACTGCCGACTGCAGCTGTTTGCACATTGCCTTTGATAAGCCTGACTGCTCTTGCCAAGCTACCAAGGGGGTGAGCAGGGGTTATCTAAAGAGTGTATCCTTCTTACCCTGACTAGAAGCAAGGGTCCCTATTTGGACAGTGGTACTTACCTCTGCTAACTAGAGGCCCTTAGTTCTAACAATATTAATAATAAAATTAGAGCGTGTAGAGCGCATAGTGACTTCAAAACAGAGTGGCATATTTACAAGCTCCTATCGTCACAGGAACGTCACTTTTAGTGACGTTCCTGTGGTGATGAGGGCTTCGCCATATTTATATGGCAGCGTTAAGCCACTTAAAGTGGCTTAACACAGCCTTGTAAATAAGACCCCATTTCATGCTGTACTTAGAGTGAAAGGGGCGGGCAATGGGTGTTGTGGTTGGCGTTGCACCGCAACCCTCATTGATATTGATGCTGCCCCATATTTACAAAGGTAGCGTAAATATGGGGCAGTGCCAAAATGTAGACAAGGATAAACCTGGCCTTAAACAGACGCAACAAGGAGAAACGTTTCATTTCTTGTCATTTTGCTGTTTCTATGTGTGCTGCGTTGTGCAGCACACAAAGAAACAGAAAAGGCCCTTAATTGTTTATATGCTGGAAGGTAAACCTTCCTGCACATAAACAATCAATAAAAAAATGGACGTTTTGCAACTTCTATGTGTGCTGCATTAGGCACCTTCCTGCACATAAGGAGTCTTCCCCTACAACGCAGGCAACCTTGCGCCATGGTGCAACGGTGTCTGGGTTGGCGCTAGGCAGCGAAAATTAGCGCCAGCGTAGGGTGAGACGCAGGGCTGCACTGGATCCTTGCAAATAGGGTGATGCCCTGCGTTTTAGAAGTGGTGGGGCGCGCCGGTAAATCAAGGTGTCTAACGCAGTGCTCCACCATGTCCTACTAAATATGCCCCAAAGTGTCCCAACGCTAAAGGTCGAGACTCCCAGAGACCGCAAACGCATCAAAGCCCAGAGATTTCGCTCAGTCTAAACAGCCAGGGGCCTTATTTATGAAGGCCTTGCATCAGTTTTGCGCCGCCGGTGCGTCACTCTTTGTGATGCACCAGCGGTGTAAAAAATGCACCTCGTTGCGCCATATTTAAAAAGTGACGCATCTAGGTAGATGCGTCACTTTTTAAACCCCTGTGTCACATTATAAATGCGTCAGGTATAATGTATGCAGAGGGGGCGTTCCCCCGCAAAAAGCCTCGTAATAGTGACGCAGTGAAATCTATGAGATTTAACTGCGTCACTTTTAGGATGCTGTTGCGTCAAAATCTTGCGCCTGCCTCACAGCAGGCGTAAGACTGACGCAAGCCCTTTCACATGGGGCTTACCCCATGTGAAAGGACGAATTGCTGGAGTTGCGTCACTTTTGTGACACACTCCAGCAATGCGTCACTTTTGCGCCTACAGATACGTCAGAAATACTGACGTATCTGTAACTCCTTGCGACATGATGCGTCATACATTAAATATGACGCATCAGGAATGTCGTAAGGAGTGCGCAGTGAAAAGTGACGCATCGCTGTTTTCACGCAGCGATGCGTCACTTTTCATAAATGAGGCCCCAGGTTTTTAGGTATTTCCAGAAAAAGGATTCCGAAGGGTCCTGACGAACTGAAAGAGGCAGAGAGTTCCAAAGCTTATTCGCTAGATAGCTAAATGAGCTACCGCTAAAGCCTACTCTCTTGACTTTTGGGATGCTTCAGCATGACACCAGTATATCTGATGGCTTACCCCATGTGAAAGGACGAATTGCTGGAGTTGCGTCACTTTTGTGACACACTCCAGCAATGCGTCACTTTTGCGCCTACAGATACGTCAGAAATACTGACGTATCTGTAACTCCTTGCGACATGATGCGTCATACATTAAATATGACGCATCAGGAATGTCGTAAGGAGTGCGCAGTGAAAAGTGACGCATCGCTGTTTTCACGCAGCGATGCGTCACTTTTCATAAATGAGGCCCCAGGTTTTTAGGTATTTCCAGAAAAAGGATTCCGAAGGGGCCTGACGAACTGAAAGAGGCAGAGAGTTCCAAAGCTTATTCGCTAGATAGCTAAATGAGCTACTGCTAAAGCCTACTCTCTTGACTTTTGGGATGCTTCAGCATGACACCAGTATATCTGATAAAAAATAAAGGAAAACAAAAAACAACACATTTTTAAACACGTTGTTAGCATGTTTCATTATCATGAAGAAAATCACGTGATTAAACAAAACCATCATCTTGGTGCTTCACACCAGTAATAAAGTCTCACAAATGAACGCAAATCACAAATATATGAACAATAAGGAGTTATATAAGATAATGATATAGTTCATATTCAAACTATGGGCCCCTAATTAATACAAATGGGCATAACTGCTGTTGTTTTTTTTAATTCCTGTGTTTTATCAATACGTGTGTTGCTGAGGAATACACTAAGGGAACCATTAAATCATGACAGTTTCTGGTATCAAATATTTAGGCCCCCTGCATTTTTGTGTGTTTCGGGGCGTATATCTTCCTTCAAGCAAGGTCATAATTATTCAGTTGATACAAAGCGAAATTAGAACTGTTTCTAGGCATATAATGTCAGCACTCTAATTAAATTACAGGCAGTATCTATAATAGACATCTGTTTTATGTTGTTATACTAATCATTCAGTGTTAGATCTGACACCTTTGGCATGGTATTGCCCCAGATTTTTGCCTTCATTACCCTATGTTTGCTCCAACTGATTTTGCTGGAGTTAGGACTCTGTGCACTTTACTCCTATTAACTAGTGGTAAAGTGTTTGTGCTCTCCTAAACATGGTAAAATTGTTATACACCTGATTGGTACATTTAATGTACTTATAAGGCCCTAGTAAATGGTACCATGTGTCACGGGCCCGTAAATTAAATGCTGTAAGCGGGCTGCCACACTCATTGTGTAAAACATTAAAGTAGCAGTGAAAAACATGTCTGAGCCTAGCCACCACATCCTGTAGTGAGGTTTTAATTGCCATTTTAACCTGGCAAAATATAAACCTTTTGCCAGGATTAAACCCCCTCTTTGCTACTCATACGTCATCCCTATGGTAGGTGCTAAAAGCTTATCGAGAAAGGTGCATGGTTGTTATAAAGTAAGACATGTGTACTTATGTCTTACATGTACTGACTGTCAAAAACTCTTAAAGACTTTTTTCAGTGAAGCAAGCCTACCTTTCCCTTGACTAACACTAGCAGGCACATGCATCAATATTGCTTTTTGCGATTCCTTAATTGCGAAAAATAAGGAATCGCAAAATGCAATGCATCAAGAAATCGCTGAAAGAATTGCGATTTCCTAATATTTCTTAATTGCAACTCGCAAATTGCGAGTCACAATTAAGGAATACCTCCCCATTCATTCCTATGGGCCTAGAGGCCCATAGGAATAAACGGGACAGCATTCTCAATTTGCGATTAGCAATTAGCGAATCGCAAATTCAGAATGCGATTTCAAGGGTGCAGGGGTGTCCAAAGGACACCATGTTGCACCCCTGAAATCAATCTGTGCACATATCTTGTGCACACACATGCCATAAGGGCATGTGTGTACACAACACGAAACTTTGAAAAATGCACAAAAGTGCATTTTCCAAAGTTTTTGCAAATTACCATGAGGTTCAAACTCATGGTAATTTGCTCCCCCTAATTGCGAAATCGCAATTTTTTAAAGTTTCATGCATTGCATTTAAGAAATCGCCAAAATGTGATTCCTTAGATGCAATCGCAATTTGAGAATTCGCACATATTTGCCAATTCTCAAATTGTGAGGGCCTTCATGCATTCCAAAAGCAGATTTTGCGATCGCAAACAGACAATTTTTGCGATTCGCACCGTTTGCGGTCGCAAAAGCCTTTGATGCATGTGCCTGTAGGTTACCTTATTAAACTTAATATGCAATACCTTCAGTTTGGGAGAAGATAGAGAAATACTTCTTCCACTCATCTGAATTGTAATTTAAAATCCTCTTTAATGGTTAAGTTGGATTTTAAATTACTCCTTCTGAAAATGCCACTTTTAGAAAGGTGGAGTTTTCCCATCTGAACCAAATGTGCCTTTCTGCCAGTGTCCATAATCACATGGCTATAGTTGCTCTCCTGTAGCGTGGTGAATATTCCTTCCAGACAGGCGACAAAAGTACCTTGTGTTTCAGGAAGTTTGTTCCTCTCCTGACCCAGATGTCCTGAAGGGTTGCACGCAGCCCTTCCTGAACTTCAAATGATAGTTCTGACAAATGCAGCTGAAATCGGGGCCTGCTTGCCATAGGCTTCAATTGAGGCTCGTTAGGGGTCGCAGCTGCGACCTCTAACCTGCTCCCTGCTACTCTTGGCACTTCCTTTGCTACGAGGGGGCAAAACATTTGCCTTCTCTGAGGTAAGAGGTCTCAAAGGAAGTGCATGGAGTAGCAGAAAGCAAGTTATAGGTTGCAGCTGCGACCCCTATCTCGCCTCAAATGATGTCCATGCTGCTTGCCCTTTGTTACCATAGACAGTTTGGAGCCAGTTTAGGGGGCTGAAAAGAGAGGGACTCCCACACACAGGCTAGCACTGGGTATGAAAGTGGCACAATCAGAGCCAGGGCCGGACTGTGAACCACAACCAGCCCTGGCAAAGTGCTCGGCCGGCCCCCGAGCTCTTTGCTGGGACCGGTTTTTGCCCGATTAAGGTACAGGGCCGATTTTGCAGCTATGCTTCAAAAAAGGCCCTGTAACAAAAACGGCCCCTGGGGGCCCAGAACCATCCCCCACCCGTGGGCCGAACCGGGGCATTGCCCGGTGCCCGCTATGGCCAGTCCGGGCCTGATCAGAGCCTTTCATCAGGACACTTCAGGACCTGTGGAATATTCAGGAGTGGGACTGCCCTGCTGTCTGAAGAAGGAAGACTGGACATGCTTGACGAGAACCCAGAATCCTCAAAAGTGACTCCAAGGGTCAGTTGGAGGTTCTCCTGTTTTATCTACAGAACAAACTCCCAGAGGCCTCTCCTGCTTCTCAGCTGACCAGCCCCCAAAAGCACCTGACCTTATTCCCTCTGCTAGCCTCTCTGGGAGTGGCTTCTGATCTACCAAGTGCCCTTCCTCAGGTCCTGGACCCTTGGTTGGAGTCAGAGTGTACTTCTCCCTGCTCATATAAACGTATCACCAGATCCAAAGCAATGCAGTGCAGACTGACAGAGGGCCTTGCATCATAGAACCATTAGCTCCTGATCGCTGGCTTCACCGGCCCGATGCACCATGACCCAGACAGATGCAAGACCTTTAATTGGTGCATCTCCTGATCTGCGGTTGACCGATCTGAAGCAGGCCGACCCAATGACCCCGCATCACAGCGCCACGCAGCTCCTGATTGGCATCTCAAAGGACCCAGTGCAGCACAATTATATATAACATGGAAAGCGAGGCATAAATGTTAAGGACCCGATGTGCTAAAGCCAAGTAATAAACCAGTCCATGTTTTTTTAACATAAAGTATTTTGTATATTTATGAGTCAGGAAACATTTTTAAACCCTTGTGAAAGCCTGCTATGGAGATGGATGCATGAGTGAAACAGCAGACCTCTGTCCCAGCTTTTAAATTCAGTGTCAACATTTTGTTTATCACCTTGGCTGCTAGGCGTTTTCCCCTCCTGTGCTGACTTTTGATTATTTTGGTTGTTTCATGACGAGCTCAGCTCGTCATCAGCACAGCTCAACTGTGCATCATGACGAGCTGAGCTCGTCATGAGCATCGAAAGGGTTAAAGACACTGTGGAGCATGTAGTAGTAGCTGGACCATTATTTTCTCCCTCCCGAGGCTGCCCACCAGCATTTACAAACTGAGACAACCTCTACTTTGTGAACTGGATGCCACCAAACATTAGGCGATGGCTACCTTCCAAAACTTTGGGAGCTCCATTACGGTTGCAAACTATTGGGGTATAGAACTCCAACTCATAATTAAGAGGGAATTATCTCTTCTGTGCCCTTTCCTATTTGTGAGAAGAAATAGGTTTCAAAATCCATTTTGTGAATCAGCAATACTCTACGAACTCACAAAACAGATTTTGTAAATTGTGATCGCTGATTTTGTAGTTGCAATGTGTCTATGATTCTGCAAATTGCATAGTTTATGAGCACAAAATCAAGTATAACATCTGCCTCATAGAAAATAAATTTTCCCTCAGCATGGCAATTTTGCATCAACATTTGCACTGCCTAACTAATGGAATAATACATTTATAATGATAGAACATTGAAAAATGGCATTTGAACAACCAGGTGAAGACACTGTGGGCCTCATTTATGAAAAAGGACGCATCACTGCGTGAAAACAGTGATGCATCACTTTTCACTGTGCCCTCCCAGCGACAACAATGATGCATCGTATTTACTGTATGACGCATCATGAAGCAAGGTGTTCCAGACACGTCAGTATTTCTGAAGTATTTGTAGGTGCAAAAAGTACGTATTCCTGGAGTGTGTCACAAAAGTGACGCAACTTCAGCAATGGGTCATTACACATGGGCAAGTCTCATGTTGATAGTGCCTGCGCCAGTCTTAAGATATTGACGCATTAGCATCCAAGAAATGGCGCAGTCAAATCTTATAGATTTCACTACGTCACTTCTACGACCCTTTCTTACATCAATATGCCACCTGGAGAACCGGGCCTTATGGGCCTGGCGGCGCAGGGCACGCCTTAAATCCCCGAGTTCACCTGCCTCGTCGAACAGAGATACGAGACACTCTGTTGAGTGTGGAAAGCCAGATTTATTAGCTGCAGCCAAGCACCGTTATCCCAGAAGTTACACGCAAAGTGGGTTCTAAGGAGACTGCCACTTCAATCCGTGGCGCACAATATTTTATAGGAAACACGTCAAGGCTATTGTGAAAGTCCCTCTATTTATAGTCAGGCTTTGAAATCCCAGCTTGATGCTTTCATTTTGCACCCAGGTGCCACTCTGATTTAGTACGTCGACGATTTGTTGGTTGTTGCCGATTCGGAGGATGTCTGTAAGGATGTGACAGTTTCTTTGTTGCGTCATTTGTCTGACCTGCATCACAAGGTGTCTCCCTCTAAGTTGCAATATTGCCGCCAAGAGGTTACCTACTTAGGTCATCTCTTGTCGAAGGAGGGAAGACGGTTGACCCCAGAACAAATTCAGGCAATTGCACGAATGTCTGTACCATCCACACAAAAGGAGGTACGTGCCTTTCTGGGTATTACCTCTTATTGTAGACAATGGATTCCGAATTTTTGTTTGCTGGCTAAACATCTGTTGGCACTTACATTGAAAGATACACCACAACCTCTCCCCTGGACTGACGAATGTCAAAAGAGTTTTTCTGATTTACGTACTGCTTTGTGTTCTGCCCCTGTGTTAGGTACTCCAGATTACAGTAAGCCTTTCACACATGAGAGCAAAGGTTGCGCGTTGTCAGTTTTAACGCAGCAATTTGGAGACAAACTACGGCCATGTACCTATTTTTCGGCTACGTTGGATCCAGTAGCCGAGGCATTGCCTAGTTGTCTCAGAGCTACAGCAGCAGCAGCAATCTCTATTTGCCAATCTGCTGGATTGGTATTAGATAACACTCTTGTTGTCATGGTACCACATGCAGTAGATACTCTTTTGAAAAGAACGAAAACACAACACCTTACGGGTGCTCGCTTGTCTGGATATGAGCTGACGCTCTTGGCTAGCCATATACACATCAAGCGGTGCAATACTTTGAATCCAGCAACATTGTTGCCCATCCCGGACGAGAAAGGCATTCAAGAACAGCACGATTGTTTTCTCCAAACAGAGGACGAGACGAAAGGCAGAATAGATTTAAAACACACACCACTTGTGGACCCGGATGGGATCCTCTGGGTGGATGGGTCTTGTTTCAAACTTCCAAATGGCGAGACGACTGCAGCTTATGCTGTTACCACCTTGTATACGGCAGTGGAGACAGCACGCATTGCACAGAACTCAGCCCAAGCAGCTGAATTAATTGCCCTGACGAGAGCGTGTGTGTTGGCTAAGGGAAAGAGAGTGAATGTTTACACTGATAGCCAATACGCCTTTGGTGTGGCTCATAGCTTCGGTCGCTTGTGGAAGGAAAGAGGATTCTTTACTTCCCATGGGACTAAAATACAACATGGTCAGTTGGTGACTGACCTTCTCGAATCACTTGCTCTGCCTACACAAATAGCAATAATCAAGTGTAGGGCTCATAAGAAGATTACTGATGATGTGGGTGGCGGGAATGCTTTTGCAGATGATGTAGCGAAGGAAACAGTGAGAGATGTTACCAGTCGCATGTGTGTTGCAGGCCCTGCAAGATGGGTCAGAGAGGGAGGAATGTGTGAGGACACGATAGAAAGTGTGAGAATGATTCAAGAACAGGCTACTGAGAAAGAATTGAGTAAGTGGAGAGAAAGTACGGGAATGATGGACTCGACAGGGTGTTGGACGGAATTGTCAGAACATCAGCATTGGCTGTTACCAGACGCCCATGTACTACCTGTAGTTACTATGGCGCATGGTCCAGCCCACATCAGTGCGAAAGGCATATGTAAACTTCTGGCTCCAGAATGGCAGAATGAAGGAATTCCTAAATGTGCAGAAAATGTGGTGAAGCATTGCATTGTTCGTTTAATGCATAATCCAGGAAAGGGAACTCCAGCAGGTCATTTTGCTCCTCCTACGTATCCTTTTGAGGTATTGCAAATCGATTACATTCATATGAATCGTTGAAATAACCTCAAGTATGTTCTGGTGGTGGTGTGTGCCGTTTCCAGATGAATAGAGGCCTATCCCTTAAAGGACAATACTGCTTTGTCTACTGCCAAAGTTCTTTTGAAGGAGTTTTTCCCGAGGGTTGGTTTGCCGCGCATTGTCTGGAGTGACAATGGGAGTGAATTCGTTGGCCAAATCATGCAGAAAGTGTGTACAGGTTTGGTAGAGTGCTATAATGGCACTCTCAAGCTCAAATTGGCAAAGATTCAGGCCAGCACGGGCCTTGCTTGGCCCGATGCCTTACCATTGGCACTTTTATCCACGAGAACTACTGTTCATTCTCGTTTAGCTCTTAGTACGTATGAGGTCGTTTTTGGGCACCCAGCCAATGTCTGGGGAGTCCCTCGACCTAAAAAAAATTCTGACATCCCATACCCAATGTTGATTGACTATTTGCATGACCTCACCACTAAATTACATGTTCTTCATAAACAGGTTCAAAACGCTCTGCCGGAGGCCTCTGCGGACCCAGGACACTCCATCCAACCCAGAGACTGGGTCTGCTTGAAGAATTTCCAGCGGAAAAAGAGTCTGGAACCTTGTTGGGGCCCGCTGCGGCAAGTTTTGTTGACAACACGTACAGCAGTAAAGGTCGTCGGGAAAAAGAACTGGGTCCACGGCGTGCACTGTTAGAGGGTATCTTTGCCTCTACCTTTTGATCAATGGGTTCTTAGGGGCATGAGTGATGGTGAAGGCAAAAGGGTCCCTCGATATTTACCTTTTAGTAGTGCACTCCTGGATCAAACGAACTCTGAGAAAGAAGACGACGACGTGTTGCAAGAAGCTGTACCATCACATCTGCGATTGAACACGGCCAATCCAGAAACTTTGTTTAAGGAGCAAACAATCCCTAATAAGACTCGGTATAATTTGCAACCAAGAATAACGAAAGACAATTGAATTTTTCCTTTTTCTGATTACGTTTTTGAGAGACATTCTTTTTCCACTATCCATCAAGTTGCACGGTCACGGTAGGAGTCTTAAGCTGTGACGTGAGTAGTGACATAGGTCTGCAGGACTTGCAGTGTCATATGACAGCTAATAATCACAGCTACTTGATCTAGGAAGATTGCCGTGAGCAACGCTTTAGAGTATGGATACAAAAGTGGAAATTAATGACCAGAATTTGAAGATGAAAAATAAATTTAAGAAACTATTGGTTAGTCCATGTGGCATAATATTATGTATTTTAATATGTGCATGTATCTTATTAGCGTGTGTAAGTTGGGTTGTTTATACTATGCAGCCATCACCTGTTCCAACTGCTGTCTCTTTATCTTTTCCTACTACTGCCTCCCCACATCGGTTTCATACACTCCCAGAACACGAACAGATTAGGAGAACAGAATACTTCAATAATTCATTTATTCAGTTATTACATCAACATAAACTAGTAATGAACACCACTGATTGTTGGGTCTGTGGGCTCATGCACCATAATACAGAGAGAGGGATGCCATATCTAGTCCTTCCGTTTTCTTATGAAGTCCCCGCTTGGGCCTACTTGGCTATGTTCTCTAATGTTTATCAGAACCAACTACGGTATCCTCCTGGTAGTCCGTATGGTGGTGGAGCAGATTTCAGTCACAGTTCCTTGATAAAGGGAATAGTGGCTATGGCTAGAACTGCTGAGATCAGTAAGATTCCTGTGGATGAGAAAAGAGCATATGATTTGGGTTAACAAATAACCCAAATCACAAAAAGTATATAGTGTGATTTGTTCATCTTTTAAGAAATAGGACCTTAGGTAAATCTCTTTGTATACATATTGTCTTAAGGCCCTACCTAAGTCCTGTCCAAAGGGCCTGACTCCTTTCTTGGCTTCACTTTGTAAATATGGCGCAACAAGGCGCATTTTTTATGCCACTGGTGCGTCACAAAAAGTGACGCACCAGGGAGCAAAAGTGACGCAAGTGCTAATAAATAAGCCCCAGAGTTTTGTGGACTAATTTGTCACTTCAAATGTTGTTTTTGCACAGTTAAAGCAGTGTAAATGTCCGTGCAACAGAACAAATGTATGTACTCTCTCTCCAAATTTGTGAAACTCACTTAATTTGTTTTGAATCTTTGATGGTTGAGGATTTTTTACTTACATTTTATTTGCGCTTTATTGATTTCAAGAGCTTTACATACAAATCTGAGATCAGAACGCGTGAATGCAGTGCAAACATTTGAGCCTATACAAAAGACATGCTAGAGGTAAAACAAACTGTGCAATTGATTTTTGAAGTTCTGGCGGGTGTATAAATCACAGAATTTGTCAAACCAATGCAGGAATTACAGTGCAAGGAAACCGAAACCTTCCCATCTCTATACCAGTTTTAACTGCACAAAGACAAGTTGATTAATTAATCATCACCTGCACACAGCAGTGTACATAAGAACAGATTGAAAGTTAGACATAAAAAACATCTCAATGTAAAGAGGTACACATAACTGGAATACAGGTTAAATTTAATATTCACGATTTTGGACGTGGAAACTACATTCAAAATGTCTGCTTAGTTTTGGCAAAACAAATTTAGGGGCCTATTAGGATGGCGGATGGACCTGCGTCCGTCCTCCACCCCAGAGGAGGAGGGACCGTCCGCAGGGGCAGCGGCGGTCCCTCCATGCTAATTAGGATGTGACCGCCACCCTGGCGGTCGCATCCTGTATTTTTAACATTGCAGCGGGTGCTGCTTGAAACAGCACATGCCGCAATGTTAAAAAAACCATGTTTACCTTTGCATGCTTGAAGCTGCAGGCACCGCGAGGTGCCTGCCGCTTCATGCACGCAAAGGCAGGGGTGTACCATAGGTACCCCCCCATGTGCACCCCCACCCCCCTTCACACCTGGGGGCCCGCAACGGGCCCCCGAAGACAACACCGTATGCCTTTCCACAGCGGAAATGCCGCCGTTGAAAGGCATATGACCGCATGTATCGTAATATGGCTGGCGGTGTCTGATAGACACCACCAGCCATGTTAGAGCTTTTCCGCCACGTTCTGAAGGCGACCGCGGCGGAAAAGCGGCAGACGGAAAATAGATCCCCAAGCCATCCTAATCTGGCGGGGGTCTTTTTCCAGTCTGCAGCGGATAATCCGCATCCTCCGGGCCAGCGGTGGCTTCCGCCGGGCCGGAGGATGCGGATTATCCTCAATCCTAATGAGTCCCTAAATTAGGAGGCCCTAGTACAGGTTGGAAGATTGATTTCGGCTCTGTATGTTGAAACCGAAACAGGAACGAACTTAAATGGCGGCCAGTTGCTAGTGGTGTTTTGTTCAAGAACATAGAACCCACGGTGGAACATGGATACTAGTCTAGAAGATATAGTTCATATCAGCTAAAAGATGGCCGCCTCTTGAAGGGAGGTGGTAAGTGATTTATGATCGAATGGCTTCTTGGTTTCCTCTTGTCAGCCAATGCCCGTGCAGGTCAGAGCCGTGGGCCGGGTGAGGGCGGGGAGGTGGTATTTTGACGGACGATGACGAGCAAAAATTTAATAAATAATAAATATACCCTGGTCTACGTCTGTCAAAATCCCTCCTCCCACCACCCCCCACTGCCACCTCTCTCCCCTGCCTCATCACTCATAGCTGCACAGGCCGCAGCTGCCTCTTGTTCGTCTATCTATGTGAATGTGTGGGTGATTTCCAGGGTGCCCCACTTCCAGGCGGGTATGTCCTCCACCAACTCATCCTCAATTTTAATTTTCTAATGGTATTGTATGCAGTCAAATATGTACAAATCTCACTTCTTTGTGCCCAATCCCAAACCTGCAGAAGAGTGGCATTTAATGCAAATTAAATAGGGTTTAGGGAGCAGTATAACATCACATTTATTGTTTTAATATTGTCCTCACCACCGTCTACGCCACCTTTAAAGGGTTTTTTGTGACAGTAGGAGAAAGGGTTGTCCAAGAGTACAGGGGGTGATTACTCATTTAATGGGATTTCAGAGGGCGATGACTGCTAATTTTAGCAGATACTATTTGGCGAAATATCTAAGGAAGAACAATCCCCAATACTGTGGAGAATCTTCAACTCGGTCTCCAAATCTGAACCCAACTAGAAGCATTTCAGGAAACTCCTAACACCTGAACTATTTGGGCTTTCTGTTTGAACTTCATACAAAGCAGAGGTTTTGAATGATGAATATGAGATTCGGCACACAGCACATCTGATTCGACTAGCTTCCTCTGCCTCATTCATCAATCTACAGTAATTGAAAGGTAACTCGTAGTAATTTATGAAACTCAAATAAATAGATAAACACTGAAGCAGTCTATTTTGGTAGTGTATGAAAGCCTATTCTGGACCTTTCTTGAACATGTTCAGGTCTACATCTTGCTAAGGAAGTAAGGGGAGATTTACTAAGATTTTACACCGTTTCGTGTCACAAAAGTGATGCAAATCGGTGCAAAATATTTTTTTCCCGATTTACTTTACAGTGCTAAACTTGTTTAGCGCTGAAATTAACACAAAGTAAGGCAAAGCAGCACTTAGCACCAAGGTGCGAACCATGGGTGGAGCATGGGCGTTCCCATGTAACCACCCAAGGTTTCTCACGCTAAACCCAATTTACTAAACAAAGTAAACAGGGTTAAGCGTGAGAAAACTGCGCCCTTTTAGAGAAGACGCAATGAAGGAGAAATGCTTTCATTTCTCCCACCTTTTCCGACTTTGCATGAGTGCTGCACTGTACAGCACACATACAAAGTAGGAAAAGGCTTCAAGTTAGTCTAAGCACAGTATTTAGTACTGGAAGGATTACTTTCCAGTACAGAACCTATTCTAGACTCACAGAGACACCCATGCACCCTGGCGTAAAGGTGTCTCCATGGCACATGGCAGGTGATTTCAGGGCCGGCGCAAGGGAGAGGGGAGGAGAGTGTCCTATTTGAGTAAATTGGGCGCTCTCCTCCTCTCTCCTTTTCGCACAGCGCAGCATTTGCGACTGCTGTAGTGCGCTACGTGAAAACATGGTAAATCTCCCATGCAGTCTTAGAGGGGCAAATGAACAAGGGGATTGCGCCACTTTTTCCGACGTTCCAGTGGCTCAATGCCCTGCACCATATTGATAAAGCAGAGTTAAGCCATTTTGCATGTCTTAGAGCCGCTTTGTAAGTATGGTACCCTCGAATGCAGCAATCTGCATGAATAAGGCATGCAATGGGTGTTGCTTTGGGCATTTCACCATAACACCCATTGCTTTTTTACCCTGCCCCCTATTTACAAGGATGTTTACATCTGAGGAATCTGAGGCGGCTCCAAAAATTAACGCCTTGCAAAAACAGACGTGAGAGTGGCGCATAAACACTTTCATTTCTCCTTGTTTTTACTTTTTCTATGCATGCTGCATTCTGCTGCTCACAAAGAAAGAGCAAAATGCTATTAATGATTGTTTTGTGCAGGAAGTTTATTAACCCTCATGTTAATTTCTGAATCACCAGACTCATACAGGGAGAGAACGGAAGTTGTGAAAGACTGGGCAACGGAGAGTGAAAAACCTGGACTTCTAGCCACAATGGGGCTGGGAACTTTTAGTTTCTAGTAAACTTTTGGGGCAATAATAGAAGACTATCCACTATAGCATGGCCTTCTTCAACCCCCTCGGGAAATCCTATGAGGCGTAGGCTATTTCTCCTAGACCTGTATTCGGTGTCCTCAGCCCGACGGTGGAGCTCCGAAGCCTGTGTCTGGAGACAAGCCACCTGGGTCTTGAGTTGGCTTATGTCTTCCTCTGCTGTGGAGATGAGCGATTCCTCCTCTGTGATCCGAGCCGTGGCATTGCGCAGGTCTTGGCGAATAAGGGCCATGTCAAACCTCACCTCACCTCGCCGATCTTGTTTTCGACTGAGGCCTGCGATATGCCTATCTCCTGAAGGATAGTGGAGAGATCACCCCCCAGCGGGGGCAGGAGTGTTGGATGTCCCTCCTCCAGGGTCCTGGTCAGTCGTGGTGAACAGGTCCATTTTGGTTTGAGTTTGAGGGTTGGGGGTCTGCAAGGTGCGGTTCCTGCCCATCGCACCAAGGGTGTAGTCCAGCCACTGCAAAGGGCAAAGGGGCCGTGTGCAACCACAAGGAGGAAAGGAAAAGGGGGGGACCTCCCCGACACCCAGACCGTCGATATTCGGGCCCGGGCACTCAGGTCTGCCCCCTGGTCTTGGTGTACTTCCAGGCTGGTCCGGTACACATCCAATGCTCCTGGGCCGTTGGCAGGGCCCGTAAGGATCAGGAGACTCCTCCCAGGAGTGGTCAGGCCAGTGCGGAAGGCAACAGCAATGGGGGCCAGCAGTGCGGGCTCACCGCCTGATAGTGACTGCCGAAGGCAAGCCCGTAAGAGTAGGATGTCCTCAATTAGCGGATGGGGAGAAGTAGGGGGGTCCACCCCATGGGGTACACAACCGGCAGGGGCCAGCGCCAGGCAGGCCGATCAGACGGGCCCTCTCTCCCACGCCATGAATTTGCTCTGTCCCCCGGGGGCACCACCAGAGCTTCAAGCCGAGCCAAGGTCTCCCTCGCAGCTACCCAACACTGGTAGATGCAGTCAGTACTTCACCCAGGATCCGGGACCCCCACCAGTCACAGGTAAGCGCAGTGCACTGAGCTAATCAATGCTGGAGCAGAAAAAGGGGTGGGCCTCAGCCGATAACTCGTCCCCACACACCAGTCCCCAACCGGTCCAGGCACTCCCACTCCACTCACCGGGGGTTCAACAACGGAGGCAAAACTAGGATTCACTGCCTCAACAGTCCACAGAGGCCAAGACGAGGCCCCTGTGCCACCGCTATGCCAGGCGGTCAGGAGGGTCCAGGCCCGGCCACCACAGGGGGAGGTGCAACAACGATCAGAGGTCGGGCCCCCAGGGTGATCTTCAGCGGTCCCGGAAAGGCCGGCACAAGAGGTATTAGGGTGTAGTTTCCCTGCAGGCCCATTCACATAAGGGAAGCTGGTGAGGCCGGGCCGCAGGGGAAGAAATCAGCCCAGGCACCCAGAGGGGGCCGGAGGGGCCGGCCGCCGGGGAGGAAAATCCAGGCCCGTTCCACCCCGTCTCGGCATCCGAATTAGGCTGATCCGTGCAAGCAGGGTCCCGCAAGAGGCCAGAGCCCCAGCCGCTACCAATCTTCGTATTGTCTGGTTGCATAAATAGTATTTTCTGAAAAATGTATAGTTAGTGTTTGCTCAGGAGATGGTGGCAAGAAGCAGTTCTCAGAGGAATATCTTGATTGGGCTCAAAAGTATCAGGTATAACCGGCTGGTTCACATCATTTTTTGGACGACTGTCTACAGCGAGTGAGGTTTCAAAGGAACAATTTCTTTTATAAATAGTTGCATTTTTTATCTTTGTTTGAGAAAGTATCACATATAGCATAGAAAGTGTGGTTTCATACAAAAATGCATGCATGCAAATGTGGAGGTGGTGCACACAAGTAAAGGTATTCCTGAAAACAAAAGTGTCAGGGGTCAAACACAAAGCTGCTCCATGATTATTACAATGTCACCATAAGAGGCGCACAATCATGAAACCTTGCACAGTAGTATCAGGTAAAAATAAAATGTTATAAGAAACAGGTAGAGTAACAAAAGAGTAAGAAATAATTCCCTAAAATAGGTACAGCTCCCCAGGTGAATAGATGGGAGAGAGAGGTGAAGTAAGCTCACTCAAAAGAGGTTGATAGGGTGTGATGGAGGTGGGTAGGGTAAGGGTGAATGCTGAGTGACCCAATACAGATAAAGATACTCATTGTGGTGTAGTAAGTGATGATTAGGTGACATGGTGTTAAAGGACCAATCTAGGCCCAGGGAAGGGTATGACACTAATCATCAGAGTGTGGTGCACTTGACGTGGTCTTTTTATTTGCTAATTGAATTCAACAAGGAGAACCTAAGTTGCAGGCTTCACTAGCTTTTAAACTTGAATCTGATCCTACCGGCAATGTGTCCGAATATTGTTGTCTTAATATTGTCTAGCAATAAATATTGTACAGTGTTTTAAAAAATATATTTTCCCACTGGAGTTCATAATAGAAGATTTTTTTTAAATTAAACACAAAACAAGACATTTATGTCAGACAATTTTTCTGTCAATGAAATTCTGACATACAACAGTAAGAATATGATATAAATGTCATCTTCAGGGTATAGATCGGTGGACTCTGACTGGGAAGAGGACTCCCGCTGATCTTGGAGTAAGTGTGACGATTAGATCACGGTCCCACGAGGGTCCCGGGTTTAGCAATTTGCTAAAAACTTGTTAATTGGTTTCCTCTATGCAAATGTGTAGAAGGCAAAATGGAGAATATCCAGTAATTATGATTTTGAGACCTGATTGTGGGTTAAGACCACAACTTTTTTAAGTGATCAATACCCTAATGAAGGCCGCCTTGACCTGTGGGGGCATCTGATAAAGGCCGAAACATGTTGGTTCCTCCAAACAGGATACATGGGTATTGATCTCCCCGGTGTATCCTACAAATTGATTTTTAACCCTGTTGAGGGTGACCAAGAATAAAGGTAACCTCCGGTTTCCCCTCAGATAGTTTTAACACAATTTTTCGTGTTTTGCACTTGATAATCCCTTCTTGAGGGAACAACTTTTTCCTATTGTATACTTTTTTTCCTCACCATTGTATATTCAAAAAATGTCTTTTGCACTCCCCCAGTGTGTTGGTCTTCACCTTAGCATTAGGTGCGGCCCAATAATGAAGCATGACACTGAAAAGTTTGTTAGGGCAGTATTAAGAAATTAAATTTCTGTCCCCCACCCCATTTGTGTCCTGTTTATAAGTGTAAGAACTAGAATAGTCTGCAATGGGAATAGGGAATAGTATATCATTGGATAAACTTACTTGGAAGTCCAATAGTTCTTTTTACTTCTTGGCCTTTTCTTTATAGTGAGTTATAAGCTTTGGAGGGGAAGTTAGAGAAGGCTTATTCCCTTGCCTTCCTAATTGTGATTTTTAATTCCTTACATCATCTCTGGGAGCCTCCTATTGCCTCTCTGATTCGTCAAATAGCTAATTCCCTGACCCACATAACAGGAAAAATCCCTTCAGTCTCCACCCCTCCAGAGTTGACAATCGGCAATCTAGACAAGCAATCAGCTGGAATGTTCTTAACTTTTGGTAAGTACTGGACTTGGCAGTTGTATTCATACAGTTCTTCCTCCCATCTTTGTGAGGAGTGCTGGTCTCAACAGTCCTGCACCCCAGCAACTGTAGTAGAGGTCTATGGCCTGTTCTGAGTACAAATGGCAGCCCTCACAAGAAAAAACAAAAGTGGTGCATCACCCATGTGCATGCTAGGGCCTCACGCTCGTTCACCGAGTACCTCTTCTCAGCACCCCTCACAGAGCATGAGGCAAAAGCCACAACCTTTACATCTGGGACAACATGGCCTCCAACATCTCAAGCTAGCATCTGTCATCGGGATAGTTTTTCTAGTGAATTCAAAATGTCCAAGGGTTGGCATCTTGGCAATTTCACTCTTTATGTCTGTAGGAAAGTAGGATATGCTTTTATGGTTACCCCCACTTTTTGCCTGGTGCTTAGCTGTTTTTGACTAGTCTGACCGGGATCCTGCTAATCAGGACCTCAGTCTCTCTGCTTTCTCCTCTAAATTGTTATGTTCAGGACTTAGGTAAGATCCCAGATTGAATACTGGGGTACCCTTATCAGTCCATAGTATATGGTATTAAGGTACCCAGGGCATGGGTACTCCAAAGGTCCCCTATGGGCTGAAGCATGTATTATGCCACCCATGGGAGACAATTCAAACTGTTACTACAGGCCTTCCATTGTAGCCTCTGTAAGCTGGTGCTTGCACCACTTACGAAAGATATAGTTTACCTATATCTAGGGCCACTGCACTTAAAACCTGTAAGGCACCCCTATAGCAGGCTTATGCAATCCTGAAGGAACAGTGACTTGTTCTAAGTGTGAGAGGGCCCCCTCATAGCCAGAACACCCCTAAAGCCTATGGAGTCCATTTTCCCGGGTTGTAAGTGAAGCAATCATATACCATGTAGAGGGGCACTGTGTAATTACGTGATGGCCATCTAAAACTGGGCTGCAACGAATCCTATCATGTTTGGTATCAAACATTTTGGGATCATACCCCCACAGCATAATCGGTGTGGGAGGTATGATTCGAAGCACTGGAAAAGTCCTCCGTTAGGCTCTCAATGCTCCTGGTACCAGTCTTTCTAGACCCGAACAGCACAACATGGGTGCTGCCGACTGGAGACACGATTCTGCCCTTCTGCTGCTGAGCAAAGCTCGAGCCAGGGAAAGTAGAACAATAGGTATCCTGTCACAGGAAGGTTTGATCACCTCCCAGACAGGATTTAGTGTATTGGGATGGAGTGGGGGTGCTTGCCAGCCCCACTCAGTCTGCTTGAGGAGCACATTTGGTGCCTCCTTGCATATTCGAGTGCAAACCAGCTCTGGGAGATGTTGGCTGCTGCTCTGGCGAGGAACTGGACAAAGGACATGGGAGTATCCTCCCCCCTGTCCAAACTCTCCCCTGGGAGGGTCCACTGAATCGTCCCAACCCTTTCTTTGGGGTACCTAGGGCTTTCCTGTGGGTGGGTCCCTAGATTCGTCATGGGACACGATTCAATTCAGATACCACTTCATCTTCTACTGTCTGGGCACTCTGGACTTTGCTGGACTTCGTCTGGGCTCGACCTCATCCCCATTTCAGTCTGCTGCATTGTCTGTGCCTGTGCACCATACTGGAACCTCCCAAGGCCTGTGGGTTTCCAAGACACTTGAAGGAATCTCCCTTGAAGTGAAGGAGTCACTTCCCTGCATTTGCAGGCACCACTACTAAGCTGACCGGTCTGCTGATCCTGAGCTCCTACGGACTCCATAAGGTTTAGCAATCTTAAGCACCTCCAGTGACGAAAATCTTCAGACACACCGCATCATGTTCATCATGGTCTGCATCTTTTGGTGAGCTGCTTGAGGTCCTCTCGTGGCTCCAGTGCCTCCGACCTGTGGGTTCATTTGAGCGTCACCGTTGTTTCTTTATGGCCCCCTGATTGTTTGGGCCTGCCCTGACTTCCCTGCTTGTGGTGAGTCCCCTGGACGTTGCTGGTCCTTCTTCAATTCCTCCGTTGGTTGCATTTGCCAAGGCTAGTTGGTCCTCCCGCCAGAGACTGACCCCTCAGCACTCGACATCCTTCGTGGGACTGCTTGTGCACAGCTCCTGGTCTTCCTCAGCATCGCCTGGTCCTCAAAGCTACAGAGCCACGGTCATCGTCACCCAACCTGCAACACCAAACATCGGCGGGCATTCGTCTTCCAAGTCTCCTGGTCACTCCTGAGTGACATAGATTTTGTCCCCTCTGCTTGCAGGTACCTGTCATCTAGAATCTACCTTCGGATTCTACTTGACAATTTCTCCTTCTTCAAGAACTGCACTTTCCTGAAGTCCACCATTGGGTTCGACAGCGGTTCTCGACACTACTTCACATGTATGCACCCGGCTTCCCTGGAGTAGTTAACATGGGTACTAGGGTATCCACGGGTGGGTTGGCTCTCCAACCTTCTGTCTTTCAAAGGGTTTCTTTAGGGTCCACTGGGAAGGGTCCTTAATCTTAAAAGTCCAACTGTGTGTTACCCTAGAGTTGTACGTAGCACGCTGTCATGTTCTTACACTGCACACGCTCTCCGTGGGGTCCTTTTCTACTCACCTTGTTTGGTTCCTTGGGTCCCCCGCACTTCTACATCCCCTCGACACTGTCTTGACCTGAGTCGTGGTTCTTATACCATTGTCTTAGTATATGTTTTTTTTGTGTGTTTCAAATACTTATTGAGTATCAGCAAAGTACAGCATTATATAAACACGACATTGGATTCGGTCAATATACAAACATACTCTAACACCATCCCTACTTTGCCCATATCTCCTCCCTCCCCAGCTACAAACCAAAACACAGGGAAAAACCATCTTGCCCTCCTCCACCCCACCCCTCCAAGCACTTTAGCGAGATACCGTATGAAATTCTCATTCCAGGATTTCATGGGCCAACCGTTCCTGTCTTTGATCAGTCCGTGGCTCCGATAGCCTTCCATAGTCTACCTTCAGTACATGTGCTTGTCCCCTACTTGTTCCTCAACTGCCTCTACTCAGCATAATTTACCCTTCCGCCATCGCTCCACTACCCCCCTCACCCCTTGAGCCTCTTTCCTTCCTCGTATCCTCCCCATCCTCAGCCTGTCGCGCCAGGAGGTAAGTGATCAATGGTCCCCAGATATCCCTAGGTTAGGATTTGAGAGGGAGCATGTCTGCATAGTCATGGAGCCTTTCTTGCCACATTGTTAGGTCCATAATCCAGCTCTTGAATTTCGGTGCTCTCCCCCTTCCCCATCTACAGGCCACCTGTCGCTTTGCCAGGAAGATTACACATTACCATAAACTTCTTATGCTTAGTACGTACTCCACCTTGTAGGCCCAGCAGTACTAGCAGAGGGGACAGCTCTATCTGTTCCCCTAACATGTCAGACAGCCATGCAAACACTTCTTTCCAATGCTCAGGACTCTTGGGCAACACCACGCTAAGTGTATGAAATCCGCTCCATCACACCCACAGCGTTCGCACTTATCGTCTACTCTTAGGCGAAACTTATGCAGTTTAACCGGGGTATGGTATAGTCTAGAAGTAACAATAGTGTATCAGTCTCAATCTGCTGTTACTGGTGACAGCTTCCGTCTGTATGCAGCAGGCCTCCCATTGTTCATCAGTTAGATTTGTTTCTACATCTTTATCCCATTCTGTCCTGGCCCGCAGGGTCTGGGGAGGGTGGCTGGGCCTGACCTGCCTATGCAGGTAAGAAATAACATGTCTGGGTGTCTCAGATTGTAGCATCATGTGTAGCGGCGGGAAAGTGTCTGGCTCCCTAGGAAATGCAGGGGTGATGGCTTTCATACTCTGCCTGAGACGGTTGTACTGGAAAGTTTTGGTAAATGTAGGTTTGTCCTCCCCAAAGAATTGTTCCTTGTTATGAAACACTCCCTCCTTGTTCAGATCATCCTACGACACAGCCCTTCACTCAAGGTTTGTAAGAAAGGATTTCAAGTCAATTTCATCCGCGGGGAATACATCATTGGCGCGTTTAATTTCCTGACCATCCATCTCCACGCTGCGGCTGTGCAATCTACCGTTGATGGATCCCTCTCCTTGTCCTTTACCTCTGTAAAGATATAATTCTCCGGGGGCACCAGGGCCATATATCCATCCTCCACCGCCAGGTGGATCATAAAGGGAGGGCAGATGGAACCAATACACCGCGAAGTGTGCTTGCGCACAGTGGTAGTATTGCTCAAAATAGGGGACCTCGTAGCCACCTTGGCTGCATTGGTACGGCAGCATTAGGGTGGCCAAGTTGAGCCGTGCCTGCTCCCCCCCATATGAGTCGAACTAACTGATCGTATTAAAAAAAAATCTCCCGGGGTGATAGGGTATGTTGATGAATAAATACAATAATTTGGGCAGGATTGTCATCTTGATTAGGGATATCCTGCCCGCCATGGACAGAGGCAACTTAATCCATTTAGAGACCGGGTATGTGATTTTATTAATGGCTACCCCATAGTTGTCCGGTTATGTGAATCCCCAGATATTTGAAGGTCCCTGTCTCCCACATCAGGGAGGTGTCCAATGTTGCCTTATGCTCAGGTGCACCCGGTGCCTTGCACTTGTGGGTAGCTTGTGTCACTCGCCCATGGGGGGTAGCCCGTATCGCTCGGCAGATGCCGTGTCTGGGGAAGCAGCGCTCAAGATATCCCCCGCCCGTGGGGGCATCCAGTAACCGCCGCCACGCGTACCTCCCAAAAAAATGGCGGATCTGCTTCTTTTTCGCACCGTCGGCACCTCACCAGCGCGGGAGGAGCCCCAGTGATGTCGTCCCCCCCACGCTCGAATGTTCAGCCGCTGCCTTGGGGGTGCAATGCATGTGTCCGAGTCGCCGCAGCGCCCTGGCTTACCCGTTCCCAGCTCGGCGCTCAATTAGGGCTCGGGCCGCTTCTACAAGCGCTCATATAAATGAGCGGGCTCCGGGGCTCAATCTCCTTCGTAAGTCATTTTCGTTGCCTGCCGGCCATGAAGGTCTACCCCAAAGCTCCCCCTTAGCTCACCAGGTCCGCTATGGGACGTTGCTGCAGCTAGGGTCTTACTCCGTCCGGCATCCGTAGCGTATGACGTCGCGATAGGGCCCACACAGCACCGGTCTATCCTGATCACCCCGGCCGCCCCAGCGATCCAGGCCGCCACCGCCAGCCACCGCGTCTAAGTTTCACAGCTCACGACTCCATCATTCAGCGGCGCTTCGGCAACAAAAAAGTATCGCCGGAGTCAGCCTCCGCTCCGCTGTCCGGTGGCGCCTAGTTAGAGCAGTTTATGTTCGTTAGGATGAGGGTGATGTGTGGTTTACCCCCCGGGTTGGCGAGAGCCTCACAGAAGCGCGGCCATGACGGTCAAGCGCTACCTAGCGCCCCTCCACTTTCTTAGTATATAGTTTGGTCCCCCCCGGGGTCCACTGTGTATTACGTGCTATTTACTGTAGTTCTATGCAAAGTATTGTGTGCTTTGTGTTTATCTCCATGTAAGAGATTTCTAAACATGTTAGAGAGTATTCTATAATAAATACATCTTTTTATAAATACCTTGTGTGGTTCTCTTTCTCTACATCTGTACTAGTATGAGATTGCATTCTGGTAAACCAAGCTGCTTCTGGATTAAGCCTAAAGGCTGCTCTCCAGAGATATTACTTCAAGAGCTTCTATGGTTGTCTAAAACCTCTTAAATCACCATAAGAGTTGTCTGGACTGGTGCAAGGTGCCCAATTACATTAGTGGGTAACATATACCAGGCCAGTTAAATGAAACTCTGTAAATATTGCCACCATTCATTAAGTAAAGGATGGGTCATGTGTGCTTGTGGTTGGGTGAACTGAAAGATTTACATATTATTCTTGATCTAACCTCCCTCACCAAATCATCTGTTCAATTGAAATCAGCTCCATGCCAGAAGACAAGTGGGACAACAGATTCCTGAAACTATTTTTAGACACTTTAAGAAAGGTACACAGCTTTACTTAGAGAATTAGTTTGAAGAGATGTAGAATTCCGTATGTACAAAAGATCAGAAGGATGTCAGTTAGCCACATTTTAAGTTTATAAGGGCCATAGTCAATTACACTATTACAACACAATTTAAATATGATAACAAAATTACCATTGTATACATAAAATTACTAAATGCATCATTCAAGGCATGTCTAAATTCACCGAAAACGATTTACACATAACATCTTGCAAACGTTTAAATAAACTACATAACCATCCAGTATTTGTATTTCAAACAATTCCATAAAAGCTATGTAAAAAGAAATAACCATGCTTATTACTACTGCGTGTAAAAACTACCCAGTAGCTCTTATTACATCAAATGAATGCATAGCGAAAGAAAGTTCAAGGATCCCCGATGTGTGTGTGTATATATACTATACTTAAAGAAAATTGCTTTAAAATTCTTAATCTTTCTGCATTATATATAGACAGTCCAATAAAATATGTACACTCAAGCATTTCACGTTCAAACTGCATTTTCAATACCTCCCTGCTTTGCATATAGTACTGGATAACGCAAGGCTGGAAAATGAAGGGTTGAGACCAATCCTGAATTTTAAAATTCTATATCTCATATCTTGATCTGGTTACAAAGAAGAATACGAGAAATAACATATTTCATCCAAGAGTCTTATCATGTGGAATACCAACCGAGTTATTCATTTGAAAATATTCTAAATTATATTCACATGATTTAACATTGTTATTTTCATATTTGCAAATTTCAGCTCGCAACTCAAAAGTACATTTTTATAATAAGAAGCAATTAGAAGCAGGTACTAATAATCTGCTCCAAAATTCTATTATTATTTTTACTGATATAAAATACCAGGACACACATCGTGTTTACATTCTTATTGCCTATTTCATGGAAGATTGTGGGAGACTCAGAAGAGCTTTTTAAAAAAGAGGATGCATGTGGGAGTAAGAGGAATAGAAAAGTAAGCTAAAATTGTTCTTGAAACATTATGTTATTGATACAAAGCTCTACGTGGCTTTCTACAGTTATGTTGGAACCCAGATCCAATGGAGATCTTAAGATGTGTGTGGATCTGTTTAATTTAAATAGGAACATTTTGGTAAATGGAACCCCTTACCCAACTTCACAGAGATATTGTCACTTCTTAAGAGGGTGTCAGTGTACACAACCAAAAATAGGTCCTCTGCATATCACCAACTAGAGTCACATGATGAATCCAGGTATTTAGCACCATTGGTGCTCCCAAGAGGGTGTATTATTATAAAAGAATTCTCTTTGGACTTGCTTCACCCACTGTTGTCTTTGAAATGGCTTCCATGATTTATTTAGGGATGTTGAAAGAGTCGCATGTTTCTAGGGTGATATTGTGGTTTTCTGTGTTCGTGTCCAGGAGCCTGGTAGAGTGTTTGAACGAGTGCAGTTTATCTAAAAAAAGAGAATTGGAGGCCTGGGTTTGCAGAGGTGGAATATTTGGTAAAGTAATACCCAGAGTTTCAAGAACAAGAATCAACTGTGATGATCCCTAACACTAGCAAGCGTTTATGTACGTCTTGATTCATATTTTGTTGAAATTACATAATTTCTTGATTGCTGCTAAGAGGATTGAAAATTATCAGTGGGTTGAACAGTGTGATAAAGCACTTGTTACTGAGAATTCTATTTTGTGTGCCAAACCTTTGGAAACATTTGATACGAAGGACAAGTAAATTACTAGGACAGATGACAGCAGGTATGGCCTCAGTGCCATGCTGCTTCGACAAAGAAACCGCAGGAGAACTTTGTGGTATTTGCAATAAAAGCTTTGAAGGGAACAGAGTTTAGTTACTTGGTTATTGAGAGAGAATCTCTGCTGGTGGTGGGGAGTGCACCATGGTAGAAATTTCAAATTGCACTCACCACAAGCCTTTAGTTGAGTTATTCACAAGACATGCTGCAAGAGCCACTACCAAAACAGGAATGTGACAATATCAATAGGAGGAATATAATCATACATTTGAATATTTGTCAGAAATAAACATGCCACAGTGTTTTCTTCATGCCTATGAAAGAGGGTGTATTGTTGGCTGATGAGAAATGTGGTGAGCAGTCTTTTGGAGTGCATCTCAAAGAGCTTGGTCTGAGAGGGAATGGTTGAAAGAGATAGAGAAACATCTGTATCTTTCACAAATTCAGTCTAACATGTATAAGGCATGGCCAAGTATGTTGCTGCAGAGTTGACAGTGAATAATCATTTAGTCTGTGAAGTAGGTTTGCTGGCTGTTAAGGAGAGGATAAGAACAAGGAGAAGAATTTTGGAATTGGCCAATGGTCATATTGGCATTAGGGCAATGAGGATAAGGATTCGGGAAGATTTCTGATGGCCTGCACTGAGCAGGGCTCTAGGACACCATGCTAGAGAGTGCATCTTTTGTGTGATATGTGACGAATCTCAAGTCATCTCACCATTGCCCCTAAAACCTGTAGAGGTACCTTACCTGCCTTGGACATTTCAGATCTGTTTGAAATAACAGAGAAATATCAAAGCTTGTCATTGGTATGTTTTCTAGGTCCATTTAGTAGATACTGTAATGATTTGTATATTGGAGTTCTAAAAGGATGAGTTCAATGAAGAAAGTTTTCTCAAGGACTTGGTCACCAACATTAGGTCCAATTAACATCTAGGGAAATGCAGGAATATCTTTGTCAAACTGGTGTAAAAAATGTAAGAACTTCCATTTCCCACACTAATAGAAAGGCCTTGTAGAGCACTTTAACAGGATAGTAAAATACTATTTCCAATTACCCCTTTTCAATAACCTAGAGTAAAACTGGGCCTGACTGATGTTGACATAATCAACTGTAAGATGATTCAGACGACATTTTGAGACAAAAACATGCCTACCTCAAGGACTATGTTACTAATTAAGAATCTATGGACCGGATTCACGGAATGAACATAAGACTCAATCCTAAACTTACTACTATTTTTGCATTCACAGAATGCACTTACTACTTTTGGCATTCCCAGAAGTTAGGATTTTGTCTTAAGTCTTTCTTAAGTCTGTCTTTAGACAAACATAAGACAAAATCCTAACTTCTGTGAATACCAAAAGTAGTAAGTTCATTCTGTGAATGCCAAAAGTAGTAAGTACATTCTGTGAATACCAAAATAGTAGTAAGTTTAGGATTGAGTCTTAAGTCCATTCAGTGAATCGGGCCCTAGGTGTTTATGCGTTGATGTCATAGTTTTGTAGCCTATTCATTTTATTTCAGAACGCTGCCTCATCTACTGAGTAGCTATTGTACTGTTTATCTCTATAGCAGGAGGAGAAGTGTAGGGGAGTCGCGGCGCGACAGAAGACGAGGTGTGAGCGGTCAGTGAGACCAAGGCCATACGGTCAAGCAGACCACAGGGATGCACACAAGCGTACCCCGGGGCCCAGGCAGGCTCCCAGACTCACCCAGTCTTGTCTTGAAGGAGTGTGGCCACCGTACAGAGAGGCAGACCAGCCTCCATAGCAAACAGTTTTGCATCCCATCTTGAGGGGTCTACGCCAGGAGATAGATACTCAGGGAGATACATATAGAGGAATTCGTAGAGGCACTTCCACTACGATCCCTGTCCTCTGTGGGCCGAGAGTTGTAGGACTCTGTGCTTACAAGGTTGGAACTCCACGTGGCCACAGTTGATTTGAGCTCTGGGAAAGCACCTTCACCCAACAGCTTTCCCAGTAAAATTTTAAAAATATACATGTCCAAGCTTCTTTCCCATCTCCTAGAAGCCATGTTGTCTGCAGCGGAAGTGGGCGTCATGCCGCTAGGTTGGCGCCATCAGAGATCATGGTCTTTCCCAAGCCGAGGTGCCCAGCGGACAATCCTGAATCATATCATCTGATCTCCCTCCTAAACCCTAAAGGTCAGATTTCAGCCAAGGCTTTTGCAAATAGACTGATCATTCACATCCCAGATTCGGTTGACCCTGACCAATCCTGGTGCATGCCCCTTAGGGCCACTCGCTGCAATATTCAATGAGCATATAATGCATTGGCAATGGCGGACAGACTGAGGGAGCCGGCGATGCTTCTCCTAGCCAACACAGATAAGGCATTTGACTCTCTAAACTGGACATATCTATTTCTTTTCCTTCAGATCTTTAACTTTGGTCCAATGTTTATCTCCAACATCCAGTTCTTATATACAGACTTGATGGTGTCAGTACAGGTGGCCAGGGCTGGGTTAGGTATCTTTCCCACACAGCGGGGGGACAAGACAGGGTTGTCCCCTGCCCCCTCCACTGTTCGCTATTGCCATGGATTCCCTGGCGGTACGGGTAAGGATGCTTGCGCAGGTCCAGGGATAGGAGTAGGGTGGTGGGCAGTCCGGCAGGATCGCTTTACATCCTATTCTTTATCACAATGCCAGCCATGACAGAACCTCAGCTGTTAAAGATAATGCACATGTTTGGGGAAACCTCGGGCCTATGTCTAAACACCTTTAAATTCATGATAAACATGGATATAGATAGACTTGACTGGGCGGCCACAGATTAATTCAGATAACTAGGGGTTTATATTTCCCTGGTGGCTACTGTCACGTGGAACACTGTTAGACCTGGCATCCTTGGCTTGGTTTCCCCAGTATTTTTCCCTCTGCCTCCTGTGTTTTTGTATTGTGCTTGACTTTGCTACTGCTGATCAGTGCCAAAGTGCAAGTGCTCCCTCTGTAAATTGGGAATATGGATTAGTGTTTTCTTGATTGGCTTGTTTTGACTTACTACTAAGTCTCTAGTAAAAGCACTGTGTGTGTCGAGGGCCTGTAAGTCAAATGTTGCTTGTGGGCCTGCAGCACTGATTTAGCCCCCCATGCAAGCTGCCTTACAAATGGTACTCAGACTTGCCAATGCAGTGTCTGTGCACAGTCAGGTCGACCTGGCAAGTGCACCCACTTGCCAAGCCCTAACCTTCCCTTTTCTTACATGTGAGAGACCCCTCAGGTCTGCCCAAGGTACCCCTGTGGGAAGGGTGCAGTGTATGTGAAAGTTAGGACATGTCCTGATGTGTGTAACATGTCCTCATAGTGAACTACAGTGAATTTTGTCTTTCACTATTGAAAGGCTATCTGTCCCATAGGATAGAGTGGGTGTTTATGTACAACATCATATAAATATAACTACCATTGGGACAAGATAGGAAGGTAACATTTTGTAAGACTGGACTCTAATTATAAAGATGCATCCTTTAGTAAGGATGATTTTTACATTCTGTGTTTGAAAATACCACATTTAGAAAGTAGAAGTTTTCTTGCTTATCCATCCTGTGTGCCTCTGCTGGTTTGTATATTGACTGTCTGGCTTTGGAGTTACTGGACCTGGGGATGTGCATTCACTGTAAATAGCCACTGAGGGGGTCGAGGTGTGTTTTGCCTGTCCTGTATGAGTCAGGGCTGGGCTGAATAGACCAGGGCTGCATTTAGAGTAGGGGGAGGAGATTTCCCTTCACCTGAATGGGCCTGGTCTGCCTTACACAACGCTGTCTCCACCTCATGCCAGGAATCCGTACCAGAGAAGACAGAACTAGTTTTGACTGATCCTCTCTGCCACAAGAGAACAAAGGAAAATGCTGTCTAATTATAGGCACCCAGACCCCAGAACTTTAGAATACTTCTGGACTTAAAAGGACCCTTTGCCAAAGAGAAAATCTAGGAAAGCTGAAGGAGAAGTACTGCCCCTTTGGTGTGTGCTGTCTGTGGTTAACATGCAGTGGCTGTTTCTGCCAAGGAGATGAGAAAGACTTTGCTGTGTGCTGTATATCCTGCTTGAAGCAGATCTACAAGGGCTTGAAGTAAAGGTTGTCTCCTGTTCTGAATTCTCAGGGACACAAAGACTTCACCGCCAACTCCCCTGAACTTCCTTGCTGGGAGTTCTGACCTGCCAATAGGTGACTATTGCTATTGTGTGCCTTTGGAAATTGTTCTGTTATTGGTAGATGGAAAAAAGACACAACTACGAGAAGCGCAATGCATCCGCACCAGTTTCCGACACATTGCTGCTGTGCCGCTGAAGAAACTGATGCAGCTCCGGCCCACGGCTGGGGAAATCTCTGCACGCCAAATCTCGTGCACCGATCTCCAAAGTCCGAGATCACCACACTGATTCCAATGCATGCACTGCTGTGCGGCTGCAAGAACTAAAACACAGTGGGATCGCAGCTGGAGAGACCAACAAAGCGCTGTTGCCCCCGCATCGAGAACCGCAGCATCCCCCATCCCCACACATTGTACCGGGGTACCAAGTCTACAAGGACACCAGGGCTGCTGGAAGAAACCGACACATCACCTCCCAGCACAGTTAGAAACTGATACTTCACCTTCCCTTTAGTAAGGAACTGATGCATCACCTCCACTGCTTGGCAGTAGGGAACCAACGCATCACCTCCCCGGCATGGCAGTAAGGGACCAACGCATCCCCTCCCCTAGAGTAAGGAACTGATACATCACCTGCTCTGCAGCTGTTTGAGTATATGACTTTGACGCATCCAAGATATTTTGTGTTGAAAATGTTGCATCTATAGTTTGCTATGGACAGAACTGTTTTTACCTTCTAAAAATCATATTTTGAATATTGTATGTTGGATTTTTGTCGTTTTGGTCTTGTTTGGTTCTATAAAGAATACATATTTTTCTAAAATGACATGGTGTCATTTTGTAAGGTTTTCACTGTATTACTCTATGTGTGCACAAATGCTCAACACACTGCCTCTGAGATAAGCCTGTCTGCTCGTGCCAAGCTACCAAGGGGGTGAGCAAGGGTTATTTTAGAAGTGGATCCCCCTTACCCTGACCAGGAAGAAGGGTCACTATTTGGAAAAAGTTACAAACCATTGCCAACGAGAGACCCCCATTTATATGAAACACTAATATAGAACCAATAGCCACTCATTTGAAAGAAGACCTAAAGATTTGGTATGGACTCCCACTGTCTCTGATGGAATGGTCAGGGATCTATAATATGGGCTCATTGCCCAGATGTCTTTACCAACTGCAAAAATTTCCGTTTGACATCCTGCGACAGTGGTTTAAAAAATTTAGCTCCATCCTTAATCCTTTCTGTGGTCTGGGGGGGGCTTCACACATGGCCCTCGGTAATGGCTTCCAGTCAAAATACTGTGGGTGTATTGTGGCAGTGAATGCTGAGTCCTATTACCGGGCGGCCCACCTCCAGATAATAAATGAATTGGTGTATGATAAACAGAAACAGCCCGTGTATGCTCTTGAATAGATGGTACTGATTGTGACTCCTCTACCAGCATACGTATATGGGGGATGCCACTCTGCCCCCAATGACAGAAGTGGTCCTAGACTTGTGGCAGTTGGCCTTATGACAAATGAAATGGTGGGGCAGACTAATGGCACAAACGCCTCTCTGGTGTAATGCTATTGTTGTAACAAAGGCAAAGGATCACAGAATATATAAAAAGAAGTTTATTGGGTTTCAGCTAAGCATGGGCAAATTTTGCGAATTCGCGATCCGCGAATTTGCGGATTTGCGAATTCGCGATCCGCAAAATTCGCGAATTTGTGCGAATTTGCGGATTTTTGTTTTTTTGCGTGTTCGCGGGGTTTTTTGCATGTTTGCGGGGTTTTTTCCGTGTTCGCGGGGCTTTTTGCGTCTTTGCGAGCCGCTTGCATAGCGAAGTTACCCATGCAGTCGTTTATGGGAGAGGGAGAGAGAGATAGATATATAGATAGATAGATAGATAGATAGATAGATAGATAGATAGATAGATAGATAGATAGATAGATAGAAAGAGAGAGAAAGAGAGGGAAAGAGAGAGGGAGAGAGAGAACGAGAGAAAGAAAGAGAGGCTGGATCTCTGAAGGCCAGATTCCTGAGTTGCCCCTACAGAACATACAGCTTTTTATTTTTAGCAAAATGCATATGAAAATTGTGCTGTAAAGGTCTCTTTTAGTTTAACCCCTCCTGACAACTTAAAATGGGTGTATTTGCCATCCTCTCCCTTCTTCCTGTTTTTTATATCTGTAAGTGCTTCCTGATGAGGTTTAATTCCTTGGACAGGTGCCTCGTTGCCTACTTGTAACTATTCTCTGACCCTGCTTCAAGGGTCAGAGCAGGGTCAGAGAATAGTTGCAAGTAGGCAAGGAGGCGCCTGGAAGTAATTAGCAGCAGGTGTCCAAGTTGAAGTTAATTTGTTTGCAACCCTTTTGTAAAAGGTTACAAAGAAATTAGGTTCAACTTTTGCACCTGCTGCTGTAACCCTTGCTTGGCTGAAAATTCGTCCCTGCTGATTCGCGGATTTTACCGCGATTTCGCGAGATTCGCGGATCGCGAAATCGCGGAAAATCCGCAAATTCGCCTGCGAAACGGATTTTACGCCCACCCTTAGTTTCAGCACAGTACAAGCAGACAGCTACAGGCAGATCCCTCCGAGACTCTGTAGCCTGGAATATAGAACATACACACACCATAGCAACAGATAACTGAAGGCATTTTTAACATACATAAAGTACAAGACAAAGTAATTAAAGAAACATGAAAATAATATAATCGAACACATCCCTAACCTCAACACAGCAAACACAACACAATGTACTAAATATAATCTCTCATTTTTACAGTGGGATTTGCAATTCTCCCACAACTTTAACTGTGGAAGCAACAGATTCAATCTCAACAGGTCTATCAACACAGCCACTAGAATACTCCTTACTCAGACTAAGTCTGTGAATTTTATTACCAACAAAATCATCCTGTCCATGTGCTCTGATAAAGTACTGATTAATCTCTTCATTATTGCTCTTAAGGCACCATACATTCACTCCAGTCTGGCACTTGGCAACCCGTCTCACATTCCATACTGTACCATCCTGGGTCACAACACTATTCATGTCTTCCCCACCTTCAGGGCTGGATCATATTTAGAAGTCCCTTTTGTTCTGAAACCTGGTCTGAGTATTCTTACCCAGTCACCACCACAAAGGTGGGTACTTTCACCTTCCATTTGAGGTCATAACTTTCTTCAATTTTCTGCAGTTTTTGTTTCACCCTCAAAGATGTGCACTGTACATCATTAGCTATAACATCAGTCATTTTCTTTTTAATCCATCACGGACAAAATTTAGATACTTGCTCTCTCTCCTTCAACAGGCGGAAAGAACTCAATTCTGTGACAGAATGATGAATAATATGATACATCCAGAATCTCTCCTTCAACACAACTTTCCTCTCTCTTCCAGAATTCCTGGCCCATTCCACACAATCATCAATGATTCGGTTGAACCTCTAACCTGGCCATTACGTAGTGGTTCATAAAGTGCAGTGGTAGCATGTTTAATGCTACACATCCTCAGGAAATCCTGCATCTCACATGACTTCAATTATACACCATTGTTGCATCTGTATATTTGTTTTCTGGGCCACACTGGCCATGTTGGATTTTATGAATATACCTCAAAAAAGTGTATTTAAAAAAATAAAGAACTACAGCGGGTGAGAGGCCTTTTAAAAATCGTTAGGGATTCCTGGTTGGGTAGTATTTCCCACTGAGGTCCGCTCACTCTCCTTGATGTACAGACAATGCATTTTAGATTGTTAGTGAATCCAACAGTAAACATCTGTGTCCACGTTTATTATTGAAATCATAGGCAATCTACCTCCTTGACAGAGTTGGTAACACAAGTGGGTGATGGGTGGCCAGTCCAACTCCTTTGTTAAGTGTTTAGTAATGGCTATGTCTTTGGTCCCATTCTTTTTTTACAGGTGGTCTACTATCTCAGAGGCGTCTTTGCTTGAAAAGCCTTGATCATCTAAATGAGAACACAAAGACATTTGTCTATATCACTGAGGTCATATGAATTCAAAAACCGACACCCTACACCTGTATTACAGTGGTAGGTGCAATAAATAACGAATGACTGGAGAGAGAGCAGGGCAGAGGCATATTGAAAAAATAGGAGGGATAGATATATTGATGGACTAAAGCTATCCCTATGCAGCACCCTACAAATCAGAGGTTACATACACCCAAACTGGAGTACATCAAATCCTATTTGTAGATTTACTAGCTAGAGCCAGTAATCTTAAGGGTTAAAACTACAAAAGGTGCATACTCACGGCTGTATTATCTACCACCCACTGATAGTCAAGACTTGGCCTAAACATGGAAATGGTATCAAACCCTATTAAAAGGAGTTCCATTTCGGTGGAGTCGTAAACTCACATAGAGCTTACTACTCAGCGGAAAATAGGAATATGTGGAGTATCTTCCACAGGCCAACATCACTAAATCATTTGCCTGCTTGCAGGATTGGACTTCCGGGAGTGGGGAAGGTGTGTGGCGTAGCCGAGGGGAAGAACGGCAGCAGGCAAATGCAATGGGTGTCACTCATCTGTAGTTTCTCCTCCCCCTCCTGGAAGTACTGCCCTAAATGCCAGTGATCCCATGTGGTAGAAGGACTGTTCTTGTTGCAACGTACAGTCCTTTTTTCCAAGCTTTCATAAAAAATATCTTTTTGCGCATTTTTCGAGCTATCAGGTTTTGCAACTTTGTACATCTCCTCATTAAAATGTGTCCAAGCGGTGTTTTTGCTTGGAGGAGGTGTTGGGCCAAGGTTTGCGCCTTCATTGGTAACTGAAAGATCTGGGGGCATATTATCAAGTGGGTTTATCTCAGCTTTTTTGGCTTTAAAAGCCAAGAAAGCGGAGATAAAATTATCTACCCATTACCTAGCTGTCGCTAACACCAGTTAGCGACAGCTAGTAGGAGATAGCGACCATTTTGGGCCCCGCTTTGCATGTCAGTGATATTTATCACTAATGACATGCAAAGTGGGCGTGCCAAGATGTATAGCGACTGGAAACAGTCGCTAACATCGCTATCTCCTATTACCAACTTTTGGAGATATTCGCGCTAAGCGCGATTATCTCCAAAAGCTAACACCTGCCCTGAGCAGTTCTTAGCCATGTTATCCAATGGTAGGTGGATAACATGGCTAATAGCATTAGCTCGGTAATGCATGAATATCGCTGATTTTTCAGCGATATTCATGCATTTTGGCCGATTTTTACCGCTTAGGAGATAAACCTTGATAATAACAAGGTTCCTAAGCGATAAAAATCGCCGCAGCTCGGCGATAAAAATATTGCCGCTAAGCCAACATAGTGATAATTATCGCTAGTTGTTGGTAATATGCCCCTTGTCTCTTTCATTCAGCTCTGCACCAGCTTCAGAAATCAATCACGTGCCACTTAATCTCTTCATCATTACCTTCTGTTCCTTATCGAAGCTGCCAGGGAGATGTTGTTTGCCCTGTTCCAAAGCCTGTTTTGGATCTAAAAATCAATTTATGATGTTCTCACTGTGGCTCATGAATTTTACCTCATACTAAAAGAATTAAAAAGGTAGGTATATCAAAATTATTGATGGTAATATTATCATCTGCTGACAAACGCAGAGACCTTCGGTAATAGTTCTGAGAAACCATCAGGCAGATGTGCTCCGTCTGCCACATAACTCTTCTGCATTCATCACTCACATTCCTCTCAGGAAGGAATGGCTCCACTCTCAGGTTTAGCTTCAAGTGCATCAGCTATCTTTCACTTTAAACTCCTACTTTCTGGTTCATTGAGGTGCATTCTTGCTTTACACTCTCTCCATTTCGTGTGCCGGAGTTGGGTATTGACCCTAAAGATGGATGTCGTTTTTGCTGCAGCTCGGATTCTGTTCGGTGTGCAACGGAGCCGGCAGGGGATACTGAACCTGAATCATGGTGGTTGAGGTAGTTTGCCGCTGTAATTCCAGGGCCCAGCCTCCTATGGCTCTGCAAATTGGGCCAAGTCCAAGACTTTCCGAATTTGATTTTGTTATGTTATGTTAGCGGGATTTGTAGAGCGCATTTCTGCCCGGAGGCATCTCAGAAAAACCACACTAATTCCTATGGCCAGGCCAGTTCTAATCTTTTCAAAGATAAAAGTATTTTTAGTCACACACTTGTACTAAGTACTACACAATTTAATTTGTCATACAAGTTACTTCACCTGGGAGTTTCGGCTTCAAGGTGCTACACGCCCTGTACCTTAAGTAATACCTCTAATGTGGCCCTCTTGCAGCTGGTTTCCCCTTCCTTCAGAAATCATGCAATAAGCATGAATCAAGCGCATGTGCAGCCTTAATTCCTTCACAGTCCAAGGAGCACTCAGTTTGAAGTCCTACCCCCTTGGTGTAGTGGATAGGCTTCACAGAATCATTCTTCACCTCTCTGCAGCTTAGGAGGACCTCCCGCACACAATTGCCCTACCGAATATCGACATCAACAATATCGTTTTACAGGAATTTCAAGGACAGAAAATCAAGGTACAAAATATTGAAAAATATTTGCATTTACAGAAGCATAGATATACTCAGTGGTGTAACATTAGCCCCTGCAGCCCCAACAGTGCGAGGGACCCTGAGCTCCGGGGTCCCTCAGCACAAGAAACTAGGGGGGCTTATTTACAAGCCCCCCGCGCCACCCGTATGCCACTTTTCCCATGTTAAAAATGAAGCAAAAGTAGCGCAAGACGCTTGTAAAAAAGCCCCTGGGTTTGGGACCAAAGTGGTACTTTGCAGGAGGCCACTCCACGAATTTTAATACAACACAGCATTTACTATTCCTAAATCCACATCTGATTACCTTGAAAATATGTTTACCACATAGGAACATATCAAGATCAAGGTCAAAAGTTCAACAAAAACTTTATTCAGATAACTTGGTATCCATAAAAGCACAGTAACATAACAAATTAAATAATACATCGGCAGTAATATTAAAATCCATTAGCAATAGATGGTTTAGAAACATTTAAAATGCCAGTTCATAGATTGATTTATAAAAAGTATTCATACATAAATATAAGGGCTCAGGGGTTAGACATCGTCTTGTGTGCTCGCGTGGCAATTATCAAGAACATGCTTCTGCCGAAAACCAACTCTTCTTCGGCCAGAGTGAGTAACCACAGATAGGCATTATCCAGGCAAATAGGCCTTTTATGTCAAAAATATGGATTTAAAAGCCACTTAGTGTACTTTAAATAGTATTTACAGAGAAACAAAAAATGTAAAGTAGATTGGCCGCTCACACTATCGCATGAACAGTTTACATGGTCGAGATTAGAATGGTAACCAAGAGGAAAACATAATGCAAATTTAACAGTTCCTGCTCTTAGGCGAAAGAAAAGGCTCCTTTCCCACTGGCTCATGGGTAAGGTGAGATAGATAGGTAGGGGATACCTATGCTGTTCTATAATCATGTAACTGGAGGCAAAATATTTTTTGGATTCCATACCAATCCTTTCTGTGTTGTATAATAAATAAAGTGCACTTCTGAGCTCATTTTTATGCAGAGTTTCAGCTGTACTGGGATTTAAGAAAATACAACCTCTATTAAATCTACACAGACTTTGGTACACTCCAGAAAGTCAAGGGATGTCCATCCCTTTCTCGTACTTGACACAGTCACTGATAATCTCTCTAGTTAATGAAGCAGCCCGGCTTGTCCAGACCGATAACCAAAAAAGAGCAGGGTGGGCATTTATAAAATCTTCGATAACATTTAAATTAAGTTCCCTAGGACAAATGAATTGTGGTGTAGATATTGGTACACCCGATAGCTTCCTGCAGAACCTATTCTCTTCCTGCTGAATACAGGAGCTGTTAGCATTACCCCAAATCTCTGCTCCATACATGGCTACTGGTACACATTGTGATTACATTTTTTTTACATTGCTAAAATAGCACCTGTGCTCTTAGGGCGGAGAAGGCTAAGGATTGAATTGATGGCCTTTGAGAAATTTCTCCTGGAGTGAGACATATGCTCAGTCCATGAGCCGTTCGCAGCAAAGACCACCCCAAGGTAAGGGAAGGTGCTAGTACGTGTCCATTTTTGACAGTGGCAATAAAACTAAGCTGGCGTTTCCCAGGGCCAGATGACATTATAAAGGATTTTTTTAAATTGACACGTAGGTCCAGGCTATCTATGTGGTCGACAAAAATCTGTATTAAGATGCGCAGACAGTTTGGCGTGCGGTCTATGAGGACCGCATAATTTGCGTATAATAGTATGGGAAGGGTTTTCCCATTAATTTTAGGGACGTCTTGGGTCATAGATGTAAGCGATTTATTCAATCCATTGATGTAGATGGTAAGAAGAAGGGGGCTAGAACACATCCCTGTCTGACCCCACTTCCTACCTTAATAGCTCCAGTGACTTCGCCCCCACAACCAATCCTCCCCTGGACCTGAAGGTCTTTATGGAGATACGCAAAAAAATGTACCAGTGGGGGGCGTGGCCAAGATGGCGGCTTGAACGGACAGCAATTTCTGTGGCTCCCTGTCCCGATCCCCATTGCCGCCCTTTATATTGCGGTTTAATCCCCCCCCAGCACCACGTAGCCTAACAGTCTTGATGGGCACCCTACAACCGCTCCGGTGAGCCCAGGTCCTGACCAGCGCGATCTCCGGGCTCCCTCCAAGCGGTGGGACACTCGTTGCCCGAGGGCAATCGAAATGGCGACTGATCCCGCCGAGTAACAGCGGCCGACCGAGCTCCCTGCTGCCAACCAAGCCTACCCACATCAAGTCGCCGGCCGTGTTCTCGGCCCACCTGCTTGGGGCCGGGGACGCACAACAGCGGCAAACGGAGAGAGCACCCGCTGATGCGTCGGGAGGAGCAGCACTCGAGGCCCCGGCTCTGAGCATCTGCGGGAGCCGCAACGGAATCCCTTCGCTGAGCCGGCACTATGCGGGACCCCTGATAGCTCCAGGGAGACCCGAGTGAGCAACGGGCTCAAGCCCACACAGAGGTGATGAGGACAGCTTAGGGCTGGTGGGAGCAGAGGGCTCGGGGGCGCGATCAAGCCCCCGGCGAAGGGCCCAGCTAAGCCCACAGACCACAAAGCGGAGGAGGCGAGGGACGCGTGCCTGAGCACAGGGCCACTGTGAGGCAAGGCGGGGAGCTGAAAGTAGAGGGGTCCCCACAAACCTCTGCCGGGCGACCAAAGAGGTGGAATTAGAGGGTCCTGCGCACCATAGTGAGGGACCTGCCCATGGCGCAGTGACCGTTTGCCTCGGTGGGCTCAAACAGCCCCTCGCAGACGCCTCATGGCAGGGCTCTGGGGCTATAACCACATTAGAACCTTGCCTGACTGTCAACACCCTCTGGCCTGCGGATAGTTGGACACACGGAGCGGGGGAGGCCGGATCTCTGTACCGGGAGCTTCACGCCGGGACCACTCATCACTGACCACTGGGATCAGGGGGACGGAGACCCCGCCCTTGGTCGGCACTTCCACCTGCCGCGATACCGGGGACAACTGCGCTGGGGATACACGCACGCACAATTCTGCCCTAAGGGCCCCGACAGGCAGGGCCAGTGACCTGAAGGAGGCGCAGTGGACAATATGGCGGGTCTCAGGAAGAAAGGGGAGCGTACGCTTCCAGAGATGCTTGCGAAAGGCAACGCCAGAAAGGACAAAGGGCCACCCTCCCCCGAGGTCCCAAAATCACAACCGACGCCCGCCGACGATAATGTGCCAATCACTAAATCTTTCCTGGAGTCCTTGTTTAACTCCCTAGAGATGACTTCAAAGCCCTGAAGCAGGAGTTGACCGGAGAGGTTAGGGAGCTTAGGAGAGATGTGGAGGGCCTGGGAGAGCGCGTGGCCGCCATTGAGGACGCCGATCAAACGAGAAGCGAGGAGGTCGAGCAACTCCAGCAGGAGGTCCTACGGCTCAAAGATCAACAGGTGGACCTCCAGGCCCACGCAGAGGACTTAGAAAATCTGTCCCACCGTAATAACATACGAGTCCCGGGGGCCCCTCAGAAAGCAGAAGGGACGGACATCACTGGCTATTTACAAGATCTTTTCCTTGAAATACTGGGAGAACCCTCTGACTTCGTCATTAATATAGACAGGGCACACAGAATGGGGCTCCCCAGGTGCTCATCTGCCCCGCCACTGGATATTTTAGCATTCCTCCCTGATTTTCGGCTCAAAGAAAGGATTCTCCGAGAAGCTCGGCGGAACCAGCCCCTTCAGTTCTGCGGTCATCCCATCGCCTTGTATCAGGACCTTTCTGCTATCACTCTCCAGAAGAGGAAGGCATTCAGGGTGTCTATGGACTTTCTGCGTAAACAAGAGGTTCACTACTCCTGGGGACACCCGTTCCGTCTGATCTTCAAATGGAATGGAGCCATACAACATCTGCGTTCACTCAAGGACACCTGCACACTACTGGGCATTGAGATGGTAGAGGACGCATCGCCAGTGGGGTCCTCCCAGGGACCCTCCCGGGGAGGCTGGCAGACAGTGGGCCGAAGACGATCCTCGGACCTACGCTCCAAGCCTGAAGCCCACGTCATCTCACAGGAGAGAGCTACGGCCATTTTAGAAGTGGCCAAAGAGACATCTTCCTCTGATTGACTTCTCTTATCGGGGGGGAGTATCACAGCACTGCTGCATACTAAGCTGGGGGGACAGGCGAGGGGCCACGACGGCCGCCATTGGACATTACCCCAATAGGTATTGTTACCACAGACCTGTGTTGGACTGATAGGACTGGGACATTGTATCCACACAGTTGAGAAGTTGGGGTCCGGGTGAAGAGAGGAGGGGGACTGGTTCTTGGGGCTGGGGGTTTGTTAGGGTTGGGGATGGAGGGGGGGGCGGGAGTTTTTGGGGGGGTGGGCGGGCAGGGGCAGGAGGGGAGGGAGGGGAGCGAGTGTGTCACAGGGGGTTCCACATTCTGGGCTTGTAGCCTGGGCTTGTCGCCTTTTACCCTCGTTTTAGGGTGCAACGCTGTCATCCTCATACAACGCCTCTCCTTTACCTGATTTGTAATGGCTAACTCTGCTTTGAAAGTGTTGACCCTTTACGTGAAGGACTTGAACAATCACATCAAGCGGAGGGCAGTGATCTCATATCTAGAAAACTCGGGGCGGGGATTTGTCTACTTCAGGAGACCCACTTGCTTACGAAAGATTGGCATAGGATGCGCTCCCGCGCTTTTCCTCAGCAGTTTTTCTCCTCACTCCCATCGAAGAAGGCGGGGGTTGCCATTCTGGTTTGTAGTCACTTTAGAGGGCGAATAGGGGATAAGGTGGGGGAAATTAAGGGCAGACTCCTTGCCTACACCTTTTACATTGGCGATCAACACCTCACCATCGGTTCCTTTTACGCCCCAAACACAGGTCAAGAGCCCTTTATGAAGGGTGCCATTTCAGAGGTGCTTCAGTCACCCAACCCCCTCTTGCTCCTTGGGGGGGACCTCAACCTAGTATTGGACACTCATATGGATAGATCCGGCACAGATATGGGGACACAGGCGCCCTTTTCAGTGCAGGTAAGGCTTGGTTACATGAGCGGGGCTGGGTGGATTTGTGGAGGGCTAAGCACCCTACTGCATCCCAATTCACTTTCTACTCCCATGTGCACCGCACATACGCCAGACTCGACTACTTCCTAGGATCCTCCGACCTGGCCACTTCCCTCGCTGATGTCAGCATTGTCCCGGCCGCCCTCTCCGATCATGATGCCGTTGAAATACTGCTCGAGCTTCCTAGCACTAGTCATCCCCTAGGGGCGTGGAGACTACGCGAGACTCTGTTACAACGCCCAGAGGTAACTAAACAAATCCGTTCATGTATCACAGATTACTTAACCATTAACGACACACCGGAGACGCCAATCACGGCTCTGTGGAGAGCGCTGAAATCAGTGGTCCGTGGCGACCTCATTGCCATAGCGGCAGCAGAGGCTAAAGCTCGTAAAGCTAAGCAAGAGGACCTCTATGCCCAGGTCTCTGAACTTGAGAGAGTTCACAGTCGCACCGGGGCTCCACGGGTGTGGAAGCAATTGAAGGCCGCCAGGGCCCAATTAGCCAGCCTAGATACCGTCAGGGCTGAATTTGCGGCTCTCAGCCTGCGCCACTCGTACTACGTTGGGGAAATAGAACTGGCCGACTTTTGGCCAGCGCGCTGAAAGCCAAGTCACAACACTCGACGATTTTCGGCCTTCGGGGTCGACAATGGAGTGGCGGTCGAGGGGGAGATAAGGATAGTGGAAACATTCAGAGACTTCTACGCCTCACTATACCATCCTGATAATGTCCCGAGCGGGGATATCAACAGCTATCTGGAGAAAGCAGAGATTACTGCACTATCTCCAGGAACGGTGGATGCCCTGGAGGCCCCCATCCGCCTGGAGGAGGTTCTGGCAGCTATCTCTCGCCTCCGCCCTCTTAAATCTCCGGGGCCTGACAGCTTTTTGGGCGGTTTTTATAAGATCTTCAGCTCACTACTCGCTCATATCCTGACTCGGCTCTTCAACTCCTTTAATGGCCCAGGTTCCATCCCCCCGATATGCTGGCGGACGAAATTGTGGTGTTGCCCAAGCCCGGCAAAGACCCCACACACAGCTCGGCATTTCACCCCATTTCTCTTCTCAATTCAGACCTGAAGCTTTTCACTAGAATATTGGCCGCGTGCCTTGGGTCGTGCCTGCCTGGGATTCTGGAACCCGACCAATCAGGCTTTGTCCCGAGCCGCCAATGTAGCGATAACACCAAGCGGATCCTACATTTGGTCGACAATGCCCAGTTCCAGCAATCGAATTCGGCTATGAAAAAGCATTTGACCGCGTCGATTGTACCTTTTTACAACGGACACTAGCCCGCTTTCGGCTCGGGGATCGCTTCCAATCCTGGATTGCGAGTTGTTACCATCGTCCCTCTGCATGGGTCCACTTGGGCAGCTACCGTTCCAGTCCCTTCGAAATCCAAAGAGGCTCAAGGCAAGGGTACCCACTCTCACCCCTTTTATTTGCCCTTTATGTCGAGCCGCTGGCGCAAAAAATTCACTATAACCCCAACATTCACGGCATCACTTTTAGGGGGGGAGCCCCACACGATCGGCCTATACTCCGACGATATTATTGCCGCCCTTGATAACCCGAAACATTCTATCCCTAAATTTTTGGAGGAGATTGACACCTTCGGCGCCATATCTGGCGTTAAAATTAACAAGGGAAGATCTTGCCCTTGGGTAGGAACACCCGAGCTCTAGGCGATGCGCTACCATATGGCGGAGGTCTGCAGACGACAACACAACTCCCTTACTTGGGCATCATACTTACCTCCTCCACGGAATCGATGGTTTCCCTCAATTACGATACCCTCTCCTCCCGACTTCGAGCTGACCTCGTGCGATGGTCTAAACAACCGCTCTCTTTGCTGGGCTGTATCGCGGCAGTAAAAATGTCAGCCCTGCCCAGGATTTTGTACATCTTCCAGACCATTCACGTAACTCCTCCAGCTGGGGCTATCGCAAATCTCCAGACTGCCTTTCACCATTTTATCTGGGGGGGAGGGAAGCGCCCATTCCTGCCCAAACAACTGGCGTATCGCGTTGTCGATGAGGGCGGCCTTGGGATCCCCAATCTCCAGCAGTACTTCCAGGCCTCCCAACTCCGTTATCTGGTGGAGTGGTATAGGCCGGAATCTGAAAAAAGATAGTTATTTCAAGATAGGGCGATGGCCCAGACGTCCCTTTACAAAATTCCGTTCCTCCGCCGTCAAGACCGACCGAAATACCTCCAATAATCTCCCATCACTCGCACTATCTTACGCGTGTGGGATGTGGTTGCAGTTAAGATAAAAATGACAACTTTTCCCTCCCCGCTCACCCCCCTCCTGGACAACCCCGAATTCCCACCGGACAGCGACCCCCGCACTTTTTGCAATGGCGAGGCATGAGCTGCAGATCGGCGGGCCATCTCTTCGACCCACAGGGCTTTCTCCCTCTCTCTGAACTGTCAAATGGTTATGATGTTGTCTCTCCCCACTTGTTCCAGTACTTTCAACTCAGACACTGGCTCACGCACCCAGATTATGCTCCCTTGGTGAGCAGGCATATGACAATTTTTGAGCTGTGGCTGGTGACAAGAGAAACGGACAAGCATCTTATCTCGGACCTTACAAGATGCTCACACCCCCAAACACCTCGGGTCGAGCGGCGGGACAGCGACGCTGGGAGACGGAACTGGAGAGGACATTGTCGGCCCGGGAATGGAGCTCCATATACTTTAGGGCCTCTCACACTACACGTAACACAGCGGGCAGAGAGGCGGCGGTGAAAATAGCCCTTTACTGGCACCTTACTCCTGTTAGGCTCAATGAGGGGCTCGTAGTGCGCTTTGCTGGAGAGGCTGCGGGGAACAGGGCACCATGACTCATCTCCTCTGGGACTGTGGGGAAGTCAAAGACTACTGGACTGCAGTCTTAAATGATATAGATAAAACTTTGGATACTGAAATCCCACTTTTCCCTGCCTATGCTATCTGAGGCCTTCCCAACGCGCTCACCTTCCCCTTGAAATCAGTCCGAGGGAGCCAGATGGGAATTGCGATGCAGGCAGAAACACAACACATTCTGTCACTCTGGGGATCCTTCACCAAGCCCACCCACACGGGATGGCTGCATAAACTCTGGTTTACGCTAGGCATGGAGCGCATTCAAGCTACACTCACACAATCCGGAGACACGTTGCGGAAAGTGTGGCTGCCATTGCTCTCCCTCCTCTCCACTGAATTCAACGAGATCACGTGTCCCAGATATCTCCGCTTACTGCGCCTCACATAAATCCCTGAAGATCCTCCATGACCTCCTGATGGGACAAACTACACCCCTTACGGGTGGCTTAACGTTTATTTTTCTATTTTTGCACACCGGCTGGGGTGGGGGGGCTTGGAGGGGGGTGGGAGTTTGAGGGTTTTGTTTTCAAAGTTGTGCGTCTCTGCTATACTTGGCAAATATGATTCTTGCAGCTCATTCATAGCCTGGCTCATGTACCCTGCTTGCAATTCGATTTGTGGAGAAGTCTTATATGTCTGTCTCGGATGCTTCTTTGACATGATGCCTTTCTACTGTGATGCATTGCCTGTCATTGTTTTTGAAACCAATAAAACAAATGTAAAATTAAAAATGTACCAGTGGCTCATCCAGTCCATTGGCCATAAGGATAGTCCAGAGCTTTGCCTTTTAACAAGGTCAAAGACAGAAGATAGATCCATAAAGGCTAAATAGACTGGGGAGGCCCGCGCAATGGTGTATTGATGCTAACCTTGTTGCTGAAACTTAGCTGGCAGAGGTCGAAAATGCAGCTTACCTCTGAACGCTCTAAAATCTTATTATATAAAACTCTGCCCAGTATTTTTAAGGTGTTATCGATCAGGGAGATGGCCCTGTAATTATTGGGTAGGGACCGTCCCCCTTTTTAAAAATCGGAATGATAAACCTCGTGGCCCAGATGCTAGGTAGCGGAGCACATGTTAAGTTATTGAAGACATTCAAAAGGAGAGGTGCCCAGAACTCTGGTTTCCATTTGATTAGATCTATGGGTAACCCTGCAGGTCCAGGGGCTTTGTTCAAGAGGCTCTGATGGATAACTTCTTCCACCTCAGGCAAAGTTATCTGAATACAGGACAGTGGGCCAAATTCATACTGGTCAGATTCTTGTGGGGGGGCATATATTTTTGAGAAGTGGTTTTCCTACGACTCACTCAAAATGGTACAGCTAATCGGGGGTTAATTGCTGGCCCATAGATTGCAAATCCCTCACAGCAGACCAAAATATGTTGCCCTTTTTTATAGTGGCAGACTTAGATAGAGCTTCCCAGCAATCATTTAAAAGGCCTCCTTTCCGATTAGCAATTGCTATGTTATACCTCCGCCTAGCCATTTTCACGTCTGCGGTGCACCTTGGGTTGGATGATACAGCCCTACGCAGATTCCTATTAGCCTCAGAGCACTCATGGTCGAATCATCTTGGGCCATGTTTCGCCAGAGGAATAGGTTTCGACAAAAGTGTTTTGGTTGCCAAACAGAGTTTTGTAAAAACCTGGACTACTTCTGGATGTGGGTCTTTAGTGGATAGACATGAGTTAATAAGGACATATTGGCCTTCACTAGTAACTGAAACAATTTACCGCTATCAACAGCCCTCCATATTAATCTTAAGTTATCAGTTGAGAGCATTAGATTTCTGCCCCTACATTCAGTAGAGAACACAGGGCCAGTCTCAGTAATATTTTAATTGGATTATGGTCCCCATGGTTCATAACAATAACTTCTGCAGCCATTAGGTGGTCCGCACGAAGCGGTGAAATAAAAATAAAATCCATGGTTGAGGAACAGCCCCATCCTCTGAATGTTGGTGCTTGATGGTTGATGGTGTATTAAACACCCACAGCATCCATAACATTGGCAAAATTATACAAGCCTAAAAACGCTGCAAACTCAACGTCCCTACGTGTCCATAAGTTTTGCATTAAAATCCCCACCCAAGAGTATCCCAGTGATCCCATCTGAGCCTTGTTGGCAATCTTAATTAGAAATAAAATCAAAAAGCTCAATGAAGTTCTTATTGGGGATTGAATGGAAATCATTGTTATAAAAATGTATCAGATAGAAAGAGACTCTCCTTTTGTAAATCAAAACGTGGAAGTCGTGGCTGTTGGTTGATAAAGCCTTAAAACTCCCTCCAGCTGCAACATTAATCTCAATAGGAACATATACTTTGGAGTAAGGTATTAAAAACCTAGACCTACTTACCTGTCAATAATTTATTTTCGATATTCTGTCCTCGATATTGTGGCCCATCTATATTGTCATTTCGATTTTCAGAGGGCACTACCCGCACACCTACTGCAGTTGCCGGAGTGAGCAGCAAGTCTACTATGCCTAAGATTTATCTAGGCATGGGCCACATTTCTCTGCATGCCGGCTCAGCATCAGTCTCTTGATTCCGTGTGACGGCATCTGTGCAGACCCGGCCACCAAGGTCTTATATGGTTGTGGTGATAAGGCCCTGTCAGGACCAAAGACAGATGCAGCCTTGGTAAGGCTAATGATGGTCACAGAAGTTGAGTCTCAGTTGAATCAATGGTAGATGCAGCCTTCTTGGACCTACAATGATAACATCAGTTGGCGCCGGTTGTATGGCATTACAACGCAGGCTTTTACTCCGCATGCCATTACAACGCAGGGTTTACAACGAAAGTCGTTACAACGACTTTCGCTGGAGGGCGCTGAATAGTGGAATAGTTTAATTTTCTATTTCAACTCCAGCCCACGTTGACAGTAGGGAAGGTGTTGGATAGAAAATTAAACTATTCCCTATTCAACAGCGCCCTCCAGCGAAAGCAGTTGTAATGACTTTCGTTGTAATCCCCGCATTGTAATGGCAGTGCGGGGTAATCCCGCGTTGTCATGGCTGTTCCCCGTTGGAGCCTCTGTCCTGTGGAGACTGCCGGGAGACACTCAGGAGGCCCTGTGAGATGCTTGGGCTGTGCTTCACCGTCTCGGCCTCCCATGAATGCCTCATTGTTTATATGGCACTGCAGGGCTCTACGACCTGCAGGCCTGCACCCAGGCTTTTGGCCTCTGTCCACGCCTAGGCCACGCTTCTATATATCCACCCTGAGCACAAGGGGTACTGTGCGCGATGAGCTGCATCCATTATGAACATGGAAGGCTTGGGTCTGTGCTCTATCTGGACTAAACTACTCTTAAATTGTACTAACAAAGACAGTGTTCAGATAGACCATTTCTTAATTAATCATACAAGTGCTTTATTCTAAAGCCCGTGTGTTTTTTATTTTACTACTTTTTGTACTTTCTTCAAACAAGATCAGACCATTATTCTCATGTCATCTTGTTGGGCCACAAATATTTTTCAAAAAAATATTAAACATTCAAAACAATAACCGGTAATGTAACACCACAAAATGCCCCAAAAAAATTCACAAGCACATTACATCGAACGTTACATAAACAGTACAAGTGCAAGTGACCTGTCCTTGATTTTCAAATACACCTGGCGGACCCTCAAAGATAATTGTAAAGGCTCCTGCCTTTTGTCCTGCCTGTGTGTAACGCTCAGGGAATACTTATTTCAAAGGGTGTTGCAGTAGCGGCCCGCGGAGAGATCAGTGAGGCGGAGCCGGGGAGGGGTAAGAAAACATTTAAATAAATAAAACACATTTTGTTGTGTGCGCTGCATCGCAAAATCTAATGCAGCGCGCACAACGAAATTCATTTGATTTTTTTTAAAGGTTTACTTACCTCTGTTTATCCATATTCCAGTCTTTACTACTGGGAGGGCGGGATTTTTGATCTCTATCTTATCACTCCAGATCTAAACCCCGTTCTGGTCGACTGAATCTTTATTGCCTGTCATTGAGGAAAGAAAGTGCATCCAATACCAGGTTAACTTTACTAATAATGGACTCGACTCAGAAAAAACACATACTACTTCTAAGTTTAAAGGTTTATTACAGAGTCATTGATAACTGCAAGTACAGGCATCTCAAAATGAGATTCAAAAGATACAAAGGCACTAATACAAACATATGTTCTCTGAAAGATCTTAGGCGAGCAAAGAACACTACTGGGACTAGTTCCAATATCAGCAGGGCTGCTAGCATAGACACAAATTGTGATCTATCCGTCTCCGTCATTTACAAAGGAAGGAAGGAATCAGGTTAGGCTGTCCCTACCCTGTACTAGATGGTATCCCTACTTAACAAGGTCCCAACCTATCAAAGGTGTCAGCTGTGAATGTCTTCCTAAGAAGATCACCCACTCTTAGTCTCTAGGTGAAAACCTATGATCTCCAGTCATGACCCCTCTCTGCCTACCCATCCGCTCTCTGAAGGGTCCTCAGGCATCTGCTCTAACTCCACCCAGGGGTGCTGTCCCTAATACAAAACCCCAATTACAGTTAAAACGCCCCTCACAAGACGCCCCTCACGTGGTGTCGATTCTGGCTTTTTCCATGATGATCTTCCTCTGGGCCTCGTGCTTAGCGTTGACCTTGCTTCTCAGGCTCTTCTCCGGCCCGCTGATACCCCCTAAACATTCCTGAATCCTCCTCCATGTCTGTACCAGTCTACTCGAACAGAGCTCTATTCATTAAACTTTTAATCGAAACCCCCTCGCACCTGCAGACAGACATCCGCAGCTTGAATCCCATTCTCATAGACTTTTAACAGGAGTTTGCAACTTATGTCTCAATACAACTCGACATGTATCAGCACGTGCAAATTAGAAAAACCCTTTTTCTCTCTTCAGGCCTACAACCCTTCTCACAGAGGTTCTGTTCTCTTCAAATCCTTTCGAAAACTAAAATAACATGTTAACACTTTATTCTTGGATTATGAAAAACACATCTATGGGATATAAATCTAACGAATAAACAGAATTACTATAACATTAGTGCAATCCATGTTTATGTATGAGTGTACCTTTCTAAACCCTTCTGCCCTGGCCATGAGGCCTGCTCCCTTCGATGCTTTGCAGCATGACATTCCTCCATTAGCAGCTACATAACATGGATCATGATTAATCACATCTAATAAGAATACATTTTCCACACATTTCTGCGTCAGTACCACTTCTATATGAATTTTCTAGGTTAACTACACACGTCTAAGTATAGGTGAATATATCTTCAACACTTACAGGCACTTCTATTATAATTGTGCGACTAACTTGCATTTATGGTGCACTCATGCATTTTTGTTCAGTTTGCGCTCTCTCACTACCCCCACCCTGCCCCTCCCCTGCCCCGCCTCACTGCCCCACAGAACTCCCTCCATTGGCCGCTACTTTGGTGTTGTCTATAGGGGGACAAAAAGATGTATGCATGCCCTGGTGGCAAACCCAGCAGTTTATCCCGGGAGCACAAGCCAACGCATTTCGGACCCTGTCCTGCCTGACCGTTCTTCTCAGGACTCGGTCTTGGTCAATTTGTTTCAGCTACTGTTTCCTTGTGACATCGTGCCACTCCAGTTATCACTTATTACTTCTTTTTATGTTCATAACGAAATTCTTTAAAGCACTCAGACTTTTGTAGGATCAGTCCTCGTTGCTTTCGGAATCTCAGCATGAATCTCCTTCAGCCCACCATTACTCGCTCGTCAGTATCCAGCCATCTCCCACCAGCAGCACACTCTGAACTCCTGTCGCCTATGTACAGCCTGTCCAGCATGTTCACCTGCAAACAGTGGAGCATTTCTCTCTGTGTGAATGACTGCTAGGGCATGTGAAATGTTTCCTGAAATGCTCAGGATCCATTGACACAATGGACCTGCTTCTAGTAGAGTGCCGCGAAAAAAGCTGATGTTCATTGCAAACTCCATTTTGATTCGCCGTTCCATCGCAGTTCCCATAATGTGCCCTGATCTCCCTGGCATCAAATAGACTGCCAATGCACTGCTACCACCTCTATTCAATATCAGTATGATTATGGTGGCCGTGTTTGCAGTACAAATGGCTACCTATAGTTATCACAAATCTTCAAAGTAAAGACTATAAGGATCTGCCAGAAAACATTCTTTTGAGACACATTTCTTTAAACTTTAGTCTTTAATGTTACTGTGTAATCTGTTGTTATGCAATGAAACCTATGAAACTACTCTTTTGTAAAGTGACTGGGTCTGATTCACTACAGCACTAAGAATGATCTTCTTTACACAACCTACACCCAACGGAGTGTCAAGGTTAATCCAGCAATCTACACTAAACTCTCATCTAAACTCATAATACCACAGACTTCTCCCTTCAAAGAGCTAATAATGTCAGGCCAATATTGCCCTGGATCTTGGGCAAGTCACAGAGTTTCTGCTGACATCATTCCTTAGACCAAGGGTACTCATAGTACGGCCCGCGGGCCAGGGGCGGCCCGGCAAGCCTTCCCTGGCGGCCCGCGGACCTTGCAGACATGTAGTCGTGTTTATTATTTTTTTTTTGTGTCAGCAAAAACCCCTGGCAGCGCGACTCAGACTGCTTCTCTGTGGGGGCCGGGAGATTCCCTTCTTCGTCAGAGTGGGGCTGCAGGGGGGCTAAGAGGTGACAAAGCCTCATAAACATACGAATTGTCTTTTGAAGACGTGTGAAGTGCTCCGTTGAGGCTGTGTTTGTGGGTGTGCCTGCCCAGAAGCTGTCTCAGCCCGGGCACACACGGGCAAGGTGGAGGGAGGGCGAGAGACAGGGAGGGAGAGGGAGGGAAGGAGAGTGAGGGAGAGTGAGGGCAGGAGAGTGAGGGAGAGGTAGAGCAGGAGAGTGAGGGAGAGGTAGAGCGAGGGAAGGAGAGAGTGAGGACGAGGGAGAGGGAGAGGGAGGACGAGAGGGAGGGAGAGAGGGAAGGAGAGAGTGAGGGAAGGAGAGAGTGAGGGAAGGAGAGAGTGAGGGAAGGAGAGTGAGGGAGGGAGAGGGAAGGAGAATGAGGGAAGGAGAGAGCGAGGGAAGGAGAGAGTGAGGGAGAGGGAGGTCGAGGGAGAGGGAGGTCGAGGGAGAGGGAGGACGAGCAAGGGAAGGAGAGAGCAAGGGAAGGAGAGAGGGAGGGAGGGAAGGAGAGAGGGAGGGAAGGAGAGAGGGAGCGAAGGAGAGAGGGAGGGAGAGTGAAGGAGGGAGAGGGAAGGAGAGAGGGAGGGAAGGAGAGAGGGAGCGAAGGAGAGAGGGAGGGAGAGTGAAGGAGGGAAGGAGTGAGGGAAGGAGGGAGAGTGAGGGAAGGAGGGAGTGGGAAGGAGAGAGAGAAGGAGAGCGAGGGAGGGAGAGCGAGGGAGGGAGAGCGAGGAAGAGGGAGGGAGGGAGAGGGAGAGAGGGAGGGAGGAGAGCGAGGGAGGATAGAGTGAGGGAAGGAGAGAGTGAGGGAAGGAGAGAGTAAGGGCGAGGGGAGAGGGAGGGCGAGGGGAGAGGGAGGGCGAGGGGAGGAGAGGAGAGAGCGAGGGAAGGAGAGAGTGAAGGAGGGAGAGAGTGAGGGAAGGAGAGAGTGAGGGAAGGAGAGTGAGGGAGGGTAGGAGGGAGAGGGAAGGAGAGTAAGGGAGCCCGCTAAGAGTGAGGGAGCCCGCTAAGAGTGAGGGAGCCCGCTAAGAGTGAGGGAGCCCGCTAAGAGTGAGGGAACCCGCTAAGAGTGAGGGAGCGCCGCTAAGATACGAATTGTCTTTTGAAGACGTGTGAAGTGCTCCGTTGAGGCTGTGTTTGTGGGTGTGCCTGCCCAGAAGCTGTCTCAGCCCGGGCACACACGGGCAAGGTGGAGGGAGGGCGAGAGACAGGGAGGGAGAGGGAGGGAAGGAGAGTGAGGGAGAGTGATGGCAGGAGAGTGAGGGCAGGAGAGTGAGGGAGAGGTAGAGCGAGGGAAGGAGAGGTAGAGCGAGGGAAGGAGAGAGTGAGGACGAGGGAGAGGGAGAGGGAGAGGGAGGACGAGAGGGAGGGAGAGAGGGAAGGAGAGAGTGAGGGAAGGAGAGAGTGAGGGAAGGAGAGTGAGGGATGGAGAGGGAAGGAGAATGAGGGAAGGAGAGAGCGAGGGAAGGAGAGAGTGAGGGAGAGGGAGGTCAAGGGAGAGGGAGGTCGAGGGAGAGGGAGGACGAGCAAGGGAAGGAGAGAGCAAGGGAAGGAGAGAGGGAGGGAGGGAAGGAGAGAGGGAGGGAGAGTGAAGGAGGGAGAGGGAAGGAGAGAGGGAGGGAGAGTGAAGGAGGGAGAGGGAAGGAGAGAGGGAGGGAAGGAGAGAGGGAGCGAAGGAGAGAGGGAGGGAGAGTGAAGGAGAGAAGGAGTGAGGGAAGGAGGGAAGGAGGGAGAGTGAGGGAAGGAGGGAGTGGGAAGGAGAGAGAGAAGGAGAGCGAGGGAGGGAGAGCGAGGGAGGGAGAGCGAGGAAGAGGGAGGGAGGGAGGGAGAGGGAGAGAGGGAGGGAGGAGAGCGAGGGAGGATAGAGTGAGGGAAGGAGAGAGTGAGGGAAGGAGAGAGTGAGGGAAGGAGAGAGTAAGGGCGAGGGGAGAGGGAGGGCGAGGGGAGAGGGAGGGCGAGGGGAGGAGAGAGCGAGGGAAGGAGAGAGTGAAGGAGGGAGAGAGTGAGGGAAGGAGAGTGAGGGAGGGTAGGAGGGAGAGGGAAGGAGAGTAAGGGAGCCCGCTAAGAGTGAGGGAGCCCGCTAAGAGTGAGGGAGCCCGCTAAGAGTGAGGGAGCCCGCTAAGAGTGAGGGAACCCGCTAAGAGTGAGGGAACCCGCTAAGAGTGAGGGATCCCGCTAAGAGTGAGGGAGCGCCGCTAAGAGAGAGGGAGCCTGCTAAGAGTGAGGGAGCCCGCTAAGAGTGAGGGAGGGAGACATAGTGAGAGAGGGAGACAGAGTGAGGGAGGGAGAGAGAGGGAGACCGAGGGAAAGAGGGAAAGGGAAGGAGGGAGAGGGAAGGAGAGATGGAGACAGAGGGAAGGAAGGAGAGAGGGAGACAGAGGGAAGGAGGGAGAGGGAAAGAGAGTGAGGGAGAGGGAAACTGAGGGAGAGGGAAACAGAGTGAAGGAGAGGGAAACTGAGGGAGAGGGAAACAATGAGAGAGAGGGAAACTGAGGGAGAGGTAAACAGTGAGGGAGAGGAAAACTGAGGGAGAGGGAAACAGAGTGAGGGAGAGGAAGACAGAGATGGAGAGGTAGACAGAGATGGAGAGGTAGACAGAGATGGAGAGGGACATACAGAGAGTGAGACATTCAGAGTGAGTGAGACAGAGGGATAGAGGGAGTGAGCAAGACAGGGAGAGCAAGAGTGAGACAGAGGGAGAGAGGGAGTGAGACAGAGGGAGAGAGGGAGTGAGACAGAGGGACAGAGGGAGTGATACAGTCAGAGTGAAGGAGACAGATGGAGACAGAGAGACAGAGGGAGAGAGAGGGAGAGAGAGGGAGAGAGAGTGAGGGAGAGAAAGAACGAGAGAGAGATGTGTGTATGCCGGGTCTGGTGGCTCAGTGGACAAAGGCGTCCGCTGCGGGGACCTGTGATCAACCTCATGGTCAGTTTTTTTCTTGTTGCTCTAGCCCCGCCCCTTCCCCCACTGACCCCGCCCCCACCAGTGCGGCCCTCTGACATAAACCACACTGTAAATTTGGCCCCCTAGAGAAAGTTTGTGAGTACCCATGCCTTAGACCATTGTACCAAATGTCTTCTATATATCACTTAATAGAGGTCTGAATAATGTCTGTACATTTTCAGGTTGTGTCTGTGTTTTAGCACCCTCGGGGCATATTTAAAAGGGCCTTGCGCTACTAGAGCGTATCTTTTTCTGATGCTTCAGTTTCTGTGGCCTAAGGGGCATGCAATGGGTGTTGCTGTGGGCGTTCCTAAGCAACACCCATTGCTTTTTGATAGTACCCAGATTTATAAGGATCTGTAAATCTGAGGAAGTGCAAAAAACTCACGCCTTTGAAAAGGAGGCGTTTGAGTGGTGCAACAAGGAGAATTACTTTTATTTCTCTTTGGTTTTTGCTCTTTCTGTGTATGCTGGATTCTGCAGCACACATAGAAGGAGAAAAACACCATTAATGATTGTTTTTGTGCTGGAAGATGTCCCTTCCTATACAAACACAATCATCCCTGCAACACCGGCATCCATGCACCATGGTGTAAGGGTGCCCGCGCTGGTGCTAGGCAGCTTTTTTAGTGCTGGAGGAAGGGAAAACACAGTGGTACACCATATTCTAATAGAGAGCATTCCTGCGTTTTTTAAATGATGCAGCACATCCCAGCTAAATTGCTTGCAGTGTTGGGCCATTTAGTTGTAAATATGCAACAAAGTGTCTAGTGGTGGTGTGCAGCAAATAGATTTTGTATACAAATACTGTTCTTCCATTTATCCATCTCTCCATCCACTCATCCTCATGGCAGCCATCCTAACCAGGTAAAATGTCTTATAAAATGATACCTGTATTATGCTCCTTAGCCTCAGACCTTCGAAAAATAACAACTGTCATGACACACATGACCCAAATGTCCCCTTCGTCGGCTGTAACACCTGCAAACCTGGAAACCTACTCCTTCCCAGGTTGGCCGTCCCTCTCCCGGGCCTCAAATTAGCGACACTTAACTGTAGATCGCTCCCCAAACATGCCCTACTCATTAATCACTTAATTGTCGACCACGACCTGGATATACTATTCCTCACCGAAACCTGGATCACTAGCCACTCTAACGCTGACATAGTCGCGGCCCTCCCCCCGGGCTTTCTCATCATGTCCCAACCCCGGCCTGTAGGCCGAGGTGGTGGGATAGCCATCGTCTACCGAGACCACTTCACCTGCCGCTCTACAGAGATCCAGAGTAAAGAGTCGGAGAGCTGTTTGTTTACGCTGACGCTCTCACCGACCTACTCCCTATCAGGCCTTCTGATCTACAGACCCCCTGGTCACTCCGGCCCTTTTTCTTCCGCTTTCTTGGAATCTGTCTCCTCCCTGGCCCACCACACTTCCAACTTCCTGATTACAGGCGACCTGAACATTCATTTCGATGACCCAATCGACACCGGGTCGTCCGATTTAATCAGTGAACTTGGCGCCCTTGGCTTTTCCCTAACTAACGCAGGAGCCACGCATGCGAAAGGTCACCTACTCGACCCTGTACTCTCGAACATCCCTTCCCTCCAGTTCACCAAATCCATCCCGCTCCCGTGGACAGACCACTTCCTTGTTTTGACTCATCTCCCGGGGGCCTTTAAGAAACCCCACAACCCTCCAACCGTCACCAAAGACAGAGCGTGGGCCAGACTTTCAACTGACAACTGGGCCTTGGCGCTCGACGCTTCTACCCCCACTCTGGCAGTCGACTCCACCACGGCGGATACCCAGTTCAGAGACTGGATCTCCTCCTCCCTTGACAGCCTTATCCCCATCAAAAACCGAGAGGTGAAAATCAAAACGAAGGGCCATGCCCCCTGGTACAATGCTGATCTTAGAGCCCTGCGCAAAGTATGTAAAAAGGCTGAGAGAGCTTGGAGGAAAGATTGGCTCCACAGCAACAAGGATACCTATCGCAACGCGGTTAGACAATACAAGACTGCCTTGAAATCAGCTAAATCACTATTCTACGACAACAGAATAAAAACATCGACCAACTCAGCCAAAGAATCTTACCAGATTGTCAAAGAATTATTAAACATCCCAACAGCACCTCCCCCTCATTCCCCTGCCACAGACAGAAGCAAGGATCTAGCTAAATACTTCGACTCTAAAATTCTACGGATACTTGACTCCCTTCCCACCATCAGCCCTCCTATCCTGGCCACAGCGGACGAAAATAATGGCCCACAGTTGAAAACTTTCAGAGCAGTTTCCCTCCCCGAGGTGACGGCCACGCTTGTTAAAATGAAAAGTGGCTCCCCCCTGGACCCAGCACCTGTAAGATTCCTAAAAAAGGTGTCCTCCACCATAGCCCCCATCATCAGGGATCTGATCAACTCTTCCCTAGCCAGTGGAACGGTTCCCCCCAACTGGAAGAACGCAGTCGTAAAGGCTTTGCTCAAAAAGCCCCAACTAAACCCGGACGACATGTCCAATTACAGACCGATCTCACTGCTCCCCTGCGTCAGTAAGATGGCTGAAAAATTAGTCAATGCTCAGATATCCCAATTTCTCGAAACCCACAGCATCCTGCGCCAATCCCAAACTGGGTTTCGACCTGGCCATGGCACGGACACCGCACTTCTCGCTGTCATCGAGGAGGCAAGGTGTATCCTAGACTCAGGGGGTTCAGTGGCAGTGATCCTCCTGGATCTTAGCGCCGCTTTCGATACGGTGGACCACCGTGTCCTATTACACCGCCTGGCCAAGGCAGGAATTGCGGGTACGGCGCGAGCATGGATCGAATCCTTCCTATCCTATCGATCCTTCCAGGTGTGGGACGGCAATTCCCGGTCAGATCCTCTTCCACTGAAGAACGGAGTTCCCCAGGGGTCGTCGCTCAGCCCAACTCTTTTTAATGTTTATATGGCGCCCCTGGAAGACGTAGTGGCCCCCTACGGTATAAAAATAATCAGCTATGCTGACGACACCCAACTTGTCGTATCCCTGTCCCACCTGGATAACCATCCGGACAGTTTGCTCCACTGTCTCCAGGACATTCATACCTGGATGTGTGACTCGGCCTTGAAGCTAAATGGCGCAAAGACCGAGATTATGCTCCTAGGCAATAAACGGATAACCCTGCCGCCTACGTCCTGGCCCGACACCTTCGGTGAAATCCCATCCCCTAAAAATGAAATTAAGACTCTAGGAGTTTGGTTAGAACCGGACCTCACCATGAAAACGCAGGCAACGAAGACAGCAGGCACCTGCTTCGGTCTACTACGGTCCGTTCGTAAAATCCTGCCTCTTCTTCCCCTCCCATCCAGGAAATTACTTGTCCAGGGTCTTGTCTTGGCACGGCTCGATTATAGCAATGCCATCTATCTAGGGGCCCCTGAGTACTCCTTGGCCATACTCCAACGTACTCAGAATGCGGCGGCCAGGCTCATCATGAACCTTTCCCCCAGAGTGTCGGCTAAGCCCGCCCTCAAAGCCCTACACTGGCTCCCTGTTCGCCAGAGAGTAGAATTCAAGGCCCTTTGTACCACCCACAAGCTTATGAATGGAGCTGGCCCTGACGCACTTAAACATATGGTTACCCCATATAAAGCCTCAAGATCCCTTCGCTCCGACGCCGAACATCTTGCCACGGTGCCCAAATTCAGGAAGGCTCGTTCTGGCGGACGCCGCTTCTCGGTAAAAGCCTCCACAGCCTGGAACCTACTCCCCCTCAGCCTACGTTTGGAACCCTCCCACATAGTGTTCCGTAGGAAACTCAAAACATTCTTGTTTCCCAATTAAAACTTTACCTCCCCCCTCTTTGGATAGCGACAGGTGTTATAGCGCGGGGATGCCTACGGGTCACCAGGCGCTTTAGAAATCGCGAAATAAATAAATAAATAAATATTACTCACTCAGGCTGTTTTATAACCTCCATAACAATCTTTCATGAATCTTTTGATTTTCAATGGAATTATTGTGTATTCTACTTTTGCACATTTTGAAAACGCGTTAACATAGGTTCCTACTAAAAACAGACACAATCAAATATGCATACATTTACAACAGCAACCGAGTAGGGAAGAAGCAGACTAACTTGTGGCCACGCAGGCAGTAACTAATAAAAGGGAGGCGCTGACGCCATTTTAAAAGTGCCCATTATGAAGGCTCGTAAGCAGGGACGCTTCATTGAAGCCCAGTTGGTCATGAAATAAGGTACATGCAAGCCAGAAAGAGAGTGAAGCAAATCGCAATTAGGTAGCGATAAAATGCATCATAAACAACGAGCCACATGTTATCCTGCAATCAAAGAGGCCAAATTACAATTGGAATTTCTCACTCTGAAAATACACTCCATAAAACGCTCGTACTGTTAAAGGTCTTTCTGAATGCAATGGCCATGACTGTGCGGCATCATCTCCCCATCTTTATAGGATTTGTGGCCCTGTCCCACTTAGGATCTTGGATCTTGGATCTGGCTGTACACTCGACAGATGGATTCAATGGATTGATGGATGGATTCAATCAGCTGGTGACGTTTGAAAGTGTTCGGCGTAAATACTGCACTGTGGGGAGCGAGCGTCTGTTTTCATTTTTCATGACCAGTAGCCTTCCTGATGACGAGCACTGCAGGAATTCAAAACGCAGGACGGCAGGAGTCAGGAGTCTTGGGACTTAACCAAAAGCGGGACGGTAAGTTTTATTTTTATTTTATATCTTTTTTTTCCATTAAACCCCTTCCACCTCCCCATCCCCAAAGTACGTTTTACCTTTATTTTATATATATTTTTTCAATTAAACTCTTCCCGCCTCCTGTAGAGGTGTTTAATAAGTCAGATATGCTATTATCTGTCATGAAAAATGAAAACAGACGCTCACTCCCCACAGTGCAGTATTTATGCCTCGTCACTTTCAAATGTCACCAGCCGCCACTGTTCATGACAGATAATAGCATATCTGACTTAATAAAAGCCTCTATATTTAAAAAGCTCAGTATGCAAATGGTATATCCTTTAAATGCAATCAATGAGTTCAGGGTAATACACAAAATTAATACCATCTGCTGGTATAGAAGCAACGAACAATGCACAAGCATGCACGCACAGGTAAACTGAGCAGGCACAACCACACCAACACACTCCGGTATGGACAGCCAGACCATCAGTAATTTAGGAACCGGAAGACAGGGTACTTCCATGTTTATAGCAAAATGGTGGTCTTTATTACATGAAATACAAGTGCAACTGTGACAGAGTTTAATTATTTGACTTAAAATGCAAGAGATCAGTTACAGCTAATAGGGCTCGTGCGTATAGCGGTAGGAAGCAGAGATTTGTAGGTAAGAGAGAGTGAAAAGTACCAGCTAGAAGCGCCAAGTGAGAAGCAAGAAGGAACGTGTAGTATATTACCCATTTAGGCAAGTGCTTCTGCGCCCCATTTAGGGGTAATAAGCGCTATATAAATATTGCAGTACAGTACAATAAAAGTACATGTGCAGATAAGATTATCAGACGCTTCATGTCACCAGGCACACCATGTTCCATTCTTTGGCTTTCCTCTTACAAATAGTTGCTTTCATGAGTGTTAGTCCAATTCAAATAAATCAAAACTAGCAACTCCTAGAATGTACCAAGTTGCTAGTGAAATCCCGCTACTGTAAGAGTACCATCTGGTGACCCTATGTGCTGAGTGACTATAATGTGCAGAAAGTTGCAGAGTCCAGCAGTAACATAAAATAATGTGCAAAATCCATGTGGTTTCTGTAGGAAACATGCAAACCAGCACCATTTTTGCACAGACAAGGTTAATGCGGATTTTCATGTACTGAAACACTTTGCGGACCATTTCAAGTGAGCTGAGTTGAATCTTTAAGTGGGAAGAATTTCCTTTTCTGCTCAACAGTTAGGGTCCCAGCCATTATCACAGCAACATGTGGGTCAATAATTACTTGCTGTGTAAAATAGGAAATACCGGCCGGGTGGGGGTGGAAATGGGGTCGTCGCGCTGCGAAGGGGATGGGGAGGTGGAAGGGGTTTAATGGAAAAAAAAGATATAAAATAAAAATAAAACTTACCGTCCCGCTTTTGGTTAAGTCCCAAGACTCCTGACTCCCGCCGTCCTGCGGTTTGAATTCCTGTAGTGCTCGTCATCTGGAAGGCTGCAGGCAGCCTCCCTCTCCTCCACCAATCACAACGCTGCAATGGCAGTGTTGTGATTGGTGAGGCCGCGCCCCACCCGGGTCATTTTCTCTATGTATAGAGAACAGGGAGAGTGGGCGGTGTTGCTCAAGGGCAGGGGGAGTGGCTTGCCCACTGTTGTTCATAATGATTGTTTGGGCGGCCTAAGGCTATGGTAGTTATTACTATTTATGTTTCTGCCTTCTCACCCTGCAAGAAAGCAGGGTGGCAGCACCGAAACGCCTCTATAGAGGAGCCGCCACTGGTCATGAAAAATGAAAACAGACGCTCGCTTCCCACAGTGCAGTATTTACGCCCCGCCACTTTCAAATTTCACCAGCCGCCACTGATTGAATGCATCTGTCGAGTGTACAACCAGATCCAAGATCCTAAGTGAGACAGGGCCACAAATCCTATAAAGCTGGGGAGATGACGTTGCACAGTCATGGCCATTGCATTCAGAAAGAACAACAGTGGGCCGGCCACTCCCCCCTGCCCTCGAGCAACACCACCCATCCCAACCAGGCACTTCTGCTTTCTCGCAGTGCGAGAAGGCAGAAACAAATGGTAGTTATTAACATTTATGTTTCTGCCTTCTCGCACTGCGAGAAAGCAGGGGTGTGGTGCACAAACGCTCCTATAGAGGATACGCCACTTTATTCGATCCTTTTTTTATTATGATGGAAGTGCTAATGATTAACCCTGGGCGGAGTTGGCGGAGTGGGGCTTCGCGGAGCTACGCGAAGTGGGCGAGAAACTACGCCCACCTCCGCACTCCGCGTAGCCCCACTCCGCAAACACCACCCGGCCGCCAGCCCCGCCACCCGCCTCCCGCCTCCCTCCCGCCCTCCCTAAATACTTTAAATGAAAGGAATAAATTAATTTAAAACGCACTTACCTTGCCGGCCGCTTCCCGCCGCGTCCCCGGGGCTCGCTATCTTCCGTCTTCTTTCGTAATGCGCATGCGCGGCCGCCCGCGCATGCGCATTTCTCACGAGAAAATGCGCATGCGCGGCCGCCCGCGCATGCGCATTACGAAAGAAGACGAAGACGGAAGATAGCGAGCCCCGGGGACGCGGCGGGCAGCGGCCGGCAAGGTAAGTGCGTTTTACATTAATTTATTCCTTTACTTTAAAGTATTTAGGGAGGGCGGGAGGGAGGCGGGTGGCGGCCAGCTACGCTCCGTTTGCGGAGTGTGCGTAGTGCCGCCTGGCTCCGCCGGCTCCGCAAAATGCGGAGTAGGCGGCACTACGCACACTCCGCAAACGGAGCGTAGCTGGCCGCCCACCCTTACTAATGATTCGAAGTTCAAATGGCTCCACGCATTCCATCATGTGCATGAATATGGTAGAATTCCCCCTGAAATGCAGTGATGGAGGGGATATTTTATTTGGAACCCATCAATTATACGAACCCAAGGGAGTCGCAAGGAAAAGTGAACGCTATTTTCAAGTCCCCTTTTACTTTTTGAGTTGCAAAGAGTCACAGTTTGGATACTGCAATTCTCAAGTCTCGTAATGTCACTTTAATACCCTGCCACTTTGATTTCTACATTCACAAAGCCTGTCCTGTGCAGACTTTTCAGTTGAGAGCAAGTTATTGAATAACTTAGCATATAAACCATTGTGGTGTCTATCTAAAACACTTTTAAGATAATGCAAGAAAAAAAGCATGCACTCTTCTAAGTATTGATATCTTTCACCTATTCCTAATCAGGTGAAAATGCACCACTTCTGTGGTAGCTCTGTTGCTAAAAATGAGAAAAATAAACCCAAACTCTGCATCTAACTTCAGATCATAAGCTATTTTACAATTTAACTCCCAGGAAAGGGAGTGGTCTTGTGTGTCACAATAGGGGTCCCCCTGAATAAATGTCCTAAATCAGGGTTAAATTAGTGTGTGAAAAATCAATTTAGGAAATAGATAAAAAGTGGACCTTGGATAGTACAGAAACAGTATATGACCAGGTAGGTCGCTCCCCGTCCGCACAGCACCGCCTGTGTCTCCCTGCCCCAGCTGCCGCTGCCGCTGCCGCTGCTGAGGATGTTCGAGGCCCTCCGCCACCCACAGGCTACCACCTGGTGGCCAGTGGTAGGCCGCAGGTAGGTCTGTTCATCCTCCTCTTTATTGCTTTTATTGTATTGCCTGTATTTTCATTGTGTCTGTGAGTGCTGTTGTCAGTCTTCGCCCTCTGCCTGTACATGGTTGTTATATGCCACGTATTTATATGTAAGCTGTAGTAATGACTTGTAGAACTTGGAATGTAATTACTGTTCTATGTTGTAGGTTCTGATAGACTTCAGTTGAAGCCTGACTGTGCTTGTAGCCAGCCCTTGTGGTTGTTAAGGTGTTTATCTTCTTGGTGAATAAACCTACTCTTGGAACTATACATTGAGGACCTGGTCTCTTTACAACACATTGACGACAGTGGGAGTATTGTTCCATCAATAGAAGATACAGCGTTCACTTCGTACAAAGTAAGGAATGTAACTTTATTTGAATCTGTGCTTAATAGCACCAGCGGCTGTTTTATGTTTGGTGAACAATTTCAGGTTTGCGTATGTTATTTTCTGCATTCAGAAAATAAGTCTGAATCTATGCATTGAATTCGTTTTTTTTAACAATTTGGTAAAGTGTTTATATTAAGTTTTTACTAGAAAAATTACCAGAATTTATCCTGAAGCAATTTTTTAAGGAATGAAAATTTCTGTTAATTTCATTTAATATACTTTATAATTACAAGAAGGTTTCGACATGTCTAATATAATGGTTCCACCTCATTTTTTACCTACAGCAGGAGGACCAAAGATGGAATGGGATTTGTGGTATCCCATGTTTTTGGCATATGTTAACGTATTGGAAGAAGATGGTTGTTCTTCAAAAAGAAAGCTTGATTTATTACGTTTATCTTTAGGGGGTCAAGGCATTAAAGAATTATCAGAATTGCCCCCATTAGAAGATTCTGATGAATCAGATGTTTTTGCGATTGCTATTAAATAGCTTAGTATTAGATTCTGGAAGAAAGTAAACACAGTGATGGAACGTTTTAAATTTTATTCAATGGCACAAAAAGAAAATGAATCTATTGAAAATTATATTTCAGCTTTACGTGCTCTAGCTGGATCCTGTGCATTTGATACAATTAACTATGAACAGGTTTTAAGGGACCAAATAATGATGAAAACTAAAAGTAAGAAAATACAAGAAAGATTGTGGTTATGAACTGAAACTTCGCTTAAAGCTGCAGTTAACATAGTAAAAGGAATTGAACAGTCTGAAAAGTTTGTAAGTGAAATAACTTACAAAATCAAAATGTGTCAGTTAAAATACAAGAGCCTGAGGTTTCAATTGTTAAAAATCAAAAAGTTCAAAAGAAAACTTTTTATCCTAACAAAAAAGATAGTGTTATGAAAGAGAATAGAATGGGTAACAGACGTACATTCATAATATGCTATAGATGTGGAAGTTTTGACCATGTAGGACATTTCAGAAATTGTCCTGCATTAAATAAAATTTGTGTAAAATGTAGGAAAAGTGGACATTTTAGCAAAATAAGCCGTTCTCCTCAAAAATTAAATTGTATTCCTTTAGATGAAGATGGGACAATTGAAGAATTTAGTGAATTCAATTGCATTTCATGTATCTCTTCAGATAACTGCAAAAGTTTTTCTTCGAGTATTTTTAAAATTGACGGTAAAGATGTTTCAATGTTAGTAGATTCTTGTGCATGGTATTCTATAATTGGTAAGGATGTTTTTGAAGAGTTATGGCCCAACAGAGAATTTTTTAGCCCTGACATCTAACCAGGTAGTTATTCAGGACATAGAATTGAACTAGAAGGATTTTTTTGGGCTGTGGTCAGTTTTAAAGATTGGTGTACAAAAGCGAAGATTTATATCGCTCACAAGGGGGAGTCTATCTTGGGATGGCCTTACCAAAAAGAAATGGGTATTAAATTAGACCCTAATGCTTCTCCATCAGTATACATTGTGTCATCATATAATAAAGAATTTGTTTCTGACAAAAAAATATGTTTCCAAAAGTTTTTGAAGAGAAGTTGGGAGAATATGTGCAGTTTAAACATAAAATTGTTCTTAAGGATAATGCTCTACCCGTTAGGCATAGAGTTAGGAATGTACCTCTAGCTTATCGTGACAAACTAAAAGATATTCTTAATGACTTAGTTAAATCTAACTTCATTGAACCTTTTGAATCGTCTACTTGGGTTTCTCCAATTGTTCTTTTCCTTAAAAGTAATGGCGAGCTCCGCTTGTGTGTGGATCTTCGCAGTTTAAACAAAGAAATTTGGACAGACATGCATCCGTTACCCAAAATTAATGAATTAATTTCTACTCTTTCAGGTGCGTGTGTTTTTAGAACTTTAGATCTTGCAAGCCCATACCATCAAGTAGTGTGACAAGACGAATCTAAAAATGTAACAGCCTTTGTTACACCATAGGGGATTTATCGCTACTTGCGTATGCCATTTGGACTTCCAGTGCTGCATCCGTCTTTCAACGGCTAATGAAAGAAATGCTTGAAGGTTGCAAAGGGGCTATTGCATTCCAAGATGACATTTTAGTTTATGGGAATGATGTTGAACAGCATGATAAAAATTTGAAAGCGGTTTTGAACAACATACAATCAAAAGGTTTAACAGTTAAGCTTTCCAAATGTAAATTCAGACAACAGAAAGTTGAATATTTGGGACACGAGATATCAAAGGATGGTATTAAGCCAAAATTCGATCACATCTCCAGTATCTCGAAAGCACCTGCCCAGATCAATAAGGAACAATTGTTCTCTTTCTTAGGCCTAACAGAATATTTTAGCAAATTTGTAAAGAATTATGCATCTAATGTGTCTTCTTTACGTTTGTTACTTTAAAAAAATAAGCCGTTATAATAATGAGCAGCAAGTGCAATTTAATGAGTTTTTGCCTTCTGTTCCACTGGTTTTTTTGTGCCCCTGTGCTTTTTGTGCCACTTGTTTTTCCCTCGTTTCTGTGCCCCTTTTTCCTTCTGTTACCTTTGTTGTCAGTAACCGCCCTCGCCGCTGCGTTCCCTGCGGCCCACCCCCTGACTGCCAATTCGCTGCCCCCACCTCCCACCTCCCAGCTGCTCCTTCTCCCGCCTTCCCCATGTATGCTGGCCGCTGCACGGCTGCACAGTGGGTGTGGCGCGCCTAAGGTGAGCCGGTCTGCGCCTGGACCGCGCCCAGTGCCAGAACCCCTCGCTCCCGCACCCACCACGACAACTGCCGCAACTACGACGCCAGCACTCTGCACACTCTCAACTCCGGACGGAGCCACACCTGCTTAAAGGCCGCCCCGAAATGCACACACAGCCCATTCACCTGCCTGAACTGCAGCTACACCAGCCTCAGAGCCGACGAACCACCCGCCAAGAAAGAGCCCAACCACCTCCGATGCATACTACTGAACACACGCTCCGCACGCAAGCATGCCATCGAGCTCTTGGACCCGCTCGACACAACATCCCCGACGTTGCCTTCCTGACAGAGACCTGGTTTAACGACTCCTCCGCACCCGATATCGCCATAGCCATCCCAGACGACTAAAAGATCACCCGCAGAGACCGCACCAACGGAGTCGGAGGAGGAATCGCCATTGTCCACAAGAACAGCATCAGGGTCTCGACTAGCAACTACGGCGTGCTCAGCACCGCCAAACACATAATTTCCAGATCCACACAGACCCTAACTCCACCCTCACAGGCACCCTCTTCTACCGACCCTCGGACCCCGCCCCCAGTTCAGCGACTCGTTCGCCGACTTGATCAGCACGCACGCCCTGACCTCCACCGACTACATCCTCCTCGGAGACCTGAACTTTCACCTTGAGAACAACAATGACAACAACTCTACAACCCTGATCGACAACCTCGCCAACCTCGGACTGAAGCAACTCATCACAACGCCCACCCACTCTGCCGGCCACATGCTTGACCCCGTCTTCTGCTCAAACCTGCACATCTCCACCAGCCACACCACCGAACTCCTCTGGACCGACCACCGCTGCATCCACTTCGCCTTCCAGAAACCCACCACACACCACCGCACCCAACAGATCCCCCGCCGCTGCGGGAGCAAAATCACAAAGACCAACTACACACAAACCTCGCTCTCAGCCCACCCACCGAACCCTCCAACACCGACAATGCTGCCCACAGCCTCAGACGCTGGATAGAGGACTGTGCCAACACGCTCCCTGCTGAAGAAACCCCCCCACAGAGACACCAGCAAGAGGGCCAGCTGATTCACCCCAGAACTCCTTGCCTCCAAGCAAGCCTGCCGGAAACTAGAGAAGAAATGGCACAGTGAAAAAACTCCGGACAGCCAAGCAGCACACAAGGACACCATCTGCAAACATCACAACCTCATCAGGGCGGGCCAAGAGGACTTCCTTCAAAGACCCCCTCAACAACAATGCCCACAATAACAAGGAGCTCTTCAACAGCATGAAGGAACTCTCCAACCCCAGCTCCAACACCACCGACAACCCGCCAGTGCAAGCCCTGTGCGACTCCCTCGCCACCTTCTTTCACTGCAAGATAACAGACTTCCACTACAGCTTCAACACCCAGACAGCCCCAACAGACAGCAATACAACAGACCCTCCGCACACCATCGACCACAACCCCCTGCTAGCCTGGTCCAGCGTGAGCATCGATGACACCATCAAGATCATGCGCACAATCCGCTCCGACTCTCCGTCAGACCTATTCCCGCCCAACATCTTCAACAGAGCAAGCAGCTCCATCGCACCCCACCTGCGCAACGTCATCAATCTCTGCCTCGAGACAGAGACCTTCAGAGAGATCTGGAAACACGCCGAAATCAACGCCCAACTCAAAAAAACAACAGCAGACACCAGAGACCTCAAGAACTTCCGGCCCATCGCTCTGCTCCCCTTCCCGGCCAAGGTCATCGAGAAAACCGTCAACAGACAGCTAACCCGATACCTCGAAGACAACAGAATCCTGGACCCTTCCCAGTCAGCGTTCCGTCGCAACCACAGCACCGAGACTGCCCTCATCGCCGACACCAACGATATCAGGATCGTGCTGGACATCGGCGAGACTGCAGCACTCATCCTCCTAGACCTCTCTGCTGCCTTCGACACCATTTGCCACTGCACACTACGCGCACGCCTCCACGCCGCAGGGATCTGAGACAAGGCTCTGGATTGGACCACCTCCTTCCTCTCTGGCCAAAACCAGAGCGTCCACCTCCCCCCATTCAGTTTCAATGCCTCTGATATCATCTGCTGTGTACCCAAGGGATCTTCACTTAGCCTGCCGCTGTTCAACATTTGCATGGCCCCACTCGCACATGTAGCCCGACTGCACAACCTCATCAAAATCTCCTATGCTGAAGATGCTCAGCTGATCCTCTCCCTAACCAAGAACCCCATCACCGCCAAATCCAACCTCCACGAAGGAATGAAGGCCGTCGCCGACTGGATGAAGACCAGCCGTCTGAAGCTGTACTCGGACAAGACAGAGGTCTTCATCCTCAGCTCCAACCCTTCAGCCTAGGATGACTCCTGGGGGCTGGCGGCACTGGGGGCAGCCCCGACACCCACTGACCATGCACGCAACCTGGGAATCATCCTCGACTCAATGCTCTCAATGACCAAGCAAGTCAACGCCGTCTCCTCCTCCTCCTTCAACACCCTCCGAATGCTCCGCAAGATCTACAAATGGATCCCTACAGATACAAGAAAGACAGTCACCCAGGCCCTTGTCAGCAGCAGACTCGACTACGGATATGCCTTCTACGCAGGCACCCCGACCAAGCTCATCAAACGACTACAACGCATCCAAAATGCCTCGGCACGACTGATCCTCGACGTACCACTCCACGGCCACATCATCCCCACCTGAGAAACCTGCACTGGCTCCCCATCAACAAGAGGATATCCTTCATGCTCCTCACCCACCCACACAAGGCACTCCACAAGACCAGTCCAGCCTACTTCAACAGACGGCTCTCCTCCTACATCCCCAACCGCCAGCTACCCTCCGCCGACCTCTCACTCGCCACCATCCCATGCATCCGAAGAACAACCACCGGTGGGAGATCTTCTCCCACCTCACCGCCAAGACATGGAACACCCTCCCACTGAGCCTACGCCAGACCCAAGACCTGCTGACCTTCAGTAGGATACTGAAGACCTGGCTGTTTGATCAGTAGCGCCCCCACCTCCAGCGCCTTGAGAACCTTGTGGGTATGTAGTGCGCTTTACAAATGATTGATTCATTGATTGAGAGAAAAGAAAATATCAAAAAATATAATTTTTATTATTTTTAAATTTATAAGTCAAGTTCTGATTTTTTGTAAATATATATTTTTTTAGCAAAAGCATAACACACAATGTTAATAACAATTAGGGTACATGTACAATTCCAAATTTGGGCTATGTAAGACGTACAACATCATTATGTAAATGTTATTGATGCTATTCATACATACTTATCCATTCATACTTGGACTAATTTGAGTGATTCAATACATATCAAACATGATGTTGTTGAAAGTAGACATGGATTTGTGTACCAACAATAAATTGAAAATAACAAAGTAACAAAATTGTTCAACACATATATAGTTTTAAGACATTAGGAGATGTGATAATGGCTAACATAGTTTATGCCTACGCGCGTTTCGCCTTCATCAGGTAGCCATGGTGGTCTAGTAAAATCTAAAAAGGAAAACATAAATATGCTCTGGTCACTTAATAGCAGGTCGTACTAAAGTTTATTATTATACTTTAAGTTTAAGTTTAAGATGATACAAAAGTTCAAAATGTCACAGTCAAAGACCATAGTCCATTTTAATAAAGTTCTAAGTGAGAATTGAATAAAGCCATAAAGAGTAGTAGAAAGAAGAGTGTGAACCATTTCCAAGCGTCTAACTTATAGAATTTCATTTACTAGACCGTTGACCAAAACGTTTGTGAAAGGATGAAGACAGAAAAAGATAACAAACCATTGGAGTAGAAAACCAATGTGTGTATAGGAAAGTCCCTTGATTGAGTGGTGGAGCTAAGAATAACAATTTTTAATATAGTAACTGGCAGTTGCTCAGTTCCAAGAAGATTCTACATAGTGTTACCTTGATATATGTAATAAATCGATTGGCAACAAAATTTCAATGAAAGACTGGTGGGAGCGCTAGTTGTTGAGTAATTACCTGTAGATGTTACAAGAAAGCAAGGGAATATAAGAACTTTGGAATTGTACATGTAATCACTGCATAAGTGTGATCAATGTTAAATATTTTTTTTTAAAAATTGGAGCAATAAAAGAAGCACACATCACAGGATTGAGGCTCGACCTGTCCCCTTGGCTTCGTAACATCAAGCACATTGATGATATAAACCATTCAGGTAGCCTATGCATCCATGCATGCACTCATTGAGCAGTATTATAAATGTTGCACATTTGTGACAATCAGCGCCACTATCCCGGCAGTACCAGCCAGCGTCCCGGTGAGGTCTTATAGTCCATTCCGGTGCTACCCCAGGGAGGCAGCCAGATCACCCAACGTAGCCAGTTCGGCTCCTTTCAGCGTCTCGGCAGCACCAGGTTGGAGATATGTGACAAGAAGTTCCCAAATGTTGATGGGCCTGGATCTTGTAGGCATACAGTCCCAGTATGTAGTGAGTTGTTTCTGACAGTAGGAGACATATGATAACCATGCTGTGCAGGTGGGTGTTGGCTTCCGGCCCCAGTATATTGCTACCCTGTGCCTCGCGGGTAGGTGCATCAGTGACAGAAATGCTTCTTTTACTTAGTCAAGGAGGCAGGTCATTGGGTCTGGCAGGAGAGGGATTCCTATAGTGTCACCTATTATGCCGCACATACCCAATAATTCGCCACCCTTGGGCAACTCCAGGCCAAGTGTAGAAACGTGGGTAGTTCCCGTTTTCTAGCTGACCAATCCTGTGCAGTTAAGGTGTGAGGTGCATTCTTTGTATATATTTGAAGTGTATTAATCATAGCATATAGTTGGGGGACAGTCGCTCTGTCTGACCCCAGCAATATTCCCACCTGTTTGTCCGGATTTCGTAGCCCATCTCCCCTTCCCAAGCTGCCCGAAACCTGGAGGTATCGCGCATGGAGGCCGTCATTGTGAGTGTGTAAAGTCGAGTGATGAGTTTATGTGGAGACATTGTTGTATGTATGTGATTCAGCGCTGTGAAGGGGGTGGGATTCTGTAATGTATTGTATGTCGCGCGGCAAGTCGCTCTAATTTGGTAGTACAGTAGTACGTCCATCGCTGAGAGTGCATGTGTAGGGAGAGTTGGTTACCAGGGAGAGGAAATGGCCTTCTGGGAAGAGATCTGCAGCCGTTTTCACTCTGAGTGTGGCAGAACAGTCCGTCGTGTCCCTATCCTGTATATGGGATTGTTTGCCAGCACAGCTGATGGTGCACATAATATTGTGAGTCGAGAGCATCAGCGGAGACCGTCCCATGCCCATGGCATCCATTCTAATGTATTTATTTCAGCTGTGGGTGCTCTGTATTATTGGAACAATGCAGTTGCCAATAGACATGGGGATGCCCAATCATGATCCACTGCCACATGCGGCTGAAATGGGGTAGGGTGAAACCAAAAGTGCAGGAAGCCTGCGGCGCACCCAGACAGCCACGTGAGAGGGGCAACGTTAGAAGGTCGTATGTTACTATGGACTGTCAACCGGCCCATACGAGCATGATTAAGTTGGATTGCAGTCGCTTAATGAACAGCACTGTGAGTGGCATAGGGATGTTAACAAATAGATATAAGAATTTCTGAAGCAAGACCATTTTTGTGATTTCTATTCGTCTGGCGAGAGATAATGGTATTTTGTTCCATATCGGGATGTGCGATTCTAGCCAGTCTACTGCGTACACCCATAATTACCTTCCAGAGCGCCTCCACATCCCTACGCAACCAGACACCCAAATATTTGGTTGGTTCGTTTGCCCATTTGAATGGGTATTCTGTCAGGCATGGCGCGGCGGTGTCCATGAGCGGGAAAAATATTGGCGTCCTCCAATTAATTTCTGGAGGTTGCCGCCCTGAAACAAATCCCAACAGTGTCTGGCTTGATGATTAGGGGCAGAAGTAGCAGCGAGCGGTTCGCCAAGACTATCGCGTATATTTCATTATCAATATTTATCAAGGACAGGGGTCAATAGGAATCACAGAGCTCATGCAGTGTGTCCGTTTTACAATAGTTTCAATAATAGCTTCTCTGAGGGATGGAGGAAGCTGCCCGATGTCAACGATTCATGGTACTAACAGAATATGTTCCCTCTTGACCTATAAAACTTTAGCGGTATATATCCAATACTTTCATTCTATTGTTTTCATACATAAGGGCAAACAACAAAAAAAGATTTTTTATAACTTTCTCATTTTATTATTTTTTCTTTTTTAGTTATATTTCTTAGTACAAAAGTTTTTTTTCCCATTTATCGTTTTATCACATCAGTTAATATACTTTATCAAAAAAACACATAGTATAAAAAACATCATTTTCTAATCTCATCAGTAAAAAAACTATTTACTGCAGGGGAAACGATATACAAAACAATCAACACTCTCACATGTACATACATCCCTTATTAAACATGCATACTACATTCATTCTTGATTCTGCGTCTGAGGGATCGCAGGTGGGAATGCAAATTAATACGCAAGGTCGACGCGTTTCGGCAGTGTGGACCGCCTTCCTCAGGACCTGTCTGCAGAATACTCAAACACAAACAATAGTTTTATGGCCCCTGCATGGTTGAAAATCTTTTAAATTGGGGAATGGATTCCTGTCAAGTTGCAAGTGTTGACTTCTGGAATTTATGTAAGTGGTACTTCCTATTTTATCAGTTATAGTTATCTTCTAATTGTTGGTGCCAAGGCTTGTTAATTGTGGAGCAAATTTTAAAACTAAGTGTCACACTGACTGGGACTTGAAACATGCAAACACACTCCTTGTGTTAATGAACGTCAGAAAGCCGCTGAGTTGTAGTACTTCAGGCCGATATATGTCTTATTTGTAAATCTAGCGCGTTTCTCTTAAAATCAGATCATTGGCTGTGGCGCATTCAGGCGATGTGAGGCAGAGCTCATCCTTGCACAATTCAGAGTACCATTGCTTTAGTTGCTTTTCGTTCTCCTTTTTGTCCGGTCCAAAGACGTGTTCACTCGTACTTGCAGGATGTCCAAGGGATGTTAACAAATAGATATAAGAATTTCTGAAGCAAGACCATTTTTGTGATTTCTATTCGTCTGGCGAGAGATAATGGTATTTTGTTCCATATCGGGATGTGCGATTCTAGCCAGTCTACTGCGTACACCCATAATTACCTTCCAGAGCGCCTCCACATCCCTACGCAACCAGACACCCAAATATTTGGTTGGTTCGTTTGCCCATTTGAATGGGTATTCTGTCAGGCATGGCGCGGCGGTGTCCATGAGCGGGAAAAATATTGGCGTCCTCCAATTAATTTCTGGAGGTTGCCGCCCTGAAACAAATCCCAACAGTGTCTGGCTTGATGATTAGGGGCAGAAGTAGCAGCGAGCGGTTCGCCAAGACTATCGCGTATATTTCATTATCAATATTTATCAAGGACAGGGGTCAATAGGAATCACAGAGCTCATGCAGTGTGTCCGTTTTACAATAGTTTCAATAATAGCTTCTCTGAGGGATGGAGGAAGCTGCCCGATGTCAACGATTCATGGTACATCTCTAATGTAGGATAAGGATGTCTGCGTATTCTTTATAGAATTCAGGTGTAAGTCCATCCAAACCAGGGCATTACCAGCTGGCAGACCAGCTATAACCTAGGCAATCTCCTCCGGTGTTATCGGAGGATTGAGAAATTCTCTTTCCCCTGAATCCAGCCAGAGCAGTTGGATGGTGTCAAAATAGTCTGATAGGGACTTTAGATCTCCTATCGGACCAGCAGTGTAAAGCTGAGCATAGAAAGAGGACATGACCAGTTGCGAATTACTATCCATCAGTTTGGTCATGTAGGTGGAGGTATTAGGCCTGTGCAGCAGTCCCACCAGAGTTCTACCAGGGCGATCCCCTTCATTGTAATATCGCGCATATGTCTCTTTCCCCAAATATTTCATCTCCCTGTCTGCTACTTCACAATATTTCGATACCCTTATGCCTAATGTCAGCCAGTATACGCCTGTCCCAAGTTGAGGATTTTGGACTCCAGCCTGCTTAAGGATCACCTTTAGCACCTAGGATTGTTTAGAAATGCAAGTCCCGCCTGTCACCACTTTGAACATATCCTATAAAGTGGATGTGATGCAGCGCTCCTCCGGAAATAATTTCTAAAGACATGTCACCTCTCTCTGAAGTATAATTTCTAACATACTCTCAAACAGTGGGGCCCATATCACTGCGAATCACTTTTAAACACTTACTCTTTACCTCATGGATCAGTGAAATTCAAAGGAAAAGCTGCTGTATCATAGTGGAGTGTTTAAAAACTAAATTACATATTTATACTATTCACATCTGCAGTTTTAGATATATTTTCCATGGTTTCATAAAACACGACATTTTATTAGACACACCACCATTGAGATCAATGGATCTACTAGTAAAAATTAGGCGTAAATGTATGTAAATGTAAATGTATTTGAGCTTATATAGCGCACAGCTACCCACAAAGGGTTTCCCGGCGCTTGCTTAGGGAACCCGTCCTGGTATTCCCCTGTGAGATAACCCTGGCAGGGTATCCACAAGGTGAAAGCCAGGCATCCCGCCGCGAGGGGCCGTTGTGGAGATTAAGCAAGCTATTGCCCAGAGTCGCAGAGTGTGAACCCGTGAGTCGAGAAGGCACCGGAGCGAGAATTATCGAGTCCGTGGAATTTTTGAGACCAAGACCCGCCGAGGCGGGGAATTGAACCCTGGTCCAGGGCCGATCTCAGCTTCCGGGTCTGCCGCCTCTAACCCCTGAGACCAGCTTGATTCTCTATTTATCTCATTTTTATTAATAGCAAATTCAGCATGTCTAAAATTATTCACTTTATTTATTTTATTTCAGAAAAATTTGACATTAAAAATATAAGGATTCAGTTTCAGGACTGTTAATTCATTTATTTAAGAAAACCCAAGAATAGACATTTTCATTATTTTGAATAGATCAGATATTGGCAAAAGACTAATAGTTCCCGAACCATTCACCTATTCTCCTAACATCCCAAACTACACTCTCAGATAAAGGGCATTTCACTGTAAAAGAAAACAGAGTTAGGCAGGTTTCTTACATCTCAGGAAAAATCAGCAATCCGGCAGCATCTCAGGAGGAAATGGAAGTAAGCGATCCCCTTCCGTAAAATCAGCACTTTTTATACCTTTTTCCCTAGCTCTATCTGACTAAAAGTGTATCTTTTAACTTAAATGTGAGTTCTGATTGGACAGTTTTGGGGTAGATGAGCATCATCTCGTCATCAAAACTCAAGTTTCCTTCCGTCCACAATTTTTCTAAAGGGTCTATTGTTTTATTCAATGTCCAGCCTAGTCCGGTTCTCTACTTGCAACGTCCCACAATTTTCCCACGTTCTGTACCACTGTGCTCATCACTTGGCAGACATCTGCACTTCCAGTCCAAATTGACCTTGAACCTCAGTCAGTTCGGGCTCAAGCTGCTAGCATTCAATTCTCGCACAAGCGCAGTACTTTTGTGGCCACAATAATCGAGTGACTTCATTTTCTCTTAGGCCTCACGATTCAGAAATGGGAACTATCATAGAAACAAATACAAATGAACATTAATGTAAATCGTTTAACCCTTCTGTTAACCTCTTCCTTACTAAGGTTTTCCCAATTAGTATTTACCTAGCAAATAGCTACATTTAAGCGCAATATACTTACTTTATCTTCGCGTTTTTACACAAAGACACATAAACAAAAGCATGTTTATGCCGCATTCCTTATCTTGAAGCTGCTTATTAGTTTTAACATGACGAAATTACATAATTAGTTGATTATGATTGCAACATAAGCAAGATTATTTTCCCACGTGTATTTGTGTAGGTGCATTTCTTATTCTACGTTGGTTATACATGCACGATGTTTCATTAATACGAATTAGCGTTATTGGAGTATGATTTCACAAGGGTATACAACATTTTGTTTCATCACCTTGCTCCATCAACTCTCCCCTCTGGTTATTTATCACCAAATACCACCCAAAAATTGTACATTTTTTGTATGTTCTAATTTCTTCTGGTTAGTATTTCTACACTTTAGTATCCTTTTCTCTTGTCTCTTTACAGACTTTCTATTGAAACTCTTCCATTTCTATATCACCTTTTTCTCTTTCTCTTTCTCGTCTTTTCTGAATCATTTTCTTTAATGACTTTCTAACATTCCTTCTTTTTCTATATATGCAACATAACCTTATCATCAAAATGACTAATACTATTACTGTTACTGGATTTAGTATTTTACCTATAACTGAACTACCTATTTCTTGAAACCTATATTTAATAGCTGTTAATCTTTTACCAAGTCGTTCAAGGATACCATCAACCTCCAGTGGTTCAATTTCTCTATGCAATTCCGTAATATTTGTAATATACTTTTCAATGTTTTGACTTTTATCTGGAATGTATGTACAGCAAAATTCCACAAACTCCTCCTTCTTTTGCTAATATAATATAAAGTGCAAGACGATTTAGCATTACCATAGTTCTCATTGCAATCATTTCAGTGTTTACCATTAGGAATCCACCAGCTGTATCTGTTGACTAACGATCTACTATCGTTGACAATCTCCGAATTCGATTTGCATTGAAAGATATTCCCACTGCTGGTATCAGTGCTCCAAAACATCACCTAATATTTCTATAATGCTCTCTCTTTTTCTACGACTTAAAGGTTTACCTATCTCATGAATTCCATTTGTTTCTCTATCTACATGGAAAATTTTAGGAAAGACCAAACCCACATAGCATGTCCCATACATATGATCAGACAACCTACAATAAGCTTTGTTTCCACATATAAAATATACTCCAGGAAAAACAGGATCCTTCCCACCTTTAAATCCCCATCCCCCTAGGATGCAATAAGTATCTTTACATTGACTTGCTCCCACAAAATAATTGTCATACATGGTATTGTCTCTCCTGATACAAATTTTCCCTAACAATAGAATGTCCATATTTATTGCTACATTCACATTTCTTTCATCCATATTTTCATCATTAAATGTCCAATATTTTGATTTTTCAGGCTTCATTTTCTCTTTACGTTTATAAGCAATGTGTCTTTCTTCAACCATGTCTAAAAAAGCCTTTTCTTCTGTCCTCATCTTACAAGTTAAATTGTTCTTGAATGCATAGTCATGACTCAACTCATCTACTTCTAAAAAATATTCTCCCATAACTATAGCAGGTTTTTTCTTATTTAATGCACTATCTATTTTCAATTTTGCAAATACTTCATCCGAATTGGAATAATGTTACTCCAACTTGCCTGTTTGATCAAATAAGCTTGCAATCATGTTACATGTAACTCCATATGTAAGTGGGAGATGATGGTAGGTCACCCCCTCAGAAACAGATGCAGGCAACTTTACACACACATAGCAGTCACTAGCATCCATTGTTCTAACATATTCAGTTAACAATTTTGAAAAGGTGTTTTTCGTATAATCACTTATATCTTATCTTGATGCAATTATGGCCTACATACATGCTGCTTATCTGGTTTAGATTTAACATTTTCTTCATTTGAGCTCTCATTATGTTTCAGTTTTACTAAACTATCTTGGAAACTAATAACAATAGCTAAAATTATCCATATCAGTATTAATAAGCCAGTACAAAACAAGCACATTCTACACCATTTTCTAAAAATAGAACATTTCGTTTTATGTTCGTTAGTAACCATTTTTTTTACACAGTGAGTTTTGCTAACAAGTTTTCTTCGACCTTATGTCGCCTATAAGTTCTAATGCTTCTAACAAGTTTTCTTCGACCTAGTGTCTTTACAAGCTTTTGTTTTCTAACAGGATTTCTTCGACCTTGTGTCACTTACAAAATTTTCTTTCTACTTACAATGCCCTTCTATCCTTTCCTTCTTCTGAAACTTCAAAATTTTACTTTTGATCAATTACCACTTTTCTTCCTGGTTCAGCCTTTTACTCACTTTTTCCATTTGTCTTTGGGGAACTCAAATTCTCGTGACTGCTGTTTACTTCCTCAATTGGAGGTAATACTATATAGGTCCATTCAGATGATGTATACTTCTGAATTGGTCTTCTTACTCTCTTTGGCCTTTATACAACTTCTATTTTCTTTCCAAATGCTTCTCTTTGACTGGTTATTTCATTAACTTTTTCTTGTTGTCTTTCTTTGTTAACCAGTTTAAATCTCAGTCCATCATTCACTTTAGGCCAATTATCTTCTTTACAAAATCTTTTTGTCTTAGGCTCTGTGGTGTTATGTTCCACTCTCCAAGCCCTTTTTCTTGGACTCTTCCTCAATGGAGTTTCATCTGCAATGTCATCAGTCTCACTGTCAGTGTCTTCAACAGATTCATTGATAATGATTTTTACAGTGTCCTTCTCCTTTTCAGAGTCAGTTTTATCTTTAGACAGTTCTTTCACTCTGTTAGGAACAGCTCCATAGCTGGTACTTGGAATCTCATCATCTTCATGAGCTGTTTACGCCTTCCCAGTGTTAAGATTTTAGTTCCTGCCTTCATAGCTTTCAGTTTGTCTCCCCCACCAGTTTTATTTTCACTTTGCTCAGTGTCCTTACTGGTATCTGTCTTTACCAATTCTCGTCTTCAGATAGATCTTCAGAATTCAGTATTTCAGTACTTTTCCCTTCTCCTTCAGATGCAGAACTAGTATCTGATACTTCCATATATCCACGTTCCTATCGATCTTCAGTCTCTGGTTCACCTCCTGAATTAGAATCAGTTGTGCTTTCACCTTCCTCGTCAAGATTTTCAGGTTCAGGCACACAGATGGTATGACTCGCATGTACCCATCTCTTTACTCCAGCACATTTGACTGCAGTAGTGCTAACCAAAACAGCTTGTCTTGGTCTCTGCCAGCGTGGCACCAAACAGTTTCTTCTGCGGTGTACCTTTATCCTCACCCAGTCTCCAGGGACTAGATCATGTGCTGCATTTTTCTCTTTGGTGTTTGATTCGGTTCCCACCTGATGGAACACAGAAGTTACTAAGTCAGACATGTTTTTGCAGTAATTCAGTATGATGTAATCATTAATTGTTAACAATTTATCAACTGGTACATACGCTTGTCTCATTATGCTGCCCATCAAGATCTCATGTGGACTTAATCCAGTTTACCTATCAGGAATGCTTCTTAAGGTCATCAAAACAAGTGGCGGGGCATCAGGCCACTTTAACCCTGTTGCTAGACACATTTTTGCAATTCTGTTTTTAATTGTTCCATTGACTTGCTCTACCACTCATGAAGCTTCAGTTCGGTAAGCACAATGCAGTCTCTGACGAATGTCCAGTGCTTCACATACCATTTGTATGAGCTCATTCTGAAAATGTGGACCACGATCAGTTTCATTCGTCACTGGGAAGCCGAACCTAGGTATGATTTCCCTTAAAAGCAGTTTTGCAACAGTTAGCCCATCATTCCTTCTTGTCGGAAAGGCTTCCACTCATCAGGAGAACAAACAGATGATCACCAAAATATATCTGAGTCTGTTACATGGTGGTAGTTCTATGAAATCCAATTGCATTCTTGTAAATGGACCTCCCTCCCATCCTATGGTTCCCAAACTCACAATTGTTTTCCTGTTTGGATTGAATTGTTGACAGACTAAACATCTCTGACACAGACACTCAGCTATCATCCTAAACTTGGGGTTATACCATGTCTGTCTGAACAAGCTAAGCATGGCATCTCTTCCAATGTGTGCTTGACCATGGTACATTCGGGCCTTATTTGAAATCATGCTATCAGGCATTACTGGTCTTTCATCTTTGTAAACCCAATTTCATCTTCCTCTCTTTGTCTGTACCCTGCTTTTAACCAGACATTTTTCTCTTAGTCGTCAGCTTCTTCCTGCATTTGCTTTACTTCCTGCCATGTTTCAACTACAGTGGTTATCATTAAAGGACTTGGAACATGCTCTTTCTCCCTTTCCTTATTAATTGATGCAAGATTTCTGGCACAGTATTTAGCAATTGAATCTACATATCTGTTACCTCGGGTGATATAGTCATCCCCCTTTTTGTGTGCTGCACATTTTACCACAGCCAACAACATTCGTACAAATTCAACATTACGTATGGGTGGTCCTGCAGAAGTCATATAACCTCTTTGGGACCACAGTTGTCCATAATCATGAACAACTCCAAAGTCATACTGACTATCTGTCACTATGGTCACTTTGATTTCTTTTCCCAACTCACATGCTCGAATCAGCGCAATCAACTCTGCTATTTGGGCACATTGAATTCCTTTCAAACAAGAAGCTTCCACTACATCTGCCACGGTACAGACAGCGTATGCTGCACTTAAAGCACTCTCATCTGTTCTCAAACATGAACCATCGACAAACATCACATAGTCTGATTCAGGCAAAGGCTCACCTCTGATGTCTGCTCTTGGTTTGGTACAGTATTCAAGAAAATCCAAGCATTTGTGATCAACTTCATTTCTCACTTCTGTTTCCATTGTGTCAGGCAATAACGTGGAAGGGTTCACATTTACACATCTAGAGATGGTCATATTTTCTGCTCCTAGAATTACCTTTTCGTACTTGGTCATCCTGTTGTTGGTCAAATATTGTGTTTTTGTTCTAGTGAGGAGAATCTCCACAGAGTAAGGTATATACACTCTTACAGGAAATCCCATCACTATTCCTTCACTTTGTTCTAAACTAACACTTGTAGCTGCCACTGCTTTCAGACAACCTGGCAATGCTTTTGCAACAGGGTCCAAAACAGCTGAGAATTACGCAATAGGTTTTCTCAGTTTTCCATGTCTCTGAATCAAAACTGACAGTATACATCCTTCTCGCTCACTGCAGTATAGCTCGAATTCTTTTTCATAATTGGGCATCCCTAAAGCTGGTGTTTCACATAAACTCCTTTTTAGTTGCTCAAATGCTTCCATTTCAATTTTGGTCAGAACTATAGGGTCACTGATATCTGCTTCTGTTAATCTCTGGAGTGGATTTGCAATCAATGAAAATCCACAAATCCATTGTCTACAATAACCTACTAGTCCTAGGAATATTCTCACTTGTCTCTTGGTTTTTGGTGGCTGCATTCCTTGTATCATTCTGATTCGTTCTGTAGTTACCTGTCTGAATCCTTTAGCAATTTTATGACCTAGATACTACACTTTCTGCTGACAAAATTGCAATTTTGACGGTGACACTTTATGTCCCTCTTCAGCCAAATGATTCAATAGTGCAATAGTATCTGTCACACATGCATCTTTTGTCTTTGATACCACAAGGAGATCATTAATATATTGAACCAGTACTGACTCTCCAGGCATACTCAAACGTTCTAATGACTTCTTTAGCAATTGATTAAAGATTAGATGGGCTCTCAGGATACCCCTGAGGAATTCGGCACCATGCCAGAATACGGTCTCCGAATCTAAACGCAAAAATTGGTTGGCTCTCTGGGTGCAATGGAACCATAAAGAACGCATTACACAAGTCAATCACAGTGTACCATTCTCCCTCATGAGGAATTTGATATAAAATCCCTGCTGGATTTGGTACAATTGGACAACATGGGACAACTATTTTATTAACCTTTCTCAAATCTTATTCTAAAAGTTCCATTTGGCTTTTTCAATCCCATTATTGGCGAGTTGCAAGGAGTACTTTCTATCTCTCTCAGTATACGTTGGTCAATCATTTTGTTCATCACAGGGGTAATTCCTTCAATTATTTCTGCAGTCATCTTATACTGGGGAATATTCGGGTAACTTGCACCTTCTTTTATAGAGACTTTTACAGGATCTACATCTTTCATTAATCCAATATATTCACCTGTGAAATCCCACACTTTTTCTTTCACTACCTTTTTCAACTCATCCGGTATCTTTTCTCGGTCAAAGACGGGAAACAATTTATTCCTTTCTGCCTCAATCATAAGCATGGTCATTTTGTACAGACAATCTGCATCTGGGGTTTGCAATTCTATGCCATCTGATGAACAGTATATGGCACAGTTCATCTTACACAGTATATCTCTTCCTAACAGATTTACAGGACTACTGTCACACACCACAAATCAGTGCATATCTTTAAAATTTCCAATTTTAACTTCAACTAGTGTTAAGGATGTTTTAATCTGTCTGTTTGCAACACCTACAACTTGGATCGACTCACCCGAGAGAGGAAGATTCTGAACTTCCACTGACCTAACAGTAGAACGAGTAGCATCAGTGTCCACTAGGAAAGTTATTCCTACATTATTTACCTTTTGCTTACAAATGGACCAGACCGATCTACTTCAAGAGTGGCTCCAAGCACACACTCTTCTCCCTCTCTCAGGCACCGTCAGAAACTTTCATCCGACTCACTCCCACCTTCCTCTTGCAACCAATACTGAGGACTCACATTCACTCTAGACAATCTATTTACCTGCTCGACTCCGCTGAATCCTGTCTCTGCACTGTATCACTGTTGATTACACTGTGTGGAAGTGGCGGTTGTGGCACCTGACTTTGCTGATTAACTATCTGCGGCTGTTGCGGTTGTTGCTGAATTACCTCATTCTACATCTGCAGATTTAATGATGCATTTTCTGTGTTAACTCTCGGCGGACACTTTTCTCCAATGTCCTAACCTGCCACAATTATGACATGGTAACTTCCTTTTGTGTTCATCTATATTCCCTATTAACTTCGTTTTGGGGTAATTTCCTTTCGGTTTTCCTTGCTTTGCATCACTATTTTTATTTTCCATGTGTGCCACTTGATGTTCTGCTACCTTCACTTGTGCCCACATAGCTTTTTCCTTCAGCTTCTTTTGTTTTGCATCAATCGCTTCACTACAATACTTTACTTTTCTTAAAACTTCATCTACAGTTCCTGACTGCCAACATATCATATTATGGCGGATCGTGTCTCCAATATCTGGTCTCAATCCATACACAAATCTGTAAATAAAATGGCTCATATCCTTCTCATTCAACTCTTCATAACCACTATATTGTTTAAATAATAAAAATAGTATTTCATAAAATGAATGTACAGATTCTTTTGGTTCTTGGGTAGTTCTGTATATTTTTACCCAATCTGTCTCTTTTGGTGGGATTTTGTTTTTCAAAAATACAATCACTTGTTCATATTTTCTCATTACTTCAGACAATGGAGCACCTGTTACTTTGTCTCGAGGATATTCCTCTTTAGGCCAATTTACAGTGATTTTGCATTCAGTCCACAAATCTGCTGGTACAACTATATCAAACAATCCATCCAAATCAACCCACAACACTTTTGAGACTTTCACAAATCTATCTACTTGCCTATCCCATTCTACCAGTTCCTCTCTTAATTGAGGAAAATCCTTTGTGAATGATAATATATCTTGTCTACTCCATGGGACATGTACATATCCTCCTCCTGGTATTTCTCTCATCGGGAATTCATTTACAACTGCTTCTTTTTCCCTAACTGGAAACGCTAATGTGGATTTGTCACTAGTCTCCTCTTTCTTCTTTGCCCACTTGCCTCTCCATTTATTCACATCTCAACATTTTCTTAACAGGACAATTAGTTCTTTTATTTGGGATAATCTTCCTGTTGTATTCATGTTTCCAATGTCTTTTTCCGAAAAATCTACTCTATAGGATTTCTGTAAGGATTTATTCTTTGCAAACTCTACTTCCAGTTCACTAGCCAAATTTTCCAACTGATCATGTATTGATTTCGCTTTCCATGTTATACTTTTACACATAAACATAAGTTCATCGTCTTGGTACGTTTTTACTCTCTCTGTTCCAATTGTTCCAATAATTAATTCTTCCACATCTACTTTTAATTTTGCTACGCCCAATACTTTAGGTTCATGCTTCTTTAATTTCAAAGTTTTAATCCAGTCACTTAATTCTTTTTCTGATAGTCCTACAGGTGTTTGCATTAAATCTATTTTCTCTACATTTCTTTCAGGGGTAGCAGAGTCAGATTCTGCTCCAGTCGGGTATCTGTATGGTGCACTCTGATTAAGGGTCAATTCAGGCGGATTCACATTATTAGTTTGCCTAATTTCAGACAAATCAGGATAAATGTTCCCTTTTATATTCTGCAAAGTCTGTTGTAAAGGGATTGTCAAGCTTGGCTCTTTTATCCTTTGATTCTCAAACACTGGGATTACAGGTCCTATCGTTACTGGGACAGTTACTGCTTCCATATTTTTCGTAAGTTCCTGTATCTGTTATGTCAAAGCATTCGTAGATCTTATATATTCAGCAGTACTGACTTGCTCTTCATCTCGCGATTTTTGCACTATTTCCTATTCCTCATTCATTACTCTGTTTAGGGGTACCAGTAAGTCTTGGTTCTGTCATGTAGGTACTCGGATTATATCTCATTTCCATTCTTTCAGGTACGTCACTAAAATTTGAAAATTGTTTTGGGGTTTCACTAGTTCTCTCATCTACCATGCGGTACTAGTAGGTGGTGGCAGCTCCTGCAAACACCGCTGAGCGTTGGGGGGCAGACTGTGAGGCACACTGTGTGTAATGATTTGCGATTACTGTGTTCTCTTCTGCCTACTCATTTACTCTCGCCCTCACTCCATTTCTATCTGCCAGTTTTTAAGTGTATTATTCACGCTTCTAATAGCGGCTGCTGGATTTTTAAATTGTTAGTTTCATTTACTTTTTATTCCTGTACTTACTTGCTGCAAGGTGTGCTCTCCCCTGCCCCGGTTCATCACGGCTGCATTGCCGATTTTGTGGAGGGCAGGGCGCCATCCTAGGTCAGTCCCTGAGCTCGGCAGGACCGTAGGCTGCGGTCTAGCTGGAGGCGGGGCTAGCCTACATATTGCACATGTCGACCTGAAGGCGCAGCGGGCTCGCCGGATGCGGGCCAAAGGCAAGCCCGTCTGCGCCCGTCCGCGGCCGGTCGAGGCCAGGGGCAGGAAGCTCTGCCCATTTTATTTCTTACCCAGCCCTGGCTCTGATTCGCCTCCATGACCACTGGGCTCCTAGCCCTACCACGCAAACACGATTAGATTTAATGGGAATCCTTAGTCCCCGAACCGACTTTCTGGAATCCGTATCTCCCCTGACAGCGGTTCTGTCCCCTCCTTCCTTGTCCGGCCTGTGCGTGGCCTCACCCCCCTTAACCAAAGGAGTAACTTGCCCACTCTTACAGTCAGCTACTTAAATACTCGCTCGCTGGTTAAACACCAGGTAGAGATCTTTCAACGTTTGGACTCGTAGAAACCTGATATATTGCTAGTGACAGAAGCCTGGCTTAATGAGGAGTCTACCCCTGACATTCTGGCGGCAGTCCCCCCGGGCTATTACATCCTTCAGACAAATAGATCGTCGGGTAAGCCAGGTGGTGGGGTTGCAGCCATTGTTAAGCACTCTATCAGGTTTTCATCTCTAGCCGCTGCTAGTATCCCCTCTGTTGACTGCCTCATTCTCAGAATCGAGTCCTCCTCGTCCACTCTTATCTGTGTTCTTGTATATTGGCCTCCTCAGCATATGCCGGACTTCCGTCGCTGTTTGGTGATATGCCTCCCAGCTGGTGATCAACAACTCCAAAGTTTTGATCTTAGGCGATTTCAACTATTGGCCCTCTGATGCTAGGGAAAGCACTTGCTCCTTCGCCTTCACTGATCTCCTGGAGAGCATGAATTGTTTACAACATATCCGATCAGCAATGCATGTTAAAGGCCACGTTTTAGACCAGTTTGGACATCTAAACTAGACATTTCTCACCCTCTTATTTCTCCCTGCCTATGGTCTGACCGTTTTTTCATTACGTTTTCCCTGGCCTCGATCCCCAACACCAGCCAAACTCCTGTGGGGAATCTTTCGGCCAGGAATTGGAACAGCGGGGATATTAGGGAATTTTGCTCTTTACTTAGTGCCTCCACCCCAGCTGAACAGGGCTCCCCTGACTCTCAGGCCTTGATATGAGACATTGGCTTGAATCAGCCAGCGATACTGTTGCCCCGTTTAAATGCATAAAATTAAAACACGCCCACGACGCTCAGAGATGGTTCTCAGAAGAATTGAAAGCAAAAAAAGTCTTACTCAGGCAGGCTGAGCGCAACTGGAGGCGAGAATATGCCCCTGAGAAAAAATTGTTATTCACGGCCCAGCTCAAAGACTACAAGGAAACCATCCTTCAGGCAAAAACCTTGTACTTCTCTAAGAAGATCGTAGACTCTGCCACCAAGGCCAAAGACATCTTCTCTATAGTTGAAGAAATCTCACATCCAGATAGGGTGACTATTAAACCCCTCCCATCTCAAGCCTTATGCGATTCCCTTAATTCTTTTTTCGAGGAGAAAGTTGCTAGAATCAAAAACAGCATCCCTCTTCGCACGCCATCCCCTACACTCACATCTGCCACCTCCCTTGTCCCCAGGAACCCCCACACAGTAGCACAGATACCCCCGATCTCTGAGGATGAATTTTTGGCTTTGCTAAAAAAGGTGGGGTCAGACTCCCCCACAGATTGTTGTCCCCCCCACATTCTACGAGAGGCCTTTACAGCTTGCCCAAAACCTCCTTTGACACTCCTCAATAATTCCCTCCGACTGGGTCTGGTCCCTGAATCTTTTAAAACCGCCAAGGTGGTACCTATCTTGAAAAAACCTAACGCTGACCCTTCTCTGCTGAGCAACTTCCGCTCTAGTTCCCTGCTACCTTACCTCAGTAAGGTGTTGGAGGCTCATGTTGCTTCCTTTCTGAGCTCCTTTATTGAACGCAATTAGGGGCAGATTTACGTTAACTGGCGCATCCCCAGGGATGCGCCAGTTAATGTGCGCCACAGTGCGCCACGGCTCCGCCACCCATGGTGCGCTGCATTTACAATGCAGCGCACCATGGTGCAAGGCAGGGAAGATGCGTGGCGCTACTTTCGGCGTACAGGCGGCACATTGCTGGAGTCATGTCGCAAGTGCGACATAACTCCTGCAATGCACAGAGGCCACCCCTACATTGCATGTATAATCACCCTTACGCCTGCTTCAAGCAGGCGTAAGGAATTGACGTAGAAAGTGACTCAGTGAAATCTTGTAGATTTCACGGAGTCACTTTCCAGGGGCGTTCCTGCGACAGAACGCCCCCCCTGCACCGGAACGCCTACATGAAACCTGACGCAGGTTTCATGTGGAGCAGGGCCTTACACCGTGACGCATCTCCATAGATGCATCACGTTGTAAATGCCTCGTATGGATGCGCCACGTTTATGCCGCCTTGCGTGATGCAACAGCGGCGTAAACGTGGTGCAAGGGCCTCATAAATCTGCCCCTCAGTTTCTAGACTCCCAACAGGCTGGCTTTAGACCAGCCCATTTGACTGAGTCAGTCATTCTCTCAGTGATGGAGGAGCTGCGAAGAGGAGCGGACCATATGATCAGCCAGGCATTGGTGCTCCTGGATTTGTCGGCTGCCTTCAACACGGTCGACCACGAGATCTTGGTCGGCCGTGTTGGAGAGGCTGGCATCCAGGGGTCGGCCCTGGAATGGATTCGCTCTTTCTTGAGCAACCGCCATCAGGCTGTCCGCCTATGCAACTTTTCAGGGGCTAGGGTTAAGTTGACTTGTGGCGTCCCTCAGGGTTATTCCTTTCTCCCCTTCTTTTTAATTTATACCTGACCTCTCTTATTCGGTCCCTGCAAGGAGGTAAGATTGACATTTTATGAGACACACAACCATTGAGATCAATGGATCTACTAATAACAATTAGGCATAGGAAAACTCAAGACCAGCTTGATTCTCTATTTATCTAATTTTTATTATTAGCAAATTCAGAATGTCTAAAATTATTCACTTTATTTATTTTATTTCAGAAAAATTCGACATTTAAAATATAAGGATTCAGTTTCAGGACAGTTAAATCATTTATTTAAGAAAACCCAAGAATAGGCCTTTTCATTATTTGAATAGATCAGATATTAGCAAAAGACTAATAGTTCCCGAACCATTCACCTATTCTCCTAACATCCCTAACTAAACTCTCAGATAAAGTGCATTTCCCTGTAAAAGAAAACAGAGTTAGGCAGGTTTCTTACATCTCAGGAAAAATCAGCAATCCGGCAGCATCTCAGGAGGAAATGGAAGGAAGCAATCCCCTTCCGTAAAATCAGCACTTTTTATACCTTTTTCACTAGCTCTATCTGACTAAAAGTGTATCTTTTAACTTAAATGTGAGTTCTGATTGGACAGTTTTGGGGTAGATGAGCATCATCTCGTCATCAAAACTCAAGTTTCCTTCCGTCCACAATTTTTCTAAAGGGTCTATTGTTTTATTAAATGTCCAGCCTAGTCCGGTTCTCTACTTGCAACGTCCCACAATTTTCCCACGTTCTGTACCACTGTGCTCATCACTTGGCAGACATCTGCACTTCCAGTCCAAATCGACATTGAACCTCAGTCAGTCCAAGCTCAAGCTGCTCGCATTCAATTCTCGCACATGCGCAGTACTTTTGTGGCCACAATAATCGAGTGTCTACCATTTTCTCTCAGGCCTCACGATTCAGAAATGGGAACTATCATAGAAATAAACACAAATGAACATTAATTTAAATCGTTTAACCCTTCTGTTTACATCCCCCTTACTAAGGTTTTCCCACTTAGTATTTAACTAGCAAATAGCTACATTTAAGCGCAATATATTTACTTTATCTTCGCGTTTTTACACAAAGACACATAAACAAAAGCACGTTTATGCCGCATTCCATTATCTTGAAGCTGCTTATTAGTTTTAACATGACGAAATTACATAATTAGTTGATTATGATTGCAACATAAGCAAGATTAATTTCCCAGGTGTATTTGTGTAGGTGCATTTCTTATTCTACATTTGGTATACATGTACAACGTTTCATTATTACGAATTATTGTTATTGGAGTATGATTTTACAAGGGTACACAACATTTTGTTTTATCACCTTGCTCCATCAGATGGCAACTCAACCGAGCCTACATTGTGGTCAAAGTAGTCTGTAATGGCAGAGCGGATTTCTTCCTTAAACGCCGCATCTTGTAATGCATGTGGGGGTAGTCTATTGAAGTTAGATTATTGCAATAGTCTCTATATGAATATCCAAGTTCAACATCTAAAAAAACTGCAGATGGTTTAAAATGCGGCCTTCAGAGTATTACTAGGTTTATGCAAATTCCAATCATTTTCAAAAGAAATTCATAAACTACATTGGCTTCCAGTAAGAAGACTTATCAAATTTAAGGCTCTCTGCATTACCTATAAAGTCTTGAATAACTCTGGACCTAACTTCTTTATAAATCTCTTCAAATGGTACCAGCCCACCAGACTCCTACGCTTTGTTTGGGCGAAACTAATTGTTACACACACTATCCTGATCACAGGTACAGCTAAGCTGTGGAACACTCTCTCCTCTCATATTAGATCTTCACTCTCGCTGATCTCCTTTAGGAAGGAGCTCAAAACCTGGCTGTTTTATAACTAATATCTTCCTCCAGTTTGTGTTTCCTCTTACCTTCAGCACCAAGGCATCTCAGGATCTATGAGCGCTCCATAAAATGTATTTACATACCAAGGCCTGTTGCCTTATTTTTCTTTTGCACTTATTCATCTCGAGTCTGAATGTGTCCTGGCTTAGAGCGTGCAGTGTGTGACATTCATGTAATTTGCTTTCACATAATATTGTCAAAGTTCAACAAAATTACACATAATTATACAAAAAGCGAATCTGTCATTTCACACTATGTTTTAGTGTGAAATGTTGTCTTGTGTCAATTTTTGGCTCAAAGACACATTTATTAAAAGCAACATGAACTGCAGCTGCTCTTGTTGTGTTGTTCTGGTGTGTTAGTGGTGAATGGTGCATTCATTGTAAAGTTTAACAGTGAATGGCGAGTATGCGGAAGTGGCGTAAAGGCGTAATTTCAGGAATTTCACATGAAAAGCAGAATACAAAATTCCTGAAATTATGCATAATATGTTGGTGAAATTTAAATTGTGCCCAGGCCTAGCAGAATGCTACTGGAGATGTGAGTTTGTCAGTCAGATTGGCAAGGATGCCAGTCGTGATGACTTTGTAGATGGTGCAGCTGGTTTAGCTCAAGATGTGGTTTGACTATGACAGCCTGTTGAGTTCTATTCAACTGGGTTTGTGTGGCGTTATCTCTTGATGAAGTATGCTGTGATATTTTCAAATGCCCTTAAGAGAGGCCAATGCGGAGCATAGGCGGCATTGGAACATGACAATGACACCATCCTCAAGCAAGCATATGAGGGCTTCAACAGCAATACCTAAGTAGGTTTATGTGAGTAATGGTTCCACTTTCTTTAGTGCAGAGAACTTATACAATGCTGTCTTGGTGTTCTTGAAAATGTGTTCAATGAGAGTGAGATCTGTGTCCAGTGTGAATCTGAGTGTTTCAGCATTTTTGACATTCAATAAAAAGTGTGACTTAAATTAAATTTTGTTTCTGTTGTTGAGCCAGGTTTAGACTATTTGTTTGTTGCCCTATTTCCCTCATTGATGCTGTAGTCAAGGTACTGCGTCGGGTCCTTCGAACCAGACTCTCAACATGGGCTGACGCCAATCAAATATTATCGGAGGTCCAGGTTGGCTTTCGCCCCGGAGAGTCAACTATCGATCAATGCCTCAACCTTTATCTTTTAATAAACAAATATACGGTCACACAAACCGGAACGCTTTTTTTAGCTTTTATGGATCTAACGTCCACTTTTGATCGAGTTAATCGGAAGAATCTGTGGGACGTAGTGACCTCTCTGGGTGTCGATCCCGCTATTTTGTCCCTACTAATGATTCTTCATGGCCACACAACCCTGGTAGTTAGATTCTCACAGCACAGCCCTGGGATTACAGGTTTTAATTGACAGGTTTGTTCCTTTTGTGGAGAAGTTGGACATATCAGACAACTTTACGAAGTCGTACGTCTTGAAAGTGGGTGCCAGTATCTCCAGTCAAAAACCTTTAAAGCAGACTCTCACACTCCAGAAAAGGTCCCGGTTTTCCCATATTTGGGAATTCTATTTGATGACCAATTAAATTAGAAAACATTACTAGAGGGCATGTTAGTGATTTATACAAATCTATAGGCGCCATTACCAGCAATTCCCACAGATTGGGAACTTGGGCACCAAAGGTGATTCCAGAATTGTACAAGTCCATATGCACCTCATTGGCACTATATGGTAGCAAAGTATGAGGGTATATTGCTGTACATATGCTACAGTGGGCTGAATATACGTTTTTACATCGGATCTTGCTGCTCCCTCAGAGTAGCAAAAGTAATTGGGGATTAATTTCCTTGTGGATCAGGTGGCAGTTGAGCCTCTATTGTGCTGGGTAAAAATTTGGTTGAGGGAAAATAAGGACTTTAATCACTTGATCCTCTCAGATTTCCTATTACTTCAGCATGCTTTTAAAAGGCTTTGGTTACGTTATGTAAAGGAGTCTTTCTTTGCTCTAGGTAAGCCAGATATTTTCCTCTCACATGATACTGTATGGCCCCAGGATCTTAACACTACAAAAGATCTATATTTTAAATATAATACTGCCTACTGTGAAAACATCGAGCTTAGAAAACCAACAGTGAGGGCTCATGTCTTGTTAACGGCCATCCGGGAAATGGAACATTACTTTTTTGCCCTTACTAGTGCACTTGACAGTTTTTTATTCAGCCGCCTCAGGTTCAACCTTCTTCATTTCCTTCTGGCATCCCCGTCGGGCTTTGTCCCTCTAAATTTAGGAGGATCCAGTGGCTGCACCTCTAGGTCTCCACAGGATACCTTATATTTTGTTGTCCTCTGTAAGAAAAATTCCCTCCCAAGAAGGAAATTTCTTTGTCCTCTTTTGAACAGCTTAAAGTTTACGCATGCTAGAGTGGCACTTATGCATTTACAGCTGTACCTAATGAACTCACACTCTGCGCAGTGACAAGTTTCCTGAGGGCCGCGTATAGATCCAGACTTTCCAGACCTGATAGTTGTGTGTTGTTGATTAGCAGAAATTTGGTTTTGGTGGAGTTAACATTCATATAGGTTTCGGCCATCCATGACCAAATGTGGAACAAGAAATGTTAGGGCCTTAGTGGTCTGCAGCAGAGGAGACTTTCAAGTATAGTTATGTGCCATTAATTAATTTGTATGTTTTGTACGTGAGTAGAGTCATTAGAGGCTCCATTTGAAGTTTGAAAATGACAGGAGATAACAAGGAATCTTGGAGAACACAGGAGGTGATCAGAATCTTCTGGGACCAGGAGGTGTCGATGTGAACAAACTGGTGCAGGTTGGAAGAGTAAGAGGAAGGCCAAAGATGAAAGTTTCTTGTAAATGCCATTCAAACCCTCATTGTCTAGATGAGGGTGGGGTGAATGATGCTATAGGAGGCAGCCGAGTGGACCATTGATATAAAGAGGCAGAGGGTTTCTTTATCTGTTGTCAGGAGGCAATGTCTATGGTTTGTAATGTATCTGTCTCCATGCTGCAGCATGATTTAAAAATTGGTTGAGCAGGAACGAGTTGGAAATGATGTGCTTTTGAAGTTGTGCACAGACTGCTCTTTTCATAATCTCACTAATGAAAGATAGATGAGCAATGAGCCAGTAGTTTGCTATGTTGTCAGTGTATAGAGTGGGTATTTTCTGGAATTGAAGGATCTCCGGTGTCTTCCTATCTTCAGGAAAGATGCCTCGTGTGACAGAGACATTGATGAGGGTAAGTACGGGTTAAGAAAGCTTCTCCAAAAAGGGCTTGATGAAGGTAAGTTATCATCTTCATAGTTGGTGGCTTCAAAGAAATTCGGAATTTTTGCAATATAATGAAAGACAGGGGTTTAAAGGTGATCGTTATTAGACCCAGTGTTGTGGGGTGGGTGTCAAAGAAAAATCATACTTGATATTGCCGAAGTGCTGTTCAATTTCCTCTATTTTTTCACTGATGAAGTTGTTGATGGCATTGCACTTATCTATGAAGCGTGGGATAGAAGGGGGAAGTAGATTCTTAATGCAGCTCTTCATTGTTTTGAAACGTGTCCTTCTTCCTTTGGCAGCTTCCTTTAAGGTACTAATTAGGGGTGGGAGGAACCTGCGGAGTTTCACTCCATGGAATTACACAGAGTTATATAAAACCTCAGGGAAATTTCACCAATGGGTGGAAAAATTGCAGTCTTGCCAGCTTGCACTACAATTGGGTACCCTGAGCAGTGCAGAAAATGAGCATTAATAGCTCCATGCTTTAAGCAAAAGCTTGTGGCCATTCGAGTTGATTGTGCTGCCCCTCTATAGAAAATTTCAAGCAGCAGTAAATCTACTCGAACAGCTGCCCTCTGATTGCGACCGCGCGCGGACACAAGCAAAAGCCTGCGTTAGAAAATGTAGATTTTCATCTGCTTGGTGTTCGGAGAATCTGGATGTTATTAAAGACACAGAGACTAATATTATTGCATTTCTCCTTTAATGCCGCCACACAGCAGCTCCTTTAACAAAACAGAACACAAATCCTTAGAACTCTAACTTCATAAAACCTCTTCCTTTTTTTTGCATTCATACAGCTCACAAGTAAAAGATCAATATTGAAAGGTCCATAAACATATCTAAACAATTATATTCGTGAAAATCTTCATCCTGCAAGAATATCCCACAAGATATCCTTTCCGTCCCGTCTTCTTTTTCTAAAGTTGTGAAATAAAAAATAAAACTATTATATTTGGGTTGGGTTCAGGGTGGGATTAATATTAGCCTCCATGTCTTTAATAAAATCCAATTTTGCTGAACACCAAGCTGATGAAAAGCCACATTTTATGGTAAGACCGGAGGCTAACATTACTGCAAGTTCAAAGCATTTCCATTAACAATGAAGAAGCACATTCCACATGTTTGAAATAAAATTTCCTAAAAACTGCATCATTCAACCAATCTCACAATGCAAAAAAATCTTGTAATGCACCTCCAAGTAAAAAGGTCTTTGAATTCGAACCTCCTCTCACTGAATGTGCTCCAAACATCCATACCTGCACATTTCATAACCTCCTTCACCCAACGAGCCAGAGTGGGTGAAGAGACTGCTTTTAGCAGACTATTAAATGAAATAAGCAACTGTTTTTCACCAACAGCCCTCAAGGAAGCTGTCCTCTTCTCATATTCCTTAACACCATGTACTACACACAAATTCACTTTCTCAACAAAAAACGGATACAAAATTGTATAACAATTTCTTTTTGTTCTCCTTGTTAAATGGAAACACACTCCCTCAGGAGTAAAAATTCTGCTAGACACATCCTTTCATCCGATACTCTCCTAAAAGAAACCAAACACAACATAGTCAACTTAAAAGACAAAATCTTCAAACTCAATCATAACTTCCCAACCCATCTAAATACTGCAAAACCATTGACACGTCCCAAACCAAATTATACCTAGTAACTTGAGGTTTAGAAATCCTGATACTCCTCAGTACCCTTCTTACCAACATATCTTGTCGGACCGAAACTCCATTAATCGTGACATGACCTGGCGTTATAGCAGACCTATATCCATTAATGGTTCTGTAAGACAGTCCCTTTTCAAAGAGACCAGACAGTTTCCTACTTCAACGACATCAACTGTAACTGGATCAAAACCCCTCTAAACACACCAGCATACCCATTTCTGACATCCCAATCTATACATTTTCCTCATACCTGGAGCCCAGGAGTCCTTATTAAGGCTTGTAGCCACCTGTGAAAGACCAGGAACTTTCCAAACTCGTCTGAAATGTTCCATGCCACAAACCTCATTTGACCTGATGTCACCAATGCGTGCCTTTCTCCCCAAGGATTCAGTAAAATATCTGGAATCCCAGGAGGTAAAATTGGAAAATCTGTTGACATTTCTAGTAGAACTGGATACCAAACCTGAGATCTTCATAGAGGTGTCACCAAAACTAAGGTCCCTTTCAACTTCCTCAAAACTCCTGTCACCTAAGTAATCATTAAAAACTGAGAAAAAGCATAAGGTCTGAGACCCCTCCAATTATGTTGAAAAGCATCCAACCCCAGAGCATCCGGATCCGGACGCCAACTGTAAAATCTTGTTAGCTGAGCATTTAATCTGTTTGCAAATACCAGGGACCCCAAACTGAAATCAAAGCCTGGAAAACCTGACTTTCCAACTTCCAATTGCTCGAATCCCTGTAGTTCCTTGAATACCAATCCGCCTCTACATTCTTGAGACCTGGAATATATTCTGCCTGAACAACAATCTCCCGCTGTAGACAATAATCCCAGAAAACCTTTGCTAGAATAGCAAGGTCGTTTGATTTTGGATCTCCCAACTTGTTCACATATCTCACAGCTGATTATTTTCCATTTACAGTAAAACTGAGCACTTTGCTTTTTCCTTTGTAAAACTCTTTATTGCAAAAGACCCTGCTAACAGCTCCAAACAATTTATATGGATCTTCCTTTCCTCTTCTGACCATATTCCACCAGTTGTCACTGAACCACATCTGGCTCCCCATCGTTCCAGACATGCGTCTCATTCAATTACCAACTTCGGACACACCCCAAATATGGCTTTCTCATTCAAAGCCCCCAGGTTCTTTAACCACCAAATCAACTCCCCCCTGCTCTCCTCCGAAAAGAACATTTTCCTCCAAGTATTTCTTTCCATTCCTCAAATGCTCTGCTTTTAATCTCTCGAGTGCCCAATAATTCAAATGTCCCGGAAAAATTGTAGATGAAAGCAGTCCTATTATCCTTGCCAAATTCCTCAAAGAAACTTATCTGCATCTAAAACTCTCTGAATCTCCTTTCTTATTCGTTTTGAGCTGGTACAAGACATGTTTTCTTCATTTTCACTACAAATCCTAGACTCACTAGACTCACTAATAGATCCACTGCAAACCTTGTGTTTTCCACCAAATTCAATCTGTTTTGATCCATCAACAAAATATTGTCTAAATAAATGATCCCTATCTCTCTCAAATAAGCAGCCAATGGCCGAAGCACCTTGATGAAACACCACGGGGTAGATGAAAGCCCGAATGGGAGACAAGCGAACTTCCACATCTCCCCTCCCCATCTGAACCACAGATATTTCTGATGAGGCCCCAAACTGGACTAGCCCGATAAGCGTCTTTCAGATCCAGACGAGTCTTCCAATTCTCCATTTGAATTATATCTCTCACCAAATGTATCCCTTCCATGTTTGAAGTAGTGATATTCCACCGAGTTGCTTAACCCTCTTAGATTAATTACTGGTCTCATACCCTTGTCTCTTTTCTCCTCTAAAAATGTATTGCTCACAAACCCTTGAATGTACTTTTATTTCACTACAGCACCCTTTGCAACCAATTCCTTGACTTCTTTCTCTACCAACTCCTTGAATTCTTTGTTGAATCTCAACATTTCTGGGGGATGACGATGGAAAGGTTCCTCTAAAAAATCTATCCAATATCCTAAAACAGGTTCCAAGATCCACAGATCTTTTGTCAGCCTCCCAAATTTTGAAGGGTAACAAAAGGGTCTTAGCTTACCTGTATTTCTTGATCGTCAAACATCTCATCGACCTCTTCCTCTACTCCTCTGTCTTTGTGGAAATAATCCACCTGCGTAGTATGAGGTCTGATATGAATTAGGCTTAAATGATGCCCTAGTAATTCCTTGACCTCAGCTGGGGACCGATCTCACGTTCTTCCGGTCCTTCCAAAAACATATTTGTCGAAGACTTTCTTAATTTCCCTTTGTGACTTCTACAAAGAGCTAAACACTCCGACAAACTTAAACATCTCCTTAATTAATTTATCACCAAATAACATACCATTTTCAGAAAGGCCCTCGTCAATACTGGCAGGATCTACTAGTTTTGGATCAGTTTTCAATAATATACTTTTCTACTTTCAACAGATAAAGCTGTGTTTGCATTGCCAAGCAAACATACTGTCCTCTGAATCCATTGTTATAGTTCCTCCACGTCCAAACCTTTGTTTCCAACATAAGCTTCCTCAACCATCTCAAATACTTTTCCCAAAAAAATCAAGTAATCAATCCTGGCATATTTTAAGGGCTTTATATAAGCCTTTCCTTGGATCGTGTGTTCCTTTGCTAATAAAAGCAACAATCTTTGTATCCAATTCTGGCGATACCATAACTTTGTTTGCCAAACAAGGCCTAGGGCATTCAGATCTTAATCGAAGCCTGACCTCTTTTGGAATCTGTTTTCTTAACTAAGATTCCATATACTCTGCCACATGAGCCACCAGAACCCTTTCGGGTGACAAAGGGTGCTTTATCATAGATGGATCGAACATTAAGTCACCCAAAGGATCCAAAAGAGCCTTTTGCTCCTCCATTTTATCTTTTTTTACTTGTGGAAAATATAACATTTCCCCTGTATTCCTCCTCTGACTCAAAATTCTTCAGAACAACTTAGATCCACCTCTGCAATGCCAGAAGATTAGTCACACAATACAGAGGAATATTTCCATCCTTCCACAGACTTCCTTCCTGTAAAGTCTGGACCCTTTACTTGGCCATTATTAAACACGCAAAAGGGGAGAGGGCCAAAACGTTTATACTCCAATACCCCGAACCCCCTGAATGGACTTTAATCACATACAAAATGGGTGTATAGAGTTCACCAACATAATAAGGGGAAATTCCCAAATTAGAAAAAACTGCCCTCACTCACATACCGAAGTATGTGACATGCTTCATCATAGGGCCTGCTACAGACGCCCTGGTGTAGCCACATCCAGGGCGGAGCATCAGGGAGGGGAAAAAATAATAAATTCCACGTTACAAGACGTACAATGAATAACATACATGAGTGATACCGTGTGTAGAGGAACACCTCGTGAATCTGATGTGCGTGCGATGAAAATTAGTGCAGTAAGGACGTGTGTTAAAACTGATTAGGGGTGCCAAGAGAAAGAAATACTTTATTAGAACCAATTGTGGTACCCTTATCAGGATTAAAAAGAAAGAAAGGATGGGAAAAATGTCTTTGTGAGAAAATGAGGTTTCTCAAGACTTCCCTCCTACCACTGCTCGAGTCAACATGTTTCCACCGCTTTCTTTGTGCCCCGAAAGGTCACTCCGGTCTCCTTCAGGACTGTCGCAGTCAAATCCACTGGTTACCAATGTCGTAATCTGATCATTGGGTTGCCCAACTAGATGTAGGTCTCAAGGATCCGTACTCTTCTGGGTGTGTCTCTAAATCAGTGGAGGAAATGTCCCCAAAAATTATGGGAAAGCATTCACGAGTTTATGGGATTCACAAACTCGAACTGGTGACCGCCCGGGAGGTTCTGCCCATGAACACAATCGTTCAGTCCGGCTAGACCCGCCTACAACTGCTCGGACGGAGAGCCACGGCGTAGCAGGCCCTTTACTTGGCCCCCATGTGTGTCCGTGACACCATCCCGTTTCCTTGAATCATCAAAAAATGTAGAAGATTCTCCTTTTTAAATTTTTTGTCACATTTCTCACCTCTATTGTATGGTTTCTCTTGCGAGTGACTTTCCCACTGCTTTCCACTGCAGGATCCTCCCCTGCAGAATAAAACCTTTCTGCTTGAGCAGACAAACCCTTAGACCTAATTAAATCATCTACTTTCTTTTCCATCTTACTATTAAAATAATTCGAGAATTTATTTAATAAATAAAAAATTCTATCATCCATACTTCCACTCTCCAAACTACCCAAATTACTAGGTTTGATTGATTTAATCTCTATAAATTCCTCTATATCTCTGTTTGTCCTATTAAACGCTTTCCCTATAGTATAACCTGTCACCTCAATCTGACACTCCGAATATTCACTGCTTGTCAAATGTTTATAGTACTAAAACATCTAAAATGCCATCCATGCTTTTCCAGATCAGTCCTTCATCTATTTCCATGAACATATGTACGTACACATCTAAAATGGCCCCCATGTTTTTTATGCCAGTCCTTCATTCCTTTCAGCGAAAATATTTCTAATTTTGCCCACCTGCAAATATCCTGACCCTTCCTTCATCGTTCGTGCTTGGCTACCTACAATCATGCTGATAAACCACTTCAAAATCTCTCAAAGCTCCGATCAGACACAACGTGAAACCACGTGTATGAAAATTCTTGCCTACTCCCCTTGAGCCTCCGTTTCAATAACACACGACCAACATTCCTAAAAGTGCTTGTCTATTCCCCGCGAGTCCCCAGTCACCATAGCTACACCTGTAAAATGAGAAAAGCTCCGTTACCAACTTCCGATCACCGGTAAACCAATAATCCTAAAAGCTTTTAAAATACCTTTCTCAGCCCCAGAAGGTAATTTTTAAATAGAAATTTCAAGATAAAGGATCTCAAGCTTCCTTCTTTAAATGTAACAAATAAATTAAATAAAATGTACACTTCATTGATTCATGAATCATGATATAATTCTATTATCTTCTCAAATACTAGAGAACATGAATAATTACATACAATCATACTTCAAATTAATCATGCACACTTAAAATTCCCCACATTTAACAACATTATTAGTAGAGCTGCATTAATACTTATCCGTTCCTGAAGCCGCAAAAAAGAAGGAAGAGGAAGGAGTGTTCTATGTTTTTTTGAAGTTAGAATTCTAAGCATTTGTGTTCTATTTTGTTAAAGGAGCTGCTGTACAGCGGCAAATAAGGAGAAAAGCAATAATATTAGCCTCCGGTCTTGCCGTAAAATCGCATTGGGAAAGGCAAATCTCGCTTGAGAGCTCGCATATACTGAAGCCTCTCATGGGAGAAAATGTTCATCTGGCAGCGATTGGCGGAATTTGGCAGGAACTCTTCTGTAAAAATCAATGAAGTCTGGTAGACAGCTCTAGTGGTTGTAGTTTATTCTTCAAGTTACAGCTTAGTAAGTTCCAATGTAAGTCTTAATATAACCCCACCAGGAGCAGCCTCCTGGCTGCTCAGCCCATCTTCTCCAACAGCTCCACCTTCAAGTACAAACATCCATAACATTCCAAATGACATCATATAGCTAGAGCATGCATTACATAAGAAGCAGATTACTACATCTATGTTAACAAGTAAGGTGTACTGGCCAAAATTCAACCAATTCTGTGGGTGGAAAGGAACATTGCACCACCCCGAGTGCTAATATAGTACTTATCCTTTTAATGCATGGATGAACTTTAGTACCATAAGCCTCGGACTCAAACAGCTCATGACAACACCCACCCACGCCGCTGGCCACACCCTGGAACTTCTCTGCAAACCCCCACGTCTCCTTCAACCACACCACCGAACCCCACTGGACAGACAACAGATGCGTCCACTTCACCTTCAGGAAATCCACCACACTCCACCACACCCAACAGCTGCCACGCCGCCGCTGGAGCAAGATCACCAAGGACCAACTGACCATGCCCTCGCCTTGGAACCACCCACAGACCCCACCGACCCCGACACCGCCGCCATCAGCCTCAAACAGTGGATCTACAACTGCGCCGACACCCTAGCCCCACTCAAGACCTCCGCAACCAATCACACTAACAAGAAAGCCGCATGGTTCACCGAAGACCTCCAGACCTCCAAGAGCACCTGTCGGAAGCTGTAAAAGAAATGGCTCAGCGGCCGAAGACCAGACAGCTACACCGCCCTCAAGGACGCCACCCGCAGACACCACCAACTCATCAGGACCGCCAAGAGGACCGCCTGGACAAAAACGCACACAACAGCAAAGGGCTCATCAACATCGTGAAAGAACTCTCCAACCCCAGCTCCAAAACCAACGACATTCCTTATCACAAAACCTGTGCGACGCGACTCACTGGCCACCTTCTTTCACCGCTAGATCGCCAACATCCACAACAGCTTCCACACCAACACCCCCACCTTCGCCGTCGAGACCACCACCCCCACGATCCCCACCCACATCAGTTGTCTGACCACCTGGTCCAATGTCAGCGACAAAGACACCATCAAGACCATGAACTCCATCCACTCCGGATCCCCATCCGATCCATGCCCTCACCATGTCTTCAACAAAGCCTGCACAGCCATTGCACCACATCTCAGGAAAACAATCAACATCTCCTTTGAGACAGCAACCTTCCCGAAGAGCTGGAAGCACGCCGAGATATACGCCCTACTGAAGAAACCCAAGGCGAACCCCAAAGACCTCAAGAACTTCCGGTCCATCTCCTTGCTCCCCTTCCCAGCAAAGGTCACGGAGAAGATCGTCAACAGACAGCTGACCTGCCACCTCGAAGACAACAACATCCTGGACTTATCCCAATTCGGCTTCCGCAGCAACCACAAAACTGAGACGGCCCTCATCGCCGCCACTGACGACATCAGGATCCTCATGGACAAAGGAGAAACAGTCGCCCTCATCCACCTGGACCTATCAGCAGCCTTCGACACGGTCTGGCACCGCACTCTAACAACACGCCTCCATGACGCCGGAATCCAAGAGAAGGACCACATCCTTCCTCTCCGGCAGAACCCAGAACGTCCGCCTCCCATCCTTCCGCTCCGAGACCACCGAGATCATCTGCGGCATTCCTCAGGGTTCCTCCCTCAGCCCGACTCTGTTCAATATCTACATGGCTCCACTCGCCCACGTCGCACGACAACACAGCCTCAACATCATCTCCTACGCCGACACACAGCTGATCATATCACTCACCAAAGACCCCCACACCGCCAAAGACAACCTCCACAGAGGCAATAAGGCCATCGCTGAATGGATGAAGGACAGCAGGCTGGGACGACTCCTGGTGACCTACTTCGCTAGGAACTGCCCCTAAACCCACCGACCACACGCGCAACCTAGGGGTCATCCTCGACTCCGCCCTCTCCATGACCAAGCAAGTCAAGGCTGTCTCCACATCCTACTTCAACACCCTCCGAATGCTACGCAGGATCTTCAAATGGATCCCTTCCGACACACGGAAAACCGTCACCCAGGCCCTCCTCGCCAGCAGACTGGACTACGGGAACGCCCTCTACGCAGGAACAACAACAAAGCTCCTGAGACGGCTGCAACGCATCCAGAACGCCTCGGCACAACTGATCCTCGACATCCCCTGAAGCAGCCACATCGCACCCCACCTAAGAGGCCTACACTGGCTCCCCGTCGACAAGAGGATCACCTTCAAGCTCCTCACCCATGCACAAAAAGCCATACACAACGCCGGACCGGCATACCTCAACAGCCGACTCAGCTTCTGCACCCCCACCCGCAGTCTCCGCTCTGCCAACCTCGCCCTCGCCACAGTGCCACGCATCCAGAAAACCACCGCGGTGGCAGATCCTTCTCCTACCTCGCCGCAAAAACCTGGAACACGCTCCCCACCAACCTACGGCAGACCCAGGACCTGCTGGCCTTCAGAAGACTCCTCAATACCTGGCTCTTCGATCAGTAGCAGCCCCCCCCCCCAGCGCCTTGAGACCCTCACGGGTATGTAGTGCACTTTACAAATGTAATGATTGATTGATTGATAAGCTAATAACGGGGGTTTATGTGATGAATTGTCTACATGTTGCACCGAGTGGCTTTAGAAGAATGAGCTCAAAACTAGGGGTGGGCAGCACTCACTAAGTTTTACTCCACAGAGTTCTGCCCACCCCTTTTTCAAAATACTTCCAGCTTTACCTGCTCAGGGAAATGGAAGGTAATGAATGTGCAACTGTTGCCAGTTTCCAAGGTGGGAAAAGCCAGGATGCCGATGGCAGTCTCCTGGTTGCAGGTAGACCAATGTATCTATTACAGGTCACACTGAGGTAGCAAGGACATGGAAGCCACCCAGCAGCACCAAGAAAATGTATTGTAACATTTTGTATGAATAAAAAGCAAAAGGATGAAGGATATTCTAATTGATGACGCCCCTCTAAAAGATTAACGAAGAACAGATGTGGGAAAGGTACAGCACAACACATTTTTAAAGGTACATCCATCAATCGCCTACTGTTTTTGAAATGTTCCCCGACAAACGTCGACTGCTTTTCTTTAACAAAAGAGTGCATGCTGGGAGTTGTAGTCTGAGTTTACTCATTTTATAATTATTTAGAATAGGAAATCTTGAGACAGTAATCTTGTCTGCCATCAACATGAACTGTAAGGCACGCCTAGACGTTGTTTGCCGTTTTTGTTCTGAAGCTCTTAGTGTTGACTAGAGTGCATGCCCTCACCTGAAGATATTAGATAAACACCCCCTGCACATATCTGCGAGTTACCTGGAACCAATCCAGCTACAGAGGGCGTGAAAGACTTCCTGATAAACATGGTTCCTCTACCCACCATTATACAACAAGGATCTCGCTTTTGGATGAGGAACGGTATCGCTGTACCGGGTTCCGGTGAATAACCCGAGCAATTAATGGTTTTTGCCAACATGCATATTCATTCATCAAGCTTCAAGTGTACTAACACTGAGTTGAATTTTTCACTTGCTCTTTGTATGTGTCTTTTGAAATAACCACGGGTACAAGCAGCACCTGAGCCACTGGGAAAGACGCTCTAAAATGAATCAGTCACAAAGACATTCCCCAGCTCATTTGATCTTCCCAGGTCATGCCAAGGAACCCAGGCAACATCGAGTGGCACAGGAAGAAAAAAAGGCCCCATAACATCCCAGCCTACTTCCCCCTGCCAATGACCTACCATCTCACTGTACGCATCCTTGATGAGCCGCAGGGTCAACTTTTGCACTCCATATTGATGTGTTTTACACTCTGTGTCACTAGAACTGAAAGCTGAAACTGGTTTTGAAGTCCTGGCCAACGCCACTGCCCCAGCGACAACGTGCATACACTTCTTCAAGTCCGAATTCTCTGACCCTTCCCTTGTTGCCTTGCTACAACATCCAGCTGTCTTTCTCCCAGGAGTGCGGGAGGCTGCGTAACGTGTCATGGGACAGGGGAATTGGGGATTAGATCCCTTTGTCAGGATTATTAGGGCGGCTTGCGGTTTAGGGCCCGCACCACGCCATGTGCCATGTTCACGACGCTTGTGTGGTAAGGTACATGGTTTCTCCTCAAGGAGATGGTGGTTCAATTGTGTAAAATGATGTAATGTGCTTCTAATGTTCTCTGCAAGTCCCCTTAGTCCGCCTAATGAGTGAGATTTGGCATTCTACATGTGTCCGCGAGATGCGTGAGGTTTGGCAACCTCAACGCGTCCGCGAGATGCGTGAGAAACGGCAAGCGGCCTTAAACGCGTCCGCGAGATGCGTGGTACTTGGCAAGCGGTCGCATCTGCGAGATGCGTAGGCTTTTCCAATGGACGCGTGTAAGGCAAAATCACTGGGCGTGATCACGTCAATGTACGCGACCACGCCAAGACCCCTGTGCTCACTATTCTGGGGATTTCTATGGAGTAGCAGCTTCCTCCTGATGCTCTTACCTGGAAAAAGAGCTTTGGAAGATTTCTTTGGATCTTTTGCAGAAGGATCGTTTTGGGTTGGCGTTCGCTGTTGAAGTTTGCTGGAAAGAAGTTTGGAGTAGCAGTTCCTTGAGGATTTTGGAGTTCCAGCAGCCACGCCCTTTTTCCAAATGTATAGAGTAGGTCGTACTCTATAGGTAGGATCGGCCTGATTATTTTAAGTACAAATTTGGCGCTTTTGATGTGGAAGGTTGACGCTGTTTATGTAAAAGATTGGCGCTATTTCTGTAAAAGGAATGGAAAGTTAGACCTTTGCTTTTAAGGAAGACTGTGTTCTTTGGAATGTTTTAGAACAATTATTTTTGCAGTAATTTCAATGTGAAGAGGCAAAAGAACTTAATTTGCTGTAATTATTTCAGTGTGAAGAGACAAAAGAACTTATTTTGCTGAGGTTATTTGAAACGCTAAAAGGATATGTACAAGGTGCAAAGAATTAATACTGAATTCTGAAGAAAAGAGAATATTTACATTGTGCAAAGAATTAGTACTGTTGTAAAGAGAATATTTACAATTGCGCAAAGAGTTAATACTGATGTAAGAAGGTACTTACAACGCCCAAAGGGTCATAGAGTTTTCTTATTGTTTAAAGGCTATTTAGTCTGAGAATACCAATTCATGGTTAAACTTGCTTTTGATGACTTTTGAATAGTCTTTAGTTTCGAGAGTTCATCATTGTTTTTTATTTGCTGAAGAGTTTTCAGGAATCATTAGGAGAAAACTTGCAGCACTAACTTTTCCTTTTCAGATGTCCCTCCCTGCAGTTCCTTTCCCAACACCCTTTTCCCCCCGCTTGATCACTTCAATATTCTGTGTATTTAATACAATCAGAATTGGAGGTATCGAGAGGTGGGCCCTTATATCGACTCGACAGATCTGAGGAAGACCTCATCTGACACCCTTCCTGTTAAAGGTCCTAACGTTTCACGGTTCTGGCCTGGTGCCTGCTTTGGCTCTTTTAATGACCTTTCATGGTCATTGCCTGCAGCTCATCAATTGCCCTCTATTGTATTTGGGGGGATCCGGGAGATGTTTTAGTGTTTGCATTGGCCCAAATAAAGAGATGTGCAAATGAGGTTTATCTTAAGTGTTCAGATAGCAGTGGCCTTTATTGCTCCTGGGAGTAAAATGTGCATTGTGCTGTGCAAGGCTTTATTGATGTAAACTAGGGGTGGGCTTAGTTCGCGAAGTAGCGCTACGCGTAGCTACTTGCAGTGCACTTCGCACTACGCGAGCTACGCGAAGCACTTCGTGAACTGAATAGTAGCATGTTCGCACTGTGCAAGATGTTGTTTTCAATGATTGCACAGTGCGGACAAGAATCCGGCACTGTGCAATCATTGAAAACGGCATCTTGCACAGTGCGAGCTGTACTTTTCTGCTGCTTGAGTAGATTTTTACTCGAGCTGCAGCTTTCTCAACGGGGACTGGTAATTTCTCATTGCGAGCCGTCGCGAGCATTCGCGACTACTCGCAATGAGAAACCTGACCTCCCCGCGTTGAGAATCTCGCCAGGAGGTTTATTGTCCATGCTTGCGATCGCGAACAAGGAAAAAGTCTCGCGAGGATGTCAATTTGCTTGCTCGCGGTCGCCAATTTGACGTTAAGGACCGCGAGAAAGCAATAAATGACTGCTGCACTACGCTACGCATGTTTGCACTGTGCTGCGTGCAGTTCGCGTAGTGCGAAGTTGTGCAAACTTCGCGAACTACGCGAGCGTAGCATAGGGCTTTGCCCAAGGTTAGTGTAAACATGTACAACTCTGCCCTTTATGCGGTTTCCACCCTGCAGACAACAAGGGGGCCATGGCTTTCTTCTGCACTCATCCTGCAGAGGTGTTGCATCTTGCTGCAAGGTCACAAATCTGCTCACTCTTTAGTAATAATGTGTCTGATGGTTGGGTGACACGTTGTATAACATTAAATATGTTGATAAGGTTGAAGAGGGTGTCTCTTGTTTCTTTCATGCTTGAATTGTTTGGAAGGTTGAAGTTGTTGCAGGCATTCTGCAAAAATCACAGAACTATGCTTAGAACCATAGAACCTTAGAACCACAGGAACTGAGTTATCCTACGACCTTTATACCCATGGGCCCAGGAACAACTAGCTACAGTGTCTCCCTTGCCCTCCTACTCACTGAAAGAGGAACAAATTATGAAACACCCCAGAACACAATACTCCCGACCCTACCAGGAATTGGGGTAATAGGACACACCCTTTTGCTTTCACACTCATACTTGTCGACAATACGATATGACAGAGACAAGACAAAAGTTTTAATTATTTATCCGAACTATTGTGCTCTAGTATGCAGTATACTTGCCACAATAAGTAAGAAGATGCCTAACACAAATACGGTCAGCATAGTAAGTAATCCATCAATCATAAAAGGTGCTGTCATTATATAAGACAGGGTAAACTAATCCCTGACCCTTCTACAGAAGTAAAGTGATTATATATCAAAAGATCTCTGGATGTTTGCAGCAGACCCAGTACCGTAGATGAAGTTTCTACATTTCGGAAGTTCGCGATCTCATCTGTCGATTTGCCTGTCTGTGCATACCTATATGACAAAGAGTACGTGTTCCTCAGACAACAGCTGTGTGCGTATGTTTTGTCTATGTGCTACAACCTGATCAAAACAGAATAACAAGGGACATTGTTGTTTGACCTTGTCTACAGTGTTTCCGACTAAATCCCAGGAAAAGGAAGTACACAAAAATAACAGAAAGTTCTGTGTGAAAGTATAGAGTGACACAAAGGAAGATACATTTGTTTAGTAATGTGTGCAAAGCAAATATTGCAGCATACCCATGCTAACATAGAGAAAATGGCAAAGGCCTGCATGGGACTTATGACAAAGTCACTGATGAGGATGGTGTGGGTATGATGGATGGATGAGGAGGTGGGGAGGTTTTTTTAATGGCAAGACAGGAGGCTAGCACACCTTTTATTCACCACCCCTGAGCAGCAACACTTTAATGTTCCAAAATAAAAACACTCTATGACAACATAGATTATGTAGTCCATTAAATCCTCCAACGTCTTGCTCTTTTGGTGCTGCTCTTGGTCATCCTGTTTACACTTGTCCAATACCACAAATGAATCGTCTTTTAGATGTAAATTTACTTTTGAATTTTTTTAATGATTGGCTAGCGAATAGATTTCCAGCTTTGAGAGAAGTGACATAGAAGTTGGCAACTATTCTTTGTTTGATTTGATTCAGAAGAGTGTCTTGTGTTCAAGCATTAGACTTGGTAAGTAGGTTTTACCAACCAGACAGAGTACTTTTTGAGATTTAAACTATGTCAGGGTTCATTCTTTTATCCAAAGTTTGAGGTGTTCATGTTTCTGTGATGGAGTGTACATCATGGTTGTAGTAAGTGATGAGGGCTGCGATGACTGGAGCTTCCAGTACTTCAGAGTCTGCATTGATTTGCATAAGATGTACCCTCTGCTTGGTAGTATAGGGTGTGTGGTGATTAGTGGGAGTGTGATTGTGGGAACAGGCATGTGGGGTGCTGGGAGAGGCTATATTAAGAGCTTACCTTTAAAGCTACAGAATAACAGATGTTCAGCCCAATGCTCTTTTTTGCTTTGTGTCTCAGTGTGCTAGCTAGGCAATCATGAAACAGTGTTGCTGCAGCCAGGATCCTGCTTCGAGGACTTGGGATATCTTTCTGCAAAAGAACTGTTGCTTCATTTGGAACTTGTTGGAGGATATTTGGAAATACACAGAAGTATTTTAAAATCTAAGTTGTGTTGTGAAAACAAATGTTGAACTTGTCAATGCTTTACGGGTGGTGTTAGGCAGGTTTTGATGTCACTCCACCCCACTCTCCTGAATGTAGACTTCCTGAACCAAAGGAAAAACTCCAAGTAGAACTAAGTATAGTTGGGAATAGGGTATGGGATTTTGACAGACAGAAACAAGTAACACACCACAGTGTTCTCATCAGGAACCAATCTGGGAACATGAACGTTGGAATGCGTTCTTCTCTCTGCTGGACACACAGAGGCAGCTGGACCCCAACAATCCCCAGAAACCATCTGTCAAACACCAAACCAGAGACACCAGTGCTCATCCGGTAATCTCAAGGGAAGGGGGTTTGGGAACAAACAATAAACTAAAATAGTTAAAATAAAATGCTAAAATAAGGAAAGAAACAACTGGTGCGTGTTCATGGCGGTGGAGAAGCAAACTCTTGGTCATAGAACAATCTGGGACATCTGTTCTAAAGCTAGGAATGAGTATGGAGACCACCTCCTGCAGCAGTAGTAAAAGACATGAAAGAGAACACAAATATTCAATGACATAAATCATGCATAAACTTCTGCATTGGATCACGATAAAATAGGTCTTTTAGAAGGTTAAGAATAAATCCGAACTGCACTCACACCATATGGCACCATAAAAAAATACACACTCACACAATATTGCACAAAAGATAAATACACACTCACACAATATTGTGCCATCGAAGATTACACATAAGCACACCATACATTCTTATCTCAATGAGATAAGACATAATCTGTATCCTTCAGCTCAAATATGTCCAAGTCTTGAGAGCGTTACCATGACCTTCTTTCAGCGAGAAAAACCAGAGACATTTCAGGGTAACTATAAACACTGCAATAATAAAATACACTTCTATCAGCAAGAACTATGCATGAAAAGTAAATAAATGATATAAGGAGGAAATGACCAAAATCCAGGTAAAGTAGCGTGAAGTAAGCTGAGCAAGAAGGAACTGTGATATAGGAAACAAATTCAGGAAGCCTCTGACTGCAAAGAGTTTCATGCAAAGTTACCCAAGATCTCCCCAATAACCAGAAATGAGCCGGGAGTCAAAACAAGGGAATTCACTGAGGACAAGAGTGAAATTCAGCCCAAAAAGGATGTAGACTTATCTGCGAGTAGCAGCAGCAAGGAAGGACAGGACTCTCCCGACCAGCACCTGCAAAGAAGGAAACTCAATGTGAAGCACTTAATGCGAGCCTGGGTGAGTGTTAAATACCTTTTGCCAGGCTGATGAGTAATGTAGGCTGCTGGGTCATGGAGGTTGCTAAGTCATGGAGACTTGTTGAGTCACGGACGTTGCTGAGTCATGGAGGTTGCTGAGTCACGGGGGCTGCTGAGTCATGGAGGTTTGTTGAGTCATGGAGGCTGCTGGGTCATGGAGGTTGCTGAGTCACGGAGGCTTTGTTGACTCACGGAGACTGCTGAGTCATCGAGGTTGCTGAGTTGAGCTCTGGCATGGCCTGGGAAACAAAGATAAGTAAAACACCACGACATACAGGAGCAGAAAATTAAAGAAATATGTGTTAGTTTTTCTTCCTCAGGGAACACAGGGGATGAGCCGAGGGCAAGAGGCATGTTTTGAGAACCTGCTAGGAGCCCCCACCCCACAATCAGTCTTCCTAGGTAGGATGTTAGTGAGTGAAATGCATCTAGTGCCCTGGGGTTCATTCTGGGTAGTACCCCCACTACTGCTGGAGTGTGGAAGGTGGTGGGCAGTCCAATGGATCCTGACAGTACCCCCCTTCCAAAGCCCGGCGACAGGGCCGGGTTTGTGGAGGTTATGCTGATGGAATATACGCAACAGTCGGGGAGCATGGACATGAGAAATTGGCTCCCAGGTGCGTTCCTGTGGGCCTTACCCTTTCCAAGCTACCAGGTAATATAAAGTACCCCTGGTTTGGCGAGAATCTAAAATAGAACTTACTTCATGTTCTAAGTGACCCTGCACACATACTGGAGGTGGTGGAGCGAGGTGACAAGTGTTTGGATCAGTGGGTTTTAAAAGGGACACATGAAAGATAGGGTGAATTTTTAAGTGAGCCGGTAAAGCCAGGTCTTCCTGCTGATTTCTGACATAGTTTTAGAATGGGGAATGGGCCGATATATCGTGGTTGAAAATAGGAGACCCTTTTAAGCGTAAGTGTTTGGTGGATAACCACACTTGCTGGTCAACTTGGTAAGGAGGAGAAACGTCGCTTTCTGTCCACGTACTGTTTGTACAATAGTTTTGCACCTATCACATTCTTTTTAATTTCTTCGAGAACCTTATGTTGTAAGGTGTGTTTTTGAGCTAAAGGTTTAGGAGAGAGTGCATGCTCTGTCAGCAACGGGGAAGATCTGGGGTGATACCCACACAGAGTGTAGAAAAGTGAGAATCTGCTAGATGTATTTACTACATTGTTATGGGCAAATTCTGCCAACCAGTAACTTAATTTCGTAATAATCGTTCGATCTCCTGGTTGTTTTTTCCCGTTTGCCCATCAGATTCAAGTTGATAGGCGGAAGAGAGGTCCACTGAAATGTTAAATAGTTTACAAAATGCTCCCCAGAAGTACGAAACAAATTGCGTACACGGTCAGAAATAATACCTGATGGTAAACCATGGAGCCGGGCAATGTGTTGTAAAAACAGATTAGCTAGATGGGGGGCCTCAGGTAGACCTTTAGTTAGGAAGCAATTACACATTTCAATTAACAGGTCGCCTACCACCACGATCAATGAAAATCCTTGTTCTTGAGGTAGATCAACTATTAAGGGCCTGATTCCGATCTGGGTCGGAAAGCTCTCCGACCAAGCCAGATATGGAGTGTTTTCCAACCAACCCAGACTCCTGCAGTCAGATCGCGCAAGTTCGATGCGGTCGCATGCTGCCGGACTCGGTTTGGTCAGACTCCCATGGAAGTCAATGGGAGCTGGTCGTACGGCGCGTACATGGGCTCCCATTGACTGAATGGGTACGGCTCGCACAAAGGCACCCCCTACAGTGGGTACACGTCGGTGCCATACGCACCATACACGTCTGTGTTGGGGACTGAGTCCTAGTCGTAAGGCTAGGGTGACAGGGGGTCCGACGCGGACCCCCAAAGGCAATGTTCCAGATATTTTGCAAGCCAGAAACTTCATCTCGAACCGGCTGTTCGACGTGTGCATCGTACTGGCTCAGTCGTAAATCGCATACATTGCACGGCACGGTTAGCATACGGCTGAGACTTTACGGAGCGGTTCGAACCTGGAAATGACTCAGTCAGTAAAACCCACGTAGCTTGCATAGTACTTGCTCTCTCGTACAACTGTACGAGTTGGCAGAAAACACGTGTACGGCTTGTAGTTTTTCCGGCCGGATCGCGTTAGGTGCCCTTCCGACCCGGATCAGAATCAGCCCCTAAATCTATAGATACTAAATGCTAAGGTGATGGTGGTGTTGGAAGAGGATTAAGCAACCCTGCAGATTTTCGTCATTCTGATTTAGTTCGAGGTTGGAGGTTTTTGAATCATGGAGGCTGCTGAGTCATGGAGGTTGCTGTGTCATGGAGGCTGCTGAGTTATGGAGGTTGCTGAGTCATGGAGGCTTTGTTGACTCACGAAGACTGCTGAGTCATGGAGGTTGCTGCGTCGAGTTCTGGCGTGGCCTGGGAAACGAAGATAAGAAAAACACCACCACATACCGGAGCAGAGAATTAAAGAAAAATAAGATAGCTTTTCTTCCTCAGGGAACACAGTGAGTGAAAGAGGGGACGAGCCGAGGGTGAGAGGCATGTGTTGAGAACCTGCTAGGAGCCCTCACCTGACAGGCAGTTTCCCTAGGTAGGATGTAAGTGAGAGAAATGCACCTAGCGCCCTGGGGTTCACCCTGATCAGTTCCCCCACTACTGCTGGAGTGCGGAAGGCGGTTGGCAGTCAGATGGATCCTGGCAGTTCTACAGTACCATTCTCTCTCTTCTCAGGGTATGCATCACCGCAATTTTAATGCTCCATACTCTCTGGTAAAGGACTGTCTTGATATGCAAGGAGAGAGCATGCAAGACTTTAGTAACAATGGTTAGCATACTGAACTTGCTAAGACCTTAGAGTACAACAATCAATTACTTTTAAAGTCTTCATTTTGGCAGGCCACGGAAAAATGCATCATTCCCATTGGATGCAGAGTGCAAGGTTAGTGTTTTCTGACACTGTAGTGATGTTATTTTCTATGGTGGTAAATGTTGAGGATTGCTGTCCTCTTCTCTAGTTTCCTTTAAAGATCATTTTAGCGGCTAGTGGAGAAGTGTGGCTCATTGGTTAGAGCAGGCATACCCTGAAGCAGAGGTCAGACCCGGGACCAGGGTTCAATTCCCGACGCGGCAGGATCTTGAGCTCAAATGTACATGGACTCGATAATTCTCGCTTCGGTGCCTGACCTAATCATGGGTTCACACTCTGCAACTCTGGGCATTAAGCTTGCTTAATCTCCACAACGGCCCCCCGCGGCGGGATGCCTGGCTTTCACCTTTGGGATGCCTTGTAGGGGCTATCTCACAGGGAAAAGCCAGGACGGGTTCCCAAGGCAAGCGCGGAGATACCCCTTTGGGGGTCGAATCTGGCGCTATATAAGAAAATAATAATAATAATAATTTCACTTCCTTTATGAATGCTGGGAAATGCAGTGTGGTCACTTCATGTGGAGATGGATGCGGTGGTGGATGCAATGCTTTCCTACTTTTCTTGGGGTTACTGATGTAATAAATAAAGTGGGTCTTTGTTATGCTATTGGATCACTATTATCGGACATAAAGGAGGGTATAATCTCATGTAACTTTAAATAGAGGAAGATGTGACGTGCCCTTCTGAAAAGTCTTGAATTTCAAAGCATTATATATAAAGGGTGGTGTACTCTCTTGGTCCTTGAATCTCTTGACATTGGAGCTAACAGGACAGGAGGTGTGCTGTACTGAAACTCTTGAATCTCTTGGCATCACAAATAAAGAAGGCATACTTTCCTGATACTCTTGAAACTCCTGGCATCACAGATGAGGGGTGGGGGGTCAGAGGGGATGCTCTTCTGATTCCTATGAACCTCTCAACATCATAGTTACGTGGAGGTAGTGTTCTTCTGATACATTTGGACCTCTTGTCATCACAAAGTACAATGTGCTTGTTGGATAATCAATCGGTTCTTGAGATCACAAACAATGCATGTATGCAATATGTATGAAACACAAACCTAGCCAAAAGGCAGTAGAACAATGTACAGGGTCATGGGCATTACAATGTGTGGTAGCAGGGTTCTAGGCATGAAAGTGGCCTGTTACTGATCTCATGATATTCACAGGGTTCTTCACATAACAGATAAATGAGAGTGGGTATCCTGTTAGTCTTCATATCTCTGCTGACATTATAAAAAAGGTTGACATTGCTCTTCACAGATATTGGACCCCTTACCATCACTGTTAAGTGAGTTTGTGAGGTCCTGGTGTACATAAACCAAAGAAGAAGGAGGCTGAAGAATGATTACACTTGAGCTTCATTATACCACAAAGGAGGGTGTACACTCCTAAAAGTCATGCGCCTCTTGACATCAGAATATATTGAGGAGCATGCAGTCCCAGAGTTACCTAGTGGACCTCCAGCCCTCACGAATGTTGGATGGTTGACAACTGTGTAATATGCATGAAGCATGTAAGGATATACAAGGATTTGGCACGCGAGAAGAAGGGTGCATGCAGCCCATCACTAACACTCTCCCAGAACTATTCTCAGATGTGAGTGTTCCCTTCCCTTGATGTAGGATGCAGTTCATAGCACCCCTTGGTCCATGAGTAGACTAGCTATCTGCCAGCTAACCTAAAGCATTCACAACTCCCTAACCCACCTATCTCCTGTACATTTCCTCTTTCTCTCTCCTTTTATTGTTATACATCTACTAATCATGTTTGTCACAAGATCCTTCCCCTGCCCATGGATTGAGCTCCTCACCCTCCTTTTACAGCTTTCTATGCACACTCAAAGCCTCTCCTTCACATCTATCTTCTATCCATTGAATACTTAGTAAACCATTTTCCTACCCAACTCATGACTCACACCATAGCCTACCTTTTCGTGCTCATACAAAACTCTTTTAAATCCTCTCCCACCACTATACACTGCCCCATTCTATGAACAACAACCCCATCATTTCAATCTAATTCTTCCACTATGACCTTTTCTGATGCTTCTCAGACCTTTACTATACCCCAAACTATCATTTCCTAATTTCAAGTCATTTTTATTGAGATTTTATAAAACAAAACACACTATACATAGGCAATACAGAGAGAGATAAACAAGGATTGATCACATATTGGAGTATGGTGATTAGGATAGAGTACAACAAACTTTTTATTGTAGAGTCAAAATTAGCATCACAAACATTATGAGAAAGCTAAAGATGCGTGTGATGTAGTAAGTATATAGATAATCTCAATGGTGTAACCAGGTAATGCACAAAACCTGGGGATAAGTACGTTATGCGAACAGTTGTTCTGCCACCTTAAAGCATTTCGTTTCGTGCCCCCCTAAGGGTGGGACTATCAACAAAAGATTTAATAGCACAACACTGAAAAACATTCAAATTGAGAAAATATAAATGTATTGAAAAAAATCATGTATTTAAAGATAATGGCATAACAAGACGCATGTCAAACATATACAACAAACATAAGTGATTATCTACAATAGTGACATACAAAAGTGATAGGTTGTGACTGTTCACATCACAACAGTACAACATTTACATAGAGAACACAATACATGGAACATCAATTTATCTTTTTAGTAGCGTGGTATTCGTAACATCAGGAATCCTAGCAAGACCTTCTTTAATGTATGGGTCTTGCTGGGCAACTACACTAGATCATGAACGTCGACATTTCAACCCCTAAAAATGTGTGTCTATCAATGACATCCCTGTAAGGTCTTCTTCAGGGCGAAGAAACAGTTGTGTATGGCCTGTTCAGAACGGGAAATAAGTGTATTTTAGAAATCAGTGTGTTCGTGAAGATAAAAGGAAGGCAAAGCCAGTGAAATGCGCTCACCTTTTGAAGTGACTAATGAAGCTCAACTGAATGGCAGCTTAATTAATCATGGGCCCACTGGGCTAAACAGGACTTCAAAATCTGCTGGAGGGCAAGTGAAATCATATGCTGCGTAGAGTAAAAATCAGTCACCTCTGGCATAACACGCTCAAAGAGCTTTTATGGCTATTTGAGCCAATGTTGCATTCACCACATGTCACCCAGACACAGTTTATGCCAATGTCTCTAATTAACACTCAACTTCAACGTTATTTCCTCCAATTCTGCATAAACATAAGGAAAATTAGATAAAATACAATAAAATAAAAGGAGTATTGTGGTAATCCCACTCCGGTATCTATGTTTAAACAATCTCCAATAACCAATAGTAAAAACTTACCTCCGGCGTCTTGCGCTCGGAGTCAATTGTGAAAGCACACTGCCCGATGCGTCTTCAAAGTAAAATAGATTTCAGCATTACCGGCATCCGCGTGCACAGAATGTGGGGCCGGTACACGTTGTCAAGGAAACTGAAGCGCAGGCTTATGAGGTATACGGATGGTCGAGCACACTTCTCTGGCATCCCCGCATTACCTCAGAAGCCAGAAAGCCGGAGAAGCCACTGCGCAGGGACCGCAGAGTGATACTCACAGTTGTCAAGTAAAACAAGCTGGTCTCACACGTTGTGTAGAAAGTAATTTCACACAAATCAATCAAAGCGAGGGATAACTCATGCTGTCTATGTGACAAAATGTAGATTAGATCTGACTAATCAGAATGATTTAAAAGGAAAAATAATAAGTGCACAGAGAAAGCGAAATAGATTTGTGTTGTTTATTTCACTTGACTTAGAGTGATTAGTTCACAGAGAAAACTAATAGATATGTAGTTGTTATTGTCACTTGACATAGAGGGAGTATCCTGAGTACCTGTATATCTATCTCGGAGTAAAATATAGGAACACACAGGCGCTCAAGTATAGTATAACCACATCTGCCCATGTTTACTGAACCGGACATGGAGTAGACCAATACAGTCCAGGACAATATACCTGGTATTCTGTACTGATGTGTTACACGTCCAAAATGAATGTGTGTATATGTGGCGTGTTGGTGTACATACACAAACCATTGGATATATACAAATTCACATTTCCGTCATTTCAGTCACAATTTGAAACAGTTCTATTTGATGGCAGTTTCATATCCTTGTTTACATATTATATAAACCCGTCTCATTCCAAAATTAGTGTATCAGATAAAAGTGTGTGTCCACAATACATGAGCTTGTCGATATACAATTCCAATCATCATTAACAATTGTTACAATAACAACATTACATGTGACAGTATGCTAATAAGTATTGATTTACCCATAACATTCATGGGTCTATACTGCAAAACCATATTGAGCTGTATTATCTCTGGTCTGTGATCACATTCAGCCTGTGCATAGTAGAGAGATTTGCCTGGAGATCTCCTAAGATTCATTCAAACCCTTGCTGATCACATCAAGGAGATGTATCCACTTACAATCACGTGAGTTTAATGTGGCTGCTAGATCCCCAGCTCTGGGATTGGGTAGAATTTTTTCAAGAGCCCACTACTTCAGACTATCAATCTGATTTTGCATTTCCGTAAAGTGGTCGGCAAACGGTGCCACCTGTACTCGACAGAATATCCTTGAATAGTGCTGAAGGATTCTAGTCTTGACCTAGACCTGGTTTTAAGCCAGGAGAATGATTCTGTAAGTTGGAACACCTATACATGAGTTTTTAATGAAAAGCGTTTGTATTTTTGTCAAATAATTACGGTATCGTGTTTAAATGAGGTGTATTTAAAAAATGTAACAATATTTTTTCTGTCTTTTTATCCACATCGGGGGGGGGGGGAAATTGTAATGATTTTAATTAATCAAACAATAAAACTTGACTTGACTTGTAGTCTTGACCTTCTGCTTGGTTTTGCCAACATATACTTTACTGAACAGGCACATCATGATATAAATCATGCCTTTGGTGTTAGTTTGTATGGTGCTGGAGGAGACATTGTTTCCCAGCATACATGAAGTGCTTCTGCTCTACCCCCATGTCATACGCTTTGCAGTGCCCACATTTGAAGTGGCCCTGTAGAGGTGGTAACATCAGTTATGTACGTATATTAGCAGAAGGTTTCACCCTAAGATATGAGCTAACCACATGGTCTCTGATATTCTTTCCTCTTTTGAATGCAAAAAGTGGTGGTTCAGTGGTGCCTATCTCATTTGATACGAGTGCTCAATTACGATTGATGATTTTCTTTATTTTATTACTCCTGTTCCCGAATGTGGTGACACAAACAACTCAGTCATTAGCTGTTTTTCTTTCTTGGTTAACCTGTAATAGTGTTTCTCTGTGGCAGTACCAGGCCCTTTTGCGTGTTTTTCTCAAAGGCCCCTGGGGTAACCACGGTCACTTAATCTGTTGATGAGTGAATCCGATTCCATAAATAAATATTACTTATGGGCACAATTCCTACGGAACCTGAGAAACTGACCATAGGGAAGATTATCTGTCAGGTTACTTGGATGATGACTAGAGTATCCCACTAGAGTATTGCGCTCAAGTGGTTTCCTGAATAGTGAGGTGTATAAGCCATTTGCCTCAGTTTTGATTGTTAAGTCAAGGAAATTGATCTGATCTTGGCTTATCCCCTTCCATGCTCATGACGAGCTGAGCTAGTCATGAGGCACCCTGCTCGTGTGCTGATGACGAGCTGAGCTCGTCATGACCACACCCATTTCTATTGACCTTCAGCACAGCAAGCAAATATCTCAAGCAGTCAAGGTGTTAAATTCATGGTGAATTTTATGTCATTTGATCTGCCATTCATCCATATATAGAAGTCCTTCAATATTTGCTTATTGCCTGCCCAGATCATGAGGACATCATTGATATATCACTTCCATAGAGAAATGTTCTCTATGAAAGGATTATCTGCACTGTAAATGAACTTGTCCTCATGGTTGTCCATTTAGAGATTTGCAACGTAATCCAGCCCCGATGGAAACCCCCTTAGTTTGAAAAAAGAAGTCCTTTTGAAACATTTTTTTTAAAACAAACTTTATTAATTTTATCCAGTTTCAGTACGGGTTGAAAAGGTGCACAAATGTAAATTTCACCCAAATATGACCATATACAGATGTAGTATGACAACAGCGCTTGAGAAAAGACATGACATTTTGCATCCGTGTAATACAAACATGGTCCCACCTGCACGGGTATACAGTTGAGAAGGTGTCTTTTTAACAGATAATTTCTTCATGGGTTGTGTAGCAATTACTTTGGTTCCTAGATAAATAAATAGGCAGTAACACACGTTTTATTAACTCACCACCCCCCCAACCCTGCTGATGGGCACTACCTTCTCACAACTTTACCAGTTCAGTTAACAGTTGCCTAGTGCCCATAGTGAGCACACTGATTGAGTGCAAATCAAATCTAGATAATGGAAGGTCACATATACATAAATTAATTAGCAAAAATATAGTACCTGAGTTTCACGTTTATAACTTCAGAATATCGAATGCTTTAAAAGTTTCCAACAGTTGAACACAGCTCATAGCAATATGTACCTTCCGTAGGCCTTTTTTCTCTTCCCTGCGAATCCCCGCACTCTCTGCCAGTCCCTACTTCTCTACTTCATCTTTCCAACTGAGTATTGTGGAGGATCTTAAAGATTTCCATCTCCTAGTGATTCCTCATTTGGCAAGGAGTAAAGCTAAGTCCACAAACCTGGTTTGTACTCTAGGGGGCAGATTTATGAAGGACTTGCGCCGCCGGTGCGTCACTTTTTCCCATGTTAAAAATGACGCACCGGCGGTGCAAGGCCTTCATAAATCTGCCCCTAAGTTCTTTACGTCTTTTGTATAGACCTAGCATACTTGCTTCTACTTTATGCCATCCCATGCTCCCCACCACCTCCTGTAAAATAGTGATTATTCCCCTCAATATGCTTTCAAGGTAGGACAGTCCCATAGCATATTTAATAAATAAGTGTCTTGCTCTGGGCATCTAGGACAATGTGGCATGAGAGTAGGGAAAATTGCATGCAGTAAATAGGGGATCAGCTACGTTCTTTGTGTGATCATGTATTGAATGAACTTAAAAGGGAGTTACAGGATGTTCGTTTTGGGTATTCTAATACTGTTGCCCATTCCTTGTCAGACAATGGCCTATCAATGTCCTGTTCCCATTTGGTATGTGTTGCAGCGAAGGGGGTAGAACAGTGAGCACGTGTGCCCAGGTAGAACCATCTAGTTAGGTGGCTACCAGTCCCCATAAGGTAGATTAGATGAACTAGCTCATGGGTGTCAGGTTCTGCTCCCTGGGGTTCCCAATATTATTTGACCTACCGTGTCAGGCTCACATAAGTCATAAACAGTGAATCTGAGACACCCCTCTCGTTGATAAAATTGACGTGTTCAAGTAGCATTTTATCGCTAAATAAATCTCCTATTGTTGCCACTCCAGCATGCATCTATGGGTATAACCTACGAGTGGTAAGTGTTCCTGAGGTGGTTGAAATGCCTAGCAAGGGAATATTTGACACGTATGCAGGAAGAGTCTTTGTGAATTTTAATGCCTGTTTCCAGTAGGTGATGGCAGTTCTGAGAGAGTACCAGCAGTGTGAGGTATTGTGCCACTCAGAGAGAGCAGTCTTTGTAATGTACTCTGAGCTAGCATTCACTCTGAATATGCTATTTCCTGTACATTACATCCAGCAATCAAATAGAGCCATTGCAGCTTTGAGGCTAAGCAATATGCACAGATTCATGGGCTCCCATTCCCCCAGCATGAGATGGAAGTAGTTGCTTTGCTAGGCTCAGGCGCCTATGACCTGAGTCCCAGATTATGGAGATCAGGAGTGTGCTCAGGGTTGTGAAAACAGCTCTAGGGATAACCACTGGGAGATTAACAAAATAATACAAAAGTTGCTGAAGCATGACCATTTTGGAGATTGCCAACCGTCCTGCTACCGATAAGGGGAGTGAGGTCAACAACGCAATTTGTGCGCCCAAGGACCGGATATCTTTATGGAGGTTGCCTTCGATTAGATCTGTTTTAGTTCTATACACCTGTATCCCAAAATATTTAAAGGTGTTAGGAGCAATGATTATCGCGCGGTGTCCGAATGGTATAGTCAGATCAACTGTATTAGAGCCGCAGGGGAAGGCTTGAGACTTTTCATAGTTGATTGCTAAACCAGCTATGCATTCGAATTGTCTAAACAAGCCAGCTACAGGGACTAAATTATTCCACAATTTCCTAGTATATAAAAAATATCATCTGCATAAAGAGATAGGGCATGATGAGTATTGTTAATGTCTATGCCCCATTCCCAAGAAGAGGCTCGGATTTTATGGGCCAGTGGTTCGAGGGCGAGGGCAAACAGAATGGGCGAGAGGGGGCAACCCTGTCTGGTGCCTCATTGTATTTGATATGGTTCCGAAATGTGCACTCCTGTGTGCACCCCTGCGGTGTGGAGATGATAATATTGGATCCAGCTAACATAACCCTGTGGCATCCCGAATGTCAATAACGCAGTTAACATATAATCCCAGCCCAATGTACAAACGCTTGAGTGAGATACAATGCTATGCATCCTGCTTCAGAGGTCTCCACAGTGCAGAAAAACATAATGCTGAAGAGTTTCCATATATTCAAGGATGTACTTCGCCCGGGGACAAAGCCTCTTTGGTCAATGTGCATTAGTCTTGGTATTAAAGGTTGTAGGCGGTTTGCCAGGATTGTACTCAAAATCCTAAACTCAGTATTCAGCAACGAGAGAGGGCGGTATGAAGCTAGCAGAGAATGATCCCTCCCGGGTTTAGGGAGCTAGGTTATTAATGCTTGTATTGTAAACGGGGGGAGTGTGCCCATCTCGAATGCCTCTGTGCATATTTTATAAAGTTGTAGAGCCAGTTGTTGTATATAAGTTACATAGAATTTCACAGGTAAGCCATCTAACCCCAGAGTTTTGTTCTTTGGGAGGTCCCTAATTGCTGCTTTTATCTACATTCTTGTTATAGGATCACCTAACGTTTTCTTGTTCTCGTCAAATACCTGTGGCTGTTTATTTATTTATTATTTATTTAGGAGTTTTATATAGTGCTAGCCAGACCCGAAGGTATTGGAGCGCTTTACAACAAAGGCGATGGGAAACACAATACAAAAATGTAACAATAGTGTACATATTGACTTGCTGTGAGTCGAAAGTCTCCGATTAGAAATCAGCCTTGAAAGCAGAGGGTTTCAGAATAAAGGGGAGATATACCGAGTGACTCTGGGGAAACTGTTATCATGGGGAAGGCTGGGCCAGACTAAGAGTTTTTAGTCTTGAGGTGGATGCCTACTGTGATGGGCAAGAGTCTGCAATCAAGCAGCAGCCATCCATTCGGCATGGGAACGATTGAGGAGGAGGTCTTTGAACTGTCTTTTGAATTTAACAAAGGGCGGTTAGTCCTGATATGAACTGAGATGAAGTTAAAGATTGTAGGAGCATTTCCAGAAAAGGGTCGAGAGGAGGTTTTTTGTTTGCAAGTTTTCGGGGGGATGAGGAGTAATGTGCTGGAGCTCCTGATGTTCCTTAACTGGCCAGCTTTTTTGAGTTTGGCAGCCAGGTAGGTGGGTTTCTCGGTGTGCAGAGCTTTGTGTGTGAGGCAGGCAGTTCTGAAGTTGGCACACATTTCAATAGGGAGCCATTTTAAATCTCTGAGTGCTGGCGAAATATGTTGAAATTTCTTCACTCGGTGGCCATTCTGGATGCGGCATTAAGAGTTACTCTCAGAGGGGCTAAGTGGGATGTTGCTGTTCCTGTGAGGGTTGCATTACCATAGTCCAGTCTGTACCAGGGATTGAGTGGCTTGTTTGAGATCACTAGGAGGGATGAATGGTTTTATTTTGTTGAGCAGTTTAAGGTTGAAGAATGCGCTCTTGGCGGAATTCTTAATGTGTTTGGTCATGTTCAATTTTGGATCCAGCGTGAATCCCAATGATTTAACTGAGTCGGTCAGGGTGAGGTTGCAGTTGAGAGCATCGGTTGACTTTATCCAGTCTGTGACTTGGGGGATTTGCTCCTTATTGGAGATGATTCAGAAAAGGGGGTGGTGATGAACAGAGTGTCTGAATTAAGCAGACCACTCTTACCCAGTCCAAAGATCAGGGCTTGATCCATCACCGTTATTTATCTCACTGCACCATCCCAGCTCAGAACCTGGCTATATGCAAATCAGTCTGTCCCTGGCCCAGTGCATCATGGGAACAGGGCAGACTAAACTACCAAGCCAATTCTTCACCAGAAAGGAGACAAGCTACCGGGGACCGGTTTCTGGCATTTCAGCCGTCTTCGGCCCGGCTTGCTTGAATCCTGATGGTGCAGTGAGAAAGGGACTCATGTCTGAGTATACCCTGCCACACCTATAGTGGCCAAAAATGATTCAGAAAAGGGGGTGGTGATGAACAGAGTGTCTGAATTAAGCAGACCACTCTTACCCAGTCCAAAGATCAGGGCTTGATCCATCACCGTTATTTACCTCACTGCACCATCCCAGCTCAGAACCTGGCTATATGCAAATCAGTCTGTCCCTGGCCCAGTGCATCATGGGAACAGGGCAGACTAAACTACCAAGCCAATTCTTCACCAGAAAGGAGACAAGCTACCGGGGTCCGGTTTCTGGCATTTCAGCCGTCTTCGGCCCGGCTTGCTTGACTCCTGATGGTGCAGTGAGAAAGGGACTCATGTCTGAGTATACCCTGCCACACCTATAGTGGCCAAAAATGATTCAGAAAAGTCCCCGGGAGCTTGTTTCCTTCCCAGTGTAAGAATTGGCTTTTGTAGTTTGGTTTGCCCTGTTCCCATCATGCACTGGGACAGGAACAGACTAATTTGCATACAGCCAGGTCCTGAAACTGGGATGGTGCAGTGAGCTAAAAAACGGTGTTGGATCTAGCCCTGATCTCTTGACTGGGTGAGAGCTTTCTGCTTAATTCAGAGACTCTGTCCCTCACCACCCCTTGTTGTAAATATTTTTGTCCACCCTAAGCGTGGAAGGGTATTCTCAGATGTGAGAACCTTGCTCATTGGACCATCAGGATTCAAGCAAACCGGGCCGAAGACGGCTGTAATGCCAGAAACCGGTCCCCGGGAGCTTGTTTCCTTCCCAGTGTAAGAATTGGCTTTTGTAGTTTGGTTTGCCCTGTTCCCATCATGCACTGGGACAGGAACAGACTAATTTGCATACAGCCAGGTTCTGAAACTGGGATGGTGCAGTGAGCTAAAAAACGGTGTTGGATCTAGCCCTGATCTCTTGACTGGGTGAGAGCTTTCTGCTTAATTCAGAGACTCTGTCCCTCACCACCCCTTGTTGTAAATATTTTTGTCCACCCTAAGCGTGGAAGGGTATTCTCAGATGTGAGACCCTTGCTCATTGCACCATCAGGATTCAAGCAAACCGGGCCGAAGACGGCTGTAATGCCAGAAACCGGTCCCCGGGAGCTTGTTTCCTTCCCAGTGTAAGAATTGGCTTTTGTAGTTTGGTTTGCCCTGTTCCCATCATGCACTGGGACAGGAACAGACTAATTTGCATACAGCCAGGTTCTGAAACTGGGATGGTGCAGTGAGCTAAAAAACGGTGTTGGATCTAGCCCTGATCTCTTGACTGGGTGAGAGCTTTCTGCTTAATTCAGAGACTCTGTCCCTCACCACCCCTTGTTGTAAATACCTTATTGGAGATGAGCAGGATATCTGTCTTGTCCTGGTTCAGTGTCAAGTGGTTGAGTGTTAGCCAGTGTTGGACTTCCCCTAGAGTGTTGTTTAGTTTTTGAATGTCTTCCAAAGAGGAAGTTTCGAGATAAATCTGGGTGTCATCCACACATAGGTGGAAGGGGATGTTTGCTTTTTTGAGGATGAAAGTGAGGGGCTCCATGTAAATGTTAAAGAGTTGCAGAGAGAGAACTGATCCTTGTGGTTCACCTCTGCTGAAGGAGTGTGAGTCAGACAAGAAGTTCTTGATTTTTATTCTTCGTGTGCGGTTCTTTAGAAATGATTTGAACCATTTTAAGACCACCTCATCTGCTCCTACACTTTCTTGCAGTGCCTTGACGAGTAGATTGTGGTCAACCGTGTAAAAGGCGGCTGATAGGTCCAAGAGTACGAGCAGACAGCATTGATCCTTGATGAGGGACTTGTGGATGTCGTCTATGACATTCACTATCGATGTCTCTGTGCTGCAATCTTTCCTGAAGCCCGATTGGTGAGAGACAAGAAGGTGTTTGCAGTCCATGTATGCGGTAAGTTGAAGGAGTTCACATATTTCCAGGGTTTTTACTAGTAGGGGGAGGTTAGAGACAGGTCTGAAGTTGTTCAGATCATTGGTGTCCTGTTTTTTTAAGAGTGGTGTGACTTGGCCGATTTGAGATAGTCCGGCATGACTCCGGTTGTCAGGGAGCTATTTATAATCGTGGTCCAGATCGGGGCTAGGGTGCCTTTCAGCTTTTTGACTAGTTTGGCTGGAATGGGGTCCGAGATATGAGATGAGGGAGTGGAGCAGGAAATCATTTTTTTGATCTCAATTGCAGAGATGGTGTTGAAGGATTTCCAGATGTTTGGGTGGAGCTTGTGTGTAGTGACTTCTGTCCCAGCGATCGAGCTGCAGTAGTGGGGGAATGTCGCCCAAAGAGAGTTCAATCTTAGTGATTTTGTCCTTGAACAAATATGGCAAAGTTGTCACATAGGTCTTTGGAGGCCTGGAATGAGGAGGCAGGGGGTTTGGAGGTTTGTTGTCTGACAAGATTTTGGAGTTCTCCCGTCTGTTTTTTGCATTGTCGAGAGCACTGCAGAAGAAGGCCTCCTTTTCATCCTTGATGTGTTTGTTGAACTTGGTTTGTACTGATTTGAGTCGATTTAGATGGATTGTGGACCGGGTTTTCTGCCAGAATCTTTCAGCAGCTCTTAGTTCTCTACTTTCGGAGTTTATGCCTATGTTGAACCATGATCTTGATGGGGTGTTCCTGACCCTTTTTTTTGATTGCAGGGGGCTAGTTGGTCTAAGATGGTGGTCATAGTAGTGTTGTAATGGGAGGTGAGTTTGGTTGTGGAGAGGTTGTCAGTAGAGATGGGGAGGAGCACCCTCACCCTTTTCTCCAGGTCAATAAGGGGGATTTGATTTAGATTTCTCACCCAGTGAGTGTGTTCCTATGTGCGGGGCGGCCACTGAGTCATTGGGTTTGTGTGGAATAGAATGATGTGGTGGTCTGACCAGTCTACGGGGAGGATATGGTCGATCGAGATTGTGTCTGCTTAGGCAATATTGGCATCAAGTATTGATCCTCTGTTGTGGGTTTGTTCTGTGCAGTGTGGGATTAGATTATTGTTATGTAGAAGATCGTTCAAGGTTTGTATCATTAAGTTAATATCCTCGTTCCAGTGTAAGTTGAGGTCACCTAGAATCATATTATTAGAGTCCTGAAGTGCACAGTGGGTTATCAGGTCAGAGAGGTGTTCTCCGAAAGCGATGACTTTCCCAGGGAGATGATAGAGGAGATAGCATAGTAGTCATTTGTTGCCACTCGTCTTAATGGAGGCAGTTAGACATTCAAATGAGTTTTACTTGAGGGTGTCAATTTCCGATACGGAGATGTTGCTCTTATGGATGATTACAACGCCCCCTCCTCATTGGTTTTTCCTGTCCTTGTTCATAATTTGGAAGCCCGGAGATATCAACATGTCTATGTCTGGGAGGGAGCATTCGTTCATCCATGTTTCGGTGATGTTCGCAATGTCAATGTCATGGGCCAGCATCATTTCTGCCAATTCCGTAGCATGTTTTGTGGCCGATCTGCAGTTGATAAGCAAGCATTTTGTGGGCTTCTCTGTTGGAGGAGCCATTGGAATAGAGGAGAGGAAGGCTGGGGGTCTTGATGTTTTGGGTGGGAGGCAGTCTCTACCGAAGCCAGTGATGACCTGAATCTTGAAGTTTAGGGTGGTAGTAGGGTAGGTGCAGTATGAGGAGGCAAGTTCCATTGCTTCTCTCTTGGACATAGTGGCTTTTGTTCTTTTGTTCTTTTTGGTCCTTGCATTTACTTCCAAAAGGGGGTTGTTTTCAAGCTGGGCCAGGGAGTCCTGCGAGGCCTAGAGTACTTGGTGTTATTGATTATGGGTGTGGGATGTGGGCGTTGTCGGGATCTCCGGTGGGAGGTGAGGTTCAGTAGGATTTCATTTAGGTCCACTATTATGTGTTCTAGCTGGCTTTCTAATAGAGTGAGTCTCTGAGTCGTTTCCCAGGGAAGGGTTGGGTTGTCAGGGCTTTGACTGTCCGGGGTGACGTTATTGAAGGAAGGGAGGGGCTTGGGATTAGGAGGTAGTGTACTGGTGGTAGTGCAGCCTCTGTTGTCACTGTGAGTGGCCCTGGTCATGAGGTGTGTGGGCTGTGTTCTAGTTTCAATCGGCCGCCTCAGGCGCATAAGAGGGGGAGAGAGTTACGAGTCGCAGATTGGGGGTTCTGTTCGGTAGCTGTTTGTGAGGAGTAATAATTAGGTGAGGGAGGGGGATTGTGTCTGTCAGGGGGCCTTGGGTTCGCCATGGCAGGTAGCTCTGAATTGTGCATTTCCAGGGGGTGGTGGAGGGAGGAGAGATTCATGGGGAAGTTCAGTGTTGGCAAGTCAAGCAAGTCAAGTCAATAGCACTTTATTTCGATTAATAAAAATCATAAAAGCGATCACACAATTATATTACACACAGCAATGTTAAAAAATACATTAAAAGATGTAATCATACATAGTATACAATATTATACATGATAAAAAACATAAAATCAAGTATTGGTGATGCGGTCATCCACAGGTAAAAAAATCTCACAATTCATTAGCAGAGGGGTATAATCTGTACATTGAAAAAGGGATATAATCAGATCTCCACTTGCATAAGGGCAACCCTCCTATTCTTATTACGAACAGTAGCCACCAGGAAGCTGGCAACCCCAAACATCACCCTCGGTGTACTTAACATTTGTAAAAACATCAGTGCTGGTTTAACCTGGGTGAATTCCGCTTCTCTAAGTATAGGCAGTAGATGTCGCTTCCTGATATCCGAAAAGTGCTGGCAAAACATGATAAAGTGCAAAAGGCTTTGGGGGGAGACACTATCACAGCTACAAGGAGGTGTAAGGTCTGGTTTCCCCCACACACATGAGATACCCAAAGTATATTGAACAATGCTCAATCTAAATCTGATCAGGAGATGTCTATGCTGTGGAATAGATACAATTCTGAGGTATGGTTCTATTTGTGGAGTAGTTTTCAGAACATAATTAGCTCTCACAAGGGGTTTATACATTTCCACCTGTTCTCGTTTTTGCTCTACCATCCTCATAAAGTTCGTCTTAACCCACTTCAGATCATTTTTATGCAGCAAGTACGGGGAATGAAAAAGCTCTGGTCGTCCCAGTTTGGCAAAGACATCTCTTATGTAGCATAGCCAGGGTATTTTATTTGCTTTATCAAGTGCCATTACGTCTTTTAGGATGGCATGGTTCAATGAAATCTCCTTGTTGGTCCAAGTTTTAACCCAGCACGTTATAGGGGCTAAGTGAATAAGGTCGGAGATGAAGCTCAGTCCCAACTCGGTGTGAATAGTATACACAGGCGTTGATTGGGGAACCGCTAAGAGATTCCTTAAAAACTTATTCTCAATTTTTTGCAGTTTTTCCTATTGCAAATATCCCCATAATGAGGCCCCATACAGTGCAATAGATATACATTTCAATTTATAAATGGTTAAAAGTGCCTCCATAGGCCTGGATCCTAACCGCTTAACAAAGTCCATTAAAGCGGATGACGATCTGGCAACCGCAAGGCATTTTGCATTAATTTGGGGGGCCCAGCTTCCCTTTAGATCAAAGATTACGCCAAGGTACGTAAATACAGGAACAATTGACAAGACAACACCATTACAAGAGAAAGGCTGTATTCTGTATGTTTTTGGACGCTTTCCTACCACCATGACGTGGGACTTTTTACTGTTCACACTCAGATCTAGCGATTCCATGAAGCCACCAAAGGAATCTAAGAGTTTCTGCAGCCCCAGTCCTGTGCGTGCCAACAATACCGCCTCATCGGCATAAAGCAGGACCGGGACTGCAGAGTTTCCCACAAACGGAATGTCCTGAGTGGCTTTTACCAAATGTTTGTCAATGGAGTTTATATAAAGTGTGAAAAGCAAAGGGGCCAAGATACACCCTTGCCTTACACCCCGCTTAGAGTCAAAATAGCGAGTGCATCCTCCTTCCCTGTTTACACGAATATTGGCCTTCAGTCCTTGGTGGAGAGTATCTAAAAAATTCACTAAGCAAGGGTTGATTCCCAAGTTTTTCAGAATTTCCCACAGTTTCCCCCTATTTACCAGATCGAAGGCTGATGATAAGTCCATAAACCCCATGTAGAGCATGCCTTCTTTCGCCTGGGTGTACTTGCTAATGAGCATTTGTAAGTTGAGGCATTGATCTAATGTACCTCTTTTAGCACGGAAACCATATTGAAGGTTAGAGAGAACCCCTCCGTCTTTCAGACAATCCTCCAGTTTAGAAAGAATCACTCTGCCCAAGATTTTGACGGCAGAGTCGATTAAGGAGATTGGTCTGTAGCAGGAGGGGTCACATCTCGAGCCTTTTTTAAACACCGGTATTATGGTTGATGTAGACCATGAAGGGGGAAAACCGTTAGTGCTAGCTGAGTTAAAGACGTTAGTGAGCACCTTAGCCCATAAGGTTGGTTGTGTCCTGTAAAGGTCCGCTGGCACCCCATCTGGGCCTGGGGCTTTGTTTTTGGATGTATCCACAATTGCCTTTTCAACATCAGCCACTTCAAAGTGTAACATTCGGGGACTATTAATAGATGTATATTCAGTGGGCGAGAGTGTATCCGTGGCCTCATTGTCATAGATCTTACTGAAGTGTGCAACCCACAAATCATCTGCAATCACACAGTCTAATACAGCATTCTCTGTACAGGTAAAATATGGATGGGTAATTATGCCCCAGAATTTATTACTATCCTTCAGGGTATCTATTGTACTAAGGTCATGCCAAGCTGTGGTTTTAATGTCCTTCTTCCTAGCAGCTATGGCTTGCTTATAGGCGCTCCTCAGACTAATTACTGCCTCCCTGTTCCTCGGTTTCTCTTTCAGGGCATGCAGTAGAGCCTTGTGAGCTTTAGAGCAATTACCGTCAAACCATCGTGGGTGGTTGGATGCTAAGGATTTAGATTTAGTTTTTAGGCCCTCATTGATCTTATTACAAATAGAAATGAAAGATTCAATAATGTTGGTACCATTGGCCGCCTCATCAAGGCAGACTGTAAAGTCTGTCTCTGCTTTAGAGAGTAAATCCAGCATAAATGAGTCAGGGACTACTTTCGCCCAGTTAAGTCTTCTAAACTGATCTTTGAGTTTCAGGGTGTCTTTAGTTATGCCACAGGCATTGCGTCTGATAATTATATCTCTAAGATCTATCGCCAGGACAAGGGGGTTATGATCACTGTATACAGAATCCTCTACTGTGTATGAGGTAGCTACAGGGATCAGACCAGCTGAGACAAATATATAGTCTATGACTGTGCCAGATTCCCTCGTTTTAAATGTTACTAATCTCTCTACGCCCCTAAACCCATCTACCTCAAAGAGGTTAAGACTCGCTAATAGAGCCTATAGGGCTTCCCCCTGTGGGGTATGTTCAAAATGTACAGCGAGGGATCCAACAGAGCCCATTTGCTGGTCCGCCAAGCAATCTCATCTACAGGGGTGAATATTAAAATCTCCCATCACCACTATTTCGATAGAAGTGCTATGTGAACTTTTATATTCATTTAAAAAACGTTCTAAGGCGCTAAAATTAGAGTTGAATACTTCTTTCTCTATGACATTATAAAAGTTAATCAGCAGGATGGTGGTGTGGATTAGACCCCCCCATTCTACAATCAATATATTATCAGATGCAAACTCCAGTCTATTAAAAGATCCTACCAGGTCCAAAGAGACCAGGAGTAACAAGCCTCCCTTTGGTCGGCCTCTCCGGCCTGGGACTGCCTTCGCACAGAAGGAAGAGAAGCCATCTAAACAGAAATCATTATCTAGATCCCATGTTTCCTGAAAGGCTATTTTATCATGGCATTGAATATAATTAATCCATGATGGGTCATTTTGTTTATTCTGCAAACCTGCAATATTCCAACTTAAAAACTTTTGTGAGGTTTTATTATCTAGTAATTGTCTATTATCCTCATTACTTAAAGCATGATTATTTAGACAGTCATTTGATTCCATATCGGTCAGTGGTGAAAATCTATTTTCTAAAGTGGTAGGTGTAAAAGTATAATTGACTGGGGGCGGGTTTTTACTATGTTGTACTGTATTCCAACCACCCTGTCTAAGCTCAGCCTGTCTTGCCTGATAGGAATAGTTGGATGTGTGAGACTTCCCTGTAGAACACGTAAGTGGTAGGGTCAGCCTATTCAGGTGATTAACTGGATGGGTGTCAGGTGGATAAAAATAACCCAGTGGTAAAGGTCTAATACAAGTACCCTTAAGTTCAGAGCCATCCCAAAACAGTCTGTTTGCAACATTAGGGAGGTTAAAATTGATAACCACACAATCCCCAGATAGGCATTTACGCCGTCTACCTACCCATTCTGCCCACCTTGCAGAAATGATATTCTTAGAAATATCATTTCCACCACTACAGAATTGAGAGCACCAGTTTTGTGTCCTAGCCAATAGATTGTGATCAGTTTCTATCATACCAGGTCTCAAAGGTGGAATTCCAGTTAAGACAGCTACTAGAGGGGCCGCATCTGGAGGAAGGTGCAAAAAACGGTTCCTATTCCAGGAAGGTTTGCTAGGGGGAAACGGTGGCGGACTTGTCTTCATGTCACCTACTTGAGGTAATACTTTGTCGGGCATACCCTGCTGACCCCCTGGGATTGTCTGAGACTCTCTGGGCCCAACAGCATCATCACAAATCTGGCCCACAGCTATATCATTAGCTACACACGGCCTAGAGAGAATTTTGGGTCTGGTCCCCCCATCCTTCTGGACCGTTGTCCTATTGGTCTGTACTTTGTGTTCTTTAATGAAATTATCAAGGTTTTTACATTTGTCCAGAAGTTTGTGTACACAGGAGTTAAGGGTATCCACAATATCTTTAGCAATAGCAACAAGGGCCGGCTCCAGGCGGGACTCAAACATCCCCTCCACTAAGTCTGCCATGTAGTTCATAACCCTTGCATCAATTATATTTGGAACAACTTTATCAGCCTGGTCCGGGTCCAAAGTAGACTTGTTATTATTGTGACCTTTCTTTTCAAACCTGCGTTTTCCCTTTACCCCCGTACAATTGTGTTCTTGTGGGGGTACCGGACCACAGTCATAATCTTGTGCCGTAGGGGATATTACTTGTGATGGTATGGGGGCCTGAGGTGGTTGTATAATAGCAATAACAGGCTCAAGGGGGACAGGGGACGCACTGGTAAGAAGTGGGGCATGTTGTGAGACAGTAACGGAAGTATCCCTGGCATCAAGACCTAGCTCCTTTTCAGCGATGGCAATTTCCTCATTTAAGGCTCCCACGGCAGAAGTAAGATAAGAGATTATGGTATCTTGTTTCTTAGCCACCTTAGGTTTCTTACCGTCCTTTTCGTTATCCTGTCTCATTAGCTTACGTTTCCCCATGGCGGCAGCCAAGGGATATGGCCTGTCCTGTCCTCTGTCGTCCCCTGACGGCCACAGACGGCCCGCCCTCTTCCCGGGCTCCGCCCGGCGCCGCCCGCGCGCGTCCGCGATGCGGAGGAAGCTGTCTGTTTTTATGCGCCTCCGTTCGCGCCAACCAGGAAGTGGGCGGTGATCTCCCAGGGCAGGCTGGGAGCTGTAGTCTCGACCTCCGCTCCGCGGCCGAGCGATGTCAGCAGCTCGCCGTCGGGGGAGACCACAGCGTCAGGAGCCCAGCTGTGCCCAAATGCCCAATAAGTCCGGTGAAACAGATGAGCAGGTAAGCTGCGAGCCCCCTCGCAGCGCGTCTCCACAGGTCTGTCAATTCGGCGTTCAGTGTTGGCTCCAGAGGGATCATTCATTCAGGGAAAGGGAAAAAGTTCTGGGGTGAGTGGCGTGATTCATAGAAGGCTTTTCGCAGTGAGGGGAAGAGGTAGTCAAATGCATTAAGGTTGTAGTTGTTGGCTTGGTTCATGACTGTACCATTAGTGTAGATGGTCGCGGAGGTGTTGCTGTTGCGCGTGCTGTTGATTCAGGATTGAAATAGTCAGTTTGCAACTGTGAGGTGGGTTAGTTATTTTGGATGTGAGGAGATGAGTTTTGAGAATGCTGATCCATTTCGCTGGGCATTCAGCATAGAAAATAAAGTAAATTTTCAGCTGGCCTTCGGAGGTGTAGTTGTATATGTCGACAAATAGTGTGTCTGGGTATTGTCTGAACAGCCTGTGTTTAAAATTCCTCTTTGCTTTAGATGAGAGGTTGGGGGAGGGGGGTGGTGAAGGAGTTCGGCCTGTGGGGTTGCAGGTGGTTCAGGTTGGTGGTGGCGGGTGCCATCTGTTCTGAATTTGGAGAGGTTGTAGGTCTATACCATTGATCTGGGTCTGTTGACTGACCTTAGGGATCCTGTGATCTGATGGTAGATCTATTCAGATTGGATTAGAGGGAGTTTGTCCGAATTGGGAGAGGTTGTAGGTCTTTTCCGTTGATTTGGGTCTGTTAACTGACCTTAGGGATCCCATGATCTGGTGGTAGATCTAATCAGTTTGAATTAGAGGCAGTTCGTCCGAATTGTGGGGGAGTTAGTGCAGCCATTTTGGGGTCAGGCATAGGTGCCCTGCTCATCGACTCCCGTTTGTATGGGGGAGGTTGTTTCAGGTCTTAGGGGGTAACCTTTACCCTGAGAGACGCTGGGGCCAATGTCACCAAATTGCTGTGACCGGTGCGCACGTCCCCTGCTTGTTAGGATTAGCAGTGGCTCCCTAGTAAGGCTTGCCACCGCGGCCATTACTGGGTCAGGCATCAAGGGTCAGTAGTGCGTAGGTGGGAGCAGAAGGGTGGAAATGAGGCAGGGGCCCTCGTATCTCTAAGTGGGATAGCTGGGGGGTTTTCTGTAATGTCACTCATCTTGCCTGATCATTTGTGCAGTCTGCATGTCAGAGCAGAATACTGGGCCTCATGTGTGAAATGGAGGGTGGCTTACCGGAGCAGCGGCCATCTTATGTTCAGGCATAGGCGAATTACAGCGACTCCCAAAGTAGTGGTGCTCATCAGTAGTTTGCACTCTTGGTACTATACTCTGCAATCCTGCGTCCCGGGTAGTGAGGGGCTCACTTGGATTGTCTCTCAAAGTGTTGGTGCAGTTTGCACTATGTAGGCTCTACGGAGGCTTTCCGGATCAGCGGCCATCTTAGGGTGAGGCACAGGCAGTTATGTTGCCTCGCTCGTCAGTAGCTCACAAACTGCTAGACTCTTTTGCGATCTAGGGTCCCGGATAGTTGGGGACTTTCAAGGTTTGTCTCTCAGATTTACGGTGCAGTTTGTACATCCACAATGGGATACGGGGCCTGTGGTGGCCATTTCTGGTCAGGCATTGGCGATTTTGTGGTGAAGAGCGTAGACAGCTCAGTGCCTGCTCATCGATGCTTCGGTTCAAGGTCCTGGGTTGTCGGGGCTCCCGCTGGTCGAATGCAGGGTGTCCAAGCATTGCATGAGGTCTGCTGCGCTGCTGCGTTGCATGCATCTGGATGTCCATTACAACCCTCTCAGGTGGGGGTCGAGAGGAGGGTCGGACCCCTTCGTCATCACAGTCCAGGTAGGAATTCAGCAAAAGTGGGTCCGTTGTAGGTCCGTTGCTAGCTGCGATGAGGATTTTAGGCGGGTGACCGGGTACACAGGGTTATTAACCTATTTGATTAATCCCAACCCAGGAGCTCAAGGAGAGAGCTCCTACAGTGCGGCCATCTTGTCTCTCTTGTCTCTATTGAGTCTAGGAATACGGCTACTTCCGAGTGATTAATCTGTGGTGGGGCAGTGTATAATGCCTTATGTTATTCAACTATACGTAATTGATCCAACAATTCTGCATATTTAATGCGTGATTCCTGTAGACCTGGTTTAGTCAAGGGGTCTCGAGATACCCTAGTTTCAAGTGTGTGGAGTTTAGTTCAGTGTCTTGCAAGTCTCAATGAGCTCCAATGGAAGTGGTGATAGCTGTGCTTCTGATTACCACTTCCCATTTCAGTCCTGTTGAGGATGTTGTGCCAGCGTTTTCAGCATAATATTGGATTATGGCAGATTCTAGTGTTGCATGATAGACACCGTCCTCTAAGTGACTAGAGTTAAAGCGCCATGTGGGCACTGGTGTTGGGAGATACATGCATTGTCTTTTATAATCAGAGCTTTCTCTCTTGCAAACTGTAGTATCTCATCGTGGACCCTATAATTAAGCACCCAAGCTACCACTGCTTTTGGAGTAGGTCTTGTACTACCGCTCTGTTGGCGGTAACCTTATCAGCTACTTTCTTGTGATCATCACGTATGATAGCGATATCTGCCGTCAGTGCTCCTAGTTGTTGCTCCATCAGTGCCCTAGATTGGCAAATTTCCTGTAGGATTAAGTCCACCTTGTCCGGGTGGGCATCCAGAGTCCTCCATGTCCTGACTCTTGCCCTTCGTCCGCACAATCTTATCTCAAGTGGTGTAGCAGGGTCAATGATATGACTATAAAGTTAGTGTCCCTTGGTGGTTAGGGGTTGCGCCACATCGAGTTCACGAGTAAGCTTATTTGCTCTTGAGCAGCTAGCACTCTGGATCCCGCAGAGTAGGAGTTATGAGTATAAATGTCATAGCGTATGAACCCTTCGGGGGCACCAGACACACTGTTGTAGACCGCTGCCTAGAACAGGTGAAGGTATGGCCAGGCATGTGTAGGACTGGACCACACTAGTCAAGTGCCAAGATTGCGTTTCCATGTAACTCAGACCACCTTTGGTTGTGATCCACCAGTGCCAAGTATGACAGTTGATTACCGGTGGAATGCCATTTAGGAGAGAAGTCACTGGGTAGTCATTAGTGCAGGGGCCTTGGCCAAAGTAACATGCAAGTTAATAAAAACACAGAGAAGGACCAACGCGACCGCCAGCACCAGATCAAAGCAAACATCATGCTGCATAGTGCCCATCATGTTGCGCACCTGTGGTAAATAAAATTACCCGGGCATAATTTCTATACATTAATAATGGAAAAATAAAGGATAACTCATAAAATGAGAGGCAGAGTCCGTGGTATCTGAGTCAAAAGGGTTTTAATGTAAATGACTCGAGTCACTGAGAATCGGGTTCCATCACCACTAAGGTTCAGGAAGGGATATCTAACGTTTTATTCACATCACACATTATATATAGTAAAACCATACAATTGTAATGAATAGAGAAGGCGGTACACTCCAGGCGGAGCAAGTGAAAGAGAGAGATAAGAACACAAGGGCGTGAAAAAGGCGTGTAGGTAGGCGTACACGTGGGTGTTCACTTGGTGAGTAATAGAGGTGTCATAGGTGGGTGGATGCATAGAGGAGGTCTGCAGGGTCAGCAGAAACCTTTACCCTACATGTGCGCGCAACTGGTCATGACGTGAAATTGACGTGTAACTGGGGAGAGCTGGGGGGAGCTGACTTTAGCGCTAGAAGAGGAGTCTGGAGTCTGGGATGTCAGAATGACCTGCACCTTGGGGCATATCTGGTATCTTGTGTTTGGAGGATGTATTGTCTGAAGTAAAGGTCTCTCGAGCAAAAAGCTGTTCATCACTAAATGCTAGTGTGTGCATATATTTCTTCGTGCATTGCGTGGGGGCCATGGCCTTCTATGGCAACGGGTTCAGTAAATCACTTGCATGGATACAGGAAGGCTAGGCCCTATGCTCTGCAGGCAGAATATGTTTACCTCTTTCACTAGACTGGAATGTGTTTTCGCGGAGGCTGAGCAGATAACTGTAGGCAAAATATCGTCTTGGCAGGCAGGCCAGGTCGGGCACCTCTCGACTGAGCATGGAGTAAGGGAAAGGTCAGGGAAGCATACCTAAACTGCAGCTTTCAGAGTCAGAAGAGGCTTGGAGCCTGAATTCAGGGCCTGGCTCGGCTGGGCCACAAAAACGTGTGCTTCTCGATATTTAAACGTGTACCATGTAAATGCATTGGCAACGTAGGCCTCAGTGCAGAATTAGCGTTGTATTCATGGAGGGCCTAATAACAGACATGTTAACGGTGGACGCAAATGCATAGGCGTCATCATTTCGGCCATAGAGGGAAAATGCTTGGATGTCATGCACATATACTACACGTTGGGGTACACGCAGGGGACACATAGGCCATATAAAATTCCATTTTCCTCATTCCCTCCTTGTCCCCTACGTTCCCTTCAAGAAACATCTATATTTATGAGACCATCTATTTGTTCATATAGCATCATTTGCTCGTCTTTTTTCATTCGTGCACGGGAACGTGAACGTGGACGGGGAATACAAGCAGTGGCACACAAGCCGCAAATCGCTGGGCCACATTGCAGACAGAGACAGCAACTGAATAATATGAGCAGTATTACTCCTAGAAATGACAACACTTTCCATCCCCAGGCTGATATCACACTCCAGAGCCAAGCGGACCAAGTCCAGGTGCCTGGATTCTGGTGCATCTGGTGAGCTATCTTATGGAGCCTTGTTATTGCTGCATACACTGATGGTGCGTTATTAGGAATAAATACACAACAACTGGAGCCGATCACTCTACAAGCTCCGCCCCTATCGGCCAGGATGACGTCAAGAACAAGGCGGTTCTGAAGAACAACAAGTCTCATAGCAGACTGCTCCTCGGTCAGGTTGCCTAAGGCAGAAGTAGTCTCATTCACTACTGCTTCCAGTGTTCTTGTTAATCTACGTATTACTTTACTATTTTGAGCGGGACCTATGAACCAAAAATATCCTTTAATATAATCCTTGTACTGGTCCCACGCTGACTCAGTGTAATCGATAACTGGGGGAAGGTCCCTCTTATGTCTTACATGTACGAGTCGGGAATCTCAATGATAATGGGATGGGGCTAGAAAAACAGGTGGCAGTAGGAACGCAATATAACACGTTCCACCCCAGTCTAAGGGCAGACGTACTTAAGCTGTCTGACCACAAATGAAATAGGAATAACGGGAAGCTTTGAAAGTAGACTTTCCTTTATCATTGAATTCGACCACAGTATACCAATCACTGTGTCCCAAATGCACTGAACCATTTTTCCTAACGCATAATTCACCTTTTACTGGTAAGACTGTTATCAACGGTGAACCTGTATTGGTCTCGGATTGGACGTTCCGAATCATGAGATTAAGAGAAAAATTCCCTAATTCGTACACTTCATTTTCTAGATCGGTCCCTTTCCTTTGGGGGAGACTGTCTTCGTCTGGGAAACATGCCTTATTCATAACTGTATTCAGATCTCCCCATATCCAATCGCCCTGGGAAACTGTGGACTTTCTGTCTAGTGATGACATTAAAGCAAACCAAGCTCCGCACGAACCATTGTGCGTAAACGGATAAGGAAAGAGGGGCAGAACTCCCTTCGTTTTCTGATAAGGTGGGAGTCGGCCGCATACCCAGCAATTCGTAACATTGCTGGTCTGGTGAGTATGGTGTAACATACGGATGAAAGTATTGTTGCGCAGTGCTAATCGATATGACAATTCATGGGGTGGCAGGTCGCTGAATGTGTGTTCTACAGTGTCATTGAAGGATGAATGTAGATGGGAACCAAGAGGAGGAAAGAAAACATGTAGCGTCAAGCTTATACATATAATCGATAGACTCAGAAAAAACATAATGATCAGTGTTACTATGCATCTACTGCGTAAGTTTTTGCAGTACTTCTCTTTCATTTTCTTCCGCCTATCTCTCTGACTATTTGGGTCTACGGTCTTATACATGTCAGGAACCTGTCTAACCGCTTCACCCGAGGGGGACTTAAACAATTAAACGCTGTCTGACTTACTAGACCGTAACTTTTGTCTATATTCCTGTTGCGGAGTCTTTTCTATCAAAGGGGGTTTAGTGTCAATGTTCTCGGAACAGTTCTCAGAGTCCTTTACGGGACCAGGTCCATGGAATCTCTTTACGTGGTGGGCATGGAGCCAGCCCTTCCTTCCCTCGACCTTGACGGCGGTTCTCATCGTGAGCAAGACTAATTTGGGCGCACTCCAGCGGGGCTCCAGAGGGCTTGAACGGTCGAAGTTGCGGACGAACACCAGGTCTCCCGGAACAATTGAATGCGTCTTCACCTGGGTGTTGTCCGGAAAGGCAGCTGCTACCTGTGAACGACAAGAAAGTAGTGCAGACATCAAGGAAGCCAGGTAATCTGTCAGCATAGTACTGTCAACATCAGTGATTTTTCGTGGCATAGGCGTACCCCACATATTCGGCGGTCTACCAAAAACCACCTCATACGGGGATAGTCCGGTTCTGGAGTGAGCTACCATACGCATGTAAAAGAGGGCAACCGGTAAGGCTACCATCCAATCCACGCCTTTTTCTGCACAGACCTTCGCTAACTTGGTTTTGAGAGTCTGATTGTGTCTCTCTATGAGACCTGCTGCCTCTGGGTGTCGTACGCAATGGAATTTCCACTGGTACCCTAACAGGAGAGATACTTGTTTCATTAATTCTGAAGAGAATGGCTGCCCATTATCTGAGTACACGACACGGGGCAAGCCGTATCGCGGGAAAAATTCTCGGACCAACTGCTTGGCAGTGGTCACAGCAGTGTAATCTGGGACTGGATACGCTTCTGTCCATCTAGATAGGGCACATACAACTACGAGAACATACTTGAATCCTCGACATCTGTCCATCTGAATATAATCCATCTGGAGGACTTCAAAAGGGTGATCAGGAGGATGAAATCCACCTTGTTCCACCGGAATGCCTTTGCCTGGATTGAACTGACAACAGATCATGCAGGTACGCACTTTTTGTTTCGCTGCTGCACGCAAGTGCTTGTTAAACCATATGTTCTGTATACTGTCTAACATGGCTTTTTCTCCTAAGTGTGCTGGACTATGTGCTGTATTGATTATAACTTGAACCATGGAGTCGGGGAGAAACCATGTGACTTTGCCTTTTGTCATCCAACCCAGGTCTGTCTGAACCCCTCCTTGTTCCGTCCATTTCTTTTTTTCATCTAGAGTGGCATGTGTCTGGATGTCGAGTACATCTTGTGAGGGATCCCTGACTGTCATGCAATGTGTCAGTGATGGTATTTCAGTCTTTGTCGTGTCAGTTGGAATGTCTGTGTTGGACTTGGCCCTTAGGGCAGGTTCACCCCTAGACTTTTTGCCTTATGTGTGACCCTGTGTCAGTGATTTTTGGGTCTCTGCGCACTTTCCCCTGAGTCCCAGAGTGAAAGTACGTGCGTGTAGTATGGCTGGCCTGCCCTCCCATAGGAATGCATGGGGAATGTGTGTGTCCCTGGTAGTTCCTGATGCGTGGGGAGTGCAGGCTCGAGTTTGGTATGTGTAAACTCGTGAGAGTGAATGCTGCGAGATGGTGTATGCGGCATGTATGTGTCTAGAAGGGAAGTGCTACTTCTGGACATTGAGATATGTGTGCAGTGAGGGTGCTGGAGCGTGATTGGCTGGAGCTGGCTGGCATGCCAGGCTCCAGGAAGTCTGGATGGGTCTGCCCGGTGGTGAGTGGGAGATTAGCATGAGTGATGTGTGGGAGGAGTGTACCTGTGTCCTGGATGGGCTGGGTTTTCCCACACAATGCTGGCTCCGCCCCCCTGTGGTGTGTCTAACGACCCTAGCCTCCCCAGTGAAAGAAATGGGTGGTTGGGCCATCAAGAGTGCTCCAGAACCAGCTGCGACTGGTTTTTCCCCCACCCTGCACCCTGAAACAAAGGATTTGTTAGTATAAGAAGGGGCTGTGTCCCCTTAGAAAATGTTCTGCTTTTGGATCCTGCCAGAGGGGGCTGTTGCCGCTGCTGGGGCCAGGAGGACCGCCACTTGGGGTGTCTCCCTGCCTGGAGACCCAGTGTGCTGGCTCTGGCCCAGCCTTGCCCCCCTGCCTGCCTCCAGCCCCCTGCTGGAGCCTTGTCCTGTCCTCCAGTGCTGGGGAGCACTGAGGACTCCTTGCCTGCAGCCTGAGAGCGCTGCTCTCTGCCCTTCAGCGCTGGGGAGCGCTGGAATCGCCTGCCTAGCGCTTGAAAGCGCTTGATTTTGCCCCTAGCGCTGTGAGCGCTGTATTTTGCCCTGGAGGCGCTTGGGAGCGCCTGCCCTTCGTTGCTAGCGCTGCTAGCACTTGGTGTGCACAGCCGGTGCCCACCCGGCATCTGATCGCCCCGTGTGGTGATTTGTCGGCGCGGGTGCCACCCTGCTCATTGCCGCGTTGTTTTGCCCGTTTTTGATCCACGAGGGAGCCCACTCCTCGGATCACATGGGAGCCCGCCTGCCTGCCTAAAAGCGAGCCGCCGCGCTGCCCGCGGCGACCCGGAAGTGGTGAGGCGGCCAGCCAATCCCAGCGCGGCCCAGGAGAGGCCGACCGGAAGTCCCGCCTCTGTAGCCGAGCCGGGAAGAGAGAAGCTGCCGGTCGGATCCCCGAGGCTCCCCGAGTGGAAAGGAGAGCCCCGGGACCAGAGGGAGAGACCCGCCTCCGCTGGAGGCCAGAGCAGGTGAGTGTTACCGATCCGAAGGGAGGAGGGCCGGACACGTTGTCGGTGTCCGCCCCCCCCCCTTGCCCCCCTCAGCAGCGCGACCTCGCGCCCTTGTGTTTTGAGCCTGAGGGCTCAGGGGACATCTTAGTGTTGGAGCAACGAGAGGTTCCAAAGCGCCACAGTGGTTTGGCGAGCCAGAGAGGCTCAGAGTGCCCTAAGTGTTCCTGGGTCCCCAGAGAGGGACCCCACAGCCCAGCGAGGCTGCACCTTTGTTGCTGGAGCCCTGAGAGGCTCAGCAGTGCCCTTATTTGTTTAAAAGCCCCGAGAGGCTCCTGGGGGCCATTTGTTCTTGGAGCCCAGAGAGGCTCTGAGGGTGCCATTCCCTCATTTTGGAGTCCAGAGAGGCTCCAGCCTTTTGCGTTTGGGAGCCCAGAGAGGCTCATTGCCCATTCTTGTGAAGAGCCTGAGAGAGGCTCAGGGCACCATTCCTTGTCCAGGAGCCCAGAGAGGCTCCGCAGTGCCACCGTGGTGGTTCTTGAGCCCAGAGAGGCTCCAACGTTGCGCTAACTTTCCCTGGACCAGTTACCCAGCACTTTGTGGGCAACTGCTACGTTTAGGCCCTGACATTGGGACACAGGGACTGTCACAGGTGGTGACTGATTTAAGTTTAGCGCAATGTTATTGCTACACCTCTGAATGTTAATGCATCATGTGTTTTGTTTTTACACCCCTACAGGTATTGTGATGTGTAGGTGGTTGTTTTCTCCCTAGTACAGGTGGTGCTAGTGAGGTCCTGTTACCAGTGATTACTGGTTGTGTGCTCTATGTTTATATTGTGTGCTACACTGATTTTACTTTCTAAAGTGCTATTTCTGAAAGTATTGCTTCTAAAAGTGCTGATACCCTTGACAGTGGTCCAAGTGGCCCTGTCCTGTACAAATATCCCTTGTAAATTCCGCCCGTGCCTGTTGGCACAGTGTAACAAGATGTGTGTTTTATCTGATGTATATTTATTATAATACAAAGGCTATTTTTATATAACCTTGTGTGGAGTTTTCCTTTGTGGTGGGCCTTGGGTTGTTGTTGCTGGGGTGCGTGCGCAAATACTTAACTTACATCGCCTCCAAGTTTAGCCTTGCTGCTCGCGCCACGTTACCTAGAGGGCGAGTAGGAGTTATCTTGGCGTGTAACTCCCTTGCTCTGACCTTGGGAATGGTGATCCCTGACTGACCTCGACGCGAGTCTTGGCCAGCCAGGATCCCATTTCCAACAGTCTGTTTGAGTCTGAGCTGTAAGTTTAGCTGTTCGATCTGCCAGGTCATTACCCTGGGAAATAGTGTCAGTGACTTTAGTATGTGCCTTGCACTTCATGATGGCTATTGCTGTAGGCAAGTGTATTGCATCTAACAGAGCTTGAATGAGGGGGCCATGCTGTATTTTGGCCCCATGAGAGGTCAAAAAACCTCTTTCTTGCCAGAGGACACCAAAATCGTGAACAATTCCGAATGTGTACTGTGAATCTGTGTATATGTTTACTTTCAGGTTCTTGGCTCGTATACAGGCTTGGGTCAGAGCGATGAGCTCTGCTGCTTGGGCAGACAGGGTGTCAATCCGTTGTGTTTCTATGACTTCAGTATCGGTGGTCACTGCATATGCGGCCACTAACTCTCCTGTGCTTGTTCTCATGCATGAACCATCCACATAAAGTGTCAGGTCTGGGTCGGGTAATGCGATGTCTGTCAAGTCTTGTCTTGGCTTCGTCACTGTGTTAATCACTTCCACACAGTAATGTGGTGCAGGGTCTGATGTACTTGAGGGTAAAAGTGTAGCGGGGTTAAGGATGTTACAACGTCTGATCTCTATGTGTGGCTGAAACAATGTCAGTTCATATCCTGTCAGTCTTGCTATAGTCAGGTGCTGTGTCTGTGTCCGGTTCAAGAGAACTTCCACTGAATGTGGAACCTGTACTGTCCGGGGATGTCCTAACACTATAGAATTGCTTTGTCTGATTGCTAGAGCTGTTGCTGCAACTGATTTGAGGCACGCAGGCAGAGCCTGGGCCACTGGATCCAATGTACTAGAAAAGTAAGCACAAGGCTTGTGTTTTTCTGCTTGATCTTGTGTAAGGACAGATAATGCTGTGCCATCGCGTTCAGTAACAAAAAGTGTAAAAGGTTTACTGTAACTGGTGCTTGACATAGAGCTTTCTTCAATTCATCAAATGCAAGTGTATGTTCCTGGGTCCAAGGGAGGACAGTCGAAGACGCTGCCTCCAGTGTTGTCAACTGTATGAGTGGTTTGGCTAGATATGCGTACTGGGGAATCCATTGTCTGCAGTAAGAAGTGAGGCCAATAAAGGCCCGTACTTCCTTTTGTGTCTTGGGTTGTGGAAGATGTGCAATTAACTGAATGCGGTCAGGTGTCAACTGTCTACCCCTCTTGGACAGCAAGTGACCAAGGTACACAACTTGCTGGACACAGAATTGTAGCTTTGAAGGGGACACTTTGTGCCCCTTTTCCGCCAGAAAGTATAAGACTGTCAGTGATGCACGTTCGCAGTCTCGTTCTGTCCGTGCTGTGATCAAAAGATCATCAACGTATTGGAGCAGTGCAGTGTCAGTAGGCATGTGAATACTGTCTAGTTGTCTTTTCAATGCTTGACTGTAAATACTAGGGCTTTCTGTGAACCCTTGAGGAGCCCTTGCAAATTTGAAGCTTCGGCCATTTAAACAGAATCCGAAAAGGTATTGGCTTTCCTGATGGATCGGGACACTAAAGAAGGTGCTCTTCAGATCAATTACAGTAAAGAACGCTGCTTCGGAATCAATTGCAGTCAATAGTGATGAAATGTCTGGGACCACTGGGTACTGGGGTATTATGCATTTGTTCAGTTCTCGGAGGTCAATCACTAATCTGTAAACCGGTGGTGCATTTGGGTCAGTTCGTTTAAGAATCGGAATGATAGGAGAATTACATACATTGGAGTCAGTTTCTACAACCACTCCTTGTGCAATGAGTTCGTCAACTATTTTCAGTAATGCAACTACAGCATCAGGTGGTAACTTGTATTGTCGAATTCGTGGTAGTACAACTCCTTGCTTGAGTGTGGCACGGTATGGTGTAATGTGCATGTAACCTACATCAGTCGGACCTTGCGCCCATAAATGCTGTGGTACATCCTGAAGTCTGGGGTCAAAATCTCTCAACACATAATGTCCTTTAAAATCACGTAAAAACAATCTCACTCCTTCCGGAGAACAACAAATCACTGCTCCTAATTCTTTCAATGTTTTAATACCTAACAAGTTTTCCGGACATGAGTTCGTAAGCAACAAGTCTGTAGTGCGGGACAATGGACCAACTTCTAGGGAAACTGGCTTTGACACTTCATTAACAATAGGCTTTCCTGAAAATCCCAGGGAAACATTCTTTGAGCCTGAGAGGGGTGCCCCTGGAACCTCGTCATGACTGATGGTAGTTCTGCTCGCCCCTGTGTCAATCAAACATTTTCTGTCTTTTCCCAATACATGACTATGTACATAAGGACCCTCTTGATCTACAGGAACCTCGATAAGGGGCAAGCCAACCTCCCTCTCTAGGCTGTTTCATGAGTATGGTTGATAATCTGGGTAGTCTGACTGAGCATACTGGTACATTTGTTGCGTGACATGTTGTGTGGCAGCAATGGGTTGGGGTACAGCTACTGTCTGTTGTGCGTTCTGTGGCGTTTGCGTGTTCTGTGGGATGTTATCCTGTCTAGGAGGACGCGGTCTTTCTTTCGTCTTGCCTGTAGCTATATTGTGTTTCAGGACAGCACATTCATTTATATAGTGACCTGGCTGTTTGCAGTAGTTACAGTTCCCTTTTTATGGCCATCAGCTGGAACTGACTGAGCGACTAGTACTTTCATTTTCGTATCTTTCATGCGTCTCTTTTCGTGTTCCTTTTCTTCTCCAATTCTGTTCTGGTGATACTGTAACATTTGTAACATTTGGGAAGGGCTATTCGCTTGCCAGGTACTCTCAACCTTCAGTACTCTATTTTTGATCTGAGGTAAAGAATTCTCTACTAATTTGCTCACAAAAAGATGTGGGTACGATTCACTGCTTGTCTTCAGGCCACTATTAATAAGAAAACATTTTTCAAATCTAGAATAAAAATCACTAGTGTCTTCATGTTGTTTCTGTTTACAGGCTGAAATAGCATCCCAATCTTCTTTTTTAATAGTCAATAATCTCGGCAAAACCTGTATTAATAGCTTGGGTAATTCTTTAACTTTGTCCCCGAGACCAGTACCAGGGGTTCGTGTATTATCTTCGTCTTCTAATTCTGTCCAGTTAATCTTTTTCTCTCCCACCTCCCACTCTTTTTCTTTAAGTTTTTCGTAAATGCCTGCTGGTAACAGTAATTTCAACATTTTAATAATATCAGCGTATGTATACTCCCCCATGCGGAGCATATCTTTTAATTCACGGTGGAATCCCCCTGGGTCCTTATCGTGACAGGGCAGTAATTTTTTCATTTCTAATAATTCCATTTTTTGTAAACGTATACCCGTTGAAGCGCACCTCCTGTAGTTCTAACGGGATGAACCTCTCGTAGGGGATTCTGTCTGTCTATGTAAAAGGTCTTTCTTTCTCGATGGGGGGCAGGAATCAAGTGCGGAGCCAGAAAAGTCAAGTACTTATGACATTGATTCATTCGGTACCTGGGCCTCTCCATCTTACTAGGAGTAAATCGTCTAATAATTTATACAGGGGACCTGGATCAGAATGCTGACTCTCATACAATATGATGAGATGTTGAATCATGTAAATACCAGCCAAACGCTGTTCTTCCGGAGGAAGACTCAGAAATGTTTGCGCTACTAAGTCATCCTTGTATATGTTAGAATTGCCAGCCCATTGAACTGCTGACCGGGCTAGTTCCTGTTCATGCATAGTACTAAGTTCGCTACTCCCTACTCGTTTTTTCAGTACATGCTCAGTAGCTTGGAATAGATGTTTGAGGGACTGGAAATTGCCAGAATATCGTTCTGGTATTGGAGAGAGAGAACGTTTATTGTAATCTAGGCGTATGGGTCTGTCAAACGGCCTTGCCCTACCCACGTAATGCAATTTATTTATTTCCCCTGTTACTGCATCATCATCCTCTGAGACTTCGACGTCCTCTTCCTCGACTTGCTTCTCGGCCTGTTCTTTCTTGTGTATCTCAAGTATTTCTTTACGAATTTTCCTGTACATGCTTTCTACTCTAGTCTGTGTATCATGTTTACCCATAGCTATATTGTCACTCCAGTTCGTCATACCTTTAGTTACTTCTTTATCTGGCTGGTCTCGTTCCCTGATCAAACAATTAATCAAAAACTGTAAGAGCATGCGTTGAAGCTCCACCTTTCTATTTGCCATAGCCTCTTGTATACTTTCTGATCCTTCCCCCGTTCTAATGAAGTGGTATATTCTGTCTAAATGTTCCTTCATGCCTGGTAGAGTAATCAGATAGTCTGCAACGCGTCTTAATCGTATTGAGTATATGAGCATTGAGCCTTCACCTGGTACTGGATCATATATACAATCAGTGAGGAACTGTCTAAGGGTTGCTAATGTCATTGGTTTTGGCGTGTGTTGTAGTGCTAAATCTCGTAGTGATCGGTTTACTGGTGGCGGGGTGTGCGGTGTATCTCTAGAAGGCCCCCCTCCCGCTGCTCCTAGACTTGAGTCGCCTTGGCTTGAATCGGCTTTTACTGCCATCGCTGCCGCTGGTACTGCGGGTTGATCTTGTACTGGACGGAAAAGATTGGTAGGGAGGGTGGCAGGAGGATTAGTAGGGTTGATAGGATTGATAGGGTTGAGAGGAGGTAAATCTTCATTTACATATTCTGGAGCAGCGTCGTCTAGATAGGAGGAAAGAAAAATGTCTGCTGCTGTCTGTTTATGACTACGGAGTTTAGTCGGGATCCGTGTTGGCGGCAAATTATTGGGTACTTTCGGGGTCACTTTCGGTAGGCCCTCGGCAAGGAGGGGATACATGCCTTTAATTAGGGCATTTCTTTGTCTATCTAATTGTTCTGCCTGAACCCGTTCACCTTCTTCTTTTAGCTCTTTTTCTTTGGCTTTTTCTGATGCTTCTCTACTTCTCTCTGCTTTGTTAATTTCTTTCTCTGTTCTTCTATGCGCTTCTTTATGCCACAATTCTATGGCATCTTTCTGGGATTGTCTAGCTTTCTTTTTCCATAGTGCTTCCTCTATTCTCATGATGCAATCAGCATCCCAAGTCCCTGAGACAGGCCATCTATATTTCTCTTCCAGATCCTTTGTGTAATCCACCCATAAATCTAAATACAGTATGGCATCTAGGCCATGTTTTTGGTACATAAAATGTCCAGGAGTGTCCCTAGGCGGGACAGGAACTGCCTCTTCGAGTATCCCTTTCCTGGTTCCTATCTGACGTAATTTCGAAAACAGCGGCATGTTTGAACTGATTTGTACAGACACACAATAAGCACAATAATAGACTGTAAACTATCATTCATACCACGACATTAAAACATTAGAAACAGATACTGACTAGTACATGGGAGAACACATTCCTAGAAATTCTTACATAAAATGCTGGATGCACTGCTAGAACAGTACAGTCATACCGGTCTCATAAGGAGACACGTCTTTACCGCATCCACCTAAAATGGACACGTCTGTACCGGGTCTGTGTACCCAGACCCGTCTTGACCGGGCTCAAATAATTGAACCCGTCTCTATGCGTTCCCAACAACGGTACTCACCGGGAAGCAAAGCTGAAGGCCTCGGAAACTCGACACTGGACTGGACTGCTACGGCTTCTTGCTGCGCATGCGCCTCGGAACAGGTGGGCCTCGGGATACCTCGGACCTTGCTCTCTCGGCTTGGGCTCTGATCGGGATGGTCTGCACTCCTCCCCGCCTTGTGTGGATGCCTGGTCGCAGTCTCCGTCTCCTCCGTGGGCCTGAGGGAGTTAGCAGGAAAACCCGCGGATGTGCACAGAAAGAGTCCGTCACGGCTATAGAAGGGGTCAGGGGTTGCGCCTACATCGCCGGCGCGTGGGGAAGGGGACCTGTCCCTATTCGGGCGCCAGAATTATGTGGTAAATAAAATTACCCGGGCATAATTTATATACATTAATAATGGAAAAATAAAGGATAACTCATAAAATGAGAGGCAGAGTCCGTGGTATCTGAGTCAAAAGGGCTTTAATGTAAATGACTCGAGTTACTGAGAATCGGGTTCCATCACCACCAAGGTTCAGGAAGGGATATCTAACGTTTTATTCACATCACACATTATATATAGTAAAACCATACAATTGTAATGAATAGAGAAGGCGGTACACTCCAGGCGGAGCAAGTGAAAGAGAGAGATAAGAACACAAGGGCGTGAAAAGGCGTGTAGGTAGGCGTAAACATGGGTGTTCACTTGGTGAGTCATAGAGGTGTCATAGGTGGGTGGATGCATTGAGGAGGTCTGCAGGGTCAGCAGAAACCTTTACCCTACATGTGCGCGCAACTGGTCATGACGTGAAATTGACGTGTAACTGGGGAGAGCTGGGGGGAGCTGACTTTAGCGCTAGAAGAGGAGTCTGGAGTCTGGGATGTCAGAACGACCTGCACCTTTGGGCATATCTGGTATCTTGTGTTTGGAGGATGTATTGTCTGAAGTAAAGGTCTCTCGAGCAAAAAGCTGTTCATCACTAAATGCTAGTGTGTGCATATATTTCTTCGTGCATTGCGTGGGGGCCATGGGCCTTCTATGGCAACGGGTTCAGTAAATCACTTGCATGGAGACAGGAAGGCTAGGCCCTATACTCTGCAGGCAGAATATGTTTACCTCTTTCACTAGACTGGAATGTGTTTTCGCGGAGGCTGAGCAGATAACTGTAGGCAAAATATCGTCTTGGCAGGCAGGCCAGGTCGGGCACCTCTCGACTGAGCAGGGAGTAAGGGAGAGGTCAGGGATGCATACCTAAACTGCAGCTTTCAGAGTCAGAAGAGGCTCGGAGCCTGAATTCAGGGCCTGGCTCGGCTGGGCCACAAAAACGTGTGCTTCTCGATATTTAAAAGTGTACCATGTAAATGCATTGGCAACGTAGGCCTCAGTGCAGAATTAACGTTGTATTCATGGAGGGCCTAATAACAGACATGTTAACGGTGAACGCAAATGCATAGGCGTCATCATTTCGGCCATAGAGGGAAAATGCATGGATGTCATGCACATATACAACACGTTGGGGTACACGCAGGGGACACATAGGCCATATAAAATTCAATTTTCCTCACACCCACAAGTCAGTTTAGAGTATAGAGGTGACTCTGTAGGGGTATTCTTTTTAACTAATGTCCAACAGAGGGTATGTCTGGCACTGGTGTAATCTTGAACAACTGCGGTACCAAGAAATTCTAGAGTGAGCACTACAACCGGGTACAACCCTGTCAGTCACCACATATTGAGAGGGACAGCCAGTTCTTCCATTTAATGCCCATTCCCCTGAGGTCGGCGTGGACCCAGTCTATCTGTACAAGGGGCCTGCCTGCTGCACGTCCCAGCGTGCCCCCCACAGTAGTAGTGCACATACGAACCCAGCCGCTGCAGATGGTCGCTCCGTACCTCTGTGAGCCGCAGCAGGAGTGGAATGATTCTCCGGAGGGGACACGGACGGTGAGGTCATGGGTCGATCCATGCCCGCACCAACCCCCCAGAGCCAGGCCCCCGATCTGAAGGAGTGCCCAACCGCATATAGGTCAAATCTTGGGGTCAGGCCGCCTGCCGGCCCGGGTCGGATCCACTACACAGCCTTCCTCGGGTAGACTCCGGGGGCACCTCGGTCTTCTGGGTTACGGCCCACCATGCAGGTCAGGTCACACCTTCACTGTAGGGCGGGTGGGGAGACAATTTCCTTCTCACTAGAGCTAGGCCATCAGGGACAACCACAGGACAACTCAGGCAGCTCTGCAACACATTCAGCCAGCAGCGCTCGATCGGAGGAAGACAGGAGGCGCCATCTTGCCCCGAACGATATGGTGGTGCACCTCCGCTGTGTTGAGCCCCTCCAGATAAGTCTCGGGACTCCAACTCAGGTAGGATGTTGGCAGAGTCCCCACCATTCCCCCCAGCACTTTGTGGGGAAACAGGTGCCGTCCAGAGCCAAGTATAAGGCACCGATAGGGACCCCTAGTGGTCACGCAGCCGCAGTGCATGGTGGCACCCCCCCCCGTCCTTTTGAAACATAAAGACATTTTTGGTCATTGCTATCGCCAAGATATTTACAATAAAATCAGTGGGTACAAAATGGCGGTTCTATCTCTTTGTTCCAGAATTGTATGAGCTGCCACTAAGGCCTCGTCTTGTGGAATGCTGCTGTATAGAGAAGACACATCCAGAGTGACTAATAACTGTCTTTCTTTGTAAAGGGGAAAATCCTCAATCCAGTTGATGACTTCCATTGTGCCACGTATGTAAGATTTGGTTTTGGGTACCCAGAGCTGAAGAAATATATCGATATGCCACACAAAGGCTCTAAAATAGAGCCACAGCCTGATACTATCGCCTCCCTGGTGGTTTGTCCCTATTTTTATGTAACTTTGGGCGAGTGTAAATGGTGGGAATACGAGCCTCCTTTTGATTCAGGTAAGCAAATATAACTCTGTTAATCAAAAAGGGATACGAGGGGAAAAAAAGGCTATCTAGGGCAGTCCCCCACTCCACAAGTCTACAACAAGAAGCCCTCTTAGCCTGCATGTAATGAATCTCAGACTCAGTAACTTTCGGGGTTCATGCCTCCCGTCCACACACCAAGTGGCCAGATCAGGTCAATGCTGCGTTACAGGTCCAGACATGCGTTCAAACATACCAAAACCACTGTGCACAGGATACAACACATAAAGAAAATATGTGTGAAAGCAAGGAAAGCACCTCACGGACGTAACACCCGAGGGGGTTCCCGGTTTATGTATGTCCGGTTTACCCACTTCTCATCATCGGTTGCTTTCCTTGCAGGGAGGATGAAAATGTGCAAAAGAAGATGTGCACAAAACAGGATAGAGAAACAAGAAGGAAGTGTACAAATACACAACCTAGTAGGATAGAAATATGTGTTCAAAACTAACAAGTACCTACACCCAACACCAACAAAACATAAAAATATATATAAAATAGTGTGGTTTGGCTGGCTGAATCAATTTTATTCTGGTGCTGCCAAACTGCACTGTTTAAAAAAATGGTTAAATTGATACCATTTGATGTTGTAATTGGACCAACATGTTTCATTGCCTTGTCATTGGCAATTTCATCAGGGCAAATGGTTGGGTCTCTTATTCATAATCCTCCATTTGGAAACCTGTGCACATACATGCATAAAAACAACAGAACACAGCTGTGGTAAGGTGATAAACCAGTGGGAGTCTAAATATATCTCACACTCATACCCTTGGCTATTACCTTGTGCTCGCAAACACTGGGAATACCGGCGAGCATCAACTAGGACGGCGTGTCAGCTGATCACGAAACCGTCTTGGAGACTCCTCAAGGTGAGTCACCTGCATAGAGAGACATAATTCGCCCGTTTCATGTATCTCAGAGTATTCGATCTCATTCATTATTCACATGTTGCTGCTTGCGCAAACAGGTTGCCTATAGTGTACCTGCAAATAGCTGTTATAGGTCGGTTTGGCAAAATCCACAACCATTGTCAGGTCGGTGAGTAATGACGCTACATGAAAATTGTGTCGCCTTGTGGGTTGTTGACTCCCTCCCCCCTTACAACAGTTACACGGAGCTTCCGCTCGCCTTCTATACTCACTCAGTATGCGGGGAAAGCGCAAAAGCATATCCCGCTCGAGTGAAATGCCCGGGGGGTGCGCGCCTACCAGATTCGTAATTGACGCGCATGGACCGGGACGCGGAGCCAACGCTCCTCACTTTAACATACCACTGCCGAGTCCCTCCGGCGCTTCCGACGTCTCACAATCCAAACGTGGATTGGGACGCGGAAGTAGCCCGGGGGGCCTCCGCCCCTCGCGCTACCTGGCGGCCATCTTGAGTAAGGGGTGAAGTCAGAGTCAGGAGTGACCCGACTTCGTTCGTGTTAAATGTTAAAAGTGAGGCGACCCATTTGAAAGAATAAGGCGACCCAAATTTAAAGGACTAAATCAGAGGTTTTACACTGTTTATTCTTAAAGAATAAAATTTAATAAACCGTCGAGTGGACGACTTATTGTGACCAAGCCAATCGAGTGTGCCGGTGCTGGTTACAGACGGAGCCCACCGGCAAGTAAACATTCAAGGGACGCGGGGCCATCAGGGATCAAAGCGCATACTCGTGCCAGGCAAAATGATAAAATGTCAGGTTCTGACTGCCGTACAGCCACCCCATTGCATTGATGATTCATAGAGAAACAATACAAATAGCCATGTTGAGTCTGAGCTGCTGCCAGGTTGGAATATTTAAGACAAGCCTGTACTATATCTACCGCCTGCTCACTTTATTCCATTCAATAGAATCATTAAGACCCTCTTTGTTAGCCTTCTCAGAATAAATCCAGCGTGCTTCTTTTTTGGCAAGTATTGCATCTAGGTTGTGTGTGTTACCCATCACCTTCTCTAGTACTGTCCATTGCAAATCACTAGGCCCGTGGTTTCTTTCTATGAAATGTTGGACCAGACGTGTGGTGAGTTTTCTCGCTCGGATGGTACTAAGGTGCTCCTGAATGCGCACTTTCACTTTACGTGTAGTGAGGCCTATGTAGTTGATGCTCGCCGGTATTCCCAGTGTTTGCGAGCACAAGGTAATAGCCAAGGGTATGAGTGTGAGATATATTTAGACTCCCACTGGTTTATCACCTTACCACAGCTGTGTTCTGTTGTTTTTATGTATGTATGTGCACAGGTTTCCAAATGGAGGATTATGAATAAGAGACCCAACCATTTGCCCTGATGAAATTGCCAATGACAAGGCAATGAAACATGTTGGTCCAATTACAACATCAAATGGTATCAATTTAACCATTTTTTTAAACAGTGCAGTTTGGCAGCACCAGAATAAAATTGATTCAGCCAGCCAAACCACACTATTTTATATATATTTTTATGTTTTGTTGGTGTTGGGTGTAGGTACTTGTTAGTTTTGAACACATATTTCTATCCTACTAGGTTGTGTATTTGTACACTTCCTTCTTGTTTCTCTATCCTGTTTTGTGCACATCTTCTTTTGCACATTTTCATCCTCCCTGCAAGGAAAGCAACCGATGATGAGAAGTGGGTAAACCGGACATACATAAACCGGGAACCCCCTCGGGTGTTACGTCCGTGAGGTGCTTTCCTTGCTTTCACACATATTTTCTTTATGTGTTGTATCCTGTGCACAGTGGTTTTGGTATGTTTGAACGCATGTCTGGACCTGTAACGCAGCATTGACCTGATCTGGCCACTTGGTGTGTGGACGGGAGGCATGAACCCCGAAAGTTACTGAGTCTGAGATTCATTACATGCAGGCTAAGAGGGCTTCTTGTTGTAAAGCAAATATAACTCACTCAGGTAGCCCTCATTGAGACCTTTTGTGGTAAGTTGATGTATCAATTTTGCCACATCTTTTGTAGAAAAGCTCCTATTCCTATCTGTAGGACTAGGGTTTTTGTAAAAGTAATGCTACAAAAGTATTTTTGTAAAAAAGCGGTGTAATTTAATCTTTGTTTTAAAACTGTTTGTTGGAGCCGTTGGTCCAAAACTCAAACCCTTCGAACTGACATTTCTGTGCGAGACAACTGGTGACTGGAAAGATTATTTATAGGGTTGCCTAACTCAGTGTCATTCACAATGACCAGTGCCGTATGTTGATTGCTTGACTGGGTTGCTTTCACAATAGGTACCTCAATTGACCTTGTAGTAATCGGTACCTCTGTTAACTCAGTTACCATCTGTAGGTTTGTCATCTCATTTGTCTTTCCTCGTGTGTCACTTGAGGGTAAAATCTTACTGCTTTCCTGTCTCTTAGCCTGCCTCTGTTCCACCCCCTGATCTGGCCTCTGTCTTCCTGCCAACCCTGAGGAGGTGCCCTACCCCTGGGGTCGACCATCAGGCGTCCCTTAAAATAGGCCAGAGGCTAGGTCTTGGTAGTTCAGATCTTGATAGTTAGGCCCTTGATAACTGTGTCCCTGATAGCTAGGTCCCAGATAGGGTTGTTGCCTGGTGGAATTTTAACTAATTTGTTTGTAATCACTTTCCCCACCACCTGAGTAGGAGGATTCTGAGAAAGTTTAAATTTCCGACCTCCTTGTCTGCCTCTATTTATGTAGTCACCTTGACTGTTCTGCTGATGGTATTCTACAGTCGTATAAGGATAGTTAGCTTTCTTATTGTACATTCTTATATTTCTAGCAAGTTTATCTAGTTTCCTAGTTTGTGTCACGGTTTGAATTCAACAATAGTTTTATCTAATATCTCAGGCACCACTATAGCATTAGTTAATGCCCTGTCATCTAGGATTTCTACTGTTAATTCCTCAATTTCCTTGGTTAGTTTTTTTTATATATTCCAGGGCTGTCTCCACTCCCAGCACCATCCAGTGCCAGGAGCAGTTATTCGCCTCAAAACTAACGTTTTCACAAAATTTCAGAATATCTATGAAGATTGCAGGCTCGTTTTTTTCCTGGAGACCTACATCGTTGATGTTCGATTGGAGATATTTTGTGAGCAGATGGCCATGCAGTCTTTTTCTAACCAACTTCTTCTCTACTTTCTCAAGTTTATTTAGCTTTTTGTTGAGTGTATTATCTACCTCTTCAGAATACCAATCGGATGCTGCATACTATACTGTCACATGAAATGTTGTTATTGTAACAACCACCTGATACACTAATTTTCGAATGAGACAGGTTTATTTAAAATGTCAACAAGGATATAAACCTGCCATCAAAAAGAACTGTTTCTAATTGTGACAGAAATGACGGAAATGTGAATTCGTATATATCCAATGGTTTGTGTATGTACACCAACACGCCACATATACACACATTCATTTTGGACGTGTGTACACATCAGTACATAATGCCATGCATAATGTCCTGGATTGTATTGGTCCACTCCAAGCCCGGTACAGTCAACATGGGCAGATGTGGTTATACTATACGTGGGCGAGAAAATAATGCGATTCGCACGCGGCCGCAAAAAGCGAGTTACGGAAATCGCAGAATAATCGCTATTTTTGGGAACATCCGTGTAGGAATTGCGATATCGCAAATACCGATATCGCTAATTGCGAGATCGCTAATTGCAAGATCGCAAAAAGCGAGATCGCAAAATCGCGAGATCGGGAAAACAGGAAGTCGCATTTCGAGCACAGTGATGACATCATAACCAGGAAGCAGCCAGTTCTCACCCCCATTCACAACAGTGAGGCAGACCTTGAGGCAGCAACTAACTCAGCTCCTACCAGGACACCAGCAAACTTGCTATTCCACACCCAATCGCACTGCAGCAATGGCAGAGGAGGCTGTACCAGGGCCCAGCAACACCGGGCGCAAGAGGAAAATGAAATTCTCCGAACAGGAGTTGGAGCACCTCATTGATGGGGTGGTTAACAACCACTCAAAACTTTGTGGGAGATAATCAAGGAGGGTGCCTGAGCCGGAGAAACTGCAAATCTGGGTCGGGATCCGTGGGCGTGGCACACAGGTCACTGGAGGAACTCAAGAAGAGGTGGTACGACCTCCGAGGTCGTGCCAAGGAAAGGGTGGCCGAGAGGCTGGGCGAGATCCTGGTCACTGGAGGGGGAGATCCCACCGTCCCTCCCAACACCCCCATGGAGGACCGCGTCGAGGATACGTTGGAGCCCGAGGCGTGCATTGGGGTCACCAGATTGGACTCATACCGCCCCACCCAAGAGAGCCAAGGTAAGTGGAATGCGACTGCCAACCTGTCCCCTATCAATGGCCATGACCCTATAGCCTCCCATTATGTTCCAAAGTCATGCCATCCGTGCACATTAGGTAATGCCCTAAAGAATTGTGGGACATGTAGTCTGCCCACAATGTACAAGTACCCCAATGCAGCCATACAGGTCCCAAAGTACGCAATGCCACAGCCAATCAGGGAATGTCATCCAGCATGCATGTAGCAACTGCACGTGTGACAGATACATGCAACTAATGAACGTCCACTTCCCCTCACAGGTGGGGCAGACAGCAGCGACAGTGACAGGCTGCTCATCGATGAGCAACCAGAGGATGCCGAGGAGGTGCCGTCACCAACACATCCTGCACCAACAGGCGCAGCACCTACCCCCGCAGCCAGGCCCACAGCATCTGCGCCTCCACCATCAGGCGCAGCACCTACCCCTGCAGCCAGGCCCACAGCATCTGCGCCTCCACCATCAGGCGCAGCACCTACCCCTGCAGCCAGGCCCACAGCATCTGCGCATCCACCATCAGGCGCAGCACCTCTGCCTACCTCAACCCCACCAGCAGCTGGAGCCTCCACATCTGGTCCAGCGACTGCGGTGACACAGCGCCCACCCACTGTGGCCAGCCAGCAGAGCAGGGATGGCAGGGCTCGCCTGCAGAACAATGCATGCAGCAGCAGGAGGGGGATGGATGTGCGCTTGCCGAGCATGAGCATTGAGCGTAGGATGCTACGCATTCACCAGCTGCAGGCACGCCGGCAAGGGGCCCTACAAATGTAGCTACATAACATTGGCCGCAATGTGGCAAATGTGGCAGAGAGGATGGACCGCATGACGGCAGCCATGGAGGCCAATACTGCTGCGCTAATATCGCAGCGCAACACCGCCCGCCGCCGCCACCGGCAGCTACTGAGGCGGCTGTCCGCATACACCAGATCCAACTACGTGATAGGGAATGCGACGTCCCAGCTCTCGCGACGGTCCCTGGCGCAGCAGCAGCAGTTAATCCAATGCTGTGAGGATGTGGCCAGAGTGTTAGAGCACGTCACCACTGCCGTACTGGCACTCCATCCCACTCTACCAGGGAATGTCGGGGGGGGCGTTACCAGCGAGGGCACCTCCAGTGTGAGCAGCCTGTCTGCCTCACAGATTACGGGGTTATGACGTAGCACCAGGCCCACTGGAGGGTCACGTGCGGTGGCAGACGAGGAGCCGGAGAGGCGCTTGGGTGCTGCGCGCCGGAGGCGCACCTGAGTTACATGTACTTTTACAGGGACATGCTGACACTACAAGCCTGCCCTGTGTTTTGGACGCAGCAGTATGGGGCAATACTGATTGCATAGGAAGGATGGCAACTTAAAACTGTTATTGTGAATCCAACAATAATATTTATTCTTGCATCATACATTGGCGTCCTGTCATTATTTCCATTTGCATGCAATTGTGATTTGTTGGGTGAGGAGAGTGGGTGCACTAGAAACTGTTCTGTGGCCTTCAGCTGGGTTCTCCCCGCGTGCATGGCGCACATGTGCAGGTGGCCGGTCGTCCCCTTCCGACTCACTGCCAGAGATGTCTACAGGTACCCGGCGCTTGGTAGCAATGTTGTGTAGTATTGCACACACAGCCACAATGCGGCAGCACACATCAGGACTGTAGTACATGGCCCCACCTGTCTTGTGAAGTATGCGGAATCTGCTCTTCAGTAACCCAAAAGTCCTCTCAATGCAATTCCTTGTGCGTATGTGTGATACGTTGTAACGCCGTTGCTGTGGTGTAGCAGGGTTGAGGTATGGGGTGAGGAGGTATTCACACAGGGCGTAGCCACGGTCACCTGAATGAGAGGAGCAGAGGGTGAGTGCCTGTGCAGCACAGCTACTTCATCGCAGTGTGACATTGTGGGCAAAGTGTACTTACAAAGTAGGTGTCCTTCCCCGAAGACTCCCCTGGCCAGTCGTGTGTAGAGGCCGCTGTGCCGGAATATGAATGAGTCATGTACATATACATACATGTGTACTCCCCGGGTACTGTGCCACTATGTCAGTGATGTATGTCTTAGCATTGCAGACCATCTGGATGTTGAGGGAGTGGTAGGACCTGCGATTGCGGTACATGTACTCCGTTGCAGCTGGTGGGCAGATGTGAATGTGGGTACAGTCAATGCATCCTATCACGTGTGGGAAATGAGCAACAGTGTAGAATTGAAGCTTGGTCTCATCCAAATCCTGTTGGCTGGTGGGAAATTTGATGTGGTGGTGTAGCTGGGTCAGCATTGCGTCAAGGAAACTCCCTAGGCAGCGGGACATGGTGGGCTGGGATATCCCCCAGCAGCCGCAACTATCCCCTGGAAGCTCCCGAGGCCAGGAGGTGCAGGCTACACAATTCCTGGACATGTGTTGGCACGGCATTGGTCCGCCTTGTTGGGTGCTGCATCAGGGGGTCAAGGTCCTGAATTAGCTTGATGATCATTGCCCCATTCAGGCGGTACTTTGGGTATATTTGCTCTCTGGTTTGGCCCAGCAGGGTGACCCGCTGGCGGAATATCCTGTCCTGGATTCTGCGTCTCCTCCGTGCTGCTCGCTGTAGCCTTCGCCGCCCGACCACCATGTACATTCCTGGCATTGTGACACTCCTTATGCTGATGCTGCTTCTCCTTAAGTGTGTTTGGTCAGGCCAGCACCAGTTGCTGATTGGCCAACGGTTTTTCAATTTTTTTTTTTACTATGGGTTTGATGGTTACCACCTGATTTGGGTTGTCCTTAAATTGCGCATCGCAAACTGCGATTTTGTTTTTTTTCGCTAATTGCGATTTTTCATGAATCCCTATTGCGATGATATTGCGATTTCACTATTTTTTCGCAGATTCTGTGATTTCTAACTATTTCCGATTCGCAAATGGTCTACTGCCGGGATTTTGCGAATCTTTTTGCGATTTCGTAATTCTGTGTTAGCGATTTCGCTATAATCGTGGTGAATACCGATTAGGGAAATTGCGCCCGCGATAGCATTTTCGCAGCTATTGCGAGCGCAATTTTTGCTTCATGAATCAGGCTGTTATTTATTTATTTAAGAGATTTATTGAGTGCACAAATACCCGTAGGTGTCTCGGCGCTTATGGATACACAAACTGTAGAGCAAATATTATTGATTGAAAAGCCAGGTCTTTATCTGCTTACGAAATGTTAACAAGGATGTGCTGATCTTAATTTGGTATGGTAGGCTATTCCAAAGTTTGATAGTTGTAATTATGAAAGACCTATCACCCCATGAGACTTTTTTGTTTTTGGGACCTTTAGGAGGCCTGCTGTGGGGGATTGTAACGATTGTGCCGGCATGTAAGGACATACAGATTAATTTAGAAATGCCGGTCCAGAGGCATGAATTGCTTTAAAAGCAATGCATAGAGCTTTCAATTTTGTTCGGTTTCTTACCAGTAGCCAATGGAGCTGACTGATGATTTTAGAAATTAGTTTAAACTTAGGTGTTCCTGTAATCAATCTGGCTGCCGCATTCTGCACCAACTGCAACTTGTTCAATACTCTTTCTTGGGCATTAACAAAGAGTCTGTTGCAATAGTCGATGCGTGACATCACCAGAGTGCTGACTAGAGTTTTAACCACGTTGATGGGGAGGTAGGGTAGGAGTTTCCTAATCATTCTTATAGTGAAGAATGAAGAGGAAACCATTGCGTTTGCATGATGCATAAATGGCAGTTTACTGTCAAAAATTACCCCCAGGTTTCTGACCTTGGCAACTGGAGTGGGGGGAGGTCCAAGATCAGCGGGCCACCACCTGGAAGACGATGCCGGAGAGCGGTTGCCAAAGACCATCACCTCTGTTTTCCCTGAGTTTAGTTTAAGGCAATTTTCAGTCATCCACGCACTTATTGCAAGCATTCCAATTTGGAAATTGTGGGCCATTTTCTCTCCATTGTTATTAACAGCTAACACCAGTTGAGTGTCCTCTGCGTATGATGTTAAAGCCAGGTGGTGCGTTTTAATGATCCTCGCCAAGTCAGAAACATAGATGTTAAAAAGTGTCGGACTTAGCAAGACTCTCTAGGGAACACCACAAGGCAAGACAAATGGTGATGAATTGAATTTGCCAAAGGACACAGACTGCTCACGATTGACAAGGAAAGAGGAAAGTAGGGATATAGCACCTTGTAATATTCCTGCTGCCGCAACACGGTCGATCAAAGTAACATGATCGACCGTGTCAAAGGCCGCCGAGAGATCTAGCAGTATAAGAACTGCAGCCCCCGCCTCCATCTAAAATCTTCCTGATTTCATTGGACGCTTTAATTAGGGCGGTTTCTGTGCCATGTCCTCTCCTTAATCCGAAGTGAGAGTCATCCAAGCAGTTATTTTGATCAATGAAATCTGAGATCTGAGCATTCATGATTTTTTCCACAATTTTAGCTGGAAACGGAGGGCAAGCTATGGACCTGTAGCTGGTGACATTAGTGGGATCAAGAGTGCTCTTTTTGAAAAGAGGTTTGATAACAGTTTTTTCCAAATGGAAGGGAATACACCTGATTTGAATGGTATACAGTCAAAATATCGAGTTTTTATTATCGATTTGCATTAATATCGATTAAAAAATATAGAATGGACACAATATCGACTGGACAGAATATAGACTACAAAAATATTGAATAGGATAGCATTAATATCGAATTAAAAAAATACAGAATAGACATAATATCAAATGGACAGAATATAGACTACAAAAATATAGAATGGACAGTATATAGACTACAAAAATGTAGAATGGACAGAATATAGACTACAAAAATATTGAATTTGAGGTAAGTAAGTACATTTCAATTTTTAAAGAGTTTTTTATGTTAGTATATGTTTGACAAGTGTATATTTATTTTATTATTTATATTAATTAATTATTTTTATGGTATTTAATTTTTGCGTAATATAATTCTGTAGCGGGTTGTTGGTTTATAGGGGAATAGGGTGGGAAGTAATTTAATTATAATTAAATAAATATGTTAATTTATTTATTGGTATTTATTTTGAATTAAGTGTTAATTAATTATTAATTGGTAATTAATTAAAATATAATTGGTAATTATTTTTAATTAATTGATTAATTGATAAGTATGTTAATTTTAGTAATTTATTTTCTGTAGTGGGTTGTGGGTTTATAGGAGAATAGGGTGGGAAGTAATTTAATTATAATTAATTAAATATGTTAATTTAATTATTGGTATTTATTTTGAATTATTTATTAAATATTTTATTAATTGCTAATTAATTAAAAAAATAATTGGTAAATAATTCAAATTAATAGATTAATTGATAAATATGTTAATTTTAGTAATTAATTTTCAGTAGCGGGTTGTGGGTTTATAGGGGAATAGGGTGGGAAGTTATTTATTTATAAATAATTAAATATTTTAATTTATTTATTTGTATTTATTGTGAAATAATTGTTAATTAATTATTAATTGGTAATTAATTAAAATATAATGGGTAATTAATTTTAATTGATAATTATGTTAATTTTATTAATTTAGTTACTGTAGTGGGTTGTGGGTTTATAGGGGAATGGGGTGGGGAGTAATTTAATTGTACGTAATTCTATTTTTAAATACTTTTTTTTATTTTATCAAATTTTTAATTATTTTCTAATTGTTAATTAATTTATTGTTAATTGGTAAATAATTTGTATTAGTAGGTAATTATTTTTATTAATTAATTTCATTTGCATATTTAATTGATTAATTAATATAATATATAAAAGTGTTAAGTATTTTAATTAGTTTGTAATTGGTATTATTATTTATTTTATTTTTATTTATATATGAAGTATTTACTTTCCCTACTGTTGCACTCACTGGAGTGGGAATAGTAATTTTTACCCCTACGCGATCCAATGCTTTCCCTACTGTTGCACTCTCTGGAGTGGGAATAGTAATTTTTATCCCTAGGCTATCCAGAGCTTTCCCTACTGTTGCACTCTCTGGAGTTGGAATAGTAATTTTTACCCCTTCGCTATCTAACGCTTTCCCTACTGTTGCACTCTCTGGAGTGGGAATAATAATTTTTACCTCTACGCTATCCAACGCTTTCCCTCTCCCACTCTCTGGAGTGGGAATAGTAATTGTTACCCCTATGCAATCCAACACTTCCCCTACGGTTGCACTCTCTGGAGTGGGAATAGTAATTTTTACCCCTACACTATCCAACACTTTCCCTACTGTTGCACTCACTAGAGTGGGAAAAGTAATTTTTACCCCTACGCTATCCAACGCTTTTCCTACTGTTGTACTCGGTGGAGTGGGAATAGTAATTTTTACCCCTACGCTATCCAGCGCTTTCCCTACAGTTGCACTCTCTGGAGTTGGAATAGTAATTTTTACACATGCGCTATCCAACGCTTTCCCTACTGTTGCACTCTCTGGAGTGGGAATAGTAATTTTTACCTCTACGCTATCCAACGCTTTTCCTACTGTTGCACTCTCTGGAGTGGGAATAGTAATATTTACTTCTACGCTATCCAGCGCTTTCCCTATGTAGCACTCTCTGGAGATGGAATAGTAATTTTTACCCCTACGCTATCCAACGCTTTCCGTACTGTTGCACTCTTTGGAGTTGGAATAGTAATTTTTACCCCTACGCTATCCAACGCTCTCCCTACTGTTGCACTCTCTGGAGTGGGAATGTAATTTTTACCTCTACGCTATCCAGTGCTTTCCCTACTGTTGCACTCTCTGGAGTGGGAATAGTAATTTTTACCCCTACGCTATCCAATGCTTTCCCTACTATTGCACTCTGTGGAGTGGGAATAGCAATTTTTACCCCTACGCTATCCAACGCTTTCCCTAGTGTTGCACTCTCTGGAGTTGGAATTGTATTTTTTACCCCTACGCTATCCAAAGCTTTCCCTAATGTTGCACTCTCTGGAGTTGGAATTGTATTTTTTACCCCTACGCTATCCAAAGCTTTCCCTACTGTTGCACTCTCTGGAGTGGGAATAGTAATTTTTACCCCTACGCTATCCAACGCTTTCCCTACTGTTGCACTCACTGGAGTGGTAATAGTAAATTTGACCCTTTCCGCTATCCTACGGTAAAAATATTGTAATTTTATTATTAATATTACAAGTTTCCCATTTGCTTTGAATTATTATATATATATATATATATGTATTAACAAATCAATTTGTATGGTTTTTTTTACTTACATTAATTATTTATTAATTTTAAGGTAATTCAAGTATTTTAAGTATGTTTAAATTCATTATATTTATTATTTCATTAATTTTTAATTAATTTAAAGCATTTAAAAAAATTCGATATTTTGACTTACTATATTTTTTACATTGATATTTTTGATTCGATATTTTTGTACTTACCTGTTTGGCGATAGAAAGTCGGTATTTTGGCATTCTATATTTTTACCTCGATATTTTGGTAGGTCAATATTTTGGCATTCTATATTACGTCAGTGATCCGATTTGAACATGGCATTAAAGATATTTGTAAGCTTGAAACCAATAATCTCAAGGGATAGCTTGAATATAGATGGAGGACAAGGATCAACCGGGGAGTCAAAGTTAATAGTGGTAAGAAGGTGGGATACCAATTCTGGGGAAACCTGGCCAAAATTTTGGAAAGTCAGAAAAACTTTGGTGTCAGTAGTGGAGGTAACAGTTTCAAGACTGTCTTTAGGATCTTTTAGTGGAGGTCTTAAGAGGGGGGCACTGGTAGTTTGTGTCTTAAAATGCGAATAGATATCACAGACTTTTCCTTGGAAATAAGTTGCCAGAGAATCACACATATCTTGAGAGCGCTTATATAAAGACAGATTTATCTTGTCCCGATAAGTGTGTGACAACCTGATAAAGGCGTTTAACTGACTCTTGCGTCGATTCAATTTGACTGCTGTAAAATTTACTTTCTTCAAGGATGACCAAATGTTTATATTTGGTCAGCCTTTGTTTGTAGCATAATCTTTCAGCAGGGTCCTAGTGTAGTCGCCATTTTTCTTCTTGCCGTCTACAACTTTGTTTTTCAAGCCTGAGAATCAGGTTGAACCAAGGGGCAGAACTAGAAACCCTGTTGGTAGACCTTTTCTTTGTAGGAACCGTTACATTAACTGTATCCTGAATCGAGTTAGTGTAATTAGTGGCTGCTATCTCAGGATCAGAGATAATAGATATCTGAGAGGCAAGCAGTTTAGATTTAATCATCAATTTTCTTCCAAGCTTTAAAATTAATAGGGGCCGGATATTTAGTGGGCAAAGTAGAGCTAGTCTTTATTTTGATATCAAAAAGGACCGCAGAATGATCCGTCCATGTTAGAGGGAGAATATCTGGAACCATTCCCATCATGTATGAGATGATGATTTGGGGCCAAATATACAAAAATTAGAAATGCCAAAGTCATAATTGTGATTCTGTCTGAATCGAAATTAGAAAATCGGTATTCAAAATGTATGAAACTCATTGAATTTCATTTAAGGATTCATTGTGCAGCGCAAATCAACCTACCTCATAAATATTAATAAGGAAGGCCATAGTTTGCGACAAATTAGGAGTCACAGTCATCACAGGAATAGTGACCAGCTGGGGTCAGCAGACAACAATGTCTGTGATTGTATTCTAATGAAGCAATCTTTTAAAAAATAAAACAGCCTGTTTTCCTTAAAGGATGCGTTTAAAAGAAAATAAATTAACCTTGAAGTTTTAATTTTTAACTGTAAGCTGTGGTCTGTGGGACCACTGCCTGCTCTTATAAAACATTTTTATTTATATTCTGAAAGGGGAAGGAGTCCCTTGAGGACTCTGTCCCTTTTGTGAATGGGTTTCCAAAACAGTAATACATACTATACCAATTAAGTATTTGAAAGGAGCGCCCTAAACACGACCCTTCCAAATACTGAATCGCAAATGCTAAATGCATTTTGGTAACAATTTACTGTATTGCATTTTGTAAATGTGAAAAAGAATTTTCCAGTCGCAAACAGCCCGATTCTGGGAATTGGGATATTTGCAACAGGAAAAATGCTTTGTACTTTTGACCCTTGTAGTTTTTTTTAATTCCGACCAGATGGTTTTAAGTCCTATTGAAACTAGTATGCCCCATAGAATACGTTTCTCATTGTCCAGACGGTGGGTTATTTTCAAGGGGAAGGCACCCAGTGCTATAAAGGTGTGATTCGGAGTCCAGCTTGTATGGATGATCTGGGAAATGGTTACAGCAATCGCAGATCAGAATTTATTAGAGGATGTACATTCAAGGAGTCTGAGTCTCAGATATCAAGGAGTCTGAGTCCCAGAGATCAAGTTTGAAGAATTTGGAGGGGGTCCAGTGGCCCATGAATGCAATCCATGGTCTGCGTTGTGCTAGGGTGAAATCTTATTAGCTGTCAGGTTAGACCAAGTAGAGGAGCAGTTCAGTGTCTTGCAATGTGTGGCGTTTGTATTGCCCAGAATAGTTTCCCATTTGCTTTGAATTAATTTTGTGGAGGAGGTAGATTTCAGTGTCAGAATGAAATAAAGTTTGGTTTCAATATGTCCTCCTCTAATTAAATTCCTTAATGTGTCTGGGGGATCTGGTGCTCTTGGGGGTCTATGCTTGGCAATGATGGCTTTGATCCTTAGAAAGTGATAAAAGTATGTCTCTTCTAGTTTAAATTAGAATTTGAGGTGGGAGAATGGTATTTGTCCTGCGAAGGTGCCCAGCTCCACTACTTAGGCCCTGATTTCGAGCGTAGATTCTATTTTGCGCACCTGATGAATAACAATACAACGTATTATGATTTTATGGGGGATTACATGAAGATTTTGGTGTTTAAAGCACCAAAATCAGCATAATACTGTACATACTGTATACTTGTCTCGTGTTTAATCAGCCTTGAAGTATTAAACACATCTGATTATTATCGCATGCATTAAATAAATAAAAATTGGTAATTCCGACTCGTGTGCAAGCAGTAGTTTACGCACGTGTCGGAAGAGGCTGCCTTTTTCAGCCCATTTCTCCAGGAACACAGCCCAGCCTTCTGATTTTAAGTTATTGTTATGCCATAGCAAGGCTAAGGTAGAGTATCTTATTGAATTAGTTCGCTTTTGTCAATTTTTCGAATGACCTGTGCTGTGCCTGAAAGAATGATTGAGGAGTGTTCCTTCACTGTCCTCTTGGTGGTAAAAGAGACGAGGGAGAGTGGTAGGACGAGGCTGTTCTCAATGGTGAGCCAGATTGGGTGCACCGTATGAGACAAGAAGAACCAGGAGAGGTCCCGGGGTCTACTAGGCATACCATTTGGAATCTAGGGTAGTCTGGGAGGTTTAGGCCCCCAGTTTTTTTGGAAGTCACAGTTTTTTAGGGCGTTTTTTTGGAGGGGGGTTTGCCATAGAAATTCATTAAGTAGGTCTATTTTAGTGAAAAAATTGTCTGATAGGTGGAGCGGCGACATGCTAATTAGGAAGTGAATGAGTGGGGAAATCACCCTTTTGATTCTTTCGATATGTCCCCATCAGTTGACGAATCTGGTTGATTATAGCCTTAATTTTAGCAAGAGTGTTTTTTTGGTGATCAAAAGATTTTCTCAGGTTTTGGTTGAACCAAATGCCTAAGTATTTTATTTTGGCAGGTATATCCTACTTTCTTTAGTGAATTTTAATCTCTTCATTCATTCCATATACTTATCTTGCCCCTCTCAGCGTGCATACATTAATTTGCATCTCCGCCATCACACTACTCACACTGCTTTCTAATTGCAACTACCCCCACTAACCACGCTCCTTTTACAATCCTATTTTCCAGCAATCACATCCACTTCCCTGAGGAATTATTCTAGACACACCGAGGCACACAAATATACATCCTAAGTTATAGTACCCACTGAAGCTCACAGCCACTGATCTATCATTTTATTTTCTCCCATACCACTTCCACCTTTCCCACCCCAGCACTAATCTCCCTCTCAAACCACCTTATTTGCCTCACTCCAAACTCACATTGTATCCCACACCATACTTTCTCAATATGCATCCTTCCTAAAGGCACAGCAGGCCCTAGACAAATGAAAACAGGCTATCCCTTGACTATCTGCTATGACAAAGACTGCCCCCATGACTATTTGAGGCCACACACCCTAAAACATTTGCAACTGTTCTCCTACGACTAGTTATAGGCAGGGCAGGACTGGGAACTCAAAGCAGCCCTGGCAAATTTCTCCAGACCAGCCCCCGTCCGGCCCGTAGTGAGCAAGCACAGAGAGCAGCCCCAACCGCTACTAGAGAGGTTCGGGGGGGTTCTCCCCCCAAGAAAATTTTGGAAAAAGACAGAGCAAAATGGTGAATTTTACAGCACATTTTTCATTACATATTCAATAGTATCAACTTTCAAAGCACAGTAAATAGTAGATGATGACCTCAAAGAGCACCAGGATACTCACCAAGTCATATGTACCCATAGACCTTCATTTAGAGAGCACCAAAAAAAAACACAAGTAGTGAGTGTATCAGAGAGAACAAAGTAAAAGTGAGACCAGCCCCCACACGGTGTGTAGCGAGCAAGCGCAGTGAGCAACCACTACTAGGGGGAGTTTGGATGGGGGTTGTCCACGCAAGAACATTTGTGACAGAAAAGCCAAAACAATGCATTTTTCAACATATTTTTCATTACATATTAGATTGTATTAACTTTTAAAGCTTAGTAAATGATTACCTAATGGAGCACCAGGATAACCAGTCATAAATCACAGACATTTCTACAGATAACACTAAAAAATGAAATGTCGAGCACGAAAGATGAATTTAAATATAACCAATGTATTCTTCATATAAAATAGCATAAAGTCATTTAAAAATAGACTTCACTTCAAGCAATTGTGCAAAGGTTCATAGTAAAATGTGTACAAGACAATGTGTACTTCAACCCTTGTGGTACCAACACTTTTGCAAAGAGCTGCTACTCTTAAATGCAACCAGAAGTAACACTTCTAAAGAGGGCTGATTTCCTTTCTTGATGCAGCATGTCACTTCCAGGATGTAATAACTGTGATAAGTCAGTGACTGCACTTCTGAGGTGAATGCAGCAATATGGGACAGTGAGCACCCACTTTATTTTAAACATTTGCTAACCCATTTGGAGCAACGCTGTGTGTGGGCTGAGGCATTTTTTGTTTGCTTTTTATAAAGAATGACTGATCTTTGTAGCGGTCTGGTGCACCTGCAACATTTGGGTGTCCTCTGGGGTGAGTTGTTCTGCCATAAAGGTGCACTCACTGAATACTTTTTGATAAGGGAAGTGTCTGAATTTCTCAGTACATTGAGGAAAAAAAGGCCCATAATAATAATATTAACAGAAGACCAGTTAGGTTTCCCCTGAGTGAGGCAATGTATGTTTTGCCAATTAGTTTTGCTGTGTATGTATTCTCTAATGAGTTTTGGAAAAGGCCCGAGTGATGCTGTAGTCGAAATATAGCGAAGGCTCTCTGCCTCCTCCTGCCCCCTGCTCACCACATGTCCTTGAGGTCCTCCTGGATTCCATGATGATGCATGTAGCATGTTTTAACCTCTGAGGGGTGGTGATGGCTCATGGCTGGCTAAGTTACATGGAGGATCGGGGTCCGGAATAGCCGCTCCTCAAGTCATCAATCGGAACCTGCCTGGCCTAGAGCCCGAGGCCAGCCAACACCTCGCTCGGCCCATGCTAACAATAAACAAAACCACAATGCTGCAGAACCAGGCCGGGCCTAGCCCTGCTGCACCTTGCCCCTGTAGGCCCCTTTTGCTTTTAATTAATTTCTCTCGCCCGGTCGCGATGCCCCCATACAGTGCCGCCCAGCGGCCACCTCCCAGTGGTCAAAGTGGGGGTAAAAAAGTAGGGGAACTGTGGACAGAGAATCAGAGGGCGGGTATAACCAGTGGATTGGGTCAGTGGGTGGATTTAGAGGTGTAGCAGAAAGAGCTAAATATCCAAATTTTTAGTATTTGTTTCCCATTTCACTAACCGGTTACAGCTTATTACGTTATTGTTATTTTTATTGTTATCTGAGGTTTGTATAGCGCCAAATCACCGTCAGGTCTCTAGGCGCTCATGACAGAAGCAGTAACAACAGCTGAGTGAGTGAAAAGAAGGTACAGATATAGCAACATTACTCAAAAGGAACAGAAAGCTTCCCTAAGCAAAAGTGTTTTCAGTGACTTCCTAAAGTGGAGAAGATTTATTTCTTTGCGGAGAGGCTCCGGTAGTTTGTTCCACATCTGTAGGACTTGGACAGAAAAAGATCTCCCTCCCTTGGTTGCCATTTTGAAACGCGGACACGACAGCAATTGGGAGTTGGAAGACCTCAGCGCTCGTTTGGGGTTATAGACCTCAAGCCGTTCTTTTATATAGGCAGGCGCATGCCCATAGATTGCCTTATAGGCGATGCATAAACTTTTAAATTCCACCCTTTGCTTTATGAGGAGCCAATGTAGCCAGTGGAGGCATGGGTTTGTCTAGGTAATCTAAAGATTAGTCACGCTGCATCATTCAAAATAACCTGCAGGCGGTTGATTATTTAATTTAACCAATGGATACACATGTTTATTTAAGGTTTAATATTAGTTATTGACATTAAAATACATTCACAAAGTGGGACACATTTCCACTCATAGAATGTCCCAAATATCCTTAAAAGTGGAATTGCAAGCCTTTCATCTCCCAGCCATGGAGTTTCTGTCATCAGAACTTCTCCTCCCTTTTCCACAAGAGCAGTTCAAACATGAATGTCAAAATATCCTAGTTTGCAAATGTTTTCCACATAATTATGGATATGTCATATTTGCCACATAATACATCATCTTCTGCAGGTAAACAACCTTTACGACGCGGTCAAAACACTGCAGTACCATTACAACGCAGCTTTTAAAACGCAAGTTGTTACCACGACTTGCACTGGAGGGCGCTCTAGACTAAGGAATAGTAGATTTACTATTCAAACACCTTCCCTACTGTACGTAGGCTGGAGTTTGAATAGTAAATTATACTATTCCTAAGTCCAGCAGGCTACAGCGCAAGTCGTGGTAACGACTTGCGTTGTAAAAACTGGGTTGTGATGTACCGCGATTATTTTGATCGCGTGGTAACATCATACATCCTCTTCTGCATAATCAGACAATTTTAACTAATAAATTGTTTATACCTCAAACGTATCAAAGGTTACTAAGAAATGTGACTTGTGATGCTGTGAAGTGGAGGGCCCCATGAACAGATTGACTGTTCATCTTTCTCACTGCTGCAGTTGTATGTTCCACTGGCACTAATAAGTAACAATCTTTGCAGAGGTTGTTAGCATGTGCAAAAATGTCAAAATAATAAAGTATTAGAAAATTTACGGCACCACTTATACCCGTGTAGGGTGTCAGAGCGCTTTACATCACACATATTACACAGAGACAATCAATCATGCGTGTGTAAATCACTGTATAGGAAATGCAACATAAGAAAAATGACTAACAGGTGTAGGAGTCACATGGCAATCATACTGGTAAACAGCATATTTTAATAGTGATTGGTCTGGAGAAACACAAACTAAAATGTAAAACCATGGTTGGGGGTTCTCTTTAATAATCAGAATTTGTTTCAACCCAAATGAACCCTTTTTTGTAACATTAGGACAATCAGAGACTGGGGAAAAACCATAACACTCTAAATTAAACCTTGCCGTTTACATGCAGCTCTTACATGACAGTTAATAGCTCACTGTTCTATGTTAGGATTTTAACTTATTAACTGCAAGTAACAATAGGGCCTGTCTGGAAAAAGCAGGAACCCACTGACCTATTTACATTATGCAAAAACAACAATTGATTAACAGAATGCAGAACAATATCATGCTTTCACCCCAGTACAGAGATCTGGGCCTAAATCCATTGTTTTTTTGCTCACCGTGCCATTCCAGTTTGAACCCAGCTATATGCAAATCAGTCTTGACCCTGGGCCCAATGGGAACAGTGCAGCCCGAACTGCCAGGCCAGGTCCTCCCTGAACTTGAAACAAGCATCCTAGGACCAGTTTCATTTGTTGCAGTTACACTATTTACAATATGTGCACGTTGTGATCTGAATGGCACCTGCTCTTAGCAGCAGGCACATTCACCCTCTTTCCATGAGTCAAAACGTCCACTAGACTAAACACCTTCTGTTTCTACTAAGAACATGAATCTCTGGAGTTATCATGACATTTTTATTGTTTTCGAAAATTGTTGGAGGCCAGGAAGGAGGCAGCAAGTGCTTTTAAAACTGTATTATACTTGCAAACACGACGCCCCCACCTGAAGTCAGCACCAGCCGCGGTATGGGCAGGTAAGAGCGGTGGGTGGTGGGGCCAGGTGAAGGGGGATTTTGAGGAACAATGAAGAGGGAAAATTAATTATTTATTAAATTTTTCCTCTGTATCATCCCTCGAAATACCCCTTACCCAGCCCCTCTGCCCCACTACTGTTACCTGCATGGACCGCGGCTGGTCAGCGCCTGGTGGGTCGCACTGCCCTAGAGCCACCCTGCTCAAGGGTCCTGTGACCTCAGTGACAGAGTCACTATCATTCTATGGTGTGCTGCTTCATAGGCTGCCTGCAAGACTGAAGGTGAACTTCAGAATGAATTGTGGCCTTCTAGGTTAACCCACACTTGCCACTGATAGGGTCCACCTGCTGGTGATAAGACACCAGGGTTTCTAAGGTCTTATGGGGCCTTCTAAGGTCTAGCATGGGAATGTGCTCCCTCGGGAGTGTGGTCTGGTGGACTGGTCATGAAGGCTTAAACCGGTTCTCCAGTTCCAAATTCAGCAGCTCTAACCCTAGTGCCCCTCCTCTCCCCGACTGAACACCACACTGCCCCACTGAGAGAAACTTGCACTGCACTGACCAGCTATGAACACCTGGATGTGACTCAATTCAAATCACGCACTAGACAAGAGCAATATGCTGCCTAAAAAAAAAAAATTACAACATTCTAGAACAAGCAAACACTCCTAGGGAATACAAGATTAAGTAAAGCATGTGCAATTTAAGCAGTAAACAGCATGGTTACCTTTTTCTTTTAACACTCATTATTCAGAAATTAGTGAGTATTTTGCCTGAAAAGTTAAGGCTATGGCTACAGGGTGTAGAAGGTACCCGTTTCAATGCCCATTGCTTATATCCTTACAAAACATAAGCAGTATGGTTTAAAAAGACCACTTTGTGAACATAAAGCCACTGTACATATTTTGTTTTCCAATTCACCCATCAAGCAGGTATTTCAGTACCTCTAGGAATAGTGCACTTTCCCACCCAGGGTAAGCAATGTTGAGAGATGAGAAAACAAAAGTAGCACTTCACTGCCATACACTGTAAAGTGGCACTAATGGGTTTAGGTGTGAATAAATCAATCTGGCCACCTTGCAACCAATCTGTCTTACTTTAGTTTGTTAGTTAGTTAATTTTTCATATTCTAAATGCTTTATTTCTCTCCACCCCGAGGCTGCACACTTAGAAATTGAACAATGTCAGAAAAAGAGACGTTCCCTTCAACCACAGTCAGGAGCTCTCAGGCCAAGGCAATGTGCTGAGGAGACCCTCTGGAGCTCGGAGGCCCCCCACACCATGGGAGATGCTGGGGCCTTTGTTACGCTCCTGCTTCCCTTCATAGCCACAATTAATGATATCATGAAACTTTAGAAATACTACCTGTACATTTTAAGTTAAATGAAACACAGATTTCGTTTATATAAACCACACACTTCCAAAGCTAATGAGAAGAAACCGGGGGTCAGTTTGTTATAGTAGAGAGGTTCATTGATCACAATCCCTTGTACGCTCTGTTTGCTCATTACTTTCAGTTGCTAATATTCAAGGCCACTGGAATTATGTAGCAGGGATGGATCAAATTATGTCGCAAAGTAGACTATGTTATGCTGCAAAAAAAGTATGCTGTATAATGCGGCACAATGTCAGGATAGCATTGCCTTGTCTGTTTTTTATTTTTACTCACATTATAAATATTTGGACAAATGTTTCATCCCATTAATATAAGTGCACTCAGTCTTTCATCCTTCAAAGGTCGATAGCAAAAGTATCATTGAGGCGAGTTGCACATATTTGTTATACAGCACTAAGACATCCATTGAGATGATGGTGTGCTTTACAAGAGCTCATGTGTGATTTTTTGTCCTGTGTATTTCTTGAAAAGCCATCCTGTTCACAGCGTTGAAATTGGAAGGTCTGTTTTAACATTCTGCCGTAAACTTACCATCTTTTGAAGTGAGCAGTGCTGAGAGATATGGTGATATATTTTATTGAAATGAGGACTGCTGGGGGGTATGGCCTAATATGAACTTCTTTTGAACTGTGCAGTGCTGGTGGGGTATGGTCTGTAATGACCTTCTTGTGAACAGTGCAGTATTGGGGGATATGGGCTGTAATGACCTTCTCTTGCACTGTGCAGTGCATGAGAACAGGGCCGGACTGGTAAGTCCTGGCACCGGGCAATCCCGGGCTGGAGAGGGTGGGGGCTGGTTTTGAGACAGGGGGCTGGTTCTGTTGCTGGAGCCGGTTTGGCCGTGTGGAACCAACCCCTGTGTGAGTCAAAGCCCGTCATTACATTAAGAGCAGTCAGGCATTACCTTCTCTTTCCTCCTTGGGTATATTTGCTCCCCTGTGAAATAAATCCAAAAAGCAAAAACACGTTTGCTGGAAAGGTTGCACCAATAAGCATTCATTATAACACAGCTGCTGCATGCCGGCCAGGGGCATGGCATTCACGTGACGTGGTCATGTGATTACAGTGTATCCATAATCACTGAGTGTGCGGCAGTTATGTTTTTTTTTTGTTTGCCGCTGCTGCCCGCCACGCGGCAATAATTATTTTGGCACCTCCTCCATAATTGGTGCCAGCGTTCACTGGACAGTGAGAGGTCCATGCTGAGTCTTGGTAGAGCGCAAGCCACCGGGTGACCCGCGCCGTGATTCCTCACACCACCGCAGGGTTGCCTTGGCCTCCTGAGGCTCACCAGGTCCCACCAGCGTTGGCATTACCTCCTTAGTTGTGAGCCTGCTGCCGGCGCCGCCCGGTAGCGATGGCTGCTACTCTTTAGGCCCATACTGTCAGTAAAATAATGATCCCTGTGTTAGGGGTCAACCAACTCGGGCCTGACCAGAGCCTGCTGGCGGGCTGCTGCCTGCAGCTGTGAGAGCATGTCCCAGCCCGGGGGAGGCACCTATTGCCATGGCGACGTCTGCTCATCGCCTGCCTCCAATTAAAGTCAGTGAAAACTCTGAACTCGTAAAACTGTGTTCCTAAATAAAAGGGATGTCCCTTTACTCATTTGATTTGGCCAGATTTAGAACTGCAGAGCAGTCAAGAAAGTGATTAGGTAAAGCTTGTTATTTTATTTAAGTTAGTCAGAGCAGAAGAAATTTTAGAAGAACACCTGCTCAAAATATTGGTAGTGGAGTCTGCAGTGCACCATGGCTATATTCCGTACCCCAGCGAATGTTGATGTGTGCTTTCAAGTGAGGAGACCCATGGAAAACAGTCCTTATCCGCCTCCCTCCCTGTATATCCCCCACTACAGCAGTCATGGTATTCTCAGTGCTTGAGGTGAGCAAGTGGCAAACAATTTGCGCTGTTTTTTTAAAAACAGAATTGAACCCTATTACAATAACTGACCGCAAACATTACAGAAACATTCTTTTGTTTGCAGTGGCGCGGCGCACACTGTAAATGACTGGTGTGACCTGAGTCCTCGTTTTGTTTAACAGTACGATCAGCTTAGAAGAGAACTAGGTTCTTCAGTTTCTGGTGCTTTGCTGACCAGCAGTTTTAACATCTTAGAATGTCTTGTTGCTCAAATGGGTTTACCTGCTCATATTTATATGTTTTCCTGGTTTTCATTGCTTGATTTTGGTTGCGACAAAGTGTCACTCATAGTTTTTGAAATGTTACACAAAATTACACTGAATTTATGAAAATGTCGCACACAGTAATCTGTAACCTTGGCAGCTATGAGGAGTGTGTGCACACCATGCTACGCCTCGCCTTGTAAGGATGAAAGAGGCGTTAGCAAGGTCATCATTCATCAGTAATGCCAATACCTGTGAGGAACAAAGGATGGGGAATTTTAGGTCATTACAAAGCTGGGAAAGCGAGGACTGTAAGGAACGTCCCTCTGGCACCCCTCATGGGGTAGCATGCATGTGCTGTACCCCTTCGAGGCAGGGAGCGTCACAGCGGATGCTACAGGCGCCCCACAAGAATTAGACTAGCCTCTAGGCGGAGGATGGGCCCTGGAAGAGGGGTGCAATCATATGATTTTTCTTTTCGGAGTGTTTCCTCAGACATATTCAGCTGTTGCTCTCACTGTATCCAGTGCAACACCATATGCCTCAGATCTACCGCTAATTCTTTCATGCTCTTTTTCAGTGCCGGAACACGATCCAAGTTGATAGCGTAGGGGGTGGATTAGGGAGGAAGATGTAAATGCGGTTGTTGGATAAGAAGCTCTACATTATCACCCATAGGTCCAAGACCAGGATTTAATAGTGACTGGCTGTTTCCAGTTCTGCTAGACATAGAGCGCTTTTCGCCCACCTCCCTAGCCTGTAATGCAGTATGGATAGAGTGGGCAGGTGAAGGCACGGGTGCTTCAGATGGAAATGGATCCTGGAGTGAAGGAACGAGTCCTGGCTGTGTATGCCGTGCTGGACTGACCGACAGGTCCCTGTGTGAAGCCCTGGTCTTTTCCAGCCCCTGGTTCAGGCTATAGCACGATCAAGACTGTCTTTCCGAAAAGTGTGCCATTCCTACCACTTGCTCCTGACCAACACACTTCTCTGTGGTCCTGGAGGCCCCACTTCCCCTATATGATGAGGGCTAGTGGCCTGCACTGAAGAAACTATCTGAGGCCTAAGGATGCAGAAACGCCATCTCATTGCCTCCAACGCTGGACTTCTCCCCATCCCCAGCCAGAATTCAAGAAATGCTGTTTAAGTTGTTCACACTCAGACACACCGTAGGTGTACTGGAAAGCTGGTCTCTTTAGCACTAACACACTACATGCCCTAACCGAACAGGTCTCACAGACCCCCCAAAAAGTATTATCCAACCCCAAGTAAAGGCACTCTTTTTTTCGGCAGAGAATAATTTTGAATTATCAGACTTTTTTAATAAAGCAAGAGAAAGGCAGAAAAGAGATATGGGAGGGAAACAAAGACAGGAGATCTCTGGCAATGGGAGAAAGCAGTGGTGAAAAAGAACTTGCAAGATTGAGGTAAAGAGGTGGAAAGTGGTGGAAGAAAGAGGCAGGAGGTGGACTTCCCAACATTGGTATTTGTCACCCTGGCATCAAGCTCGTTCACCAGAGTGGGCGAGTGATGGGGTCGAATTGCAGGTAGTAGTGGCCCAGCTCACAGCCACTTTGACAAGTATTGAGGTCAAGTGGCCCAGCTCCTGAACGTAAACAAGGGAGCAATGTTCTAGTACTAGTTACCCCGCGCCTAACCAAAATGTGTGATCCTGGGTAGATCGTTCTAACTTCCTGCTCCAAAGGCTAGGATAAATAACAAGATGCTACGTACCAATTCTTGTGCTAGATTTGATAAAAAAGCCATATCCCACAGCACTGTACAAATCAAAAGAAGGTCCTTTCAGGCCACTTCCCCCAGCACTGCAAAGTTAAAAATAAAGGTATACCTGCACATAGCTTCCAATATCACATCCCTCATAAAAAGACCATATCCCCCAATATGGCACAGTTCTAAAAAAGGTAATTTCAGACCATTTTCCCAAGCGCTGCACAGTTCCTTTCAGGTCATATCCCATAGCACTATGTTATGTTATGTTATAGTGGATTTATAGCGCACACTGATTCTCACGATATTCCTGGCACGGGAGTTGACTGGGGTCAGAAGCGAAAAAGTACATTAGATGGCCTGACTGAAAAGATGTGTTTTCAGGTTCGTTTTAAAGAGTTGAAACTCTTGGATAAGTTGCAGATCTGGGGGAAGCGAGTTCCAGGCAGCAGCGGCTTTAACAGAAAGTGACTGGCCTCCCAAGCGAGCTCTGCGGAAGCGCAGGATAATCATCCGGCGGAATGAGGCAGATCGCAAAGGACAGTTCGGCACATAAAAGGCAAACCTCTTCCTGAGGTAGGAGGGACCTGAGCCGTGAAGTGCCCTGTGAGCCAGGGTAATTGCTTTAAACTGCACTTGCTGGGCAACCGGCAACCAGTGCAGTTCACGTAGGTACTGTTGGGCGATGGATCTCCTCGGAGCGCTGAAGAGGAGTCTTGCCGCGGCATTCTGAATAATTTGAAGTTTCCACAGACGATAGCCGGGCAGACCTATGAATAAAGCATTGGCATAGTCCAACCTCGATAGGATCAAGGCACGGGCAATTGTCTATTTAGCCACCCGCGGAAGCAAAGGAAACATTTTCCTGAGTGCCTTGAGGATGCCAAAGCAGACTCCCGTCCGTTTTTTTACATGGTCTGCAAACCGTGAATCCTCACTGAACCAAATCCCCAGATTTCTGGCAGGTCCTTCCACCGAGCATGGGCTAGGGAAGTCAGGAGGCCATAGACAATATCTAAAATCCAGAGGAAACTGACCATAGAGGAGGATCTCTGATTTATCCTCATTACATTTTAGAGAGGCTTGGGTCAGCCAGCGGAATACTGACGTTAGGCATTTCTGGGCAGCTTCAGTGGACAGGTCCGAGCCCCTCCAAGTGAATAGCAACTGCGTATCATTGGCATACGCTATCTCTATTGCTCCCAGCTTCTCAGCCAGGTAGACCAGAGGTGTAAGATATATGTTAAAAAGCAGGGGGCTTAAATTAGAACACTGTGGAACCCCCTGTTCCTGATGGAGGAAGCGCATGGGCCCATACAGACCTGCTGCGAACAAGAGTCCAAAAAGGATTTCACCCATTCCCAGGCCAGGCCCGAGATCCCGATCGCCGAAAGCCTCCCCAAGAGCAGCTGGTGGGGCACCATGTCGAAGGCGGCAGAGAGATCTAGCAAAATCAGGGCTGCCCTGCCGCCCCCATCCAGACACTCTCTGAAAGCCTCCGACATTTCCACCAGGGCAGTCTCCATGCTGTAGACAGACCGAAATCCGGACTGAGCAGGATGCAAAGCACCGGATGTCGCCACAAACGTCTCCAGCTGCCGAAAGGCAGACTTCTCACAGACTTTGGCCAAGGCTGGTAACAGCGAAATAGGTCGGTAGTTGGCAAGAACCAAAGGGTCCAGTGAGGGTTTCTTCAGAAGGGGGAGCAATTTTGCGCGTTTCCATCGGGTCGGCACCACAGCCATCTGAAGAGACAGATTACCATTATCTACTACCACTGGACAGACCTCCTTGGCTACGCCGGCTAAAACTCAAGCCGGACAAGGGTCAGATGGAGAGCCAGACTTAAGAAAGCTAAGGATGGCCAAAATATCAGCCTCGCCAACAGGCAGAAATGAAGTAAGCCTAGCAGAAACCGCACACGGGATATGGGGGAGCCGCAAGGAAGGGGCTTCTCACTACAATATTCCACAGAACTGCACAGCTCAAACGATGGTCAATTCAGGTCATATCCCACCAGAACTGCACAATTCAAAGGAAGGCCATTTCAGGCCATATTCACCAGCACTGCTCCGCTGATAAGGTCATTTCACGCCATATCCCAAAGACACTGTACAGTTGAAAAGAAGGTAATTTTAGACCATATCCCCCAGCACTGTACTGTTCATAAGAAGGTCATTTCAGGCCATTTTCCCATGCACTACACAGTTCAAGAGAAGGTCATTACAGCCCATATCCCTGAATACTGCACTGTTCACAAGAAGGTCATTACAGGCCATACCCCACCAGCACTGCTTAATTCAAAAGAAGTTCATATTAGGCCATGCCCCCCAGCGCTCCTCATTTCAAAAAAATATATCATCATATCTCTAGGCACTGCTCAGTTTAAAAGACGGTAAGTTTAGGGCAGAATGTTAAAACAGACCTCCGAATTTCAACGCTGTGAGCAGGATGGCTTTTCAAGAAATACACAGGACAAAAAAACACACATGAGCTCTTGTAAAGCATACAGTCGTATCAATGGATGTCTTAGTGCTGTATAACAAATGTGTGCAACTCGCCTCAATGATACTCTTGCTATCGACCTTTGAAGGATGAAAGACTGAGTGCACTTGTATTAATGGGATGAAACATGTGCCCAAAAATTTATAACATGAGTAAAAATAAAAAAAGAATGAAGCAATGCTATCCCAACATTTTGCTGCATTATGCAGCATACTTTGCCTTTTTTTGCAGCATAATATAATCTTCCCTGACACATAATTCCCGTGGCCTTGAATATTAGCAACTGAAAGTAATGAGCAAGCAGAGCGTAGATCAATGAACCTCTCCACTATAATATACAGACCCCCGATTTCTTCTCATTAGCTTTGGAAGTGGGTGGTTTACATAAACAAAAGCTGTGTTTCATTTAGCTGAAAATGTACAGGTAGTACTTCTAAAGTTTCATTATATCATTAATTGTGGCTATGAAGGGAAGCAGTAGCGTAACAAAGGCCCCATCAGCCCCCATGGTGTGGGGGGCCTCCGAGCTCCAGAGGGTCTCCTCAGCACCTTACCCTGGCCTGAGAGCTCCTAGCTGTGGTTGGAGGGGGCCCCCTCCATGTACTTTGCAGGGGGTCCCCTCAAATTTCATTACGCCACTGCTGGAAACGTCTCATTTTCTGACATTTTTCAATTTCTAAGTGTGCAGCCTCAGAGTGGAGAGAAATAAAACATTTAGAACATGAAAAATAACTAACTAACAAACTAAAGTAAGACAGGGTGGTTGCAAGGTGGCCAGATTGATTTATAGATACCTAACCTATTAGTGCCACTTTACAGTGTATGCCAGTGAAGCGCTACTTTTGTTTTCTCATCTCTCAATATTGCTTACCCTGGGTGGGAAAGGTGCTTACACTGGGTGGGAAAGGTACTAAAATACCTGCTTGATGGGTGAATTGGAAAACAAAAGTGGTCTTTTTAAACCATATGTTTTGTAAGGATATCAGCAATGGGCATTGGAACGGGTCCCTTCTATGCCCTGTAGTCGTGGCCTTAACTTTTCACGCAAAATACTCAATAATTTCTGAATAATGAGTGTAAAAAGGTAAAGGTAACCATGTTGTTTCCTGCTTATATTTCACATGCTTTACTTAATTTTCTATTCCCTAGGAGTGTTTGCTTTTTCTAGAATGTTGTTAATTTATTTTTTAGGCAGCATATTGCTCTAGTCTAGTGCGTGGTTTGAATTGAGTCATATCCAGGTGTTTATAGCGGGTCAGTGCAGTGCAAGTTTCTCTCAGTGGGGCAGTGTGGTGTTCAGTGGGGGAGAGGGAGGGCACTATGGTCAGAGCTGCTGAATTTGGAACTGGAGGACCAGGTTCAGCCTTCATGACCAGTTCACCAGACCACTTTCCTGAGGGAGCACATTCCCATGCTAGACCTTAGAAGGCCCATAGGATTTTAGAAGTCCTGGTGTCTTTGCACCAGCAGGTGGACCCTAGCAGTGGCCAGTGTAGGTTAACCTAGAAGGCCTGTCCACCACAATTCATTCTGAAGTTCACCTTCAGTCTTGCAGGCAGGCCTATGAAGCAGCACACCATAGAGTGACAGTGACTCTGTCACTGAGGTCACAGGACCCTTGAGCAGGGTGGCTCTAGGGCAGTGCGACGCACCAGGCGTTGACCAGAAGCGTTCCATGCAGGTAACAGTAGTGGGGCAGAGGGGATGGGCAAGGGGGGATTTCGAGGTATGATACAGAGTGAAAATTAAATAAATAATTAATGTTCCCTCTTCATTGTCCCTCAAAATCACCCTTTACCCGGCCCCACCACCCACCGCTCTTACCTGCCCATACCGCGGCTGGCACAGACTTCAGGTTGGGGCGTTGTGTTTGCAAGTATAAAACAGTTTTGAAAAGCACTACTGCCTCCTTCCTGGCCTCCCAACAATTTTCGGCAAAAATAAAAATATCCTGATAACTCCAGTGATTCATGTTCTTAGTAGAGACAGAAGGTGTTTAGTCTAGAGGACGTTTTGACTCATGGAAAGAGGGTTAATGTGCCTGCTGCTAAGAACATGTACCATACAGATCACAAAGTGCACATAATGTAAATAGTGTAACTGCAACAAATGAAACTTGTCCTAGGATGCTTGTTTCCAGTTCAGGGGGGACCTGGCCTGGCAGTTCGGATGGACTGTTCCCATTGGGCACAGGGTCAAGACTGATTTTCATATTGCTGGGTTCAAACTGGAATGGCATGGTGAGCAAAACAGCAAAGTATTTAGACCCAGATCTCTGTACTGGGGTGAATGCATGATATTGTTCTGCATTCAGTTCATCAATTGTTGTTTTTGCATAATGTAAATAGGTCACTGGGTTCCTGCTTTTGCCAGACAGGCCCTATTGTTACTTGCAGTTAATAAGTTAAAATCCTAACATAGGACAGTGAGCTATTAACTGTCATGTAAGAGCTGCATGCAAACTGCAAGGTATAAATTAGAGTGTTGTGTTTTTCCCCAGTCTCTGATTATCCTAATTTTAAAAAAAGGGTTCATTTGGTTTGAAATCAATCCTGATTATTAAAGTGAACCCCCAACCATGGTATTACATTTTAAATTCTGAGTTTGTGTGTCACCAGACCAATCACTATTAAGCTATGCTGTTTAACAGTATGATTGTCATGTGACTCCTACACAATGTAGTCATTTTTCTTATGTAACATTTCCTATACAGTGATGTACATACCTCTGATTTTTTGTCTCTGTGTAATATATGTGATGTAAAGTGCTCTGACACCCTACACGGGTATAAGCGGTGCTATAAATTTTCTGATACTTTAATATTTTGACTTTTTTACACATGCTAACAGCCTCTGCAAAGATTTTAGTACCAGTGGAACATACAACTGCAGCAGTGAGAAAGGTGACCAGTCAATCTTTTCATGAGGCCCTCCACTTCACAGCAGCACAAGTCACATTTCTTAGTAACTTTTGATACGTTTGAGGAATAAACAATTTATTCGTTAAAATCGTCCGATTATGCAGCAGATTATGTATTATGTGGCACATATGACATAGCCATAATTATGTGGAAAACATTTCAAACTAGGATAGTTTGCTATTCATGTTTGAACTGCTCCTGTGGAAAAGGGAGGAGAAGTTCTGATGACAGAAACTCCATGGCTGGGAGACAAAAGGCTTGTGATTCCACTGTTAAGGATATTTGGGACATTCTATGATTGGAAATGTATCCCACTTTGTGAATGTATTTTAATGTCAATAACTAATATTAAACCTTAAATAAACATGTGTATCCATTGGTAAAATTAAATACCGTATTAAGCTGTAACCGGTTAGTGAAATGGAAAACAAATACTAAAAATTGGGATATATAGCTCCTTCTGCCACAGCTCTGACTCCGCCCACTGACCCAATCCATGGGTTATTCCCGCCCTCTGATTCTCCACCCACAGTTCCCCTACTTTTTTCCCCTTTCATTGACCACTGAGTGGTGGGCGCAGGGCGGCACTGTATGGGAGCGTCGCAACCGGGCCAGAGAAATGAATTAAAAGCAAAAGGGAGCAAAAGGGGCCTAAAGGGGCAAGGGGCAGCAGGGCTTGGCCCCGGCCCAGTTCCGCAGCGTAGTGGTTTTGTTTGTTGTGAGCAGGGGCGGAGCGAGGTGGTGGCTGACCTCGGGCTCTAGGCCAGGCAGGCTCTGATTGATGACTCGGGGAGTGGCTATCCCGGACCCCAATCCTCCATGTAACTTAGCCAGCCATGAGCCATCACCACCCGTCAGAGGTTGAAACATGCTACATGCGTCAACCTGGAAGCCAGGAGGACCTCAAGGGCATGTGGTGAGCACGGGGCAGGATGAGGCGGAGAGCCTTCGCTATATTTCGGCTACAGCATCACTCTGGCCTTTTCCAAAACTCATTAGAGAATACATACGCAGGAAAACTAATTGGCAAAACGTACATTGCCTCACTCAGGGGAAACCTAACTGGTCTTCTGTTACTTTTTAAAAATATATATTATTATTATGGGCCTTTTTTTCCGCAATCAACTGTGAAATTCAAACAATTTCCTTTTCAAGAAGTATTCAGTGAGTGCGCACTTATGGCAGAACTACTCACCCCAAAGGACACCCAAATCTTGCAGTTACACCAGACCGCTACAAAGATCAATCATTCTGCATAAAAAGCAAAAAGAAAATGCCTCAGCCCACACACAGCATTGCTGCAAACGGGTTAGCAAATGTTTAAAATAAAGAAAGTGGATGCTCACTGTCCCATATTGCTGAATTCAACCTCAGAAGTGCAGTCACTGACTTATCACAGTTATTACACCCTGGCAGTGATGTGCTGCACCAAGAAAGGAAATCAGTCCTCTTTAGAAGTATTACTTCTGGTCGCACTAAAGAGTAGCAGCTCTTTGCAAAAGTGTTGGTACCACAAGGGTTGAAGTACACATTGTCTTGTACACTATTTACTATGAACCTTTTCACAATTGTTTGACGTGAAGTGCATATTTAATTTATGCCATTTTATATGAAGAATAAATTGGTTATATTTAAATTCATGTTTCGTGCTCGACATTTCATTTTTTTGTGTTTTCTGTAGAAATGTCTGTGATTCATGACTGGGTATCCTGGTGCTCCAAAAGGTAGTCATTTACTATGCTTTAAAACTTGATACAAACTAATATGTAATGAAAAATGTGTTGAAAATGCTTTGCTTTGGCCTTTCTGGCTCAAATTCTCTTGGGGGGACAACCCCCCCAAACTTCCTCTAGTAGTGGTTGCTCACTGCGCTTGCTCGCTACACACCATGTGGGGACTGTTCTCACTATTACTTTGTTCTCTCTGATTCACTACTTGTGTCTATTTTTTGGTGCTCTATGAAAGAAGGTCTATGGGCACATATGACTTGGTGAGTAACCTGGTGCTCTTTGAGGTCATCATCTACGGGCCGGACGGGGGCTGGTCTGGAAAGATTTACCTGGGCTGCTTTAAGTTCCCAGTCCGGCCCTGCATGGCTATATGGCCTAAAATGACCTTCTTATGAAGAGTATAGTGCTGGGGGATATGGTCTAAAATTACCTTCTTTTCAACTGTACAGTGTCTTTGGGATATGGCGTGAAATTACCTTATCAGCAGAGCAGTGCTGGTGAGTATGGCCTGAAACTGCCTTCCTTTGAACTGTGCAGTTCTGGTGGGATATGACCTGAATTGACCATCGTTTGAGCTCTGTAGTGCTGTGGGATACTGTAGTGCTATGGGATATGGCCTGAAAGGATCCTCTTTTGAACTGTGCAGCGCTTGGGGAAATGGTCTGAATTTACCTTTTTTAGAACTGTGCTGTATTGGGGGAAATGGTCTTGTTTTGAGGTATGCGGTATTGGAGGATATGGCCTGTACTACCCTTATTTTGAACTGTGCCGTGCTGGACCTTCTTTTGATTTGTACAGTGCTGTGGGATATGGCCATTTCTTTTTTAATCTAGCACAAGAACTGGTATGTAGCGTCTTGTTATTTATCTTAGCCTTTGGAGCAGGAAGATAGAACGATCTAACCAGGGTCACACAGTTTGGTTAGGCGCGGGGTAACTAGTACTAGAACATTGCTCCCTTGTTTACGTTCAGGAGCTGGGCCACTTGACCTCAATACTTGTCAAAGTGGCTGTGAGCTGGGCCACTACTACCTGTAATTCGACCCCATCACTCGCCCACTCTGGTGAACAAGCTTGATGCCAGGGTGCCAAATACCAACGTTGGCAAGCCTAGATTCCACCTCCTGCCTCTTTCTTCCACCACTTTCCACCTTGGACTTCTTTACCTCAATCTTGCAGGTTCTTTTTCACCACTGCTTTTTCCCATTGCCAGAGATATCCTGTCTCTGTTTCCCTCACATTCTCTCATTTCTGCCTTTCGCTTGCTTTATTAAAAAAAGTCCGATAAATCCACATTATTCTCTGCCGAAAAAAAGAGTGCCTTTACTTGGGGTTGGATAAAACTTTTTGGGGGGTATGTGAGACCAGTTCAGTTAGGGCATGTAGTGTGTTAGAGCCAAAAAGACCAGCTTTCCACTACACCTACGGTGTGTCTGAGTGTGAACAACTTAAACAGCATTGCTTGAGTTCTGGTTGGGGAAGGGGAGCAGTCCTAAATTGGAGGCAATGGGGTGGCGTTTCTGCATCCTTAAGCCTTACATAGTTTCTTCAGTGCAGGCCACTGGCCCTCATCATATAGGGGAAGTGGGGCCTCCAGGACCACAGAGAAGGGTGTTGGTAAAGATTCAAATAGTAGGAATAGCACACTTTTAAAAAAAAACACTCTTGATTGTGCTACAGCCTGGACCAGGAGCTGGAAAAGCCCAAGGCTTCACACAGGAACCTGTCTGTCAGTCCAACATGGTATAAACAGCCAGGACTCGTTCCTTCACCCCAGGATCCCTTTACATCTGAAGCAACCCATGCCTTCACCTGCCCACTCTATCCATGCTGCATCACAGGCTAGGGAGGTGGGCGAAAAGCGCTCTATGTCTAGCAGAGCTGGAAACAGCCAGTCACTATTAAATCCTGGTCTTGGACCTATGGGTGATAATGTAGAGCATCTTATCCAACAACCACATTTACATCTTCCTCCCTAAGCCACCCCCTACGCTATTAACTTGGATCGTGTTCTGGCACGGAAAAAGAGCATGAAAGAATCAAAGGTAGATCTGAGGCATATGGTGTTGCATTGGATACAGTGAGAGCAACAGCCGAATATGTCTGAGGAAACACTATGAAAAGAGAAATCATATGCTTGCACCCCTCTTCCTGGGCCCATCCTCCACCTAGAGGCTAGTCTGATTCTTGTGGAACGCCTGCAGCATCCGCTGTGACGCTACCTGCCTCGAAGGGGTGCAGCACGCGCTGCCCCATGAGGACTGCCAGTGGGACGTTCCTTACAGTCCTCGCTTTCTCAGCTATGCGATGACCTAAAATACCACATCCTTTGTCCCTCACAGGTATTGGCTTTGCTGATGAATGATGACCTTGCAAACGCCTCCTTCATCCTTACAAGGCGAGGCGTAGCGTGGTACGCACGCACTCCTCATAGCTGCCAAGGTTACAGATTGCTGTGTGCAACATTTTCATAAATTCAGTGTAATTATGTGTGAAATTTCAACAAATATGAGTGACACTTTGTCAAGCAATGAAAACCAGGAAAACATATAAATATGAGCAGTTAAACCCATTTGAGCAACAAGACATTCTAAGAAGATGTTAAAACTGCTGGAAAGCAAAGCACCAGAAACTGGAGCACCTAGTTCTCTTCTAAGCTGATCGGTCTGTTAAACAAAATGAGGACTCAGGTCTGCACCAGTCACTTACAGTGTGCGCCGGACCACTTCAAACAAAAGAATGTTTCTGTACATTTTTGCGATCAGTTATTGTAATAGGGTTACATTCTGTTTTTCAAAAAACAGTGCAGTTTGTTTGCCACTTGCTCACCTCAAACACAGAGAATACCATGCCTGCTGTAGTGGGGGATAAACAGAGAGGGAGGCGGATAAGGACTGTTTTCCATGGGTCTCCTCACTTGAAAGCACACATCAACGTTTGCTGGGGTACGGAATGTAGCCATAATGCACTGCAGACTCCGCTACCGAAATTTTGAGCAGGTGTTCTTCTATCATTTCTTCTGCTCTGACTAACGTAAATAAAATAACAAGCTTTACCTAATCGCTTTCTTGACTGCTCGGCCGTTGTAAATCTGGCCAAATCAAATGAGTAAAGGGACATCCCTTTTATTTAGGAACACAGTTTTACGAGTTCACTTACTTTAATTGGAGGCAGGCGACGAGCGAAGACGGCACCACGGCAATAGGTGCCTCCCCCGGGCTGGGACATGCTCTCACAGCTGCAGGCAGCAGCCCGCCAGCAGGCTCCGGTCGGGCCCGAGTTGGTTGACCCCTTGTCCAGGGGATCATTATTTTACTGACAGTATGGGCCTAAAGAGTAGCAGCCATTGCTATCGGGAGGCGCCGGCAGCAGGCTCACAACTGAGTCAGCTGTTGCCAATGCTGGTGGGAGCTGGTGAGCCTCAGGAGGCCGAGGCAAGTCTGCGGTGGTGTGAGGATTCACGGCGCGGGTCACCCGGTGGCTTGCGCTCAACCAAGACTCAGCGCGGACCTCTCACTGTCCAGTGAACGCCGGCACGAATTATGGAGGAGGCACCAAAATAATTGTTGCAACGTGGCGGGCAGCAGCGGCAAACAAAGAAAAAATAACTGCTGCACACTCGGTGATTATGGATACACTGTAATCACATGACCACGTCCCGTGAATGCCATGCCCCTCGCCGGCCTGCAGCAGCTGTGTTATAATGAATGCTTATTTGTGCAACCTTTCCAGCAAAAATGTTTTTGTTTTTTGGATCTATTTCACAGGGAAGCAAATAAATGCAAGGAGGAAAGAGAAGGTAATGCCTGGTTGCTCTTAAGGTAATGACTGTCTTTAACTCACGCAGGGGTCGGTTCCACACGGCCAAATCGACCCCAGCAACAGAACTGGCACCCTGTCTCAAAACCGGCCCCTACCCCCTCCAGCCTACCGGGGGATTGCCCAGTGCCCGGGCTCACCAGTCCATCCCTTGTTACAGGACATGGTACCCCGCTCAACATGCATCCACCTCCGATCCAAAACCAACCAACCTCAGATTACATACTTAATGCTACGCGCTACACCACATCAACACAATAATCGTTGTACACCCTGCCATCAATACAGACATAGGATAAATAGAAAAGGGAAACATAATATGAAACAGGTACAGGCATACATAGGATGGAAGGCCTGGACACTGGAACCAGCTGACAAAGAAATTCGGGAAGAAGAGACATACATGTGACAGAGAAGTACAGACAAAGGGACAGAGAGACAAGCGGCAGAGAGACGGAGAGGCATGGATTCACACTGATTCATAAAAATCTGACACTAGTTCAGGCACACACAAAAAGAGGGAAGCAGAAACATGGAGCAACAGATACACAAACCTTAGGACAGACAGACACTTCAAAATATGTAGGAAAACAAAGGCACAGAAACACAAACATTGGGGGGTGGGAGACTATAACAGGATGAAACATATGCAGGTGCTGGGAGAGGAAATCTGAGAATCTGGGACAAGCACTTATATATTCAGGGATAGTTGAACGAAAACACTGGAAAGGAAGACTCAAACACTGGGAAAGGAAGATAAAGATTCTGACTAGTCGGGTATCCGTGCAATACAGACACAACCATAGGCAAGGAACATAGACCAAAAAAAGAGAGAGAGAAAGAAAAGAGAGAATGGAAAATATAAAGAGGGAGAGTGACACAAACAGGGACACCGTCTCTTGGGAGATAGCGATACTTACATAGAGCAAATAACATCCATATATAGTCATTTAAGTTTGAACAGGAAAACATTGACACTAGATGTGACGACTTAGACTCTCAGACAGGGTCACACCGACCCCAGGACAAGAAGACACAGACACGGTGGCACAGTTAGACAAACATAGACCAGGCAAATATGCAGAATGAGATGAAGAAATAGCAATGCTTGGCCAGGGACAATAAAATACTAAGGACATCAATCAGAGGAAGGCAGTAATGAGCATTCATCAATAATTTGTAGATGTTTCAGTCTGCTGTGCTCTCAGTTTCCCCGTCTCATTTACAGGTAGGGAGAGCACTGTTTTACCCAATAGGGTCCTGCTGCCTACTTGGGTATTGAGGACAATCTTGCTCAAGCCTAATGCTGGTAGACAAGGTGTCTGACGGCTGCTCCTATCTAGGGCTGCCCCACCGATGCCATTCAAGCCAGGGTCTCTTCTATCCAGTTCAACGAAGTCAACCAAGGCAATACCAAAGATAAGAAGTTCAGAAATGTCCCTCGCTCACTTGGAAAAAAACAGGACTTGGGGAACATTAGTTTGGTAATTTTCCAAGAATTACCTTGTCTTTTGGGGTTTCTATTCAGTTATTACGTAAACTATGCGGGTCTCCTATGCAGCCATGGCATGTGCTGTTCCAATCATCAATCTTAGGTGGGTTTTGCGAGAGACATCTCTAGCTGTCTTCTGCTCGAGCTCTTGTCATGCTCTTGTCATGCATACTTCAAAAACAAATATAGAATAGAATAGAAAGTGAGCTTTGGTCAGCCCTCTTCAGCCATTGGCTTTCCTTCATTTGTTTTTCCTGCTTTGCCACTGCTTGGATGGGCTACCTGGCAAGGACATGCCATTTTGAGAATGTGTATAGATACAACATGAGCCGTATTTCCTGGCACAGCAACATTTTAATTGATTTATGAATTTACTGCTTGCTGTTTGGGCGTCTGAACCTATGATACATTAAGGGGCCCAGTGCTATTTACAAGCCCCCCTGCATATGTTTAGGGGCAGATGTATGACCGTTTTTTGCATTCGCAAACAGGAGATCGGTAAAGGGTCCTGGCATGTACAAACGCTATTTTGTGAATCACTGACTCACAAAATAGTGTTTGCTACTATCGCTATTAGGAAGGGGCACCCCTTCCTAATAGTGAGTCTCAATGCCATGTACTATTGTTTTGCAACCGCATTTTCAGCCACAAAACACTTGCGGTTTACCACCAACTTCAAGTAGGTGGTAAACCACTTGCAAACCGGAAGGAGTCCCCAGGGGACCCCTTACCCTTTGTGAGTGTTTGCATATTTGTTTTTAAGAGGACCACTGCCTGTCCTTAACCCCTTTGCTGCGGCGGCAAATCCGCCGCAGCGCTAGGGGGGAGGTGGGGCCGAGCGGCGCTCGCATGCTCGTGACGGAGCCGCTCCGTCACGAGCCGCGGTTGAGCTGTGCTCATGATGGAGCGGTTCCGTCATGGCCCCCCTGCTCAATGGAACGTCCAGCGCAGGCGCGCCGAGCGGGCCATGACAGAAGCGCTCCGTCATGAGCACAGCTCAACCGAGGCTCATGACGGAGCGGCTCCGTCATGAGCATGGAAGCAGTTAAAAAATGAAACAGAAAAGTTTCATTTTTCTCTTTTCATTGAATCCCATTTTCCTTTAAGGAAAACAGGCTGCATATTTTTTTAAAAACTGCTTTATTTAAAAAGCAGTTACAGGCATAGTGGTCTGCTGACCCCAGCAATCCACCCTCCCTGGGAGTACGAGCCATTCCCAATGGGGTCGCAAATTGAGCTTGCCTCATGACTATTAATGAGGCATGCACTTTGTGACCCCATTGGGAATCGCAAACAGTGTCTGGGACACTGCTGTACATTCACTTTTGCGAGTCATAAATTGCGGGTTGCAATTCAACGCAATTTGGGACTCGCAAAAGTGAATGGTCGTACATCTGGCCCTTGATTATTTTGCTAGCATGATAACATTTTGTTGGATTTACTGATTTTCTATTCGTACATAACACAATAGCATTCAAAAATAAAAATCTAACAGTATCTCTTTGTGATTCTCGGTAAAAATGCTATGATCTCTAAGCATGTTGTATTTTACCTAGCCTACTAGACCATATCTTGCCTACCATACCATAGAGTTATTACCTACCATAATTAAACTAAATACCCAACCATCATTTTAACACCTAACCTGTCATATCTAACCTAGCTAGCATACCAAACCTAACTTACCTCACAAATACTACACCTACCAAACCTACATACCAAACCTATTACCATAACCGCTCACCAGTAATACCTACCTACTGTACCTAACATAACATACCAACCATACATACCTACTAACCACCCATACCTCCCTATCACATTACCTACCATTTCAACCACACTTAACCTACTTTCCCCACAATAAGTAGCACACCTTCAATACCTACTACTGCTAACCTACCATCTGTAGCTAACCAATCCTAACTTACTAGAGCAACCTGCCATAGGTGCCATACACAACCTATCATATATATCTTACTGCCATATGCACCTACCTAAGTACCATACATATCACACCTAGTTATCAGACCTTCTACTCTTACCATACTTAACCTAGTTTATCTAAAAATAATCTAAAATACTGTACATACTTACCTACCTACCTACATCATAACTAGCCACCACACCTACCAAGCTATACTATACTATACTCTTACCCTACCTACTTACCTACCATACCCATTATATAATACTTACCATATGTAACATAACAGCAATACTTACCTACCAAACCCTATGTAACCTACTTTACCTACCAAAAGTAGCGTAACACACCCTTAATAAAACCTTTACCTAATCCACTAGCCCTAATATACCAACCTAGCAAATTTTTACAAACCAGCATATACATACTTGCCTATGACATACCTACCAAGCATGCCTAACACACTAGAGCTACCTATCATATTACCATACATATATACCTAACATACCTTACCTACCATATCTTACTTACCATGTCTTATTTATCATATCTAATTCTCCATCCCTAACCTACTTTGATTAAACTCCCCTCCACCTCTGCAGTACCTATCACCTGCCCATAAGTGGTGGCTTTGTGCCAAAAGGACAAGTTATGCATAAGAAACTTCTAATAATGGCTTAAGGTGCGGCAGACTACATTTGGAGAGTGCTGCTTGCAGCTTTCGAATGCATGAACACTTGGATGCCATTTTGTCTTTAAATGGAGCATGGGTGCATAAAGGGTGGGCAACTTTAAATTTAGCAGACTAGCCTCAGCTGGAGATGCAGAGCTGCTACCATGGCCACCTCGCCATAAAAACATTTGCATGTAAATTTGCCTAAGCACATCTTTTGCTGAGGTTTTTGATGCAAGAGTCCTTCTTAGAACTAGGAGGGGCAGTCACTGCACAGCAGGTGTGACAAAGGCACCACCTCTACTTTTCCAGCGGTGTCTGGCCCGCAAATATAATTTTGTCTACCTTGCTGCCACAAACTTTACTCTTGAAGTTGATCCCACATGCATGTTAAAAGCTGCACTAATGGAATACAAGAGTGGTGTAAGTGCCATCTGCCATGGAGGCATGGTGTCCATGTAATAATTTATGTCATTCATTTCGGAGGACAGGCTAGCAAAGAAAAGATACATTGTTGGAAATTACATAACTAATGTACCAACGAGTTGACTGATTTTTCCAAATGCATTGGGAAATTTACTGGACATATTCTCCACAGGACAAATATGGATCTCCCAAGACAGGGAGTCTAACTGTTGCGAGGTCTTCAAACTAACAATGGACTCTCTCAAATGTACATTCTTAGATAGAAAAGGCATGCTTTCTATAGTGTTAGGCCGTCAATGCAAGGAGAGCATAGCCCTCACCATACATAAATAATGACAAGGTGGGAGGTCTACAATAAAAGAAGAAACAAGAGAAAGGAGAAAGTACACTTGGCAGAGCAACAAAGGAGGAAGAGGAGGAAGAACTTTTTTTTGGGTGGATAAGGAGAGTTTATAATTCTTAAGATTGTTTACCTCTTTGCGCAATAGAATAATTTCCATCATTCTTATTCCTTGAGCCAGCAATGTCAAGTGCATGAACAACAGTATTTTGAACCAGTACATAGATATCGTCCTTTCCAGACACATGAGACTCACAAACTGTTCTCTCACCAACAAACACCTCACCGACAGGGATCTGAGATAAACAGTGCAATAACAAGAAACAGGATCATCACTCCCATCAGTTGCCACTTAATTCTTTTTACAAAAATTCCCAGTTTTGTTCTAACTTCATATATAGTGATTATGATTCTGGCTGATTGGTTTCAACAGCATTCCTGATGTCAACTTTCTTATAGTCAAAAATGTTTTCCTCATAAAATAGACTTTTCTTCAATCACCATGGGCACAGTTGAGGGTGTTGACCTTTGAGGTGTGATTCTGTAATTCCATAATCTCTTTCCTACACTTAAGGGCCAGTCGCCATTACAATGAATAGACTCCAGATCACTATCTTTCAAGGGATGATTGCATTGCCGTAAGGACCTGAAAAGGAAGCCATAGTGAGTATTATATAATACTTCAATAAGAATTCTGACATTTTACTAGACATGAGTTTGACTCCATTGTTGGTTACATTGATTTCATGGAAACCTTATTTGCAGAAAACTTTAATAAAGTAATTTAGAACCAAGATGGTGGTAATTTTTTTCCAGGGGTTTAATCTTAGCCTCATTTGGAGAACAGGTTCACACGAACTAAGGTTGTACGTTTTAGGATTTAAAAGGATTTACTAAATCAAAACTTAACTTTCGTCAAGTTAGCTCAGGCTAAGGAACAGGCTGTATTGGCATTGTTGTAATTTTAGAGTTTTTTTGTCAATAAAGGTACATGTTAAAAAATCTGACACATTGCTTAGATCTACTGTCTATGGCAGGCACCAGAAATAGCTTCTTGACAAACATCTCCATGTTATGTTGTTGACTATTTTTAGGAATGCATTCATGTACCATCTCTGGTTGTATACATTTGTCATCTTTCATAACTAACCTAGGGATTACAATAAACTCCAGTCTAACATTAAAAATAATAAGTGTGATTAAAACTGCTGCTAGGAGATCATCCTTACGTGAAATATGTAATGATGAGTTGGAGTGTTTGATCATTTGTTTGCTTCCTAATGTACTGTCCTTCAGATATTCAGTGCTATCCTATCATGATTGGTTGCCGCTACTCTTATTTCATGTTAGTCAATCACCCTCTGTGAAGTCATAGATCAAGGGTGCATGAGAAGCAATCAGCAAACTGATTAGGACATACATTGGACCATACCTTGGACACACGTAGGATGTAACTAGGACATACATAGCTTCTTAACTATATTCTTGGAGTCTAGGACACCAGTGTGCAATACAAGCTGCAGAGTCCTTAACAGAGAGACACAATGTTCAACACATGTGTTCACTTCTGATCATGACCTTGTTATCCCGAAAGTGCTGACAATGAGTCCTTGCCCATAAACATGCTATAAACATGGAGAAGTGTGGCTCACTGGATAGAGCAGGCAGACCCTGAAGCAGAGGTCAGACCGGGGACCAGGGTTCAATTCCCGACGCGGCAGGGTCTTGAGCTCAAATGTCCATGGACTCGATAATTCTCGCTTCAGTGCCTGCTCTAATCATGCGTTCACACTCTGCAACTCTGGGCATTAAGCTTCCTTTATCTCCACAACGGCCCCCCAGCGGCGGGATGCCTGGCTTTCACCTTGGGGATGGCCTGTAGGGGCTATCTCACAGGGGCTATCTCACAGGGAAAAGCCAGGACGGGTTCCCAAGGCAAGCGCGGAGATACCCCTTCGGGGGTCAAATCTGGCGCTATATAAGAATATAATATTAATAATAATAATAATAATAATAATAATAATAACAGCTCTAGCTCTATAGCAGGATAATATCTTGCAGAATCACTGAGGATGTGGGAGGCAAAGGTAACTACCCATTTATGGTTTCCTGACTTTTAGACAGCGAGCAGCCTCCAAACCATAAGAACTAGTATCCATAGTAATAGTGCATTGTTTTCCCACCGAAAAAGGTTCTGTTGTAGGTACAGTAATAATTTACTCTAACCAATTCAAAGGCTTTCTGTTATCTTGGTCCCACATAAACTCTTTGCTCTTATGTGGAAGTTCCCTGAGGGGTTCCATGACACCAACAAAGTTCTTCACAAATTTACAGTAATATTCCCAGAGTCCTGTGAAAGATAACAGTTTTTTTGCTGCAGTGGGGAGATGGTGCTTTCTTGATGACATGCGGTATATATTCATTGGAAACAATATTGCTGACAGAGATTGAATTGTTTTGGGGCAAGCACTTAAAACAGAGCATTCTTTCCTAGCCTCAAATAAACTTCTTGGAGGCCATCATAAACAAAAGCAGAGATAAAGGTAGTAAGAGTTCTGAGACAGTTCAATTTGGTGGTAGGCTGTCATTAGGTCAGCGATAGGAAATATGATGTTTAGGCACGGATGGATCTTAGGCAGATGGTGGTTATCAATGATTATGCAAGCATTGAGGGTTTTAGGATCTACACTCAGACATTATTTACCATTCCTTTTCCTGGCCAGCGTGTTGCGGGTTTGTCTCTACAATAAAGACATTTACAACCACACCCTCTTTCATGAATTGTTGGTATGTGATATCACACAAATTGGCACACCTCTTACATTTGGCTTTGCAGCTACAGCACATTTTTACAAACATTTTTTGTATACAAAGCTATGTTGTTTGCTTTGTTTACCATTGTCCATATTTGGAAAAGATTTAAAAATCAAAAAATATCATATCCAACTTTTGTATTGCCATTACAGGCTCTGGCGCACATAGGTCTTTTGCAATCGTTGATCCCAACATAGCAACATTATTTTTTATCCTTGTGAATCTCACTTTGAATAAAACATTGATAGCAAGATGCCCTATAAATTCTAACAGCTGACCACAGATTGAGACAGTCCTGATATCTGAGTGCATGAGCTGCCTGACATTGTCAGCATACCGCTGAATTTAGTTTTAGTAATATTTGTATGTAGTGACCCTGAGTCAGCTCTTACTCTGAGTTCAATACCAAAATCTTGTAATGAGAACGGGTGGGGAGGGGGACCTTCATCCCCTCATCTACTTTCCCAACACTTCTTAACATAAGGGCCATGTATTTTGACATTCATTTTGTTCACTTCTGAATCTAGCTCATTAGCTTCTACCTTATGCGCTACTTCACCTTAAGAAACCATTCTGCTTACCTTACACACTTTTGCAAACATATTTGCAGTCTTTCTCTGAAGCAAGCCTTCTCTAAAGAAATCTAAATGATAAGTTACTACATTTGTAATCTAACATTTTCCTCTTTTCATCCGACCTATCTTAGGCTTTCTGTGAAAGATCTATTACTAACATTCAATACTTCAATAATTTCCCTATATGGCTTGCTTTCATTCACCTCTATTACCCAAGTCAGAGATTGTTCATTTGCCTCCTCTGTGGTGGGAGCTCCACGTACCCATAACCCGTAATTTTTACTTGTAGCATTTACCGTCAGTCGGCTCCTTACATTTCAACAATGTTTGTGCCAAATTTGCAAGCAGTAGCTGTATATCTGAGTATAGTTAGAAATATGTCACACGTTTTATTTTCCTTCTGTGTGCGTATGAATAAAAATGATACCTTTCTAATGTGTAGCTTGAAACACCTCTCGAATCTAGCCCTTACCTTTTCAAAGTCATTGTAGTCCCCTCACACGACAAAGCTTCAGCCCTAGGTAATATTTTGAATAGTTTCTGTCATTCAGATCCCAGATAATAGAGGAAAAAGCACCTCTATTCTTCCATCTGGCATTTTATCAGCATCAATGGTGACTAAATATGTTAAGAACTCATCTTTGAAAGTGTTCCATGATAGCAGAGGATTACACAGAAGGAATTTATGTATGGTTTCAAGTTGCATTGTGACATTACCGATAGTTCAAGAGTAGAGCTAGCATAATAATAGAATGAGTAAATGTCAGGAATTCAATAGAAATGTGAAAATAAATCAATCATTTTAATGTGATAAAATGGAATGGAATTATTAGAAAAATGAGTTTCGAGATTTAAAATAGACAGTTATTGGAATAATTGTACATGCATCACCGAGACGAACTCACTCAGCATAAGCAGGACAAAGGGCAATTGAGTGTAAAAAGAATAGTAGTACTGGCAGTATTAATTTCTCAGGAAGTCATGATGTATGCACATCACAGAAGACATTTCGCTCAAGGCTGGTGGATATTTATTCACATTTGCAGGAATATCGCAGTTAGACGCACTCATGAACTGAAATAAAATGGCAGATGAAGTGACAATAAGGTTTCAATCTTGCTGAACGCATCGGCAAAGACAAAGGCACTGCGAGCATACACATGGCATTTTGAAGCCACTTCCTTGCTCTGTCAATGATCCGATGGTAGGGACATTAGGCATGCCATGTCTCAGGCGTTCAGGGTTGAAGGCAGAGTACCATGAGTGTAGCTGTTAGGTCTATGATAATCACTCAGCAGACTCATAACTTGATGTGAAATATAGTAGGGTGAAGAGGATTCCAGATGAGTCAGTGGCTGCTGTAAACTCTCGTCTTGATCATCTGTGAACAACTATTTTACCAGCTTACTGACCATTGTGTTCTGGCTGGATGAAGTGGCAATACGTACCACATGAGATGGAAGCTGTGGCTCCAGTGAAAAGAGTGGTGCTTGCCGTAGTGAGACCTTCCTGGTGTTAGCAGAGAGCCTGCTGCCACAATTTATTTGCTGTGAGATTATTCCGTGAGGCTGTGGAGGGTATGGTGGCCCCTCAAGAAAATAACAGCTCAGTGGACTTTATACTATGTTACCCCAATGTTTCTCACTGAAGAGATGCCATTCTCTGTCCTCAACAGGGAGGGCAGCCCATGCCTATCAGCAGGGGCGCAACTAGGTCTTAATTTCGGGGGGGGCTAACATGGCAGAGGAAGGGGCGTGGCTAACGTAAATCAATGGGGCGGAGCTAAAATGGCAGATAATCAGGATCGGTTAATGCTCAGGTCAAGCTGAGAAAAAAATGTGGTGAATTCTACATTTGAAACTGGACAACAATTAAAGCACACATTTTTGTTAGTTTGATGCATTGCCCCCCAAAACCCATACTCACCCTGAATCTTAAAATTACCCCTGGCACACCAAAACACATACCCACGCTGAACCCTAAAATTAACCCCTTCACACCCTAAAACCCATACCCGCCCTGAAATCTGTAATTACCCCTGGCACCCCAAAACCCATACCCATCCTATCCCTAAAATTATCCCTCCCCGGCACCCCAAACCCCATACCCACCCCACACCCTAAAATTACCCCCTGGCACCCCAAAACCCAATACCACCCTGAACTCTAAAATCACCCCCCTGGAGCCCCAAAACCCATACCCGCCCTGAACCTTAAATTACCCCTGGCACCCCAGAAACCATACCCAAGCTGAACCATAAATTCCCCCTTGCCCCCCAAAATCCAAACCCACCCTGAACCTTAAAATTACCCCAGGCACCCCAAAACCCATACCCATGCTGAACCATAAATTCCCATCTGGCACCCCATAACCCATACCCACCATGAACCCTAAAATAGCCCCCTGACATCCCAAACCCACACCTGCCCTAAACCCTAAAATTACCCCTGGCACTATAAAACACATACCCACGCTGAACCCTAAAATTAATCCCATGGCACCTCAAAACCCACACCCACCCTGAACCTTACAATTACCCCTGGCACCCCAAACCCCATACCCATGAACCCTAAAATTACCCCTGGCACACCAAAACCCATACCCATCCTGAACCATAAATTCCCCGCTGGCACCCCATAACCTATACCCACCCTGAACCCTAAAATTGCCCCCTGACACCCCAAAACCCACACCTGCCCTGGACCCTAAAATTACCCCTTCACACCAAAACACATACCCACGCTGAACCCTAAAATGTCCCCTGGCACCCCATACCCACCCTGAACCCTAAAATAGCCCCCTGACATCCCAAAACCCACACCTGCCCTAAACCTTAAAATTACCCCTGGCACCCCAAAACCCATACCCATGCTGAACCATAAATTCCCCCCGGCACCCCATAACCTATACCCACCCTGAACCATAAATTTCCCCCTGACACCCCAAAACCCACACCTGCCCTGAACCCTAAAATTACCCCTGGCACACCAAAACACATACCCACGCTGAACCCTAAAATTAATCCCATGGCACCTCAAAACCCACACCCACCCTGAACCTTACAATTACCCCTGGCACCCCAAACCCCATACCCATGAACCCTAAAATTACCCCTGGCACACCAAAACCCATACCCATCCTGAACCATAAATTCCCCGCTGGCACCCCATAACCTATACCCACCCTGAACCCTAAAATTGCCCCCTGACACCCCAAAACCCACACCTGCCCTGGACCCTAAAATTACCCCTTCACACCAAAACACATACCCACGCTGAACCCTAAAATGTCCCCTGGCACCCCATACCCACCCTGAACCCTAAAATAGCCCCCTGACATCCCAAAACCCACACCTGCCCTAAACCTTAAAATTACCCCTGGCGCCCCAAAACCCATACCCATGCTGAACCATAAATTCCCCCCGGCACCCCATAACCTATACCCACCCTGAACCATAAATTTCCCCCTGACACCCCAAAACCCACACCTGCCCTGAACCCTAAAATTACCCCTGGCACACCAAAACACATACCCACGCTGAACCCTAAAATGTCCCCTGGCACCCCATACCCACCCTAAACCCTAAAATAGCCCCCTGACATCCCAAAACCCACACCTGCCCTGAACCCTAAAATTACCCCTTGCACACCAGAACACATACCCACGCTGAACCCTAAAATGTCCCCTGGCACCCCATACCCACCCTGAACCCTAAAATAGCCCCCTGACATCCCAAAACCCACACCTGCCCTAAACCCTAAAATTACCCCTGGCACCCCAAAACCCATACCCATGCTGAACCATAAATTCCCCCCGGCACCCCATAACCCATACCCACCCTGAACCATAAATTCCCCCCTGGCACCCCATAACCCATACCCACCCTGAACCCTAAAATTGCCCCCTGACACCCCAAAACTCACACCTGCCCTGAACCCTAAAATTACCCCTGGCACACCAAAACACATACCCGCTCAGAACCCTAAAATTACCCCCTGGCACGCCAATCCGTAACCCACCCGTAACCCACCCTGAACCATAAAATTACTCCCTGGCACCCTAAAACCCACACCCACCCTGAACTCTAAAATTACCCACTAGCACCCCAAAAAAAAATGAACACTACAAACTTACACTACATTTGCATATTTGGAGGGGACTGTCCTCTTTGACGTTTCTATGTATGTAAGTCAAGAACAACATTCACAGTAACCAAGGGGCATATGTATGAAAGTTTGGTTTTGCTATTCTCAAATAGCAAATTTTAGAGAATCGCTATTTGAGAATGGCAAAACGAGATGTATGTAGGATTTGCAAAAAAAATTGTGAATCCTACATATTCCATAATTGTGAATCGCAAAGTGCGATTCACAATTACGGAAACCCTCTCCATTCATTCCTATGGGCCTAGAGGCCTATAGGAATGAATGGGAAGACATTCTCAATTTGGGCCATATGTATCATCAAACCAATTTGCATTTCCAAAATAGCGAATTTTAAGAAATCGCTATTTTGGAAATGCAAAATGGTATGTATGAACAAAATCGCTTTTATATAGCGATTCCTTACCATTCCTAATTTGCGATTAGCAAATTGCTAATTGCAAATTACCCATTAATTTCTATGGGCCAGGAGGCCCATAGGAATGAAGGGGCAATTTGCGATTAGCAATTAGCTAATCGCAAATTAGGAATTTTTTCAAGGGTGCAGGGGTGTCTCAAGAACACCCTGCTGCACCCCTGAAAAAGACATTTGGGGGCATATGGCGCACATACATGCCCTAAGGGCATGTATGGGCGTCATATGGCACCTTTGGTTTGTTTGAAAAAAGCATTATTAAAAGAATTCGCAACTTACCACCAACTGGAAGTTGGTGGCAATTTGCGATTCCTTAATGGCATTTTTTTCTTTTTTTTCTCCGATACATTGCATTTAAGGAATCTCAAAATTTGCGATTCCTTAAGTGCAATCGCAAAATAAGGAATAGCAATTTTTGCGATTCCTTATTTTGATGCAAAAATGTTTGATACATACCATTTAGGTATTTAGCATTCGCAAAGGCCGAAATTCGCAGAATTTCTGCCTTTGCGAATGCTAAATGGCTTGATACATATGGCCCCTAGATATGTAGGCAGTATGTAATGCTGTGCTGAAAAATGCATTAAAGTTACTGGAACTTACACAAAAAACTGCTGCCTGACAACAGGGGGAAAGGGATGGCCAGTGCAGGTGAAGCTTTTCCTTTGTAAATTAATTCCTGCTGGCGTCATAGCCCAGGGGTTGCTGTCTGCGCACTTGTATGAAATACACATCTATACAAGTGCACAGACAGCACCCCATGGGCTATGACGCCAGCAGAAATTCCTTTACAAAGGAAAAGCATCACCTTAACTGGCCAGCCCTTTCCCCCTGCTGTGCACTTCACACCCCATGCTCACAAGCGATCAAGTGCTTAAGTGAAATCCCTGCCTTCAGGCAAGGATTTCACCTCGCGGCGCCACCGTAAAGGAAAACAAGAGGTGGGGGCAGGAGGTCACTCACTGAAGCAGAGGCTGGCTGGCTCGGGCTGCTGGGCCTCTCAGAAAGCATTAAAAAAATCATTCTCCGATCGGATGCTATCTTGCACCATTTCAGTGCGTGTAATCTTAGCCCGGGCAGAGGAGGCGACGGGGGGGGGCTGAAGCCCGGTGAGCCCAATGGGTGTTGCGCGCCTGCCTATCAGAGACACAGGGCAGAGAAATGCTTGTCTTTCTATACCCAGATTGAGAGGCGAGCGCGTGCATCGGACAGACAGCTGCAGCCTCCATGACAACAGATCGCAAGGGACTCAAAACACCACAGCTGTTCAAAAAGCAGTATTGCACCACTACAGAAAAATCGTAACTGTAAACAGATGTAAATCACCACTAGCTACTTAAGATACAATAGTGCGCCACTGTAAAAGAAAGTACTACTTAGCACCATACGTTGGTGATGCAGCGGAGTGCAGTGAGCAAAAAACATAAAAGAGGAGCAAAGGAAGTAACATTACTAGTTGTTTAGACAAATTAAGGGAAGAACTAACCACCACATACCATTCTGCAGAGGTATTGTAATCTAAAAATACAATGTGGCTCAGGTTATGCGATATGCATGCTAATGTGAGAGTCACTTCAACAGCCAAGTGTTGAACCCACTACATGTATACGTCTGTGAGAATTACTTTAGATGAATGCAAAGTGACTTTGGTAGCAAACAAAACTTTTGAAAACAGAAGAGTGCGTATAGAAGATGAAATGAGTAAACCAACAAAATGGAGTGTTTTAGCTATAGTAGTTTGAACATGTTGCAGCATCTGTCCTGCATCGAAAATGCATTGTTTTAAATGTAGGAGATTAGGGCATTTGACTTGTGCTTGTAACCAAGATTTTGGTAAGGATAAAAATGCTAAATGTAATTCAAGAATAGTGCAGGAGTAGCAGTGAGAGTGATGAAGTTTTAGTGATATGTGAAACATGAGAGTGTAATGGAAGATTATGGTCCACAAAACAGTACAGTCATATCAGTGCTAGGATCCAGAAATTAGCATCTATTGTTTGATTCTTGCTTTTAATGATGACATTGATGAAGAGATGTACAAGAAAATCTATATCTTCAATGAGTTGCTGTGAAATTAAATTACCTTTATTTGGATATATTGAGTCGAAGATCAAATTTAAAGAAAGATAGGCAGTTGGTGAGAGCAAAACCACTGGGAATTTCATTTAATGCCAGCCATCCTGATCAAGTATTGATAATTTATGATGTTGGATTTAACAAGTGAAAAGTGGAGTTTCTTGGTGTATTTAGTGGGAAGCCAGGATTCTGTAAAGACTGTGGGGCATATTCTCAAGGATTTATTGTCGAGTTATCGGCACTTTATCGCAGCCAAAGTGGTGATAAATTTATCACTCCATTTACAAGCTGGGGCTAACAGCTGATATCACCAGTTTACCTGCGAAAGCAGCCTTAAAAAACATCACCACAGATGACCCCAGCAACTAATGCTAATGAGATGCAGAGTCGGCGTTCCCGTGCAAAAAACAGCGACAACACCAATCCGCAACATTCTCAATGACCAGCCAGTTCGGCGATAAGATCACAAAATAGGCGATAAGGTGCGTTAACAGCAGAAATTTAACACCTGCCCTGAACTGGTGTAAAGTCGGACCAAAATAGGGAGCCCAGCCCAGAGCCACACCTGATGAACAACAGATGCCTGGAGTACTGAACATGCACCTCAGAGCGCCAAGAGTGCAAAAACACCCACCACCACCCCCAGGCACCCCTAACTCCCGGGGCCCTACACCGGGCACCCCTACCCCTCCCCCATGGACAAAGATATGTAACCTCAACCCCACAAAATAATGTACAAAACAATTCGCCTGACTTCGCACAATAACAACAATCAACATGCATGTGTGTTCAGAAAAAGGGGAATCACTCATTCATATTCGAATCACCAAATGAAATATTTTATTCAATAAAACTAAAAAAAAAACTACTATGAAGAGTCATGGCAGGTCTTCTCATGACAATCTGTAGATCACAGCCTACAAGACAAAATACTAGATGAGAATGTGTGTCCTGCACTCATCAAAACACAAAGAGAGTGAGCAAAAGAAATAGAGAGAGAGATAGAGAGAGAGAGAAGGAGAGGGAGAGAGAGAGATATAGAAAGAGGGAGAGAGAGAGAAGGAGAGGGAGAGAGATAAAGAGAGGGAGAGGAAGAGAGAAAGAGGGAAAGAGAGGGAGAGAGAAACAGAGAAATAGAGGGAGAGAGGGAGAAAGAGAGGGAGATTGAGAGAGAGACAGTGAAAAGAAGAGAGTGAGAGGGAGAGAGGTTGCCGACACTGCGGACCCAGCAATCACTGCTCACGGACTGCCACTGGGGTGTCTCCAACCACGTGCCGGTAAACACTGCAGTCCACCAGGTCCATACAACTGCACACGCCATCATCGCTTGCCCACCCCATGCGCACCCAAGCTGCTGCACCCCAGCCCTCCTGCAGCCCAGTGGTGACTGCCCGCCCCTGCCCACCCAGGCCTAACTGCTCACCTTCCCCCACCGGTGTGTCTCCAAGAGGGTCCATCACGTGCCGGGGAAAGCCCCAAGCCTGGGGCCCGCGAACATGGCACCCTCCACATCATGCAGCCCCACAACACGGGCCACCAGGTCACACACTTGATTCTGGGTCTTGATTTCGCTATGGCAGAGATCATATCAGTGTACATGGCATCATTGCAGGCTGCACACCCGCTCAACCCTTTAGGTGCCATTAACTTTGTGAACGGCGAGGCAACGCCATGTGCTGCCAGGCCAGTACTGCCCGCTGGCTCAGGCCTACACTGCGGTCCAGCAGAGCTCACGTAAATCCTCACCAGTCAGACCATCAGGACGGGGCATCATCGCAGGCTGCACACCCGCTCAGCACTTAAGGTGGCCCTACCTCAGTGTACGGAAAGTCACCGTCCTGTGATAGTATGCCTTTGCCGGCCGCAGTGTAGCCGGTGCCACCAATTCGGTACCATGCACAACATGGACCCTTTATGATTGAGTCCTGTGGTGCAGACACTATCATGTCACCTCCGGCACTAGGGAATGTGAAGTGGCATGGCCCTAGGCCCTCATGTATAAATATTAACCACATGGATACACCCAGCTAGAGAGTGGAAATGGCATCCAGCACTGCGCCCGGCCATTTTTATTGGCATGGTCACATGTCTTGTGACCCATGTGCTGGATGGGTGTGGTGTGGGTGTAAACCAGCCACGAGGAAGTGGCTGTGGCATGCTGACAACAAGACCTGTGATTGGCAGATCACCACAGGAAAGACCTGGGACTTTTAGCGTTGTTGTCTCCCGCTGTGAGCATAAGCGGAGTGGGCTGGCCTGGCGTATGCCAGTGCAGTGTAAGGGTGTGAACATTGACCCCGGGGCTCTGGGCGTGGTTCCGTCCTCGGCTGGACAAGGAAGTAAGTAATTTGTGTGTTCCCTGTTGTAGTGCTGGCGCCACCCGCGCTGCAATCGGCAATGTGTCACCCTATGACCCAAGTCCCACAACATGAGTGACATGGACATAAGGGGGAATCACTGACCCTACATTCATCCATACTTCCACACTTGAAAGATGAGAGATATGACACATCTGTGTGAATAAGAATGTTTAATGCACATTCAGTAGAGTGTTGTAGCTGGAGTAGTACAGGGCCTAGCAAACCCCACTTTGCATTGTTGGCCTGTGGAGGGCCAGCCAGAGTCCTTCAGTACAACGGAAGGGGAAGAGCTCAGTCCGCAATCTGATTGCTTTGTCATTGGTGACCAAACAGAATATGGCAGCCAATGTCGAGGTCCAAGGTGAGTGGTGGAGAGTGTATTGGGGACAGTGGAAGGTGATGAAGCAGAGGGGAGAACCAAGCAGAAACAGGCCATACGGTGGAGATGAATGCTACTGCATCCGTCTGGCCACGAAGGCAGATTCTTCCGCATCTTTGTCCTCTGCTGTTTCATGTGTCTCACATGTGGATGGTGATGTTCTAACTCCAGCACTGTGTGGCAGTGACACCTCAGGACCAGAGGTGAAATGTCTGCTGCACTGTATGGCACTGACACTTGAGGGGAGATATGGATGGAGTGGTAGCAGCAGCATGTATCAGTGCTATGCCTTGTGTCAACAATGCCATGAGGAGGGTCTTTAGGGTGTTGAGGAACCCAGCTACCTCTCGCTGGTGTGCAGCTGTGACAGACGCTCTTTCCACCTGCATCCGCTCTATGTTCTCCATGATCCTCCGCATGTGTCTCAACTCATGGGTGACATTGATGGAGCCACTCTAACTAGACAGTTGTTTGCGTCTCCGAATCAGGACTCCAGCGATGTCAGCCATGGTTCATTGGAGAGCATGGAGCGAACTTTGGGTGTCCGTTAGGGACTGTGAGGGGTCCCTGATGAGACTAAGGCACCCTTGTATGGCATTGAGTTTGGCTGCCATGCGGTAGAAACCCACCTGCACCTGTTCAGCCAGCTTCCCTAGACACCGCAACACACGGTATTGGAAGGCCATGTGTTCTTTGTGGGGGTCCTTGGAGGCAGCTGTGGTGGTGGGTAATGCCTGTTGTTTGCTCTGTGCAGGGGGTTCTCCTCGTAGCAGCTGGGCTGACCTGCCCCTGAAGGTGGGGTGCGGAGACTCGCCATGAGCTGTTGGAGGGCGTTAGAGTTGAAGGTGTGGTGTTCCTCTTCGTCATCAGAGAAGAGAGGTTCGGACTGCTCTGTAGGAGGTGTTGGATTTCCCTCTGCAATGTGAAGGAGAGATGCATTTTAACATTGTGTTCACATGTATGCTGATGCATTTGACAAGTTTACATACAGACTGCGTGACAATGTACATTGTGACTGTTTGAGAGGAGCTGCCTATCTGATGCGCGACGGTGGACATTTTGACAACATCACAGATGTGTGTTTGTACTTGTACATTCTCAACTCACATTTCCCTGCAATGCCAAATGTGATAGGCCTGTTTCTACAGACAAGTGGCACCAGTTGTGTCCTCTGTTCTGTTGTGGACGTGTTGCGGTTTGTACCACATCGTTGTCAATGTTGATGTGCTCTGTATTATGTGTGTGTGCCTCATTTTGGGGGAGTCGCCCCTGCAGCTCTGATTTTGCTGCCCCTTATCCCTTTCATACGGTGTGCCTCTGACGTCTGTACTTATACAGTGCTGAGATGTTGCATACTTGGGTACATTTGTCTCTTGTTGGGAGTTCGGGGTCTGGGGCAAGGTTTGTCCCAAGATGTGCTCTACTTAATTGTGCATGTGTGCCATTGTGCCCGTCTCCCCCGCCCTCCAAGCCCCTGATCATTACTAACTCTGGTGCTGTTGTGTCCAGTCATGATGAGCAGTGTCCGGTCCTCCAATTCCTGCCACCATCTCTCTACTGATGACTGTGGACACCATTTCCTCCATCTCGACCAGGTCCTCCTGTGGCGCTGGACTCCCACCTCCATTCTGCATTGCTGCTACCGGTTGTTGGCGAGTTTCTGCTTGGTTTTGTGCTTCACATCATTACAGATCCTCTTGACCTCTTCCACCGTCCTCCTCAGCACTCCGACTACATTCACCTGTCTACGATGGACTGCCATATTCCATTTTTGGTTGCCAATGACATAGTGGAGATGTTCTACCACCTCCGTTATCAGGATCCTGTTTTCCTGCGGACTGAAACGCTTCTTCCTACTCTTCTTGTCCTTGCCCTTCTCTGACCCCGAGGTCCCAGGCTTGTCCTCCGTGGAGCTTGAGGGGTTCTGGTTGTCCTCTGTACTTGCTCCGGCTACCACATTATGGTTTGCGATTTTTTGGCTTTTGTTTGTATGTTTTTTTTCTATAGTTGTTTTTTCTGCATGCTGGGTGGGAATTGCAGGCCTGTTGCTGGTTTTCGCTGATTTTTGTTTCGTGCTTGGCCTCATCGCTACTATTTTCATGTTCGTGTTTCGCGTTTTTTCAGCGTCACGTTAATTTTTACGGGTCATTTAACGCGTTGGCGAAGGACTATACCATGGTACCGTATTGGGAATACAAAATTACAAAGCAGTATTTTACCGCAATAGACTGCGATGTAAAGAGCTGCTTTAAGCTAAATTTGCAGTAATTATCACACGTTCTTCAGATTATCCTCCTTTGTACAATACACAATTTTAAAATGTGATGCCAGCGTGTATGTACAAAGTAAGAACTGTACAGGTGTTCTTAAGGGAGCCATTAGGTGAGGTGTTGCAAAAGTTATCCAGTGACAGTCCAGTAGAACTTATTCATAAATCCAATGATAAGATCAGATTGTGTATCAATTACAAAATCTTAACTGGTGTATTTGAGTAGACAGATATTCCTGCTAAATGTGCATGAATTAATAATGATCAGAAAAGAAGCAAGTGTATTTACCACACTAGCGCCAGATGTGCGACACACCAATTTGTGACCCGCACATTGCATTGCATTTGCAACTCACAAATTGGGGATGCATAACAGTGCCTCAGACACTGTTTGCTATTCCTAATGGCATCCCAAAGGGGCTGAAAGGAAAACGGGATGCATTTAAAAGAGAAAAATTAAACTTTTCAGTTACATTTTTTTAAGTGCAGGCAGTGGTCCCTGGGTCCACTATCTGCTCTTAAAAATATGTTCTGACATACTCACACAGGGAAAGGCGTCCCCTGGAGACTTCTTCCTATTTGCGAGTGGTTTACCACCTACCTGGAGTAAGTGGTAAACTACGTGTGTTTTGCAGCCACAAATGCGGTCGCAAAACAATTGTACATGGCATGGTGACTCGCTATTAGGAAGGGGTGTAGCAAATGTTATTTTGCGAGTCAGTGACTCACAAAATAGCATTTGTACATGCCATTACCCTTTTTTGCGGTTGCAAACGGTCGGATCTCCCGTTTGCAGCCACAAAAAAGGGTTGTACATCTGGCCCTAAATCTTTCAAAGATATATCATCAGATAAGACTACATCCATCTTCCAAATATCTCACATATAGGTTTCTGTGGATGCTTTTGGCCCAGCTTCATCCTCTGAAGTGTTTCAGAGAGTGATGTATAAGTAGTTTGAGGATGTAAAACATGCATTTTTTTCCAGGATGACATCCTGGTTTTGGGAAATAACAAGAATGAACATGATGAAATTCTAAGGAACTTATTAAAGATTTTCAATGACGCTGGTTAACGTTCACATCTACAGATGCAAATTTGAGGCAGAGTATTTGGGGAATAATATTTCCAGCAAAGAAAAATTTGTGAAATAGAAGAAGCTCTAAATCCAGAAAACAAAGATCAACAATGATCCTTTTTAGGCATGGCAGAGTTGTACGCTTAGTTTGCTGAATGTTTTTCAGATAAGGCTGGACCTATAACATTGCTGATGAAAAAGAATAACACATTTATATGGACGAATGAGTATTTCATTCAATTAAGAAGTGAATTACCAATTCCCTAACTGATGAAGTCTTTCAGAATTAATTTGGGAATTCTATTTTAGAGTATTTCTAAACTAATCAGGGCGGGGCAAAATGCATTACATTGAATGGAAGGCATCCAAGGTGGTAGTGCAGGGTAGTGGTACTGGTAGGATGCTGGGAGTTATGAAGCTACTGGATGAAGAATTGAGAGCACTTAATAGGACTATACACAACCTTCAACTAGATTCCATAGAGAACCACGGTTCTAGAGCTAAAATGACTAGGAATAAGGGAGAGCTACACCCAGATCGTTGAGAGACCGAGGTGCTATAATTATAAGGAGTACAAGACTAGAGTGCATGAAGGGCCAGGTAAACCTAGGAAGATGTCGGACTGGCTAGTTCAACCGGAAAGTAGAGTGTCTCTGATTACACAAATGCGAGCTCCTGGTGAACAAGACTCAAATCAATGCTTCCTTTCTGGAGTATTACACAGACCTTTATACCCAAACTGAGGAAGCAGTACCCGAAGAGATGTATATATTCTTGTATAGAGTAACCTTGAATAAGTTGAAACTGGAGAACGTTGAAACTCAGGGGGGGGGCAATTACTGAAAATGAGACTGATAAAGACATGCCCAGAGGCAAGAAACCTGTGTTGAATAGTCTACCAGCAGAGGTTGATTCTACTTACTCCACTGTTCTGGTGCTGCATCTGGCAAAGGTGTACGCTGTGACCTGTCACAAGGGAGAACTACCAGCCTCTACTAGGGAGAACTTGGCGCTGCCACTCCCTACACCTGGTAGGAGAGGGGATGTGACTTCAGCTTACAGACCGCTCTTGAAGCTGAAAGGGGTTTTAAATTACTTAGCAAGGTGCTAGCATCTATGTTCTGTCAACACCTACCTGTTTTGATTTATAAGGAACGGAATAGGTTCATACCACCTCATAGCCCATCAGGATATCTCAAGAGACTATATAGAATCCTGGAGGAGACTAATGTAGCTTTATTCCCAGAAGCAATTGTTGTGTGTCTATTTAGATTCCATATACATTTCCGATTTATGCCCTTATATAGGCATAATTCACATTTCCCTTATATAGGCATAGAAATCCAGTCCTTATTTAGGAATAGTCCACTTTACGTCAATACTAGCATTCCTAAACACCTTCATGGTATAAATATACCTTCACTTGCTAAGTCAAAGCATGGTGTGGTTGGTGCAGTTCGACTACCTACTTGCATGACGCAGCTCGACACAGCAAGTACCGAAGGAAGCTAACTCACCAGCTGAAGCACTGACTAGACGCTGTCATCCTCCTGCCGAGAATCCAGCTCCAGTGTTTCTGACACCCCTTGCAGGGTGTTGCGAAATTGAGTCCAGGGAAAGAGATACCAACCTCTCTCATTCTAAGGTATGGAACTGATTAGAACCTAGAGAAACCTTTGGCAATTCTTGGCAGAACTAAACCTATGGTAAAGCAGCACCTATTACTTCTCTAGTACAAGACTTAGGTTAGGTACACTGGGGTAGGTGTATTTTAGAAGCACCAGTTGAGTATTTAAGCTGTGTTATTTATGTATGTATTTTATTATATGTCATAACAACAGACAATGCTATTACAGTAATATTTTATATTACTGTTTTCGCTGTACGCATTATACTTTGCGACTCTGAAGATATTGTTCCGGTTCTAGGGGAAACAAAGTTGTCATGTTTATGCAGTTGTCAGAGATTAATCCCTTCTTGTTTATTTGAGAAAGTTTCTAGTGACCTCTGAGTTAGCTGGCACAGATAATTAAGTTTAATGTACTCGATAGAGACAAACTGACCTCAGTCCTATATCAAATCCATAGTGTATATTATTCCAATGCGCGAAGCCTATTGGGAATATAGGAACTAGACTACACAATCTTAGTTATTATTGAGAGAATCTTTCAATAACGTTAGATAGAAATGTCCTGAGATGGTTATTGCTTGAATGAGGCTTGGGATGGATTAGATGGATTAGGGTATTATGCTTTAATCTGGTAGCCCTGGTCAAGAAGACGGTAGGGTATGAATCTAGTTAATATAACATATTTCAATGTACACAGCAAGGTTGTCCTCTTTCCTTTCTGCTTTTTTTCTCTAGCCATTAAGCCTTTAGTAGCAGTGGCAAGTCACGGGGGAGAGGACTAGGGATTGACAGTGCCTTCAGCGTGAGTGAAAGTCATGGAGGAAGCAAGCTAAGGGTTTTATCACTAGTTCAATAACGTTCGGCCACTTGGGGGACAGCCCTGTGGTGTGCACCTAACAGTGGTAATCAAATCTGAGTGCTCCCTATTAATTTTGACTCTGGCCCTGGATGCAGTTTAAAGTAGGGAAACATGTTCAGGTATTTATTGCCTAGTCTCAGTCGTCAATGGACCTTGAGCATAAACAGGTATTCAAGGGCATCAACTTATTTTTCTGCACCTAGTAGAACAGTCATCAATGGCAGATGTGAGCCCACAGGTTGTGGCATGGTCATCAAAGTGCAGAGATTGAAGGCTATGGAGCTCTTAGGGATGACTCCGACTTGAACCTGCATGAGGGGCCACAAGTTCTGAATGAGAATTTTGGCAAAGATGTTGTTGTCTGTGTGGACTAGGGATAAGGTCTGTACATGGCCCATAGCATTACGTTCCTGAAAGGTTTTAGTAATACAGTTCCTTAAAGGTTTCAGTAATACAGTCATTACCACCTCCAGCATGGTAGGGGGATATAGCTGATATTGGTAGCAGTATTGTAGCTGTTGAGTAGTCTGTGAGCCAGTATTGTCAGCAAATTCCTTGTAAAATTTGAGTTGGAGGCCATCTCTTCCATCGGCCTCGCTGCTTGAGAGATCTTTGATAGAAGTCAAAACATCTTCCAGTGGCAACGGGGAATTAAGCAGTTCCAGTGCCTTGCCCTCCACCAGGTAGCATGGACTATGCCTAAATAAGGACGGGATTTCTATGCCTATATAAGAGCAATGTGAATTATACCTATATAAGGGCATGAATCAGAAATGTATACGGAATCTAAATCGACACACAACAATTGCTTCTGGGAATAAAGCTACATTAGTCTCCTCCAGGATTCTATATAGTCTCCTGAGATATCCCAGCCACAGCATTCAATAAAAACATAATCTCTGAGGTGCTCCAATAAGATCTGTTGGAATAGAGCTTGTTGTAATACTGGGAAAAATTGGTTATAATGTCTGATGGTGTAGATGAATCCGCACCACTGCTCCACTGTATGCTGGAGATTTTGGAGTTATTAGTGGACGGTTTAAGCCCCCAGGCCAACATTTTCCCAGGTCCGCCACCCTTACCAAACCACCAGGCTCAAGTAAGTTTGGCAAGGTATAATATTTTGCAATTTCCTGCCTCTCTGAACTGCACATGCAGTTCCTGGTATTTACTAACTGTGGTTTTTGATCTGATGCTGTTATATTCGATGTCCAAAGTTTTAAGGTCTTGTTATAGACTATCTAGTGACCCCCAGACTGGGATTTAAGAGTGTCTGCTCTCTTAGAGATGTAGATCACACAAATGTGTACCTTAGAAGGCTTCCACAGGGTCTGCACAGTGGGTGTCGAATGTTATTTCAGACTGAAGTATTCCAAAATATAATTTTTGACATCTGAGCAGAACGCCAAGTGCCACAGTTCGATACCTTGCAGCCTCCGACTAGTGAAACCAAGGGGAGAAGAACTGGTGAGTGGTCCAGCAGCATTCTAAGAAAGATGCTGACAGACCGGATACTAGCCAAGAGAGCTTGAGAAGACAACCACAAATCAATATAGGAGGATGTGTTGTGTACAGAGGAGTAAAATGTGTACCCTCTCTTAAAGGGATGAAGGGATCACCTTGCAACAGCAAGGCTGTATATCTGTTTGATGCTGAAGAGCCAGCCTGCTATTACATGATATCTGCACAATTCAGACAGTCCATTGAAACACAGGGAATATTACATTAAAGGAGCCACCTCAGAAACTAGGCCAGTCTTTGTACTTCGCACACATGACCATGACTTCCTCAAAGAATTCTGGGTTGTCTATATTCATGCAATAGATATTAATCAAGAGTAGTGGGTGGGCATTAAGTAGGACCGCCAACATCACCAGTTGACCACTGGTGTCAGTCATGTGTTCTGTAAGTGTGAGCTACAAGGTTTTATGAACAAGTTTGACCACCCCTCGGTAATAGGTTGTGCATGAGGAGAAAAACTGATCAAAGTGGGCGCAAGCACAGGGCTGATGGATGGTGAAAAGAAATCCTGTGCCTGTATAGGTAAGCTAGAACATGTCAGGCTTTGCGGTGATTGTTCAACCCTGGTAGATTCCAGCTAAGATATCAAACCATGGGGCTTATAGGTATGTAACGTGAAAATACTGGTACTTAAAGATACTGTATCCTGTGGACAAGTTGTCAGCATCAAGCTAATGTGTATGTTCATGATGTCATAGCAATTCTGAGATAAGAAACAAAAAAACCCTTTAATTGGTGACACCCCACCCATGCTAACCCCAAATGTTAGGAAATGCCCACATGCCAATAAACAATAAAAGAAAACCCTTTAAAGCATCAGTCATTGATGGTGAGAGTGCAATACACACATAGGGTGTGTTGTAGACAACAATTATGGAATTTATACATATAGTTTCCTAAGTCAAAGAGTAGACCATCACAGGGATTTAACTACAAGACAGAACAATGGAAGACATGTGAAACACAGATATCGAACATGCATGCATCCCTAGTGCAACAATGAATACGCAAGTTTTAGCATACAGAAGCCTGTCAGAAGTGTTGTGATGCAATGTATATGCCGGTATCATAACAATTGTTATCACTGAAATTGGAGTCAACTCTGCATGTCTTTAAGTTAAAGATGCAGAAAATAAAAAAGAGTGCATCTTTTGGTTGCATGAAAAAATGCATCTTGCCGTTGTGTTCCCTTTGCAGGTGGGCTGGGTAGAGTATGGAATATTTTAGGGCACAAGCACGTAGTAACATTTTGACTTCTTGGAACAACCTTCTTGCAGCTTGGACCACGGGTAGGAAGGTGGGTGTTAGACCTGGCATCTTTGGCGTGGTTACCCCTATCTTTTTGCCTCTACCGCCTGTATTTTTGATGCTGTGCTGGATTTCGTTTTTGCTGGTTTAGATGCTTTGGACACTCTGCCACTGCTGATCGGTGTCAGAGTGTAAGTGCTCCCTGAGTAAATTGTTATTATGATTGGATGTACATGATTGGCATGTTTGTATCACCATGAAGTCCCTAGTAAAGTGCACTGGGTGTGCCAGGGCTGGTGATGACAAATGCTACTAGTGGGCCTGCAGCACTGATTGTGCCACCCACATGAGTAGCCCTAAAATGGTGTCTCAGGCCTGCCACTGCAGTGCCTGTGTGCAGTCCGTGAACTGCCATGTCCTCCTGCTCAGTGTCCCCACTGACCAGGCCTAACCCGTCCCCTTTTGTGCACATTGGTCACCTTGGATGGCCCAAGGTACCCCCTTGGGCAGGGTGCAGTGTATGTGAAAGGTAGAGCATGTACTTGTGCAGGTGACATGCTCTGGTAGTGAATTACAGCCATTTTTGTTTTTCACTGCTGCAAGGCTATCTTGCTCCATAGGCTATCATGGGGGATGCTGGCTACAGTGGCTACCAGCAGATCTTCCCATAGGAACAAGTCTGATATCCCTGAACTCAGAATTTAATAACCCATCTTTTAGGAAAGGTTGTTTTTAAATCCTGTGTTTGAGAACGGCACTTTTAGAAAGTTGCTGTTCTCTTGTCTGACCTTTCTGTGTGCCTTGGTCTGTTGTGTATTGACTGTCTGGTTTGAGAGTGACAGAGGCTGGGGATTGCCCAGGAGGCTGGCTGAGTCAGCCCTAGGCTGAATGACTGCATTTGCAACTTGAGTGGTGGGAGGAGATAGCACCTGGGCCTGAATAGGGCTGTGCCTGCCTTCCACAATGCTGGCTCCACCTCCTGCCGGGCGGCTGATGACCCTACCCCTCACTCTGAAAGGAAAGGAGAAGCCAGAAAAACAAAGTGCTCAAGGAACACCCAGAACTGGTTCAGACCGGGCTCAGGGCCCACTTGCACAAAGAGAACAAAGACTTTTCGGGGTATAAGTACAGGACCCCTGACAACAGAAAATCAGATCATCCTGGAATCAAAAGGAACCTCTGCCAAGGATAAAGCTGAATCTGAAGAAGGAAGACTGCCCTGCTGTTGCTCGGCTGTTGCTCGAGTATACTGACCTGCTGTTGCTTTGCTGCCAAGAAGTAGGGAAGGACTTTGCTGTTAAGCTGTGTCCCCTGTATTGAAGGAATCTCCAAGGGCCTGAGAAGCCCAGGAACAAAAGGACTTCACCCCCAGCTTCCCTGAACTCTGTTGAGAGAGTTCTGTCCTTCCTAGAGTGCTTGGGCCAGTTGTGGTGCCTCTGGAAGTTGTACCTGTGCTGGGAAGCTGGAAACTAAGATTGAGAGACTTTTGCAACTGAAAAGTTATTGCATCGCTCGCTGCGGAGCGCATCCCCGACAGTGTGAAGAAATTCCCGCCGCTACAGAGGTCAAGATCGTCGCAGCACTGTTGCTGCTGCCTAAGATGACACATCCTTTGATTGTGGGAAGATCACCATCACTGCGAGTGTCGTCGCAGAGCCTGTCGTCACTGGGTGAGAACGCCGCACCGCTTGCTTGCAGACCGCATCACGTCTCTGCGAACTGCGTCGCAGATCATCGCATCGAGAACCTGCGAGAGAGAGATCACCGATGAATCGCGCATCGTCGCCCCAGAGATCGTTGCAGCCCCTACGAGATTGTCGCATCGTGCCTTTGCAAGAACAAACTTCCTACAGAACCTACGCACCGGAATCCATACAAGTGGCCTGCCTCCCCATACAGACCGGATTCGTCGCAACACGCCCGCTGCTGCAGCGGGGTTGTCGCATCACCTCCCCAATGTCTCAGGAGCAGTGCATCGCTTGTTTTCCACCACACCGGCTTCTGCTTTTGGAACTTTGTCGCAACTAAAGGTACTGTCGTCTCAACGTGTCGCAACTGTGAACTTTTCACGCAACTGTGGATTATTTTATCGCAACCTAAAGAACTCTTTCGCAACCATATTCTTGAACTGTGTATGTTGGATTTTTGTCGTTTTGGTCTTCTGTAGTTTATATTAAATACCTTTATTTTTCTAAACTGTTGTGGAGTCAGTTTGTGGTGTTTTCACTGTGTTACTGTGAGTGTTGGTACAAATACTTTACACATTGCCTTCTGATTAACCTTGACTGCTCATGCCAAGCTACCTAGAGGGTGAGCAGAGGTTATCTCAGAGGGTTTCCTCCTTACCCTGACTAGAAGCAAGGGTCCCTACTTGACCAGTGGTACCTACCTCTGCCAACTAGAGACCCCCAGTTCTAACAGTGGGGTAAAAGGAAATCAGAGAACCTGCATATTGGAGATCCGGGGTGGCTCTATTAAGGCAGAGAACTTGATCCCTGTTTCCCTAGTTGAGTAATTTCACTATTATAGATATGGTATTCTGTCCGGGCCGAGGCTTAGGAGGCAGAGAGCGCTAAGCATGCTCAATAATGAAAACTGATGAGAAGGAGTCACTGCCAAATAGCCACTCCAGAAGTTGTTTTGGCAAAGAGTACCATATTGGCTATGTCAGTGGATTCTGCTATTACCAGAATGTATATATTGGTATGCTGGTAATGCCCTTCTAGATCTTCATTATTTTCCTGCATTGTCTGCAGGTGCTGAGTCAGTCTGTTAATTGTGGTGGTCATCTGCTGTTCGAGTCTTCTACATTAGAGATTGTGAACTATGCGTTGCTTTAAATGGCCTCATAGATGTGGAATGAGACAAAGCAGCCCAAGTCGCCGTGTTGCCTTACTCTGAACCAGGGAGATGTTACGTGGGTTTTCTCATACAACACCCATGGATTTTGATACTGTCCCAGATTTATTTAATCACATAAAACTAGGTAGCCAAAACGTTACACCTTTCCAGAGCAGGTGTAACGAGAATTAATATTTGTATTTCTCCTCTTTTTTCCTCTTTCCGTGTGTGCAGCCTTCTGCAGGGTGCAGAGACAGAATATTGAGTAAAAATATCGAGTTGCACAAATATTGAGTCATTAATATCGTGGTTCAGAAATATTGACAGCAAGAACATTGTGGGCAAGAATATCGTCTTAAGGTAAGAAATATTGATTTTAAAACTATTGAAGGCTTTAATATCGTTTGCAAAAATATAGGGCCCGATGTAGGTAAATGTAATTTACCGACTCTAAAATACCGAATTTTACCGATTCGGTATTTTAGAATCGGTAAATACTGCATAGGTAAAAAATCGGTATTTTTTACCGATTCGGTGGAATTCGGTATCTGTCATTCGGAATTTACCGAATCGGTATTTACTGAAACGGTATTTACCGAATCAGTATTTCCTATTCGTTCCTATGGGCCTCGGATAGCAAGTAAAACTAAAACTGAATCAGGCAGCTAATCAGGTGCTACCACCCTCCCCCTCCCTATCAGGAAGTGGCTACACAGGCAGCTGCAAGTAATTAGAAGGTTCTGGAGAGGGAGTTGGAGCTGAGCTGAGTGCAGGAGTCACAGAAAGAGTTTTGTAGTTTTAAATTGTGAAAATGACAAGCAGCAGTGAAAAGGAGCGGCCAGAGAGGAAGAGGAAACTGAAATTCAGCTCCATGGAGCTACAGGTCCTTGTGGAGGAAGTGGTGAAGGAACACCATAATTTATTTGGCAAGCTGTCCCTGACTGTGCCTGAATCTGCCAAGAGAAAGATTTGGCTGCACATTCAAACAAAGGTTAATGCTGTTGGAGTGACTCCAAGGGACATAGAGGACCTGAAGAAGAGGTGGTATGACCTCAGAAGCCTGACCAAGAAAAACTCTCTGACATCCACTAACAGGCAAACAAAACTGGAGGAGGGAAGAACCGTGCACCCTCCCTGACTGACCTTGAGGAGCTGGTGGGGGCCACCATTGAACCTGAGAGCGTCTGTGGACTGGGAGATGCAGACAGCTCAGTTAGAGATGCAAAAAAAAAGGTAAGATGCATGCACAGCAATCAACCCCACCCCATCAGCCTTCCCTTTTCCTCATGTGGCATAGTTAACCCCAGTCCAGTAGAGGTTGCACTATACAGGAGCAATGCATCATGGGAGATGTAGTCAGTAAATGAAATACCATGTCATTCAGCGCAGCAAGCAAAAAGTCAGGCAAATCATGTCAGACATAATGAAGCGCAGGCAACATGTAAAGTGTCTAAGTGCGAAAAATGTAATTGTAGTGGTTGTGAGGCAGTAGCACTGAGCTAATGTTCGTTTATATGTCCACAGGCGAGACATCTCGCAAGACGGAAGGCACGGCACCAGAGAGGGATGACAGCCAGAATACAGGACCAAGTGCAGGGAATGTCACAGAGGACACAGGTGCACCAACTACACAGCCACCATCCCAAGACACAGAAATGGCTCCACAACTGCATGCGTCCCCAGAACTTTCAGGATACCCTCTGCTACTGTTCTCACCTGAACTGCCTGCATCACTGCCTCTTACACAAAAGAACATGAGGCATGTAGTTGCCCCACTAGTTCAAATAGAGTCATCAGCAAGTGACATGGAGGGGGATGACACACAAACCATGGCATCTGAAGGTATCCCTGCAAAACAGCAGTCCACTGCAGAGGTTACCCGTACAGGTACCAGACGCTGCTGGCACAGAGAAAGCATTGTACCAGAATATGTTGAGGTTCCCAGTGTCTTCCGTGGCCTTGAGGGGAGCATGGTCAAAATACAGAGGATGCAGGGGAAGGCCATCCAGTCTATGCAACGCCAGGTGAGGAACCTAAACACACATATGGAAGGAATAGGGAAGGGCATTAGAGAACTGGAACTGGTAGATGTGAACAAAGAGATGACACAATTGGTGCAGCTTCTGTGCACCAAACCGGACCAGGACATGGCAGCTAGGCGCAAGGAGAGGCAGCGTGCGCAGCAGCAAAATAAAGCTATTAACCGCTTGGCCACAGCCACTTCCCTGCTATGCAGAAGATGCATTAACATGCAGGATGGACTCACACACAACAGCAATGAGGTGTCTATGGGGCATTGCCAGTTTGACAAGTGCTGTAGAGGTGCTGATTAATTCTCAGACAGCACAAACTGCTGCTCTGGATGCACCAGAAAGTGAGGAAAGCACCAGTAGAAGCAGCATGACAAGCCCCCTTGTTGTGGAGACACGGAGGAGCATCAGGCGCCATGGTGAGCCAGCAGCCCAAACACACAGTGAAGAGTGCCAGCCACTTACATCTGGCACTGGTAGGTGTGGGCGTAAATGACTTGTTCAGTAAATGGGGAAGTGACCCAGGACTACCATTATTGCCTCAATGACGTTTGTGTTGCACATTTGTGTTTTTGACCACCTGCGTAGTGACAAATATTAAACTACTTTGGGTGCATACTCCACCTGTCTGTGTCTCTTTACTTACTTAAAAGTAGTTGCATGTGATCTCTTCCCGTCTTTGTCTACCATCTGTTGGTGTTGCAACTCCAGCAGTGTTGGGTTCAGGCAGTGCTTGTTCATCATCATGGTCCTCATAATCAGATATGTCCACCTCGGTGCCCTTCTTCATGGCAAGGTTGTGCAACATTGCACAGGTTGCAATCATCTTGCAGCAGGTGACTGGAGTATACTGGCGTGCCCCTTCACTTTTGTGGAGGCAGCGGAACCTGCTATTCCATAGCCCAAAGGTGCGCTCCACAATGTTCCTGGTAGATTTGTGTGCCCAGTTGTATCTCCTCTGGCTGGGGGTTGAAGGGTTGAGGTACAGAGTAAGGATGAAAGACCGGACTCCATATGCACTATCCCCTATTTGTAACAGAAAAAGACATTATTTATCCACACATACACATACATCTGCAATATGTATCAAGGGAGTGTCACACAGTGTTTTACCTAGCAGGTATCCTTCGCCAAATTCCCCCGCTGTCAGGCGTGTGTAGATCCCACTGCTTTGAAAGATGTATGAGTCATGGGTACTTCCAGGAAACTTGGCAACTATGTCCGTGATGATGTACTTCGCATCTCTGATTACCTGTACATTTATGGTGTGCGTAGACTTCCTGTTCCTATAAATGTACTCTGTGGCAGCAGGTGGACATATTAGTATGTGGAGGCTTGTTTCCGGTCCAGGGAGGGCGTGGCTTGGCGGTTCGGGCTGGACTGTTCCCATGGGGCACAGGGTCAGACTGATTTGCATGTAGCCATGTCTGAACTGGGGTGGCAGAGTGGGCTAAAGAACGGTGATGGATTAAACCCAGATCTTTTGACTGGGTGTGAGTGTTTGATTGGTTCAGATGCTCCGTCCATTACCACCCCCTTTTGTACCGCTTTTGGCCGCCTTAAGTGTGGCAGGGTATGCTCAGACGTGAATCCCTTGCTCACTTTGCCACTGGATTCGAGCGGGCTGTGCTGGGAACGGCTGGAGGGCCGGAGGCCGGTCCTCGGAGGCTTGTTTCCGGTCCAGGGAGGGCGTGGCTTGGCGGTTAGGGCTGGACTGTTCCCATGAGGCACGGGGTCAGACTGATTTGCATGTAGCCATGTCTGAACTGGGGTGGCAGAGTGGGCTAAAGAACGGTGATGGATTAAACCCAGATCTTTTGACTGGGTGTGAGTGTTTGATTGGTTCAGTTGCTCCGTCCATTACCACTCCCTTTTGTACCACTTTTGGCCGCCATAAGTGTGGCAGGGTATGCTCAGACGTGAGTCCCTTGCTCACTTTGCCACTGGATTCGAGCGGGCCGGGCTGGGGTCGGCTGGAGTGCCGGAGGCCGGTCCTCGGAGGCTTGTTTCCAGTCCAGGGAGGGCGTGGCTTGGCGGTTCGGGCTGGACTGTTCCCATGGGGCACAGGGTCAGACTGATTTGCATGTAGCCATGTCTGAACTGGAGTGGCAGAGTGGGCTAAAGAACGGTGATGGATTAAACCCAGATCTTTTGACTGGGTGTGAGTGTTTGATTGGTTCAGATGCTTCGTCCATTACCACCCCCTATTGTACCTCTTTTGGTTGCCATAAGTGTGGTAGGGTATGCTCAGACTTGAGTCCCTTGTTCACTTTGCCTCTGGATTCGAGCGGGCCGGGCTGGGGTCGGCTGGAGTGCCGGAGGCCGGTCCTCGGAGGCTTGTTTCCGGTCCAGGGAGGGCGTGGCTTGGCGGTTCGGGCTGGACTGTTCCCATGGGGCACAGGGTAAGACTGATTTGCATGTAGCCATGTCTGAACTGGGGTGGCAGAGTGGGCTAAAGAACGGTGATGGATTAAACCCAGATCTTTTGACTGGGTGTGAGTGTTTGATTGGTTCAGATGCTCCGTCCATTACCACCCCCTTTTGTACCGCTTTTGGCTGCCATAAGTGTGGCAGGGTATGCTCAGATGTGAGTCCCTTGCTCACTTTGCCACTGGATTCGAGCGGGCCGGGCTGGGGACGGCTGGAGTGCCGGAGGCCGGTCCTCGGAGGCTTGTTTCCGGTCCAGGGAGGGCGTGGCTTGGCGGTTTGGGCTGGACTGTTCCCATGGGGCACAGGGTCAGACTGATTTGCATGTAGCCATGTCTGAACTGGGGTGGCAGAGTGGGCTAAAGAACGGTGATGGATTAAACCCAGATCTTTTGACTGGGTGTGAGTGTTTGATTGGTTCAGATGCTCCGTCCATTACCACCCCTTTTTGTACCGCTTTTGGCCGCCATAAGTGTGGCAGGGTATGCTCCGACGTGAGTCCCTTGCTCACTTTGCCACTGGATTCGAGCGGGCCGGGCTGGGGACGGCTGGAGTGCCGGAGGCCGGTCCTCGGAGGCTTGTTTCCGGTCCAGGGAGGGCGTGGCTTGGCGGTTCGGGCTGGACTGTTCCCATGGGGCACAGGGTCAAACTGATTTGCATGTAGCCATGTCTGGACTGGGGTGGCAGAGTGGGCTAAAGAACGGTGATGGATTAAACCCAGATCTTTTGACTGGGTGTGAGTGTTTGATTGGCTCAGATGCTCCGTCCATTACCACCCCCTTTTGTATTGCTTTTGGCCGCCATAAGTGTGGCAGGGTATGCTCAGACGTGAGTCCCTTGCTCACTTTGCCATTGGATTCGAGCGGGCCGGGCTGGGGACGGCTGGAGTGCCGGAGGCTGGTCCTCTGAGGCTTGTTTCCGGTCCAGGGAGGGCGTGGCTTGGTGGTTCGGGCTGGACTGTGCCCATGGGGCACAGGGTCAGACTGATTTGCATGTAGCCATGTCTGAACTGGGGTGGCAGAGTGGGCTAAAGAACGGTGATGGATTAAACCCAGATCTTTTGATGAGTGTTTGATTGGTTCAGATGCTCCGTCCATTACCACCCCCTTTTGTACCGCTTTTGGCCGCCATAAGTGTGTCAGGGTATGCTCAGACGTGAGTCCCTTGCTCACTTTGCCACTGGATTCGAGCGGGCCGGGCTGGGGACGGCTGGAGTGCCGGAGGCCGCTCCTCGGAGGCTTGTTTCCAGTCCAGGGAGGGCGTGGCTTGGCGGTTCGGGCTGGACTGTTCCCATGGGGCACAGGGTCAGACTGATTTGCATGTAGCCATGTCTGAACTGGGGTGGCAGAGTGGGCTAAAGAACGGTGATGGATAAACCCAGATCTTTTGACTGGGTGTGATTGTTAGATTGGTTCAGATGCTCCGTCCATTACCACCCCCTTTTGTACCGCTTTTGGCCGCCATAAGTGTGGCAGGGTATGCTCAGACGTAAGTCCCTTGTTCACTTTGCCACTGGATTCGAGCGGGCCGGGCTGGGGACGGCTGGAGTGCCGGAGGCCGGTCCTCGGAGGCTTGTTTGCGGTCCAGGGAGGGCGTGGCTTGGCGGTTCGGGCTGGACTGTTCCCATGGAGCACAGGGTCAGACTGATTTGCATGTAGCCATGTCTGAACTGGGGTGGCAGAGTGGGCTAAAGAACGGTGATGGATTAAACCCAGATCTTTTGACTGGGTGTGAGTGTTTGATTGGTTTAGATGCTCCGTCCATTACCACCCCCTTTTGTACCACAGTGTTTTACCTAGCAGGTATCCTTTGCCAAATTCCCCCGCTGTCAGGCGTGTGTAGATCCCACTGCTTTGAAAGATGTATGAGTCATGGGTACTTCCAGGAAACTTGGCAACTATGTCCGTGATGATGTACTTCGCATCACTGATTACCTGTACATTTATGGTGTGGGTAGACTTCCTGTTCCTATAAATGTACTCTGTGGCAGCAGGTGGACATATTAGTATGTGGGTACCATCAATACAGCCAATGACGTTGGGGAAATGTTCCATTTGATAAAACTCTGTCTTGGTCCTGAGCTGTTCTGCGTGCGTTGCAGTGAAGCTGATGTAATAATGCATTCTCTGCATCATGGCCTCTAGGAATTTCCTAAAAAAACGGGACAGGCAGTTCTGGGACACCCCACCGACCGCAGCAACTACACTATGGTAACTCCCAGAGGCAAGCAGGTGTAGGCTACACAGCACCTGCACATGGGGTGGGATGGCGTGCGCCCTTGGGGTTGGGTGCTCCAAAAGTGGGTGGAGGTCCCTGATCAGTTCCAGGATGGTTTGGGGGTGTAGCCTGTACCTTTGTATGATCTCTGGATCAGTCAGTTGGAATTTTATGATTCTCTGCCTGTAGACCTGCTCCTCCCTTCTCCAGACGCTCTCCCCTTCTGCCTGTAGCCGTAGCCACCTCGCAATCACATAGAATGCCGCCATTCTGGTATTTTAGGCACTTTTTTATAGCCTGCACCTGGTTACCACCTGATTTGAATCCATGGTAAATACAGACTCTTAAATACCGAATTTCATGTAAATTCGGTATTTTAGAGGTTACCTACATCTCAATAGTCATTTTTACCATTTCTTATTTACCGAATCGGTAAATTTACCGATTTGGTAAATTTACCGAATCGGTAAATTTACCGAATCGTACGTTTTTGTGGCCCCTACATCTAAAAAACCAAATACCGGTCGGTAACGGGCGAAATTCGGTATTTTCGGCCATTACCGAACGGTATTTGGTTACGTACATCGGGCCCATCGTTTTTTAAAATATATATTTTTTATTAATGATATGTATTTTAATATATATTTTGTATGTATAGAATGTATGTTTTTTTTATAAGAATTGTTTATATTTTTAATATATGTATTGAATTTTCAGTAGTTATTAAAAAAAGTATTAGAAATTTGGCTGTTAATTAATTTCAATTAATAACTTGGTAATTCATTATGGTAATTATGTAATAAATTTTAGGTTTGTATTGTGTTTATAGGTTTAAAGGCTAAAAACGAATTTATTTTTAATTTATGAATTAATAATTGGTTGTTAATTATTTTTAATTAACTAATTGGTAATTAATTATGGTAATTGTGCAGTTAATTTTAGGTGTGTGTTGTGGTGTATATAGAAGTAAAGGGTAGCAAGTATTTTGTGTTTAATTAATTATTATATAGTTGTTAATTAATGTTAATTATTTTATAATTACTTTAGGTAATTGTTTTTTTGTGTGTTGTTTTTACTTTTAAAGGGGTAAAGGGTTGGTAGTAAATACATTTCAAATATTGGATTATTACTTGTTAATAGTAATAGTTTTAAATTTAAAAAAGAGTTTTAATTGTGTTTTAATATTTAAATTTTAATGTAGGTGCGTGTTGTGGTTATTATAGTGTAAGGTGTGTGTAGTCAATTCATGTTTATTAGTTTGTTTTATTAATAATATTTTTTTAATTGATTATTAATTATGTTAATAGTGGAAATAAATGTTATTAAACATTTGGAAGTTGTTATTGGTGTGGTGTTATAGGGTAGGAAATAAAATAAATGCATTTATGTTTTAATTAAATTATTTGTTTGTAAATATGTTCTAGTTTAAAAGAATTATTTTTTATAAATGTATTTAATATTTTATTTTATATAATATTTGTAGGTTTTTTGTTATACGTAATTCATATTTGTTCTTTATATATGTTTAATATAGTTGATGTTTGATTTTTTAAATATTGTTTATTTATATTTATTTTTCATGATTTTTTAAATTGTTTATATATATTTTGTTTAACTGTTTGAGTCTAAATAGTAATTTTTGCTTGTTCGCTATCCAACACTTTCCCAAATTTTGCACTCACTCGAGTGGGAATAGTAATGTTTACCCCACGGCTATCCAACACTTGCTCTACTGTTGCACTCACGGGGCTGGGAACAAAATGTTTTACTCCTCCGCTATCCAACACTTATACAACTGTTGCACTCAGTGGAGTGGGAATAGTAATTTTTACCCCTCTGCTATCCATCACTTTCCCTACTGTTGCACTCTTTGGAGCGGGAATAGTTATTTTTGCCCCTTCGCTACCCAACACTTTCCCTACTGTTTCTCTCACTGGAATGGGAATAGTAGTTTTTTCCCCTCCGCTCTCTAGCAGTTTCCCTGCTGTTGCACTCACTGGAGTGAGAATAGTAAATTTTACCTCTCCACTATCCAACACTTTTCCTACTGTTGCACTCAGTGGATAGCGGAGGGGAAAAAATGACAATTTTTTCCCCTCCGCCATCTAACACTTTCTCTACTTTGCTCTGACTGGAGTGAAAATAGTAATTTTTACACCTCTGCTAGCCAACACCTTCCCTACTGTTTAACATTTATTTTATTGTGTTCATATTATATTTAATATTTGATATACATAATATTTTATTTTACATTCATATAAAAGTCAATATTTTATACATCTATATTTTTTGCATCAATATGTTTTAGTTGATATCTTTGTATATACCTTTTTTAGTAAAGGAGTCGATATTTTTGTTTTCTATATTTTTTACTCGATATTTTTAACATCGATATTTTTTATATCGATGTTGTGTCAGTGAACCATTCTGCAGCACTCATGGAAAGAGGAATCCCCTCTTGGGTTTGTTTGTGTGCAAAAAGTGGCCCTTTCTGTGCAAAAACAATCCTGCATTTGCGCTAGGCAGCAAATTGTGCACCATCACAGGGGAATGGACAGGAATGAAATTTGGTGCATTCCTACCCTTTCACATTGGTGTGGGCAGTGCAGCAAGAAGCCCTGCAACGATGCCCTTTGCCAATTCCCCGTAAATAAGGGACCCTGTGTTTTGAGTTTTTTAAGTTCTACCTATAGGTAATTCTAGGCTATCACACGAGGTCTTGTGTGTCCGGTGTTGTTTTAGTGTGGTTGGATCTTGCCATGAGTAGTTTTGTGTCTTCTTTGTGGCTGTTTTCACTTAGTTTTGTGACTTATTTTGGCATTGCATTATTCTCAGTGTTGTCTGTTCTTGCAGGGCAGCATTTACATGCTGCTTTTTTTAACAAGGCTGTGGATTTTCTTCTTTGCTTTTGACTCTTGTTTCTGTTTGCCTGGCACTGGTAAGCTGAATATATGGGGAGATAGTGGAACTTTGCCTTCACAAAGACAAATAAGTATGTGCGTCATTACTTAATATAGGGTTACAATACATACAAGATCTTTAACCCCTTGCATGCTGGTGACGGCTCCCGTCCGTCATGGCACACAGTGCTCGTGTGCTGTTGACGGCCGGGAGCTGTCACGACCACGCCCGCGATCGGAATGTGCCGCACAGGAGCGGAATTCCGACCGCAGGCAAGGGGTTAAAACATTCTGAGCAAGTTCACAGAGAGAATGGGCTAAACATGTTTAGAAGGACTCATGCGATTAAGTCAGGGTGACAGAGTGTTTTACAGAAACTATGGGGCCCATTCACAAAGGCATTTATTAGTACCAGTACGGGCAGGAATACTCATAAAAGCCTTATTTGAATTGGCCCTAGAGGTAAGTGAGACAGCACAATTTAGTTTAACATTTAAAAAGTGCAATTACCTTCGGTTGCATCTCTAAGAATAACATTTGGCCGAATACAGTGGTAGAGAGCTGTAAATTGCCAAAGATTCTTATAATAAATGAGAGCCTGCAATCCCTGTATAAACGCCAGTCTCTCATTTCCTTGTTATTGGCAACTTGTGAAAATCTAGTCACCTGTAATGAAGAAATGATGCTCTCAAATGTAAGAACTTATTACAGGTGAGTTCTGGGTCACAATACCTGCTGCCAGCAGCCAGGGTGAAAGCAGGCCATGTAGCATAATTATAGCCACAGTTTAAACAACGGAAATCAGAACTGACTTTTCCTTTGTCTGATATTTTCTGTTAAAAAAACGATCAGCAGAAGGAAAATACTTAGGCAACATGTTTATTTTTTCCACACTATAGACCATTGAATGAAAAATAGAGGGGCATGTGCACGAACACATTTTCCCATAGACACAGAATGGGTAAAACCCTTTGATACATCTGGCCCAGAATCTTTGAATGTTTCTACACAATCTGAACCACAGCACATTTTTAACCTGTTTTACATTAAGCAGGTTCTAATACCTTTTCACAACAATTACTAATTGCGTTTTGGTGTTTATTTTCTCAGAACAGATTCTGCTCAGAGATCCATGACCTCATAAAGGAATTTGATCTATTATCTGATCACAACTCCTCAGTGACTTGCAATATCCTTAAAAAAGATAGCACAGGGGGTACTTTAACCCATATGTATAATGGGTGGGGCACAATTTACCACTTATAGGGACAAATATGTGTGATTATATGTTACCTTGCTGAACACATTTATCTCCTTCTGCTGTTGTTTTACTATTTAACGGCCATTCAACAGCACTGCTGTAAGATCAGTATGCAGTGTGGATGTTTTCTAGATGTCATCTCTGGCTGCTGCAGACTCAGGCCAGACACCACCTATCCAGAATAAAGCTCTCTGTTGGTCTCCTGCCACTCAACTGCTCAATTAGCCAGTCCTCCTGATTTGATGGAGATCCTCATCAAAGCAACAAAGAAATCAGCCATCCAGGAATGCATCAACACCAACGCACACGACAGCAACAAACTATTTGTCGTGTGTGAATTTGCCAAACCCAGCACAGAGACAGCAGACATTCCCCCCTCTCAAGTCCTCTGTGATAACATTGCCATCTTCTTCCACTGCAAGATTTAGAAGATCTACAACAGCTTGGATCCCTAAGACCCACCCGCTCTATCCATGGCCACCCCACCCAGTAGCTCCAGACTCCAGCAAACCTTACCCATTTGGCCCACCATCCCCTCCGACAACACCCTTAGGATTATGAAGAGCATCCACTCTGGATCACATCCTCATCAACTGCTCCATCGAGTCTACCACCTTCCCGGATGATTGGAAGCACCCAGATTTCAACCCCCTGCTGAAGCAATCCTCTGCTGACCGATGGACCTCAAGAACTAAAGACCCATCTCTCTGCACCCCTTCCCAGCCAAAGTCATCACAGCTCAACTCACAGAATTCTTCTAAACAAACCACAGCCTGAACCTCTTCCAATAGGGCTTCAGAAGCAACCACCGCACCGAGACCGCTCTCCTCACCAATACAGATGACATCTGTGACCTCCTCGACTGAGGCAAAACAACTCCTCTCATCCTCCTGGACCTCTCAGGCACCTTCAAAACCTTTGACACTGGCTCCCAGCACACACTCTGTGAAAGACCCCACAAATCCAGCATCCACAACAAAGCCCTAGAATGTACCCGCTCTTTCCTCACCGGCCAAACCCAGAAAGTAAGACTTTGACTGTTCAACTCAGAACCCACAGAGATCAGCTACAGAGTACCTCCAGGATCATTCTAGAGGCCCACCCTCTTCAACATCTACATGGGCCGGCTTGCATCCATCGGCAAAAGCCAAGGACTCAATATCATCTCCTACGCTGACGACACCCCACTGATTCTCTCCCTGACAGACAAACCAACAGCCACCAAGAGCAACTTCCAAGACAAGATGAAGGCAGTCGCCTCCTGGATGAAGGGCGGTTTCCACAAGCTCAATTTAGACAAGGCCGAAGTCCTCATCCTGGACTCCATCCCCTCCACCAGGAATGACTCCCTGTGGCCCACGGTGCTTGGAACCCCCCCACACCCACAGACCACACACAAAACCTCAGCATCATCCTGGACTGTTCGCTCTCAATGAACCATCAAATCAAGGTTGTTGCACCTTCTTCCATACCCATACCCTTCACCTGCTTCATAGGATCTTCAAGTGGATCCCCAATGAGTCCAGGAAAACGGTCACCCATGCACTTGTCAGCAACAAACTCATCTATGGCAACGCATTCTATACTGGCACGACCAAGAAACTCCAAAAGAAACTGCAGAACATGCAGAATGCCTCTGCCAGACTCATCCTGAACATACCACGCCATAGCCACATCACCGGCCACCTGAGAGACTTTCACTGGCTACCTATAAACAAAATAATTACCTTCAAGCTCCTAACGCACCTCTACAAAGCCCTCCACAATGCCAGACGTGCATACCTCAGCAACCAATTCTCCTTCTACACTGCCACCAGACACATTCACTGTGCCCAATCAGCCCTAGCCACCATTCCACGGATCCGCAAGACAACGACTGGAAGATGATCCTTCTCCTACCTCACTGCAAAGACCTGGAACTCCATGCCTATACACCTCAGGTGATCACCATGGCTGCTGCAATTCAGGAAGAACCTCAAGACCTGGCTCTTAGACTGAACATCAGATCAACCTGCTCCCCCTCCCCTTTCAGTGCTTTGAAACCCTCATGGGTGAGTAGTCACGCTTTATAAAACACTGATTGATTGATAGAGGAAGGAGAGAGAGAAAGGCAGGGGGTAAAAGGGGCGGTAAGCAAAAATAGAGGGAAAAGTGAGAGAGAAAGGAGGAAGGAGGGGAAACAAGGGTGAGGAGAATGGAAAACTTGATGAGGGAGAAGAACAGAAGTTGAAAATCACAAATACTAAACAACAATGATGAACACTTAAAAAGTTGCAAGAGAACGTGCCTAAAAGCTGAAAAAAAGAAAACTGTGGTAAGCGGGTCTGGAGCTGAGCTATTACCAGATGTGGGAGGCCCCAGGATAGGATGGAAGGTAAGTGAGGGGTGAGCGGTCAATCAATCAATCAATCAATCAATCAATCAGGAGTTTGTTAAAGCGCGACTACTCACCCGTAAGGGTCTCAAGGCGCTAGGGGTGGGGGGGTGCAGGTTCCATTCCATCAAGGAGGGGGGGTCTGTCGAAGAGCCAGGTTTTGAGGTTTCTTGCGAAGATGGGGAGCGATGTTGTCTGTCTGAGGTGGAGCGGAAGGGCGTTCCATGCTTTGGCCGCGAGGAAGGAGAAGGAGCGGCCTCCCGATCTGGTCTTTCTGGTGCGGGGGACCACGGCATAGGAAAGCTGGGCTGATCGTAGGGTCCTTTGGGGTGCGTGGAATTTGAGTCGGCTGTTCAGGTATGCTGGTCCGGTGCCGTGGAGGGCCTTGTGTGCGTGGGTGAGCATCTTAAAGGTGATTCTCGCCTCGACGGGGAGCCAGTGGAGTGTGCGCAGGTGCTGGGAGATGTGGCAGTGTTTTGGCAGGTTGAGGACCAGTCTTGCGGTGGCGTTCTGGATGTTCTGTAGCTTGCGGATGAGGTTTTTGTTTATTCCGGCGTAGAGTGCGTTGCCGTAGTCGAGTCTGCTGGTGACCAGGGCGTGAGTGACTGTCTTTCGGTGTTCGAGGGGGATCCATTTGAAGGTCTTACGAAGGAGGCGGAGGGTGTGGAAGCAGGAAGATGAGACAGAGTTGATCTGGCGGTCCATTTTGAGCTCGGAGTCCAGGAAGATTCCCAGGTTGCGTGCGTGGTCTGTGGGGGTTAGCGGGTTTCCGAGGGCGGTGGGCCACCAGGTGTCGCTCCAGGCTTCGGGGTTTGGGCCCATGATGAGTACTTCTGTTTTGTTGGTGTTTAGTTGAAGGCAGCTGTTTTTCATCCATTTGGCGACGGCTTCCATGCCTTCTCGAAAGTTGCGTCTGGCGGTGTTGGGCTCGTTGGATAGGGAGAGGATCAGCTGGGTGTCGTCTGCATATGACACGATGTTGAGTCCGTAGGTTCTGACGATGGGGGCAAGTGGAGCCATGTAGACGTTGAAGAGCGTCGGGCTGAGGGAGGAGCCCTGGGGGACTCCGCAAGTGATCGGTGTGGGGTCCGAGAGGAAAGGGGGGAGTCTGACCCGCTGCGTCCTGCCGGAGAGGAAGGAGCAGATCCAGTCGAGGGCCTTGTCCTGGATTCCTGCATCGTAGAGTCTGCGTATTAGGGTGCGGTGGGAGACTGTGTCGAACGCCGCTGATAGGTCGAGGAGGATGAGGGCTACTGTTTCTCCTTTGTCCAGTAAGGTGCGGATGTCGTCTGTTGCGGCAAGGAGGGCGGTTTCCGTACTGTGGTTTTTTCTGAAGCCGGATTGGGAGGAGTCGAGGATGTTGTGTTCTTCAATGAATATGGCGAGTTGGCTGTTGATGGCTTTCTCGATGACTTTCGCTGGGAACGGGAGCAGGGAGATGGGTCTGTAGTTTTTGAGGTCGGTGGGGTCCGCTGAGGGTTTCTTTAGGAGGGGGTTGACCTCGGCGTGTTTCCAGTCGTCGGGGAACGAGGCGGTCGCCAGGGAGCGGTTGATGGTTTGGCGGAGCATGGGTGCGATGGTGTTGGCGGCTCTGTTGAAGATGTGGTGGGGGCAGGGGTCCGTGGGGGCCCCTGAGTGGATTGACTTCATTGTCTTCAGTGTGTCTTCGGTGGTGAGGGCTGTCCAGTCATCAATCGCTGGTTTCCGGGTGTCGGGGGTGGTTGGTGAGGGTTCAGTGTGTTGGTTGTCTTTGTCGAAGTTGTCGTAGATGCTCTTGATTTTGTGGTGGAAAAAGATGCTGAGTTTGTCGCAGAGGTCTTGTGAGGGAGGGATGTCAGTAGACTCGCTGGTGGGTTGGGCGAACTCCTTGATGATGCTGAAGAGTTCCTTGCTGTTGTGTGCGTGGGTGGAGATTCTGTCTTCAATCGCTTTTTTCCTCGTTTCTCTGATGAGTTGATGGTGGGCGTTGGTGGCGGCTCTGAAGTTGTTGTGGGCTTCTGTGGATTTGGTGTTTCTCCAGGCCTTTTCAAGGCGGCGGCATGTGCGCCTGGACTCTCGAAGTTCGGTGGTAAACCATCTGGCTTTCTTGGCACGGGTATTGTTTTTCTTGAGGGGGGCTATGGTGTTGGTGCTGTCCGAGATCCATCTATGCAGGGTTCGGGCTGCGGTGTTGGGGTCGTCGTTTTCCGCGATGGTTGGGGTGGAGTTGTTGAGTGAGGAGGTGAGCTGGTCATCGGTGATTTTGGTCCAGTTTCTTTGTGGAAGCAGGTGCTGGTGTCTGTGGATGGTGGGTGTTCTGAAGGTGAAGTGGACGCAACGATGGTCGGTCCACGGGAGTTTGGTGGTGTGGCTGAAGGTGATGGAGTTTCCTGTAGTGAAGAGGGGGTCGAGGGTGTGTCCTGCTGAGTGCGTGGGCTCGGTCACGATCCGGCGGAGTCCAATGTTGTGGAGGTTGTCCAGGAGGGATGTGGTGTTGGGGTCCAGTTGATTGTCGAGGTGGAAGTTGAGGTCTCCCAGCAGGGTGTAGTTGGTGGATGCGATGGCCTGCGGGAAGATAATGTCCGTGATGGAGTTGGCGAAGGGTCCGTGGGGTCCAGGGGGTCGGTAGATGAGGGTTCCTCGGAGGGCGGCGGTGGGGCTGGCCAGTATCTTGAAGTGAAGGTGTTCCATCAGTTCTGTGGACTCGTCAGGGAGTGTGCTCAGGCGGAGGCTGGATTTGTGGACGATGGCGATTCCTCCTCCTGGGTGGATGGGGCGGTCCTTCCTGGAGATCTTGTATCCTTGGGGGATGGCGATGGCGATGTCCGGTCCAGAGGTGGTGTTGGTCCAGGTTTCGGTGAAGAATGCTACGCCTGGGGTGGTGCTGTCGAGGAGGTCCCAGATTTCTGTTGCATGTTTGTGGAGGGATCGGACGTTGAGGAGGATGCATTGCAGGGTCTTCGGTTCGGTTGTGTTCTTGTGGGCGGGTTGTGCTGGATCCGTGTTCTTGGCGGTGCTGCAGGTGTGCCGGCATCGGTGACAGCTGAAGGGTCCATGGGTGTCGGCTGGTGATGCTAGCTTGCAGTTGTTGTTGCAGCCTGGGTTGAGTGCGTGGAGTGCTGCTGGGTCGTAGCGTTGGCGGGGCGGAGGTCCAGGGTTCCTGGTGCTGGATGCAGACGGGTCGCAGACGGGCGCAGACGTGCTTGCCTTTGACGCGCCTTCGGTGCACCAGCGGCGCGCCCGCAGCCCGCAGCCGCTGCGCGGCCGCGCAGTGGCCGCCATTAAGTAGGGGTCGGGGAGGGCTGGACAGCTGGGAGGCGGGGAGGGGAGCTGGATTGGGCCGGTCGTGCTGGGGGGGGGGGCGCGGGGGCAGCAGCGGCAGGGAAAGGTAAAGGGAGGAAAGAAGGGATAAAGAAAAAAGGGAAAATAAGCAGAAATAAGGCACAAAAGAGCAGAGATGCAGAAAAGAGCAGAAAGGTGAAAGATAGAAAGGGTAAAAAAACGAGTGAAAACGAGTGAAGGAGCAGAGGGAGAGAAAGGGAAAATGGGCAGAAATAAGGCACAATAGAGCAGAGGTGCAGAAAGGTGAAAGATAGAAAGGGGAAAAAATCGAGTGAAAACGAGTGAAGGAGCAGAGGGAGAGAAAGGGAGAATGGGCAGAAATAAGGCGCAAAAGAGCAGAGGTGCAGAAAGGTGAAAGATAGAAAGGGGAGAAAAACGAGTGAAGGAGCGGAAAGAAAGAAAGGAGACAGAGGTCCACTGGACCACCAGGGATGAGGCGCAGGGAAACCTGCGGGTGGAGGAGGGCCTCGATCACCAACACTGAAGAGTGCAGGGGCACCTCACTTAATGGTGGAGCTGCGAGGGTGGGAGAGCAATTTCACTGACAATGAGTCAGTGGTCTTGCTTGCCTGTCCCCGCAGTGGCCGCCATTAAGTAGGGGTCGGGGAGGGCTGGACAGCTGGGAGGCGGGGAGGGGAGCTGGATTGGGCCGGTCGTGCTGGGGGGGGGGGGGGCGCGGGGGCAGCAGCGGCAGGGAAAGGTAAAGGGAGGAAAGAAGGGATAAAGAAAAAAGGGAAAATAAGCAGAAATAAGGCACAAAAGAGCAGAGATGCAGAAAAGAGCAGAAAGGTGAAAGATAGAAAGGGTAAAAAAACGAGTGAAAACGAGTGAAGGAGCAGAGGGAGAGAAAGGGAAAATGGGCAGAAATAAGGCACAATAGAGCAGAGGTGCAGAAAGGTGAAAGATAGAAAGGGGAAAAAATCGAGTGAAAACGAGTGAAGGAGCAGAGGGAGAGAAAGGGAGAATGGGCAGAAATAAGGCGCAAAAGAGCAGAGGTGCAGAAAGGTGAAAGATAGAAAGGGGAGAAAAACGAGTGAAGGAGCGGAAAGAAAGAAAGGAGACAGAGGTCCACTGGACCACCAGGGATGAGGCGCAGGGAAACCTGCGGGTGGAGGAGGGCCTCGATCACCAACACTGAAGAGTGCAGGGGCACCTCACTTAATGGTGGAGCTGCGAGGGTGGGAGAGCAATTTCACTGACAATGAGTCAGTGGTCTTGCTTGCCTGTCCCCGCAGTGGCCGCCATTAAGTAGGGGTCGGGGAGGGCTGGACAGCTGGGAGGCGGGGAGGGGAGCTGGATTGGGCCGGTCGTGCTGGGGGGGGAGGGGCCGCGGGGGCTGCAGCGGCGGGGAAAGGTAAAGGGAGGAAAGAAGGGATAAAGAAAAAAGGGAAAATAAGCAGAAATAACGCACAAAAGAGCAGAGATGCAGAAAAGAGCAGAAAGGTGAAAGATAGAAAGGGTAAAAAAACGAGTGAAAACGAGTGAAGGAGCAGAGGGAGAGAAAGGGAAAATGGGCAGAAATAAGGCACAATAGAGCAGAGGTGCAGAAAGGTGAAAGATAGAAAGGGGAAAAAATCGAGTGAAAACGAGTGAAGGAGCAGAGGGAGAGAAAGGGAGAATGGGCAGAAATAAGGCGCAAAAGAGCAGAGGTGCAGAAAGGTGAAAGATAGAAAGGGGAGAAAAACGAGTGAAGGAGCAGAAAGAAAGAAAGGAGACAGAGGTCCACTGGACCACCAGGGATGAGGCGCAGGGAAACCTGCGGGTGGAGGAGGGCCTCGATCACCGACACTGAAGAGTGCAGGGGCACCTCACTTAATGGTGGAGCTGCGAGGGTGGGAGAGCAATTTCACTGACAATGAGTCAGTGGTCTTGCTCGCCTGTCCCCGCAGTGGCCGCCATTAAGTAGGGGTTGGGGAGGGCTGGACAGCTGGGAGGCGGGGAGGGGAGCTGGATTGGGCCGGTCGTGCTGGGGGGGGGAGGGGCCGCGGGGGCAGCAGCGGCGGGGAAAGGTAAAGGGAGGAAAGAAGGGATAAAGAAAAAAGGGAAAATAAGCAGAAATAAGGCACAAAAGAGCAGAGATGCAGAAAAGAGCAGAAAGGTGAAAGATAGAAAGGGTAAAAAAACGAGTGAAAACGAGTGAAGGAGCAGAGGGAGAGAAAGGGAAAATGGGCAGAAATAAGGCACAATAGAGCAGAGGTGCAGAAAGGTGAAAGATAGAAAGGGGAAAAAATCGAGTGGAAACGAGTGAAGGAGCAGAGGGAGAGAAAGGGAGAATGGGCAGAAATAAGGCGCAAAAGAGCAGAGGTGCAGAAAGGTGAGAGATAGAAAGGGGAGAAAAACGAGTGAAGGAGCAGAAAGAAAGAAAGGAGACAGAGGTCCACTGGACCACCAGGGATGAGGCGCAGGGAAACCTGCGGGTGGAGGAGGGCCTCGATCACCAACACTGAAGAGTGCAGGGGCACCTCACTTAATGGTGGAGCTGCGAGGGTGGGAGAGCAATTTCACTGACAATGAGTCAGTGGTCTTGCTCGCCTGTCCCCGCAGTGGCCGCCATTAAGTAGGGGTCGGGGAGGGCTGGACAGCTGGGAGGCGGGGAGGGGAGCTGGATTGGGCCGGTCGTGCTGGGGGGGGAGGGGCCGCGGGGGCGGCAGCGGCGGGGAAAGGTAAAGGGAGGAAAGAAGGGATAAAGAAAAAAGGGAAAATAAGCAGAAATAAGGCACAAAAGAGCAGAGATGCAGAAAAGAGCAGAAAGGTGAAAGATAGAAAGGGTAAAAAAACGAGTGAAGGAGCAGAGGGAGAGAAAGGGAAAATGGGCAGAAATAAGGCACAATAGAGCAGAGGTGCAGAAAGGTGAAAGATAGAAAGGGGAAAAAATCGAGTGAAAACGAGTGAAGGAGCAGAGGGAGAGAAAGGGAGAATGGGCAGAAATAAGGCGCAAAAGAGCAGAGGTGCAGAAAGGTGAAAGATAGAAAGGGGAGAAAAACGAGTGAAGGAGCGGAAAGAAAGAAAGGAGACAGAGGTCCACTGGACCACCAGGGATGAGGCGCAGGGAAACCTGCGGGTGGAGGAGGGCCTCGATCACCAACACTGAAGAGTGCAGGGGCACCTCACTTAATGGTGGAGCTGCGAGGGTGGGAGAGCAATTTCACTGACAATGAGTCAGTGGTCTTGCTTGCCTGTCCCCGCAGTGGCCGCCATTAAGTAGGGGTCGGGGAGGGCTGGACAGCTGGGAGGTGGGGAGGGGAGCTGGATTGGGCCGGTCGTGCTGGGGGGGAGGGGCCGCGGGGGCTGCAGCGGCGGGGAAAGGTAAAGGGAGGAAAGAAGGGATAAAGAAAAAAGGGAAAATAAGCAGAAATAACGCACAAAAGAGCAGAGATGCAGAAAAGAGCAGAAAGGTGAAAGATAGAAAGGGTAAAAAAACGAGTGAAAACGAGTGAAGGAGCAGAGGGAGAGAAAGGGAAAATGGGCAGAAATAAGGCACAATAGAGCAGAGGTGCAGAAAGGTGAAAGATAGAAAGGGGAAAAAATCGAGTGAAAACGAGTGAAGGAGCAGAGGGAGAGAAAGGGAGAATGGGCAGAAATAAGGCGCAAAAGAGCAGAGGTGCAGAAAGGTGAAAGATAGAAAGGGGAGAAAAACGAGTGAAGGAGCAGAAAGAAAGAAAGGAGACAGAGGTCCACTGGACCACCAGGGATGAGGCGCAGGGAAACCTGCGGGTGGAGGAGGGCCTCGATCACCAACACTGAAGAGTGCAGGGGCAGGGGCACCTCACTTAATGGTGGAGCTGCGAGGGTGGGAGAGCAATTTCACTGACAATGAGTCAGTGGTCTTGCTCGCCTGTCCCCGCAGTGGCCGCCATTAAGTAGGGGTCGGGGAGGGCTGGACAGCTGGGAGGCGGGGAGGGGAGCTGGATTGGGCCGGTCGTGCTGGGGGGGGAGGGGCCGCGGGGGCAGCAGCGGCGAGGAAAGGTAAAGGGAGGAAAGAAGGGATAAAGAAAAAAGGGAAAATAAGCAGAAATAAGGCACAAAAGAGCAGAGATGCAGAAAAGAGCAGAAAGGTGAAAGATAGAAAGGGTAAAAAAACGAGTGAAAACGAGTGAAGGAGCAGAGGGAGAGAAAGGGAAAATGGGCAGAAATAAGGCACAATAGAGCAGAGGTGCAGAAAGGTGAAAGATAGAAAGGGGAAAAAAACGAGTGAAGGAGCAGAAAGAAAGAAAGGAGACAGAGGTCCACTGGACCACCAGGGATGAGGCGCAGGGAAACCTGCGGGTGGAGGAGGGCCTCGATCACCAACACTGAAGAGTGCAGGGGCACCTCACTTAATGGTGGAGCTGCGAGGGTGGGAGAGCAATTTCACTGACAATGAGTCAGTGGTCTTGCTCGCCTGTCCCCGCAGTGGCCGCCATTAAGTAGGTGTCGGGGAGGGCTGGACAGCTGGGAGGCGGGGAGGGGAGCTGGATTGGGCCGGTCGTGCTGGGGGAGAGGGGCCGCGGGGGCGGCAGCGGCGGGGAAAGGTAAAGGGAGGAAAGAAGGGATAAAGAAAAAAGGGAAAATAAGCAGAAATAAGGCACAAAAGAGTAGAGATGCAGAAAAGAGCAGAAAGGTGAAAGATAGAAAGGGTAAAAAAACGAGTGAAGGAGCAGAGGGAGAGAAAGGGAAAATGGGCAGAAATAAGGCACAATAGAGCAGAGGTGCAGAAAGGTGAAAGATAGAAAGGGGAAAAAAACGAGTGAAAACGAGTGAAGGAGCAGAGGGAGAGAAAGGGAGAATGGGCAGAAATAAGGCGCAAAAGAGCAGAGGTGCAGAAAGGTGAAAGATAGAAAGGGGAGAAAAACGAGTGAAGGAGCAGAAAGAAAGAAAGGAGACAGAGGTCCACTGGACCACCAGGGATGAGGCGCAGGGAAACCTGCGGGTGGAGGAGGGCCTCGATCACCAACACTGAAGAGTGCAGGAGCAGGGGCACCTCACTTAATGGTGGAGCTGCGAGGGTGGGAGAGCAATTTCACTGACAATGAGTCAGTGGTCTTGCTCGCCTGTCCCCGCAGTGGCCGCCATTAAGTAGGGGTCGGGGAGGGCTGGACAGCTGGGAGGCGGGGAGGGGAGCTGGATTGGGCCGGTCGTGCTGGGGGGGGAGGGGCCGCGGGGGCAGCAGCGGCGGGGAAAGGTAAAGGGAGGAAAGAAGCGATAAAGAAAAAAGGGAAAATAAGCAGAAATAAGGCACAAAAGAGCAGAGATGCAGAAAAGAGCAGAAAGGTGAAAGATAGAAAGGGTAAAAAAAACGAGTGAAAACGAGTGAAGGAGCAGAGGGAGAGAAAGGGAAAATGGGCAGAAATAAGGCACAATAGCCTCAGCTAGCGGTCAGTCCGGAGAGGTTCGGAGATGACTGTCAGGAGGTGAGGGACCTGTACTGAACTTTGGAAGCCACTTAATGACGGAGGAGAGGCAAATCACCAAATCAAGGGGGGTGCCTCCAGGAGGGGTAGACTAAGTCCTAAAGGGAGGGGAACAGGGGATGGGGAAAGGGAAGGGATCACACAATTATTCGCAGCAGCGAACCAGTGGGAGTACAGGAAGGTAAGATGGAGTGGGGCCCATCAGACATCACTAACAGACAGGCCATTACATCAGTAATGCTAACCGTAAAACAGCAAGCCAGCAACAAGCCAACAGCAACAACAGAAAGACAGTCCAGGTGTTCACCGCTTGGATGCTGGTGCATTGCTCCTTAGTCAGCTGATGGCTAGGCTTCAGTGGCAAGTGGGATTTTTTACAGCACCTGTCCTGCATGTGGTCCATCAGTACCTTGATTGCCTTGCCCTGCTACGCAGCATGCTGTGAGTTGTTCCCTGGTGTTCATGCCGGGATGCACTGGGCTGCGATTCCAGGTGTCCTAAGGATGGGTGATCTAATACGAAGCCAGGGTGCATGGAGAAGTGTCCATGGTAGTCTCGCGGAGATCATCTAGAAAGGTTGGCAGCACTACCGGGTTGTACAAATCTCTGGAATTGCCATCCACTGTTGTCCACATCTGTGCTTTTTCAAAAAGGCCGAACTTGATGTTGCATTTGCAGAGCTGCGGACGAAGAGTGAGGAAGGCTTGCACCTGCCACTTATTTCCCTAGAGAAATCAGCTGTGATTGTTATTTTGGGACCTTCAAAGTCATAGGGATCATGTGCCTGCGCTGCCGCCAGGATCTGCCATGCTTGTTTGTGCCAGAGAAAACAGGCTATGATGGGTCCCACTTCCCTAATGTCAGTTGCCGATGTAGCTGCATTCGGGCAGGCTTCTGTAATTATAGTGGGGACGAGAAGGCAATCCCAGTTCGGGTGAGTAGGATTTCACAGGGGAAGCCACAGATATCAGTGAGCTCTGCCTTTGCCATTATGTCAAAGAAACAGACATTGTCCCTGGGGCTGTCGCTGAAAGTGCACTGCAGGGGAGAGGCACTTCTGGGGCTGGAGGAGGAAACGGATGTAATGATCAAATCCTCCTGAGTGATTTAGGGGCACACGCTGTCGGGCTGTGGAGCGATTGGCTGGAAGTCGGGTAATTCGCCATGTGAGTTGGTGTAGCGGAGTAATGGGTAGAAGGTGATGCTTGTGTTTAGGGAAGCATTTAAGAGTCACGCTATTGCAGTACAGCGCTATGGGAGCACAGAGGATGGTGCGGGGGATATTAAAGCACGCGAACAATGGGTTGGCGAATTTTAAAAGCCAATGAGTTGGGGTGGAATGAGTGCTTTAGATGAGAGCTCGGAACGGCAGGAGCAAGGGCAAATTTCACGATATGGTGGTCAGAACCACAATAATAAAAAGCGCGCAAGGGCATCAAAACAGCTTGGGTTCAACTCAATGAGAGTAAAGACTGCGCCGCGCCGCTCCGCAGGGCGGCCAATAGGGACCAAGGACATTAGTATAGATTGTACAGCCATAAGGGGGTGGCTGGGGAGCGGCACTTGGGCACAGGTAAATATGTGTGGTGAAGGTGAGCTGATGAAGGTAGTAGGGTGGGCAGATGATGGTGGGGAACCTCAGGTCCCATGGTTAAAAGAGGCTACAGGGGAGGCGAATGACGACTAATGCTTTTCTATCTCATTTAAGTGCAAGGGGAAGGACGCACCCGGCCACAAGGGATGATTTTCGCATGCTGGCATAGCTTTTGGAGGTCACTAAGGAGAAAGGCATCGACTGGGCGTTACGGACATTGACGCAAGGGGACGGTACAAGAGCGCAGGAAGACGCACCGCTGGCCAAGCGGGTACGGCGTACGCCAGAGAGATTTAAAGAGGCGCAAACAGAGAAGCGCAACAAAGCGGGGGACTCTCAAACTGCAACCTTAGGTGAGGCAGGGGTGATGAACAAGACAGTTTTGGTGGATGATACAGCGCAACCAATGAACTCGCCCTCCGTGGGCCCGTTTGGGGTCCCATTGCAATGACAGGCACCGCAGCGGTAAATAATGTTTAGCAGACTGGGGGGTTACCAGTCACAGCGAGCATGGTGCCCAAGACACCTTTCGCTGCACAAGCTGCTCCGCCGGTGGTAGCACATCAGGGCAGTAGCATAGCGCAGGTGTGGGTCCAGTCAGGGTGGGGGCGACACAATCTCCTGTAGTGGTGGCGGCGACGTCACAGGGGCAATCACATAGTAATAGTGCAGTGGGGTCATTGGTCCCCTCGATAACACCCCCCATAACCGTAGGGTCAAAAGCCCCAGGGCAGACAACACTAGCGTACAGCCCACTGATCTATGGGTCGGCATCTATGGCGTTAGCCCCCTCAGCGGGGAGACCAAGGAAAGAATAATCAAGGGAGAGTATGTGGATGTGTTTGACCTCATAAACGCCTGGGTGATCCCTGGGAAAAGCAGAACTAGGAAGGAGGGGGAGCTGAAACAGAAAAAAGTATGGGTAGATTAGTCGATAAAAAAATTGGATCACAGGGTTTGCTATCTATGCTGCGGTTATGGTGGAAAGGTACCCCACAGTGGCAGCCCAGTTAATCAGTCATATGTCTATGATACATGCAGCAGCGTCAGACTTCCCACGAACAGGGTGGCTCCAATACGACAACAAATTCAGGCAAATGAAGGCTGTTCACCCGGAAGTAGCTTGGGACCAGCATGGGATTAACATATGGTACCCGGTGATCCGCCCTTTCGAGGGGACAGGGGGTCTGGAGATAAGAAACTGGCCTGCTGGTAGTTCAACAAGAACGAGTGCAACCGGGTCACAGCATGTAAGTTTAAATACTGCTGTTCCTTCTGTGTTGTCATGGCACACCCATGATCACATGATCATGTGGATCTTTGGTACGCCTATCACATTCATCCTTGTTTCACCGCGTAATCTTGCTAGATTCCTTTGAGACGCGGCGGCGTCCGATCCTCTCGTAAGGGCATGTTTACTCTCACTTATTCACTTTTACCGGTATTTTTTTAGAATCGTGACTTTATAGACACTCGTAATGCATGATGACTTTTCGTTTGATTCCATTTCATTTTGGTTGCTTTGGGTTATATTCATAGCACGAGTCCATATCACACGGTGTACACATTGTCATTGAGTTTGTTTAGTAACTACTTCTATGGCACGTTTGTTTTGTTCACGAACCATGTTTACGGCATGTTTGCAATTCACTGAACCTGGGAGTTCTCCGGTAGCACGTCTCGTTGTTGAGCATGATCCTCTTTACAGTATTGGTATATACATATGGAGTGACTAATATGGTCCGGTTTTATCCTTTTTTCAGACCCCTGACAAAGGGTCATTGTTTTCTGACCCGAAATGCATTGGGTGGATTGAATTTGACGTTGAACCTTTAACATTGCGACATAAGACCGACATTATGCACGCAAAGAACTTTTGTTTATTATGTGTGTTTTACACAACAATTGAAGCATTCACATGATGAAATCAAAATAAATCGTATTTGGAGAAGAAACCCTAGCGTTTCATTGTTTACTTTGCGCATAGTCTAGAGGATAGGTGATCCTACCCTCAATACTTGACATTTCAAATGCACTTTGTCTGCCAGCTATCAGGCAGCCATCTACAATGGCCCCCAGACCAGCACCCACTGTGAGCTGCCGTTTATTGTATTTATAAATAACCGTCTCTGCTCGAGATGCTAAAATATCCATAGTCAGCTTCTCACAGATATAAAGTAGCGCAATTCTATCCAAGCAATCGATTGCATTGACATTTGGTAGTTTAAATGAGATCAGGGATTAACACTGAATGTGGAAAAGCAAGCAATAGGAGAAAAAAATGTAAAGTCTAGACAAAGAAGGATGTAAACATTACACTAACTCATTAGCTAAATGCCACAAAAAGGCTAGCATTAATGTAGTAGCCAGAATAAAATGACATTATCTGTTTCTGGTTTAGACTATGAGAGCGATGATTAATGCCTATGGCAAATCAAAAATATTCAAAAATTCGTGAAAGTGAGTTTAGAATAGCCCTCGCTGTTTTTTTTATATACAATGGCATAATCTGGCATAACCTTGGGAATTTTATATTGAGTAATGCCTGGATATGCATTGATTACAGCATTCGCAAAAACTGAATGTCACTTCTATCGCGGGAGCCCGGGCCAGGGCGATCGACGCACAGAAACTATGCAATTGGAAAGGGGCGACCACTCGGTCCCCCCGAACGTATGGTTGGGTGCCCCGATACCCCCGGGAAACCATTTTGGGCGGGAGGCGTGGCTCGGCTGGTATGCCCGAAGTGGCGTAGCCGGGGCGCCCTTTCCCGCCCAGGAGGGGTTGTCCTAGACACCCGCACGGAAGACCACGCCCAGTAGGCGTACCGGAGGAGGGTCCCCGCCCTCCCGCAGATGGATAAATAGAGCGGGAATCCGAAGAAGCGTCCTCTTGTTCCTGTGCTCTGAAGGCTGCACCAACTCGTTGCTCGTGAGCCCTCGACGGAACAAGCGGCAATTTTAAGAACATGTAATCTTGTTGTTTCTCTTTCAGTTATTGGGAGTACGAAGGATCCAGGACCTCGTTGATCAACTAGTGCAGAGTACTCGAAGCCATGGCCGGCAAGAAAGCAGGGAAGACCTCCGAGATGGAGAAGGTAATGCGCCACTTGTCGAACCGAATGGCGAGCATGGACCGAAAGCTCGGAAAAGTTGACTCGATCGGTCGGGGTTTGGCTGAAGTTAAAAAACAGTTAGCGGCCCAGAACAGCTCAGGCCGTCCTAAAAAGGTAATAGGCCCGGCCTTGCCGGGAGTCGTCCCTGAGGGTAGGGGGAAGCGTGTTAAGAGGAGGGCGGTTTCTGGGGAAGATCCGGTTCCCGAGGTACCCCCAGTCGCCCCCATTACACCGGCGGTCAGCCTGGTACCAAACCCAGATATAGGTTTACCAATCCCGGTTGTAATTACCCCTGTTAATGATGAGGAGATGCCCCCGGAACTGGCCATCCAGTTAGCGGCAGTGCTGCCCTGGCTCAAGAAGAAAGCGGGGGGCAGTGGCCGCGGGAGACCCGGCCGAGGAAGCTAGACTAATAATCGAGCAGTTACGGCAGTCGAGAGAGGCCGCGAATGGCGAATGTTCCTCTTGTTCCCCCACAGGTGACGCCGGGAGGACCTGCGGTTAGCCGGGAAAAGGCGGCAGACACGACGGTCGAACCTGGTAAGCACACATTGCCAATGGCAGGGGAGGGGTCATTACCTTCAAGGCGCGAAAGGGTAGCCCAGCACATCCCTGCGGCCACAAAGGAACTGATATGGGGGGAGAAATATGTGAATATGTTTTCATTATTGACTGACCATCGTGAGATGGAATATGCAAAATCCCAGAAGGATTTATGGCACCCCAGTGTATGACGGGCCAAGATGGCGGAATTTGGGGTCGATGAGACTGTAGCAAATTGGGTAAAGGCCTTTTCGATATTTACGGCAGTCATGGGGGAACGAAAGCCGGAAGTCATGACCGAGTTGACCTGTTATCAGAATAGGATTATGGATTTTTATACCATGTATGAGGGGGACGAGTGGAAAGGATACGATATGAAATTCCGAAAAGCGAAAGAGTTTGATGCAACTTTGACCTGGGATTGCCTCGACTCGGTGTCATGGCACAAGCAGCTCTTGCCTGGGGCAGCAGGTACGTCCTCGGCGGGCGGGAGCGGGTCAGGGTCAGTCCGCCAAAAGCCTGCGGTGCCCTTTCGAGCGGGCGCCGGTGGGGAATATCAGCCCAAGACCGGCAGAAATGGCGGTAAGCGGGGGGTTTGTTGGGGCTTCAATAGAGGCAATTGTAGCAGGCCCCAGGGAACATGTAGGTTCCGGCATGCGTGTGCGGGCTGTGGGAACTCCTCACACCCGGAGAGTAGCTGTAGATCAACAAACAGCGGAACGGGAGGAAAAGGGGGGTCTAAGCAAGAGTGAGGTGGTGCTTTGTAACCGGTTGCCTACACCTGTCGATATCATGGCTCTGACTCCTTGGTTGAACAAATACCCTGATCATGTATCCGCCGGGGTGTTGATGAATGGATTCCTATATGGCTTTAACATCCCGGCGGGGGATTTTCGGGGGGACTCTTTTTGTAAAAATCAGTTGTCTGTCCAACATAACCCAAGCGTAGCTGCAAGAAAAATTTCCAAAGAAGTCAGCTTGGGGCGGGTGGTGGGGCCTTTTCATCGCCCGCCGGTGGCGGATTTCGTGTGTTCCCCGCTAGGGGTGGTCCCAAAGAAAGACCCGGGGGAGTTTAAACTCATTCACAACTTGTCTGCACCAAAGGGTTCTTCGGTGAACGAAGCCATTGACCCGGATATTTGTTCGGTGCGGTACGCATCGTTCGACGATGCCGTGGCCATGTTAAATCACCTGGGCCCCGGAGCGCTGATGGCGAAATCAGACATCGAATCGGCATTCCGGTTGCTCCCGGTACACCCGCGAGATCAGCGATTGCTAGGTTTTGCGTTTCAGGGGAGTTATTACATGGATAAATGCATGCCTATGGGCTGCTCCATTTCTTGTGCCTATTTTGAAATGTTCAGCTGTTTTTTAGAGTGGGCATTCACCGAGGCCACAGGGCATAGGCATGTTATGCACTATCTGGATGACTTTCTGTTCTTGGGAGCAGCCGGCGATACAAAATGTGCGCAGGCGATGCAGGACTTCTGCATCCTCATGCGGGAGTTCGGAGTCCCATTGGCACCAGGTAAGACGGTTGGACCATCTACTTCACTGGAGTTTCTGGGAATTGAGCTTGATTCTGTGGAGGGATGTTTCCGTTTACCGATGGAAAAGGTGGCCAAGTTTAGGGCTTCCTTGACACAATACCTGGGCAAGGAGAAAGTGACCCTGCACCAGTTACAGCAAACAGTGGGTCAGCTTAACTTTGCCTTGAGGGTGATACCAATGGCCCGCCCCTTTTCACGCTCTATTGCACAAGCTATGGTTGGTCTCAAGGAGGGACACAACCGTACGAGACTGTCGGCAGAGGTTCGCCAGGATATGCGCATTTGGTTGGCATTTCTGGCGGACTTCAACAGTCGAGTTGAGTGGAACAAGCCACCAGCGTCTTCAGATGAACTAGGTTTGTGGACTGACTCAGCTGGGAGCGTGGGATTTGGTGCCATCTTTGGTAACCGATGGTCTGCGCAAGTATGGCCGACGTGGTGGCACACCAGCGGTCTGACAGGTAACATTGGGTTCTTGGAGCTTTTCCCCATTTGGGTTGCTCTGATGGCATGGCCAGACGATTTCAGGGACCGCTCAGTGGTGTTTTGGTCTGATAATATGACTGTGGTTGAGTGCATTAACCAGCAGGCAGCCCGCTGCATGTGGATCTTGAGATTGTTGAAAGAAATTGTATTACTTTGCATGAGATTGAATGTACAGTTCAGGGCAAAACATGTGCCAGGCGTACTGAATCATGCAGCTGATGCACTCTCTCGTTCACATATGCAGGCTTTCAGGGGCCATCTACCCACAGCGGACCTAGTGGCGGCAACGTTTCCCGAAGCACTATGGCTAATCGGTGCCCCGGATTACAAGACCTCGTGGCAGCCAGCTTAGCCCCCAGGACAAGGAAGGCATACGAAGGAGCGCTTAGTTCCTACTGCACATTTTTGGGTCCAACAGGGAGACAGAGCTGGGGTCAGGAGGAATCCTTCCTGGGGTTCCTGGTAGCGCTGCACAGAGAAGGCCGATCAGCGGCAACGGCCAATAGACATAGGGCGGCCATTTCATTCATGGCACAGGTGCATGGCATAAGAGACCCGACGGGTTCCTTTTTGGTTAGGAAGGCGCTCCGCGGCTGGCAACGCCTCGAGGGTCGCAAGCAGGATGCGAGGCGCCCGATTGGCTTAGACAGATTGTCTCTACTTGTAGCAAAGCTGGATGAGACGTGCTCCTCCCCTTTCGAAGCAGTTCTGTTCCGGGCAGCATTCGCCTTGGCATTCCATGGGGCTATGCGGGTGAGCGAACTCGTCGCAAGGAACAAGAAAGATATGGAGGGAGGCTTGAGCAGGGATCACGTCCAAATAAGGGGTGATTCGATGGTGATCTCGATAGCCAGGTCCAAGACTGACCAGGGAGCTATGGGAAATAGTGTTATCGTGCAGCGCGCGCGAGGGTCCCCCACTTGTCCGATAAAGTGTTTAGAGGAATATTTGGCACTGAGGACGGCTACATGGGGGGGGAGTTTGCTTAGGCACAAATATGGCACCCCACTGACGAGATTTCAGTTTCAGAGGGTGCTAGCACTGTCAATCGCTGCTGCGGGCATGGACCCGTGCGATTTTGGGACCCACTCATTTAGGATAGGGGCTGCTACTGAGGCTACAGCCCGGGGTCAGAGTGCGGAGGAAGTAAAACAGCTAGGACGTTGGTCCTCGAATTGCTTCAAAAGGTATGTGCGATTGCACATGTTGTAAAGATCAATTGACATGCACTCACGCTTCTTGTCTTTTGTTTGAATTACAGTTTCGCGAGCCTGTCACGCGGGGCGGAATTGGAAGTCGACCCAGTATCAGGAGACCAGCGGTCGAGGATCACCGACTGGAGAGAGAGTGGTATGGGTCGTGGGCCACTCATATGTGAGGCGCGCCGGGGACGTATTCAAGGCAGGTGACGCGACTCACGCATCTGGGGAATACGGGTACAGAGTGACCTTCCATGGGAAGGGCGGGCTCTGTTTTGACCAATTCCAATCGTTTTTTGAGGGTCTTTTAGGGCGGCAAAGGTCACCGCCATCTGTAGTCATAGTACACCTTGGGGGCAATGACTAGGTGACACTGGGTAGACGAGTGTTATTAGAACACATCCTGTCGGCTGTTAGCTGGTTGGCTAAAAGAGTCCCGAGGTGCACGATTGCCTGGTCCCACATGATCCCCAGGAAGATCTGGTGGGGGGGCCTTTCAGCATCAGCGTTGAACCACTCAGTGAAAAGGGTTAACAATAAAATTGGTAAATTGTTTCGCTCCGCTCAGTTGCATAGCATTCCTCACGGGTGTATTCGGGGTGATCACATGTATCTGAATGATGGGGTTCACCTGTCCAGGGAGGGGAATGATTTACTCATAGGAGACTTCATAGCCTGGCTAAGGGGTTTGAGGAAGCATGATCTTTAGGAGGAGTGGGGGGGGCCGGATAGTCGGTCAACTATCCGGCCTGTGGCGGTAAGGTCATGATCGGTGAGCAGTAATTTCAAGGTCCCTAGAGGGGGGCGCCACCCAGAATGGATGGGAGCGCCCGGGGGGAGGCGGCCATTGGCCCCTTCCATGGGGAGGCGGCACCCACTAAGGATGGGTCGCCTAGGGGGAGACGGCCATAGGCCCCTCCCAGGGGGGAGGTGGCTAGATGCCCCTCCTACGAATTTGAATTTCCCGGGGGCCGGATATCCGCGATGGCGGATAGAGAGTGTGGGGATGGGGGGGAGTCCACGCTGTCCTTCCTACAGATACCTCACACAGGAACTCGGACGACCTTTAAGATGGCGTCGAGTGAAAAGGGGGCCCCCACGACAAGGGAAGTTACAGTTGGCAATGAGGGTAAAGTCCTCTGCGCATGCGCCACTCACACCGTGAGGGTGGGATTTTGGTAGTAGGGATCTGACACCGGTTAAGACCTTGCCGTTGGCCCTTAATGCTAGGATGTACAATTTTAATTTAGAATGTATGCATTTTCAGGATGATAGACTCGGCTAGGAAACCTTTGTATTAGAGATCTGTTAAGGTTAGCCAAAGAACATGTCTTCATCGAAATGTAATAAATATAAAATTGTACATAATTAATGAAACTTTTATTTAATGTTTTAAATTTTGTTTCATATTTTAATAAATACGGCCGGGGGGGTAACTCCCCCCCGCCTTCCAAAAGTTCAAACCTGTGTCTGTCTTCTCCCATTGGGAATTGGTTTTGGGAGGGGGTGGCGGGCATCCCGGCCATATGACCTGAACGTTTGCCACACTGCATAAAATCGGGTACCACTGTGCAATTAACTCATTTTTTACCTTCATTTTAAGATAATCTTTTTATTCAAGCAGACAGTTCAGGTAATGTTAAAGTGCAAAATGGATCACTTTTTTCATTTTTATGGGCCGGGGGAGGGGGAGGGGGAGGGAGTGGGGGGTGTTAGCGAGGGCGTGGCATGGAGAGAGAGGCTACTGTAGGTATAATATCAACTTTCGCTTCCTGCCGGGAAGACCCTGTGCTATTTATAGCCCATGGTCGTTTTGGATTTATATTTTTTTTAGGGGGAAATCAAGTAAACTCAGCACAGTACTTTGCAAAATGACACCACTGTTTTTCTTATTTTGTTTTTTTTTCTGTTTGTTGTCCTGGAGTGTGGGATAGGGGGTGGTGTTTGCAGATCTATGTGAGAGTAAGGGATGGCAGAGGCCTGGGATTATATGTTTACTACTTTCCCTTGTGTTTCTGTGAATGTTTCCAAGATTTGTCATTTTACCGTGGTGTTTTACTGTTTGGGGTCTAGTCTGCTGTAGCCCTTAGGTGTGCTTTCGTTGTATTTTTCAAATTTTTACTGCAGCTGTGCTAGATTTTTTTTACTATTATTTCAGAGGTTTATAGTTGCATTCAAACCAAATTTAGTCACAGAGTCACCGGTAGTTTAGGGTCATGTAGCCAGGCATTTTGCTTTGTTCTCAACTGTGAACAGCCCAGCCATGCCTTAGAAATGGGTTGTATGGGCCCCTAAACATGAACCTCGCATTCACTCATTCTGCAGTTGTGGGAGTGGCAATGAGCAGTCTACATCTAGTTTATCTAATACCTTGGCTAAACCTGGCTCAGGGGAGCATGTGATGTGGCATACACAGCATGGTAGAAGCTGAGGGACACTCTACATCCTTCCCCTAGTTGCCTTGTGAGCTCGACCACCATTAGGCAGATGCGGGTTAGGATGTTTGAGTCCCCACACATGCTCTCATTGAACGATTGGCTGGGAGATGGATTGGGCCCGAGGATGTATCGTTGGCTCCTTCCATGGCTAGCATTTTGCTTAATAGTGGCTTTGGCCAATGCCCTCTTTCTTGAGCTGGGTCAGACCAGCAGGGATTAGATTCCCTGTGGTCCATCTTAACTTCCGAGCAAAATATCACTGGCGCCTGCTCATCTGGGCTCTACCAGACTGAAGTCCGCCGGGCCGGGGTATCTGATATTTGTGCTTTTTTTTGGTCTCGCCTATTAATCCCACAAGGGATAATAGACAAGAGTAAAGTGGGCAAACCAGGCTCTGAAACCATCACGGATTTCCGACAGTTTGTGGTGCACTCGTGCGGAAAGCGCACCCACATCAAAGCCATCAGCCTCCCTCCCACAGGCATCTGAAGCTTCCCCCAGCATGCGCTCAGCCTCAGGCTGTTTCACTTTCATGGCCATGAGGCTGTGCTTCAAAGGGATCTGCTCCCCCGCCCCCTGCTTCACACTTTAAAGGAATGCTCTCCCCCGCCCCCACAGCAATGCCAAGAGCTTGTTTTTTTTTTACTTGTAGCGCGATGCGCGCGCTCTTTGTAATTCATGGCGCACACCACTCTCACTCGCCCCCGCTTCTCTCAGCTCTTGTTAGTTTATCTTTTTAGCGCAGTTATGTGCTTAAGTTTCACCCTCCGCCTCCGGCTACCAGACCCGCGACTCCCCTTGTGTAGCCACAACTTTTTCAAGACCTACAGGAATTGCTTTATCTGTGTGATCTGGTACTCGAGAACTGTCCCAATCAGTCTAGACGGGGACATGCTGCAGTCACAGTAGTCGGATTTCACTGCTCACCTCCCTATGAACCCTACAGCGAAAAGTGGCTTCCACTGGCAATGGCGGCAATGCCAAGAGCTTGTTTATTTTTTACTTGTAGTGGGATGCGGGAGCCCTTTGTAATTCGTGCTCCATGCACAGCGCACACTACTCTCACTCGCTCCCGCTTCTCTCAGCTCTTGTTGGTTTACCTTTTTAGCGCAGTTATGTGCTTATGTTTCACCCTCCGCCTCCGGCACCTGGTACCAGACCGCGACTCCCCTTGTGCAGCCACAACTTTTTCAAGACCTACAGGAATTGCTTTATCTGTGTGATCTGGTACTCAAGAACTGTCCCAACCAGTCTAGACGGGGACATGCTGCAGCCACAGTAGTCGGATTTCACTGCTCACCTCCCCATGAACCCTACAGCGAAAAGTGGCTTCCACTGGCAATGGCGCCCATGCACCTATTCAGCAGATCATTTTTTTGGGGTGTATAGCCCAACATGCTGTGCATTAACTTTAAAATGGCACCTGTGCACCTATTCAGCAGATAATTTTTGTTTTCCTTTGATAAGGATCAGCGATGCACACCACAGTTCATTTTCGCCCTCTCATCGCCACAGCTTGCACTTTACTTAATCTCCCTGGCTTCCACCTACACTTACCACCGGGAGATCTGCATTTAAAAGCTGCAGGCGTTTACAGCTCTATTTTTAAAGGGTTATTAGCAACACCTAATTTAATTACTTATTAAATAGGAGCACTACTCAGGCGGCTCCTTTTTTACCATCATCTCAGACTGCATTGTTTTCCATTTCCAAATGATCAGCGCAGCATTTGAAAGCATGGTCCTTTCAGGGGTTTGCTACAACTTCACTTAATCTTCTCGTACTTTCCTCCAACAATTCCCACCCGGAGCGTCGTGAGATGGCTGCAGCCATATCGAGCTATCTGTGTAAAGTTTGGCAGCTACATGCTACAAGTGAGCTACTAATTAAATAAGAGGACTGCTTTTCAGCATATTTGTTTTCCTTTCCCCTCTCCTTGCCACAGCACTGTATTTAATCTCCCTGGCTTCCCCCTACACTTACCACCCGGAGATCTGCATTTAAAAGCCACAGGCGCTTACAGCTCTATTTTTAAAGGGTAGCAAGCAACACCTAATTAAATTACTTATTAAATAAGAGCACTACTCAAGCAGCTCCTTTTAGGTCTCGCTGAAGCCAATGCACATGCGTTCCTTCTGCGAGACTGTCTTTAAGTCTTTATAGTAATATTTCACCCTCATCCGCTACCCACTAGGATTATTTGTGTAAGGCTCGTATTTTAAGTGAGCATTATTCTGTTGGTATTTACATCTTCTATACACCCAATGTGGCATCAGACCTGTTCCAGGTATAATAGGAAGGAAGAGCTTTATACGCTCATGAGTCAGAAACCCCTACAGGTGTTCTCTATTCAGCTCCTTATTTAATCCCGGGTTTTTGTTGGCATTCCGTGGACCCCTCTGGACACGGATAGACCCCTGGATGCATATTCGCCAGAAGGACTTAACAGGTATGCTTTCTGTTTTCGAGAATTCGACCCTTGAATGCACAGGTTTTTTTTTATCTATACTTACCTTTGGTATCTCTTCTTTTTTTTCTTCTTAGCCTTGAAATGTATTTACATGAGGTGCCTCTGATCTAAATGGCCTTATTTAATGTTTTAAATTTTGTTTCATATTTTAATAAATACGGCCGGGGGGGGGTAACTCCCCCCCGCCTTCCAAAAGTTCAAACCTGTGTCTGTCTTCTCCCATTGGGAATTGGTGTTGGGAGGGGGTGGTGGGCATCCCGGCCATATGGAAAGGGGCGACCACTCGGTCCCCCCGAACGTATGGTTGGGTGCCCCGATCCCCCCGGGAAACCATTTTGGGCGGGAGGCGTGGCTCGGCTGGTATGCCTGAAGTGCCGTAGCCGGGGCGCGCCCTTTCCCGGCCAGGAGGGGTTGTCCGAGACACCCGCACGGAAGACCACGCCCAGTAGGTGTACCGGAGGAGGGTCCCCGCCCTCCCGCAGTTGGATAAATAGAGAGGGAATCCGAAGAAGCGTCCTCTTGTTCCTGTGCTCTGAAGGCTGCACCAACTCGTTGCTCGTGAGCCCTCGACGGAACAAGCGGCAATTTTGACCCACCCACCAGCCCCTTATGGCAATGTTGGTTTAAATAAAGTTTGATTAGAAAGAAATGTATAGGCCTTTTTTCCTTTGTAGAGAAGTAAGGGAATGTTTCATATAATGATGTGGCTTCTGTTTTAGGAAAATGTTTTCCTTTGTAGGAAAGTGAAGTTGATGACTCATCAAGGCTATGTCAGAATTTTTTCTTCCCTTAGTAGGTAAAACAACTGTTGTATTTGTTTTTTGGTCGGGCGGTAAGGTCGCAAGCAGGATGCGAGGCGCCCGATTGGCTTAGACAGATTGTCTCTACTTGTAGCAAAGCTGGATGAGACGTGCTCCTCCCCTTTCGAAGCAGTTCTGTTCCGGGCAGCATTCGCCTTGGCATTCCATGGGGCTATGCGGGTGAGCGAACTCGTCGCAAGGAACAAGAAAGATATGGAGGGAGGCTTGGGCAGGGATCACGTCCAAATAAGGGGTGATTCGATGGTGATCTCGATAGCCAGGTCCAAGACTGACCAGGGAGCTATGGGAAATAGTGTTATCGTGCAGCGCTCGAGGGTCCCCCACTTGTCCGATAAAGTGTTTAGAGGAATATTTGGCACTGAGGACGGCTACATGGGGGGGGAGTTTGCTTAGGCACAAATATGGCACCCCACTGACGAGATTTCAGTTTCAGAGGGTGCTAGCACTGTCAATCGCTGCCGCGGGCATGGACCCGTGCGATTTTGGGACCGACTCATTTAGGATAGGGGCTGCTACTGAGACTACAGCCCGGGGTCAGAGTGCGGAGGAAGTAAAACAGCTAGGACGTTGGTCCTCGAATTGCTTCAAAAGGTATGTGCGATTGCACATGTTGTAAAGATCAATTGACATGCACTCACGCTTCTTGTCTTTTGTTTGAATTACAGTTTCGCGAGCCTGTCACGCGGGGCGGAATTGGAAGTCGACCCAGCATCAGGAGACCAGCGGTCGAGGATCACCGACTGGAGAGAGAGTGGTATGGGTCGTGGGCCACTCATATGTGAGGCGCGCCGGGGACGTATTCAAGGCAGGTGACGCGACTCACTCATCTGGGGAATACGGGTACAGAGTGACCTTCCATGGGAAGGGCGGGCTCTGTTTTGACCAATTCCAATCGTTTTTTGAGGGTCTTTTAGGGCGGCAAAGGTCACCGCCATCTGTAGTCATAGTACACCTTGGGGGCAATGACTTGGTGACATTGGGTAGACGAGTGTTATTAGAACACATCCTGTCGGCTGTTAGCTGGTTGGCTAAAAGAGTCCCGAGGTGCACGATTGCCTGGTCCCACATTATCCCCAGGAAGATCTGGTGGGGGGGCCTTTCAGCATCAGCGTTGAACCACTCAGTGAAAAGGGTTAACAATAAAATTGGTAAATTGTTTCGCTCCGCTCAGTTGCATAGCATTCCTCACGGGTGTATTCGGGGTGATCACATGTATCTGAATGATGGGGTTCACCTGTCCAGGGAGGGGAATGATTCACTCATAGGAGACTTCATAGCCTGGCTAAGGGGTTTGAGGGAGCATGATCTTTACGAGGAGTGGGGGGGCCGGATAGTCGGTCAACTATCCGGCCTGTGGCGGTAAGGTCATGATCGGTGAGCAGTAATTTCAAGGTCCCTAGAGGGGGGCGCCACCCAGAATGGATGGGAGCACCCGGGGGTAGGCGGCCATTGGCCCCTTCCACGGGGAGGCGGCACCCACTAAGGATGGGTCACCTAGGGGGAGACGGCCATAGGCCCCTCCCAGGGGGGAGGCGGCTAGATGCCCCTCCTACGAATTTGAATTTCCCGGGGGCCGGATATCCGCGACGGCGGATAGAGAGTGTGGGGATGGGGGGGAGTCCACGCTGTCCTTCCTACAGATACCTCACACAGGAACTCGGACGACCTTTAAGATGGCGTCGAGTGAAAAGGGGGCCCCCACGACAGGGAAGTTACAGTTGGCAATGAGGGTAAAGTCCTCTGCGCATGCGCCACTCACACCGTGAGGGCGGGATTTTGGTAGTAGGGATCTGACACCGGTTAAGACCTTGCCGTTGGCCCTTAATGCTAGGATGTACAATTTTAATTTAGAATGTATGCTTTTTCAGGATGCTAGACTCGGCTAGGAAACCTTTGTATTAGAGATCTGTTAAGGTTAGCCAAAGAACATGTCTTCATCGAAATGTAATAAATATAAAATTGTACATAATTAATGAAACTTTTATTTAATGTTTTAAATTTTGTTTCATATTTTAATAAATACGGCCAGGGGGTTAACTCCCCCCCGCCTTCCAAAAGTTCAAACCTGTGTCTGTCTTCTCCCATTGGGAATTGGTGTTGGGAGGGCGTGGCGGGCATCCCGGCCATATGGAAAGGGGCGACCACTCGGTCCCCAGAACGTATGGTTGGGTGCCCCGATCCCCCCGGTAAACCATTTTGGGCGGGAGGCGTGGCTCGGCTGGTATGCCTGAAGTGGCGTAGCCGGGGCGCGCCCTTTCCCGCCCAGGAGGGGTTGTCCTAGACACCCGCATGGAAGACCACGCCCAGTAGGCGTACCGGAGGAGGGTCCCCGCCCTCCCGCAGTTGGATAAATAGAGCGGGAATCCGAAGAAGCGTCCTCTTGTTCCTGTGCTCTGAAGGCTGCACAAACTCGTTGCTCGTGAGCCCTCGACGGAACAAGCGGCAATTTTGACCCACCCACCAGCCCCTTATGGCAATGTTGGTTTAAATAAAGTTTGATTAGAAAGAAATGTATAGGCCTTTTTTCCTTTGTAGAGAAGTAAGGGAATGTTTCATATAATGATGTGGCTTCTGTTTTAGGAAAATGTTTCCCTTTGTAGGAAAGTGAAGTTGATGACTCATCAAGGCTATGTCAGAATTTTTTCTTCCCATAGTAGGTAAAACAACTGTTGTATTTATTTTTTGGTCGGGCGGTAAGGTCGCAAGCAGGATGCGAGGCGCCCGATTGGCTTAGACAGATTGTCTCTACTTGTAGCAAAGCTGGATGAGACGTGCTCCTCCCCTTTCGAAGCAGTTCTGTTCCGGGCAGCATTCGCCTTGGCATTCCATGGGGCTATGCGGGTGAGCGAACTCGTCGCAAGGAACAAGAAAGATATGGAGGGAGGCTTGGGCAGGGATCACGTCCAAATAAGGGGTGATTCGATGGTGATCTCGATAGCCAGGTCCAAGACTGACCAGGGAGCTATGGGAAATAGTGTTATCGTGCAGCGCGCGAGGGTCCCCCACTTGTCCGATAAAGTGTTTAGAGGAATATTTGGCACTGAGGACGGCTACATGGGGGGGAGTTTGCTTAGGCACAAATATGGCACCCCACTGACGAGATTTCAGTTTCAGAGGGTGCTAGCACTGTCAATCGCTGCCGCGGGCATGGACCCGTGCGACTTTGGGACCCACTCATTTAAGATAGGGGCTGCTACTGAGGCTACAGCCCGAGTGCGGAGGAAGTAAAACAGCTAGGACGTTGGTCCTCGAATTGCTTCAAAAGGTATGTGCGATTGCACATGTTGTAAAGATCAATTGACATGCACTCACGCTTCTTGTCTTTTGTTTGAATTACAGTTTCGCGAGCCTGTCACGCGGGGCGGAATTGGAAGTCGACCCAGCATCAGGAGACCAGAGGTCGAGGATCACCGACTGGAGAGAGAGTGGTATGGGTCGTGGGCCACTCATATGTGAGGCGCGCCGGGGACGTATTCAAGGCAGGTGACGCGACTCACGCATCTGGGGAATACGGGTACAGAGTGACCTTCCATGGGAAGGGCGGGCTCTGTTTTGACCAATTCCAATCGTTTTTTGAGGGTCTTTTAGGGCGGCAAAGGTCACCGCCATCTGTAGTCATAGTACATCTTGGGGGCAATGACTTGGTGACACTGGGTAGACGAGTGTTATTAGAACACATCCTGTCGGCTGTTAGCTGGTTGGCTAAAAGAGTCCCGAGGTGCACGATTGCCTGGTCCCACATGATCCCCAGGAAGATCTGGTGGGGGGGCCTTTCAGCATCAGCGTTGAACCACTCAGTGAAAAGGGTTAACAATAAAATTAGTAAATTGTTTCGCTCCGCTCAGTTGCATAGCATTCCTCACGGGTGTATTCGGGGTGATCACATGTATCTGAATGATGGGGTTCACCTGTCCAGGGAGGGGAATGATTCACTCATAGGAGACTTCATAGCCTGGCTAAGGGGTTTGGGGAAGCATGATCTTTGGGGTGGGGGGGGCCGGATAGTCGGTCAACTATCCGGCCTGATTGTGCTCCTGAGCTGTGCTTATCAATCTTGGCTATGGTGGCCCTGGGGAGCCAGATCGACCACTCTGTTCCACAGAATTTGTAGAATTAACACCCACTGTGCTCAAAACAGAAACCCATCAGTAGCCAAGATTGATAAACACAGCTCAGGAGCACAATCTGGCTCCCTGGGGTGGATGGTGCAGTTGATGACAAGGTGAGACAGTCCCTCCCATGTCAGATCACCAGAGGAGGTGCCAAGGCAGCCTTGTGGTGACAGAAGAGCTCATTACATACTTGCCACAGCTGTGTCATGACTAGCATTCTGAGGTTCCGTGACGATTTGAACCCGTGTTTTCAATATTGTCGGAAATACATAATATTAGTATCAGCGAACCGCAAATGATCCATTTAGCATATCCTGGTGTTTTCGCTACGATACGAGCAAGAGCACTTCTGTTATGAACACATTTCTGATCTACCCACGGCATCCATCTTAGATCATGGCCGCCATTTTGTGTTTCTTGCCCTCACATACGCAATAACCTCTGATCACTTCATTTCGATTAAGGACACGTAGCCTTAGCCGGAGATTCACCTCTTTCATGACACGTGCACCTTAAACCAGATCACGCTGTAGCTGCATGACTCAACAAAGGCTGCCTCCTCTGCCCGAGGCCAGCCCACCTGAACTGGTTCTCGTGTCCATTGTCCCGATCATGATTAGGCGGCCGAAGCCGGTAGCCTTGCCCATTTACAACCCACAAACATCTCTTATCCCGCTTTCCTATCTTCTGCACCTGGCTCTGCTCCTTTCCTTCTGGGCCTTTATTAGGGGGAGGTAACGAAATTTACGATGAGGCGGTCCGGCTCTTGAATGCAATATTGACAAGGGATTGTGATGGACTAGTGGGAACCCCTCTTCGTGATGTTTGGCATCAGATATTATCGACAGTTCCTGTGTAACGCCAAATATTTATTGTTTAAGACACAAAGGTTTGGGAATGTACTAACATGTGAAATATTTGCCTAGAGCACAATTTTCAGTATATAAGGAGCAACCCTCTATGTACAAATCGAACAGGCTCCTGGTTACTGCCCATGCGTAGTTTCTGTGACTTCTGTGTCCCTGCAGTAATAAACCTTTGGTCTTTGACGCCACCATCGAGAAGCCCGTGTTTCTGTTCATTTGCGCACCAAGGCAGGTGGAACTCCGGGGTCTTTGGGTGTTGTTCCCTGACACCTCTGGACGGAACCAAAAAGTCCAGAACTCCAATTGGCGCCCAACGTGGGGCGACGTCGTTCGGTACCGGTCCAAAAGCCTGAAGAGTTCGAGAAGCTTCGTGTGAAGATTCCTGAGGGAGGCGCCCCACTTCATCGATCCCGGCATATCGCAAAAGTGGCCCGAAGTTCTCTTCCACGAGGGTTCCCGTTCAGGACGGCTGCAGTGGGCCGTTGCCTTGACCGTCGCCCTGTCTTGGACCCGAGGTGCAGCCCTTAGTACAGCGAAACGTGACGGGTTTCTCCTTGGTGACGTCTTCAGTGCCTCAGTTAAGTATTTAGTGATAGCTAGCTGGTTACTTTGTGAGGATTGTTAAAAATCCTTGATCGGTTCTTAGTTTGGTTTGGTTTTGTAAGATTATCACTGGTTGTTCTAGTTACGATAATCTATTTTGGTTCAGTTTGGGTATCGATACATTAGTTTGGTTTTGGTAGGCCTAAGTTCTTGGTTCGAGTGCACATATTTGTTCCGTGTTTTGTTTGTTTTGTGTTCCGGATTGAAAATGGTAAGTCGGAAAATGTTGTCTTGTTTTGGTTGCAACCGTGACTCACGATTGGAGGATTCCTGTCTGGTTCCTCCGATTGGGACTCCCCTTTATGACTTATATTGTAAACATGGTGTGGGTCCTATATCCTATAATGAGGTATGGGTCCGCTATACTAAGAAGGATGGTGTCCTTAGTTGGCCACTGCATGGTAGTTTTGAACCCGAGATTCTTGATAATTTAGAAGCGAAATTGTTTAGTAAGAAAGCCCGGCCGGCAATGTTTGATTCTTTCCGTTACTGGCGAAAGGAATCCAAACAGAGAGAAATGAAGAAATTTAAGACAGAACAGAAAGAGAAAGAAGAGTTAACTCTAGAGCAAGCGGCTAAACAGCTGCAAGATAATGAGTGCGAAAAGGCTATTGAGGTGGCCATTAGAGAGCATAATTTAGCGATTGACAAGTGCTATCCTGCCTTGCCATCGAAAACAGCTAAGATACTGGAGGACCCCGAAAACGATCCTCTGTTGTCTTATCTGTTACGGTCACCTCCACCGTATGCACAAGGTGCTACGGCTCCACTTGTACCGAATGTTCAATTGCCGGTTGCTGGACAACCTGGTGTTCCTGTTCCTCAGAATCAAGTTCCTGTACCTCCTGTGGTTAATGTGAATATTCCTACGGCTCCTCCTCTTCCTGGGTTGCCGACTTCTATACCTGTATCTGTCTCGCTTACACCTACTACTTCACAAACTATTTTTCTCGATACTCCTACTGCCTCGCTATCTGTTCCTACCTCTACTGTGTTCTCTACGTCTGCAAGTGTGTTAACTCCACTTTCTGTACGTCGAAGAATCACTGATTCTGTGTCTAATATACTGTCTCCTTTATATAAATCTTTAATTAAGACTCCTACTCCTGATTCAGTTCAGAGACGTAGTCAGCTACCAAGTACTGAAGAACGGGGAATTTTAGATTCCACGGCTCTCAGATGGATTACGAAAAGTAGAAGATATAGTACGAGAGATGTACTAGATACGTTTATGCAGTGGAAGGAACCAACGCAACGGTACGTCTTTGATGAGATGTGCTCGTTGTTACGTGAGGAAATAGAGGAAGACGATGTTGAATCAGACTTGGAAGATTTAATTAAAGTTCAAAAAGAATTTGCTGCTGGAATGATAGTGGGCGATAATATAAAAGAAGCAATGGAACTTATTTTAAGTTTTAGGAATGATCCATCTCTTCGTTCGCCGAGAGATTTAGAGAAAGGTAAAATGAAGCTTAGTCGCCAATATCCTATGAGGGAGGTTCCTCCAATCTGGCGCGAAGCAATACAACGTGATGATAATGCGGGTATTGCAGCTGCTCCAGCACAGTTCCAACGAGTGTGGATACACATTCCGTGGAAGCGAGCTGAAGTGCTAGCGGTGAAACAGGCCTTGCCAGATCCGCGTAAAAATCCTGCTGGATATTACAAGGAATTAACACAGACAGTTGAGGCTTGTATAATGAACTTAGCGGACATCGACATGTTATTTGGTAATGTAGTTCCACAACCAGTGTGGGCTAAAATTCGTAGGGAGGATCATCAAGTAGCCTTAGGTGGTGATTGGGCAGCTATCACTGCAGCGGATGGTCAGCAAGTAGGTGGTGCAAAACCCGAACCCCTAATTGCTAATCTTCCAGGTAGAATAATTGACTTAATGAAGACTCTGATGCCTGCGTTGCGTGTTAATTGGGATAAATTATCCGCATGCAAGCAAAAGAAAGATGAAAGTGTCTCCGACTTCTTCACGAGGTTCGAAGAGACTTTTGTAGATCATAGTGGTCAGGATATGAGCACTGAAGGAGGACAGAGACTGTTTGTCGATAAATTTGTGCATAATTTGTTACCTGAGTTATGCAATAAATTAAAGGATTCAGAGAGTGCGTGGGCTGTTTCTACAACTGCGCAAATACTTGCGACTGCACAGTACTACGAAAATAGGGATAAAGAGGAAAAGGAAAAATCAGAAAAGAAAACGAAAGATTTAAAAACTAAAGTTCTTTTACAGCAGGCGTATCCGCCTCGCACGAATCAGACTAATATGCAACAGAATTCGTACCAAAGGACAGATTATAGTTCAACCAGGCCTCAATATCAGTGGAACCAGTGTGCGTACTGTAAGAAAGAGGGTCACTACAAAAATGAATGTCCGATCTTAGCGCAAAATAATGCAGCAGCAGCTCAGAGAGGTCGTGGTGGTTTTGTGCAGAATTCTAGAGGTCGAGGGCGAGGTGCTATGCCTCCGCAAACGAATGATCGTCCCTCCAATCACTTTGATCAACGAAATGGACAGTCAGCTCAACAGAATAGATCTCAGCAATATCTTGTTGAAGACTATTGTGAAGTGGATGAGGGATTTCAGCAAAATGGGTACTAGGACAGCCATGGACAGAGAGAGGGAGTAGTATCAGTTCCAGTGGATCAGAGTGGGCCTTATGTCGCAGTAGCAACATCAGGTGTAGTCGAACCGTTTCTGTTGGATACTGGTGCCGCAAAAAGTTCTATCATTCATGCGAAACTCCCTGGCGCACCTTTGTCTGGCTCAACAAATGTTTCCGTAGGTTTTTCAGGCGCCCCTGTTTACAACCCGATATCTGGTCCTTTGTCTATTTCTGTTGGACCGTGTCAATTGAAAGCACCCCTGATTTTGACGACGGGTTGTAATGAAAACCTGCTTGGTTTAGACTTGTTAAAACGACTATATGCGACATTGTACTGTTCTCCGGAAGGGGTACAGCTTACGTTGGGTAAAAGAATCACTTCTCCGATGTACTTGTCAATGGATGCACTCCCGCCAGAGCTGCGCTCACTCCCTGATTCTCTTTGGGCGACTGGTCCTAATGATGTAGGCCTTTTAGAAATACCACCATATGTAGTCACTTTGAAAGCAAATGTAAAATTTCCAAGAATTCCTCAATATAAAATATCTAGTGAAGGAGAACGTGCACTTTTATTGATTGTGCAAGATTTGATTAAGAAAGGTGTGGTTGAAGAAACTAGAGGAAATGTTTGTAATAGTCCTGTATTGCCGATTCTGAAACGAACTGATCCTACAAAACCTCCAGTGTACAGGTTTGTCATAGACCTTAGAGAAGTTAATAAGATTGTGGTTCCGCAGTTTCCTGTGGTTCCAGACATTACTGCCTTGTTAACATTGATTCCTGCTACAGCCACTTGGTTCTCAGTCATCGACTTGAAGAATGCCTTTTTCAGCATTCCGATAGCAGAGGAAAGCAGAGATATTTTTGGCTTCTGTCTAGGAGGTCGAAGTTTCAGATTTAAACGCGCTCCACAGGGCTACTGTGAAAGTCCGTCTATTTATAGTCAAGCATTAAAAAGTCAGTTAGATTCTTTTGTCCTTCCTCCAAGTTCTGCCCTAGTACAGTACGTAGACGATCTTTTAGTGGCTGCCGATGACAAGGAAACTTGCAAAGCAGCTACAGTTTCGTTATTGCATCACTTGTCTAATTTGAATCACAAGGTGTCACCTTCCAAGATGCAATACTGCTGCCAAGAAGTGACCTACCTAGGTCATCTCTTGTCAAAGGAGGGAAGGAAGTTGACCCCAGAAAGAATAAAAGCAATTACGCAAATGAGTATTCCACGCACACAGAGAGAAGTACGTGCCTTTTTAGGTATTACCTCTTACTGTAGGCAGTGGATTCCGAATTTTTCTCTTTTAGCGAAACCATTGGTAGCTTTGACTGGGAAAAATGTTCCGAGTCCGGTGCCATGGTCTGATGAATGTCAGGAGAGTTTTACTGAATTACGAAAAGCATTGTGTTCAGCTCCTGTATTGGGTACACCTGATTACAGTAAGCCATTCACGCTCTACGTTCACGAGAGAGAAGGTTGCGCGTTGAGTGTTCTGACACAGAAATTTGGTGATAAACAACGCCCTTGTGCGTATTTCTCATCAACATTGGATCCGGTAGCCAGAGCGTTACCTAGTTGTTTGAGGGCTACAGCGGCAGCTGCGGCTTCCATTCGACAATCTGCTGGTTTGGTGATGAACAACATGCTAGTGGTCATGGTTCCTCATGCAGTGGACACACTCATGAACCGAACTAAGACACAACACCTTACTAGTGCAAGATTATCTGGTTACGAGCTGACATTACTAGCGAGTCATATTCAGATCAAAAGATGTAATGTATTGAATCCAGCAACACTGTTGCCGGCTAATCAAGAGTCGAGTGATTCCGAGCCACATGATTGCTGTTTCAAAACGGAGGAAGAGACAAAAGGACGCATTGATTTGAGGGATACTCCATTATCAGATCTGGATGGTACGTTGTATGTGGACGGGTCATGTTTTAAATTGGAGAATGGTGATGTGACTGCTGCTTACGCAGTAACGACTTTGAAAACGATTGTGGAGACTGCAAGAGTGAGTCAGAATTCTGCCCAGGCTGCAGAATTAATAGTCTTAACCAGAGCGTGTGTTTTAGCTAAGGGCAAGAGAGTGAATGTCTTTACAGATAGTCAGTACGCATTTGGCGTGGCCCATAGTTTTGGCCGTTTGTGGAGAGAAAGAGGTTTCATTACGTCCCATGGGACTAAGATTCAACATGGTCAGCTAGTTAACGACTTGTTGGAATCTCTAACCTTGCCGACTGAAGTTGCGATTGTAAAGTGCAGTGCTCATAAAGCAATCACGGATGATGTTGGTCGTGGGAATGCTTTTGCTGATGAAATTGCTAAACAGACAGCTAAAGACATGATGAGTAGAATGTATGTTGCAACGTCTGCAAGATGGATCGCTGAGTCTGGAATGTGTGAGGACACAATGGAAAGTGTGAAAGAGATTCAGAAAGAAGCAACTGAGGAAGAGAAACGTGTATGGAGAGAGAGTACGGGCAAGTTGGACTCGAATGGATGTTGGATTGATTTGACAGAACAGCAGCGTTGGATGTTGCCCGATGCGTATGTGCTTGCAGTAGTGACGATGGCGCATGGAGTAGCACATATAAGTTCTAAAGGGATATGTAAGATGTTGGCTCCAGTCTGGAAAAATGAGGGAATCAGTAAGTGTGCAGAAAGAGTGGTGAAAAACTGTATTGTATGCCTGATGCATAATCCTGGCAAGGGAACTCCAACTCCTGCTGGTCATTTCGCTCCTCCTTCCTGCCCTTTCGAAGTGATTCAGTTAGACTTTATTCACATGGACCGCTGTAATAATTTAAAATATGTCCTAGTGGTGGTTTGTGCTTTTTCCAGGTGGATAGAAGCATACCCACTGAAGGACAATACTGCCTTATCGACTGCCAAAATTCTTCTCAAAGAATATTTCCCTAGATTTGGAATGCCACGGATTGTATGGTCGGATAACGGAAGTGAGTTTATAGGGAAAGTTATGCAGAGTGTATGTGCAGGCCTAGGTTTGAAACAGAAATTCCACAGTGCGAACCATCCCCAGTCAGCTGGTTTAGTGGAGGGTTACAATGGCACCCTCAAGCTGAAGATAGCTAAAATACAGGCATCCACGGGTTTAGCCTGGCCAGACGCACTTCCTTTGGCTTTGTTATCAACGAGAGCAACTGTACATTCTAGAGTAGGGCTTAGCCCATATGAAATAGTCTTTGGCCGCCCAGCAAATATCTGGGGTGTGCCAAGGCCTAAGGAATTTAATTCTCTAGAATATCCTATGTTGATAGACTACCTTTACGACTTGACTGCTAAATTGAGTCTTATTCATCAACAGGTTTTCGATGCTTTGCCAAAGCCTCCGGAGAGTCCAGGGCATCAGCTGAAACCGGGAGAATTTGTCGTCATCAGGAATTTTGCGAGGACAAAGAATCTTCAGCCCCGCTGCGTCGGTCCTTTCCAGGTCCTACTTTCAACGAGGACAGCAGTTCGTGTGGCTGGACGCAAGCACTGGGTACACGCGTCCCATGTTAAGCGTGTCCCTTTGCCGCTTCCTTACGACGACTGGGTAAAGAAGGGAATTGGTTTATCCGAATTTGAAAGCACTCCGAAGTTGATCCCTTTCAGCGATGCCGAATTAATAACTGACACGCCAAGCTCTGACTCTCCTTCAGAAAAGACTCCTTTGAACACTGAACGTTTGTCACCTGCATCAGAAGAAACTTTGTCATCTGCGAACCTGAACATTGCAACAACTACCAGTGAAACGCTATTTGCCGATCAGACAGTACCTGCAAAGCAGAGATATAACTTGAGAAAACGTAACATGGACAAATAAAGCAGGCAACTGCATATTGTGATTTTGATATATTGAACATTTGCCTTCAGCCAGGAAGTTTGCTATTGTTTATTGTTTTTTAAATTGCCTTGCCGTCTGGGTAGCCGTAGGGTCGTGGCTGTGTGCCTAGTTGAATCTGCAGGGGTCTGACACAAGGTCGATCTTTCTGTTGGTTCTGGGAACTCCCAGGGCTGATAGAGGCATTTTCATCTACGTACACATCATCAGTGGTCGCGAGCGGATTGTAGAAGATGGAGCTTCCTGCGCTGCAACGAGAAAATGTGATTTACGTTCGCAGAAACAGACTTTTTAGAATTCTTCACAGCAAATGCTTTTTGATGCAATGTGCCATTACATTTTTGATTATTTTAGCAACATTGGTGGGTGGAATCGTCTTTAGTATAAATCTGATTTTTGTGCCAGTTACTACAGTACCTCCCCTTGATCCTGCCACTTCTACTGTTTCTTCTATACACTCTTTTCATTCGTTTCCTGAACATGAGCAAGCCCGACGCTCAGAATTCATTAACAACACTTTTGTACAGCTCTTGCACCAACACCAACTAGTAGTTAACACTACAGACTGCTGGGTGTGTGGCTTGATACCCCACACTATGGATAAAGGTATTCCCTAACTGGTTTTGCCTTTCAGCTATAATGGATCATTTCAGGCCCTTCAAACCATCTTTGCTTATGCCCTTGAGACCTATCCTCCACGTCCACCACGTTCCACTAGATATAACTCTGCCAACAAAGCTTTAGTCCAGGGAATTATTGACATGATCAAGGATGTCAATAATACTCCATCATACCCTAAAGACGAACTGCGAGTGTATTTAAGTTGGAATACTTCAGAGTATCGCCTTAGTTTAGGAGAAAGCAAGCGTAAAAGCTCAACTCCAATCTGGGTCGTACCTCACCGAGGTCAGGTCTGTTTGCAAGGTAACGGGAGAAATCCGAGAGCTCAGCTGGGGAGGAGTGAGTGCGTAGAGACTTATGTGTTTCCGGCTAACTCTTCCCCTGCCTTTCTCACTGCTAGGGGTACTTAATTCATTTGTCGAGACAGAGCATATACATGGTTACCTGCTGACTTTTCAGGTTCATGCTATATTGCTCGATTGTTGCCTCCAACATACACTGCTTCATCTGATTACCACAGAACCAGAATAGCGAGAGGTGTCTTCAGCAAGGAAGATACTGCTGGTCAGGAAGCTGGAGACTTCTTCAAAGGCTTCCTTCCGTTCTGGGGGCCTATGGCCAATAGTAGAAACATACGTCAGCTAACACGGGTAGTTGAATCTACTATTACCGAAACTGCTGGTGCCCTTAGTAATTTGACAGCTGAGCTTCAGGCGGATAGACTCATGACGTTGCAGAACCGTATGGTTCTAGATGTTATACTTGCAGATCGAGGTGGGGTATGCAGAATGATCCAATCGAGCTGCTGTGTCTTTATTCCTAATAATGCTCCAACAGTCTATGAGGCGATCTCTAAGCTACACAAGATTTCCGACTCTATACATGTAGACAAGGGAAACTGGTCCTTTATGGAGTGGTTTTGGACTCTGATCTCAGCATGGGGGTGGAAGGTTCTAATAATCATCGGTGTCATCTTAGTATTCCTATTCTCATGTTGCTTGATTATCCAGTGTGGTCCCGCTTTGTGTAGTCTTTGTGCTGCAACCTGTTTTAGGAAACCACCTGCAATTGGAGAAAAGGCACGAGAAAGGATGATGATACAACAACATGTCACTGACCTGATGAGTATAGAACTAGACTCTGATATAGACTGAGTAATTGCCTATGTAAGGGCAAAAGGAGGGTCTGAGGTTCCGTGACGATTTGAACCCGTGTTTTCAATATTGTCGGAAATACATAATATTAGTATCAGCGAACCGCAAATGATCCATTTAGCATATCCTGGTGTTTTCGCTACGATACGAGCAAGAGCACTCCTGTTATGAACACATTTCTGATCTACCCACGGCATCCATCTTAGATCATGGCCGCCATTTTGTGTTTCTTGCCCTCACATACGCAATAACCTCTGATCACTTCATTTCGATTAAGGACACGTAGCCTTAGCCGGAGATTCACCTCTTTCATGACACGTGCACCTTAAACCAGATCACGCTGTAGCTGCATGACTCAACAAAGGCTGCCTCCTCTGCCCGAGGCCAGCCCACCTGAACTGGTTCTCGTGTCCATTGTCCCGATCATGATTAGGCGGCCGAAGCCGGTAGCCTTGCCCATTTACAACCCACAAACATCTCTTATCCCGCTTTCCTATCTTCTGCACCTGGCTCTGCTCCTTTCCTTCTGGGCCTTTATTAGGGGGAGGTAACGAAATTTACGATGAGGCGGTCCGGCTCTTGAATGCAATATTGACAAGGGATTGTGATGGACTAGTGGGAACCCCTCTTCGTGATGTTTGGCATCAGATATTATCGACAGTTCCTGTGTAACGCCAAATATTTATTGTTTAAGACACAAAGGTTTGGGAATGTACTAACATGTGAAATATTTGCCTAGAGCACAATTTTCAGTATATAAGGAGCAACCCTCTATGTACAAATCGAACAGGCTCCTGGTTACTGCCCATGCGTAGTTTCTGTGACTTCTGTGTCCCTGCAGTAATAAACCTTTGGTCTTTGACGCCACCATCGAGAAGCCCGTGTTTCTGTTCATTTGCGCACCAAGGCAGGTGGAACTCCGGGGTCTTTGGGTGTTGTTCCCTGACACCTCTGGACGGAACCAAAAAGTCCAGAACTCCAATTCCCATAAGCCTCTATTTTGGGGTACAGTCTAGGAAGGGCTTCCAGGCTCTGTAGTATAGAGCTTTGCTTAGAGCTACTGCTGTGGTCTGCTGTGCTTTTCCAGCATCATTGCCTTGGGGCTGGTTCCAAGTTTACCATCTTGACAAAGCCCTCTACCCACTCGTCCTCATCTTTGCCTTCATTCTAGCCCTCTGTGGGTGTCTGGACAGGAAGTCGACTGGGTTAGCACTGCTGGTCTAGATGCAACAGTTAAGAAGGAGAAGAACTTCCCACCAGTCTATCCTTGTGGGGATGTCGTTATGTGTTAGTGAACAAAAGAATAAGTGGTTTATGGTCTTTGATGACTCAGAAGCATCCCTTGATGGAAATGATGGCAGGCCCAATGAATCGTTACCTCTTCTCTTTCGATTTGTATGTAGTGGGACTCCTTCTCCATCAAGACCTTGCTGGAGTGTGCAATGGGGACCTATGCACTTCGACATGTTTTTTTTCCTGCAGTAGTACTGCACCAAGACCCACTGGGCTGGCACCAACCTTGAGCTCACTGTTGCCGTGAAGGCCGAAGTGCGCCATGGTGGCAGCTTTCGGAAGAATTCCCTTCATTCTTTGAAATGCTGTGTCGACCTGGTCAGTCCACTCCCAAGCTGTGTCGTCTTTTATGAGCACTGTCAGGGGTTCTGAAATGGTGGCCAGGTTCAGTATGAACCACCCACAATAGGTGACCATTGCTAGGAAGCTGCAGATCTCAGTGGCATTTCGTGGCACATGTGCTCTTTGTATGACATCCACTCTCCTTGGACTGACTTGTAAGCTGTCTTTGGAGAAGAATTCCATTAACTACTTGAAGAAGGAACACCCCTTTGGCTGTGCAGTGTTAGGCCTTAAGTTGCAAGGATAAACAATGCTGCTCTGAATTGCTGGTGATGCTCGTCGAGCAACATGGAGTAAATCAAATGTCGTTGCTGATGTTTCCCGCTCTGAGGCCCAACTTCGAAAATCACTGGGCACCATTCGGGACTTTGACTATCAGGTACATGCATCAATATTGCTTTTTGCGAGTTCTTAATTGCGAAAAATAAGGAATCACAATCAAGGAATTGCAAAATGCAATGCATTAAGAAATCGCTAAATAAATTGCGATTTCTTAATATTCCTTAATTGCGACTCGCAAATTGCGAGTCGCAACATGAAACTTTGAAAAATGCACAAAAGTGAATTTTTCAAATTTTCGCAAATTACCATGAGGTTCAACCTCATGGTAATTTGCTCCCCCTAATTGCGAAATCGCAATTTTTAAAAGTTTCATGCATTGCCTTTAAGGAATCGCAAAATGCGATTCCTTAAAGGCAATCGCAATATGAGAATTTGCAAATATTTGCGAATTCTCTAATTGCGAGGGCATTCACCCTTCATGCATTACAAAAGCATATTTTTAGCGATTTCTTAATCTTCATTATTTGCGAATTCGCAATTTGCGAATTCGCAAATAAGGAATAATTTCCCATTCATTCCTATGGGCCAGAAGGCCCATAGGAATGATTGTGAAATACATCTCAATTTGCGATTCGCAATTTGCTAATCGCAAAATGAGAATAGTTTCAAAGGTGCAGGGGTGGCTCAAGGAGACCCTGCTGCACCCCGGAAATGTACATGTGTGTGCATATGGCGCACATACATGCCCTATGGGCATGTGTGCGCGTCACATGCCACCTTCAAAAATGCCAAATTGTGCATTTTTAAAAGAATTCGCAAATTAACATCAACTGCAAGTTGGTGGTAATTTGCGATTTCTTAACCAAAATTCGCAATTGAAAAATGCTACAAACATAGCATTTAAGGAATCGCAAAATTGTGATTCCTTAAATGCTATGGCAAAAAAAGGAATTGCAAATTTTTGGAATTCCTTAATTTGCGAATTTTTGATGCATGCCAAAACATGCAAATAGACCGTTTGCGATTCGCAAAGGCCGAAATTCTGCGAATTTCGGCCTTTGCGATTCGCAAACGGCTTGATACATCTAGGCCATATTCTCAGTGTGTTGTGGATCGCTGTACTCTGCGGCCACATGTCAACAAAAAGATCAATGGCATTGTGCTGCCTCGGCTTTGTGCTGCCACCAGTTGGGATACCCACAGTCTTTATCCAGCCACCTTCTCAATTACTTCCAGTTTTTCCAAGTTGGGTAACTCCTCCTCCTCTTAGCTACGCGTCTAACAAGGACTGTGCATCTGCCCAAAGTATGTATAGCGGTAGATGAAAAAGAAAAAAGGGATACTAAACTGGCTCCCAGATTAAACTAGTTCAACACGGCCCACAAATGTGAGGTACTACAAACAATATTGATTTTTAATACAGGGGTGAAGGAAAAGTCAAAACCCCTATTATCTCCCTCAATGTATGTGGAAATATATCAAGATCTTTGATATATAGATTCTTATCTCATTCTTCACATGGATAGAGGCAAAAGTAAGTTCATCTAAATTTATTCTCCTTTGATGCCATACACTACGTGCTGATTCGTTAATCAGTATATATTGTTTAGCACAAAGAACATTAGTTGTTTTTAAGATATTGAGTCCTGAGGAAAGTGTTTTCAAATCATCAAGACACACCGAAACGCGTCGAAATAAGGTCAAAGTAATGTGATGATAATTGTATAAGATTCATTAGACTTAATGTCTACAATTATTGAAATAACACTTAACTCTGAAAAATGTCCTTGCTTTATTTTATTGATTGTTTGTAATGATGTGTTATCATAAATGTTTTTAAATGCATTAAGGATTGTATTAATTTTTATAATGATGCCAATAATATAATAATAAAAGAAGAATATTGATTTACGTGTTGCTATATTTGTGTTGTGAGGAGATTTCTTTTGGTTCACTGTACTTTGAATATATTTGTCATAGAAGAAAACAGAAAGGAATACTTTTTATATTGGCTTCTGACTAGTGCCACCCCCATACCTGACAGGGTCAATAACATTCCTGGTATGTACATCAATCACTTTGACCAACCTGCTCTTATTCCATCTGGATTGACCACACAACTCAACATAATTCCTTCCTACCCTTTTGACAACCTAGGCCTCTGAAAAAAAAATCTGCCCTTTCTTACACACCTCGGCAACTTGACCTTAACCATCTGTCCACTAGTCACATCAAATTCCTTAGCCCCACAACTCTCATCAAAATACCTCTCATACACCACCTGTTTCCCACACACCTTCTTGCAAAGCCCTCCTACATCTATATCCACACATTCCTGACTAAACCCTATGGATACAGTAAGTTTTTGCTTCCTATTCCTCAACAGCTCAAAAGGCAACAACCCTGTGGTGCAATGTATACTCGTTCTATAAGCCCATCATATGGTCTACCACACACTTACCATTGGCAACAGCCAACTGAATACTCTCCTTTACAACCCTGTTAACCCTTTCCACAAGACCATTAGCCCTGGGATTGAACACTGCCATCTTCCAAGGGTGAATATTTATACTGTCCAAATATGTTTCTACTTCCAGAGAAAAAAACTGGGGCCAGTTGTCAGTAACAATTTCATCTGGGTTCCTTCCCGAATAAACAACTTCTCCATAAACCGTACAAATGATTTGCTTGTCACTTCACCCATGAATTCAAATTCAAATCATTTAGAGTAATAATCCTCAATGACCAATACAAACCTATTGCCTCTCCCCAACACATCCATGGGACCCATTATATACATGGCCATCTTCAACAACGGACCCTTGGGAAAATCAAAGGGTTGAAGAGGTTGGGTGTTGGGATTTCAAAACGTTATCACTATGCCCAAACAATCCACCATCCTTAACAACTGTCTCGACATCCTTATCCATTCCTGGCAACCAGAAAAATTCTTTTAATCTGCTTTTGGTTTTTCTCCTACCTAGTTGACCCTTATAGCCGCACTCCACAACCTTACTTCTCAATACAATAGGGAGAATACGTTCACCAGCCCTTCTCACATCCCATTCGTCAACACTCAACCCATCCCTAGCTGTAAATTACTCTTTACCTAAAATACATCATCAGGCCATCTTCCTCTAATGCATTCACTCAAATTCATCAATTCTACATCACACTTCACAGCATCCAGCCATTCTTTTGTAGTAATCCATTTTCCATTGAAACATTCTACATCTGCTACCCATCAAAATTCCTCCGTATCATCCCCAAAATAACTGCATGGTTCAGAAAAAATCCTATATCTGCATAGCACATCTGAAAACTTACTAACACAGATACAAATTGCATGTTGAAATTATATTCTTGTATACTAGACATCCACCTGGCAATTCTTGGTGACAATGTGCCAGACCCCATGGCAGAAAAAACATTGAGCAATGGCTTATGATCCATTCTTATCATGAATGGTATAGCCCACACATACAATCCACCATCCCTAACAACTGTCTCGACATCCTAATCCATTCCTGGCCACCAGAACAATTCTTTTAATCTGCTTTTGGTTTTACTCCTACCTAGTTGACCCTTATGGGCACAATCCACAAAGTTACTTCTCAATACAATAGGGGGGAATACGTTTACCAGCCCTTCTCACACCTCATGCGTCAACACTCAACCCATCCCTAGCCTGTAAATTACTCTTTACCTAAGATACATCATCAGGCCATCCTCCTCTAATGCATTCACTCAAATTCATTAATTCTACATCACACTTCACAGCATCCAGACATTATTTTGTAGTAATTCTTTTTCCATCGAAACATTCTACATCTGCAACCCATCAAAATTCCTCCGTATCATCCGGGAAATAAGTGCATGGTTCAGGAAAAATCCTATATCTGGTTAGCGCATCTGAAACCTTACTAACACAGATACAAATTGCATGTTGAAATTATATTCTTGTATACCTGGCAATTCTTGGTGACAATGTGCCTGACACAATGGCAGAAAAAACATTGAGCAATGGCTTATGATCCATACTTATCATGAATAGTATACCCCACACAAATGTTCTGAAATGCCTAGCAGCCCAAAAAACTGAGAAAACCTCCCTTTCGACAACCAAATATCATCACTCCTTCTCCGATAAGGTACACAAAGCAGAAAGCATACAATACCACAACTTCCAAACTTTCTTGAATTTGGGTCAAGACAGCTCCTAGCCCGTAAGCACTTGCGTCAGTAGGAATGAAGGTTTTGCAGGCTATATCTAAACTGTTCAAATAGGGTGCATTTGTGATTTCCAATTTAATCTTGTCAAACTCTTTCTGACAACAAACCTCCCATTAAAATGTAATCAATCAATCAATATTACTTTATTCAGCATTAATACAATACAATAAAAGTACAGTTGAAAGACACATCACAAAGAGAATTAAAATTGGGCTAAAATACAGGATACAAACGATTTACAAATGGGCCACTTCTCCAATGTCATTCTTCAAAGGGATCAAATAAAAAAGTCCTGGGATAGAGGGAGTCGGCATGGGATTAGTGGAGGATAACAAAATCAGTCAAATTGGTGCAGGAGTAATTAGTTAATTTTAAGTTAAAAAAAATGACCCATCCCCACACAGTTTGTTATTAAGATTACTAACAGAGAGGTACTCCAGCCACATATATCACCCCTCACCTCTCGTCTTTCTGAGTCTCACAGTCGACCTTAAAAAGCTTATAGTACAAAAACGTCTCAAAACCTCTGTCGACAATTTCAGAAACAATAGAGCCACCTTAGCCTGCTTGAACCTGGCATTCTTTAAAATACATTTTAAAAATAACTTCCTAGGGCGAGCATAGTGGGGACATAATAAAACAAAGTGATGGGTATCCTGCGGAGACCGTTGGTCGCAGTCGCACAGGCCTTTAAATTCTATAGATGATGTATACCCTGCAGGAACCGCCAGAATGTGGTGTAGTAGGTTCAGCCTAAATCGGGTCATCAGAAATCTATCCTATGCATTGTGGATAAAGGACAGATAAGGTTCGATACCTGGACAAGATTTGGTCAGCATGTGAGCTCTCACCGATGGTTTAGTCAGCTCCTTGTCATAAGGGATAAGTTCAAGTTCAAGTTTAAAATTTGTATAGCGCCCCCTACTCACCCAGAGGGTCTCAAGGCGCTTGAGGGAGGGGGGGTGCTTTACTTATCGAATATCCAAGTTTTTAGTTGTTTTCTGAAGGACAGGTGGTTCTGTGTAAGGCGGAGGTGGGTGGGGAGAGAATTCCAGGTCTTGGCCGCTAAGTAGGAGAAGGATCTTCCCCCCATGGTGGATCTTTGAATCCGTGGAATTGCGGCGAGGGCTAGATTGGACAATTGAAGTTGGCGGGTGGGGGTGTAAAAGGACAGGCGCGTGTTGAGGTATTCGGGTCCTAGGTCGTAGAGGGCTTTGTGTGCGTGGGTGAGGAGACGGAACGTTATTCTCTTGTTGACGGGGAGCCAGTGGAGGTCTTTCAGGTGTCCGGAAAAGTGAGCTTGGCGGGGGATGTCTAGGATGAGTCTGGCTGAAGCGTTTTGGATGTGTTGGAGTTTTTTCTGTAGTTTGGTTGTGGTTCCAGCGTAAAGGATGTTTCCGTAGTCCAGTCGGCTTGTGACCAGTGCATGGGTGACCGTCTTTCTTGTTTCGGTGGGAATCCAGCGGAAGATTTTCTTGAGCATACGTAGGATGTTGAAGCATGATGATGAGACGGCGTTGACTTGTCTGGTCATTGAGAGGGAGGAGTCGAGGATGAAGCCCAGGTTACGTGCGTGGTCCGTTGGTTTGGGTGCGTTTACCAAGGCCGGGGGCCACCATGAGTCGTCCAAGGCGGAGGGGGATGATCCTAAGATGAGGACTTCCGTTTTGTCCGAGTTCATTTTTAAATTGTTGTTCTTCATCTACTCGGCTACTTCTTTCATCCCTTCGTGTAGGTTGGTTTTGGCGGTGTTTGGGTCTTTGGTGAGGGAGAGGATCAGCTGGGTGTCGTCTGCATAGGAGAGGATGTTGAGGTTGTGTTGGCGCGTGATGGATGCGAGGGGACTCAGGTATACGTTGAAGAGGGTGGGACTGAGTGATGATCCTTGTGGTACGCCGCAGATGACTTCGGTGGCCTCTGATCTAAAAGGGGGAAGGCAGACGCTGAGGCCTTGTATAAGAGTGCTATGACAGACTGTGTCGAAGGCCGCCGAAAGGTCAAGTAGGATGAGGGCGGTTGTTTCCCCGTTGTCCAGTAGAGCTCGAATGTTGTCTGTTGCTGCGATGAGGGCGGTCTCGGTGCTGTGTTTGGCTCGGAAGCCGGACTGTGAAGGGTCGAGGGATTTGTTGGATTCGAGGAAGGCGGCTAGCATTGGGTGACTTACAAGTAGCAATAATACCCATGATAGATCGCTTTTGCTCTATGATCGAGTCCAAAAGATAGTCTCTTCTCTGTGAGCTGGATTTTGTGAAATAACAGAGACTCCACTCTTGTGAGGAAGGCATCGAGAGTCCCCTTAACCCCACCCACCAGAGAGCTTGTTGCCTTGCATTTACTCATCCCAACAAAAAAGAAGGGAATAAGTTTAGGTTTCTGTTAGAGGAGATGTTGATACAAAAAAACCAGAAGTCAGTACCTCGGTAGCTATTGGAAGCTATTATCATTCTGTCCCATAGGCCTCGAGGTTTTGCTGAGTCCTTAGTGTCCTTAGTGACCCTAGGGAGCCCCTGCTCCCAATTGCTAGGGAAAATATCTGCCCTTCCAGGACTAATGCAAAAAGAACAATTGATGGACAGAATGTTAAACAGAGATCAGGGCATCTATCCATGGACCCATGTATGGCAGTCCAGTTTAAACCCAGCCATTTGCACATCAATCTTGACCCTGCGCCCATGGGAACAATCCAGCCCGAACTGCCAGGACAGGTTCTCCGTGAACCAAAAACAAGCATCCTGAGACTGGTTTTGGGGTTTCATCCTCATCAGCCAGGCTAGTTTGTCTCCAGTGGAATGGAGAGCACAGGGCCCACGTCTGGGTATACCCATCCCTCTTGGGGTGACAAATGAAAAAAGAACAGTTGATGGACAGAATGTTGAACAATGACAAACATTCACACCAGTACAGAGATATGGGCCTAAATCCATAGTTTTTATTCTTCCCATGCCATTCCAGTTTAAACCCAGCCATTGCAAATCAGTCAGTGTTACCCAGAACCGGTCCAAGGAAGCTTGTTTCCAGTCCAGCAAGGACCTTACTTGGCAGTTCGGGCTGGACTGTTCCCATGAGGAACAGGGTCAGGACTAAATTGCATATGGCTAGGCTTAAACTAGGGTGGAATAGTGAGCAAATGAACAATGGATTTAACCCAGAACTCTTGACTTGGGATGAATGTTTGATCAGTAGCCATGCATTGTTGACCTGTGCCCTCTCCATGAACACGCACAGGTTAGGCTGAACAAAAATAATTGCACTAGGGCATAATTTGTCTAAATAGAATATAATGGTCCACAAGGATGGTGCATTGAAAATAGTGCAACTCAAGAAATGTCTTCACGCTTGGGAAAATAGTTGGGTATCAACATTGCAGCAATAGACAAACCTCACGGCACAGCTTTTGAATCAATTCTCAAGAAAACTGAGACTCAGTAATCTTGATAGGGGGCCGCCCTACAAAGTCTCATCTGAACTCAATCAAAACTTGAATGGACTTCTGAGAAAGTGCTGAAAGAAAAGACATCACTGCTCACTGATTCAAGAAATTTGGAATGTGAGAAAGTCTTACAGAACCAAGATTTGGTAAATTGGCAGGCAAATCAAGGATAAACAGTGGACGGAACTTTATGAAGCCATACAACTAAAGAACTCAAGGAGGGTTTGGCGGTTGCTGCAGAAACGGTCCAACAGAAACGCACAGGTTTTGACACTCAGCATTTCTGCTGCAAAAGGGGCAATTATATAACAAATCTGTACATGACAAGGGAAGAAGGAAAGCCTGAGGAGTTCTAAAGAGCTGCAGGTGCCGGGCACTTCACGGAGATCTCAAAGGATTGGAATGACAGCAGTTACAACGTAAGTAGAGTAAGTACACTAATTGCCTCATTCGGCTCGGCTGGAGCCCCTGGACCAAACAACCTGCCAGCCGGTATATTTAAAGCTGCAAAAAGGGCAACTTTATTAAGTTGGCTGTTTAAGCATTGCATTTTGACAAATGACACCCCAGACAGCTGGAGAGGTTCAATGCTAACCCCTATGCATAAAAAAAACCCTACAATCCCGCCGGCCAGTTTCAGACTGATTGCACTCCTCGATGTGCATAGCAACTGTTTTGCGAAAGCTCCAAATCTGAAGCTAGAAGAATGGGACACATCACAAGCATTAATTCCTATCAGGCAATCAGATGTGGGGATGGCACTGAGGACAATGGGGCATAGTAGCAAGGAATTGCGATATTTATCGCAAAACGCCAGTAACGCAAAAGTCCAGCTTAAGTGGCGATATTGCCCTTGCTAATATGCCCCAATATTTTTTCCTAATGGATTGAAGCTTAAACGAAGAAAAACGCTTCACCATTCTACAAAACATATATTGATTATACCACTGCATTCCATCGGGTGGACAAAGCTAGGCTCTGGCAGAAGCTTCATAATTAGGGTATGCCGGCCGTCCTTTTAAGAGCCATCATGGGCCTATATTTAAAGACTTCGGTTAAAGTTAAAGTCACATCCAACAGAGTAACCTCAAAAAATACAAATCAAGGGCTAAAGCAGGGGTGCATTTTGGCACCCCTGCTGTTCAACCTATATTTGGCAGATATAAATAATGTCCTAGTTTAAGTAAGGGCATTCCGCCCAAGCTAGCAGGTAACCATCTCCAGTGTATGCAGTATGCTGATGACATGCTCATATTCAGCCATACAGCTGTTAGAATGCAACGAAGCCTGGATCACTGGCCACATATTGTAATTAACATATGATCCTGAATAATTCCTCAAAATCCGGAGTAATGGTTTGTGGAAACAAAATCATTAACAAGGCCAGATATCACTTAGACCTGTAAAATTAGAGCCAGTGTCTAGCATGAGTACCTGAGATTTAATTTTAATTAGCAAGGTTCTCCCCTTATACAGCTCTTAACATTGAAAGGAGTGCCAAAGTCCCTTAATATCAGTTTCTGAAAATTGCTGAAATACATGGCAGGACCAGGTTTAATAGCAACCTGCTCTGTCCTTGATGCCAAGTTTTGCCAACATTAACATATGGCACGCTGGTATTAAAGAACGCCGAGCCACATGGTTGGTCAAAGCTCAATGCCAGTGCTATAGAAGATTATTCCAGCTGCCAGAGGCAACTCCATCATCTCAAATTCAGCTCGAATTCAGCCAATATGAACAATCCATCATGACACAGGCTAGGTTCCCAGGCTATTATGCCATCTTGTTGGCGCGTGATGGATGCGAGGGGACTCAGGTATACGTTGAAGAGGGTGGGACTGAGTGATGATCCTTGTGGTACGCCGCAGATGACTTCGGTGGCCTCTGATCTAAAAGGGGGAAGGCAGACGCTGAGGCCTTGTATAAGAGTGCTATGACAGACTGTGTCGAAGGCCGCCGAAAGGTCAAGTAGGATGAGGGCGGTTGTTTCCCCGTTGTCCAGTAGAGCTCGAATGTTGTCTGTTGCTGCGATGAGGGCGGTCTCGGTGCTGTGTTTGGCTCGGAAGCCGGACTGTGAAGGGTCGAGGGATTTGTTGGATTCGAGGAAGGCGGCTAGCATTGGGTGACTTACAAGTAGCAATAATACCCATGATAGATCGCTTTTGCTCTATGATCGAGTCCAAAAGATAGTCTCTTCTCTGTGAGCTGGATTTTGTGAAATAACAGAGACTCCACTCTTGTGAGGAAGGCATCGAGAGTCCCCTTAACCCCACCCACCAGAGAGCTTGTTGCCTTGCATTTACTCATCCCAACAAAAAAGAAGGGAATAAGTTTAGGTTTCTGTTAGAGGAGATGTTGATACAAAAAAACCAGAAGTCAGTACCTCGGTAGCTATTGGAAGCTATTATCATTCTGTCCCATAGGCCTCGAGGTTTTGCTGAGTCCTTAGTGTCCTTAGTGACCCTAGGGAGCCCCTGCTCCCAATTGCTAGGGAAAATATCTGCCCTTCCAGGACTAATGCAAAAAGAACAATTGATGGACAGAATGTTAAACAGAGATCAGGGCATCTATCCATGGACCCATGTATGGCAGTCCAGTTTAAACCCAGCCATTTGCACATCAATCTTGACCCTGCGCCCATGGGAACAATCCAGCCCGAACTGCCAGGACAGGTTCTCCGTGAACCAAAAACAAGCATCCTGAGACTGGTTTTGGGGTTTCATCCTCATCAGCCAGGCTAGTTTGTCTCCAGTGGAATGGAGAGCACAGGGCCCACGTCTGGGTATACCCATCCCTCTTGGGGTGACAAATGAAAAAAGAACAGTTGATGGACAGAATGTTGAACAATGACAAACATTCACACCAGTACAGAGATATGGGCCTAAATCCATAGTTTTTATTCTTCCCATGCCATTCCAGTTTAAACCCAGCCATTGCAAATCAGTCAGTGTTACCCAGAACCGGTCCAAGGAAGCTTGTTTCCAGTCCAGCAAGGACCTTACTTGGCAGTTCGGGCTGGACTGTTCCCATGAGGAACAGGGTCAGGACTAATTTGCATATGGCTAGGCTTAAACTAGGGTGGAATAGTGAGCAAATGAACAATGGATTTAACCCAGAACTCTTGACTTGGGATGAATGTTTGATCAGTAGCCATGCATTGTTGACCTGTGCCCTCTCCATGAACATGCACAGGTTAGGCTGAAAAAAAACGATTGGCTAGCACGAGGGCATAATTAGCCTAAATAGAATATAATGGTCCACAAAGATGGTGCATTGAAAATAGTGCAACTCAAGAAATGTCTTCACGCTTGGAAAAATAGATGGGTATCAACATTGCAGCAATGGACAAACCTCACGGCACAGCTTTTGAATCAATTCTCAAGATAACTGAGACTCAGTAATCTTGATAGGGGCCGCCCTTCAAAGTCTCATCTCAACTCAATCAAAACTTGAATGGACCTCTGAGAAAGTGCTGAAAGAAAAGACATCACTGCTCACTGATTCATGACATTTGGAATGCGAGAAAGTCTTACAGAACCAAGATTTGGTAAATTGGCAGGCAAATCAAGGATAAACAGTGGACGGAACTTTATGAAGCCATACAACTAAAGAACTCAAGGAGGTTTTGGCGCTTGCTGCAGAAACGGACAAACAGAAACGCACAGGTTTTGACACTCAGCATTTCTGCTGCAAAAGGGGGCAATTATATAACAAATCTGTACATGACAAGGGAAGAAGGAAAGCCTGAGGAGTTCTAAAGAGCTGCAGGTGCCGGGCACTTCACGGAGATCTCAAAGGAATGGAATGACAGCAGTTACAATGTAAGTAGAGTAAGTACACTAATTGCCTCATTCCGCTCGGCTGGAGCCCCTGGACCAAACAACCTGCCAGCCGGTATATTTAAAGCTGCAAAAAGGGCAACTTTATTAAGTTGGCTGTTTAACCCCATGGCTGCTAGGCGTTTTCCCGTCCTGCGCTGGGTTTTATTGTTTTATATTGTTTTATGACGAGCTGGCCTTGTCATCCGCGCACGGCAGGTAAGCGCCATGACGAGGCCAGCTCGTCATTAGCCTCGAAGGGGTTAAGCATTGCATTTTGACAAATGACACCCCAGACAGCTGGAGAGGTTCAATGCTAACCCCTATGCATAAAAAAAACCCTCCAATCCCGCCGGCCAGTTTCAGACTGATTGCACTCCTCGATGTGGTCAGCAAGTGTTTTGCGAAAGCTCCAAATCTGAAGCTAGAAGAGGGCCACATCACAAGCATTAAATCCTATCACGCAATCAGACGTGGGGATGGCACTGAGGACAATGGGGCATATTAGCAAGGAATTGCAATATTTATCGCAAAACGCGCTTAGCTTGTTTTTTTTTATCTGCCTATCGCTGAATATGTTAGCGGAGAAAATATGCTATTAGCAACATTTTTCTCCATTGTGCTAAAATATCCAGCGATAGGGGCGAAATGCGTGAATATCGCTGGAAATCCAACGATATTCACGCATTAACGCTAATGGGGGATTTACCTGACAATCCACCTCCCATTGAATACACAGGTAAGTAAACATATTAGCAGGTGTTAGATTCTAGTGATAATCGCGCTTAGCATGACTGTTATCGCTAAGCCTGCGTTGCTAATAGGCGATAGCAGTGTTAGCGACTGCTTTCAGTCGCTAACAGTTTGGGTACGCCCACTTTGCATGTCATTAGCGATAAATATCACTGACATGCAAAGAAGGCCCCAAACGGGTCGCTATTGCCTGAAAGCTGTCGCTAACTACTGTTAGCGACAGCTTGCTGATAGGGCAATAAAAATATCGATGCTTTCGCTGGAAAAAGTCCAGCTAAAGTGGCAATATTGCCCTTGCTAATATGCCCCAATATTTTTTCCTAATGGATTGAAGCTTAAATTAAGAAAAACTCTTCACCATTCTACAAAACATATATTGATTATACCACTGCATTCCATCGGGTGGACAGAGCTAGGCTCTGGCAGAAGCTTCATAATTAGGGTATGCCGGCCATCCTTTTAGGAGCCATCATGAGCCTATATTTAAAGACTTCGGTTAAAGTTAAAGTCACATCCAACAGAGTAACCTCAAAAAATACAAATCAAGGGCTAAAGCAGGGGTGCATTTTGGCACCCCTGCTGTTCAACCTATATTTGGCAGATATGAATAATATCCCAGTCTAAGTAAGGGCATTCCGCCCAAGCAAGCAGGTAACCATCTCCAGTGTATGCAGTATGCTGATGACATGCTCATATTCAGCCATACAGCTGTTAGAATGCAACGAAGCCTGGATCACTGGCCACATATTGTAATTAACATATGATCCTGAATAATTCCTCAAAATCCGGAGTAATGGTTTGTGGAAGCAAAATCATTAACAAGGCCAGATTTCACTTAGACCTGTAAAATTAGAGCAAGTGTCTAGCATGAGTACCTGAGATTTAATTTTAATTAGCAAGGTTCTCGCCTAATACAGCTCTTAACATTGAAAGGAGTGCCAAAGTCCCTTAATATCAGTTTCCGAAAATTGCTGAAATACATGGCAGGACCAGGTTTAATAGCAACCTGCTCTGTCCTTGATGCCAAGTTTTGCCAACGTTAACATATGGCACGCTGGTATTAAAGAACGCCGAGCCACATGGTTGGTCAAAGCCCAATGCCAGTGCTATAGAAGAATATTCCAGCTGCCAGAGGCAACTCCATCATCTCAAATTCAGCTCGAATTCAGCCAATATGAACAATCCATCATGACACAGGCTGGGTTCCCAGGCTATTATGCCAAGCTGAAGGCAGCTTGAGTGGATCACTTAGGGAACAGATGTTGTTGATCATGCAGGATAAAAAGCTCCAATGAGAGGCCGACGTGAGTGACTCCAATAAATTATTGGATTCGCAAGAAATCTGGGCCCTCAACCTGCATCCAAAACTATGTGCTAAAATACTTGTAAAGAACACGACAGCAAAATCATTTGCTGAAGATCGGCACGATTTGCAATTGAATGCCCATTCAGGCTTTTATGCAACCTTTTATCCATCCACAGAGCTAGCATTGTATTTATCCAGCCCGCTGAACCTCGCTCAGGAAAAATCTCTATTGAGACTGAAGTGTGGAATAATACCATTAAAGGCCTGTAAGTGTGGGCGTTTGAAAGGGTCTGGTGCCTTTAACTGCAAACTGTGACCACAAGCAAGAATCACGGTCACACATAGTGTGTGCCTCTGCAGTGGTTTAAAGGCCGTACGGTGTTTTGGGCTAAAACCAATATTTCTTTACTTAGAATAAGGCAGTGTAAAACAGCGATAAAAATGTGTTTGAGTGGGGACAATGCACAGTTGACATCCAGGTTGTTGAAGTTCTCGAATGGTGCTTATGAGACAATTAACAAAAGTGCTTAACAAAGCTCAGGCAAAAGGTCCTGTTTATCCAAAAAACTTTGGCCAGGACAGCATAAGGTCAGACATTTGTGCAAGATCCAATCAAACTGAAAAACGAGCGATAGGGGATAAGGTTATTCAATATGGAGCAGGCGATCTCAGTTTTTAATAAAAAATCAGTCAGAGAAGGGGTAATAAAAAAGAAATCAATAACGCTGGTGGCACCTCCCTCAGTAAAGGGGGGATTTTACCTTCTCAGGGGGTATCAGAGGCAGAGGTAGAAACCAGGTTCTACTAGCTAGGAATGAGAACAACCTCACACCTACTTACTCACCAATACTGTCACACACACAGCCACAGGTAGGAGGTAGTGCCAACTCCTTCTCCAGAGGTTAGCAATGAACTCAGGTTATATCCAGAGTCTTGAGTGCCTCACCTGGCACTGACATTGTTGGATTGTGCATCAAGTTTACCCTTGAGGTTACTAATAGAAGGGATGCGTTCCTCCCTATCAAATTACTGTGGAACTCACGGCCAATGGACCTTTATTGCCTGCTGTGAATGGTAGAGGGGAGAAACAATTCATTTTGACATGGTCACAATTTATAAGAACTATGACTCTGAAGAATCACAAACTCCGGGTTCCAGGTTAGTGGGCTTTATCACAAAGCCAAAAACAACTGGATGTGCAAGCACCTCATTACGAGGTTGTAGAAATTCATGGGAACTAATACAAATCCAAACCTACGGGCTAAATATATGCGTTGGAACATACACAGAATGACAAACTCCAGAAGCAGAACGCAGGCAATAATTGCCCCCATGACAAGTTTGGTCTTCCTCTGCGGAGAATGAATGAAACGCATTAGTCTGTCCCTACACTACCACTATTATGACATCCCGACTTAGCATTGCCCAGGCAAGATCAGGAAAGGGTGTCAGCGCATGAAGTCTTCCTAAGAAGTACACTCAGGTTGTATTAGTCAAGTGGCCAAAGCTACAGAGCTTGTTCTAAGATCTTCCTTCTCTCTCCTTCGATCTCCTCACCCCTTCTCCTGACTCTACCCCAGGGCACTGTCCTTAATACAAAATCACAAAACATAAACACACCCGCAGATCATCTCATCCCGCTGGACCCTTCCCGTAGGTAATTTTCCATGAGGTGTTGGTACTCCCAGCTCCTGGCTCGATGACCTTGAATTCCAGGCCTCCCTCAATGAGAAAGAACACCGGCTCTAAATTATCCGTTCTCCTCACCAAAATGTATCACATTCTCCTGAGCCTAAATTCTCCTAAACAAAGGACGTTATTATAACTAACAAAGACGAATTACTCCACCTGTAACTGAAACGTGAGAACAGAACAAATTCAACAGGCACTTGAGTGTGTTCCAATTTTTGGCCGCTAGGTAGCCAAATGAGCGTGCTCCCATCCTTGCCTTTTTTATCCTAGTTACTTTGAGTAGGTGCGCTCCTGTCGATCTTAGCTGCCGATGGGGATTGTGAGGAGTAAGAAAATCGTGCAAATAACTGGGGCCTTTCCCCTGTATGCTCTGGTGACAGAAGCACAAGGCTTTGAAAAGAATTCCCTTTCCAATTGGCAGCCAGTGAAGGGAGTCAAGGGTTTTCGTCGTTGAGGTGCATCTTGGAATATTAAGAACGAGAGGTCCTGCCGCATTTTGAATACGTTGGAGGCGTTGCAGGCAGCGTTTTGGCGCACCCAGGTATAGAACATTCCCGTTATCTAGTTGCAAGGTCACCAAGGTGTGGACTATGGTTTTCCTTGCTGATACGGAAAGAATGCGGTACAAAAGGGGGTGGTGATGGACGTAGCATCTGAACCAATCAAACACTCACACCCAGTCAACAGATCTGGGTTTAATCCATCACCGTTCTTTAGCCCACTCTGCCACCCCAGTTCAGACAAAGAATGTCCAAGGTTTTCTTTAGCATCTTGAGGGTGCCAAAACATCTCCCTGCTACTTTTCTGGTTTGGGTCTCAAAGGTAAGTTTTGGATTGAGCCACACTCCCAGATTCTTCACCTCTGTTTTGGGCATAGGAACAGGCCCCAATCTCTGGCGCCACCAGGCTGAACCCCATAGGGAGGGAGATTTTCCAATGATCATGATCCCCATCTTACTGCCATTCAATTTTAGACAGTTGTTTGACTTCCATGAGGCCAGATCATTGAGACAGGAGGAGAACTGTGACCCTGATTCACCTGAGTCTTATGCAAGGGTAACCACAAGCTGGGTGTCGTCAGCGCATGACACCATAGAAATCTTGTAATTATCCATAATATCAGCCAGCGGGCGATGTATAGATCTAGAGGGTGGGGCTCGCGATAGAGCCCTGAGGGCCCTCCCGCGAAGGCTCGGGGCAGGCAGATTGGCGTTATTTCCGTCACGACCATCTGGTTGACCTTTCCCCTCGGCCATCTGGTCACACCCAATGCTTTCCAATGGGGCGACCAGATGGCCGGGCTTCCCTGGAAGTCCTGATGAGGGGCCATTCACCTCCCCAATCCCAGAGAGGGCTCCATGAGGTCGGGCACCTCTGTGCCCTGGGTCCCCTCCGTCACTCGGTGCGCGCAGGTTCCGAGAAAGAGGGGTACCCCTTGAAGAAGCGGCAGAAATTTGGAACAATAAGGGTGCTTTACAACTTGGAAACTGCGCTGGAGGAGTAACCTGTCTCCGTATAGACTTTCTTGCAAAAAGAAATGTTGACTCAGTTGAAAAGGATGTTCTCAAACCTGATTGTATAGAGTGTAGAAGATTGTGTAAGTTGATATGTGCCACTTATTGTTTATTCACAACCTTTTCTGCGATTTTGGAGATGTAGGGAAGTAGAGAGATGGGGCAGAGATTATCTAAGGACTTAGCTCTGGATTAGCTAAGGGCTTTTTTTTAGGTATGACAGTCACATGCTTCCATGACCTAAGGACCACATATTTAAAGGATGCGTCTAATAGTTGTTGGGAAGAATCAAGTCAATGACCTCCCTTATTCTGATAGTTGCCACTGGATCAGCAGGGGAGCCAGATTTAATTTTTAAGGCCACTTCCTTGAGCTCTTTTGTGGGGAGGGGGGAACTCCCTCAAGGGCAGGAAATCCAGCTCAATAGGTTCCTCTTCTAGCCTGGTAGGGCTATTATGGGCTTCTCCCTTTAAAGAGTAGTATATATTTGATATTTTTTGAAGGAAGAAATCGACTATCAGGTTGCACAGCTCCTCAGAGCTTACAGGTGTAGTCATTGTTCTCTCAAGAGATGAGATCTCTTTCAGAGTGGGAAACAATTCCTTTGTTGAGTTTTTTGCCATATGAATGTTCTCCTTATAATACGTATAGCGCCTCTTTTTTAGTAGTGTGCTTTTTTATAAGCTTCCTTAGATTCTTTAGAGAAGGCCAGCCTTCATTTATGTTCCAGCCGATTACAGTCTTGTTTAGCACTTCTCAGCTCTTTATTAAACCAGGGCGCTGACTTAGATCCTCTCTTAGGGGTCTTAATGGTCCAGGGGGCTGCCTTGTCAAGTGCTTCCATAATCCACTTCTCCACTGAGGCATTAGCCAAATTAATGTTGTTACTCAGTAGAGGTGGATTTTTCTGAATTGTGCTAGAGAAGCTTTCGCATTTAAAACTGGACAATTTCCTACACGGGAGGGTAGAGTTCCTGTATCCTGTGGGACTAGATTTAGGTAGGAGGATCTAAAATTCTATAAGATAGTGATTGGACCAAGGGATAGGGGTCGGTGTCTCAACCACCAGGCCTGGATGATTAGAGAAGATGGGGTCTAGCAAGTGGGCCGCACGGTGTGTTGGTGCCATAGATTTGAGTTCTAATAGTAGGTAGGCCAGCTCTTTGCATAAGGTTTGTGCCTCAGTCTTGAGGTGGTCCTCCATATGGAGATTAAGATCACCCAGAACCATAAAGTTTGTGTACTTAAGGGCAAATTGCATGGCCAATTCCGCAAGGTTAGTTGTGAAATTTCTAGACAGCAGTGGTGGGCGATCGATTAGGAGACCACTCATGGTCGAATCATTTGTCCTCTTTAGAGTGAAATGGGCCGCTTCGGCACTTTCTAATTGAACTTGATCCAGAGTGCAGTTTAGGGACAGGTGAAACATAATGGCTATTCAACCTCCACACCTAAGCATGCGGTCTTGTCTAAGGATGCCATAGTTATTACGTAGTGCTTCTAAAATGTCCGGGCAGAGCTCTCACTGAGCCATGTTTCAGTGAGGAACATGGCATCAGGCTGATGGTCAGTGAGGAAGTCATAGATTTCTAATGTATGTTTGGTTACACTTCATATGGTCTTGCTTGAACATTTGATGTATTCCTTCATACCTTGTTATGTTGCAAAAGCACATCAAATTCATGTTAACTGCGAGCCATTTATGAAATCCTACACGTTAAATGCAATTTAGTCACGTCTATGTGCAACTTTATCATGATGAACATTTAAATCATAAACATCACATCACATATAAGCAATTTTGCTACATTTTCATTTACATGGCATGACACTTTTCCTACCATTTACACTTTCACATGTTATTACTGAACATCTTCTAATAGTCAAATGCTAATACAACATAAGAATATATGCAGGTGCGGACTACTTGTGATTTTGATGCACCCCTACAACTTACAGAACAACATTGCGCTCCATCACTAATCACTTCTTCAATCTTAATAAGTCTGTGCTCACAGGCGGAAAAGGAGGAAGTAATCAAGCTTTCCAGTACCAGAGTCAATAAGCCCATCACCCTGTCTACTATAAAATTGTAAGAATCACTAGTCTTAGTTTTTCGATTTGGAATCACATGGCAGAATTAGCCAAGGACCACCATAACGAATACCACAAGCGATTTACTTACTGGTGCTTGTGTTGCTTACACTACTAGAAGTCAGGAAAACCAGGAGGGGTGAAGTATGTTCCGCACTCGAGGCAGCTACAAACGCCTGCAAGCCAAGTCCAGATCCAGCTTCAACTCCAGGGCCCATCTCCTCTGTGGCCAGGACAGGGGACAGGAGGCAGGTTTGAGAACGAATCCCAAGTTCAACTTCTAATGCGTTGATTTCTACCAAAATTGCCCCAGTAGCGGAGGTGAGCAGCATCATAATGATGGACCTATTGTGAAGATAATTTAACAGTACCAGCAGCTGAGGACAATTTGCGCTTGCCCATTGTTTGCAGTCAAGAGGTTGGTAAACAAGTTAAGGCACAAAGCACACACCCAAAAGGGGGAGACTTTCTCTATGGCACCCAGCCTGCACGATAAACTGACCCCTCTCCTCACCTACATGTCAAGGGATCACTCTAGTCTTTTGGGAAGTGCATCCCCAGTCCCAGTCACATTAGCTGAAGTAAAAAGACTATGTGAAAGGTCTAACCAGGTGGCAGTAATATCTCAGGATCCTCAGGCCACTGGATTGAAGCAAGCCGGGCTGAAGACGGCTGGAATGCCAGAAACTGGTCCTCGGAAGCTTGTTTCCGGTCCAGGGAAGGCATGGCTTGGCAGTTCGGGCTGGACTGTTCCCATGAGGCACAGGGTCAGACTGATTTGCATATAGCCATGTCTGAACTGGGGTGGCAGAGTGGGCTAAAGAACGGTGATGGATTAAACCCAGATATTTTGACTGGGTGTGAGTGTTTAATTGGTTCAGATGCTCCGTCCATTACCACCCCCTTTTGTACCGCTTTTGGCCGCCATAGGTGTGGCAGGGTATGCTCAGACGTGAGTCCCTTGCTCACTTTACCACTGGATTCAAGCAAGCCGGGCTGAAGACGGCTGTAATGCCAGAAACCGGTCCTCGGAAGCTTGTTTCCGGTCCAGGGAAGGCATGGCTTGGCAGTTCGGGCTGGACTGTTCCCATGAGGCACAGGGTCAGACTGATTTGCATATAGCCATGTCTGAACTGGGGTGGCAGAGTGGGCTAAATAACGGTGATGGATTAAACCCAGATATTTTGACTGGGTGTGAGTGTTTGATTGGTTCAGATGCTCCGTCCATTACCACCCCCTTTTGTACCGCTTTTGGCCGCCATAGGTGTGGCAGGGTATGCTCAGACGTGAGTCCCTTGCTCACTTTACCACTGGATTCAAGCAAGCCGGGCTGAGCACGGCTGTAATGCCAGAAACCGGTCCTCGGAAGCTTGTTTCCGGTCCAGGGAAGGCATGGCTTGGCAGTTCGGGCTGGACTGTTCCCATGAGGCACAGGGTCAGACTGATTTCATATAGCCATGTCTGAACTGGGGTGGCAGAGTGGGCTAAAGAACGGTGACGGATTAAAACCAGATATTTTGACTGGGTGTGAGTGTTTGATTGGTTCAGATGCTTCGTCCATTACCGCCCCCTTTTGTACCGCTGGCCTTGAACTGCAGCAGACAGGCCCACTCTTGGCCCGGTCTTTGCCGGGGGTATGAACCAGGACACATCCCCTGCCGCAGTGAAAGAGTGGGGTATTACATGCACCCGTCTGGTGCAGTGATGCTCCCCTCTCCTCTCAGCAGGGCCTTTGGAGAATGTAATGAAATCCCCTCGCTGTGTCTCAATAGCCTACAGTGACCTCAGACGTATCACTTGTGTTGCAGTTATATTATTACAGCTTAGTTTGGCATGATCATATAGAATATCTGAAATAATCACTTTTGTGATGGATTTGTATGTCATTTTTATTATGTACATGTGCTTGGGAATTGATACAGTTTTAAATAACTGAGAACAATAAAATACTTTACTTATCTACTTTCTGGTTGCATGTAAAGGGCCATGGATTGGCTCAGTCACATATTAGTTTCATATTTGTGCAGATGTTTCTCTGTGGTGAAGGAGGAAGCAGCTTCAGCCAGGACAGGGAAGCCATCTTCTCTTTGCTTTCTATCACTTCTTCTTCGCTGGCCATCTGGGCGACCACCATGTTGGGGAGCGTATGTGTGTACATGTGTGTGTGTGTGTGTATGTATGCATGTGTCATAGATAGCCATTTTGTCTTTGTTCTCCACACTTCCTTTCTGTGCTGGCTGTTTGCCGACCACCATATTGTGCAACCAGTGTGGTGGTGTATGTCATAAGTCATCATTTAGTCATTGTTCTCCATGCCTTCATCTTTGCTGGCCATGTGGCAACCACCATTTTGTGGCCTCATTGTGTATTTCCTATATTATTAATCAATGTATTAATCAATGTATTCCTTTTAGGCCTTTTGCAAGGATCATTGATTACTGTGGCCCGTTAAAAACCTAAATTATTTGTCTTCATTTGTTTGTATTTGTTAATATATTTTTCATCTCAAAGTATTGGTGTGTGTGGCTGATTTTACTAGTTTGCAGTGCACAGCTGTTTTTAATTGAATTACTTCCGTAAGTAATACTTTTATTTGATTTGTGAAAATCATAAAAGGGTGGGGCTTACCACCATGGGATAAAACTTTACATCTTTGAGACAGCATAAAAACAACATAAATCACATAAAAAGATAATACATTAAAATAACACAAAGCTTGGCAAATTGCTCGAATGTGCAGTTACTGTGTAAAGTTGAAAAACACAGATGGAACTGGGCATGGAACTGCAGCTGCCAGTCAACAAATGGATATTCTAAACGGGGGTTCAGTGTTGGGGGGTTAAGTGTAACTTGATGGAAGTAACACATTGTTAAATCAGAATGAGTTTTTTTTTTTTTTAATACGGGAAAAGTGAAATGAAGGGTATCCATTAAGAGGTTGAGGGAGAGTCTGGGCCCAGCCTTGGGGGGCCAATTGGCACGGGTCGTCTTTAATTGTTTCCTTGTTTTCCAGCTCTTGGGCAGCGTGGGCCAAGAATTTTATAGTTTTGCAGGAAAGTTGTATCCAAGACCCGCTAAGGCATTTTATTACAGCCGGCCTTCAGGTTCTTACTTCTGCTTCTCTTAGGAGTGGTAGCAAGAGCGTCTTCCTTAGATTTTGGAGTGCCGGGCATATGCATAATAAATGCAATAATGACTCTACGCCCTTGCCACAAAGGCGACAGTTTGAAGTTGGCCAGGTACGCAGCCATTTGGGGGTGAGGTCTTTGCTCGAGAACCAACCCAGCCTCAGAAGACTTAATTTCCTCTTGTAATGATCCCTAAAACAATCTTGCAAGTATGGCTGATGTTTCAGATGGTTATATGTTGGTAACACGATCCAGCCGTGGCTTTTGCCAGCCACTGCGCCTTTGTCCATTATCAGCGATGCTTGTTTGATGGCTTTGTTAGTGATCTGTTTAAAAATGTTATAAGACACGGGTGAAAGCCAGGCTTCTTCCAGCATTAAAGACTGAAGCGCTTGCCTAAGGGACTTATATGTTGAATTCGGGAACCCAGCCTGTTTTTCGAACTCTAGCCAGCAGAGATGGGCAAGTGAGTTGTCTTCGGCGTCTCTCATACGCCAGTAATATTTAGCCAAGGCTCCTTGTCTTGCCGGAGTCTGGTTTGTTAATCCATGTTCCAGACGTATTTGGGCCTGTGAAATGTGTCGCGGGATCGAAAAAAGGTGTTTAAACAATTTGGATTGAGCAAGGTTCAGCGCTGTAGAGTCTCTAGATGCCATCAGTTCCGAGCCATATGTCAGCGATGGCAAGAATTTAGCAGCTACGATCTTTAACATGTGGCCGGTTGAACTTCCACTTAAATGTTTTTGTATGGTTTTAAAAGCAAAATGCAGTTGTTTGGCTTTTGATTTCCCCTGTTCTAAATGATGTTTGTACTTCAGTTGGTAATCAAGTATGATGCCCAAGTATTTGTATTTGTCAACCTGTGTTAATATAGAAGAATTTGTCCTCCAGACATATTTAAGTTGTTTCTTTCGGGAACTGGAGAAGCATAGGATGTTTGATTTTTTGAGGTTTATTGTTAGTTGTGCTTTGGAAATGTATAACGCGAGTTTGGAGATCAAGCGTTGTAAGCCAAGCGGCGTTTGTGAGAGGAGCACAATGTCGTCTGCGTATTGTAGACTCACAATAGGTGTTTGTCCCAATTTCGGTGGATCCCCCTGAATTGTGCGTAGGTCACTTTCTAGGTCTGCGGTGTAGATGTTGAAAAGGCTGGGAGCCAACACGCAGCCTTGCTTTAGTCCATTAGAAGTTTGATATTTCTTTGTTAGGCATCGTCCATCTCCTTTTTTTATTTGTGCCCAGGTGTGTGAGTATAGTTCTATGATTGCTCCCAATAGCTTTGGCGGCGCACCCCAGGCTTTCATTTTGGCCCAAAGTTTTGATCTAGGCACTTTATCGAAGGCCGCTTTTAGGCCCAAAAAACAAGTGTATAGCGTGGAGGAGTTATTGATGGCCTTTTTAGCGAGAAGGGTTAGCGCGGATACATTTGTTAGAATACCCAATCCTGCCCTAAAGCCTGTTTGTGTCAGTGGGATTAGCCCTTTGCTGTTGACCCAAGACTCCAGTTCTACCAATAGATTTGATGCGTAGATCTTGGCCTCCACGTCTATTAGTGCTATTAGCCTATAATTATTGGGATCTGATCGGGACCCTGATTTGAATATGGGGTGTAAAATGCTGCCCCTCCATGAATCAGGAATATTCCCGGTCCTTAAGCTGTGACAGAACAAAGGGGATAGTTGAATTGCCCAAAACATTGGGTCTTGCCTAAATAGGGCGTTGGGAAGGCCGTTTGGTCCGGGGGCCCCGTCTGGTCTCAAATGTTTTATGGTCTTTGAAACCTGCGTTGGTGTAATCTGATCAATTTCTCCAGATAAATCCTGTGGCGGGTGACTGCAGGTGTGTTTAGATTGGGAAGGCTTTGCTTCTGCTATTGATCTAAGGCTTGGTGTTGGGCAGGGCTCGGAGGTGGTTGCGAATGTGTTCTCTGAAGATGTATCATACGTAAAGTTGTAAAGTAAATTAATGTGAGTGCCCCAAAGCTGATCGGTCAACTCTGAATTGAACTGTCGGTGTTTGCAGTTAAGCATATAATTTATTTTTGCCCAGAAATCTTTGGAATTTTGTAGTTTACTAGCATGGAGTATAATGCATTGTAATTTTTCCTTATACTCTTGCTTGGCCAATTTGGTCTCACGTTTTAGCTCTTTTTTCAAGAATTCAGTTTTTTTCAGGGTTTGTTGTGATAGTTGGCTGATTTTACTAGTTTGCAGTGCACAGCTGTTTTTAATTGAATTACTTCAATTTACCTGGTTCCCCTGCCTTCTAGATTTGTGTTGCAATGGGCCATGGTGGAAAACAACTTTTATTATAAAAAATAATCAATTTTGTCTGCCTCCCCTTCCTTCTGTAGCAGCCAAATGGGCCCTTGAGGGACAACGGGTATTTTTATTCATTTATTCAATCATTGCCTTGTTCCAGCTCCTACAGGAACCCCAGAGACATGTGCTATTGTTTATGGTGCGCAGACAAAATATTGAGTTTTTTATTTCAACCTACGTTAATATTGAGTTTTAAATATTGTAGGGACAGAATATCTACATCAAGAAAATAAGTGACCAGAATATTGAACTTAAGGTGAGAAATATCAGTCAGTCAGTCAAAAATTAACTTTATTTGGTTTGTCACAACCATAAAGTATACATATTCATTTTACAGTTTTAGATGAAAAAAGATAAAATTCATTTTCCTAAAATATATTTCTATTTTTTTCGGTTCTTTAAAAGTAAAACATTATTTTACAGTCCCCACTTTTAAATTAATTCGGTTTTTAAAAGCAAAGTCGCTACTTTATTCATAAATTTCACCCCGCGGCATATTAAAATGTTCGAACCCGCTCCCATCCAGCTGGTGACAGCCTGCCTGCAGGTGCAGATCTGAAGGGCATTTAGGACTGATTTCAGCAGAGTTCTTCTCTCATCTTTTATTGACTCGCACGTACACAATAGATGGCATAAGGTTTCCGTATGGTACCCGCATAGTCTACATCTTGACTTTTGGAGTGTATTATTCCATGAAGGGATCAGATCTTTACAAGAATGGTCGCCCAGTCTAAAAGCCATGAATTTCATTTTTAAAGATAGCTGAAAGTGTGCCATGAGGTAAGGTTGCGGTTTTAATAGTTTATATGAATTTAATACAGTCCATGCGTGTCGACGTTTGGCCAAAGTCTTTTTGTCTTCTATCAGAGACAGAGCTTTTGCGTTTAGTTTGCAAATCTTTTTAAAGGATGCCTCTTCCAGTGGGCTATTCCAGATTTCCTCTAATTTAAGGGTTTTTAAGGTTGTGCGCAGATCATCACCCCAAGAGTTTGGTTCTTCTTGATCATATTGTTTTTTGATTTCTAGCCAACATAAGTTATTTAGTGATCCTGGTTCTGCTGATCTAAGCTTTCAGCACCATTTCCCTAAGACCGCTTTCCTTTGATATGTTTGATTTTGCAGGCCAAATTCCAATCTTATTTGTGCTGGAGCTGATCCTTTGTAGAGATTGAACGTTGATTTATATATTTTTGTCTGGAGTGTGTTTAAAATGTCAATTTCATTCCCATGCCATATTTCTATCCCATAGGAGAGAGATGGTAATACTTGGGCAGCCATTACTTTTAGAAGATGGTCATATGACGGGCATTGAAGTTTCTTTTGAAGTGTTCTGTAGGCGAAACTCAGTGACTGTGCTTAACGATGATGTTCCTTTTATGATGTAATATGGACATATTTTTGCTTACTGTGTCCCCTAAGTATTTATATAATGTTGTTTCCTCAATATGTTTGTCCTTTGTGTACCATTTAAACGATCGTCTACTTGAGCCCGCCAATCACAAAAATGTAGTTTTTTTGATGTTTAAATCCAGACCTTCACAGTCAAAGTATTCCGTTAATTTGGATATTATTCTTTGGAGACCTATCGGTGTTTGATTTAAAACCACAATGTCGTCTGCATATTGTAAGAACTGGATGCATTCGTTAGCTAATTTTGGTGGGTGTCCGTTCACATTCTGCAGATGACTTTCTAAATCTGCCAAATATATGTTAAAAAGACTTGGAGAGAGCACACAGCCCTGTTTAAGGCCATTTTTTATTTTTAATTCTGCGGATATTCGCCTTCCATCGCCAAGCTTTACTTTTGCCCACATTCTGCTATATAAAGCTATTATGATGTCAATTAAAGGCAGCGGGAGACCCCACGTTTCAAGTTTTTTCCATAGGCGGTCTCTTGGGACTCGGTCAAAAGCTGATTTCAAATCTATGTAGCAGGCTAGTAGTCCGGTCTTCTTTTTTCCTGCTCCTTCGATTAGCAGTGCCAGTGCTGAAAGATTGGTTGTACAACCTGTGCCTTCCATAAAATCCATTTGGAATTTTGGTACTATTTTGTTTTTATTTATCCATTGTCGGAGGTGAATCAGTATGCAGGATGCGAAGAGCTTTGCCTCTACGTCAATTAGGGCTATCAATCTGTAGTTCCATTCTACACCCGTTTTTGTATATTGGGTGGAAGATGTTACCCTGCCAGGACTGCGGTATCTTTTTTTCCATATAGAGGTAGTTGAATAACGGCGTCAGATATTTTGCCCAAAAATCGGCATCAAATTTGAATAGAGCATTTGGAAGCCCATTGGGGCCTGCTGCTCCATCCGCTTTCAGTTTTTTTATCAAGGCGGTAGTTTGTTTAACTGTTGTCAGTAGAGTTAGTTCGTCTAGGTCTGTACTATCATGTTGATCATCTTTTCCATGTCCAGTTGTTACTTCTCTCTGAACCATTCCTTTTTTAAAGTCTTTATTTGTTTCTTTGTATGGTTGATTACTGTGTGTGTTATACAGGCTTTCAATATAATGAACGCATGTTGTTTCACTGATTCCTATATTGTGCTGTCCACCCGTTCCTTTTGATAATTTATTAATTATATTCCAGAATTCACTACTATTTGGGAGTTTGCTCGTCCGTAGCAAATCTTCCCAAATTGTCTCCATGTGCGATATTTTTGCTTTTCTGCATTCCTCTTTATATTCTTTTCTCATTTTCAGTATTTCATTATTGTCTGCTTCTTTTCCCAACCTCTTGTCTGCAGCTTTTATTCTTAGTTTTTTGCAATTTCCCTTTTTTTATCTCTTAATTTAGTGGTGTACCATGGGTCTTTGTTAGCATCTTGTCCATATTTTACTGATGTTTTTACCGAGAATTTTCCTAGCACAAGTTTGTGTAAGTTCTCCCATTTTCTTTCGAGCGATTGGTTTCCAAAGCCCTCCATGGTTTTTACTTGTTCAAGCACCATTTCCATTATCTCATTTTTTATGGGGCCCTTCCATTTGAGTTTCTTCAGGTTGTGTATTACCGGAATAAAGCCTAAAGATTCTATCTTTGTTTTTTCTTTGATGTTTATGCTCAGTGCTCTACTGATTTGAGGTCACTCGTTGTTATTCCTCTTAATTTCGGTATCTCTTCAAACAATCTCAGTATATTTCCACGATTCAGTGCGTCCAGTTTTCCTCTTGTTTGGAATCCCGGCCTAAATAGTAATTTACAGTCTATTTCTGTGCCTGCCTTTTGGAAATTGTGTTTTTGATAAACTTCTCTATTTCCCACTGTTTGATCAAGTCCAATATGGTATTTGTCCGTATTGTCGTTCTGTTGTTGTTGTTTCTGGTCGACTAGAACCTACCAATGTCACCACTTTTTGGAGATTCATTAATTCACGATCTGCTGGTGCATTACTTATGTTTTGCCCCATCTTATCATTTAGTAAAGTTCCATGTGAATCGTTACATGTTCTTCCTTTTTTTCCTACCGTTATGGTTAGGCGTGTGTTTGTTTCCCTTACTTGATCTACTTGTGTTTTTTGGCTCTGTTCTTTTTCCATTTTGTTCAGACTGTGTGATGAGTTTCCTGCTGTCTGCCATTGAGAACAATTTTGTGCCGATAATTCATCCTCGGGCTTTTGTGTTGGTGCGTTTACCTGTATTTTTTTTGTTCTATGGCCTGACCATGATCTATTTTTGCTATCTCATTTACTTTATTTATTTTTTTATTCAGTATGATTATATCAGCTTTTTCCTCGTCATTTGGTTTTCCTTGTGAAATTGATATTATTTCATTCTGACTTAGACATTTTGAAAGCTCTTCCACTTCTTCTTTATTTGTCTCTTGGTTACTAACATCTTTAACAGACTTTTCTTTAAACAGATCATTTGGGGTCTCTTTCTTTTTTCGTTCGAAAATGGCAAAGATTTGTTTTCCTTGCTTGGTTTTAATGGCATTTTTCCTTGCCTTCCTTGCCCGTTTGCACTGTCTGTTGGTTAGGGGTTCTATTGAGCCCGATGACCCCATTGTTTTATTTTCATCTTGTCCTCTCTTAATTGGTTCATTTTCTTCTGACCCATTTGGGGTTTTTTCATTTTCGACGGGGGGAATTGTTCTATTTTGTTTTCCAGTTTTTATAACTTCGTCATTAGAATTATCCCCTTTGTTATTTTTTGAGTGTGTTACCGCTAGTATTTCTTTCAGAATGTCAGGTAATGATGCCAATTTGTCTATTATGTCCCTACAGACACAATTTTGTTCCATTAACTTAGCTTTCCATTGTTTATCATCCTCCTTTTCTTTTGTGAGATACACCGAGATTTTATCCAATTTAGAATTTATTCCCACTATATGTGTTGCAATTAAGTTCATCAGATCCACCTGAACATCAATTTTGTTTGATTGAAAATGTAAAGCGTTGATCGCTTGTTGTAAGCTTTTTAAGAAAGCGTCCCCCCAGAGTGCGGACTGTGCTTCAGTTTGTTGCGTCCGTGCCCCTGTAGTTGTGTTAAAGCTGCCTGTGGAGGAAATGGTTATTGGATAGTCTTCTTTTATCCCCTCTTTGGCTACGTCGAACTCCTGAATTATACTGGTCAATTGTCTGATTGGGCTTGACGTAAGTATTTTTGGAGAAGATGTTGTTTCCTGTTTCTCTCCCTTTTCATTTGTTTCCAGATTTTCGGATTCTTAAAATTTTTCATGACTACGTTGTTCTGGTTCAGCTTCCTTATGTGTGTTATCTTCGATCATTTTCCGGAGTTCTGCTTCTTTAAAGATTGAGAAGGATTTTGACCAGTCAATTTTTTGTATACTTCTCTGCAATTTTATTTGAGATCCTAATTTACTTTGGTCGATAAGTATTAAACTTTTTTCGTCGCCCTCGGTGGGTGTTTTGTTTGGTGTGGACATCGCTTGGCAAAGAGGTACATGAATTTGTGCTGTAGTTTTTACCAATCAATTTTTTATTGATGATTTTTCTTTAGAATGGGTGCCCAGACTTGTTTCTGATTCATTTCTCATTTTACGTTTTTTGCTTGATGAGGTTAAATGTAGTGGTTTTATTGGGCTTTCTAGGATTTTTGCTTCTTCACTTTTGGTGTGAATTGCTGCCATTTGATCTTTTAAAAAGTGAAAATTGTGCTTAAGTTTTTCCTCCCCAAACTTAAAAGGCTCTGCCATGGGGACTGGTATCAGATCTGTTTCTTCTTTACTGAGCAACTCTTCTGACTTGCTTTTGTTTCCTTGTTTATTTCTTTCCTTTTCCGCCAACCTTCTTTTTATTTTCTGTATTGGAGTTTGTCGGATTTTTCCTGACCGCATAATCCAATATCTGATATTCTCTCCGGTGGCCTGTTTGAGTTAGTATTTGGGATCTTACTTTGTTTGTTTGCAAGTATGGGTGTGTCTGATTATCCCTTTGTTTTCAGACTGTTTTTGTTTTCTTCTGAGGGCTTCTGTGTTATTCCGCACAGTATGTTTTTTCACTCTGACTCTCCAACACTTGATTTTTCTGATCTGCTTTGGGTTACTAATTTACTGATTTTCAAGCGGCGTTGATATCTCAGCGCGGTTCACCGCTCTTACGCCTGGATGCACGTGGTACAGTTTTCCTGCTGATTTTCCTGGGATCCTTGGGTACAAATGTACTTGTTACATAGAAATGATGTAATCTCCAGACGACTACCAGCCACTTTTAATCTCCCTCACTTCTACCTCACACTTGCACTGGCATTCCCAAACCTCCCAAGCCTGTCTGCCCCTTGTGGAACAGCTGCCGTCGGGGAGAGAGCCGGAAAAGAACGGAAGGTGTTAGGTAGAGTGACCGTTATAGTGGCTCTTCTTAATGGAGATGATTTAGGACGAGTAAGACAATATCGAATGTATCTGAGGTTGCCTTTACCGAGGCTACAGCTCTAGTATTTCCTGATGTGATGGTTCTGTACGCCTGCAGGGTATCTCGGCTGGATATTTGGCTGAATGTTTGGCGAGTGGGGGTCTTTTGTGGGAGTCTTTTGGAAGTCTTTGGGAGAGTTTAGGAGTTTTATGCTTGTTTAAGTTTTTACCTGATGTGCAGGGATTGGGGGGGGGGAGGTTGGGATCCTGCTGATAGCACGGTTTCCACAGATTATCCCCCTCCCCTCCTCTAGCTCAACTCCTTGAGTCCAAGTTCCATTCCCCAATCCCCCTTCCTCCACTCTGCCCCCTTTCTCTTTTCTTTAATTTCCTTTAAATTTCTCTATTCCCAGGGTGAAAGGGCCAAGTACTCACAAATCCTGTGTCAAGATTTTCAGCCTTGCTGCTGCTCGCTCCTTACTCCTTACTCCTTGCTCCTCACTGATTCCAGGGGGTTCTGGAGGCTGCCACTGTTCTGATCCTGTGGTAACTCCTCAACCACCTGAAAACACTTTGTTCACGAACAGGCTCAGGCTTGGGCTCTCTCACATCTCTCACGCTGAGCCCGGAGCTTAGGGTCAGGCTGCCATCTCCTGCACGGCTCCCGAGTTTTACTGCCTTAGCCCTGCCTTTAGCCTGCTGCTTCTGACTCTTTCTGCTTTGCACGCTTTAGCTCCTGGCCACCGCTTCCCCTCTGTGGCCCTCTGTGATCCTCTGAGGGCTCCTGAGGGCTCCCAACACCTGATGCCTCGGCGATCTCGGTGGGGCGCGCCGCCGCCGCACTGCAGCCACCCCTCGCGGCCCCTCACAGCTCTGACTCGTGCTGCTCAGCTCGCTCACTCGAATTGCGGCTTTGCGGCTTTTCGGGATCTCGGTTTGCGGCTTTGTGGCTTCGGCTTCGGTGGGGAGCCGCCGCTACAGCCACCTCACTCTGCCTCTCTGTGCCCGCTTGGATGCGGCTTTGGTTTTTGTGGTTTGTGGTTTGCGGTTTGCGGATGCCGCCGCCACAGCTCCTCACTGCTCTGCGATCCTCCCAAACTGCTCGAACCGCTCAGTTGCTCTCTAGTGCCACCACCGCTCAGTTGCTCTCCAGCGCCAGGTAAGAAATACCATTTCTTTTATTATCGAGGTTAGTAATATTGATAGCAAAAATATATATTTTAATAATATTGATGTTTATGTTAGTGTTATGTATTTTATTATGTATTTTATATGTATGTGTTCCACATGTTTTGTTATGTTTCGTATTTTTTTTTAAATATATGTATTAATTATTTAGAAGTTAGTAATTTTTTTTTAAGTAGGTTTTGCATTTTAGTACCATGGCGGGTTGTGGGTTACAGGGCAATAGTGTGGGAACCAGTTTAATTATAGTAAAGAAATTCATAATTTTTAGAAATTATTAATTATTTTTTATTACATTTTACATTGTAGTTCTATAGTGGGTTGTGGATTTATAGGGGAATAGGGTGGGAAGTAATATAATTGTAATTAAGTAATTATTACTTTTTATTTATTGGAATTGATAATTAATTTTTTTAATTATTAATTAATTGGTAATTAATATTTATTAATTGATTATTTGATATTTATATTAATTGTATACATTTATTATTGGAACGGGTTGTGGGTTTGTAGGGAATAGGGTGGGAAGTAATTTAATTGTAATTAAGTAATTATTAATTTTTATTTATTGTTATTGATAATTAATTTATTGCTAATTATTTACTTATTGGTAATTAATTTTTATTAATTGATTCATTGATAATTATATTATTTGTATTACTTTTTTGGGAGCGGGTTGTGAGTTTATAGGGGAATAGGGTGGGAAGTAAATTCATTATAATAAACTAATTACTATTTTTATTTGTTGGTATTGATTATTACTTTACAGTTTATTCATCATTAATTGGTAATTCATTTTTATTAATAAATTAATTGATAAATATATCAATTGTGTTAATTTAGTTGAGGAGGGGGTTGTGTGTTTATAAGGAATAGGGTGGGAAGTAATTTATTATAATTAAGTAATTACTTATTAATATTTATTGGTATTGATCATAAATTTAATGTTAATTAATTATTAATTGGTAATTAATTTGTATTCATTTGTATTTATTGATATTGATAATTAATGTATTTTCAATTATTTATTAATTGGTAATTCATTGTTATTAATTGATTAATTGATAATTATATTAATTGTGTTAAATTTTATGCGGAGTGGGTTGTGTTTTTATTCGTGACTAGGATGCAAAGTAATTTGATGTTATTAAAGTAATTAGCAATTTTAATTATTGGTATTTATAATTCATTTACTGATAATTTATTAATAAATCATTATTTAATTCTTAAAAGTATCTAATTGATAAGTGTTATTTTTAACCCCTACGCTATCTGACACTTTCCACACTGTTGCACTCTCTGTAGTGGGAATAGTCATTTTTACCCTTACACGATACAACACTTTCCCTACTGTTGCACTCTTTGGAGTGGGAATAGTAATTTTTGCCCCTACGCTATCCAACACTTTCCCTACTGTTGCACTCTCTGGAGTTGGAATAGTAATTTGTACCCCTACTCTATCCAACACTTTCCCTACTGTTGTACTTACTGGAATGGGAATAGTAATTTTAACCCTTTCGCTATCCAACACTTTCCCTACTGTTGCACTCTCTGGAGTGGGAATAGTAATGTTTACCTCACGATATCCAACACTTTCCGTACTGTTGCACACTCTGGAGTGGGAATAGTAATTTTTACCCCTATGCTATCCAAAACGTTCCCTACTGTTGCACTCTCTGGAGTTGAAATTGTAATTTTTACCGTTACACTATCCAACACTTTCCCTATTGTTGCACTCTCTGGAGTTGGAATAGTAATTTTTACTTCTACACTATCCAACATTTTCCCTACTGATGCACTCTCTGGAGTGGGAATAGTAATTTTTACACCTACGCTATCCAATACTTTCCCTACTGTTGCATTCTCTGTAGTGGGAATAGTAATTTTTACCCTTACACTATCCAACACTTTTCCTATTGTTGCACTCTCTGAAGTTAGAATAGTAATTTTTGCCCCTACGCTATCCAACACTTTCTCTACTGTTGCACCCTCCGGAGTGGGAATAGTCATTTTTACCCCTACGCTATCCAACACTTCCCCTACTGTTGCACTCACTGGAGTTGGAATAGCAATTATAATACCTACGCTCTCCAAAACTTTCCCTACTGTTGCACTCTCTGGAGTGGGAATAGTAATTTTTACCTCTGCACTATCCAACACTTTCCCTATTGTTGCACTCACTGGAGCGGGAATAGTAATTTTAACCCTTTCGCTATCCAACACTTTCCCTACAGTTGCATTCACTGGAGTGGGAATAGTAATTTTACCCCTACGCAATCCAACACTTTCCGTACTGTTGCACTCTCTGGAGTGGATATAGCAATTTTTACCCCTAAGCTATCCAGCACTTTCTCTACTGTTGCACTCCCTGGAATTGGAATAGTATTTTTTACCACTACACTATCCAAAGCTTTCCCTACTGTTGCACTGTCTCGAGTGGGAATCGTAACTTTAACCGTTTTGCTATCCAACACTTTCCCTACCGTTGTACTGTTTGGAGTGGGAATAGTAATTTTTTACCCCTACACTATCCTACACTTTCCCTACTGTTGCACTCTCTGGAGTGGGAATAGCATTGTTTACCTCTGAGATACCCAACACTTTCACTACTGTTGCACTCTCTGGAGTTGGAATAGTAATTTTTACCCCTACGCTATCCAACACTTTCCCTATTGTTGCACCCTTTGGAGCGGGAATAGTCATTTTCTTCTCTCCGCTATCCAATATTTTTTTGTATTGTTTTAGTTAATGTTGTGTATAAATTAATTTAAAAATATTGTAGTTTTTTAATTTGTTGTATATATTTTTATATTTTTATTTATATAGGGGTCGATTCTGATTCGAGAAACTAATCCGTATGACGATTCGAATTCGTAGCCCTTTCCGTATGAATCCCCACAAATCCGTCCGAATCGCTTAGTACGATCAGGAAAAAAATACGTCTGAATCTTTGCGAACCATACGAAAAACAAGGGTAAATCTGTATGACATGGACCCTGACAGTGAACCGTATGAATCGTAAACATGCCGTACAACCCGCCAAGTACGAACCGTACCGGGGAATGAGTACGCGATTCGTACGGTAAACGTCGCGTATGAGCACTTCACACAGAGAGAGACACAATCACATGCACACCGTACCCCTACGATCATGGTGGGTACGGTTCGTACACCCCATGATCGTAGGGGTAGTGTTCGTACACCCCATGATCATAGGGGTACGAACCGTGGAGTGAAGCCTGTTAATTAGCTTACATCACAGTCTAGAGACCACTCTGCTATGTGCTTCTGTTCATGCTGCTCACCAAGAGTAAAAGAAGTAAAGAGAAGGGTGCCAAAGAACCAGACTCCTGGTGAGAGAGCGGCCAATGAGACGGAGTAAAAGAGCAGCCAATGAGAAGGAGTAGGTTGCCCTACTACCATCAAGGTCTCATTCCTTTTCCATCAACACGGCATATCTGCTGCACTCTCCTCTGAGCAGGAAGACACTTTGAGGAGGATCACCCCTGAGTCAACAAAAGTACAACAATCACAACCAAAACTGAAGCAGATGTCTCTTAATGCTACAGTAACTGCAGTCGTAACTGAGTCCATCGAAACTTCCATTTTCCCAGTATCAAACTCAATCTTTACAGGAACCTCAACAGCATCTACAGTCTGCTACACCTGATCCTCCAAGGGTAGAAGCAGAGAATGAAGTTGAGCTTGCTGCACAGCCGGATGATGCAACTGTACTTCCATTGGTCACATCATCTTGACTACCTCCTTCAAAGAAACAAAGAGCACTGCCCCATATTCTGCAAGCCCCCATCAGAGATATTTACATGGGATGGACTCCAGAGCCATGACAAGGGAGACCAAGGAAAAGAAAAGAGGCAAAATGACTAGGAAATTAGAAAGATGAACCAGTGATTGTTTATACAGACAGCTCTGCATATGAATTGCAGATCACTTCTATTCAACTTGCTCTGATTCATACAGCACAATCAATCCCATCTGCTTCCATTTTTTCAAGAATCTCAAGACCCTCAGCAACCACCATCCCTACAACAGATGCAGCATGCCCTAGGGAAATGTAAACAGAGCCCCCTAGCTCCAACACAGGTTTTCTGTTGGCTTTATAAAGGAGGACTACTCCTCCTTTGTGGGCTTCTGTACAATTAGGGCACATGAGCACCACATTGAAGATTGCACAATTTGCTGCAAAACAGTGCATCAAAGGAAGCCAGGTGGGCATTACGGTACTGTGGGGCAACTGGCTCATCTCTATAACTAACATACAATTCTTTTGGAAAGGCACCTCAGAAGGATAGCGGAAGCTGATAGAGAATTTATAATCAAACAGATAGAAGGAGGTGTTGTTAAGGAAGAAGAGGATGTCACCATTAAGAGAAGTAGCCCTGTCGGTCTTAGTATGAGGTCTGCACCTGAGGCAAACTCTGAATGGCACAAAGCATCCAAACAGCCCACTTGCTATGCCTAGCTCACTTAAGGTGATAATTCCTTGTACAGAAACAACTTCCGCAACCCCCACCATCAATTCTATGTTCAACAAGGATTCACCATACAATCAAAGCCATGAACTAGTCCATTTATATAAATGTTATAAATTGTTCGTGCTTGACATCCTCCTTTTTTCTTTGGTGGATTGTATGGCATTTGTAGAAACCCCATGTTCACATTGAAAGGTTTCAAGCCAGACCTATTTTTTACTGTTGCTGTGCTAGTGCTGCACCATTATGTGATGGAATTGGTTAGTGAATGAATGAAGGAGAAGGTGATTCAGTTCATTCATCTCACGAGAGACATGTAGACCAGTGATGAAGCAACTTACATGTGGGCTTGTCTCTGGGTCTCCATCAAGGTAGTTAAGCCAAGAGTAGCCAATCATCTCATAACTGCTGATGCATGTCAAGGCATTCAGTTTCATGAAACAGTTCAATGCTCTAAATGGTGGAATCACATAAGCTGCCAACATGTTGGAAAAATATATCAAAGTCTACGCATAACTTCAGCCCAGAGTTTGAAGCAATGGATTTATTGCCACTGACAATGGCATTAATAACCTCAAAACCATGGCTGATGAAGGATGTGTCAGAGTCCTCTGTTTAATTCACTGCATCAATCTAATCGTACAAGAGGTTCTCAAAAGGTAGGCAACAATATACTGGTCACCCGTCGAAAGAATTCCACTCATTTCAGTCATTCCTTGACATCCAAGCTATCATTTAGTGTGCTGACAGAGTCCCCATAAAAGCCTTCATACAAGATCTCCAAACCCGTTGGCACTTCATATTCTACAAGTTGCCACAGCTTGGAGAGACGGCTCTCCAGACTGTCTAGCACCAATGAATTAATCAATGTGCCAACTATGGACAGTAAATCTGATGGTTTACAACCCCCTGCAACCTCCTGAATATTGCAAATTTGAGGCACGTATTCAGGGATGATAAGTCATATGACATGTCCCAGCAATAATTAACTCCCACCTCCTTCTGGAAAGGGGCGACCGAATCGGTCCCCCCGAACTTATGGCCGAGTGCCTCGATCCCCCCGGGAAGCCATTTTGGGCGGGAGGCGCGTCTCAGCTGGTATGCCCGAAGCGGCGTAGCTGGGGCGCGCTCGTTCCCGCCCTAGAGTGGGCTGGCCTAGACACCGACGCAGCCAGCCACGCCCTCAGGGGCAGGCAGGGGCGGGTATACGCCCGCCCTGAAGACGGATAAAAAGGGACGCAAGACCAGAAGACATCCTCTTGTTCTTGTGCTCTGAAGCTGCACCTCCTCGCTGCACGTGAGCTCGGGACAGAACGAAGAGCCAATTTTGAGCGTTTTAATCTCTCTCTTTTTCTTTTAGATACTTCGTCGAAAGGATGCCCAAGAAAGGAGCAAAGAGAATGTCGACTGACCAGTTGGTTCGGGCACTCATGAAGGATATGTCCGAAATTAAGAAGCGGTTGGCGGAGCGAGACGGCGAGGAGGGATCGGGGCGTCCACCGGCCGGAGGGAAGCCAAAGAGGCCGAGAAGGGGGCCGGTCGGGGGAGACGTCCCGGTTCCCTGTTCTCCGCTCGAGGCGCCAGCCCCGGTACCGGCCCCGGTACCGGATGAGGGGAATCCGATTCCCGTGATAGTTACCCCGACGTCTGCCGGAGATATGCCTCCCGAGTTGGCGGCACAGTTAGCAGCATGGTTGGGGGACAGTAATGGGGGCGCCATGGCTACCGAAGCGCAAGCTCTCATAAAGCAGTTGCGCGAGAAACATGATACAGCCAAGGTGCCCGCGCCGGATGCGGCGATAGACAAGCCACGAGGGACGGAGGCAGCGTCCGGTGCAGGTAAGCGGCCATTGCCGATTGCAAGGGATGAGTCAACACCCTCTCGTAGAGAAAGATTGGGGCAACATGTTCCTTTGCCAATAAAGGAAAAGATTTGGGCGGGGGAATACGTTAACATTTTCTCCCTGCTCGTTGATCACTATGAGGTCGAAACTGTTAAGGGTCAAAAGGATCTGATGCATCCGAGTGTTTGGCGCGCAAAAATGGCCGCCTTTAAAGTGAATGAAAATATTGGTAACTGGGGTAATGCTTGGGGAATTTTCACGGCAATTTTGGGGGAACGTAGGCCTGATTTGCTCCCTGAATTTCCAGTATATCAGTCACGAATTATGGGGTACTCGACATCACACCAAGGTAACCAATGGTTCTGTTATGACAACCTTTTCAGGAAAGCGATGGAGCATAACAAAAGTTTAACCTGGGACTGTTACGATTCTTTAACATGGAATAAGATGAAAGAGTCCGGAATGTTGAAAGTGCCATTGGTGGGGAGTGCTGTTAGTGAGTCCTCCCGCCAAAATGGGGGGACGCCCTTTCGGTCGGGTACGGGTACAGACGATTACCCGAGACCCGCCGGCAATACAGGGAAGAGGGGGTTCTGTTTCAATTTCAACAGAAGCAAATGTACTAGGCCTCCGGGGTCTTGTAAGTTCAAACACGAATGTAGTGGTTGTGGGGCACCCCATCCTGAGTCCTCGTGCAGAGCCAAATCGGGTGAAAATGGGGGTAGAGGAGGCGCTAAACAGGTCTAATATAGTCCGAGGGGCGCCTTTACCAACCCCGATTGATACCCTGGCGATGATTCCCTGGCTCAGCGAATACCCAGATCGTACTTCTGCTGGGGTGCTACGAAACGGTTTTTCATATGGTTTCCGCATCCCGGTGGGTAGCTTTCAGGGTGTCGGGTCGTGCAAAAATCAACTTTCCGTCTTGCAGCATACCACTGTAGTACAGGATAAGATCCGGAAAGAGGTTACCCGAGGTCGGGTTGCCGGCCCGTTTCCTGTCCCCCCGGTACCGAACTTTGTTTGTTCTCCTTTAGGGGTGGTCCCCAAGAAGGACCCGGGTGAGTTTCGATTGATTCACAATTTATCAGCCCCTCATGGCCTTTCTGTAAACGATGCGATTAATCCAGAAATGTGTTCGGTGCGGTACGCATCATTCGATGAGGCCGTAGCCATTTTGAATCGCCTGGGGCCCGGGACGCTGATGGCGAAATCAGATATCGAGTCAGCGTTCCGTTTGCTCCCGGTATACCCGGATGATCAACGTTTGTTGGGATTCATGTTTCAAGGTTTGTATTACATGGACAGGTGTATGCCAATGGGGTGCTCGATATCTTGTGCTTATTTCGAGAAATTCAGTAGTTTTCTGCAATGGGTTTACACGAAGAAAACAGGTTTTCGGAATGTGATGCATTACCTCGATGATTTTCTGTTCCTTGGGGCCGCTGGGGATGATGAATGTGCCCGGGCCTTGACTGAATTTTGTGTTTTAATGAATCAATTTGGCGTGCCGTTGGCACCAGGTAAAACTGTGGGTCCCACGACTTGCCTCGAGTTCCTCGGGATCGAGTTGGACTCTAGTGAGGGTTGTTTTCGTTTACCAGCTTCCAAAGTATCGAAATTCAAGACAGCCCTGCAAATGTGTATCACTGCATCTAAAGTTACGCTGCATCAATTGCAGCAATTGGTGGGGAAGTTGAATTTTGCCTTAAGGGTGATCCCGATGGCCCGCCCCTTCTCCCGTTCGATTGCACAGGCGATGGTCGGCCTAAAAGAGGGTCACCATCGCACGAGGTTATCGGCCGAGGTTCGCCAAGACATGCGTATTTGGTTAGCATTCTTGGCGGATTTCAATGGTCGAGTCGTCTGGAACAAACCGGCCTTGTCCTCTGAAGAGCTGGGTCTATGGACGGATTCAGCGGGAAGCATGGGTTTCGGCGCCATCTTCGGCACAAAATGGTCGGCACAAAAGTGGCCAACATGGTGGCACGATGAGGGGCTGACGAGTAATATTGCTTTCCTTGAGCTGTTTCCTATTTTGGTGGCCCTCAGATCCTGGCCCGATGGTTTCAAAAATCATTCTGTCATATTTTGGTCTGACAATATGACCGTTGTAGAATGCATTAATAGTCAGGCAGCACGTTGTAAAATGATTTTGAGGCTGCTTAAAGAAATTGTCTTACTGTGTATGCAACTGAACGTGGTATTCAGAGCAAAACATGTCCCGGGGGTGATGAATCAGGCTGCTGATGCACTGTCTCGTTTTCAAATGCAGGCTTTCTCGGGTTTCCTTCCCTCAGCGGACCCCGAGCCAGCACCCTTTACCGAAGCTCTCTGGTCTCTCGGTGCCCCGAACTTCGTTACCTCGTGGGAGAGAGTCTAGCACCAAGGACGAGGAAGGCATACGAAGGGGCGTTTCGGGCTTATTTGGCCTTTTTGGGGACTGAGAGAGGGGGACTTTGGGGGCATGAGGATTGGGTAGTACATTTTCTGATGTCCTTGCGTAAGGCTGGGAAGTCGGTGGCTACAGCCCAGAGGCATCGTGCTGCCATCTCCTTTGTTGCCAGGGCTCATAATATCCAGGACCCGACAGCGTCTTTTGCTGTACAGAAAGCGCTGCGTGGGTGGCAACGCCTTGAGGGTCGCAGAGTAGATGAGAGGCGCCCGATAGGTCTGGATAGGTTGTCCCAGTTGCTGGCCACACTCCCCGACATATGCTCGTCTCAGTTCGAGGCCTGTTTGTTCCGAGCCGCTTTTACGCTTGCATTTCACGGGGCTATGAGGATAAGTGAGCTGGTGGCAAGGAGCAAGCGGGATGTAGCGGGGGGTTTGTGCCGGGAACACGTTCAGATCAGGGGTGAGACTATGACGGTATCCTTTGTCAAGTCGAAAACCGATCAAAATGGGGTGGGAGACTGCATAGTCATTCGCAGGATTCCAGGAGCCTCCATGTGTCCGGTGAGGTGTTTAGAGGATTACCTAGCACAAAGGGTGGCATCATGGGGGGGGACAATGTTGAGACACGCGGACGCCACCCCACTGACAAAGTTTCAGTTTCAGCGGGTGCTCGCGATGTCAATTGCCGCAGCAGGTTTGGACCCGGGGGAGTTTGGGACCCACTCCTTTCGGATAGGGGCTGCCACCGAAGCTGCAGCCAGGGGTCTTAATGTGGAACAAGTAAAACGAGTGGGGCGTTGGTCCTCCAATTGTTATAAGAGGTATGTGCGGTTGCACATGTTGTGAAGCTGTAACAATGTACTCACGCTTCTTGTCTTTTGTTTGGTTTTCAGTTACGCAAGCCTTCGAGGCGGGGCGGACTATGCAGTCGACCCAACACCGGGCCAGCGGTCAGACATCACCGGCTGTGAGAAAGGAGGTGTGGGTCGTGGGCCACTCATACGTGAGGCGTGCCGCAGACGTATTCAAAGCAGGTGACATGATTCACGTAGCTGGGGAATACGGGTACAGGATGTCCTTCTACGGAAGGGGCGGTCTCTGTATTGACCAGTTTCAAGCTTACTTTGAGGGTTTGTTAGGGCGGACGAGGTCACCGCCGTCAATAGTCATAGTACATTTAGGGGGCAATGATTTGGTCACCACCGGTAGACGACTTCTCCTGGAGGCAATGCTTTCCACCGTAAGTTGGTTGGCGAGGAGAGTTCCGGGGTGCATAATTGCGTGGTCTCATATGATCCCACGAAAAGTGTGGCGGGGGGCTATTTCGATCCCTGCTTTGAACCATTCTGTTAGGAAACTTAATAACAAAATGAGTAGGTTGTTCCGCTCCAGGACATTGCATTCTATCTCGCACGGTTGTATTAATGATGACAGTATGTATATGGGGGATGGTGTGCATTTGTCTCGGGTGGGAAATGAGTTACTCATAGGAGACTTCTTAGCATGGTTAAAAACGTTGGAACATGACCTTTAGCTAGGAGTTTTGGTGGGGGGCCCGGATAGCCGGTCAACTATCCGGGCCTGTGGCGGTAAGGTCATGATCGGTGAGCACTAATTAGTAGATCCCTATGAGTGGGCGTCACCCAACACGGATGGGAGCGCTCGGGAGAGGTGGCCATTGGCCCCTCAATGGGGAGGCGGTCCCTTCTAAGGATGGGTCGCCGGAAGTAAAGGAAAGGCGGTCAAGGCCCCTTCCTTTGTAGGAGGGGTTACAGCCCCCTCCTGGGGAATTTCCCGGGGCCAGTGACATCTGCGACGGCAGATGCGGTAAGTTGTGTGGGGTTGGGATAAGGGCCACGATACCTTCTAGATACCTCACACGAGTATTCGAACGACCTTTAACTGGCGTCGAGTTTTAGGTGCCCCCGTCAAGTCAAGGGAAATTGGTAGTAGTTGCACTTGAGGTACGCCTCCGTGCTGTCACCCATCCCAAGTGGGAGGGGTAAGTCCGGTTAGGGATCTTGACACCGGTTATGACCTTGCTGTTGGCCCTTAAACGTTAGGTTGTACAATTTCAATATGTCAAGAAATGTTTTGTAGGTTGCTATTTCGGCTAGGAGAACCTCTGTATTAGAGAATCTGTTAAGGTTAGCCAAACATCGCAATATGGTAATGAAATTGTACATAACATGAAACGTTTAATGTTTTAATTTTGTTTTAATAAATACGGCCGGGATGGTCACTCCATCCCACTTCCAAAAACTTCAAGAACTGTTTCCGGTTTCACTCCTTTTGGGGATTGTGTTGAGAGGGGGTGGCGGGTATCTCGGCTATATGGAAAGGGGCGACCGAATCGGTCCCCCCGAACTTATGGCCGAGTGCCTCGATCCCCCCGGGAAGCCATTTTGGGCGGGAGGCGCGTCTCAGCTGGTATGCCCGAAGCGGCGTAGCTGGGGCGCGCTCGTTCCCGCCCTAGAGTGGGCTGGCCTAGACACCGACGCAGCCAGCCACGCCCTCAGGGGCAGGCAGGGGCGGGTATACGCCCGCCCTGAAGACGGATAAAAAGGGACGCAAGACCAGAAGACATCCTCTTGTTCTTGTGCTCTGAAGCTGCACCTCCTCGCTGCACGTGAGCTCGGGACAGAACGAAGAGCCAATTTTGACCCACCCACCAGCCCCTGAAGACAGCCAGTTGTGTATAATAAAGTTGATTAATTTTGTTTTGTTTTCGTTTCCAGGTTGTAGTGCCATGTTGATTTTGAGTCAATAAAGAATGTTCGTTTTGAGTATGTTTGCCATTAAAGATATTCAGTTAGTGTCGAATTTTGATGTATGCTCTTTCGGTCATAGTGGCCAATGTATTCTTAGGTTAATTTGCACTGTCGTATTTATTTTGGTAGGCGGTAAGGTCATGATCGGTGAGCACTAATTAGTAGATCCCTATGAGTGGGCGTCACCCAACACGGATGGGAGCGCTCGGGAGAGGTGGCCATTGGCCCCTCAATGGGGAGGCGGTCCCTTCTAAGGATGGGTCGCCGGAAGTAAAGGAAAGGCGGTCAAGGCCCCTTCCTTTGTAGGAGGGGTTACAGCCCCCTCCTGGGGAATTTCCCGGGGCCAGTGACATCTGCGACGGCAGATGCGGTAAGTTGTGTGGGGTTGGGATAAGGGCCACGATACCTTCTAGATACCTCACACGAGTATTCGAACGACCTTTAACTGGCGTCGAGTTTTAGGTGCCCCCGTCAAGTCAAGGGAAATTGGTAGTAGTTGCACTTGAGGTACGCCTCCGTGCTGTCGCCCATCCCAAGTGGGAGGGGTAAGTCCGGTTAGGGATCTTGACACCGGTTATGACCTTGCTGTTGGCCCTTAAACGTTAGGTTGTACAATTTCAATATGTCAAGAAATGTTTTGTAGGTTGCTAGTTCGGCTAGGAGAACCTCTGTATTAGAGAATCTGTTAAGGTTAGCCAAACATCGCAATATGGTAATGAAATTGTACATAACATGAAACGTTTAATGTTTTAATTTTGTTTTAATAAATACGGCCGGGATGGTCACTCCATCCCACTTCCAAAAACTTCAAGAACTGTTTCCGGTTTCACTCCTTTTGGGGATTGTGTTGAGAGGGGGTGGCGGGTATCTCGGCTATATGTGATGGAGAGACAGAACATTAGCAAACATTGTAACTTTATGACTGTATTATAGCATTTTCCTGCATTGCCCACGACACCCTTACCTTAGCTGACTAATTTAAATTTAGCACCCTAAAAGGGGCATATACAAGTTTCAAAGATGGTTCACACTTACACACATTTCTGAACAGAAATCAGTGTTCCATTAGGAAAGAGCAGCTTCTGTTCTTTGGTCTGGGTCCCAGAGACTATATCCTAGAGTCTGGTAGATAAGTAAAGCTGTGTGGTGGACTTAATGTGCCTTCTTTGTAGCCTTAAGCAAGAAAGGTGTTTACAGCTTCTGGGTGACCCTCAGTCCCAAATCCCTAGAGCAAAGGTTCTCTCTATCTAAAATGCAATCATGCCAGTTTACGTATTCTGTTTGCATGTTTTCAATGATGAAGCTCCTCTAACCTTCCACCTAGTTATAATCTGTGAGAAACTGCGTTTGTTTTAAAACAATAACCGAGAAATCTCAATATCAAGTTCTATGAAACAATGTCCACTGTTTAGAATCAATGACTAGAAATGCAATTCAACTTATCATGTTGCAATTAAACAAATAGTTTAACAACACAGCATTTGTGGAGTTATATTTCAATCATACTCTGAAATAAATACACCTATGTAATCAAAGAATGAAAAATATGCGAAGATTATAACAGTCTGTGTGAGCAATTCAAGTCTATCAATGATTACATACTACAAAGGTGAAGGTACGCAGCTAGGAAAACCATGACAATGGAGGTTAACAAATGGCGGCCAACCTGAATACTGCTGCCTCTTTAGCTTTTGACAAGAGAAGCAGGCAAAGAGCAAAGCCATTCCATTGCTGCAAATGCATTTGAAAAAGTGGAACCAACATATAAAAATGTCAGTGAAGAAGCAGCTGCTTTCATGAATATCTTAATATTTTGTGTGGACACAGATCAAAGGCTGTAAACAAGGATTGTGTACATTTGTTTCTCAATACTAGATTCACAAAAAGGACCATTCACTTTCAATACTTTTTTCATCAGATGCTGTCTCCATTTTCAAGAAATGGATCAACAGGAAAGGGAGTGACCTTAATCGAGCATTCATTTGTGATTGTTTAAAATCAGCTTGTCACTCACGCATCGCATGGCTGGTGTACGTTCAGAGATTCTTTTGTGACATGGCCCACCCAGAGTATTTTGAGATACCAGAATCACTAGGTATAATCAGTAGAAAAATGCTAAAAAAGGAAGCAATGGCGCACCTGGAAACACTCAAATTGACTACTGAACTTCTTAAACCTGGGGCCTCATTTATGAGAAATGACGCATCGCTGAGTGAAAGCAGCGATGCGTCACTTCTCAGTGTGCACTCCTTGCGACACCAATGATGCGTCATATTTAATCTATGACGCATCATGTCGCAAGGACTTACAGATACGTCAGTATTTCTGACGTATCTGTAAGCGCAAAAGTGACGCATTGCTGGAGTGTGTCACAAAAGTGACGCAACTCCAGCAATGCGTCCTTTCACATAGGGAAAGCCCCATTTGAAAGGGCTTGCGTCAGTCTTACGCCTGCTGTGAGGCAGGCGCAAGATTTTGACGCAACAGCATCCTAAAAGTGACGCAGTGAAATCTCATGGATTTCACTGCGTCACTATTACGAAGCTTTTTGCGGGGGAACGCCCCCTCTGCATACATTATACCTGACGCAGGTATAATGTGGCGCAGGGCTTTAAAAAGTGACGCATCTACCTAGATGCGTCACTTTTTAAATATGGTGCAACAAGGCGCATATTTTATGCCGCTGGTGCGTCACAAAAAGTGACGCACCGGCAGCGCAAAACTGACGCAAGGCCTCATAAATAAAGGCCCTAGTGTTTTTAAAAAACAATTAACTACTTTTAACATACAGCCATATCTTATGTGTTTTAAATGCTCGCCATAGGTTTATTCTTAGGAGTTTAAGCCTAGGCATATTTCACAGACTAATTATATTCCCCATTATGAATGACTGGTCTTCTAGGGCCAGATTTAGGTAAATCTTATTTACTGACTCTAAAATATCAAATTTTACCGATTCAGTATTTTAGATTCTGTAAATAAGATGTAGGTAAATATTCGGTAATTTTTACTGAATCAGAATGATTCGGTAATTACCGAATCTGTATTTACCGATTCGGTAATTGCCATTGATTCCTATGGGCCTTGAGGCTCATAAGAACCTATGGCAATTACCAAATCGGTAAATACCGATTCGGTAAAATTACTGAATTGAGAAGGGGACAGGGTGTCACTTTGACACCCTGTTGCACCCCTGATTCAGGCTTGTGTGCCATGTGACACACATACATGCCCTTAGGGCATGTCTTTGTGCCACATGGCACAAGTGTACATGCACAGATGTGCATGTACACAGGAATTCGATATTTACCATGCAATAGTATTACATGGTAAATAAGTAATTCTTAGGGGCCTGTGGCACTGTTTGCAGTGCCACCTACATACCGAATCAGTATTTTACAGAATCGGTAAATTTACCGATTCGGTAAATTTACCGATTCTGTAAAATTTGGGCCCCCTACATCTCAATCACCAAATACCGGTCGGCAACGGCCGAAATTGGCCATTACCGACCGGTATATGGTGACCTACATCTGGGCCCCTAATCTCTCAAATTGCCCTTGTGATGATAGGATGCCTCAGAATACAATGCTTGTGGTAGTCGTCTGCAAATGTTATACTATATATAGAAATAGGTATGTTCTCCTGCCTATTAGACATATGTCCTTTGCACAATGTCACTCTGCATACCTGTTTTTACAATTGTTGCCAACACTAGAGACGTGCTGCGGAATGCCATCATTTCTATGGGCTGTTTTCTAGGCTAGAAAAAAGCCTACTATTTCCCACCACTCAGATCACAATAAATAGAACACGCACAAAGGAGGAAGGAAATGCAGTGGGAGGAAGAGTAACGCTGAAGCGAACATGAAAACAGTGCATAATTGGACTGACAAAGGAAAAAAGGGAAAACCGAGAGAATGTTTTTAAAGCATCGTGTAATGATAGACTGGTAATTATAAATTTTTAACAAGACGTGCCAATGTTTACACTAAATATAACTGTAATTTATTAATATAAAATGAAATCAACTGGATGCCAGTTTTTATGAGGAGTTCATGTTTTATACTGCACATAATTGTAACCTACTACTGGAAAGCGCAACGAATTGTATGTATTTCTGCTTTTTGCACTGTTTCTCTCCTCTTTTATGTATAATTGCATTTATGGATGTTTCTTTTATGACTCCGAATAAAGTTATATCAACTGACAGAGTGACTTAGAAGAGAATGACTGCAACTTCGAGGGCATAGCAGAACTACAATGCTGCCTTCAATCTCTGGAGAGAACGGTGGTGGTTCCAAGTCCAGAAGCATGTGACAACAACAACAGCACCCACCATTTTTAACATAGTTACCTGCTACTAAAGCTATGGCATCCATAGCATTGCCTTTACTTTCAACATCTGCGATGTTGTTTTTTGGGAAATTAACACAATGAACACATAGGATCTAATGGGAGAAAGAAACCCAACCGAAAACGTACTGCTCCCTGACTGACCAGAATACACACAGAAGTACGTATGGTACAAACAACAGAAAGAAAAACTCTAGAGATCATTGCCAGTTGGAGAATACTTTCCTTAGAATGAGAACCCTCACTCGCCTGAAGGTGACATGCTTTATCATAGGATTCCCTACTTACACCTGCACCACAAGGTGCCTGGGGTGGGCAGCAACTCTCCCTTGGAGAGGAGCTGAGATGTTTTGGATTAGATGAGAAAAACATTTTGAGTGAGGTGCAGAGTGCTATCTCATTTCAACAAATACAAGGGGGGCGGAGGTTTGTGTAATTAAAACTATCTCCTGGGGAATATATAACATTACAACGCATGCAATTATAACACATGCTTTTACAATGCAGTCTTTACATCACAACAACCATTATATTGCATGATTTTACAACGCATGCCATTACAATGCATTTTTTAAAACTACCATTATAACGCATTCCATTACAACGCATACCATTATAACGCATACCATTACAACGCATAATACTTTTAGGGCAACAGTAGGGTAAGTGTTGGATAGTGTAGGGGTCAAAATTACTATTCCCACTCCAGTGAGTGCAACAGTAGGGAAAGTGTTGGATAGTGTAGGGGTAAAAATTACTATTCCCTTGTACCCCAAAACCCATACCCAGCCTAATACTAAAAAAATCTCCATTACTTACCTTATAATGTGTTGTAATGGTATACATTGTAATGGCATGCGTTGTCGTGACATGAGTTGTAATGGCATGCTCTGTAATGGCATGCGATGTAAAGGCAGTTGCGCTCTACAGTTGCGTTGTGAAGGTAGGTCGCTGTAATTACTGCATTGTAATGGATGTTTGGCTAAAACTCAATTTTGTTCTAATGCCCCCAGTGGACTGGATTACAAAGAGAAGAATGGTAGGGAGTTTGGAAAGAATATTCTCTATGACAAACAAGTTTCTGCCCTATAAGTACCACAAAATGGGGTTCTGGGGCATTAGTCAAGACCATAATTCCACCATCACTTACGAATAACACATATAAAAACCTTGTTACCGGCCTCACAGAAGTAAGACAGATGATACGGAAAATGGCTCACCGTGTCTCAATCTCTCGTCTACCTTCATACTAAATTAAAGAAAACACAATGCAAGGTTATACATTCAATGCATTCAAAGACATGACAACACAGTGAGAGACTACCACCATATTACAGTGTGTAGACCTGGGTGAGAAGAGTGAATCCAGTAACCATCACCAACTTTGTTAGAAATTACCATCTTTGCATGGTGTACCTCCAGATGTTTGCCTTGACTATTTTTTGCTGGCTGTAGAACACCGTTCTTTCAGCAAGATAACATTGGCAAACCCCTAATTTGCAAATTAAATTTACCTGTAAGTCCGTAGTATATGGTTCCTAAAGCAAAGACAGGGTTTGTAAGCTGAAGCTCACCACTGGCTGCAGCACACATTGTACCACCCAATATAGTGACAGGAGAAACATGACTGCATGTCTGCCATGTGCAGCACAGATGTGCAGGATTTAACTACAAATTCAATATGTCAAAATAACTTCTTTTGACAGGCCTAAATGATTATGTCTTGTCTTGTAAAGCGCATGAATCACCCCACATGGGGTATCGCCGCGCTGTAGACCGCTGGGAACCCGTCCTGGCTTTCCCTGTGAGATGGTCCCTACTGGGTATCTCCAAGGTGAAACCAGGCATCCCCGGCGTATGTGGGGGGCCGTTGTGAAGTTGAGGCAAGCTAATGCCCAGAGTTGCAGAGTGTGATCCCTGGTTGGAGTAGGCACCTAGGCGAGAATTATCGAGTCTGCTGACCCTGGTCCACGAACCTGCCGCATCGGGAATTGAACCCTGGTCCCAGGCCGTCCTCTGCTTCCGGGTCTGCCGCCTCTAACCAGTGAGCCACACCACTCCAAATCCTCCTTTTAAATGTTAATAAGTCACCCCTAAGCAGGACCATACTGCTCATTAAGGCAGGGTGCATGGTATTTAGGAGAAATACATGTACAAGCTTAATGTTAAGCATGTCCTTATGGTGAAAAGGCTCAAAAGGTCATTTTAATTGTAGCAGGGATAGCGCTGTATAGGAAAGCACTGGGATACAATATTAACCTGAATATTGTTATCCCTATTTAGGAAACAGCTACAAGGTTCATTTGTGCACTTTTTAAAATATTTACAACAAACTCAATTCATTGGTAAAGTCACATTTGTAACACATATTTTAGAACAGGTACTTTTAAATAGTTGCCTGTTACTTGCCTAAAGCATCTAGAAGCCCATTTGCATGAGCGTAAGACTCTCACCCAGGAGCTGAATAGCCCCTTTGATGAGATGTGTACTTTCTTCCAGAGCTAAGCCAAATACCTCAGATGTGGGGAGGTGCTCTTTTTGCCTGACAGGTTGGTCATATCGGCTGTACCCAGGGACCTAATTAACTTCAAAGGGTCCAACCCATTGACAGGCAGATGAAGCTAACACCTGAGTCTGCCCCTTGCTTTGTCTCCCTAGCTACTAAGGCACCAGGACATAACTCTAGGCTGGTCACAGGAGTTATGCACTAGCGAAGACATCTTTTACCTTGTTAGCTTTGAGAAGAGAGAGGCACTGTAGGATTGTTTGATGTAAAATCCATAGGAAGAACTTCAAAAGGGATCACTGAAATAATATCGATGACACAAATATAGACTTACCAAAATATTGTGAAAAAAATATAGAATGCAAAAATATCGAATCCCTATCTCCAAAGAGGTAAGTACAAAAATATCGAATCAAAAATATTGTTGTAAAAAATATAGTTAGTCAAAATATCGAATTTTTTTAATGTCTTGAAAGTAATTCTTTCTTTTTTCTTTTCCATCTTTATTTCGACATAAAATGTCATAAAAGAGATCACAATACAATAGCAGCAGAAATCATAAAAAATTCTCTAATCACATTCCCATAAAATGAATATTCATAAAAACATTTTCTACAAATATACCGAAGATCAACTGAGGGTCCCACTCCTCATTATACCTTAGTGGGCCTTGGACTAACCAGCGATACCCTGGGGCTCATTTTACCACATAATTTCTTCTGATGTTCCACATAGTAAATAAGAATTTACTTACAGCAAATGAAATAATAAATATAACTAACTTAAACATACTTAAAATACTTAAATAACCTTAAAATTAATAAAAAATTAATGTAAGATAAAAAAACATTTTTTAATACATATATATATATATATATATATATATATTCATCCAACAAACGCTCTGACAGAGTGCTGGAGGCCCCGAGGGAGGTGGCGTGCGTTCCGGTCGAGCCAGCCGGAAAAACGGATAAACCACAAACAGCAAGATGCACGCTCTATATATATATATATATGAACATAATATAAATACCAATATTTTTACTGTTGGATAGCGTAGGGGTAAAAATTACTATTCCCACTCCAGAGAGTGCAACAGTAGGGAAAGCGTTGGATAGCGGGAGGGTAAAAAGTTACTATTCCCACTCCAGAGAGTGCAACAGTAGGGAAAGCGTTGAATAGCATGGGCATAAAAATGACTATTCCCACTCCAGGGGGTGCAACAGTAGCGAAAGCGTTGGATAGCGGGAGGGTAAAAATTACTATTCCCACTCCAGAGAGTGCAACAGAGGGAAAAGCGTTGGATAGCGTAGGCATAAAAATGACCATTCCCACACCAGTGAGTGCAACAGTAGGGAAAGCGTTGGATAGCGTAAGGGTAAAAATTACTATTCCCACTCCAGTGAATGCAACAGTAGGGAAAGCGTTGGATAGCGTAGGGGTAAGAATTACTATTCCCACTCCAGTAAGTGCAACAGTAGGGAAAGCGTTGGATAGCAGGAGGGTAAAAATTACTATTCACACTCCAGTGAGCGTAACAGTAGGGAAAGCGTTGGATAGTGGGAGGGTAAAAATTACTATTCCCACTCCAGAGAGTGCAACAAGAGAGAAAGCGTTGGATAGCGTAGCGGTAAAAATTAATATTCCCACCCCAGTGAGTGCAACAGTAGGGAAAGCGTTAGATAGCGTAGGGGTAAAGATTACTATTCCCACTCCAGTGAGTGCAACAGTAGGGAAAGCGTTGGATAGCGAAGGGGTAAAAATTACTATTCCCACTCCAGTGAGTGCAACAGTAGATAAAGTATTGGATAGTGTAGGAGTAAAAATGACTATTCCCACTCCAGTGAGTGCAACAGTAGGGAAAGCGTTGGATAGCATAGGGGTAAAAATTACTATTCCCACTCTAGTGAGTGCAACAGTAGGGAAAGCATTGGATAGGGTAGGAGTAAAAATTACTATTCCCACTCCAGTAAGCGCAACAGTAGGGAAAGCATTAGACAGCGTAGGGGTAAACATTACTATTCCCACTCCAGTGAGTGCAACAGTAGGGAAAGTAAATACTTCATATATGAATAAAAATAAATTAAATATTAATACCAATTACAAATTAATGAAAAGTAATTAACAATTTATTATATTATAATGATTAATCAATTAAAAATAAAAAATAAAATTAATTATTAAAAATAATTACCTATTAATACAAATTATTTACCAATTAACAATTAATTAACAATTAAAAATTAATTAACAATTGATTCAAGATTAGAATTAAATTACTTCCCACCCTATTCCCCTATAAACCCACAACCCGCTACAGAAAATAAATTAATAAAATTAACATAATTATCAATTAATCAATTAATAAAAATTAATTACCAATTATATTTTAACTAATTACCAATTTAAAATTAATTAACAATTAATTCAAAATAAATAGCAATAAATAAATTAAAATATTTAATTGATTATAATGATGATAATGCACATGCGCGGCGGGGTGAACGAGCAGAGGGAGCCCCGGGACTCTGCGGACAAGGTAAGTGCCTTTTATTTATTTTTTATGTGCCCATTTACTAAATTAGGTATGTTCGGGAGGGCAGGAGGGAGGCGGGTGGCGGCAACTTCACTACGCCCAAGGAGTAGGTGTAGTGTTGCCTGCTTCGCCTACTTTGCAAAGGGCGAAGTAGGCAACACTAGGCCCACAAAAGTCCTTTGCCCAGGGTTACTTTGGTTACTTTCCATACATTCTAAGCTGACCAGTTCTAACTGAACCTACCCTGGACCAAGCGTCTGGCCTATGCAGGAGTAAGTCTTGCACCACAAGTACTGTCCCCAAAGTATTTAATAGTTGCCTGGTATCAATGGGAACTCCTCGTAACAAATCCTGAATCCTGGAATTTAGAAACTTTATGAAACCTTCCCTGAGAACTGGAAGCACGCCGAACTCAGCGCTCTTCTCAAGAAACCCACAGCGGACCCCACCGAACTCAAGAATTACCGCCCCATCTCGCTCCTCCCGTTTCCAGCCAAAGTCATCGAGAAGACCGTCAACAAGCAGATGGCCGCCTTCCTCGAGACAAATGGATCCCTCAACCCCTCACAGTCCGGCTTCCGAGCCAATCACAGCACAGAGACCGCCCTCATCGCCGCCACCGACGACATTCGAGCCCTGATGGACAACGGAGAAACAGCGGCCCTCATCCTCCTAGACCTCTCCGGAGCATTCAACACTGTCTGCCACCGCACCCTAGTACAGCGCCTCAGCAACGTCGGAATCCAGGACAAGGCGCTGGAATGGATCATCTCCTTCCTCGACGGAAGAACACAGAGAGTCCGTCTACCACCGTACAAGTCAGAGGCCACCGAAGTCATCTGCGGCGTCCCTCAAGGATCCTCACTGAGCCCCACCCTCTTCAAAGTCTACATGAGCCCCCTCGCGGCCATCGCACGCCAACACAACCTCAACATAATCTCCTACGCCGACGACACCCAGCTGATCCTCTCCCTGACCAACGACCCCGCCGCCGCCAGAGCCAACCTGCACGAAGGGATGAAAGAGGTAGCCGAGTGGATGACGACCAGCCGCCTGAAACTGAAATCGGACAAGACGGAGGTCCTCATCCTGGGCTCCTCACCCTCCGCCTGGGACGACTCCTGGTGGCCTCCCGCCCTGGGCACCGCACCCAAACCGACAGACCATGCACGCAACCTGGGCTTCATCCTGGACTCCTCCCTCTCCATGACCAGGCAAGTCAACGCCGTCTCCTCGGCGTGCTTCAACATCCTACGCATGCTACGGAAGATCTTCTGGTGGATCCCCACCGAGACCAGGAAGACCGTCACCCAGGCCCTCGTCACCAGCCGACTGGACTACGGCAACGCCCTCTACGCCGGTACTACCGCCAAGCTCCAGAAGAGACTCCAGCGGATCCAGAACGCCTCAGCCAGACTCATCCTCGACATCCCACGAACCAGCCACATCTCCGGACATCTGAGAGACCTGCACTGGCTCCCCGTCAACAAAAGAATCACCTTCCGCCTCCTCACCCACGCACACAAAGCCCTACACGACCAAGGCCCGAGCTACCTCAACAGCCGAATCAACTTCTACGCTCCCAAACGCCACCTCCGATCAGCCAACCACGCCCTCGCCGCCGTCCCCCGCATCCGAAGAGCGACTACAGGAGGAAGGTCCTTCTCCTACCTGGCCGCCAAGACCTGGAACTCCCTCCCGACCGACCTGCGCCTGACCCAAGACCACCTCTCCTTCAGGAAGAAGCTGAAGACCTGGCTGTTCGAGCAGTAGCGGCACCTCCCCCACCCCCAGCGCCTTGAGACCCAACGGGTATGTAGTGCGCTCTATAAATGTCATTGATTGATTGATTGATTATGCAAACATTTTGCTCTAGGAACCGGCAGGGAAAAGGGACTAATATGGTGAGTCTATCGGACAGATGTGGGTTGCCACTGGGTGAAAACCTCAGATTGCGCCTGTTATCTTATTCTCCCCAGCAGCAAATCTGATTTAGCGGGCCTCATGAAGAAGGTATCGTGGAGCACTCTACAGTTACAGCCAGCAGACTTGTCCCACTGTAAGAATATGACCTCCAAAAAGTGACTGAAAAGTCCAAAAGTGGAAATCTTCACCAGACGAAGGTGTGAAAAGTATTTGACTGGCAACAGACCTTCTCTTGGTGCCTAATTCAAATTTCTCCTGCTTTGAGCTTTTCCACCAAAAGTCAACAGCTTCACCACGACCTTGTTCAGCAGCTATCCAGTGACATGGAGCCCCCTTCGGCCACAGCCGGTTGCCTTGCCCACTGAGGATGTTTGTCTTTCATCACAGAGACTAAATCCAAAGGTAAAACTTGGGATCTGTATCATGGTTTGCCTTAAACTTTAGCCTTGTGGAGGTCAAGCACTTAGTGCTTTTTGGTGCTATTTTAAACCTTCAACTTTACAAATTATTAACTAAGGTTCTACTAGTTGTATTTTTGTCATTTTTATGTCATTTTATTTATTAAAACATACCCTATTTGTCGGAATTGTGTAGTATTTTGACTATATTGCAATTTGAGTACTGCATAAAAACTTTACATTTTGAAGTTAAGCCTGTTTGATCTCTTGACCGGGGGTGAATAATTTGATTTGCTCTGCATTCCTTCCATCAATTGAGTGTCTTTTGCTTCCTTCCTTGCCCTAAGTGCACCAGGTATGCCCAGGCGTGGGTTTTGGGCTCACTGTGCCACTGAATTCAAGCTATCATGGCTGATGAGAGATGAAACCCCCAAACCAGGCATGGGATGCTTGTTTCCTGTCCAGGGAGTACCTGGCTTGGCAGTTCGGCTGGACTGTTCCCATGAGGCAGAGGGTCAAGACTGATATGCAGATGGCCACGTCTAAACTGGGATTGCATGGTGATCAAAAGAATAATGGATTTAACCCAGATCTCTTGTCTGGGGGTGAATTTTTTGATTTGTTCTGCATTCCGCCCATCGATTGCGTGTCTTTTGCTTCCTTGCCCTAAGTGCACCGGGTATGACCAGACATGGGCCCTGGGCTCACTGTGCCACTGGATTCACGCTATCCTGGCTGATGAGGAGAAAAACCCTGAAACCAGTCCTAGGATGCATGTTTCTAGTCCAGGGAGGACCTGGCTTGACAGTTCAGGCTGGACTATTCCCATGAGGCACAGGGTCAAGAGTAATTTGCATATGGCCAGGTCTAAACCTGGGGTGGCAAGGTGAACAAAAGAATGATGGATTTAACCCAGATCTCTTGACTGGGGGCGAATGTTTTGATTTGTTCTGCATTCCGTCCATCAATTGTGTGTCTTTTGCTTCCTCGCCCTAAATGCACCGGGTGTGCCCAGACGTGGGTTCAGGGCTCACTGTGCTACTGGATTCAAGCTATCCTGGCTGATGAGGGGTGAAACCCTGAAACCGATCCTAGGATGCTTGTTTCGGGTCCAGGGAGGACCTGGCTTGGCAGCTCGCCTGGACTGTTTCCAAGTGGCACAGGGTCAAGAATGATTTGCATATAGCTAGATCTAAACTAGGGTGGCATTGTGAGCAAAGGAATGATGGATTTAACCCAGATCTCTTGACTGGGGGTGAATGTTTTGATTTGTTCTGCATTCCATCCATCAATTTTGTGTATATAAACGTGACACTAGTGGATAGGTGCAATATCCTATAGCCTCAAACCCCTGTGCTTGGTGTATATAAAGGTAAACAAAGGTCAAGGTGACCGCTAATCAGCAACAGCGCAGCCGGTACCGGTAGTTGTAAAGCAGGCCCTAGAGGAGCCCACCATAGCCAACACAGAGGGTACAACTATCGACCTCCTGGAAAAATGCACCTGCCACCACACTAAGACCAATACCTGTGAACCAAAGAGGAACCCCTTGAAACTAAGTACCATCAAAGCAGTTAGTGGACAGACCAAGGAGCAACCTCACGGAGTGAGTTCCAATTGCGGTGCTATAACAACTAAAGTTCAACCCCCTCACGGGGCCAACCAAAACCACCAACATACACAACAGCAAACACTGTCCCCTGAGAATACAGAATCGGACAATATCCTCTTCGTTCCTGAATTTAAATCTAGAGGAAGAGTGGACACCCTAAATAGGGGCAACATCCTAAAGCTAATCAACTCAATCGACAAATTAAAAAACATTAACACAGCAGATTTGCTTACTATTGAATTTCTTCCCGCTCCTTATCCACAAGGCAACGAAACAACAAAGACCACATGGATAACAAACGATGTAGCAAACTCAATTTTGGAGGAATCAATGAGATTCTCTCAGTGGGGAGTAAAGCTAAAAGCAGGAAAAAGGCCAGCCTACCCCACCCTGCTCCTTGAAGAAAGGAAACAAGAATGTTTTCAAACAGCTAAATCAATGCTGAAAGGAGCCCGTAGCTACTCCCCAGGACCGGACAAATATCCATCACAACTGCAATACCTAACAACCTATCTACCAGTATAACCCAGAACAATAATAACACGTACTATACCTGTTGGTAATACCAACTGACAAAGAGCACCAGCCTCAGCCTCCACCCCTGCTGTCCCCCTTAAAATCAAAATATGCACCTGGAACATCATCGGTCTCACAGACAAACTGGAGGACCCCGAAATATCAAATTTGTAAAATACTTTTGACCTTATACCACTACAAGGCTACACAACCCAAATCCACCAAGCAATCAGAGGCTCCCTGTATTTCCACAGCTCAGGCGTCCTGGCGTCCTTCGCTTCCATATCAACCATTGGAACAATGAAAGACCTAAGAGCAAGCATCACTTTACCGAACGCAATACAGGCATTAGCAATAATAATCATAAATAAACAGGCTACTCAACAGTTATACATCATAAACACATACATACATCCGAAGCACGGACAATTTGGTTCAAGGGAACTCATCAAAGAACTGTCAAGACTCATAGAGGAAAGGGACATGGAGAACATACTCATGGCAGGAGACTTCAACCTCAACCTCTTTGGAGAAAAACCAACCGACGACATGACAAAGGAAATGAACACCGTCTGGGAAATCCCAAACCAATCTACTCCATCTCTAAACAAAAATACAAAAACCTCAATCCAGTTATTGAAAGACCTCAAGCAGCTAAACTTGAGAGTGCTCAATGGACGATTTGCAGAGGACATTCCACCAGTACCAACATACTTCTCCTCAAGCACCTCCTCGCATCTTGACTACATTCTTGCGACTCTTCCATTGTTTGAAATAATCAGCTTGTTCAAGGTAGGAGACAGTGCCCAAAGCAACCATCTGCCACTAGAAGTTAAACTAGATCTGTCCTGTAAGAATGAAGTAGTGGAAAGAAGGTACATTGGCACCGAGCACACCACCAATTATAGACGTATAAGGTGCAAGACTACTGAAGCTGAGGATCTATCAAACAGCGTAAAAACAATTATGCACCAGCTATCCAGCTCAAACACAAATCCACTAGACACCTGGGTAGATTTCGCAACGGAAGTCAGAGCAAAACATGCCACAGAACAAAAAAATCCAAAAAAGGAAACCATTACGGCTCACATATGGAAAAGCAACAACACCAGAGACAAAAATCATAACACGAGAAATAAACCGGTCTCTTAAGCAGCTCCGGAAAAACCCAAACAATGAAGTCCCTCCACAGGAGCTCCGCAACTTAAAAGCACAGCTAAAAAAGAAGACCTGGGAAAGTAAAAGGCAACTGAATAAAGATCTATGGATAAAAATTGTTTATAATTCAAAACAGAAGAACAGCTCCAGTTTCTGGAAACTAATCCACAGCCTCCAAAATCCAGGACACAAAGGCATAAACTCCAACATATCAGAATCTAACTGGGCCAAATACCTATCAGCTCACTTCAACTCAGACAACCTAAATGCGCACAAGTCCAGAGATGGAGATTGGTCAAACGGATCATATCAGTATTCAGATAAGACCAGTGCACTTAACAACGAAGAGATCCAGGTCCATGCGAGGAAACCAACCCAACTCTACAACCCAACCTCGGATGAGGAACTAACAACAAGATTCGATCCAACCGTAAACAGAGAGAAGACCACACACCTAGAAACAATGGACAGGATCAGAACAGAAATTTCAAAAGGTAAACTTGAGGGGGCCCCCAGCCTTAACGGGATCCCGCCAATATTATACAAACAAGACGCTGTTTTTTGGAGCAACGTCTTGCCACTGGTCTTTTACGAAATAAGGGAATCAGCAACAATACCACCAATCTGGAGAGGTTCTATAATAAGCCCAATTTACAAAAAGGGCGCTAGGAACAACCGCCTCATAGCCCTAATTGATACCGAGGCAAAGTACTATGCCAGCCTCATTCTGGAGGACTTAACATCTTGGGCAACCTCAAAGAACATCATCCCAGCAACCCAAACCAGCTTCCACAGTGGCCAGGGCACTACGACAAACATCATGGCGCTAACTCTCTTGGCAGACGCGGCAAAAGCAACGAAGACCTCACTATTTCTGTGCTTTATCGATTACAGCGCCGTTTTTGACCACGTAGACCGGCAAAACCTCTGGGCCCACTCTTAGAGCAGCTGATAATGCTACACACCAACACCTGGGTCAGGATCAAATTGGGATCCAGTACGCACCTTTCAAGACAAATCAGTACCAGCAAAGGATTGAGACAAGGTTGCGTCCTAGCCCCCATGCTGTTCAACCTCTTCCTCGCAGATCTCCCAGGCGAACTTGAGAAAGCAATTTCCCACGCCCCACGGTTGGGCAACATCACACTCTCAAACCTCCTATATGCAGATGACCTTGTCCTCATCAGCCGGTCTCCCATCGGCCTCCACCATCAATCAATCAATCAATCAATCAAAGCATTTATATATAGCGCACTGCTCACCCGGAGGGTCTCATGGCGCTAGGGGAGGGGGGGTCCGCTACTGTTCGAACAGCCAGGTCTTGAGCTGCTTCCTGAAGGCAAGGTGGTCCTGGGTCAGGCAGAGGCGGGTCGGGAGGGAGGTCCAAGTCTTGGCGACCAAGTAGGAGAAGGACCTTCCTCCTGTGGTGGCTCTTCGGATGCGGGGGACGGCGGCGAGGGCGTGGCCGGTCGATCGAAGCTGGCGCGTGGGAGCGTAGAAGTTGAGGCGGCTGTTGAGGTATCCTGGGCCTTGGTTGTGTAGGGCTTTGTGTGCGTGGGTGAGGAGACGGAAGGTGATTCTCTTGTTGACCGGGAGCCAGTGCAGATCTCTCAGGTGTCCGGAGATGTGGCTGCCACGGGGGATGTCCAGGATGAGTCGTGCTGAGGCGTTCTGGATCTGCTGCAGTCTCTTCTGGAGTTTGGCGGTGGAGGAACGCCGCAGATGACTTCGGTGGCTTCTGATCTGAACGGGGGGAGGCGGACTCTCTGTGTCCTTCCGGCGAGGAACGAGATGATCCATTCCAGTGCCTTCTCCTGGATTCCGACGTTGCTGAGGCACAGCACTAGGGTACGGTGGCAGACAGTGTCGAAGGCCGCGGAGAGGTCTAGGAGGATGAGGGCCGCTGTTTCTCCGTTGTCGAGCAAGGCTCGGATGTCATCGGTGGCTGCGATCAGGGCGGTCTCGGTGCTGTGGTTGGCCCAGAAGCCAGACTACGAGAGGTCGAGGGATCCGTTCGTCTCGAGGAAGGCGGCCAGCTGCTTGTTGACGGTCTTCTCGATGACTTTTGCAGGAAACGGGAGCAGCGAGATGGGGCGGTAGTTCTTGAGGTCGGCTGATGGCTTCTTTAGTAGAGCGCTGAGTTCGGCGTGCTTCCAGCTCTCCGGGAAGGTAGCGGTGTCGAAGGAGGTGTTGATGATGTCCCGCAGGTGGGGTGCGATGACAGCGTCGGCCTTGTTGAAGACGTGGTGAGGGCAGGGGTTAGTCGGAGATCCGGAGTGGATGGAGTTCATCGTGCGGATGGTGTCTTCGGTGCTGATCGGGGTCCAGGCGCGGAGGGTGGTGGTGGGGGGCGGTGGTTCAGTCGTGGCGTGCGTCGGTTGAGTGCTGAAGCTGTTGTGTATGTCCGCGATCTTGTTGTAGAAGTAGGAGGCGAGGGAGTTGCAGAGGTCTTGCGAAGGGGTGATGTCGTTGTTTCCGGCGTTGGGGTTGGAGAGTTCTTTAACGATGTTGAAGAGTTCCTTGCTGTTGTGTGCATTGTTGTCCAGACGTTCCTTGAATGCAGTTTTCTTGGTGGCGTGGATCAGTTGGTGGTGTTTTCGGGTGGCGAGCTTGAGGGCAGTCATGTTGTTCGGTGTTGGGTCTCTGCGCCAGGCTTTCTCGAGTGCTTGGCAGTTCTTCTTGGAGCTTTTGAGTTCGTCGGTGAACCATGGGGCTTTCTTGCTGCCGGGTCTGCTAGGCGGGGTCTTCAGAGGGGCGAGGTCGTCTGCGCAGTTGCTGATCCACTTCCCGAGGTTGGTGGCCACCTGGCTTGGGTTCGTTGCGCTGGTGGGAAGGTTCATGCTCAGGGGAAAGTCGCGAGCTGGTCGGCTGTGATCTTGTTCCAGCTTCTGCGTGCAACCTGTTGCTGGTGGATCGTGGTCCTTCTGAAGCTGAAGTGGACGCAGCTGTGGTCCGTCCAGTGGAGTCCGGTGGCGTGGCTGAAGGTGATGTCCTTGCTGGATGAGAACACGGGGTCGAGTGTGTGTCCGGCGTAGTGGGTGGGGGTGGTCACCAGCTGCTTGAGACCGAGGTTGGCGAGGTTGTCCAGCAGGGTGGTGGTGTTGCGGTCGTTGTTGTTCTCCAGGTGGAAGTTGAGGTCCCCGAGGAGGATGTAGTCAGCGGAGAGGAGAGCGTGCGGGCTGATGAAGTCGGCGATGTCTTCGCTGAATTGTGTGCGTGGTCCCGGGGGTCTGTAGATGAGGGTGCCTCTGAGGGTGGTCTTGGGGTTGATGTGGATCTGGAAGTGCAGGTGTTCGGCGGGTGCGAGGGTGTCGTCGGTGTTGGTCGTGATGCGGATGGTGTTCCTGTGGATGATGGCGATGCCTTCTCCTGTCTGGTTGACGCGGTCCCTCCGGATGATCTTGTAGCCGTCCGGGATGGCGATGGCGATGTCGGGCGCTGAGGAGGCGTTCATCCAGGTTTCCGTGAGGAAGGCGACATCTGGGGCTGTGGTGTCGAGCAGGTTCCAGAGCTCGACGGCGTGTCTGTGGATGGAGCGGGTGTTGAGCAGGATGCACTTGAGGTGGTTGCTGCTAGTGCTCGGCTTGGTCGGTGCTGGTGTAGTGCAGGCCCGGATGCAGGTGAACTTGCAGGAGTGGCAGCAGAAGGGTCCGTGGGTGCGTCTTGGGGTGGCTCGATAGCAGCCCGGGATTCGACCGGCATTGAGTGCGTAGAGTTCGGTGGCGTTGTAGGTCCGGCGGGTGGGCTGGTGTCTGTGGGAGCCAGGGGTCCTGGCACTGGGCGCGGTCCAGGTGCGGACGGGCGCAGACGGGCTTACCTTTGGCACACCTTCAGCGCTCAGTCGGCGCTCCCGCTGCGCGCGTCCGCTGTGCGGTCGCTCTGGGGGCGTCATAAGTAGGGGGACGGGAGGGCGGGTCAGTTGGGTTGGCGGGAGCGGGGCGGCCAATGGGCTGGTGGTGGGTGTGGCCGCCGGGGGTCAGCGGCGGGAAAAACTGGCGGCCGGGTGGCTCAGCTGTGGCTGGGTCGCTCGGGTGCAGGGAGGGCAGCGGCTGCAGGAGCAGGCGGGCGGGAGTCCCAGCAGGATCGGCAGGAGCAGGTAGCGGCAGGAACAAGGGGGTGACCCGGCCTACTGAAAGGCGCAGTGGTCACTGCTCTCCATCTCCTCTACAACACCAACGCATTCTCCACAACCAACTCATTAACAATTAACTTAAGTAAAACAAAAGCAATGACATTTAACTACCACAAAAAACTAAAATTTGCATGGCTTCTGGACGGACAGAGGCTAGACCAGGTAGCCTCTTACAAATACCTAGGCGTTCTAATAGACAGTAGTGGCTCTTTTAAATGCCAACTGGAGGCCATCCGTCGGAGGACACAACATTCCATCTGTCTATAAAGCCATTGCAGAAAGTCCTCCCAGACGGGTCATTAAGTCCTCTCCTGCAGGTGATCAGAGCGCGCTTACAGCCCATGCTCGCTTATGGCAGTGAATCCATGCAAGGTAAAGATGCAACGACACTAGACAAAACCATCAGTTGAGTATACAGGGCAATATCTTTAAACGCCCAACTTTGGACCGAACTGTCAACTAGAGAAAATTCACCTGCAAGGAATTACTTAATGGGATCACTGGAGACCTTACGATTAACAAACCTCTGGGAGTCACCAACTGACCTCGGCACCTTCAAAAAAGTAGCATCAAAAGTCACCAAGATGATTTCAACCATTGAGGACAAAGACACCTTGGCTAAGAGAGCCCACGGATGGGTGGTGTTGGCAAGCTACAATGCTCTTAAACCACAAGAGTACCTAACAACGGGCCTCTCACAGAAAACAAAAAACAAGTTTCTTAACATGCGTCTCGGCAACATACCCATAACACCCCACTTGGCACCCTGAAAAAGGGAGAGTTCAGTAAATTGTTTGCCGACTCTGTTCATCTGGAAAAGAGGACCTCATACACATCATCTGTATCTGCACAAACCTCTTGGACATAAGGCGTTCCCTACTTCGGGCCTTATGGAACCAGAAGGGCATAACAACCTGCAGGCAGGCAGTGATGCTATGCTTTAACCCAGAAGAAATCCAGCTAAACTGCAGTTTTGATACAGTGGCAAGCAGAATAACGAAACAGCTACAGGGTTTACCCGAAGTACCTGCCAAGCCAAAGCCGCCCTAACCTCCCTGGAGACCTGTTTTCCAAATCTGCAGGAACCTTGTCTCTCTACTCTTTATGGTCTTCACTAAATTCAAGTGTGGCTCTAATTATCTTAACATGCGAGCCTACCCGCTTCTTTTATATTTTAAAAGCAACGATGGTCATCTTTTATATATTTGTACGTTTTAAATTGTGAGTTTTTATTAACTGTACAATAAACTAATCTAATCTAATCCTCCTCTGCCTGGCCGCTTTCCTTCCTGCTCCTTGCCATTGTTCTTTTAGGAAAAAACCCTACGCAAGACGTACAACATAGGGTTTTTTCATAGAAGATGGATGGCGAGGAGCAGGAAAGGGAGGGGCCAGGCAGAGGAGGAGGTAGCCACGCAGGTAAGTGCCTTCTTTTTCAATTTTTAATTAATTTGGGAGGGTGGAGGGGCTGGCAAAGTTTGCTCCGCCACGAAGGGGAGTTTTGCCTAAACTATGCGTTTGCAACAGAGCACGGAGTTGGCAAAAATCTTCAAACTCCTCTGGCGGAGATACCCGCCCGGAGTTAATGAATAACACACTTGGAACAGGTAACTTGTATCAAGGGATGCCAAATGAACATTCATGTGATGAAAGTGATAGGTTTAACCTAGGTAAACTTGGTGGTTCATTTTTGGAAGATGATTGGAGTAAGGATGAACACTTGGAGTGATACATGATTGTTATTTTGGTAATTGCACTCCACCATTTATTGGTTCTTCCGAAACTTCTCATTTCACCTAAGTAGATTAAGACTAAAATTATTTTTATTTTTTTGTTCTACAGTTTTGTGTCTTTTTGGAATAAGTGAAATCTGCAAGCCTCAACAACACAAACAGAAGAAAGACTAACACCTATCTACTTCTATGGGACTGGAAAGAGGTGCATTTTTTATACAATTGTAGACTAGTGACTCGAATGGCAAATCCTAAGTGCAAAACACTAGACCAGGGGTATAGGGCCAAGAAAGCTGCACTTTATCCAATGTATTGTGGTATAATAAATTCGTTGTGGGTGCTAGGAACCTGAAGTCATATGCCCCTAGACTCCCAACATAATTCCAATCCAGCACAATGGTTCAGCACCCCACACTCGAGACTGGAACCGAGGGAGAAGGCACACGCTGCTCGTGATCGAAAACAAATGGGTTGTGGACAATGAAAAAAAACTTCCCTGATGGCTCATTGATCATGATGCATAGAAGGATTTGACTGCTATCCTTCATTAATAAGGCCATTTATGCCTCGCACATCTGAAATTCTGAATACAAAGTTTTGAGAAAAAGGATTTGACTACAGTTCTCCGTAATAAGGCCATTAATGCCATTTACACCTGAAGCTTTGAAAATATACAAAAAAAGTCCTGGGAGAAAACCTTGAAAAAAACGTATTAATATCTTTCGCCCTGAAGAAGTCCTACGGACGAAACGCGTTGGCTACGTTTTTTTACTTGAAGACTTTCAATAAAAGCAAGAAAGAAAACTGTAAGTCCTACTGAATTGTTTCTTCCGGATGACTGTTTTGACTATCACTGTCAACTGTATATTGTCTGGGGTGCTGAACCATTGTGCTGGATGGCAAACCCTAAGTGCTTGTGGTGGACATGATGATGGGTATAGTTCAACATTTTATTGGCTTGATGATCAAATATTCTGGGTACTTGCAGCTAGTTGCTTGGGATCGTTGGTACTAGATAAGTCTTTAGCTAATTATACACCAGCTTCTGTTCCATACTCTGGCTCCCAGCACACCATGTTTACCATGACTCTAAAATATTGTCATTTTCTTTTCTAATTCCACGGAATAAGAAGGGAGATTCTTTCAGGGAAGTAGAACCTCTGCAGGTCACTCCTGCTACTAAGGTGGACAATACCAGAAGAATGTAGTTGCACCATTTGTAAACAGTAGCATTTTTCTTGATAAATATTTTTTACTTTGTGTATCACTTCCATTTTGGATTCCAGCCTTGATTCTGTTGGCTGCTAAATGCTGTTTGCATAGGTGCCATCAAATTATTTTCTTCCCTTAATTTAAACGGTGAAAAGACAGAGACAAAATCATATAAAACTGGACAACTTAAGATGGATGCTTTAGAAAGGAGCGCACAAACAAAACCTTTTTCAATGAAAGCAAATACAGCAGTTGACAAAGGAATATGACTTACAACTCATCCGAGCAGCCACTTGCTCATCCTCCTCCTACTCATTTTTTTTACTGTTTACATTTTTTTAATGACATTATGTTCTTAAACAATTCGAACATGAACATTAGTGTAGTGACATCATATATTGTTATAACATTAAGCTATCACAGCTCGTGATACAGAATAAGGTGATACAATTGTAGTCTGTGGCTTTGGCGGATTAGTTTATTACTTAGCAAATATCATTACAGTAGTAAAATGATTTTAGTGTGCCTAATAGCTGAGCATGATGCCCCACTCGTACAAACTGTGGTAGTAGTTTACAACAAAAGGGGGACAAAGCAAAATAATCAGGTGTAGGGATATTGCCTGAGACCTGCAGCCTGATGTGATGTCCAGTGAGAACCCTATCTGTGATAGCCGCCCATAAACCCCTTGATGGAGATGGCTAGCCTATGTCAGCAGGGGTTTTGTCCCTCCTGGGGCTCTACATGTGCACCAGTTGAGCCTGAGTGTTGGAGGACCTGGCGTCCTGTCTCTGCTTGTGTGTCCGCCGTAACTGCCCTCAAGCACTGTAAGTCGCGTACTATGGCATCCCAGTTAGTAGCCCAGCAGATCCTCTCTATATAAGGCCACCCTTTCTGCCCTAGCCCAGTCAAGCAGTAATCGTTGCCAAGCTATTGTTTGGGGAGCTATCTGGGACTTCCATCTTTTGGTGAGCAAACGTTTTGTGGTTACCATGCCCAAATCTAAGAATCGGGAAGAAACTCTGTTCTTCTTGCTTCTACGAAAGAGGTAAAATGTATGTTTCCAATGGAAGAGAATGTGCGCCCAGTGCTGGTGGCCAATGTGGCTGCTATGCTAGACCAGTAATCGCCAAGAGCGGGGCATTGCCACAACATGAGTAGTTTGTCTACGTCCGGTAAGCTGCATCTGGGGCAGACCGCGTCTATTCAGTGAAATACTTATTAATCTGGGCCACAGGGAGGTATGCCCGGTGTAGTATGAAGTATTGTATCTGTTGAATCGTTGATTACGAGGTATGTATGTTGGTCCCTCCAGAATAGTCTCCCACTCTTTGTCTGTGAAAGCATGCCCTAGATTGTCCTCCCAATGCAGTCTCAGAGACGTCAGGTCGATTGCTGTGTGCTGTCATAGTGCTGAAGTGAACCAACCAGTCAGATGTCTCCCATCACCAATTATGTGCAGGTATTGTATTGTGTGGTGCATGGGCGATTCCGAAGCCAGATTGCCCCCTTTAGAAGACGGTGAGGCTATGAGTGCATGATGAAATAGTAATTGTCCAGGCTTCATATTTTCATCAGATATACGCTCAGAGTACGGGATGAGGGAGCCATCAAGGAATAGATCCCCGTTGTCTTGGATACTTGCCGTGTCCCAGCTACGCAGTTCAGCTGCCGTGATATATGCGTTACCCCGCGGCATGCCTAGTAGTCTCGGGCGGGTGGTATAGTACCTTTAGTGAGAAATAGGCATCAGCGGTAGCATTTATATGCTGTATTAGGCAATAGTGACCCCAGATTTCACGCATGGATGAAATGCACTAAGCAGGCATTGTGGCTTGACATTGGAGGATGCAAAGAAGCCATATCCGTCAGATGTCGGAAGACAGCCACCTAGCTATCCATTGCAGGTGCGCGGCTAGATAATAATGTTAGAAATTGGTGCTGCTAGTCCTTCCTGCCCTGTTGAGAAATACAGTTTCCTCAAAGGGACTCTAGGCCTCGACACCCCCCCCCCAGATCAAATCCCTGATTACCCTTTCCCACTTACAAAAGAATAGGGGCAAAATGTAAATAGGCAGAGTAGCGAAGTAATAAAGGAGGCGAGGAAGGATCACCATCTTTGTAAGGGCAACCCTTCCCGAGACGGCCAAAGGAAGAGTCCTCCAGAAGCCCATTTGCGACTGAATGGCAGTGGAGGCCCTAATAATGTTCCCCTTGAAGAGGTCCTGTCTGTTGCGGTATACCTGTACCCCCAAGTATCTAAAAGCTCCAGTGCACCACAGCACTGTGACCCCCCCTGAGAGTGTCAACCGGGTCCACAGTTGCCTTAGAGAAAGGAGAGAGAATGGATTTTGAGGCATTTACTTGAAGTCCTGAGGCTTTGGCAAACCTTATTAGTGCCAAATTTAGTGATGACGGGATGGCATGGAGATCTTTCACATACAGCAAGAAATCATCCACATATAGCAAAATTGTGTGTGTGCTGTCCCCTAAGGGAATGCCCATGTCAACATGGGTACAGATGTAAGCCACAAGTGGCTCCACTGCCAACGAAAAGAGAAGAGGGGACAACGGGCAGCCCTGTCTAGTCTAGGTATGGGCGCAAAATCCGCTCCGCTCGCGAAATTTCGGCAATTTTGCGATCCGTGAATCTCACGAAATTGCCGAAAAATTTGTGTATTCGCGAGCGGGCTGATTTTTTTTTGGGGCCCACAGGAAGCACAGTTAAGGCAGGTGCTCGAGTTGAAGCTAACTTTATAACTATTTTAGAATGGCGCCGGCAAGCTGACAGAGTGCTTGCCGGCACCATTCTAAAATGGTTACAAAGTTAGCTTCAACTCGGGCACCTGCCTTAACTCTGTAAGTGCTTCCTGTGGGCCAAAAATTAAATCTCAACAGGAAGCACTTACAGATATAAATAAAGCAGGTGCCCGAGTTGAAGCTCAAATTCAGTAACGTTTTAATTAGCCCACAACATTAGTGAGGACGGTCGAGGCTGGGCAAGTGTGCTTTAACCCCATATCTGCCGTCGAAAACTATCTGTAATACCCGAGGGAGGTCTTTGCATCAGTGAGTTTCTCAAGCACAATCCCTGTGTAGTTACTGTGACCAGGAGGCTGGTTTCTCCTCACCTGCTGCTCTCTGACCCTTTATACACAAGAGGCATGTTGGCACGCATAGAAGCCCCACATCACACACTAGTGGTATCAAACGTCTTCCCGCCCTTCCCAAACTATGATGGACAGCTCACTCAAGCGACCTCGGTGCCTTTTGGCGCGGTGGCAAAGTTACAGGCACACATGGTCAGTGGAGACAAATCTTCAGGCCCTTTACGCAGCTGCAGTGTAGGAAAAACACTATACATTTACCCAACAAGGTAGCACTTACTGATTAGCTAGTAGAAGGTACTCCAGTTGAGTGGATGAAAATTGCAAAAAAATCTGTGATTTTGCATGAAAATCCACAAATTTGCAGACTTTTTTGCAATTTCGCGTGAATTCGTGGACCGCAGATCTGCAAAATTCACCCATCCCCGCCCCACTTTTTCATAGGCTCTGAGACATAAGGTCCGTTTTAACCTGAACCGTTGGACACTTGTATAGCAGCCTAACCATGTTTAGAAAGCATGGTCCTATGACAAATTTAGGCAAGGAAATGAAGAGATACTTTCATTCCAGAGAGTCATAAGCTCTTTTGAGATCAAGCAGCAGGCAGCCAGAGTGAGGCCAGTTCAAAGAGGCGTACTCTGCCACCCTAAAATATCAACGGATATTGAGGGCAGAATTGCAAGCGGGAACAAACCCATTCTGGTCTGGATGCACCAGAGCGAGGATACACTGCGCCAACCGGTTTACTAGTAGCTTTGCTAATATTTTATAATCTGCATTCAAAATCACTAAAGGTCTATGTGACCAGGGTACAATGGGTCTTTACCTGGTTTTAGTAATGAAACCACATTAGCAGTGCTCATTGATGGAGGCAGGGTCATACTATCTATTGCCGAGGTATACAAGGTGTGCAGTCGGGGCACCAGAGTTTCCGTATATATGTCTTAAAGAATTCAGTTGGGAGTCTGTCTGTTCCTGGGGTTTTCACAGACGCCAGCGACTCCAGTGCTTCCCGGATTTCCTCTGCTGTTAATAGGGAATCTAGTTCTAGGTACTGGTCGACAGTCAAGATGGGAAATTCAACAGAGTCCTGAAACCCTCTGATGTATTGATTGTCACCACGCCAGCCCGACATGTATAGCTTGGCATAATGCTTCGTCATAACCTCGTGAATGTCTCTTTGTGTGTATTAAGACTGCCCAGATTCATCCACTAATAGTTGCATGGGTCGGTGTGGGTGTTCCTGCCGAATTCAATAGACAAGTAATTTGCCTGCTTTATCCATTGTCGAGTGACTGCCAGCTGAGTGTGCCAGATAGTTGTGACAGCTGTGTTTTTCTAGTAATTTGGCACGTTCGGTGTGAATGACCTCTAGCTGTTTCTTTGTTTCCGGTTTGGTAACGGCTAATGTCTCAAGCAGGAAGATTTGCCACTCGACAGTAGATAGGGATCAGTCTAGCTGCTTACGAATGCTCCATGTGTGGCCTAAACAGTGCCCTGGTTACGACCTTAAGGCCTCCCACTCCGTCAGGGGTGAGTCAGTGGTGCTCATGTTATATTCAAAATAGTCAATCACTGTCACCCTCAGGGATCCCCGGAACTACTGATCCGCAACGCTGCAATTTGTAGCTGCCATGCAGGGATCTGAGAAGGTCCTGCCTCCCAACATTAGAGGCATTAACTGAGGGTAATGATCTGGGTGTGTAAGACCCAGGTTTTCTGTGTTTTTGATTAGGGGGATCAGGGTTGCCGAGGTCAGTATGAGATCCAAACGTACATGTAGGTCATGGACTGGTGAGAAAAAGGAGTAAATCCATATGTCAGGATTACGTTCGCGCCAGACATCTGTCAGGGACCAGTGCCCCATCCAGGAGCGTAACTACTGTACATTGGAAGCACCTTCAGTGCCGGGCAGGGTGGGAAGGAACAATCAAGCGAGACGTCTAATACAGAGTTGAAGTCTCTCCCCACAAGCCAAGGAACGTCTTTCCAGTGGGTCAGAAGTGTAGAGAGTTTCTAAGGAAGGCAATCTGCTCGGTGTTAGGGGCATAAATAGAGTTCAATGGGATAGGTGGCCCCTTGAGTCGCTCCCTAAGGAACACATACCGTCCCGCGGGATCTGTTATAACTTCTTCCTCCTCCCAAGGGACACCAGCCCTCACCCAGACAAGAACCCCACGTGCTAGAGATGGATAATTAGTGCTGTACACATGCCCACGCCAACAGTGACGGAGCTGGGTGGCCTCAGAGCACGTCAAGTGTGTTTCCTGTAGCAATGCAACGCTAGCTGCTCTGCGTCGTAGATAGGCATCTGTAGAGTATCTCCTACATGGAGTGTGTATACCCCTGACATTCCAAGTAATCACATTTAGGCTAATCATAAGGAAGGTTTGGATCTACCATTTTCAGCTTACTCAGCTGGCTAACACCACCAGTGTACATTGGGTGGCAACAGGTCTCTGAGGGAGGCAATACCTGTGAGGGGAAAAGCAACAATGAATTCAAGATGATATGCAACTTCATAAGGGAGGATCCCAACCGGGAATCGACTGAAACTATTGTGCCTGAGTGTGGCAATTAACATGTTGTCATAAAATTTCTTCGGGGAGAAGCTTGAGATAGGTACCAGCCCGTGTGGCCCACACCCCGTACATTTGACAATAATAAAGTGCGATGTATGGAAACTTCGCCTGTGGATGTCACTACTGTGTTCTGGATAAGCAAAATAAAAGGGGGAAGAGAAACCAGGAGCGAGATGGAGGGAGGCTAAAGTGATGTTGCATGTATTTTATATATAAAAGAGCCAGTTCATTCTGCATTGTTAAATAATTTCATCTGACGTCTAGGCTGTGATATCCAGTATGTGAGGGGATTCAGAAAAGGGGGTGGTGATGAACAGAGTGTCTGAATTAAGCAGACCACTCTTACCCAGTCCAAAGATCAGGGCTTGATTCATCACCGTTATTTATCTCACTGCACCATCCCAGCTCAGAACCTGGCTATATGCAAATCAGTCTGTCCCTGGCCCAGTGCATCATGGGAACAGGGCAGACTAAACTACCAAGCCAATTCTTCACCAGAAAGGAGACAAGCTACCGGGGACCGGTTTCTGGCATTTCAGCCGTCTTCGGCCCGGCTTGCTTGAATCCTGATGGTGCAGTGAGAAAGGGACTCATGTCTGAGTATACCCTGCCACACCTATAGTGGCCAAAAACGATTCAGAAAAGGGGGTGGTGATGAACAGAGTGTCTGAATTAAGCAGACCACTCTTACCCAGTCCAAAGATCAGGGCTTGATTCATCACCGTTATTTATCTCACTGCACCATCCCAGCTCAGAACCTGGCTATATGCAAATCAGTCTGTCCCTGGCCCAGTGCATCATGGGAACAGGGCAGACTAAACTACCAAGCCAATTCTTTACCAGAAAGGAGACAAGCTACCGGGGACCGGTTTCTGGCATTTCAGCCGTCTTCGGCCCGGCTTGCTTGAATCCTGATGGTGCAGTGAGAAAGGGACTCATGTCTGAGTATACCCTGCCACACCTATAGTGGCCAAAAACGATTCAGAAAAGGGGGTGGTGATGAACAGAGTGTCTGAATTAAGCAGACCACTCTTACCCAGTCCAAAGATCAGGGCTTGATTCATCACCGTTATTTATCTCACTGCACCATCCCAGCTCAGAACCTGGCTATATGCAAATCAGTCTGTCCCTGGCCCAGTGCATCATGGGAACAGGGCAGACTAAACTACCAAGCCAATTCTTCACCAGAAAGGAGACAAGCTACCGGGGACCGGTTTCTGGCATTTCAGCCGTCTTCGGCCCGGCTTGCTTGAATCCTGATGGTGCAGTGAGAAAGGGACTCATGTCTGAGTATACCCTGCCACACCTATAGTGGCCAAAAACGATTCAGAAAAGGGGGTGGTGATGAACAGAGTGTCTGAATTAAGCAGACCACTCTTACCCAGTCCAAAGATCAGGGCTTGATTCATCACCGTTATTTATCTCACTGCACCATCCCAGCTCAGAACCTGGCTATATGCAAATCAGTCTGTCCCTGGCCCAGTGCATCATGGGAACAGGGCAGACTAAACTACCAAGCCAATTCTTCACCAGAAAGGAGACAAGCTACCGGGGACCGGTTTCTGGCATTTCAGCCGTCTTCGGCCCGGCTTGCTTGAATCCTGATGGTGCAGTGAGAAAGGGACTCATGTCTGAGTATACCCTGCCACACCTATAGTGGCCAAAAACGATTCAGAAAAGGGGGTGGTGATGAACAGAGTGTCTGAATTAAGCAGACCACTCTTACCCAGTCCAAAGATCAGGGCTTGATTCATCACCGTTATTTATCTCACTGCACCATCCCAGCTCAGAACCTGGCTATATGCAAATCAGTCTGTCCCTGGCCCAGTGCATCATGGGAACAGGGCAGACTAAACTACCAAGCCAATTCTTCACCAGAAAGGAGACAAGCTACCGGGGACCGGTTTCTGGCATTTCAGCCGTCTTCGGCCCGGCTTGCTTGAATCCTGATGGTGCAGTGAGAAAGGGACTCATGTCTGAGTATACCCTGCCACACCTATAGTGGCCAAAAACGATTCAGAAAAGGGGGTGGTGATGAACAGAGTGTCTGAATTAAGCAGACCACTCTTACCCAGTCCAAAGATCAGGGCTTGATTCATCACCGTTATTTATCTCACTGCACCATCCCAGCTCAGAACCTGGCTATATGCAAATCAGTCTGTCCCTGGCCCAGTGCATCATGGGAACAGGGCAGACTAAACTACCAAGCCAATTCTTCACCAGAAAGGAGACAAGCTACCGGGGACCGGTTTCTGGCATTTCAGCCGTCTTCGGCCCGGCTTGCTTGAATCCTGATGGTGCAGTGAGAAAGGGACTCATGTCTGAGTATACCCTGCCACACCTATAGTGGCCAAAAACGATTCAGAAAAGGGGGTGGTGATGAACAGAGTGTCTGAATTAAGCAGACCACTCTTACCCAGTCCAAAGATCAGGGCTTGATTCATCACCGTTATTTATCTCACTGCACCATCCCAGCTCAGAACCTGGCTATATGCAAATCAGTCTGTCCCTGGCCCAGTGCATCATGGGAACAGGGCAGACTAAACTACCAAGCCAATTCTTCACCAGAAAGGAGACAAGCTACCGGGGACCGGTTTCTGGCATTTCAGCCGTCTTCGGCCCGGCTTGCTTGAATCCTGATGGTGCAGTGAGAAAGGGACTCATGTCTGAGTATACCCTGCCACACCTATAGTGGCCAAAAACGATTCAGAAAAGGGGGTGGTGATGAACAGAGTGTCTGAATTAAGCAGACCACTCTTACCCAGTCCAAAGATCAGGGCTTGATTCATCACCGTTATTTATCTCACTGCACCATCCCAGCTCAGAACCTGGCTATATGCAAATCAGTCTGTCCCTGGCCCAGTGCATCATGGGAACAGGGCAGACTAAACTACCAAGCCAATTCTTCACCAGAAAGGAGACAAGCTACCGGGGACCGGTTTCTGGCATTTCAGCCGTCTTCGGCCCGGCTTGCTTGAATCCTGATGGTGCAGTGAGAAAGGGACTCATGTCTGAGTATACCCTGCCACACCTATAGTGGCCAAAAACGATTCAGAAAAGGGGGTGGTGATGAACAGAGTGTCTGAATTAAGCAGACCACTCTTACCCAGTCCAAAGATCAGGGCTTGATTCATCACCGTTATTTATCTCACTGCACCATCCCAGCTCAGAACCTGGCTATATGCAAATCAGTCTGTCCCTGGCCCAGTGCATCATGGGAACAGGGCAGACTAAACTACAAAGCCAATTCTTCACCAGAAAGGAGACAAGCTACCGGGGACCGGTTTCTGGCATTTCAGCCGTCTTCGGCCCGGCTTGCTTGAATCCTGATGGTGCAGTGAGAAAGGGACTCATGTCTGAGTATACCCTGCCACACCTATAGTGGCCAAAAACGATTCAGAAAAGGGGGTGGTGATGAACAGAGTGTCTGAATTAAGCAGACCACTCTTACCCAGTCCAAAGATCAGGGCTTGATTCATCACCGTTATTTATCTCACTGCACCATCCCAGCTCAGAACCTGGCTATATGCAAATCAGTCTGTCCCTGGCCCAGTGCATCATGGGAACAGGGCAGACTAAACTACCAAGCCAATTCTTCACCAGAAAGGAGACAAGCTACCGGGGACCCTAAGCGTGGAAGGGTATTCTCAGATGTGAGACCCTTGCTCATTGCACCATCAGGATTCAAGCAAACCGGGCCGAAGACGGCTGTAATGCCAGAAACCGGTCCCCGGGAGCTTGTTTCCTTCCCAGTGTAAGAATTGGCTTTTGTAGTTTGGTTTGCCCTGTTCCCATCATGCACTGGGACAGGAACAGACTAATTTGCATACAGCCAGGTTCTGAAACTGGGATGGTGCAGTGAGCTAAAAAACGGTGTTGGATCTAGCCCTGATCTCTTGACTGGGTGAGAGCTTTCTGCTTAATTCAGAGACTCTGTCCCTCACCACCCCTTGTTGCAAATATTTTTGTCCACCCTAAGCGTGGAAGGGTATTCTCAGATGTGAGACCCTTGCTCATTGCACCATCAGGATTCAAGCAAACCGGGCCGAAGACGGCTGTAATGCCAGAAACCGGTCCCCGGGAGCTTGTTTCCTTCCCAGTGTAAGAATTGGCTTTTGTAGTTTGGTTTGCCCTGTTCCCATCATGCACTGGGACAGGAACAGACTAATTTGCATACAGCCAGGTTCTGAAACTGGGATGGTGCAGTGAGCTAAAAAACGGTGTTGGATCTAGCCCTGATCTCTTGACTGGGTGAGAGCTTTCTGCTTAATTCAGAGACTCTGTCCCTCACCACCCCTTGTTGCAAATACAGTATGTGAGGGGAGCTAGCACCTGATGACCAATCCGGAGCAGATTCAGTGTCTTCTCAGGACCCTGTTGGGGATCCCACAGGACCAGTCAGTGTCATAAGTTTTGTTGGATGCAGTGCGGCTGCCACTTGTAGTGCCTCCTGGCATTCCAAAATCACCTGCTCAGGGTCCGGGGCGGTTACAGGAGATGATTTTGCCACATGTCTCTGCCTCTACATCTTTGACGGTTACATCTGGCCTTTTTCTGCAATTGAAATTCATCAGAAAGCCTGGGCATAGTTGCTAGCCCATTTTCCTCCAGCCAATCCCAGGCCTCCGTAGGGGTATCAAAGTATCTGGTGTAGCCATTGCGGACGACCCATAGACGAGCCGGAAAGAGTAGGGAGTACCGAAGGTCAAGCTCTCTCAGCTGCTGCTTGACTGCCACAAATGTGGTGCATTTCTTCTGCACCTGGACGGTGTAGTTGGGTAAGTAGGCGATAGTAATGCTCTGCACCCTAGGGCCAGAGTGTTTCCTCACTTTGCTTAATATGGCATCCTGATCACAGAAGTTCAGTGAAACAAAAAAGGGTGTGTTTGTGGGAACCATATGTGCCTGTTCAACAACAACTTGTGGGGAAAGCAATCCAGGGGGGTAGTAATTCTTTCATCCAAGACTCTATGTTTTACCCATGGCCTGGACTGACCACTCTTTGATTACATTTTTTCTGAAGTCAGGCACATCGGTAACTAGAACATCTAGCCTTGTGAGGGAATATGCTAGCAGAGATTGGAAGTCCCTCAGACGGAAAAAGGGCGAGTCTCCTGTGTTCAGGTTTGAAGAGTGCTTCTACCCGGATGCGCAGATAGAGGCGAACTACGCCGCTCTCTGCTCAAAGATTGTCTCGGTTTTGGACTCCACTGCTCCTTTAAAACTCCACAGGAGCAGGGGGAGACCTTCATCTCCCTGGTTCACAGACAGCCTAAAAAACCTGAGGCTGGATTGTAGGCAAGCGGAGAGGAAATTGAGACAGGAGTATCTGGACAGGGATAGGATGGTCTGGAAAGTAAAGCAGACAGAATATAAGAAAGAGATCCATAGAGCTAAAGCATCGTATTTCTCCAAAATGATTATCAATGCTCCGAATAGCTCCCGCAGTATTTTTAATATTCTGAACAGCCTTATTAGCCCGGACTGTGCTAAGAATGAGATCCCCCCCTCCCAGGAACTGTGTGAGAATCTAGCTGGTTGTTCCAGGATAAAATTAATAAAATCATTGAAAGAATTGGGGGTGGATCAGCAACAATCCAGAGTGAACATCCCAGATTCCCCGGTACTGGTTGAGTGTGATAGACTACTAAAGCAGGGCTCAGTCATGACTCCATCCCATTTCTATAATTTCGGAGTCGCCCATGAGCAGGGAGGAGATCAGTCCCTTGTGGAATTCTTGCAGTTGACTGCAGATGAGTTTAGGGGAGTGGCCTCTGCTATTACATCTGGGACTCCACTTTCTGTGTCACCACGTAAAATTGTACTTTTAAAGCGCACTCACCCGGCAAGCATCCCAGCAGCGGGCTAGAGTCACGCACAAACAGCGACCCCTTCGCTGCAACGAAGATAGCCAGGAAATCACTTTTCGCCGCCATTCACGGCGAGGAAGCGAGGCCACGCCCACCTGAGGCCACGCCCACCCGCCCCCTTTTTTTCTACCTATAAGGATGTGCAATCACCGGACGCGCAGCGGACGGGCGCAAAGGGCGCGCCGTCAGCGCGCCGAAGGCGCGCCAAAGGCAAGCCCGTCTGGGCCCGTCCGGAACCAGACGGCCCTAGGCCCAGTTACTCTGCCGGGTGGCCCTCAGGATCGAGTGATGTATACAGCAGATACATTGCGCGCCCTTCGACCTAAGAACATCCTTGCCTGCCACCACACGCTTACCGCAGGTAATGCTTTCTCGATCTGTCCTCGGTGCAATCCGACTCCCCCCCTGAAATCTACCACGCTCGCTTTGAAGTTGGGACTTCTTAACTGCCGTTCCCTCCCCAAACATGCTACCGAAGTAAATCTTTTGATTCAGAATCAGGATCTTGACCTACTGTTCTTAACGGAAACATGGCTATCAGACAACACCGACCCGGACGTCGTCGCGGCCCTCCCCACTGGGTACCTCTGTCAAGCTTTAAATAGACCTAAAGGGAGAGGAGGCGGGGTAGCTATAATTCACAGGGAACAATTCACCTGTAGGTTGGCTAACGCTGGTATCGAGGACTGCGAGAGCGGCCAATTCTCCATCCAAATCTCCCCAGCCCTTACCCTGGCAGGGCTATTGATCTATCGCCCCCCAGGAGCCCCTGGCAATTTCATCAATTCCATATTCGAATCTGTATCACAACTAGCTTCCTCCACCTCCAACTTCCTTATACTAGGTGACCTGAACTTCCACTTCCTGGACCCCACGGATCGCGTAGCCTCGGACATTAGACACGACTTAACATCTCTAAAGATACATCTAGTGAACAACGAGCCTACCCATGAGAAGGGCCACCTATTGGACCCTATCCTCACCAATATAGCAACGGTGACCACCAACTTACCTGTGACCCTACCATGGACGGACCACTTTCTGGTCCCTTTCTCCTGGGAAATCCCTACACCTATTCTCCTAACCCCTAAAACCCAGGTTACCGACCGACAATGGCGCAAACTGTCACCTGAGAAATGGGCTGCTTCCCTTGCAGATTCCATTCCCGAGCTCTCCTTTGACTCCAACACGGCTGACAAACAATTTAGTGATTGGATCACTTCGTCCCTTGATACGATGCTTCCGAAAACAACCACCCTTAAACAGCCCAAGAGAATATCCCCCGCTTTATGGTATACTCCAGAGCTTAAAGCTCTGCGCCAAGAGTGCAAAAAAACCGAACGCTCTTGGAGACGCGATAAATCAGGAACCAATAAAAACATCTACTCTATTTCTCTTCTAGTCTACAAAACCGCTATTCGTAAAACCAAAAGTGCGTTTTTTCAGGAGAGAATAGAGAAAGCGGGATGCTCCAGTAAGGAAGCATACGCCATCCTTAAAGAGCTCTCAAAGCCCCCAGAACAAGGACTGGGACCTCCCTCCGACCCTAATGCCGACCAGGAGAAATGCCAACAATTGGCTAATTTCTTCCATGATAAAATCCGACTAATTCTGGACTCAATTCCTCCCTCGAGCCCGGGGGAAGAAATCGTTTTCCCATATACGACATCTTCCACTTGTCTGTCCACATGGGGCCAGGTCACGATAGACGAAGTGAGAAATACGTTCAACTCCATGAAGAGCGGCTCCCCTAGGGACCCTGCTCCTCTTCGGATCCTTAAGGAGGTAGCCCCCACTATCATTCCCTCCCTTACTCATCTGATTAATACCTCACTCCAACAAGGAGTTGTACCCTTGAGCTGGAAGAAGGCTGTGGTAAAAGCCCTACTGAAGAAACCCTCTCTCGATCCTGAGAACCTGGCGAACTACAGGCCCATTTCCCTACTCCCAGGAGTCAGCAAGATCGCGGAAAAATTAGTCAACAGGAAACTCTCGCAGTTTCTAGAGGCCAATAACAAACTAAAAAGTTCCCAGACGGGCTTCCGACCAGGGCAGGGCACGGACATCGCCCTCCTGGCAGCGGTAGAGGAGGCCAGAGCGCTACTGGATGGGGGAGGATCAGTGGCAGTGATCCTCCTCGACCTTAGCGCGGCGTTCGATACCGTTGACCATCAACTCCTTATCGAAAGATTGGCAAGAGTTGGAGTGGAAGGTACAGCCTTATCTTGGCTGTCATCTTTCCTGGCCCAACGGTCCTATCAGATTTGGGAGAAGAACGCCCGCTCCTCCGAAATGCCCCTCCAATGTGGTGTGCCTCAGGGCTCTTCCCTGAGCCCCACATTATTTAATATCTATATGTCCACATTGGAGGAGGTTATCATCCCATTCGGAGTGAGCGTCGTCAGCTATGCTGACGACACACAATTAGTGGTGTCTTTGTCCCATCCCAAACAACAGAAAGCTGATCTCTTCAACTGCCTTACGCAGGTCCATCGTTGGATGAATAGATCAGCCCTAAAGCTAAATGGGACAAAAACTGAGGTCCTTATACTTGGCCCGAAAGGAACCTCACTCCCCCTGAACAGTTGGCCAGCCTGTCTAGGTCCTCCCCCTGACCCAAAAACAGAGGTGAAAAGTCTGGGTGTATGGATCGATTCCGATCTCTCATTTATTTCGCAAGCAAAGAAGGTAGCAGGGACCTGCTTTGGTCTTCTAAAATCTTTGAGGAAAGTCCTGCCCCTTCTTCCCCCTAAATCCCAAAAATTACTAATCCAAGGTCTCATAATATCGAGACTAGATTACAGTAACGTGATTTATCTGGGCGCTCCCGAAGCGACCCTTAATAAACTGCAGAGAATTCAGAACACTGCTGCCCGGATTATCACAAACACCCCGGCCAGATCATTTGCTAAACCTGCTCTCAAACTCCTCCATTGGCTCCCCATAAGGGAGAGAGTCAAATTTAAGGCCTTGTGCCTCGTCCACAAAACGTTGCATAACCAAGGCCCCCCAGTCCTCAGCAATTTTGTCACCCCTTACATAACCACTAGATCCCTCCGTTCTAACGCAGAAAACCTCATCAATACCCCAAGATTCAGGAAAGCCCGATCAGGGGGAAGACGCTTCTCGGTACAAGCGGCCCGTCTGTGGAATTCACTCCCTCATGAATTACGTCTTGAACCACAATATCTGCGCTTCAGGAAGCTGCTAAAAACACATATTTTTCCCTAGCTTCCATGCCCCCCCCCTGTTTTGATTTCCCACCCTTTCCTTTCTTCTGCTCTCAGCTCCCGGTCCTCAGATTTGATGAATTAGGGTTTTTAGCGCTGGGATACCTCCGGGTGACTATGCGCTTTATAAAAATAAATAATAATAATAATAATAATAATAATAATAATAATAACTTGATCCGCTTCCACTGAAAATCTGGAAGGAGTTTGAGGCTGAGCTTTTTCCCACGCTTTGGCTTGTTTGCAACCAGTCGCTCTCCTCTTGAGTGGTTCCATCGCAATGGAAGCGGGCGGTGGTGATCCCTTTACTGAAAAAGCCCACCCTTGACCCCAAGTGCTTGAAGAACTTTAGACCCATCTTGCTTCTACCTTATCCAGCTAAGATTGTAGAGCGGGTCGTGGCAGTCACTCTTTCTCGACACCTAGAGCAGCACAAGCTCTTGGAGGAAGTGCAGTTTGGCTTTCGGCCTGCTCATGGTACCGAGACAGCCTTGGTGACCATGTTGGATGAGCTTCATTGGCGAGCAGACAGGGGTCAGGCAGGGGTTTTGTTCCTGCTTGACTTGTCAGCCGCCTTCGATACGGTGAACCATGCCATCCTGCTGGATGGGTTGAGAGAGGTGGGGGTTGCTGCCAGGGCCCTGGGGTGGTTTGAGTCCTTCCTCCAGAACAGAGAACAAGCGGTGGCCCTCCCTCCCTTCCAATCCACCTTCTTTGCCATCTTGCATGGTGTGCCCCAAGGCTCAGCAGTCAGCCCGGTACTATTTAACATATATATGAAGCCCTTAGTTGCAATCATCAAAAAATATAACATAGAAATCGCGAACTACGCCGATGATACGCAGCTGATTCTTTCCTTGGAGGGAGATGATTCAACCTCCTTGGAAGAATTTCACAACTGTCTGCGAGACACGGCGGGGTGGTTGAAGGCTAATTCCCTGCAATTCAATGCGGAGAAAACGGAGGTGTTATACTGCCCTAGGCCTAGGGTGCAAACTCCCCTACCTTGTAACTTCTGGCCTGGGGAGTTTTATTCAGCGGTACAGCCAGTGAAGGTAGTGCGAAACCTAGGTGTTATGTTTAACAATGATCTTTCCTTGGAGGTGCATGTATCAAAACTGCCAGCTGGCAGTCTAGCCATTATTAGACTACTGAGAAAAATCCTTCCACTATTTCCGCCCAGTGCCCGGGTTGAGGTGGTGCGTTGTACTGTGCTCAGCAGGTTAGACTATTGTAACTCCCTGCTGTTGTATGCTCCGAGCTATCTTATGGATAGACTCCAGAGAATCCAGTCTGTGGCGGCTAAACTAGTGCTGGGGTGGCCGACGAGAGCTTCCTCTTCTAAAGCCTTGGCCCAGCTACATTGGCTCCCAGTGAGACAGAGGGTACAGTTTAAGTCTCTCTGTCTGGCCTTTAAGGCCCTGCATGATTTGGGTCTAGTTAGCTTACAAAGGAAATTCAGGTGGCATGCTCCAGCCGGCAGACTACGATCCTCTTCTGCTAGGTTGGTGACCATACCTAGGATTAAGAAAACCAAAGCAGGAGGAAGATCGTTTGGCGTAGCCGTGGTGAAATTGTGGAATGCCCTTCCGGCGGAGCTAAGACATATCTCTGATCTCCTCCTGTTTAGGAGGAGATTGAAAACACTGCTCTTCCCGAAACTTTAGCTCGCCATTGGCTGCCTTCGTCGCTATGAGTCTGTCAGCGCCAGGATGCTTTTTTAGGTGACAGCTGCGCTCTATAAATGTAATAAATAAATAAATAATATGTAGCCTTCCGGGTTTGAGCCCTCTGCTCCTTCTGGCAGGCCAATCACTTGAATATGTTATGTTATGTTATGTTAAGGGGGTGCTTATAAAGCGCACTGTCACCGTGAGTTTCCTGGCGCTGATTGGATGCTGAAAGGAACAGAGGGACTTTAGCTAGATTGTGGAAAAAGCCAGGTTTTTAGTGATTTACGGAATTGGATGAGAGTGTTAGAGATCCTAACTGGGAGAGGAAGGGAGTTCCAAAATTTGGGGCCAAGGTAGGCGAATCTCCGACCACCAGATCTGCAGAGTTTAATGGAGGGGACAACCAAGAGGTGTAAGTGTGATGATCTGAGGTTACGTGAAGGACAGTAGGGCCGAATGAGGGATTTCAGGAAAGCGGGGCAGGAGCCAGAGAGAGACTTAAAAATAAGGCAGCCAAGCTTGAAGGCTGCCCTTAGGCTAACAGGGAGCCAGTGCAATTTGATGAGAAGGGGTTTGGCAGACTGCCATTTTGGTATCCCGAGGGCCAGTCTCGCCGCCTGGTTTTGAATGATTTGCAGCCTATAGATGGAACATTTAGGCAAACCATGATAGATGGAATTCGAAAAATCCAGGCGGGAGAGGACGAGGGCCATGATAACTTGCAACAGAGCATCGGGGGTGAGGAGGTAAGCCACCTTCCTAATCCTGCGCAGCTGGAACATGCAGGAGGAGACCACCGTCCCCACCTGAGGCCCGAGAGATAGCCCAGCGTCAATGGTGACCCCGAGGCTTTTCACCGAGGCCACTGGGATAGGAGGGGGGCCAAGTTCTGCCGGCCAGAAATGTGGACCCCAGTGGGCAGCGCTCCTACCAACTATTGTTCCGTTGCAACCTCCCTTTGGCATCATCAACCTTCTAGGGTGCAGACCCACTCCATGACGTCCTGTAGGGTCGATGTATGATTACAGGTTCTTAGTTGGAGGTCTGCAAGGGCGACTTCATTTACATGCACATGGTCTGAAAGCTTGTAGTGATCTGAACGCAGGAGTGCAAAGTCTGTTGTAATGCATCTATTCTGCTTTCTAGGGAGACACAGGTCTGCTCAAGCACTGCACATATTCTTTCTACTGCTGTTAGGACTGTATCCAATTTGGCTGAGAGATATGGGTGGTCAGAGTCTGCTGGTCTCCCAGTGTTATGTTATTGTATGTTAAAAAATATATACAGCTTGTGAATACCAGACGGTGTCTGGGGGCAAGCCAGATCACTATTCGAGGAACAGACAGGTCCTAATGCCCTTCCTAAACAATGCTAAGGAGAGAATATTTCTGATGGTAAGAGGGAGGGAGTTCCAGAGTCTTGTAGCTCCTACCGCAAAGCTTCTGCCCCCCCAGTTTCATTTAAAGAGTCTTTGAGTGTGGATCACTTTTGCCCCTTGAGATCTGAGGCATCTGTTTGGGGAGTACCAAAGCAGGGACCACCTCAGGAGCTGATGACTAAGTATGGGCGGAAAATCCGTTCCGCTCGCGGATTTTGCGGATTTTCGGTAAATTCGCAATCCGCGAGATTCGCGAATTTCCCGCAAAATCCGCAAAATCCGCAAATCCGCGAGCAGCGGATTTTATGGCTTGCTCGCACTGTTCGCGTGAGTTCGCAGCTTCCCAGTTCAACTTCGCGCCCCGCGAATAAGCGCTAAATTGCAGAAATACGATCTTAGCAAAACTGAAACTACTTACCAGGTTCAAAAGTTCAAGCTCATCATTAGTAGCCATTTCCTGTAGTGCTTCCTGAGGGGCCCCTCCAGAGTTCAGTTGCCTACTTGCAACTATCATGTGACCCTGCTCTGACCCTCAGAATAGTTACACATATGCCACAAAGGTCCTGAATTACAGCTAAGGGAGACAAGCAGGAGCCAGGCTGGAAGTTCAAATCCAACAGTGACACATTAATCAGCCCCTAATTCATTATTGTCAGTTGGGGCAGGGCAGGTGTTGTAACTAATTTTGCAACAATGAAAGCACTTAGCAAGTGCAAAAGATCACTAATCAGGAAGCACTAAGGAAGCAGGTGCCAGCTAAAAAAATATTCTGTGACACATTAATCAGCCCCAAATTAATTCAGGTCACTTGAGGCAGGGAAGGTGTGCTTTGCTTTGCCACAATAATGTACACTGGACAACCAGAGGGTGCTGTGATGAAACAGAGGGTGGCATGGGTGGGCCAGAGGGTGGCATGAGTAGTCAGAGAGTGGCAGTGGTGACAGAGGGTGGCAGTGATGAAGAAGAGTGTCCCAAACAGGCTGGACACGTAGAAACAACAAGTTCGCAAAACGTGCGACCCGACAGGTAAGTTCGCGTTTGCGAAATTGTACAAAACCCTCGTGAACTGGCAGAAACCCGCGCGAACACACAAAAAAAAAAAATCCGCAAATTCGCGAGAATTCGCGGATTTTGCGGATTGCGAGTTCGCAAATCCGCAAAATTCGCGAACGCGAGATTCGCCCATGCTTACTGATGACCGGTCCTGTGAAATGCCTTGTATGTAATGCAAAAGGTTTTGAATTTGATAGAACTTTGAACTGGCAGCCAGTGCTAACTCTGGAGGTGTTTGCCTACGGACTGAAATTTGGGAATCCCAAGGAGGATTCTTGCAGCCACATTTTGGATACTCTGGAGCCTTCGTACTTGCTTTATGGATATACCAAGATATAGTCCTTTACAGTAATCAAGTTTTGACAGGATTAAGGATGTGACTACAGTTTTCTTGCTTTCTGTTGGAATCATAGGTAGGATTTTCTTGATTGGATTCAGGTTGAAGAAACTAGATGTTGTAACTGTCTTGACTTGGGCTTCAAGGTCCAGGTTTTGGTCTATCATCAAACCTAAATGTTTTGCTTTGGAGACTGTGATTGGTGCTACCCCCGAAGCTTCTTTGCCCACGGTGTGAGACAAATTATCCTGTTGATTAGTCGAACCGCAACGCCCCATAACTATTTGCTGTGCACTTGGCATGTGGATTCGATTGTACTGTGAATCTGTCTGAGGCTGGCGCAATTTTCTCTACGCTCCTTGCTATAGCATGCAGGTTTCCCAGCAGGCACCCCCCCTTTCTTTAGGATGATTGCGGGCCAAAGAAGGTCAAGGATGCTGATACTGCTGTGCCTCATGAGGATCCGCCTATCTCCCAGTGTCCCAAGCTAAATCTATTTTTGGGCTTAAGGAGGCGGGGGTCCCATAGTTCACACCTTCTCTGTCCTCACACTTGGTTGGTGCTCTCCTCTGGCCCTGGGATAGGGAATGGAGACCAAGGTGAGGGCACAACCCGGCTCTCTGGGTGGGCCCTAGTACAATTTGGACAGGATCTGTGACTGGGCCGGGGGTACTATGAGATGCTTGCGATGTGGCATCCAGGCAGTGCCAGCCCCAGGGGAGGGACTAACTGCTTGCCTGACCCCTAGTTCGTAATTTATGACGTCAACAAGGTTGTGGGCCCAAGAACAGCTGACCCAGCAACGCTGGTCTGGTCACACATGAAGACAGATGTCACCACGTAGAGGGTTAGGACATTCCACCCCCAACCCTGTGGCAAGTCCAAGCAGCCACCCCCAGGAAGGCAGCGCCCTCTAACCAGTCCGAGGTCCGATCCTGGCATGACCAGCCTCTGGGTACTCCGGTGCTTCTGATGATGTCCCCCTGCAGTGCTCCAGGGCGCAGTTAGGTGGGAGGGTGCAGGGAGGGAGAGTGTCCCTCAATATTTTGGAGACAATATTTTGTTTACATGATATTTTATTCTCAATGTATTGTCTAAACTTCGTTTTTTGATTGAGACTACTTAGTGGGTATAAAAATTAAATGATATGTAAACTCCAAGCAGCATGTGACCAAGTCGCTCATTAGGCGCGGCCGGCACAGGCTAGAAGGGTAGGGCGGTGAGCCGGGGCGGGGCAGTGGGAGTCGGCAGAGGACAGGGTAGGTAAAATTAAATTATTTTGTTTCTAAAAAACCGTGCTACAGCACCTTGGAAACAATAGGTCAGGGCTTTGAGTGGCTCTTTTGATGAACAAGGCCAAAAAAAATTCTAAAAGCAACTTTCAGTGGCGCAAGGGCTCTGATAGGGAAGAACCACTTGCCTCGGAATGTGAGCTGGACGCCAAATAATTAAGTGACGTCATTTGTGTTTTGCATTAGGATGAAAAATCAATACCTTTGCCTACTAGAATTTCTATCACTTACGATAACCAAAAGAAGTCCTGCAGAATATGTAAATCAGTATTTGTAAAGCGCTTACGTGTCTGAATGTGCTGGGGGCTGTCGTGGAGGTGCTGAGCTGAGCTGCTGCCACAGCCAGCGATCGAACCGTGAATCCTGTGCTCTGAAGTCAGCTGACCTGGCCACTGCACCACACCTCTCCACCATAACTCACTGTCAACCAGATTGCAAGACCTATGTTGTTCCTAGAATCATGACTTTCGGTGAGAAAATACTGCCCCAGTTGGCATTTCTTTTTTGCGACAGCAGACACATTCTGACAGATCCGAGCCATTGCAGAGCCAGATCCATTTCACGCTGCATCTTAATCATTAATGGTTGTTTGCAAAGGGCTGCCATCATGGTAGGCTCCGCCCATCTCCTGTCTAAGGAGAGGGAATTATCCACCTCCTGCCAAACCGTGGACATCTTTGGCTTTGCCAAGATGAGACAGCTTTCTCCTGTCAATATGTTCCAGACATCTCCAGTACACAAACTTCACTCTTTACAGGGAATATGTCAACACCTCTTAACTCGCCAAACCTGCTTTGAGCAAAATGTTTAAAAAGTCAGAATGAAAGTAATAATTCTATATTTGTACTGAATTCCACACAGCCGGGTTGCTGACACAGTATGATACACACATGTAACTGTTGTGGCTCGAAGTAGCTGGTGTTAGCTGGCTTGTAGGCCTGTGGGAACACTTTGATGCCGGGTACAGAGCACAAGTACACCTCTGCATCATCTCTAAAAGAGGCACTTACATTGTAACCTGAGGGCTGTTCAGACAGAGATTCAGCGTATGAGGGTTGTTATTTTCACAAGAAAATAATGGGAACCTGGAAACAGCACACCGAGTTAATATGAGGTTCAGACACCAAGTACGTCTTAGGGTTTAGGGGAGAAGAGCACATCGACCCCTTGCAGACACTAAAGTAAAACAGTTTTAAAAAGAAAGTGGATAAAGGTGCACATTGTAAGCACAGTTATAATCGCAATGTGACTGTCTTTATTTGCATTCGCTTTTTTGTTTGCTCTCAGTTTCATAATGTGTATGTAAACTTAAATGCCTTGATTTCCTTCTCATTAGATTTAAGTATGTATTATTTATATAGTTATTGAGGAGTTTTGTGGAGCGTTTTCTCGCCTTTTAGATTCTTCAAAGCGCTTCTATGTGTCACAAAATCACACTCCAGTCGGCAGATAAGACACAAATACTCTGCACATCTCACATCACGAGCGGCCTAATGTGATTTATAAACTGTTTCTGAAGCATCTCAACATTGTCTTCCTCGGAGAAGCTTTCTTTAGGGACTTTTTGCTGCTAAACAGAAGTGTGAAAATGAGGATTGGTTTCAGTTAACATTATCTGTGAGACTGATACCAGGCGTGACTGCAGTCTCTGTTTGCTCCAGAGGGTATTATCACAGCTGTGGGCTGGCTGTGTAATAAGTAGTACAACACTTACAAAAGCTATTAGTTAGTGTGTTGCAGACATTCCTTTCCAATTTGCTTGATGATTGCAATTAACAGCCTGCCTTGGTATTAGAAGTGTACAAACAGTGAATGAAGAGATGGTTGAGCTATGCCTGTATTTACATTTAATTTAAAGCATCTTCCTGCACAGCTACCTCTGCCTGCACAACCCGTTTTAAATTGGTGACAGAGTCCAACACAGGCAGGCGCTACGGCGCCCACCTTGCACCTCTAGACCCACCACGCCAAGACTACTGCACCTGACAGGCCCCTTCCTAAGGCCTGTCTAAGAGGGTTAGCCCTCTGCTCGCACGAGTGAGTATCCAATCCCAGAACGGCCTGGGATCCGCAGGATCCCGCTAACAGAGTTTGCTGCTTGCTCGGGATGAGTCCTATGAAGTTATCTATATGGTCTGCATGAGGAAGGTCTCTCTGTATAAGAGAGGGATGCGGCTTTGCATAATAAGCAGTATCCTTCCCCTACTGCTCCAGCCGTATAGCAATGCTGCGTTCCTAGAAAAGTAAATGCTTCTCTTGGTCTTCATTTATATTCTCTTTTGTAACACAACCACCATCTGATCAGATGCTAGACGCCAAGCCCAGTGGCACAGGAGTAGGATTCTTTGCATCAAAGGCTCAGTCCAATGGGACTCTCTCATGCTATCAGCCAGCCCTGAACTTTCTGAGAGGTCTTCATGCATTCTTACTCTATTGAAACTGCGGCATCAGTGCCCCAGCACCTAGTGAGAGAACCCAGCACTCACCCCACAGCTGGCTAGTCACTCAAAGAGGCCTCCCTACACTTTAAGGCACTCTGGGGTCAGTTGCACAATCAAGGCACGTGTTTGTGCTATCACCTTTAACTCCACAAAGAACTTCTAATACACCCAAAGACACTTGAGGCGGATCTATAAAGGGGTTTTTGTCCATAAACCTATGTCCAATATGTGCTACATTTACACCTTCTAGGTATCACAAAGAATTATATGAGGTGTAAATCAGTATGTTTGTGCTTAACTGTATATCACACCTACCCAGAATAAAGCTAGAGTAGGGGTGGAAATTAGGCATTCATCGTCTAGACCACCACTTGCGTATTCAATACTCCTCTCCAAACCTTTCCCACCCTGGACACATAGGGCTGGACTAATCCCTTTCTATGGTTGAAACTGGGAAATAACACACCTAAACATCACAAGGGTTAGAGGAAGATGCTTCTTCACAGTGAAACAGAATTCTCTATGCAGAATAAGGAAAAACACATGAATAATTGTGCACAGGCGCTGGTTTCTCTTCAATGGCATTTTGCACAATCTGTATGATTTCCTGTAGACTTCCTGAAAAGGTGCACCTGCGCATTCTCAAACAGTGTATAAGTGCTTGCAAACAGGAGGGGACATCTCCAAAGATACTTTACACTTGTTTGTGAATTGGGCCCACACTGTTCACCGACAATTTACAGCTGGTTGCTTCTAAAAACGATCGTGCTTTTCAGCAACTCTACTCACCCATACTGTCTATAACCCCTAGGGTGAATGGGAGTGGGAGTGTGAATGCACTCTGAAACGGCTGGAAGGAATCACACAATGCACCACAAAACCCCAGGTCAAAAAGGTAGGGCCTGATTCAGTAAAAATAAAAATAGGCTTGGAAATGTCTTCTCCCTTTAAACATGCTTTTACATTTTATGATATCCATAGTACCTTCCAAGGATACACTTGGAAAGCTGCTTTTCTCCCATATTTCCATGCCTAGTCCTGGGAAAGTCAGGTAACTTCTTCATGTGCAGAATGTGAGGAGAGCGCTGTAGTAATATTACCGCATGTTTTCTTTTTTTCCGCAGAAACACATTTTCTTACCTTTTCTTACCCTTCCACGAAGTTTAGAGATGCTCTGTTGCCCTTCCCACATTGGAAAGGGATTTACTCCACCCTCCACTGGTGTAAATCTCAGAGCTCTTCCTGGGTGGGAAAGGAACAGAAAAGAGATGTGTTTGTAGATTTTATCTTAAATTCACATGGCAAACCATGACTTGATCCACCCAATCCCCACTCCTTGCATTGGATTTAGGGCAGTGTGGGCCGCCATGCCAGCACCACCAAAGTCGACCGCTGCCTGCCGCCAAATTATGAGCTTCCTCACGGTCTTCCAGGAAGTATCACTGCCATGAAAACTATGGTGGTGAGGAAACTCGTAACATGCTTCAAGGTGCTACAGTGGCACCATCAGCATATTGTGGAAAAAGGTAGGGGCAATGACCTTTTTCAAAGTTGCCCGGCGCTAACCGCCTCTATTACCACTCAAGTTACCAAACAAAGAGGCGGGCGCTGGAGACTGGAAGGCAGGAAACAGAAGTTTTATTCCGACGGAGCAGAACACATCAAATCAGACAACAGGGTATCTTCTCGAGGTGCTCTCTCCGCATCTCTGAGGCCTGGCCTCTTATACACAGGTTTATGATCTTTAATACAGTTTATTGCATGTGGTACATTCTTGCAAATGCTTTGAAGTATGAAAGGACATCCTCGGAATCCCCGCTTCAGGCCCATTCCCACACACATTTACAGTTGAAGTCCCCACCCCGGTCACAACAGGTGACGATTGTTGCGCAGCTGGGCATTCCGCCGATTCACGAAATGTATGTGGTTGATCGGATCTCATGGGGTGGGGGCTTTGATCAACTCGGGGATCCTTTGATGGGAGAAGCTTCCTACTGTATGGGGGGGCAATAAACAGCATCCGCAGGGCCAGGTGGCGGCCTGGGAACGAGTGCATAGAGGAAAGGGGGGTTTTATCAAAGGACCCAGGATCATGAAAGGAATGGAGGGAGGTGTTGAGCTGGGAACAGGATGGGGTTCCGAGGCAGAGTTGCGCTGAAGAGGGGTTTATGGCCCAAGGCATGTGAGAGCGGGGGCTGTCAGCGCGCGGGGGATACCTGCGAGGTCGAGAGAGAGAGAGACGCGCTGGCTGTGGGCGATGGGCAGAGAGGCCATGGTATTTTAAAATGGCTGCCGCTTACGCGCATGAATGGGCTCAAAAGGGAAACAAGATGGCGCCGATAATGTTGACACTGCAGTCTAGGTTTTAACATATTGCGGGCCTCACACCACCGGTCACCGCCGAGGGATCAGGTATCCCCAGCTGTTGTGGGGGTCCGACCGCCAAACTCATAATACAGCAGTTAGACTGCCATTCACACCGCTACCGCTGCACCACCCCGGGTTCGGTTGTCCATGGACAGCCAAACACGGAATCAGGCCCTTAGTACTGCATACCATTATCCATCCAATCTTCTAGTTCATGAAATGATCTAAATATGCATAATATTAGCACTGGTTATCAGAAAGAGAACACCTAAGAACTGAGACCAGAAAAAATAATAACAGATCAAAGTAACAAAGAGTAAACTACAAGCACAGATTAGCCTTGATATGACTAATCCTGGACTACCAAATTCATATCCAACGCATTTGTGGGCACCTAAGGATTTGATTTAGACTTTGGCGGTAAAAACCTACTTTGTCGCAAATGTGATGGAGTACCCTCTCCACCAAAGCGAAGTTCTGCCCACTCATTTAGAGTCGGACACAGACTATTCCATCTTTGCCACCTACATACACCTGCAACAGTCCATTGAAGTAAGAGTCACCAGAAGTTTGGCCATGTGTTTGCCGGCCCTATTTAGAGTGGGGAACACAAAGTCAGTTTTCTCTGTTCGTCACCGCCAGCTAAAACCTGATGGTAATGGGCAGCGAAAACAGCAAAATGACCCTCACGCCACGGGAGAAATTTCCAATGGGGAGGGGGCACTGTTTGTTTGTTTTATGTTTTTAAAAACAAAAACCTGACTGAGTTGGTATTTCCTTTTTGAAATTAAAAAAATAATGGGGAAAGTTTGATGTAAGGCTCAGTCATGCTGATGAAGCTATTTGTCAAACTTTCAAAACATTTCTAGGAACTGCCAATACTCAATTTTCCTGTAAATGCAAGCGGGGGCCCTTGGACAGCTCAAAGTTTGGGGGGCGGGCCCTTCCTCAGGAAGACGGTGTATTTCACTTTGTCCGTCTGATGGAGAATACTCTCATCCGGCAAACTCTAAATCAGGCCTTAAGTTATTTTAGAAAGTTGAGGTCAGATTCATTTTGCTCCATAGAAGTCTATGCCCAAGAAGCGTAAGTATAAACCAACTGTTAACATATTTAAATGCTGATGTCATAAATAACCATATTTCCAGGAATTTCATTGTATTGCACAAGCGACCACCCATCTATCTTGCAATTATCTGCATATATGTCTATAGTCATAGTTCATACTGTTTGCATTTAGGTAGCACAATAAGCTGACCTGACATATAACACATATGTATAGTTAGGTATATAATTGGATATCAGACATCAAAGTCCAGAAATAATTACATAGCCATACACAATGCAAACCATGGGAAATTAGTGTAGTTTAACCTGATGGATTTTGTAACCTACACTTAATTCAGGAAACTTTTCAGGAGAATGCGTAAATTACTGCATATATGACTGAGGGCCTGATTATGGCATTGGCGGTCTTACTGCTAGCCAGCCGTGATCCAGAAAACGGCACAAAGTCAGCAGCATTCCACCTGCCATATTATGAGTATCCCAAAGGGCTGGTGGTGTGTGGCCGGCGGAGTAATGGCAGTGGCACGCTTCGGCTCTGGAAATTAGCCTCAACCAAAGCTAGCCATAATACAGTGCCTCCAGCCAGTCGGGCACAGTCTGTTGTGCAAGTGAAACATTGCGCTCACCCGACATGAAGGCATCGGAAAGCATTGAATGAGCACTAGGACGCCTCAGGGTAGCTACTGCGCTTTACAAATATTCTTTTTGTTGCATTTAATTGCAGCATCAGCTACATTACACCTGCAAATTCACCCTTGAGTGATTAATTTGGCTCATTACCCACCTTTCCCCCAACTCTCACATAGCGGTTTCCGCCCAAGGAACAGGTCAGCGGAAAGGCAGGTCCTGATTGGGTGGCCATGATCTGCTGAGACCCCCTCCATGGGCTGCATTTCCTCTGCCTCCATGGAAGCAGAAATGTCAGTAGAGGCGGTGGTCCTGAGGCAGTATTTCCGCTCACTTCCTAATCGGGTGGTCAGACCTCCAGGAAAGCAGGCAGAAGGACCGCCGAATACGCAATGGTGGGACTCTTCCTTCCATCATTGTGATCAGGCCCTAAGTCTGTGAAAGACAAACAGTAAGAGTTAATATTAACCCTGGGCGTAGTTCGCGGAGTCGGACTCCGCGGAGCTACGCGAAGACGCAGTTGCACTCCACGAACTACGCGTAGCTCCGCAGCCATGCGTAGTTGCTTGCTAGGCCCGTTCGCGCGCCGTTTTTCGTCTTCGGGAGCGCGGTGCGCGTGTTCGGGGCGTTGCCTGCATGCTCGGGATGGCTAGCGCGCTAAGTTACCCAAGAGGTTTGTCCCGCCCGCTTGCGTTCCCTTATTTCCTGTTCTGGGTCACAAGTAACGTGGTCGCGTTGTGCAAGACATGTTCGGGAACTCATCTTCTCGTTCGCACTACAAAGTGCGTGATCGCGCTAAATATCGCGCGAACCTACCCACGCGGTCGCGATGGGCGCAGCCATCTTGGATCACACACTCTGGCTATGGTTTTGGGCCTACTTTTGCATCTTGGTGAAATCTCTTCAATCCTGGTCTTTTTACCCACTTTTTCAAACTTTCTTTAGTTATTACCTATCTCTCTCTGTGCCTAGGTTTATATTTTTCATTTTATTTCTACTTTTACAACTTTTCTATTGTTTTATTTTACTTCCTTCTTTTACCTTGCTCCTTCTTTCCCCTAACTTTTTGTCTTGAACTTTTCTTCTCCCCTCCACCCAGAACCATGGTCAAGGGCGCCAGCAGCAGCGGCGGCTCAAAGGGCAAGGCGCCTGTGCCCCAAAAAACTTGGCTGCCTTGCGGCAGAATGCGCCCCCTAGGGGTGAGGCCCCGCCAACTTTTTGGGGAGGAGGAGGTGGCTGCCCTGGTGTTTTTTATCCAGCGCCACCTCCCCTTGATGTTGGCAGCAGGCGGCAGGCCCGGCTCCGGCTACCACCATATTGAAGAGCGTCTCCGGCGGTGCGTGAAGGTGCGCCGGGCAGTCTTCCGCTGCTCCGGTATCCGGCGTACCCACCATCAGCTGACCCACCGTTGGGCAGACATTTTGGACCGGGAGCAGGACCTGTTGGACCTGCTTGGCGTTGAGGTCGTGGGTCTTGGTGAGTGGCTACCCAAAAAAAAAAAGTGTGTGTATAATATATATCTCTATAGTAGTATAAGTATTGTTATTGTATCTTTGTAAATCTTGGCTGAATAAGTAACGCGATGACTGGTGCTCCTAGTTACATTTCCGATGTATTCCGTTATTATATCTACTGTAATTGTATGACGCTGGTCTGTGCTGCGCTTCTTCATCTTCACTGACTCTTGCGTGTTCAATTTGGCGCTAGCTTTTGCTGTTTATTGGTGTGAGATTTTCTTTATTGTAGAGAACTGAAGTTAGTTAATGCTATTAATAGAGTCTTGTCCTTCCTTTGTCCGTCAGTGAAATAGCCGTTGATGGATAATTGTACGTGTTTGCATATTGTATCATTTTTTTTTCACGGCCTTCTCTTCTGCATGAATCCTCCTCTGGCAATGAATGCAAAAGTTACTTTGTTCTTCTTACCTCAGCCAGGGCCGGCTTTAGGCATGTGCAAGCTGTGCAACTGCACAGGGCCACCAAACGCCAGGGGCCACCCCACCAATATATATCCTTAATTTAATAATCCTCAGAGGATGGATACATATTTGCGTGGCGGCCCCTGGCAGGGATTTGGTGCCTCCGGCTCTGTTCCACTTCCAAACACCCTGACTCCCCCCTCTTCACTGGCCTCCGTGCTCCGCCCCGACCTCCTCTTCCGGGCCCCCCACCTACGCTCCCTGGCCAGGAGTCTAGGACCACCTTGAGCCTAGAGCCGCCCCTGCCTCAGCCCTCCATAGAACTGATGTAGTTTGTTTATTGAGTGGGTAGGGCAGCAGTAGCATTCAGTCAGTAGCAAAACAAAATATGATGCAATGAACCTACAATTTCGTGTTAGTATGCACAAAGTTAAGCATGTCTCCTCCTTGTGATCTATGCATTTTGCTGGCAAAAAATTTAAAAGAAATGGCTACTTACAGATAATTGATTACCCCATTCTTGAATCGGTGGTGTTGTTCAGGTATTACTGCCTCTGTGTTACTTAGTAATCTGCAATGAGAATGTTTATGGAACATTTGATTTGTTTTCTCCAAGTATATATACACTAGTCAGTGAATCATGCAAGGCAGTAGTCATTTGGTAGACCAATGTTTGTTTCTTTTAATGTTGTAGCAGTGTTTTTTGAAATGCTGTCTATGTTTCACAGCACTCAATGTTTTTCTCTTTCTTTATTATTTCTTACATCAACCACAGAACCCAGGGGCAAGCAGAAGGCTGGGACAGAGTCGCCGGGTGAACGTGAACCACAGGCACAGAGCTCCTCTACTGAGGATCCTGCTGCTGTCCCCAGTAAGTCCAACAGTGCTTTCTTTTGGAACAATGATATTTCCCTAACTTTCTAACTGAGCTTTTTTTTCCAACCGATTAATGACATTTCACCTAACTAAATTTTGACACATGCTTGTTTGATTTTGATTATGTTTTCAAAATTTTGGGTATTACTATCTGTCCCTGCCTTTCTGTTCCTTCAAAGAGCCTCTGCTATGACTCTCTGTGCTACTACTAGACTGTCTGTAGGTAAGCTTGCCCTGTTGCCCACTCTTTAGTTAAGGTATTAATCTTTTCAAAAAATCTGTGATAGAATAGCGGAAGGCACAGGGTCCACTCCTGTCTTATGCTTTTTCCTCTGTAATGTCTCTTCTTTGCCAATTGACACCAACCAAGTATGCATCCAGACGTTGGTCTACTATTTTGTAAGCGTTAGTATACCACTACTACTCTTGCGGGTATTCTTCTATGCAGTCACATACATAACTATGTATGCACCACAAAATTGGATGTTGGTGATAGACAGGTTGGACCTTACTTACTTACAGTCTTACACCTCAGTCACAGAACTCAGAGGAACCCACAATTCAATGAACGACAACCTATATGGGCTCAGTCATTGGTCAATTATTCAATTACCCCTTTCCTGAACCCCAATACGAAGATGCCAAATGCTTTTATTACACAATCCATAAAGTAAGTAACCCCCTTTTGCTCACTCTCTCGTGTAAGTCTACAAGACAACAGACACTGAAAATATACTTCAGAGTCAATGTGGTACTTCAAAACCTTTATTTTGTTAGAAGTAACTAAGTAAGTAACATCAATGTTTTTAAGTTGTTCCGTGAAATACGTCAAGGGCCACCAGAAAAAATCAAGAGTTAAAAAAGGCTGAATAAAGTAATCTACATTTGTACAGCTACCAGTGCACGATAGGGAAATGTGGGAAATGTCGGAGACCCTTCACCATTGAACGTATACTGGTTGCATATGCCTCTTTTTGGTAAGCTCTGGAAATCTTTGCTTCGTAGAAGGAAATCTTCTCATCTGCCGAAAAATAATGACAAAAGTGGTGCACGTTAGACAGTATGAAAAAATTAAATACATTTGTGCAAGTTTTTAGCTGTCATGCTAAAAAAAAGGTGTAACCTGAGGCTGTAAGCAAACTCGATTCCACAATCCACATTCAAAAAGTAAATATGGGCCTTTTTATTTTCCAAACTCTTCAGGTGTATGCTTTGAACAATCATGTGGCCTCAAAGGCGTCTTCTCGTACTGCGCAACAAGCTGCGAGGTAGCATGCGCAAAAGTGTAGACATGTCATTGATGTACAAACTGGTTAGGTTACATGGTTCAGTCTAACTTTCCAAGGACTAGAGTAGCAGTATAGATGAGATGAGCTTGGGTACCATACCATAACAAATGAATGCTAATATGTGTAGTGAGTTAGTTACTCTGCTGTACTAGGCAATGTGGACTACTACTGATTACGTTGTACTTAACTGTTTTGCAGAACTCCATTCTTGGTGAACAAGTACAATGGGGGCTGTGCATCCATCTAAAAAGGTGTACTTATTTTTATTTGTGCAGAACCGGTACCATCCACCAGTGCCGACGGGGACAGCGGCGCTGCGACGGCGTCAGCAAAGGCGATCCCGGAGGGCAATGGAGGACCAGAGGCACCTACAGCAGCACCGGCAGCAGTGGGGGAGGAGCCAACAACGGTGGGCGATGGTAAGTTACATTCAATAGTGATCCGCATTACTTGGTGGGTGGGGAAAACTTCCTCACTGTACTCTGATATTTATAATGAACTTGAAGTTCTACTGGAAAATATATGACGCCACCTTTGTCATTACCAAGCTTAGCAATAGCATTACCACCGGCGAGAATTGATAAAATAAGTTATACAGGCCTCTTCTATGTGACTACAACTCAGTTGTGAAAGGTTGGTGGCAGACTAAAAAAGTCTTATCCACAACATTACATGACCGCGATGGATTAACACTAAGGAGATTGATTTTAAGTATGATGAAAGGAGCAAGGAAAAAACACCAATCATATAATATAGAAGGATACTTTGGAATCAGCAATGCAGGTGGCTGATAGCAGTCGGATGCGTGGGTTGTTGTGGAAGCATAGAAAGGGGAAAACACAGCTGCCTGCGTGGGTGGGAGACACATCCAATATCGGTGGGTAGTGGATACTAGTGTCAGCAGCGGTGTTTTGGTTAAACCCAAAGGCAAGGGAAGGAGGGGACGACTGGATGCATTCCGGGTCGTTGCTGGCGAAACACAAACCACCTAAGGTTTGTTGCGCGATATAAAGAGTGATAGTCTCTATACTAGACATTTACTAGTACTAGCTGGCCCCTGTTATAAATGTTAGTTTGAGACTGTCACTGTTCCCGGAAGCACAGAGTATATGATATAAAAAAACGAGATATGAAAAAGACAGGTGTTCGTATGTGTGTGACCGTTGAAGTACACCCATGCTATGCTACTAGGGCAGGCATAATGCCGTGCCAAAAAGTCAAACAAATTAAGTATATAAGCCGTAGAATGTTCAAGATAGATAAAACAACATTTTTTGTACTCAGCTTGCTTGCTAGCGCTACTGTACTGTGCCGCCCACTATGTGTTGAATACATTTTGTGTTCTTGATTTGCTGGGATTTTGGATTACAACAATTCTGTCTCTTTCTTTATAGTTACTCCTTCAAAACCAACGAGGAAGGAGTTGGCAGTCCGGGCCCGGCAGCGGAAACTGCAGGCCATCGTTGAGACCTACCGCCGGCTGGTGGCTCAGGCCGAGGAGGAGGAGGAAGAGGCGGCGGCAGCAGCTGCTGCCTCTTCCAATGCCCCGGCTCCCAAGCCTGCAGGAGTACGTTGGCGTGGTCAGGCAGCCGCCCGCCACCAGATTTTTCCAGCATCGGCCACCCCCCCACAACAACATGCATGCCAATGTAGGTGCCGCCAGTTCCAAAGAAAGATTCTCCTCCGGGTAGCCAGGCTGGAGGCTCAGAGTCAGACAAATACTCAAATAGAGGAGCGTGTGAAGATCATGGTTGATAAACACTTAAAAGCCCGCCGGCTTTGAGATGGACCCTGTTTGTTGTTTGCCCCTTTTTCAATCCTTTTGTTGGTGGGTGGGAATTGGGTGTTGGTGTTTTTTACATTACATTGAACGTGGGAATTTGGTTGGGGTTAGGGGAGGCGGGTAGGGACAGCTGTGGGGTAAGATTTATATATATTTTATTTTTGTATCATCTTTATTTATATTATGTTAAAAATAAACGAGACACAAAGTTATGTTCAAAAGAAAACATTTGAAGTTCATTTGCGTTTCTTGGGAGGTTGGAGGGGGACTGTTTCACCAAATAATGTACGTTGTGCAACATCGCAAGGTTTAATTGGCCATGCAGGTCGGCGGACAGTGCTTTCTAATAAAAAAATATATTTCCCACATCTTTAACATGCAGACAGATAGATGCAGTAAACCCTCACCGAGTTATATTTGTAGTATTAGAAGAACTACCAGTCTGTCTTGCGTTATACCTCACTGCAAACTTATCTTACCTGTGATTGCTGATGATGATTTATGATGAAGTGTGGCACTGCAAGGGCTGCATTTGTTTCCCAAGACAATGGCGAAGAATCTGTGGTTCTGAACTTCTGTGATAGTAGTAGTAGACAGACCCTGCCAGTAGCATTTAGAGACAAAAAGAAAGAGGCAGTCATGTGCGTGACAGACAATGTGGGGGTAGTATAAGTAAGTACAGTACATTACACGGCTGACCCAATATTGCAACTGCTAAACTGAAACAAAACAATGGTTTTGGGGACTGGAAATTAAGTGCAAGAGAAGATAAGAAGTTCAACTATAGTTGTAGTACTCACGGCAACGTCAAACTTTTCTAAGTCATAATGCTTTAAACTTAAACCCAAACAATTACGCCAATTCATTAGATGTATTCGTTGTTTGATGTTAATGGTAAATTATTTGGCGTTATACACAGAGCTTGAATTGGGAAGCCGAAGAAGATCCTGGCCATGCCTTGTTGACATTTCACTATTGTTGCTTTCACCACATCTGCCCCAGCAAGCGCGTGATCAAATTGTTGGTGTACATTTAATGTAAGAAACATCACACCTCAATGTAACCACGCAGCCCGGGGGAAGAGGGTTAGGGTTTGTTGAATGGATGGGTACGGGGGTTTTGGGAAAGGTTTGAGAAAGAAAAACAGTACGCATGGAGATTGGAGACAACAAAAGCAAAACAATGAAGACGATGATTTATGATGTTGATCCGCTAGCCAATGAATGTAAGGAATAAACGTAAGAAAAGGACACGCTGAATATCATTCTTGGTTTCCCGCCATCCAATTGCTTGATGATGAGGATTTGTGGTAAGGGTGAGAGTTGATGCTCATAGTATAATAGCAGTGGGTGAAAAACGTCCAACCTGAAAAAGAAAAGGCAAATACAAAAGAATGTGAATGACCTAAACAAATTGTAATACAGTGAAGATAAAAAAAAAATACAAGAGGAGTAGTCGTATGAGAGGACTTTCAGACTGAGGCGGCTTGGATACAATATGTATAAGTCTACTAGTTGCACATCATTATTAATCTAGAAGTACAAAAAAAGACAGGAGCCAGCACAGAATAGGCCCACGACGACACAGGGTCGCCCGTAATACAAACTGCATTTCCCTAAAAATTTCACAGAGCCACAGAAAGGTGAATGAAATTGAAAAAGCAACCTAGCATTTACAAAATTAATCAACAAAATCAATGCGTCATTCTCAGTCATCAATCATACCACTATTGTACTCTACCACTGCACAGTGCACACACATGTAGTAGCCTGGGTCTACTGTGCTGTGCCTCTTATTTATATTTATTATTACCTTGTATTCCACTCCAAGAAACATCGTACATCAATCAGCTCAGATCCAACTGCCTGACAGCAAAGATATGGTGGTCACCATCATTATCAGCAACAGCAACTCAGTCTGTAGTGAGTGACTACGATAAATTAAGTCCTGACTGCATCTGTAGTAGTAGGAACACAAGTGCGTAAATAATTTATATTATTAAATAACATGGAAAAATTGGCTATCACGTGAGTCTGAAGTTACTAGTATACTTCAACTCCATGCACATTTGCTCAGAGTCAGCAAAACAATACATCCAATGCAATGCATGGCATCATTCATTTAATATACCTGTTTTGCTCTTCTCTTTCACTGTCAGATGATTGATCACAGATGCTGCCGAGCCTTTATAATGCGAGTCACAACAAGTTGACTTCAGTTGTGGATGCCTGCTCAAGTTTCTTTTGACACTGAAGAGTCGTCTATGAATGCCTGCAGACAGAGGTGGTAGCCTTAAGACTCAGTAAGGCAGTGATGAGTTGCAGATTTCAAATGAAATAGAGGATGGCTGTAGTCATGTACGGTTCACTTGTTATGGAGGGACTGTTAGAGGCTACATTATTGTTATTGTACTATACTCCATCTACAACATCAAATGTATGGCTGCCAAGATGGAATTGTATTGACTTGAGTGGGAGTCAAGAAGATGGAGCAAGACTCTGAGGAGTGCAGTCAACATAGAACATAAATGCACAGGCGTGCAACTCCAGGAGGTAAATAAAAAAATACAGTGAAAATAAATGCACAGGCGTGCAACTCCAGTAGGTACATAAAAAGAATGAGTGGTGGGGAGGGATTTGGTTGTGGTTTTTAATATTAGCAGTTTTGCACCAGAAAGCCATTTTTAATAAGAAAATAAATAACACAAATAAAAGAAGGGAGAAAGTAACAATTTAAAAGCCTATTGGTCAGGGAAGAGGTGCTCGTCCTCAAACTCTGGGGGTTCGGACAGAAGTAGGTCATGTAACACAGTAGTGATGATATCTTCGGGCTCGCTTTCTTCATCCTGCTCTGATTCACGTACAGTATAGTCTGGTGGTATGAAGTGTTGATTCATTTTTATCATTGTCTGCCTCTCCACGCTTTTGGGGGAGAGACTGGTCCTTTTCGATGTCACAATGGCACCAGCAGCACTGAAAACCCACTCAGAGGCGACACTGGCTACAGGACAAGCCAGATACTTTATCGCCAGCCTGCTCAGCACTGGCCACTGTCTCCTTCTTTCATACCAATAGACCAATGGGCTTTGCTCCATGAACACCTCTGTTGTGTCATCCAGATAGGCCTGAACCATCCGCTCAGTGTTCATTGGTGCTCGGCTTTGCTGGTCCTCTTTCCCCTTTGCAACAGAAACGGACTTACCCATCCCCTTCTGTAGAAAAAAAGCAGTTATGCTTTTGGTTGTGTCTGCGGAATCAGATCGTGTAGGTGCTGCTTTTGGTACTGTTGGTGCCTGCTGGGAAGCGGACCCACTGCTCTCATGCTCTGATGAACTTGCCTCAGGAGGATGGCCTGGAGTACTTTGACTGTCCTGGGCTGGCACTGGCAGGCCTTTAAGTAACAGCCGTTCAGTTTCTAAATCATTAGCTTCCACAGCTATGGAAGTTTTGTAATTGGCAACATCCCCATCTGAAAAAGGAATTACAGCGCTACTGCTGACAAACAATTTGTACCGTGGATCCAAGATTGTTGCAGTTATGTAATTTTGATCTGACACAATCATTTGAAGCCTTGCATTTCCAGATAAGCGGTTGGCTAAGGCCTTGGCCAAGGTATATGCATTAACTTTTTCTTCGTCACCTTCGTATGTTTCACAGACCTCCTTCAGCTGTTGCTCGAGCATGTACAGCAATGGGATGGCTCTGCCCATAGTACAGTCCTCCCTGCTAACTGCACGTGTGAAGACCTTAAAAGGTTGTAGCATCTCTGTCAAGCATTTAATGATGTCCCACTGCCACATCTCAACGGTCAGGGTTTTAAGATTAACAGTAGGATCCACTAATCTTCTTGACATTACATAAGCATTCAGTGGTATGTACTGCTCAAAGAGACGCTCAATCATGAAATAGGTAGAGTTCCAACGTGTTGGGACCTCCTGGATCAGTGCTTTGACTGGCAAATTATGCTCCCGCTGAATGACGCGTAGCAGCTTCCGCGCTTTAAAAGAATGGTTAAAATGCGTGCATATTCTTCTGCAGATGGTCAGTATGTTGCTGACTTTGGCTTCAGTTTTCAGAAAGTCTTGCACGACTAAGTTAATGCAGTGTGCCAAACAGGGTACCCTGAAATGCTGTCCATCTCTCATTGCCTTCACTACATTACTGCCATTGTCGGTGGCAACAAAACCAATCTTAAGGCCTCTTGGTTTCAGCCATTCAAAGACCTTGCTGTTAAACTCAGACAAAATGTTTTCAGCAGTATGATTTTTCTCCATACCAAACATGGCTACAGTTGCATGTCTGCGAGTATCATTAAAAATCCCAGCAACGTCAAGAAGGCCTGAAGTTAACTTGTCTTTAACACCTGCAAAAGAGATCCAGTGTGCGGTGATGCACATGTAATCTGCTGTGGCTTCGCGACTGCTCCACATGTCTGTTGTCAGGTGGATACAATGGACAACACTCTGTTGTAAGGCTTTCCCAATCAATTCCAGCACGTCGTGGTGTAGTGCTGGAATAGCAACTCTTGCAAAATAGTAGCGACTGGGAACGTCCCATTTTGGGGCGAGTGTTGCCACTAATTCCCGAAATCCCACTGCCTCAACAAATGAAAATGGGAGAAGGTCGAGTGCCAACATTTTTGCAAGTTTCGCATTGTACAAACGTGCTATTGGGTGGTTCCGCTCGTACTTTCCCTCCTGCCTAAACATGCCAGTAATGGTAAGCTGCTTGGTAATTCTTTCTGTTCTGCTAGACGGACCACCTTTCAACGCAGACTTTGCACTCCTTGGTGTCTCGGCTGACTCTGGTGCCACTGAGAAGTTGCTGATGCAGAGGATTTGGACTGCACCACTCCAGTGCTGGCGACAGGGCTCATTTGTGTACCACTCCCAGATAGAAGTTCATCGTCTCCCTCTTCTTCCATGAGTGGACCTTGTAGTACTGTATTCCCACCAACACCAGTGCTTACATTTTTTAAGCTTGCAAGGTGGTTCTCCTACTGAATTGCGTGTGTTTTTTTCAAATGGGTCGTTGGGCCTCCAGTACCATAGTTTGTACCAATCTTACCACGACTAACATTGGTATGACAAATGGTGCATATAGCAATGTTCTCCTGATGTGGGTGAACCGTAAAAAAATCCCAGACTGGGGAGCTAAACTTTTGTCTCCTGCCATAGGAAGAGGAGGACCCACTTCCAATGCCGGATGAACTGGAGGATTTTTGTTGAATTTCCCTATGTGACAGCTCAGTACTAGTACTGCCACTACCTCCTTCTGTTGAGGTGGCGCTTGTGCTGGATGTCGCACGCTGCCGGGCCTTCGCTGATGAAAAAATGGGAGCTGGTGTTACTTTGGGTGCTGAGTGTGTAGGAGTTATACGTGCTACCTGCTCATCACTAATCGCAGCCCTTCTGGATAGGGTGAAAATGTTGGTCTCTACATCCTCTGCACCAGGAATAACGCTCGTGATGATGACATTGTCAGACCCGTCTTTATCACCAGCAGTATCCTGCTCACCTACATCGACCTCCATAAGTTCAAGCCTTGAAGGATCCTTCCTTTTTCCTAGCCTGGTCTCGGGATGTCTCTCCTTTGAATGCTCAGATACTCGTGGTGGACGCCATTCCTTATCAAGGTCATCTGAAGGGATGCTTGGCGAAGAACTTGATGCACTGCCACTAACCCTCCTTTCCCTTGGTAAATTGAAAGACAGTAGATCACCTCCAGAAGTGGCTTCCTCTTCTTCTTGCACGGAATGAGGCTCTACTTCCTGAACTGCCCCGACATCGGGAGGAACAACTACTACTATTGCGTGCGGAGATGGTGGTTGTTGTTCTTGAGGAAGTACTATAGCGGGCTGTGGTTCTTCAACAACTATTAATGTGGGATTTGGTTGTTGTTGTTGAACAACTATTGCGGGCGGTGGTTGTGGTTGCTCAACAACTATTGCGGGAAGTGGTTGTGGTTGTTGAACATCTACTGCTGGCGGTGGTTGTTGAGCACTTTCATCTTGCGTGGATTGTGTACTTCTTTGAGACAGCGATAAGTTTAGTTCAGGCTCAGTATCACTGCTTTGTAACACTAGGCTGGCTACCTCTTCGACCCTCATGTGCTTGGCCCTGGGTTGGTGGCTTGCCCCCGCTAATGCGGATGTGCTGGCCCCAGTTTCACCCCGGACACCGCTGCTGCAGGCGTACCTCTTGGGGGCCCAAAAAAGGTTTTGGGGTCCATACCAGACTTAAGTGACACTTCCTTCTTCTGTACCTTCTTCTCAGCAACTTCCTTGGTGGTGGAGGACCTGGTACCTGCTTTCTTAGGGCCCATCTTCTTCTGATGTCAGCACACAGCAGCACTCAGTAGCACAAATTGCAGAGATGTGTGGTCAGATGAGTCACACACCACACGTGGCGTACAACTGAAGGACATCCGTCTGGCAGTAGAACGGGCGATGGATGAAAACAACCAGCACCTCCTCAGTCTTTTTTTGTGCACCTACAAGCAAAGAAGACAGAACAACATCAGTCAAACAAGCAGTAAGCCAACATGAACAATTGAAAGACACACAGGCCAATGTATAAAACACAAAACAGAAGACTAATACTACCAGCACCACAGCTCCCAGCCACATGAAGTCCAGAAAGAACCAATAATAAAGTCAAGCAGGCCTATATACCAATATGGACAGAAAAAGGAGGATGCCTGCTACACAGGACAGGTTAATGCAAGGAAAATACCCCATGGCTAAGAGGTTGGAAACCTACACTGCAAAAACACATACAAGGCATAAAATTACTACACACACAAAAAAGTTACCTACACCCCTGCCCAGACAACAAATTTGGGAATGCAATGGCATACACACATGCCCTAATGATGGTAATTGAATAGACCGAATAGAAACAGCTACATAAAGCTGCCCCGCTAACTACTACCTCTGGGACTCTGTCCTACTGTCAGATCAGACCAAAAGCAGGGAGGCCAATGATAAATGCACAAAGGAAGTACCTACAAAATGGCCGCCATCACATGGCCTGTCCACCAACAACAACATGGCAGAATCATCACAAAGGAAGTACACACAAAATGGCCCCACCACATGGCCTGGCCACCCACAACAACATGAAAAGAAAGAGAAGACAGACAATAAAAGCCTATGGCAAAGGGACAATGCTTAGCTTCACAAAATGGACACACCACCGCCCAAATTGGTCACCCCACCCATAAACAAGAAATCATTACATAGAGGACAGAAACTGGAAGTGGTCCATGCTCCAATAAGAGAAAACCACAACCAAATGACACATAAATGAGGACTTATTGTAGCACAAGAAACACATTAAACATTTTCGAGGAACTTTTATGCAACTCGGGACATATTGTTCGCGAGATTGCAAAATCGGCGTGTTCGGCAGCGCGAATCGAATGAAAAGTCGTTATCGCGTTCCGAGCCAGTACATTGAGCGCGCGAACAAGACAAAACTGGTAAGGTCGCGTGTCCACACTGCGACGTTACCAAAAATACGCGAGCAGTATTCCTAAGATTACCTACTGGCAGGGAGTGCCATATTAGTTACACACAAGCAACCAAAAGCTGAAAGTACCAACATAAAAAAAATGTGAAGCAATCCAAAGTCACCTCCCCAACTGGCTCAGACGGAGGCTACGGAGTACCGACGGAGAGTGCGGTGCTTCCCTCGACCCCTGAGCCGTTGCCAGGTGGGGTGGAGCCTCCTACTCCAACTATCATGTGACGAATACACTTTCTACAATCCAAAGAATACACCTCACTTATCAGGTGATCTTTTTTCATGTTGTAAGAAATATAAGTATTAAGTCACGTTTAATTTAACTTTCACACTTCACTTCACTTTTTGCAGTAGCATCCATATGTCTCTCGGTCTTGATGAAAGCAATGGACTAATTAGTCCCCATTAGTTTGCTGAAACATGTCGACCAATCTCATATCAGGGTAGATATTTGTTAAAACTACCTATGCTGCTTTTTAATGTTGGTGGAGCGAGCATATGACCTAATAAAGTTTTCTTATTTTTGCTCACTCACCCAATTTTATATATTTTCGCTCACCCTATCCACACACCCTCTCTCACAGCACTGCAAATCAGTCACCCACCATACGAATTGATGGGTAGTTTGTGACACTCTACCACTATTTGGCCGCCACTTGGCTCTCAGGAGGTTATACCATCTGACCCCCCTCACCTGAGCCAGTGACGTACCAATGATTGTGAATAACGGGAATGCCAAATGATGAAGGGCGGTTCCGTGTGGTGACTGATGGATAACCTGTAAGTGATCACTGGTATCCAACAATTCTCTCTCTTTTCTGTTTTGGTTAGACGATCTGACACGGTCCTGTTAGGTTAATGACCCACACATAGATAAACCAGACCCTCTGACACTCTTTTGTTTTTCCGCAATCCAAAGCCATACACTATGTAATTAAAGATACACCACAAAAAGAGTTGATTAACTTGAATGCACCTGTGGCTGTGAGTAGTAGTACCTCTGCCCTACTGCCAGAATAGTCAAAAGCCTTGGATGCCTATGGCAAAAGCACCAAGGAAGGACACACAAAATGGCCGCCTCCATAGGGCCTGGCCACCAACAACAACATGGAAAAAGGATGTACCCAAAATGGCCTCCACCACATGGCATGGCCACCAACAACATGGCAAAATCAGTCACAAAGGAAGCATACACAAAATGGCCGCCACCACATGGTCTGTCCACCAACAACAACATGGCAGAATCATCACAAAGGAAGTACACACAAAATGGCCCCCACCACATGGCCTGGCCACCCACAACAACATGAAAAGAAAGAGAAGACAGACAATAAAAGCCTATGGCAAAGGGACAATGCTTAGCTTCACAAAATGGACACACCACCGCCCAAATTGGTCACCCCACCCATAAACAAGAAATCATTACATAGAGGACAGAAACTGGAAGTGGTCCATGCTCCAATAAGAGAAAACTACAACCAAATGACACATAAATGAGGACTTATTGTAGCACAAGAAACACATTAAACATTTTCGAGGAACTTTTATGCAACTCGGGACATATTGTTCGCGAGATTGCAAAATCGGCGTGTTCGGCAGTGCGAATCGAATGAAACGTCGTTATCGCGTTCCCGAGCCAGTACATTGAGCGCGCGAACAAGACAAAAAAGGTAAGGTCGCGTGTCCACACTGTGCGACGTTACCAAAAATACGCGAGCAGTATTCCTAAGGTTACCTACTGGCAGGGAGTGCCATATTAGTTACACACAAGCAACCAAAAGCTGAAAGTACCAACATAAAAAAAATGTGAAGCAATCCAAAGCCATACACGATGTAATTAAAGATACACCACAAAAGAGTTGATTAACTTGAATGCACCTATGGCTGTGAGTAGTAGTACCTCTGCCCTACTGCCAGAATAGTCAAAAACCTTGGATGCCTATGGCAAAAGCACCTAGGAAGGACACACAAAATGGCCGCCTCCATAGGGCCTGGCCACCAACAACAACATGGAAAAAGGATGTACCCAAAATGGCCTCCACCACATGGCATGGCCACCAACAACATGGCAAAATCAGTCACAAAGGAAGCATACACAAAATGGCCGCCACCACATGGTCTGTCCACCAACAACAACATGGCAGAATCATCACAAAGGAAGTACACACAAAATGGCCCCCACCACATGGCCTGGCCACCCACAACAACATGAAAAGAAAGAGAAGACAGACAATAAAAGCCTATGGCAAAGGGACAATGCTTAGCTTCACAAAATGGACACACCACCGCCCAAATTGGTCACCCCACCCATAAACAAGAAATCATTACATAGAGGACAGAAAGAAACTGGAAGTGGTCCATGCTCCAATAAGACAAAACTACAACCAAATGACACATAAATGAGGACTTTTTGTAGCACAAGAAACACATTAAACATTTTCGAGGAACTTTTATGCAACTCGGGACATATTGTTCGCGAGATTGCAAAATCGGCGTGTTCGGCAGCGCGAATCGAATGAAACGTCGTTATCGCGTTCCCGAGCCAGTATATTGAGCGCGCGAACAAGACAAAAAATGTAAGGTCACGTTCTCACACTGTGCGAAGTTACCAAAACTACCCAAGCTGTATTCCTAGGGTTACCTAATGGCAGAAATTGACAGATTAGTTAAACACACCCAAAACCTGACATACCCCACACATAAAAATAAGATTTTCTAAATCAAACCAAGCCATCCATGATTTTCTAATTAGGGGTACACCACAAAAACAGTTGATTAACTTTCATGACCCTATGACTAGTAAGTACCTCTGGCCTACTGGCAGAGTAGGCCACAAGTTTGGAGGCTTATGGCAAGAGCAAAGTGGCTGGGAAACATAAAATGGCCGCCAACAACACATGGCCAGGCCAACCACAGAAAGTTAATACAATGAACTCAAACATGCCTACACACTACCTACATGGAGTATTAGGGTCAGCTATTGGCTTAAAAAAATAAAAAACATTTAAATTACACAAACAGAAATTCCACAACAGACATTGCTATTGCATAATGATGACCATAATCCAATGCCAGCCATGATGTTTGTTTACAAACTTGAATAAAAATTTAAACACAGACCACAGAATTATGATTTTACCCATGGGTACCTCTCTATGTAGCCTGGATGAAATTTAAAAAGAAATACAAGTTGGGACCTCATAAAAGTACAGGCACCCATCAATAATTTAAATACAGGAATGAATACTGTAGTTAAAAAATCTAAAATCAAACAAACACAAGTCTACAACATCATACTCACTCATACATTACTGAAACTTACTTGAAAAAGAGAATTCAAAATCCAAAAGTCCTCAATAAAATCCAAAAAAAAGCAGTAATGCAGCCAACACACAGAGAAAGTGATCCGGCCAGCTCAAAATCCAAATGAAAGTGACCACCTCATGGACAAAGCACTGGGAGGAGCCTGGTGGACAGGAACAGGAAGTTGTAAACTCCAGAGCCCTTCCTCCTTAATATTCAAAAATAGAGTAGAAACAGAAAGAGGACTCCTTCCCCCCAAAAAATACAGCCGAAGGTACAACTTTAAGGGGTTTCTCACATTTTTGCTAACCAAAATGGTAATTTATTATTATGGTTTAACTTTTAACATGCTCGCGAGTTATTCTGTGCAAGATTGCAGGTTCTGCGTGTTCGGCAACTCGATCTTACCAACAAGCATCCTCGTGCGTCCTTATGGCGCTATTGCGCATCCAAATGACGTCATCGCGTTCGCACAGTCGCACGGGAGGGTTTACAAACATGGTGGCACACGCGACCGGGAAAAAGCGAACGCAGAACCAAGGTAAGCCATTGCCGCGCACGCGATAATGTTATTCAGCGCGCGACAACTACGCTACGCACCGGATCGCGGAGTAATCGACAGCTACGCATACTCCGCGGAACGCGGAGTTGACGAAACTCCGCAAACTCCGCGAACAGAGCGTAGTTCTTCGCCCAGGGTTAGTTAATATATCTCACACTCCCCTAGTTTACATATTCTGCTAATGGTTGTAGTGTCTTGATAGGGTTGAATGAACGCCGCTAAATCTGATATGAAATTGAACTGGGGTTAGATATGCATGGTATGGAGAAACAAGCATTTACACAAACTTTCAATGTCTCTTTATGTTCTATATTGCATGGAACTGCACGCAGTCTGCACAGTTGTTCGGTGTTGCTTCATGATGTATGATGACCTGAGACTGCAGAGACTTGGGTAATTGTTACTTGTTGTCTTCTGACATATAAGCTGAAACTGTTAACACTTGCTACAAATTTTAGTTGTCCTTTTCTGATATTTGACTTGACACTTCAGAGACTTGATCCAATTGTTCGGTGCTAAATTGTTATCTCTGCCCTTAAGCAGCAGAGACCTTGAACTATTGTTAAGTGTTGCTTCATGGTAGATGACCTACACCAGCAGAGACCTGTACATTTATTAGGTGTCTCTTTATAATCTATTACCTTAACTTCTTGAGTGAGGTGGATGACTCGCTCACATCCATCCCACTATTTTCACATTAGAGATGCTACAATAGTGTTCACGGTGCTGTGGAAGTAAAGGGTTCATAGAATGCACCAGAAAAGATAATGCTTTTGTTTTTAAAATGTCTTCTTGTCTGGGCACTTAATCCAACCACACAAGAGGGGTCCCATTTTTATTGGGTTCACTGTGGAGCACTGGGTGGTATAAATAGTGTGGATTCAGGCAGATTTAGGAAGTTACCATGATAGGAATGTGAGAAAAATTGTGATTTTAGCCAAAGTTTTATGTTTGTAGGGCATTGTGTTATGTAATGTTATGTTAAAAACATTTATACCGCGCTCGGTCGCCAAACGGTTTCATGGCGCTCAAAACAAATGCGGGAGAACAGTGCAACGAGGTTACTCATAGGCTAACTGAAAGAAGTGGGTTTTGAGCAGTTTACGAAAACAAACATAGCTGGGGCAAAGTCTGAGGGAGGTCGGGAGGGAATTCCACAGTGGGGGGCCAGGAGAGAAAAGCACAGGCCGCCATGCTTTTTGCGTTTATACTTTGGGACAATCAACAAATTGTGTGAGGAGGACCGAAGATCTCTCGAGGGAGCATAACGCTGGAGGCTAGGTGTAATGAATACAGGATCTTGCTCGGAAAGGGCCTTAAAGACTGTACAACCAAGTTTAAACATGCAGCGATAAGTCACTGGGAGCCAATGCAGTTTCCTCTGCAGGGGCGAGACATGTTAATGTTTAGGCTGGTTAAAGACTAGTGGCAGAGAGTTCCATAGGGTAGCTGCCAAGAAGTGGAAGCTGCTGCCACCTTGTCGTCTTTTCTTGAAGCGAGGTACTTCAAGTAGGTCTTTGTGGGCTGATCTCAGGTTACGTGAGGGAACATATCTTCCGATCAGCTGCCTGATGAATAGAGGTCCCTTGCCTTGCAAAGCCTTAAAGATGATGCACCCTGCTTTGAATTCGGCTCTTTGAGCCACGGGTAGCCAGTGCAGGGTCTCTAAGCCTGATTTGATTGATTCCCATTTGGGTACATTGCAGATCAGCCTGGCGGCCTGATTCTGTAAGTACTGCAGTCTTCTAAGTTGTCCTACAGGTAGGCCAAGGTATAGACTGTTTGAGAAGTCGATGTGGGAGAGGACTAGGGCCATGACCACCTGAATTAAGGCGGAAGGAGTGAGGAAGTGGGCGATTTTCCTAATTTTCCTCAATTGGTAGAATCCGGAGGAAACCACGGTTCCAATTTGGGATTTCAGCGAGAGGTCCTCATTGATGGTTATCCCCAGGCTTTTTACCGTCGAAGATTTCTTGGGGGGAAGACCCATATCAGCAGGCCAGAAGTTAGGGCTCCAACTAATTTCGCTCTTGCCGGGCAGGATCAACTCAGTTTTCCCTGGGTTTAGCTTAAGGTGATTTGAGGACATCCAACTCTGGATTAAAGTCATAGTGGCTTGGAAGTCCTCCACGGCATTTGGGGAGTTAAGAACGAAAACTAGCTGCAAGTCATCTGCATAATTATATGCAGTGACTTTGTGCTTTCTCAGGGCGAAAAGAAGGGGCCGCATGTACAAGTTAAACAATAGGGGAGATAACGAAGAGCCTTGGGGCACCCCGCAGAAAGACTTGATTTTGGCAGCGGAAAAGGAGCCTAAGCGGACAGACTGAGTACATTCAGAAATGAACGATTTCAACCAGGCTAGGGCAGAGTCTCTAAGGCCCGCCTGTTCGACACGATTGACCAGGATAGAATAGTCAACCGTGTCGAATGCGGCGGACAAGTCGAGAAGTACCAGGGCTTGATGAAGGTTTTTATCAGCGTTGGACCTCAAGGTGTTCTGAACGGCCAATATTACTGCCTCAGTCGAGTGACCCGGCCGAAATCCTGCTTGGTTGGGTTGGAGATAGTCTGATTCCTCCACGAAATTAGAGAGGCAGTTGGTGACATGCGCCTCCAGCATTTTGGATAGGAAGGGCAGCAATGATATAGGCCGGTAGTTCGTGAGGTCCAGCGGGTCAATACCAGGTTTCTTGGTGAGGGGAATTAGTAAGGCCTGCTTGAAACTGCTAGGCACTATCCCTGAAGTAAGAGAGTCGTTGAGCAGGGGTATCATGCTATTGGGCATGGCTCGACCAATTTCTTTCATGATTTGGGGGGGGCAGACATCCATAGGGGAGCCTGATTTGATTCTAGACAGTAGTCCCAAAAAAGTTTTCAAATCAATAAGGGGGAAAGAATGTAAAGTTGAAGGATTAAAATAGATGTCATCCACTGGGGCGCAAACTGGAAGTGTGGAGATGTTCTGTTTAATCAGTAAGATCTTATCGCGGAAAAAGTCATTCAGGGAATTGCATAACGCTTGTGTGGGGACTACCGGAGGGGAAGTTCTATCGTTGTTGCAAAGATCGTTTACTATCCTGAAAATTTCTTTTGACTTATTGGTGGCGTTTAGGATTTTGGATGAGTAATAGGTAGTTTTATGGTTTTGTAGAGTTTTTTGGTAAGTCTTCCTGGCTAAACAGTATGTGGCCCTGGCTAAAGGGCAATACTGAGAGCGCCATGTTCTTTCCTTTTGCCTCACTTCCAATTTCAGTTTTTTCAGCTCAGATGTAAACCATTTATGTGCATCCGGGCTCCTAGAGCTGCAAAGACGAGTAGGAGGAGCATAGATGTTAGTCGCTGCGGTAAGCCATTCGTTGAGCCGACCATCGGCCTCCTCCACATTAGTGCTGTCAGGGGGAAGGGAGTCGCCTAAAAAGTTGAGAAAGGCTGGCAAGTCCATAGAAGTCCATTTCCTGATGGTTTTGCTGGTTTGTAACTTGAAATGGGTAGTCTTGTCTAACTGGAAGGAGAAGCTTATGCTGTGGTGATCAGACCAACAGCAGGGTTTTATGTCTATTGAGGATAATGGCAAGTTCAAAGACCAGGTTTGGTCAAGACTGTGGCCCTTCTGGTGAGTCTCAGCGTGGATGTGTTGTGTCAGGTTGAGATCACAGAAAAGTTCAGTCATCTCTGCAGCTTGGGGATCCAATGATATGTTGTCGAACCAGAAGTTTAAATCCCCGACCAGAAGTAATTTAGGGTGATTTGTTACTAACGGTGCCAGTAGTTGAGCTAAAGTGGAAGGGAATGTGGCCATGGTTTGGGGAGGGTGATATAGTAAGACCAGTACAAGTGAGCCATTGGAAGTATCTATTTTGGCGACTATATTTTCAGTGTTAGGTAGAGACAGAGATGGGAGCTGTCTAAGTTGGAATTTCTTATTAACAATTATAGCTGTTCCTCCCCCAGTTTTTCCACCTGGGCGTAATGCTGATAGTATATAGTAATCTGCAGGTAGGGCAGCTAAAATGTCCGGTAATGAGTCAGGAGTGAGCCAAGTCTCTGTCAATAGCAACATGTCAGGTTGTTTGTCCATAAGTAGCAGAAAAATATCTGACTGGTGTTTGATCATGGAGCGGGTATTTAGATATATACACCTGAACATGTGAGCAGAGCTGGGTGTGGTCGTGAGCATAGAGTACTCAGGACCAAGGACGTTTGTGAGGGTGGTGGGATTGCCTATGTTCAAGTAAGATATGCGTCTCGCCGCGTTGTGGGGAACAGATGGATACGTCGAGGTTGTTGGACGAAGCGCTAGTAGTTCAGCAGATGTGTAAGCATGATAGCATGCAGAGTCCCTAGTCCCTAGTCCCGGACGCTCGCGGACGAGCGCAGACGAGCTTGCCTTAAGCGCACCATCGGCGCGCAATCGGCGCGCCCGCTGCGCTCGTCCGCTGCGCTTCCTTGGGAGGCACTCCGCCTGTTTGAAGGAATCAGGTACCGTGCCTGTAGCAAGAGAGCTGTTAAGCAGTGCCAATGGGGGATCTGGGCAGGCCAGGAAGGCTTCTTTGAGGATTTGAGGGGGGCAGCAGTCATTTGGAGAGCCCGAGCTCACCATATGTAACAGAGAAATAAACTCACTCGGGGAGATGGGGGAAAAACATCCAGGCGACAGGGGTTCATAGGAGGTAGAGGTAAAGGAATAGAGGAGGGAGGGGGAATGTTATTCTTTATGGTGACAATTTTATCAATGAAGTAAGAATTAAGGGAATCACAGAGAGCTTGTGTAGGTTGTGGTTTGACAGTGACACGGTCCGGTGAGGTGAGCTCCTCGACGATGGAAAAAATGTCCTTAGCCTTAGAGGCTGAGTCCATTATTTTCTGGGAAAAGTAAGTGGTTTTGGCCAATAGAATAGATTTTTATACCGTTTCAGCAGGTCTACATACACGGTTTTGGATTCTGGGTCGTAATTACGCCTCCAGCGGTGCTCAGCTTGGCGGAGGGCCAGTTTATCCAGTTTCAGTTGGTCTGTGAACCACCGCTGAGCGTCATGAGGATGTTTAGTTTTGATGGTTTTTAGCGGGCCACTTTATTACTGGCAGACACCAGCCACTGCTCGAGATGACAGGCCTGGCCAGCCACCGAGGTCTGGCCTCTAGGGGCTGTGGTAGCTAGAATGGAATGAAATTCGGCAAGGTTGGCTCGTTTCCAGTTACGGGCGGTGAAATTGGTAATAGGAGTAGGGTGAATAGGCGGAGTGAAATTAAGGGAAAAGGAGATAAAAAGATGATCAGACCAAGAGCAAGGATAAACTGAAGGAGGGGAAATGTCGAGATTGGTCGTCCAGACTTGGTCTAGGATATGGCCTTTGCTGTGGGTAGCTACTGTTATATGCTGGCTGCAATTCATGCTAAGTAGGAGATCAGTAAATTCCTCGGAGAGGTTACTTTCCCGAGGATCTGATGGCCAATGATTAAAATCACCAATGATGAGAATTTTGGCATGATTGATAATTAACTGGGAGACTAAGTCACCAAACTGTTGGGGAAAAAGAGGCATACAATCAGGGGGTCTGTAGACAAGAACGCAAATAAAAGAAAACCTAGGAGAGGTAAATTTAAGAATGAGACTGTCAGTTTTAGAGAGAGTGGAAGTATCAAGAGTAGTAAACTTATGTTGGGAACGAATGATAGCTGCAACCCCCCCTCCTGCTCTCCCGGCAGCCCTATTAGATTGTAAAATATAGTAGCCAGTGGGGACAGCAGCAAGGATATCCGGGACAGAGTCTTCTGTTAGCCAGGTCTCAGAGAGAAGAAGGATGTCCACTTTATTATCGTCCAGCAGCTGAAATATCTCAAGCTGGTGTTTTACCAGCGAGCGGGTGTTAAGGTAGACTACCACCAGGGGATGTAGTCCAGATGACCCTACGCCGGGTAAAAATGTAGAGGGTTTGCTGCAATGTGTCAAGGTACGCAATGCAGGTATACCTAATGGGTAAGTGGGTAAGAAAGCGTAAGAGGATCCATGCAAGTCATACAATCTAGGACTCCCCAGGGGGTCTAGTTTTCAGAAATGTCTCAGTTTTGGGATTTCCTGGGTTGCAACTGGTGCCAGGCTCAAATTGGGCAGCTACACACATTGTCAAAAAGGGTTGCTTTTCTTGCCAGAAATTTGATGTTGCCATTTATTATTTTAGGGGCTTTAGGCCCATTCACGGAAGTGACATACCACTTTTATCAGGAGAAGTGTGGGAATGCTGCTTGTTGGAATGTTGTGGATTTCCACAGAATGCGGAGCTTCCTCTCACATAAATTTGAGTAAAGTGAGTGACTGGAATTTGAAAGGCATTGTGGGTAGGAATACCTAGTGGAATCCATGCATGTCATACCACATTGGACTTCCCTCGTTGTCTAGTTTTTAGAACTGTCAGGATCTGGTAAGTCTCCCTCGGTGGAGGTTAAGCCAGTATCTAAACTCTACAGCGGTCCTCAACACTAAAAATGGTTGTCTCTTACCAGAAATGTAATGTCTTCTCATCACATTTTGCAGCCTTTCCTGTGGTGGACGCTAAGTCCAGCCACACAAGTGAGGTATATGTTTAATTGGGAGAATTATGGGAATGCAGGGTAGTAAGAATTTTATGGACCCCACAGATTTCAGAATTTTGCTTCATAGTATGTATGGAAATTGGATGATTTCAGCCACAATTTGGAGATTGCAAGGCACTGGGGGGAGAAAAACACAGTGGGATCCATGCAAGTCACAAAACCATGGATTCCAGTTGCAGTCTAGTTTTCAGAAGTTATGGTTTTGGTAGGTTTCTCTTGGGGCGGCCAAGCCAGGGCCCAATCGCCACAGCTACCCACATCACCAAAAAGCGTTGTTTGCGTGGCAGGAATTTGAAGTCTCCACACCATGTTTTGAGGACCTTCATGAAAATGGATCTTAGCCCAGCTACACAAGTAGCAAACCATTTTTATTTCAAGAGATATTGGAACAATATGTGGCAGGGATTTTGTGGGTTGCTGTAGATTTCAGATCTTTCTCTCCCAGATGTGGTATGAATGTGCATGTTTTTAGCTAAAGTTAGGGCTTGGTAGGGCACTATGGGTAAGAAAACATAGTGAGTTCCAGGCAAGTCACACCACCCCAGATTTCCGTGGATGTCTAGTTTATCAGAAATGTCTGGGTTTGGTTGGTTACTCTGAGTGAAGGCTGAGCTCCGGCCCTAATTCCACAGCTTCCCACAGCACCAAATATGGTTGATTTGCATACCAGAAATGTGATGTCTCCACATTGCGTTTTAGGTCATCCCTGTAATGGTGTGGGGGAGGGGGAAGTCCACCCACACAAGGAGGTATGCATTTTATTAGCAGAATATTGGGAACACAGTATAGTAGAACATATGTTATTACCAATTGATTTTTCTCCATTTCTTATTTCTAAAATAAGCCAGTGTGCAAAAATGAATGTATTTTTCAAAAAGCCCTCTCAATCATATAATAGGTAGGGTATCCCAAAAGGTAGAGGTATAAAAATACCCACTATTCCTAAACTCAGTAACTTATGCACCTTTCAAACAATGCACAAGGTTTCTTCATACTCATTTCCAATCATTAGATTTTACCATAAGAATTGCTATATTGTATTTACACAATAAAACATCATTACAAAATGCAGCTCAGTTGTTGGATCTGGGTATCATGTGTTTGATGTATGTAAAAGTATGTTACACTTATAAATCATCCATTGGGGCAAAAAATTGCAGACAAAAACATTGACAACAATTGCTATTTTTTCAATTAATTTTATTATGTATTGATTTCCCTTTAGAATGAGCAATTTACTCAATCCTCTGCTGAAATAAGACTTATGTTCACTTTTCAGGAATGTATTGCTTTAGGGTTTCTCTTTGTTTACACTACAAGCTGCAAGTAGGTTGAAAGCACAAAAATAGGAAGCATAGACTATCAATTAGCAATGCAGAAACTATAGTAAAAAAATGCATTTTGTTTTCCAACTATGCCTGTTTCTGAAAGCTGGAAAGATGCTCATATTAGCACAGCAAATCATTTAGTGATGTCATTTTTAGGGGGAAAATCCTTTTTTCCCATTTTTCCAACAAAAATACAAAATGTTGCTATAATTTGGCTATTTTCTAGGTTTCCTCCAAGACATATGCTTACATTAGGTACCATTAGAAAATTTGGCTTGATGACATTTATGAAATTTTGTTTATTAAGGATTAACCTGAAAATGCGCCAAAATATCCAAATATGCTTATGTCTAGTGCAGTAAAAGCCCCAGCAGCTAAAAGGTTAAACAACAGTGACATAGTACAATTGCTTGATTTTCCATCCAGATACATGACTGGAAGCAGCACAGACCTGGTACAATTTTTAGGTTTGGTTTCATGATATTTAACCAGAAAGAATAAAGCCTTGGTATGATGTTTAGGGAATCCTTTGTGAGATATGACATGGGACAACAGAAACCTTGTACAATGATTATGCATTCTAATGAAAACAAAATAAAAACCAAAACCTGTTAAAAAAATAACAATAACGAAAAGTAATGGTGAAAATCTGAACTTAAAACATAATGCTATCTGAATGTTGATGACTTCCATAAAGTATCTTTCACAAAGTTCTGTTTGGATACAAGGTAGGGAATGTCCCAGTTTGAGAACTTTACCTTTGCAATGTTTATGGAGTTTAGAATTTTTCAATGGGACTAACCTGAATGTTATGTACAATTTGAGGTTCATGAAGTTGTCGAGTCCTTGCAAGAGTCCTCATGAGCCATCATTCAGACACAGATCATCAGCTCATAAATGCCCTGACTGGTCACTATTCTAAGCAGGCTAACTGGCTTTCATGCAGAGACACCTTCTAGTAAATTGGTATTTGATTTGAACTTTAAACTTCAGGTAACAGCAGTGTCACCTACTCATACCAGTGTAGGATGTCGGAGCCCTTACTACCACATGCACATTATAGAGAGACATAGGGTGCACATGTGTAAATCAGTCTCTAGGAAATGTTACATAAAACAATGAGGATTATAAGGTGTAGGATTCACGTCATCCATGCTAGCAGGCAGTATATTTTAAGAGTGGTTGGTCTGGAGAATCACAAACTCGGGATTCAAAGCTTACCATAATATTGGGATTTGTTTTACTAATACAAATGTATTTCTACCCAATCCCTTGTTAGCAACATTAGTATCATGCAAGACCATGGAAAAAATATATCAAACATAACATTCTAACCTATACCATGCAGTTTGTATGCAGCTCTTTGATGACAGTTCATAGATCACTGTGCTATATTAGGAATGGAATGTATGAACTGCAAGTAACAGAAAGATCTCTGTGACGAAAGTATTAACCCACTGAGCTATCTACATAAAATTCAGTTCTGTGGTCTGCATTGTACACGTTCTTTGCAGACACAGTGCTATTTTATGATGAGGCAAAGCTACAACTACACAAAACTCCAACCTCTCTCCAGCAGGAATATTAATCACCAGAGTTATCTTGGCATTTCTTTGCTACCTGAAAACTAATGGACACAAAGGTACCCTGCATCAAGTGTTTTAAACCCATAAATTAATTCTAAACACAGCATCCCACAATCTCTGCACCCGGTGCAGCTGCACCAGTCCCACCACCCTAAAGCCAGCCATGCTCATTGACAGAAAATAATTTGGGGCCAGAAGTAATACTATTAAGAGTAGCATTTTCCAAATACCTAATCACTATATGGTAATAGCTATCCTTAATGTACTACATTTTAAATTTGAAAATGGAGACGCCATGCATTTCATCATGAATATTAATGAGGTAGATTGCTGTTTGACCCTAGGAATAATAACCATCACAGGGATAGTGCCCTGCTGGAATAAGCAGACCAACATTTTTGTGACGGTTTTTAAATAAAGCAATTTTTTTTTCTTCAAAATGCATCGCGTTTTCGTTTAAAGAAAAACAGAATGCATTTTTTTAAAAACGTTCACGTTTCATTTTTTAAGATTAGCCTGTGATTCATGGGACCACCGCCTAGTCATAAAAATATATAATTTTCAATATAGTCATAGAAGAAGGGGTACCGGTGTGGCCAGTTTCTATTTGCAAATGGTTACCACTACCTTTCAGTAGTTGGTAAAAAATTAATGTTTTGCAACCTTAATTCAGTCGCAAAACCTTAGCACATATTACTCTAAATCATTATTTCAAGGGGATGCCCTAAACAATCCCCTTCCAAATTCCGATTGGCAAACTTAAACAGTGATTCTGTGGATCACAGGATGGTGTCTGTACATACCAAAAAGAATTTTTGTGGTGTAAACGGCCAGATTCTGCGAATTGGTCCATTTACGACCTCAAATATGCTTTGTATATCTGGCCTTTAATTCAACTGCATGCTTGGGAATTAAAATCAATCATCCCTAGATAAAATAACATATTACAAAAGTAATATTCCATGTCACAGAAGAAAAAACAGACATCAAATAAACCTTCTTGAATAATTGTTTCAAATAAAAATACACTTAAACGCACATTCCACCTTTCACTTAATCTTATGTTAACATAAACGTCGGTTTGCGCTCGAATCAGGATCTGAGATTTACAGTAATTACTGAACCCCTGGGTTTATGGCTTGATGATTTTCGCCTGGTAAAACCTTCAAGAGTGAGGGGAAAAACACGTTCTGAGTTTGCACACCACGGGCCTCATTTATGAGAAATGACGCATCGCTGCGTGAAACCAGCGATACGTCACATCTCAGTGCGCACTCCTTCCGACAAGATTGATGCATCATATGTATAATATGACGCATCATGTCGCATGGAGTTACAGATACGTCAGTATTTCTGACGTATCTGTAGGCGCCAAAGTGACGCATTACAAAGTGACGCATCTAGGTAGATGCATCACTTTGTAAACCCCTGCGACACATTATACCTGCGCCAGGTATAATGTATGCAAGGGGGGCGTATTGACGCAAGGAACGGTCGTATAGATGACGCAGTGAAATCTATGAGATTTCACTGCGTCACTTTTAGGACGCCGTTGAGTCAAAATCTTGCTCCTGCCTCACAGCAGGCGTAAGACTGATGCAAGCCCTTTCACATGGGGCTTTCCCATGTGAAAGGACGCATTGCTGGAGATGCGTCACTTTTGTGACACACTCCAGTAAAGCGTCACTTTTGCGCTTACAGATACGTCAGAAATACTGACGTATCTGTAACTCCTTGCGACATGATGCGTCATACATTAAATATGACACATCAGGAATGTCGCAAGGAGTGCGCACTGAGAAGTGACGCATCGCTGCTTTCACGCAGCGATGCGTCATTTCTCATAAATGAGGCCCTTTGGATGCAGAGTTGATGATTGTTAGAGAAGGGCGTTTTCTGTCAATGTGATGATAAAGAGCCCAGGGCAGCATAAAAGACAGAGGCAATGGCTCTAAGAGGGTTGTCATGTAATCCTGTGGCAAGCTTGACAGGAGCACTGACTGTGGCTATGATGTCATCTACTGATGAAGATTTAATATGAGGGCGAGGTTGGGTTTAGATACAGTAGCAAAGGTCTTGCTTAGGAGACGACAGACCACAATGTCTTTTCAAGCAGGTTCCCTAAGGATGAGGGAAGTCCACATTCTTTATGTTGAGCGGTGTGTAGCAGCATTGTTTGGGTAAATCCGTCCCAGTAATGGTTCAGTGAAAATAAAAGTGGCCAATGATGAAGGTTGTGTTACTGGAAAAGCATCATTTGGAGAAGACGTCTGTTTGTAGGCCCTGCCAGCAATGGTTTGTGGAAGATTCAATCAATGAGGAAATTTGTTTGGGAAGTGATATCAGGCGTCAAATAAAAGATGAGAACAAGTAAAAAGGTTGAAGTGCGGCATGACATGAGCGCCTGTGGAGTTTCATGAGTCTTGGCCAGGAGAACCAAAATAGGAGCATGTTAAGGTGTGGATTGTGACACAATCACCACAGGAATTGCAGAAAGCAATAATTACTCGAGATGGTATGAATTTCCCCTCAGCAACACGGCAAAAACATGGAACAAGCTTCCCATCGAACTGAAAAACAGCCCCTCATTGTGGTCCTTCCGAAAGAACCTAAAGACCTGGCTTTTCTTATCTTAGCCTGAGAGTGCACCAGATCCATCGTAGGGCAGCTTAATCTTTAACAGCGCCAAGATGCCCTCGGGCATTCGGGCGCTCAACAAATCAAATCAAATCAAAATCAAATCTCAGCAGGTGCACCGGTCCACATTTCCTCAGGATTACAATGGATCATAGTTTACAGGATGAAGCAAATAATAGTCACTTAAGATTGCAGTGGGCCACACCCCAGGGGCCGATATGAATGGATCACGCAGTTCTTGGTATGCAGGAAAGGCCGATCAGCCCAGATGGCACTGCGACATGGTTTAGGGGGCATGGGGTACCACACCAGTCACTCAAGATAACAATCGGCCACAGGGAACGGGATGTACTAACTGCTCCAATATCTCTGCCGTACTCATTGTGAATGGGATTATAGTTAGTGGGCTAAGGTCAAGCTACAGAATTGTCTCACAGACCAAAAACCTCACCCCTCATCTCAGGTCACGCACCTCTGATTGTCCCATTGCTATCCACTATTGAATTGTGTTCCGCTTACCCATGCTGAATGTTTCTAAAACTGAAATCACAACTTTCCCTGCTTACTCTACACCAGGACCCACCCTACCTACCCCAGTCCTCTTTCCTCCCAGCATTCTCTGCTAGAAACCATGAAATACTCTTCAGCTCCAGCATGGGCTTAGGGCGTTTATATTTATAATCATATTGGCCACCAGATCGATAACTTCCTTATCCATCAGCTCTGTAACCTGCACAGGCAAACAGCGACCTCACCCTACCGACATCATATTTGTCCACAATCTGCCAAAAATATGACCCTGTTCATACACTATTACAGGTTGTCTATGTAACCTCTCTCCAATGCGGTTTACCCAAAATGCCTCAGCAAATAACCTACCCTCTGCAAATCAAACCCCCATTCCCACCTTCACCAATGACTGCATGGCATCAATATTTTGTTTTTAAAATGTTGGGACACCCGAACAAAACCCATTTGCGCCCATCTGAAGTGTATCACTGTGGTATCTCTGTTTATACAAGGCAGTACTGGGCGTAAACATGATATAAATAGAGAATATAGTCATGTAAGTTAGTACCTAAATAGAAACAATGAGCTGGTGGTGTGCGCGGGTGAATAAGAAGTGGAGGGGGGCCCTGAGATGGAATCAAGCTTTCTACTTTGCATCTAAGTCTGGAGCATGTTCTTTGATACATCACACTTTTGTTCCACTTTCTTCCCTCAACTTTATTTAAACTATAGTCAAAGTGCACCTTCTCCAGATTAAACTTGTAAGCCCCTTACATAACCCTCACCCCCATACTTTAGTGGCCACTCAACTCTCAAAGTCCTATCTTCCCCTTACTCAACTCGTTCAACAATGGATTAAAACATGATATGCAAGCCATGTATCATATTAATGCATGTGCTATTCTGGTCCTATGTCTACAATCATTATCCTCCATTCCTTTAACTATCCAGTTCATGTTACCTCCGAGGGATCATTACCCTATGTACCACTGGTTAACCTTCTTTGCCGATTGATAACACGTACAGCGATTCTTTCAGAGATGCTTCTGCATTTCGATAAATACTAAAGCAAACTATATCTAAACAACATAAAAAAGCAGGAATATGAAATGGGATAGCTGGGACTTTTCTGTTCAAGAGATGTGTCTCCTAATAAGTACAAGGGTAAAGTTTTCACATGTGATATTTGACCTTGAACAGTGGGGACTTAGGTCAGCCAAACACTATATGTTATTTTATTTATTTATTTCACTTTTAAAGCGCACTGTCACCTAAAAAAGGCATCCTGGCGCTGGCAGACTCATATCGGAGGGGGGACGAACTGATGGCGAGCTAGGGATTCGGGAAAAGCCAGGTTTTTAAACTCCTCCAGAACAAGAGGAGGTCGGAAGTATGTCTAAGCTATGTATTTTACTGATATGGGATGCGCAGCAGCTGGTACTTTGTTCTATGGTTTGGGCTTTTTATTAGATATTTTGCAATGAAATGGCAAGGACATTGTAAGAAGGAGATGTGCCTTTGGCACTGTTAGGAAAGTGAGTGTTCCTTCACACTTTAATACCATTGAACATCAGGCTAGTTAAACGAAGGTTAGGGAAAATTTATAAATGCTTTCAAAAAATCCAAGTATTTTATTACAAGTGCAGAGGGTGCAGTGCTGCACAGATGCCCCAAGCGCGGATGAGAAATGATTTAAAGAAAGAAAGGCTTTTACAAGACCTCCCCAGAGGGATTGATCTCGTCCACTACACTCTCCAGGCACCTCCACTGTAAATGATCCTCTTATAAGGAGAAAGGCGGATGGCTGAGGCGGATCTGCAGACACGGGATGTGGAAGGCAAGTGATAAACAGATTAGGAAAGACTAAAGCGTTCCTGGCACCCCAGAGAACGGGCACGTCAAGCAAGAGGACAGCGGAGCCTGGGTCCAGGTCACCCTCACACAGTACATCTCTGTTTGTACAAACAGAGCAGGCAGGATGGATTATCCGTAAATCTGCTCGCCCGCTGCCAAAACACCAACACCGGGATGCCACACGAGGCCACCTTTTATTATGTGTCTATCCACTATTCACCACATAACCTCAAACACTAAGCGGAGAGTGTCCTTGTGGTGCTACTGTAAGGGGCATATTCTCAAGAATGTGTGATAACCATCACAAAAGTAACAACGCAACTTCCAACATCGCAGTCCATTGCGGGAAAAATTACGCCCTGTCAAACAAGCATTCTCAACATGGCGGTACCATGCGATAGTCGCCAGATAATGCGTCAAATGTCCACATTAAAATCAACGCCACGACACAAAAATGCAAAAAGCGAATGTAAAAAATTTTGCGATGAGTCCAATCCCGGTACAAAAGCAGCGAAAACCAGAGACATGCCTGCAAATCCCCGGCGTCTGCTGGAAAATGCACCACAAAAGCAGAGTAAATAAACAGTGAAATGACGACGTGCTAGCACAACCCCACAGCTATGATGCAGAACAAATGTCCATTGTCCAAATCAGATATGCAATACCCCACAAACAGTCACAATGTTTATCGACCTGCATTCAGTATGTAACCTGCGCCAATGTGGACACAAACATGGTGCACACCGTGAAATCACATCTCCCCCTCAGATTGCAGAGGGACAAACAACACCCCCTGCACACCGACGTGCCATGTCCATGATCAAACAAGAATGAAAGCACGGACTAATGTAGGGGCAGTGACTCCCCCTTACGTACATATTGCCCATGTCGTGGGACGTGATACACAGGGTGCATCCCTGCAACATGGCGGCACATATCAGAGCACAAAAGAATCCCTGTTGTCACTTGTAGGCCACATATGACAGCCAAAATGGAATGAGTTGGGACACATGTGAGACGTCGAAGAGTGGGATACCTTAACAACAGTGACACACAGAACTGGCAGTTTGAATATGTGACACCATAAACAGCCTCACTGCATAGAGGTGACACACCCACCATCCATTAACAAATCCCTCAATTGACAGCACAACATGTCACACCCACACTTGTCTGAGTGAAGTGCCTGTACAGATGAGTGACATGCACGCAGGGAATGTATATTGGAATGCTTTTATCAGCACATGCTGTGCTAGTGGTCTGCTAACGTACTGTGCCATGACTGGTAAGGATCCACACAATGTGACATCAACCAGAGAAGACTTTGTCAATGATGTAGTCCCTACGGGCTATTGCTGCTGCTACTGCAGTGGGGTCCGACTGCCTCATCTTCATCATCATCGTCCGGTGCATCTGGCACTCATATCCATGGGGCCTTGCAGCGTACACATATGTTGTGCAACACACAACATGCAACGATCATCTTGGACACAAGGACTGGGCTGTACAGGAGCTTACCACCTGTGACGTCCAGGCACCTGAAACATGACTTCAACACGCCAAATGTGCGCTCCATGATGCTCCTGGTGCGATTGTGGGCCAAATTATACTGCCTCTGGGCCTGTGTGTTCGGGCTTGGAGGGGTGTCATCATCCAAGCACAGAGTGCATATCCTTGGTCACCTGTGACAGTGCAGAGTCATGAGTCAAGACTTAGTACTGCATGATTTGTTGGCAGGCTCACTGGTTCATTGGTGTGTGAAATGTGTGACCAAGTGATTCCTGTATGACATGTACTGCATGTTGCACATAAGCTGCATCACTGTGTACTATGTAGCCGCACTGCTGCGCCTTCTCTCAGCACATTCACTAGTGTGCGCAGCGTAATTACATCACATGCACCCCTACAACCCACGATTGACATGCCTGTCTGCGCATGTCTACAAGCCTGAGTACGACACAGTGAGGATGCAGCGCAGAATGTGGCCGGCCACGTGTGCGTAGGTCCATTGCAAGGACAGGGCTGACACAGATGTAGAGCACCTGCTAGGCTGCACTCGACAGGCAGTCGAGGGTACATATTTGGATCATATTGCGCTAATAGCTACACACACGACAGTTGGCATGTGTGATACCTAACCACGAGCGGGCATGCCCTCCCCCATGTACCTCTTCGGACGACTACGCACACTGAGGGCATGCCACATAGCAACATTGTCCATTGCGGGACGTGTTGCAAAGACACTACAACAGAGACACATACATCAGCCACATCCTTGGCAAGGCCCACGCTGTACCACACCCAGATCCACATGTGGAGGGGCCACACCCCGATGCAGTACTGTCGTTCGCCTATCCACCCCGCTGACGCACACATGAAGATACAACACGGTTACATGTCCCAGGTCTACACCACTGTCTGTGGAGACATGGTTGCACACGCTGTACACAGCAGAATGTAATGTGGAATGGCCCGGGTCCACATGCATACATAATGACCCAATGGAATTTCTGACTGACTTTGCGGGAATGGCTTCGGGCACGTGCTCCCGGACCCTTTTATTGCCAGGGACGCATCTCCAGTGACACCTGTGCTGGATGGGTGTTGGGGAGTGTAAGCCACCACTCAGGGGTTGGGTGCTGCTGGCAACAACCACAACAGTGAGCAGACAATCAGCAGTATCAATCAATCAATTAATCATTGCATTTATATAGCGCACTACTCACCCAGAGGGTCTCAAGGCGCTGGGGGAGGGGGGTCCGCTACTGCTCGAACAGCCAGGTCTTGAGTTGCTTCCTGAAGGCGAGGTGGTCCTGGGTCAGGCGGAGGTGGGTGGGGAGGGAGTTCCATGTCTTGGCGGCGAGGTAGGAGAAGGACCGTCCCCCTGTGGTGGCTCTTCCGATGCGGGGGACGGCGGCGAGGGCGTGGCTGGTCGATCGAAGCTGGCGTTTGGGAGCGTAGAAGTTGAGGCGGCTGTTGAAGTATCCTGGGCCTTGGTTGTGTCGGGCTTTGTGTGCGTGGGTGAGGAGACGGAAGGTGATTCTCTTGTTGACCGGGAGCCAGTGCAGGTCTCTCAGGTGTCCGGAGATGTGGCTGCGACGGGGGATGTCCAGGATGAGTCGTGCTGAGGCCTTCTGGATCCGCTGGAGTCTCTTCTGGAGTTTGGCGGTGGTTCCGGCGTAGAGGGAGTTGCCGTAGTCCAGACGGCTGGTGACGAGGGCCTGGGTGACCGTCTTCCTGGTCTCGGTGGGGATCCACCGGAAGATCTTACGTAGCATGCGCAGGATGTTGAAGCACGACGAGGAGACGGCGTTGACTTGTCTGGTCATGGAGAGGGAGGAGTCCAGGATGAAGCCCAGGTTGCGTGCGTGGTCTGTTGGTTTGGGTGCGCTGCCTAGGGCGGGGGGCCACCAGGAGTCGTCCCAAGCAGCGGGTGAGGATCCCAGGAAGAGGACTTCCGTCTTGTCCGAGTTCAGTTTCAGGCGGCTGTTCTTCATCCATTCGGCTACCCTTTTTCATCCCTTCGTGAAGGTTGGCTCTGGCGGCGGCGGGGTCGTTGGTACAAGGTAGTGACATCATGTGTCCCTGACTTGAGCAGCACAGAGTTTGGGGCCCTGGATGCACAACGGCTGGCACAGGCACACCACCACAGGACGGTGATTTGCAGTGCACTGAGATAGGGCCACGCGAGCTGAGCGTGTACTCGCCAATGTCCAAGGGAAATGTTGCGGAGTTGAATGCTACAGACTCCATTTTTCACCTAGCGCTATCTATTTGAAAATGTGCACTACAAGTGCATCAGCCTTGTCAAATACTGCACAATGGCTATCAGAGTTTTAAAATGTTCGTTTTTAGAAGGTTAGCAAAATACATATAGATTTAAACACATTGTATTAGGTGGACCGCTATCAGCATAAGTACAATTATATACAAAAAAATAAACGCAGATTAAAAGTCGTATAAATGTCCTAAAAATGCACATTTTAGACTTTAAAACCTTCTCATAAGCTGCTAGAAAAGCACAGAACACACATACAGGCAACTTAAGTACACAATGGACTTGCCAGCATTGAAACAGTGTAGGGCATACTACCTTAACTTCTGAATCTCGTGTTGACACCTACTCCCTAGCAATGAGACCTAGTTGCAAAGTTGTAGTTGCAAAGTAGAGACAGATATTTCTAAAATCTAGTATCTCACTATTTAACGAGACAGCACCCACACTCGACCTCAAACGGATCGCAGGCTTTGGAGGACTCCTTAGCGAATCCTCTGACCTTTGAGCATATCACCAGCATTCACCAGATCCATTAGGCCTTCTATAGAACTTTGGATATACTGCAGAGAATAAAGACCCAAGCGAGCCAATAGGGTAACTATACTAGCTTCTTTTATTTCACCCTCAGCAGGGCATTAAATAATAAATGGGGAGGAGTATTTATGCAAGCATGACATAGTCAACAAGATCTAGATCTCAAGAAAATTAGACCTTAAGAATATTATCCCAAGTGACCTTTGATGCTGGGATACTGGTCAGAATTGGGGATTTTGACTATTCGGTATCCCCCCCACCACCAATACCCAGCACCATTATAATCAGGGCCAAAGATGTCAGTTCAGCAACCCTTTCCTTGAATTGTTAAAATGTCAGTCGTAAACCAGGGCCTTAAGCTGCAAACTTCATACATCACAGCAGGATGCTTTAACTCCAGATGATCTGATATGTTGCTACGGTTAAGCAGTTAATTGCTTTTGGAGTGAAGATTGTGCGAGTGCTACTGCTTTTTTATGAAAGTTAAAAAGAAATTGATACATCACAGAATTGACAGGACCCGGGTGGGGGACCTTGCCCTGTGTGGTTTGATATTCATTGAAATAATCTTTCTCTAACTGATTTGTGGGCAGCGACAGGATCCGTCTGTGTATAGCAGGAGGCATTGTGTCTCTGAGTGCAGTGAGGCACCCTCAGGCAAAGGGCCTGGTATAGAGTGTAGTGAGTGTAGTTCACTCCATCAGGATGACAGAGACAGTAGCTGCGACATCTGCATTCAAAATTGAGAGCTCTCCTCTGGCCCTACAGACAACTCTTGCACCGACAGGAACTATCCTCCATGTTTGATCTGTTGGAAATGATTTGAACTGAAGAATGTTATACAGCAGTAGGTCAAATCCTCTACTACATCGAAGTTCTATTCCCAGCCAACCACAGGCCTTCAAGAGCTGGCTTAACATGGGTCCCTTACCCTCTGGCTTCCCACACTCCCTTATGATGATCTATGCCAATATCATAGGTTTTGCCTCTTTCCAATGGTTGCCATTGAGCGTGTTTGATTCGTTGTTTTATATGAGCTGGGAGTAGGAAGTGCATTTTTTCCTGCAAAACTATTAACCCCATTTCCAATGTTCTCCATTTGACGACTTATTATTCTTTTCAAATCAGTTACGTTTAGCAAAATATTTTGCGTGTTCCAGTCCCAGACTAGGAAGGCTGCCAATGGTTTTCCAATGTTATATGTAGTGAGTGCTGTTTGTCCTAGTGGATTCTTCGGTTTGGGCAGTGTGGAGCTCAACTGCAGCTCATATCAATCCTGCACCATTGCAACGTTTAGTGAGTTACTCATTACATGCCTGGGTAAGGAGATCAATCACATTTTACACCAGATATCAATGTAAAACAATTGGTAGCTGCGCATAGTCTGTGGCCTCAGCGACCAAATAGAATTCCCTGCATTTTCATCTTTGATAGGAAGCTGAAGTTTATAGAGTTAGGAAACCTTTAAAGATCCTGGCTTTTCCCTCAACTATGTTAATTATCCCCCTTGACTTTGTTATTTAGAAGAGGCTGTTAGATTACTTGATGTTGCCCCATTTGCCAAGAAACTCCTTACAATAAATGTTGCACTTTACAAGCACCAAACTTAGCCTAACCTAACATGACAAAATCTATGCTGCACCTCTACAGGTGAGAGTCACGCACTCCAACAATCTTATCAGCCCACCCATCCCATGGAGGGATTAATGCACAACATCAAAATTTAGAGACACTTCTCACAATGATGTGTCTCTGGGACCCTGGTACTAGAAATAACAGAACCAGAGATGATGCTTAGTACTGGTCCTACTGTGGGGGCACAGAACAATCACATTGCAAGGAGGAGGAACTGGGATAATTGCCACACTGATGGACAAGCCACTGATGATGATTATCTTTGAGTAGCTGATGTCAGGGAACAGGGACATTCTCTGCTGCCTCTGGCTCCACCTCCTTCTTACTCTTGTGCTCCTCTAATATGTAAGTTTGGGGCTGTGAGAATTGATGTTATGAATGAATGAACGTGTTTAATATAGCGTACAGACACTCAAACTAGAGTGTCCTGGCACTGCAAGAGGACAGTTGGCTGATCACTGAAGCATGTGGTAATTCTTAAAGACCCAGGTTTTAAGGTGCTTTCTAAAAGTTGGAAGGTGCGTAGTAGCTCTCAGGGTAGCCGGCAGACTGTTCCATGTTTGTGCACCCAGGAACTCAAAAGATATGCCCCCAATGTGCGCCAGGCAAATTTTGGGAATGCGGAGAGGGTCCACTCTCCTAAAGGCAGAGTGGAAAATATGCCATAGGTTTTGATCTTCAATGTACTCGAAGAGTACTCTCTTTACATGCTTCTCTAGGACCTTAGATAGTGCAGGGAGGAGGGAGATGTGTCTATAGTTGACCGGATCTTTGTGGTTGTCGGTCGTCTTTCTTAGAAGTGGTAGAATTTTAGCCTGCTTCCAGATGTGCAGCATTTTACCCATGGAGAGGGATAGGTTAAATACCTTGTACATCTTGGTGATAGCTTCACGGGTGGTTGAGTCTTGCAGAGGTAAATAGTAAAATGTCCGAATGCTCAACAAGCAAAGGTGTAGTCAAAACGATATCATCCATGGTTCATCTTGCATCAACTATACATAACCGTGATAAACTATAACCATAAATCTAGAGCTGTAGCTCAGTGCTGACTACTGTCTCAGATCTTTTGACCTAAAGACCCTGAGGAGCATTGGAATATTAATATGTCTAAAAGGAGGATGCAAGACGTCGCTTCCACCTACCTTTTTCTAGCTTCGTAAGAAGCTCATGGGCGCATAGCAGACAAAAGCAAAACCCCTGCCCTCCCTCCGAGGAAATAAAAACTAAGAAAGCAAGAAGTTCAAAAAACAGTAAAAATGGAAAACACATGCATAAAACCAGCTTCTCCCAATAGAAGACACAAATAATCATATTAATATTAATAATACATATTAATCTTAGTGTTGTGATTATCATTATAAATAATATTATTATTATCATCATGAGAAACAATTCTGCAGTATTCTGCTTCAGCCACCGTGCTTGCTCTAAGCCTGTGCAGCGTGGTTTTCCGATCAATACCTTGCTTACGGAGCCTAAAAAGCTCCATCAATGCTATTTGCATAGTGTATTGGCGGATTGATTTGTCTTTCGAGCCTATTAACACCTTATGAGAGCTCATTTCGAAGGCAGGCGCTGCTGAGTTCTCTTCTCTGTTATTCAAGGCTGATTGATTTCTGGATTTTACCTACATTTGATTTCTACTTTAAAGATTGGGTTTTCAAACTGCAGCTGGTGTAATACCATCTAATTTATATAGTGAGTGACTTAATAAAGATTTGTTGACTGGTGTTTATGAAAGTGGGAGACTATTGGAATAGCAAGAGACAGGCACCGAGCAAACTTCTGTACAAAAGTTTTGTGAACGTTGATTTTCTGTTAATAAAAAGAGCACTAAGATTTGAGCTTGTGCTGACATTAGCTTGTGTTTATACTGTCCTCCATCTTGCCCCAGCATCACAGGATATTGTGTGAGGACCATGATGAAACTTGTCCACTTGTGTTTGAAGAAGCAGAAATAGTTCCCAGAGAAATGCACTCATTGTGCTGAATCAAGGACAGGTCCTACTGGCCCCAGCTATGCTAACAGTGTTTCAGCTCAATTGTACAGCTAACACTTTGAGAAGGGGTGAATCGTAATGTACACTTATGTTGAGAGAATCTTCAAATGTATTCAATAGTATAATATTTCTTTTCAGATGTTCCTTATTGGTCCAAACAATGAGAATCCTGTACCGCCCATTGAATATGTAAACCTCTTTATCTAAATATATACGAGTGTGGATTTTGCTAGGGAAGGAGACTCCCTGTTTCCTATCTTACAAAGCAAATCTCTGCCGTATTTCATGTAGAACTCTACAGAGTTCTTTGTACATATGGTTTGAATACTTTGCTGCTGAGTTTGCTAATGTCTTATTTTCTGTATTTTGCCAGTTAATACTTATATAAAGCTTTGAATAGAGAACTTTTAGTCTGTCATTCTAATGAGAATATTTTCCTAACTAAATAGACAGCTCAAGTCGGGGACCACCGAAGTCTGTAATTTGGGACCGCACCGCTCCTGCTCCTTGCTGGTGCTGTGTCCTATGAGTTGGCAATTGATACAGATTTCTGTGTTGACAGATCTATGGTGAATCCCTGCGCAATAATCCCATATGAAATCCCTGGCTGCAAAATGTGATGAGGGTTTCCAAAGTATTATCGCCACAGTTTAAGGTAGGCCCTGTGTAGTAAGAACAGTTGTATTGTTTTGAGCAGGGCATTTCGGGAGACGTTCCTAGAATACTCAAGGATCTGCACCCATTCCCTGTCAGTAAACATCCTGGCTACTTCAACTTCCCATTTATTACGAAGAGTCAACAAGGAGATTCCCAGATGTGACCGCAAGACTCTGTACAACCATCTGACCAGATGACTACCATGGCCCATTATGTGCAGTGTCTGCAATAGTCCAAAGGTCGGGGCTCCTTCTGGTCCACCAGCCAATATTTACGCACATATTGTGTAATCACACCATGTGTTAAAAACAGTGTGAGAGGGGCTGAATAATTCTGCGTGAATTCTTCATGAGGCGTTAAGTTCCCATCTAGAAACAAGTCACCTATGATCTCCACACAGGCCTCCACCCAACTGCGTATTCTAGTGGCAGATAGTACTCCCCGTAACATGGTTAGGCCGCACAGGGGGACATTTGGGGCGGATGGTTCAAGTGTGCCAGTGTATTTCATTGCTAACTTCCAATATTGGAGTGAAATGTATAAGAGAAATGGGGGTCTTTCACTCGATCCGCACCAGGACATAATAGTGATTGCAGTTATCTAGCCCGTAATTGTTCAGGAGAATAATTTATCTCACGTGGGTTATGTCCGGCCAACCTATAAGCCATCCACTGCAGCTGGCCCACTATAGACTAGGCCTTGAAATCCGGTGCTCACATGGCCCCTTCAGTGCTTGTTAACTACATTTTTGTAAGAGCCAATCTGTGGCGGCCCTGTCCCCATAGTAATGAGGTTATTAACGTATGTAGTGCTCTATAAATCCAGGCAGGAAGGACCATTCAGAGATTCACAAATTGATACAATAATCTAGGGCGCATATCAATTTTAGAAACTACAATACGGCTTGAGGTTGTTAGAGGCAAAGTATTTCAAAACGCTACATGGGCTTTGAAATTGTTAAGTGTGCAGACCACATTTCCATCTAGGGTGTCTGATGTGGTCCTGTAGATGTGGATCCCTACATATTTAAAGGTAGAAGGCTCTACCTTGAAGCGTCCAAATTGAAGCGTGGGAAGAGTGTACTTATCATAAAGGGAAAAAGCTACTGATTTGGAGGCGTTTAGGTGCAAACCAGATATCTCCCCAAATTGTTCAAACAGCGAGGCTACAGGTGTCATGTCTACATGCATATCGGCTAAGTAGAGCAACATGTCGTCTGCATAAGCCAAAACAGAGTGACATAGCCGGCCAACCGGAATGCCATATGGTGCCATCGTGCAATGCAATCTTTGTGCCAGGGGTACTAAAGCAAGCACAAACAGCAAGGTCAACTAGGGGCAACCCTGTCGTGTACCCCGAAAAACATCATATGCTGGGGAGATGTTGGTGCCAGTTTTTGCCCTCACTGTAGGTCTAGTATAAAGCAGCTCTACGGACTTGATAATTTCTGGAGGATCCCATATTTAACCAAGCAGCCAACATGTATTACCAACCTAAGGAATCAAATGCCTAATGTATATCCATGGAGAGGCAACCAGCTAGGGGGGAACTGGCTCGGGCGGAATGTAAAAGGGCATAGAAGCATTGAATATTCAATGAGGTACTGCATTTGGGTATGAAACCACACAGATTTATGTGTAGCAAATTGTTGAGTAAGGGAAGTAGTCTCAATGCCAGAGGTTTACTGCAAATTTTATATTCCGTATTAAGAATCTACAGGGGCCTATATGCTGTGAGGTCTGTTGTAGGAAGGGGGGAAGAGTGAACAAACCACGGGGGTATAGCGTGCCCCTCACCTGCGGACCTTGACTCCAGGAGCACCGTCACAGCCAGCCTCCCGCCGCCGCCGCACTTTTGGCCATCAAAGTGCCGCCGCACTGAGGAGAGCAGTGCTTGTGGGACTCCATTGCCCAGGATCCTCAGCGGCCGGAAGCCGCGCACAGTGATCTCGCGCCAGGAGGCGCTTAAAGACCAGCGCTACCCCCGGCAGAGCGGGGGAAGAGTGAACAAACCACGGGGGTATAGTGTGCCCCTCACCTGCGGACCTTGACTCCAGGAGCACCGTCACAGCCAGCCTCCCGCCGCCGCCGCACTTTTGGCCATCAAAGTGCCGCCGCACTGAGGAGAGCAGTGCTTGTGGGACTCCATTGCCCAGGATCCTCAGCGGCCGGAAGCCGCGCACAGTGATCTCGCGCCAGGAGGCGCTTAAAGACCAGCGCTACCCCCGGCAGAGCGGGGGAAGAGTGAACAAACCACGGGGGTATAGCGTGCCCCTCACCTGCGGACCTTGACTCCAGGAGCACCGTCACAGCCAGCCTCCCGCCGCCGCCGCACTTTTGGCCATCAAAGTGCCGCCGCACTGAGGAGAGCAGTGCTTGTGGGACTCCATTGCCCAGGATCCTCAGCGGCCGGAAGCCGCGCACAGTGATCTCGCGCCAGGAGGCGCTTAAAGACCAGCGCTACCACCCGCGACGCGGGAGCGCGCGGGAGCAGGCCGGGAGAAGCCCGGGCAAAGGGTGGGCCCTCTTTGGCCCTCAGAGGCCAGAGGAGGTCGGGTTGGGTCCAGCCCTCTAACGCATTGAAAATAAGGTATTTCCCATTGATTTGTGTGACTGGGTATCTATATTGAGAACAAGGAACTTTGGAACACTTTGCATCTTATTGGACTGGGACAAAGAACATAATACTGATCAGCCAACATTAGCGATTTGATATTAGACTGTGAGTTCACGTATAATCTGTCCTAGGTATTTGGTATTACTCTACTAGCCTATTGATTGTCGCAGTATCTGGCATAGGCCCCACATCCTGATTTCAATAGGTGATTATACCCATAGTCTATTGCCAGTTATAGTCAACATGTCTCCAAGGGGAAGCCGCAGCAGAACTGCAGATGCCGGGGGTAATAGCAAAATCTGCAAAACTGGCCCCATTGACAATTTTATAACCAAGGCAAATGACGCTATAAACCAGGGTATATCCATTCTAGAACGCAGGGTGTCGCAAGATCTTGCCCATGCTAGACGCTCCTCTTTGGGACTTATTGCTTCCGCAACTACTCCTATCCAGGTCTTGCCTATAAATAATGGTCCTGTACTACATACAGGCGTTGATGTCCATACCATCCCAAATGTGGTGAATTTATCTGCCTCCATTCCCCTGATAGACTCCGACACGGACATTAGTCTAAATTTAGAGAAGACTCCTGACCTACATATGACCCCCTCACCGGAAATTATATCGGTAGACAACACCAGGGAATTAAGGGGAAGACGAGAGGGCGCCATCAAGAAATTGCAATTGAACCAAAATGCACCTACGTCTAAAACCCTTAAGGTCAGTAAACAAAAACAAGTCCTGCCCCAATATCAAGGGGAAGCGATTAATTTAAATCTCAACCCAAACACAAGTAGGACTGAGGAGACATTTAATGACCCTAGGGAGCATGAGGTTGGTATAAGTAAAGAAATGGATGATAGGATAATCGACCGCACCGATTTGGTGAATGACCATATGTTGGCCAAATTGGGCGAACTTCTTAGTATCTATCTATCTCCTATCGAAAGTAGGCTCACCCGGATAGAAAAGCAATTAGTGGAACTAATCACGCCCATCAGGAGCTTATCTAAAACAATTGTTGTAAATGATGTAATCAAACCCACTTTTACTAAAACAGTAGGCTTAGTGGGTTCAGATTCTAATATCTCCCAAGTACCATCTGTAAATATAGTCAATCTACCCAAACCTGCCCCACTTTTACCAAAGGGGATAAGTGTCAGTCAACCAATAGTTAACTGTGACAAGACAGCGCCAGCTATAAGGAAGGACGATAATAACACCAAAAATATAACCAGACCTGCGGTCGGCCAGCCGCCAAAACTCGGAGGTGGCTCCATTTTGGTCCAACCGTCACAAAAAACAACTAGACAGGTACCTTCTCGTATTAATTTACCACCTGAATGCGGGGCTTATGTTCTTGTTTTAGTTAATGTTACCAAACTAAGGAAGGATCAAGAAGAAACTCCCTCATCCCTTAAAAACAAAACCTTACATTGGTTAATTGCAAATTGCAATTTTCCAATAGAGGGTGCTAGGGAAATTATGAACACACAGCGGGTGGGTTGGATAGGCCCACTCAGGAAAAAGTTTGAGGGCGATTGTGTTATAATCAACTTCAAGAATCCACAGTGGGCAGAGAAAACATTAGCAAATGCCCCACCACCCTCAAACCGAGAATTTAACACCACACTCCTTCCATTAGGTTACTTTTACAGACACTTGATACCCCAGAATCAAATCTTGGAGAGCCATCCTATCACTTTTCATCATGATTTGAATGTTGGGGCAAGATTCAAATCTCCGCTCTTCGTACAAAATCAGGATTTTGGTAATTCGAATGATCACAATAACTGGTGGAACCAAATGTCAAAACAGATGCCAGTGTTAACACCCCCTATTCATCATCCGCACCATTCTGGTTTCTCAAACATGCATCAATTTAACTACAGAGACAGATCTTATCCTGCCCCCGAACTTCTTTCGTTTCAATCGATGACTGAAGCAAGGCCAACATTCAACATTCCCACTTACAACCGCTTTGAATATTTTTCTAATTTAGATGATCAGGATTGACTAAATACACTGCCTAAAACACACATTGACAACCCAGCTACAGTCACCATACAAGAGGGTCACTCAGCCTCGATTGTTGATTATCAGGTTTCAATTGCTACTGTAGAAATCCTGGAATCAAAATTTGTTTACAGTAACCAAACTGATGTTGTTAACGTTAGTTCTGTTAATACAGTGAGTACTTGTAATAGGGTTAGGCTAGGCAACTATTGTAATATTCATGGGTTATCTATCCTAAGTTGGAATGTTGCAGGCTTGGAATCTAAACTATCTGACCCAGCATGGCTTGAGATTATTAATGATGCGGACATTCTTATGTTTCAGGAAACATGGGCTGTTGGTAATGTGTTTATAGAGGGCTATCACTGTTTCAGCCTAACTTCGTCTAAACCAAGTTTTGGCAGAGCGGTTGGGGGCCTCTTTGTCGGGATCAAGATTCTTGCAGGTGGTATAATTAAAAACCTGCAGAGCGATGGCCCGCAAAATTCTAACATCCAGATTCTTGAATATAAGTTGAAGTCAAAGACCACAATTTATTTAATAAATTTTTATAATAATGATTTTTATCATGTACCGAACAAGAACTTTTTGGCATTATCCAAGGTTTTAAGTAATTTGGAATGTTCCCTTGCAGTTGACAACAAGTCAGGTATCTTGATTGGGGGTGATTTTAATGCAAAATTAACAGTAAGTGCTGGATCTGTTAATCACACCTTTTCTAACCCAGCTGAGCGTAGGGGTTCTGAATTGTCCAAATTGCTCACTGATTTTGATCTAGATGATGCCCTGAAAATAGGACAAAAAAGCGATTCCCCTTACGCTCCCACATATATTGGTGCAAATAGCAGTTCTACTATTGACTACGTATTTACATCTTCACTGTTAACAGATTGCATAGTAAAAACTTCTGTGCTACAGACACCTCTTAGTGACCACAATCCCCTGGTTGTAGTTCTGGATCTTGCGCCTAGCCCGATCTTTGAAAATTTAACCGGCGCTAGGGACATCACTCCATCAATTGATGGTTTACGACTAAAATGGAGGGGAGTGGATTGTGAGGCCATTTTAACTAATGTACAACTATTATATCCACACTTGATTGATTCCTGTAAACTACCAAGTAACAACCATGGTCATTTAATTGCAGATTTTGAAACTCTGTGTTCTGTCATCAAAACTCTTTTATCCGTTCCACTTCCTAGGGAAGGTAAAGAACCAAGGTGGTTCGATTCGACATGCTCCTTGGCAAATAGAGAATTAAGAAAGGCACTCTCTATGAAACCAAGGTGTAAACCAACTGTCCAATTAGCTAGGAAAAATTATAAAGCTAAAATATCCGAACGGAAGGCAAATTTACTTTCAGAGCAATGGGACTCCTTGGTACTCAGTGCAAATTTGGGTGGTAGTGGCCCATTTTGGTCAGCAGTTAGAAAAACACGGGAAATGGGAAAGAAACTTACCCAAATTAGTTGTAACATTACAAGTACAGCATGGGAGACCCATTTTTCAGGCATCTATGCAGCCCCTATTGAGGAGTATTTTCCACCCACTCTTGACCAACCAAGTGGTCTATTAATTTTAGAGCACGAGGTTAAAACAGCCATAAAAGAGAGTTTGGGAAATAAGGCACCTGGACCTGATGGTCTTCCCATCGACATCATTAAATACGATGTTAATTTGTGGACACCTATATTCCTTAACATTTTTAACAGCTTACCAGAAACAGCCATGCCGTCCACCTGGACTACCAGTATTATTGTCCCAATTTATAAAAAGGGAGATAGGTCTGATCCCGCGAATTATCGCCCTATCTCCCTTTTGGACAACACTCTAAAAGTATTGGGTCGTATTATCTTCCATAGAATACTGGACTGGGCAAATGACAACGATTTTTTAGATCCGTGTCAGATGGGGTTCCGTAGTGGGGTAGGTACGGTGGAGCAATGCCTAAACTTGAAATTGATAATTGACAAATACAGTGTTGCTCGCTCCTCCGCTACCTACCTTGCATTCATGGATCTCTCATCCGCTTTTGATCTTGTTAACAGATCAAAGCTTTGGTCCATCCTCTCAACCAATGGTCTTGATATTACTCTTGTAAATTTTCTAGCATATCTCCATACTGACCTGAAAGCACGGGTACGTATTGGGATGGGCGGAGAGGTATCAGGAGCAATTGAGATAGGGAGGGGGGTGAGACAGGGGTGCGTTTTAGCACCCCTGTTGTTCATCATTTATATTAACGGCTTATCCAATTGTCTGAAAGAAGTGACCACGGATGTCCCATTTATTTTAGGGAAACCCCTTCCAGTACTTCTATACGCAGACGATGCGGTGCTTATGGCCCGCACCCCTAATGCCCTTCGCCTGCTTGTACATAGTTTTGTTAAGTTCATGGAGGATCTGGATTTAAAGGTAAATTTTAAAAAGTCATTTATTATGTCTTGTGGACCTGGCAAAAGGAAACTCAGCACTATACGATTGGGCACAGACAAATTGGAATCTGTCCCTAATTTTCCATACTTAGGGTTGGTTTTCGCTGCGAACGGCTCGTGGAGTGGGCATATGGCCCACGCCACGAGCAAGTTCTCGAAAGCCAACAATTCTGTTCTGAGCCTCCCACGCCCAAAGAGAATAGGTGCCACTAAGGCTATTTTTAAAATTTTTAAACTACAGTGTGCACCAGTTGCCACGTATGGTGCAGAGGTATGGGGATCAAGAAACAGCTCCTGCATCCAAAGGGAGGAAAATCGCTTCTGCAGGAAAGTGTTGGGTGCACCAATTTCCTCCTCCACTTTCATTTGTCATAGTGAATTAACCCTACCATACATTAGTGATTTTATTAGAGCAAGACCGGCACTCTTCTGGATTAGAATCTGGAGGAATGAGGCCGCTGCTCTTACTCAGAATATTATTAAGGATTGCTTAAACTGCGACCATGGCATGAGAATTCCATGGTTGTCTGAAGTCTCTAAAACACTGGATGAAGTTGGTAGAAGTACTTTGTTTACTGACCCGATAACTATAAAACTTCAGGACAAAGCCGAGGTTAAGAATGCACTATATGTACTTTATAACAGTGAAAGGTTCAGAAGCGAATCACAAAAATCTACTGTAATGAAATATATAGGCAACGGACTGTGTGGACAGACTTTGCCGCCCTATCTCTCGCTGCCTATGACTAGCTGGGAGAGATCACTGCTGTTTCGTTTAAGGGCAGGAACAGTAAAACATATGTTGTCTTTTCCACTAGGCCATTGTCACAGTATTGATTCTCTTTTATGTCCCTGTGATGGCGTGAGCACCCAGGATGATTTGCACTTTTTATTTTTCTGTAAATTTTATCTTGTGTATATTAAATGGTTTTTAACACCGTATTTTAAAAAATCCAGACCACTGACGCTCCAAGATTCATATAACATGTTGATTGTTCTGGATAGTGATGAATTAACATTCCGGGTTAGCTCTTTTTTAAGACTGGCTATACGAGCCCGTAAGATGATGGAAAACCCCTGAGTATTGTATATCTGCTGTTTACTGGTGTTAATATGGTAGTTTAGTATATTGCTTAGAAATGTATTGTATTGTCACTGTATAGAATATAATGTCATATGTATGTCCATTTTACTTTATTACTGTATGTATATTTATTCATGATGTGTTGATGAATTGTGTTCGGTACTTTTATGAATTTTAAGGAATTCGAATAAAGGTCTTTTGAACTTGAACTTGAACAATACGGCTTGAGGTTGTTAGAGGCAAAGTATTTCAAAACGCTACATGGGCTTTGAAATTGTTAAGTGTGCAGACCACATTTCCATCTAGGGTGTCTGATGTGGTCCTGTAGATGTGGATCCCTACATATTTAAAGGTAGAAGGCTCTACCTTGAAGCGTCCAAATTGAAGCGTGGGAAGAGTGTACTTATCATAAAGGGAAAAAGCTACTGATTTGGAGGCGTTTAGGTGCAAACCAGATATCTCCCCAAATTGTTCAAACAGCGAGGCTACAGGTGTCATGTCTACATGCATATCGGCTAAGTAGAGCAACATGTCGTCTGCATAAGCCAAAACAGAGTGACATAGCCGGCCAACCGGAATGCCATATGGTGCCATCGTGCAATGCAATCTTTGTGCCAGGGGTACTAAAGCAAGCACAAACAGCAAGGTCAACTAGGGGCAACCCTGTTGTGTACCCCGAAAAACATCATATGCTGGGGAGATGTTGGTGCCAGTTTTTGCCCTCACTGTAGGTCTAGTATAAAGCAGCTCTACGGACTTGATAATTTCTGGAGGATCCCATATTTAACCAAGCAGCCAACATGTATTACCAACCTAAGGAATCAAATGCCTAATGTATATCCATGGAGAGGCAACCAGCTAGGGGGGAACTGGCTCGGGCGGAATGTAAAAGGGCATAGAAGCATTGAATATTCAATGAGGTACTGCATTTGGGTATGAAACCACACAGATTTATGTGTAGCAAATTGTTGAGTAAGGGAAGTAGTCTCAATGCCAGAGGTTTACTGCAAATTTTATATTCCGTATTAAGAATCTACAGGGGCCTATATGCTGTGAGGTCTGTTGTAGGATTATCGGATTTCAACAAGGAGGTCACTATCGCCTCCCTCATCGTGGGGGGCAAGGTACCCTCTGGTAAGGTGGTGGTGCACAGTTGTAATAGTTTGGGAACTAAGGGCATTGCAAAAGTGGAATAAAACTCCATGGGGAGCCCATCGGAGCCTGGGCTTTATTACAGATGATTCTCCGTATTGCAACGCAGATCTCAGCAGTGGTCAGAGGGGCCGCCAAGTCCGCAGCCTGTGCTCCAATAATAGTGGGAAGCTCCACTGATTCTAAGAAGGCTACTGTTTCTTCCGTCATGTCATGAGGGGGGTGTGGCGTAAAGGGCTGCATAGTAATTGTGAAATGTTTTATTAATTTCTACCTATGTAGTAATTAATGTATGGCAGTTATCATGTATGGCCAGAATAGGTGTAGGGGTGGGTTGTGTCCTAATCAACCTAGCTGGTAGTGTGCCTGACCTGCCCGCCTCTGCAAGGGTGCGCAGTGTGTACGCACGCAGATCTATCACACACAAGTGTTCTAACAGCTCGGCATATCTAATCCTTGCTTCTTGAAGGTCTGGCCTTTTCTCCACGTCAGACTGGACTGCCACTTCCAGCGTTCGTAACAAGTCCTCCTGGTCTGTAAGATCCCCTGTCGCCTTCCGCCTGACCCCCACCAGTGTCCCTATCGAGAGTCCCCTGACTGTCACCTTAAATGCTTCCCGTTCAACAGCCCTGGATGTCACTGTGTCCTCGTTATCAGTAAAATATGTAGCAATGGTAGTGGCTAACTTATCAAGAACATGGAGTCCTCAAGTTGTAACGGTTAAAGGCGCCATGTATCAATTGGAGTGGGGGTCTGACCCCAGTTAATTACCAACTCCAACGGGTTGCGGCCGGGGATATTTTTTACCAGATAGGTGCTGTGCACAACCATGGGTAAGAAGTCTGGGGTGCATAGAAAATTATCTAGGCATGTATGCAGGGAGTGCGGGTAGGAATAAAAGGAATATTCACACTGACCAACATGCTGCAATCTCCATATATCCAGCAGTCACCATCTCCTGGCCCAGTTAGTTAAGTTAGTGGCTTGCACAGTAGTGGCTATGTTAGATAAGGGATGGTGTGAGCGGTCCAAGTGAAAATCAAATACTCTCCGCTCGTGAGAGGCGAGAAAGGAAGGCGTCCTGGTCAGTGTTAGGTGCGTATATTGGCTCCAAGACCACTTGTGCACCATCTAGCATCCCCTGTAATAGTACTTATCTCCCTATGTCATCAATCCTGCAGTCAATCAATGAGAAGAGGACTCCCGCTTGCAGCCAAATTGCCGCTCCCCGTGAGAAGACAGAGTATACAGTACCATACATCTGACCCCTCCATCTTCTCTGCCCCTTGCTAAGCTCAGAAGAAATCAAGTGTGTTTCTTGTAGGTATACCATCTGTGCCTGGTGGCAATGCAGCTGGGCCGCTATCCTATGTCATTTCTGTATTGAACCCATTCCCCGTATATTCCAGGAGATTATATTATATGATTTTGCTACAGACATAACATCAAGAATATAAACTCTATCCCCCCCACCCAACTCACCCCACCACCCCCAACCCCGCAACCCCCACCCCCAGAAATGTCAGGAAACAGATCAGTGGGTCAAGCAAAATACATAACCCCAATACAGGGTCAAACGACTAAACTTCGGGCGACTAAACTGTGTGCGAACAAAACACATGACACACTATATAACAGTAAAGGCTTCTCGCCTGTGGAGTAGGCTGCTTACTCTCGATACGTAAGTATTGGCTACAAAGAGTGGACTTACCCAGGATGGGTAGGCCACAGGACCATAATAGCTAAGCATACCATGCAGCTTCCGGTAGAGCCGCCCATGTATGGGTCATAGTACAACAGGTGATATATGTCAGACAATGGGTAACAAAGCATTCCCTCCCGGGATGGATGTTTATCAGAAAATATGAAACAATACCCCAGATCACAATACACTCAAAATACTGTTAGGGCAGTCAGTCGTTGCTAAGTTGCATAGACACAGAAGGAAACAATGCCATGCTGCTCCCAGAGATGGAGTCCGAGGACACCTCCACTGATGGACTAGAGCTAGAGCTAATGGGCGCATGAGGGGTCCGCAACGCTGAGGCCAAACAGAGGGCCACACGTCTGCCCTCCAGCACTGACTGCTGCCAGGGGTGACTAGCCCCATGCTCTGGGTGGTGAGTCCTTGCTCCTTCGGCGTGGAGGGCGCTGTGCTTTCGGCTGTGACTGTGAATGGCATATAACATGTACAGTGTCTTTAAAGTTCCTATCCAGCCATTCCCATGCACTTTCGGGCATGTAAAAAAAACAGTCATGCTGGTTGTGGATGATCTTGAGTCTGGCAGGGAACAAAAGAGCAAATGCCAAGCCTGCAGAGCTGGCCCAGGCCTTGGCCTCCATGAATGAATAGCATAGGTGTTGGACTGCCAGTGTGTAATATGGAAAAATTGTAATTTTGTGTTGTCAAAGTGGATAGGACCGGTGTCCCTAGATGTTTGCAAGATATGATCATGGACTCTGTAATTTAGGATTCTAGCCAGAATTAGGCATGGGTTTGCGCCGGGAATGGGTTTGTTCATAGGTACCCAGTGGGCCCGTTCCACCGTGAAAAGCGCAGATAAGCCAGTGGGGGCTACACTGGTCTTCAGCCAGTCTCCAATAAATGTTGTAGGGTGTTGCCCTTCAGCACCTTCAGGGAGCCCCACAATGCGAAGGTTATTGTGTGGGGTCTTACCTCCTGCCCGCAAGGCCACAATTTGCTGTCGTATCTGCTGTATTTGCATGTTGTGCTCCTTCACCTGCAGCCAGCAGTAGTGTTAAAATCGATTGTTCAGAGACCTTCACCTTATCTGCCAGTTTTTTATGATCATCCATAAGGTGGGTTTAGTTACGTGGATATAGTGCCTATTTGTTGCGCTATAGACGATCATGATTCTCAGATTTCCTGGAGTATCATGTCCAGCTTATCAGCTGGAGGTAGAGCTGTAGCCCCATCCTCATTCCGAAGAGACTGTGTCGAGGAGGTCTCTGAAGGTGGGGAGCCAGGCCTGTTTGCAGATTATCAGTAGAGATGGAAGGAGAGAGTCCCACTAGATCTGTGTGCACCCACGCCTTATGTGGGACAGCTCAGCAGGAGGGGTGCAATGTTCGACCTCGTGCATTGTCCAACCTACGTAGGTGAAGTACATCCCCACCTCCTCTGCCTTACAAGGTAAGATGCCACTCGGAGATCCCGGGTGCTGGGCCTAGTCGCAGAGAATTAAGATGATCCTACGGGGCCTCGGGCGGCCCCCGGCTATTCAGGCGTGCTCCCACCAGTTCAGGCACCTCAACCACCCGGGCTGTCCCGGGTGCAGACAACAGAGGGAGGTAGACGCAGGGCACTACAGCGCCACACTTTAGCAGTGAGTCAGGGCCCACACCTTCACCGGGGCCCATGACCACACGAGCAGCGAAGGAGAAGGGGCCACCCGCTGTAATCAGATCACAATTTAAACAATGTATTGATCAATCCTTAGTTGATTATTCAAGTAAATTCTGAGCATACAATTAATCATCAGCTCCAAGTAATAAATACAAAATAGACAAAAAAAGAACAAAAGGAGTGAAATATTATCAAGCGTTTTTTTTGATTCATTGCTATATCTAAGTGGTTTATCAACACCAGTAAGGATGCCAACCTAATTCTTACCAAAGGATCACAACAGTATATTCAATATATCCATAAATAGATGTGCCCCCAACTCGGGAACGTGCATAGATAGAAGTGATAAAGTTTGATTTAGGTGTTTGAAAGAAAAAGGAAGAAGAATCCGAAATGGTGACATAAATAAATACAATATTTTGAGAACAAGTGGGCAGTCGGTTACAAATCACTATCCAACACCATATATGTTCAGCCGGCCTGAGTATAGTTCATGTATATAGTCTTTGGTTAAATATAAATTCCAAAATAGGCACGTCAAGTAAGGAACAAGGTCCAGGGTGAAATCAGAAAAGTGAGCGTCGCCGTTTCGACTCGTCTTTAGGCTCAATGGGTAAATTACACCTCGGCCGTGCGAGACTTGATCAGGACAAAGTAGAAAGGGGCAGTTTCACCAAGATTAGAGTGATCCTGTAGTCCCCCCATGGGAGAAACCTAAGAATATATCAACCGTATGCGGACTCTCTCACATCGAGAAGGGTATCCAATTACTCCTTTAAAATTATTTTCAAAGGTCCCATCGGTGTATCTACCGATAATTCAATATTCTTCACGGGGTACAGGGTATTTCAATGAGATCCCGGTATAATATGGCACATCAAATCTGATCATTGAGTGGAAAAGGTTAAAGATACACAATTTCCTTGTAGCATCAGCTCAATTCCGAGTTCAAAAAAGGTTCTTTAGTGGCGTATCTTCGCCCCGTGGTCAACCCCCATACCGCAATTGGACGTCCACGGGGATCCCGCTAAAAATAGAGACACCGGCTTACAAGGCACTTCCGTGATCTCTCATCACCAAAAAGATACCGACAATTGCGGTATGGAGGTTAACCACGCCCCAAACCTAAAAAAAAATGTAATTAAACATTTAACAAAATTAATTATCAATTAATTAATTATTATGAATTAGCAACTACAGGGGGGCGTGGTTTGGGCGCCGATGGTGGAGGTCGCTTGAGCGCTCGGCTCCGCGATCGAGCCGCCATTAATCCTGATTCCCGGGCGATACGGGCACCCCGACTCCCAGATCCTTGAGTGCTGCGGGTGCTGAACCGGGGGTGCGACTTTGGGGACCTGCAGTAAGGCCCGATCGAGGTGAACGAGAGTCTACGAGGCGAGCGGCGCGGAGCTCAAAATGGCGCCCGCTCCATCTCCGTGGTCCTGAAGTAGCCTGTGGACCCAGGGCGACTCCGGCGACACTTTCTCCTTCCCTCCCTTCCCGGAGGAACGACATCAACGGCGACTACATGAATGGCTGGTGACACCTGTGAACTTTTTAAGCGGTTCTCATCGAGACCGCCGCTCAGTCGAGCCCTGAACACGACGTACAGCCACGGAGGGAAGAGGGAGCGGCCCAACACCTCGCCTTCCTCAGGACGACGCCGATCGCCACCATCTTGGTCCTGGGAATCGGTAGCGAGTGGACCTATTCGAATCAACCTGGCAGAGTTCTGAGCCCAGGCCGGACACCGGAGGACAGCGAGAGTGGCTGGGCGGAGATCGGCCTCGACACAAAATCTACATAGGCTGAATTGGTGGTCCGAAAGGCCTGCAATTGATGTCGCAGGTGACGGCATCTTGTGGAGATCGAAGACCCCGGCTGCGCACTACTGCCTGACAGTGACCATTCTCCCCCCCCCCCTCTCCGGTCCTTTTGCTTCCAGGGGACGTGCTGTCGGCCTTCGCCCGGCCCATTGCCGCTGCGGCCTAGTGGGGGAGACGGTTCGTCAAGGACTATTCCCACTTCCCCGGAATGCATGAGCTGCATGTGCGGTGGGATGGGTTTCTGGGATCGGCAGAACTAGTTTCCACGGCCATGAGATCTGAGTATCTGGCGAGGACTATATCCGACCATAACTCTCTACTGGCCGACTTTAGGTGGCTACCGGGAACACCCTGTGTTCCGACTTGGAGGCTCCGCCCCGAGATGCTTGAAGACCTGGTGTTCCGGAAGGAACTGGAGGACAGGATCACCGCGTACTGCGCGGAGAACGAGGGAACGACTGCTGCAAGGGCCACAGAATGGGATGCATTTAAAGTGGTAATCAGGGGCTATTGCATAACGAAGAAGGTGGGGATGCGACGGGTCCTACTGGAAGATCTTAGTAAGGCTGATCGGAAACTCCGTGAGTTGGAGCTCCTCCGCCCCGGCCGCCCGGAACTTCAACAACAGACTGCGGCGGCGAAGGAAGCCGTAGCTGTTGAAGTTGAACGGCTGCGTAGTTTCGATTACAAGGCTTTTCTGGACAGGTCGCTTGCTGGGGGTGATAAATCGGGAGCGCTTCTGGCTTGGCTGGCCAACCCCACGAGGCGTACCTCTCCAATGGTGGCTATGCGGGACGAGGAGGGCGTAGAGGTCTATATCCAACCCGAAATCCTCAGTTGCTTTCTGAGCTACTATGAAAGTCTATACAGAAGTAGGATGTCACCGGACACTACCCACATTGATGTTTTTCTACAGGATTTACCTATCCCCGCTCTGGAGCCTGAACAGGCGAAAGAACTGGGGAGAGACTTGGAGCTGGGGGAGATCCGCAGCGCCATAAAATAGATGGCAAGGAACAAAACCCCAGGCCTGGACGGACTTCCAGTGGAGTTTTACTCCACCTTCATTGACCTCCTGGCCCAGCGGCTTTTGATAGTCTATAGAGAGGCGAAGCGTCTTGGGCGCCTCCCGGGTTCGATGCGTGAGGCTCTAGTGGTCCCCTTGCTCAAACCCGATAAGGAGGGCAACGACCCGGCGTCGCACATGGGGCCTCAAGATTGCTGGGCCACATGTGCTCCCTAGTGCATAAGGACCAGGCGGGCTTCATCCCTAAGCATAACACCACGATGAACATACGCCGTTTGTTCCGCCTGCTGGAGGAGGACCATGGTGAGTAAGCATGGGCGAATTTTGCGAATTCGCGATCCGCGAATTTGCGGATTTGCGAATTCGCGATCCGCAAAATTCGCGAATTTGTGCGAATTTGCGGATTTTTGGTTTTTGCGTGTTCGCGGGGTTTTTTGCGTGTTCGCGGGGTTTTTTGCGTGTTCGCGGGGCTTTTTGCGTCTTCGCGAGCCGCTTGCATAGCGAAGTTACCCATGCAGTCGTTTGTGGGAGAGGGAGATAGATAGATAGATAGATAGATAGATAGATAGATAGATAGATAGATAGATAGATAGATAGATAGATAGATAGATAGATAGATAGATAGATAGATAGATAGATAGATAGATAGATAGATAGATAGATAGATAGATAGATAGATAGATAGAAAGATAGATAGATAGATAAAGAGAGGGAAAGAGAGAGGGAGAGAGAGAACGAGAGAAAAAAAGAGAGGCCGGATCTCTGAAGGGCCAGATTCCTGAGTTGCCCCTACAGAACATACAACTTTTTATTTTTAGCAAAATGCATATGAAAATTGTGCTGTAAAGGTCTCTTTTAGTTTAACCCCTCCTGACAACTCAAAATGGGTGTATTTGCCATCCTCTCCCTTCTTCCTGTTTTTTTATATCTGTAAGTGCTTCCTGATGAGGTTTAATTCCTTGGACAGGTGCCTCGTTGCCTACTTGTAACTAGTCTCTGATCCGGCTTCAAGGATCAGAGCAGGGTCAGAGAATAGTTGCAAGTAGGCAACGAGGCGCCAGGAAGCAATTAGCAGCAGGTGTCCAAGTTGAAGTTAATTTGTTTGTAACCCTTTTGTAAAAGGTTACAAAGAAATTAGGTTCAACTTTTGCACCTGCTGCTGTAACCCTTGCTTGGCTGAAAATTCATCCCCGCTGATTCGCGGATTTTACCGCGATTTCACGAGATTCGCGGATCGCGAAATCGCGGAAAATCCGCAAATTCGCCCGCGAAACGGATTTTACGCCCACCCTTAATGGTGAGGCCCCCCAACCCATGATCCTATCAGTCGACCTGGAGAAGGCCTTTGATAGCTTAGAGTGGGAATACCTCCGTAGGGTGCTTGCTTGTTTTGGACTAGGGGAGGGGTTCTTGCGCTGGACTACTGTGCTATATGCCTCGGCGATGGCTAGGGTGAGAGCAGGCCCGCTGATTTCCCAACAGTACCAAGTGGAACGAGGCACCGGAGTCCATTATAGAGGACTACAGACCTTGTCAGGGCGCCAGTACATTTCCCTCTATGCTGACGACCTGTTGCTTTTCCTGGAGGATGCTGGAGAGGCATTGGCCGGGGCTGACACAGTGCTCACTGCCTTCGGTGAGGTGTCGGGCCTCAGGGTGAACTGGGTGAAGACTTGTTTGTTCCCGGTTCGCAGGGTAGAGCCCCAACCCGACACCCCTAGAGAGATCAGGTGGGCGCCTAGCTGCCTCAAATATCTGGGGGTTTACGTGTATCACAGCCCTGCTGACATCCTGGAGGGCAACATTTCCCGATGCGTCCGGGCACTGAAGGGTAGCATGTCCTTCTGGGCCACCCTGCCCCTATCGGTGGCAGGACGTATAGCATTGCTGAAGATGGTGGCACTTCCTCGACTGCTATATTATTTCCGGACACTTCCAATCTGGATCCCACCAGCAGTCTTCCGGAATTTGTGCTCACTGCTAGTGGCATTCCTCTGGGGATTGGACCGCCGCAGAGTTGCGCTTAGGACCCTAATGAGACCTAAAGCGGAGGGAGGGCTAGCTGTACCCGACTTTGAAGCTTACTACTTGGCCGCCCAACTGCAGACCTACACCCAGGAGATAGCGCAGGAGTTTCGAGGACCAGAGGAGGAGCGGGGGCTGGGCATTCCCAGACACGTTCTATCCTATATTGCGCTGCAACAAAGGCTGGCCCTGAGGGACCTCACATTGGAGGAAAGCACTATTAGATCGTGCTGGAACCGGGCGCAACGCAAGTCGAGAATGAACCACCCGTACGCCCCGGAAATCCCTCTCGGGATGCTCACTGCATTACCGCATGGAGGCGAATGGTCACAACTGCGGGCTTGGGAGGATGCGGGCATACAGATCATAGGTGACCTTTATGAAGATGGAGTGTTACTGTCTTTCCAGGCGCTTCTGGACCACTTCGACATCCCCCGGGGTGACTTTTTGCTCCATGCAGCGGTCACGAGGGCACTCTAAACGCACTGGCAGAATGGTTTTGAGGAACCACAGACGTCAGCGGCGTGTCAATATGTTATGATGGCGGCGGGAACGGTCAAAGCGGTAATGTGCTTGTACTCCAGGATGGTCAACGAGCGGTTGCCTCGGTTGGACACACTTAGGACTCGGTGGGAGACGGACATAGGGAAGGACATCCCGGAGACCACGTGGGCCCAGCTGATGCACCGGGCCTGGAAGAGCACACGTAACGCTTGGTTTCAGTTGGTCCACTTTTACATATTACACCGCGCCTATCTGACCCCGGAGAAGATTCAGAAATACTTCGCCTCTGACACAATGGCCTGCCCTAGGTGCCGGACGATAGGGGCTGACCTTATTCATATGCTGTGGTCCTGCTCCGCTCTGTCCTCATATTGGACGTTGATAGGGGATACCCTTAATAGGGTAACGGAGCGGTCCCTACAATTTGACATTGCGGTGGGGATCTTACACTGGTTTCCTCACACTCCCAAAAACAAAGTCACCAGCAAATTTATTGATATGGGGTTACTCATGGCGAAACGGGAAATAACTCGACACTGGAAGGCACGAGTTGGTCCAACAGGCACAAAATGGCGCAATGAATTTCTTAAGTGGGCTGAGGGAGAGAGCAACCTGCGATACCAGCTAGCAAGGCGGCAGCAGAATGAGAAGGCACTAGAATCAGCACAGGCGTGGGAGACATTGGTGCAGGCCCTATGTGATCACAGCACACCCAGCGACACTGACAGTGAGGCCGATGAGCAGCCTGCGTCCCCGTAGTGCAACAAAGGCACAGTATTCCCGTTAGGATGCGTAATGTCTCCTACCAGACGCTCTTAGCACATTGACCAGGACACCGATGGCAGGGGTGGGAGGGGGGCGGGGGATAGAGGACGAAGGGAGCATCATTAGCTTCCGATAGTACTGTTTGATTATTGAACTTTCTGATTGGACATTAGGCCTATGGGAGTGTTTATTAGTTGGAAGGGGGAGGGAGGGGGTGTTCTTTGTTTGGAAAAGCAGAAGTAAAACCTTAACTTATACCTGGTCATATTTAGAAGGCCGCTGGCCCCGAATCATCGTTTCAACATAAATTGCCGCCCGACCCCCGGGTTGTGGGCTAAATGGCCGTTTAACACTGTTATTTCATCGTCGGTGTTATCAACACCGCCTACCTTATTACTGACCAAAATGTAACTATTACTAATTCCTTCCATAAAAATATATTTACAACAAAAAAAATGAATTAACAACTACATTTTACTTAATTATAAGTAAATTATTTCCCACCCTTTACCCCTAAAAACGCCACAACCCATGACAAGCATTTACATAATAAAATAAATAATAACACAATTAATAAAATTAAAGGTCAATTAAATTGAGGGGGGCGTGGCTAACCGAGCAGCGAGATGGCCGCTCTGTGAGCGAGCTCCGCTGGCTGCACGCAGAAAATCCTTCATTATCCTGCTTTGTGCAACCGAGAGGACCGGAATAGCGGATGACTGAGCTGTAGTCGTCCTGGGACACAAGCGACCGCATCCTCGCAAGAAACGGCCGAGTGGGAGACGAGATCTGGAGGTGGTGCTTTAGACCGGCCCGTGCGCCTGAGCCCACCCACTGCTGCGGAGCCTGAGACGGAGGCGGCCTCCTACCCGTCCCTGGGGATTGTCGGGCCTCGGCCGCTCGTGAGCGGCGAAGCGGCATTGACCCCCTCTGCCCCTGGCCGGGTGTCGCTGGCGGCCGCCGGGCTGGAGGAAAGGTTTTCGGAGCCTACGGAAGTGGCAACGAGTCATCAGCAGCGAGGTATTGGGGTGTGTGCAGGTCGGGGCAGCACCGGACGCACGGCCGCCATCTTGCCGGGGCTATCTATTGACTTCTGCCCACAACGAGCTAGCTGTGCGGACCCCTATGCCCCTGGGCCTCATAATCCTAGCTGCGAGCAGCAGTTTTATCCCTTGTGAGATACGAGAGTGGCCGAGGCGGCAGGCACCGTGTTTGCATTGGGGGTGCTGCATTATCCTGCTGGTGTCGATCTCTCGCTCAGCCCCATAACTCACCACTACTGATTGGGATCACAGCACTTGCTGGATAGTGCTGACCCGCGCTTCAGCGCCGACGGGCGCTCCTGCTCTTCTCCGTCACGCAACGGCCTGGGCTGGTCTAGCCCGTGAACACTGCTCCACAGCGCGCTGAAGGAGGTGTCCCGCCGCGATACGCACGGCCCTGACTCCGAGTACCCACGATGGGGGGCACGAAAGATGCGAAGCAGCCCAGGCTCACATTCGAGCAGAAGCAGAAGTCCAAGCAGCCCACAACGGATTTGGAGGCCGCGGCGCCCCCTTCACAGAACCTTCTCGCTGACATCGATTTTGGCGCGTTGATCATGGAGGTCAGGTCTAGACTCAAGAGCATTGATTCTAAATTGGATGCTATGTCCACGCAATTGGAAGCTGTCAAATCCAAGGTGGATGCTCACGAAACAAGACTGGATTGTTTGGAGAATCGGAACACGGAATGCTGCAAGATCCAGCAACAAACTAAACAACACATCACAAATATTGAACGGGAACTGGAGTTCATGAGAGCTAAGGCGGGTGATTTAGAAGCACGTTCCCGAACATCCAACATTCGGATCACTGGAATTCCGGAAACGGACAACACCGGGAAAATGGAGGTGTTTGTTACAGATCTTCTTCGCGAGCTGTTCGATCCGGACCTGTCTCAGGTATTCACGGTTGAGAGGGCGCATAGGGCCCTTGGGAAGAAGCCACCGACAGGCGCCCCCCCTCGACCTATCCTTGCCAAACTGTTGAACTTTCAGGATAGGGACCGTATCTTGCGGCTGGCCCGGGAGAGGGGCAAGATCACCCATAAAGGCAATCATATCTCCTTCTATCCTGATTTTACTCCCCTTGTTCAGGCGGCCAGGAAGGAGTTTATGCCGGCCAAGAAACTGCTGATGCAAGCCGGAATCCAGTACTCCTTGCTATATCCGGCCAAATTGAAGGTGATGCATAACAACACAGCGCACTTTTTCACGGACGCAAAATCTGCCATGAAGTTTGCAAAGCACGTTTGCGGTCCAGGCGCACGATGAAAGTCGCCAAAATTGGAGGAAGACACTGGCCAGATGAGTGACAACAACTGATTGGCTTGAGGCTGGCGGTAACATACTGCCCCCTTTTCTGACACCTGTTTTGGTTGCACTGGTCAGCACTTGTGTGCCACGAGTCAGAGACACCTGGTGCGGATGACCTGCACTAACTACCCGTGCTGGGGGGCGATCTTACTTGTGCGCTGTGTCCCAGGTCTGTGACAATTTTCTTACAATATGGATCTATATGTAGTTGTTTCGCGTAGCCGGGCACCTCCCGGGTGCCAATGCTATCCTTGTGCGTGCAGCCACCCTGAGGATTCAGGGGTGTAAGCTGGGAGCACCTCGCCCCCATGGGGTACCTCCCGCTGTTCTTGTTCCTAGTTAACTGCAGTGCTACTAAAAGCGCTGTTGGGGATTTATCGCAACCTGATTGGGGGGGTTGGCGTGGGTGGGGGGTGTGGGGGGGTGTTGGGAGTTTGGTTTACTGTTGTTGAATGGTGCACTGCGGACTATTGTATTTTTCCTTTACTGTGCAGGAGGACACTGTGGGTGCGGACTGGGGGGTTTGGGAGAATGATGGGGGTGGCCACGGGCGAAACCCCGGCGCTCCGGCTGCGATGCAGATATGGGGGGGATTAAAATGTGGACCTGGAACATTCAAGGCCTTGGGGACTATAAGAAAGCCAAATTGATGCATGGTATGCTGGCCAGGCATAATGTGGACATATGTTTCCTGCAGGAAACTCACATTAACACGACCCCATTGCCCAGGCTGAAGCATTCTAGATGGGCGCATACATACTCAGCTATTTACTCCAACTATGCCAGGGGGGTGGCTATACTTGTGCGGAGGGGGCTGGATTGGAGAGAACGCACCTGTGTACTGGATAAGGAAGGTCGTTATGTCAAGGTGCACGGATCATTACTGGGGAGGCCGATGGTACTGGCTGCCATCTACGGTCCGAACGTGGATGATCCTGGCTTCTTTAGAAATGTCTGGGCGCAAATTACATTGCTAGACTGTAACTTGGTTGTGGTGGGAGGGGACTTCAATGTTGTGTTGGATGATGAAATGGATCGGAAGGGGGTGAGTAGGCCCACACATGCTAAAGCACGACAAGCTATTATTGATGTGATGGAGGAGGGAATGTTGTCCGATGTGTGGCGGGTTAGACACCCTGGCGAGAAGACAGGGTCTTGTATCACATGCCACCAGGCTGCCTGGTCCCGCCTGGACTTTTGGCTGGTGACGCCTGAGGTGGCGTCGTGGGTGGGGAAAGTTAACATCCAGGCTAGGTCGCTATCAGATCACGCCCCCTGCATGCTGGAACTCTGCATCCCTACTGCCATAGCCAGGGCGTTCTCATGGCGCCTTCCCCCCCACGCCCTTACCGACTCAGTGTTCACTGAGGAAATCAGGGCTGACATCATTAAGTACTTTCTGGAAAACGAAGGGTCGGCCTCCTCCGAAGCCATTGTATGGGACGCCTTTAAGGCGGTTATAACGGGCCAATGTATAGCTAGACAGGCTGGAGTGTTGCAAACCATACGTCGGACACTGACCCAGTTGGAGTGTGAGCTGAGGGACTTGGATCTGGCCTTCTGTCGGGACCCCACATTGGAACTGGCTGGCTGTTTTAAGGCCAAACTACTTGTCTTCAACGAAGAGGCGCAGCGAGAGGTGAAATTTCTGGGAAATCAGGCCGAGGCCCGCAGATACGGGGAGGGGGATAGACCAAGTAGAACTCTAGCTAGATTGATAGCCCCTCGGACACAGACACACTACATACACACTATTCATAATAGCGAGGGATCCCTGGTTATAGGCCAAGAGGCTGTGCTGACCGCATTCACGGACTTTTACACATCCCTCTACACCTCCAGGCAGCCCACCGCCCCTGCGTCCCTGGACAGCTTCCTCGATTCAATAGCCCTTGTTTGGTTCAATGATAACCACAGACAATACATGGACCTTCCCGTTACGGTTCAGGACATTGTTCAAGTCATTAAGAGTATGCCAGCCAACAAAGCCCCCGGCCCTGATGGCCTGACAACAACATTTTATAAGACGTATGCGGAAGAACTGGCTCCGAAACTACACTCGGTGTTTGTTGAAGCCCTCTAACTGAACTCCCTACCTGACTCGATGCGGCAAGCCTTAATTATAACTCTGTTGAAGCCGGACAAGGACGGCCTATTCCTGGACTCATATCGTCCCCTCTCCCTTATCAATGTGGATGCTAAGATCTTCGCTAAGGTCATTGCGGACAAACTACAACCGTTGTTACCAATAATAGCTCTCCCTGACCAGTCTGGGTTTATTCCTGGCCACGCCACCTCTCACAACCTCAGAACTCTCTTCTCTATCTTGCATTATCTGCACCCCTCCGGTAAAGCTGCAGTGGTGTTTCTTGACGCCACCAAAGCCTTCGACTCTTTGGAGTGGCCTTACTTGTTCAGGATTCTGGTCAGGATGGGTTTCAGCCGTAATTTTACCACTCTCATCAAACTGCTGTATGATGCACCCAGAGCTCGAGTAAGTGTGAACGGCCTTATTTCCAAACCCTTTGCCATCTCTAGGGGTACCAGGCAGGGGTGCCCACTGTCTCCTCTCCTTTTTGGTATTGCAATGGAGCCACTGGCAGCCAGGGTTCGACAGCACCACACGGCGAGAGGGATTGGCTTCAGCTCCTGCAGTCTGCTGATTTCCTTGTATGCAGACGATGTCACTCTGTGCGTCATTAACCCCGAAGAAAATATGAACCCTTTGCTCCGAGAATTTGTGCGTTTTGAAGGCCTGGCGGGTGTGTCCATAAACTGGTCCAAATCTGTTGCATTTCCCTGACCGACGCCACCGAGAGACCACCTTCCGACTACCCCCTGCGATGGGAAACTGACGCGGTTAAATATCTAGGAATCTGGGTCAGTCGTGATACACAGGAATTGTGGTCCCTCAACTTTGGTAGAGCAGTCGACTGGCTAGAAAGGAAGATAGAAGTCTGGAACAAGCTCCCTCTCTCCCTGATCGCAAGGATAGCCTTGGCAAAAATGGTGGTTCTCCCCAAATTTTTGTATCTGTTTGTCAATATTCTGCTGCCCATGACCGCACATTTCCATGCGCGTGTCAGATCCCTGCTTCTGACGCTGGTGTGGGCCGGTGGACAGGCGAGAACATCTTGGGCCCTACTCACACTCCCGCTGAGGTAAGGTGGCCTTGGAGCACCCGATCTGAAGTTGTATTCGCTATGTGCACAGGCGCAATTCCTGCACTTCTGGGTCTTCCCCACCCCTTACCAACCGCATGTGGCAGTAGAACTAGCCGCAGTTGCCCCAGCACCACTTCAAGTGGCGCTATATGGCAAAGTTACACGCCCGTCGCGTGATGTTGACACGGTGGAAATGGTTCGCTGGTCCTGGCGCGAATTACGAAATAGGGCGAAGCTTTCCCTGCTTTATGCGCCTGAAATCCCACTGCGGGGAAACCCAATGCTGCCTTGCCTGTGTGCCAGGGGGGACACCATCACACTCAGGGGACGGCGCGTGACTACCTTTGCTGATATTTATCCTGATGGGACCTTCGGAGAATTGAGCGCCTGCGGAGAAGGACAACCTGACTCCTTTTCGGACGCGCTTCTCTATCACTCCATAAGAGAATCATGTAAGCAGATGTGGCCCCAGTTCCCTGAGGAACCGCCGCAATTAATTGCCCTTCAAAATCTACTTTTAAGACCCTCCCCCAAGAAATTGGTATCTAGACTGTACAATTGTATGCAGGAGCAGGCTCCGATAACTGTCCCTGCAGCTAGACAGGCCTGGACTGCCGATTTAGACGACCCTCTCACTGATGACATACGGGAATACTGCTGTAAACAACTTGCGGAATTATCCCCGAACTATAGGTTACGGTTGATCCATTTTAAATTCTTGCACCGGTACTACCGCACACCGGTACTGCTACATCATATGGGCGTTCGGACGGATGCGTCGTGCTGGAAATGTGGTGGAATGGATGCGTCCTTCATTCACGTGGCGTGGGGCTTCCCCGAGTTAGTTGGGTACTGGTCGGACATCTTTACAGCCATCAACCAAATTCTACACAGAACTGATACACCTACTACACTTCTGGGGCTACTGGGGTATGTTCGGGACACTGAACCCTGTGATAGGAAACTACATGCGATGCTGCTACTCTACGCTAAACGGCAAGTGGCGATACACTGGGGCCGCAAGGCCCTGCCTACGTTCGCCGCATGGGTCAAGGACGTGGCGTATGGTCAAACACAGCTCGCACATTACTGGGAGACGATGCCCACCACTTCCAGGCCTAAAGACATTTGGGAGCCCTTCCTGCAATGGACTAGAGAGCGGGCGGGTTCTGACGCTTCCGTAGACTCCCCTGCCGTGGGTGTTTCTGATGATATGGGGTAAGAGCTCTCAGACCTTGTGTGCAGTTCCTCTAACTGGACAGTCCCTGTTTGTGCAGATTCGCTTTGTGGCTGCGGTGAGGTCCACGACCACCTTACTCTGGAACTCCTATGTGTCTGTCCATCTGTGTACCACGTCCCCATCTTTGGCCGTGTAGCCCACTGGCAGGCTTTGCCCCTTCTCCCCCCCCTCTTCCTACGAGGGATGCATTGGGGTCGCCCGCCTCTGACCCTATAGCCGGTTGGCATCCCTACATAGCTACCCAGCCCTAGTGCGCACAGCCCTGCATAGGCGTGATGTGATGTAAATTTGTTACTTCTGCTCTGCACCAAGTTAGTTGGTTTCTTTGGTTGTTGTGGGGGAATGGGAGAAAAGGTGCCCGTAGACGTGTTTCATCTGAACTAACGTTTCCATGAGCTGTGGTTGTTGCACTCCTCATGTTGGTGGAGCAACACAGTAAGCCTGGGGTCACTTTTGATGTCTACGGCGCCATAAAATGTGAGATCAGTTACCTTGCTATTGTTGCACTGTTTATTTGTATGCCCTTCACTATTTGGTGTATTTCTCCTGCGAGGCGCGTCACCTGGATGGTTGTACTATTCCTCACGTTCTACTTATCATTTTTTTACGCATGTTTCCATCGCGGCCTGCCTCCGGGTTGTTGGCGAGACGCAGTGTAACTTTTCTTTCTGTACAATAAATGTCTTACACCAAAAAAAAAAAAAAAAAAAAAAAGTCAATTAAATTAAAAATATTCATTAAAAATATTCATTTATTATAATTACATTACTTCCCACTCTTTACCCCTATAAACGCACAACCCATTACAGAATTAAAAAAAAACACAAAATAATATTACATAAAGAATAATCATTAATTTATTATAATTAAATTACTTCCCACCCTATACCCCTATAAATGATCATTCCGCTACAGAACTAAAAAACGGAAAATGTAATTAAATGCAATTTCATAACTACTAAAAGTTTTACTGAAATAGTAAGAAACTTAAACAAAAAAAGTCATATACATTTAAGATATATACTAAAAACGTAACAATAATTAAAAAACAATATTCTAAACAATATTTTGCAAATTATATTAATGACTGCTGTATTTCTAAAATCGATATTACTTACCTTCAAATCGACATTGTTTACGGTATTCTTGCACTCGTTATTTCCATTCCACAATATTTGGCACTTGATATTCTTGCAGTTCGAGTTTATTTACTCGATTTTCTGTCTCATTACCAGTTGGAAAGTCTCTAGAGGGTTGGCTGACCTGGAGGACTGTCATGAAGCTGCTGTGCTCCTGGCCCACCAAAAACGCAGGGCCTCATTATGATTAAGGAAGGCCCGCCGCCGACAGCCTGTCGGTTGCGGGCACTGACTCTGCCATCATACTGTGGTTTACTCCTGTCAGAGTTGCCTCATTTGCCAGCATGGCGACGGTGCCTTTCAGGCACTGCCATCAGGATTATAATATTCCTTTCCCGCTGGTTGCTTCGCGGCGGACAACCTGCCACAAAAAGGTAGGCGGAAAATGTATTTGTGGGCCTATAGCGGGCCCTCCTTAATCCCTGGACCAGGGAAGGAGGACAGGGGGGCACCTATGGTGCCCCCCCTACATTTCCCTGCACTGCATGGTGCCTGCCACATAGTGCAGGGAAATGTATAAGGTGCATTTATCCACAGCACCTGCTGCAATGATAAATATAGCAGATGCGACCGCCATGATGGTAGTCACATCGTAATTCCATATGTGGGACTGCCGTCTCAAAGGCCCATCCCCGGGACGATGGCAAATAGACAGAAGTCCTTCCGCCATTGTAATCAGGCCTGCAGTTCCTTGCCCCATACAGAAATGGAGGAATTGCCATTGTATTCAGGTCTGCAGTTCCTTGCCCCATACAGAAATGGAGGAATTGCTGAGTTACCATCAGCAGAGCCAATGGTTACCCGTGTTCTGTTCATCACAAGACTGCTAATTCAAAGTGATGGCTGCCTAGTCCTATTGAGGGCAGGGTGTGTGGCACTAATTGTCCGTGTCTGGGGCTACCATAAGGAACGGCCCTGGCACATAGGCAGAAGTTTTGCACATATCACTCTGCTCTGCTCCACTGCAGTTGGCCTTAAATTGCTCCTTGGGCCCAGCCAACCATGACTGTGGTTCCTAAATGCTTTACTTTTTTCTAGGTGGTTTTTGGCCTGAAAATCCCACTTCTTGTTCCTCTTAATAAGTTTTAATGCGTTTCACTTGTGGGTCATCATGGTGGGTGCTGGTTTAGGACGCTGGGGCCATTTCTGTTACCGGGGTATGGCATTATCGCCCTCGTAACAAAATCGTTTGAAACAGGCCCTAACAAACAGCCTCCCAGGGGGGCTGGCCTCTCCCTCCCAGGGGGGCTGGCCAAGCAGTTTGCCAGGGCCGTTTTCAGTTCCCAGTCCGTCCATGATTGGGATCGTTTAGCTTGCTACATTGTTTTTATTTTTCAAAATTGGTTTGGTAATTTCACTGTAGAGTGCTTTTTACTTACAAATTGTTTGTACTGCTGGGAATTGTCTGCTGCTCATGCAACAACTTCCAAGGACTGAGCAGAGATTCTCTCAGACCTATGATTTGACCTAATCAGATTGTGTTTATTAATTTGGTTAGGGGTGGCTCCCTCCCAAGTTAATAACCTAATTTTTGACAGTCTTCACTGGCAGCCAAAAAGCGAACCTGGCTGGCTTTGCAAATGCAAGTTTTTTATTATTTGCGCACAATGCAGTGTCTGCCAGTGGAGAGTGGAACATGCTCATGCTTTCCAATCTTTGTAGTGCATTGCTGTTTCTTCTTTGTCAGTCATGCAATAGCACAAGTGACTAGAAGCCTCTACCATCTCCCCCTTTGGCAAGCTGTTCACCCCTAAGCATGGGCGAATTTTGCGAATCTGGCGTTCGCGAATTTTGCGAATTTGCGAACTCGCAATCCGCAAAATCCGTGAATTCTCGCGAATTTGCGGATTTTTTTTTTGTGTTCGCAAGGATTTCTGCCAGTTCGCAAGGATTTCTGACAGTTCGCGAGGGTTTTGTAACAGTTCGCAATTGCGAACTTACATGTCGGCTCGCAACGGTCATGATTATGTTGTTTCTACGTCTGGTTCATCATCACAGGTTCCCAGCACCCTCTGTTTCACCCCTGCCACCCTCTGTTTCACCCATGCCACCCTCTGGTACATCAATGCCTTATGCCACCCTCTGGTTCATCATCACTGTAGATTATGGAGGGAAAAAGCAAGCACACCTGCCTGCTTCAACTGACATGAATTATTTTGGGGTTGATTTATTAATGTGTCACTGTTTTAAAATTCCAGTCTGGCACCTGCTTCCTTATCTGTAATTTGCTTTCTGTTATAGTGCAATTTTTTTTCCAGGACCTTTGTGGCCTACTTGTAACTATTCTATGAGCCTGCTGTGAGGTTCAGAGCAGGGTCATACAATTGTTGCAACTAGCAACTGAACTCTGGAGGGGCCCTTGTCAGGAAGCACTACAGGGAACGGTTACTAATGATGAGTTTGAACTTTTGAACCTGCTTTCACTTTTGCAAAACTCGTTTTTCTGCAGAACAGCATTACAGCAACTGTAATGCCCCACCAAGCTTATATGAGAAAGTTGATTTCTAATCCAAAAGTTATCCAAAGAAAATCAAAAGGTCTCAAATCCAAAAAAGTGCAGGCAAATGTCAACCTGAGGAGTTATTCTGATAAAAATCATCATTTTCAGAAGGTCTATGCTGCTTGCTAGTAGATTTCTTGTGCAGAATTGCAATTTTTGTAATTTCACGAGTGCGAGATTGTTGCTGCCCGCCGCACCTACATGTTCGCAATTGCGAACTTACACGCAAAGAAAAAAAATCCGCTGCGTGCGAATTTGCGAATTTTGCGGGTAATTCGCGAATCTCGCGGATTGCGAATTTACCAAAATCCGCGAGCGTAACGGATTTTCCGCCCATGCTTATTCACCCCTCTTCTGTAGTGATGCTGACGAAGCACAAGAATGTGATAGGCAATGAGTGTACACTCTGCTGGTGTGCAAACACCATGATATTTATATGAGTATTTATGTTCAGTGTTACAAAGATAAGAGAAACAGTAATGTATTCCAGTCGGCATCCAGTATACAAAGGTACTAGACGAGGCTTCTCTAATGAGTAGCTCATGAGCTGTTTGTCGTTAGCTCTCTAGCTACCTGTAAGTAGCTCTCTTATATACAGCCCAGCCTACTAAATCTAAAATCTTTTTCTTGGTTAAAGGAATATAGATATACCAAAATTGAGAGTTTGTATCGGAGACAAAAGTGGGTTTAATATCAGAACTCCTAAGCTGATATTTGGAGAAAAATTTCAAAATATATTTAAAGCTGGCATTTCAGTAATGTGAAATTGCGTAGACTTTTTACGAGTGCAATTACCTTTGTGCAAGAGGCATTTCAATAATGGGTTTTATGTATTACTGATGCACAGGTGTTTCAAACTGACAAAAGCTCTTTTACATTGCTGTTGGCCATATCTGAGGCGCTAGGGTGATCGCCAGTAGTAATATTGCATATGGTGGCTATTATTGTGGTGACTGTTACGACAGTCATAACAATAGTAGCTCTCAATGAGTTCCATTGAACAAAGGTATCTCTTATTACAGAAAAGGTTGGAGACCCCTGTCTAGACTAACACTTACAAAAGGCCATAGTCCACGACAAGAGGTGTTTAGAACAAAATACAGCACCACAAGACACAGCAGCAGTAATCTATCTAGTCACAGCCATCCATGCAATCTTAAAATCACACAAGGCTATTTTCTTGTAACACTAGGAACATGTTGATGTTTTTCAGCAGTTTAGGGGCTTGCTATTGCCTCTTACCAGCAGGTGTGTTATAGTTGTCCACTGTAAGAAGGATCTAGTACAGAATACAGCCCCACATGAAAGGGGAGTTGGAGCGCTCAAACATTGGTTGCATGGTATGAAGTATTTACATTTAAAGCAAATATACAATAACCTTATAATTCGATTGCTTTTGCTATACTGGAAATGTGTTATTATTCTGCAGCATTATTTTGAATTAATTACTATTCCTTTCTGGCAGCAGACATTGTTTCCCCGAGGGTGCAGAGCGGGAATATCGACGGAAAAATATAGTGTGACATAAATATCGCCGCAGAAATATCGAAAAGAAGAAATATCGACAACAAAAATATAGTTTGACCAGAATATCGACTGACAGGTAAGTAATATCGATAACATTAATATAGTTGTAATAAATATCGTTTAAAAAAATATAGTTTACAAAAATATCGAAATTTTAATATTGATATGTATTTTAGTGTTTTTAATGAGTATTGTTTGTCAATTTATTATATGTTGTAGAATTTGATTAGTTATTAATGTATTTTATGTTGAATTTTGTGTTATTAGTTCCGTAGCGGGTTGTGGGTTTATAGGGGAATATTGTGGGAAGTAATTTAAATATATAACATTATTTGATTAATTAATGTGTTAATTTAATATTAATTGCTTAATAATTATGTGTTAATTAATTTCAATTAGTCAATTATTAATTAATTATGTTAATTAATTATGTTAATTGATTAATTAATTTAGGTGTGTGTAGTGGAGTTTATATGTGAAAATGGTGTGAATTAATTACATTTTTATTGAATAGTTATTAAATGCTTTATAAATTAATTATAAATAAATAATTATTAATTGTAAAAGAGTAAATAATTATAGGTTTGTGTTGTTGTGTTAATAAGTATATATGGTGTGAAAGCTGTCAATTAATTAATTAATTAATTAATTAAAAAACATTATTTTTCATTAATTTAATATTAAATTTAACTGAGTAATTAATTTTAGGTGTGTAGGTGTGTGTTAATAATAATATATTTAAATTTATATATTAATTATGTTTATATTCTAGATAAAACTGTATAAAAATGTGATAGTTTTTTTTTATTGTTTTGAGTTCCAGCGCTTTCCCTACTGTTGTACCATGTGGAGTGGGAATAGTAATTTTTACCCTTACGCTATCCAGCGCTTTCCCTACTGTTGCACTCACTGGAGTGGGAATAGTAATTTTTACCCCTACGCTATCCAACGCTTTCCCTACTGTTGCACCCTTTGGAGTGGGAATAGTAATTTTTACTCCTACGCAATCCAATGCTTTCCCTACTGTTGCACCCTCTGGAGTGGGAATAGTAATTTTTACCCCTACGCTATCCAGCACTTTCCCTACCTTTGCACTCAATGGAGTGGGAACAGTAATTTTTACCCCTACGCTATCCAACGCTTTCCCTACTGTTGCACCCTTTGGAGTGGGAATAGTAATTTTTACCCCTACGCTATCCAGCGCTTTCCCTAATGTTGCACTCACTGGAGTGGGAATAGTAATTTTTAGCCCTACGCTATCCAACGCTTTCTCTACTGTTGCACCCTTTGGAGTGGGAATAGTAAATTTTACCCCTACGCTATCCAGCGCTTTCCCTAATGTTGCACTCACTGGAGTGGGAATAGTAATTTTTTACCCCGGACGCTATCCAACGCTTTCCCTACTGTCGCACCCTTTGGAGTGGGAATAGTTATGTTTACCCCTATGCTACCCAGCGCTTTCCCTAATGTTGCACTCACTGGAGTGGGAATAGTAATTTTTACCCCTACGCTATCCAAAGCTTTCCCTACTGTTGCACCCTTTGGAGTGGGAATAGTAATTTTTACTCCTACGCTATCCAATGCTTTCCCTACTGTTGCACCCTCTGGAGTGGGAATAGTAATTTTTACCCCTACGCTATCCAGCACTTTCCCTACTTTTGCACTCACTGGAGTGGGAATAGTAATTTTTTCCCCTACGCTATCCAACGCTTTCCCTACTGTTGCACCCTTTGGAGTGGGAATAGTAATATTTACCCCTACGCTATCCAATGCTTTCCCTACTGTTGCACCCTTTGGAGTGGGAATAGTCATTTTTACTGCTACGCTATCCAGCGCTTTCCCTAATGTTGCACTCACTGGAGTGGGAATAGTAATTTTTACCCCTACGCTATCCAACGCTTTCCCTACAGTTGCACCCTTTGGAGTGGGAATAGTAATTTTTACCCCTACGCTATCCAACGCTTTCCCTACTGTTGCACCCTTTGGAGTGGGAATCGTAATTTTTACCCCTACGCTATCCAGCGCTTTCCCTAATGTTGCACTCACTGGAGTTGGAATAGTAATTTTTACCCCTTCGCTATCAAATGTTTTAACTACTAATGTTTTTATATTGTTATTAAATGTATGTATTATTGTTTTCATATACTTTTATGTGTTAAATATATGTATATGTACACATTTATTAAGTTTATATTGTTTAAATTTTGTTCATTTGTTATAAATAGTTAAAATATACAAGTAATGTAATTTATTTTGTTAATAATATTAATATTATTTAATTTTTTAATTTAAGTTATAATATTTATTAAAGTCGATATTTTGTACATCAATATTTATTACATAAATATTTTTGAGTCGATATTTATGTACTTACCTGTTTAAGTATAGGGAGTCGATATTTTTGTAATCGATATTTTTACAACTATATTTTTGTAAACTATATTTTTGTTATCGATATTTTAACATGGAACCTTCCCCGAGCATATGCAAACCCCAGCCATCACTATCATTGGACCCTCCCTGGTGTTCTGTTCACACTCCTGTTATATTATTAGCCACAACAAGGGCAAAACAACAACAATAATAATAATATTGATGTGATTTTCCCAAGTGCTATAACATTACAGCTATTATATGTAATTTACTGTCCCTGGAGTATAAAAGGCTGAATATCCCTTGCCTAGAATTGATGATCTGCAGGTTGCCACGTGATTCAGAGGCTAACAGGCATATCATAGAGTCATCCTGCCAGCTTCTGTCATATTGCTGGTGGAGCATTGGTATATGAGGGCTTAAGGAGCAAAGACATACATGACTGGGAGTTGGAGCAATCACATACGGTCAAGACTGTGGGACACATTTATTATAGAGTTGCACAAAAACAATCCTGTCTGCAACGCAGGCACCCTTGCCCTACACATTGTGTGCCACTGCAAGGAAAGGACATGACTGTGCCATATGATGTTATATAGAGTGCCTTCCTGCCATTCACTCAGCACCGCGCATCAAGGTGGCTTGCTGCGCTGCGTTATATACAATATGTTCACAGACGCAAAATTTGACAAAATGTACCTGTCAAAATCTAAACAAAACATGAGAGCAAACCTTGCATTCAAAAGTTACACAATATATTTTCAGGAGACTGGTTCATGGCGAAAATGTCTCCTAACCACAGTTTTATTATTTTTATGAAGCAATTTTACACAGGCAAAAATCATATGAAATGTTGCATCTGCATAATATCATGCAACTTTGCAAAGTTCACATTATGCAAAATTATGCGAACTTTTGACAGCATCTTGTCTCAATATTAAATGCGATAGCATACCTCGCATTCAAAAGTTACAAAAGATACAGGCAGGAGACTGGTTCAAAGAGAATATGTCTTGTGGCTGCGGTTTTAACGTTGCAGTGAGAAATGTTCTGCCTGACCCAGTCTTCTGTGGGCAAAATACGGCATCTGAGAGATCTTGTGAGATTCTACTAGTGCCTATCACCCTGATCTTACAATCGTGGTTGAAGTAACTGTCCATCATAAGAAATAGGGAGACACAGTGTCAGATAGTTTTTGCATTTGTGGGCATAAAGTTTTGAGAATATTATCCCACAAGTTCAGACGAATATCCACCTCACTTTCCCACAGTGTGTCTCTGTTTTTACCAAGGGGGGTGTGCTTGACAATGTGAAGCACTGGGGGGAAAGAGGAATATGTTGGAGAGACAGAGGGAGAGGAGCACAAGGCACACCCAGACCTTCTTTGCAGTGGCCCTGTTTGGTGCTACGTCTCTGGTTGCAGCCTGGGTCTGCATGGAGGCTCTCCGGTAACAGAATGACCCTCTAATGAGGGAAAGTAAACGTGGTATTAAAGTAGTGTTGACGAGTTTGTAATGTTCCAAATAAACAAAGGATAAGCTTGTATACTCACCAACCTCGGAAAGGTGGGGCACAGGGAACCTCAACCAAGCAGGAGAGAAGCTGATAAGTCTAAAACTCTAGAACTGGTTCAGTGCTCTTCTGAGTAGGGTAAGTACTGCAGTACGCCAGAGAGAAAACAGAATTCAGACAGAAAAGTCAGAGTAACAGGCAAAGAGATCTTAGAAACCAGCATAAAGGGAAAAAGTTAACAAGCGTTGGGGAAAGGAAACAGCGAACGAGCTCGCGGCAAGCAAAGAGCCAATATGGGATGAAAGATGCCAGGCAGCCTCCCAAGGCCTTCATGGGGTTTAAAACTGCCGATGCCTGTCATGACCCATACATCTCACCCTGGACACAGGCTGGGTACTGCTCATGGCTCCTCAGCCACCACATACCGGTCCGACACCTGAGAACATGTGATAATAACCATCCTCAAACCCCAGACACCTTGTTGTAGGCATCAATTTTACATAAGGATGTCAGTGAGGACCACCAGTTAGGTTCAGACAGTTTAACAACATCTTTTGAGTCCCTACACTTTTCACACGGACTCTAATGGCTCCTACAGCACGGACTCTGTAATGTTATTTTATTCAGACATATGATACTTGTGTATAGTTTCAGTTTACATCGTCGACATGTACTTACATACCATGTTATGCAATGTTTATATTTGCTGTGCTCACTTCCCACAAGAACTTCTCTTTGTCCTCACTTCCCGCCTATACCAGCAGATTATACTCACATGGTTAGTTCAAATCAACCTACCTGTGCTCTTTTTTATGTTAATGCTTTCGTATCTGTTTTTATTTTTTAATCGGTTCCACAGAGCAGTTACATTTCATCTGTGTAAACTTCTGTTTGTACCTGTGCTTAACCCGTGTAAATGCATCTCGTGTAACCGCTACTCGCTATGAAAAGCGCTCTAATACCTTCGGGCCAAGTTCACGCTATATAAAACTCAATAAATCAAATAAAGTTAAACCAGGGGGTTTTGAGACAGAAATATTTTGACTTTCTGTTTGTTCAGCTAGTATGCCAATCTAGCATGTGTGGTGAGGTCTGGACCTGTCCATGGTACAACCAAGTTGCAGGACCTGTTCTATGATCTGAAAGGGCGCACCAAGCATGCCCTTTTATTAGTTCATGAGATTACTCTCCATAGCCTGAGCTGTTCACCTAAAGCAATAGTGGCAGAGTACCATTTTGCCAGATCTCTTTTCTGTTCAGTGATAAAGAGTTGCCTATGTGCCCCCCTCATGTAATGTTCCCCTGAAATGTAACACCCAGACCCTTGTACTAACAGTCCATGATGCATGGTGGATTTATGGCACATATATGGTAGCAAGAGACTGTGTGTGGTGTGAGTATGACTGCTGGGATCAGTGGGGTCCTTTCTGGATGGCCTCTGGTTTAGCATGACACATGATGTTTAAAGCTTTCCCCAAACAGTGGAAGTGTCTAACCTGCATTTATGGGCTTGATGATGATGAATAAGGATTGCGCTGGCACTATTTGTGCAAGTGTCTCCTAGGGCACTGACGGTTAGGTGCTGGAATGACCAGAAAAACTATAGTCAATAAAGTTTTCAACAAAGTTTTTCTTTTTAACTTTTCATAAGTATTTTATTCATACTCGTAGAGATTATTCCGTGTAAATGCATGAAATTTTTTCAACCATAAATCATGTATATCCGACTTGGTTTTCAACAAACATTCTTTTCATCCGACTTATTTTTCAAATACATTCCAATGCATTTCGGCCATGAGGCCTTCATCGGGGAAATCTGTGAAACAAAGGTTGTATCTATCACTTTCTTGCATATTCACAAATATTTATCAGTAAACAGTGTGTTGTAGCAACGTTCAACTGGGTTTCAATGTTGATTGAAAAATATTATCCATATGTCTACATTAAACATAAACAAGAATTAAGCAGGACAATCACTGTTGCATTAGCTAAGTTTGATGACTTCCCCTTAATCTCCTATCGTGGCGCATTGTTATAAAGTGCAATCTAATTGGAAATGTGATTCGGAGCTAATACGTATTACGCGCTAGGATCTTAAGTGTGACTATCCCTGCGAGTTGCCCAGCCTAATCGGCATACCGGAATCGGCATTTTTACGGTGTTAACATTTGCCGCGTTTGTTTAAAAAAACGCCTTGGTGCATTGTTTGTTATGCTCGCATTTTAAGTTACATAACAATGAGAGTTTTAAAGTTTAGCGCTCAACGGAGGTGCTTACCGGAATCGGATAGTTCGTGTTATTCAATCGCGTTGCCTAGATTACTGCCTTCTCTGCAGAGATGTTGGCGTGTGTAGGGTGTGATTACACGAGAGTTACGCGCGCCTATATTAAAGGGCCAGGCTGATGAGAATTAAAGGGGCTTTACTAAAAGATGTGTGAAACCGCCTAAGGGGGTGTCGCAGGGTTTCCGTTCTCTCACAGAACTGTGCTCAGAGACCTAGAACCTGGGTGAGTCAGGGTGACCCAAAACTCACCTATGTTTCAGAAATCCCCTTACCAGGCTAGCTACAGTATCTCATCGGCAGTGAATACTTCCCGATGTCTTAGACAATCCAGAACATGAACTTAGAATACCTCAGGTATCGTGGAACACATGAACACTCTTTCGTTATATTATCATTCCAAACCGAAACTGGGAGGCAATGAGAACACGTGCAAGTTTGAAATGTTTATTTTTCAATGCAACATTCTCAAACGCAGTATCTTGTATAATATCAACATACATATTATAAGAATCAGAGTCAGCAGCATAGTCACTAATCCATAGTAAGCAAACTGTGATAACATATTATGATGCAAAATCTATAGAATTCTGTATCACCTATATTTCGCGCACCCTAATTAGCATATTATATTATATCTAAGAAGGTCTCATTTGGGCTTTAGCTGGGCGAACCCATACCTCAAATTCTCAGTAGTAGGAGATCACATCAACAGCTACCAGCTCTCAGCATGTCCAGCATCAAGTGTGTTTTTCAATTCCCTGTAACTGTATCTTGAACTCACGTAAAGCCCAAAGTTGGCACAAACATTATTTGTGTTATGACTAACGTAGTGCGAGGATCAGGCCTACAATAACCTTGTGTTAGAGTGTGCAGCTCTCAGTGTGCAGACAGTTGTACCAAGTGTTCCAGGCACGACTGATACCAGTACAATAATATATTATTCTGAAGTAAATCACATCTTTCTTCTAGGTTAAAAGCTGTAATAACAATTAGGTGTCATGTGCAAACCGAAGCAGAAAGAAAAGATGGCGTTTAAACTTTTAACAAGCACATGCTAACTTAACACAACCTATGGAAACGTAATAACCATATGACACCCCCCCAATGGTCCGAGGACGGTCAAAAGACAAATATATAAGCCAATACTCTATGAGAGGCAAGACTTGAAAGCAGAGTTCAATGATATTGAGCCAAGCTAAATGTATGTAATGTATGTAAAATTTAAAAAATACAAAAACTATGTATGAATGCCTATAGTGGCCACACAAAATATAAAAAGTCGAACTTGAGGCCTAAATATAATAAACAGGCCTTGAACATATGAAAAAATCGAATGTTCGTATTGAAATTGGCACCATTCAGAATTACTAAAAAGTCACGTGCCATATAGATGGAAGTATTCAAAGTCATTCCTCGTTGAATGAATATGCAAAATATGTAGCAACAGCTTCCAACATGAAATCACTGTCATCATCCGAAAACAGTTCAGCCATCCAATTAAGCAATGGGAAAGAACATACGTGCTCCTCCAGTACTGAATCCTCTAGCATCATCAGAGGACAACTCAGTGGGTTCTCGAGAACGCTTTGTGCCAGAAAGTCATGCGCTGCTGCAATATGTCCCACTGACCCATTAGTCCATGCATCGCTGCCACAGCCATAACCCTTTCGCCAGAACAGACCAACTCATGAGCCACTACGGGGGACATCAGCTGATCAAGGTCGACGTCAGGAGAAGTCGGTAAACAGAGACACAAATCAATGGCCCAGTCGAAATCACAGCTCAGGCAATGAAACACAGGCTGGACACAGGTGAAATAGGAAAATCTGAAAGATAATCCAAAAGCCGTGCTTAAAGTTGCAAGCGGCAGGGATCCATAATAATCAAGCATCCGGTTGCGAAACTGCATCAGTAGGTGCTGTGCGTTTCCTTGCGCAGGATGGGCATCCATGTTTTATGAAATAAAATATCACCAGAACGCCTGCAGCCAAAGCCAGCAAAACAGGAAATCCGCCAAACAGACTAGCGAATATAGAATGAAAGAACGCAGGGATAATACCAAATACTTTTTCAAATGTAGTCACAAGACCACTGCTAACCATTTTAAAAAAATGAGCGAGGTTGGATGTGGAGGAGGCATTAAAGATTTGATGAACCAGCTCGCAAAAATGAAACGGCAAATCAGTACTTAAAAGAGCTTGTACTTCTGTGCGTGTGTTTGCTATGTGAAGGACATAAGTTTCACGGGCAGAGCTCAGGGCCACCTGTTTTTGAGACAAAAGGGCTCTTATACGGCCTAAACCATTGAATTCAGCTCTCAAGGTTGGTATTCTCGGCCAAATTAAAACTTCTGAATTCCCATGCGTGGGTGGATACAACACATTCTTGCAGCAAACGACCCTTTCAGACACGGTAACCACATATCCGATTCCAGCCTCTAGCCCACAACAAAACTCGTTATTTAAAAGTAAATAACTACCGTTGGACAACAACGTGAACGTGGGAACTATTGCAGGAACTGGGGTCCCTTTCAAAACACAGGCCAAATTCGGTTTGTCCTGATTACAAGAACCATGCAACTGGATGTGTCTGCAAATAAGTGAGCGGTCAGGGGACTGTGTACATTCTTCACCATTCAGATTCACTTCATTCCCATCCTTAAGGCATCTGTAAGTGTATGGTAAAGACCATGTCTCATGGAGGAAAGCACTGCCTAATGGTTCATATCGCCCAATGGCAATATATTTCATACAATTTGTAAATTTATACAAAGCAAAAGGTAACGTTATAACACCATGAATAAGCCATGTTGCCGCAGTTACTTCAGCCACCGAAAATGGCAGGGATTCCAATTTTTCAATATGTAACATAGAAAATGTAGCATCTCTCATCGACAACATGCGCTGTTTTTCAGTCAAATTAAACGGGGCAAATAATGATGATATGTTCAAAAAAGTCCATGGCACTCGACCAGACTTAAGAGTCTGTAGTGTCCATGCAAACTGCATCACAGAACGCAATTGATTTTGACCATGATACAACACGGATACTTCATCATGTATTATGTCGACAACAGAAGACACAATATTATTTAAAGTGTAAATTCAGGAAGAAAGCGTGTTAATGCTGTTATCAACCACTGCAAGCACTTTTTCCAAATTAGCTTGATCAATAGCCCTTAGGCGTTTAGCAGCCTCAACCTGGTTAACTTTCCAAATTTCATTGTAAATTGCATACAGGAAACGTTTAGATCTACCTTTAGCAGGGCCTTTTATAAAATCGTTTAAATCCACATTATCATGTAATTGAGACAAATGTAGTTTAACTGCAGCTAAAGTAGAATGCTGTAACCAATTTTGACATAACTTCCCCACAGAATAAGTCGTGACAGAATAGTCACCCTCAAAACGTGGATCGGGCCTGAGTTTTGTGAATACCTCAGCCAAACCCATAAAACGGCGCTGGCAAGAATCAGCACTTTTTTGCCATACCAGCCAACCCTTGGAATCCAAACTGGAAATGTTAAAGGATGAATTGTGTAAAAGAGTTTGCAACCCTTGAATGGAGGAATCAGTGAAATTACCCCAACCTGTATATTCATTTAAATCTGGGATGGTCGGTGTATTTAATTTTTTAGAAGTAGCCAATCCAAAGCATGTTGTCTGGAAAATGGTTGAATTTAAAAACAACATGTGATTCGGGATGAGACATGCACGGTGCAAAGCCTCAGTGCCTTGTACCTGCCAATCTTTGGTACCCCAAACCGATTTAAGGTCAATTGTTCCCTTCCAGAACTCGTAGCCATCTACAGCCAACCTGTCTAAAAAGGACTTCGAATACAGCAATTTTGTATCGGTAAGTCTAACTTTGGAAATGGGCTTTTGTGTCATTTTAAAATAAAATGACTCGGGATTAGACTGATCAAAGTCTGTAAAATATGTATATTTTTTCAGAAATGTATTGGAACTGCCACTGAATGGAGCAGGGCAATGTTCCCATTGTGTATAATTTACAGCAACCCTCCTGGAATTCGTCTTATGTAAAAAATGATTACCATAATGTTGAAAACAAAACAAATCACCATAATTAATAGAATCTGTATACAGATCCTCAGCATCGAAGGCAGCATAATACTTCAAATCCGAGAATAATGCTTCTACGGCCTGAATATCCCAATCATCAGAACGCACATTTTGTTTAATCACATCTCCCATGTTTACTCTAAGCACATTTGGAACATTAATCACTTCAGTAGGCCCATGTATCTGAAACCTAACCGCATCCCACACAATCCCATCAAGGACAGGCCATGCTGTAATGTTAACTGCCTTTAAGTTTCGTTTCTGTCTGTGCGCAGAATGTGAAGAGGAGAGAGGGTTCAATGTTCCATTAAGGTACCGAATTCCTGTTCTTTCTTTAACGTAGTGACCATCAATCAGGCGGAAAAAATAAAACACAAAACCAATTGACATAAAAAGATAGAATGAAAATAGGATCAACCAAATGTATGTCCAAGGCGGAATTAAAAAATGTTTTTTGAACAACGTGGCATATCTTGCAATGTTTGTGGGTTTCTTTGATGTTTCCGAAACAGAGTCAAAAGAGAATCTGGACTGGCCTGCCAAACGGGTCTGCAAATCAGGCATCGATAAATCAGCAGGATAAGTGTAGTTTAGCTCATCAATGTTAGTATCAGGAATAGTATTTAATAAAGGACTGGATATGGCAGGCATCTCGAGGGACACCTCCTGTTCTGCACCAGATGAAATAGCCAGCACAGAGTGCCTCACCATGGAAGGACAGGATACAGCCGGTGTCATGCTATGAAGAATCGGCCACCCTGTGTGTCTTGACATTGTCAATAGAAATAAATCTGTTTTCCTTACGACCTGGAAGTGGTGGTAAAATGACTGTTCTTGTGCCCTTCACTCCAAGGACTCGGACTGGTGCTCGAAATGAGGGACCAAACTCTTTCTTGTTATCGATCTTCTCTCGAACCAGTTCTCCAACTTGCGGTAGCCAGCCAACTACCGGGATCTGCAACGCATCATCCGATGTGGAGGGCAAATGTTCCTTTGCAAGACTGTCTCTGGTCTTTTGTAGACTCTGTAAAACATTGCAATGTTCATCTACGTCAAAGGCCCCGGCCTGGGCCTCGTAGTCCGGCCCATCAAGGTCAGGTACATACATCTTGATACCAAAGAGCATTTCGTATGGGGTCCGCCCACCCAGAGACCTTCTAGGGAGATTATTAAGCGCAAGCTGCACGCCTACGAGGTGGGCTAGCCAGTTTCTACCAGTGCCTATAACTCGGGCTGTCAAAGATTGCTTTAAGTCGCGGTTCATTCGTTCTACTACACTATTACCCTCGGGTCTGTAGGGACTTGAAAATTTGACTTGGACTACCAACGAAACCATAGCAGCCTTGTATGCCTTAGAGGCGAAAGCCGGACCCTGGTCCGAATGGAAAGTACCACAGGCAAAAATTCCCACAAAGACACGCAAATCCTTAATGACAGTCCGTGAATCAGCGCTTCGATGCGGCCATACCCATACAAAGCGTGTGCATGAATCAACTGCTACTAAGATGTATTTAAACGCAGTATCAGAAGAAAAAGGACCGCAGTGATCCAAATAAACGCAACCAAGCGGTTTATTAGAGATGTACAACTGTGTCTGAGGCGGACGCGCAGCAGTAGAAGGCTTAATCTGCTGGCAAATGTTACATTGAAGAACATATTCACGCGTCTGTTTGTACAGACCCCGCCACCAGAATCTCTGTTGTAGCTGAGTTACAGTGGCCGAGACGCCCGCATGCGCAGACGCCACACCTTCATGTGCCGCTGTAATCAAAGCAGCTCTGCGATCCGAGTTGGGAACTAAACGCTCGCCAACGTCAGGGATTTTCACATAAGGAACCTTATCGGGACTTAAGTGGTATGTGTATTTAGAAGGGAATCCCGCAGGATATTTACCTCCCTTCTCCGTTGCAGCTACAGCTGCCAAGATGTCATCATCGATTTTGCTTTTGGACCTCGTGACTGCTGCAACTAAGTATTTTGATACCGCTGACTTCGCTGCTTCATCAGCAAGCGAGTTGCCAACAGCGTGGACCCCCACGCGCTGATGACCGAGAGTATGAATCACAAACACGAGCAGCAGCTTCTATTTAAGTTCCGCCACTCGGACCCAGATAGTTTTATGTTTGATTGTGCTACCTTTGGAGTCACGAAAATCATTCTGAATCCAAAAGAACAAGTTTTCATTGTAAGACTGGACACAGTAGTAAGAATCGCTTACGATTAAAGTCGTCACACTAGGATCTGCGTACTCCAATGCAAGCATCAGAGCACGAAGCTCTGCCAATTGTGCGGTGCAGTCTCCAAGCGTCTGCGTGTGCACGACACTGGACTTGAACTCATCGTTCACCATGGCACCGACCACAATGGCGCAAGCGGAAACGTAGGCATGTTTAGAGCCATGCGCAACCTGCGCCGAACCATCAGTGTAAATGATGCAATGGAAATTCTCCAACGGCCGTATTGCTAATGGAGCAGGATGAACAAACTCATACTGTAAATACTCCTGGGACCGTAAGGTGGCGTCAAAAATAAACGTGACATCCTGGGACGTCAAGGACGCAGCCCATTGAATCCACCGAGGGTGCAAAGCTTTGGAATTAGGTACACTGGCTTTCGTAACCGCCTCTAAGGCAGGGCACGGGGTAACAACCAACATGCGCTTTCCTTGTGACAGGGCACGTTTCTTAAGAATTGCCATCTGCACAGCCGTTAAAACTTTCTCCACAGTGGAAAAACGCAATTCAGCCGAAGTGTACAAGTGTGACTTGTAAGCAATAGGTACTGTATCTCCTTCATTAAAAGTCAGGTACGTGAAACCCACCGCCCCAGGGATAATTCTTATCACCAGGTTGGTCTGGTTATCACGAGTCTGTAAGTATTCAGAAGCGAGCAAATCAGCCTGCAAAGACTGCAGAATGGCCGAATGCTCAGGCAGCCAGCATGATTTGGAAAAAGATGGTTGTATCAAAGCATACAAAGGCTTGATACGCTGGGCATATTCCGGAATGTAAGTCCTCCCGAAATTCAGAAAACCCAGAAGAGATTGTAATTTTTTCAGTGTTGTCGGAGAGCACAACTGTGCACATTTCTCCAGGAAATGGGGTGCTAAACCCTTCCCTTCATGGTAAAGCTCGTAACCTAGAAACAACACTGTGTACTCTGCAATGTGCGACTTTGCAAAGTTAAACTTGTAACCTACGTCAGCAAAGTTACAAATTATGCTACTTACTCGGCACAGATGCTCCCAAAGATCGTCGTCTGTGAGATAAATGTCATCCACATACGAACAAGCAACTGGGTCGAAGCTCTCCAAAAGAGAGACTATGAGCGCGGAAAAAACTCCCGGACTGTTCTTGTAGCCCATTGGGAGTCGTTTAAACATTTTTTGCACTCCGGCGCACGTAAAACTGGTCCATTGGGAACTTAGACCATCTAATCTATGTGCATGAAAACCATTGGAAATGTCAAGCGTGGTTTTGAACCGTTTACGCTCAAGACTATTCACTAACGCAGAGCCGTGCGTATTCTGTACTGCACAGTTACGGCAATGCGAGTTCAAATGCCTATAATCCAAAACCAAACGATATGATCCGTCCGGTTTGTTTACAGTAAAAAGTGGGTTATTCATCGGTGACACACACGTTTCAATTACACCTTGATATTCCAATTGTTCAAGGATAGCCGCGACTGAAGCTTTCACTTCACGCCGTATGGGATATTGTGGTTGAGGCTGTGGCTGTGACCGTAACAGAATCTCATGGCTCGGTGACAATTTATCCCAGCCACATTGATTGCGGTACACAGCCGGCGCAAGCGCCAGAGCCCACTCTTCTGCAAAATGCAGCGCCTCCACCCTCGGCACCGTGTGCGCGAAGCTGGGTAGGATTACCTCCTCCCCTCGCGGAGCTGCGAGAACAAAAGGTGGGGGCCAGTCAGCCTCCGAAAGCAAAATGTCATACGTAGACGAGAGATTTTCCCAAAATACCCCTTTTACAGTTCGCTGCATGTCACCCTCAATTAACAGGACAATTTCAAAAAGTCTTTCAGGGGGAGCAACATGCGTATCTGCAGTTTCAATCACAACAAAAGTTTCAGTCGCTGTCACCTTCAACAGTGGACGGAGGGCCTCTCTCACTATGGTAATCTCTGCAGCGCTGTCCAGCAAGGTCAGAGCCCACGTCAGATTCCGAAGCCGCGTTCTCACTATCTGGGGCATAACGATGCGCGGTCAGGGCAGCGACTTTCTTCGTGGCAAACTGAGGTCTCTGGGGCGTAGAGCCTTCCTGCTGATCTCCACTGGAACGCGGGCGGGGCTGACCACGTCCTTGTTGGCCACCCCGACCCTTGCCGCCCCCTCCACCACCGGTTGACGGAGCCGATGAGTCCTGAAAGGAACGAGGAGAGCATTGTTCAGAAGCCTGAAACCTCTCAGGCGATTTAATCATCGCGCGGTCGCGCAAATCATAAACACGATCCGACTGCGCAGGCAATGGAGACGCAGGAGTGGAAACCTGTGTTTGTTGTTGTTGTTGCTTACCCTGATTCTGTTTTTTAGGCCAATTTTGTTTCTTGGACTTTTGTTGACCACCAGTTTCCGATGTCTGACTCTGGGGCTGTTTCTTCTCTTTATCAGGAAAAGTTTTAACCCCTTTGGAATTGCGGCCCACCATCGCGTAAGCATGCACAATAATCTTTGCTAACTGTCGGGGTCGATCGGGCTTGGGAACCAACGCTAACGCGTTAGCAACTTGAAAGTTCACTGCATCTCCCTTGACATTCGCAAGGATCACACCGCAAACCACTTCAAAGGAGCCACACAGGCGCATGCCCAATTCAACAGCCGCCTCCGGTCCATGTTCATCCTGAACACGTTTAAGGACCCCACCTAGGTTGGTCACAGACGGGGAGCCATAGCACCTCGAATAGACCGCTGCAAAAGTTTTTCCCCAGGTCTCACAGTCAGCAAGGTCAGGAGCCAGATCCTTCGGTAAACTCAGTGTAAGAATCCGGTGTTTATCACCCGGACTCGTATTAGGAAACACAGCTTCCAGCTGGCCGAATTTCACAGCAAGCCAGAACGGAAAATCGTCCTTTTCCTGGGGCTTCTTACCCATCACGGAATTAACCATGACCGGGTTGATTTTCAGACCAGCATGTTCTGCTCGAAGCTGTGCGCCTCTAGGGGCCGCTTCCTGAACATTACGGCCAATGTAATGAACAAGCGCTCTAATCACTCCCACCGCGACTTCATGAAGCTGCCGCAGATCGCCCACGTTACAAGCGTTACGTCTAGGGTGAGGAGTAAATCCACCCAAAGCCGGCCAACTAGTGCCCGCAATGGACAAAGGACCTAACCTCGGAGCGGTCATAGCGTGCGGTAGGGCGCCACCAAACCAAACTCCATGCTGCCAAGCGTCAATAGGAACCTCCAGTGCTCTGTACGGAGCGTACGCAGCCGGTACATCTGAAGCAGTGTATGTGTGGAACACACCAGAATTAGCGTCCACCGCCGGAAATGTCACCCACTAATAAAACAGTTCGTACGGGTAAGCATGTTCCGCGCTCACCACCAGAACCACAGCCAAGCCATCCAATGGAACATCATACATCCGCAAATGGTCACGCACCGCAATGCGACTATGCTGCGGGATGTCCACGGCTTGAGCCATGTCAGCACAGGAATTAGAAAAAACAAATTATACTTTGTAGCACAACTGGGTAGTAATTCAAAGAAACCGTTTTAGATAGATTCAAGCTTGAAAATTACCTATTTCAAAAATAGGTAGGTTTTTCCGACACTGCCGTTTTCCGGACACGGGAATGTAGGCGTTAAGGTTTGAATGATATACTACTCGAGTGTCATGTTATAGGGCCAACCAACGTATGGGCGCCATGTCGCAGGGTTTCCGTTCTCTCACAGAACTGTGCTCAGAGACCTAGAATTTGGGTGAGTCAGGGTGACCCAAAACTCACCTATGTTTCAGAAATCCCCTTACCAGGCTAGCTACAGTATCTCATCGGCAGTGAATACTTCCCGATGTCTTAGACAATCCAGAACATGAACTTAGAATACCTCAGGTATCGTGGAACACATGAACACTCTTTCGTTATATTATCATTCCAAACCGAAACTGGGAGGCAATGAGAACACGTGCAAGTTTGAAATGTTTATTTTTCAATGCAACATTCTCAAACACAGTATCTTGTATAATATCAACATACATATTATAAGAATCAGAGTCAGCAGCATAGTCACTAATCCATAGTAAGCAAACTGTGATAACATATTATGATGCAAAATCTATAGAATTCTGTATCACCTATATTTCGCGCACCCTAATTAGCATATTATATTATATCTAAGAAGGTCTCATTTGGGCTTTAGCTGGGCGAACCCATACCTCAAATTCTCAGTAGTAGGAGATCACATCAACAGCTACCAGCTCTCAGCATGTCCAGCATCAAGTGTGTTTTTCAATTCCCTGTAACTGTATCTTGAACTCACGTAAAGCCCAAAGTTGGCACAAACATTATTTGTGTTATGACTAACGTAGTGCGAGGATCAGGCCTACAATAACCTTGTGTTAGAGTGTGCAGCTCTCAGTGTGCAGACAGTTGTACCAAGTGTTCCAGGCACGACTGATACCAGTACAATAATATATTATTCTGAAGTAAATCACATCTTTCTTCTAGGTTAAAAGCGTAATAACAATTAGGTGTCGTGTGCAAACCGAAGCAGAAAGAAAAGATGGCGTTTAAACTTTTAACAAGCACATGCTAACTTAACACAACCTATGGAAACGTAATAACCATATGACAGGGGCGTCACTAAATGCAACTAAATTTAAACATGATGTGAGGGTACCCATAACTGATATCTAATTATCATGGACATTGCTAACATATATGCAATATCGGTATTCTGCACAGCACAAAACATAGATTGATACATTATAAATGAATAGTTCATAAATAGCAACTAAATTCCGTTCATTAATCCCATGGGGGCTTAAGGTGTGTAAGTGGTATATCCAGTAGTTTTCGCGTTTTAACAGGGCTTTTCTGTTGTCGGTTTCTTCATTTTTTTCCACAACTTCCAATATGCAAGCTTTGATTTGATTAATTTGATGATTATGCTCAACAAAGTGGGTGGCTACTGCTAATTTTAACACTTTAGTTCTTATGTTGCTTTTATGTTCGGTTAGCCTTATTTTGAATTTGCGTTCCGTCTGTCCAACATAGGCTTTTCCACATGGGCACTTCATCATGTAAATAATGTTTTTAGTATCACAAGTACCATTAACTTTTAACTTGATTTTATTCCCTCTCATAGGGTGGGTAATGGTATTACCTTCCATGATATTGTTGCAATTACTGCAGTTTTTGCATGGGATTGTACCTCTGAATTTCATGTTGGGTTTGGTTACTGTAGCTTTCTTGATGATTTCTCCCACATTTTCTGCTCTAGAGAACGCAAATAATGGTTCATCAGCGAAAATGTTGTTAAAATCTGGTTCAGTTTGTAGTATTCGCCAATGTTTCTTAATAATTTTTTTGAACTGCGGACTCGCTGTGGAAAATTTGCTTACGCATGTTATTTTGGTTTCCTTTTGATGATGATGACCCACACACTGTAATGGGGAAGAATGGAAATAGGACTGTCCTTCAAAATTCTGCAATAACTTTTAGCAAGAGATTGCTGATTAGACTCTTCTGAGTTGTGACATTTGGGTGAATCAGCAGATTCTGTTGTTTATTGTTAAGACATTTCTAGTGTGGCCTACTCATTTGTCTTTAACTGATTGCAGCTTCAGTAAGGGTGATCAGTGAGCAACAGTATTCACACTTTATTGTTACCATGTTTTGGATACTCATGCTTGGAGCCAGTATCATCACTAGCTAATGTGAGAGCCATTACCTTGCACAAATGCCATGTCTGCACTGAAGCCAGAACATACATTTGAAATGGAGCCACCTCAAATTGGTTCTAGAAGCTTAGCATCACGTTTGGAAAATTAGTGTAAAAGTGGGGCCTAAATCATCCCACTTTATTTAAGTTCCAACATCCTTCAGTGAACAAGGAAGGTAATGCTTAACAGAGTACTTGAAGGGAGATGTCTGCATGGCAGCCTGTTTCTCAGAGATGAGTGGACATCACCTAAACTCTGCTCAATTTCCTGAAGGAATTAAGGATCTGTCTAGTACCAAGAAGCTTGTTTGCCTGCTCAGAGAGGGAAGTAGCATGTCTGTCCATTCAGGAGGAGAGGCTGTCCAGGAGGAAAAGCCAAGATTTGTTCCCAGCTTGTGGAGCACTTTGAAGAAGCCTAGTGCCATCAGAAGTGGAAACCCTGGTAATCTAGATGTGAAGGGTCACTTGTTCTCCATTCATGATTCACATGGTGACTTGCATGAAGAAAACTTGCAAACCACAAAAGCATAGTGCTGTCCAGCATCCCCGCGGTGTAGCTGGGGGGACTGGTGCTGCCGCTGCTCAATGCTTGTAGCAGGGAACCTGTCTCTGGCCTAGATCTGCCAAGCACAAACCACCCATAAACTAGACTTTCCTCATTATTTGTCCAAGCTACTCCATCAAGGAGTTGCTCGGACAAATAATCACCACTTTCAAGGATGCTGCTTGTATGAAGAAGCGCGCCAGCTGGAGCTGCTGGAGCTACATCCCCACGAAGAGGTAACAAAGGTTGGAAATGAAAGAGTGAGACTGTATTTTGAACTATATAGACAAGCCTGTCATTCGAAAAATAACATTGCCAGGTTGACCTATTTTTTTATCAAAATCACACAACTGATCTACAGATTATTGACACTTGGTGATCGCTTAATGAACTTGCACATGTCCCTATTGTTGCCCGTGTCCCTATTGTTGCCCATGTCCTGCTATCCCCATTCGCTACAACAGATGTTGGGGACCCCTTTGGAATCAGGAAGAGGGCATTAGAGGTTTTGGGATGCTTAACAGGAATGTTTAGTCAGGAATATTGAACCCTGAACTGTAGTATTTTGTAATGCTGTGGCATTATAGTACTTCTCTTTTCTTAAAACTGGAGCTGGGTTGGACAATTAATTATTGTTGGAAAGTGGGTTATCAGTACTGGCAAATGTACATCTGTCACTGACAATAAGCCACTAACACACTCTAGGGCTCTGAATTAGTCCTAGAAAAATATTCCCATGCTCAACCCTTGGTAGCTTGGCTTCGAGCAGGGAGGTTAAAACTTCAATGACAGGTATGTTAAGCATATAAAAGCACCAATTCAGAAAGAAATGAAGAAACTCTACCACTTATATCACTTACAGCACTTTATACTGCGAATTTGCACACGTCCTGTTAGTAGAATGTAGTGAGAAACATTCCTAGAGCATCCAGATTTGTGCTGCTAAATGTATACTGCACTTTAGGAAGGATGGTACAGTCACTTTGCAATTTATTATGCTAGTTTGCACATCTACTACCAGACGTATGCACTAAATAGGCACCTTAAAAAAAGCCGGACATGTACCGCTATTGTATATTGTATTTAGAAAGAACGGTATTGCCACTTTGCACTTTATCTTGCCACTTTGCACATGTACTAGTAGAAGTATGCTCCAATGTAAGCTGTACATCTGTAAGGATGATATAATTAATTTTGCACTTTAATATTGCTAAATTTGCGCATACACTAGTAGACAAATGCACTAAAAAGCACTTTAAAGATTGTCGGATATGTGTTGTTAAATGTATATCGTATTCAAATAATTAAGGCATTTGGCAAACCAAAACTGACACAAATGTATGCTGTATTTATTTTTATGTTTGTTGCTATATGGTTGTATTCATACATACCGAATAAAGCATTTGAAATTGAACTTGAAATTAAGAAACAACACACAATAAAAATCCAACAACAATTTTTAAAAATAGGAAATATTTTTATCCTTAAAATGACACCAAAATGAATCCAATATAGGGAACCATAGATATGAATTTTTAAAAATGTAGCAAAATAAAACACATAGAAACTTATAGCATCTATTTTGACATCTGGTTGCATTAAATTGGGACAAAGTAAAAGTTTCAGGCTGACTGCGATGGAGCCCTGCATGGCTACCCCTCGCGTTAGGCCTCTGTCAAAGTTTTTAATTTTAATAATGCTGGAACTGGAGGGGGAGCTAGGACGGCTCCCTGTAGTCACACCTATTTCAAGATGAGCTTGTCTCAGACAACTCATACAACTCGTCTCTCCAGGTGCCGCGTAGGTATGCAATAGCCGGCTGAAACATGTCAACAGTTTGCAGATTAGTGGGGTAATGGGTTCATTATAGCCCAGCATACCACCATTCACTGGTTGCTCAAAACGTAGGTACCAACGCAACGTCGGGAGGTACAAGTTGTCTAAGACAAGCTCACTTTGACAGAAGTGTGACTACAGGGAGCCGTCCTCGCTCCCCCGCCAGTTTGAGCATTATTATCAATGAAACTTGGAATTTCTCTGGGAGTAAGTTACGCAACCTATTTGACCTGGGCATTTACTCAGACTGCGACTTCACTCTACTCCACAAGGTAGGAGGTAGGGAGAGTGTTCTAGGGATCTATTCTTATAATCCTGATGAAAGCCGGGGACAACGCAAAAGCCAGCTATAACATGTTGACAGTTTGCAGATTGGAGGGGTAATGGGTTCATTATAGCCCAGCATACCACCATCCACTGGTTGTTCAAAACCTTTTTAATCTGACCAGGGAGTCCACCAATAAAGGGTACTTTGGAGATCCCTGTGTTAGTTTTATCATTATCTTCCCTGCACTTTTCTCTTCTTGATCCCACATAGTTTTTCTTTATGTCTGTTTTGTCTCCCCCTCCCTATTGCTCCACCTCCTTTGTTGGCTTGCATGGAGGTGTGTTAGCAGCCCTAAGATGAAGCATGCCACAGATTTCTGTGGGCGAGGGCAGTTTTAACAACATGTGTGTCTTGTCGACTTACTTCTATAAAAGAGTGACATACTTTGCATACTTCCAGGCAAACTCTGGAAGTCAAACCTCCTAAGTGGGATGAACATGGACAGCAGGCCAGTTTGCGGTTGAGGGTCATCGGCTTGGTTGGCCAGGTCGAGTCGGTCCACTTTTGGAGCTTTTTTCCAAAGTTCTTCAGACTTCTGGAACTTTTTCCTGAAGCTTTCCAAAGGATCTCAAAGTGTCCAACATTTACTCCAACGGTCTGGAAACTGCAATTTGGTATTTTAAAGTATGGAAATTCAGTTCCCACAATCCGCTTTGGCAAAAGCCTTAAAAATCCACAGCTAACACTCCAGGCTGAGGATTCTTGGTGGTGATGTTCCTGGTGAGCTCTATTAACCTGAAACTTGCACAAGTCCACTCTTGAGTCCTTTGGTAGCAAGTTAGTCCCCAGGGCAGTAGTTCAAGATTGTGCAGCAGGCACAGTCTTCAGAGTGCAGGGCCTGGTTGGTGCAAACAGACTTCTCAGCAGGGACTCTTCTTCTTCCTTTAGTTTCAAGCAGCAGAATTGAGAGTCACTGCCCCTCTCAGATACTTATTCAGTGTTCTCTGGGGTCATACAAAAGGGAACTGCTGTCCAATGAGGTGCAGGGGAACACCCCAGTGCATGACCACTACCTCCAAAGTGTGGCACTATAATCTCCTACAGAGCACCATTTCTCCAAAATTCAACATGGCTGATTTTCAGCAGAGCGACAAGAGCTGGATAAACTTTCTTAAGGATAGTTAATTTCTATACTGTCCCTCCCCCTTACATCGGTTCATTCCTTCCTTAATCCTGCCGTCTGGCTGGGTTCAGAGGGTAGGGCTGTAACTGGACCTAACTTACAGTGTCTGTCCCCTCCTCTCTTTGAAGAAGATGTTGGACTACCCCTCCCTCTGCTCTGGCTTTTCTATGTAGCAGAGCCCTTCCCTCCTAGAATGGCTATATCAATCAGTCAATTGTTAAGCGCACTACATACCCGTGAGGGTCTTAAGGTTCTGGGGGGTGGGGGCACTACTGATTGAACAGCCATGTCATTAGTGTCCTCCTGAAGGTCAGCAGGTCTTGGGTCTGTCGTAGGCTCAGTGGGAGGGTGTTCCATGTCTTGGCGGTGAGGTGGGAGATGGATCTCCCGCCGGTGGTTGTTCTTCAGATGCGCGGGACGGCAGCAAGTGAGTGGTCGGCGGAGTGTAGCTGGCAGTTGGGGATGTAGAAGGAGAGCCATCTGTTGAGGTAGGCTGGGCCGGTCTTGTCAAGTGCTTTGTGTGCGTGGATGAGGAGATTAAAATATATCCTCTTGTAGATGGGGAGCCAGTGCAGGTTTCTCAGGTGGGGGGTGATGTGGCCGTGTCGTGGTACATCGAGGATCAGTCGTGCCGAGGTGTTTTGGATACGTTGTAGTTGATTGATGATCTTGGTCGGGGCTCCCGTGTGGGGCGTTTCTGTAGTGGAGGGGGCTACTTATCACCTCATCACAGCAGCCTGGCTAATCAACTTAACTCTGACCAATCAGGTCTGATCATTGGAAGGGTGAATGTTGGCTTACAGATAAGAAGGTTTTATAACTACTTTTCTGTACACTATACCATATTGTTAGATTTATCAATGCCATTCTAGGAAGCCCTTAAATTATATTTTTATGATTATCCTAGTAGGAATTATTAGTTAATAACTTCTTGCCATGTGACCCTTTGTGGCTGGGGAATTGCAATGGGCAAAATGAACTGGACAATTTCTCCAAAACCAGGGGTTATGAAACATATTTAACACCTTTCATGCTCATGACGAGCTGTGAGCCACGGTGCTCGTGTGCTCATGACGAGCTGAGATCCTCATGACCGTTAGTACGCTCGCACGCTGGGCACATTCCCCTGTTGTGCGAGCGTTCTAAAGAAACTAGTGTGGTCATGACGAACTCAGCTCGTCATGAGCAACAGGGCACTGCACGTGCCCCCCTCCCCCCAGCACAGCGGTGGAATATGCCCCGCAGGGAAGGGGTTAATAATGGCCCTGCCTATATCTACAGGACCCCCACCCCTGGAACGCCTGGGGGATACTTTAGGGGTTTACCAAAAATATTGCAGATCCTCACTTTACAATGCTCCTAGCACCAACGTTGAATTTGGGAAGCACTTTAATACAACGTGGAGAGGGCAAATAAAATAATTTTATTAGGATCCATCTTATAAGTATCTGCCTCCTACCCCTTGGACACCTAGGGGAGAACCCGGGGGTACCCAAAATGCCAAAACATTGTAGTATATTACGTTTCAAGTGCTCCAAACATCAAAGTTGAGTTTGGGAACAATTTGCATTTCAAAAGCAGCTCTGCAACACAGGTCTGCTTTTAAACTGCCCTCAGGCTCTAGCAGTGCACACATGCAAGTGCAGAAAGGCTGCTGGCCTCTAAACTGCCATGCCCTATTATATACTAGGGAATTAAAGGTAGTTTCAATCCCTCTGCTCTATTATGTACCAGGTCCTTATAGGGGAGGTCATGCCAATCATAGGGATATGCTAACCATAGCATACCCTAGTGTACGCAGGTTTTTCACTCCATTCTAAGTGTCTTTATGGCATAGCGCTGTCCCTGGTTAGGCAGAGCCCAGGGTCAGTCTAAGTCAGTTACAAGAGTACCAGTCAGTAAAAAGTTGGGAGTGCCCAGAGCACCGAATGACTTTGCAACGTAGCCCTCCAGAACGAAAGGTGATGGTTTACTAACCTATACCCTGGTAGTCCTGATCAGCTATGTGGAAAAACCTGGAAAGTCCATGAACATTTGCACGGGCAACCCCAGGTCTGTGTTCCACTGTAAAGTCAATTAGCTGTAGGGAAATTGACTACCTTAACAGCTTGAGTGTCTCCCCTCTTATCTGCATGATCCATCTGAGAGGCTGTAGTCAGTTTGAACAAGAAAGTGAGTACCAAGCAAATATGGTCTCAACTTTTTCAGGGACCAAACCACCAGAAAAGCCTCTCTCTCTATAGCACTCCACTTTTGCTCTCTGTGAAGAAGTTGCCTGCTAATACAGGCGATAGGCTGAGCAAGGCCTTCTTCATTTAACTGTACCAGCACTGCCCCAATCCCTTGCTCTGAAGCATCAGTCTGAACTACAAATTCTTTGGTTTAGTGGGGGGCCAGTGGCACTGGTGCTGAACACATAGCAGCTTTCAACTTGTCAAAAGGTTTCTGACACTCTGGGGTCCATTCCACCTTTTTGGGTCTCCTCTAAGAAGTCAGTTCTGTTAAGGGCCCCACAATGGTCCCATCATTTTGAACAAACCGTCTACAATACCCTGTCAGTCCAAGGAATGCACTGATCCAAGTCTGGGTAACAGGAGCAGTCCAATCCAAAATAGTTTGAATCTTGGCCTAGAGAGGCTGTACATGGCCTCCACCTATCAAGTGGCCCAGTGTTAGGTTTGAAATTCCCATTCCTTCAATGCACTTGTTTCATGCTATATTAGGTTAGCAGTGCGTGGCTAAATAGATGCCATTTGTATTCACGTTATGCAACCCACTGAGTTATCCCCGTAATGTGCAGGCTTCAGTTAGCTAGTGTGACTCTATCTTTTTTTTGTAATTCTTATTAGGCTGCTTAGACTGTGCCCGAGTTAGACCTCATTGCTCATATTGCTTGCCTCAGCAGAACACTGTGTTTTGTTTGTATTTTATGTTCTATCCAAGGCTGTTTTCTCGACTTGCTAATGAATAGGCTATTCTTCCCTCACATGTCTATCTGAATGTGTAGTTTCTGCTCCCACGTTAGGAAATGCTGAGACCCAGCACCGTAGACTTGAATGCCTGATAAGATGCTCCCATCTGGCAGGTGTTAGCTCATCCTACTATGTCTCTTTGTTCTTGTTTGGCCCTGGCTGGTAGTTTTCCATTATAGGCAAGGTTGGAGGCTTCTCGAGAGGGATGATTACCCACTGTAAACTGTTGGGGGCCAGTCCCTCGGTAGACATCTTAGGGTGCAGGTCATGAAGGACTCCTCTGAATAGCATTGCTAACAAAGATGTAAGTTTGTATTTTCTACTGTCTGACCAACTCTTCATTCTTGGGAAGGCATAGTAGGTGGTGGTAAGTAACCCGGGTAACCCCTAAGGGCTACTTCCTTCAGTTGACGCCTGAACAGGGCACCTTCAAGGTGATTTGCAGGGTCAGGGGTGCGTCTGGTCAGCCTGGCAGATCAGGGTACCTCACAATGACCGAGCTTAGTTCTCGCAGCTGCTCCGCCTGTCTGATCGGGCGACTCCTCATCTGGTGGTCACCGGCTGGGGTCCTGAGTGGGTGAAATCTTGGTGTTGACCGTTTGCTCCAAAGAGTTGGCAGTGGAGAATAATTTAACTTGACCTGAGGGCACCAGGTGAGTGATTTGATTCTTGGGAAAATGGCGCCATTCTTGAACGGCATGAGCCTGGGCTGTGTCCTGATACAGTCTCTTGACTGCCTCGGTGCAGTTGCTAGACTGCCTTGCTTAAACGGGACAAGCAGACAGGCTGTGTTTTGGTACAGTCTTTTGAGCTTTTTTGGTTTGAACTTGGTGGGTTTGTGGACCCTTTTGAAAAGATGCAGAGAGTTTGCAAACGATCTACCAGGCCAACTGGTAATTTTTGTTTTTCCCCTCGAAAAGGTCTAGGGCTAGAGCCTGTCATCTTGAACTTGGGGCGGTCTCCGGACTGCAGTGGGTGGTTTGTGGACCGTTTTGTTTTGGTTCTGGAAGAAGTGTTCTTTTGTTTATTTTGCTTTTATTATGTTTGTCGATGTTGTATTATTTCACTGGGAACGTTGTATGTGTCTTATATTAAGATGCCTTTTTTTAAGCAAGTGCGGGTGTTTTGGATGCTGATGTTGTTCTACTGATGCTCGATTGGGAGAGAGCCAGCATGCGCCTCTGGAGCGTTCACCAAATTTTTACGTATATGTCAAGCATGGTATTGCCCCTATTATGTTTAGCACGTTGTGGCATAAATATACAAGGGACAATGCAGATCTGCAATGGCCACACACTTGTTCATTTGATGAACAAAAATTGAATTTCTTGCAGGATAAATTGTTCGCTAAAATGAGCAGGCAGTCAATGTTTGATTCTATACAGGTACGGCAGAAAGAAGCAAAGAAGTGGCATATGAGAGCAGAGAAAGAGGCCCAGAAGAGGCAGATGTAAACTATAATACAGAAGGAAGTCACCAGGCAGGTCGCTCCCCTCGCCACCACACAGCCCTCCTGTGTGCCCTGAGCTGCTGCTGCAGCTCAAATTGGTCTGTGCCTGCGTGATTAGCATTGTTGTATTTTGTACTTCTGTGCCCCATGTTGCCTTCTGTATCCCCCGCTTGCCCCAATCTGCGTGATTAGCATTGTTGTATTTTGTACTTTTCCCGCCGCTGCGTCCCACCCCCTGAGCTCCCATTTGCCGCCCCAGTCCCGCCTCCCAACTGCTCCTCCCTCCCATTCCCCCTCATGCAGGGACCACAGCGGACGCACGCAGCGGGCACGCCGCTGGCACGCTAAAGGTGTGCCTAAGGCAAGCCCGTCTGTGCCCGTCCGTGCGTGAACTGCGCCCAGCGCCAGGACCCCTGCCACCCACACTCACCACGATGCCCACCCCTGCTATGACTCCAGCACCCTCTATGCACTCAACACCGGACCGTCACGCACCTGCTGCCTGGCCACCCGAAGCGCACCCAAGGATCCTTCTTCTGCAGGATCTGCAGCTTCACCAGCATCCGGCCCGCCAACCCTCCACCGAAGAACCCAACTTCCTCAGATGCATCCTGCTCAAAGCACGCTCCGCCCGCAAACACGCAGTCGAACTTTGGGACCTACTCGACACCAACGCCCCAGACGTCGCCTTCCTGATGGAGACCTGTATGACCCCCTCCACGGCATCCGACATCGCCATAGCCATCCCAGAAGGCTACAAGATCACCCGCAAGGACCGCACCAACGGAGTAGGTGGACGAATTGCCATTGTCCACAGAAACACCCTCAAAATCTAGACAGATGCTGACGATACCCTCAGCACCGCTGAACAACTGCACTTCCAGATCCACACCGACCCCAACAACACCCTCAGAGGTACCCTCATCTACAGAAACCCCGGACCCCGGCCGCAGTTCAGCAACTCCATCGCCGACCTCATCAGCACACACGCCCTCGCCTCCACAGACTACATCCTCCTCGGGGACCTGAACCTCCACCTCAAGAACAACAACGACTCCAACACCTCCACCCTGATCGACAACCTCCGCATCCTTGGACTCAGACAACTTGTCACAACACCCACTCACTCCCCGGCCACACGCTTGACCCCTTCTTCTCAGCAAGCACCATCGTCTCCTTTGATCGCACTACCGAACTCCACTAAACCGACCACCGCTGCATCCATTCACCTTCTGGAAACCTACCACCGCACCCAGCTGATGCCTCACCGCAGCTGGGGCAAGATCACCGAGGACCAGCTAACCACCGCCCTTGCCCAGAGCACACCCGCAGACCACACCGACGCCACAGCCCGCAACCTAAAACAATGGATCGACGACTGCGCCAACAACCTCGCCTCGCTAAAGAAACCCCCCAACACCCAGACCAGCAAGAGAGCCAGCTGGTTCACGAAAGACCTCCAGGCCTCCAAGCGAACCTGCCAAAAACTGGAAAAAAACTGGACCTGCGAGAGAATACCGGAAAACTACACAGCCCATAGGAACGCCACCCACCGACACCACCAACTCATCAGATCCGCCAAAAGGACCACCTTCAGAGACCGCATAGACAACAACGCACACAACAGCAAAGAGCTCTTCAGCATGAACTGCACCACCTCCTTCCACTCCGGGAGAACCCGGAGCATCCACCTCCCCCCCTTCCGCTCCAAAGCCACAGAGATCATCTGCGGCGTACCCCAAGGATCATCCCTCAGCCCAACATTGTTCAACGTATACATAGCACCGCTCGCCCACGTCACCCGACAGCACGACCTAAACATCACCTCCTATGCTGATGACACCCATCTGATCCTCTTGCTCACCAAAGACCCCCACACCACCAAAACCAACCTCCATGAAGGAATGAAGGCCGTCGCCGACTGGATGAAGAACAGCCGATTGAAGCTGAACTCGGACAAGACGGAGGTCCTAATCCTCGGTTCTACCCCCTCAGCCTGGGATGACTCCTGGTGGCTGACGGCACTAGGAGCACCCCCTACACCCACTGACCATGCACAAAACCTGGAGGTTATCCTCAACTCCACACTGTCCATGACGAAGCAGGTCAGCGCCGTCTCCTCCTCCTGCTTCAACACCCACTGCATGCTTCGCACAATCGTCAAGTGGATTCCCACCATAACTAGAAGGACGGTCACCCAGGCCCTCGTCAGCAGTAGACTGGACTATGGCAACGAACTCTACGCAGGAGCCCCGGCCAAACTCCTGAAACGGCTCCAACGCATCCAGAACAACTCTGCACGCCTGATCCTTGACATCCCGTGCCATATCACACCCCACCTGACAGACCTGCGCTGGATCCCCATCAACAAGAGGATAACCTTCAAGCTCCTCACCCACATACACAAGGTACTCCACAACACAGGACCAGTGTACCTCAACAGCTGACTCAGCCTCTACACCACGTCCCGCCAGCTCTGCTCTGCAGACTGCGGCCTCACCACTGTCCCCTGCATCCGTAGAGTGACCGCCGGCGGCAGATCATTCTCCCACCTTGCCGCCAAGACATGGAACAACGTCCCCAATCCGCCTACGGCAAACTGAAGACCTCCTAACCTTCAGGACACTCCTCAAGACCTGGCTCTTTGAACAGTAGCAGCGCTCCCCCCTAGCACCTTGAGACCCTCACGGGTATGTAGCGCGCTTTACAAATGCAATGATTGATTGATTGGTAGAGAAAGGCATAGAATGTGCAGATAATAAGTTCTGATTACAGAATGATAAATGTTATTTTACTAGGAAAGGAGGAAATGAGTTTGGTGAAGAGCTAATGGATTCTCACCCCCCACCCCCTTATGCCCCTGAACGAATATATACAAAAGTTCTGATGTCCCAGTCTTCGGCCCCTAGTGCCGTCTTCTCTAGAGTCTCTGTCTCTAGCACTACTGGCTCAGCCTCGGCCCCACTTGCTTCTCCTCTACCCGCACCAGTATCAGGGGCGGGTGATGTTAGCCATCCTGCCTTGTCTATTAGTCCAGTTTCAACTGCTACGCCCCCTTTAACCTCTCCAACACTGTCTTCCTACATGATTGTACCTGCCTCTGCATCCACTTTTTCCCCCTTGAGTGTGACACCTTAAACCAGGGGTCTCCAAACCGGTCCTGGAGGGCTGGATCCATGCCAGATTTTTTGGATATCCCCATTGAGATACATGTAGTCATTTTAAAAATCTGGCATGGATCCGGCCCTCCAGGACTGGTTTGGAGACCGCTGCCTTAAACACTGCCAGATGTTGAAACGCCTGTGCTTGGGATGCATGAAATGAATTGGGCAGCAGCGCAAGACTGCATGGAGAAAGTGTTGGTGCGTTCTGCTGTGGGCAATGTAGGAAAGCAAATAGTGGCGAATCAAGCAACTCAATGGGCCCTGAATGCAATCTATAGTTTGGAGGATGTGTGGAGTGTGATGAAAGACTATGAGTCCTTCATAGAGCAACATTCTCTCAAGCACATGTCGGCCATGCTGATAAGACTGTGGGAACAGTGCTTTCAGGCGTTGCACCCCAGATCATCTATGACATACGAGACAGGGTCTATGCTATGGGTATGGCCCCAATGAGAGTTTTTGCAATGTAACAACACTGGTGGGTTACTGTGGCAGACTGCTCCAGAAGGTTCTGATGGTAAGGAAGTAGCACCCCATGAAGGAGGTTCATCCTATTTACCAACCTACGTGACTCCACGGACACGGTGATTAGGCCACGGGTTGATGCTTGATTCCAGGAAGAGTGGATCTATACTCCTTGGAAGAGGAGTGAGGTCCTATCCCTAAAAACCCAGCTGCTGGACCCCTGAAAAAACCACGCTGCATATTATAAAAAATTTACGGAGGCGGCATCCTCCACAGTGATGACGTTCTTTGGTCTGCTGGTACCGGTTGATATATGGAGGCAGGTTCACTTCATAAACAGGATCATGCCCTGGAGTTGGGTGGCACATGGGATGAGATCAAGGCATGGGACAAGGAGCGCATCCCTGCGACAAGCCGAAAGCAGAGCTCCTAGCTTTACCATGCTGTATTATCACTTACATGCACCCCCTTATCCTGCCAAGGAGAGTGGACTGGGATAAGTTGACTGCATGTCGCCAGAAGAAGGATAAAAGTGTGTCTGATTTCTTTACTAAGTTCAAAAGGGTGTTTTTAGATTTTAGTGGTCGGGCCCTGTCACAGGAGGGTGGTGTTTGTCTGTTTGTAAACAGATTTGTCACTAACTTGCTTCCCGAGATCGCAACCAGATTGCAGGCTTCGGAAAGTACTTAGACAGCCTCATTCCCATCGGTGAATTTGAGTATGGCACAGTACTACGAGCATAGAGAGATCGAGGACAAAGAGAAGGTGGAGAAAAAGTCAAAGGATTTGAAGATGAGGGTGTTGATGCAGCAGGTTGCAATGGGAAGAGTTCGGCCCATCGGTTACCTAGGTCTAATAGGGGTGGTGCCTCGAGTGCAGCTCTACGGCTTAACCAATGTGCATATTGTAAGCAGGAGGGACATTGGCGGAATGAGTGTCCGGAGTTATTGCAGAAAGGTGAGGCCCGAGATGTTGAGGGTTTACAGAACGTGGACGATGAGGAGGAGGAGGCTGAGGGGGGATGCAGTCAGAGGATACATCGTTTTATAGGCAGATTGGGAACTATTTTTATGACCCTCGAAGTCGACAGTACTATCACGATGACTATGACATGGATGAGGTTACAGGGCTGTCTCACAGCTAGGACAGCCAGGGACAGGACGAGGGACCAGTTCCGGTGCCTATAGATCAGTGCAGGCCCTACATCACTGCAGATTTACAGGGCCCCACAGAAACATGTCTAGTTGATACAGGAGCTATGAATAGCTCTGTTTCCTATTCACTGGTCCCGGGGGAAGCTCTGTCTGGCCAAAATAATGTTTCGGTGGGTTTCTCAGGCGTGCCGGTGGTTAGCCACAATTCCAAACCTCTTGCCTTGACTATTGGTCCTTTCACAGTTGATTCACCATTTTTATTGACGTCCAATTATGGGGAGAAATTGTTGGGACTGGATTTGTTAAAAAGGTTACATGCGACCATATTTTGTTCCCCTGATGGTGTGTATATGACTATTGGACTACAGGTGGCTCGTGGAAGCAATGCTTTGCAAATGATGCTCCTCTCCCAGCAGATTTCAGGGAATGTGCAACTCACATTGTGGGCTATAGGGGACACGGATGTGGGGTTGCTCCAGATCCCACGGTCTCCATTCAGATAAAGGACAATTCCAAATGTCCACACATTCCCCGGTACAAGATTTCGCACGCAGGAGAAAAGGCTATATTACAAATATTTCAGGATTTGATCAAGTCTGGTGTGATTGAAGAGACAGTGGCGAATGTGTGTAATAGCCCTATTCTTCCTATTCTGAAAAAGACGCCCTTAGATTCTTCTGATGCTCACCCTGATGTTTACCGTTTTGTGATCGACCGCAGAGAGGTCAATAAAATAGTGGTTCCCCAGTACCCTGTGTTACCAGACATTACCACAATTCTGACAATGATTCCCCTATCAGTCAAATTCTTTTCCCTGAGTGACTTAAAGAATGCTTTCTTCAGCATACCGATCCATACAGATAGCCGATATCTGTTCGGATTTGCAATAACCGGTCGAAGCTTTAGATTCTGCTGTGCTTAAGTGATCCTCCAGGTAGAACTATATACAGCTAAATTATCAAGAGAAGCTGCACTGAAGTGTTCTAACCCAGACAAGACTCTGTTCACCAACCTTTGAAAGGGGGCAGGTGCATTCTTTAAGCCAAATTGCAATACCTTGACCTGAAAAAGGCCCTCTGCTGCGGAGAACGCTGACCTCTCCTTTGCTCCATCAGTGAGAGCAATCTGCCAGTAACCAAATCAAAAGTACTCCATCACATAGCAACCCCTATCCTGTCAATTAGCTCATTAGCTCCAGGTACAGGGTGAGCATCAGGTGTTGTGACTGCATTCAGTCGTAGTCCGCACAGAACCTTAAATCCCTGGGTCCTCTCTGGGGCTTAGGTTTGGGCACCAGCACCACTGAACTGACCAGTGGACATTCAGTTGGTTCAATTACCCCCAATTCTAGCATTTTAGCTACGTCAGCATTAATGAAGACTCTGGTATGATCAGACAACCTGTAGAGTTTCTGTTTGACAGGTAAGCTGTCCCCAGTGTCAATGTGGTGCACACACCACTCAGTGATGCCTGGGGTCAGACAGAATAGGTTAGCAAACTATTCCAGCACCTGCCTGCAGTTTCTGTGCTCCTGGTCTGTCAACGTGGGAGAGAGTACAACTCCCTCCACTGACGTATCTTTCACATTAGTGGAGATGAGGTCAGGCAGTAGCTCAGTTTCCTCCTCTACCTCGTCATAAGTGACCAGTAACCTGGTCACATCTGCCCTCCCATGGTGGGGTTTCATACTTTTCATATGCATAACCCTATGATGGTTCCTGGGGATACTAAGGTCACCCAAATAGGTAACCACATGCTTCTTTTCTAAGATTGGATAGGGCTCACTCCATTTGTCATGAAGGGCCCTTGGAGCCACAGGCTCTGACACCCACACCAACTGTCATGGAGAATACTCAGACATAGTGGCCTTCTGATAATAACAGTGCTGCATGAGGTCCCGGTTGGCCTCCAGTTTCCTGCTTGCCTTGTACATGTACTGTGCCATTCTGGATCTCAGGCCTCACACATAATCAGGCGCATGGTCCTTGGCTTCCTTGAGAGGCTTCTCTAAAGACTCTCTCAGCATGCACAATGGCCCTCTCACATGGTGTCCAAACAATTACTCAAAAGGACTGAAATCAACCCCTTTCTGTGATACCTATCTGCAGAGAGGGATTGTTTCAGGGTACCTAGTGGCATGGTCCACTACCACCTCGAGTCAACACTGGCCGGGAAATCTGACTCGGTTCCAACAGGCTCAAGGAGCCTATCGGCCAGTTGTAAACCACTCATAATCGCCTGAGGACGGCAATTCCGCTGTCTGGATTATTATGTTGGTTTCCAACAGCCTTTTGGGCATGAAAAAGCTGTCACAAAGCGACTTTGGGGGCCCTTAGCAAGGTCCCAATCCCTCCACCCTGGAGGCCCTGGAGAGCACTGATGGTGCCCCCATGACGTTCCCTGCTCCGAACTGTGCTGCCACACGGTGCAGGATTTACATAAACTCCCATTTTTCAATGGGAACTTGAGCTGCCAGCGGTTTCAGCCCGCTGCATCCACTTAACCTTCTAGAAACCTACCACCGCACCCAGCTGATGCCTCGCCGCAGCTGGGGCAAGATCACCGAGGACCAGCTAACCACCGCCCTTGCCCAGAGCCCACTCGCAGACCCGACCGATGCCGCAGCCCGCAACCTCAAACAATGAATCGACGACTGCGCCAATAACCTCGCCTCGCTAAAGAAACCCCCCAACACTCAGACCAGCAAGAGAGCCAGCTGGTTCACCAAAGACCTCCAGGCCTCCAAGCGAACCTGCCAAAAACTGGAAAAAAACTGGACCAGCGAGAGAATACCGGAAAGCTACACAGCCCACAGGAACGCCACCCACCGACACCACCAACTCATCAGATCCGCCAAAAGGACAACCTTCAGAGACCGAATAGACAACAACGCACACAACAGCAAAGAGCTCTTCAGCATGGACTGGACCACCTCCTTCCTCTCCGGGAGAACCCGGAGCATCCGCCTCTCCCCCTTCCTCTCCAAAGCCACCAAGATCATCTGTGGCGTACCCCAAGGATCATCCCTCAGCCCAACATTGTTCAACGTATACATAGCACCGCTCGCCCAAGTCGCCCGACAGCATGACCTAATCATCATCTCCTATGCTGATGACACCCATCTGATCCTCTCACTCACCAAAGACCCCCGCACCACCAAAACCAACCTCCATGAAGGAATGAAGGTCGTCGCCGACTGGATGAGGAACAGCCGATTGAAGCTGAACTCGGACAAGAAGGAGGTCCTAATCCTCGGTTCTACCCCCTCAGCCTGGGATGACTCCTGGTGGCCGACGGCACTAAGAGCACCCCCTACACCCACTGACCATGCACAAAACCTGGGGTCATCCTCGACTCAACACTGTCCATGACGAAGCAGGTCAGCGCCGTCTCCTCCTCCAGATTTAACACCCTCTGCACGCTTCGCAGGATCTTCAAGTGGATTCCCACCACAACTAGAAGGACGGTCACCCAGGCCCTCGTCAGCAGTAGACTGTGTAGAAAAAGGGTAGGGCGATGTCGACCAAGAACCTTTTCAGTATTGCCCGGCGCTAGCCGCCTCTCATACCACTCGAATCTATCAAACAAAGAGGCAGGCGCTGGAGACTGGAAGGCAGGAAACAGGAGTTTATTCCGACGGAGCAGAACACAACAAATCAGACAACAGGGTATCTTCTCGAGGTGCTCTAACCTCATCTCTGAGGCCTGGCCTCTTATACACAGGTTTATGGCTTTATTACATGAATCACATCCTTGTCAACACTTTGATGTACAGAAAGACATCCTCGGAATCCCCGCTTCATGCCCGTTCCCACACACATTTACAGTAGAAGTCTCCACCCCGGTCTCAACAGTTGATGACTGTCGCGCAGCTGGACATTCCGCCGATTCCCGGAATGTGTGCGGTTGATCGGATCTCATGGGGTGGGGGCTTTGATTGGTTGTGGATCCTTTGATGAGAGAAGCTTCCTACTGTATGGGGGCAATAAACTGCATCTGCAGGGCCAGGTGGCGGCCTGGGAACGAGCAGGACAATCGGGCGCAGAGGAAAGTGGGGTTTATCAAAGGATACAAGATCATGAAAGGGATGGAGGGAGGTGTTAAGCTGGGAACGGGATGTGGCTCTGAGGCAGGGTTGCGCTGAAGGGGAGGTTTATGGCCCAAGCATGTGAGAGTCGGGGCTGTCAGCGTGCGGGGGATGTTTGCGAGGTTAGAGTGGGAGAGAGAGAGAGAAACGCGCTGGCTATCGGCAGCGAGCGGAGAAACCATGGCCTTCAAAATGGCTGCTACTTACGCGCACATATGAGCCTGAAAAGGGACAAGATGGCGCCGATAATGTTTTTTTTTTTTTTTTTTTATTTTATGTAGTTTATAGAGCGCACAGCTACCCCCGAAGGGGTGTCCCGACGCTAGATCCTGAGTCTCTAAGGGGGAATAAGGAGCAAAGAGCAAGGGGAGCAGCAGGGAGAAAATCAGAGTCCAGAGAAGAGCCAAGTTTTGAGTTTGGCTCGGAAGATGGATTCAGAAGGACAAAATCTCAGATCAATTGGCAGAGCGTTCCACCATTTTGCCGCAATGACACTGAACCCTCTGCCACCCATTCTAGAAAGTCTAAAACGGGGAGAGATCAGGAGGCGGAGGTCATTGGATCTCAAGGATCTGATGGAACGAGATATAGAGACGCGTTTTTTCAGATAGTTGGGTCCGAGGTCGTTGATGGCTCGGAAAGTAAGGGTAAGGATCTTGAACTGGATACGGCTGGCCACTGGGAGCCAGTGAAGCTCCTTACGGTACGCGGAAACTGATTGACGGTAGGGAATGTTACCAATCAATCTGGCCGCCGCATTCTGGACAATCTGAAGTCGGTCTAACAGATACTGGGGGGCACCAGCATAGAGGCTGTTAGCATAATCCAGGTGGGACGTGATGAGGGCATGGGTAACTGTGCGGCGGGAATCCATAGGGAGATAGGGGAGTATTTTTTTGATCATGCGCAACTTCAGGAAGCAGGCAGAGGTCACTTTATTGACCTGAGTTTTGCATGATAGGGAGTCGTCAAACTGGAAACCCAGGTTACGTGCAGAGTGAACAGGAGAGGGAGCAGGATCAAGTGCCGTGGGCCACCACCAAGAAGAGGGGATGGGATCTTTCTGATTGAAGAACAGCACCTCCGTCTTGTCTGCATTTAGTCGGAGGTGGTTATCAGTCATCCAGACACTGATGTTGTTGAGGCATTGGCGGAAGTTGGTGAATGCGGAGTCCGAGTGGTCTCTGAAGGAAAACACCAGCTGAGTATCGTCAGCATAGGAGACCACCCTGACTCCGTAGGACTCCACAACGTCGGCCAGAGGGGCAAGGTAGACGTTAAAGAACAGGGGGCTGAGGGCGGAGCCCTGTGGCACACCGCAAGACAGGGGTTTCTCATCCGATTTGAAAGGCCGCAGCAGTACCCTCTGACTTCTTCCCGCAAGGAAGGACTCGATCCAGCTGAAGGCAGTGCCGCCAATGCCTATCTGTTTGAGTCGGTCGAGGAGGATGGGGTGGGAGACCGTATCGAAAGCTGCTGACAGGTCGAGGAGGACCAGCATGGCCTCCTCGCCCCTGTCCACGCATTCCCGAATGGTTTCTGATACTTCCAGTAATGCCGTCTCAGTGCTGAATCCCGCTCTGAATCCGGATTGTGAATCGTGCAGTAGGGAGTGGTTTTCCAGATATTTCGTGAGTTGCAACTGAACGGCTTTTTCCAGTACTTTTGCGGGTTTGGGGAGAAGGGAGATGGGGCGGTAGTTGGCGAAAACAGTGGGGTCGGCATCCGCCTTTTTTAGAATTGGAATCACCAAGGCCTCCTTCCAAGTGGTAGGGAAGAAGCCATGGTGAAGGGAGGCGTTCCAGATGGAGAGGAAGGAGCAGGCTAGTGACGGCGCCAGTTCTCCCATGAGTTTCGCCGGGACAGGGTCAGTGGGGGCGCCGGATTTGCACTGGGTGAGTAACCTGATAGCCTCGTCCCGGTTGAGTTTATTGAAGGAAAGGAAAGACGGAGAAGCAGGGGGGCTGGAGGGGAGAGGCAGGGGGACGAGCCCTTTAGGGAAGGAGACACAGAGTTTATTTATTTTATCGAGGAAGTAATCTGAGAGTCCCCCGCAAAGAGCCTGACTCGCAGTGTTGTGAGTGGCTCTAGCAGGAGGATTGATGAAATCTTTGACGATGGTGAAGAGGGTTTTAGATGAGTTTTTGGCGTTGGTGATTTGAGAAGAAAAATGGTTTTTCATAGCAATTTTTTTTTGTTTGAGGAATTTTTTCAGTGTGGATCTATAGGTAAGTTTAGCTTCAGGATCGTAATTGAGTCTCCACTTACGTTCGAGTGCTTTGCATCTGCTTTTCTCCTCACGGAGGGAGGTAGAGAACCACGGGGCGGAGGGGCGAGATCTTGTGGAGGCTATAGCTTTCTGGGGAGCAATGGAGTCAATAGCATTGACAAGGGCAGCATTAAGCCTAGAGACAGTTCCATCAATATCCGAGGAGAGGTGCTCCGTCTGGAAGTGGAATACCGGGTCCAAGGTGGTACATGTTACCTTGTGCCACTTTCTTCTCAACTCCTTCCTGGGGGCCAGGTGGGCAGTTTTCCGGCCAAGAGCCAGGGAGAAGGGGATAAGATAGTGGTCGGACCAAGTGAGGGGGAGGGGTGAGAGGACAGTAATAGTCGAGAAGTTGGAGAAGATGAGGTCCAGGGTATGACCAGCCACATGAGTGGGACCGGTGACTAACTGTTTGAGGTTCAGGCTTTCCATAGTTTCCAGCAGATTGTTCGCCTTCACGCAGAGAGGGTTGTCTACGTGGAGGTTGAAGTCACCTAGGACTAGGAAATATTGGTGTTTGAGGGATAGATCAGCCAGTTGGTGGGTGAGGGCAGTGAGAGAAGGGGAGGTGGCGGTAGGGGGGTTGTAGACTAATATGCCAGCCAGTATGACTGCCGCGGAGTCAGATAAGGAGAAGTACATGGCTTCAATTATACCAATATTGGTGAGTTTAGTGAAAGTCAGCTGAAGATGGGATTTAAGGATGACGGCTAGTCCGCCTCCAGCTTTACCACCAGCCCGGTTCATGCACTTTATATCGTATCCTGGGGGGATGGCCAGATAGATATCCGGAGAGGAGGAATCCGTGATCCAGGATTCAGTGAGGAATAGAATATCCCACTCGTCTGAGGAGATAGACATCCAGATGTCGTTGGCATGGCGGGGGAGAGACCGGCAATTGATCAAGCCAGCTTTCAGAGTCCGGTGGTTAGACGAGGGGAGCTGCGGTGCGAGACGAGGAGGCGGGCAAAATTGGTAGGGCGGGAGAGTGAAGTTGCATTGAGCGCAGTGGTAAGGAACTGATTCTAAGTGGTCTGGGTTGCAACGGGTGATATCCGAGCACGGGGTGGAGTTTAGTAGGTGTAGTTGAGTGTTGGTCCAACACGTACGGGAAGAATCAGTGGCAGTAGCAGGGGGACTGGCCCTGGGCCCGGTCCAGGCCCGGACGGGCCCAGACGGGCTTGCCTTTGGCGCGCCTTCGGCGCGCTGGCGGCGCGCCCGCTGCGCCCGTCCGCTGCGCTTCCTTGCGAGGCACATAATTTATGTCTGAGGGGAAGGGCGACATGGGGGTGTGGCCAGCTGAGGTGGGCGTGTCATACGTGGCGCCTCGCCCTCAGTGATGGCGAAGTGCAGGACTCGTTGCAGCGCTAGATCCGCTGTTCGTTAGCAGGGGTAAGTGAGTTTAAAATAGCAAGTTATCACACAACAAAGTTTTAAAATCAGAGGTTCACTCCCGGCTTCCGCCTCAGGAGACTCGAGAATCAGAGTGTCGCGCTCACCAGCTGCGCGCACTTATGTGATAGAAAGGGGGCGTGGCCAGCTGAGGTGGGCGTGTCATACGTGGCGCCTCGCCCTCAGTGATGGCGAAGTGCAGGACTCGTTGCAGCGCTAGATCCGCTGTTCGTTAGCAGGGGTAAGTGAGTTTAAAATAGCAAGTTATCACACAACAAAGTTTTAAAATCAGAGGTTCACTCCCGGCTTCCGCCTCAGGAGACTCGAGAATCAGAGTTGATGTCGCAAACTAGATTTTAACAGTCCTCCCTTTTCAACATATCTAGCCAGCTTGTTAGTCAATGTCTATCCCCATTATATTTCTAATCTCGACATCGTACAATGCTTTCATGCGTTCGGTTTCAAAGTCCAAAGTCTTAGGGCAGATACAGTTTGCACATAGTGAACACAGAGGTGGCAAGCATTGGATACCCAGGCAGAATCCACATATTACGACAATCGGTATCAGTATGATCATAAATAACCTCCACCCCCAGTTCTTCACGGTACTCCAGAACCAACCACCAAGCGACCATTCTTCTTGTTCCTGGTGAACTTCTGAGGAAAGTCTGTGGAGGTGTTAGATGGCTTTGTACACTGAGGGTGAATTGTCCGGTATGTAGGTGCAACAGCTGGACCCAATGATACGGCATGCTCCTCCACGATCTAGAACCACATCTAGAACAAGGCAGTTCTGAAGAGTAAGCATGGGCGAATTTTGCGAATCTCGCGTTCGGGAATTTTGCGGATTTGCGAACTCGCAATCCGCAAAATCCGCGAATTCTCGCGAATTAGCGGATTTTTTTTTTTGTGTGTTCGCGCGGGTTTCTGCCAGTTCGCGAGGGTTTTGTACAATTTCGCAAAACGCGAACTTACCTGTCGGGTCGCAAGTTTCGCGAACTTGTTGTTTCTACGTGTCCAGCCTGTTTGGGACACTCTTCTTCATCACTGCCACTCTCTGTCACCACTGCCACTCTCTGACTACTCATGCCACCCTCTGGCCCACGCATGCCACCTTCTGTTTCATCACAGCACCCTCTGGTTGTCCAGTCAGTGTACATTATTGTGGCAACGCAAGCACACCTTCCCTGCCTCAAGTGACCTGAATTAATTTGGGGCTGATTAATGTGTCACAGAATATTTTTTTAGCTGGCAGCTGCTTCCTTAGTGCTTCCTGATTAGTGATCTTTTGCACTTGCTAAGTGCTTTCATTGTTGCAAAATTAGTTACAACACCTGCCCTGCCCCAACTGACAATAATGAATTAGGGGCTGATTAATGGATTTGAACTTCCAGCCTGGCTCCTGCTTGTCTCCCCTAGCTGTAATTCAGGACCTTTGTGGCATATGTGTAACTATTCTGAGGTTCAGAGCAGGGTCACATAATAGTTGCAACTGGCAACTGAACTCTGGAGGGGCCCCTCAGGAAGCACTACAGGAAATGGCTACTAATGATGAGCCTGAACTTTTGAACCTGGTAAGTAGTTTCAGTTTTGCTAAAATCGTATTTCTGCAATTTAGCGCTTATTCGCGGGGCGCGAAGTTGTACTGGGAAGCCGCGAACTCACGCGAGCAGTGCGAGCAAAATCCGCTGCTCGCGGATTTGCGGATTTTGCGCGAGATTCGCGAATCTCGCGGATTGCGAATTTACCGAAAATCCGCAAAATCCGCGAGCGAAACGGATTTTCCGCCCATGCTTACTGAAGAGCCACCTGACGGACCGCTTGAAGCTCGGCTGTATTATTCGCAGGGATGCCAGCTGTAATGTTCATTGTCGTTTCAACTGCCTGGGTCAAATGTCGGATGGCACGGCTGTTCGCCATCGGACCCCAGAGTGGAACAAGTCCCTTCATTGCGTCGAGGAACGGTGCTCCGGTGGAGTCGGCTTGTTCAATGTCTTTTGCTCGTTTTTATCGGTGATGGTTCGCTGGAGCCACATAGGTCGGAGGAAGGATGAAGGCAATGTAACAGGTACCCCCCCAGCCTTTGGGGAGCCAGGTGTAAGCCTTTGTACCACAAAGTACATGTTCGGAGAAGTGACAAAAGAGGGTGGATCAGTTGAGTCCAAAGTTCTGGTGATGCGGCAAGCGCTGTGGCCTACCAGCTGCGTTCCAAGCCCTTCGATGCACATAAGGCCTGAGACATTGCTGATGGATAGGGCCACAGTCAGGGTGGCAGCTGTTCGTTTCCGGAAGTCTGTCTGGTTGGTTTGTTGAACACCTGCATTTCAATCCGTTCTTTGACAGGGATGTCCATATGAATAGAGTTGTTGGATGTCAGGGGCAAAAGTGTGCAGCAGTTCTCCCTGTTTTGTTCTGCCAGACCCCATGAAAGAAATGTGTCATAGTTCTGCTGGAAGTGGCATTATCCCTGTAGCTTTCTTGCAAGAGGATCAGCCAAGCAAGGCAGGAGCCGTGAACTGAGAAAGGTGAAGGGATGAAGGGGATAGAATGTCCAGTGGCGTGGGGTAGCGACTCACATATCCAGCAGTTGGTGGCGTTGGTGGCAAGATTGTGCTGGTGCAGCAGTTCTACAAAGGAGTTGTTCCAAAACTCCTTACGTCTTTCTCGGAGTTGAGGTGAAAGAGAGACCAGGTAATGTTCTTTCAATGTGGTAGGCTGTGCAGTGGTCAGAAATGTCTTATGAGCTGGTGCGCTTTCTTCCACGATCCAGAGGGTGGTCATGAGGAGGAGGCAAAAGAGAAAAGCGATAAAGGGAGCAATAGTCTTTGAGCTGTGGATTTTGTCAGTCTTTGGGTTTCTGTAGTGAATCTTCAGATGTCCGGTTGCTTCCATCATCTTCGTGTTGCGTGCTTCCATAATCTTCAAGGGGCTCGGTAGCGGGCAGAACCAAAAACTTTGTTTGGCTTCTCTCCTGGCAGCCTTACTAGTGTTAGGCCACCACTCTGAGAATTATAACTTAGTCAGTGGTCTGCTTAGCTGAAGCTCCCTCCTTTCGTCGCAGGTTATACCCTTCTCTGGATGGCACAGTGGGATCGGGAAATTCTGTCAGCTCAAGCATCTCTTTAACAGGGTAACAGCTCAGGGATGGTCGATCTTTGTTCAGGAGTTCTTCCTGGGTGTTCACATCTTCGGTCGTCGTCAGGGTTGAGGAGATCTTTTTGCAGTGGTGTGCGTGCAGCCAGTTGCGCTTCCCCTCCACTCGAAGAGCTGTTCGGGTGGTGATCAAGACTTGCCAGGGGCCCGTCCACCGAGGTTCCAGACTCTTTGCACGCTGGAAATTGCGGACCAGCACAAAATCGCTGGGTTGGATGTCGTGTCTGGAGCCCCTGGAAGCATCAGGAATGGCATACAGCAGCTGTTGATGGATAACGGACAGTGTCTTAGTCAGGTTATACAAGTAATCAGACATTAGGACGTCCGGGACGTCGTGAATGGAAGTCGGTTTTGGTGCAGACCAGACGCTCATGGGCCGGCCGAAAACGACCTCGTAAGGTGTCAAATGGTGTTTGGTGGGGGTGGAACGCATTGATAGCAATGCCAGTGGGAGAGCGTCTGTCCATTTCAGTCCTGTGGTAGCCACTATCTTAGCTAGTTTGAGCTTCAGTGTGGCATTATGCCGCTCAACTAGTCCAGCAGATTGGGGGTGGAAGACTGCGTGGAATTTTTGTTTTACACCCAACCCCTTCAAGATGAGTTGGATAACTTCGGCTACGAGGTGGGGGCCATTGTTGCTCCACAAAATTCGACAAAGGCCATAACGAGGGAAGAATTCTTTCCGTAGTACCTTTGCAGTGGCAATGGCAGTGTTGTCGCGAGTTGGATAGGCTTCCACCCACTTTCTAAATGCGCACACGACAACAAGCACATACTTCACACCTTGGCATCTTTCTAGTTGGATGTAGTTCATCTACAGGACTTCAAATGGATGACGGGGAACCCCAAACCCTCCCCTGGGGTACTACAGTTCCTTTCCCAGGGTTGTGTTGCAGGCATATCAGACATTGTTGGGCCAGACGTTTAGCAGAGTCTGCGATTTTGTCGTTGTGCCAAACTTTGGAGACAAGTTCGGTCATAGGGGCAGATCCTATGTGCGCAGGAGAGTGTGCCATGGTCAGTATGAGGATCAGGTTTGAATTGGATAGCAACCATTTGTTCGTGTCTTTTGCCCGCCAGCAGCCTTCATCGTCTTTCAATCCCACCCGTGCCCATTCAGTCAATTCGTGTTGTGAGCTGGCCATTTGAATGTCTCTAATAGTTTCCCTAGCGTCCGTCCATTTTTCTGCTTGTGACCTGGTCACATACATGCGTGTCGTTGTCTTATTCTCGGCTGTGGTTCGGGCAGTGATGTCGGCCAGTGCATTCCCCTGCCCAATGATGTCTGTCACCTTTTTGTGTGCCTGGCATTTGATTACCGCAAGTTGTTTGGGGAGCAGGACTGCTTCAGTCAGAGCAGAGACTAGATCTCCATGTAGGATGGGTGTGCCGTGCGAGGTCAGGAATCCCCTCTCCTTCCATAGGAGCCCAAAATGGTGAACCACCCCGAAGGCGTACTGGCTGTCGGTGTAAATGTTTGCTGTGGTTCCTGCTGCTAGGATACATGCTCGTGTGAGGGCGATCAGTTCGGCTGCCTGTGCAGACCGTTGTGTGATGCGGGCTGTCTCTACTACAGTTCGGGCTGCGGTAACTGCATAAGCAGCTGAGGTGGTGCCATCGGGGAGTTTTATGCAAGAGCCGTCCACCCACAGCTCTCCGTCAGGGTCTGGGAAGGCTGTGTCTCTGAGGTCAACCCTACTCCTAGTCTGTTCGTCCGTGAGGGTCACACAGTCATGTACAGGGGACACATTGGGATTGTTCTCTGGTAGGGGCAACAAAGTCACCGGATTCAGCGTGGTGCATCTTTTCAGGGTGATGTGGGGTGCAAGCAGAGTCAGTTCGTACCCAGTCAGTCGTGCACTAGTCAGGTGTTGCGTCTTAGTCTGATTCAGGAGGGTGTCGACCGCATGGGGCACTAACACCGTGAGGGAGTTCGAGAGTACGATCCCCTCACTTTGTCGGATAGAGATAGCAGCGGCAGCTACAGCTCGAAGGCAGGCAGGCAAAGCTCTGGCTACGGGGTCAAGAGTGGCAGAGAAGTAGGCACATGGGCGTTGTTTTGGGCCAATGGACTGGGTCAAGAAAGACAAAGCGCATCCCTCCCTTTCGTGGGTGTAGAGGGAGAAGGGTTTCGTGTAATCGGGGGTTCCTAGGACGGGAACTGAGCAGAGGGCATCTCGTAGTTCTTTGAAGGAGGATTGGCACTCAGGGGTCCAAGGGAGTGGGAAGGGGACGTCTTTAGCCAGCAGAGAAAGCAGTGGTTTCACAATGAGGCTGAAGTTTGGCAACCACTGTCGGCAGAAGGAAGTGAGGCCTAGCAGGGAGCGGACTTGTTTCTGGGTTTTGGGGACAGGGGTCTCTAGGATGGTCTGAATTCAGTCGGGAGTAAGCTTTCTCCCGTCTTCGGACAAGAGGTGGCCTAGGTAAGTGACCTGGGGTTGGCAGAATTGCAACTTCTTCTTGGAGACCTTGTGGCCATTTTCCGCAAGGAAGTGTAGGAGTTGGATGGTGGCTGTGACTGCAAGTGGAGTGGTATCGGCCGCCAAGAGGATATCATCAACGTACTGTATCAACACCACTCTATCGTGTAACTGGACTGTGTCCAGTTGTCTCTTGAGGGCCTGGCTGTAGATGCTGGGACTTTCGGTGTAGCCTTGGGGTGCTCGACAGAATCTATACGAGCGGGCTTTTAGGGTGAAGCCGAAGAGGTATCGACTGTCTGGGTGGATGGGGATAAAGAAGAAGGCGTTCTTGAGATCAATGACAGTGAAAGTGGTGGCAGTGGAAGGAATCAGCGTCAGAATAGAGGTAATGTCTGAGACCACGGGGTACTGAGGTACAACTACTTTGTTAACCTCTGTTAGGTCGATGATGAAGCGGTACGCTTTCTCATCTCCTTCGCCTTGCTTCTTTATAATGGGTAGGATAGGGCTGTTGCAAACATTGCTAACTACTTCCTCTACCACTCCTGCATCTATCAGGGACTGGATAATCTTTACCAATGCCTTCTCGCCCTCGGGCGATATCCGATATTGTGGAAGTTTTGGGAGTATTGCGTCCTGTCGAACAGTTATGTGCACTGGGTCGATCATCATGCGTACTACGTCCGAGTCAGTCTTGGACCAACGGTATGGAGGTAGAGCGTCAAGTAGGGACGGGTCAGCGTCAGAGATGGAAAACATGCGTCGGGAAGGACAAAGTCTGAGCAGAGCCGGGTTATCGTACAGAAAGACCCGAACTCCATCTTGCTAACACCTAATGGTAGCTCGGAAATGTTTCAGTAAGTCAAGTCCCATAATGGCATCAGGGGTGTTGGATGAAAGCAAAAACGTCATGTCAGTGATGTTATTTTTTAAGTCAAAGGAGATCGGTGTGGACAAGGGGTTAGTGGAGGGCGTTCCATCGAAACCTATCGATGTTACAATGAGCCAGATAAGGGTGCCCTTGGAATCAGTCGTTTAGATAACGCACTACGTGTTGCGCCAGTGTCTACCAAAAATGGAGACTTCATACCCAGGACCTTAGCAGTGACATAAGGACCTTGTTGGTCAACATAGAGCTCGACTGGATCCCTCCCTTGCCCTTGGCAGTCCTATGCGAAGTCGTGGGCGTCGTCGCAGTCAGACTGTTGGTACTGATTCTGTCGGGGACGGTCAAATGTGTTCAGTCTGCCTGGTCTGTCGTTATTTGTGTCATTCGTGGACCCTCGTCCTTGTCCTCTATTTCTTGGTCCACCCGCTACATCTCTGGTGTCCCTATTCTTATTCATCTCTAACAGGACCGAACACTGGGATTTCCAATGGCCGAATCCCTTCCAAAATGCGCACTGGTCCTCTCCAATACATTTTCATCCAACATAGGGTGCGGGTGTGCGTTCTTTAGGGTGTGGGTTTCTAGGAACATTTGACTGGTAATTTCCCTTGTACTGCTCTCGTCCTATAGTCACCCCTTGCAACTGTGCAATCATCACCCTCTCCTTCAAGTCCTTTTTCTTTTTCTCGGTCGCTCTATCGTTTTCATTCTTCTGATGCTCGTAATACTGGGCCATCTGAAGGATAGCCGCAGGTTTGTAGGCCGCCCAACTACTCTCGCTGGCCTGTAGTTTCTGAGAGACCTCCTGTGACAGACCTTTAACATAGTTCTGGACAAACAGATGTTGTCCGGTTGCAGTGGTCATGTCCTGGCCGCTGTAATCGGAAAACACCGTTTCGAACCGGGAGAAGTATTCTGACACGTCTTCCTGGGGTTTCTGGCGGCAGGCCGTCACTATCGACCAGTCCACCTTCTTCTCTGGGATCAGGGTTTTCAGTTTCTGCACAATTTTGTCTGGGAGTTCTAAAATGGATTTCAAAGGTTTCTGTCCAGGTTCTCGTTGTCTATCTATGCCATTGAGTTGTGACCAGGTATGTCGAACAGCTCAAGGTGGTCGACTTTCCGGATTTGCTTCCACACATCAGCTGGCAGACATAACCCGAAAAACAAATCGATGTCAGCTAGGGTCATAATCGTCGAACCTAAGGCTGTACCTAGTTCAGTATAAAAGGCAGTGTTTTTTTTCCGTAGATCGGGCAGAGATTTTCGGAACGTCAGAATATCTTGGCGATCCCATGGTTGGTAGACCCAGTTGTACACTACCCTCCCTTTCGCATCTTGATGGTTAACATCATCATGTGTTCCCTGACCTCGTGAGGTAACCCAGTAGGGAGCAGCCTCCCTTATAGGCATCATGGCGCTAGCTTGTTCTATTCGAGGTTTGGTTGCTACAGGAGTCGTAGGTTTAGCTTCCAACCCCTGTTCAGTGAGGGGGCGGAAAACTTCAAGCGTACGCGTGAGGAGGTCCGTCACGTCACACTCACCCTCATCCCCGATGTCAACCCTTCTATATAGAGTCGTTAGGCTCTCGGGACCTTTGTCTCGGTATCGGTCCTCATAAGCATTTAGAGCATGGTAGCATAATTGTACAACAAAGTGCCGTCAATGGCTCCCAGCATATGAGTTGAACATATCCATTATGTACTCCTCACTCTCCTTCCGTTCCACTAGTGTCTTTACTATCTTGTCGATCCCTGCTCGCTCATCTTTGCTCAACCTGTTCATTCTTGTGGAATCTTTCCTTCGGGCCTCAGGGTCGTCTAATACTGCTGCTTGTGCTGTATCGAGTACAAGGGGTTCGGCAGGCGCGGAGGCCACGAGGACCGAGGCCCTGGTACTATACTCATCTGCGCTTGGGGGTGGCAGGTGTTGTACTAGGGGTTGGGAAGGGGCATATGGAGGGGGCATGTAGATGATCGGAGGACCTAGTAAAAGATCATCGTTTGCTCGCTGTTTCGTGGGTAACTCGGGGTAGAGTATAGAGGGTGTTCTGACAGGACACTGACTCGATGTTTCGGACTCTTGCTTCTGTTTGGTTTCCTCTCTCTCCTTTATCTCTTCCTCTAACTTTCTGGCAGCTAGGTGAGCTGCTTTTCGCAGTTCTTTCTCTAATCTGACTTTGTTTCTCTTTTTACGTTGTTCTGTTTCTTTGCGCCACATGCCGAAACTATCAAGCATAGTGGGCGTTGTCTTATTGTTACGAAGGGCTGTTTCCAGCGTGTTTATTTTATCTTCATCGAAGGATCCTATCAGTGGCCACTGACTTTCCTGATCCTTTCTTGTATATTTATGCCATAGCTTGCTATAGGCTATAGCGATTAGTCCATGCTTCATGAACATGTCCTTATTAGGGGTGCCTTCCAGTGGAGCTGGATGGTTCATCTCTAATAAGCGGTCCGGGCTGAACCAACTACCAATCAGTGGGGAGAAGATAGGCATGACAGATTACAACGGGGGACAAAGGTCCGCACTACCTATCCTTCACTACTTGCAAAGACTAGACAGAATATTTCTATTCTACGTTATTTGCAAACAGAGAATACCTGTTGGGGGGAGAAAAATAGGCACAACAGATTACAAGGGGGGACAAAAGTCCGCGTTACCTACCCCTCACTATCTGCAAAGGAAGAGAGGATATTTCTATTGTTCCTCATTTGCGGACAGAGAGTATCTGAAAAGGACGAACTTCGAACAATCAATGTTCGGACACTCAATCAATCAGTGGGGAGAAAAATAGGCACGACGGATTACAGCGGGGACAAAAGTCTGCGTTACCTATCCTTCACTATCTGCAAAGGAAGAGAGAATATTTCTATTCTTCCCCGTTTGCAGACAGAGAATATCTCAAAAGAACAAACAACCGAAGAGTAATACTAATATTTTCCAAATAATCAAACAATCGTTTCGCAATTTGTCATGTTACAAAACCTTACCCGGACCGCATGGACAGTTTCTCGTCTTCCGCATCCAGCGCCCGATCGTCCTCTATTCTCCGTAACTGTCGCGGCACACCTGATGGTTCCCAGTCAGGACCGTAGATCACTCGAGAGAGGTCTGTTCGGAACCGGTGAAGTTCGGATGATCGGCTGTCAGACGAGGGTCTATCGGACAGGAGCCGCCTCTCATACCACTCGAATCTATCAAACAAAGAGGCAGGCGCTGGAGACTGGAAGGCAGGAAACAGGATTTAATTCCGACGGAGAAGAACACATCAAATCAGACAACAGGGTATCTTCTCGAGGTGCTCTAACCGCATCTCTGAGGCCTGGCCTCTTATACACAGGTTTATGGCTTTATTACATGAATCACATCCTTGTCAACACTTTGATGTACGGAAAGACATCCTCGGAATCCCCGCTTCATGCCCGTTCCCACACACATTTACAGTAGAAGTCCCCACCCCGGTCTCAACAGGTGATGACTGTCGCGTAGCTGGACATTCCGCCGATTCCCGGAATGTGTGCGGTTGATCGGATCTCATGGGGTGGGGGCTTTGATCGGTTGTGGATCCTTTGATGAGAGAAGTTTCCTACTCTATGGGGGCAATAAACTGCATCCGCAGGACAATCGGGCGCAGAGGAAAGTGGGGTTTATCAAAGGATACAAGATCATGAAAGGGATGGAGGAAGGTGTTTAGCTGGGAACGGGATGTGGCTCTGAGGCAGGGTTGTGCTGAAGGGGAGGTTTATGGCCCAAGCATGTGAGAGCGGGGGCTGTCAGCGTGCGGGGGATGTTTGTGAGGTTAGAGGGGGAGAGAGAGAGAGACGCGCTGGCTATCGGCAGCGAGCAGAGAAACCATGGCCTTCAAAATGGCTGCTACTTACGCGCACATATGAGCCTGAAAAGGGACAAGATGGCGCTGATAATGTTGATGTCGCAAACTAGATTTTAACAACTGGACTATAGCAATGCACTCTATGCAGGAACCCGAGCCAAACACCTGAAACGGCTCCAATGCATCCAGAACACCTCCGCACGCCTGATCCTCGACATCCCGCGCCGCAGCCACATCACACCCCACCTGAGAGACCTGCGCTGGCTCCCCATCAACAAGAGGTTAACCTTCAAGCTCCTCACCCACATACACAAGGCACTCCACAACACCGGACCAGCGTACCTTATCAGCCGACTCAGCCTCTACACCACGTCCCGCCAGCTCTGCTCTGCAGACTGCGCCCTCGCCACTGTCCCCTCCATCCGTTGAGTGACCGGCGGCGGCAGATCATTCTCCCACCTTGCCGCCAAGACATGGAACACCGTCTCAATTCCGTCTTCGGCAAACTGAAGACCTCCTAACCTCAGGAGACTCCTCAAGACCTGGCTCTTTGAACAGTAGCAGCGCTCCCCCCTAGCGCCTTGAGACCCTCACGGGTATGTAGCGCATTTTACAAATGCTATGATTGATTGATTGGTAGAGAAAGGCATAGAATGTGCAGATAGAAAGTTCCGATAACAAACTGATAAATGTTATGTTACTAGGAAAGGAGGAAATGAGTTTTTTGAAGAGCTAATGGATTTCTCGCCCCCACCCCTTATGCCCCTGAACGAATATGTACAAAGGTTCTGACGTCCCAGTCTTCGGCCCCTTGTGCCGCCTTCTCTAGAGTCTCTGTCTCTAATACTACTGCCTCAGCCTCGGCCCCACTTGCTTCTCCTCTACCCGCACCAGTATCAAGGGCGGGTGATGTAGCTATCCTGCCTTGTCTATTAGTCCCGTTTCAACTGCTACGCCCCCTTAACCTCTCCAACACTGTTTTCCTACATGATTGTACCTGCCTCTGCATCCACTCTTTCCCCCTTGAGTGTGATACCTTAAGCACTGCCAGATGTTGAAACGCCTGTGCTTGGCATGCATGAGACGAATTGGGCAGCAGCGCGAGACTGCATGGAGAAAGTGTTGGTGCGTTCTGCTGTGGGCAATGAGGAAAAGCAAATAGTGGTGAATCAAGCAACTCAATGGGCCCTGAATGCAATCTATAGTGTGAAGGATGTGTGGAGTGTGATGAAAGACTATGAGCCCTTCATAGAGCAACATTCTCTCAAGCACATGTCGGCCATGCTGATAAGACTGTGGGAACAGTGCTTTCAGGGTGTTGCACCCCAGATCATCTATGACATACAAGACAGGGTCTATGCTATAGGTATGGCCCCAATGAGAGTTTTTGCAATGTAACGACACTGGTGGGTTACTGTGGCAGACTGCTCCAGAAGGTTCAGATGGTAAGGAAGTAGCTCCCCATGAGGGAGGTTCATCCCATTTACCATCCTAGAATACCAGAACTACGTGACTCCACGGACACTGTGATTAGGCCACGGGTTGATGCTTGATTCCAGGAAGAGTGGATCTATACTCCTTGGAAAAGGAGTGAGGTCCTATTCCTAAAAACTCAGCTGCTGGACCCCTGAAAAAATCCCACTGCATATTATAAAAAATTGACGGAGGCGGCATCCTCCACAGTGATGACGTTCTTTGGTCTGCTTGTACCGGTCGATATATGGAGGCAGGTTCACTTCATAAACAGGATCATGCCCTGCAGTTGGGTGGCACATGGGATGAGATGAAGGCATGGGACAAGGAGCGCATCCCTGCGACAAGCCGAAAGCAGAGCTCCCAGTTTTACCATGGCGTATTATCACTTACATCCACCCCCTTATCCTGCCATGGAGTGTGGACTGGGATAAGTTGACTGCATGTCGCCAGAAGAAGGATGAAAGTGTGTCTGATTTCTTTCCTTGGTTCAAAAGGGTGTTTTTAGATTTTAGTGGTCAGGACCTGTCACAGGAGGGTGGTGTTTGTCTGTTTGTTAACAGATTTGTCACTAACTTGCTTCCCGAGATCGCAACCAGGTTGCAGGCTTCGGAAAGTACTTAGACAACCTCATTCCCATCGGTGATTTTGAGTATGGCACAGTACTACGAGTATAGAGAGATCGAGGACAAAGAGAAGGTGGAGAAAAACTCAAAGGATTTGAAGATGAGGGTGTTGATGCAGCAGGTAGCAATGGGAAGAGACAGAGGTTCGGGTTCGGCCCATCGGTTACCTAGGTCTAATAGGGGTCGTGCCTCGAGTGCACATCTGGGGCTTAACCAATGTGCATATTGTAAGCAGGAGGGACATTGGCGGAATGAGTGTCCGGAGTTATTGCAGAACGGTGAGGCCCGAGATGTTGAGGGTTTAGAGGACGTGGACGATGAGGAGGAGGAGGCTGAGGGGGGATGTAGTCAGAGGATACATTGTTTTATAGGCAGAGTGGGAACTATTTTTATGACCCCCGAAGTCGACAGTACTATCACGATGACTATGACATGGATGAGGTGACAGGGCTGTCTCACAGCTAGGACAGCCAGGGACAGGGCGAGGGACCAGTTCCGGTGCCTATAGATCAGTGCAGACCCTACATCACTGCTGATTAACAGGGCACCACAGAAACATGTCTAGTTGATACAGGAGCTATGAATAGCTCTGTTTCCTATTCAATGGTCCCGGGGGAAGCTCTGTCTGGCCAAAATAATGTTTCGGTGGGTTTCTCAGGTGTGCCGGTTGATAGCCACATTTCCAAACCTCTTGCCTTGACTATTGGTCCATTCACGGTTGATTCACCATTTTTATTGACGTCCAATTATGGGGAGAAATTGTTAGGACTGGATTTGTCAAAAAGGTTACATGCGACCATATTTTGTTCCCCTGATGGTGTATATATGACTATTGGACTACAGGTGGCTCGTGGAAGCAATGCTTTGCAAAAGATGCTCCTCTCCCTGCAGAATTCAGGAACGTGCAACTCACATTGTGGGCTACAGAGACACGGATGTGGGGTTGCTCCAGATCCCACCGGTCTCCATTCAGATAAAGGACAATTTCAAATTTCCACACATTCCCCAGTACAAGATTTTGCACGCAAGAGAAAAGGCTATATTACAAATATTTCAGGATTTGATTAAGTCTGGTGTGATTGAAGAGACAGTGGCGAATGTGTGTAATAGCCCTATTCTTCCTATTCTGAAAAAGACACCCTTAGATTCTTCTGATGCTCACCCTGATGTTTACCGTTTTGTGATCGACCGCAGAGAGGTCAATAAAATAGTGGTTCCCCAGTACCCTGTGTTACCAGACATTACCACAATTCTGACAATGATTCCCCTATCAGTCAAATTCTTTTCCCTGAGTGACTTAAAGAATGCTTTCTTCAGCATACCGATCCATACAGATAGCCGATATCTGTTCGGCTTTGCAATAACCGGTCGAAGCTTTAGATTCTGCTGTGCTTACGTGATCCTCCAGGTAGAACTATATACAGCTAAATTATCAAGAGAAGCTGCACTGAAGTGTTCTAACCCAGACAAGACTCTGTTCACCAACCTTTGAAAGGGGGCAGGTGCATTCTTTAAGCCAAATTGCATTACCTTGACCTGAAAAAGGCCCTCTGCTGCGGAGAACGCTGACCTCTCCTTTGCTCCATCAGTGAGAGCAATCTGCCAGTAATCTGAATTCAAATCAAACGTACTCCATCACATAGCAACCCCTATCCTGTCAATAAGCTCATTAGCTCCAGGTACAGGGTGAGCATCAGGTGTTGTGACTGCATTCAGTCATAGTCGACACAGAACCTTAAATCCCTGGGTCCTCTCTGGGGCTTAGGTTTGGGCACCAGCACCACTGAACTGACCAGTGGGCATTCAGTTGGTTCAATTACCCCCAATTCTAGCATTTTAGCTACGTCAGCGTTAATGAAGACTCTGGAATGATCAGACAACCTGTAGAGTTTCTGTTTGACAGGTAAGCTGTCCCCAGTGTCAATGTGGTGCACACACCACTCAGTGATGCCTGGGGTCAGACAGAATAGGTTAGCAAACTAATCCAGCACCTGCCTGCAGTCTCTGTGCTCCTAGTCTGTTAACTTGGGAGAGAGTACAACTCCCTCCACTGACGTATCTTTCACATTAGTGGAGAAAGGTCAGGCACTAGCTCAGTTTCCTCCTCTACCTCGTCATAAGTGACCAGTAACCTGGTCACATCTGCCCTGCCATGGTGGGGTTTCATACTTTTCATATGCATAACCCTATGAAGGTTCCTGGGGATACTAAGGTCAACCAAATAGGTAACCAGACCCTTATTTTCTAAGATTGGATAGGGCTCACTCCATTTGTCATGAAGGGCCCTCGGAGCCACTGGTTCTAACACCCACACCAACTGTCATGGAGAATACTCAGACTTAGTAGCCTTCTGATAATAACAGTGCTGCATGAGGTCCCGGCTGGCCTGCAGTTTCCTGCTTGCCTTGTACATGTACTGTGCCATTCTGGATCTCAGCCCTCACACATAATCAGGCGTATGGTCCTTGGCTTCCTTGAGAGGCTTCTCTAAAGACTCTCTCAGCATGCGCAATGGCCCCCTCACATGGTGTCCAAACAATTACTCAAAAGGACTGAAACCAACCCCTTTCTGTGATACCTATATGCATAGAGGGATTGTTTAAGGGTACCTAGTGGCATGGTCCAATACCACCAAGAGTCCACATTGGCTGGGAAATCTGACTCGGTTCCAACAGGCTCAAGGAGCCTATCGGCCAGTTGGAAACCACTCATAATCGCCTGAGGACGGCAATTTCGCTGTCGGGATTATTATATTGGTTTCCAACAGCCTTTTGGGCATGAAAAAGCTGTCACAAAGCGACTTTGGGGGCCCTTAGCAGGGTCCCAATTCCTCCACCATGGAGGCCCTGGAGAGCACTGATGGTGTTTCCATGACGTTCCTGCACCGAACTATGCTGCCACATGGTGCAGGATTTACATAAACTCCCATTTTTCAATGGGAACTTGAGCTGCCAGCGGTTTCAGCCCGCTGCATCCACTTCACCCTCGGAAACCTACCACGGCACCCAGCTGATGCCTCGCCGCAGCTGGGGCAAGATCACCGAGGACCAGCTAAACACCGCCCTTGCCCAGAGCCCACCCGCAGACCCAACCGATGCCGCAGCCCGCAACCTCAAACAATGAATCGACGACTGCGCCAACAACCTCGCCTGGCTAAAGAAATCTCAGACCAGCAAGAGAGCCAGCTGGTTCACCAAAGACCTCCAGGCCTCCAAGTGAACCTGCCAAAAAATGGAAAAAAACTGGACCCGCAAGAGAATACCGGAAAGCTACACAGCCCCCTAGGAACGCCACCCACCGACACCACCAACTCATCAGATCCACCAAAAGGACAACCTTCAGAGACCGCATAGACAACAACACACACAACAGAAAAGAGCTCTTCAGCATGGACTGGACCACCTCCTTCCTCTCCGGGAGAACCTGGAGCATCCGCCTCCCCCCCTTCCGCTCCAAAGCCACCAAGATCATCTGTGGCGTACCCCAAGGATCATCCCTCAGCCCAACATTGTTAAACGTATACATAGCACCGCTCGCCCAAGTCGCCCGACAGCACGACCTAAACATCATCTCTTATGATGATGACACCCATCTGATCCTCTCACTCACCAAAGACCCCCGCATCACAAAAACAAACCTCCATGAAGGAATGAAGGCAGTCGCCCACTGGATGAGGAACAGCCGATTGAAGCTGAACTCGGACAAGACGGAGGTCCTAATCCTCGGTTCTACCCCCTCAACCTGGGATGACTCCTGGCGGCCGACGGCACTAAGAGCACCCCCTACACCCACTGACCATGCACAAAACCTGGGGGTCATCCTCGACTCCACACTGTCCATGACGAAGCAGGTCAGCGCCGTCTCCTCCTCCAGCTTCAACACCCTCTGCATGCTTCGCAGGAACTTCAAGTGGATTCCCACCACAACTAGAAGGATGGTCACCCAGGCCCTCGTCAGCAGTAGACTGGACTATAGCAACGCACTCTACGCAGGAACCCCGGCCAAACACCTGAAACGGCTCCAACGCATACAGAACACCTCCGCACTCCTGATCCTCGACATCCCGCGCCACTGCCACATCACACCCCACCTGAGAGACCTGCGCTGGCTCCCCATCAACAAGAGGATAACCTTCAAGCTCCTCACCCACATACATAAGGCACTCCACAACACCGGACCAGCGTACCTTATCAGCCGACTTAGCCTCTCACCACGTCCCGCCAGCTCTGCTCTGCAGACTGCGCCTTCGCCACTGTCCCCTGCATCCGTAGAGTGACCGCCGGCGGCAGATCATTCTCCCACCTTGCCGCCAAGACATGGAACACCGTCCCAAATCTGCCTACGGCAAACTAAAGACCTCCTAACCTCAGGAGACTCCTCAAGACCTGGCTCTTTGAACAGTAGCAGCGCTCCCCCCTAGCGCCTTGAGACCCTTAAGGGTATGTAGCACGCTTTACAAATGCTATGATTGATTGATTGGTAGAGAACGGCATAGAATGTGCAGATAGAAAGTTCCGATTACAGACTGATAAATGTTATGTTACTAGGAAAGGAGGAAATGAGTTTGTTGAAGAGCTAATGGATTCTCGCCCCCCACCCCCTTATGCCCCTGAACCAATATATACAAAGTTCTGACATCCCAGTATTCGGCCCCTTGTGCCGCCTTCTCTAGAGTCTCTGTCTCTAGTACTACTGCCTCAGCCTCGGCCCCACTTGCTTCTCCTCTACCCGCACCAGTATCAAGGGCGGGTGATGTAGCTATCCTGCCTTGTCTATTAGTCCCGTTTCAACTGCTACGCCCCCTTAACCTCTCCAACACTGTCTTTCTACATGATTGTACCTGCCTCTGCATCCACTCTTTCCCCCTTGAGTGTGATACCTTAAACACTGCCAGATGTTGAAACGCCTGTGCTTGGAATGCATGAGACGAATTGGGCAGCAGCGCGAGACTGCATGGAGAAAGTGTTGGTGCGTTCTGCTGTGGGCAATGAGGAAAAGCAAATAGTGGTGAATCAAGCAACTCAAGGGGCCCTGAATGCAATCTATAGTGTGGAGGATGTGTGGAGTGTGATAAAAAACTATGAGCCCTTCATAGAGCAACATTCTCTCAAGCACATGTCGGCCATGCTGATAAGACTGTGGGAACAGTGCTTTCAGGGTGTTGCACCCCAGATCATCTATGACATACGAGACAGGGTCTATGCTACAGGTATGGCCCCAATGAGAGTTTTTGCAATGTAACGACACTGGTGGGTTACTGTGGCAGACTGCTCCAGAAGGTTCCGATGGTAAGGAAGTAGCACCCCATGAGGGTGGTTCATCCCATTTACCATCCTTAAATACCAGAACTACGTGACTCCATGGACACTGTGATTAGGCCACGGGTTGATGCTTGATTCCAGGAAGATTGGATCTATACTCCTTGGAAGAGGAGTGAGGTACTATCCCTAAAAACCCAGCTGCTGGACCCCTGAAAAAACCCCACTGCATATTATAAAAAATTGACAGAGGCGGCATCCTCCATAGTGATGACGTTCTTTGGTCTGCTGGTACCGGTCGATATATTGAGGCAGGTTCACTTCATAAACAGGATCATGCCCTTCAGTTGGGTGCCACATGGGATGAGATCAAGGCATGGGACAAGGAGCGCATCCCTGCGACAAGCCGAAAGCAGAGCTCCTAGCTTTACCATGGTGTATTATCACTTACATGCACCCCCTTATCCTGCCAAGGAGTGTGGACTGGGATAAGTTGACTGCATGTCGCCAGAAGAAGGATGAAAGTGTGTCTGATTTCTTTACTTGGTTCAAAAGGGTGTTTTTAGATTTTAGTGGTCAGGACCTGTCACAGGAGGGTGGTGTTTGTCTGTTTGTTAACAGATTTATCACTAACTTGCTCCCCGAGATTTGAACCAGGTTGCAGGCTTCAGAAAGTACTTAGACAACCTCATTCCCATAGGTGATTTTGAGTATGGCACAGTACTACGAGCATAGAGAGATCGAGGACAAAGAGAAGGTGGAGAAAAAGTCAAAGGATTTGAAGATGAGGGTGTTGATGCAGCAGGTTGCAATGGGAAGAGGCAGAGGTTCAGGTTCGGCCCATCGGTTACCTAGGTCTAATAGGGGTGGTGCCTCGAGTGCACCTCTTGGGCTTAACCAATGTGCATATTGTAAGCAGGAGGGACATTGGCGGAATGAGTGTCCGGAGTTATTGCAGAAAGGTGAGGCCCGAGATGTTGAGGGTTTAGAGGACGTGGACGAGGAGGAGGAGGAGGCTGAGGGGGGATGCAGTCAGAGGATACATCGTCAAATAGGCAGAGTGGGAACTATTTTTATGACCCCCGACGTCGACAGTACTATCACGATGACGATGACATGGATGAGATGACAGGGCTGTCTCACAGCTAGGACAGCCAGGGACAGGGCGAGGGACCAGTTCCGGTGCCTATAGATCAGTGCAGACCCTACATCACTGCTGATTTACAGGGCACCAGAGAAACATGTCTAGTTGATACAGGAGCTATGAATAGCTCTGTTTCATATTCACTGGTCCCGGGGGAAGCTCTGTCTTGCCAAAATAATGTTTCGATGGTTTTCTCAGGTGTGTCGGTTGTCAGCCACATTTCCAAACCTCTTGCCTTGACTATTGGTCCATTCACGGTTGATTCACCATTTTTATTGACGTCCAATTATGGGGAGACATTTTTGGGACAGGATTTGTTAAAAAGGTTACATGCGACCATATTTTGTTCCCCTGATGTTGTATATATGACTATTGGACCACAGGTGGCTCGTGCAAAGCAATGCTTTGCAAAAGATGCTCCTCTCCCTGCAGAATTCAGGAACGTGCAACTCACATTGTGGGCTACAGGGGACACGGATGTGGGGTTGCTCCAGATCCCACCGGTCTCCATTCAGATAAAGGACAATGCCAAATTTCCACACATTCCCCAGTGCAAGATTTAGCATGCAGGAGAAAAGGCTATATTACAAATATTTCAGGATTTGATCAAGTCTGGTGTGATTGAAGAGACAGTGGCGAATGTGTGTAATAGCCCTATTATTCCTATTCTTAAAAAGACGTCCTTAGATTCTTCTGATGCTAACCCTGATGTTTACCGTTTTGTGATCGACCGCAGAGAGGTCAATAAAATAGTGGTTCCTCAGTACCCTCTAGTACCAGACATTACCACAATCCTGACAATGATTCCCCTATCAGTCGAATTCTTTTCCGTGAGTGACTTAAAGAATGCTTTCTTCAGCATACCGATCCATACAGATAGCCAATATCTGTTTGGATTTGTAATAACCGATCGAAGCTTTAGATTCTGCTGTGCTTAAGTGATCCTCCAGGTAGAACTATATACAGCTAAATTATCAAGAGAAGCTGCACTGAAGTGTTCTAATACAGACAAGACTCTGTTCACCAACCTTTGGAAGGGGGCAGGTGCATTCTTTAAGCCCAATTGCATTACCTTGAGCTGAAAATGTCCCTCTGCTGCGGAGAACGCTGACCTCTCCTTTGCTCCATCAGTGAGGGCAATCTGCCAGTAACCTGAAGTCAAATCAAAAGTACTCCATTACATAGCAACCCCTATCCTGTCAATTAGCTTATTAGCTCCAGGTAAAGGGTGAGCATCAGGTGTTGTGACTGCATTCAGTCATAGTCCACACAGAACCTTAACTCCCTGGGTCCTCTCTGGGGCTTAGGTTTGGGCACCAGCACCACTGAACTGACCAGTGGACATTCAGTTGGTTCAATTACACCCAATTCTTGCACTTTAGCTATGTCAGCATTAATGAAGGCTCTGGTATGATTAGACAACCTGTAGAGTTTCTGTTTGACAGGTATGCTGTCCCCAGTGTCAATGTGGTGCACACACCACTCAGTGATGCCTGGGGGCAGACAGAATAGGTTAGCAAACTATTCCAGCACCTGCCTGCAGTCTCTGTGCTCCTGGTCTGTCAACTTGGGAGAGAGTACAACTCCCTCCACTGACGTATCTTTCACATTAGTGGAGATGAGGTCAGGCACTAGCTCAGTTTCCTCCTCCACCTCGTCATAAGTGACCAGTAACCTGGTCACATCTGCCCTGTCATGGTGGGGTTTCATACTTTTCATATGCATAACCCTATGAGGGTTCCTGGGGATACTAAGGTCAACCAAATAGGTAACCACACCCTTCTTTTCTAAGATTGGATAGGGCTCACTCCATTTGTCATGAAGGGCCCTTGGAGCCACAGGCTCTAACACCCACACCAACTGTCATGGAGAATACTCAGACATAGTGTCCTTCTGATAATAACAGTGCTGCATGAGGTCCCGGCTGGCCTCCAGTTTCCTGCTTGCCTTGTACATGTACTGTGCCATTCTTGATCTCAGGCCTCACACATAATCAGGCGCATGGTCCTTGGTTTCCATGAGAGGCTTCTCTAAAGACTCTCTCAGCATGCACAGTGGCCCCCTCACATGGTGTCCAAACAATTACTCAAAAGGACTGACACCAACCCCTTTCTGTGATACCTATCTGCATAGAGGGATTGTTTCAGGGTACCTAGTGGCATGGTCCACTACCACCAAGAGCCCACACTGGCCGGGAAATCTGACTCGGTTCCAACAGGCTCAAGGAGCATATCGGCCAGTTGGAAACCACTCATAATCGCTTGACGACGGCAATTCCGCTGTCGGGATTATTATGTTGGTTTCCAACAGCCTTTTGGGCATGAAAAAGCTGTCACAAAGCAACTTTGGGGGCCCTTAGCAGGGTCCCAATCCCTCCACCCTGGAGGCCCTTGAGAGCACTGATGGTGCCCCCATGAAGTTCCCTGCACCGCACTGTGCCTGCCACACTGTGCAGGATTTACATCAGCTCCCATTTTTCAATGGGAACTTGAGCTGCCGACGGTTTCAGCCCGCCACACAAACTCCCATAGAGAAAAGGAAGATTGCAACAGCACTAAGTGGCTGATTACGATGTTAGGCCAAAAGCTTCGTTCCAACAGTCGAAATCTCCTCAACTGCGTCGGAGTTCTTCCGACCGACTCAGTCGGTTTACTTTCCGACCAACCACTTACGCTGTTCGCAGACAGAATATAAACCGTGCGGCTATTCCAAATTGATTCTGAGTGACTCTGGGAGTATCTCTGTCGGTCAGAACAGCATGGTACACCCCTATGGGCAGCGTTTTGCCCTATGGATTATGATGTCGATTTCCAACAGTCTTTCCGTGTCAGAAAGTGACATTGGGGGTCCCTATGAGTGCCGCCTAGGCCCCGAGGCCTATGGTTGATGGCCTATGGGGTACCTCTGAGCCCCCCCTGTAAAACCCTGCACTATGTGGCAGGCACCGTAGGGTGCCTGCGACAGGGGGTAGAGTTTTCTTGCAAACACCCCATTTCCCCATTGGACCCTGTGTTACGGCTGGTTGTCGGGCAGAGCACAAGCTCCTATAGGGAACAATGGGCCTGCGATCGAACAGTGTTCGGTTGCATCGTAATCCGGCGGTCAGAACCACCGTCCGGAAGCTTTCCACCGACATCGTAATGAGCCCCCATGTGCGGTTGCATCTTAATTTGGTGTGCGGAACTGCCGACCAACGGTCGGGCGGAGGCAACTCCAACCGACATTGTAATGCAGCCTGAAATCATTGAAAAACAAACCATCTTAACCCTTTCGATGCTCATGACGGAACGGTTCTGTCATGAGCATCTGTCGAGCTGTGGTCATGACGGAACCGTTCCGTCATGACCACGCCCGTAAATCGGGGTAGCACGGATGAGGTTAATTACATTTAAAATGTAAACAACACAAAATTTTGTACAAATATTTTAAAACATTCATCATTACAGATATTATAATTTTAAATAAACAAAAATATAATAATATAAATTATAACAATATAAAATAAAATATAAAATGTAATACATGTCATACTACTTCCACTATTATTTATACAAAACTACTCGAACTATTACGTTAAATATATAAAATTGTACAACTCCCACATTTCACACAACGCAAAAATAATAAAACCGGGTAAAATTTACAAATCTCCCTCCAGTAAATGTAACAGTAGGGAAAGTGTTGGATTGTGGATAGGTAAAATTTACTATTCCCACTCCAGTCATTACAACAGTAGGTAAAGTGTTGGATTGCGGAAGGGTAAAATATACTATTTCCCCTCCAGTCAATACAACAGTAGGGAAAGTGTTGGATAGTAGAGGGGTAAAATGTACTACTCCCACTCCAGTCATTACATAAATAAAGTGTTAAATGGCTGAGGGGTAACAATTACTATTCCCACTCCAGTCAGTACAACAGTAGAGAGAGTGTAGGATAGTGGAGGGGTAAAATATACTATTCCTACTTCAGTCAGAACAACAGTAGGGAAAGTGAAGGATTGTGGAGGGGTAATATTTAGTATTCCTACTCAAGTCAGTACAACATTAAAAACAAATAAAATATCTTGAACAAAACATGAAGGGGTCTATATCAATATTGGGCGGATCGCCACCGCCCGCATGGCGGTAACAATCCGCCCGACATACTCTCCTCCCCGCCTCCCATTTAACCCTGCCATATTATGATGGCGGGGGTACCGCGGCGAACGGGAATATGGTCTGCTAGACACCGCCATCCATATTATAATGTATGCCAGAAGCAGCCTGTCTGTGTGTCATGGAAAGGCATGCAGTTTTCTCAGTTGGGGTCCATTGCTGGTCCCCAGGATGGTGGGTGGCAAATGGGGGATACCTATGGTACCCCAAATTTGCATGCACGACATGGCAGGCACCGCACGATGCCTGCCACGTTTTGCATGCAAATGCACAGTGTGCAGCCCCAGCATTGTGGCGGCTGTGCTGTGTGCACGGCCCGCCACAATGATATGGATGGGTGAATGCCACCGTGGCGGTGTGTTCCTAATTGCTGGTGCGGACCGCCGCACCACTGGCGGCCGGTCCCAGCACCGCTAGGGTGACGTCCGCCAGCCATCCTAATAGGCCCCACAGTATTAAAAAAACAAAGAAAAAAAAGAAAAATATAAATATTTGGAAAAAAACTGCAAATATATTTAATATTAAAAATGAAAAAAATAGAAAGACATTACAATGTTAAATAGATATCATAAATACATATTATAATTAAAATAAAAAAATAATTTTCATACAAATAATTTTTGTATTTAAAAAGTATTCATTAACAAAATATTTTTGATACAAAAATTAAATTTAGTTACTTCCTAACCAATAACCCCACAAAACTCACAGCCTGCACCTAAAATGTAACTTTAAAAAGCTAAATATTTACACTATTAATATAAATATTTATCAACATACATTAATTACAAATATAAATTATTATTTAATTCTAATTAATTCACTTCTCACAATATACCCCCACAAAACACACAACACACTCATAAAATGTAACAGACATTATTTATACAATTAACATAATTAGTTATCAAATTACTAATTAATATTGATTAAAAATGCTGATTAATTATTTTAAATTAATTTAATTCCCAACCAATACTCTTAAAAAATGCACAACCCACATCTAAAATCCCCCCAAAAATTGCACAATTAACATAATTCATTATCAATTAAAAAAATACTCTTAATTAAAAACTAAGAGGCCGATTACGGTGTCAGAAAGCCTCCTTACGACCAACACAGTCGGTTTGTGGTGTGACTGCCTGATTACAATGAAGGCAGTCAGAAAGTAAACTGGACGGTCATTTCGACTTGTTTCCGACCTGCTCTCTGAGTCTTATGGCCGGTCAGGACCGCACATCAATCCCCAATGGACAGCATTTCCTGTATTCGGGATTACAATGTCAGTTTCCCACAGCCTTTCCGCGCCGGCCATTCCAACACGAAAAGGCTGTTGGAAAGCGACTTTGAGGGCCCATAGCAGGGCCCCTTTCACCCTGCGGCCAAAACCTGCCCTTTGTGACTGACACCTTGGAGTGCCTGCCACAGGGTGCAGGGTTTTACACACACTCATTCCTCTATTGGAGCCTGTACTTTGACCGCTTTACTGCCATCAATCAATCAATCATAACACTTGTATAGCGCGCTACTCACCCGGCAGGGTCTCAAGGCGCTTGGGGGAGGAGGGCCGCTACTGCTCGAACAGCCAGGTCTTGAGTTGTCTCCTGAAGGCGAGGTGGTCCTGGGTCAGCCGAAGGTGGATGGGGAGGGTGTTCCATGTCTTGGCCACCAGGTAGGAGAAGGATCTGCCTCCGGCGGTGGCTCTTCGGATGCGTGGTACGTCGGCGAGGGCGAGGCTAGTGGACCGTAGCTGGCGGGTGGGCATGTGGAAGGTCAGGCGGTCGTTGAGGTACTTGGGGCCCCGGTTGTGCAGAGACTTGTGTGCGTGGGTGAGGAGCCTGATCGTGATCCTCTTGTTGACAGGGAGCCAGTGCAGGTTCCTCAGGTGGCCGGAGATGTGGCTGCGTCGAGGGATGTCCAGGATGAGTCGGGCGGAGGCGTTCTGGATGCGTTGTAGTCTTTTCTGTAGCTTGGCTGTGGTTCCGGCGTAGAGGGTGTTACCATAGTCCAGCCGGCTGGTGACGAGGGCCTGGGTGACAGTCTTCCTGGTTTCGATCGGGATCCATCGGAAGATCTTGCGGAGCATGCGGAGGGTGTAAAAGCATGAAGAGGAGACGGCGTTGACTTGTCTGGTCATCAAGAGGGAAGAGTCCAGGATGAAGCCCAGGTTGCGCGCGTGGTCTGTCGGCTTGGGGGCGGGTCCCAGGGCTGGGGGCCACCAGGAGTCGTCCCAGGCGGATGCAGATGGTCCAAGGATGAGGACTTCCTTCTTGTCTGAGTTCAGTTTCAAGCGGCTGTTCTTCATCCACTCGGCGACGTCTTTCATCCCTTCGTGGAGGCTGGTTCTGGCGGTGTCGGTGTCTCTGATGAGGGAGAGGATCAGCTGGGTGTCGTCGGCGTAGGAGATGATGTTGAGGTTGTGTTGGCGTGCGATGGCTGCGAGAGGTCTCATGTAGACTTGAAGAGGGTGGGGCTGAGTGATGATCCTTGTGGGACGCCGCAGATGACTTTGGTGGCCTCGGAGCGAAAAGGGGGGAGGCGGACTCTCTGTATTCTTCCCGCGAGGAACGAGATGATCCACTTATTTATTTATTTATTTATTTATTTTGTGTACTTATTAAGCGCAGCCTATCACCCAGAGGGCATCTTGGCGCTTTGAACTTCGGCAGACACACAACTCACTGCTCAAACAATTTTCGGGAACAAATGCGTTTTCAGCGCTTTCCTAAATGGTAGGTAATCCTTATGGCTTCTCAGAGAGAGAGGAAGGGAGTTCCATAGTCTGGCCGCCGCCACACTAAATGAGCGGCCACCCATCTTGACTCGCTGGAACCTCGGGACCACCAACAAGCTGGCTGAGGATGAGCGGAGGGGCCGCGAAGCAGCGTACCAAGCAAACATGTCGCGAAGTGGTATTGGGCCCTGTTGGTGTACAGCCTTGAACACCAAGCACGCGGCCTTATACATCACTCACAAATGCACCGGGAGCCAGTGCAGGTCTCTTAAAGCCAGAGTGGAGGAGCTAGATCTAGCCCGCGAGAGAGCCAGCTTGGCCGCCATGTTCTGCACCCGTTGTAACTTCCCCACCAGGATTTTTGGGGCCTCCAGAAGCAGCGCATTGCAGTAATCTAAGCGACTTAAAATAGTACTGCGGACTACCTCTGGCCTGGCCTAGGCGGGGAGAAGGGGCAGAACTTTGCGCAACATGCGTAACAGCATCATGCACGTAGAGATAGTTTTGTTTACGTGCAGGTCGAGCTGTAGGTTCGGGCCAAAAATAACCCCCAAGTTGCGGGCTGATTCCGCCGCCGCTACTGGTTCCGGGAAAGCAGTGGGCCAGAAGTTCTCCGGAAGAACCCGTGGAATTCGGTCACTGGAGCAGTGGAGCACCTCCGTCTTAGAGCTGTTAAATTGGAGGGAGTTGGCTCGAAGCCAATCTGCTGTAGCTGCCATACAGCGATGGAAAGTTTCCAGTGAGACCGCGTTGTTACCTTCCAGAGAAAAGACCAGCTGGGTGTCATCGGCGTAGTTAAAAGCCGAGACACCGAAAGATTTAATAAGCTGGACTAGGGGGCGAAGATACAGATTGAAAAGTATCGGGCTGATGGCCGAGCCCTGTGGAACCCCCTGTCCCACTTTCCGAGGCTCAGAGCGGAAAGGAGGAAGCGAGACCAGCTGTTGCCGGCTACCCAGATAGGAAGCCAACCAATCTCTTGCGCTACCTGTGACCCCGCACTCCTCCAGTCTTCTGATGAGGGTTTGATGGCAAACCGTATCGAACGCGGCCGACATGTCGAGCAGCATTAAAAAGGCTGCCCGTCCACTGTCGACACGCGTCCGAAGGTTGTCCAGTACGGTAACCAGTGCTGACTCCGTCCCATGCCCGGGGCGGAAGCCAAACTGTGCCTCGTCAAACCAACCGATGTTTTCAAGAAAACCAGAGAGCGCGCGGGTCACCCATTTTTCCATGATCTTAATAGGAAATGGGAGCAGAGAGATAGGCCTGTAGTTGGAGAGACAGGCAGGGTCTAATGTTGGCTTCTTAAGCAGTGGAGATACCACTGCTAACTTCCAGCAGTCAGGAACCCAAGCCGACTCCAAAGACTGAAGACAGATGGCATGCAGCGGCGGAAAAAGTTCTGCATGGAAGATCTTCCAGAATTTGGGAGGTAGTGGGTCGAGCGGAGAGCCCGAGGCAACCGTTTGTGCCAAGCTACAGAATTCCTCATAAGAGGGACGGGGAAACTGTCTTAGTTGGGGTCGACTGGATAAAATATCCGGAGCACCCAAACAAAGACCAAGGTCACTCGAGTGGGGTCGGCTGGATGTTCCGACCGGAGCTCCCAGATTGGAACCAGGTGAGTCCACCTGGGGTCGACTGGAGGGATCACCCGGAGCTCCCACTCCAAGCGAAACCTGAATAGGGCCTGCATCATTCGGCTGGGGTCGACTGGGTGACCCGCTCGGAGCTCCCGGGTCAGGACAAAACCCGACTGACCGGGGTCGACTGATCGGGCTAACCGGAGCTCCCAAACCGAGGTCTGCTGGCAGAGGGTTTTTTAAGCCCTCTAGGATCTTGGCAGTCTTCTCCTCAAAGGCACCCGCCAGTGCATCGCACAGGGTTTGCGACGCCACGACCGTGTTGGCCACACAAGCTGGATGAGACAGGTCCCTGACGATTTTGAACAGGGCTTGCGATTTATTAGGCGCCTTGTTCAAGGTGGATTCCAAAAAGGCCGCCTTGGCCAACTTCAATGCCTTCTCTTGGATGCCGGTGATGCTGAGGTGTTGGACTAGGGTGCGGTGGCAGACAGTGTCGAACGCGGCGGAGAGGTCCATGAGGATGAGTGCCGCTGTTTCCCCGTTGTCGAGAAGGGCTCGGATGTCGTCGGTGGCTGCGATGAGGGCGGTCTCGGTGCTGTGGTTGGCTCTGAAGCCGGACTGCGAGGGGTCGAAGGATCCATTCGTCTCGAGGAAGGCGGCAAGCTGTCTGTTGGCGATCTTCTCGATGACTTTGGCAGGAAAAGGGAGGAGCGAGATGGGGCGGAATTTTTTGAGGTCGGTGGGGTCTGCTGTTGGTTTCTTCAGTAGGGCGCAGAGCTCGGCATGCTTCCAGCTCTCTGGGAAGGTGGCTGTGGCGAAGGAGATGTTGATGACGTTAGCTTCCATAAAGGAAAGGGAGCATGAGAACAGTTTTCAGTTGCGTCGTAATCAGGTGGTCGGAACCGCCAACATGAGGTCAGTTGGTCCAGAGTCCGAGATGGTGTCGGTCGGAAGCAAATCCAACCGACATCGCAATAAGCCCCAAAATATTAATTCATTAAAATTAAATTAACTTCCCACCCTTTACCCCTATGAATTCTAGAATATGCACCTCAAATTAAACTTTACAAAATTGAAATTCACAATTAAAAGAATTAATTTTCAATTAAATAATAAATGGTTTTTAACAACTAAGGGCCTCATTACGATGTTGATGGGAAATTCACCACCCGACACCGTCTTGAAATTTGGAACTGATTGACTCCCGCTTCCGACCGGCCAATTAAGATGCGATCGAACACTGTTCAGTTGGAGTTGGAGTTCCATTGTTCCCTTGTTCCCTATGTGATCCCATATCCCGCCTGGCAACTGGCCGCAACACAGGCTTTTATGGGGAAATGGGTGTTTGGGGAAAACCCTCCCCCCTTTTGCAGGCACCTTACTGTGCCTGTCACACAGGAGGCTGAGGACCTAGAGGGCCCTGCCATGGGCCCCAGAAGTTACTTCTCACAGTCTGTTTGTGCTGGACAGTCCGACTCGGAAAAGCTGTTGGAAACCGACATCGTAATCCCTTGGTCGGAAAAGCTGCCCATAGAGGTGTACGATGCATTTCCAAACTACAGGAATCCTGTAATGACTGTCGGAACTGATTCAGAAAAACCACGTGGATTGCATTCCGACCATGAACATCATGATCGGTCGGGCTGAATGCAAACCGACAGAGTCGGTTGGAAGGGTTTCGACGCGGTCATGTGATTCAGACTGTCGGGAGGAGGTTTTCCGTCCAACATCACAATCTGGCCCTAAATATTAATTAATTTGAATACATTTTCTCCCCACTCTTTACCCCTATAAACCCCACAACACGAGCCTAAAAAAGAAATTAATTAAACAACTAACATAATTAATTATTAATTAATGAATATTAATTAACAAATAATTATTTAATAATTGAAAAAATATACTTTCCACCTTTTACCCCTAATAAATCCCACAAGCTGCACCAATAATTGTTTAAAAAATGTGCATCATGTGCATTTAAATATATACTAAAATACATAACAATTAAAAAAAGATATTTTAAACTACTATATTTTTACATATATTTTAAAAATCGATATTACTCACCTTAAAATTGATAATCTTGACAACAATGTTCCTGCTGCCAATATTTCCATATCACTCAATCAATCAATCAATCAAGACATTTGTAAAGCGTGCTACTCACCCGTGCCGTGAGGGTCTCAAGGCGCTGGGGTGGGTGCTGCTACTGCTCGAACAGCCAGGTCTTGAGTAGCCTCCTGAAGGTTAGTAGGTCTTCGGTTTGCCCTTGGGGGATGGGGAGGGTGTTCCAGGACTTGACGGCGAGGTAGGAGAATGATCTGCCACCGGTGGTTGTTCTCCTGATGCTGGGGATGGTGGAGAAGGCACGTCGGCGATGGGGAGCTGGCGGGTCAGGGTGTAGAAGGTGAGCCGTTTGTTGAGGTATGCTGGTCCGGTGTTGTGGAGGGCTTTGTGTGCGTGGGTGAGGAGTTTGAAGGAAATCCTCTTGTTAACGGGAAGCCAGTGCAGGTCTTTCAGGGGGGGTGTAATGTGGCTGTGGTGAGGGATGCTGAGGATCAGGTGGGCAGGGGCATTCTGTATGCGTTGCAGTCGTTTCAGCAGTTTGGCCGGGGCTCCCACGTAGAGGGCGTTTCCGTGATCCAGTCTGCTGCTGATGAGAGCCTGGGTGACCATTCTTTTAGTGTTGGTGCGGATCCACTTGTAGATCTTTTGGAGCATGCGGAGGGTGTTGAAACAGGAGGATGAGATGGCGTGACTTGCTTGGTCATGGAGAGCGTTGAGTTGAGGACGAACCCAAGGTTGCGTGCGTGGCCGGTGGGTGTTGGGGCCGCCCCCAGGGGGGTCGGCCACAAGGCGTGGAGCCGAGGATGAGGACTTCCGTCTTATCAGAGTTCAGCTTCAGACGGCTGTTCTTCATCCATTCGGCGACGGCTTCCATACCTTCACGGAGGTTGGTTTTGGCAGTGATAGGGTCCTTGGTGAGTGAGAGAATCAGTTGCGTGTCGTCGGTGTAGGAGATGATGTTGAGGTCGCGCAGTCTGGTGACGTGGGCGAGTGGGGCCTTGTATATGTTGAACCTTGGGGTACGCCGCAGATGAACTTGGTGGTTTCGGATCGGAAGGGAGGGAGGCGGATGCTCTGTGTTCTGCCGGAGAGGAATGAGGTAGTCCAGTCCAGTGCTTTGCCATAGATTCCTGCGTTGCGGAGGCAGGTGTGTAGGGTGCGGTGGCAGACAGTGTCGAAGGTGGCTGACAGGTCCAGGAGGATGAGTGCCGCTGTCTTGCCATTGTCCGATTTAGAAAAGGGGGTGGTGATGAACAGAGTGTCTGAGTTAAGCAGACCACTCTTACCCAGTCCAAAGATCAGGGCTTGATCCATCACCGTTATTTATCTCACTGCCCCATCCCAGCTCAGAACCTGGCTATATGCAAATCAGTCTGTCCCTGGCCCAGTGCATCATGGGAACAGGGCAGACTAAACTACCAAGCCAATTCTTCACCAGAAAGGAGACAAGCTACCGGGGACCGGTTTCTGGCATTTCAGCCTTCTTCGGCCCGGCTTGCTTGAATCCTGATGGAGCAGTGAGAAAGGGACTCATGTCTGAGTATACCCTGCCACACCTATAGTGGCCAAAAACGATTTAGAAAAGGGGGTGGTGATGAACAGAGTGTCTGAGTTAAGCAGACCACTCTTACCCAGTCCAAAGATCAGGGCTTGATCCATCACCGTTATTTATCTCACTGCCCCATCCCAGCTCAGAACCTGGCTATATGCAAATCAGTCCAGCAGGGCCCTGATGTCATTGGTGGCGGCGATGAGGGCCGTTTCGGTGCTATAGTTGCTGCGGAACCCGGACTGGGACGGGTCCAGGATGTTGTTCTCCTCGAGGTAGCGGGTCAGCTGTTTGTTGACAGTTTTCTTGATGACCGGGAACGGAAGAAAGGAGATGGTCCGGAAGTTCTTGAGGTCCTTTGGGTCTGCTTGGGCTTCTTGAGCAGGGCGTTGATCTCAGCATGCTTCCAGCTCTCTGGGAAGGTGGCGCTGGCTTTGTTAAAGATGTGGTGTGGGCACAGGTCTGACGGGGAGCCGAGTGGATGGTGGTCATGTTTTGATGGTGTCGTCGTTGTTGATGTTGGTCCAGTTGAGGAGGGGGGTCACCGTGGGCGGTGGCTGTGGGGTCTTAGGTGTCACGGGCTGTAGTGCAGGCCAGGTTGTCAAAACTGTTGTGGATGTCTGCGATTTTGCAGTGGAAGAAGAAGGCCAGGGAGTCGCACAGGTCTTGCGAAGGTGGGATGTCGTTGGTGCTGGGGTTGAAGAGTTCCTTCATAATGTTGAAGAGCTTTTTGCTGTTGTGTACGTTGTTGTTGAGGCAGTCCTTATGCATGCAGAATGGAATATTGTGCCGCATATGGAAAAAGGTTGATGGTAGAGGCACCGAATCATCAACTGCAGTTGGGCATGACCTCAATAACCCAATAGACTCTACTGGGCTTCTCAGTAGCCTTTGACACTGTGTACCATGAATCACTACTTAGGGGCCGATTCCAATTTCGCTCGGAAGGACCCCAAACGCGATCCTGCAGTAAAAAGTATAAGCTGTACACGTGCTCTCAACCCGACTTGTACAGCAGTACAAGCAAGCAAGTACGATGCGGGAAACGCAAAAGCACAGACCAAATCTTTTCCGAGTCCAAACTGCTCCACATGCCTCGTCTGTAAGCAAACCGTGCCATGCAATGGAGGCGAATTCTGACTGAGCCAGTAAAATGAACGCGTCAGACAGCCGGATTGAGCTAAAGTTTCCGGCTCGCAAAACGTCCTGGAAGCTGCTTTGGGGGTCCGCGTCGGACCCCCCCGTCACCCGTAGCCTTACGACTCAGACACAGTCTCCCCAACACAGGTATGTATGGTGCAGATGGCACCAACGCATGCCCACTGTAGGGGGCGCCCTTGTGCGAGACGAACCCATTCAGTCAATGGGAGCCCATGTACGCGTTGAACGACCGCCTCCCATTGACTTCTATGGGAATCCAACTCCGGCAGCAAGCGGCTGCATCGTACTCGCTTGGTCGGACTGTAGGAGTACGGCTCAGTCGGAAAACACTCCGGATCCGGCTCGGTCGGAGAACTTTCCGACCCAGATCGGAGTCGGCCTCTTAACTGAGTAAGCCAGAATGCTGAATATGGCGCAAACTTGAAATAATTCCTCCCTGACAGACTGCAAACATATAATGTATCTACCTCCATATATATTAGCACCATTCACACAAAAGGGAGGTGGGTGCCAAGGCTTAACTGCACCTGTATCATTTAACGTATACTTGGGAAGACTTCCTTTGAACCAATTGTTGTAGCTATGCCTATGACACCAAGATGATGCTTAACATTGGAAAGCCTGTCAGACGATTCATGGTGCCTACAAATAGTGAACAAATAGATGTTACAAAATTCCTTAAACAAATTCTAAAAATGAGATCTTATAGATGTTACAAAACTCCTTAAACAAAGTCTAAAAATGAGATCTTAACCTTTGGAATATGCACTTATGACTGAACTAAAGCCTGCCTGATTGAATCACCTCCTACTACATCTATAAAAGTAAACAACTTAGGGGTGATCATGGACTGCAAACTCTCACTCGAAAGACAGGTGAGCAATATTCATAAACAAACTTCGACATCTTTGGAATATTGCAAAGTACTTTCCCCTGCTTAGAATACCTTACAGGGTCCATGCCTCAACTGCCCTTGTACTGTCATGCCTAGCCTTTGCTAACAGACTACATTGAGCTTAAAAAACACCTAATCAACAAACTCCAACCAGTCCTGCTGCTTCCTCCTTGCCATCAAGACCCTACGCTGATTACCTATTACAAGAATATCCAATGTAGTCCTCTTTGTTGCCCAAAGAAAGGTTCAAAGTACTGGACCGATTTTTCAGTAACCCAAATTCAACCATTTCACCCAATGGAGAAACCCTGGATCAGGAGTGGCACTCCAAATCAGCCATCCTTTCCGAAGGAAAACCTTCTTGATACATACCTGAAAACCATGGAACTGCCTACCAATGAAAACAAGTATAATCAGCAAACACCAAAGAATTCAACAGCAACATCATTTTAGCCTTTCCCCAAAACGATGCAGCTCCAGAAAAACCTTATAATACAGACATTACAAATAGACAACAAAAAGGCTGCATGATAGTTTATCAAATGTCCTTGCTGTGGGTAAAGTCCAAAGTGCCATTGAATGGATTAGAAAATGAATGGAGGAACTCTCCTACAACTGTACACCGACCAATAGGATGTCCAAATTAGGCCAATAAAGGTATAATCAATAGCAACACCATATGTAGCCAATCAAGTACATGGTACATTCTGGTATGTACAGCTACAAGCATTCACGCACTCTGTGCAGCATAGAACCTGAAGCCAATGCAGCCCTGCTTTCAAACCTCATGACTGCTCTCCCTCTTATGAGAACTTACAACCAACACATTTTCAATCATGTGGGGCCTGGGAAAACAATGAAAACGTTGTGTGATTCTGCGTCAAACGATACATAAATTATACTTATAGTAGCAAATTTATTCAACAGTGGACAAAGTGCCTAAATACATGGAAAGTAGTATTATAGGCCCTATGTAAATAGCAAAACAAATAAAAAAGAATACAATACAATCCTCCAGCAGTCTTTTTGATTGTTGTGGCTGCGTTACCTTATAGAACCCCAGTTAGAACCCATAGAAAATGATTTTACACATTCTCCAACTCTTTTAATGGTTGTTTGTTTACCTGTCTTGATCCTTCTACAAAGGCCAGACCAGGCCGGGAAACAACCTTTACAACGAAACTTTTACAACGCACTACCATTGCAACAAAACTTTTATAACACAACATCCATTGCAACGCAACCATTACAACGCATGACACTACAACGCACACCACTATAACGCATGTCATTACAACGCAGTCATTACAACGCATGCCATTACAACGCATAGAATTACAACACATAGTACCCCTACACTATCCAACACTTACCCTACTGTTGCACCCCCCTGGAGTTACAATAGTAATTTTTACCCCTACCCTATCCAACACTTACCCTACTGTTGCACCCCCTGGAGTTAGAATAGTAATTATTACCCCTACCCTATCCAACACTTACCCCACTATCCAATACTTACCTTACATGCAATGTAATGTTATGCGTTGTAATGGTATGCGTTGTAAAGGTAGTATGCGATGTAATGGAATGCGTTGTAAAGGTAGTTTCTAAAAAATTGTTGTAAATGCATGCGTTGTAATGGATGTTGTGTTGTTAAAAATACGTTGTAAAGGTAGGCATTGTAAAAGTATGCGTTGTAATGTCATACATCCGACCAGGCCATGTACTCCTGCTTTCTTCGCTCCGCAGGCTACATTATTCAACGTTGATCAAAGACATTTAGATGTGGACCTAAAAAAGTTCCTAAGAAGTCAATTAAAGTTGGCTGGTTGTAGCAACAGCTAATCAATGCCTACCCTTCGGTAACCTAGAACCTCCAGTACTACCCCTCTTGAAATGGTCCCGAAAAGGAGCAGAAGATAAATAAATCTATAAGCTCTGTTGGCCTTCTTTATTGACACTGCTTGTCCTTCTAGTCCTGCACTAAAATTAGGAAGCTGGTGAGGAATTAATGGTCGAACAAGTGATGTGCGAACATTAGGTCGTGATGTCATTTGATGTCAATGTGATGTCATTTGGGCCCAAAGGAGGAGAGATCTCCATTTCACTATCCCAGACATTTTAATAAACGTCTGACAATATTGGCTTCTACTGTCCGTGTATTGGGGTGTGTGGGCTCACGTCTTCTGTCCATTCGAGCCCTGCTGCTGCAGCCGTACATCCAGCCCATCTCGAGGGAGGTCGAGGACCCGCCGAATTATGTCCTCCTTCTAATGGCTTCTACATCTTTCCGATCACGCTCAGATCTGGGATTTTTGAACTTTCTGTGCAGGTGATAAGCTCATTAAGAGCAGTGATACTTCCAAAATCAATTGAGGCAGAGTCTACCAGGCGCCCTGCTGTTCTGTTTTCTATGACAACTATTGTTTTCACTGCCAGCCTGCAATGTATTAGTTATCAGCTCAACAGTGGGTTCTGTCCTCTGCTGTTTATAAAGTGGCGGCGTGTGCTCCTAAAGCCTCAGCTGAGATTATGTCCGAGCTCATTCAAATTGTTCCCTTCATGGGGTTTTGCTAGTTATCAGTGCTGGTGCCATTCCTATTGGTCCCACATAAGACTCTACTCTTCATCTTGTCTAGTGTATACAGTGCATCCATGAGCTACAAAAACACCATAGCATCAAAATATCGTAGGACAAATATGGTGAAAAGCATCAGCTTTCAATTCCTATAACGTAAAGTACAAAAACAGAAGCAACAAAAATATCACCAGTAAAAACAAAAATATCAAATACACACATTTTGATTACAAAGGTTTAGGGCCCTATTGACGAAAGCAATTTTGAACACTTGTGGTAGTTCTAATGCTATTTAGACTGGCCGGAAATCCTCACCAGTCGAAATAGCTGGTGTTGGAAATTGGGTTAATGGCTTAGGGAGCAGAAACCCTACTCAAGCAGCAACCACAATTTCTGTCAGGGTGAAGTCACAAGCAAACCCCAAATTTGCTTGTGCTTAAACCTCTGGTAGTTTGGCACTAAAAAGCCATGCTTAACTTAGAGCCAATGCATTTGAAACAGTAATAAAGTGAAAAGACAGCACAAGAATATTCACACACCAATTTAGGCAAATAGAGTACAGTTAAAAAAATTATATGACACCAAAACATTTTTAAAGAACCACTCGCAGTTCTCAGGTCGTGTGAGACAGAATGAAAGTCACAAGTTCAGGTATACTGCAATGGAGGGTGGGTCGATGTAAAGGGACCTGGTTAGTCCAGCTGAAAGAGTTACCTTCAATGTCCAGCACAAAGAGTTCTGTTCAGGCTGGAAGGGGACGCGAGGAACAGAGACAGAGAAGTGGATGGTCACTGAAGTAGCACAAAGAGCAGGCCGGGCATCATGGACAGTCGTTATTGAGGCACAAAGATTCTGTTGGCTGTTGCTGGACACCATGAGCTTTCAATCCTGTAGCGCAAAGTATAGCACTCTTGATGTTGGGCATCGCTGGCGATCGCTGGCACGTGAGGAGCGGGTTCGCTGGAATTTACCGTTGGCAGGTGGTGCAGGCAGCAAGATCTTGACATGAACGGGCCCAGTCGTGTTTGCAAAGAGCTCAAAACTTCCAGATTTCTCTTTTCCTTTGGAAAGGAGCTCAACTGTGGCCACTACCTGTAGACTTGTTGTGTTCAACACATCATTTTCTTCCTATAAGCGTGTGGTAAAAAGAGGATACAGAGTCCTTCTGTATAGTTAAGTAATCCTTTATTGTAACTTGGTTTCAGGATAGGAGAGGAGGAGAAGATAGATGATATAAGCCCAGCCCCACCAGGAGCAGGCTCCTAGCAGCTCAGCCTGAGATGACCAACTGATACTCTAGACACAGATAGGCACTCAGGCATTATATGATGTCATGAACATTCCATCAGAGCAGTACAGTGGGGAATCGTAGAGAAGTAGTTTACCACACAGCGCAAGCACGTTATCCCATGCCGGAAAAATAGACATGCTTACGAACTATCTTATAGAATACTGGCTGAAGTGTCTTATCACAAAAATGTTGGTCCTTAGAATCGATTACAGCAAGTAGAATACGTTTTGATCGTAATTTAAATCTAGATTACTTGCTTTACATTGCACATATCATGGCGGTGTGTTCCACCCTTTTATGATTTTAAGAAAATCTGAATAAAAAAGCAAAAGTATTTTTCACTGTGGCCACACCAAGGGCATGATTACATCCGCCCGCCATCGAGGTGATGAATGAGGCGCCCGCCTGTATGGCGGCGGTCCTGCACGTGAAATTACGATGTGACCGCCACCTTGGCAGTCGCATCTTGCATGCTTACCATTGCGGCGGGAGCTGCTGGCTGCAGCATCCGCCCCAATATTACAAATGCATGTAGTGTCTTTCCCTGCACTATGGGCCAGGTTTAGGTGGCCCAATACCGGTCGGTAACGGCCGAAATTACCAAATTTCGGCCGTTACCGACCAGTATTAGGAATTTTGGATGTAGGGGACTGAAAATCGTTCGAATCAGTAAATTTATCGAATCGGTAAAGTTACCGAATCGGTAAACATTCCGAATCAGTAAATTAACCGAATCGATAATTTTAGCGAATCGCAACAGTTTGCGAATCAGTGAATTTACCGAATCGGTAAATTTACCGAATCGGTAAATAAGAAGTGGTAAAATTGAAAATTGAGATGTAGGTAGGCTCTGAAATACCGAATTTGCTTGAAATTCGGTATTTAAGTGTCTGTATTTACCATGGATTGAAATCAGATGGTAACCAGGTTCAGCCTATAAAAAAGGACCCAAAATGCAATATTATTTTCAAAATGGCGGCATTCTATGTCATTGCGAGGCGGCTATGGCTACAGGAGGAAGGAGAGAGGGAATGGTTGAGACAGGAGCAGGTCTACAGATAGAGGATCACCTTGTTCATGGTCACAGAGCCAGAGATTCTCCAGAGGTACAGGTTGCACCCATACACCATCTTGGACCTCATCAGGGACCTCCACCCACTGTTGGAGCACACAACCCCAAGGGCGCTCGCCATTCCACTCCACGTGCAGGTGCTGTGCAGCCTACACCTGCTTGCGTCAGGGAGTTTCCAGAGTGTTGTTGCTGCGGTAGGTGGGGTGACCCAGAGCAGCCTGTCATGCTTTTTCCACAAATTCTTTGACGCCATGGTACAGAGGATGGACCACTGTATAACTTTCCCTGACACCCATGCTGAACTGCTCCAAACAAAAACTGACTTTTATCTGATGGTGCATTTCCCCAATATCATTGGGTGCATTGATGGCACCCACATTCCCATATGTCCCCCTGCTGCCACTGAATACATATATAGGAATAGAAAGTCCACCCACACCATCAATGTGCAGGTGATCTGCAATGCCAAGTGCGCCATCACTGACCTTGTGGCATTATTTCCTGGGAGTACCAACGACTCCTACTTATTCCAAAACAGCGGTATCTATGCACGTCTGACAGCAGGGGAATTTGGTGAAGGATACCTGCTAGGTAAGACACAGTGTGCGACCACATTAACACTATTGCATAAAGAAGTACATGTATGCATGTGAGTAATGTACTCCCATTTCCTTTTAGGGGACAGTGCACATGCCCTCCGCTCCTTCATCCTCACCCCCTACCTCAACCCCTCAACACCCAGCCAAAGAAGATATAACAGGGCCTACAAGAGCACAAGAAATATTGTGGAGTGTACCTTTGTTATATGGAAGAGCAGGTTCAGGTGCATGCATAAGACTGGAGGTGCCCGGCAGTATACCCCCAACACCTGCTGCAAAATCATTGCTGCCTGTGCCATGTTGCACAACCTTCCAGTTAAGAAGGGCACAGAAGTGGAATTATCAGATTTCGAGGATCTTGATGATCACCAAGCTCTGGCTGACCCACACACAGCTGGACATGCAACACCAACGGATGGCAGACACAGACGGGAAGAGGTCACACGCAACTTTTTCTAAGTAAGTAAAGAGACACAGACAGGTGGAGTATGCACTCAACATAGTTTAATGTAGTCACTACGCAGGTATCTAAGGCACAAATGTGCAACACAAACTCTGAACTTTCAAAATTGTATGTCCTGGGTCACTTCCCCATTATATTAACTGTTCATTTACGTCCACGCTTAGTAGCGCCAGATGTATGTGGCTCACTGTGTTCGCCGGGCGTTTGCTCTGTAGCCTCACCTTGTCGCCTGCTGCTCCTCCTTGTCTCTACACCATGGGAGCTTCCCATGCTGCTCCTACTTGTGCTCCCTTCACTCTCTGGCACATCAATAGCAGCAGTTTGTGCTGTTTGGGTATTTATTAGCGCCTCAAGATCACCGGTCATCCTGGCTATGCCCCTAGTCGCCTCATTGCTGTTTTGCGTCAAACACTCCTGGCTGTTTATGCTGCGCCTACAGAGCAGGGATGTGGCTGTGGCCAGGCGGTGAATTGCTTTGTTGTTTTGCTGTGCACGCTGCTTCTCCCTGCGCCTTGATGCAATTTCTGTGTCCAGTTTGGAGCACAGTAGCTGCACCGATTGTGTCATTTCATGTATCCCTGTAGCCATGTTCTTGTTCACTTCCACCAGTTCCCTGATGCCCTTCCCTATTTCTTCCATATTGCAATTCAGGTTGCACATTTGGCGTTGACAGGACATGATAGCCTTCCCCTGCATCCTCTGGATCCTCACCATGCTCCCCTCCAGGCCTTGTAAGACACTGGACCCCTCCCCACGTGCACCTATACTCCTTTGTTGGACTCTGCGGCGTCTAGTGGTACTACGGACAACCTCCGCACTGGACTGCAGTGTTGCAGAGATATCATCTCCAGGCAAGGTGTGTGTGTCTTCCACCTCCTTTTCACCGGCAGATCTGTCCATTTCTATCAGTGGTGCAACGACATGCCTGCTGCTTGGTTGTGCTGCAGGTGTTTCCACATGCAGTGATGCTGGCATGTCTGGTGAAGACATTAACAGAGGGGACTGCGAATGTCGTGGGGATGCCTGTAAGTCTTGAGTTCTTTCAGGTTCTTGGGAAGGTGGCTGGCTACTCGGTACACCTGTGTCCTGTGATGCACTGGGACCTGGCTCCTGACTTTCATCCCTCTCGGGTGCCGTGCCTTCAGTCTCCTGTGACTGCCTTCTGGATGTGTGACCTGTGGACATATGAGCGTATGTCAGCTGAGCGCAAATGTCTCACAGCCACTACAATTAAATCTTTTTAATTTTCACAATGTACATGTTGCCTGCCCTTCATTATGTCTGCAATAATTTGCCTGACTTGGTGGTTGCTGTGCTGCATGACATGGTCTTTCATTAACTGACTACATGTCCCATGATGCTACTGTATAGTGCAGGCACACCTGGACTGGGGTCACTTAGCTTCAAGGGGTAAGGGAAGTATGAGGGTGTGAGGGGGATTGCTGTGCATGCATCTTACCTTTTCTGCTTGCAGCTTTGGCTGAGCTGTCCACTTCTCCCAGTCCGCAGACGCTTTCTGGCTCCAAGGTTGAGGCCACCATCTCCTCCAGGTCAGTGAGGGGGCTGCTGTGTTCTTTACTCCACCAGTTTTCAAAGCCTGTTTGTGGTGGTCTGCTAATTTCTTTTTTGTAGCTCCATGCTGCTGAATTTCACCTTTCTCTTCCTCTCTGGCTGCTCTGTGTCTTTGCTGCTTGCCATTTTACAGGTTTTAAACTGCACAAACTCTTTCTGCTGCTGCTTCCAGTCTCTCTGCTCCAACTGCCTTTCCTGAAGCTTCTAATTAGTTGCAGCTGCCTGTGTAGCCACTTCGTGGTAGGGAGGGGGAGGGTGGTAGCACCTGATTGGCTGTTTTCTTAAGTTTCACTATAGCTTGCCCTCCGATTCGGTATTTACCGAATCGGTATTTACCGATTCGGTATTTCCCATTCATTCCTATGGGCCTTTTGGCCCATAGGAATGAATGGGAAATACTGATTCGGTAAATACCGATTCGGTAAATACCGAAAGTCCGATACCGAATTTTACTGATTCGGTAAAAAATACCGATTTTTTTACCTACATCAGATTTACCGATTCTTAAATACCGATTCGGTAAAATTCGGTATTTATGAATCAGTAAATCTGATTTACCTACATCTAGCCCTATATGGCAGGCACCACGCTGTGCCTGCTACTGAGTGCAGGGAAATGCAGGGGGGTACCATTGGTACCCCCAGTGCACAACCACCTCCCCCAACATAAGGGGGCCCCCAAAACCAATCCCCACCAGCCTTTCCATGGCGGTTTCGCCGCCATGGAAAGGCTGGCTACAGCCAGCATCGTAATTTGGCGGACGGTGCCTCGTAGGCACCGCCACCATTTTAGGCATGCTGACCACTCCACCAGGCAATCGGGGAAAATTGCTGTCCAGTGGCGCCATTGTAATGACCACCTAAGTTTCCCAGTCACAAATGACTGGTCAAAAAATCTGGATGCTTGTCCATGAAATGATTTATCACAACAATCTACAATGCACATTCTTTTATTTTGTAAGTTTTACTCTTTGCCAAGAAAAAGATTAATAGTTCTGATTTTAAAAACTCTGGGTTTAAGACAATGTTGCTTGGCCTTACAACTTTTAGAAAATGAAATGTTTACGTCTACCATGGTTACTTACTTGATATGTGTTATTAATCAAGGAAAACAATGTGGAATATGAGTCCTGAATTTTAATATATGATTAGTAAATCCTTTTAACCCTTTTAATCTTTTATGTGTATCTGTGTGCAAATGTAAGTAAATGCATGTTGTAAATTGTGCTTTTATGATTTATATTTTAAATCGAATAAAGCTATTTTTGATTGATTGGTTGACCCCCTAAGGGTCTAGGAACTGAGGGCCACATCTTGGAGGTCAGGAACTCATTCCAGCAGAGGCCACCAGTGCTTAGGCAGGTCCAATTGTAGGTCCAGTTGTACGTCCAGCCAACAGGTCAACTCAGTAGTTGCAGGGAGATTCTGGAGCATGTTATGTCCCTGTAGCTCAAAACAGGAGGTCAGACTGCTGAACCTTGAAATCACTTCATCTGGGATGAATGGTGCAGGGCCAGTCTTTCTTCAAGCAGGGCAGCAGGCCACAGAGCCAGATGGTAGCAGGGCATCAGAGTGGCATCAAAGCAGCACAGCGGTCCTTCTTCTGTAGCATCCATAGGTCCAATAGTGTAATGAAATGTTGGACTTTAGGGTTCAATATTTATAGCTGGTGTCCACTTTCAAGTAGGAGATGTTTAAAGAGAATTCCCTTTGAAGTAGGAGAAGTTTCCTGCCTCACCTGACTTGACCCCAATCTAGCTGCTTAAAAAATGCAATGGTGGTAAATCCTCTGTGTGAAGTCAGGCATAGCCTATTCAACTGCGAGTGGGCTTTATCCAGCGCCACTCCCTCCCTGAACCTACCAGTTGATTGCCCATTAAGTTATAATTTTGAAAATGCTACTTTTAGGAAGTTGGCAAATTCCTGCCTTACGTATTTGGTGCCTGCAGCCTGTTTCTGGGTCACATGAGTGTAGCTGGCAGATGGACTTTGTTTATTCCTCACAGACAGCCCATCCAGACCCTCCTAATCCATCTATTGAGTGGCTGTCTGTGAGGAAAAAACAAAGTCCATCTGCCAGCTACACTCATGTGACCCAGAAACAGGCTGCAGGCACCAAATACGTAAGGCAGGAATTTGCCAACTTCCTAAAAGTAGCATTTTCAAAATTATAACTTACAACAACAATAACATTTGTAGATGGCGCAGATGCCTCTGAGGAGGCATCCCGGTGCTAGCGGTAAAGGTCACCCAAAGAAGGGAGCACAACGGGACTAACAACTGCCTTAACATAATTCCAAAGGTATGCAGACAGAATATCGAGTTGGAAATGTCGACTTACACAAATATCGAGTTGGAAATATTGTGACACAGAAATATCGACAGCAAGAATATTGAATTTAAGGTAAGACACATAGTTTTTTTAAATATTGAAGTCATTGATATTGTTTGCAAAAATATAATTGTTTAAAATATCGACTTTTTAAATTAGTGTTATGTAGTTTAGTATTTATTTTAAATGTATGTGATCAGTTTTTTTCCTATAAGTATTGTTTTGCTTTTTTATTATATGCGTTACATTTTTTTGTAGTTATCAATTTTATTTTGATTACATTTTGCAGTTTTTAGTTCCGTAGCCGGTTGTAGGTTTATGGGGTAAGAGGGTGGGAAGTAATTATTTCTAATAAATTAATGATTATTTTTGTATCGAGTAATATTTATTTAATTTAGATTTTATAGTGTTAAGTGTGGGAAGTAATTTATTATTAAATAATTATTAATTGGTTGTTAATTAATATAAATTAATTAATTGTTAATTAATAATGGTAATCCTGTTATTTTTTGAGGAGCTGGTTGTGGGGTTTGTAGGGGTAAAGGGTGGGAAGTAATTTAATTATCATATATTAATGATTTTCTTAATGTATTCACATTTATTTAATTTAGATTTTATAGTGCTAGCTGTAGGAAGTAATGTATTATTAGGTATTTATTAATTGGTTAATTCTTTTTAATTAATTAATTAATTGGTAATTAATTATGTTAATTGTTTCATTTGTTTAGGAGCTGGTTGTGGGGTTTATAGAGATAAAGGGTGGGAAGTAATTTATTGTTATTAATAATACTTATTTGTTAATTAATGGTAATTAATTAACTAACATTTAAATATGCAATTGTGGGGTTAATAGTGGTAAAGAGTGGAAAGTACTTTATGTTTAATTAATTAATAGTTAGTTTATCATTAATATTAATTAATCAATTGATAATTAATTAGGGTAATTGGTTATTTTTTGTGTGTGAGTTTTGGTTTTAGAGGGGTAATGTTTGGGAAATAAATTAATTTGTATCTTTTACTTTGTTTTTTAATGAATAATATTTCTTTAATTGAGAGTTAATTATGGAGGTACGTTTGTTTAAAATTTAGATGTGTGTTATGAATTGTGCAGTGTTATAGGGTAGGAAATAAAAAATATAAAATGAATGTAAGAATTAATGTTTTTGTTCATAAATAATTCTAATTAAAATAGTTATTTGTTTGTAAATGATTTTAAATGTATTTAATATAGTATTTCTAGGTATTTGTCTTATCTATTTAACATTATAATATGTTTCTATTTTTTAGATTTTTAAAATATTTGTATATGTTTTTAAAAACTATTTTGTGTTGGTGAAATATTGTTTTTAATTTTGAACTTACTTGAGTGAGAATCTGTAGGTGTTGTGTGGTGTCCTGTTAGTGAGGTAGTCCACAGGGCTGAAGACTAAGGGGCAGATTACGATGTTGTTAGGATGGGCTCCAGATAGGATTTGGTATTGTTGAATTCCATTCGAAACCCTTGGTTCCTACGGAATCGTAGTTTTCCCAACGACCGATTGCGATGCCCGGGAACCATTCGAGCAGACTGAATCGGTTCCGAAAGGCATCCGGACAGCCCAAGTCTTTCGGAGCTGATTCATACATTTTGAGCGTGGCCCTTTTTGCAGGGTCATCCCTGTACTTTTTGCCTTCCTCATGGAATGTTTTCTGACCTGGTGATGGTGGTTTTAGGACTCTGGGCACTTTATCACTGCTGTCCAGTGTAAAGTGCGTGTGCGCTCTATGGAAAACATGGTAAGATTGAGAAGTCTTTCAAACCTGTCTCAGGCCTCTGCCATTGCAGGGCCTGTTTATGCACTTTACTGCCGCTGTGACATGGCACATAAAGTGGGTGCCACGTCTGTGAATCCCCTTGTACTACATATCGGTCACCCCAAGGTAGGCCCTAGCTAGCCCTATGGGCAGAGTGCAATGTAGGTAAAAGGCAGAACATGTCCCTCAACTGTGTGGCATGTCCTGGTAGTGACAATCAGCCATTTTGGTTTCTCAGTACTGGGAGGCTGCCCTCTCATAAGAATGCATTGGGGATTCCCTGATGTGTGTTTCAGTGGAAATTCCTGGTATGAGACGAGTAGAGTGATAAAGTTTGGTATGTTTGGAATTGTAGTAATATATGCTGTATAATGGTGTTTGCAGATTTATTATCACTATTTTAGAAATGCCACTTTTAGAAGTAGGCATTTCTGTGTGCTATGTTTGTTTGTGCCTGCCTGTTGTGTATGTTTGGCTCTGGAGGGACAGGGGCTGGGGATGTGCAGTGGCTCCTGAAGGGCTGGTTGAGTCAGCGCTAGGCCGAATAGGCCAATCTGGATTTGGAGTAGTGGGAGTAGTAGCCCCTGACCCTGCATAGTACTGTGCCTGCCTTACACAATTCTGGCTCCGCCCCCCTGTGGTGATTCCTGGGCCAGAGCCTCCACTGACAAAGTAAAATGTTGTGCACTGTATAGAAATGTGTAAGTGCCCCCTAGAACTGGTTTGAACCGGGCACAGAACCCTATGCCAGGGGGAGAACAAAGACATTCGTAATATAAATATTGGGGCTGTGACCCCATGTCTTCTGAACTGACTTGGGTGGAAGAGCACACTGCCAGGAGGAACCACTGTGTGACACAGGTGCTGCCTGAGCAGGTGGAGGGGCTGCCCTCTGCAGGGAGGCCCGGCGTGCTGGTCTCCTGTTGGGAGTCTCAGGGACACAGAAGACTCCAGGAAAAGAACTTTACTGTTCCTTACTTTTTCTATTTGCTATGTGGAAGAAAGTCTGCAGAAGTGCTGTGCTTCATTAGCCTAGCCCTTGGCTCCTCAAGGACAGTGCGTAGTAAGCACTGCTATCTTGGGGGTATCCAAGGTACCCCTCTTCCCAACCATGGACAATGTGGTAGCACCATGGGGTGCCCGCTACAGGTGCAATGTTTTCCCCAACAACCCCTTTTTTCAATGGGAGCCTGTGTTTGTGTTCGAACACAGGCACCCATTGAAGTCAATGCGAATCCGACCGAACGATGGGAGGCATCGTAATCAGTCGTGAGGGCTCACAGGACCCGACTCATTTGGAAACTTATCCGGAACTGATTGGTTTGGGACAGTTTCCAACCAACATCAGGCCCAGGTCTAGAGTGAGGGTATATTTATGTGACCGCAGAGTTAATGTGTATCATGTGTCAGATTTGGGTCATGTGTATAATGTTTTCGTATTACCTTCAAATTTGAGTTTTCATCCGGATTGT